>NC_138869.1:26397813-29157430 GCF_965194805.1 Balaenoptera borealis | reverse complement strand
TAAGAACATGATAAGGTATGTTGGAAAGAGAGAAGTACATTGAAAAACAGAAAAAAAAAAAAAAGCAGGGAATGAAAATGGAAGTACAGAAGAGTGGGCAGAGAAGGGGGTACCTCTGTAAACTTGTAAATATAAATGAGTTACTACATGTTAAGAGCTTAGAATGGTGCCTAGCATGGTAAGTCCTCAACTATACACACACACACACACACACACACACAAACACACACATATATATGGTATATTTAGTAATGTATATTATATATTATGTAATATATTTAGTAATGTATATTATATATGTATGTATACATACGACATTTTGGTTAGTATCATATTAGATGGGCTCGTTTGGGTACAAGAGACATAAATAGACTTTGCCTAAGTTAAGCAAAACAGGAATTTTATTAGCAAGGTGGTGAGGGTGTCTCTGAAGAACCAGAATCAGTCAAGAACCTGGTGCCTGCAGAGAATCCTTCACTGTCTCACCTGCCCAGGCCTTGGCAGGGTGGGCGGAGCAAAGGAGGAGGTCATCTCAGAAAGGAAACTGGTGAAAAGATGATGCAGTAAGACTGAAAGATACTCTCATCCTAGTTAATCATCTGACCTAGGTCTATAAGATAGATTTGGTTTCCGAAACAGGTACTGCAGGAGCGTGTTACACACCCCGAATAGGAGCCAAAGCCCAGTATGATGTCAAATTCAGTGGATGGGTTTTAATTTAGCAGCATATACTGTATACTATGACTTTCCCATCTAAAAAATTACCAAACATTGTTAGCAACAGACAGACCATAATCACACCCATGGTCTATTCACTCTTGGAAACCTATAAATGGATTCTGGAGAAGCAGGTAATCTCTGCAGAGGGAATTCTTGTCCCAGAGGTAGTCAGCTGGGTAACAGACAAAGTGAAACCAAACCATACATGTTCTCTTGACTTGGGATCATCTCTTTCCAAACCACACAAAATCAATGTTGGATAAAACAACATGCCCTGCCCTTGGCTTCCCTCCATATCATCCCTTTTTGCTGCCTTATTTTCGATTTGTCCACGTGCTTTCAGCTCTGACACAAGAACTTGTCTGTTACCCAGAGGAAACCTGAGTGCCTTCAGGCTGAAAGGTACAGGGGCTCTCTGTGGCCTATTAAAACTGGCTGTAGTGTATCTGAGAGCGTAATTACCAGTTCACTGTGATTTACAAAACCTTTCTCATCTGAGACATAATACTTAAACACACAATAATTCTACTTGAGTAATTTAAACATTTGCTTTGTCCCCTTGAGCTTCTCCCGATACAGCCTAAGGCTGGGATCTATTTGCCACACTAACCCCGTCTGTATATTTTACTTCCAATCTCTGAGCACAGAGGCTCCCTTATCCTTGTGGAGCTTCTTTTTAGACAGAAATCTCACATTTTTCAATGAATCATGCTTATTTTGGATGTCATCATGTTGCATGTCTGTGAAGATTTAGAGGAAGGATTTGAGGCTGAGATATAAATGATTTGGGTTTCAAATATGGTAGGCCAATATACCCTGAGAAAACCATAATTCAAAAAGAGTCAGGTACCACAATGTTCACTGCAGCACTATTTACAATAGCCAGGACATGGAAGCAACCTGAGTGTCCATCGACAGATGAATGGATAAAGAAGATGTGGCACACATATACAATGGAATATGACTCACCATAAAAAGAAACGAAATTGAGTTATTTGTAGTGAGGGGGATGGACCTAGAGTCTGTCATACAGAGTGAAGTAAGTCAGAAAGAGAAAAACAAATACCGTATGCTAACACATATATATAGAATCTAAAAAAAAAATGGTTCTGATGAACCTAGAGGCAGGACAGGAATAAAGACAGACATAGAGAATGGAGTTGAGGACACGGGGAGGGGGAAGGGTAAGCTGGGACGAAGTGAGAGAGTGGCATTGACATATATACACTACCAAATGTAAAATAGATAGCTAGTGGGAAGCAGCTGCATAGCACAGGGAGATCAGCTCAGTGCTTTGTGACCACCTAGAGGGGTGGGATAGGGAGGGTGGGAGGGAGACGCAAGAGGGAGGGGATATGGAGATATATGTATACATATAGCTGATTCACTTTGTTATACAGCAGAAACTAACACAACATCATAAAGCAATTACATGCCAATAAAGATGTTAAAAAAAATATGGTAGGCCAGAGAGACATATTTTTATAACCAAATGGAAAAGTAATATATTTGGACATATGGAATTCACGTCATGTTTCATTTTCTTCAATGTTGTTGGCAGAAAAGCCATAGTGAGAGAAATGGCTTTCTTTTCCCTTGTGGTTTTCCTTAAGCAGTGGAGAGTCACCAACTGACATTTGGTTCTTACATTGATCCTCTGCTCAGGATAAAGAATCACAGGTCGCCAGTTAACAATAGGATCTTCTACTGTCAAGTGTTGGGGGATTTAAAACTATTCAAATACAAACCCATTACCCATCCTAGACATTACCAATTTTTAGGAAGTACCTAGAAGGAGATAGTACTATAATAATTTTATAGAAGGAAAAATCGGAGCCAGAGGCATCAGGGGTCTACTCCAAGCGTGAGGACCCAGGTTGCTTTCTGAACTCCTTAAAGACTTCAGAACCACAGTGAAAAATAAAGGTGGTCCAAGACAGTGTTTGTTGAAGTGCAACATTTGCCTATGTTGGTAGGCAAAGTTCGTTAACTAGATGCTGGTACCAGGCACTGTTCTAAGCACTTTACATCATTAACTTACCTAAAATATCACAGTAACAGTCAGAAGTAAATGTTCTTATGATTTTGATGTTACAGATGAGGAATCTGAGCACAGAGATGTTAAATGGCTTGCCCATCATCACAAAGCTAGCAAAAGGCAGAACTGGAATTTGAACCTAGGTTGTCTAGCTCCCAGGTGTGTGCTCTCAGCCACTGTACTTATTGGTTTCACATGTGTCTATCTAAATGCATATCTGAAACAAAAAGATAACAAGGTATTATTGCTCTAGATGAGCCTAAAATATAGAAGGTACTGGTAATCCATTTGGTACAGATATGATGCCCTGATGTGCTCATAAATGGGTCAAGCCTTCAGTGACAACACCTTCTACAATATCACATTGGAAAGATGGGTATTATGATATCTTATGCTATTAAATTAAAACCAATGCACCTATATTAAACTACAGATTTATTTTCAATTTACAGATTTACACAGATATACTGAATATATGTGTGTATGGCTTTATTCTTTTCAGGGCTACATTTCATGGATATTTTCTCCCAAAATGGCAAAAACTTTGAAGGCTGTGTTCGAATGATTAAATTTGGGAAACACTGATGCTAGCTCAAGTCCTCTATTTTACTAGTGAGAAATTTTAAATCTGGGTTACTAAAGCAACCTGCTAAGAATAACACAGTTAATTAATGTTAACAATGGTTAATGTTTTTTGAGCTCTTACTATGTACCAGGTACCATTTTAAGTCTTGTTATGAGGCTTATAGATTTAAATTTAATTACAACTTGCAAGGCAAATACTATTGTTATTATCTCCATTTTACAGATAAGGAAACTGAGGCTTAGAGATAATATTTAACTTGTCCTGAGGTCATACAGCTGTAAGGGTTAGAACTGGGAGTGGAATCTCAGTCTAATTCCAGAGCCCAGATGTCATCTGTGCAACTATATTTCCATCCATGAAGTGTCAGCAGTTAATTACAAAGCAAGTCCTTTTCTATAGTTCTTTCAACATCACATGGCCTCCCACTGCCTCTGTTTACTGAGATGAGCTGCCATTAAACATAACTTTAGAAGGAAAAGATGGAAAGTATTATGCTGAAGTGTACCCCCTCCCAAGAAACAACTATTTGAAAAGTTTAAAAATGAACGCCGTTCACAGCAGAAAGCTATTATCATATCTGTCACAGCAGCAAACGTTCTCCATTTTAATGTGATTGAAATGATGCCATTAGAATACAAAAAATAATTTAATGGTACATTCACAAAAGTTTTGTAATACCATGATAAGCTTTTCATAACAATATGACATAACTTGTTAGGGATGAGCCAAACATAATTTAACTTCTCCCAGAATTCTCCCTCTCCTCCTTCTCCCACTCCAACCCTCATCTTGTTTTGTATTTTTAAATTTTACTAGGCACTGATATTACTTCAATAACAAACCATAGCCTTTAGGTAAGTCTTTCATCAGAAAGAGAATCTCAAGGTTTTCTTTATAAACAGCACGTTGATTAACTGCCACCCTTTGGTGATGATATAATGAAGTCAAGTGAATAACATTCTGCTCTCATTTCCAGTCGAAGATGGCGGCCGCAAAAGAAATATCGATGCTTTGTTTGCAGGCTATAAAGCCTGATATTCTGCTTTTAAAAAAAAGTGGAGCCCAAATGAAGCAAAGCCGCCATGTAAACAAGAAAAAATCTACTCTACGAAGACTAAAGAATTTCCTGTCATCATAGTCATATGAGCCAAGTGTTATTTCCATTTTACAGACTCGGGAAACCGAGGCCACAGAACCTGTAGGGAGCGGAACCCTGTGAGCATACACATCCACATCTGTCTGCTGGTAAATTCACTCCCTTGCCATCATTCTGTGCTGGGGCAGGAGGAAAGCTGGCAATGCGTAGGGAGTCCTCGGAACACACACGTTCCTGATGATGATGCTCTCCTCATTACTTCAGCTTCCTAAACACTTTTCCTGTGATTAAGGAACTGAATTAATTATTGACAAGGCAGCTGGCCAGCACAGAGCAAAAATCCCACTCACATGGGATGTGTCCTCTCTAAGCGGAGCAATGGGAATGTGTGCAGTATTGTTTTTTTCTTCCTTCAAGAGAGGCCTTGACAATTGGTCAGCGTCCAGCAGCCTGATCTCTGGACATAAATAATCATTGCCCCAGGGAAGGCTCTACCTAGGCTATCTGATCTGTTCTCTCCACAAAGTGCATTGCACTGAATGGGATATCATCCCAAGGTAGAAAGCAGAAATCTCATAACAAAACATTTTCATCAGTGGATCCTGGGATGGGCCACAGTTCCAAGAAGGACTATTTATTCCAACCATTGGAATGGATTTAACAATGTCCAGTCATAAAAGGGACTGACTCCAAGAAAAGGTAACATTCTTACACTGTTGGTGGGAATGTAAATTGGTACAGCCCTGATGGAAAGCAGTATGGAGGTTTCTTAAAAAACTGAAAACAGAATTACCATATGATCCAGCGATCCCACTCCTGGGCATATATCTGGACAAAATTCTAATTCGAAAAGATACATGTACCCCAACGTTCATAGCAGCACTATTTACAAAAGCCAAGACATGGAAACAACCTAAATGTCCAATGACAGATGAATGGATAAAGAAGATGTGATATATATATATATACACACATATATATGTATATATACATATATATATATACACACACATACTATAGAATACTACTCAGCCATAAAAAAGAATGAAATAATGCCATTTGCAGCAACATAGATGGACTTAGGGATTATCATACTAAGTGAAATAAGTCAGAAAGAGAAAGACAAATACCCTATGATATCACTTATACGTGGAATATAAAATATGACACAAATGAACTTAGCTACGAAACAGAAACAGACTCACAGACATAGAGAACAGACTTGTGGCTGCCGAGGGAGAGGGGAGGGTAGGGGAGGGATGAATTGGGGGTTTGGGATTAGCAGATGCAAACTGTTATATATAGAATGGATAAACAACAAGGTCTTACTGAACAGTACAGGGGACTATATTCAGTATCCCGTGATAAACCATAATGGAAAAGAATATGAAAAAGAATATATGTATGTAAGAATGTATAAGTATATATATTCTTTCTCATATATATGTGTATATATATGTAACTGAATCACTTTGCTGTACAGCAGAAATTAACACAACATTGTAAATCAACTATACTTCAACAAAATTAATTAAATTAAAAAAGAGTGGGCTTCCCTGGTGGTGCAGTGGTTGAGAATCCGCCTGCCAATGCAGGGAACACGGGTTCGAGCCCTGTCCTGGGAAGATCCCACATGCCGTGGAGCAACTGGGCCCGTGAGCCACAACTACTGAGCCTGCACGTCTGGAGCCTGTGCTCCGCAACAAGAGAGGCCGCGACAGTGAGAGGCCCGCGCACCGCGATGAAGAGTGGCCCCTGCTTGCCGCAACTAGACAAAGCCCTCGCACAGAAACGAAGACCCAACACAGCCAAAAATAAATAAATAAATAAATTTAAAAAAGAAAAGATGACTACTATCTTAAAAAAAAAAAAAAAAAAAAAAAGAGACTGATTCCAAGGTCTAAACTGCCCTCAGAATAGTATCCAAGAACCTTACCATGGCTCCCAAGGCTCTCTGTGCTGTGCGTCCACTGGCTTTCTGCTTCCCCAGAAGGTCGTGATCACTTCCAGCTCAGGGCCAATAATGGTTCCTCCACTGGGATGCCTGCTCCACTGGCCTTCACGGGGTTGGCTCCTCTTTGCTCTGGTCTCCAAGGAAATATCACCTTCTTAGAGTCCTTTCTTTCTATCGGGCATGACCTTTTACATGACCTTATCATTCCTCATCTTCACAGCACTGATTGCTGTCTGAATAACTGGTTTGATTTCCTGTTACTGTCTGTCTCCATCACTAAAATGAAACTTGCTGAAGGTAGAAATGATCTCTGGTCTTCAGTAGTTTCTTCAGTACCTAGAATAATGCCAGACATGAAAGAAATGCTCAATAAATACTTGTAATTTTTTATTAATGAAAGCAAAGGCATAAATATAAATTATATAATTGTCTTTTTTTTTTTTGCAATAGAAGTATGCTGAGTTAAAAGGGAAGGAGTATATATAATGGGAAGGGTTATCAAGTGAATTTATTATTAGCTAGATCTTTTTTAGTCTTTACTAAATTCTCTTATTTCCATTAAACGTCATCTATAAGTTTCTTCCTTCCAGTTCTTGGGCCTACTGATGTACTATCTTCCCTGACGTACTATCAAACCCCTCTACTCTTCCCAAGCCATTCCTGTCTCCTCCTATTGGTTTTCTTAATCTGACCCTATCATTCCCCAGCTTAAAGCATTACCATTACATGCCAATGCCTTAGGATAAAGTCAACTCTTTAACATGACTAGGAAAATATTTTGCAATCCTATCTGAGCTCAGATCTCGAGCTTCATTGCTTGCCCCTCACTTTTCTTCCTTTCCAGACACCAGCCATTTTTAGTTTGGTTTCCTGAAATGACCATGTTCTCTCTTGCCTTTGGGCCTTTTCTCCATTTCTCACCCCTCTGCCTGGAACATCCCCCGCTCCAGTTCACCAGACTAATACATATTCATCTTTCAGCTTTGAAGGAGAGGTTACTTCCTTCTGGAAGCTTCTCCAACCACCACACCTTCTCCAGTACCTTACACTTTACCAATTATCGCAATCATCAGACTATACTCTTAACCCAGCTTCCTAGTTTGCCTCCCCCATCAGACTGTATCTGTCTTACATACTCTTATTCCTCTAGAACTGAGCACTATGCTTGGTACTTGGTTGTCACTCAGTAATTGTAAAAAAACAAGACAAAATAAAGGGATGCTTATGACATGGTTTTAAAGGAAGTCTCTGTGTTGTCACTTGGGAACTCTTCATCAACTGTCAAAGTGTCCGATAAGCCCACCATGCCCAGAAATCACTTTGGCCCTCTCTCCTTTTTGAATGATTACCAAGAGGCTTTGTAAGCACCCCCGCCCCTACCCCCCCACCCCCACCCCCTGGGAGGCTTAGCTCCCAGACTCTGCCATTTAGAGGGTAATGTAAGAAGTCCTTTTCTGGAAGCAACATTGTGCGTGTGGTACCTTTTAGCACAGTGAAAACTCGGAAAAGAGGGTGGTCTCAGCCAAGGGTCAGATTGCAGATACAATGCTTTATGTATTTGGCAGTGCTCTAGAGACAAATACATAATCACAGAGGTATGTGATCTGGTCGGAAAATTCAGGCCAGATAGAATGACATGGGTAGAAATGCACAGACACAAACACATAACAATGAGCACTCTTATTTGTAAAAACTACATAAATGGATGGCAGCTCTCTACCTCTGAAGTGATTTATAAATTAAAATAATTGCCTCTTTGAACTGTGCAGATATTAATTGACCTATCACTAATGTACATACAGTCTCTAAACCATCCAAACATTACCTAAACATTTTATTCCCTTTATTCTGGAAACCCCAAAACCCACAAAAATAGGCTCTTTGTTCTGGTGCCAAGGGTCATAAAGGAAAAGCCATCATCTTTGATGACTTTGCAATTCTTATTCTAGTTCTTCATCAAATTAATTCTAAGTGAAATAATGAGTACTCTGAGCTTGAGTAAGTCTTCCTATTCCTGTCCCTTTTTTACAACCTCATCCCCAAGCACATGGATCCAGTTCTGGCTCAAATTTCTGGTAATGAGAACAGGGGGATTCATTATTTTTTTAAATTAATTTTAGCTTTGGGTACATATCCCAAACCACTCCAGATTGTGGGCACCTGGTATTTCCTTCCTACGTAAAATGAGGGAGAAACTAAATTGGCTGAGGCCCAGACATGCATGGACTATGACAAGCTTGCTAGGGGCCCATTCTGGAAGGGTGATCTTGACCTAAATTGAAAGGCAGGCAGAAAAGCGTAGCATTTAAGACAGGAGCTTTGGGGCAGTGTTTCTAAACCAGGGGTGATTTTGCCTCCCCAGGGGAAATTTGACCATGTCTGGAGATATTTTGGGTTGTTACAACTTGTTGGGAGGGAGGTGCTGCTGGTATCTAATGAGTAGAGGCCAAGGATGCTGCTAAACATCCTACAATGCCCAGGACAGCCCCCTATGACAAAGGATTATCCAGTCCAAAATGTCAATAGTGCTGAGGTTGAGAAACTCTGCTCTAGAGTCTTGTACACTTTAATTCACAGCCCAACTTTGCTCTTTTATTGGCTGTGTGATCTTGGGTAAGTTTCTTGACTTCTCTGAACCTTAGGTTTCTCTTCTGTCAAATGGAGATGATAAAGTATGTACTTTGGTGGCATTTTATCAATCCTGGCATTTTTAAGGGTTTAAAAATACTGTATTCTATTTTAATTGACCAATTACTATATAGTCACCAATTAATATATTACTATATATTCACTAATTAATATATAGTAATATATTACTATATATTGTGGCACATTGCCACAACCTGAGGGGAAATTGTCCACTTTTAAACATTAGTTCCAAACCCAGATTTTATTTTCTCTTTATATCAATATTAGTACATAAAAGAAGGATACAAAATACATAATTTTATTTAGAAAATAGATTTGGCAATAACTGACTTCTCTTTTGGTGTGACTAAGTGATATTAATTTCAAAATCTCAAAGACCCATTCTGTTTTTAGTAACAGGAAAGGATGCATTATGAATATACAGGTTCTTCAGCATCTACACAGGCCCAGAAATACAGTAATACTTGCTTTAATTCAAATAGTTAAAAAATAAATAAATAAACAAAAGCCCCAGGTTTCCAGTGAGCAAAGACACAGTACTCTAAAAATGCCTAAGAGTAGAAGAAAATGAAAATATAAATCATATTCTGATATTTTTCTATGTAACACTGATATGTAATATCATATCACGTTAAGCAAATATGACTTCTATACAAAATTTAATAATTATTTGAATAAAGAAATCAACTTGGACTTATAACATGTTTATACAAAAATAGTTTCCTGAAATTATTTCCAATAAGAAGTGTTCTAGTATTGCACAGAAGTAGTCTGCTAGTTCTTTATACCAACTCTGAAAATACTGTCCCCAAATAATTTGATAAATGAAAATCATGATCTCCCAATACTTTTTTTAAATTTATATATATATTTTTTAATATATATATAGTTTTAATTGTTTATTTTATTCTATTTTTTTGGCTGCATTGGGTCTTCATTGCTGCGCGCGGGCTTTCTCTAGTTGTGGTGAGCAGGGGCTACTCTTCGTTGCGGTGCCTGGGCGTCTCACTGCGGTGGCTTCTCTTGTTGCGGAGCCAGCTCTAGGCGTGAGGGCTTCAGTAGTTATGGCTCACGGGCTCTAGAGCACAGGCTCAGTAGTTGTGGCTCATGGGCTCTAGAGCACAGGCTCAGTAGTTGTGGCGCATGGGCTTAGTTGCTCCACGGCATGTGGGATCTTCCCAGACCAGGGCTCAAACCTGTGTCCCCTGCACTGGCTGGCGGATTCTTAACCACTGTGCCACCAGGGAAGTCCTCCCAATACTTTTTTTTTTTTTTTTTAATTAATTTATTTATTTATTTATTTGGCTGTGTTGGGTCTTCGTTTCTGTGCAAGGGCTTCCTCTAGTTGCGGCAAGCGGGGGCCACTCTTCATTGCGGTGCACAGGCCTCTCACTATCGTGGCCTCTCCTGTTGTGGAGCACAGGCTCCAGACGCACAGGCTCAGCAGTTGTGGCTCACGGGCCTAGTTGCTCCGCGGCATGTGGGATCTTCCCAGACCAGGGCTCGAACTCGTGTCCCCTGCATTAGCAGGCAGATTCTCAATCACTGCGCCACCAGGGAAGCCCACTCCCAATACTTCTTAATGCTATAACTCCTACTTCCTTGTGCTAGTCCTTATTTAATGGACTAAAGAGCACAGTCTTTTGGTCATTCTACAGATATTTTTTGAGTGCCAACTATGTGTTTCCACGGAGATGGGTGCCGGGGTTATATGATGTTTTGGAACATGCAGATGGTCAGAAGACCACACAGCTTTGTTAGCAAGGACTCAGAGAGAGGTGGCTTGACCTCTGGACTTCTGGCTAAGCCATGTGTTAGGCTGGTGAGCCTTTGGCCACCTACTCAACCTGCCTGAGGATCAGTTTCCTCATCTGAAAACAGGCTGAGAGAGTATTTCTCATCTGTTTGTTAAGAGGATGCTGATAAATAGCACTGAACTTGTGGCTTGTTATTTATTAAGAAAATTGCTTAAAAATGGTTAGCTATATTACTATAAGGACCACTGTGTTATTTTTATAGTCCAGAAATGGCCTGTTTTTGGAAAATAGAAGCTTTTTCGGTATTTTCTTCTTGAAATACAGAAGAAAATTGATGGGAGAATTTAAAAAGCATTACAAACCAGAAGTTGAATAAACCATATTTCTTAGCACAATGTGTATAAGCTTACCAAATGGAGCCAGCTGTCACAAAATAACCCAGGGTTGTTGGTGGTGGGTTTTTTTTTTTTTAAGCTTCTCATGGCCAACTGGATGCTTAGTTCAGTAGCTGGACAAGCTTCTCTACACTGCATTGTTTACATATTTTCCTTAGACATGGAGTAGTATTATGAAACAAATCCTTCAGTACGCAAACATTCAGAGCTGCTTTCTAACCGGACTTTAGACAAATAACTTTATTTTTAATAGACAGCTAGCTAATAAAATTCTAAATGGTTTTGAAGAAAAAGCACAAATTACACAGTGAATAGCATTTATTATTTTTCTTATTAAAAAAACAATGCATGTTTCCTGTGGAAAGTACAAAAAAGCAAAAAGAAGAAAATACAAAAATTCACCTCTAATCTCAATGACCAGAGATAACTGTGTGTGTGTGTGTGTGTGTGTGTGTGTGTGTGTACACACAGTGTTACTTTTCTTCAACAACATTTTCTTATTTCATTTAATACTATATTGGGATCACTAAATGTTACTACATGAGAGCAGAAGTCAGTAGTCTTTCTGCATAGAGCCAAATTATAAAAAATATTAGATTTTGTGGGCCACGCAGTTTCTGTCCCAACTACTCAACTCTGCCATTGTAGCGTGAAAGCAAACAAAGACAATCTCTTAATGAATGGATGTGGCCAAATTCTGCCTATGGTGGGCTGGGTTTCTCCGACAATCTGTAGTTTGCTGACTCCTAGACAAGAGCCTCATCAACAGTTATATTATTAAATATAATTATACTAGAGTATCGTCAAGAATTATATTTGTTATAATAGTTATTAGGGAAAATGTAAGATTTTTGGATTCTCTAGATCTTGGAAATTTCTTCGAGTGTTTTCTTGTTAGTGCACATTTTGGAGAATTAGATATGAAAACACAACAACCAGGCATTAAAGAAAAATAGTTTTCTGGAGGTCATTTAAAAAATGCAAGAACTCTGACACTGCCCTTAATTAAGTGTGTATTTGTTCCACCACCATAATTTCCTAAATTCCTAGTGTTGTTTTGGGAGCAGCATTCTATGCATTGAAGGACCACACTGCCGGTTATTCCAAGCTATGAGAGTGATTCTGTTGTATGAACAGTGTGAATCCAGACCTCTGCTGCAGCTGCTACCAAGACCCAGTCACTTTCTCAGATGATAATGTCATTTGTTATGAGATTGTTCTAATGGGGGGGGGGGGAAGTCCTTGAATTGATTCCTTTGTATTTAATTCTTTGAAACATACAGGCATGAGTTGTAGGTTGTGCTCTGTGGGAAGCTAACTCTGGGACAAATACTAGAACTGAGGAGGTTTATTAGAGTGGTCTTGAGATCAACACCTGTGAACGGGAGTGGAACGCATGGAGGATGGAGTAGAGGGAGACGTTGGGATGTATTCTCAGGAAAGGCCTCGGCTGACCCCATGGGAAGTTCTGGAGCTGACGCGGCTCTGCAGCACTGGCCTCAGAAGGGGAGGGGGGGGGGCCCAGCCTTTACAAGCTGGAGTTGACCAGCTATTGGCCGAGGCCGCCCCCGGAAGACAGAGGCAGCTCTCCTCAGTAGTCTTTTCCCAAAGCGGGCCAGACAACCAAGGGTTGCCTTCTGGCTGCACTCCCAGTAGTTCAGAGAGTTAAGTCCTTCATTTCTGAAGGCGTTCTGGGTGATGCATCAAGGCATCTACCATCTCATGGGTTAAGTCCCAGTGAGAAACTTGCCCAAGCTGATGTTCTGTTCTTAGTTTGAAAAGCCAATGAAGTGATGTTTTTGAAGCAGTGTGGAATTTTAAGTCTGGTTTAATGAAACCATTTGGTTTAATAATTTCATTCAGTCATCCCATGAATATCAAGACCTGCAAACTCTGTATGTGCAAGGCAGGTGTGGGTAAGTTAGATCCTAAAACAAATTCAAGACATGTGGAGCTTAGAGCCTCTGGGGAATGCAGGGATGTGAATTACAAGGTGAAATGATGGCAGTATTGGGGGTGAAGTAGCAATTCTTGGTCCTAAGAAATCACGATTCACCCAACCCAAATTTCCATTTTATTTTTTAGGCTGCTACCCTTTTTAAGTTTATTAATAAACTGTATCAGTAATAACCATGGCTCAATTTCTGCTGTAGGGAAGCCTGGAGTCACAAACAGAATGTAAATGTGTGGCAAGATTTGGATATGGGTAACACAGCTAAGATTTATTATTTCCAACAGACACTGAGTTATCAGAAGTCCCCCGTGCCAGGTAATCTGGCTCTCAGCACCATGATCTATAACCTTCTTTTGGATGACACTCTTTTCTTCCCCTGATGATTGTATATATTTTACCAACATATTATAATACATTGCAGATATTACTCAGGGGCCCCACTGAATAAAAATACTATATTAAAAATGTACTTCAACTCACAAATGGAATGCAGCTTCAGCTCTTTCTCACCTGCAAGTCAAAAATGAGGTCCCTGTACCATTAAAAAGCCAAAGTGGGACTTTATATTGGCACCTGGAGGGTTGTGGACCAAGTTCAAGATTATGAAAAAGTGTATGCAGAATTCCAATAAGGGCAAAAGAGATCTCATTTGTAACACATAAGATGCCAAAATAACTGCTTCAGTGTGACATATATGCAAGGCATATATAAACCACGTGGGATTTTATGGTTTTTAGGAAATACTGGACATTAAACACAGCTTTCTTCAATAAGGCAATTCTGTACCAAAGGATTCATTTACTCATCCATTTACTTATTCATTTATTCATTCTTCCGTTCAGTATAGGGTTGCTGTGTGTACATTTCCAGGGAGCACCAATGATATCACTGTCTGTGTGTATAGTGCCCTTGGAGCTGGACAGGACACAGGCCGCACAACCATATTAGGTGACACCGATTCAACAACATATACCGGGTGAGTATGTGCCAGGCACCGTGCTTGGCACTGAGAATAGAGCAGTGAGAAAGACAGACTTGGATCGTGCCCCCATGAAGCTTTATTTTAGATGAAGTCAGACAAAAAAAAGAGTAACTACAAAAACCAAATGAATATAAACTGAGATAAGTCCTAGAAGTATAGGGACAGGATAGCTTAAGGACCTCTAACAGGGAGACCTAATACTCTGGGCTGCCAGGGAAGAAATTCAGAGGAAACAACATTTAAGTGGAAACGTGAAGGATACGTTCGTTTATGGATGTGAAAACCAGGTTAGGGAAGGATGTTTCAGGAAGAGAGAAAAACAACAATAACAAATTAGGTCAGGAAGGAGTATGGGATAGCCAAGGAACTGAACCAGACCAGTGTGGCTGGAGTGCAAACGTGGGAGATGGAGGAGACGAGACTGGAGAGGCAGTTGGGGGCCAAACTTTACGGAGTTTTGAAGGATGTGTTGAGAATTTTGGTCTCCATTCTAAGAAAAACTGGAAAACATTAGATGTCCTATGACATCAGGAGAATGTCAGGAGAATGACCTGTAGTGAGGCCATGCTTGTGCATATGGAGAAGACATTTGACACGGACAAGAATATATGTGGTTGACAATAGGAGGGCTCTTTGGCAGCACAAGTGAGAAAGGATGGTGGCTTGTCTAGGGCAATGGCAAAAATGGTGGGAAGAAGTGGACAGATGAAAGAGGTTATCAAGTGAATGTCTTAACCTACCCTCATTCTGCTATTTCTTGACCAGTACCGCTGAATTATTTTGACCTTTGAGTGCTCTCAGACAATATTAAACATCAACTACTGTGAGTGACTCTGTGAAGAGCAGAATTATTTGATGTTAACGTCAAAGACCACTGCAATCAAGTGTTGGGTTTGCCTATTAATATGTCATATAGCCAATAAAATACTAATTACCCATTTATTCATCAGAAACCTATTTGACAACCTAAAATTTAATCCCTCTTTTCTCTTCCGTAACATGGGATACCTACTTGTTTGGGATTGTGGTGAAGATACAAAAAGATGACACGTATCTAAAGCACTGAGCACAATGCCTGCTATATCATAATTGTTTTTGGTTACTTTTTACTACCGCTATTATTCATACTTAGGTTGGGAGTCTGGGATGAGAATTAATCATCCTTTTTCCTCTAAGTTGGGCACCAAATTTTGAGAAAAGAGATGCAGGAGTTAAACCAAGAGAGGTGAAAATATCAGCTTTATATTGCTGAATTCAAGAACATGATTGGCTTTTCTGCTCACTTCTGCCAAATCTAGTGATTAGTACACCTAACTCAAGGAAACCTGCATATCTGCACAGCAAAATTGCTCTTGTGCCCTCGATCCAGAGACACGGAGGGTTTGAGCAAGGCTGGGACCTTGCCCTGACTCAGAGATGTTTATATCATGGAAGAAGTAAACAGAACACTCGCGCTCCTCCGGGGAACCACAGAGCAGAGAAATTGAGAGCAGGGATCCTGGAGTTCGTTTGAGTGAGTAAATCCGGCTCTACCATTCATCAGCCAAGCAGCCATGCAAGTCTCTCAGAGTTTCTATGACTCAGTCTCCTCATCCAGAAGATGGGAATGATAAAGTACTACCTCATGGGACTGTTGTAAGGAGTAAAGAAATGAAAGTGTTGGTGTCTGGCACATAGAAACCCTAAGATATGTTTGTCATGACCAGTATCTGAAAAAAGAATACAGAAAACACTGTACCCCATGCTTCTCCAATCCCATCCACCAGAGAGGTTACTGTTCTTCCCAAGGGGAAGAACAAAGGAGGAGAAAATATTTCTGAAAGAAAATGGAATACATATTTCCTATGCATTCCCTTCCTGGGGCATGGGGTTTAAAGCCCTTCCTCTACGCTGAACGTGAGGGGAGTAAGGGTTGACCTGCCATATACACTATCACTTGATACCTTGGCCTTGAATCTGTCCTATCCCTCAGGTGCCCGTCTCCACCTGGGAAGAAGGGGATTTGTCATATTCATCAGTATATCCTCCGTATAATGTAGGGTCATGTACTGTGCTTTGCATGCACTGTGCTAATTACGATCAGGGCTTGATGGATTTGAACGTGAGCATCCTTCTCTGAGCTATCTTGTTCCCTAATCAACTAAATCTTGAGGGGCTGCTGCCTGGTGGCAAAACACAGGCCCTGAGCAAGAAGTATGAGGTTCCCATTTGTCTGTTCCCTTTCTTCAGAACAATCTAGACTTCTAGACCCTGATTTTCAGTGCTACCCAGAAAGCTGGGTGCCTAAAGCTAAAAAAAATTTCTTACCACGAGGCAAACACTCTTTACGTTCACCTTCCTTACCCGTGCGTGAATTTTTCCTAACCTAAAATTCCTGTCTGCCCAAAGCAGAAACAAAGGATTTAGAAAAAGTTTATTATCAGATGGACACCTTGATTTCTTTGTTTCCTTCATTTGTATGCTCATCAATAAAATTTAGCTAAATACACAAAACAGAGGAAGGATTAAGTAAAATATGGGATAGTTTCCTTCACTGTACCATTTATTCACTGAAAGCATTTGTTTGCTATTTATTATTTGCCTCCCCCAATTACAGTGTCTTTTCAATGGGACTTTGTCTATTTTGTTGGTCTCTTGGACACCATCGTCTTATGGCAGAGTTTGGCAAACTGTGGCCAGCTGGCCAAATACGACTTACTGCCCTTTTTGTAAATAAAGTTTTATTGGAACACCACCAGACCTATTTGTTTACATATTGTCTTTGGCCACTTTTGCCCTACAACACCTGACTTGAGTAGTTGTGACAGAGACTGGGTGGCCCTCAAAACCTAAATTTATTACTGTGTGGCTCAATACAGAAAATATTTGTTGATCTCTGGCCTAAACCACTAACTGATATATATTAAGTGCTTAATAAACACTTGCAGAATGAAGGAGTGAATGACTCAATAAACGTATAACATATAAAGAGTGGAGGAAAATGCAGATAAATAAAAATAGCGTGTTAAAGGGATAGGACTATGCTTGAAATTTTTTTTTCTTTTTAAATCCTGTAATATTTAAGAATGTCATTTTTTAAAAGCAGATACAAAAGTTTAAAAGTAATACCACCATCTTTGTAGACTGTTGGGAATATGGAGGTCTCGTGGTTCAAGAATTGCTTCAAATCTAGATTACTGAGCTGTTTGCTCATGTTTTCATTTTTAGTTCAAAAGCCAAGCACCCTCATTACTAATTATCCTTCTAATTGTGAGTTAACAGTGGGGAAAGCTGGCCCGTGGGGATTACTTGAGAAGCTATTTCCACAGCCGATGATGTGGGTTGTTCAAACTTGAATGGAACAGAAACAGACCTGACTTGTGGAGTAATGTAAATAATATTTACCAAACTGGTCATTTATCAAAATTAAATTGATCCAAGGCCCCTCGAGGCTTGGTTATCTTAGTTTCTACTCCAGACATAACATTTACCTGATAACTCACAGAGCTCCCAGGCCAGCTCCGTCCTCTTCAGCTTGGCACTTCTTACTTGGGCCTTCCAAAGGAGCCTTCTTTGTTTAAACCTCGATCTGTTAACCAACAAAAAAAAGCAATGAGCCTTTACATTTTTAAAAGATCAAGAAAATGAAAGAGGAGAAAGAGACATTTTATTTTTTTCACACAAGGACGAAAATGGGTCTTGCTCACTGGTTCCATCCATCTCCAGGTTTCTGTGACTCTGGTCTCAGGCTCTTTTATAACTGTTGGCTCATTTGCTTAATGCTCCTTTAGGGGCCTTTCCAACTAGTAGCACAAACCGAAAGAGGAGAAGCAATCTATTCACCTGAAGGTTGCCTTTTTAAAAGACATTTTGCATACTCGATTTCACAAAGAAACAATGGTTGCAAGGGCTCTGGGACCTTAATTTTTCACAGGCAAAATATTCATCTTTAATGCACATGGCCATAGGTTCAAAAAGTAATGTTAAGCTTGTGTATGTTGGCTGGAGTAATGCTATTCAAGACTTCATTCTAGTTCCCCATTGCAGAAGAGTTTTACCTCACAGCGTTCAGTGTTTTCCTCTGCATTTCAAAGCCCTAGAATCAAATGTAAGCGCGGTTGCATGATGGATTTGGATAGGGGGAAGGCATGTGTTTATGTGAATTTATAGGCGTTTACATCCTTAATGAACACTGGTGGCATTTTTTCTAAAATAACAACAGGGCGCAAGTTATTTGACGCTTTTTTGCCAAAAGTTAGTAAAAGAGCACAATGGGGCTTCCCTGGTGGCGCAGTGGTTGGGAGTCTGCCTGCCAATGCAGGGGACACAGGTTCGTGCCCTGGTCCGGGAAGATCCCACATGCCGCGGAGCAACTGGGCCCGCGAACCACAACTGCTGAGCCTGCGCGTCTGGAGCCTGTGCTCCACAACAAGAGAGGCCGTGACGGTGAGAGGCCCGCGCACAGCGAAGAAGAGTGGCTCCCGCTCGCCACAACTAGAGAAAGCCCTCGCACAGAAACGAAGACCCAACACAGCCAAAAATATATAAATTAATTAATTTATAAAAAAAAAAAAAAAAAAAAAAAAAAGAGCACAATGCCCTAGAAAGTGGCCTGGCCACCTGAGTGACCCAACCAGAGTTCCCATTTGTAATTAATCATGAAAATAGCTAGATTAAATAGAATTCAATTATGATGAAGGGTCAACATGCCTCTTTGGAAGAGAAAATCGAAATGATTCTGAAGCTTAGGGTGATACAGCTCTTTCTAAAGGTTCACTTCAGAATTGACCTTTCTTAAGTGGAGAAGTGAAATCTCTTAGACTGAACAAGACAAGGCAGCAGCCTCAGTAAAACAGCATTGATGTATATAAACACACAGAGAACAAAGAGGCCAAGTAGGACACTAAAAAGAGACACTAAAAAGTCATGCAAACAGAAATGCAGCAGGGATGCTAGTTGTGAATCTGCTTCATAAGGGACATATTTTCTTAGGCCAATAACATATCTTTCTACACAATTTCAAATGTAGGATATCACTTAAGCCTCTTTTTGCTCCATATCTAAAGCTACAGGAAGTCCAGCAGCCGTGTACTCTGTTTTTATTAGGCTGAGTATATCCAGATGATTTTAATAAAGTTTTAAAACGACATTAGTTTCCTGCTATTTCAATGAAAACCACTTGCAAGATGAATTTAAAGCAATAGATCTATTTCTTGTCAACACATGCCCTCTTTATGCAAATACACCACTCTTTCATAATAGCCAACAAAACAGAACACAGACACAATCATCAATTGCACGCGACATGGGAGAAACATGTCATCGTTGTAAATGTTGAAGGACAAAGAAATGGAGAGTGTGATGGGTGCCAGGGTAAGCTGCCCAGATTTCCTGGATGAGGACTGAGGTTCTTATTACCTCAACTGCTGAAAGCTCAGCACCTATTGGAGTCCCTCTCTCTGGGAATTGTCAGCCAAATAGTGTCTTTTTTTAAAAAAAATTTATTGGAGTATAGTTGATTTACAATGTTGTGTTTCAGGTGTACAGCAAAGTGATTCAGTTATACATATACATATATTCATTCTTTTTTCAGATTCTTTTCCCATATAGGTTATTACAGAATATTGAGTAGAGTTCCCTGTCCTATACAGTAGGTCCTTGTTAGCTAATTTATATATAGTAGTGTGTATATGTTAATCCCAAACTCCTAATTTATCCCTCCCTCCCCACCTTTCCCCTTTGGTAACCGTAAGTTTGTTTTAGAAATCTGTGAGTCTGTTTCTGTTTTGTAAATAAGTTTATATCATTTTTTAAAAAATTAGATTCCACATATGAATGATATCCTATGATATTTGTCTTTCTCTGCCTTACTTCATTCAGTATGATAATCTCTAGGTCCATCCATGTTGCTGCGAATGGTATTATTTCGTTCTTTTTTTATGGTTGAGTAATATTCCATTGTATATATGTACCGCACCTTCTTTATCCATTCCTCTGTTGATAGACACTTAGGTTGCTTCCATGTCCTGCCTATTGTAAATAGTGCTGCAATGAATATTGGGGTGCATGTATCTTTTTGAATTATGGTTTTCTCTGGGTATATGCCTAGGAGTGGGATTGCTGGATCATATGGTAATTCTATTTTTAGTTTTTTCAGGAACCTCCATTCTGTTCTCCATAGTGTCTGTACCAATTTACATTCCCACCAACAGTGTAGGAGGGTTCCCTTTTCTCCATATCCCTCCAGCATTTATTGTCTGTAGACTTTTTGATGATGGCCATTCTGACTGGTGTGAGGTGATACAAATAGTGTCTTGTCCTAGGTTATGCCTATTCTCTGGAGACAGCTCACAATCCAAAGACAGGTCAATTTGTGTATGTGGATGGGAGGGCAGGGAGAGGTGCAGAAAGCCATGGTCCCCTGACATCACGTGACCTGAGGGGCCATTCCAGCTGGGAGCTACTGAGACCTGCCTTGTGACTAAAGTGCATTTCAGCATCTCCTTGAGCCCAGTTCAACTTTCTGCAATCTGCCACAGGGTTTACTCTCAAGAGCCCTGCATGCAAATCTCCACCTCTGAGCCAGTTTCTCAGGGAACCCAACCTAAGATGGTGCAGAATATCCCTTTTCAATGTCTCTCACATTGATTTTATTTTTAACTTTGTATGATGGAAATATGCAAACATACACAAAAGCCAAGAAAAGAATATAATTCATCAAACTTAACATCTTGCCATTCTGGTTTCATCTAATCCTTTCTAAAAACTGTATTCTTTTAAAGTAAATAATTTCATCCATAAATATTTCAGTATGTATCTAACATATAAAGGTTTTTTAAAGCAATAACCACGTTGCTATTACAGCATATAAAATGAATCATAATTCCTTAAAGCCATCTAAAACTCCATCTGTGTCCAATGTTACTTAGTAGTTTCCAATTTGTTTTGGAGTATACATTGATTTGTGAATTTTTATTCCCAGGTCCAGGGCTCACCTTTACCTTCAGGTAATCATGATTCTTACCCTGGCCTCCTATCTGGTCTCATCTCCATCTCATCTTCCCTCTTAGGAAGCCTTTCCCACTACTGTCAGGTCAATGTTCCTAAGGTTCAGTAATCTGTCAGCTGCTTTTTAAGAAAGGAAAAAAAATGATAAAATGGATATTCTGTGATCGAATAAATCTGGGAAATGCTGTGAATTTTATCCTCTTCTTGGATGTTCATAATTTACATTAGCCTATTCAAGACTCTGGGCAGTTCTACAGTAAAGAATCTGTCGCACCTTTTTAATCCAGTATTTCCCAGACCTGTTTGGTCATCCAACACCATGTTTAACCCCCATTAACAGCCTTCAGACACTGTGCTCTGTGGAACACCTCTTGGGAATCGCTGAAGTCCTGCAATGGCATTCAAGGTCCTCTATAACCTGACTATCCTCCAAGTACTCGGTCTAGAATTTTCTTTTCATTTTTCTTCTCTTGCTCTTTGGTTCCCTCTGCCTTGGACAGTCTTTTTGTGGAATTCCTTTTTACTGAAATCTATCACATGCTTCAAATTCCAGATTCTCCTTAAAAAAATGATACAAATGAACTTATTTACAAAACAGAAAAAGACTCACAGACATAGGAAACAAACTTATGGTTACCAAAGAGGAAAGGGGGTAGTGATAAATTAGGAGCTTGGGACTAACAGATACAAATTACTATATATAAAACAGATAAACAACAAGGATTTACTGTATAGCACAGGTAACTATATTCAATACCTTGTCATAACCTATATGGGTAGGATTCTGAAAAAGAATATATATATATATATAAGAATCTGAATAACTGAATCACTTTGCTGTACACCTGAAAGTAACAAAACATCCTAAATCAACCATACTTTAATTTTAAAAATTCCACATTCTCCAAGAAGCCTTACACAAATCTCCCAACCTGAATTAATCTTTTCTTTCTCTGAATTCTTAAAATACCTGTGCAATATATGGCAGCAATAGACATCAGACTCTGAATCACTGTTTTGCAGGTTACCAGCAACAGGACTTTCTCATCTACAAAATGGGAGTAATGTGGCATTTACCCCAACAGAACTGTTGTGAGGGTTAAACAAGAGAATGAAGGTAAGTGCTATTCAATCTAAGGTCTTGAAGTCAAGGACTGTGTAGAACTCATCTTTGTGGTTTCTGATGAATCTTGCACAGTTTTGAATACAACAGATCTTGATTTATGTTTGCTGGAGCGTTATACTCGACTGTTGACAGAGATTCTGGATTATGCATTATCTCCTTAACATATTGATGAGATAAACTATCTATGCCTTTAGAGGGAAATTCTGTGTTTTACGATGTGATCATTCATCCTAAGTGTGCCCTTATATGCTGGATGGGCTTTGGAAGGTCACTTACCCTCTCTGGAGTTCAGTTTCCAGATTTGTAAAATTTAAGGGATTGGGCTAAATCAGTGACTCTCCAAAAAGGCCTAGACCACCAAGAACTTTAAAAAATTAGTTCTCCCACAATTTGAGAGACTTTTTAAAAAAAGCAAACAGGGACTTCCCTGGTGGCACAGTGGATAAGAATCCGCCTGCCAATGCAGGGAACACGGGTTCAAGCCCCGGTCCCGGAAGATCCCACATGCCACAGAGCAATTAAGCCCGTGCGCAACAACTACTGAGCCTGCGCTCTAGAGCCCGTGAGCCACAACTACTGAAGCCCGCGTGCCTAGAGCCTGTGCTCCACAGCAAGATAGGTCACTGCAATGAGAAGGCTGCACACTGCAATGAAGACCCAATGTAGCCAAAAATAAATTTAAAAAATTAAAAGAAAAAAAGCAAACAACACTTGTTGAAGTAACAATCGATCTTCCTATTTTTTATAATCAAAGTCATATAAAAAACTTGGGATTTTATTTGCTTATGCAGTCTTTTTTTTTTTTTTAAGTATTTGTTTATTTATTTATTTATGGCTGTGTTGGGTCTTCGTTTCTGTGCGAGGGCTTTCTCTAGTTGTGGCAAGCGGGGGCCACTCTTCATCGCGGTGCGTGGGCCTCTCACTATCACGGCCTCTCTTGTTGCGGAGCACAGGCTCCAGACGCGCAGGCTCAGTAATTGTGGCTCACAGGCCCAGCTGCTCCACGGCACGTGGGATCTTCCCAGACCAGGGCTCGAACCCGTGTCCCCTGCATTGGCAGGCAGATTCTCAACCACTGCACCACCAGGGAAGCCCCTGCTTATGCAGTCTTAATCAAAAAATAAGTGGACAGTTTTCCCCTGAGCTTTCTATAATATTGAACCACAGTACTTAGGAACAAATTGTGGCCTTCACTGATATATAAGGAACATTAGTTGGCAACTGCTGCTCTTAATCATTTTTATGGTGCCCTTTTGCTTAAAAATTCTGTGATGCTCTGAGATAAATCAGGCCATTTAAGATTCAGTTCTTTCACGGTTTTCTCACCTTTTCCGTATGTGCTTATATAGCTTGTGTTATTGTTGTAAAGGGACCAAAGACATGAAACCCAGTGTAGGGTACATTTCTCAGCCTGAGTGGCAAGTAGGCATCATCTAGACAAGTAACAGAACAAGAGAGTGGAGCAGAAGGAACTGGTATATAGGCCCAAACACAAGAGATATCAGAGAATCTATGGTACTTTGGGGAACTTTGTGTGTGTGTGTGTATATGTGTGTGTGCGCACACACATCTGTACTGGGTAATGATGTAAAATGTATTTCTATGTGTTGAGGTCAAAAAAGTTTGCTCACCATGACTCCAGACTTCAGGAAGCTTTCTTACAAAGGCCTGCTACAAGTCACCATGGGAACCAGGTGGTAGATATCAACAAAGCAGCACAAACTCATCTCTCCCACTAAAACACGGGGCTCAGGAGAGCATGTCCTAGTGCTGACGATGTAAGCATCTACAGACAAGTTCAAATTAAAAGAAGGGCTTCCTTCAGAAGGCCCAGGAATGGACTGCTTCAGAGAGACGCATCGGTTTAATACACTTCATGTTTGTCAGTGGCAGTTCTGGGCCATTTCTATGGTGTTAGATATTTGTGGTCTCTTCAACTTCCTGTAGCTCAGTCACTTTTCTGCTTAGCATCTACCATGGGAGAGCTGGGACCTGCCATCTGTGCTGGGAACTTCAAAGATGTGTTTTGGTTTACATTCTGTTACAGTGAAGTCAATGCAAATTGTTTTTATGTTGTTTTTTAAAAAAATATTTTATTTTACTTATTTTTGAAAGAGAGAGACTAAGGGTAGTGAGCAAGGACCGGCCGTGGTTTAATATGGTATTGGCCTGACTTGAAAAAAAACCTCTAACAGATGTTCATTTTGATTCATTGTTTTCTGTGGGAATCGACTTTTTTTTTTTTTTTTTAACTATTTTTCAAATTCTGTTTGGATACAGATTCATCTTAGTAGGGAAAAATGCTAGATTTCCATTTAGACATATTCGCTTTAACAGTGGCAACTTGCCATATTCTCCTCCTTACTCTCCTTATTTTTTTTAGAAATAACACAAACACTTCGTTGAGCCTGAGGCTGACCTGAACTTCATTTAACTCTCCTTCAAAGGTCAACTAAAAGGCATTATTTCTCATGGAGGAAAAGAATCTCAATCAGAGTTCAGAGTGAACCAGGAAAGACCTTAAAGGGAACTTAATCCAATTCCTACTAATTTTGCAGAAGAGGCTTTCAAGTTTTAGAGAAGTGTTGCAGATTGCCCAAGGTCATGACATGGCTGGTGTCACAGCTGGACCTAGAACTAAGCTCAGGAGGACCAGACAAGGCCCTCTCCATTTGGCCTCACTGCCTCTTCAAACACTTGGCAACAGCTCCTCCAAGATGGCGGTTTCATGGAAATCACTAGCTATGCAAATCAGTTAAAAGTCATCATACATTTTGTTACTGGCAAGAAAGTCTCAAAAGTAATTGTTGCAGAATTGAACATTTTATTTATTGGTTAACTGAGTCTATTATCATAGTAGGAGTCTCCAGAGAGAAAATTTGTAGTTTATTAAGGATATTTCCTTTGACAGATAATAAGATGGAAGTTCCTAAAGAATCGTTCATTTTCTTATGTGCTATATAGAATGGCTTTCCCCTAGAATTATTATTATTGGAAGCATGTAAATTATAATCAGAGGAACTATTCAAATCACACACTGGAAGTTGGAATTGAGGAAGGAAAGTTTCTAATAATTTAGACAAGAGTTTTTCAACCTTGGCGCTGTTAACATTTACACCAGATAATTCCTTGTTATGGAGGGGGCTAAGCTGTGATTGTAGGATGCTTAGCAGCGCCCCTGGACTCTACCCAGTAGATGCCAGTAACACAAGCCCAACTGTGATAACCAACATCGTCTTCAGAGCTTGTCACATGTCCCAAAATAGCCCCAATTGAGAATCACTAATTGAGACAAGTCTTGGTGTTCAAAATTTCGAGACAGTTTCTTTACTAAGAAAGAATCAGAGGCCAGTGTCGGGGGGGAGAGAGACACAGAGAGAGAGAGAGAGAGACAGAGAGAGAGAGACAGAGAGAGAGAGAAAGAGAGCCAGAGAGAGGTATTATTCTTTCCGACCATCAATGAATCAATAATAAATACTTATTTATTATTAATAAACATGGAAACATGTTACTTAAGTAATACCAAATTACCTCATGTTACTTAAGTAATACCAAACATGTTACTTAAGTAATACCAAATTACCTCCAAGTCAGTCTCAACCTGGTGTCACAGTCAACAGAGTCACAAGTGTGACATCCAAAAATCGATGAAAATAAACTTAGCTCTCTACCAAAACTTTCCTAAGAGATATGGGGACAGGAAATGTAGTTCATGACCCCTGAAATGATCTTCCTATTTTTTATAATCAAAGTCATCCCTCTTCAACCATCTATTCATTTCTCTCATCTAAACAGTTGCTCTTTCACAATCTCTCTTCTCTCTCAAGCTCGGCCACAAGTGTGCTGGCTTGCTTGTCTCTTCTCCCTGCTCATGCTTTAGTGTCCGCTGACTTAGTTCTCCCCAAGTGGTTCTCCGGCCTTTCCCGTCTAGATCCAGGTAAACTCTTACCACGTGGCTGCCTTACCCATTGCCTAGATCCACACAACCAAAGTCCTAGATCTCAGGCAAATACTAAATCTTCCTTGGAATATTCTGAGATGCGGGAAGGTTTTAAACCTTATACAAGACTACTTTTATCCCAGTCATACTAGAAAGAAGGAAATCAAGATCAGCAGCAATTCCACTACTCACAAACCCCAGAATTAATAATGGTGGATTTCTAGGTAGGTGGTTTAGACACTTGGAGCTGTGAGGAGAGAATCAAAGTGAAAATATATAGTTTGCATTCCCTAGTCATGGAGGGAAAAATACAATGACCTGATCTTCGCTTCCACATTCTTTTTTCCATCAAATTATGAGGATGACTTCAGGATGTTTCCATTTCATGTGGGGCCACCATCATAACCCATCATCATATCATCATCATCATGATCACTTAGTAAGTACTTACTCTATGCCACAGTGTAAGCATTTTACGAGCATGGCATACTCTCATTACCACTACTAACACAGGTGCTATTAATATTTCCAACTGGTGAGAAAATTGAGTTTCATGGTGGTTATCTAAGCTTTCCAGGACCACAGAGCTATTCATGGTTTACTTGTAAATTCAAGAAAAATTCCCATGCTCAAGGATCTCTGGTCTCAACTCTTCCTCTGCCATGCGTCTGTCTTCACAAACCTGGTGTGGTAGGTAGCCAGGTGAAGAGCATCATGCTGCCATTTCTATTTATCTTCCAACAGAGGTTCATGGATGGCTGGAGGAGGGCTGGTCAGATGGGCGACAGGAGATACTTTGCCCATAATTTCCATTGTAAGACCCTATCTAAATATTCTTCCCCATGCATGTCAGCCATGCCTGCTCTAGCTCTTTCAGAAGTGTCTTGTGGCCTTGCTACTCAAAGAATACTTTGCAGATCTGCAGCATCAACGTCACCTGGGAACCTGTGAGAAATGCAGACTCTCAGGCCACACCCCAGACCTACTGAATAGTTTCCCTGGTGTTCTGAATACATACCTTCAGGACATTAGAAGGTGGTCCCAATACAAGACCTCCATGGTCCAGTGGTTCGCACGTCGAGCAAATGTCAAGTTTACTTGGAGGGCTTGAGAAATCACAGATTGCTCAGCCTCCTCTCTGTTCTAGGGCCTGGGAGTCTGTAGTTCTGGGACGGGGCCCGAGATGTTGCATTTCTCACAAATTCCCAGGTGGTCTGGGACTGCTGTTTGTGTACAATCGCTACGGTCAAATACACTGATAAACCGCTAAAAGGTAAACCAAACTAAAGCAGTTGATTTTCTAACAGGTCTCAGAACTGTTAATATGCTAATACTTGGTTTCTCAAACTCCTGGCTTGCTGAAACTATTTGGGGGATGGGGAGCAAAATATCACTATAGATTAGTATTCCAGAAAAGGAACTTGGAGAACCACTGCTCTACAAACAGACAATACAAAGTTTGGCAATTATGATGAGAAAGAAAAAAAAGCTGAATGTCATAAAATGACCTCTTTGGTTGGGTGAGGATTAGTCTTGGTTTTGGTATAGTGTCAGCACAGCTGTTATGTCTTTTAGCAAAAGAATAGCACATTTCTCCAAGGAATTTGTACAGATTGAAAATAAATTAGAAATTATTGAGATTCACATAATAGAGATCGGGAATTTAAAAGGGTCAAAAAATATATCAGCAACATTCAAATTGCTGTTTCATCCCCCCTGTTGAAATACAAGCCAAGAATAAAACACTGATTAAATAGAGAGCACTGACATTTTACTCCTGGGCTGCTGGATACCAGCCCAAACAAAGAGCCGGTTAAATTCAAAAGACAAAGAGCCCTTTTGTGAGGCAGTAAGTTCATCTGGGAGAAATATGAAGTGAAGTCTCCAAGGAGAGAGTTCTCCAACATCTTTACCTCTAACACTCATTGAGAGGCACTAGGTAAAACCACATTCAAAATGTACAAGGGAAGGGAGATGAAGGAATTTATTAAAGGATGGAATTGGGATAGACATAAATCTCAACTTTTGCCTCCAGTGAGGGACATTTATATTAGGAAATGAAAATCAAAATGAACAATGAGAAATGAGCAAGGAAATCCATTCTTCTGAGCAAACAAAACATAAAATATCAATTTCATCATATTTTCTATGGGCAGGCAATATAGCAGTGGACGAAATGGACATTTTTCTCTACTCTCAAAGATCGTACACAGTGATAAGGAATACAGGTTCAAAAATAATAAAACTATAAATCAAATAGGAGTTATGTTGGAAGACAAACAAGGAGAAGAGATGGAGAAAAACAGAGTTTGGGTAGAGGTGCTTTAGAAAGCGTGCTCAGGGAAAGCTTCTCGGGTGATTTATTTGAGCTAAGAAAGAAAAGAATGGGAGAAAGGACCAATAAAATGTTTGGGTAAAGAGCATTTTAGAAATCAAGAATAGTGTATGAAAAGGACTGTAATTGGGGAAAAAACTGGGGTATTTACAGCACTGAAAGGAGACCACGTTAATTGAAGACTTTCTTTGTACAAGTGACCACGCTGAGTCATAGGGGTGAGTCTGAGAGTGTGTGCAGGTGTCAGGTAGGAATGGCAGGTGATGATGCTCAAGATTAAGTTAGACCTTGGCTTCCTGATTTTGGCCATTTCATTTCTCATGATTCATTCACTCAGCTCCCAAATGCTACAAACTGGTTTCTGCTGTGTTAATACAGAACAAATAAATCATTTGACTGGATCCTGTTCTACATGTAGAGTCATATGTAGTGTTAGTAACTATTGTTCTTGCTAAAATATTCTTTTATATCCCCTGCCTGCTGTCAAGAGCTATTTATTCCTTGTCAGTCATGCTAAGTTCAATTGGGGCAAACAACTTTAACAATTTAAAGTTGCCCAACAACTTTAAATCCTTAAGGAGGCTTATCACATCTCTTCATGGTAGTGCTGCAGTGAGAGATGAAAGAGCCTTTGGACCAATATTGCAGAATACTGAGTCCGTGATGGCCCAAGTTCATTGTCCTTGTCACATATTATTGTAAAACAGTTTCAGATGAATGGATGTATTAGGTGGATTTTACATATAAAGAAATGATTGGTTGAGGTAATTAATAAAGTACAGATAAAGATTTCTTAACCCAAGACTTATGAGTATGCAAAGGATATAAATATATCTAGAAATGATTTTGTTGGAGAACATTTTAGAAAGCAAATGTGCTGAAGATAATTTTAATAAAAATAAAAAGCATGCAGAAAGATCTCCAAAGGTTGGGGTTAATTAAGAAATCATTTTACTTAAAGTCTTACAGGGTATTCATTCCTGAAAGACAAAGAGGGCTCACAAGTGAATTCAACAAAGCAAGAGAGCTTAGACTCGTAGAAAGAAAGCATTTATCTTCCCTCCTGTGATTTCCAATACCACGAATCTGGACATTTGCCTTCTAAGAAGTTCCAATCCTTGAAATAGAAACTTTCCCACTGTCCTAGCAGAGCACGGGCTATGTTATTATTTCGTTACTCACAAGTCCCAGATATTACATTTGCTCTGTGATTTTAAGTGGCATCAAGTGAATCAAGACTGGCTGAAATCATTCGAGGAAGAGGCAAAAGTCTGCTTTTCTTTTCCTTTCTGCAAGACAGCCTGATTGTGTAATCATATCCCAGCTGAATCTGACTTGTGCTGTTAGAGGAATTATCTCCTCATTAAAAACAAATCTTAATAGACCTAATTTGAAGGCTGCTTTTGTCTGTAACTTGATCAAGAGGGTAATGACTGTGAACCATGCTCGATAGGAGAGTAAAAGAAAGTCAGAAACATTAAGCAGGGCAGATTACAGCCACATTACAGGGCTTTTGATATGCAAATGAAGCACACTAGGCAAAAAAATAAAAAACAGCAATGGGCTTGCTTCTATTTCTTTTCTTGATACTCTCCTTAGGGCGTGCAGGAAAATCTGAGTCTCTGAGAAATGGTTTAGTTTGAGAGACCTCTAACTGCTCTTTTCAGGGCCTCAGTCTCCTCAGTTGTAAAATGGGGATAACAGTGTTTACAATTATTATAATAGGGTTATAATAAGGATTAAATGAACTAATATACGTGAAGTGCGCAGAACAGTATCTGGGTTTCTAATCCATCCGGTGCACAGCTAATGAGAGCACTGACTATCATTAGGTTTAGGTCTTATTGGTTTTGTTACTACTATTGACATTCTTTTTCTATTTCTATACTATTCTATATCTATTCTATACCATTTCTATTGCTATACCATTCTGTATCTATTTCTATTTCTATACCAGTCATAGACTCACAGAATTTGGGGACAGGAAAAACGAGGGTATTGTTTCCAGAACTGTGTTCCAGGAATAACCTCTGTTATTAAGATATTAGTTGTATAAAAATAGGTTTCTCTATTCAAAGACTTTTGGGAAAGGCTACATTAAATAAAATCAGAACCATTCCACCATAAAACCTGTCAGAGTCTTTAATTTGCCAGCAATGTGAATCTCAAAGAGGGTAATATTTTATTCAAGCTTTCCTAAATTTATTTGACCCCAAACACATTTTTCATAGAATGTCTGTTAACCCCTCAAGGAACATTAGTTCTTGAAGCAAATTATGGATGACAACTCAGTGATGCTCAAAGAGGAAAATGACTTCTCCTAGGCCCTCAACTACTTAGAGGCAGAGTCCAGACTTAACCTGGGTCTCCTGGTGCCTCTAGAATGCTTTGCATAAAGCTGGTATCTTGATCTGGCCTGCACTTCTGCAGGGAAAGATCTTGGGTGAAATGAGGAATAAAACCTGGTGGTCAAAAGCATGGACTTGGTTTAACTGCCCACTTCCCAATGTATGATCTCATGCAAGTTATCTCACTTTCCTGGGCCTCATTGTTTTGTTTTTTCCTCCACTGAAAGTGGGGGTAATGACTGCACCTGCCTTGTGGGGTTGTTGAGAATTTAAATATAATGCATATAAAACACATACGTTAGTTATAAACAATTTATCATTGTTCCTAGCACATAGTAAGTGCTAAAAATAGGTTGACAGCTATTGAGAAATAGTGTTTTTAAAGGGGGGTCACATCCTATAGTAGAGAAGGAAGATATGATGATGATGAATTGTTTGCTGTTAACTTCTTTTTAAGAGTTTGTCAGTGGAAGCTCCTTGATAATGCTCTACTTGAAGCAATGCTAGGAAGCCTTCTATACCACTGAACCATCACATGGCCAAAAAAAAAAAAAAGACTGTTAACTTTCTTAGAGAGGATAGGAGATACTGGCCTAGGCTTGGAGTCTTTGGATTCTACTGCAGAAATTTCTCAGACAGGAAGCATACAAAGTGCCCCTAGTCCCAGGCTACTCAATCAGGCTAGGAGTGCTGTAGTGGGCCACGGATCAGGCTTATCTGTGAACCTCCAGTAGCCAGTCCACGAGGTAAGTATAGACATCGAGAGTCAGCAATGAGACATTTTTATAGGAATTGGCAGAGTAATTTTATGTCTCTACAAGTGTTGAATCCAAATAATAATTTTTAAAAATGAGGCTTGTATTTTTATACCTTTTTATTATTTCATACTTCTAGTAAATGATTTTCATTGTACTTTACAAAAGCATCAGTCTAGGACAGGGTGAATATTAAAATAAGACAAAATAAAATAAAACTTGTCCTTTACCTTAGCTAGTTGGAGAATTAGTCTAGAACAGTGGCCCTCAAAAGTGTGGTCCCTGACCAGCAGAATTAGCATCTCGTGGGAACTTGTTAGAAATGTAATTCTCACTCCCACCCCAAACTTGCTGCATTAAATTCTGGGTAGATCCCAGCGATCTTTATTTTAATGAGCCCTCAGGTGACTCATATGTACACCAAAATTTTGAAAATATTGAGAACATCACCAGTATAACTGTATCTTCTTCCAAATTCAGTAGAGCAGGAGTAAGTATTACACCCCAAAGTTTGCTGTGCAAAAATATTGGGTTGGCCAAAAAGTGTCTTTGGCTTTTAAGTAAAAAGACACTTTTTTTCATTTTCACCAAGGACTTTATTATTTTTTTAATATTATTTATTTATTTTATTTATTTTTGGCTGCATTTGGTCTTAGTTGCGGTACGCGGGATCTTCGTTCAGGCATGCAGGATCCTTCTGTTGTGGCATGTGGGCTTCTCTCTAGTTGTGGTGTGCGGGTTTTCTCTGTCTAGTTGACGTGTGTGAGCTCAGTAGTTGTGGTGCATGGGCTTAGTCGCCCCGCAGCATGTGGGATCTCAGTTCCCCGAGCAGGGATCCAACCCACGTCACCTGCATTGTAAGGCGGATTCTTTACCACTGGACCACCAGGGAAGTCCTACACCAAGAACTTTATCGAAAAACGTATTCATTTTTTGTTCCACTACCTTCTGCCATTTTTCAGGCAATTGAATAATTCCATCTTCCCAAAACTTTTTATCTTTTTGAGCAAAGAACTGTTCCAGGTGCCTTTTACAGTCTTCCAGGGAATGGAAATTTTTTCCATTAAGAGAATTTTGAAAAGACCAAAATAAATGGAAATCCGAAGTTGCAATGTCTGGTGAATATGGCAGATGAATCAGAACTTCCCAGCCAAGCTGTAACAGTTTTTGCCTGGTCATCAAAGAAACATGCAGTCTTGCGTTATCCTAACGGAAGATTATGTGTTTTTTGTTGACTAATTCTGACGCTTTTTGTTGAGTGATGCTTTCAGTTGCTCTAATTGGGAGCAGTGCTTGTTGGAATTAATCGTTTGGTTTTCCAGAAGGAGCTCATAACAGAGGACTCCCTTCCAATCCCACCATATACACAACATCACCTTCTTTGGATGAAGACCGGCTTTTGGTGTGGTTGGTGGTGGTTCATTTTGCTTGCCCCACGATCTCTTCCGTTCCACATTATTGTACAGTATCCACTTTTCATCGCCCGTCACAATTTATTTCAAAAAAGGAATGTTTTCATTACGTTTAAGTAGAGAATCACATGCGGAAATACAGTCAAGGTTTTTTTTGCTTAACTTATGTGGATTCCAAACATCAAAGTGATTCACATAACCAAGCTAGTGCAAATGATTTTCAACGCTTGATTTGGATATTTTGAGTATGTCGGCTATCTCCCACATGGTATACCGCTGACCATTCTCAGTGAATGGCTCGATTTGATTGCTATCAACTTCAACTGGTCTACCCGACCGTGGAGCATTGTCCACTGAGAAAACTCCAGCAGAAAACTTTTGCAAACCACTTTTGACACGTTCGATTAGTCACAGCACCTTCTCCATATACTGCACAAATCCTTTTTTGCGTTTCAGTTACATTTTTACCTTTCTTGAAATAAGCATAATATGCCGAAAATGTTGCTTTCTCTCCTACCTACAATATTAAAGTGGCTATATAAAAATTCACCAATTTTGATAAGTCTTTTTTAAATGCACGCTGATATGACAGGTGTCACATAAAATCCAACAAAATTGTTTCAAATGAAGTTAAAAACACCTAGGTGCTACTAGAGCCATCTTACAGAAAAAACTGAACGAACCTTTTGGCCCACCCAATAATATGACACTATTTCTCTAAAATCAAGTTAAGTTTTACTCTGAACTACCGTTTATTCAGGTTAGAAGTAACTTCAATTTCAATAAGGATTAGGTTTGTTACGGGTAGTGGAGACCCAAAATAACAGTGGCCTAATCAATAAGTAGACTTTTAACCCTCCTACACTGTTGGTGGGAATGTAAATTGGCACAGTCACTATGGAGAACAGTATGGAAGTACCTCAAAAAACTAAAAATAGAACTACCATATGATCCATCAATCCCACTCCTGGGCATATATCCCGACAAAACTATAATTTGAAAAGATACATGAACCCCCATGCTCACAGTAGCACTATTTACAATAGCCAATACACGGAAACAACCTAAATGTCCACGGACAGATGAATGCATAAAGGAGATGTGGTACACATATATATAATGGAACACTACTCAGCCACAAAAAGAATGAAATAATGCCATTTTAAGCTACATTGATGGACCTAGAGATTATAATATTAAGCAAAGTCAGAAAAAGAAAAACAAATACCATATGATATCAGTTACGTGGGGAATCTAAAATATGACACAAATGGGGAGTCGAGATGGCAGCATGGGAAGATGTGGAATTCGCATCTCCCCACAACTAGGGTGCCTGCCGGACGCTGGTGGGGGACCTCGATGCCCAAGGAGACAGGAGGAACCCCAAGCGACTGCATAGGATGTGGGGGGACTGAGTGGGGAGGAGAAGTGGAGGCCTGACAGGACCAGTGCCACTGAGGGGTGGGGTTGGGATGGGGGAGGGGTTCCCATGCCTGGAGGGACCCTCAGGGGCTCAGATCGGGGGGAACATGCCTAGCATTTCCCCTGCCCAATCAGCCCGGGAAGCCCTCCTGGCTCTCAGGACAGGTCCTATGCACTCAGAGGCCCACTCCGGGCCACACTGGTCCTGGGGGCATAGGACGCAGGCCAGGGGAGAACAGGAGAGGGAGATGGGAGGGGCCCTCCAGGACCAGAGGAGCAGGAGAGGAGCGGAGGGCATTTGCCCCGCCCACTCGGGCTGGGGAAGCCTGCTGGGCTCCCAGGCCGGGTCCCCTGCCCTCCGAGACCAGAGGCAGCCTGGGCCCCTTCTGTTGAGTTGAGCCTAAGCCCTCCCCCCAACCCCCCACCAGGGCCTTTTCCAGCTCTGTGGATAATAAGCATAGGCCTTGCCCACTGCCTAAACCTGGCCCCTGCCTAAGCCCCGCCTCCCACATCCAAGGCCTTTTCTGCCTTTTTTTTTTTTTCCTCATTTTTACTATTGTGATTCTGTTTTACCTTCTGGTTGTTGTTTCATCTATATTTTTATATTTATATTCTTTCTAACATATGTTAATTTCCTAGTCTAATTTTATTTTTTACTCTTTATTGTTCTGCTTTCTTTCTTTTTTTTTTTTTTTGGCCACCCCACGCAGATTGTGGGATCTTGGTTCAGGAGCCAGGGGTTGAGCCAAAGTCCAGCGGTGGGAGCTCCGAGTCCGAACCACTGGACTAACAGGGATAATCAAGGGATCAATCCAAGAAGATATAACAACTATAAATGTTTATGCACCCAACATAGGAACACCTCAAAACATAAGGCAAATGCTAACAACCAAGAAAGGGGAAATCAACAGTAACACAATAATAGCGCGGGACTTTAACACCCCACTTACACCAATGGACAGATCATCCAGACAGAAAATTAATAAGGAAACACAGCTTTAAATGACACAATAGACCAGACAGATTTAATTGATATTTATAGGACATTCCACCCAAAAGTGGCAGAATACACTTTCTTCTCAAGTGCACACAGAACATTCTCCAGGACAGATCACATCTTTGGTCACAAATCAAGCCTCGGAAAATTTAAGAAAACTGAAATCGTATCAAGCATCTTTTCTGACCACAATGTTATTAGACTGGAAATCAATTACAGGAAAAAAACTGTAAAAACCACAAATACATGGAGGCTAAACAGTGCTCTACTAAATAACCAAGAGATCACTGAAGAAATCAAAGAAGAAATAAAAAAATACATAGAAAAAAATGACAATGAAAACATGATGACCCAAAACCTATGGGATGCAGCAAAAGCAGTTCTAAGAGGGAAGTCTATAGCAATTCAATCTTACCTCAAGAAACAAATAAAATCTCAAATAAACAATCTAACCCTACACCTAAAGCAACTAGAGAAAGAAGAACAAAGAAAACCCAAGTCAGTAGAAGGAAAGAAATCATAAAGATCAGAGCAGAAATAAATGAAATAGAAACAAAGAAAACAACAGCAAAGATCAATAAAACTAAAAGCTGGTTCTTTGAGAAGATAAACAAAATTGATAAACCATTAGCCAGACTCATCAAGAAAAAAAGGGAGAGGATGCAAATCAATAAAATTAGATACAAAAAAGGAGAAATCACAACTGACACTGCAGAAATACAAAGGATTGTAAGAGACTACTACAAACAACTACATGCCAATAAAATGGACAACCATGAAGAAATGGACAAATTCTTGGAAAGGTACAATTTTCCAAGACTGAACCAGGAAGAATTAGAAAATATAAACAGACCTATCACAATGAATGAAATTGAAACTGTAATCAAAAATTTTCCAACAAACAAAAGTCCAGGACCAGATGGCTTCACAGGCGAATTCTATCAAACATTTAGAGAAGTGCTAAAACCGATCCTTCTCAAACTCTTCCAGAAAACTGCAGAGGGAGGAACACTCCCAAATTCGTTCTACGAAGCCACCATCACCCTGATACCAAAACCAGAAAAAGATATCACAAAAAAGAAAATTATAGACCAATATCACTGATGAACATAGATGCAAAAATCCTGAACAAAATACTAGCAAACGGAATCCAACAACCTATTAAAAGGATCATACACCATGATCAAGTGGGATTTATCCCAGGAAGGCAAGGATTCTTCAATATACACAAATCAATCAATGTGATACACCATAGTAACAAATTAAGGAATAAAAACCATATGATCACCTCAATAGATGCAGAAAGAGCTTTTGACAAAATTCAACAACCATTTATGATAAAAACTCTCCAGAAAATGGGCACAGAAGAAACCTAGCGCAACATAATAAAGGTCATATATGAAAAACCCACAGTAAACATCATTCTCAATGGTGAAAAACTGAAAGCATTTCCACTAAGATCAGAAACAAGACAAGGATGTCCACTCTCGCCACCCTTATTCAACACAGTTTTGGAAGTCCTAGCCATGGCAATCAGAGAAGGAAAAGAAATAAAAGGAATACAAATTGGAAAAGAAAAAGTAGAGCTGTCACTGTTTGCAGATGACATGATACTATACATAGAAAATCCTAAAGATGTCACCAGAAAGCTACTAGAACTAATCAATGAATTTGATAAGGTTGCAGGATACAAAATTAATGCACAGAAATCTCTGGCATTCCTATACACTAACAATGAAAAATCAGAAAGAGAAATTAAGGAAACACTCCCATTTACCATCACAACAACCAATAGGAATAAACCTACCTAAGGAGGCAAAAGACTTGAACTCAGAAAACTATAAATCACTGATGAAAGAAATCAAAGATGACACAAACAGATGGAGAGATATACCATGTTCTTGGACTGGAAGAGTCAATATTGTGAAAATGACTATACTACCCAAAGCAATCTACATATTCAATACGATGCCTATCAAACCAACAATGGCATTCTTCACAGAATTAGAACAAAAAATTTTACAATTTGTATGGAATTGTAAATTCCATACAATTTGAAATTAAATTACAATTTGAATTCCATACAATTTGTATGGAAACACAAAACAACCTGAATAGCCAAAGCAATCTTGAGAAAGAAAAACGGAGCTGGAGGAATCAGGCTCCCGGACTTCAGACTATACTACAAAGCTACAGTAATCAAGAGAGTATGGTACTGGCACAAAAACAGAAATATAGATCAATGGTACAGGATAGAAAGCCCAGAGATAACCCACGCCATATGGTCAGTTAATTTACAACAAAGGAGGCAAGAACATACAGTGGAGAAAAGGCAGCCTCTTCAATAAGCGGTGCTGGGAAAACTGGACAGCTACATGTAAAAGAATGAAATTAGAACGCTTCCTAACACCATACACAAAAATAAACTCAAAATGGATTAAAGACCTAAATTTAAGACCGGATACCATAAAACTCTTAGAGGAAAACACAGTAAAAACACTCTTTGACATAAACCACAGCAAGATCTTTTCTGACCCACCTCCTAGAGTAATGAAAATAAAAACAGAAATAAACAAATGGGACCTAATGAAACTTAAAAGCTTTTGCACAGCAAAGGAAACCATGAACAAGACAAAAAGACAACCCTCAGAATGGGAGAAAATATTTGCAAACGAAGCAACTGACAAAGGATTAATCTCCAAAATATACAAGCAGCTCATGCAGCTCAGTATCAAAAAAACAAACAACCCAATTAAAAAATGGGCGGAAGACCTAAATAGACATTTCACAAAGAAGACATACAGATGGCCAAAAGGCACATGAAAAGATGCTCAACATCAGTAATTATTAGAGAAATTCAAATCAAAGCAACAATGAGGTATCACCTCACACTGGTGCGAATGGTCATTGTCAAAAAATCTAGAAACAATAAATGCTGCAGAGGGTGTAGTGAAAAGGGAACCCTCTTGCACTGTTGGTGGGAATGTAAATTGATACAGCCACTATGGAGAACAGTATGGAGGTTTCTTAAAAAACTAAAAATAGAACTACATATGACCCTGCAATCCCACTACTGGGCAAATATCCTGAGAAAACCATAATTCAAAAAGAGTCATGTACCACAATGTTCATTGCAGCTCTATTTACAATAGCCAGAACATGAAAGCAACCTAAGTGTCCATCGACAGATGAATGGATAAAGAAGATATGGCACATATATACAATGGAATATTACTCAGCCATAAAAAGAAATGAAATTGAGTTATTTGTAGTGAGGTGGATGGACCTAGAGTCTGTCATACAGAGTGAAGTAAGTCAAGAGAAAAACAAATACCATATGCTAACGCATACATATGGAACCTAAAAAAAACTGGTACTGATGAACCTAGTGACAGGGCAGGAATAAAGATGCAGACGTAGAGAATGGACTTGAGGACACGGGGATAGGGAAGGGTAAGCTGGGATGAAGTGAGAGAGTGGCATGGACATATATACACTACCAAATGTAAAACAGATAGCTAGTGGGAAGCAGCAGCATAGCACAGGGAGATCAGCTCAGTGCTTTGTGACCACCTAGAGGGGTGGGATAGGGAGGGTGGGAAGGAGACCCAAGAGGGAGGGGATAATGGGGATATATGTATTCCTATGGCTGATTTACTTTGTTGTATAACAGAAATTAACACAGCATTGTGAAGCAATTATACTCCAATAAAAATGTATTTAAAAAAATAAAATATGACACAAATGAACTTATCTACAAAACAGAAACAGACTCACAGACATAAAGAACAGATTTTTGGTTGCCAAGGGGTTGGGGGAGGGTTGGATTGGGAGTTGGGGATTAGCAGATGCAAACTATTATATATAGAATGGATAAACAACAACGTCCTATTGTATAGCACAGGGAACTCTATTCAGTACCCTGTAAGAAACCATAATGGAAAACAATGTGAAAAAGAATATATATATATACATATATGTATAACTGAATCACTTTGCTATACACCAGAAACTAACACAGCATTGTAAGTCAACTATAGTTCAATTAAAAAATATATAAGCACACTTTTGACAATAAAAGCCAAGCAGCAAGGGTTCTCTTGAGGTGAGTTCTGCTTTCTGCCCTACAATCCAAACCCTCTGAAACAAGAGGACACAGAGGCCTGCCTACTTTTTTTCATAGAGTAAGAAAAACTCAAGGAGGACCCCCAACCAGACTCCAGTATACTGTTCTCCCGTATCAACAACGGTATTTAATCATCCACTGCAGTAATCCTGGAGCCAGACCAACCCAGAACGTTTGAGGCCCACTCTGAATATCTTGGAGTTGCTTATGCAACAGATCGTTTATTTTTTTCCCCACCTTTAACCATTAACTGCTGAAGTCTTTAAAACTCCATAGGTTTTGGAGCCCAAATTATTTTCTTATCCTAATTGGTCTGTCTAGGATTTTTTCATTTGTCATAGACTTATTTTCTTGGTGCATTTCCTTATAATTAGAACCCTCAAGCAAAAAAGGTGGGTGGAAGCACATTTTATAAACTTATTCTCATGCCTTTAGTATTGAAGTAAATTTCTAATTGAAAAATTAGTCTCCAGGGGGCACTAATTAGATCTTGAGACTGATGCTTTGTGCAAATTTAGTTTCTTTCCAGTCTGTCCTATTTCTATAGGTTCCCTTTTTCACTGTTTCCAGCTTATAGCTAAAGGATTCCATATTTCCACTGGTCTGGGCGACTGGCAACAATGTTTATATAGTGATTTTTTAAAAATGTAAGCGAAATCATTGGCAACTTCAGAATGACTTATCATACATTTCCCAATGTCTACTACTGTGTGTAATGAATATTCAACATTTTTAGTGTATTAGATAATCGATTATATATTTGTTATATATTCATGAAGTTGTAAAGTTTTCAAAAAGATATATTCAGAGACCAAATTTGATTTACTCCTGTTTATGTTTCCCAGGATCATCTCTCTTCCATTACATGAATCTCCACCTTTTGTTTCAGAGTAAAAGAAAATCCAGAAAATAGAATTTAGATATATTAATATTTGAAGCTGATTTTCCTTCTATCCCTGCTTACTTCTCTAACAAAAATTTCCAGGAAAAAGGGAAGTCGTATCAAATCAAATATTATATCACTTACATTAATTTTATAGGAATAACTTGTTATGCAAATTGGATATCAAACTCATTCTTTATTTCTGCTTATGTTCATACTCTACTATACCTTTCCCTCATTTTTCTTGCTTAAGTTTAAAGAAGAATAAAGTTACTGCAATTCTACTCAAAGACATCCACTTTTGAATTTTTTAGTTTAGTTCCTTCTCATATCAAAGAAAGATATCATTTTAGAAACATTGCCTTTATTTTTTAATATCTGCATGTATTTTGCTTATATCCATATAAATTCTTTTTCCCATTTATAGAGCAATATATACTGCTTTTCACAAATGCAAACCAACTAAAGTGTATAAGGAAAAAAGTGGGCTGTGTTTGGTTGCCAAATCTTTGGACCTGTTTGCCTACCAATCTCGGAAATTTGCATGGCTTTTGTAACTACTGGTTGGCTTTTAGTGAAACTTTTCTGTCAAATTACTGGGAGGGCAGGTAATCCTCCAGGGCTTCCAGGTAAATTTGGATGGATCTTTTATGCATGTCGGGATAACATTTAAAATGTATGTTGTTCTGCAACATCTTCTCCTAACAGGTAGTGTCAAAACTTACTCCTCTGGGCTTCCCTGGTGGCGCAGTGGTTGAGAATCTGCCTGCTAATGCAGGGGACACGGGTTCGAGCCCTGGTCTGGGAGGATCCCACATGCCGCGGAGCGACTGGGCCCGTGAGCCACAACTGCTGAGCCTGCGCGTCTGGAGCCTGTGCCCCGCAACGGGAGGGGCCGCGATAGTGAGAGGCCCGCGCACCGCGATGAAGAGCGGCCCCCGCACCGCGATGAAGAGTGGCCCCCACTTGCCGCAACTAGAGAAAGCCCTCACACGAAAACTAAGAGACCCAACACAGTCATAAATAAATAAATAAATAAATAAATAAAAAAGAAAGAAAATGGTATTAAAAAACTTACTCCTCTGGCTTTGACAGAGCGAATTTTAACAAAGCAGCCTAGTAACTAGTGTGAGATTTAAATTTTTATGTTTTAAAGTTTTTCTATTTAACAAGATACGCTGGACAATTTTTTTTTTTTAAGTGTGAAGTCAAGAAAAGGCACATGCGGTTTTTCACATGAGGAGCAGAAAATCCATATGAATCCAGCATACTCATCACCTATATCCTCACCCACTAAGGATTAGGTGAACCTTGTGTATACAAATTAAATCAAGAAAATGTAAACTCTGTATCTCTCAATTTTTTGAACTTTGCATTTTGCCTGGTCTTTCGTTTTGTACCAACCAGGCAGAGTCACAGTGGTAGCGAGATGGAATTTCCTTCTGTGATGTCTTTGATTCACTCAAACCAGAATCTATTAGCTCTTCTCTCCTGATTGGAAGAAGATGAATTCTGAAGAGATGGGGATCATGAATGCAGAAGATTTATACTTCTGATTAGACCCTGACAGCTGCTCAGCTTGCTTCAGAAATTGAAGGGAAAGGTTTATGGGGAAAAAAGCAGAGAGGGTGAGAGGGAGGGGATGAATAGCTATATCACGTACGTTTAGCCCCAGAATATATTATATGGCACACTTGATTTCACCTCTCTCCTGCCCTTGACAGACACTGCTAATCATTCAGGTCACATTTCTCACTGAGCTTGGATACAGCCTCAGAATCTTTTTTTTTGGCATAGCCCTCTGGGCAGCTGCTACAAATCTATCTGGCTTAGCTTAGGAGATTGATTTACTGAGTGCAGTATTTATTCATTTATTCAACATTTATTGAACATCTAAACTGCGCCAGGCATGTTAAAGGCATTCAGGAGCAAGACATGCAACTTAACGTTGTAATGAAATGAAAATTTTTTATTGCCTTTTCCAGCCCCACACATTTGCTCAGCATGTAGTAGGTGCTCAATAAATTTCCTTTGTCACATTGCCGTGAATTGGCTTGTGAAGAGCATTCTGGCATCAGCTGACCCTGCTGACAAGTGGAGTGTGGCTATGGTTCTCCCTCAAATAATGAGAACATTTGTTCCACCACAGTTAACTTCCTGCTTAAGGTCTATTAAAAACAAACTGACCCTCAAGATTAGTTCTCCACTGGATATATTTCGAGGGGCAGGGGTAGATATCCAAGAGAAGAATCATACACGGAAACTCACCTCATCCCTTAAATCTGACCTCTGAAAGTCTTTTAGATCTGCTGATTAGATTCTTGCTAGAACACAATATCAGACTCCATCCTCAAAGGAAATAAATTAAGCTGCACCCCACGAGGACAAATGGTTGACATTGTGCTCTTGCGAGCATCTTGTGTGCAGCTGTGAACAGCTGTGTTAGCGCCAGTTAAACTGTGATAGCATCGCTGGGGGGAGAGATAAAGGGCATTCATTCACAAAGCGCTATTCAAAGGGTCTCACAGGTGTGTTCTAAGGATTGGTTTTCTGCTATCTCCTTTCTATCTAAAATTTATCCTGAATTTAGATGATTGGGTAATATAATTCTGTCAGAATTATAGCTCTACTCTCTCCAGGGGTGGTGTTTTTGGAATACATGCTGTGGCATTCATAAACAAATATGAAATAGGGAAAAGCATCCCCCACTTGACAAAAGAGGATTAGCTTCTGACTCTCTGGAGTGATTCTTTGACCATTTATTCATTTCCTTATGAATAAGCCTCAGTTTTCCCCCCTCTGATAGAGGAAAGCACAGTATGTGCCAAAGAGACTGGCTCTTTTAAAGAACAGCTTTATTTATCACCCTTATTTACAATTTTACTCCCCTAAAAGGAGCCTTCAGCTGTTCAGCCATTGACTACAAATGGCCAGCTCTTTTGGTGAACAAGGATGGGGTCAGATGCTAACTGCTGGTGAAGGGGACAAAATGAGGTGAGAAAAGGGCATCCTGTAAAAAAAAGAGAATGAAATGGCATTTAGACGTTTGTTTTAAACAGTCTGCAGTTTGCTGCTTGAAGGGAAAATTGTGTATATGAGATGCTCTCTTAAGAAATGGAGTCAGGAGATAAAGCAGTAAAATTAAAATTGGATAGAAATCCTAGGTCAGTGTTAGCAAATGCTGGCCCCGTTCATGGGCCACCTCCTTGGAATCAGTCGCCTAGTAAACTTGTTAAAGCTGCAGGTTCCCTGGCTTCACTTCTGGCTGCAGAATCACTGGAAAGAGTGCCTGGGGTTTTCTAACAGGCTACCCCAGATGAGCCTAGAGTATACAGCTAGATTTGAGAATTACTGCTAGATCCCAGGCTAAACAAACAAATGAACAAACAAATAAGCACAAATAGATGAAATATTTAAGAGGAAAAAACTCCAAACAGAACCAGAATAAAAAGAAACGGCAGGGCTGACCCTCTGTCTGGAGCCAAACCAATATAATAGTTTATAAACAATACCTAGTTATTAATTGAAGACTTACTACATATCCAGTGCTAATCTAAATGCTTTCTATTTCTTACTTTTTAAAATCTTTAAATTGTAAGGAAGTTTATGAAAGAGGGAGGGTCCACGAAGCAGTCTACACACATGAGACACAGCATTTTTAAGGCACTCGGAGAAGATCGCCCAGCAGGTAGGCGGCTGAGCCAGGGTTCAAACTCAGGCAGCCTGGCTCCAGAACATGTGTGCCAAACCACAACCAGATACTGTTTTTCCTGTGTAAATGCAGGCCCTGGGGAAACAATGTTGAATAAGGCAGTGTCTTCCCTTAAGGACGTCGTAGAAATTTGTGATGTCATGTAGCAAGTGCAGTGTGTAAAGTGCAAAGAGAAACTTAGAGGTCCTTGCAGGATCACAGAGGACCAGGTATGAGGAGTGGGTTTCTGGAGGTGGTGACACCTGAGCTGAAATCCTAAAGGATGAGTAAGAATGAGCCACAGTAAGCTTGGAAGAGAGTTCTAGGAGGAGCAGATGCCATGAGCAAAGTCTCAGAGAAAAGATACAGCAGTTCCAGACTTCTTTCACAGCACTGTTGACCAGAAGAGTGAATGATACAAGGTGGCAAGAATGATATCTGTCTAATCAATTACTATTACTATGATTATTTAATAATAGATTTATTATTTATTTAATAATCATTATTTATTATTTAGTTATTTAAATGTTAACAACTATCACAGGAGTTTTTAATAACTGACATAAATGGTAATTGTGGCATACCATAACCTATTGCTGGGTAATAAATTATCCCAAAACTTAGTGACTTGAAATGACCACCCTCTATGGTGCTCCTGGAGTCTATGAATTGGGAATTCTGACAGGGTACAGGTAGGATGGCTTGAGTCAGCTGCCTCATGTCTGGGGCCTCAGCTGGAGGTGACTTGAACATCTGGGGCCATGAACAGCTGAGGCTGGAGGGTCTACTTCCCAGAGGGATGGTCTAGCAGCTCAGTGAGGGTGAGTGGAAGGATGGATTTAGATGGGACTGTTGGCCAGAGCACCTCCACATGGCCTCCTCAACATGGTGGTCTCAGGGAAGTGTGACTTCTTCCAAGGTGGGTCAGGGTTCTAGTAAACAAGGAAGAGCTGATGTCTTTTTGACCTAGCTTTGGAAGTGTCACCTCCACTGGACTCTGTGTTAAAGCAGTCGTAAGGACATGTTGGTTCAAGAGAAAGGGACATAACTCCACCTTTGAGGAGTGTCAAAGAATCTGGAGCCAAGTGTTAATATCATCACAGACAGTTCACATTTACTGAGTGCTTCCTATGTTCTAGGCTCTGTCCTAAATGCTTCATCAGGAACATCTCACTTTTTATCACAATGGTATGAAATATGTGCTATGTAAATATGTAAACCCCAGTTTACAGATAAGGGATCACAGGCTTCAAGAGGATGTGTGACTTGTCCAAGGTCACCAGTAAGTGGCCACCCTGGGAACTGAACCCAAATTTGTAGGATTTAAAAGCCTAGGCGTTATCATCTTGGTATTCTTCTTTCTAACTCAACCCTGACTTCTGATCCGTGTGCAGAGTAGGTTCATTCTAAGTGTTTGTGGAAAGGAAGAAAGTCACAGCACCTATGTATCTAAGGGGATGCAAGTAGGGACTTTGGGGAGCAACATCGTGCTCTGCAACTACTACACTCTCTTTTGCTCTTGTCAGAAGTAGAGTCCTCAGGAAACAATGGTTGTGTGGACCTCAGGCCTGGCATCTACATTTCTCATGTAATTGCTCGAATAATTCTCTCCTGGTGGCCTCATCTCCAGAGACCCGGTGCCTGCATCCCGAAATCAAGGAAATGGGACACATTGTCTTTGGAAAATGCTTGAGTCAAAGTTCTCACAGACTCAGGAAGAATAACACAATTTGGGAGCATTCATTCCCGGGAAAACAGACAAATATCTTTTGACTAATTTTTACAGGTTATACCTACCAGAGGAGTAATCAATGATATTTATACTCAATTTTATGTTCACGTATCCACTCATCCAAAAAACACACATGCCAAACACGATGCTGGATTATGAAGATACTATGGCAGACAAGAGAGAGATGGTCTCTTCCATCAAAGAGTTTGTAGTCTGGTGAGGAAGACACAGTGAAACTAAGTAGGTAAATCTCCAAATAAATAATTGCTAATTCTCAAAAGTGCTTTGAAGGAAGTTAATTAGGAGATAAGATAAAAATCAAACCTAAGAGTAAGGTGGGAAATCTTGTTTATATGTATGCTGGTTGGGTTGGGCCTCTCTAGAAACATGGTATTTAAGTTGAAACCCAAAGAAAGAGAGGAAAAGAAAGGCCATGATCCTGTTTATTTCTATTCTGAATATTCTTTGGTCCCAAATGCCTTTCCTTTGAGTTCAATCCCTGTTCCAAAGAAAAGTAAGCTAAAAGACCATTAGAATGTTGATGGAAGAAGAATTTAACTGGTTCTTACTCCAGTATCAAGTATGTATATGAATTCTCTTCAAAGGCAAGTGTAAACCCTGAGATTTAAGGGGTGACTTTATTCCCCAGCAGCAGAATAATCTGAACCCTGCCCCATCTGTCAGTCATTAGCGTGCCCACCAAGCCACTTGGGTCCTCATGCCAGCAGAGTCTTGGTGGGCCATTCTGCCTGTCTGCCAGAGGCACCTTCAGAGAGCAAAAGTGGGCTAGGCCTTCCGGCTAGAAGCCATTGAAAGATGTGCTTCCAAAGAGCTCACATAAACTCCACTTTTCAAGATCAAACCGTATTTATCAACACTGAAGTACTGATACCTAAGGAAATCTGGCCTTGGTGGTGGGGGGCAGGGAGGGTTCCGGCCAATAAATACCTGTTCATTTAGTTGTTGAAGTTCAGATATTCACTGGTCTGGTGAAAGGACTCTCTAATATTTGAGCTCCCAACGTCTGTTGCAGTTGCAAGAAGTGACGCAGGGGGATTCAGCAGGATTAAAGACTTCATGTTGGTGCACTGCAGTAGTTTGTGGACTACCTAAACATGTCGTTATTATTTGAGATCATTCTTTGGAAACTGCTTCATTCACGTGTGCGCGTATGTATATACAAATAATATATGCACATATTTCATAGTATAATTAGCATGTATATATGGATGTATTACCTAACTCCTAAAATAGCAGTCAATATCCTATTGCACACTTACTTATCTCACTCAGTTCTTATGACAACCCTATGAAATTGTTATTATATGACATTCTACAGGCCAGGAAGCAACATAAGACTTATGATGTCCAAAAAACTAGCCACTAGATATATGTAGCTATTTAAATTTAAATGATTTAAAATTAAACAAACAGTCCCTCATTCACGCTAGCCACTTTTCAAGTGTTTAGTAGAACGTTTCCATCATTGCAGAAAGTTCTATTGGAAAGCTCTGGAGACTCTAGGGCAGAGTTTCTCAACTTTGGCAATACCTGCATTGACATTTCGGGCCCGGTAATTCTTTGCTGTGGGGGACCGTCCCATACATGGTAGGATGCTTAACAGCCCTGACCCAGTAGTCACCAGGAGCACCCTCCCCCAGCTGTAGCAACCAAAAATATCTCCAGATAGTGTCATATGTCCCCTGGGAAGAGGGAATAAAATCCCTGGTTGAGAACCACTGCTCTAAACTCAGCCTATGGTTTACAGGGTGGCGGGGAACTTGGGTAAGTTGCTTTCAATTCTTGGGGCTTCATTTTCCTCACTGGTAAAAGATTAAAAAATAAAACACATTTTCATAGGGTTTTGTGAGGGTCTAATACTACAGATAAAGCATTTTAAATAATAAAAGCACATTAAATGGTTTTTAGGACTGTAATGCTACAACTCCCCCCTTAAATGAGGAATATTTAGATGAGCTGACGTGGCATCTGGAAGCCAGGAAGCCAAGATTTCTGCTAACTGTTCCAGTGCTCTATCCCTGAACTTGGGCTTCCACGTTTAGATAACTCAATGGACCAGAGACAAATGACAGATTTGCTTGATTTGTCAACAAATTTGCTTTGTTGTTTGCTTCGACCACAAAGCCAAGGGACTTGAAAACTCTTAAAAAACAAACAAAACTCTAAACACAGAAAATCATCTCTCGGCCTCATTGCCTGAATTTTGTCAAGATGGCCTTGAGAGTATGTGGAACAACAAGGCAATCAATTAATGAGGAAGGTTTTTAAATTTCTCGATAAAAGTTGAATCAAACATTTAGATCAATTACAGTGAAAATGATTACAACACATCAACTGTCAGTAAATTAGCTAAAGTTTCAACCTCAAACGTCTGAATAGGCACATTTAGAGAAGGGACACAATCAGTGTATCGGGTTCAGACAACCATGTTAGTAGGATAGAAAGATAATTAAATGAATATTTTTTAAGTCTTTGCCTATCCTTGCCTTGAAAAATAAAACAAATATAGGTGTTTTAATAGGCTTACATTACAGGGGAGACTATCATCAACTTATTTTTATCCTTGAGATTTTTCATGGTTGTAAGATTAAGCTGAATATAACTTTCTGAATATAAAATTGTCATTAGAGTGGACACTATGAACCAATATTTGACCATTTTTGACCTACGAGAAGGGAAATTCCATAAGATTTAAAAACAATGCCTTGAAGAGAGGAGCAGAAACAGAAGAGTTCATTTCTTCGATTTGTGTTTTGATAACTGATGCCTGATAGGTCATCTATGAGAAAGAGTTGAGGTTCACCATTCACATAATGACCTGGCCATTTGTCATGCATTTACAGACCCCAGGTTAAGAATTAAGCATTAGCTCCTTAACCTCATTTAAATATACAACAACAATATGAAGAGGGTATTATTTCTTTCTATTTTGAAGATGACAAAAAACTGAGGCCAAGAAGGTCTGGATTAACTTGAGAATAAGAGGTATAGCCAGATTTCAGACTCAGGTCTGCAAAATTCCAAAACTTGTGGTCCCCTGCCAACCTATAGCTGCAGGTCAAAGATGAAGAAGACGCTCACTCTCACATGGTGTAACTCACGTTCGTAATTAGCACTCCCCCACAATGTTAGACGCACTCACTGCCTCTGGATGACATGGGACATCGCATGTCATGTCCCATGTCATCCATGGGATACCGCATGTCATCTTTTATGGTCTGAGTACTTTTACCATCTTAATTCATTAAAGCAGCTTACAAACGAGACATCTTTCACACTTTTGTTACACAAACTATTTTATGAAAATGAGCCAATCTGCCAAACTCTCTGCAAAAAATATATATATTTTTTTCTGGTTCCTTGTTCATCAGAGGAATATTCTGGTGGGCTACTTTTTAAAATGAAGTAAGTTCTTAACTATCCATCAAACCAGTCCAATACCACCAGGCCCAAGATCAGACGGATATTAAAAACATCTCAAAGAAAGAACTCACTAATTTAGAGTTACTGAAGGGAGAGTCAATTCTGAATTAATAAAATATCTTAATTAAAGTATGAATTAAAAGAAAGAAAGTCTTATTACCTTTTGATATCTGATGGATGAATGAATCAATCAAACTGGAGTGTGGAAAATATAAAATTATATGAACTGGGCAAAAATAGAACCATGGGGAGGTCTCATTCGGCCTATTTTGATGAACAGATGAGGGCTATTTTGAATATAGTTTTCCATATTTATAGGTCAAGGTGCTGCTACAGTTTTGGGAAAGAAGTAGTTTTTGTGAGCTGGTAAACATTCCCCTTACCCTTACAATCTTTCTATACTGTATTATATACATAGCTATAGATATATACCCATATGTAATATATATATTCTGTACTATAAAGATATAGAGATATGAAAACAAATTTACTGACATCAATTTCCTTAAACTATTATTCCAACACAGAGAGGCACTGAAGAGTTGAAGACAATGATAATAAACCCATAAGACTGAAAGTTTGCAAGGCTCACTCCCTCTGAGGGTGGGATTAGGAGAGGGAAGGAATATTAATAAGTCTTCAAGAAGAATCTAGAGACTGCTTTCAATTATAGCAAAGAAGTAACGGCAGTAATATACATATACATACTGAGGCAAAACATATATATATATTTTATACTGTACTATATATAACATAACCTGTGCCATATATATATGAAATCTCACAAAGATAATGAGCTCCCCAGACTCCATCTAAATAAACATAAAGTTTGAATTCTTGGGAGTGGAATACGTAAAGTCTTTTTATATAGTCAAACTTTAAAAAACGTAACTGAAAAAGGACAACTGAGTATGGTTACTTTCTCTATTTGAGCCAGTCACATTTCGTTCCCTCAAATTTATGACTCTTTTCATACCAATATCATGAGAAACGAAATTCTAACTTGATTTTTAGTATTCATTTTGGGTTTGGTAAAGCTTTTAGACCTACCTCCAGTATCTGTCTAGAAGAGAAACCCATCTGACTGTTACAGAACAGGGAGACTAGCCAACAAATGATAATGAATAATCTTTTTTTTTTTTTTGAATAATCTTGAAGGAAGGAAAAAACGTAGAAAAACAAAGGATGTATTACACATCTATTGCTTGTAACAAATTATCCCAAATCTTAGGGGCTTAAAACAACAAACATGTATTATCTCACACTTTCTGTGGGTCAGTAATCTGGAAGCAGTTTAGCTGGGTGATTCTGGCCCAGGGTCTCTCATAAGGCTGCTATCAAGGCATTAGCCAGGGGACATTACCCCCAGGGGCCAGTACCCTAGGATAGGACTAAGATACTAAGATACCCGCGTGGGCAGGTAATACAGGGACTGAATATGAATCCAACAATTATAACAATATACTGTAATAAAAGTTATGTGAATGTGGTCTCTCTCTCTCTCTCTCTCTCTCAAAATACCTTACTGTACAAATTTAACGCCTTTCGTCTGTTAACTAAGCACTTATCACACACCGTGGCTATAACTTCTGCAGTTTGTGGTACAGCAGAAAAACTAGCACCAATTTCTTTCTCCTTCTTTACAATTTCACCGAGAAGATTCGTTCTTACCAGAGATCTTAGCAACTTCAACATACCATTTTTTCCTTTCCTTATTAAGTCGGGGACTTTTGTTATGGACCCTCCAGAGTTGGTTCCCGAGAAGGGTCCTTCTGTCCAGTGTCCTTGGAGCCAATAAAACGAGACCGAGTTCGGTTTAGAAGCAAAGGAAAGCTTTCTTCTCTGACGGAAAAATGGAGAAGCGCGAGCTCGTACTCCAGAGCACACCCTCTTCAGGGCAGGACACGGTATGGGCGTGGCTGCTTTATATTCTCCACAGGGAGAAGGGGGCGGGGTTCTCGTGGGGCACGTGCAGGCGTGCCGCTAAAGGATTCGAAGTGCTGTGCGCAGCCTCTCTGAGCATGGCCCGCTGCCTCGATCTGGGATTGAGGTGTCATGCGCAGTGCTTCCCTGCAGCGTGCCAGCTGGCTGAGGCATCAGGTGCAGCCCTTTTGCTCTAGGAACTCTGGTCTGAAGAGCTGCGTGCAAGGCCTCTGTTTATAGGCTGCACGTGGGCTGACATCTAGGATCCTAGATTTCAAGAGAGTTTCCACCATCCTCTGATAGGAATGACTTCTTGAGTCCAAACAGCTTGTGCAAAAGATACGGTTTATGCTGAACGTCTGCTTATTGTTAATCCCTTGCGATGTCTAATTTATAAATTAAATTTTCTTATAGCTGTGTTTGTATAGGAAAAAATATTGTATTTATAGGGCTTTGTTTCAGGCATCCACTGGGGGTCTTGGCACATATACCCCACAGATAAGAAGTGGGATTGCTGGATCCTATGTCAGTTCTATTTTTATTTTATTTATTTATTTTTTAATTTAATTTTTACTGGGGTATAATTGATTTACAATGTTGTGTTAGTTTCAGTTGTACAGCAAAGTGAATCTGTTATACAAGTACATATATCCACTCTTTTTTAGATTCTTTTCCCATATAGGCCATTACAGAGTATCGAGTAGCGTTCCCTGTGCTATACAGTAGGTCCTTATTATTTTATATATCGTAGTGTGTATGTGTCAATCCCAATCTTCCAATCTATCTCTCCCCCCCATTTAAAAAATTTTGAGGAACCCCTATACTGTTTTCTATTGTGGCTGCACCAATCTACATTCCCACTAATGGTGCAAAAAGTTCTCGTTTCTCCACAACCTTGTCAGCTCTTGTTATCGTCTGTCATTTTGATAATAGCCATTCTAACAGGTATCTCATTGTGGTTTTGATTTGCATTTCCCTGATGATTAGTGATGTTGAAAACCTTATAATGTACCTATTGGCCGTTTGTACATCTTCTTTGGGAAAACGTCAATTCAGTTCCTCTCTGCATTTTTAAAATGGATACTTTCTTTTTTCGTGGTTTTTTTTTTTTTTTGCTATGAGTTGCATGAGTTCTTTGTATATTTTGGATATTTACCCCTTATCAGATATATTTGATTTGCAAATACTTTCTCCTATTCCATAGGTTGCCTTTGCAATTTATTGGTGGCCCTTTGCAAAATCTTTAACTTCCTCATCATTACTTCCTTCCATAACACTCCAGTCAAAATGCTAAACCTGAATGAATCCTACTACCTATCTTCTCTTTAAGTTTACCTTAAAAGATCCACAACTCTGGGGGAAAAAAATATTCAAGCAGATCAGGTGATTGTATTTTTAATCTATGGTGCTTAAATTCAAGTGGGCAATCGTGACTCTCCAGTCATCCTTATAGGCTGACTTTCTCAATACTGAGACCATTATAGCACCATCATTACTTTCTCCTATTTCTTTAAAACATTTAGACTCCTCCTATACATCCATAATCAAAAAACTAAATCAGCCTCATAGAAGAGTCATCAGATAAGAAGTTTCACCACAAACCTAGAAACTATCCTTTCTTGTGCCCATGTTCTCCCTCTCCTTTCCTAATTCAATGAAGAAAGTACTCTTCCTTCTATCAACGTCCAACTCCAGAAAATCTATGCAGCACTCTACACATCACCTTCTCAAACCATGTGTTATCTGCTCCTCATCCTGCCTTGTCCATCACTCCTCTCAGTAAGTCGATATGTACCTGTCTCTACCCACTAACAGAGATGCTCCTCTTATTTGAAATTGCAATACTTCATTTGCTTTCTTCAGGGCATTTATCAATATTTGTAATAATTACATTTATTTGTTTGGAACTTCTGTAATGCTGGTAATGTTCTAGCTCTTGACTAGAGGTTACACAGTATGTATCTTACGGAGCTCTGTGCCTATGTTTGGGGTAGTTTTGCTTTTTTTTTTCTCATGTGTCTGTTAGACTTCAGAAAATTCTATTTTTAATTTGATATATAGGTTTCTATCATACTTAATTTCTAATTGCATTTGTTATGAAGAACTCATCTCTGTATTGCCCAATTGCCCAATATGAACATTTCATTACTAGTTAAGATTTGGAGTAAAAATTCATTAAATGTTCTGTTTTGTCTTTTTTTTTTTTGCAAAAAAAGAAAGAAAGAAAAATGAATCCAAGATGGAAGCGAGTCTTTTTATAACCTAGTTTTGGAAGTAACGTTCCATCACTTCTGCCAAATTCTGTGCGTTAGAAGTGAGTCAGCAGGTCTGGCCCACACTCAAGGAGAAGGGATTACTCAAAGGCATGGATACCGAGAGCCATCTCGGAGGCTGCCCACCACAGCGCGTTTCTTCTGTGCTGACACCTGCATTCGGTGAACTCTCCAGAGGTTGTCATTTCTGCAAAGCATGTCCTGGGGACACTAGAAGGAGAAATAAAACACGGAGGAAACATATCTAAACCATGTTTCATGGCTCTCCGTTTCTTCCGCTGTTGAATCTTTCCCCTAACCCACTTAAAGAAAAGGATTCTGTTCACAGATATTTTGACTGTGCACCCAGAGTTCAGAGCCCAGAGACGCAGCAGTATTGGTCATCTCCCTTGCATCACTTGAGAGGAGTCAGGGAGACCCTCTCTTCTTAAAAGAAGCTATTTGATCCTTGGGGTGTAAGAAGTACATTCTCAAGGGCGCAGTATCACCCCCAAGGGCAAAAACTGGTTCTTGAGGGGCAAAAAGTTGTTACTCTTTTTATATAGAAACACAGATGTACACAGAGTACATACACAGATACACGGTATACCTGTAGTATTCACATTTTATGGGGGAATGATTAGGGGGGAAAATGCCTTCAAAAGCTCCTTCAGGAGGGTGATAATGAGAAAAAGGTTGAGAAAAACTGGATGCAGGACAGGCCAGTGAAAACATTTCTAGGGCAAGGAAGGCTTCAGGGAGGCAGGGAGGGAGGGAGGGACTGGGACGCAGATCCAGCTGCGGGTGGAGAAGAGGAGGTGACATTTGGAATTTGCCAGAGCGTGAATGAATTTTCCCATGTACATATTGGGCTTTGGTTTTACTCCTCGATCTGATTTGACCTACTTTCTACCTTCCAGGGACTCCTCACAGTTTATGACCCACTGATCGTTCTTTTCTGGTTTTGGAGCATGGCTATGTACAAATTCATTTTAAACATGTTTTCTGACATTTCTGGGAGACTTGGGGTTGTTGGGGAAGGCAGTAGCCAGTGTTCAGTTTACCACCTAGAGATGCTGTTCATTACAGAGTGAGAAGAGATTGGCTCCATTTTCCCTCTCCTTCCTCCTTCCTCCCACTCAGTCTGCTGGGCAGAGGTAAAGTCTGTGAGTTGAAGTAAGGCAGAGAGAAGGACTAGAAAATGGGCAGGAGGGTGTGGAATCGAGTAAAAGTTAGTGCAGCGCCAGAAACCTGGCATGACCAGCCACCACATGAGGATCTGGTGCTGATGCTTCTGATGTACCTAGATTTCTGTTTTCTCATTTGTAAAATGAAGGGTTTGTATAAAGTAGTACTTAAGGGTGACTTCGCTTCAACATTATATGATCCCATGAGATACCATCTCCATTTTCACAATAATGTCGAAAGCACAGCTGTTCGAGTTGTGCATCTTTGGGTTAAGGTTGTGATTCTCCTGCTACAATTTTTTTTTTTTTTTTTTTTGGCCAGGTGGCAGGTGGGATCTTAATTCCCTGACCAGGGATTGTACCCAAGCCCCCTGCATTGGAAGCATGGAATCTTAACCACCGGACCACCAGGGAAGTCCTGGTCTCCTGCTGCAATTCAAATACTCTGGGAGACCAATCAAAGTTAAGCTGTTAACCTATAATTGTCACCTTCACGTGAACTACACATCACCACAATATAAGCAAAAAAGACTCCAATTGTGAGGAGTCTTAATGGATTCAATATAAGAGCCAGGGTTCAAATCTTGTGGGCCCTCCAGGACCTGAAGGACTCTGAGACATGTTTAGCCAAAATAACAATCTAACCTATTACACTGAACCACATGAAATTCCCATTTTTGTAGGTCAAAAATAGTTGAATGTTGACAAATTTGTGTAGTTCAACTTAAGTTTAACCAGCAGATCAGTCTCCTATAATGAGAAGCAAGATTTTTTATTAAGTAAACTTTTTATCTGTGTTATGACACTTTAAATAGTAGTCACTTATTTTTTTCCCATCTTTGTTTGTTTTTGCCATTTTTCCTATTTTTTTTGCCATCAGTTAAATTCGAGTGTAACTAACTTAACTGAATTTGAAAGTGAAAACAAAAGGATAGGTGTCTACTTATAATGAGTTGGCTTGAAAAGCAAAGTTATTTTTCTGGTTGTAAGGAGAGGTTGTTCCCTAATAGATGTGGCCAAACTGCTTGCATTTTTGTAAGACTCTGCTTCATCTGTGCCATGTGTTTCCTGTAGGGTTTGCAACAATTCCTAGCGGAACTGGCCCAAGAAAACAAGAGAAAAAGCACAGAGGCAGGAATAGAAAGATGGATGGTACCCGGCCTTGTTCCATGTTAGCCTGGTTTTTCTAAGTCTGCTCTGGGATTCTGAAAAAACAATCTAGATCTGATTTCTACACTAAAAAAATGAGTAAACTAGATAGGTAGGCTGAGGGTTGAAAGGAGAGAGAGATGGAGGAAGGAGAAAGAATTAGGAGAATTACAAGGAGATGGAAGAAACACTGGGAACGATGGAAGAATTTGCAGGATAAGAGGAGCTGGAAGAAGAAGAATTGAGGAGGAGCATTGAAGAGAATTGGAGAAGGAGGGCACTCCTGGTTTCCAATCCATCATCCCTAGATTGGTCACTTCAAGAAAAGAGAAAGCCGATTTAAAATAAAAATAAGTTTGGGGGGAAAAAAAAAAAAAGAAAAGAGAAGGGATGTGAAAGTGACTTGTTTTTTACTCATGAATTTCTTCCCTGACCTCCTTCCAAAAGAACTGAACGGGTCTAAGAGAGCAAGGGAGTGGGGATGTTCTAGAACTGCTTTGTGACAGAGCATGTACAGCTTTCAAAGAAACTTCTACTTCTGTTTTGCTCCCAGTGTCAGACTATGGCCTAGTAAAACTGAATTAGAAAAGAACAGTAATGCGGTACACCTGAAACGAACACAACAGTGTAAGTCAACTATACTCCAATAAAAATAAAAAAAAAAAAAAGAAAAGAAATGAATAGTTAAAAAAAAAAAAGTGGCAAGGGCTCTCTAGATTCCACCTCTCATCCCTCACAACCTCCAATCCCTTTTGGTTTTTATGTGTTTCTGTGAATTCTGACCTTTCTGGTAATAAACATGGACCTGCCATATTCTGTTAACAGCTAGAAATGTGGTTTAACGTGTGGATTAGGCTGTGCTGACAAACAGTGTGGTCTGTCAGATATTCCACAAAACACTGTCACCTGGAAAAAAGGATCCCTTGAGTAGCTACGTCTTGTCTCCTGATGTACACAGAACTGTCTCATTTCTGAGCAAAAGCACAGGAAAAAAGGAGGACTCACATACTGTTTTTTAGGCCATTTCCTTATTTAAATGTCACTGTGCTCAGCAATTCCCAGGACAACACAATCAACTATCCTGACGAAGCAAATAAACTAATAACAGAAATAAAGAAACAATCCCTCTCGGTATTCCTTCTCAAGGTCTTTCTCCCAGGACAACTTTCTTTTCTCCAGAAGCGAAGTCTAAGGCTGAAGATAAGGATGTTATTTGTACATACCCTGGTTCATTGGCAGTATGTATTTTCCGTCTGCCAAAAATGTGAAAAGGAAGCATGCTGAATTTAGATTCCCCAGAACTGAATTCAACTGGATGTCAAATTTCCAGTAGGGCTGGTAAAAGTTTCACTTTTGTTGGCACCTGCAGCTAGAGCAAAGAGACAGCTGTAAAAAACATCTTCTCGCCAAAACGTGATTTGGGAAAGGTCATTTTATTACATGATTTATTTATATTGTTTCGCCATGGTGCATGGTACAAAGTGTTCTGATGTGGACTCAGAGCTGAAAGGAGGAGAAATACTGAAAGAAACCCTTAAGCTCCCTCCATTCACCAGCGTCGCATGGGCCAAGGAGATGTTTGGTGTCAATTTTTTAGCTAAAACAGCCTTCAAGGCAATGCAGGTTTTCCGTTATCACTCAAATTGAAAATAAAGTTCTATCGTGATAAGATCAATCTTCTCCCCTATCCTCTGAGGAGGCGTCGGTAAGAAACAGGATTAGAAGTAGATCATGCTTTTACAATCACCAAGAACAATTAAGATATTCTTTCTCTTTCAGAAAAATGTTTAATCAACTTTCCAATGGTTTATCTTCTTTATACGTTGTGTTGTCATTAAAGGACTTAAATGTTCTCTCCCGGATTTCTTTTCCAGAAGAGGTATGTGTTAGTTACATTCTAAACAGACCTACAGTATTTAATATGGAAAGTTGAATATCTTTTTAAAAGAAAGCAGACGGGCAGTTTTGTTTATCTTCCCTTGACTCTGTCATTGTGTCCTAAACAGGTGGGTGGGATTTTTAATACTACGTTTATAATGGTGACAAGTAGGATTTACTGGATACATACTTCTGATGTGGAATCCAAGTTTCTGGGTTTTGGGGTTGCTGTTGTTGTTGTTTTTTGTTTAGACATCATTCCTGTTTGTTTATTGCCAGTTATGTCTCAGACACTGGGGTCAGGTGTTTGAAAATGAGAACCAAATTGAGTTTTTACTCTTGCCTTCAGAGTGCAGCTAGGGTTGTGACTTGGTCAAGCTTCTTGTTTCACTGGCTGAAAAGTACTTTAAAGAAAAGAAGCAAAAAGAGCCAAATAGATTGAGAGAGTGAAGAATCTGGTTTAGCTTGCAGTGGTTCCCCAGCACCCAACCAGCCCCAGGTATCTCCTTTTTATCTTTGTACAGATGTTTATATAGGTAGCAACTTTCAGTATCCTCTAGCCAATGGTAAGTTATTTGATAGTGCAGACCTTATCATCCTATCTTCAAAAGTGGCTCACGGGGGGAAGGCATGAGGTAAGGATGGTATTCTCTGATAATGCCTGTGGATATGTTTGAATGATTTGCCTCTTAGATGATGAAGTCTGATGTCTCTGTGGAATTCCATTTCAGAGAGATTTAAAAATTATACACCATGAATATTCAGCAAAGCTGCCTGGAAGTTCAGCTCCAAGTGACTTAATCATTTTCTCTTCATTTCTCCTTAAACAAACCATTGTTGAAACTAGGAAAGGACTTTTTTTTCAATAGAAGAAGAAAATGTAAAGTTAAATAACAATACTGTGTGGAACAATTCCTTGAAATTTTGAATGCCTCTCAAAAAAACACGTCACCCTAGTGAGGCCACTTTTAGAGGGCAAGGTTGTTTCTTTAATGGCGCCTCTCTGCTTGGTGGCACATTTCATTAGAGTTTCCAAAGAACACAAGACCAATATAGAATTGATCTTTATTTAGTCTATTTTGCTCTTTTTTGGCTCTGTGTCAGAATAGAGACTCCCAAATCATAAAAAGTCCCTTTCAAAAGTAGACTATCCCAATAGTTGGGATAAAAATAAAAAATGTAGGAGAGGCAAAAGTGTCTGGAAAAATTACCCAAACTTGATAGAAGGCAAAAAGATTACCGTGAGCCCCTTCAAAGTCATATTAATTTTGCTCCATAGCCCACCTAAACAGATAAAAACCAAACAATATAACAGTCTCAAAGACTAAAGAGAGAATTATTTAGATTACCAAATGTTTGCACACTTTGTGAAACAAGCAAGAAACTTGAAACTGGGACCAGTACTAGGCGCAGGGGTTGGCCATTTCATTAACCAAACCACCTTTAATTGAACTCTTTGTGGTAATTCAATCACTAGGCCACATTGGATCAAGTCCAAAGCCAGGAGGTCTTAAACCAATTTCTTCCCTATGGTGGACGGTGAGATTCCCCACCTATGATCTAAGCATGACATACCAATTAATTGGAATCCAACTCACTAGAGAAGTTACTAATGAACATATTAAAATAATAACACATTACATGTACTTAGCACTTCTTACAAGTCTCAGTACCCCAACCTTGGAAGAGAGATATTATTATCCTCATTTTGCCAATAAGAACACAAGTGCCTGGAAAGGTCAAACAACTGTTTAGTCGGTAACACTCAGAGCTGGGAATAGATGTTGAGACTTTGTGAGCTGTGAGCAAGTTTGTACAGGTAAACACGCCTAGGTTTGAGTCATGGTTTCAATACTTACTAGTTGAGTAACCCTGAATAAGTCACTGACTTTCTGAACTTTAGTTTCTTCCTCTATATTAAGGAGAAAAACTAGCAGTAACTCAATATTGAGAGCATTAAAAGAGACCCTTCACTTAAAGCACTTAGCACAATGCCTGGCTCATAGTAAACACTCAATAAACCTTAGCTGGATTGAAAAACAAGACAAGATGACAATGCAGATTGATTTCAAAAGATTCAGCCAATGTATTCAAGGCGATAGCTTCAAAGTACAGGAACATTCAACTCAGTGTCCGATACCCAAAAAGGTAAATGATGGTGAGAACTCAAGTGGAAAATGATGAGTTACAGGCATAGTATAGTGTATGATATTAAAAGAAATACATGATTCATCATGTTTACTGTAACTAATAAGGCAGGAAGGTGAGCATACACTTCAGAAAGCTTTTGAACACAGCAGTGAGACAATAAACCCATTTCTAGCTACCTTTCAGTTAGTTTACGAAATCAATGGATATTCTGGTTTACAGAAGTTATATATGTTTCTATAAGCCTTTTTAAGTACAAGGGGCTTAAAAAATTAAAAGGGTAAATTTCAAGACTATTTGAGAGCAGTCAGGATTCCCTTTTTACCTTTCCTTTTCTGGATCCTCTAGTGATTTACAGCAAAGTTTACTTGACCTTCCAGTAAAGTCTTCAGCTATTTGGGGAAATAAAAAAGATGGGAAGATTAAAGAAATCAGAGTGACAGAGGTTGCCAGGGCTGGCAAAATGATTCCAATCTCTGAATCCCCGTGCCGTGAATCCCCTAAGAGAGATTACGGGCAAATCCAGGGCAGCACACCAAGGCAAGCTACAGTACAGAGCAACCCAGACATTCCTGCTTATTAGATCCTGATGCTGAGGAGGCACCAAAAGGGGAGCACTGAAGAAGGCATTAATTCCATCTATGGATTGTTAAAGCCTTTAGGAGTAGCAGTGAGGGGCTGTTAAGTGAGGTGAAAATGCTTTGAGACAACCAGAAACACATAGCAGTTAACTTTTTCTAAGTTGAATCAACTTCTCTCTCCCCTGCTAAGTAAGGTATACCAGGGACCAGCAGAGGCTTCTCTCTCTCTCTCTTTTTAGAATCTCTATCATTTTACAAACAGCCCTTCCAAAATAAATCAACAGAAACCACTCTTGCATCACCTTATCATAAAGATAATATTCTTCCTTTTTTTAAGGTTACATGAGCCCATTTCCTTTATGAAAGATGGCTCTGGGAATTTCACTGATCATCAATTAAACACTAGCAATCTATTTACCCTGAAATCCCCTTACCAGAAGCCTTTCTCAACCATGTAGAATATTAAAATTCAACGTTTAAGAACAGTTCATTTTGGGCTGTATGCGATGGAGAAAGGGGATGAGAACCATTTTCAAGGGCTTTTCTCGTGACATTTACTCCTCAGCTTGGCGGGAGAACACGTCAGCTCTCTTAGACCGCAGCTGCGTGCACGTCCCTCCTGACTGCCGTGCCAGGGGACTGCGTCTTCAGTCCTCAGAGGGGCCATCAGTCTCATCTGAGAACTGGACGGGGGCCATCAGCGGGCAACAAACAGCGGTCCCTTCCCGCTCCTCACAGCAAAGAAAGAAAAATAAAGGTTGATGGAGGGAAGTGTAGGAGGGACAAAGGTATTGAGAAAAATGCCCCCAAACTTAGAAATAAGGCAAAAAAATTACCGTGAGCCCTTTCAAAGTCATACTAACAGTTCTAATGAGCCCACCTAAGGGTCATTTGAAGCTCCAGGGCTGCATTGTTCAATATGGTAGCGGCTAGCCACATATGACTATTTCAAGTCAAATTTGAATTAAAATTAAATTCAGAAGTCAGTTCTTTGGTCACTCTAACCACATTTCATATGTTCAATGGCAACATGAGGCTAGTGGGTACTGTAATAGCCCAGATAAAGAACATTTCCATCATGGCATAAAGTTCTGTTGGACAGCTGTTCTAAAGGAAAGTAACATTGCCTTAAAATTTACTGTTAATTAGAGTTCAGACTCTGTAAAATTAGATGTCAGTTGATAGAAGACTGATAAATTTCAAATAGTTTTTGTTTCCTAGAGATGCAAATAATTTTCGTCCAGAATAACGGATGACTCTACAAGTTATGATTTTATTGCTCTGAAGGAAATTAATCAGCTTTATTTCTAAATTTTCAATCTTGTTCCAGCATTTTTTTAATTGACTAAATATACATCCATTTTTATATCCTCCCTTGGATCACCTTTGCCATCCTGCTGTGTCCCTTGTTACTGAGTTAGAGAAATCCTTGACATTTACCCACTATATATTTGAAAGTATTATATTTCTAACTTTTAAGGAATTGTACTCTGACAAAGGGATTGAACAGATGCACTCAGTAAGAATTTGATTTAAATACGGTCTAAGTTAAATATTGGGCAGACTGTTCTCTTGGCAAAATTTATGTAAATGTGTCGCAGCTTTTCCAACAATGCAGCACGACAGCATAGAGATTAAGAGTATAGGCTGAGAAGATCTTGGTCAGGGTCTGCAGAAGCTACCACTAGGATAATATACAAGAAGGAAGTAGAAACAAAATAGAAAAGAAAAAAGTTGAGGAAAATGGAAACTTTTCCCTTTTTACTTTGTATAATACTGTATGGTTTGATTTTTTTTTCTTTTTGGATTAATGAGCACATAGAACTACATAATTTAAAATAAAACTAAAACAGAAGTTGCATATACAGGGAGGCAAGTTAGTATTTAGTATTAAGTCAGCATTCTATCACGTACTAGCTGTGTGACCTCGGGCAAATTATTCAATTTCCCTGAGCCTCAGTTTCCTCATCTGTAAAATGAAACTCATAACAAGTATATCATAGGGCTGGCGTAATGATTAAATTAGATAATGTCCTTACATAGTAAGGACTCGATAAATGTTAGCTGTTACTGTTATCGTGCCTGGGATACCTAGGAGCATTTCATACAGTTACTAGAAGAAAATGCAACATTAATGCCTCCCAAGTGATTTTGAAAATTCATGTGAATTCTACCCTCTTATCTGTGATTTATTTCATTTTAATTTGAACATAATTTCCTCTCACATTCTTCCGGTCGAGATGTTTCACATGTATCTCGACTTTTCCTTCTTCTTGGTAAGCTCAGTGTACAATCAGGATTGCAAATACCTCAGAGGAAAGTCTGGCATCTGTGACAGATAACAGGCTATGGGTTCAATTTTCCCAAACACTACTAGGAAAAGCTGTTAAACCTAATTTTAGTTGACTTTGAGAAATCAAGAGTGTCAGACAAAATACACACACGCTCGCACAAACATACAAATACCACTAACACCGACACCAATACCACCCAAACAGTGTCCAAACACGACCCAACAACTTACCAGAACTTTCAGTTTGGACAATTATTTTTGGTAAAAGAAAGGAGAAAAGAACAAAGACTCCATGCATGACACAGTCACACCAAGCCCCTCCATCTCCTGCCCCGCCCTAACTTCTTTCACTTCCTCTTTCCTCTATCAGAATACATACATTTGAAGCAATTTACCCATTAGAAGAGAGGGGACCCCAGAGAGGGGAAACTCATAAGCAAACTCAGCCACAAAGAGCCAATCTTAAGAGGGTCAAAACCCAAAGTAGCCCGGAGTCTCCCTGGGAGCATGGAAATCCCTCCCCCCCATCCCTGGGGAAGCACATAACCAAGGTTCTACTGTCCTGCCCATGGCAGATGGTGGTGTGGGACGTCATCATGTGCACCTGTGGATTCCTCAGAGAGAAGAATAGACAGCTATTAAGTCTTTTGATCCCATGACAGTTAATGGAAAGATATTTGTAGTAGGTATTAAGCAAAGAGTTTTTGTGAAAATAGTCTCCTTACCCACGTTTATCCAGTGCCCTTCAAGGATCATTTAATATTATTTTTATTAATATGCAGTATTAATAAAAGTAATATTTAATATTATTACTTCAAGGGTCACTTTCTTTAGACTTAAATAGGCTTTGGCCATAAGTTCCCTATAAACGGTTTCTGCCCCCTATGGCCTATTGTATCGAGAAACCTGTCCAGTCTCTACTTCCTGGAATTCTTCATGTATGGCGCTTAGCATAGTACATGGGAACATGGAAAGCATTTAGTAAGTGTTGGATCTCATTGTTATTACGCCTGATCCAACTCTGGGTGATTATAAGGAGGTTAATTCCTAGTATTTCTTAGGCTTATTGAGTGAAAGCCAGTTGTCAGGATCCTGGCAATAAATAGGATACACCATTACCCCCAAATTTGGCCATAATGATTAGGTGTTAAAGGAGGAAGGTGTGGGTTTGATGAAACAAGAAGTGGTAAAGCACCCAGAGACTAGCAAACCTAAGCAGTCATGACCATTCCTACGGACTGAATGTTGTACCCCTCCAAATTCCTATGCTGAAATCCTAACCCCCAGTGGTACTGGGTCATGTGGGTGGAACACTCATGAATGAGATTAGTGCCTTTCTAGGAATAGAAGGGGTTCCTTAAAAAACTAAAAATAGAGCTACCATATGACCCAGCAACCCCACTCCTGGGCATATATCTGGAGAAAACCATAATTCAAAAAGATACATGCACCCCAATGTTCATTGAAGCACTATTTACAATAGCCAAGACATGGAAGCATCCTAAATGTTCATCAATGGATGAATGGATAAAGAAGATGTGGTACATACATACAATGGAATATGACTCAGCCATAAAAAAGAATGAAATACTGCTATTTGCGGCAACATGGATGGACCTAGAGATTGTCATGCTGAGTGAAGTAAGTCAGACACAGAAAGACAAATATCATATGATATCGCTTATATCTGGACTCTTAAAAAAAATGGTACAAGTGAACCTATTTTAAAAACAGGAATAGAGTCACAGATTTAGAAAACAAACTTATGGTTACCAAGGGGGAAAGGGGAGGGGGATAAACTGGGAGATTGGGATTGACATATACACACTATTATATATAAAATAGATAACGGACCTACTGTATAGCACAGGGAACTCTACCCAATACTCTGTAATGACCTATATGGGAAGAGAATCTAAAAAAGAGTGGATACATGTATATGTATAACTGATTCACTGTGCTGTACAGCATAAACTAACACAACATTATAAATCAACTATACTCCAATAAAAATTAATTTAAAAAAAAGAAGAGAAAGGGGAGCTTGCTTCTCTCTCTGCTCTTGGCCATGTGAAGATACAATGAGAAGACAGTCATCTGCAAATGAGGAAGTGCTCCCTCACCAGACACCAGTGTTGCCGGTGCCTTGATCTTGAACTTCCCAGCCTCCAGAAAATAAATGTCTATTGTTTAGGCCAGCCAGTCTGTGGTAATGTGTTATGATAGCCCAAGCTGACTTAGACAACCATCGTGGGCTAACGAAGTAAGGGGTAACCTTAGGCTCTGCCAGAGGGGAGGTGACAAAACAATAAGGGAAGAGGGCAGAGATACCCTAACTTCTCTCTCCTGCCTCTGATTTTCTTGTCGGTGTCATTCTCTAGCTGAACCCAGCTTGAAGCTAGCTGACCAAGGAGCCCCAGATGCAGCCTAAAAGGCTGTGCTGCAGAGATGCGCAAACAAGAACTCTGAGGGAATAGAGAGAGACTAACAATGTTTTAAGAACCTGGTTCTTAAAACAGATTAACTTGCCTATTTACTCCTGATGTTTAAAATTCACTCTGTATAGGAGACCCATCCTGGCCTCTGTCCCTCCTTCTGGCAATCTCCTTCCCTTCATTAGTAAACATTGCCATTGAAACAACCACCTAAGCAAGTCAGAGGATTTACAAAGATAACTTGTGCTACTTAATTTCAAAGCTCCAGCTCTTTGAACCTGTTTCTCATTGAAGGCAAGTTAGTTAATTTCAAATGTGCTCTGTGAATATAAACAGACCACCCAAATGTTTACTTGTTTTAAGCCATCCTCCTAGTAGGTGAAAAGACTCCATTTGCTTTGAGAGAAAGAAGGGGTGGGCATTCATCCATATAAGTTGTCTAAATGAAGGGCCAATTGCATATTAAAACAACATTAATTATTCATTTAGCAGAGGAGAAAAATTTACCTAACATGGAAAACCCCTAGGGTGACATTCTTTTCTACAAACTTGCTTCTAAGCCAAATAATATCCCAAATACCCCTCTTATTCAACCTCTCTTTCTGGAAATGAGAAAAAGGCTGTGGAAAGAAAAACAACTCAATGCTTTATAGTCACACCATGTCTTCAAGGTTGGGATATGCAAGTTCTCTTGCACCAGAAGGTCAGATCCAGAATTCCAGAGCTGAAGAACTCTGCATGGAAAAATCCCTGGCCTCTGCCTCTCTAATGAAGATCAAACTTTGGAAAAAGTCAGTGGGGTCTGTTCCAGGCCTGGGATTTCATGGCCTGGCAGAAGAGGACCCCCTGAGGAGATGGCTAACACCTGGCTGAGTTTCCAAGGCCCCTTCCTCTCTCTCTGCTCCCCAGGGACTTTCTGGAAGCAGAACAATCACTGTCCAAATTCTACTCACAGTCAACCAACAAGAGAAAAGTCTACTGTTCTTCCAACTGGAATGCTTTAGATTTTCAACAGCAGACTGAAGGCATATCCCTGGGACTGGAGGAAGAAGAATATCCAAAGAACACATTTTTATTTGCTAGAAAACAAGCACTTTGTTCACTTAATCATAACAAAGTCAGGAATCTGGATCTTTCCTACTCTATTGGTCTGAAAAAAATTGGGCTTGTCTTCCCCTTCAAAATATTATGGGATCATAGCAATGGCCTTCCAGAATTTTTGCTGTTGTTTCGGTTCTAATAAATTGAAAAGTTCGATAGGTAGCCTATCTTGGGAAGTCCTGCATATGAACCTGATATTGCTGAGGGCACAGCATTGTTAAAATTTTCAGAGTAGCAGCTATCTATCTGGAGTCACCAAAGGAGCCTTGGGGAGGCCCACTGACCTACAGACATCTTCCCCGTTACTTGCTTGAATGGTCTGAAATTCAGCCTTCAGAGGTTTATTTCTTTGGATGTTTCAACTGTCTTGCTTTCTATGAGACCCATATTCAAACAGACGGTACAAGAAAGGATGTTTTTGGAACTGTTGGGATCCCTGACAGTTTTGGGAAAGGTGGTACAGAGGAGTAGGGTATTCTGATGGTTTGAAAAGAGGGCGTTGAGAAGATGCTAAACATACTTGCACCCACTTCATAACTTTTCTGAAGGTTTATCAGCACTTTACACATTTCTTTTGAAAAGAGAAAGGCTTAAGGTTCAGAACATCCCACTTATCAGCTATGTGGCCTTTGGCGAATCTCTTAAACTTTCTAAGCCTCAGTTTCACCATCAGTAAAATAGGACAGTAAAACTTACACTTTATCAAAGCTTTGTGAGGTTGATGTGAGATAATTTATATAAAGTTACTACCATGGTGCTTAGAATATAGTAGGTGTTCAGTGTGTGAAATATGATGATGATGATGATGATGATAATTCCATCTGCTCTCTACAAACACATAAATAAGGAAGGACATTTAAATGTGTACAGAGTAAAAAAAAAAAATAAGGAAGGAGCAGATGGTTGGAACATTTCAATGGCAGCTGGCTCGCTGTTTCACTCTTGCGCTACTCGTGTCCCTTGCTGGGAAAAGGGAGGCTTTATAAAGAAACTGCCGTTGCTTTCTGTAGAGCTGATTGACTCAGAGGAGAGAGAGAAACACAGGGGAAACCATAAATAGATGCAGCTGTCTGATGCCTCAGGTCCGTCCCTGGGAGAATATTTATTTAGCTCCAAGGAAACAGTTTTATTTGGCAGATTATGGTTTTACAATTTCTTGCATCTGAATGTTAACATTTCCTCTCTCCAACTAACTCCTTTATAACTTGAATAATGTGGCCTTTAACATTTTCTGTGGCTACTAGCCTGCCTGAAATTTAACTAGCCTGATGTAAGCCCAATCTCACATTGTATCGCCTTATGTAGGGATAATAGTCCAGGAAGGTACTGGGAAACAACAAAACAAAAAGTAGCGGATAAAAGGTCAAATTGAGGCATGCAGGATTTAGTTTGATGATAATCCTAATTTGCCCCGCAACAGGGTTTGCAATGGAAGGAAAATGGTGTAGGTAAGGTTTAGTCCTTATGAAGAGGGCTCGAAAGCCATTCCACTATTTTTATGTGATTAAAAATCATTTCAAGGGCATATTTTCTTTGTATGTTGACCTGATGGCTTGATTTTTCTGGACGCCTGTCTAGCACCTTAAAAAAGAGAGAGCAAGGAGAGAGGAGCAGTGCGGATAGACGTGAGCTCTGTTGTTCACCCAGCTGTCAACTCTGCACTTACCCATGGGGCAGTGCGGCTCCTTGAATTTCCTGCCATTTTCACTTAGTCAAGTTCCAGTTGTAGGAACAACGCCCTTCTTTTAAACTCAAACAGCACTTCGTCAAATGGGCCCTAATACAACACTCTGGAGCTGCTGTGTCTCAAAGACTGTCTGAGAAGGGCTCTAGAGTTTTCAGATCCAGTATGTGAGACTGGACCACGGGCAGCCTCATGTCCATCTCTTCATATCCATCCACCTGTGAATTTTAAGGCCCACCTTACAGGCTCCTCCCCACTCAAATCCAAATGAAGATACTCTTGGCTCCTTATATTCATTAAACAGAAATGTTGGAGATCCCCCTAGGCTCACCTAAGATTCCGACGTCCATGGATCTCCAGGGCTGCTAATTACCAACCACATCCATATTCCCCTGGGAATGGAGATTCCATACATACTCTACATACAAAGGTCAGAACTTTCCAGATAACCACCATCACTTGGCCAGATACTATTAACGTTAATGCCACTCGCCATCCCTCATCCTGATCCTAGTAATAAAGGTACAAAACTTTACATAGTTTACATATATACTTGATAAAGTATATACCAGGTATCTTCTTAGAAGAGGTTTGACGTTGCTTACAAACAGGGAGACTACTTTACTCCTATCACCCACAAATCATTATTAATAGCACCTCCTTTACCCTTAAAAGTGTCACAATTTCAGTGATAATATGTGTGCTCACCATGTTTTTAGAAGAGTCACCGTCACGGAGAGTACTTGAGAAACCATATTATTCCCCCATATTCATTTAGGCAAAGGTTATGTTCCTGTAACAAAGGGGACCCCCCCACCCCAGCCAAATACTGTGGTTTAAAGAATACAGAGCTTATTTTCTTTCTCACCTAACAGTTCTGACATGAGTTGTCCAGGTTGGCAGGATCTTTTCTCCACAGGGTCGTCCAGGAACCAAAAAGTTCCTTCCATATGGTTGTGCCGCCATCTCACAGGCGGTCAAATTTGTCTACATATTTGAATCAAGATTGTAGCTGGGCTCCAACTCATAGGAAGCAGAAGAGGGAGAATGAAGGAGAGCATGCCCAAAGGCTGAGAGCCCAGAACCAAAGGCAGCACATACCATTTCTGCTCCCATTTCTCTTGGCAAGAACCTAGTTACATGCCATGCCTAGTGTTTTATCCTTAGTTCCTTTGAAAGCAAAGCCTGGAGCAAAAGCTGTTGTATTATTTTATCAGGGAGTGCAATGCGGAGAAGCAGGAGTGAGGAAGACAATGGAACGCGGTAAGGAAGGAGTGAAAGCAAATGGGAGGGGGCATTACTGAGTTCGCTAATGCTTGGTATCAAGTTCTTGTGGGATTATGTTTTGGGAGGCCATGCACAGTGGTGGAGAAGAATTTATTCACTGGTTTCTATTTCCTATTGGAAAGGTTCAGAGGCATTAAACCCCCTTAAGTTTTAAGTTGAGCATCTTTTCTTCCTTCCTTTTTTCCTTCCATCCATCCATCCATTTAACACAGTTCTACGATGTACCATTCTATGAGTTTGGACCAACGAATACAGTTGTGTAACCACCACTATAAAGATAATAGTACATTATCTCAAAAAGTTCCTTTTCATCCATTTGTAGCCATCCCCTCCTCTCACTTCAGCCCCCGTCAACCACTGGTCTTTGTTCTGTCACTGTGTTTTGCCTTTTGCAGGATGTCATATAAATGTAATTACACTGTATGTAGCCTTTTAATTCTGGCTTCTTTCACTTAACATAATGTGTTAGGTCTTTTTTCATTTTCAGTCTATCGTTTGCATTGCAGCTGGTGTTTTGGTGTTATATATTTTTTTAAAATTGAAGTATAGTTGATTTACAATGTTGTGTTAGTTTCAGGTGTACAGTTAAGTGATTCAGATATGTATACAGATATATGTATATACATATATATTCTTTTTAAAATTAATTAATTAATTTTTATTTATTTATTTTTGGCTGCATTGGGTCTTCGTTGCTGTGCGTGGACTTTCTCTAGTTGTGGCGAGCGGGGGCTGCTCTTTGTTGCGGTGCGCGGGCTTCTCGTTGTGGTGGCTTGTCTTTGCTGCGGAGCACGGGCTCTAGGCATGTGGGCTTCAGTAGTTGTGGCACACAGGCTCAGTAGTTGTGGCACACGGGCTTAGTTGCTCCACGGCATGTAGGATCTTCCCAGACCAGGGCTCGAACCCGTGTCCCCTGAATTGGCAGGCGGATTCTTAACCACTGTGCCACCAGGGAAGTCCTACATATATATATTCTAAAAACTAAAAACAAGAAACTTGTATATAAATGTGTATTAGTCATAATAGCCAAAAAATTAAAACAACCTAAATGTCCATCAACAGATGAATGGATAAGTGTTGTGTATCAATACAGTGGACTATTATTCAGGAATAAAAGGGAAAGAGGTACTGATACATGCAACAATGTGAGTGAAGCTTGAAAATATGCTAACCTAAAGATGCCAATGACAAAAAGCCATATACTGTTTGACTCGATTTATATGAAACGTCCAGAATAGACAAATCTGTAGAAACACAAAGTTGATTCCCTAAGCATGGGAGAGTGGAGATTTGGTGGGGGATGACAGCTAAAGGGTGCCAGTGTTTTGGGGGGGAGCATACTGAAATGTTCTAAAAGTGGTTGTAGTGATGGATACACAACTCCGTGAATATAATACAACTGTTAAATTGTATACTTTACAAAAAAACGTAAAAAAACCCATAATATGTTTGATGTTCACCCATGTTGTTTCCTGTATCAACTTTTTTATTGTTGAGTAGTATTCCATAGTCCAAATGTAGCACAGTTTGATGATCCATTCATCAGTCAAAAGGCAAACGGCTTGCCTCCAGTTTTGGATCCTTATGAATAAAGATGCTATAAAATATTCACATACATGTTTTTGTATGAACAGGTCTTCATTTCTCTTGTAAACGCCACAACAATCTTTTGAGTTAGACATTAATGTTCCTATGATACAGGTGAAAAAACTGGGTTAAGTAAAAACTAAGTTTAAGTAATTGACCCAGTGTCATGCAGCTATTTGAGTGGTGAAAACATGGATTTGAACCCAGGTGTCTCAAGCTCATGGTCTTTGAGAAAAAGACACATAAACAAACAATTACATTACATATAAGCAAACACATGTACAATAAGTTATATAATAGAAAAATAAGTGCCAATAAAATATAATGGAACCTGAGAAAAGTGTGCGTAACCCTTTACCCTAGGTGATCATACAGCTCTCCAGGTTGAGCCTAAAATTCTGGTCTGAAAGCATGAGCTGGTGTTCTCTAAGCAGGCAGATGGTGGAAGGGTTAGAATGTTAAGTGTTACGGGGACAAGGACTTTGGTCAGTTTTGTTATCTGCTGCCTCCCAAGAATCTGGAACTGTAGCTTGCATATAGAAGGCACTCAATAAGTACTTCTTGAACGAATGAATGAATGAATGAATGAATTTCAGGCAAAGGTTCATAGCATGTAAGGGCAGGGCACCTGGTTTACACTGACTCCCCTTGTCTAGTACATGGTCTCCCCTTCAGGTGTGAGAGACATTTTCCAGCTGCTTCTCATGGAGCCTTTTGCAGACATCTTGACATGGTTTTTAAACTTCCAGCTGTCCAGTGGCCACACCCTGTCCCCTGAGCCCTGGGAGTCAAGAGTCTTTATCTCTAACAAGGCCCTTTCAACAAGCCAGATTTTGACCTCTGTGAGCTGCCCCAGGGTGCAAACAAAACAGAGATGGGAAACTCAGGAGGCAGGTTATCTGCCAGTTTCTGTTTCTTGTCTCTAAGGCACCAGCTCAGGTTTTAGCCAAAGAAGGCTAAAGCCCATGGAGTGGCAGGTCCCAGGGGAGAGAGAAGAGAAAGACGTGCTATTATTCCAGAAGTTGGCAAAAGGCATGGGGCAGGGAGGTGGTCAGGCGGCTGCACCGGGTGTCAGAAAGGCAGGTGGAGAGGCTGCTGTCCTTCTTTCCTTACTACAAAAGTGCTACCTGCTATTATAGAAAAATTTTAAACCATTAAAAATCAAAAGAAGAGCCTAAAATGATCCCCGTCCCAACACTGAAAGTCGCAGTTAACATATCAGCAAAGATATTTGTTTCCTAGGGGCGTATGTGGGCACGCAAGCGCACGCAATGGAATAATACCTGTAAACTGCATTCTCACATAATGGAATATCAGGAACATTTTGTACCATCATCAATTGTCAACCAATTGATTTTAAATAGCTGCATTTTCTTCAGAAATTGATTTAACCAATTATCAGGATACACTTTCATGATTGTTTTCAGAAAAAGAATGTCACGTGGTGCTTAAGAGAACGGGCTTTAGTGTGGGTTACGGATTTCAGTCCCATTCTTTGGCACTTCCTGGCTTGCATAACCTTGGGCACGGGACTTAATTACGTTACGTAATCAATAAAATGAGGATGCTAATAGTACCTGCTTCACAGGTCTCTCTCACGGAGCCCATGAGATGATACACATGAAATACTTGGCATCGTACCCACCACCTAGGAAACCCTCCATATATTCAATGCACAGCTGTAATTATGAGAATAAAAAATAAACAACATAGAAAAATATAAAATTTAAAAAATCACCTGCAAGCCTACCACCTAGAGATAATCGATATTATCTGTGTCTTATTACGCTTGAGCTCCTGTAAACAATACTTGGCAGGCATCCGTCCCTGCCAAGTACTATTGCCCTGTAGTCTATATCATCTTTTTTTAATGACGGCAGCACATTTCACTGATATGAATATGCCAGGATATATTATTTTTTGTTCTTTTAAAGATTTTTAAAATAAATTTACTTATTTATTTTTGGCTGCGTTGGGTCTTCATTGCTGCACGCGGGCTTTCTCTAGTTGCGGTGAGCGGGGTCTACTCTTCATTTCAGTACGCAGGCTTCTCACTTCAGTGGCTTCTCTTGTTGTGGAGCACAGGCTCTAGGCGCGCGGGCTTCAGTAGTGAGTGGCACGTGGGCTCAGTAGCTGTGGCTCATGGGCTCTAGAGCGCAGGCTCAGTAGTTGTGGCGCACGGGCTTAGTTGCTCCGCCGCATGTGGGATCTTCCTGGACCAGGGCTCGAACCCATGTGCCCTGCAATGGCAGGCGGATTCTTAACCACTGCGCCACCAGGGAAGCCCCCAGGATACATTCTTGACACAGAAGAAAATAAACCCCAGTGGAACACAAGCCCTGGGTTATGAGTCTGGCCAGATCTTCACAGTGCACATTTCCTAATGCAGGCTAAGAATAATCTCGCCACAAGCTCAACTCTGCAGAGTCAGGAAGCATCTGAGAACTGTGTCCCCATTTCCTAATCGGAGCTGACCTTGATTGTTCCAGGACAATACCCTTCACCTGCATACTCTATTTGGCACTCAGACGAATAAAAATGGGAAACAAAGTCCCCTGGTCGCTCCTGCTGACTCAGCAAGCAGGGGCCCCCAGGGGGGTTCGGGGCAGTTTGGCCGAGCAGGCTCTCAGGCTCCCCTGAGATTCACAGCCTCCTGGGGGCCAGATGGGGGGCTGGCTTGTTTACACTGCATCCAGACCAAACAGCTGGGGAAATTGTAACCCCTTTTGTTTTCCCCTGATGCCTTAAAAAGAAATCTGATTTTATCACACAAAGATGTTTCTTTTTCTCATTCTTTGTTTCTTTCTCTCCTTTCTTTTTTCCCTACTACTTTTTTCTTCCTCTCCTTCCCCTCTTCTTTCTTTCTTCCCTGCTCCCCCCACTTCCCTCTTTCTCTTTCTTGCTTTTTCCTTCTTTCTAAGTTCCATAACGAAGTACTTTTGGGGGAAAGTTTAAAAAGAAATAAATCTTTTATTTTCAGAGCCAGAGGAATTTTTTTTTTTTTTTTGGCCAGAGATTTATTTGCAGCTGAAAGAACTGGGGAAATATACAGGCCAAAAGCCTCTTTCTTATTCAGGCCAAATGTCCATGGAAAGTACTGAAAGGACTGAACTTCATGGTGACCTTAGCAAATACATTTTTGGAAAAAGCAGATTGGAGTATGGTTTCTACCCATGCCCATGCCTCTCTGGTCCTCTTTCCCAGCCCCACCCAACGGAGAGTCCCCTCCTGCAATCAAAGGACACGAAGTGGCACTGAAGACAGGGGTGGCTAACGCCAGCTATATGTCATCTGGAATCTGACAACTGTCAGTTCTACAGTCTCTTAGGAGTCATTGATCAATATACTGCATGAGATAAAGACCCATAGCCTGCAACTGCAGCCCTCATATTTCCATCCCTGTTTATTTACTAAGAAGGCAATATGGAGTGGTAGTTAAAAGCACCAATCCCAACTCTGCTATTTACATACTACGTATCTTCAAGAATAGGACAGCTTCTCCAAGATTCCATTTCCCCGTCTCTGAGAAGAAGAATAACCATGGCACCCATCCAACGAGGCTGTGTGTTCAAATGCTTAGCCCAGCACCTTACTCAAGTAATCTACAGCCACTGGTAGTGAGTATGGATAATTCAGTTAGCTGGGAACTCAACTCATCAAATTATCATCTAGCCCATGCTTTCCAGGACGAAAAACACACATCTGTTTATCAAATGCTCTTGCTGGAATCGAAGTGCGTGATACCTGGAGTACTTTACTGATCGATCAAAAACAAACAATTGAAAGAGGAAAAAAGTTAGGTCAGTGTGACTTGAACTTCTGCAGGCTCTCAGCCATTGTTGGCTGAGCTGTCTTTCCTGGATGTGTTCATACAGGGTGTGTTTAATGATCGGGTTCTGAATGCTACATCCATTGCCTTCTAGTTTTTTGAATCCACATTTTTCTCATTTTTGAAAACTGGAATAACATATTCCTGTCTCCAATTCCCTGGCCTGGCTCCCGGTTTCTGATTTCTCTAAGATTGCTGACAGTGGTTTGGTAATCACATTTGCAAGTCCTTTCTATATTCTAGAATTTAATCCAACTTGAACTCACTAGTGTCTGGTTCCCCTTTTATTATCTCTTGTGCTATCTTGGTCTTCGCTTTTTCCTTAAAATCATGTTATATATATATATTATGTTTTATATATAGTATATATTTATATATATTATATATATTTATATATATTTTAATATATATAATGAAATACATATGAAGTAATATAAATATATATATGTAACGCATGTTTATGGCTGAAAGTTTTTATTTATTTTTTTTTTTTTAAACATCTTTATTGGAGTATAATTGCTTTGCAATGGTGTGTTTGTTTCTGCTGTATAACAAAGTGAATCAGCTATATGTGTACATATATCCCCATATCTCCTCCCTCTTGCATCTCCCTCCCACCCTCCTTATCCCACCCCTCTAGGTGGACACAAATCTCGGAGCTGATCTCCCTGTGCTATGCGGCTGCTTCCCACAAGCTATCTATATTACATTTGGTAGTGTATATCTGTCCATGCCACTCTCTAACTTTGTCCCAGCTTACCCTTCCCCCTCCCCATGTCCTCAAGTCCATTCTCTACATCTGCGTCTTTATTCCTGTCCTGCCCCTAGGTTCTTCAGAACCATTTTTGTCCTTCTTTCTCTAATTGCTTTAGGTGTAAGGTTAGGTTTATTTGAGATGTTTCTTGTTTCTTAAGGTAGGATTGTACTGCTATAAACTTCCCTCTTAGAACTGCTTTTGCTGCATCCCATAGGTTTTGGGTCGTCATGTTTTCATTGTCATTTGTTTCTAGGTATTTTTTGATTTCCTCTTTGATTTCTTCAGTGATCCCTTGGTTATTTAGTAGCATATTGTCTGGCCTCCATGTGTTTGTATTTTTTACAGATTTTTTTCCTGTAATTGATATCTAGTCTCATAGCATTGTGGTCGGAAACGATACTTGATACGATTTCAATTTTCTTAAATTTACCAAGGCTTGATTTGTGACCCAGGATATGATCTATCCTGGAGAATGTTCCATGAGAACTTGAGAAGAAAGTGTATTCTGTTGTTTTTGGAAGGAATGTCCTATAAATATCAATTAAGTCCATCGTGTTTAATGTATCATTTAAAGCTTGTGTTTCCTTATTTATTTTCATTTTGGATGATCTATCCATTGGTGAAAGTGGGGTGTTAAAGTCTCCTACTATGATTGTGTTACTGTCGATCTCCCCTTTTATGGCTGTTAGCACTTGCCTTATGTATTGAGGTGCTCCTATGTTGGGTGCATAAATATTTACAATTGTTATATCTTTTTCTTGGATGGATCCCTTGATCATTATGTAGTGCCCTTCTTTGTCTCTTGTAATAGTCTTTATTTTAAACTCTGTTTTGTCTGATATGAGAACTGCTACTCCAGCTTTCTTTTGATTTCCATTTGCATGGAATATCTTTTTCCATCCCCTCACTTTCAGTCTGTATGTGCCCCTAGGTCTGAAGTGGGTCTCTTGTAGACAGCATATATACGGGTCTTGTTTTTGTATCCATTCAGCCAGTCTATGTCTTCTGGTTGGAGCATTTAATCCATTTACATTTAAGGTAGTTATCAATATGTATGTTGTTATTACCATTTTCTTAATTGTTTTGGGTTTGTTATTGTAAGTCCTTTCCTTCTCTTGTGTTTCCTGCCTAGAGAAGTTCCTTTAGCATTTGTTGTAAAGCTGGTTTGGTGGTGCTGAATTCTCTTAGCTTTTGCTTGTCTGTAAAGGTTTAAATTTCTCTGTTGAATCTGAATGAGATCCTTGCTGGGTAGAGTATTCTTGGTTGTAGGTTTTTCCCTTTCATCACTTTAAATATGTCCTGCCACTCCCTTCTGGCTTGCAGAGTTTCTGCTGAAAGATAAGCTGTTAAACTTATGGGGATTCCCTTGTATGTTATTTGTTGTTTTTCCCTTGCTGCTTTTAATATTTTTTCTTTGTATTTAATTTTTGATAGTTTGATTAATATGTGTCTTGGCATGTTTCTCCTTGGATTTATCCTGTATGGGACTCTGTGTGCTTCCTGGACTTGACTGACTATTTCCTTTCCCATATTAGGGAAGTTTTCAACTATAATCTCTTCAAATATTTTCTCAGTCCCTTTCTTTTTCTCTTCTTCTTCTGGGACCCCTATAATTCGAATGTTGGTGCGTTTAATGTGGTCCCAGAGGTCTCTGAGACTGTCCTCAATACTTTCTTTTTTTTTTTTTTTTGGGCCTTGAGACCATTGGTTATTTTTTTTAATTATTTATTTATTTATTTATTTATGGCTGTGTTGGGTCTTCGTTTCTGTGCGAGGGCTTTCTCTAGTTGTGGCAAGTGGGGGCCACTCTTCATCGCGGTGCGCGGGTCTCTCATTATTGTGGCCTCTCTTGTTGCGGAGCACAGGCTCCAGACGCGCAGGCTCAGTAGTTGTGGCTCACGGGCCTAGTTGCTCTGCGGCATGAGGATCTTCCCAGACCAGGGCTCGAACCCGTGTCCCCTGCATTGGCAGGCAGATTCTCAACCACTGCGCCACCAGGGAAGCCCCTGTCCTCAATTCTTTTCATTCTTTTTTCTTTATTCCTCTCTGCGGTAGTTATTTTCACTATTTTATCTTCCAGGTCATTTATCCGTTCTTCTGCCTCAGTTATTCTGCTATTGATTCCTTCTAGAGAATTTTGAATTTCATTTATTGTGTTGTTCATCATTGTTTGTTTGCTCTTTAGTTCTTCTAGGTCCTTGTTAAACGTTTCTTGTATTTTCTCCATTCTATTTCCAAGATTTTGGATCATCTTTACTATCATTACTCTGAATTCTTTTTCAGGTAGACTGCCTATTTCCTCTTCATTTGTTTGGTCTGGTGGGTTTTTACCTTGTTCCTTCATCTGCTGTGTGTTTCTCTGTCTTCTCATTTTGCTTAACTTACTGTGTTTGGGGTCTCCTTCTTGCAGGCTGCAGGTTCGTAGTTCCCGTTGTTTTTGGTGTCTGCCCCCAGTGGCTAAGGTTGGTTCAGTGGGTTGTGTAGGCTTCCTGGGGGAGGGGACTGGTTCCTGTGTTCTGGAGGATGAGGCTCGATCTTGTCTTTCTGGTGGGCAGGACCACGTCTGGTGATGTGTTTTGGGGTGTCTGTGACCTTATTATGATTTTAGGCAGCCTCTCTGCTAATGGGTGGGGTTGTTTTCCTGTCTTGCTACTTGTTTGGCATAGGGTGTCCAGCACTGTAGCTTGCTGGTCGCTGAGTGGAGCTGGGTCTTAGCGTTGAGATGGAGATCTCTGGGAGAGTTTTCGCCGTTTGATATTACCTGGACCCGTTTGATATTATTGGACCCTGGTGGACCAATATCATGAACTCGGCTCTCCCACCTCAGAGGCACAGGCCTGACACCCGGCTGGAGCACCAAGACCCTGTCTGCCACATGGCTAGGATGAAAAGGGAGAAAAATAAAAAATAAAGTAAAATAAAGTAATTAAAGTAAAAAATAAAAAAACTATTATTAAAAATAAAAAAGTAATAATAAATTTTAAAAAAGAAAGAAAGAAAAAAGACAGCAACCAAACCAATAATCAAATCCACCAATGATAATAAGCGCTAAAAACTACACTAAAAAAAAAAAAAAGGACAGACAGAACCCTAGGACAAATGGTAAAAGCAAAGAAGGCACAGCATGGCGGTAAAGGTTATCCCTTAGGGTCTGCTGGTACTCATGATCAGGCGACCCTTTCTGGAACCGCTGATTGAGAAAATGTAGCAGGTCCTTGTTCAGGTTTCCTCCTGATGAATGATAGTCAAAGAAGATAGGCTTTGAATCCAAAAAGTAAGTGAAAGTTTTTAAAATATGGTTAAGCAAAATGATGAGGCCAGAAATCATTGGTAATCCTAGCACAAAGAGATAATAATGGCACTTTCTGATTTGCTGTAACACCTTTCCAGTATTTTGCTGTGTGGAAACAGATACACAATCTGTTGGATAAACAAAGCATGAAGATGTCTCCATATAATTCTTTTTCTACATCTTTATATTTAATGTTAGCATAGGCTTCAGTGTAGGAATGTGAGATCCTTCTTACTGAGTTCAGCCCCTTTGTTTGAGCACTTTGGCTTTTCAGCTGTTTGCTGCGTTATCAAGGTTACAGTCACGACACTGGTAAATGGAGCATGTGCTCAGTAAACAGCCTCTGATATCCTTAAGCAGGGAGGCTCCAGAGGCACGAGAACACAGACTTCAGAGTTAGAGGTGCCGTGTACTGATGTTTCTCATCCTTCTCCTATATGGCTGACCTCAGGCAAATCACCCCATTCCTCAGGGACTCAGACTCCATTCTGAGAACTCTCTCCTGCTAAAGGGCGTGACAGACAGTGGCTCCCACAATGGGTTCTTGTGAAGGTTAAGTGGGACCCTGAATATAATGCTTACAGCACAGTGCTTGGTTCTTAAGGAATATCTGAAAAATGGTAGCTGCTGCTGTTACTATTATTTATGTCGTAAGATCCTGTATGGTTCAAGGTCTATGTACTTTCAAAGTAAAGACATTTGTTAGAAGTCAATGACTCCCTTAATTCTGGAATTTACATTTTGAACTCAATGCAGTGAATGGAATCCAACAGCCTACCATAAATAGCATCAGCATGAGGACTCACATGGAGACACTCATTTCAGATGTATAACAGTTCTGCTGTGACAGGACATACATGATCCTAAAAATTATCACGCAATGCAAAGTAGCGCAAGGAATACCACAGGGCTCATGGGAAATGGGGCTACAGCAGAGGCTCTCAGTTACTCATAAAATCTCGAAATCTCATGTAATTTTGCCTCTCTCCCCAGGGAACACTTGGCAATGTCTACAAACATTTTTGTTTGTCACAACTGGGAGGGGGTGGGCAGGAGAGGAGGTGGTGCTACTGGAGTCTAGTAGGTGGCCAGGGTTGTTGCTAAATCCCCTCCCCTGCACAGGACAGCCCACATGGCACAAAATGATCCAGCCCCAAATGCCAATAGTAACAAGGTTGAGAAACCCTGGGTTAGAGGTACAACACTCAAAAACTTGTCAGCAATACATTAAAAAAAAAAAAAAAAGAATAGGAATCTAATAAAAACAGAAACACTGTTTTACCTATGTTAATTGGTGAAAAAATGCATAAATAACTGCAATAAATATACATTTTGCCTTGAAAAAGACCTGTCGTTGCCTGTGGAAATGGGTGTTGGAAGGGTCTCAGCTTGTGGGCAATTATGAAGTGGTGGAAGCAGGGTTATCTAAAACTGGATGGAAAGCTCTAGTACCAGATGTGGATGGTGTGGAGTGAACCAAGTTAGCTGGTGGATGTCTGAGGGTGTGTGTGTGTGTGTGTGTGTGTGTGTGTGTGTGTGTGTGTGTGTGTGTGTATTTTGTGTATTCCCACACAGCCCAGTTCAGCTCGGGACAGTTTTCTATGCTCGTCAAGTGTTTTTTTGGGGACGAAATCTTGCATAAGCTAACATGAAATTTGACTATATCCAAATTATTCCCTAATATATCAATGGCACTGGAACAAATCCATGGGTTCAAAACATGTCTTAGAGCAGAACTGACTGTCCATATTTACATATTTACTGAATTGACTAAAACTATACTTCACAGCAACAATGATTCTCGAAAGTGCGATAGACTGCATTATCAAAGAGACCTTCAACCAACAGAAATTATCAGACAGAAATGTTCCAGAGAAGCCCTGTTTAAATAAAACCCTTTCACATGCCATTGTATATAGCACAAGACTTTTCCATGACCTGGCAAGTGGCCTATACTATTTATAACAGTCTATTTAAAATTCTGTATAATGCTGAAATATTTAAGGATGAAATTATATGATATGAGGAATTTGCTTCAAAATAATCCCAGATGGGGACAGTGAGTATTGGGACTAAGAGGAAACAGGAACGGTCACGTGTTCATAAATGAAATTAGAAGATGGGAACATGGGGCTTGGTTATAATCTCTCTACTTTTGTGTGATAAAAAGAAAGAGTTAATTATGTCTAAGCAGTGCATTTGCAAGCAGGTTCATATAAATACTGTTTTTAAATGGTGATTTTTAAATGGCTGTTTTTGAACATAGGGTTCCTGTGTAGCTATTGCAGTGAAATATCACATTAAAAAGACAGGCTGTACTGCAGGTATTTAAAGCATGCTTTCTTTCTGCAGTTTCCAAAGGACTGGGTCTTATAAGTAGAGTATGATGATTAGTAAAATCAGGTGTCAAAAGGAGAAAATTAACACTCAAGCCAAGGTCAGTGACCAGGGCCTGTCACTCGGAGGGGTTGTTTCACAAGCTGAGAATATCATAAGCCCTCACAGTAGAGGTGAGACTGCCAGCCAGGGCCCTGGGCAGATTTGCTCCGTGGGAAGAGTGACTGAGAAGCATATCGTGGTGGTTAAGTGCATGGGTGGGCCTTAGAGTCTGATCTCACTGGGGAGGCTTGATTCCACCAAGTGACCTTGGGCAAGTTAACCTAATCACTCTGAAAAATTTTGTTGCCCTTCAAGTTTGTGAAAACTGGATTCTCTATGTAAAGGGAAAAAAAAGAGTAAGATTTAAAGAAACAACATAATAAAGGCACATCAATAGATTTGCCGAAGCCCCTGAGCAACTCTGTGTTACTCTTTGGAGCATCGGATGAAACCTAGAAATACTCTCCCCTGAAAAACGCACACATGAATTCACAAAAACATTTGCATCAATGTCTGGAGAGTCACAGACCTCTTAACATCCATCCAGGGCACTGGGTTAAGAATCTGGATTACAGCTGCATCCACCTTCAGTCTAGAAGCCGAGGGGCGGAGACAGGTTAAACATGTCCCTGTCACCGCAGCTGCCCCTCCTGACCTATTTCTCCTATCTGAACTGTTTCCTCCAATCTCCAAATTCTACCCCATTCTTCCCAGTCTGTCAATTTCAGGAAGCCCTTCTCAGCCAGTGCTATCTGCAGAAATTTCTCCTCTGACCTCACAGTAAGTAACTTATCAGTGCTGCTATTTTGGTCCTTAATTGTACACTCTAAGGATGCTTGCCTGAGGATACCTGTATCTGTGTATGTGCGTGTTGCCTGTATAACTAGATTGTGAGCAACACCATTTATCACACTTCCTGGTGGATCCTCCCAGAACCAACCATGTGGAAAACTAACAAACAGATATGTGGTCTGAAATGAAATATTTGTCGAATGAATGCCTCAATCCATCTTTTACCCCTTTCCTTACTCCTTTCCCTAATACTTTGAGTTTAGTTCTCTCTGCTCCTTCTGTCTGGAGCCCCTTTTCCCCAGGACTCCCTAGCAAACTCCCATTTATGTTTTGAATCTCAGCCCAGAACCTGCAGAGAAGTCCTCTGTCCCCCACTTTCTATCTCTTTTGCCGCCCTCCTCCTCCCCAACTTCATGGGATAGTCTCTGCAAAGACCTCTGCCGTGTATCTACATGCAGCGCACCATATGGCAGTGATTCCCCATGGGTGGTCTACCCACTGCAGAGGATATGTGAGGCGCACTGGGTATGTGGTACACGGAGGAACAGGTTCACTTGTTCATGCATTTATTTTAATGTGCATTTGTAACAATGTAATTAATATATCAGACCTATGATTTCACAATGTATTGATTAGGATGAGGCTAAGCGAAAAAGAGAGACAGAAAGTCAGTTTAAAGAAAAGTAGTGAGTGAGATAAGAATAGTGAGTCCCCTTGCTATGGTTTTAGAGCAAAATCTGTGAAGGTGGGGTGCGTTCATTCAGTCAGTATTTTTGAGCACAAGACTGACATTTGGAAAAGGCAGGTGTTTTGTAACATGGGCATCTGCCTTCCTAGGAGGCAGGGACAGGACCTAACTCAGCTCCACACCCCCCAGAGTTGAGGCTCAGGCATGGTTTGCTGAATCAAATCATGCAGAACTGCATTAAAAAATTCTGTCACAGAATCAGCTTTGCCTCCTTAAAACACTATTTTTTCTGCTCCCTGGAACAGAGGGAAAGCAGGAAGAGGGGAAGGAAGATCACAACTCCTCTTCCCCCACCACATCCCCAAGTGATACAAATATACCGTGTTACAGGAGCCTATCCCAATCTAAGCCCACCGGATGGCTTTTTTTGTTGCTTCTGTCATCTTCCCGGCTGCTCTAGTCAGCATAAAAGCTTGCTTAGGCATGTGCAAAGAGCGGTCACTGCCCTTAGCGCAATGAACCAAGGGCTCTCAGAGCCTCCTCACCGTGAGGGGTGGTCTTACCCACCCAGGCATTTGCTAACTCCAAGGAACAAGGAGCTAGCTATGGGTTGGGGGCGGCGGGGGGGGCGGATTTACTGCAAGAGAGGAATAGCAAAACTCGAAAATTGCCCAGAGGGAAAACTGAGTCAACCAGCACCTACCGGAAAAGACTGGAGGGTGGGGATGGAGGGGGAGGTTGCAGAGGGCTCTCCCCCAGGAGGCAGCTGAAACCCCCCAGTTCTGAAGGTCTTTGTGTAAGAGGTGAGGGGCTGTGGTGGGCCCAGGGGGGTGTGGCTGGCTAGAGAACAAAGAAAGGAAAAGGGAAAGTCAAAGGTGCTTCCACTTTTCAAGGTGACTTAGTTGAACGAATCCAAGATTGAACTGGCTCTAATCACTAGTGATTCATTTTGAGAAAATCACAAAGGGGCTCTTTCCCCTCCTCCGCCCCCCCCAGTTTCCGCTTTAGGGATTTCCCAGGCTAAGAGGGCAGCCCAGCTTGAGTCACTGGGTTTAAGAAACCAAGAAATGATAACATGAAACAGATCGACTACCCTTCTAAGGACTGTTAACCCTGTGTTTACAAGAATTCTTTTAACAATAATTTACCTACAATCAAATTTGGATTCTTGTAAATCTGTTTACTATGAGACTCCTGATTTCTTTCTTTTTTTTTTTTTCTTTTGCACTATATCTTCCAACTTGGAATGATCAGAGGTCCCCCTAGAAAAAAATGACAAGTTGAAATTCTCATCATTTATGTCTGCTGCTCATTACCAGGTACAGAGAGCAGCTCTCCTTCTTCATGGGGAGCAGTTAGGTATCTTTAATAGAGCGATTTTACCGGAGCATTAATATAATTTCATTTCTATTTGACTGAGAGTAACTGTTAGCATTTTTGAGTGCCTGGTGTATTCTAGGCACTTAACATACATCATTTTCTTTATTTCACAAAAGAATCCAATGAGATAAGTAATATTTCCTTATTGAACTGTTAAGAAAACTAAGACCTAGGAAAGCTAAGTGATCGATCCCCAATCACCCAGCTAATTAGAGGCAGAGCCAAGATATGAACATCAGGTTTTATCTGTTCCAAATCATAGGTCTTTGCACTCCCCTTATTGCTGTTCGAGAAACTCTATAGAGAAAGGACTTACGGAAAGAAAAAAGGAATGAGATTTAGTAGAGGAGTCAAGTAAAATATGATTTATCACAAATATCCATAATGTATGACATATCTCTTGCTATGAAATAACTGAACAACCTCACTTCTTTTTTCATAAGCACTGGTCAGCCTCCATGAATCTCCCTGGGTATGTGCCCTAATGTCCCCTGTTCATCCCCAAGTCAGATAACCTCAAACCACACTGACATCACAATATTTATTTTGTTAACGGTAGGGAAGGTGGGGAATGGCCGTTTATGGGACATGCATTTCTTATTAGACTATTTAATTCCTAGTATTTGTGAGTACCAAGACCCAGTGTTCAACAATCACTCATTTCCATGAGGACCTGAGATTCTGAAAAGAAAGTTTCATTACAATTGTGGAGTCTCTGTCATTTCCAATTCGAGGATTATCTTCTCTTACTGTGAAATAATCGAATAGCCAGAGTCAGTATAGACGGAGAGAGAACAAAGGGCTGACATCTCTAAAAGGAGCAGAAGATGAGAGAGAGTAAAGGGAAAGCCAGTCTTCCAGGACCACACTTTGTGACTCTCTGCCATATTCATACCTCATCACTATGATGCGCCATCTTGAATATTCATGCCATTGCACTGTTTTTATTTTCTGAGTATTGGTTTCAATGCTTAATGATAATCCATGGGCTATCTTCTTCCCAGAAACAACCTCCTTATTCATGGACTGTCTGAATTGACTGCTCGATGTAGCAGTGATAAAAATAAAGTACAAGGGCTTCATGTTTCTTAATTACCAGAAAGGAGGGTAACTCGTAGTGCCGGGCCCTGAGGAGGTCTCCTCGCAAGTCCCGGTCACGTTCACCCCAGTTGCCCTCTTGGAGAGAGCTCTGTCTAGGAACTTTCAACCTTCAGGGTTGTAACGTGCTACCGTGCATGCACTTCTAGCCCTCCTTATCCCCAGGCGAAATATTGGGGTAACAACTGCCCTTTCATGATATTGTCCAGACCCTCTTAAGCCCACTCTCACACTCTGCAGCGTTCTTGTAGGCTGCTAGAAAAACTGGAGCTGGACAGGCTTATAAAAAACAAGAAACTTGCCTCCTCCTTAAAGATCCCATCCGCTCAGCATACTCTCCCTGGGGGGTTGTGCATTCTCTGGATCCCTCGACGTTCCAAGCAGAATCCTCAGCCAATAGCTTATGTTTGAGTCGAAATGAATCAAGGTAGCACGGGCACATGTTGTCATCATTTCCCTTTACAGATGGTGAAACCAAAACCAATAGGTCAAGATCATTTGCCTGGTGTTACAAACCTAACTGATCATAAATGGTCAGGCTGGCCATTCAATGCTTAAATAAGGGGTGTCTCGGTGGTTGTTGGAGATATATTTTTAGAAGATGGATAAAGTTGGGTGTTACCTAAGTAAGGTATCAAGAGCAGAAAATGAAAGGGAATGGGAGAGCAAGAGGGGACCGTGATGTGAAGGGTCTGTGGGAAGACCTCTTGGAGTCATGGGCTATGTGGCTAAGGAAGTGAAAGCTGTCTTTGCCACAGGCGGTTGAATGTAAGCTTTTAAGAGTGTGGGCTCACACTGTCACTAACTACGGAAAGTCAGAATGAAAGATACATTTGTCTTTGCCTCAGGTTTCCTCATTTCTTAAATGTACAAATAATACCACTGCCTCACAAGGTTGTTATATGGAAGAAATTAGATCATCTAGATCAGAGTTTCTCAACAGAAACATTATGGAAATTTGGGGCTGTATAATTCCTTGCTGGGGGTGGGGGTGAGGTTATCTTGTGCACTGTGGGATGTTTAGCAGCCTCCCTGGCCTCCCAGTAGATGCCAGAACAATATCCCCTACCCTCAGTCCTGACAATCAGAAATGTCTCCAGACATTGCCAAAGGTCACCTGGGAGGCAAAACTGCCCCCAGTTGAGAACCACAGATCTAAAGGCCTTGGTATAGTGGTAGGCATACAGCAAGTATTTAATAACTCATGCTATGATTGTTTACACCCCTATCTGCTCCTTCTTCCTTTCCAAGATGTCTTTTCTTTGACCCCTTCCAAATAACGCCATGTCTTCTGCCCCATCACTTGCATTCAAAACCACCTTCCTGAGGAAGGAAACTGACAAGCCCATTTACATTGGGAGTGTTTTCATTTTAATCAGGGTACAGCACCCTAAGTCAAGCTTAAAGAGGTTAAGTTTAGGCAACAGTGATCTGGGTGAAGCAAGTATTTTAGGGAAAATTTCTTCCTAAACTCTCAGAGGACAATCTATTCAAATTGTAACGTACGTTGCCCACTTGTAAGATGTGAACGAGTGCTTCTCAAAGTGTGTTCTCTGGAACACCAGTTCTAAGGGTATGGGAGTGTTATACAGTAAGAAGGTCCTTTGGTGAAAAGAATTTGAGAAATTCTGGGTCAGTCAAAACTAAACAAATCTCTTTACTTCTCAGGCCTGCTCAGAGCTTTTAAGATGCTACTATGCACTGCGATTATTCATGAAGAGATATGGTCTGTAGCTTTTCACAAACTCATTTTTACATAGCACTTAGTTTTTATGATAAAAGCCCTGCAGAAAGTAGGCATAGAGGGAACTTTCCTCAACATAATAAAGGCCATATATGACAAACCCACAGCCAACATCGTACACATAGCACTAATTTTTGTAGGCCAGGGGTCAGCAAAATACAGCCTGTAGGCCAAATCTGGTCTACTGCCTATTTTTGTAAATAAAATTTTACGGTAACACAGCCACACACATTTATTTATATATTATCTATGGCTGCTTTCAGACTACACAGTAATTTGAGTAGTGACAGACACCCTAAGGCCTACAAAACCGAAATCCTTCACTATCTGTTGTTTGAAGGAAAACGTTTATCAACTCCTATTACAGACTGAATGGTCTGTGAGATACACACTAGGAAACACTGTTTAGAGAACCTCAGTACTGGAGGATTTTTAAAGGTCACCTAGCGCATTTGTGGCAGTGTGACTTCACCATGACCAGATCCTTCAGCATCAGCTGGGGAGCTTGTTAAAAATGCAGATGCCTGGGACCCTGTCCTGACCCACTGAATCAGAACGTGTAGAGGAAAGGCCCAAGAACTGGTGTTTAAACAAATCACCTGCCAATTCTTATGCACAACTAAATTGGGTACCCTTGACCTCATCTGATTGTTAATCTAGTACCTGAATATCCCCCTCGTGGATCCCTGGCCTCCTTTAAACCTCCACGGTGGGGAACTCACTGCTTCCCAACAGTCCCTTCTACTCTTAGTCTGGAATAATTATCAGAAAGTTCTCTATGTGGAACACGAATGTGTCTTCTAGGAATGTCTCCCCGTTGGCTTTCACTTCCTTCCAATCTCACTTGTTGCCAGATGTGGAATATATTTAAGCAGGAAGGCAGAGGGCACAGTTACTCAACCAAAACCTATATTTTCTTCTTCTCTAGATCTAATATTCCTCAGGAAGCCTTCTCTGGCTTCTCTAGACAGGATTAAGTACATCCTGCCCTGAACTCTCAAAGTACCCTGCAGGCTCCCCTGTGCGTGCATTCTCCACATTTCTGCAATTCAGGGTTGTAGTGAAAGGCACAGACATCTGACAAAGTCAAATAAACTTGAAGCCCTACCCCAGCCAGTGGATTCCTGGTGGTGGGCCCTTGGGCAAGGTACTTTCTCTTGGGCCTTCGTTGTCTTATCTGTAAAAAGGGTATGATCATAGCACCTACCTGGGGAGAGTTCTGAGACTATCCCAGGTGCAGGGCTTAGCTCAGAGCTGGTTTCCGGTAAGTGTTCAATCAATGTCAGCAAGGAGGTGATAAGGTTGATATGGCCCCCAATGAGTGCTGAACTTCTCCAGGGAAGGGACCATCTATAACTTATCTTGCTTTGGACCCCCAGTGCCCATCACACAATAAATGCCTAAAAAGAAAAGATTTACTAAAGGAATGATTAAGTTCTAAAAAAGGGCAGATAAAACAGTGGTCAAGAGCAATGGGACTGGAAGATCATCCACCCAGTTTCAAATCCCTTCACCACCTGTTGCTTCATGTGTGGTCCTAAGGAAAGAGCTTGATTTCTCTAAGTTTTAGTTTACTCCAGGGTAAAATAGAGTCCTTCCTTGGGTGGTTGGGAATATTAAGTAAGATAATGCAGGCAAAGCATTTAGCACATAACAAAAGGTCAATAAGTGCTAAAAAAAAAAATAATAATTGTTATCCTTATTACTACTATTACCATTATTGTTAATAATATCCCCTCTACATGCCCCAGTGGTTGCTGGGATAAGAGGCTTGCCTGGAAAAGATACCTTTGCTCATGGAGAAGTCTTATCTCTGGGGTTTTTTTTAATACTTTCTACCCTAGATCCCTTGGGAAACAGATAGCCAGGGAGACAGCTTGAAGTTGGGACTAGGATAATGGAGGCCTATGCAAATCCATCCAAGAATTATACACATAGTAAATCCTGGGGCTACAAAGCTCTGCATGGTTAACATTTCCCTCCAAGCCATAAACCAGACACTGCTCTTCCCCCCAACTGTTTGTAGCATGTTAGGTGCAGATTTAATTAAACTCCTAAACAAGGAAACGATGGTACCCAACGGAGATGGAGGAATGTCTTGTGTCCAGACCAAATAAAGGAGAAACCATAAATACCAGGGCTCTGAGACATCAACATTTATACTCAGAAAGCTCTTCTTACTGCTAAACCTGACTCTTTAATCCCTCAGAGGTCTGCCTTGATTACCTCCCTCTGAGTTGAGACTTTTGGCCAAATATGAGCACCTGCTTCTAAAGAGGTCAAGTAAGTTGAATGTTTAATGTCCTACTCTATGAGCTGGATACTGGTCAAGGCCCTGGGGGCAAAAGATAGACACACAGTTCTTTCCCTTATGGAGCTAATAGTCCAATGGGGGACAGAAACATCAACCAGAGAATCACATTCATAAATGTAAAATTACAAGGAAGAGTATTACGAAGTAAAGACTCAGCGGTGCTTTGAGATCATATAATGGTTAATTGTCTGCAAGGAGGACAGGGAAATTTTCCATTGGGAGCTAATAAAATCGGTGGAGATCTGATGGATGGACAGGAGTTCTTTAGATAACAGGAACAGGGGATTGGTTTGGAGAGTGATGCTGGCAGAGGAATAGCATGTGCAAAGGCCCTGTGAAAGGAGGGAAGAAGGTATCTCAGAGGAACTGAAAGGAGGCCTGCATGGTGATAAGAGCAAAGAGCATGGTACAAAATGAAGCTGGAGAGGAGAGGGAGGTCAGAACTACGGCAACACATAGTCGGCCTAACAAATATGGTGTTTATTGTAAGAGCAAAGAGAAGCCATTGAAATATTATGAGCAGTGGACTGATGCAATGCGCATTTCAAAAAAAATCAGAAGAGACTAGATTGAAGAGACCAGCTGGGAAGCTATTACAGGTTGTCTGGCAAGAGACGATGGTGGCATGGACTGTGTGATGACAGTGAAGCTGAAGAGACGTAGACGACAGACCCAAGAGATGGAACTGAGATGAGAAAACAACACTTTAGATTTGAAACTAGGAAATGCATAGCTCCATTCTTCTAAAATATAACATGGGAATGTAAAAGCCTCCAAAGATAGAAAACAGCAAGTTATTCAGTCTTACTAGGCAATGCTAATGACATTATAAATCCATACTGCTGCATTACAAACTTAGCTTAAGAACTATCTGCACGATTTTCAATAAGGGTGCCAAGATCATTCAATGGGGAGAGGACAGTCTTCTCAACAAATGGTGTTGGCAAAACTGGATGTCCATAGCCAAGAGAATAAAATTGGACTCTTACTAATACCACATACAAAAATTAACTCAGAAATGGATCAAAGACCTAAGACTGTAAAACTCTCAGAAGAAAACATAGGACAAAAACGTCATGGTATTTGATTTGGCAATGATTTCTTGGACATGACACTAAAAGCAAAGGTAGCAACTGAAAAAATAAACTGGAACTCATGAAAATTAGAAAATTTTGTGCATCAAAAGACACTGTCAACAGAATAAAAAAGCAACCCACAGAATGGGAGAAAATATTAGCAAATCATATATTTGATTAGGGATTAATATGCAGGATCTATATAGAACTCCTAAAACTGAACTGCAAAAGAGAAACAAACAAACAAAAACCTGATTCAAAATAGAGCAAGGATCTGAATAGACACTTCTCCACAGAAGATATACAAATGACCAACAAGCACATGAAAAGATGTTCAATATCACTAATCATTAGGGAAAGGCAAATCAAAACTACAATATGCCACCTCAAACCCATAAGGAGGGCTACTATCAAAACATTTAAAAAGCAATGTGTTGGTGAAGAAATGGAGAAATTGGAACCCTTGTGCACTGTTGGTGGAAATGTAAAATGGTAGGGTTACTGTAGAGAACAAAAAATTAAAAACAGAATCACCATATGATTCAGCAATCCCACTTGTGACATATATTCCCAAAAGAACCGAAAGCAGGGTCTCAAAGAGATGGGCACTCCCATGTTCACAGCAGCATTATTCACAATAGTTGAAACACGGAAACAACCCAAGAGTTCACTGACGGATGAGTGGATAAACAAAATGTGGTATATTCAGACAATTGAGTATTATTCAGCCTTAAGAAGGAAGGAAATTCTGACACACGCTACAACATGGATGAAACGTGAGGACATTATGTTAAGTGAAATAAGCTAGTCACAAAAAGTCAAATACAGTATTCGACTTTTTGTAGTACAGATGCTACTTATATGAGGAACTTAGCGTAGTCAAATTCATAGAAACAACATGGGGTGTATTTTTCAATTGGTCGATGAAAAGAGTTCTGGAGATGGATGGTGGTGATGGTAGCACAACATTATGAATATGTTTAATACCGCTGACCTTTCCACTTCAAATGATTAAAATGGGAAATTTTATGTTATATATATTTTACCACAATAAAAATTTGGGGAAATAATCTGGCACAAACTTAAGGATTCACTGTGAAGGGCACAACATGGAGACTGACTGCCTAGGCTCTGGTTAAGTGGAGTATATAATTCCATGACAAAAATTCCAAGTTAAAAGAAAGGACTATCTGCAGTAGTACAGAGGGTTTGAGACTAGCATCAGAGGCAGAAGAGAGTGAGTTCAAATCCAACTCAGCCACTTCCTGGCAAGTGACTAGTAATACGTTCATCTTGACCCTCAGTTTTCTCATCAGTACAAAGGAAATGATGAACCTGGCCTTGTTGGGTTATGATAAGGTCAGAAGGAGATTAGGTGAGAATTAAATGTTGATCATGTGTTTCAGTTGCCTGATACTGAGCCTGGACTACATATATGTTAGCTTGTATCTCCAAATAAAACACTGCCCCATAGAAACAGACACAACAGAAAGATGAAGGGTGATTTCTTCAAGGATGGGAAAGTTGTACCATGTTCTCCATCCCTAGCAGGATAGAAGATCATCTTCAACAGTGGCTGATGGACGAGAATCACAGGCGTAGAGCAACCTCTCACAAGCCTAAGGATAGGGCAATGTGTTTCAAACTTTCCTGGATCACAATCCTCAGAAAGAAATACATTATATGCTGTGAGCCAGTAATACACTCTGCTATTGTCCATTTGATTTCATTGTACTTCATTAAAAAAAAATCTGGTCATGACTCACCAAAGTGATTTCCTGACCCTCAGGTCACAACCCACAGTTTGAAAAACACCCAATTAGGAAATTCACATTCGAGCCCTTTCAGAAACACTTCCGGAAACACCCTCACCCTATGGAGGTTGTTCCCACACTTGAATTTCCTTGGCTTATATGATTCCAGGCTGTGCCACACCATGAATTCATAACTCTTCTCTTGCCTCCCTAGAAACATTCACTGTTGGTATGTCCTTCCTACCCTACCCTCCTAGTCTCCTTTGTTACTTTACATCCAGGAGACCTCATTTAAGGTGCTGGGACAGTTTAATATATATTTATGATGGTGGAGGTAAGGGCAGATGACCAGAGAAACTAGCATCTGTTCAAGTTACCTGTGTTGGCCCAGCACCGGCTCTGTGCCTTGCACTGTGCAAAGCTTAGGAAGAGGTGGCACATGTTTAGTCCATCTTAACCAAAACCAGAATCCTCAAGAAACATTTTTTTTGTGTTACATTGCATTCAACCACTATGACACTTGATCATCCACAAAGGGTATCTATAGAAACTTTACACTGGATTAATTAGGATACCATATTCCCAGACCATGCCAAGTACCCAAGATAACCACATACTTAGAATGGAACACAACTGCTTTTTTACACAGAGAAAAGACACAAAGGGATTTCAACACTTATCCTTGAGTCGGAAACGAACTAAGAATCACGGTTGACTTTTTTCTTTGTGAAAAGTTTAAACATGTATTACCCCATGTTACTGACTCTGTCAAATATGTGTTTAATTAGGTAATGTATATTGCCTCCATGTTTTCAGACCACATTTTTTTGTAAACATCTGACTTGATAAGGCAGCTGTGGATTTTATTTATTTGGAATCTCTGATCTCCACTCATGGTACCCTGAAATTTCCTTTTATGGTAGACAATAGATTTTGAAATTAAGTAATTAAGGCTGTACTGCTGAGAAGTAATACATCCATTTATACAGGTCAACTAATTTTCAAAAGTATTGTTCACCTAACCAAAAAGGAAGTGGTCCACACCTCTAAAAATCAGAGGGCCAGTCATCACTTTGGACACATTATGTGCTCAAATACTCACACAGAGCTGACAATGTACTGATAATAATGAGCTAAGTTCCAGAAAACGTTGTGAAATAATGTGGTGGTTAAGAACATTAGAAAACAACAGAGTTATTAGAAATGATAATGTGGATATTTGCACAGTAGTATGTACTATACAAAATGTTTTCATTCAGTTGATTATTCATCCTTATAGTCATCATTTATGAAGTGTCTGTGAGGTATAATCAGTTTGCTAGATACCTCATATTCATACTTTGTGAGTAACCCCAGGTGTGCTCTGCTTGAACGAAACCTTATACATAAAAGTCTGAATTGAATATATACCTCACAGATATAGTGAGATCCATATGAAGAAAACTGTTGAGTTTTTAAAACTACATACATACTTTAAAATGTTTCCTTTACAAACACTGAAACTACAGACATTTGGGGAGATTGCAGACCCCAAGGATAAGGGGAAAGAGGCTTAGGCTTTGGAGTCAGAAATACCTAGCTTCAAATCCTTGAAATTAACTTAAACCTCAACTTTGTCATCTATAACTTCTGGAAGATAGCAGTATGTATGTCAAAGGATTGTGGACAAGCACACATGATGTAATGCAGCTCAAGTTCATAGCACAATCAAGCACAGGGTAAGCTCCCAATGTCAGTATATTAGAACTACTCTGTAATATAAGGTTTATTTGCATGGTACATAAAATGAAATATTTCTCAGTGGTTGAAATACACATATTTTTCAAATATATGGGTTTGTTCTATTACCTATGATGCTGAAGAAGAATGATTATATGAGGAATAAGCTTGGCAGGGAATATGTCAGCATCAAATACTTGAATTTTCATGTTTTCACAACTCTTATCCCCTAAATGAAATCCTTTTGACACTCATCTTATTTTCTTGGGCTTTTTTATCTTGCTCACTTACTAAGTACTCACACTGTGTATTTGAGGATCTACAGAACTCACGTGAGACATAATCCCTGCTCTCACAGAGTCTACCTGCTAAAAAGACAAGATGTACTTGAAAAGGTAATCTTTGGGAGTGGGGATTGTGTCGCTAAACTTTGTGAAAGAAAGAAAGCAAGTTATTCACTCCTTTCCTCATGTCTTGCTCACTGGGTGGCGGTTTTAATGTGATAAAAATACTTAACCATCTTCTTGCACTTTCAAGTTTGATGAGTCTTTCATTTGAGTGAGAAGAAAGCCAAGCTGAGATGTCATCATACTAAGGTACTTTAGGAAGTCCATAATCATTATAACAGTAATATCATTCATTAAGTCCCTACTGAGCGCTGGGCACCCAGGGAAAGTTTTGTTGGGTCGAATATAAGTAAATACTTTTAGATTAAACCTATTTAACTACCAAATGCTAAACATATATTATTGATTAATAATTAGAATGGACTTACTAGTTGCCATGTACCTAGTTAAGCAGTTCACATACATTATTTTTTATTCTTTGGCTGCATTGGGTCTTTGTTGCGGTGCGCGGGCTTCTCATTGCGGTGGCTTCTCTTGTTGCGGAGCACAGGCTCTAGGCGCGCGGGCTTCAGTAATTGTGGCTTGGGGGCTCAGTAGTTGTGGCTTGCAGGCTCTAGAGCGCAGGCTCAGTAGTTGTGGCACATAGGCTTAGCTGCTCCGCGGCATGTGGGATCTTCCCGGACCAGGGCTCGAACCCGTGTCCCCCGCATTGGCAGGTGGATTCTTAACCACTGCGCCACCAGGGAAGTCCCACATACATTAATTTGTTTACCTAAAACAATGATCCCATGACATGAATATATCATCCCTATTTTATAAAGAATGATACTAAAAGTTCAGAGAGCTTAAATGATTTGTGTAAGGTCACAGGACCCAAGCCAGGTATTCTGACCTCCACCCAAACCCACACTCTTAACCACTACACTGTTTATAGCAGGAAGCCCACATAAAATGTACTTTTTCCTCTCACAGCACATTAAATAAATGTATTGCTGTACTACTGCCCCTTACTGGCTTTCAAAAACTTTACCAGGTGATCCCTGAACTTTATTTCAAAATGTTACCAGAACATCAAATATCTCTCATTGTTCTTTAGGTCGACACACATTAAAAGAAAGACTTGTGAATTAACAGATAAGAAATGGATTAAGATCCTGGAGAAGTCTCTCTCCTTTTCCAATTCCTCACCACCAGATCCATTTCAGGGTCTACTCTGTGCTGGCTACGGAGACGGGTACTATGGGTACAAAGATGAATAAGACTTGTTCCCTGACATCAAAGTACTCACGGTCTAGTGGGGAGGCAGCTACATAATGACGATGGGGCTGTCATTGAGAGAGGCAGGGGATGCCATGGGTAAAGGAGGATGTTACACTCAGCTTTGCCTCGGAGAGTGCTAAATGGTGGAAAAGAGTCATCCAGGAGGGAAAGAAAGGAAGGGTACATCACGGAAAGAATATAGGCAACATGGTGCTTTAGAGTCTAAGTCCGGGCACTCCTGGGACGTGACTACTGATGTCAGGCCTCACTAAGTACTTTCTATCTCTCTCAAAATACCTGGGACCTTCAAAATAGAACTCTAGTAGGTGTGTCCTGGAACTCGAGAGTCCCAGGCATTGAGGCTACCATTGTGCAGATGCTTCCTACACCAACACATGGAAACAGTCCACTATTTATTGATTATTTTAATGCAGTGATTGATCATGGTTGCTGATGGAGATTATGAGTTTTTGAGGATTTGAGCACACCGTTTCCGTCTCCTGAGGGTCCACCTTCTGAAATCAATGAATGCCTCACGAGCTTGTTCTTTCAGAACCGAGACCTTCAAAAAGAGGCCCGGAACTTCCCCAGTTTCCTGTGAAAGACATTATTCAAATGTCCTCAAGTGACAGATGGTGTAATAATCTGCCAAAACGTGCTCCTTACACTCTGGGGTCAGCTCTGTTTTACTTAAGAGTTTTCACTCACACCAGTACCATCTGGCGTCCACATCCTCTATCTTAAGCTTCAAATAAATCCTGATTTACCTCAGAAATGTTTGCCAAGAGTCTGCTTGCTAGAAAAATGACCAGTTTCTCCCCTTTGAGGCACGCCTTTGCAATATATGACACCTAAGAACATGTAATAAATGACTGTCCATCGGAATACACCTTCGGACGCTGCAGAAGACACTGTTTGGGAACAAAGGTTGTGCAACTCCAGCTAAATATTTTTCGTGTGTGTGTGCGCGGGGGCGGTGGAAATCTGGCAAGATGACACAATTTTCTTTTCAGCTGGAGCATCCTAATCCGAATTAAAGCTACATGTGCTACATCAACATTCTGACTCAATACTGCTGACGTTCCTTTGCCAATCATCTTTTCAGCTCACAGAATGTGTAAGTGTGGGGCACATTTTGATCTGCTGATGTATGTGCACAGAGGAAGAATGGATGGAGGCTTGAAGATGGACTTCAAATCCTGCAGGGATCATGTGCTCTTGTGTTCCTGGCAAATCCTGAGGAATGCTTTTGTTGAGTCTGGTGTCAAGTTTGTGGCTAACACCTTTCTAAAGGGAAACATAGGGCCTTGATGCTCATACTTTCTCTCTGGGACAACATAGGATTTTCATTTTCAGAACAGGTACATATAGGATTTCATTAATAATCCAAGGTGTTATCTAAGCCTAGTTTCGTGTCCAATGCACTGTGGAAAACGCCTCAGGCGTTTGAGCTAAGCCACTAAGAAAGGCAAGGAAGCTAATCCAGTTACTCTTTTTTGTGCCAGCCATTTGACCCACTGACGTTCTGAGCACTGGTGTGCCCGCCAAGACTGGAAGCGGACCACTCCTGTACTTTTGCATTGACTTCCCCCTGAGAGCAGGAAAGCATCCCTTTCCTTTTTCAAGTGGACCCGGATGCAGAGTCAACCAGTTTTAACTCCTTTTCGAGCTTGATTAATAGTCTTTTGAGTCAATTCCTGGTAGGATGTGCATCCTACACATATAACTTTTTTTCAGAAATAGGGAAATGAGTAGTTCCTAAGATTGGAGCCAGGAAGAAAATTTGGAACTTCACCAGGTTTTTTGCTTTTCGGGGGGACAGTTATAAAAGCGATTAAGGTAAATTTATTTAGAACATCACTCACACTTCCATCAGCTAACAATGCTTTACCATTTTTATTTTTATTTATTTATTTTTTAAATTAATTTATTTTATTTAGTTATTTTTGGCTGTGTTGGGTCTTTGTTGCTACACGTGGGCTTTCTCTAGGTGCGGCGAGCAGGGGCTACTGTTTGTTGCGGTGCGCGGGCTTCTCATTGCGGTGGCTTCTCTTGTTGCGGAGCACGGGCTCTAGGTGCGTGGGCTTCAGTAGTTGTGGATTGTGGGCTCAGTAGTTGTGGCGCACGGGTCTAGTTGCTCCGCGGCGTGTGGGATCCTCCTGGACCAGGGCTCAGACCCGTGTCCCCTGCATTGGCAGGCAGATTCCCAACCACTACGCCACCAGGGAAGCCCCACCATTTTTATTTTTAAAAATCTAGTTCTCTTCTAAATGTTTTAAATATTAGGTGGGATAATGGTGTACAAAATTTTGCAGAATGCACTTTCTTACTAAAAATCTTGTGACTATTGTCCTATATACTTATTTCCTAAATATTTTCAAAAACTTGATCTTCGAATGGCACCTAGTAACCCACAGAATCCTCTCTGAGGAGCACTATGTAAAATCGAACCAGGAAATATACCACTGCAGTTCATAGGGAAGACTCCAGTAAAAAAGACCTGAGCTTGAATCCTGGTTCTCTCACTAACCAACTGACTTAGCATCAATAATATGTAAATAGTATGATATCATTTATTACACATGTGCTGTGTAGCAAGAACTTTACTAAGGGCTTTACATGTATTAATTTCACTTAATCCTAGAACCCCATTTGGCAATTACTATTATTGTTCCTACTTTGCTGATGAGAATACAGAGGCTAAGGAATGTTTACTATTTAATCTCACAAAGCAAATACATGAGCTTGATCTGGCCTGTGTCCATTTCACCAGATTGAGTTTCCACCCTTCTCCTTTCGCTGTCGGAGATCTGATCCCCCTAGGCAGTTCGCTTAATGCCTGGCTCTTTCTCACTCCCAGCCTTAGTATCACTGCCAACTCTCGCCCCTACTCTTCACTCTTTAATGTCTCCCCCTAAATGCCACTTATTCCAGGAAGCCTTCCTGGCAATACATTATACACTCTCTTGGGAACCTACATTTTCATTTAGAGCACTTAGGAGGATTCATTCTTTCTGTAACTGTGGGTTCAATATCCATCTCACCTGCTACACTGAGGCGCCAGGATACCCTCACATCTGTATCCCACCTCACAGTGTGAATAATGGACTCATTAATGACACATCATTTTCAATTCTTTAACCATCAGTATACTCAGTTCCCTTCAGCTCATTTCTAATTCTGTGGCTTTCTGCATGACAAGGAGGAGGGACAAGAGATGACTGAAATTGCCCAGATAAAGTGTAGAACTTTGGGTGAGTAACCCTGGGAAGGGAAGCATTTGGAAAGCCTTGTCTGTTTTATGTTCCTTTTAGAACAGATGCTTGAATCTGTGCACACTATTTTTGCCAAGAGAGTGCGCAGATGGCTGAGGAGGGAGTGCTGTTACATTCATACCACTTTTTTGACAACATGAAGCTTTAAACCCACAGTCACCAAGCCAAAATGTGAACATGCCAGGTCTCAGCCATAGAGCTTCTCCTGCCATGGGGGGTCAGGATGGAGGAAGCGGATAAATGATCCTAAAGTGTGTTGTTCTAAGGCTCACTGATTCCACACACTTCCTCGTATAAAGGGGCACCATTGCCTTAGTCTCTGTGGCCAAATAAATAAAGGAAATGCTGCAGCAACCCTTGTCTTGAAATTCACAAAGCACATTAGCACATTAGAGAAGCCAAGAGGTCCTGCGGGGGAAAAAAAAATTCTATTTAACTTTCCTCAGTTCCTAAGTTTATTTGACCATGTTTAGCCATAGAATGCTGTCTTGGATTAGATTGCACCAAAAACAGATCCTGAGATAAGAATTTAAGTGCAAGCAGTTTTATTTGGGAGCTGAATTTAAAGAAAGCATCATGAGAGGAGATGGCAAGCAGGATGGAAAGGGAAGGAGGCCCATCCAGGGTGCATTCATGGGCAGATTTACCCCTGTGGGCAACTGGGACTCAGCCTTGCTGGGGACTGATGGGAAGACGCCTCAGAGGTGACCCATCTCAGGAGCGAGGGAGCTGGATATTTATCCACCAACTCTCATCCATCATAAATGAGGGCTGCTCCCAGGGTCACTAACTCCCTGGCACTTTCAGCCTGCCCTGCATGACATCCAGAGAATGAGGTCAGGCAAAGAGTAGCAGGTGCATGCAATAGAGCACTCAGATTGTTGTGCATGGAAACTGTGAGTGCCAGGGGGAGATGAATGGGACATTACAATGTCTGCTGCCCAGATGCCCCCTCTACCTTCTTATTTTTCATACAGGACACCCATTAATGCCTGGTGGAAGCAGCTCTTAAGGAACAAAATTAGGAGAACAGAATTCCAAAATTGGGATTTCAAGCAGTTCAACGAATTCCAAGAACTATCATTTAGTTCAACACACCGAGCCAATGCTATGCTATAGCTGGTAAAACTCCAAAGGGAATTCCTGTAAATGCCACCAAGTACCAAACATATAAATCTCAAGGTTCAGCAAAAATAGCCTTGGAAACTCATAACTACTGAGATGCTACATCAAAGAGCCTTCTAAGGATCCAAACTTAGAATCAGGTTCTAACTTGGTCTGTCTGTGAAAGAGAAAAGTCATCTTTCCCACAGCCAAGAGCGCAGGGCAGGGCAAACTGTGTCCTGTGGATGGTGATGATCGTCTACATCCAAAACCTGCTAGAGTCTGTCATATAGAGATATAGACACAAAGACAGAGAGATCCCAGGACCCCACTTTTATGGAACTCTTACATTCTAGCAAAGTCAGACAATGCAATATCAATAAACCAGTAGAGGAAATAATTTTACACGGTAGAGAGGGTTATGAAGACATTAAAGAGGATAATGGGAGAAAGGGCAGCCAGAGGAGGATTGCTTTAGGTTGAGTGATCCAAAATAGTGTCTCTGAGGAGGTGAAATATGAGCTGACACCTCCTTGATTCAATGTAATATAAGGAAGGGCATTTCAGGAGGAGGAAACAGCAAGTACAAAGGTCCTGAGATGGGCATAAGACTGGGCTATTTGAGGACTTGAAAGAGGGGCCTGGAGTATCATGAGTGAGGGGTAAAGTGTGACTAGGGAAGATTGATGAAGACGGCCCCAGCTGGAGCTTGTTGAGTGGACATTTGGTATATTTCCCCATCCATTTCCTTGCTCTTAAGGAAATAGCCTCCAAAAGCATCAGAGAACATTGGCTGAATGTAAAATGATGCTCCCATGTTCCTTGATTTCGGAGATACCTAAAGAAACTCATCGAGTTCTGTCTCCAGGCACCCATCCTAATGGTTTCATCCCATTCTCCAGCATCTCCCACCAAGATCTCACGCGGCCTCACAAATTAAAACCAGTCCCTAAAAGCTGAATGAACATCCACCTGTTCTTCAAAGGCCTTGTGTCCTAGTCTCCAAAAGCAATACTATAAAGAAACAGTACAGTGTCCCCAGGACCCACTTCTTGTTGGAAGTCAGCTGAGTCTACACCATCCGATCTCACCTGTGCCCTCAAGCCAGCCCCTCCAGGCATCTCCCAGGGTGGTCCCCTTCTGGAATGCCATTTAGAGCCACAGGTTTGCCCAGGCCTGGCCCTTGAGGATGATATTGGAGGGTCTGCCGCAGGAGTGCATGCAGCCTTGAATGATAAGAGAAGGCTGGTTCTTCATTCTCTGGCACAGTGAGGGCCAGGATAAGTAAGGGAAGAAGGGGCCAGCTCTTGACCTTTGGGGACAGGGTCATCATAAGAGAGGGCTCTGTCATACAGAGGAGCATCCTTCAGGAGCCAGGACAAACCTCAATTCTATTTCACAGTGGTTACTGAGCACTGAAAGGGAAAGAAACACTGACCACTCCTGGTAATACCAGGCAGAATGAAATCAGTGTCAAAAGAGACTTCCAAACAGAGAACTTCCGGAGAGCGAGGGTAAGAGAAATGAATGAGCTCACTGGCTTTCTCTGGCTTGGTGGTGGTTAATTGGGCCAGCCAGCTGCATGCAGGACCATACGACTCCCCTGACACACATGTGAGTCAGGCATTTTGATACGGAGGAAGAGGTGACCCTATGTCAAGCGACAGAGCATTTATCATCAAGAGACATGGGGAAGTGAGCAGGACAGGAAAACAGCTCACGAAGAGCTGGACCAATAGCCGCTCATCTCTCAGGATAACAGCAGCTCTGAGTGCTGGGTGTTTGGATGTGCTCTCAGAAGTTTCTCTCTCCCATCCTCGCTACCTTCGCCTTTTGCCTCTGCTGTTCCCTCTATATCTGGGTCCTTCTCTCAGGATCTTGTTTTTAACTTGTCCCTAGGCAGATGCTCTGCTTGGGTGTGAAGATCAACTCCTACACTTACCTTGGGCAGGTTGCTTCACCTCTGTGTGCCTCAGTTTCCCCATCTGTGGCAGGGAGATATTAACAGTATGGATTTTGTGAAAACTAAATGACCTAATATACATAGACGGAACGGTGCTATTTTTATTTTTAGGCTAGGGTGATTCTCTCTGGTCCCACTTACTCTGGGTGGCAGCCTCTCATGGACAAAGTGGCAATTTACTAGCATCCATTTCCTTGGAAGGGCGCTAGGGATATTAGAAGTGTAAAGTCTCCTGGGTGCTTAGAATCTCTCAGATTCCTTTCCTTTTCATCACAGTATGCTTCAAAATAAATTTTAAAGCTTCTAAATCTTATCCTAAAATAATATAGGTTCATTAAAAATTATTTAGATAAAGTAGTCTAACAAAAAGCAGATGAACATCACAGAGTAAGGGACGTATGATTTTTATCTCCCTACACCCTTCCCTTTGGGGAACCAACTCTCCCAACTGCACAGTAATTCTGCTCCATCCATGTGGTTTGCACAGAGCTGACCCTCCCACCGGCATGGGCCAGTGGACCAGGTGGATGCTCCCCTGGGACTTCTGTTGAAGCTACTGAAAGATGCTCTTTTCTTCTGGGACCCATGAGACTTATGATTAATATGTTTCAAGATTCCCATGGTGAAGAATAGAGAAGAGAGCAGATTCTAGCTTTCTGGATAGGGAGAAAAAAGAGTGGGAAGTAAGATATCCCCAGTGACAGTTAAAAGACCTGGATCCAGTGATACCCAAAACTATGACCTCTGTATATGGACCAAAAAGTCATACAAGCCAATATGCTTCTTGTTGCATATTTTTTCACTTAAACTAGTTTCAGGTGAGATTCTCTTATTTATAAGTGAAATAATTTTGACCAACCACCCAGCAATAACCACATTTCTATTCATGTGTATACCCTTCTAGGCTTTTTTTTTTTTTCCTCTCAGTCTCTCTGCATACCCTTAAAAAAATGAAAATGTGACTTAATCTACAAATTCTAATACTTTTTCCCTTCCTGATCCTGTTACAAAAGGTAGTGCCTGTGACTAGCATCTAAGTCTTTCTGAGAAAGGACAGAGGAACTTCTGTGGTCCCCTACCCACACCCTGTCACCCTTCTGCCCCCCCCCCCCCCCAGGAAGGTATTTCAGAGGGCAAGGGGCTATCCCGTGACATCCACGGATTGGCAGTTCCTTCCAAGCTCAGTTCTATACCGCTGGGCTGGAGACCATCAGCTTTGATAGAGACTTTGGCCTTAGGTCAGCTTGGACTCCTGCCTGGTCTTTCAAAGCACTTTCCTTTTAAAATCCCCAAACCCAGCATTTTCCATAAACATCTTACTGCTGTTTTTTTTTTTTAAGTGGAAAGAAATTTAAGGATGAGCATATTGTATGTTAATGATGGTCTGGAGACATGCCGCATGGGCAGTAGTTTCAGGAATCCAAAAAGAGATGCACAGAATACGTCTGACTGCCAAATAAGCATTTGGAGTGTAACTGAAAACTGAAAACGCTGTAATAACATGGTGGGAATTATACCTGTGATTCCTAAAGAAAATGTGGGGTGCCATGGCCTTAGCTGTCTAATTAGCTGATGAGATAATATAGGCTACAGAACATTTGCTAGCAATTATGGCACTTGCTTGCTCTGCTTATAGCTCAAAAATAACAGCAAAGTTTGTTTTGCTAATCTCTCCCCTGGATTTATGAATTATTTGTTTTTATTATCTTAGAGATAAACGGGAAAGAAAAATCCAATGCAGGGGGAATTTTTATAAGACAGAACACTCGAGTTGTCTTTGGATGTGGACGCAACACTTAATTTAATAAAAACCAAAGCAGACCATGTTGGAAGCTCTAACGGAGGAATGTGTTTATAATGAGGGAAGTGCCACGGGTCAGAAAACAAACATGGGTTTTGAAAACTGAGGATGATGGTCGTACCCGCTACGTCTTATTCTGCTGGGTGATTCTGAGCAAGTCACCCGGCTTTCCTGGATTCGAAGTTCCCTCCTCTGCCTAGTGGTGGCAATCAAACCTGCTCTGCCCACCTCACAGGCTGTGAGGAAGAACAAAGGAGATAATATGCTTTAGACTATGTAGATTTTTAAATAAATATAAATAATAAAATATAACATTATAATTCAGATAATGTTCTCTAAAATTTATAGAGTGTTCATACAACTAACAGATGGTGCTACTGTTATAATTCATAGCCATTTTCTCCACTCTATAGATCACAGATCTCAGTTGCTCAAGGAGTGGAAAGTTATTCAGCCGTAAGGTCAGAGAGCCTGGGGTTTGAACCACAGTTCTGGCTGTGTGACCTTAGGGAAATTAGCAACTTCTCTGATCTTAGATATATCTCTGTGCAATGGGGATGAGGCAACACTTGCCTAGCTGTCTGAAACCTTTTTGGTGGATAGCAGATACACATACCTTTATTACAATAAGCATTAATACTCAAATATTAGAGTCCAATAGCAATGACCATAATATCCTCACAGCTGACATTTCTGACCACTTTCTCTGCTTTGGATGCCATTCCAAAACCTTCACATGTATTAACTCAGTGACACAACAGTCCTATGAGAAAGAGGCTGTCATTCTCACTTTACAGACGAGGCGACTGAGTCCTGCAGGGATAGAGTACCTTGTCCAAGGCCACCCAGCTAACAAGCGGCCCAGTTGGGATTTGGTGCAGGAAATCTGGCTCCAGAGCGTGCCCTCCATACCTTTATATTGCATTGTCTCTCTAACTGCTAACATTTATTGAGCACTTAGATGTAAGCACAGCTCTTCTAAGTACAGTTGGACCTTGAACAACAGGGGTTTGAACTATGCAGGTTCACTTATGTGCCGATTCTTTTCTTTTTTTTTTTTTTTTGTGAGATTATTTCCTTTTATTAATTGTGCATTTTATTTTATTTTATTTTTATAAGTTTATTTATTTATTTTTGGCTGCGTTGGGTCTTCGTTGCTGTGTACGGGCTTTCTCTAGTTGCGGCACGTGGGCTTCCCATGGCGGTGGCTTCTCTTGTTGCAGAGCACGGGCTCTAGGAACGTGGGCTTCAGTAGTTGTGGCATGCGGGCTCAGTAATTGTGGCACATGGGCTTAGTTGCTCTGCGGCATGTGGGATCTTCCCGGACCAGGGCTCAAACCTGTGTCCCCTGCATTGGCAAGTGGATTCTTTTTTTTCTTTTTTATCCATTTTATACATATATATGCTGATTCTTTTCAATAAATACACACTACACTACTACGTGTTTCAAGGTTGGCTGAATCCACAGATATGGAACTTTGGATACAGAGGGCCGACTACAAATTTATACGTCATTTTCCACTGCATGGGTGGTTGGTGCCCCTAAACCCACTGCCCCCACTGGGTTGTTCAAGGGTCACCTGTAGTTTATATTTATTAACACTTAATACTCTCAGCAAACTCTAATCTAATTAGTTAAAAAAAGGTGCCTAGTTAAGTTTGATTTTAAATAAACAAAAAATCATTTTTAATTATAAGTATGTCCCATGCAATATTTGGGATGTACCAATATTTTAAACTATTCATTCTTTTTCTGAAATAAGATGAGGTAGAAACGAATCTAGTTTCTGGTACCAAGTAGACCTCAGAAAATAGTAAATCCTATCATTATTGTTTTTTTCAGGTCATTTTGACATTTGTTTTTAATCGTTCCTCCAGCCCACCTAAATTCAGAAGCTAAATGCATGAACAGAACAATAATTTTGATATGTTAATAAAAACCTTAAAATAACAGTGACTCTGTAAGTCACAAAAGTTATCTAAATGGAACCTCATGAAAATCCTGTAAAGTATATATTGCGCCCATTTATTAATGAGGAAACTGAGTCTCGGCACCACTAAATAATTTGCCCAAAGGGCCCACAAATAAAAAAGAAAAAAAACAAGGTGGAGCATCACATTCTGGTCACTAGGGCATGAGAGTCATCTTACTGCATATCAGGCTGTATAATGAAGAAAACAGGCGGGAGTTTGGAGTCTGGCCCCAATTTATATCAATGGCAGGACACACCTGAAAACTCAAGGCACTGTCACCTAGCACAATAAAACCAGTCAGCAGCAAAAGAAAAGATAGAAGGAGAAAGCATCTTCAAAATCACCATTAAATTTAGCAATAGGATCATCACACATACTTGCTTTTTCCCTTGGCCCCAGTAATACTTCTGTGGTACCATGACCCTCAGTAATAAGTCTGGATAATTTCCATTTACTGAGAAGTTTTAATGTTTAAAGTTTAATTTGATAAGAATTTCACCATTCCAAAAAACATCCAAGAGGTAAAATTCCCATTGTATATATGGGAACACTGAGGCTCTGAGAATTAAGTCAATTGCACCAGGATTAACTTCGGTTAGAAAGTGGCAGACCTGAGCCTGCACTGCAGTCTTAAATTACTCTACCATTTATTCTTAGGACAAATACATGATGCTTATGCTACCATGCTCTTTCCCCTGCCCACTGCAGACATTACTAGCTCTTTCCCTTTGAGCCTAGAAATGACCACAGAATCCTTCTCCACACACATTACTCTGGGCAGCCGTTACTGGTCAATAGCTGTTGGCATTCAATGTCCTGCTTACTGGGTACTCCTACATCACCTCTTCCTGCTGTTCAGCCTTTATCTTAATGGCCACAGTGAAAAAAGAGTCAAGTCTGCATGTTGTGTGGTCAATGCTACTTTCCAAAGACTGTTTGGTAACTCCTAGAAATGAAATTCGTCTGAGATGTGACGGTTCAGAGGCTGCAGCCCAACTGCCACTGATAAAGAGAGGATGCCACGTAAAGAGCCTGGGGCCCTCTGCCACCAAGCCAGTTGCAACGCCACCATTTCCAAAGTCTTGATGCTGCCGTGGTGGTCTGTTGCTTACCACAGGAGGAAAACGGCACTCCACTCTGTGCCAACAGGGAGGTCTGGAAGCCTGCCTTCTCTCCAAGGGGCTAGGTTTCATTCTCAGACAGCAAGCTCTCACAGGCATAATGATTGGTTGGAGGCTGGGAGTGCTCTCGGATCATGACACGGTACAGATTTACAAGAGCAACTGGTCATTAGCCTGGCTTCCCGGTCCTCAAACCAAGCCCAGATGGTTCACCTCTTTGTGTCCCAGCTCCCCTACCATCCCCCCTCTAGCCCACATATAAAGATGCTTTTCTTCTTTCTCTTTCTTGGGAGAAGAATTTCAGAGCTGCTTGGACACACCCAAAGCGTTGTTAGTGAAAGTTCAGGAAGAGACCGTGAACCCAGTTAGGAATGAGCAGAATCAAAATTAGAGTAGGAGAGGGAAAGAAAAGGGAAAGTTATTCTTTAAGCGTGCCAATTTCTAAGATAACAGAACTTGTAGACCTCACAAACAGAATCCCCAAATGCATGAAGCCCCCAAACTCCATCCATCCTTGCCCAAATCAGCACAGAACCAATTTATCAGTGTCAAAACACACCTTGAGAGAAGGGAAGTGTTATTCAGAGCCCACAAATAAAGCAGGGGTGTAACAAGCTTGGGAAGGTGGTCAAGGGGGATGGTCACTGGAGGGGGGAACACAGGAGAAGAAGGGGAAATAAGACAAGTTCTAGAGCAGATGGACAGGGTAGCAAGGTGGCAAGGTTGATGGGAATGAGTACCATGCACATGATAAAGAATGAGAGAGTTGGATTTGAAGACATGGACGGGGGTAGCAGCTAAGAGCTAAGATGTTAACGTCTGACTGTGGAGACTGAATCTGAGCTCATCTCCTATTAGCTGTGTGGCCTCAGGCCAGTCACGTACATTCACTAAGTCACAGTTTCCCTATCTATAAAATGGGCACATTAATAGCACTTGTTTCACAGTGCTGTTCTGAGAATTCTGTGAGATAATTCGTGCAAAGTGCTTAGCACAGAGTCTGGTCCCTAAATAACTCCATACATAAAAGTCATAGCTATCATCTAAATATGTCCACAATATGTTCCTCAGATTTTTTTAGGTTACATGATACTGTTTATTAAATAATCCCATTTATATAAAACATTTCCTTTATACATATATACTTACTCAAAAAAAGGAAAAAAATAAACATAAAAGCTGTAAAAGATGTGGACCATAAACTCTTAACCATAAAAGACAGGATGATTTTTTTTCTGCTTTATGTATTTCTGTATCATTTGGTATTTATCTTTCCCATGAGCATGCATTGCTTTTATGAGAAAATAAAGATAAAACTATTTAAAAAAATCAAATGACTTCTGGCCCTAAAGCTTGGGGTATAATGTGGGTCTAAAAGGGACCAGGGTGGCCACGACATCCTTGACAAAGAAGCAGATGTTCCCTGCCAAGGCAAGCCTCAATGGCAAGAATGAAAGACCACTTGGTAAAAAGAATGAAAATGAAAAAGAGGATAGAAGTGCTCAGTGATACAAAATGGGATAAAATGTGCAGGGCGTAAGGCAGCGACATGACACCTAGTACTTATCATGCCAAGAGTAGATGTGACCCACTGTCCACCATTTCTGCTGGAATAAGGTGCCTTGTGTTGTCTTCCATGAAGGTAAAGTTTATTTCTCTGTCCATGTCTGTGTGTGGACTACACATGAGGTGGCTGAAGTTTGCTAAAATAGAAATGTATCTTGAAGGAAAATTTTAGAGCCAACACGCCAAGTGAAGAAGGATTTATATGGCCACCTTTAGCGGAAGTATTCCGACCATTAGAAAAGAATTGTGAAAAATATAAAGATGGGCCTTGTTAATTGGACTGAGGCTTTTGAACCTGTCAATTAATCCAAGAAGCTGATTTTAATTGAATAGAGAGAGAATAAGGGATTTATTGCATTACTCCACTTGCAATGAGTATTCACAGAATGAATTTTTCTACCAACATCTGAGGAGTAAAAAATAACTTTCTTGTTTTTCTATGTTTTGAAGAGGTTGACAAGGCAGGAAACATTCGAATGCACCTCTATTGTATTTCAGCTTCTGCTTGTGTCAATGAAGCCCTGAGCTTAGTGTTCTTAAGTAACTCTGGGGATGGGGGATCCATTTCCCAGGTGGCTTATCCACGTGGCTACAAAGGACGCTAGCAGAGGCCTCCATCCCTTTCCACAGTCCCTCCCACCGTGGGCCTTTCCAAAGGGCTGCATGTGCATCCTCTACCACAATGGCTGGATTTGGCCAAAGGAAGTTGTTCGAAGACTAAGGCAGGAGCTATAATGCCTTTTATAACCTAGCCTCAGACTCACACACTAGCCAAGAAGTGAGCATAGGCAAGCCTTGATTCAATGTGGGGGACAAATACACAAAGGAGAGAAGAAGAGGAGCTGAGGATAGTTGGGGGCCGTCTTCAAGACCAGCTACCTTTGGCACCAATATATACGGAGAGTGTTTAGAACCCACTGGAAGCAATGCACCAGAGATGAGACTCTTAGCAGAACTTATCAAAGCCGGGGTTATACGTTGGAAGTTTTATAATCACAAGACCAGCTACAGCCCTGTCTGATGCAGGGATGGACAGCTGGACCTCTAACATTTGTGGGCTCTATTTTGGACCTAATTCTCAATTATTTCTAAGCGTGGCACCCTCTGCCCCAGATTTAAATGCAGTATCAGTGAATGGATTGATTCCTTCAATAAAATATTTACAGGGTAGCTGCTATGTGTCAGACACAGTGCTAGGCCCTGTAGCTCCCCTTACCTAACACTGCCTGTCCCAGTGAAGATTTACCTGATTAAGGAATTATAATTTTTTCACAAGAAAAATCACAGGACGCCACAGGGACTAAAATTAACCAGGAAGTATCAGGGAAGTTATATTAAACTGGGAAATGATGAGTAGGAGAGGTCCAGGGAAAGAAGAATGAGCAGGAGGGAGGTGGAAGTAGAGGGAGAGCATGTGCAAAGGCCATGAGGTGGGCACACGATGGGGTCCTCCAAATCGTGAACTGCCTGGCGGATACTTGGGAAGTTACTGAGAACTCTGACTCATTTGACTCAGGGCTTGATTATTAGGAGAAAAGCCTTCATCACGTAATACCAAATTATTTCTTCTTTCAGTTCTGGTTAAAGACATTCAAGTTGTTTTCCAGACACCCAACGCATCAAGGCAAAGTTTTGGGGCACATCTTAGGAGAAGAAAACATCTCTGTATGTCATAGCGTAGGAAAAACATCAGAATTAGAACAGAAAATATAACTGGGAATTTTACTGCCAAAAGCTCTGGTTCCTTTCAATGCCTAAAATTAAACTGAGCAGTTCAAGAAATATTGTGATGTGGGGATTGAAATCTCACGACCAGTGACATCAAAGCCATCATTTTACACAGGCAAATCATTACAAAGGGATACTCTATTTGTATGGATGATCAACTTCATTCCCTTTCTATGCTCTGAAATAACCTCAGGTATAAAAATCAGAAATAAGCAAAAGCAAAACCATGTAATGGTTCCTTTAAGATAAAACTGGCAGTGTTTAACTAGAAATTACTAACTGTTCCAGAAATGGCATTCTGTGTTCTGCAGTAAGGAGGAGAGCTTTTATTGTGTCTGTTTTCTTCCCTCCCATTGGGTTACAACAGTGAGTCACCATTACCTGCAAAGCTAGACATGTAGATTTGTCTTGCCAGAAAGCCAAGACACCAGTTGGCTGGGATTTGAAATGAGAAGGGGAAAAATATTTAATTTACAGATTTAATTAAACATGAAAGCTTCCAGGGAGGAAAACGTGTCCCCCAACCCCCAGTCTCCACTTTTAAAAAATGTCTCCATTGATCTTCATTCCAAAGAGCCTACACACATTAGAGAACTAATTTTTAATTATTTGTGTAAAGCATCAATTTGCTTCAAATCAGAAAAACTGTGTAATGAGGACTGGTCCAGACAAAACTCTCCGGGTTTTGTCTAACCAAACCACACCTCTAAAGGGAACTTATTTAAATTTTTATATAAGGGTTGTCTCTTGGGCCCACCTATCTTTGTCCTCCGTGGCACACTGCAGGTGAGCTGGTGGAAACATAGCTCAGAGGTTTCCTAAGAGTATGATGATGACAAAGACTGTACACCAGGCCTGAGCTACCTCCTGAGACAACCCCTCTCCCCAGCCTTTTTCCCCCAAACATGGTCTTGCCAGCCAAGAAACCTGACTCTTATTTGCATAATGCTTCAGGCATGCATAGCAAAGAGCAGCTCGCTCTGCCCCTATAGTTTAGACAAGACCCCTCCATCCGAGCTGAAAAGTTAGAATTTCACCTCTTTGTCTTTGTGAAACTAAGCGGTCAGAAAGAGAGCAAGAGGGGAAACTCCTACTACATCTTTCCAAAAATACAGGAAAGAGTGAAAAATGAATGTGAGCACATACTTTTAAAAATCTCTATGAAGTTAGTAGGGGTGTTGATATGTATGTATTTCAAGCTATCCACGGGGTTCTCTGGGCATGGATGGATTGCCTTATAACTTACTCCAAGGTCTCTTTAGTGTCTGCATATTCAACTCTAATTATGTTTCCAGTCCTGAAGCCCAATTTTCTCAATTTTAATGAAATGTGTCCAAACGTGACTTCCACGACGAAGTGACAAAGGAAGGCTCTGCTCTCGGACGCTGGAGGTGGTGGTATAAGATGACAATAAGCTGACAGCTTTATAGCATAAAGCTGAAAGGGGGGAGGGGCTGAACCCCTAATGAAGAGGAGGCACATTGCGTGTGTGTGTGTGTGTGTGTGTGTGTGTGTGTGTGTGTGTGTGTAGGGACCAAGCCTCTTCTCTAAGAAAAAGGAAGACGTTTTGAGCACAAGTGGGTTTTTCAGGGGCATGTCGTTCAACAGAAAATATGCCCTGAATGAGACTGTTTGTCTAGTAGACCAGAACTGTTTTTAATTCCGTGTTCTGCACTGTGAGTACTCAACAAATGAGCAGCAATATTCCAACAGTGATGAGAGGTGGAGTCCATTTATTAGCCCAGCTTCACTGCATTCAGGGCTATGTCTGGAACATAGATGGTCACAAGAGACAATGGCAGGCACTTTTAAAGGGATATTTATGTTTGAGTCGGCTTATATACTCCCCTTATACCACCCACAAAAGACTTCTATTCCCATTTTAATTTTCTGTAAAATTTCTCTAATATCTCGGACCTTTAGTACCAGTTTTTTCATCTTCACTTTTACAGAGATTTTTATCATTTCTCAAATTCGTTTCCACAGAGAAGACAGTGGCACCCAGAAAGGCACTATGCGTTTGTCTACCTGCTCAGCATACCTCCCTTCATCACAAAAGAATCGCCCTTTAATTTCAGAAATATTCCTTTTCCAGCTTTTGGTTGGAATGGGGATCGCCAATCAGTTTACATGGATGAGCATGTGACCCAGCTGGGCCAATCATCATGTGCCACCTGTGATTGGCCTGAGAGAGCCACACGTGATCAATTTAAGCCAATGAGAGTGCTTTTTGGAGTTGATAACAGAAGCAGCCCTTTGACTCTGGTGATGAAGCTGGGAAGAAGTGAGCTTGGAAGCTGCCATCAAATCTGCCTCTAGCCATGGAAGGAAGCTGATTGAGGAAAAGGAGCCAACACTCAGAAAGAGGTAGAACTGAGAGAGGGAAAGAGTAGATTTGGAGTCCCATTCCTGACACCGTTCACTCAGCTCTTTCTTCAGATCTGTGAGCTACCCAGGATTCTTTGAGATATTATTCCTCTCTTATTCCTGTGGTAGTTCAGGCTGGGTTTCTGTCACTTCCTGATTAATGCAGGTTCTGACTGCATCAAGAAGCACCTTGCACAGTGGTCTGCATAAAGTAGGCACCTAATATATGTAGGTAAATAAAAGGGCAACTGTTTTTTTAACAAACGAACTTTATTTTTTTTAATTTAATTAATTTATTTAATACAGCAGGTTCTTATTAGTTATCTGTTTTATACATATTAGTGTATATATGTCAATCCCAATCTCCCAATTCATCCCACCACAAACGAACTTTAGAAAACAGAAGAGGGAATTCTAAATTGGATGACTGAATTTTAGTGTTATTATTAGCACTAACAGTGACAATACATCATGTCTACTAATATTTCAGTTCTTACTATGTGACGTGATTAAAAGTACTGACCTAAACTAACACAGTTTTGTAAATCAACTATACTTCAATAAAAAAAAGTATAGACTAAGGCAGTCCAATGGAAATACAACTTGAGCCCCATATATAATTTAAATCTTCTAGTAGCCACATTTTAGGAAATAAAAAGAAACAGGTGCTGGAGAGGGCGTGGAGAAAAGGGAACCCCCTTACACTGTTGGTGGGAATGTAAACTGATATAGCCACTATGGAGAACAGTATGGAGGTTCCTTAAAAAACTAAAAATAGAACTACCATACAACCCAGAAATCCCACTACTGGGCATATACCCCGAGAAAACCATAATTTCAAAAGTTACATGCACCCCAAAGTTCATTGCAGCACTATTTACAATAGCCAGGACATGGAAGCAGCCTAAATATCCATCAACAGAGGAATGGATAAAGAAGATGTGGTACCTATATACAATGGAGTATTACTCAGCCATAAAAAGGAACGAAATTGTGCCATTTGCGGAGATGTGGATGGATCTAGAGACTGTCATACAGAGTGAAGTAAGTCAGAAAGAGAAAAACAAGTATCGTATAATATCGTTTATATGTAGAATCTAGAAAAATGGTACAGATGAACCTATTTGCAAAGCAGAATAGAGACACAGATGTAGAGAACAAATATATGAACACCAAGGGGGGAAGAGGGGGGTGGGATGAACTGGGAGATTGGGATTGACATATATACACTACTATGTATAAAACAGGTAACTAATGAGAACCTACTGTATAGCACAGGGAACTCTACTCAATGCTCTGTGGTGACCTAAACGGGAAGGAAATCCAAAAAGGAGGGGATATATGTATACGTATAGCTGATTCACTTTGCTGTACAGCAGAAACTAACACAACGTTGTAAAGCAACTATACGCCAATAAAAAGTTTTTAAAAAGAAACAGGTGAAATTAATCTTAATATTCGATTTTATTTAACCCAATATATCAAAGACTATCATTTCATCATATAATCAACATAAAAAATTATTAATGATATTTTAATATTCTTTTACTTTTTGTACTCAGTCTTCAAAATCCAGTATGCATTTTACACTTAGAGAACATGACAGTTTGGACAAGCCACAATTCAAGGGCTCAATAGCCACATGTGGCCTGTGGCTACTATATGGACAAGCACACTCACATACCCTGATTTTAATTCTCATTCCACCACTAACTAGCTCTATGACCTAGGGAAACCCTTCTGATTTATTTGAACCTCAGTTTCTTCATCTGTAAGATGGAGATGATAATAATCATCCCGTCAACATAGGGTGGATAAAGATATGGAGATGAAGGGGTTGGATGAAGTTCCTGCCCACACTGAACTGGACTCTAGTGGGGAGCATGGACAACTTACTGGTGTAAATATAGGCAAAGGGAACAATGCCAGATAGGGCTAGAAAGCAATTTAACAGGTTACTGAGTTAGCAAGTAACTCTGCAGGGGATAGAGACAAAGGGGCTGCTTAGAGCGGGTTACCAGGGTGGGTCTCTCCAAGAAGGTGACCTGGGACCTGAACAGTGAAATGAAGCCAGGCACATCAACTTCCAAAGTAGGAGGCCAGGATCTGTGTGCCAAAAACCCAGAAACTGTCTTCCAGAAAGAAAACACAGTAATAAATGTCATGGTGAAGACTCCTGTATTGTAACCCGCATGCTAGCAGCCGGCACGACGTTGTTTTCTAAGTTTCATAGTGACTAAATGCTGGCAACAGCTGGCTAGTGTCCTGCATACTTTTCTCAGGCAGCCTCGGCATCTGTTCCACCCCCCTCGAAAGAGAATGAAAGAGAGAAAACCAACTCTACTGCCAGGAGGAGGAGTGGGCCTCGGTGGCATGAAAAAATCAGAGCAAGGTAATTTCAGGCAACTCTGGGTTTCGAATAGGCAGGTACAGGTGTCAAGCAGCAGCCCCGCCAGATCTTCCCGATCAACATGGGGTTTCAGGACAGTCCTGAGCTTGTGAGCTCCTGCAGAGACTCACTCTCTGGGCGGTGCGCCTCTAGCCATCGAAGCCGAAGCCGAAGCCGCCAAGTGCCAAATTATCCTGGCTCAGGGCTGGGCCCGCTGCTGGCTGTCTTGTTTTTATTCCCCTCTGCCTATTTCTCTTTGAAAGCAAATTGCCTCCCCAGGCTGTTTCTGACACATCTCAGGCAGCTGGCCTGGTAGCCTCCAGAGTGGTTTTGGGTTTGCCATGCAGGTGAGAAAGCTTGAGAAGGTTAGCTGCTCCTCACATCAGCAAGGCTTCATGCTGAGACCTCGCTCAGTGCCCTATTTACATCAACTCCTTTCATCCTCCTCCAAACAACCCCAAGAGGGAGGTACTACTGCTCCCATTTTGCAGTAGAGGAGACTGAGGCTCAGAAAAATTAAATCATTTCCTCAAAGCCACACAGCAATAAAATGGGGACTCCAAACTCTTTGATTATTTCTCCTGCTGTGCACTGAAGGGGAACAGTTTAAGCTGGAGAGAGGGCAAGGACATGGAGTGTCATGTGGCAGTCTATGAGTCTTTTATAGGTAAGAAACTCCAGCAAGGAAAGAACTTGAACTTGACTTTACCCAGACTCTGACTTCACACGCCCAGGTCATGTGTATACAGTTTTTCATTTTGTTCCCAAGTCTGCTCCAAAGACAATAGGTAGTGTGTAGAAAAGATGCACTTTAAGGACACAGGGAGTGCATCAGTGGGAGCAGAATCCAGAGAAAGGGAAGGAAGAATTTGGATCAGCACTGCAAATCCAGATGCTGTATTCATTAACAGATGCCTTTAGGAGAGTTTTTAGAAGCACAGGATTATAGGATTGGGACCCAAATTCAAATGAGAAACAGAAAGCAAAAACAGATTGCATTATTCATTCTCAAAACGTCATACTTCCCGCCTGAAGCAGTAATTGGAGTTTAAATTTGGTCACATCATATAGGATCTATATGAACGCCATAGAAGTCTTGAAGCTACCCTTTCTACCCCACCCCACCCCAGCTTCCCTCGCATTGCTTCCTTGTCAGATTCAATGTTTTCTTTTTCCTTATCATTCCTGGTTATCTTTGATCTCCCTGCCACATTTGACGATGCTTGTCACTCCCCCTTCTCAATACCGTGTCCTCACTTGTCTTCTGTGACATCATGTAACAGTGTCTCAGCTCTATGTTGCTGTGTAACAAATTAGCCCCAAAATGAGTGGCTTAAACAACACACATTTCTCATTCTCATGGTTTCCAAGGGTCAGGAAACCAGGCATAGCTTCACAGGGTCCTCTGTTGTAGATTCTCTCACAGGCTACAGTCAAGGTGCTGGTGGGAGCCACAGTGTTCCCAGCTGGGGATGGATCTGCTTCCAAGCTCACTCACTGGTTGTTGCCAGGCTAAAGGCTCTGTGGGTGGTGGAAGAGAGGCTTCCAGGCATCACTGGCTGAGCACTACAGACAGCCCTCAGTTCCTCTGCCATAGACAGACTCATATAGGAAGGTACCTCAGAGCAAGCAAGGGGGAGAGGCACAGCAAGACAGTCTTCTGTCACCCAGTCATGGCAGCGACATCCCACTAGTTCTCCTTCATTCTATTTGTTTGAAGGAAGTCACCAGGTCCAGCCCACACTCCAGGGGAGGGAACTGCACAGGGGTGTGAAAACCAGGAAGTGGGGACTGTTTGCGGCCATCTCAGAACACTGCCAACCACAGAAATCATGTGCACCATCTCTTTTTAGCATCACACCTGATACATCGAGATGCCCAGTGAAGGATGGCCATGTTTGACATCACATCCCCCTGCTCTCCTGCCTCTCCCACTGCCCTTGGGTCCACCCCAAGAAGATGGAGCAGTTACTGCAGCATTAGGCATAAAAAAAATTAAGCATCTCTCCAACACCCTACTCCACACACACACTTTTTTCACCCAGGGGAAGCCAGAGTAATCTTTCTAAAACCCAAATCTGATCATGTCGCCTCCTGCTCAAAACCTTTCAGTGGGTTCCCAATGTTCCTTTTTTTTTGGCTACGCTGGGTCTTAGTTGCGGCACACAGGATCTTCGTTGTGGCGCACGGGCTTCTCTCTAGTTGTGGTGTGCTTTTCTCTAGTTGTGGCACGCGGGCTCCAGAGCGCAAAGGCTCAGCAGTTAGTTGCCCCACAGTATGTGGGACCTTAGTTCCCCAAAGAGGGATCGAACCTGTGTCCCCTGCACTGGAAGGTGGATTCTTAACCACTGGACCACCAGGGAAGTCGCTCCAGTGTTCTTAACATGTCCTTATCATGGTTTTGGAGGCCCTGCATAGCAGATCCAGATTCACCCCTCTAAACTCATGTCTCTCCATGTCTCATGTCTCCCCTCTCTCCTTTTATGTTTCAGTCATACTTCCTTTATTTTAGTTCTTTAAACATGCCATCTTCTCTCTCTCCGCTGCGGGCCTTTGCTGAATATACTCCCTCACTTCAAGTCTTTGTACCCCAAGAAAACGGGAGTCCTTTCTCTTATCCATTACCTCCATGAGGGCAGAGATCATGCCTGTAAGTTTATAGGCATGCTCAAGTCTGTTATATAAAATGGCATAGTACAGTGAATACACAGTTGGCTCTCCATGTCCCCTGATGTGAAACCTGCAGATATGGAGTGCCGACTGTATATTCCTTGCAGCTAGAAAACATGGCACATAGTGGGGCTCAATAAATATTTGTGGACTGAACTAAGGAATCATTAGTTAGGCCTGCTTCCAGTGCTGGTCTTGCCTTGTACTGGTGTTTGTGACCTTTAGCAAATTACTCTCAGCCTCAGTTTTCACCTGTATAAGATAATGACACTGATGATTGAAACCCCTCGGAATCAAAAGAATTAAATGAAATTATGTTTATAAAGCACTTGGCTTAGTATCTGGTTCACAGTAACTTTTAAGTTAATGAAATCTACTAGAATGAAAATTTGAAAAGTTCTTGATTTCCATGCTGGTGTAGACAGACAAGGGATCATTCAGAGTCATTCCCCCAAACACTCTCCCCTAGTCTTATTCTGAAACTCCCCTCCCCAGTGGTGCTTAAGCAGCCAATAACGTGAATTCCACCTCCTCTCTGTGACACCCTAGGTGCCAACTCCCCCTACATCCCAGACAGCATGATGGCCAATGGGGAAATTTGGAAATCATCACAGGTATTTGGCCTCACCATGCATATGATTTGACTGGTGCTGAGATCAAAACAGTGTCGCCACCACAAACCTGTCATTAGCAAACAGTAGAGTTCCTATGGATCTATCGTATTGGGGGGAGCCAAAACCACAGTTACTGCCCTCAAGGAGCTTACGATCCAAAACTTTCTCAACAGGGGACCAAGGAGCTTCGTGCCAATAGTCATTATCATCGGCAAATGTGTGTGCGTGCGTGTGCATGGACTGCATCACTGGAGGCTGGGAATGTGCAAGAAGCTCTGGGTTTCCAGCTCATTCTAGTGGGCAAAGCCAGCCTGCCATTATTTCCTAGATGCCCTCCCCTCAATGTGAAAGGGACGGCAGATTGACATAATGGATGAAAAATGAGGCTGGCAGTCCAAAGGACTGAGTTCAGGTCTCAGCTCTGCTGTGTGTCTTTGGGCAAGACACTGGACCTCTCTGAAGATAATTATTAGAACAGCTGACGGTTGTTACATGTTCACTGTGAGCCAGCAGCTCCATATACATCAGTCACTTGTCCAGTCATGTATTCAGCCCTTTGTGTGTTTACTCAAAGTGTGTTGAGTGCTAGCCTCACACCAGGCACTGTGGATGCAGCCATAAACAAGACAGCTTGACTTCTTATTTCACTGAACTTAAATACTGGTGGTGGGGACTGAGAGTGGATAATCCATTACACGAGTATTTAATCACTATTAATGATTTATTCATCCATTGAAAAACCACATGTTCAGTCTCACACTGCTGAATCGGTGAACTGTGGTCAGTGGTACAAAGGACACGTTTCTGGTGCTCTTTGTGAGCACATATCCTGGGAGGGTGAGTGACTGGACTGGTCGGAAAGCTCAGCCCTGACTTCCAAGGAGAAATGGCTTTTGAACCACAAAACTGAAGAATGAGTGAGAGTTAGCTGTGTAGTCCCATTTTGCAGATGAAGAAACTGAGGATCCGGGAGGTCACATAACTTGTCCACAGAACACGTTTGATGTGTTTGATGGACCCTGGATCTAAGCACTAGTTTTTCTAACTCTAAAATGAGTGGTCTACAAGACTAGCATGTTTTTTTAGACTGGGATATATATCGATATTGCCACAGAGGGTTTTCTCCAGAATCTATGTGCTGGGGTTCCACCAAGAGATTCTGATTCAGTTGGTCCAAGTAGAGCAAGGGCGGGTGGGGGTGAGGAGTAAGTCTGAAAGAGCTCCCCAAGTGATGTGGATGCACAACCCGAATCATACCACTGTCTAGTGTTTCTGCTGCTGTTCCCAGAACTCAGTGACAGCGTGACATCACGGTACACAACGCGGCTGGGTGCCAGGGCTCGGCCGTATCACTAAGTCCCTGCGTGATGTGTGATGACATCAGGACTCCAGGCCTCAATGCGCATGAGAGTCACCTGGAAAGCTTTCAAAATCTCTCTTACGCTCCACCTCCAAACAACAGCACCGGAACATCTGGGGAAAGGACCCAAGCAGAGGTATTTACTAGACGGTTCCGTGTGATTTAGTACTAGATGATCTCAAAGGTCCCTTCTGACTTGGAAATCCTCTGCATCTATGGAATCTTCATCCCCCACCTTCCTAAGGGTTGAGGGGGACGTTACGGAGGGCGCACATAAGTGGAGGGAGGCGTGGGTGATGCCTTGCCAAGACCTGCTGCTCCACTCTGGCAGTGTCTTTGTGAAAATAGTAACTTTTTTTTTTTTTCTGACTGATTTATGTGACAGTTGGAAAGCAGCCCCCAGAACAGGCTGTTCCTCCCCTCGGTACTATTAACATAAATATGTGCACAGGGCCTTCGGCTCCTGCTTCTCTCTGTGTAAACGAGGCTTAAAGGGGCCGTGAAAGCCTGAAGAGAAACCAGAGGAGAGGAAATGTCATTAGAGGCACAAGAATGAAAAGGGGAAAAGGACAGGACGTTGCTAAGAGACAATGTCAAGCTGGGCCATGGGATTAACAGCCGGTATCAAAGCAAGTCCTTCTTAATGGTATGTTTCTCCAGTAGGACCTTTTCCCAACGCTGGCCGAGGGTGAGATTATCAAAGCAATTCCATTCCAAATCAGGCGTAAAAGGCCCCTTTCTTTCTTGGTAGGACTAAAATGTTAGGTGAAAATTAACCGATTTAAATATCTATATCTTCTAGTTTGGGGAAGAGCGTAACTGGGTTCTTTACTGTGGAACTTCTCAGACTCTTTAACCTGCGAATAAGCGCTGAAAACCACTGAGAGGTAGATGTCACTTGCAGCCTACACAGAAATTACTTGCCACTTTTTACTTAGAGGGGAAGAGTACTTCTAAGACATGTTTGAGAAGCCCTGGTATAAAAAACAACTATGTCATAGCTAATATTACTGCGCTAAGCGTTTTGCATGAATTATTTCTGTTAATCTAAGCAACAACACTTTGGGTTAGGTACTTTTGTTGCCTTCTTTGCACAGGGGGAAAAGTTAAGGCATTGAGAGGTTAAGTACTTGCCCAAGATGACCCAGCTCGTGGGGAATGGAAGGAATTTGGGCTCTGGAGTTAAGACAATCTGGATTCAAATCCTGGTTCTGCCATTTGCTGGATGGACATCTTCGGACAAGTTAACTAACCTCTCTGAGCCTCGGTTTCCTTACGTGCAAATTGGGGAAAATAAAATGCACCCTGTAGAGTTACTGAGATTGGAGATAACATATATAAAACACAGAGTAAGTGTCCCATAAACGGCTATAGATATCATCAGCATCAACTTCATCATCTTGTATTTAATGTTCAAAAAGGGAGTTTATCTACAATGAGGTATCACCTCACACTGGTCAGAATGGCCATCACCAAAAAGTCTACAAATAACAAATACTAGAGAGGCTGTGGAGAAAAGGGAGCCCTCATACACTGTGGGAATGTAAATTGGTGTAGCCATTATGGAAAACAGTATGGAGGTCCCTTAAAAAACTAAAAATAGAGTTACCATATGATCCAGCGATCCCACTCCTGGGCATATATCTGGACAAAATTCTAATTCGAAAAGATACATGCCACCCATGCTCATAGGTCTTGTCTTGGTTATTCACAATAGCCAAGACATGAAAACAACCTAAATGTCCGTCAACAGATGAATGGATAAAGAAGATGTCGTATTTACACAATGGAATATTACTCAGCCAGAAAAAAGAATGAAATAATGCCATTTGCAGCAACATGGTTGGACCTAGAGATCACCATATTAAGTGAAGTAAGTCAGAAAGAGAAAGACAAATACCATATGATATCACTTATATGTGGAACCTAAAATACGACACAAATGAACTTATCCACGAAATAGAAACAGACTCACAGACATAGAGAACAGATTTGTGGTTGCCTAAGGGGAGGGAGAGTGGGGGAGGGAAGGATAGGGAGTTTGGGAATCAGCAGATGCAAACTATTACATACAGGATGGATAAACCATAAGGTCCTACTGTAAGCGGAGGGAACTATATTCAATATCCTGGGATAAACCATAATGGAAAAGAATATGAAAAGGAATAGATAGATAGGATAACTGAATCACTTTGCTGTACAGCAGAAACTAACACAACACTGTAAGTCAAATATAGTTTAACAAAATTTTTAAAAGAGAAAAAAAGAAAGTGAAAGTGCTCTAAAAACTAGGGTAGGGGGACTTCCCTGGTGGTCCAGCGGTTGAGGCTCCACGCTCCCCATGTGGGGGGCCCGGGTTCCATCCCTGGTTGGGGAACTAGATCCCACATGCTGCAACTAAGGATCCCGCATACCGCGACTAAAAATAAAAAAGATCCCACATGCCGCAACGAGGATCCCACATGCCACAACTAAGACCCAGCACAGCCAAATAAAATAAATACTAAAAAAAAAAAAAAAAACTACGGTAGTGCAGAAAGGATGGGGAGGGGGTTGGAGGTGTGTGGGGAGGGGAGTCCGTGATACAGGTTTGCAATTTGTAATAGGGTGATGAGGACAGGCCTCAGTGATAAAGTCACCTATTAGGAAAGAAGGAAAAGGGTCTAAATTATACCATGTTCATTCTGCCTCCCTAAAATGAATGGATGGACGAAACAGTGAACGCAACCACTACTGATGAAGCACCTGCTATGTGTCAGCGGCTGTGCTAAGCATTTATCCACAGTGTCTCACTGAATCCTCACATTGACCCTGTAAGAAGAAGATCATCTCCATTTTTCAGATGAGGAAATTGAGACTCAGAGAAGATAAAAAATATTGTCCAAAATGATTCAGTTCATAAGTGATGAGGCTGGCATTTCAACGCGGCTCCTCCAGCTCCAACGGCCCCTGCCCTTTTGACAACCAGGACGCTGAAGAGTGTGGGGAGGCTGGGGGCTGTGAGAGGAGAGGAGCAGCACTGAGCCCATGCCCCGACTTGAGAAAGTCACCTTGCAGCGCTGCCGGCGGGCGCAGGGGTGCTCTGAGGCTGGGTGCTCTCCTGGTGATGCTGGGTGCCACAGCTGCAGGTGGTGTGGCTGACCTGCCCCGTGTGTCACGTTTTTTTCCCACATGGTTTTGAAATCCATTTCTTTGTAGTTGGAGCAGACAGATGTAGAGAACCAGTTCCCGAAGAGCCTTTTGCAAATGTCAGGAAATGCATGGTTTCTGGAAGCTCCCCAGGAGGGCTGCTCTTTCTTGGAGGAAGAGTGGCACCCTGGGCACTAGAGGCCAGAGGTTAAGCATCTTTTTAGGGTGTGTTAGAGGGAACCATTTATAAACTTAACAGAGTCTTGTTCTGGACTTGGCAAGTGTGGCTCTCATCAGTGATGTCCCCCTCACGTCTGATGGCATGCCCTCACTCTGCACTTTCTCTTTCCCATTGAGATGAGAAGCTCAGAGGTTTAAGAGGACGTGGCTTGTGGAAAGAAGGTCTCCCAGCCTACAATGTACTCCATCCCCCTCCAGCCTCATGAGGAGAGCAATGCAGTCATGTCAAGTTACATCCATTTCAAAATCTGCGACCGAAAGAGGTGGGTCACTTGAGCACCTTTGGTCACTCAGTAACAAACCTACTGAGACAGTGAAATGACTGATGTATGAGCGCTCTGAAAAGTTAAGGGCGTCATGGAAATACACTTGGGAGATAATGAGGAAGCGGAGAAGAATGCTAGAATCCATTCTTTCTGGGAGACCCAGGTTTCCAGCCTCGGTCCATCCTTTGACCCCAAGCCAACTCAAAAGTATAGATTCTGTCATTTACATCCACTGTACATACACGTAGTGAATGTGTATATATAACAATGACAACTAGTATTTGTTAACATATTTTTTATGTTTTGAAAGCACTGTTGATAGGTATTGACTTGTTTGATCTCATTCAAGTGACAAAACCACCCAGGGAATGGGATACAGTGATTTAAATCCCTTTTTGCAAATGAGGAAACTGAAGCAACCAAAGTTCAATGACTTGACAAGGTCAGAGCTGGCGAATGATGGGAAGTGTTGCTCAAGCCCAGCTGCCCTGAGTCAAACTCTCATGTTTCCTCCTGGACAGGGGAAGGGTGTTTGGTACTAGATGCACTGGGAATAAGAACAGTAGGATCACACTCTACCTGTCTCTCTCTTCTTCCTCTGTTTACTCAGGGTCACTATTGTCTCTTCTCTTCCTCCTCCTCCCCCTCCTCCCTCCCCTTCCCCTTCTCCTCTTTCCTCTCTCCTTCTGTCTCAACTTGGATTTCAGTTTACTCCAGGGTGAAATGCAGAGAAAAGCATCATTACAAGGTGGTCTCACCTGCATTGGGAACCTGTGGCAGAGACCCCAAGAGGGACACTGTAATGAGACTTTCGTAAACTACCCCGGAGCCCTGAGCTGGCTGCATGCTCCGGTGCCTTACAAGAGGTGAAACTGTCACTGGGAGCAGCATCAAGGGTGGCACCCCATGACCATGCAGGCTCACATAGAGGGAGCAAAGATCCAGGCCACACAGAGTCAAGGCCAAACACTGAACCCCGAGTCCCTCAGGGCCCTTCCTGGTGACTCCTTTACATTCAACACACTTTGACGTATTTGCCTGTCCAGTGTCTGTCTCCGCATTTGACTGGGTGATGCAGGGCATAAGGACCATAAGGACTGTGTCTGCCTGTTAGCCACTGTCCCTTTGGTCCATAGTCAGGCACTGGGTAAGTCCTCACAGATATGTGGGGAGTAAGTAAATGAATGAATAAATGAGGGATTGATGCAATAATAATAGCTTAATATTCTCCCCAGCTACACTTGCATTTTGAAAGAAGATTCTAACGAAGGATGCATCTTAATCTCAGAATTCTCACACAGGAGCTCCGTACGGAAGGCCCATTCTGGCATGAGTGTGGTGAGGAAGGCATCTTTCCAGCGTTTCTCAAACCGTACCCAGCAGATGCCTTGGCATTAAATCAGTCTCATCCCCAAGACCAAGAGTGGTTGGACCTCAAAGAGCCGTTGAGGAAGCTGAGAACAAAGGCAGCTGGAGTTTGACTTTATCCCACCCAGATGTCCCCTCTGTGAGCCTCTGGTTATTCTATCCTGAACGCGAGGTGAACGTGTATAAGTCTGGGGTCATGGCCTAGGAAGCCAAGTTCTTGTGGGACAATAAAAATCCGAATCAACTGCTGGCCCTGCTGGGTCCATCTGTTATTGGAATTAAGTTCCCCATTTCATTTCATTCAAACTGAAGAAACTTTCTGGCAGGGTGTCAGGTTTCAAACAGAAATGTCAGCCAAGGGCTCATGAGGCCAAGGTCTGATCAGAGCAAACTTGAATCAATTTATGCATTAGGTAAAACTTCATAGGCAAGTTAGTGGTCTGGCGAGCCTTTCTGTTAAATATTCCTCATGTGCATGTTCTGGACTAAAAAGCTGCAAGGAGCTGTGTATAAAATTAACATCAGAGGCCAACATGACTTCTTCTACCCAACGTGAGTGTACATCTGTAGATGAATGTGAAGGGCCCACTAGAGCGATTTTCTTCCCCAGTATAAGAGCAGAAAAGAACTTGAACATATTCTCAACTCCAATTTAAACCTTGATCTCTGACCCAATCAAAGCTAAACCTATTAATAATAATAGTAACCTTTATTGAATATTTAGTATATGCCAGGCTCTATGTTATGTACCTTACATTTACTGATAAATTAATTCTGTTGATGATTCTACAAAGTAAGTTTTATTATTTGCTTTATTTGATAGAAAATGAAACAGAGAAGCAGAGGTTTAGAAACATGCTCTAGCTTACAAACCAGCAGAGACTAGGATTAAAAGCTGGACAGTTCACCCCTAGAATCTCTGCCCTTAATGTTGGTCAGGAACTGGTTGGGTAATGAACCCAACATGCAGGAATCTAAACTGGATGCTCGTTGCAGGTTTAGTTGTAATTTCATACCCTGTACAGCATTTTTCAGAACTCAGACCCCATTTTGGTGGCAAAGATAGGTAAGTCACATAAGTAGAACTTGTTTTTTTCCTTGCAGTTGCTGGTATAAAGAGAAAGCACTAGGATAATTAACTGGAAAATCCAGTCTCCAAATGCTTTTGTTTTGTATCAATACACTAGACAGGTCAAGATTCTGCTTATCCCCTAGGATGTTGAAGAAATGGTTAAATCATTTCTTTACTCCCTTAGCATTTGGGCAGAGATATAACCAGGGATTGTCTGGGATTCCTACAGTCTGAAGATGAGAATAAGGAATAACATGGCCAAAGAAGGTGCCCTGTTGGGGGGTTGGCAGGTCTCATCCACCCACTAAATTATTTCCAACTATACACTCGCTCTTTGCAGCAGGCTTGAATCAAACCATAACCTAATCAACAAATATATGGAAAGATGCCCAACTCTAGTAATAGGGATGGGAACACAAATTAAATGACATTTTTCACATATCATTTTGGGAAAAATGTCAAAGTTTGATAATATCAATCATGGCAATGTTGAGGGGAAGCAGGTAAGCATCTGCTGAGGAAAGTATAAACTGATGAAAGATTGCTCATGACAGTGTGAATTGGATGGGCCATTTTGGAAGTATTCAAAATGTACACAACCTGTGAGCCAGTAAGCCCCTTTTACATATCTGCCATCAAGAAACATTTTTACATATTCATAAGAATGCTCATTGCACCATCATTCATGGTATCAAAAAATCAGCAATAGCTGAAATGTAACAATCCATACCATGGAATGTTATACAGCTCATAAAAAGGTAGATCTTCTCTATATACTGCCAATAAAAAATGCTTAAGACATACTCTTAATTTTAAAAATCCACAAAGCATGGTATCATCCAATGATATTATCACACACACACACAAAACCAATATATTAAAAAAAAAAAAAAAGGAAGGGAAAAACACACATCAAACTCAAAGACTAGATTACCTCTGGGGAAGCGCCAGGGTTCGAGAGCAGTGGTCATGGGTACCATCCATCATTCATTCATTCAACAGGTAATGTCAGGCACCTTCCATGCCAGGCACTGATGCGGCCTTGTGATCAAAAAACAGACAAAAATCCTTGCAACCATGACATCTACATCTTAACAGTATTGTTTTGTGAGGTATGTTTATAGAACAAGAATGTATTTATATATTACCTCTGTAAATAAAAATAAGTAAAAATAAAAGCAAATTAAAGAACAGATTTTTATATTAACAAAAATGTCATGACTATTTATTTTGGCTTTTGAGAGTCCTTGCAAACAGTCCCAAACATAGATGTTGTATTGGTGACTGCCATGTGGCTACTGTAATTCCTCAAGTGGTCCCCTTTTGATGGCTGGCACAGACAGGGGTGCGGTGACAATGTCTCATGGCACAAAGACTTGCACAAAGTTGGTTCATTCCCCCTCTTATCATTTTTTGAGAGTATCATTAGGCACAAAGTATGAGTCAACCCCAATTTGATTATATATATATTCACCAAAAGACATGTAGAGAAATGGTCTCAGCTGCACTAGTCATAAGAGCCCCAAAATGGAAACTACCTAAATGTTTATCCACAGTTGAAAAGATAAATAATGTACTATACTCACAGAAAAGAATGCTATACAGAAATTAAAAGCAATGCATTAAAACTAAACACAATTTGGAAGTTTTAGCCACAACAATCAGAGAAGAAAAAGAAATAAAAGGAATCCAAATCGGAAAAGAAGAAGTAAAGCTGTCACTGTTTGCAGATGACATGATACTATACATAGAGAATCCTAAAGATGCTACCAGAAAACTACTAGAGCTAATCAATGAATTTGGTAAAGTAGCAGGATACAAAATTGATGCACAGAATACTCTTGCATTCCTATACACTAATGATGAAAAATCTGAAAGAGAAATTAAGGAAACACTCCCATTTACCACTGCAACAAAAAGAATAAAATACCTAGGAATAAACCTACCTAAGGAGACAAAAGACCTGTATGCAGAAAACTATAAGACACTGATGAAAGGAATTAAAGATGATACAGATGGAGAGATATACCATGTTCTTGGATTGGAAGAATCAACACTGTGAAAATGACTATACTACCCAAAGCAATCTACAGATTCAATGTAATCCCTATCAAACTACCAATGGCATTTTTCACAGAACTAGAACAAAAAATTTCACAATTTGTACAGAAACACAAAAGACCCCGAACAGCCAAAGCAAACTTGAGAAAGAAAAATGGAGCTGGAGGAATCAGGCTCCCTGACTTCAGATTATACTACAAAGCTACAGTAATCAAGACAGTATGGTACTGGCACAAAAACAGAAATATAAATCAATGGAACAGGATAGAAAGCCCAGAGATAAACCCACGTACATATGGTCACCTTATTTTTGATAAAGGAGGCAAGAATATACAATGGAGAAAAGACAGCCTCTTCAATAAGTGGTGCTGGGAAAACTGGACAGCTACATGTAAAAGAATGAAATTAGAACACTCCCTAACACCATACACAAAAATAAACTCAAAATGGATTGAAGACTTAAATGTAAGGCCAGACACTATAAAACTCTTAGAGGAAAACATAGGCAGAACACTGTATGACATAAATCACAGCAAGATCCTTTTTGACTCACCTCCTAGAGAAATGGAAATAAAAACAAAAATAAACAAATGGGACCTAATGAAACTTAAAAGCTTCTGCACAGCAAAGGAAACCATAAACAAGACGAAAAGACAACCCTCAGAATGGGAGAAAATATTTGCAAATGAAGTAACTGACAAAGGATTAATCTACAAAATTTACAGGCAGCTCATGCAGCTCAATATCAAAAAAACAAACAACCCAATCCAAAAATGGGCAGAAGACCTAAAAAGACATTTCTCCAAAGAAGATATACAGAATGCCAACAAACACATGAAAGAATGCTCAACATCACTAATCATTAGAGAAAAGCAAATCAAAACTACAATGAGGTATCACCTCACACCAGTCAGAGTGGCCATCATCAAAAATATCTACAAAAAATCTACAAACAATAAATGATGGAGAGGGTGTGGAGAACACGGAACCCTCTTGCACTGTTGGTGGGAATGTAAATTAATACAGCCACTATGGAGAACAGTATGGAGGTTCCTTAAAAAACTAAAAATAGAACTACCATATGACCCAGCAATCCCACTACTGGGCATATACCCTGAGAAAACCATAATTCAAAAAGAGTCATGTACCACAAGGTTCACTGCAGCTCTATTTACAACAGCCAGGACATGGGGGCAACCTGAGTGTCCATCGACAGATGAATGGATAAAGAAGATGTGGCACATATACACAATGGAATATTACTCAGCCATAAAAAGAAACAAAATTGAGTTACTTGTAGTGAGGTGGATGGACCTAGAGTCTGTCATACAGAGTGAAGTAAGTCAGAAAGAGAAAAACAAATACCATATGCTAACACATATATATGGAATCTAAAAAAACAAAAAAATGGTTCTGAAGAACCTAGGGGCAGGACGGGAATAAAGATGCAGATGTAGATAATGGACTTGAGGACACGGGGAGGGGGAAGGGTAAGCTGGGACGAAGTGAGAGAGTGGCATGGACAGATATACACTACCAAATGTAAAATAGATAGCTAGTGGGAAGCAGCTGCATAGCACAGGGAGATCAGCTCAGTGCTTTTTGACCACCTAGAGGGGTGAGATAGGGAGGGAGGGAGGGAGACTCAAGAGGGAGGAGATATGGTGATATATGTATATGTATAGCTGATTCACTTTGTTATACAGCAGAAACTAACACACCATTGTAAAGCAACTATACTCCAATAAAGATGTTTAAGAAAAAAACAAAAAAAAAACTATACACAATAAAGTGGACAAGTCTCACCAAAACAGTGTTGAATGAAGGAAGCCTGGTACAACAATAGCACACTACATAATTCGATTTATATGACCTTCAATAATAGGCAAAACTAAGACATTATACTAGAAGGCAGGATAGTGGTTACCCTTGGGAGGGAGCAGTGGCTACGTTATATCATGGAGACTTTGGGGAGTACTAGAAATGCTTAGCTTTTTGCTCTGGGTGCTGGTTATATGGGTATCTTAGTTTAAGAAAATCTGTTGAGTTTTACAGTTATGATCTGTGACTTTTTTGTAAGTATACTGTATTTCCATCCATAGTTTACTGAAACAAAAGGAAAATTAAAACATAAAACCCTAAAATCCAATCTGTGTTGTTTGAATCTCATCTTTGGCAATTCACATGCCTTCTCTGGGCTTCCGTTTCAGCATCTATAAAATGGGATTTGCCAGCTGATCTGTAAGGGCCCTTCCAGCTGTATCGCCCGTGTATTACCTCTTCCATTCCAACAATCAATTTCTGGAACAAGGGGAAAAAAGTAGGAAATGAGCCTTGGGTCATTAGCTCTTCGAATGTGTAGAAGGCTTACAATATCACATGTGTCCCATTTTCAAGGCATTTGTTGCAAACTGAAGACACCATCAATGAGCAAGGGAAATCCTGCCTTCCGGGGAAATGCACGGAGCTGATTCTTTGCCAAAGTGCTCGCGGGATAAGTGTGCATATATGCAATGCTGCCTGTGCCAAGCCTCTTCGTGGGATGCCAGTTCACAGACCCTGAGACGGGAGAGTCGGCAGCTGCAGAGGTGGGGCCATTCCTGGTAGGAAGGAGGAAGCCACCATGCTTGCTGCCGCTGACCGCTCTTTCAATAGGCACTTCCTCTCCGAGGGGAGTTGGTTCGTAGTTTTCCTCTTACCGCTACTGGAAGTCCTGGAGGGGCCACATCACAGCCTGTACCCATTCACAACAGGAAAGTTTGATATCCGCAGACAATTTTGGCACGAGGGGAGGAAAAGTCCAGTCCTGTGTGTCAGCTTCTATATTAGAAGCAGAACAATCATTTCTATAGTGTAGACCATGCTGTCATCGTCACAGGAGAGGTTGGGCTCCAAGAAGGGAAACTTACCCTAGTGAAATTCAAGCCCGATGCCTGCAAGGCAGGGACCCCAGAGAAAGCAACACTTTGAGGACCCTGAAGAGACACACTGTGGTAACTCTAAATCCAAGGAAAGGTGCTTTGATAGTAGAAGACAGGTTCTGGTGAGTGAGCTCCTTATAAGGTGTTATCCTAACTGTCTAGGACAGCGGGGCCTCATGTGAAGGGTGGGTTCTCACAGGCACGCTGAAGTTTAGCAGCTGAAAATAACCATGCACAAAATCTGATAGGACTCTTACGTCCTCTAGATTGGTTTTTCTCAAATAATCAGAGGTAAAGGACCCGTTTTGTTGTTTGATTTCATTTTGTTTGGCTATTTATTTCTAATCATTCACTGGTCGATACATTAAAAAAAAAACAATAAAAAGGAAGGATTAAAAATGGAATAAAGAGACAGGCAAAATACAGGTCCCAATATTTGCTTATTAGTTTCAATAGACATTATTCTGTCAAGTGGCTAGCAAAGTTCCTAAATGCTTCTTCTTGAGCTGGGCGCTGGTCAAATAGATGTGTTTAGTTTAGGAAAATGTGTTGAGTTGTATACAATGTCTGTATAACACTGTGAACCGCTGGCAGTCTGTGGATTCTAGGATCGCTGCTCCCTGGAGGCTTTCTCACTCTCCCAAGAGCACACTTCTTTGGGAATAAATAGAGTTAACACAATGACCCAAAATAGAGGATAGAACCAGGGAACAGGATATTGTGATAAGGATGGAGACTAAAGAGAATGGAAGAACAGGTAGGAAAGTAGATTTGTCTTAAAAATCAAGATTTTGGTGATGAAGCAATTTTTGGTGACGATGAAAGGAACCTGCTGTTTTCAGAAGAGTAGGACCAAGGGACCTCAGTAAGTAACCAGAGTAATTATGGAGAAGGGGGCACAGAGATCTCTGCTCATTGTGTTCAGCCAATCCAGAGGCTAATCAAGAAATATGCACCACGTCAGATATTAAAGTTCTCATTCAGGTCAACCTGGGGACACAGGGCAGGTAAAGTGTTACTTCTCTCCACTCATTTCCTACTCACACATGGCAGATGGAAAAACCGATTTTTACAAAAACAATTTTCCTGTTTCACTAAATACCAACTATAAGAGCTCACGTCAGTATCATCGTCGTTAATGATTCTTGAAAGCAAATTTAGAATTAGGGACAATTACCATGAAAGATGAAGAGAATAAGCTGTAAAACAATTTATATAAAGTCACAGGAATAATGTTTCACTGAAGCCAGCCAACTATTCTTGTATTGTTTTGGTATCTTGGAAAAGAGAGAGATGTAAGTAGGTAAGACAAAAGACCAAAATTCTACAAGCATTTTCTTTTCCAATCCAAGACAGCTGTTGGGTGATATCACCCATTGTGAGAACAGCCATGCGTGGAGGGAATTAGCAGATGAAAAGGCAGCAAACTCAATATGCGGTATGTAAACGTGCTTTCTCAGTCTCTTTCAATTCTCCTTATAGATCGACACACCTAAAAGTGAAGTTACATATGTGGATGTTCATATGAAACATAAAGGACACAAGAAAGGGTCTGAGACATGAAAAATGGTGGAGGAAGATAAACATTTCAAGATTCAGATCACGTTGCTGCTGCCCCAATTCGGAGAGTCTCTAAGGAAATAGCGAGAAGGGCTGCTCAATGCTCAGCTTCCTCCCAAGGAATAAAGAGTTTGCTTCAAGCAATGGAAGTGCCAAGAAAATGCCGATTTGTGTCACACTAACATTTTTCTTAAGGGGGAACATGGACTTCAGAAATGTAAACTTTTAGCTCCAGTGAGCACAGCCAGCCTTGAGGGATTGATATTAGGTTTTTCTGAAGAACTGAGGGAAATTTGAGAGGAGATCAAATTAGACACCAGTCATTAGAAAATGTAGTGACACCAGAGTTTTAGTTGCAAGAGTAGTGGGGTCAACTTTCCCATGGCACCTGGGGTGAACTCAGAAAAATGGCAGCCCAAAAACTGCATTTGGAAATGATTTCACTGGAGACAGACAAAGACAGCAACAGCTGGAAGACGAGGGAACAAGAGACAAACTAAAGTGAGATTGTGTAATCGAGAAGACCTGCGGGAACCAGCGGAAAAACCTTCCTGCCTCAGACAAAACAACCTTCAAAGGCTACCTTCCTTCTCGTTAGTGGGGTAAAGTTGCCTGAAAAAAACACCGATGCGTTATACATATTTAAAACTCTCCTTTCTGGGTTTATAATTTCCACAGAGGCAGTTTCCTGCAAACGTAAGTCATGAATGTAAGACGATGCTCCTTTGTGGGGTTGTAAAGACAATCTAAGAACAAGTGATTTCAGAGTCACAAAGCACAGCCGGAAAGCGTTCCCATTGCCTAACGCACTTACCCTTGGAGCTTTCATTGTTTCACTCTTACCCAGTTGTGTCATTATTTGACTTACCTCATTGGGGAAATCATTGTTTAAAAACCAAATATAAACGGTGAAACAGTTTTCTACTTATCTTTTCCAGGATAATAGCTTCCCTCCCCCACTTCCCGCCACAGGAGGGTTAGGCCGCTGTGGGTGATGGATTGTTCCAAAGAGTTTGACAGTCCCAGAGAGAGAAATGAGAGTAAAAATAACTAGCTGATTACCAATAGGGAGTAAATTGGCCACTTGAGAATTCAGTGGCTAGAAAGACGACCAACGAGAAAACAAAAATCCTCATCAAGGGACCAGGCTTTCTGATTAGGCCATGTGCTGATGACTGCTTTCCATGCCTCTCCCTCCCTGCTGTGTGATGATGTACAACTGACTGGACATCATTTTGTATCTGGGGTAGTCATTTCCAAAAGGGTGTTTGGGAGACTTTGAAGTCCTTAATTATAACCAGGAGGCATTTGGGGGTTGAGCAAGTAAAATGGAAGATGCCCTGTCTTGGGCTGTGGAATGTACATTTATAGAAGGAGCCCATGCCTGGTTGGTTTGGTCTGGTTTTTCATTCCATCACCCCATAAGGCAGCCTTCCAAGGTTTTCTGGACTCTGGAAGAAAATAAAAGTGAGAGTATTGTTGGCCAAGGGAATCCATATTCAAGGCAGATTCAAGGATTTCAATATGTGGATGGACTGGGCTTTCTGTTAATAGTCAACTACTAAAAATAGAAATACTTCGGGAATCTTTTGAAGGGAGGCCATTTTTACTAGTTCTCATTTGAACAAATCCATCAAGTGAGGGAGGGTATATAATGAACCACAGACATGCTAGCTGTCCTCAATAAGCTTAAATTTATCACTGGTGCTACGTCATATATGCATGAAGAGATAAAACAGGACCATCAACCATTAGCCCCCAGCTGGGCATAGCCACATGAGCTGTAGGAATTAAGAAGAGAAAGGGGGGGGGGATTTTAAGTTAGGTAATCAGAATAGGATTCAGGGAGGAAGGGTGATATTATGCAGGCCTTGAAGGATGAATAGAACTACAGTAAATTTCTGGGTGAGAATTGCTTGAATTAATAACAGTATGGTTTTTTTTGTTTTGTTGTTTGTTTGTGTTTTTGTTTTTGTTTTTTTAATGATTTGGTACAAAGTGAGTAGAATGGTTTGTCTTGAGAAAAGGGGTCTGGAAATAGGTTTCCCATGTATGCATGGACCTTCCACACTAGGCACTGAATGGGTGTGGTCTTAGGAGCACTGGAGGAACATTAGTGGTTCTCAGTAGAGTTAGAACAGTTTTAGAGGTCTGTTACCTTCATTGATTAAAAGAAAAGGCAAAAGAATGTCCTCTGGAGCTTTACCAACTGGTCAGATCAAAAGATAAGACCGCCATTTTGATTCTGCTTCAGTTTTGACACCTGTGCTATGGAAGAGACGAATGCCAGTGCCTGGCACATAGAATGGCTCAACCAATACTGCTGAATGGATGAATTGGGCTGAAGAATCAGAACACTATCATTTCCAAGAAGAGCTGAGGAAGACCTGAGGTTACCTCAGCCCTCTCAAGAGGCAGCGATGAATGATTTGAAGAGGACCAGGTTAGGAGTTAGGTGAACTTGAGTATTTAACTTGACTTTCTTGGGTCTGTATTTTCTCACTTAAAAAGACAAAGGTGGGACTTCCCTGGTGGTCCAGTGGTAAAGAATCCACCTTACAATGCAGGGGACGTGGGTTCCATCCCTGGTCAGGGAACTAAGATCCCACATGCCTCGGGGCAAATAAGCCCTCGCGCCACAACTACAGAGCCCATGCGCCCTGGAGCCTGCGTGCTGCCACTAGAGAAGAGAAAACCCGCACACCACAACTAAAGAGAAGTCCGCGTGCCGCAATGAACAGGTACCGCATGCCTCAACGAAGATCCCGCAGGCCACAACTAAGACCCGACGCAGCCAAAACTAATAAGATATAAAAATAAATAAATAATAAATCTTAAAAAAAAAAAAAAAAAGACAAAGGTAAGTTTTGTGAATGGGCTCTCATAGCAGAATGCTTTTTAAAATATTTTTGGAGCGAGAGATGCCATGTGTATCTTGACTCGAATGCTTGGAGGAATCCATGATCGAACTCAAGGTCAAGAACCCAGGGATTATGTTCCCTTTAAAGTAGAAGGGACTGCGATTCTAAGAGTACAAGGATGATTTTCCTCTCTGGAAGGACAATTGGAACATGTGACACCACAGCTCTGCCAATTTTGTCACCTTGGAGGCCTGTGGCTGATTGGTTTGACTGAAATGAAGAAGAAAGGATTTTGTTTCTAACCTTCAACCCAGCCTCAGATTCCCCAGCAATTTAAGGAGTATTATTGATCTGATCAGTCATGCTGGGGTGTAACTGACCATCAAAAAGAGATAAATCATTGAAAGGCACTTGCTCCCATCAGAATGTGACATTGGCAATGTGTAACCTCTGACACAGCCCTTTTTTGTAGAGTTTTTTCCATTTCTACTTCCTTTCTTTATAATGGCCTCTGTCATAAGGTTATTGGTAAGAATAACTAGTTAATGATGGGGGAAAAGTACTTGGGAAGATGATGTACTTTTGCTCTTAAGGTCATTGTTCAAAAACAATATGCAATAATATCTTTGTTGAATGGACATGTTCAGTAGGTGCTCTGATTTGGGCACTTGTCAATAATGATATGATGCTGACTGCCTGAAATAGGAGCTGTGAAAGAAAATGTTATCTTTCCCCAGAAGCTATTTTCAGTGTAAAACTCCAGCATGGAAAGCTAGTTCTTGCAATTTATAATGAGGCAGGACTCTTAATAATGATTTTTGGCTTAATGTATTAATGAATAGAGATCTGAGGGATAAAGGACTTACAATGTAATAAGGAAACTCAAGAAAGATTAGGCTCTAATCCAAATAAATTGTTTCTAAATTGATTGTAATAAATTCAACTCTGTTTCCTTTTATTTATACCAAAAAGAAATGCACTGTGGTAAGCTGATTCATATCATTGAAAAAAAGAGTGGATAATTTATTTAAATATAATATTAATAAACTGCAAATGCTAACTTACAAGAAGAAAACATACACAGGCAAGGATAGATATTCTTGGTGAGAAAAAATGTTACCTATAAATGTCAGAACATTTATTTTCAATTTTTGAATAGTAGCTGTCAGATTTAATTGAAGAGCTGATTAGCTCCATAGAAAAACACCTAAAATTGCAGCATTACGAATAATGGCAATAAAATTTATGAGTGCCTTTTCTTTCTATTGCTTCACCCTCTCAATTTCTTCTACTTCTCTAAGTAGTGACGATGTTGCTTACTCTTCATTAGGCAACCTAAACTGAGAGGAGGCAATTTCCTCCAAGAAATTTCATTAAAGCTCCACTTTACTTCACTCACAGTGTTCTATGAAGAATACTGTCAAATGCACCAAGATCACTCTGTGCAGTACCCAACTATTCTAGACTTGTCCATATCTGTAAAGGGAACCCTCCTGCACTGTTGGTGGCAATATAAGTTGGTGTAGCCACTATGGAAAACAGTATGGAGGTTCCTCAGAAAACTGAAAACAGAATTAACATATGATCCTGCAATCCCACTCCTGGGTGTATATTCAGACAAAACTATAATTCAAAAAGATACATGCACCCCTATGTTCATAGCAGCACTATTCACATTAGCCAAGACATGGAAACAACCTAAATGTCCATCAACAGATGAGTGGATAAAGAAGATGTGGTATGTATATACAATGGACTACTACTCAGCCATAAAAAAGAATGAAATCATGCCATTTGCAGCAAGATGGATGCAACTAGAGATTATCATATTAAGTGAAGTAAGTCAGAAAGAGAAAGACAAATACCATATGATATCACTTACATGTGGAATCTAAAACATGCCACAAATGAAACTACGATACAGAAACAGACTCAAAGACACAGAGAACACACTTGTGGTTGCCAAGGGGGAGGGAGGGTGGGGGAGGGATGACCTGGGAATTTGGGATTCGTAGATGCAAACTATTACATATGAAATGGATAAACAACAAGGTCCTACTGGATAGCACAGGGAACTATATTCAATATCCTGGGATAAACCATAATGGAAAAGAGTATTAAAAAGAATGTATATATATGTATAGTTGAGTCACTTTGCTGTACAGCAAAAATTAACACAACATTGCAAATCAACTATACTTCAATTAAATAAATAGATAGACTTTTCCATATCTTAAAATCTCTTCAACATGAAAGCAGAAACTTCTCCTCCATCTGTAATTTTCTTTCTTCCATTAACAACAACTAAAAAAAAAGTATCCAGTACCACCCAAATCTCTGTCTTCCACTGAGCATGGCAACTTCTTTCCAGTTGCCTGAAAATGGAACCTAAGGGTTAACTCTAACTCTGGAGTCCAGCACAATGCTATAACCTACTGTAGGTTCTAAGTAACATAATGCTTAGCTTAATCTCCCATAGTATCAGCAATAGGAAGTACCCAATAAAAACTTAAGTAAAACTGAAAAATGGCTCAAATTGCAGTTACTCTGCATTTGCAAGTTGCGTGGGACTCTACGGTATAACCCCAGTGGGGGTCCCGTGGTCTCCCAAACTACCTAATATTCTCCCATATCATTGCTCATATTCTGAGAAGAGTTGGCTCAATGTGTCTTTACTGTGATATTGATCTGTTAATCCAAAAGTGATACTATATGTAACGGATTTTTTAAACATACTGACCAGATTCTACCGGGGTAACACTGGGGTCAGATTTTCATCGTAGTGAACACCAAGGGGGACAATGTGGAGACAGTTATAAAGGATATAAATTAAGTTTATTCATGTTGAACTCTCGCTGACTTCCTGAGGATGAAAGGATCTGAACTATAGATGGTTTACCCAAGTAAAAAGCATATAAGGGTATTAAATGCCTTTAGCCATTTTAGGTTATGGCATGTTTAAATGCCAACAAGCACTTTACTTTTCTGGGTAGTATAGGATCACTGGTGTTTTCATGTCAAGACTGTAGTTTTATGTTCGTTCCATGTAGATGTTAATTAATCCTGTATTATAGTTATAATTGCTACTGGAAACCGGTAATTTTGTGGTGGCTCTTCTTCGGCATCTGAAACACAGCACGGTGTTTTCACTGGACTCTCCAAAATTGCTGCTTTCTACCTATGGAGGTAAGTTCTCACTGCAGAAGTATTACATCTTGAATGTTTTATGATGCCCTCAGAAGGCTGGAGACAGACCAGGGATTCCAAACCCATCTGATGGGCTCCTGAAATATAAGCTAAGCTCTAAGGGATTCTGTGTTCCTCATTCATTCCTAATAATTATACCCCTTCTTGGAGTACGACTCCCTCCATTTCACAGATGAGGAAACCAAGATTGTGGGAAGTTAACCAGTCACATACAAAGGTACAGCTAATATCAAGTCAACCCAATTTCACTTCATTGATTTTAAATCTTATGAACTTTCTATCAGGGTCCAAAGCACGCTGCAACCCTGCTGTACAAGTCCACCTTATCTTTATCCACAAGATAAAGACTTAGGGAGTATGAGAGAAGAAGGAAAATTATGACAATGTATCTTAATGCTGTAATGTAACGTAATGTTGCTGAATCGGTGAGTGTACAAACACACACACACACTACACACACACACACACGTGAACTTTTAAGTTTTGGCTCTGTTACTATGTTTCTCTGACTTTGGGGAAGTCACTGTTCAGTCTTTCATTTCCTGATTTGTCAACTTGGGGCAGGTAAAAGAGCGAGAGGATCAGTTCAACTGCATGCATTCTTAGGGCTGATGCGGAAGGATTCTAGTATGTGTGCTTATACCACAGCATGATCTGTAAGAGCCTGGAAAAATATTGTAGCTTGGGTGTCTCCTTTTCATGATCCTTCTCCTCTTGCCTGCTTCTAAATTTGAGAATTCCCAAAGTTCCACCCCAAGCCCTCTGTTCTTCTCTAGCACTGCTTTCTTTTTGGATAGTCTCCTCCATTTCCAGCTCTTGTTTTAAAGTCTATTTTGTCTGCTATTAGTATAGCCACTTCACATTGCTTATGGCTGCTAGTTTCATGGTGTATCTTTTACCATCCTTTTGTTTTCAAGCTATTTGTATCTTTGAATCTAAAGTGCCTCCTGTACACAGCATACAGTTAGATGATATTACTTTTTTAATCTAATCTGATAATCTGCCTTTCAATTGGACTGTGTGATCATCCACATTTTAGTATCATCCATAATCAATATTACTAATACGGTTGCATTTACATCTGCCACTTTGCTTTTGGTTTTCTATGTCTCAAATCTCTTTGTTCTTCTGTTCCTCTTTTACTGCCTTCATTTGTATTAAATGGATATTTCCTAGGTGGAGGAATAGAGGCCCAGTTCTCTCTGAATAAAGCTCCTGCAACATGGGACTTTTGGAGAAAGATGAAAAATGCTGGCAGCCTGCCCCTTCCATGGTGATTCCAAAGATGTAGCTGGGAGGGAGGTGTCACGGCTCAAATGTCAAAGACTCTCTCTCACTGTTCTTACTGAGATTTACTAAATTTTACTTGAATGAATATTGCTCTAATTGCTGTATGCCCTTAGACAATTTTCAAAGAATATATATAATTTTCTTCAGTTAAATGGTTGTTTCACTGGGGAGAACGTTTGCTGTGTTTCTCACTCCATCATTCCAGAAGTTAGTCTCTTATCCAACCTCTTAAATATCATCTACAAGCTAATGATGCCCATGTGCCTATTTTCAGACCAGCCTTTCATCTGGAAACCAGACTTCCATCTCTAACAGACTGCTTGTCATCAAGCAGATTTGGTTAGTCTTCCTCAAAAACGTTCTTTATAGGTCTTCTTTATTTCGGTAAATAAAACTACCACTGACTTAGTCAAGTAAAAGCCTGAATATCAGCCTGATGCCTCCTTCTTATCAACCACTTGTAATCCATCAGCAAGTCTCATTGGTTCTTTCTGTCAACTATAACTAGAAACTGCCCATCTCACTCTACTTCCGTGCCTACTGCCGGAATCTACATCACTCCCCCGCTCCTGGTCTATTAAAATAGCCTTCCAATGGACTCCACTTTCGCTCCTCCTACCCCTCCAATATGTGCCTCCCACAACTCAAGAGTGATCAGTTTATACGTAATGTTAATACATTTCCCCTGGCACATACTCTTTACCACTGGCTTCAGCTCTGTGTGAGTTGGCTGCATTTTACTGCTTCTTCCAACCTTAGCTGGAGCCCCTCCATTGCCTGGTCTGTTATAGTCGCATTGTCCTCTTTCATAGCGTACTCTCCTCTGCCTAGCATTCTCTCTCCTTCTCCCTTTGCATGGCTGCCATTTCTCCTCTTTTTCTAGCTTAAATGAGAAGCTTTCTATGTAGCTTTTCCATTACTATTCTCTGTTGCTTCATCCCATTCATTTCTTTTGCAATCCTTGACATAGTTTGCAATTATTAACTTGTGTAGTGATTTACTATCTGCTGCTCCCACTTGACGGTGAATTCCAGGACGACAGGAACCATAGTTGTTTTGTTCAACACTCTGTAATAAATACCTGCTACTACTACTAAGAGCTCCCTCCTACCAACCACTGGATATGGGCCAGAAAGTGATTTAAGATACATACAAAAATAAATGTGTGTGTGTATCTACACATATATAAATATATATGCATACACATATATATATACTCATATAGATACACACATGTACATAAATTTATCTACATAGACACACATATACACAAACACCCACCCATTTCATCCTCATAACAACCCTATGGGATGATTTTATTATGTTCCTTTTACAGCTGGTTAAACTAAAGCACAGGGACGTTAAGTGACTTGTCCAAGGTCCCACAGTGAGTGAGCAGTTGAACCCATTGCTCCAGGGTCTAGGCTCTTAGCTGTTTCAGGCTTTTCTCAGAGCATTGCCAGGAAATGTAGGTGTTCAGTTAATCTTGTAGGATGAATGAACAAGGAGTGAAAAAAAAAAATGAAGATGTTACCATCTCCTAGAGCAGGGCTGTCCAACAGAGCTTTCTGAGATGATGGAAATTTCTACACCTCTGCTCTCCTATACAGCAGTCATGAGTCTCATGTGGCTGCTGAGCACGTGAAATAGAGCTAGTGTGACTCAGGAACCGAATTTTTATTTTTGTTTAATTTCAAGTAATTTCAATTTACATAGCCACATGCAGCTGACTACCACACTGGATAGTTTAGTCCAAGACTTTTATGAGGTGGTATCATTTTTGATGCCTTGAGGTTTATACAGTCTTGATGAATTTAACTCCAAAGACAGAACACAAAATTCCCTTCTGCATTTCTTTTTTCCCTAGTGCCTTCCACCCCCAGTTTTGCAAACATCCTTCATCCTCCCACTGTACTTCATTCCAGCCTGTAGAACGAAGCCTCCACCCTCATGTGTGGCTCCAGCAAAGCCATTTTCCCACCCCCTCAACAGAACCCTAAACAGTCCTCCAGAAGTATTTAAGTAGTCAACAAACATTCAGAGCCTACTTGGATAGAACACTGGCCCAGGCACTGGGGAGAGGTGGCGGGAGATGGAGACACAAAGAAAATTAAACAAGGTCCCTGCCTAACAGTGAAGGAGGGAGGATAGACTGATAAACTCACACATCCTAAGGATCTGGTCGGAGGGGTGGAGTTGGGGGGGAAGGCTGAGTACCCATCTAGGCTTGTAGCTCCAGGAGCTTGCACTTCACAGAAATTGCTCTAAAATGGCACTGATTCCACTCACACCTGCACCACAAGAGTAAACGGATGGAGACAGGTTTGGTTTCAAAACCAAGCTCATGATGGATATAAAGAAAGTGTTACTGATGCCTAAAAAGAGACGACCGACCCAGATAAAGAGACCTGTTGTTATATTTCACCCTGATGGCTTGGGCTTGATGGGGGTTGGATTCAGTTCTTGGAACACCAACCCAGCTTTTACAGAAAGAGAAATAATCATAGAAAGAGTAGATAAAGATTAGACTGAGACCAAATATTAAAGAAGAAGAGGAAGAAGAACAAAAGTTGTGCACATTAATCATCCAACTCGTGGGCAATTACTACTCATATTCTACACAATATCCAATAACTGGGGTAGTGAACACGCATTTCTTTCCTCCCACCATTTGCATACTTGGAATCTCACTTACATTGTATGTAGGTTAGGGCAAAAAGATGTTGCTTTGTTTGGATTTTGCTTCTTTGGTGGAATCCATTATAAAGCAATGTGCTTTTGTGTGTCAAAGAGCAGAAAGGCTCCACTTCCTCTTTTCAAAAGGATTTGGGTAGAAGTCAACTACTGTATTTATTCCATGCAGCTCTCCTTTTGATAACTAGATGTGTGCTGGTTATAGATGCCACAGAAAAGCAGTGAATTTTCTCTCCACAAAGGGCTTTCTATCTTAGGATGTGTCTCACAGCATCATGCTTCTGAAAGTGCAATTTTTAGTCAGTCCTCTAAAAGTCACTCCATCGAGAGAAAGCACTTAAACATACAGAAACACCCTGATGATGCAAGTGCTTCATTTCTCATCCACAGATCCGTTATGAGTGCACAGGTGAAATGATCGTGTCTTTTGTTTTCCCCAAACTTCCTCTATTTTACTCTTCTCAAAAAAAAGTAGATTGTTAAATGCAAAATCAAATGAGATTTCATTGTGATGCCTCCCCAACACTTTTCTTATACATGACACCCCAGATCGGAAAATCAAAATACAAACAGAAAAGAACTAGATCAACTGTCCCCATCTATTCTAGACTGATGGAAATATCACCTAAGAAATTAACCCTCTGCTTGTAAGTTAATTCCACATTTTCTCAAAGTGTGTTCCTGAGAACACTAATTCCATGAACTGTACCACAAAGAAAGCATTTCATGGCGAACTGCCCTAAGCCCATTTGGCCACAAAAAATGGTTGGATTGTTTCCACCTCACATCCCTGCTGCCAAATAAGAAGTCTTAACGCAAGCAAGCCTAGGCCCAAACTCTGCCAAACACACATATGTGTAATAACAAACAAGCACACAAGATGAAAATGCATTTTTCTTATAAGCTCTGAGAAGTCTCAGTCTGCCTTGAGGTTCTTGCATAAGCTCCTTACATAAAATGTTCACTCTGCCTACGACAGGCTGAGACCGCTGTCCTCTGGTGGCTGGACCATCCACTAAAGGACTGTGTCCAGTGCCAGAGCCCTCCATGAAATGGGGGTGTAGGACCTTGAGGACCAAAAAGATTAGGTGATTGGCTCCCCCAGTCCCTATACTTCATTCATGGAAGGGTGGTAGGGCTATGTCATCATTCTGGCCCGTAACATAGCTGAACACCACTAACTTTAGCAATCAAAAAAGCATTTCTATTTCTCTTTTGCAAATTAACAAATCCTAGGGTGTAGATTACAAGAGGCACATTCAAAAGGTCTAAGTAACTACCGCTGAGGTTAGATTCTTGCTGAGGGTGCTTCAAATGCTAATTTTTCCTACTGGGTAGGCTGAGGGTAGTTTACACATGCCTGTGTTCACATACAAAACATGACCCTGTTTATGTTAAATGCTTACCATAGTGAGTCCCCACATTGATCCAATCATGCATACTTGGCTGAGTTTGGAAATCCCCTTGGGAATTCACAGAACTCCTAAACATGCTCCTAAACCTCCTAAACAGGTTCTCCCAAGTCCTACAAAAAGGAAACCTTGGCTATATTTAAAAGATTTCCGTGTATTTGGCCTTGGAAATGTCAGGACACATGCGTCCGAAGAAAATACTGATTCTGTGTACTAATCTGAGCATCGTTTCCAGACTGGATTCTGAAAAAGAGCAGATGTTAGATGTCATTCCAAGTCCAGCCAATTCTTTACATGTGAAGAAATGGACATTCTGACTCACAAATCATTCTCCTGTGAGTCTAATGTGCAAGGATCTGCCCCCTACAGTCTAATATCCTCTGTCTGACATGGTAAAACTGAGTTTTGGGATCAGCAAAATTCACAGGTCATGGCAACCTTTCACTGAGGTCAGAGTATAGCATATAGCAGGGATGTGCTATGATAAGGAGATAACATCTATCATTTAATTTACTCCTTTCAATAATACACGAAAGAGATATTATCATCTTCCTTTTACAGAAGAGGACACTGAATCTTTGAAAGGCTAAAGAAGTTTCTAAAATCACTGAGCAATTAAGTGGCAGCATTAGGATTAGAATACAGAGCAGGCCTATTCAAAAGTGTGGATTCAACCATCATGCTGCCCTATGAGGAGCAGATGCCACACCTGTAGCCAACCTCTTGAGTTCAGCCGCCTCCAAGTTTAGGCTTCAGCAGCAAACCAGGTGCCCTCAGCCAGGGCCAGTTTTGTAGACGTGTAACCTGTGCAATTGCACAGGGCCCCATGCTTGGCTTAGTGCTTTGCTCTGCCATCTTGAAATTCTTAATAATTTTTGAACAAGGAGCCCTACATTTTTTTTTTTTTTTTGCACTGAGCTTCACAAATTACGTGGCCACTGCTGTCCATAGCACATAAGCTATAACTGACACAAGCTTTAAAAACTGCATAGAAAAAAAAAAAAAACTGCATAGAGTTCAGCTAATCTTAGACGCTAATTTTGGGATATACTGTCCAGTCCTAGGTTATGAAAAAAATATTCTGCCTTATTTCAACTCCAGTGGAAACAGATAAGCCAATTATTAGTCAGTTAATTTCCCTGGGAAGAGTTTTTAAAACTCATGAGCAACAGGGCAGGAATTTCCCATCCTCCAACATGTGACCCAGTTCTATATGATTAACTCCAACACGCTGACCAATTAAATGATCGTAAGGTCACAAATCATTGGTCACAGTACTTGTATGGTTAGGAATGCTCCAAATGTGTCACACTCTTTCACACTGTGGCAGAAACTATTGGTTAGATAACACAGAGCCATTTCTATCTCCTTTGTTATCCTTGCCCTAAAGAGGCTGGAAAAAACCTGGAGAGACTTGCTTCTTTCCCATCCTCCACTGCAGTTAAGTGTCATCATGTGACTCAATTCTGGCCAAGAGACGGAAAGGGAATTTTTCTGGGACGCTTCTAGAGAAAGTTTTTCCTTTTGTTAACAGAAGGAGAGTTCCATTACAGGAAAAGAGCTTTTTTACACCTACCACACCTTTATCCACTTCCTACCTTGGTTTTGTATGGTGCTACAGCAGCCATCTTGTGACAATGAGGTAAAATCATGAATATGAAATACCAAAAACTAAGATGGTAGAGTAGACAGAGGGGACACTGGTGATAGCATGGAACAAGTGAACCAATGCTGTTGACCTCTTAATTAACTCACTATTTGTTTAAATTTCTGTTATCTTTTTTTTTTCAACCAAAAATTCTTAACTAAGCACACAATTTTTCAAATCTGACCCCTTTAACTAAAGGACAAGACTTCCATTACCTTCTGGGGAACACCCAGTTCACTGGCTGTCGTGGTAGCTCAGACCAAGTCCCCAAAGCACCTTGGCCTTCCCTCTAGTTCTTCAAAACTCAACACATTTCCCTGTACTTATTTGTATACCTATCACCCAACTACGCACATTCTTGTGGCACTGCCTGTGTCTTACCATGCATTCCAATGTCTACCACAGAGCCTGGCACTTGCAACCCATCTTGGGAAATTTATTGAATTGATAATGAGCATCCTGTCACTTTATTCAGTGACAAAATCTCCTTCTTCAAAAATTTTGTCCTTTTGCAACGGAATTTAAAAGTGAAATACCTACTACTTAATGTTTTGATAGGTGATGGCCTTAAAAAATTTAAAAAGGAAAAGACTATTGAATAATAACTGAGGAATACTAAGTATAAAACTGATTGGGTTCTAGTAGGGCATCGTGGTCTTGGCAGTGACTGACAGGATCTGCTGTAGCGTGGCGTGGCGTGGTATGGCGTGGCATGGCGTGGTGTGGTGTGGAGAGGCACAGAGGTCAAAGGCAAAGGCTGTGGAGACAAACTACCTGGACTCAACTTCAACTCTGTCACTTACTTTCTAGATGCCCTTAAGCAAATGTCTTCCCTCTGACCCTTGGTTTCCTTATTCTAAAATGAAGTGGTATCTAACTCAGGAAGGTTACATGAGAATTAAATGAATAAGAGAAAGAAAACACGAAGCCCTTAACACGAGGCATGGCTCTCAGCAGGTACGCAATAGGTTTTAGCTACTGTTTTTCATCTCAGGCGCTATCTGGGAGTCACTTCTCAAAAATCTCCCGAGCATTGCACACATCTAGCAGCTAGCACTTAAAAGTCATATAATACATATTTAAAGAAAAAATTTTAAATGGCAGGTAGCACACCTATTAGAATGGCCAAAATCTGGAACACTAACAACACCAAATGTTGGCGAGCATGTGGAGCAACAGGAACTCTCGTGCATTGCTGGGAATGAAAAGAGGTAAAGCCACTTTGGAGGACAGTTTGGTGTTTTCTTACAAAACTAAACCCCCCCTTACCACCATGCAAACCAGCAATCGTGTTCCTTGGTATTTACCCAAAGGAGTTGAAAACTTATGGCCACAGAAAATCCTACACATGGATGTTTACAGCAGTTTTATGCATAATTGCCAAAACTTGGAAGCAACCAAGATATCCTTTAGTAGGTGAACAGGGATAAATAAACTGTGCTATAACAAGACAATGGAAATGATTCAGTGCTAAAAAGAAATGAGCTATCAAGCCATGAAAAGACATGGAGGAGCCTTAAAGGCATATCACTAAGTGAAAGAAGCCAACCTGAGAAGGCTACATACTGTGTGGTCCCTACTCTATGACATTCTAGAAAAGGCAAAGCAAACAAAAATTTTAATGGTTGCTGGGGTAGTGAGGAGCAGGGGAAGGATGAACAGGCGGAGCACAGAGGGTTTCTAGGGCAATGAAAATACTCTGGACAACACCATAATGATGGACACTTGTCATTATATATTTGTCCAAACCCATGGAATGCATAACACCAAGAGTGAGCCCTAAAGTAAACTATGGACTCTGGGTGATAGTGATGTGTCAATGCAGGTTCATCAGTTACAACAAATGTAACCTCTGGCGGGGGATACTGACAATGGGTGGGGGGGTGGAGCCTGTGCGTGTATGGGGCAAGGAGCATATAGGAAATTTCTGTACTTCCCTCCTAATTTTGTGATTAACCCAAAACTGTTCTAAAAATAAAGTCTTAAAAACAAACAAACAAAAAACCCAGTCATGGATAATTTCTGAATAGCCAAACTGATCATCATAGAGACCTATATAGGATGTCAGAGCTTGGGGCCCGGGGTCCAATGACCTGAAGTTCCCTCACTGTCCAGCTATGTTACCAAGGGCAAGTCAGTTAACCTCGAGTTCCTCAGTTTCCTTTGGTATAAAATGGGAATAATAAACACCCTGTTGGGTATTTGGGGGAGTGAATGGGTTCTGCCCAGTGTCTGACACTTAGCAGTCAATAAATGCTAATTCTTTTTAATAAGCCTTATAGGAGGCTCTGATGCGTTATACTGAATGAAAACATACATTTGATTTTAATGTCCCTTTTTGCTGTCTGAGGTTCTTTCTAAACCTGTGACATGTCACTCTTAGAGCTCTTCCACTGTGTACAGAGCTGTGAACCTTACTAAGTACACGACACACAACATTGTCACCTCTTGTTTAATAAAGCAAACTGCCCCCTGCAAGGGTAGCCGTCCTCAAGTGCAAATTCCTATCTCTTCAGCTCTCTAAAAGCAAACTGCAAATCAGAGCCACGCAAATCGTTCCTGGAGTCCTTGCTCTGGTGAACTAAGATGAACCAGGGGCCCATTCTACAGTTTACCAGAGACGCTGCATATGGTGGCAAAACTGCATCGACATATTTCCCAGGAAATTTTAGAAGAAGTTCTTCCTGGCTGCCTGCAGCTAAAGGCACTATCCTTCTTCCTGAAGGCAGAAAAATAAAGGCGCGGGGAGGCAAATGAGCAGAATACATGAGCAAGAGACAGATCTCTTGTGGGTAGATGACGGTGGTGGGCGTAAGAATTTTATTCTAGGAAAACTGGGCAGAGAGAAGTGACAGCAAACAAATTCCTGACACACAAGCAAAGGATGTTAAGGCATTTATTGCACTTTCCTGTCCGGAATCCATGCCTTCCGTTTTTGACAGCAATACCTCAGTCTCCTTTAAAGAGTCTTCTAGTCCTTACAGTTTAAGGGACTGGTAGGTTTGAGAGGGAAAATGACTCAGGTCCAGCCAGAGAGAATTTTCAGAGCTTCTGCTGAAACCCCTGGCAGGATCCAAGCCCAGGGATGCTGAGATCACCCAAAGGGGCAGCCTGCTTGAGAATAAAACCCACACAGAGGAGCCAGAGTGAGGAGGTAAGAGATGTGGGTTTGCTGGGTCACTGGTCGAGAACCTGTATCTAGCCAGCCATGAATCCTCTGGACTTTTCAGTTACAAGGGCCAGGGAACTCCCTTTTTGCCTATGCAAGTTTCAGTTAGTTTCTGTCACTTGCAACTGAAAGAAGCCTGACTCATTACTGAGGTAAAAGGTGAAGTCACACCTGCTTACAATATGTCGTACTTCTTCCTCTACCACCAAGTATCTTTGATGTGATCTCTGTATCGCTCTGTGGTGGCCATATTTTCCCAACCACTTCCTCACAAATCAGCATGTCTGCTCAGACAAGTAGAATTATACCCATGGAACAACAGAGCAGAATGTCTGAAAATCAGAGTTACTCTGAAAACCCAGGGACACGTGGAGAAAACACACCTCCTGATAGTAAGAATCAAACAGTCTCGTTCCCCTGGTGAACTCTGGAGGCATGCATTTCAAACTCACATTCCATCATTTAGTAATCAGGCTAAAAATATGTTTCCTATACTCTCTGGGTAAAGACTGAAACACACTGCTGAAAGCCATTGCACCACAGATCTGCAGCAAACTCTGAGCTGGTTAGTCAATATTTGGACCCTGTGGAGAGAATCCCAGTGGGGAATTCAGCCTACACACCCCTCCTGCCATCTCATTCGTTAGGAGTGACCCAACTCAGTAACTTGGCTCCTCAGTATCTCAGTAAGCACTTCGCTATGCAAGGGTAACACACCTTATGCTGTAGAAAGTTTCTTCTTAGAATCTGTGCAAACTCAAAATTGTTCACTCCAGACCTATGGTCTATGCATTACATGTGACCCATTTCTAACTGTTACAGATTGGCAGCTGGCAAGGGGTTCCTAATGCTGTGACTTCCAGTGTGACTGATGAAGCATTATTTTGCTTCTGAAATCTGGAGCGCTATGGCTGGATTTAGCCCTTACTATGTACCAGGCACCACAGTAAACATTTTACATACATTGACCAATTCAATATTTATACAACTCCATGACATAGGGTCCAGTGATATCTCTAATTTACAAATGAGGAAACTGAGGGTCAGAAAAGTTGAGCACAATTCCCAAGATCACATAGTTAATAAATTATGGAACTGGGGCCATCCTCTCTCCTCCCCATAATCCATGTTCTTGAATGCCTTCTACATTTAGACTCTTATTGAGAACTTTGGTATTTTATCTGGGAACATCAGTGTTCATTTTTATAACTTGAAAATATTTAATAAGAGAATGTGAAGATAATTGATTAGGCACAAGTGTAGCAGGTATATACAACAGTAAGAGTAACTTATATATATAGCGTCTTCCCTAGGCCAGACACTAGGCTTGGGGAATATAGCAGAGGATGAGAGAGACACAGTCTCATGAAGCAGCACAGAAAAGCAATGACCAAGGAAGGTCCATGGTTTTCTAGGAAAAGCGAGGGTTGGAATCAAATACTTCTGTTCTGGTGTCCGCACTGCTCTGCTACCCACTGGCTACAGGCACCTGTCAGGACTGTTTGTTTGCCCTTTGGGAGCTCAGTTTCCTAACTAATAACAGAGTAAGGCTGGGCTAGATGATCTCCAAAGCCTCTTCCAGCCCTGGCATTTGTGGAGCCTCGGGCTCCACAAATAAGATAAGTAGACAGATACATGCTAAAGCACAGTTCTCAAATTTAGCGAACATCAGAAAAACCTGGGGAACCTGTTAAAACAAGACTCCCAGACCCACAACCAGAGGGTTCCTTCCAGGGGCCCTAGGATGGGGCCCCAAGATCCGCGTTTTTAATAAGTCTCCCAGGGGATTTTGATACATGAATTGTGATTTGGAACTCTGGTATTCAAAGCATTGGCAGTACTTGGGAGCTCATCCAAGTGGACCTTGGATCCTACCCAGGACGCACTAAGTCAGAACCTGCATTTTTACCAAGGTCTCTGTGTCATGCTCCTGTAAAGGACCAACCTGGTTAATCTTGACACTCTGCTCAATCTCGATACCAAAGAAACTGCAGCAGTCCCTTACCTATTTGTTATTAAATTTCCCTTGTGGTGGATGTTTTAAACAGGACAGATCTACAATTACTACTCCTAAAAGCATCATCTGGAAGAGTGTTTTTCGAGGTAAGTTTGGCAGAGCCCTAGGCTTCAGTCCTCCAGGGCCACCTGGGGGTAGGGACTGTGTGAGGCAAGCTGGACTGAGCTGGCCTCCAGGCTACAAACCTTACTTCAAACAGAGCTGCCCCACTTCGATCAGCTTTACAAACTGGGATTATAGTTGCTTTTCTTTGAAAAGAGGGATTCACTGCTTCAAGATTTTTAACTCATGCTCCACAGTGCCCCCTCAATACCATCAGTACCTTCCCCATGTTCTCCAAGAGATGGGCTTAGGGAATGAACCTGGTTCTATTCTCCTATATGCTTCCCTTGGGGGCTGAGACGTGACATTCAAAATGTCAAAACGTGCTCCTATTCCCAGGAGGACTGTTAAGTTACTTTCCTATCCTACTTTAATATACAATGACCATGAAAGACACTAATGTGGAAAATTCTGAATTTGGCTCACATTCCAGCCCTAGTTTGTCTTCTAACAAAAGCTCCATGTATCTTTTCTTATAATCCAAAACGTTCCCACCAGTCAATGGGGATTTGATCTTTAAGGTAAACATGAGCAGTCCAGATCCTTCTTTAAACCAAGTATTTTGGGGACATCTTTAGAGATTAGCATTGCTTGACGGCTCTAGGGTTAGAGTCTCAGAACTCACTTAATAAAAAAGTCACAAGAGGTCCAGGAAAAGATAACTTCAGTTTTATCAACACCTAATAAGTGGTTCTCAATCGGGATGCACATAATAACCACCTGGGGAGCTCTGAAAAATCTTGATGCCTACGCCACATACCAATAAATCAGAATTTCTGGGATTGGGTCTCAGCCTTTAGTGGGGCCCCAGGTGATTCTAACGTGCAGCTGCACTTGAGATCCACCGACCAGTGCACTAGATATGGGAGCCCTGGAGAGGGACCCCTATAAGACATGTGCTCACTTGCCCTCCTCCTCCCTCTCTTGGTCCCCCTCTCCTGCATCCAGAAGATCATTCATTCACTTAGCAGTTTTTTATTGGAAATCCACTGTGTACTCATTTGGAACTGGGAATTAGAAATTCAAAAATCCAATACTTTGGAGCTAATAGTTCTACAAACAAAATTAAGTTTTTTAAAAAATTTCAGGTATGAATAGGTGCTACAAAGAAGATAAAATAGGCTGTGAGCATAGCGTGCAGACATAGCCTCTTTGAGGTGACATTTGGGTTCTGGGTTGACTTCTGAATTTGGATAGGGACAGAACTATAGGACAACTATTGGATAGGGACAGAACTATAGGACAATATAAGAAGCTCTTAAATACGAGGAATAATCAGTGTAAAACCCCCCATAGGAGGGAATGAGCTTGGTAAATGGAAAGGACAGATTAAAAAAAAGTCAGGGAGGCTGGAGCAAAGTGAATGAATGAAATTTAAAGGAAATGAGATCAGCGTGGGCCAAGAATGAGATGCTGTTGGTCTTTACAGGCCATAAAAAAAGAGAGAGTGGAAGACAGAGTTTGATACATAACTTTAGCAGTGGGAAAATAGCTATACAAAAGACTATACCAAACACATGAACAATGGTCTGTATGCTAATATAAGGCTTTTGCATTTTATTTTAGTTTAGTTTATGGCAAGCGGGGGAGAGCAGAATTGATACCTTTCCTTGGAGACAGATACTAGAATTGCCTGGGAGAAGGGTTCCCTCAAGCGGATGACACACTTTGTCCCTCTTCACCGTAAGTGCAACTCTCTTCCACTCCCCCAGGGGTGTGGCCCCTACCCTTAGCGAGCGACTACTACAAGCAAGAGTAAGCTGTATCCCGTGGTTCAGAACCCAGCAATACGCACTCTCAGCATTTTCAGGTCTATACCTTCAGTCTAGTTCATTCACCTAAACTTCAGACACCTGTACTCTCTCAATAGCTCTATCAGGATGTCCCACAGCACCTCAAACACATCATGACCAACCCTGAACTCGTCTTTATTCATAAACACACTGGTATCTCCTCCTATAATCTCTCTGTGGGTTGATATCAACAGATGGTCATTGAGGCTGGATCATCTAATGGTTTCTTCACTCACAGGTCTGCTGTCTGGGCTGGAATGGCCAAAAAAGCTGGGTGGGAGCTAAGTCAGTTCTGCCTATTCTCTTGTGGCTAACTTGGGCTTCCCCACAGTATGGTGGTCTTTGCGTTGTTGGACTTATATGGCCACTGGCTTCTCCCTGAATGAGCATTCCAAGAGGCAGGAAGGAGAAGCTGCCAGTCTATTAAGGCCTGGGCCTGAAAACAGTCACAGCATCACTTCTTCCATATCCACCTGCTCAAAGCGGTTTCTGAGCCCATGCAGATTCAAGGGCAGGAGTCATAGACTCAACTCTCAATGGGAAGAATGTTAATAAATTTGTGCCCATTTTTTATCCACCACAGAATATAAAGTATATATATATGCACACATGCACACACACATAGTATATATAGTGTCTGGTACATGTTAAATTATAATCTTTCAAATGGAATCTACCATAATAGTAACTAAATGCTATCCTTGTTACCTTACAGTGATGTCCTCCAATCTTTTCATAAACTTACTGGACCAGCAAATGTTGGGAGCAAACAGGGAAAAGTGACCAATATAAGCATTGAAAAGAGCCACTAACTTCCTTGTCAGAGGCATGAGTCACCCTCCATCTGTTGGGCACTGTAGGATTGCAGGAAGTTGCTGTCATAATCTTTCCAATGCAAGCAAGCACTGTGAGGTTCCACAGAAGAGGGGGACTGCAAATGCAATCTCATCGCAAATGCAGGGGGTTCTGTGTGCTCTTGTGAAAAAGGTGGCACCATCAACAGGGAACAGGATATGCCAGTGTGACAGTGAGTCATTAAGTGAAACCATGGCTGCTCAGGTTGCAATGCCTGCCAAAGCTGGGACTAGTAAAACTGTCCCAGTGTCCCATTCCCTCCAAGGAAGGATCAAAGAAGTTTCATCTCAGGACATTCATAAGGAGAGGAAAGAACATGGTGCCTCAACTTTTCATATAAAGGTATTATTGGATTATTTTTAAGGGCAAGGATAGACCCACAATTTTTCTTGAAATATGTTATGAGGAAAAAGTGAAAATGAGCCTACCTAAGAAAGTAACATATTAGATTTGAAGATAATTCATTATGACCAAGTTGGGTTTATCCCAAGTACATAAAGCTACTAGACATTAGAAAATCTAACTGATGTAATTCACCCATGAATATATTGTGGTAGTTGGTCTCTAAAGATGGCCTCTTGGCATCAGGTCCTTGTGTAGTCCCTATGGCACTGAATCTGGGCTGGCCTGTGACTTACTTTAAACAACTGAACATGGCAGAAGTGACGCTGTGAAAATTTCAGGAATATGCCTTAAGAAGGCATGGCAGCTCCTGCTTTACACTTTGGGCCACCATGTAATACGTAAGCCACCCAGCTGGAGAGACCTTGGAAAGTCACATGTAGAGGCCACAGAGAGAGAAAGAGGCCCTGAGACTACGTGGGGAAAGACAGGACCAGCCTTCCCAGCATCCCAGCTGCACTGGGACTTTTAGTCACCTCCAAGGAAGTGCCAGACATGTAATGAGCCACCTGGGACAGTTCAACGTCCAAGCTGAGCTTCCAGATGAATCCAGAACCAGATACCATCTCACTGCAACCACATGAGACTACCCCGACAAGAATAGCAGAAGAACCACCTTGCTGAACCCTCTCAACCCACAGATTGTAAGGGATAATAAATGGTAGTCTTTTAATCCACTAAATACTGGTATAGTTTGTTATAAAACAATAGATAAAAGAGAAAATTCACAAGATCATCTCAAAGAACGCAGAAATGCAGAAAAAGCATTTGGAAACAATTCTATATTCATGAATGATAAAAAAGAAAGCCTTATAGCCTTATAGCAAACCAGGAATAGAAGGGCCCTAACTTCCTTAATCTGATAATGGAAATTTTTAAAAAAACAAAAAAAAACTGGCAGTCATCATACTTGAAGGTGTATTCTCACTTTGAGATCAAACAAACAAACAAACAAAAAGACAAACTTGCCCACTGTTACCACTTCTAATCAGAATTACACTGAAGGTTTCAGTCAGTGCAGTGAGGCAAGGAAAATAAAAAGCATAAGAATTAGAAAGGAAGCAACAAATTTGTCACTTAAAGATGATATGACTTTATACACATAAAACCCCAAAGAAATTACAGATGTATTATTTACAGACTTATAATGAGAGAATTAAACATGTTTTCTAGATATAATATCAATATGAAAAAATCAATTGTACTTCTATATGTATTAGCAAACACAAATAAAAATTTTTTTAAATAGCATTCATAATAGCATCAACAATATGTAAGAACAAATCTAACAAATGTGTTAAGACTTCTACTGAATAAATTTTAAAATGTTATTAACGGGCATTTAAAAAGACCTAAATAAATGGTCATAGATTGAAAACCTCAATATTGTAAAAATATAAATTCTCCTCCAGTATAATCCCAACTAAATGCCCAAATTTTTTAACAATATGATAAACTGAGTGTCAAATGTGTATGGAACAGAAAAGGATTAATAAGGTGAATAAGAACCAAGAAGAACAACAATGTGGGAGGTGTGCCCCACCAAGGATCAAGAATTACTATGATGTAAGAATTAACTGTGGATCAGTGATAGGCAAACAGACCAGTGGGACGGAATAGTGAGCCCAGAAACAGACCCAGGCATGTAATATGGGCATTTGTTGTATGACAGAGGTATCATGGTAGTTTGGCAGGGAAAGGATAGATTTCAATAAATACTGCTAGGACAATTGGGTATCCATATGTTTTTTAAAAAAGAAAAAATTATACCTCTACCTTACATCATGTACAAAATAACTCCAATCAGTTCGTGATCCAAATAGGAGAGGATAAACTATAAAACTTAAAAAAAAAAATACAGGAGAATAATTTCATGAGTGCAAGGTCAACGAGAATGCCTTAAACAAAATACAAGAATTGTAAGGAGAAGTTTGTCTATTCCACTACATTTAAAAGAAAACCTGCTTATCAAAAGACACCATTAAGAGACTGAATAGAAAAACTATAGGTTGGGGAAACACATAACCAACCAAGGGCTTATTTTCAGAATATTAAAAACTCTCCCAAGACAATAAGACAAAAATAGACAACATAATAGAAAAACATCTGCAAAAGATTCAAGTCTTCTGCTTTACAAAAGGTAACATTCAAATGACCAGTAAATATATGAGAAGGCATCCAATCTCATTAATTATCTGACATACACAAATAAAAACCAAAATGAAATACTACCGTACTTCTACTAGATTGACAAAAAAGTTATGCTCTGAAAATGCCAAATGTGGGGAGAGTGTAGCATATTGGGAATCCTCATACACACTTGGTGTGAAAACTATAATCACTAATTTTGGCACTGTCTACTCAAATCAAAGATATATTTATCCCATGACTCAATGATTTCAATCTTGGGTATATATCTTAGAGAAATGGGTGCACATGTGCCCCAGGATTATTGCAGACTGTTTGTAGCAGCGCAAATCTGGGATGTCCATCCTGCATATAGTGGAGAAATTACGGTATATTCATACAATAGTATGCCATGCCGCATTGTAAATGAATATGCTATGTGGATAAATCTTACAAATATACAGGGAGCCAAAGAAGTCAGACACAAAAATATGATGCCATTTTTATAAAAGTTCAAAAAAGGTATTTCAGGGCATTCATTCATATTTAGTAAAACTAAGTAGAAAAGCTGGACATCACAAGGGTCCAGAGAAGCCTGAGGAGTTGTGATGGGGAGGAGGGCTCATGGGCTGCTGGCAATGATCTTTTCCTGGCCCGACGTGGTAATTATATTCGTGCTCTCTTTTTTTTCTTTTTTTACTGTTGTAAAATATACATAACCTAAAATTTACCATTTTAACCATCGTTAAGTGTACAGTTCTGTGGCCTTAGGTATATTCATACCGGTATGCAACCACTGCTGTTCATTTTTACATTGATTCAACTAACTGTAAAAATGTTTTATGTACTTTTCTGTATGTTGATTATATCTCACAAGAAATGAAACCAAAATAGTACAAAGTCAAGGGGGGTGTGTGTTTGAAGGTTTGGTTACAGAGGTATTAACATTAATACTGTTTGTCATAGGAAAAAAAATCTGAAACATTGAACCACTGCTTTGGACCACACGAAGGGATGAATCACATACATCATCACATATAGAGCCACAGAAGGGAGTTCATGCAGCCTCCAGAGATGATATCATAGAAGAATATTTCATGGCATCTAAAGACAACTGAGGGACATAGTAAGGTGGAAAAATATATTTATGATACACTATGCACAAATATTCCAATGTTTTAAAATAGACTACAGATATTTATGCAAGGAAAAAGACTGGGGGAAATACATTATAATGTTAATTATGGTTCTATGTGGGTGATGGTTTTATATGATTTTTGTTTTCTTTGTTTTGCTCATTTGTATAGTTTCAGTTTTGAGCAATGAAGATGGATTACTTTTTAAGGAAATAAAAAGGAACCTGGTATTAGGTGAGAGGTGTATTTAGAAAATACCTGTTATCCTACCAGCTCCTAGTCATCCATTTGAATATAACTTTTCCCTAACAGTTACCTTTTTCCTACCTGGTTACTGGTTCTCCCAGAGCCCCAGCTCTGACAGCAAAATCAACATCTAGCTGTATGCTTTGGAAGCAAGTAGGCCATGGGGGGAGGGGCGGGGGAGGTGATCCTCTAGAATAGTCTGCTCCTAATTGAAAGGAAGTGAAAACCTCCCAATGTCTCAGGGAGGGCTGATGGATCGTCCTTCAGTTCTCGTCCACCTGGCCTGCTGCCTCTTAAGGAAACCAAGAGAGGAAAAATGAAGTCTATCTAACACAGGGAATGAGGGGAGTCATTCGGATGATATAGCACCAGGTCTCCATAAAATGTGTGAGGTGGGCTGGGCAGTGAAACGAAGGGCACCAGTTACAGTGTTCACATCTGACTTCACGCTGGGTAAGTAGGTACCTGAAGACACCAGACAATGGGTGAGTATAGAGGACTCCACACTCAACACACAGATATTCCCGGTGGCCGCGGTGGGTTCATCCTGTGCATCCCTGGTAGCGCGTCACAATGAAATGTCCCAAGTGGTATAGTTTCCCCATGCGACTGATCCCCTCAGCCCTTGGGCTATGACCTCCCGTCTGGGCCAGTGCTTCATAAATTTACAGAAGGAGTCACAGAGTATTTTATGGCAGGTAAAGATAGTCAAAAACCATGACGCGGACAAAGGATGCTCATAATCCATTACGGATATGTGGGACATGCAACTACTATAATTTTTATTATACATGTCTATGGGTGTCATGACATATAAAAGATGGCAAAGTACTGGAGCTACTATAGGTCATCCTTGCATTAAATAAAATCTGAGAAAAAGAAGAGCTTCCGGGGTTGGGGGAGGGGAGGTGCAGATGGGCTTACGGGTTGTGGTACTATTTTTCAATGGAATTGAGTTACTGTTAACAGGTGTGCTGTAAAATAGGGGTGAAATGAATTTGGGCAAACTTAAATTTAGTAAGAATATACATGGTTTCAGGAATTCCTAGGGTCTTTAACCGATGAAAATGCATTGTGACTCTGCTATGCATTTCTCTCTACTGTGCAAGTAGAAATAAGATGGCGTTACTGTGCAAAACCTTTGTGACCACAGAAGAGCATGTAAGGAATACACTTTGGAAATTTCTTTAGTAAAGGAATCCTTCTCTTGCTGTTTTATCCACTCAGGAGGGACAGTAATGCTCTATTTTTGCACAGACTTCACCCAGTGTGTGGTAGAGAAGGGATCTGTCTCTACACAATGTTTCAATACTTTCCTATCTGATGATATGGCTGTCCCCACACTGGTTTTTCCTTGTATTGATGGCTAGTGATAAACCTAATAAAGCTCAAACTACACTACTAACAAGTATCAGAGGTCTTCATCAACCAGACTAAGTCCAGAGCCTTTGCAAAATGACCTCCCAGAACTCAGAGGTAATCCACTGCTGGAACTGTTAATACTTTGCTAGAGTGTATACTTGGTCTTTGCTTTCAGTGTATTTTCTTTCCCGGAAGAGAAAACAAATGCGCTCAAAAGAAATAAACAGAGGAGTGTGTAGAAATACCTTAAAAATGGCAGCTTTATGACTTTGCCAAAAAAAGGGAAGAATGAAGGCATAATTTATCTATGTACACTGACATGCTTGCCACACACAACTGTCACTGTTTATGGCACTCTTGATCTTCTTTGAAAACAATGGAATATAAATATTCAGTCAGAAGGATTGTCTTATAAATGGAGTCAAGTTGTAATAAGGACTAAATTAAGAACATGGCTAAGAATTATATAGCCTTCTTACTTCACTTTTTCTAAGCTTCCAGGTACACCCCTGCCCTTTTTTTTTTTTTTTTTTGGTAGTAACAGAAACTCTAGCCATAGGAGCAAAATCCAAATGAAGTCTGCAAGCTAAAAGAAACAGAACTTAGCATTTATTCTTTGTTTCTGCTTCCACTTGGAAGGTGTCTTTTCCCCCTAAGAAACACATTTAAAAGGATATAAAAGTGGCTTTCTATTTTTGACCAGAAGTATAAAATGAAAGACAATGGAGAAAAAAATATTAGCTTTTCCAGACTTGAAATAATACGTGCTTTTTCCCGGTTTTCCAACTTTTGAAACCAAGTCTGGTAAAATGCTTAATTCATTCCGCTGGTGAATCACCTTTCCTTTGTGGGAATATTAATGCCAAGCTAAAATTTCTCCATATGAGGAAGGAAAAAAATTTAAATGCGGCAAAGCTGGGAGTAGATTGGAAAATAAAAGCATTCTGCCTCTACCTCATTCATTCTCCCTTCATCGTTTGGAGGTCCTGTGGGCTGTAGCAGTGCATCATTGAAGTGGTACCTTCAGGTGCTTCACTGAGACATAATTAAAATTGATGCTGTCATCCTGTGTCTCCTTGCGCAATTTGTCTAACTCCTTGCAAATGGCAAAACAGAGCTCTTCGTTATGATTTTGTTCAAGAAACTGTCCAAGATTTCCTTGAGGTGCTCTAAAAAACTGTTCCGCCAACTGGAAGAGAACTTAAAGGTCACCAAGTTCCCTAAAGGGGTTTCCTTAGCAATATATCCATGTGGTCCATTTGAATGGACCTGCTATTACAGGCAAGACTGTATCCAAGATATTCCATTTCAGAGTTGAACAGCACTAATGAACTTTTAAAATCTCCCGTATATTTATTTATTCCCTCAGAAGGTCTGTTATCAGACTCATACTATGAACTTCCCATTGGAAAGAAGGCTATGATAGGCAATAAGATCCCATCCCGTAGTGGAGCTCACAGTCTAGCAGGAAGGCAAACATCTAGCTAGTAATTAACAATACCACGTGAATACCACATCGAGAGGAAGTCACCAATGCTGTGGATTTAACCTAGGGGTCCGGAAGGCCACCCTCCCTGAGGAAGCAAATTCAAGAAACCTCCTAAAGGATGCTGAGTGAAGATGGGCCTGAGGAGGGTACCAAGATGGAGGGAGAAATATGAGCTGTAGATCTTCAGAAATAAGAGAGCTATGCACTGGTTTCCTGTCTTTCCTGTTTTGGTGCAACATGCACCTTTAGTTTTACATAGGCTAAACCCACTTGTTCCTCATAGAAGACTAGTAATAAGATTCTGTTTTCTACTACTTTCTTTTCTTCTGTGCTTTTTTAAAATAGGATGATTTAAAAATAAGCGCTACTATTTGCCGAACTTCACTTCATGCCAAGCCCACTGACTTCCCACAAAACCTTCTATTTTATCCAGTTATTTTGAGGGCGACTGGGGTTCAGAAGGTTACCCAGCCAGGCTACGGCTGAGCTGGATTCAAAACCAGATCCGAGACTTTCAAGTTCAAGATTTTCACCACTTTACTGAGGTTTCTTCACATTCAGGTCTACAAAAAACTTCATCGAAACGCTGTGGGTGGTGTGGAGGGTGCATATTTGTTAAAAAGACAGATTCCCAGGGCTCGACCAGCTGTTTTGAGTCTGAATCTCCGAGGATGTGGTCTGGGAATTTGTATTTTGACAAATCCCCCAGGTGCTTGCCTTGCATTTGAGAAGCACTGAACTTCATCCCAGTTCCATGCGTTTGTGAGAGAGAAGGGGGTGTTGGGGAGAGAGGAGGGAGAGGGAGGAAAAATGGGGAGAGAGCAGGAAAGGGAAAGAAAGGAGATAGGCAGACAGCCACTGACGTAGTTTACTGTACTCTTCTTGCCCAAGTTCTTGGAATGCTCTTCTGGTTATTTGCTGAAACACTGCAATGCAGAATGGTCACGATTTTCAAATGGCAACAAATTTAGTCTCGTGTACTGGCAAGATGTCTAAGCAGGGCTCAGGGAGCTGCTGATTCAGGCTTCAGCCAAGCTGTGAAAAGTGAGGCTTTTTCAGAGGAAGTGAGATAAGACAAAAACTTACAAAAACAAACATCCTGAGGCCAGTGTTCAAAAGGCCACTGGCAAAACCTATAGTCTAACGCGCGAAGTGAGCTAAACAAACACATTACTGGTCCATCCAGGAAACGTGAAGCAGATGCCTGGAAGCGGGATTGTGTTTTCAACCTGGGTAGAAATATCCTGGGGAGTGATGATACGGAATCAGACACAAAGTTCCGATAAAAACAACAAGGTGGGGTGGGGGGGATTCTCAACAAGCAGTGTATCCAGGATGGACAGGAGGTTCTCCAGAGCAAGTTCAGGGTAGGAGGGAGACCGGTGCTCCAGTCTTTTCTTTTTTAAAAAAAATTAATTAATTAATTTATTTATTTTTTGGCTGTGTTGGGTCTTCGTTGTGGTGCACGGGCTTCTCACTGCAGTGGCTTCTCTTGTTGCGGAGCACAGGCTCTAGACGGGTGGGCTTCAGTAGTTGCGGCAGGCAGGCTCAGTAGTTGTGGCTCACGGGCTCTAGAGCGCAGGCTCAGTAGTTGTGGCGCATGGGCTTAGTTGCTCCGTGGCATGTGGGATCTTCCAGGACCAGGGCTCGAACCCGCGTCCCCTGCATTGGCAGGCGGATTCTTAACCACTGCACCACCAGGGAAGCCCTCCAGTCTTATTTAAGGACGTATGTCCTACTTTCCTCCTCATCATGGGATGACCTCAGGGCTACTAGTCAACGAAGGAGTGGTGATGAAGGCCCAGCAGCCAGGGACAAAGCTTTAGAGGTTTTGATACTGAAAAGATTATGGTGCCGCCTCCCACCTCCTATTACGTAGTTTAAAATAAAAACAATACCAATTCAAAATATGAACAAAGGTAGTTCAGCAGCATTTCGAGTTTTCCTCTGAGACCAATTCAACGCTTTTTTGAAAATGCATAATATCAGTGTCCAGCTTAAAAAAAAAAAAAAAAGGTTCTGTGTACTTCACTGGTACACTGTACAGAAGTTTAGTCTGATGAGAGGGAGTCCACGAAATGCTTATCAAACTCTGCGACATAGACGAAATACTGACTCAATGTTAGTTATTATTATTTATAATAATAGCAACCTACGTTCCCAATTACATTTACTGCAGCTTCCTTCCCTTTAAAGGAATGCTAGGGCTCTCCTTTCTGTGGACTCACTTTTGCTAGTATTTTACTATGGGGCATTGTTGGAACTTGGCTCTGCAGATATGTGGAAGTTGACCCTTGCTTCCCTCTCCTCAGAGTCAGTCCAAATCTCTGACCTGGTTTCCCACTGAGCCCTTTCTTTCCTACACTTTCTCTGTCCCACTATGACATTTAATTAGTTATCATTTTTTGCTTGCGTTTAATTAAACAAACACTGTTTGCACTAATCTTGGAATCATTCACTGAATGCCATCTAACTCTTGACATTTATTTAGGAAACATCATTTTGCAGAGTTTTTACAGCACGAATATTTGATAACCAGAGTAATTCCAGACACTCTCCAATCACAGGCTTATTTCTCTTCTTCTATATGATAATACCAGTCAGGTCAACCTAAAAATTCATTATGACTCTATCACACTGAAATTTCAACTGCATTTTGCATTTACATAATCAGTAATAACTGGGAAAATTATAGTACATTTTAAGGTAACCACACATTTTTTTTGTCATGCCTTGAAAAATTGCATGTATTTGCTCAACAGAAAATTTTCCTCGGGAAATGATTTATTTTACTACCAGCAATTTTAAATATTGCATTTGTCATGGTAATGTCTAATTATTATTACAAGTAACTTTTTCCAGATCTAGATCTGGCTATGGGCAAGATATACTCTATGGAAAGGAAAACAAAGCAACAACAAAAACTCTTAGCCACTATTTCCTTTGTTAAAAAGTTGCATTCAGGTCATTTAGTTCTGCTCATGACATCAAGGATGCCTATTTTTATGAAAAGCTGGTTTTAGAGAAGGAAAATTGGCCTTTCCTTATGATGCCTAATGATTCATGGTTGTTAGAGAACTCCTTCATAGAACAAAGCAGGTTGGATTTGTTGGGGGAATTTGCATTCCACAGCACCTCTAAGGATCTCTATGGGGGTCAGGGATTTAAGTCCTGGAAATTGTGTTTGGGCTCCAAGTTTTCGGTTCCATTTATTGCAGTCTCTGAGGGCAATTGTACAAACTGGTAAGAGGCAACAGTGTGAATTGATGCAAGACACCACTGCCAGCAAAAAGACCCAGGGGCCACCAAGGGTCTCAGCTCTCGGTAATAAGGCAGAGATGCTCACTAAGAATGGAAAGAAACACGGGCAACAGAGAAAGGGAGCCATAATGTGGGACCAAAATGGGTGCAGAATGGTTTAACTTTTAAAAATTACATTAGGAATTTGGAATTAATAGATACACATTACTATATATAAAACAGATAATCAACAAGGAACTACTGTTGATTCCTATGGCACAGGAAACTATATTCAATATTTTACAATAACCTACAATGGAAAAGAATCTGAAAAAATACTATATATATATATATATATATATATATATATATATATATATATATATATATATATATGGTATACATATATACTATATATACATAAAGTCTCCTACATACGAACCTTCAAGTTGCGAACTTTCAAGGATGCGAATGTGCATTTGCACGTCCAATCCCGTAAGTTAGTTCAAGTGTCTGGTGTACATTATCAAGTGTGTGCATCCTCTACAAATGGTTGTGCTTTTATGTACTTCACTGTACAGTACTATATAGAGTACAGTAGTACAGTATCTTTATTTCAAGCCCAAGATGTCTGGAAGCAAACATAAAAGCAGCGGTGATGTATCTGGTACTACTGTACTTTTCCAGGTACTGTACTGTAAGATTAAAAATGTTTTCTGTATTTTTTGTTTGTTTTTTATGTATTATTTGTGTGAACAGTATTATAAACCTATTACAGTACAGTACTATATAGCCGATTGTGTTAGTTGGGTACCCAGGCTAACTTTGTTGGACTTACGAACAAATTGGACTTAATGCACTCTCAGAATGGAACTCGTTCATATGTAGGGGACTTACTTGTATATATATAACTGAATCACTTTGCTGTACACCTGAAACTAATACAACATTGTAGATCAACTATATTTCAATAAAAAGTTATTTGCTTTGAAAAAATTACATATTCTCTAAGTCCGCCTGGGGATAGCCAAGGTTTTCTAGCCTCAGAAGCATCTCATTGAGCTGTGAGAGGATTCTTTCCTATACGCACTTGCTCATCTCACCCAAGTTCCTGATTCTTTCATTTATCTCTACCTAAGTGCTAGTTATTGGTAATCCTGGGGCAGATCGTGTTTTATCAAATTTATTCTGAGCACTTACTATATCAAGAGTGATAAATACCCTATTTTCTGAGTTCTACAAAGTCCATCCATCAAGTTACTGTTGGGGTATAGGGAGAATACTGTATTGATACCATAAGGTATATCCCCAGTTCATAAACTTTATCTAAAATATGAAAGAAGAGAGTTTATCTTAGAAGGGGGTGCTTGTGGAACATTTAAGAACACAGTTATAATAAGAATACGGCTTTAAATTAGATTGACTTAGGTTTAAATCCTGGCTCTGCCATTGCTGAGTGAACTTGAACACGTTATTTAAACTCCCTATGTTTCAGATTCTCATCTTTAAATCGGGACGATGGGCATTATTTCACAATTTTTTTGAGAGGCTGAACATAATGTTAGCAAAGCATCAATACAATTGCCATCATTAGCATTCTTCTAAGATTTGAGCTAGAGATTCAAAATGTGATGGTTGTCAACATAGAGGGACTAGGTGAGGGAGTAAGCATAATGATTAAGAATTTGGAACTTGATATGTGAGTTTCAATCTCAGCTTTGCAACTTCCTAGTTGTGTGACCTTGGTCTTACTCATCCTCTCTCAGGGCCTCAATTTTTCTCATCAGTAAATAGGGATAACAATAGCACTGATCTCCAAGAGTTAATGGAAGGATTAAATTAATGACTATACATAAAATGACCAGCCCAATGCTTGGTACACTGTAAGTATTCAATAAATATTAGCAATTTTTCTTGTTATTATTATACTATGCTTATTTAAAAATTTTTTCTACTGCAGTAAAATATACATAACATAAAATTTACCATTTTAACCATTTTTAAGTGTACAGTTCAGTGGCATTAAGTGCATTCATACTGTTGTGTAACCATCACCACCATCCATCTTCAGAACCTTTTCATTTATCCCAAACTGAAACTCTGTACCTACTAAGCAACACTCTCCATTCCCCCTTTTCCCAGCCCCTGGAAACCACTCTCCTACTACCTGTCTCTATGAATATGACGACTCTAGGTATCTCACATAAGTGGAATCATAGAGCATTTGTCCTTTTGGGTCCGGCTTATTTCACTTAGGGTAATGTGTTCAAGGTTCATCCATGTTGTAGCATGTGTCAGAATTTCTTTCCTTTTTAGGGCTGAATAATATTCCATTGTATGTATATGCATTGGTTAATATTCCATTATATGTATATGCATTGGTCATTCGTCCATGTGTTGATGGATATTTGGGTTGCTTCCTTTTGGCTAGTGCGAATAATGTGAACATTGGTGTATACAACACTTAACAAAACACAACCTCAGGGAACATGAGAGAGAAAACCCTAGGGAGCCCCAACATTTAAAGGGCAGGCAAAGGAAGACTTACTCCCTTAAGAAAGTTAGAGTCTTTGAATGATTTTAAGTAGAGGCAGGGTTTGGTCTCATTCGTGGTGTGTTGGCAAAATATGTCAGGAGTCTGATTTTGGACAGTGGCACTGAACACAGTATGTTCAATAGTGAACATGCATGCACACCAGAGGAGTCTCACAAACAGGGATCATACAAGCAAGAACAGCCTAATCAGAACTTCACAGCACCTTCGAGAAGGATCTGCTATCCTTGGGTACTTGGAATGTGCTTGGCACTCTGCTAAGTCCACTACATCGCATTTTTAATCCTCTATGCTGCCCCCAAAGAGTACCATCCCCATCCAGCAGATGAGGAAACCAAGCATCATTGTGTAACGGCTTGTCATTTCAGAGACCTAGCTAGTGGTCAAGCCAGCATTTCACTCTGGGCCTGCCACCTGCTAACATCTGGATTCAAAAGCAATGTGCTCTGTGTCAGTCCTGAATGAGGCAAGAACTCCTCCCACATTCAGCGAAGAATCCTCTGAATCCTTGCTCTGGCTTGATTATCTCTTGGAACTCTGCGTCTTTAAGACATTTCCAGAATCAAAGAGGGTCCTTTGAGTGTCTAATGGACTTGACACATTCATACTCATACATTTTTAGCTTGCCAAGGAAACCCAAACAGCAGCTCAGCATCTGATTTCCCCAGTATCTTCTTCACTAAATGTTCAAGTGATGCTCTATGGATCACAGCACGGTAAAGCCATACAAAGATTAGATCACAGGCCAGGAAATTTCCCTGATCATAACCCCCTTCTATTTCAGGTTCTAAAAAAAAAGGCAACTCAAGTAAGAAAATCACTTCTAATATCTTTTGCTGCCTTCCATAATATGGTTTTTATTAACTAGATGTGTGGCGCAATGGTAGCATACCATACAATTTAACTCTTCCAAGGCAGTCCCTGAAGCTCTATTTTCCTTTGCGGTGAGTTCACTCATGCCCAGTAAGAGAGACATGAGTAGCCCATACCCTGAGTATTTCTTTCTAGAAATACTTGAAATGATTTGTGGGTGACTCCTCAATAATTAAGGTGTTATCACAAGTTGAAAAGCCATTTCAAGAGATTCAAGAGGCAAAAACAACTCCCTTTCTATAAAATGGTTAGATACCAGGTACAACTCTTTAACAGGGTTGAAGTGATGATCAAATATGGTGCTGGATATAAATCTATTTTCCACACTATAATATGCCTTACATATGTAAGGGATTACTATTATTTTTATTACAAACGGACCTGTTTTACATTTGATGTTACAAACTTGAAAGCACATCTGCATCAGAAAGCTATTGATGTATCGATACCATGTTGAAATCTAAATTAAATGTTTAGCTTCTTCTTTCAGCAGGCTTACAATCCTAGGAAATTGGCATATGTGACTAGGGGGTTGAAGGAATGATCTAGATCTGGGTTTCTCAAACTGACCACTATTGACACTGTGGTCCAGATAATTCTCTATTGTGAAGGCTGCCCTGTGCATCATTGGGTGTTTAGAAGCATCCCTGGCCTCTGCCTACCTTCATCTCTGAGTCATGATAATCAAAAAGTATCTAGACACTGCAAAGTCCCCTGGGAGGCGAAACTGCCTGACACTGAGAACCAGTGCTCTAGACAACGGGGCTGGAAAGGCTGGCATATCAGCATGGACGCTCAGTTCCATATTATTTAAAATTCTTCAGTGCTGTTTCTGGTTTGTGAGACAAATTCATTTTTATCCTTCTCCTTGACAAATGTGAGAAATTGAATTGAAGGTTCTGTAGAGTGCCACTGAATTCATGTAGCTGATGGCTAAGGCTTCTAGAGGATTAGCCATACTTGGCTAAATTAGCATTTGGGATTATGTCAGCATGGAGACACAGAAATGAGCAAAAAAGTAAAAGCAAATGAGGTGGGGCTTTGTTTCCTCTGTGCCAAATGTTTTATATTTTCAGTGTAATAAAAGACAAATTGCCAGCACTGCCCACACACAATTCAACATATAAACTCTCTCTCTCTCTATCAAGCCCCCAAGATTCTGCACTCTTCTCTTGTAGGCAAAACAGAAAAAAAAAAAAAAAAAATTCAAGACAAATCAGCCTGCTAAGCAGTAATTCGTTTTTCTTTTTCTTTTGTGAACAGAAAACTTCACCAAGTTCTCAATCTCTGAGGAGAACTTTATCAAAATTACTTGCTATTGCTACCTATTAAATAAGATACCAAAATCCTTGGAGCTTATCAGTTTCAAAGACATCTGAAATATAAAATATGTGTCATACTTGGCACTTGAGTTACACCTTGCGCTGAAAGCCCACCAAAGACTCTATAGTTTAATTAAGGCTTCAAATTTAGAGAGGGCAAGAAAGACGTAGATTAAGTTATCAGCCCGAGGTCCTGTGGATGGAAAATGACAGACGAGAACGTGAACACCAGAGGAATTTTGAAGTCTATTTCCCAAGTTATTTTCTATCTCTCTCCCCTACTTTCTGTCTTTTGCCCCCTCACTCTGCTTCCTTTCGCTTATTACTGAGGATTCTGTCAACACAATGCTCGGCTCCTCACAGATGCTCAAGAAATACCTATCACTCAGTGAAAGAAGACTCAAACCACAGATACCAAGGGAAATAAGTTAAAGCAACTTGCCATTGAAAATATTATTTGCCTTAAAAGACTACGGTATCATGACTGTTTCAAAGTGAAAGTGTTGGTTAACATCACTCTGAATTCATGGCCACAGATCCCAGATGGATGTTCACCAATGCCCGGCAATCCAACTGTACTGGACATTCGATACCCTACTTTCTCCAAAACCATAAATCAAGAACCTTAGAAACCCACAGACATCTTTGGTGGACAATCAAATACTAAAATAAAAACAATTTTACAGGTAGGAGTGGGCCTAGCACAGCTTAAATTAAAAAAAAAGTCTGCTTTTGATAAAGGCTATCCACAATGAGGGAAACATCTCAAGGCCAGTCAAAAATCTCCACTGGAGTTTGAAAATTCACAGCTCTTGAGCCTCAATGCACAGTCATTTGAAACCAGATGTCATGCCCTCCTTTCTTTTCAGATAATCCATGAGCATAAGTGCAGAAAAATCAGAAACTCATTACGCTGGCTATTCTCTGCCTTCTCCATTCAACCCCATGTCAAGGAAACAGAAAAGAGACCAGGGGCTAGTGCATCCCCTCCTAACCTTGCCAGAGAAGCTCACTACCATGGCAACCACACGCACATGCAGACATTTGCAGAACCCCAGAAGTTCAAGTGCTTTGCACATGACTATAATCACAGATATAGGCGCTTTGTATACTCACAATCTCTGGCAAATGACAAAGTTTAAAGCAGCAGCCATGGCCTTCCAGCTTCCCTAATTGTTATTTCCCCTGAGAATGCTTAATGGAATTCATGCAATGTAATCAGACTTATACAAACATTTCACATTCATGTCAGCTTTGACCCGGGTCCAAATGAGTACAGCCAATGACAAGGGAACAGATAAATAAATACATCTCACTTGTGCTGCACTTGAACTATTGTAATCGCCTACTATCTCAACCCCCTGCTTCCACCCTATTCCTTTTTCAACCCATCTCCTCCGCCAAATTGAGTGTGAACGCTGCAGCTGGAGTGATAGTTCTAAAATGGAAATCAGACCACGTCACCTCCCCGTTTAAAACTGTCCAGTGCCATTTCAGTGTCTGGGACTATCTGGCCTCTGCTTGAGTCACCTTCCCTTTGTCCCAGTATGCTCTCGCCACAGCCTCCAGTCAGCCCAAGCTCTTCCTAGGAGTAGACCTCAGTCCAAGAAACTTCACCCCAGTCTCACTGTGCACACGCCCCCATTCAGGTGGAGGTTCTTCAGACACCTCTCCCCCGAGGACTTTATCTACATAGATCTCCCCCTCCATTCTGCATCAGAGGACTCTGATCGCTTTCTTCATAGCAACTGTCTCAGTTTGCAAAACTTGTTTATAAATAGTCATGTTCACTTATTTCCTTATCTCTTCCTTCAAAGACTGTAAGATGTAAGAGATTGTGTCTATCTCACTCTCTGCTGTAGAGCAAGTTTCTAACTGTGCCAGACATGGAGTTAGCACAATAGACGTTGCTTAAATGAACAAATATCTATCTATATACAAAGAGGATGACAGCTGTGAAGGGACACATTTGCCCCCAAGAAGAGAACAAATTTAAGCCTTCTGCCCAAAGATTACATATACCCATCTAGCCCTCTTTGTCTTTTCCATTCTGTTCTCTTGCCCTTTGACCAAGTTTGGGATTTACAGGAACTCACCATTTCCCAATGTGGTAAAGGCCGAGGAAGCCCCGAATCAGTCTATTGCTTACTTTTCATCCCAAGATTTTTGACCCCTGTATACTTTGAGACATCTAACCTTGATTCATTTATACTTGATGAAAACGATTTTATCTAATTGTCCTCAGTTTTTTTTTTAATCAAAACCTTCTTTCACTGATCCAGGAAGTCATATTTTGTCAAGACTAGATGAACTTGAACCCGGAGAGGTTTGAATTCTACTGCAACCTCAAAAACCGCAAAAATGGAAGAAATTCAGAAAGTCAGATAGGTCCTTGTGCCTCGTCGGTAGGGCCTAATCTTGGGAAGATTTGTGTGTTACCAGTTTCACCCCCACTGAGCTTTCTTGGTACAGACACATGATGCAATGCGGGGACTCCAATGTGAGAAGGCAGTTTTCACAGCAACCCCTTTTAGCCTCTTGAGTTTCTAACGTAACCTCTGAAAACAGCTGGACCAAATTCCATCTTGCCCCAGACCCACACAGCCCTCCTCTGCATTGTGTTCAGTTTGAGGACAAAGGAAGTTCAGGAAGGAGCACGGAGCAAGATGTGATTTGGCGAAGCGATTACAGCTGCTTTGCAAGCAGCCACCCAGAATGCAGATTTTATTGGTTTGTTTTTTTTTTAACCTTTAAATGACTTATGGATCTGTACACTTTGATACTTTTTTTCCCCAAAGCTGAGACAGAAGGCTTAACCCTAATGGGTGTTGTCCTACCATTAAAACGAACCCTGGATATTCACGAAGAAAACTTCCTCATGACCTGGTTAATTCCCAGATATACAAAAACCACCACAGCCCTTAATTTCCCTCAATGAGGTCCAGCAAAATTTAATTCAATGACGGATGTGACATTTTCCAACTATGAATAAGAGTTGTTTATGCAGGCAACAGGGTGTAAGAGAAAAGAGATCCAACCTTAAGCTTGGAGCCTGACAATCTTGGGCTTATGTCTTAGCTCTTTCACCTGTAAATGACATTACCTTGACCTCAGATTTCTCATCTGAAAAGCAGAGCTAAGTAATAGAAACTTATACATCAGAGGATTACTTTGAGATTCAAATAAGTTAATGCAGATAAGATGCTTAGCAAAGGGCCTGGCATATATTATATACTCAATATGTAAAAGCCAGTATCATTATTGCTTTTTTTTTTCTTCCTTCAGAATGAGAAATAGGTAATAGCAAAGCTGTCTGAGGTGGAATTTGGGCATTTGATTGGGATCCTTCAGTAGTGAAACACACACGGGTATGAGTCAGCCATGGCACGTACAGTTCAAATTTCTGCTACAGCAACATGGTGATTCATGGCATGAATCTCAGGGACTGCTTTCAAAGAGACTAAACTCCAAGTATCAAGTGTCTATTATTTTTTATATTTACTGGAATTTGAGATACGAAACGAACTAAAATTCAACTACATACAAAAATATTTTTCATCCAAAAATGAAGTTTACCTTAAAATCCCACATTACAAAGATATGTGAAGGAGATAGTCCCATGCACTGCTAGTGGAAACAGAACTTGGTATAACCATTTCGGAAAAGGGTACAAGAATATTTACTGAATTTTTTGAAAGCTTATGAATCTTGAGACCTAGCAATTTCACTTCCCTACATTTAACATTTGAGAAACACCTACCTGAAGAGATATGTACAAAATATTCAGAATAGTGAGAACTTGGAAACTACCAAAAGGTGTTTCACTTTTAAGTAAGAGATGCTAATTCTATAAGAAATAACTCTAAATATCTCAACAGATTAACAATTTGATGCAGGGTTCACAGGCAGCTCAGGTGGTGATTTCAGGACCCAGCCTTATTTCATCTGTGGCTCTGCCATCCTCTAGGACCTTGGCATCTTCTGCTAAATGCTTTGCATCTAGCTGGCACATGAGATATGAGAAAAGGCATGGAAGACTTCATACCATTTTAACAGATTGGGACTGTAAGTATCATACATCACGTAGTTCCACAATCCCGTGGACAGGACTCGGTAACCTACCTATTCCTAATCACTATGTGGTCTAGATACAGGTTCGGGAAGAAAGGGAACCAGGGCTTTGATGAACAACTACTCAGTTTCTGTCACAAACACTACGAGAATACTGAAAGAAGAGGGCAGATCTAAGTTTATTGGTAAATGAGCCTTCCAAGACATACTATTGAGTGAAAAAGTAAGCAAGAGGCATGTCATAGGATGGGTTCCCTACAAAGCAGACTATGAGTTTACTGTTTACTGTTTAGGATATTTATTAAGGAATATTCTTGCTTATCAACATCTGAGGAAGCAGGATTGGGCAGAGGGAGAGCTATAACACAGACCCAACAGCAGCCTCAGTCACCCCATGCAGAGCTCTCAACCTTGAAAGGTCATTCTGAGTTGTTTCAAGTTGGGCCAACGTAGCAAGACATTTATAGCCTTGCAATGAACTTGCATAAGAACTTGTACACTGGAACTAGATCAGTTATTGGATGTTGGCTGACTCTGGAGGGGGTGAGGCTGAGATGGCTCTGTGCCACTGAGGCAATCTGTGAAGGGCCTGACAGCTAGAACTGTCTGCTGACAGCATTCCCTACTGAGGCAATGAGTCCTTCATTACAGAGGGAGTTGGGCAATGCATCACAGTGTCTACCACATAGCTAAACAATACAGTCTATTATTACTGTAAAACAAAACAAATCCATGCTTATGTTCTTTGGCTAAATTTATATGTAAATACAAAGAAAAAAACTGGGTAGATAAAAAACTGGACACTTTATATAATAATAAATAGATGTCAAGATTGTAGTGTTCCTTTTCAGAAAAGGAGGCAGGTCTGAGATGGAGGTTAAAGGTCAAAAAAAAAAAAAGAAATTCAATCATATCATTATAATGTTTAATATTTTAAAACAAAGAAAATGAATTGATTTTTAATCATGTAATAGAAATGGAATAAAACTGTACTTGAGATGTGCTTGTACAAGTATATCTGATAAGGAAATCAATCAAAACAATAGTCTACAAAGAGCAGGACCTACCTTTTCAAGAGCATCACATTAAAATAACTCTATTTTTAACTCAAGGGTTGATCAGCTTTCCTTCTCTCTTCTTCCTCCCACAGCTCTTTGGCCATTTCATTGCTTACTAATATCTCCATTGAAGGGTGACTGGGACTAGGGGCCCTGGGTGTGGGGAGGAGAGGAAGGAAACTAGAAGCAGCAATTTCCATTCCTTGCTAGCAATGCTGGCAAAGAAGTTTAGTGGGGGAAATGCTGAAAATCAGGTATTTGGATTATCTGAGCCTGTCGACCATCTGTATTACACCTTCTTCCCATTAGCACAGACTCATGAGACTTGGTCATAATTGCATTTGCAGTGATGGTGACTGAAACAAGATTGTTTTCAGTGATTATGTGGTTCTGATTAAACCTTTTTTTTTTTTTTTTCTCTTTCAAATGGCACATCCTAACAAGGCATTCTGAGGAAAGAGACATTTCCTATGGTATTCAGTACCATATGAATGTAACATATCTATACATCTTACAGGATGAGTAACCATCTAGATAGACCAGGACAGTTTCCTTGAATTTGAAAGGGCATCGTATCTTTTGTTTTGGCCTGGTAATAGAATAGTTTATGTGGGAGGTCCAGTAGTAAAAAAAAAAAAAAAAAAGCATAATGTCATCAATAAAAAGACACAATAAATATTTGTTAGATTTAACAGAATTAAATATTATTTATAATGCCAATGTTATAACTCTGTCTTTAAAATCTCTGTCATGACTGTTCATACACTGGGTTTTGCCAGTGTTATGACACTGTCTTTAAACTTTCTGTTGTGACTGTTCATACACTGGGTTTTAACCAAACAACTCAGGCCAATGCAAAAGCGGACAGTTTTCTCTTAGAATTACACAATGAATGCTGTGTTGGAAAAACCTAGTAATAAAATTCAAAAAACTAAGATTCTGATTTAGACCACCACTTATCTAACGCGGTGATTTTGAGGCAAATTCAACAAACCCTGCCTCAATTTGTTCGACGACAAAATGAATATATAAGAACAAATCCTATGTTTAATGTTTTATACATATGTTGGTATCATGATTTCTACCCTGACACGGATATTAATGAACTATAGAAGGGTTTCATTGGTACTGAATCTCGAGTTAACCATATATTGGCTGTTTGATATTAGGGAAGCGAAGTGGCCTCTCCAAGACCCTATGTCCTCATTTGTAAAATGAGGCTACAGATAACTCATTTATCACTGGACTGTTGGGAAGGTCAAAAGGGCAAAAGCATGAGAAGTGCATAGCACAACGCCTGGGACATAGCAGTCCATGATAAAAAGGAGTTAATCCTCCAGTCTCAGTTATCCTCGAACAAGACCCACTCTGTTTTTCTCCTTTTCTAAGAAAAAGCACACGTTGTAAAATAAGCATTCTTCAAAGACGACTTGAAGACATCTGGGAATTCCAAAGGCTGAAAATTCCAGGAGTTCACAGAAGCTTTCACTACTTCCACTGATCTAAAGACAAAAAGGAGAGACGCAACTGTGTGCCCAAACTCATTTCTGATGATTTCTTCCATCCTACCCTTGCTGCCTCTCTGGGGGTGGTTGTGCCTGTGAAAACGATTGACATTGTCAGGAACAGAGTCAGCTTTCAAGATTGGAATGTCAGAGTAGAGTCTTCTCTTCCTCAGACCAGAAGAGGCTTGGTTGGGTAAGAATTTCCTGGTCTGAAAGGAGACAGAGCTGGAATATAGGAATTGATACAGATAAATAGCACAAACACCTTGGGGGGGTGATATGTCAAGAGAGACTAAAACAGGGCAGGAACAAGATCATGAAGCAAGATGAGATAAGAAACCAAAAGACCCTGTCTACAAGTTCTAATGTATGTTGCAACCAAAGGCTGACTATATCCACAAAGTCCCAGATTACGTAATTGTAATGGGTACTTTCTCATAAAAAGGAGAGACTTGTCTTCCCTTTTATGGCTAAAGAGAAAAGCATGAGAAGTAACCCCACTAGGGAGTACAGAGTGCCATCATGTGAGCTGGTATATTTCAGGTGAGTTAGACGGAAAGGATTATGCAGTTGGGTTGATTTTACACAGAGCAAAATCTTATTTCTAAAGGTGTTGACACACAAACTGGGGACAGGTATTAAAATGTTCAGGTGCCCTTTTTTGTTGTGAATGGACCATTAAATAACACACAATTGGACAAAGAGCCAAAGAAAGGGGTTCTATTCCTAACTAGAATGTAAGCTCCAAGAGAGATTGTTTTGTTCACTGCTGTATTCCCAGTTCCTAGAACATGCCCAGCCCTTGATAAGTATCTGTTGAATTAATTAACCAGCTGTGAGGCCTCGGGAAGGAATTAGTCCACCTGTGCAATGAGAAGATTGCATTAGATCATTCTAGTTTTAAACTTTTATGGTTCTATCAGAAACTACAAGTAAAAAATTGTCATCACATTTTTTATCTCCATCACCTACATCACTTCTTCATTCAATGCCTATGTGATCTACTCCCGTATGCCTAGGTGTAGAAAAGTGCCCGGTGGGATACAGATGCTTTCAGTAGTCCAAAGATACATTTTGTTCATTTTTGAAGAGTTTTGCTTATTTTAATATATTGGAAAAAAATAATTAGTTTTTCAACTCCATTTATGATAACGTTTTAGAGCTCACTTTTCAAATAAATTTAAGTTATAAGCAAGTTAACTGAAAGAAAATATTTTAAGAAATTATAATGCAAGCTCTTCACAGCAAAAATCACAAAGTTGAGACAAAAGCAAGTGCAGTTTGGGAAATAGTGATCTCCATCACTACTAATGGCATGTATCCTAAAACCTAATTTTGACTAGTGCTCTCAAAGGTAATGAATCACATCTAAAGTAACCATAACATTTAGCTGGGTCCCCTTTAGCACTATATCCCTGTTTGTGGTAAAGTAAATGCCTTAATTGTACTGTTATAAAATATATCTGTTCTTCTTCTGGCCATGATAGACTAATTACTACTTAAAGGACCACTCACCATAAACTATTAGCAAACAAGAAAAAATACATGAACTCACTGTTTTCAGACAGTGGTCAACAGGCAGCACAAGGCTATGATCCCTGAGTGAAAGAAAACAAATGGGATGAGGACATAATATCCAAGAGATACTTTTCAGATTGCCACTTGGGGAAGGGAAACCCAGGTAGAACACGAGGACTCACCGAGTAGAGGAGACAGAAATCAAAGATTGCATAAGTTGAAGTGACTGCAATTTGTAGGAAAGAGAACCAAAGGAGAAGATATATAGAAAAAAAAAAAAAAGAGTTCCAAAAATACACACAAGGGTGACTTTGAGTTTTTGGCTCATTTTTAAGCTGTACAGGGCAACTCCACAAGACAAAGAACAACTACTAGGGAAAGAACAATAACTGAAGAACTGTAAACTGAATGATTACCATATCTCCCACTGGGTTGAGATATACTTAAGTTGCAGTACCATATCTCCCACTGGGCTGAGATATACTTAAGTTGCAGTCAGCCAGACTGGAGACACACCACTGAATCCATTCAGAATTCAGTAGAGACCCTAGAATGTCCACGCCTCAGTTGGTGAACATTACCTCTAGAATAAAGACTAATTTACACCTTCTTTAACAAATCTTAAAAAGGTTAAACTAATTCACACAAAATTTAAATGCTTGCCACATCAAAGAGCAACACTCTTTAAAGGAACATAATAAAATACAGACATTCAACAATGAAACATCAACAGTGCCCAGCATCCAACCAAAAATTACTTGACATGAAAATGACTAGGAAAAATTCTTTTCTCCATAACCAGAAGAAAAATTCGTCAACTGAAATAGACCTAGAAGTGACACTGATGATGGAATTAGCAGACAAAAACTTTAAAGTAGCTATTATAAATAGTTTTAGAATTTATTTAAAAAAACATGAATGCAATAAGAGAAATGAAAACTGTTTTAAAAAAAGAACAAATGAAACTTCTAAAACAGAAAAATATAGTATCTGAAGTAAAAAAAAAAAATCACCAAATGGTTATAATAGTAGTTTTATGCTGCAGAAGACAAGGTCAGTGAACTTGAACAGAACAGAGCAGGCATAGGATAGTATTTTCAAAAGCTGGTGCTGTAACCATCAGATGTCTGTATTGAAAAATATCAATATTGAACCCTACTTCTTCCTACACACAAAGATAAACTAGAAACATTACAGAACTAAATGTAAAATCTAAAACTATAAAACTTTATGACTTTGTGCAGGCAAAGAGTTCTTAAGACACAAAAAATGCTAACCATTAAAGAAGCAAATTGATAAACTGGACTTTATCAAAAGTAAAACCTTTTTCTACTGAGAAGACACCATAAAAATAAAAAAGATGACAAGTAAAAGATTGAAAGAAAATACTCACAGTACAAAACTTTAACATAAAATTCTACTCAGAATATTAAAAGAACTCTTATAACTCAATGATAAAAACACAACCCAATTTTTAAAATGAGCAAAATATTTGAACATATATTTCACAAAAGTGAAAAATATGAGTGGTTAATAAACACTAAAAAGATTTTTCATATCAGGGTCACCATAGAAATGCAATTTTAAACCACAATAAGATACCACTCTATACCCACTAAAATGATTAAAATGAAAAAGACTGATATTACCAAGTTTGGCAAGGATGTAGATCTGACAACAAAATATGATGAAGAAATGAAACAAAGAAACATAAACTGGGATGGGAACCTGATGTCAACAGCTAATTTATATTCTTGGTATTGCAATCCATATTTTCCACTGTTTTAAATAAATAATTCAACTTCCACATGGAAAAACGAAAATAAAACAAAACAGAACAAAAGGGATATAGACCTGGAAATGTCATACATTGGCAGTGGGAGTGAAAAATGATATAAATATCTCAGAACACAGTTTGGTAAGTTTCTTATAAAGTTAAAGACAAAACTTATCAGATAACCCATCAATTCATCTCCTAGGTAAGAACCTAAGAAAAATAAAAACCTATGTCTACACAGACTGTATATTTGCATATGAATGTCTGTTGATACATACAATGTGAATGATTCTCAAAAACTTGAAAGCAGCCAAACACAATAGAGTACATTATCATATTACTCCATTTATATGAAGATCTAAAACAGGTATATTTAGTCTATATTGATAAAAATGTAATGGCACCTGGGGTTGGATTGGGAGGTTGTCTGGGCTGTGGCTGAAGAGACTATTTTAGTATGTTGGAAATTTTCTGTTTCTTGATTTGGACGATGGTTGCATGTGTTTATGCATACATCAAAATTCATTGAACTGTACATTTTAAATGAGTACATTCACTTTGTTGTATGTAAATTATACTTCAATAAATTTGTTAATATACCCATATGTATACACATACAGGTCAAAGTTATTGCAGGTTTCTGCCTATACATCTTTTGTACCATGTATCTTCTGGATATTTTTTCCTGTGTCAGATTTATGCTAGTCTATGTCTCTCCTTTCCTACTCTTGGTAGGTTTTAGCCCTTCCCCCAATATGTTGCATGACCAACATAATAAGTGACAGCTGTTGTCATATCTACAAATACTTTCAGTTGTACAAAAAGAAAACCTCACAGGCGGTCCCCAGTTAGGTGACATACCCATGAAAGGTTTGTAGTATACCAATTGAGACTCAAAGACCTACAAACTTCTAGCTCATATTAACGCCATAACGCTTAAGCTAATTGTTCCTTATGCAGATCCTAAACAACTCTGCTTTGTTTCCCTTCTTCTAAACACAAACTAAGGATGTTATCCCAAGTCTATGCTCCTGAACACCATGCATTGGTGAAGGAAGGCAGAAAGAAGCTTGGAGTAAAACTCAACATGCCTTTTCATGATCTGAAAGCCTGTCTGGACCAAAGTTAATACAGACTATGGGTCTGGCTACCAAAAACATCAGATTTTTGGTTTCAGCCCATGATTCAAAAGCTGAAAGTATGTCAACTGGGTAATGGCATCTAGGAATAATTCGGTCCAATTGTCTTTGCAGAATGAGGAACAAAATGAATGTCAACAACATTAAATAGCCAGAAAACAAAAGTACAGTCTCAGCTAGCAACAATAAGAGAACCTTAAGAGATGTAACTTACAGCATTACTGTTGATGAAGTTAGTAACCTTTAACAAGGAGACACAGAATCAATAGCTGCCTGAGAGTTTGTAGCTGTAAATGGAAACTGACCAGGAATTCAGATGTAAGAGGTACTACCAGAAAATTTAAACCAGATTTTTAAAACTTTGGTTAATTATAAATAAGTGACCCAAAATGTGGCATTAGAATAAAAATTACCTCCATTTCCTAGAAAAACTGGACCAATATGTATTCAAAATATAGCAGAGTTAGAGAACTATGCATTGATGGATTCATGGAAAGGACTTTTGGGTATTTAAACTGTGGCTTTGAAAGTCCAAAATGGGAAAATATATTTTTAAAATTCAATGCATGCACTTTTATTTATCAGTGTACCATGTATTTCTCTGCTTAGATTTTATTGTTTTATTGTTGAGATGCTTATCATACAGCCTACTCAATTGGACCATGCTATGTTGATGTACAGAGTTAATCAACAGACTAGGTAAGTGATGAGGCCTCAGGGAAGAAGCACATTAAAGCTCAGCTCCAATACAATGAGTCATCAACCCCTTTGGGAAAGCAGAGCTGTTAAACAAAACCAGGAGGCCATACTGCTCAGTGAATTCAGTGGGATCGAGCGGGAAGTTCAGAGTAAATTTATTTTTAAGATGTGTAGGAAGCTTAATAATTCAAAGTACTTTTCTATTCCAAAGCAAGTCACCCAACGAATCTTTTCATTTAACACTAATCAGTTCGCTTAATGGATTAGGAAGGGAAAAGATGCACTCCAAGTAGAGTGATCCTTCTTTAAATCTTGCATTAAAAACTCCGTTCACAGCCTCCTACAAATCTCTATTATCGTTGCAGTCACAACTTAACTATATCTTTTGGTTTCAGGAAATTTGGGGATGTTTAGGATGCTTGCCTTGTTCGGTGGTAAAATACCTCTTCAAACAAGCCAAGGGCTCCCCCAAAATAGAAGATGCCATCCAACTAACAAAATGATCAGGTAATTTGGGGTAACTTCAATGCTTAGTGCAGCAGAATGAGATATGTTTATATCCTCCAACATTCCATAATCCTGTTTTAAAATATTTCAAAAGGAATAGTAAATAAACCTTGACTTTTGACAACTCTTTGCTGTTTACTCCCTTACTTACCCTTACAAGTATATCAGCTTGATGTCATAGAGTAAATAGTATCCTGGGGATTTTAAAAACTAGTGATTATTTCATTTTAGACTCAAGGACCAAAGACAGTTGGACCTGCCTCTATGAATAACTTAGTAACATTCCATTGAAGGATTTCTTACTTTTCACTGTCTTATTCAGAAGCTACCAATAAAACATTACATTCAAACTAAATACAATTAAAAATGACTTTTATGAAAGAGGAAAAAAATTAACACTGAACATTTTGACTTGGGAAAATTTGATTGATCTGTTATGCACACTAGCTCCTTCTGTAAAATCAACTCTATTGTTGGCTGCCTACTTTTGTCCCAGTAATAATACCAATCACAACTACAACTTTCCTCTCTGTTCGAGTCACTGTTCTAAGTCCTTTATAAGTAACTCACTGAATTCTCTGAATAATCTGAAGCATTAGTTATCATGATCTCCATTTTGCAATTGAAAAAACACAACGAATAATTAACTTGCCCAGGATCACAGAGCTTAGGAAGAGATGAAACAGTGGCTTGAGCTCTGCACAAAATGACATCCTTAAATACACAAGGAACACAACAGGAGTGGGTCCATGAAGCTCCACCTATGGATGTCCTTCAACTAAAAATACCAGGCCTACATATCCAGAGAAAACTGTAATTCAAAAAGATGCATGGAAGATGGCGGAGGAGTAAGACATGGAGGTCACCTTCCTCCCCACAAATACATCAAAAATACAACTACACGTGGAACAACTCCTACAGAACACCTACTGAACGCTGGCAGAAGAACTCAGACCTCCCAAAAGGCAAGAAACTCCCCACGTACCTGGGTAGGGCAAAAGAAAAAAGAAAAAACAGAGACAAAAGAATAGGGACAGGACATGCACCTCTGGGAGGGAGCTGTGAAGGAGGAAGAGTTTCCACACTAGGAAGCCCCTTCGCGGGTGGAGACAAGGGGTGGGTGGGGAGAAAGCTTTGGAATCATGGAGGAGAGTGCAGCAACAGGGGTGCAGAGGGCAAAGCGGAGACATTCCTGCATGGAGGAACGGTGCCGACCAGCACTCACCAGCCCGAGAGGCTTGTCTGCTCACCCGCCGGGGCGGGCGGGGGCTGGGAGCTGAGGCTCGGGCTTCGGAGGTCGGATCGCAGGGAGAGGACCGGGGTTGGGGGTGTGAACACAGCCTGAGGGGGGCTAGTGCGCCACAGCTAGCCGGGAGGGAGTCCGGGAAAAAGTCTGGAACTGCCTAAGAGGCAAGAGACCATTGTTTCGGGGTACGTGAGGAGAGGGGATTCAGAGCGCCGCCTAAACGAGCTCCAGAGATGGGCGCGAGCCGCGGCTATCAGCACGGACCCCAGAGACGGGCATGAAACACTAAGGCTGCTGCTGCCGCCACAAAGAAGCCTGTGTGCAAGCACAGGTCACTATCCACACCTCCCCTCCCGGGAGCCTGTGCAGTCCGCCACTGCCAGGGTCCCGCGATCCAGGGACAACTTCCCAGGGAGAATGCACGGCGCGCATCAGGCTGGTGCAACGTCATGCTGGCCTCTGCCGCCGCAGGCTTGCCCTGCCTCCTCTGTACCCCTCCCTCCCCCCGGCCTGAGTGAGCCAGAGCCCCCGAATCAGGTGCTTCTTTAACCCCGTCCTGTCTGAGCGAAGAACAGATGCCCTCAGGCGACCTACACGCAGAGGTGGGGCCAATCCAAAGCTGAATCCCAGTAGCTGTGCGAACAAAGAAGAAAAAGGGAAATCTCTCCCAGCAGCCTCAGGAGCAGCGGATTAAATCTCCACAATCAACTTGATGTACCCTGCATCTGTGGAATACCTGAATAGACAACCAATCATCCCAAAATTGAGGCAGTGAACTTTGGGAGCAACTGCAGACTTGGGGTTTCCTTCCTGCATCTAATCTGGTAGTGGCATTATGTTTATCTTAGCTTAGTATTCAGAGTTTAGTATCACTGGTAGATTTGTTTATTGATTTGGTTGCTCTCTTCCTTTTTTTTTATATATATAGATATATATATTTTTTTCCCTTTTTCTCTTTTTATGACTGTGTATGTGTATGCTTCTTTGTGTAATTTTCTCTGTATAGCTTTGCTTTTACCATTTGTCCAAGGGTTTTGTCAGTCCACTTTTTTTTTTTTTTTTAGTATAGTTTTTAGCACCTGTGGATTTGTTTTTTGGTTTGGTTGCTCTCTTCTTTCTTTTTTTTATTACTTTTTAATTCTTTTTATTAAAAAATTTTTTTTTCATTTTTTATTTTAATAACTATTTTCCTTCCTTCCTTCCTTCCTTCCTCCCTCTCTCTCTTCCTTCCTTTCTACCTTTTCTTCTGAGCCATGTGGCTGACAGGGTCTTCATGCTCCAGCCAGGTGTCAGGCCTGTGCCTCTGAGGTGGGAGAGCCAAGTTCAGGACATAGGTCCTCCAGAGACCTCGCAACTCCATGTAATATCAGACAGCAAAAGCTCTCCCAGAGATCTCCATCTCAACGCTAAAACCCAGGTCCATTCAACAACCAGCAAGCTACAGTGATGCACACCCTATGCCAAACAACTAGCGACACATGAACACAACCCCACACATTAGAAGAGAGGCTGCCTAAAATCATGATAAGCTCACAGACACCCCCAAACGCACCACCAGACGTGGTCCTGCCCACCAGAAAGACATGATCCAGCCTCATCCTCCAGAACACAGGCACCAGTCCCCTCCCCCAGGAAGCCTACACAACCCACTGAACCAATCTTAGCCACTGGGGGCAGACACCAAAAACAAAGGGAACTACGAACCTGCAGCCTGCGAAAAGGAGACCCCAAACACAGTAAGTTAAGCAAAATGAGAAGACAGAGAAAAACACAGCACATGAAGGAGCAAGGTAAAAACCCACCAGACCAAACAAATGAAGAGGAAATAGGAAGTCTACCTGAAAAAGAATTCAGAGTAATGATAGTAAAGATGATCCAAGATCTTGGACACAGAATGGAGAAAATACAAGAAACGTTTAACATGGACCTAGAAAAACTAAAGAGCAAACAAACAATGATGAACAACACAATAAATGAAATTAAAAATTCTCTAGAAGGAATCAATAGCAAAATAACTAAGACAGAAGAACAGATAAGTGACCTGGAAGACAAAACAGTGGAAATAACTACCACAGAGAGGAATAAAGAAAAAAGAATGAAAAGAATTAAAGACAGTCTGAGAGACCTCTGGGACAACATTAAATGCACCAACATTCGAATTATAGGGGTCTCAGAAGAAGAAGAGAAAAAGAAAGGGACTGAGAAAATATCTGAAGAGATTATAGTTGAAAACTTCCCTAATATGGGAAAGGAAATAGTCAGGTCCAGGAAGCACAGAGAGTCCCATACAGGATAAATCCAAGGAGAAAGACGCCAAGACACATATTAATCAAACTATCAAAAATAAAATATAAAGAAAAAATATTAAAAGCAGCTAGGGAAAAACAACAAATAACATACAAGGGGATCCCCATAACATTAACAGCTGACATTTCAGCGGAAACTCTGCAAGCCAGAAGGGAGTGGCAGGACATATTTAAAGTGATGAAAGGGAAAAACCTACAACCAAGAATACTCTACCCAGCAAGGATCTCATTCAGATTTGATGGAGAAATTTAAACCTTTACTGACAAGCAAAAGCTAAGAGAATTCAGCACCACCAAGCCAACTTTACAACAAATGCTAAAGGAACTTCCCTAGGCAGGAAACAGAAGAGAAGGAAAAGACCTACAATAACAAACCCAAAACAATTAAGAAAATGGGAATACGAACATAAAAATTGATAATTACCTTAAATGTAAATGGATTAAATGCTCCACCCAAAAGACACAGACTGGGTGAATGGATACAAAACGAGACCCGTATATATGGTGTCTGCAAGAGACCCACTTCAGACCTAGAGACACATACAGACTGAAAGTGAGGGGATGGAAGAAGATATTCCATGCAAATGGAAATCAAAAGAAAGCTAGAGTAGCAATTCTCATATCAGACAAAATAGACTTCAAAATAAAGGCTATTACAAGAGACAAAGAAGGACACTACATAATGATCAAAGGATCAATCCAAGAAGAAGATATAACAATTGTAAATATTTATGCACCCAGCATAGGAGCACCTCAATACATAAGGCAAATGCTAACAGCCATAAAAGGGGAAACCAACAGTAACACAATAATAGTAGGGGAGTTTAACACCCCACTTTCACCAATGGACAGGTCATACAAAATGAAAATAAATAAGGAAACACAAGCTTTAAATGATACACTAAACAAGATGGACTTAATTGATATTTATAGGACATTCCATCCCAAAACAACAGAATACACTTTCTTCTCAAGAGCTCATGGAACATTCTCTGGGACAGATCATATCTTGGGTCACAAATCAAGCCTTGGTAAATTTAAGAAAACTGAAATCGTATCAAGCATCTTTTCTGACCACAATGCCATAAGACTAGATATCAATTACAAGAAAAAACCTGTAAAAAATACAAATACATGGAGGATAAACAATACACTACTAAATAACCAAGAGATCACTGAGAAATTCAAAAAATACCTAGAAACAAATGACAATGAAAACACGACGACCCAAAACCAATGGGATGCAGCAAAAGCAGTTCTAAGAGGGAAGTTTATAGCAATACAATCCTACCTCAAGAAACAAGAAACATCTCAAATAAACAACCTAAACTTACACCTAAAGCAATGAGAGAAAGAAGAACAAAAAAACCCCAAAGTTAGCAGAAGGAAAAAAATCATGAAGATCAGATCAGAAATAAATGAAAAAGAAATGAAGGAAACAATAGCAAAGATCAATAAAACTAAAAGCTGGTTCTTTGTGAAGATAAACAAAATCGATAAATCATTAGCCAGACTCATCAGGAAAAAAAGGGAGAAGACTCAAATCAATAGAATTAGAAATGAAAAAGGAGAAGTAACAACTGACACTGCAGAAATACAAAGGATCATGAGAGATTACTACAAGCAACTCTATGCCAATAAAATAGACAACCTGGAAGAAATGGACAAATTCTTAGAAAAGCACAACCTTCTGAGACTGAACCAGGAAGAAATAGCAAATAGAAACAGACCAATCGCAAGCACTGAAATTGAGACTCTGATTAAAAATCTTCCAGCAAACAAAAGCCCAGGACCAGATGGCTTCACAGGCGAATTCTATCAAACATTTAGAGAAGAGATGACACCTACCCTTCTCAAACTCTTCCAAAATATAGCAGAGGGAGGAACACTCCCAAACTCATTCTACGAGGCCACCATCACCCTGATACCAAAACCAGACAAAGATGTCACAAAAAAAGAAAACTATAGGCCAATATCACTGATGAACATAGACGCAAAAATCCTCAAAAAAAATACTAGCTAACAGAATCCAACAGCACATTAAAAGGATCATACACCATGATCAAGTGGAGTTTGTCACAGGAATGCAAGGATTCTTCAATATACGCAAATCAATCAATGTGATACACTGTATAAACAAACTGAAGGATAAAAACCATATGATCATCTCAATAGATGCAGAAAAAGCATTCAATAAAATTCAACACCCATTTAAGGTAAAAACCCTCCAGAAAGTAGGCATAGAGGGAACTTATCTCAACATAATAAAGGCCATATATGACAAACCCACAGCCAACATCGTTCTCAATGATGAAAAACTGAAACCATTTCCTCTAAGATCAGGAACAAGACAAGGTTGTCCACTCTCACCACTATTATTCAACATAGTTTTGGAATTTTTAGCCACAGCAATCAAAGAAGAAAAAGAAATAAAAGGAATCCAAATTGGAAAAGAAGAAGCAGAGCTGTCACTGTTTGCAGATGACACGATAGTATACATAGAGAATCTTAAAGATGCTACCAGAAAACTACTAGAGCTAATCAATGAATCTGGTAAAGTAGCAGGATACAAAATTGATGCACAGAAATCTCTTGCATTCATATAAACTAATGATGAAAAATCTGAAAGAGAAATTAAGGAAACACTCCCATTTACCACTGCAACAAAAAGAAAAAAATACCTAGGAATAAACCTACCTAAGGAGACAACAGACCCTGTGTGCAGAAAACTATAAGACACTGATGAAAGAAATTAAAGATGATACAAACACATGAAGAGATATACCATGTTCTTGGACTGGAAGAATCAACATTGCGAAAATGACTATACTACCCAAAGCAATCTACAGATGCAATGCAATCCCTATCAAACTACCAACAGCACTTTTCACAGAACTAGAACAAAAAATTTCACAATTTGTATGGAAACACAAAAGACCCCGAATAGCCAAAGCAATCTTGAGAAAGAAAAACGGAGCTGGAGGAATCAGGCTCCTGGACTTCAGACAATACTACAAAGCTACAGTAATCAAGACAGTATGGTACTGGCACAAAAAGAGAAACATAGATCAATGGAACAGGATAGAGAGCTCAGAGAAAAACCAACGCACTTATGGTCACCTTATTTTTGATAAAGGAGGCAAGAATATACAATGGAGAAAAGACAGCCTCTTCAATAAATGGTGCTGGGTAAATTGGACAGCTACATGTAAAAGAATGAAATTAGAACACTCCCTAACACCATACACAAAAGTAAACTCAAAATGTATTAAAGACCTAAATGTACGGCCAGATACTTAGAGGAAAACCTAGGCACAACACTCTGACATAAATCACAGCAAGATCCTTTTTGACCCACCTCCTAGAGACATGGAAATGAAAACAAAAATAAACAAATAGGACCTAATGAAACTTAAAAGCTTTTACACAGCCAAGGAAACCATAAGACAAAAAGACAACCCTCAGAATGGGAGAAATTATTTGCAAATGAAGCAACTGACAAAGGATTAATGTCCAAAATTTATAAGCAGCTCATGCAGCTCAATATCAAAAAAACAAACCACCCAATCAAAAAATGGGCAGAAGACCTAAATAGACATTTCTCCAAAGAAGGTATACAGATTGCCAACTAACACATGAAAGGATGCTCGACATCACTAATCATTAGAGAACTGCAAATCAAAACTACAATGAAGTATCACCTCACACCAGTCAGAATGGCCATCATCAAAAAATCTACAAATGATAAATGCTGGAGAGGGTGTGGAGAAAAGGGAACCCTCTTGCACTGTTGGTGGGAATGTAAACTGATACAGCCACTATGGAGAACAGTATGGAGGTCCCTTAGAAAACTAAAAATAGAACTACCATACAACCCAGCAATCCCACTACTGGGCATATACCCTGAGAAAACCATAATTCAAAAAGAGTCATATACCACAATGTTCATTGCAGCTCTATTTACAATAGCCAGGACATGGAAGCAACCTAAGTGTCCATCGACAGATGAATGGATAAAGAAGATGTGGCACATATATACAATGGAATATTACTCAGCCATAAAAGAAACGAAATTGAGTTATTTGTAGTGAGGTGGATGGACCTAGAGTCTGTCATACAGAGTGAAGTAAGTCAGAAAGAGAAAAACAAATACCGTATGCTAACACATATATATGGAATCTCAATTAAAAAAAGGTCATGAAAAACCTAGGGGTAGGATGGGAATAAAGATGCCAACGTACTGGAGAATGGACTTGAGGACACGGTGAAGGGGAAAGGTAAGCTGGGACAAAGTGAGAGAGTGGCATGGACATATATACACCACCAAATATAAAATAGATAGCTAGTGGGAAGCAGCCACATAGCACAGGGAGATCAGCTCGGGGCTTTGTTACCACCTAGAGGGGTGGGATAGGGAGGGCGGGAGGGAGGGAGATGCAAGAGGGAGGAGATATGGTGATATATGTATATGTATAACTGATTCACTTTGTTATACAGCAGAAACTAACACACCATTGTAAATCAATTATACTCCAATAAAGATGTTAAAACAAAAATCACTAATAGTTTAACTGTGTCTTATTGAATGGCAACCAGGTCAAAGATGATGTATTTTTCTGGTCTACTATTATGAAGTGGGGCAGAGTGAATGTTTGCTAAGCAGGCACTGAGATTGGCACTTTACATGTGGCATGGCATGTAAGGTCAGCAATTATGTCCTTTTTACAAATTTGGAGCCTAAGGCTCAAAACACGTTCAAGGTCACACAGTTACTAGGCGGTGATGTTGGGATTCATCTCCTGGTCTATCTGATTACAAAAGCTCTTGCTCTTTCCACCATCCTAAGCTTTAACTCCCATCACGGAAGCCCTAAATACAAAGAAGAACAGATAGCATTGTCCAAGATGAGCTTCAATTGTCAGCTTATCTATTCAGATAGACATTTTGGCTTGGGAAAAGAAAATTACTGGTTAGTCCTTCACCCTATTTCAACTTCTTGTCTTTCAGCGTACTTATGAGAGGATTACCTTACAATTTTAATGTTTGCAAACAAATCACATCTGGTGATATCAGATTAGCTATGTCTTCCAAAAAAAACCCCACAAAGTATGGGAAGGGTGGGAAAGTAACCTGACCTTGCTCTTGAGAATGGAGATGCTTAAAGGCATGTGTGAAAACCCCCAGGGGAAAATATTCACTATTTTTCACCAGTTCTGCTCAGTTTCTCTTGCCTCATCATTTTCTTATCGCCAAATATTGCATATTTACACAGGTGCTTCTCTGATTTAATTGTTTGGAAGCAGTCACTGGAAGCAAAGCTATGTGACTCAGCTTTGGTGATGCAGTCCAGCTGGGGTCTGACAGGTAAGTAATTACCACTAATCAAAGCCGAAATGAATTCAGGTTCTTCAAAGTCAGACAGGGGGAGGGGCAGGGGTTACAAATGAACTGTGAGAAATATCAGGAGAAGCAAGAGCTGGGCAGTCTAGCCTTGGATGAAAGCAACAAAGAGAAGAGTGAATAGTAAGGGCTCGGCTGCCACATGTTTTGTAGCCCAAAGACCTCTAGTTGGGGCTCTTATCCCCCCTTCAGCCATCATTAGCTTGGGATCTTAGGAGCCTCCCCGTAAAACTGAGTCCAGTGATGAGGTAGGTCCTTTTCAGGCTTTACGGAGTATAATCTCATGATTTCATTATGCAGAATTCAGGTTTCTTGACATAAAGAAAAAATTTTCTTTCTCTGGGCTCTGTATCAGTAAATATTGCTTAAGATAAAAGTCAAGAATGAACACATATTTATTCCTTAAGAGCAAACCATCATCTCTAAGTGCTTACTAACTAAACCATCATCTCTAAGTGCTTACTAACTTAGGTGGGAGGCTCTCCAACATCTAGGGGCCAGTGACTTCAGCAGAGATGTCCACGGAGTTTTCATGAAAGATACCTTCCCCAAGGCTTCGGCCCCTACATGATGTATTCACGAGCTTTGAGGACATTTGTTTAAAAGTCAGCCTGTACTGGCTGTAGAGAGCCTTTCAGCCTTCTTTGTTGCTTCCTGGTAATGAACAAAACAGGTCTGATCTTTGTCAGTAATACACTCAGCAAATGTGTGGTGCAGGACTGCAGCTTCCAAGCAGTTGTCACAGAAATCTAATTCCATCAGTGTTGAGCACCATGCCCGAAGATGCCATCAGTATTTTGGGACCGGCCAGGATAGCTGTATCAGCCACAACAAGGCCATATTTTGATTGGTTTTCATCAATTTGACTTCGGTGGGTTTTTTTCTTTTTCTGCCTCTTATAAAAGCATTTGGCTTCAAAGCAGAAAAAAATAATTTTTCAGTGGTAACTCAAAGTACTTTCTTATGGTCACTGGTAAAATGTGGGCTGGAGGATTTACCTTATGGTTTGGCTCCTGGCTAGAAGTAAGCAAGAGTCTAACATCAGGGGAAGATATTAAATGGCCACTTGAGTTTCTCCTCTAACTCTCCTCTCTAGTCTGAAATGGTGATACATACCCCTAAGCCGTGAGCAGAATTCCCACCACAACCTTGAATGTGGGGGTCTGGGAGAAACACACGCCCTCTTGTATCAGAATGAGCACCTCGAAAATCCCGACCCCAAAGAAAAATACCACCATCTTAAAGGAATGGTTCTGACCAACTAAGGTCTTCCGAGATGCAGGATTATGTGCTGACTCAGGGAAGCTTAGGGCCACATGCTGAAAACATTTGCAGGCCTGGAAAATAACTGGTTTAATAATTCAAGATGCTTTTAAGTTACAAAGAAAAAAAAACACATAAAAACAAATAAACCTCCCTTTCCACAAGGAATGGTGTAGGATAAACTACTCCTGAAATGAAAAAAACAAGAGCTTGACATCAGATGCATATTCAGCTTTATGCAACTCCTAAACAACTGACAAAAAATCCTCACCACCCCACAACCCAGGTGGACACATGGAAATATCTAGTTCCTGACTTCAAAATTTTTAGATGAAAAGGAGAATATTTAGTCAATACTCCAGATGTATTTTCATCCGTATGTCATAATCTCAGTGCTTCCAAAGGGATTTTCCAAGTGTTCCATATTCCTGGATGATTTTAGGATTTTTTTTTTATGGCAACACAACAGATATTAGGATATACACCATTTCTTAACCTCGGCACTATTAACACTTTGACTAGATAATTCTCTGCTGAGGAAACAGTCTCTGCACTGTAAGATGTTTCACATCATCCTTAGTCACTACTCACTAGGTGCCAGTAGCACTCCCCCAGTTGTGACAACCAAAATGTCACTAGACATTGCTAAATATCTCCTGGGGGAGCAAAACTGCCACCAGTTAAGAACACACTTCACTTACTTTCACTAATTCAGTCCCAGATACATCCTATCCGATAGGTGCTATTACTACCCTCCTATTTCTTCATCATTTATAAATAATAAGAATATAGCTGAGAGTGCTTTAAGAGATCTGTTCAATTTCATAGTCCAGTAAGTGGCAAAGGAAAGACTTCAACCAAATCTGCAAAGCTTAGACTCTTCATCCTAACACTGTGAACACCCAGAATCTGAGTTGAACAACATTGTAGGTGCTTTGTCTATAGTCTAAGATTTCTAAAAATACAGAAATAAATAAATGAACACTTTTTTTTTTTTTTTGAAAGTTACAAGATGACTGTATTGAAATTTCCTCCTAATTCAAAGATGCTCATTGGAAGGCAGGGAAGGACCATACGGTTGGCCACACTTGGAGGTGGGTAACTGAGTCATAAGTAATTGCTTCAATACACTCCTTAACACTTACTAGGTATTTCAGTTACTTGAACGAATAGATAGGTCTAAAGAGACTGCCAGATTCACTATAAAGCAGACGGTTGTAACACTGGTTGGCAATAGATCCATTGTGACAATGGAAAGAGAAGGGAATTTGGGAGTTGGGCACACCTAGGGTTTTCAGCTCACTAGCTCTGGGAATTTAAGGAAATTGATTAACTCTCTTTAGCTTCCGATTCCTTATCGGAATAAAAGAAGACAATCATAACTATCTTGCAAGGTGGTTATAAGGAGAAGTTAATACATGCAAAGCCTACAACATAGAACTTGCTATGGAATAGGTACTTGATGTATGGTAGCCATTGTCATGATTCATTTAATAGTTTTGAGTGACACAGAGAGAGAGAGAACAGACCTATGGTTGCCAAGGTGGAGAGGGTGTGAGGGAGGGATGAATTGGGAGTTTGGGATTAGCAGATGCAAGCTATTATACATAGAATAGATAAACAACAAGGTCCCACTGTAAAGCACAGGATTCTATATTCAATATCCTATGATAAACTATAATGGAAAAGAATATGAAAAAAATGTATATAACTGAATCACACACATATATATAACTGAATCACTTTGCTGTACAGCAGAAATTAATACAAGATTGTAAATCAACTATACTTCAATACAGTAAATTTTCAAAAATAGTTGTGAGACATAAGAGGAAATTTTAAAATTTTTATTAGAGAATGGTGGGGGAGACAGACTTCATAATACTTATTGGGTTTTTACTATATACTAAGCACTGTGCCAAGTGCTTTACAGGAATTATTTAATTTGACTCATGAAGTTCATTGCCTACTAAACGTTTACATTAGGCAGCTCTTCTTTGGTTTGTTTATGTATCTGTTATCTGTCTCATTCACTTACAGGAGAGCAAGGAGCATGTCTATTTTACTCACTGGTATAGTCCCAGGGCCTCATACCTCAATCAACATTTGTTGAATTAATAAAGTAACAAATCAGTGAAAGAAGAAAGGTCCCCCTGGGAAGGATCTTTGACTCTTCTACCAAGTACTCTTGACTCTTTGACGGCAGCATTTCGGGGATTCACTCATTTTTCATCATCCCCACAGGCACTAGCCTGCTCCTGACTCTCACTGCCTTGAGCCTGGACGACTGTAGCCACATCCTAATTCTCACGTGGTTTCTAGCCTCTTCTCACTCCCACCCATGCTCCTTGCTGCTGCCATGGAATCTTCCTCACAAACCCCCCATCAATCAGTCATTAGCAGTGACCAGGTCCAGGCTGAGCTGACATCTTCAACTCAAACCAAAGCCTTTCAGGATCGAGCTCAGCTTGCCCTAACCCATCTCACCTACTACCACTGACTAATGTCATCTTCTATTCCAGGCAGACATGATCTGCTTGAGCACTTTGGTATGTGAACCTCAAGATCATCCCGCCATTTATGTCGTGTATAGTTTATTGAGTGCCTCCTTCGATCAGGCACTACCTACTATGTGTGCTACAACACCAAACATGACTCCTGTCCTTTAGAGCTTAAAATATAGTTAAGGAGAAAAGCACCATAACAACTGCAATACAATATCAATTAATTTGAAAAGGGTTGTATAGGTTACCAGGTAGTGTCTGTTACCCACACTTGGGAGGTTCCCGGGGGAGGGGAAATATAAACTGACATCTGACAATTGAAAGATGAAGACAGCTTTTCTAGGAAAAATAGTGTAGAGAGAATAATAGCATGTGCTAACCCTCCAGAAGGAGGAATATGGCTCATTTGGTGAACTGAAAATAGTTGAGAATATCTGGAGAGTAGAATGCAAAGGAGGTAAAGGAGAGTGGACGGGTGGAAGATATTTGGAGATGTGAGTGGTAATCACAGATACAGGCTTATCCACCATTTGAAACCCACTCTCAAGACATCAGGGAATCACAAAGGAATTTTAAGTAAGTTAATTGAAATGTTACTATTTGAGACTCTAAAAGAGGATGGCACTGCCGGGGCAAATAAGTTACCATTTTTTCCTTATAAAATACAGCCTTATAAAGCAATTCCAGTTCCCGGCAGAAAAAGGGAATGTCACCTTTAGTGTAGTGAAATGATTTTTGCCCTCAGAGTCTGGAAGAGCTCTGAAAAGCCTACATTCAGGTCTTCCCTGAGCTCCATCCCCAACTTTGGTGCGTCTCTGTGCCTCAGTTTCCTCCTCTGTGAAATGATAGGAATTAACTGACTGTCTGATCTCCCAGGGCTCTCTCAGCTCCTGCCTCCTTTGAACCCTGGCCTCTTGCAGATGGTCATTTTAAAGCTAAAAATTTTCTGAGAAGAACCATCTGAGGAGCTTGTTAAAATCATAGAAACTTATGCAAAAAAAAAGGAAAGAAAGAAAGAAACTAATGCCTCAGCCTCTGAAATGTAGGTGTATAGGTGTGAGGTGGGAACATTTTTTTTAAAAAGTGCCCCAAGTGAATCTCATGCACTGGTCCTTAGACCAAACTTTTGAAAAACCCTGTGATGGAAGGATGAGTCCCTTCATTTATAGGAAAGAGCCCTGGGGATGCCCACTCTCTCAGGAATTGGCCCCTGGAAATCCAGTTAATCAAAAGGAGTCCCAAGTAACAAATAATACTTTTAGAATGTAGAAGTCAGACTAGAACAGATCACCTCATGGAACTGAAAGAGAATAAATATCCCCCCTTCTTATTTCGTGCTGTGTGCCCTGGTGCCAGATACTTGACACACTTTAGCTCCTCCACTGGTCACAACCAGACAGCCAGCATTGCCAGATTCCAACATCATGGGGCTTAAGTTTGGAAAAGGATGCTTGTGGCATTTGCGGGTGAAGAGGAAGCATCACAAATGCTGACAGCTCTGGTTATCTTTTCTCATTTCCCATCATCCCATCATTGATGTTTCAACCACGTATTCAACACTAAAGCCCTTTGCTTTAGTGTTACTTCCCCAACATTTTTTTCCTTTTAACCAAAACAACTATCTCATCAATATATTACCATAATATATGATTGAAAACATGCCACCCTCGGAGGCTGTGCTCAAGGGAATCAATTTCCCCTCTTCTCCTTTCCTGCCAGATATGCCATGAAACAGGTAAGATCAGAATAAAATGCATCAAAGCATTCATCTGTGGAGATCTTTGCAGGAAATAATCCATCAACCTTTGAGACAGTCAATCTGGCTCTTAAAATCAGGGTAACTCCCTGCATACAAAAAAAGAAGCTAATGTCAAACTTGAAGAAGCCTGACACCAGGTATTTTCAAACAATGAGAGACGTGGACCATAAGGAGGATTTGATCTCAAAGGAGAAGCATGAATGCAGAGGAACACCAAGGAAACAGGTGTTCTGATATTGAGAACTATTCCTTTTTTATCGCTATCAAAATGTTCATGAAATTGAGGAAGATGACATAGTAGCCAGAATAGGCTGGATGTACAAAGCTTTAAAGCAACACTTGCTTTGATTTTTGCTTTAAGGTCACTAGGCATCTTCCTGCTGCAAAGTTCCAGGGGGAACTTGCTCATTAATGTCCAATACTGGTCACATTGCCAGTGGAGCTCCCATAGCTCCCATCTCAGATGTCAAGGTCGCCTAAGGGGGCAAAATGGATTTCGGACACAGACAGACCTGGATTTACATCCTTGCCCCACTGCTTTCTAGCTGGCTGTCTCTGGCAAGTTGCAAAGCTTCTCAGAGGCTGTGCTTCCTCATTTGTAATGGGAATAATACCCAGTACTTTGCAGTCATGCCATAAAAATGAGAGGTGATGTGTAATATGCCTAGGACACAGCTTGGTAAAAGAAGGCATTTCACAGACAGTAACCATGATAATTGACTGGCATTCGAGTGAATTGGTTTCCCTGAGCTGAATCATAAATACCACCCTTCCCTGAACACAGGGGTCTGTTAAAAAGTGTTTCTGAAACTGCTGAACTGGACAACGTTCTACAGACGCACTCAATACTCAGCAAAAAGAGGCTGCCACCTTCAACAATCTCCAAGGTGGTAAAAAGCCTTCCTTACAGTTTAGTAGCAGGCCTTGCTCTGCACAGGAATTTTCAACATTTTTACTGCCCAAATCTCCATGAAACAGTGTTTTGAGACTCTTATATATCAAACAGATGGTACTTACTAAATAATAAACTTATTTTCCCACTCTTTATTACTCTAAGGCATAAATCATTTTCTTATATAGGTTCTGAATTGACAGCATTCATTCATCAATACATAACTATAGAATACAGTGTGTTACATGCTCGGGATACAACACTGACCAGGACTTGGTCCCTGCTCACAGTTTGATGGGGAGATAGGCAAGTAAAAGGACTGCAGGGTGACTGAGAGATAACCAAGGAAGGAGACACAGGAAGAATGCTTTCGGCCAAGGGAACAACCACCACAAGGCCAACCACTGCATGTGAGAGAACAAGGTGGATTCCATAAAGGAAAGATCCTTGGTAGGGCAGGAGGGTGACCTCCCAACATACTGTCCTCCAGTGCCTCGTGGTGGCCAAGTGTCTGGTTTCTATTAGACTTACTGCAAATTTCTTTCACATCACTGGTGCTTTCACAGACCCCTGTAGATTTACAGAATGCCAGCAGAGAATAATAAAGGGCTTTGGGCCAAACAAATCCAAGCTAAATTCCCAATTCCACAGCAGAGTCTCTACATAACCTTGGGCTGGACACATGCCATCTTCAAGCCTCAGTGCTGACATTTACAAATGAAAGCATAAAACCTACCTTACTGAATAGTTATGACCATCAAATATAGCAACGATTTGGTAAAGTACCTAAAATGCACCCTGGAACGTGGTAGGCACTAAATAAATCACAACCATTAGCATTCACTGACAGCTGAAATCTGTAAATTTCCAACTGGTGAACACTAATAAAGGGCTTGTGATTAAAAACCAGATATTTCCAATTTAGAGTTTTATGTTTTGGGGACCAAAACCCCTCATTAATAATAATCATACAATAATAATCATACAATACTCGCTACTATTGAGTACTTACTCTGGGCCAGGCACCATGGGAAGCATTTTTCATAAGTTCTTATTAACTCTTCCAACAATCCTATGAGGTCATTTGTATTTCATGAAACACTGCTCCCATTTTCTACAAAAGAAAAGAAAAAGAGCTCATGAACTCAAATATATTTTGACATTTTGGATTAAACAAAGTTAAACAGGTTTTTTTCCTTCAGAACTTCTCAGGAACTTTAATCTGACAATAGGCAGTATCAAATCCAAAATAGAGGAAAAGAGTCTAAAGGGTTTTTCAAATGTACTTGACCATTAAATCTCTTTTTAGTTGGATGAATATTAAAGTATCTTTTAAACATATTTTGTAAAAGGCTAAAATAAAAATTATCAGCTCCACTGTATACCTGAGACATCTGGGCTCAGAGAAGTGAAGTCACGTGCCTGATGTCACACAATTAGCAAGTAGGATGGGCCGTGATTTGAAACCACATCTTTCTAACTCCAAAAACCTCGCTCTTGGCCACAGGACAATGCTCTTCAACCTCGCCCCAATTCTTAGAAACTGTTTAGGCTGCAAAAACATAGGCTGTTCTGCTAAGTTCTGCTAAGCTCTGAGGATTCTGGGTAGGCTGGCCTCTTGAACAAGACCAAAGAAAGCCTGAGGGTGTCAAGTCAGGAGTCAGAGTCTGAGAGGATGGTCATCACCCCCCATGCTAGGAAAAGGCAAGAAGAACCCAGGGACCAATTCTCTCTGCTGTGGAGAGCTGCTCAGCCCTGGTCACAGAGCTCAGCTGGACGCCTACCTTACTGCTTCCGACAGTACCCCAGGCTGTTTCCCTCAAAAGCCTCAGAGCTCAGGCCCCAGCTATGTGGCCCAATTCTTCTCCATACCTCTGTACCATTCTAGTAGTACTTGGTGACAACTCACACCTGGCTGTTGTCTCAGCAAAGGCAGCCCACCGCCAAGCATATTGCTAAAGTAAATAACTCACTGAGCCCAAACCTAATAATCCCCTTCACAAAACTCAGAGACTACAAAAAAGAATTACCCCATCCAGCTCCCTCGGCATGATGGGAACAGGCGAGACTTTCATTTATTCCAGCAGTCCATATGTTTGAAGGTCAAACAACACCTGGGTATTTCTTTGAAATAAACTAATTGAGCCTGGATGATTCAGAGCCAGACTTGCTGACAGGCTCACTGCATCACCAATGGTAAAGCAAGACCTGCTTTGGAAAACGCTGGACCCTCCAACCCCAGCGTTGTCAAATGGCAATGAAGAGTTGATGCTGTTCAAAGATTAAGACCTGGACCAAACCGAGTAAAGAGAAAAAGAAAGGATGGCTTTCAAACTGCTCCGAAAAGGAGTCTTGGCCCCAGGTGTTCAGGAGGTAAAGGAATCAGAGCCAGCCAAAGGAAAATCAGGCAGAGAGCCTAAAAAGGAATAGTTCCTAACCACTAAGTCTGCATATAAAGCACCTGGGAAACACGTTAACAATGCAGGCTTCCCAGCTGGCCTTTGCCTTTTGTTCCCCTTTTAGCTGGTTTTCATGGAAACCTTGTTTGTAAGAACAACACAGAATTAACACATACAGAGACCAGTGTGATTCAGAATAGGAGAGAAACATCCACTTCACCTACTTGGTCTGCATCACAGGCCACCACCTACACCAAATGGTTGGCCTGGTTTGTGCACAGGCAGCTTCTACCTGAGAGTCAAAGGTGGGCCTAGGAATGAAAACTCCCCTCCCCATTACGGCTTAGCCTCCTGAGTTCACACAGAAGTGGGACCGTGTGCTTCTCCATAGTATTTATGGCCACTGTGGTGAAATATTTCCTTGCTGGGCTGTTAATACCTTTTTTCCCCACTAGACTGTCAACTCTATAAGGAACACAACCCTCTTGGTCACTACCACATCTCCAGAACCCAGCTCAGTACATTTAGGCACTCCTTAATTATTTGCCAAGGAAATAAATGAATGACATTAGAAACTAATAACAAGGCTAATCAGAATTTCCTGGAGTAAATATTCTGGGAGATGAATAGCTTTTGGGGGAAAAAAAAAACCTGAGACACGGCACAGGCATTGGTTTTCATCTTATAGTTCAAAAATGTATATTCCTGTCAAGAACTATACTGTTTCGTTTTAGCTACACTCCACCATTATGATTCAAGGAGATTTTGGAAAATGGATATGATAATAATAACAGTGGAGTCGTAATAATAATGATGGTCAGAGCTCACATTTATCAAGGACCTGTGTGCCTGGCCTGGTGCTAGGTTTTGTCCATGAATTACCTCATTTAACTGCCTCAACAAACCCATGAGGTAGGTATCCCCATTTTAGAAAATGAGAGGAATGGGAGCTGACCATGAGAATTCCAGGCTGTCTGTGCTCTCAAACAGTATCCAGATACTGAAAGGAAATATTCATTCATTTCTGTATTCATTCATTCAACAAACATCTGAGCACGGGCTCTATTCTAGTACCAGACACTGCAGACAACAGCAAGCAAAAACAGATCTTGTCCCAATTCTTTTGGAGTTTACAGTCTAGTGGGGAGACAGATGTTAACCAGTAACCATACATATTAAAAAAGAAAAAAACAACAACTGTTTTAAGCACTACACAGGAGTAGTATACAGTATTAGGAGGAATCAGTCGTTGTCAGCTTTCTTGAGCTAAGACCTGAAGGAAGAGTAGATATTAACCAGGGAAGGAGGAGAGAGAAAGGCTTTCAAGAAAAAGCTGTTCAAAGGCCCTGTGGTAGAAAGAAACATAGTGCAAAAGTGGGGAATGAAAGAAAGCTGTAGAGGCTAGAATGATGAGAGCACGAAGTCAAATAGAGCCAGAATGGTAGGTAGGCTCCAGAGCAGTGGTTTTCAAACCTGAGTATACACGTCGGAATCATCTGGAGTACTTGTTAAAACACCATCTGCTGGATTCCATCCCCAGAGTTTCCAATTCATGAGATTTGGGGTGGCGCCCAAAACTTGGCATTTCAAAACACACACTGGTGTGATGCTGATGCATTCTGAGACTACAATTTGAGAACGACTGCCCTAGACTATACAGCACCTGGTGGGCCAGGAGAGGAATTTTTTTGATTCTATACTAAGGAGAATGAAAAATTATTGAAGGATTTTTACGTGAAGGTGATATGACCCAATTCATCTTTTGAAAAATAAAAAGTCAACTAGAGTTGCAGGGTGGACTACTCACAGGGTGGAGAAAAGACTACGTAGGGAGACCAGTGTGGATGCAGATAGACCAGTCAGAAGGTATGCTGCAGTCGTTCAGGAAAGAGATCATCATGGCTTGGACTAGGTTGACAGCAGTGGAGATGGAGAGAAGTAGATAGATTTGAGAGCATGAAATCTATAGGACGTGGTGGTGAATAGGAGGGTTATGGGAGAGAATTGTTCCTTGGCTTCTGCTTGAGCAACTAGACAGACACTGGTGCTATTGACTGAGGGACCCTGGACGGAGGACCATGCCTGGAGGAAAAGATGATGAGCTCAGTCTTGGGCTTGCTGACTGTGAGGTACCTTTGAGGCATTCAAGAGATGGCAAGCAGACAGCTAATTTAAGAGTCTGGAGTTAAGTTGTGAGATCAAGACTGGAGATAAAAATTGGGAGTTATCTGAGTGTATGTGAGATATGAAACCGTGGGAGTGGATGAAATCACCAGGGAGAGAAATTAGGATAAGAGGAGCAGAGGACCTAGGGCCTCCAACATTTAATGGCTAGTAGAAGGTGAGCCAAAAAAGGAGAGAGACAAGAAGTAAGAGGACCCAAATCAAAGAGAATTGTGCCCTGAAGCCAAGGGAAGGGAGGCAACAGTAGGCAGTAATGCAGGTGCTTCTCAGAGGTCAACTAAGATGAGGAATGTCTGTTGGCTTAAGAAGGCAGACAGACCTCACTATGATGACAGCTAATATGATGAACGGAGAGAGGAGAGATGGGGGCCAGGCTATAGCAGAAATTGGAAGGATAGAGTGTTTCATCCCCAACCTTCATTTGGTATTATTTTCAATCTCTTCCCGCCCCAGTGATGGTCCAAACCCATTACTTCCCCTCCCCATTTACTGCCAAATGAATCAAGAGTTCACTCTTTCCTTTTTTACCTCTCATTTACCCTTCCTACCACTCCAATTTGCCTTCTAGTCTCATTACATTTTTATTAAGTACCATATTCATTGTTTATTTGTTGTACCAACCCACCGAATAGTTGCAAAAATTTACCTACTCTTTAACAAGAAAGATCCCATCTCTTATTTTTCATTACAGGTGATCTCAAGAATGCTAGGCCCTAGGTTTTGCTTTCCTTTCTTTCATTGGCCAATTACCTTTGGAGAATGGACAATCATGGGAAGATTTGCTGACTCAGCAGCAGAAGGTAAAAGCAATGGAAAGTTGAAGATCACAGAAGTCCTTTACTTATATGAGAGTCTATCTGAATGTCTATGGGGGAATTTTTTTTTTTTCCTCTGGCCCAAATTACTCCCTGTTCAACAGCAAACTTCAAGTTTGGGATTCAGAGCCAGCTAGATTAGGACACAAACCTTAGCTGTACAAATTCTCAGCTGTGTAATCTTGGACAAGATGCTCAGTCTCTCTGAGACTCATTTTTTATTCATGGATAAAATAAGTGTAAGGATACATACCCTAAAATATGGTTGTAAAGGATTAAATGTTGGTCACAGTGCCTAACTCATGCTAAGCAATTCACACATTATAATCGTGACTGCAGTGGGCTGAGCAAACACCAAGAAGGAGGATGCAAAGCAACCCTACAAAATGGAATTGTTTTCCAAAACGTATCCTTAAATCCTGAGTATTTATTTGGGCTTTTCTACACTAGTCCCTTTAAAGAACTTTAAAATCCATTACACTTTTAAATTCTTTCACTTTGGATTGTGCCTTTTTCAATCAATATTGTACTCTTCCAAAAAAAAGAGCATGCTGAAGTTGCTTTTTAAAATAAAATACTCCCAAAGGGGGAGGTGAGGTGAGGGGGGATAGATTGGGAGTTTGGGGTTAGGAGATGTAAACTATTATATTTAGAATGGATAAACAACAAGGTCCTACTGTATAGCACAGGCAACAATATTCAATGTCCTGTGATAAAACATAATGGAAAAGAATATGAAAAAGAATGTATATATATATATATATATAGATAGATAGATATGAATACATGTATATGTGTGTATAAATATATATATATACCTGAATCACTTTGCTGTACAGCAGAAATTAACACAACATTGTAAATTAACTCTACTTCAATATAATAAACTTTTAAAAAATAATATAAAATACTCCCAAGTTTTTAGTGTTTAGCTTCTACTTAAATAAAAACAAGTAAAGAGGTGGGTTATAAAACAAGGGGAAAATACATTAATTGAACAGGTTGGTTTTGTTTAGATATGCAGATAAATCAAATGTAAGGAAAAAACAAACCATGGCCTAACACTTTTCCCTAAGGAAAAAAAAAACCCAGAATTGACAATATAAATGTATATCATTCATTCATTCATTCATTTGTTCATTCATTTAACATATCAGCTTTGAACGCTTGCTTAGTAAAAGGCCCTGGGCTAGGATCAAAACCAAAAGAATCAGACTTTGTTGTTGTCTGTAAACTCCCACCCTGCCAGGTACAGCCTTGACTCATTGTTTAAAGTAAAAGTAGAATGAACAGGTCAGATGCCAAAGAGAAGAGGTGTGATATATGCATGGACTGTCTGCAATTTGGGACAAAGAAACCATGAAAATATTGCATCAAGATTTCTACATCAAGTTCATCATCCACCTATTGCCAAGTTAGAGGCAACAGTACTGTTACTCAGAAAAATTTCTCCATCCAGTAGCATCACTAATCAACTCATGAGAAAAATAATATAATGATGATGACGATGATGATGATGATGATGTAAGCCTTTACCTTTAGTATTTTAAAGCAGTGTGCATGCATTTACCTGTGTTATCTCTTTTACCCTGGTAAAAACCTCATGGAAGGGAAAATATTATCATCCCCATTTTATAGACAAGGAAACTGAAGCTAGGATGGGTTAAGAAATTTGCCCAAGGTCACAAAGTTTAAGTGGCAGAACTGAGACCTAACAGCATGTGCTCTATAGTACAACTCCCCTTTTAAAATTAACTTGCCGTTGGGTCCAAAATTTTAAAAACTCTAGTTCTGAATTTTATAATTCTACATCTTTATTTACCCTATCCACTGACTCTCTTTTTTTTGAAATATAAATTTATTTTATTTATTTATTTATTTTTGGCTGCGTTGGGCCTTTGTTGCTGTGCGCGGGCTTTCTCTAGCTGTAATGAGCGGGGGCCACTCTTCGTTTCGGTGCATGGGCTTCTCATTGTGGTGGCTTCTCTTGTTGCAGAGCACCGGCTCTAGGCGCGCAGGCTTCAGTAGTTGTGGCTCGCGGGCTCTAGAGCGCAGGCTCAGTAGTTGTGGCGCACGGGCTTAGTTGCTCCACAGCATGTGGGATCTTCCCGGACCAGGGCTCAAACCCGTGTCCCCTGCATTGGCAGGCGGATTCTTAACCACTGCGCCACTGGGGAAGCCCTCCACTGACTCTTTGAAGGTCATAACGGTCCCCACAAATCAAGTGTGAAACTATCCTTTCTTATTGTTACCTTCTGAGCTGCTCTGCAGAGCAGCATGGGTACTTAGTTCATTCTTCATCTTCCAAAACGAGTCTTCCCTATCACCTCTCCAAGCAGGCCAGCCCCATCTAATTGACATTCGAGAGCTTTCTGCAAGTTAATCACTCTGAATCTTGAAGCTCGGCAAAAAGTTTCTCATTCTAACCAGAGTGCAACAACTATTTTTGGTACCAAAATAATGCTTTCACTGACTACCATGAAGACTTTTGAGACCAGCCAAAAGGAAATGGCAGGAGTGTTCTTAGTCCTAGTGTTGGTGGCCTGAGACCTAAGGAAAAGCATATTCTTTCCTTGGGGTAAGATCTTCTAGCCATAAACTTCTTGTTTTATTGTACCCATTGTTTTATCAGGGACAATGTCATCTCACTAAGGAACTGTTTTTCTCTTTCATGAGTCATTTAGAATGTTCACTGAGACTCAAACCTAGTTAGCTAAGCATCAGATTCCTGTACTACTTGGGGGTTTACTTTTTAAATATAAGATCTAATCACTTCATGCTAAGGGCCTGTATGTTTTGTGAAGTTCCTGAAGGCCAGTAAAAGCACAAAGATCCTACTTTCCATTCAGCATAGGTGGCTGTATATTTAAACCAAGGATATTCTTGGTTTACATTTGAATAAACTTCTGGAGCATTTATTACATGCCAGCCTCTGTGCTAAAAGGTCGTATATACTATTGCTTTTATAATCCTTACAAGAACTCTTGGGCATGGGAATTATTATTATTATTATTATTTTTAACATCTTTATTGGAGTATAACCGCTTTACAATGGTGTGTTAGTTTCTGCTTTATAACAAAGTGAATCAGTTATACATATACACATGTTCCCATATCTCTTCCCTCTTGCGTCTCCCTCCCATCCTCCCTATCCCACCCCTCTCGGTGGTCACAAACCACCGAGCTGATCTCCCTGTGCTACGCGGCTGCTTCCCACTAGCTATTGGGCATGGGAATTATTATTCTCATTTTACTGCTGAGAACATGGTTAAAAAACTTGCTCAAACTGTTGACAATTTGGCAAGTGGGGTGATTGGTACATGAGAGTTTACTGTACATTTTCTTTAATTTTATTTATGCTTAACATTTCTTTATAATACAATGTCATTGCTGTTACTTTTACATATAACATCCCAAAGGCACTCAGTTCATGAGTAAAGCCTGTGGTTTCAAATTCAAGTTTATTTGCTTGCAAAGCCCAAGCTCTTAAACATGACCATACTGTTGACTATCGTCTACTTAAAAATGTTGGTCAATGTCTACGTGGTGCCAAAACAGCTTCCTAGAAAACCAAAACCCAAACCCCAACGAGTCAGCCCATTTGCTCTACTCAGCGGTAGGCAGCCATCCTAAAATGATTCTTGGATTGAAATTCCTGAGTGGATCACATTACAAAAAACATTTCCTAATTGAAAAGCATTTCCTAGACGAGTGTTTTTTCAGCCCAATCAATGCTGCAGTTTTACCATGAGTAAGCTGAATTTATTTATTTATATATTTGGCATACCATTTGTGGTATAAACAGCCCCTTCTTACGGGGTCCTACAGACCCAAGAACAGCAAACATGACATCTAGCTGCAATCCCAGCATAAAAGGAGCACCACATTTGCTGTTTCTTGGTTATTTATCCCTTAAGATAGATAGCCCTCATCTCAAATAACGACCAGGGTATCTTTGAGATGGGGTCTAGATGATCTTTTTACTAACACCTAACAGCAATACATAGCTCATGTGTCTACAGCCAATCACTACTGATTTTATGGCTTCATTCTTTTGTTTCTTAAGAGGACATATATTTCCTAAGTGACAGTAGTAAGTTTGTTTTCTCCTGGCAGAATCTTACAAGCCCCTGTGATACATGCTGCCACCCTCAAACATGCGGAAACGAGGCCTAGGATTTACCCTGACACCAACTTCCTAACAACATTTATGAACAATTTCTAGCCCCAGCTGCTAGAGACCTATCCCCGTGCTTTGTCATTGCATTATGTCCTGAAGGAAACATGTGATTTCTCCCTCTTGCCAGAGTTTGGTTTAAGTGGACCTCAGACTTGCCTATGGAATAGTTTCTGGAGAAGCAAGGAGTTCTGGGAAGCATCAAACATATGTCAGGGGGTGGGGGAAGCATGACTTAGTTTGTAAAAAGAAGAAAAAGAAGCTCTCTGGGGCTTAAGAACATAAACCCAAAAGGGGGGGTGTGGGCAGCTGTTGGGTTTCGTGCTTCCCTTATCACTAAAATGGCTTATTCAGATAAATCTTCTCAGTGGAAACCTCTCTGATGCTGTGGTTTCTGAACATGAGGAAAACATTTTGAGCCACTGAAAATGCTGATAAGGCAGTAGTAATACAACAGCCGTTTTCTTGGCCAAACCTATTATTCCATAAAGATGCATATCAGATATATGTTATTTAAATACTGCAAAAAATATTAAAAGGCCTATCTACCTCTTGTTAAAATAGGTGACTAGAAGTTGATATATCTGGACAAACATTACTGTGGCACTAGGGAAGTAAGATCAAAAGCTGAACAAAGGTTCACTTCTTCTCCAAACCCATCCCAAACCCCGACCCCATCCCCACCGCTGAATTTAAGTAAACATGTCTTTGTAATTCTCAGGCTTGATGTCTTAATCCAGGAGTTTTTAGGCTTACCAAACCCCATATCCCCTTTATATTACAAATAGTTGATAACATAACCAACCTACACACATAATGATAATAATTTGAAAAAATATTAACATGATGACCTCACTACATCATAGAGGAGAAAGAAAGAAAATTAATGTATAATAACACATTATAAAATATAAGTGCTCAGGCCTGATCACACTACTGATACTGACACTTCATCCCCTTATATCAAAGAATTGTGGATTTAAGAAAAGTTAGAGTACTCACAAGATGTAGCCATTCTTTCCCTTTCCATTTGACATTTTGAAATAAGTAAATAAGTAAATTCATACATACATGCATAGAATTACCACGAGTGTGACAGCTACAAACTCATACTGATAGTCAAACCCAAATTTTCCTAAGTTGTACTGTCATCAGTGATATGATTTTCTGAAATGGTGAACAATGCTTAGTAAATCTCTGAAGGTAATCAACTATAACCTACCTTCTGTAGCTGCATTCCTGGAAAAAATAATATTAAACCATTATCTATCTATCTATCTCTCTGTATATCATCTATCTATCATCTTTTTTTTTTACTCTAGGTTCTACATAAGATAATCATATGCAGGTTTTTCAACCAAATTAAATGTCCAGCAGAATATGTTAAAGTCATACAGGCCTCAGAAAATTTCCTATTTTGTGTGTCCATCTTACGCATTATAGGATGCCTACCACCCCCAGACCCGACCCACTTAAATGCCAGTAGAATCCCCTCAACTGTGACAACGTAAATAGTCCCCACAAATTCCTAAAAAGCCTCCTAGTGGCTGTGCTCCCTTTGAGAACCAACGCTTTCCTCCACAATTCATACTGTGGTTCCTACAAGGAATGCCCTGTTCTCACCTTCTTCCAAGATATATACACCATCCCTTTTTATATTTCAATAAACTCATTCCCTCACCTTTAACCTGGATTGCCACTAACCCTTCTAGCTGCACCAGATCTCTCCTACTTCTGAATCCCCATCACGTGGATTATTTCTGGGGTTCACATCAACAAGTAATTATCTGCTAGCCCATGCTGATATTTGAAAGTTTCATATGAACATGTCTTATCCCTCCAAATCAAACGTAAATTTCTTAAAAGCAGTCTTTTCAGTATTTCTATTAACAAAGTTCTGTAGAGGCACTGCGGACTGAGTTAATAGAGCTAGAAGCCTGGGCGAGTGGATTTAATACTTTTTGGACTTGTGAAAATGCAAATTTAGAGCAGTCCAAATTATACCTCAAACTTCCAAGTCATCATGTCACCTGAATATTATTCCCACAGTACAAATTCACTCTGATCCCAATCCACAGTCCCTGGCACTTACTCATATCCATTTTGAACTTATAACTTATGACTCAGAAACCAATCCACCTACTTTCTCTAAACCAGTACATCTCAAACTGTGGACTGCGTATACTACCTATGTCAAAACCAACTGGAGATACTCGTTAAAAACAAAACAAAACAAAAAACCAATACTGGGTACTGTCCCCTGGAATCTGCACTTTGAGAAACACTGTTCTATATAATACACCTCTATTCAGTTAAGCTAATCCCTTCATTACGAAACCATTCATCCACGTTTCTTGAATGTGAATAGGACCTTTACATTAAATAGGAAATCCAGTCAAAATGGTATGGCAGCCTCTAAATCCAACCTTAAAATCCTCCAGATTATAAATCTCATGAAAGCCAAGGTCAAGAAGTAGAATTATTTTGACAGTTGACTTTTAGTGATACTGTCTAATTTATTACAAGGAAGGGCTCATCATTTGGTGTTTGCAAGTTATTTCACCAATAGTTTGCCTATGTGATGCATCATTTTGCTAGTCAAAATCTATATTTTATTCCCAGATAAACTCAAATATATTTATTAAAAAGTTAATTCACGCCAAAAATCCGCAGCAGACAATTTCCTAGGGGGAAAAATCAAGAATGGGTAGTTCTCTGTAACTCTTCTCTTCTGCTACATTTGAGACTCCAGGAGGGCAATGACCTTCTATCCTGTTTATTCCTATCCCCCATTCCTTGCCTGGTACATATGGAACAATTTATAAGAATGAATGAATGAAACATTCACCTAAAAATATATGAACTGGAACACTCAACATTAATAACAAGTGATAATTTTATTCACTTGATAAATATTTGTACATTTCCTACTGCATGGATTTAGCTCTGTGAAGCCAATGTCATTGTTTGGAAGAAGTTAAACCTCCTGATAATCACAACAGCTACATTTATGGAGTATTTAATCTGTGTTGAATGTTTCAGAGATACTATCTTGTTTAATCCCGACAGCAACTCTAAGGAGACTAGTATTACTCCTCACGTTTTGCAGATAAGAGAACTAAAACTTAGAAAAATGAAGTATCTTTCCACTTCTAAGCAGAAGTAGCAGAATTCCAGCCCAGATCTGCCTGCCTCTAAAGTCTGTTGCTCTTAATCACATCACCCTTCTGTTCTGAGTTGGGGTGATAGGAGATGTGGGTACAATAAAACACAATGATCAGAGAGTTGGAGGCCAGAGAGACGAACAAGATGAAGTGTCAAGGAGCTAGTAATAACTGTATGAGCGAAGCATTCAGCGCCAGAAGTGATGAGAGACGGTGGCAATGCAGGTACGGGGGCTGAGGTCACTCTAGGAAGGAGAGCAGATGTGTCAAATAAGAGACGGCATTCTGGGGACGGAGGCCAAAGAGGCGGCAGCTCTGCGGCCCCTAAACACACAGCTGTGGGTGGAAACGTTGAGCATACGTGACTCAGGAGCTTGTAGGAGATGCATCTGGATACAAACTACAGGAGACAAGCGCACACAGCAGCCTGCGCCCATGTCTCGTGAGTTTCCTGCATACAACTTGCGTGCATCTCACGCAAGCCTGTGGCCTTTTGTTTTCCAGCTCAGCCCACCACACCCTGTGAGTCACGGCCCCTCGTATCTGTTCCTAGCCAGCTGTCTGCAACCACCCAAAAGGAGGACAGATGAAAGATGAAACTACCTATCTGGGCTTCACGGCAGGCTGAGCCAACTGTAATCATTGATAGGGAAACCTCTGGAATTCAGGCTCAGTTTGGAGAGTCACCAAGAAGCGGATCACAGCTACAGAGAGCTTAGGTGACTCACCCCAGCACTACAGGCGAGAACAGCTGGAGCTGAGGCCATGGCTAACAGAGGACTCCCCTTGAGGTGGGCCGTGGAACACTCGCCTGCTGGTCCTTGGCCCTTCCCTGAATCTATGGAACTGGTGATGCCATTTCTTCTCCCTCCCACCTCCCCACGAAAACATGGCCTGCAGCTTCCCTTGCCAGGCCTGTTTCTTTGAGGAGCAGGAGGAGAAGACTCAATGCATGTATCATGGGGGTGTAGGAGCGTGCGCTTCTGTCAGGCCCAGGCAACTAGCGCAACCCTCACTCACCAGAAGTGACACCTGGCCTCTAGTCAAAATCTCCAAATCAAATTTAATGCACCATGAAATGTCAAATGCTTAGGGAAAAGGCACCACACCTATATGTCAGGCCCAGTACTAGGCATTTTATATGGCACCAAATGGTATAGTCAGGATCACAACACCCCTCGGAGGCCGGCACTAGGATCATCCCCGTTTACAGATGGGAGAACTGAGGCAGAGCAAGGATACACACATTCAGTTCTGCTACAACGCACGTGTGTTCCAACCTAACTGATACATTAGGGGACAGGTTGAGCCTAACGGGAATTTGTGATGTTTGTGTTTGCTGACATTCAGTTCTCACTGCAAGACACACTGGGTGAATGCAGAACCTACACTTGGCCGAACTGAGCTGCATGGAAGTATACAAAACGCACAGCTGCACATCCCTCAAGTGTCCACCATCTGTCTCAGTTCACCACAGGTGTTATGAGTCACACCATCTACATCTGGTGCTACAACTTTCCATCCCATTTCCGATAACCCTGCTTCCACCACTTCACAAGTGCTCAAAAACTGCAACCCATTCGATGACCATGTCCACAAGCAAACTCCCGATCCTTTTCAAGGCAAAGTGCAGTATTTATTGGGTTTTTGTATTTCCCAGCTATTGAACACATGTAAACTGTCTACTGTTTATTAGACTCCTATCTTTTTTTCTTAATATATCACTGACAAGTTTTTGCCATGTGGCCCTAGCCTCAATTTTCCCCATAAGCTCTGTGATTTTCTTTCGCCCAATTTTGCAAAGTGCAGTGATTTTTAGAAACACATATGTTGTGTTATAGCATAACTCTATGAAACTTGCCCAAGGTCACATGGCTAAGTAGTGGCCCAGCAGAAATTCAAACACAATCTGCTCAGGGACCCAGCCTAGCTTCTTAACTCCTATATTTTTCTACTTTGACATTCATGATCTCTTCTTATCTTCACAGCAGCCTTAAGAGGATCTCATACGTAATTCCCATTTTACAATGGAAGAAAATGAGATTCAGAAAGTAATTCACCCAAGGAAACCTTGGACCAAGTTAACTGTAAGGTGTAACTCTAAAATTTTCACTTGGGCCTGTTTTTCTCTAAGTACTTACCCAGGTCAGGATACCAGCAGTCTGTATAACTGGTAAGAGTTAGTGCTGAAGGGGTAATGCCACAGGGCTTCACTGACAGTTTACTACTTCAGTTTTCCTTGAGCAGGTTAAGAGTAGGTCCTCAAGATTTAGAGCCATTATCTAAACTATTTATTTATTAGTTTGCTTTTTGGTTATTGTTCATTCATTCCTTCACCTAGTACTTATTGAACAGTATGATGTTCCCTCTGTCTGGAATGCTCTAATTGCAATACCTAACCTTTAGGTCTTACCCTAAACACCACTCCCAGGGCTGCCTTCCATAATCTATGCCCTACCAGACCAGTCAAGAGGGTCCTTTATCAATAGCATCCTTCGTTGATCCTTCCCAGTACTTACTACTAGCAAAGATGGCATGATTATTTGTCAAGAGTTCTTTGTTCATCTTTCCCCATGTGATGCTAAGCTCAATGACCGGAGATCACATCCATCCTTCTTTTTATATGTATCCCCAGCATCCAGGGTCATACTTGAAACATAGTAGGTGCTCAATAAATACTTGATGGTTTTACTAATGAACTTGGACCTGGCACTGATATAAAAAGAAGCCCAGAGTACAGAGAACATCTTCAACCTAGACAGGCACCTCTTGCACAAATAAAGTTTTAAAGGTTATTGAAATTCTTGGGCTGAAAGGATATATTCCTGCACTGTGTGCACAGAAAAGCTGTAAAGAAAAAGTAGCTGACGGACAGAAAACTGATCCACAACAGCATCTATAAACGGACCATGAAATCATCAGGTTCCTTCGTCTTTTATTTGTTTCTGGATGGAATCCCAGGCAGGGAAGATAACCTTCGCTTCAGAACAATGTGGCACATCATATGTAAATGTAATGAGATGATGAATTATTCCAGTGTCATTATGCCCATGATTTATGGGGAGACATTATCTGCTAAAAGCCCAGGCTGAAAGAATATTGATTTCACTTTTACCAAGACAGCCATTTAAAACTTTTTAAAGACAGCAAATGATTGTTTAAAAGACCAACTTCAAAAAGGCCAGATTAAAATCATTTGGCGGGGAGGAGTGGGAGGAAGCAGAAACGGTGATGCAGCTACTTTAAGAGCCAGTTGGACCAAGCGAAGTGCTCTTGTTCTGTATTCTCCTGGAATACCTTGTTCCTCTCCTTTACAGGACTTGGCTGCACTTGCAGGATTTTATACCAAATTCTGCTTTGGGACCACTTTTAGGTTTGAAGCTGAATTTTACTTTTTCTGGGCAAATAATTTTCTTTATCCTTCCCACTCAACTTATTTTGATATCCAGAAGCCGGGAGTTGATGCTATTTGGTAGCGGTAGTTGTGGTGGTAGGGAGTTTTCCTTTCTCCTTTAAATAAAATTACACAATTTTCTCAAATACTATCATGTTGATAGTAAATTATGCTTCCCCCAGAATATAGGGAGAGCATACTGATGAATTTTTTAAAAGGAGGGAATGCCAATATGGAACAGGATGATAGATTTGGGTCTATGCTAGTGAATTTGGAGAAATATTTTCTTGTATTCTGTATTATCTTATACTCTGGCTGGGTTTCCTGCCACACAAAAGGAAGAAAATTAATTTGCTGAGTACCGTCAATATGCCAGGCACTTTATAACCGTATTTCATTTTAACACTTCCCCCAAATTTTTCAGGATAGCTGTGCTGTCTTCCTTTATAGATAAGGCAACTGAGGCCTGGGAATGGTAAGTCTAAGGTTACAGCAACAGTTGACAGAGCCTGAATTTCTACCCGGTACTATTTCATCCCTAACCTCTTGCTCTTCCCAGGACCTTCTTTGCATCTCAGTTCATAAGATTAGGTGTCCTTGCTAAGGAGGCAATTTTAGTCTTCAAACTGTTATTTTAAGTATGGAATTAGCACCCAACTCTTTCTTCTTATCTACCTAGTCAGTTAGGCATAACGGTTATTCCTCATTTCCTCATAACATTGGTCAGCTTAGAGAGATAGATAGATGGGTATCTAATCAACTCCAGTCACCTGTTGCTCCTATATACTGAACATTAATTCCTTTTTTTTCTGGGTCAGACTTCTCTACCATAAAATGAAAATCCCGAAGTAGAAGAGGATCTTGAAGAGAATCTATCCTAGGTGCCACAAATTGGTGATGTGTGGGCTAAATATAACCCCAGACATGTTTTGTTATTGTTGTAGTTGTTCATCAGTCATCCTCTTAGAGCTAGCGTATTCTCTTACGTAGATATAATTCACATATAATATTGGGTTGGCCGAAAAGTTCGTTTAGGTTTTTCCGTAACATCTTACGGAAAAACCCAAATGAACTTTTCGGCCAACCCAATACAATTCACCCATTTAAAATGTACAATTCGATGGTTTTCAGTATATTCAAAATTGTGTAACCATCACCACAGTCAATTTTACAACATATTCATCACTCCCAAAAGAAATCCATACCAATGAAGAGTCATTCCCCACCCACCATAACCAAATCCTCCACCTCTCGGCAATGACTAATCTAATTTCTGTCTCTATATATTTGCCTATTCTGAGTATTTCATATCAATGGAATCATACAATGCTTGGTCATTTGTGACTCGCTTCTTTCACTTGGCTCAATGTTTTCAAGGTTTATCCATGCTGTAGCATATTACCATTTATTTTTATGACTCAAGAATATTCCAGATTATGGATGAATGTCCCACATTTTACATATGCATTCACCAGCTGATGGACATTTGGGTTGTTTCCATTTTTTGGCCATTATGAACAAGCTGCTATGAACACTGACGTACAAATTTTTGTGTAGACATATGTTTTCATTTCTCTTGGGTATGTATCTAGGAGTGGAATTATAAGATCACATAGCATAGTAACTCTGTTCAACCTTTTGAGGAACTACCAGACCATTTTTTAAAGTCTCTTCAAATTTTTAATTTCTTACCAGTAGTGTGTAAGGATTCTCCCTTCTCCATATCCTCACCAACACTTGTTATTGTCTGGCCTTTTTATTATAGCCATCTTAATGGGTGTTAAATGTTATCTCCTTAGAGTTTACATTTGCATTTACCTAATGGCTAAAGATCTTTGCATGTGCTCGTTGGCTATTTGCATATTTTCTTTAGAGAAATGTCTAGTCAGATCCTGTATCCATTATTTAATTGGGTTATTTGTCATTTTATTTTTGAATTGTAAGAATTCTTGTATCTATAATTGAGATGCCAAGTCCCTTATCAGATATATGATTTTCTCCCAGTTGGTGGGTTATTATCTTTTCTCTTTCTTGATTGTATTCTTTGAGTACAAAAGTTTTAATTATGATAAAGTCCAAGTTATCTGTTTTTCCATTGTTGCTTGTACTTTTGGACTCACATCTAAGAATCTATTACTTAACAAAGTCACAAAGATTTACTCCTATGTTTCCTTCTAAAAGTTTTATAGTTTTAGCTCTTACATTTAAGTCTGTGATCCATTTTGGGTTAATTCTGGTGTAAGGTGTGAAGAAGGGGTCCAACTTCACTTTTTCACACGTGGATACCAAGTTGTCTTAGCACCATTTGTTGAAAAGACTCATTTTACCTCCTTGAATTCTCCTTGTCCCATTGTAGAAAATCAATTAACTGTAAATGGGAGGGTTTATTTCCAGATTCTCGATTCTCTCCATTGATCTATATATTTATCCTTATGCCAGTACCACACTGTCTTGATTACAAGCTTTGTAGTAAATTTTTTAATTGGTGTGAGTCCTTCAACTTTGTTCTCCCTTTTCAAGATTGTTTTGCCTATCTTAAATCCCTTAAATTTTTATATAAATATTAGGTTCATCTTATCAATTTCTGCAGAAAAAAAATGGTTTCGATTTTGAATAGGATTGCACTGAGTCTGTGGATCAATTTGGGGAGTACTGTCATCTTAATAATATTAGGTCTTCCAGCCCATGAATATGGAATGACTTTTCATTTATTTAGGTCTTCTTTAACATCTTTCAGCAATGCTTTGTAGTTTTCGGAGTGTAACTTCTGTACTACTTTGATAAATTTATTCCTAAGAGTTTTATTCTTTTTGATGCTAATGTAAATGGAATTAATTTCTTAATGTCATTTTCACTTTGTCCCTTGCTACTGCATAAAAATACAAATGATTTTTGTATATTGATCTGTGTCCTTTAAACTCGAACTCATTTATTACTTTTAATATGTTTTTTAGTTCTTTAGAATTTTCTACATACAAGATCATGTCATCTACAAATAGAGGTAGTTTTACTATTTCCTTTTCAATCTGAATGATTTTTATTTTTCTTGCCTAATTTCCTAACTCCTCAAGTATATTTTTTAATTAAAGTGGAATAAATGGATATTCTTTTCTTATTCCTGATTTTAGGTGGAAAGTGTTCAGCTTTTCTCCTTTAAGAATAATGTTAGCTACGGCCTTAATCAGGTTGAAGAAATTCCCTTCTACTCCTAGTTTATTGAATGTTTTCATCATAAAGGGGTTTTGAATTTTGTCAAATGCTTTTTCTGCACCTATTAAGATGATCACATGTTTTATGTCCTTGGTTCTACTGATATAGTACATACATTAATTAATTGTTGGATATTAAACCAAACTTGCATTCCTGGCATAAATCCCACTTTTATCATAATGTATACTCCTCTTTTTGTATTGCTGGATTCAATTTACTAGTATTTTGTTGAGAATTTTGTGTCTTATTCATAGGAGATATTGGCTGTAGCTTTCTTTTCTTGGGATGTTTTTGTCAAGTTTTGTTATCAGGGTAATCCTGGACTCAGACTGAGTTGGGAAATGTCCTCTTTTCTCCTAGTTTTGGGGGACAGTTGTGAAGAATTGGTATTAACTCTTTAAATTTATGCTAGAACTTAACAGTGAAGTCATCTGGTCATGGGCTTTTCTTCGTGTTTTTACTTACTAATTCAATCTCTTATTATAGGTCTAATCAGATTTCCTACTTCTTCTTGACTCAGTTTTGGTAGTTTGTATCTTTCTATGGATTTGTCCATTTCATTGGGTTATCTAATATTTTTGTCATCCAGTTGTTCATAATATTCTTTTGTAATAATTTTAATTTCTATAAAGTTACTAGTAATACCCCCTCTTTCATTCTTTATTTAGTAGTTTGTGTTCTCTCTCTCTCTTTTTTCTTGGTCAGACTTGCCAAAGGCTTATCAATTTTGTTTTTTTTTTTCTAATAAGGTTGGGCATGTGGATGGTCACCCTGGGATGACAAGTGTTTTTAGCAGTGAGATAATAGCATTTTTAGCGGGGTTCTTTGTCTCTTTCCCTGGTCTTTCTGTTAAACTGTCTGTTGGTATCACACCCAGCTGTTTGACTCCACTAACTGCTGACTAAATTGCTCTATTTTTTGTTTGTCCTAGAGCATAAATTACTGCACAGTCTGATAGAAATAAATTCAGGCCCCTTTGCACATTCCTTTGGAGGAATGTGGGTCCCTAATGAGTTTTCAGAACCAGCACAGTAGCTTTGGGCTGCAACAAAACCTAATCCTAACTAATATACCATAGTAGCTTCTTGATTTAGTGACTCATGGTCGTCCAACCCCACTCTTTGTAGGTGAGGAAATTGAGAGACAGAGAATGGAAATAACTTGTCCAAGGTCACTTCTACTATAAAGAGTGGATCCAGAAGCCAGGTTTCCTAACTCCATGTCATCTTTCCTCCACCACCTCATGTGAATTCAAGAAAGGCTCACTCCTTTTAATATTTTCCTAAGCTAAACCTGAACAAAAGTTAAAACTACTATAAAATGGCTACAGGTCTACACTCCTCCCTGACTCAGTGTCCTCCAGTGTGACTGTACACCCCCTCTTATGAAAAGGCAGAGCCCATTTTCTTATTGCTTGAATGTGGGCAGGCATTTCAATTTTTTTGGTCAGTAAAATGTGGTGGAGGGGAAGTAGTTCCAGATCCCAGCTAGGTCCCAACAGGCTTCATAGCTTCTGCTTTCTTTTGGAACCTTGAAACTTAGGAATAAGTCTAGCATAGCCTTTTGGAAGATAAAAGACATGTGATCCAGTCAATGCATTACCCCAAGGGAAAACTCAGACAACCACCAGAGATGTGAGTGAGGCCATCCTAGCCCAGCCAGCCCCAGCCAACCGGCCAGGAACACAAAAGCAAGCCAGCCAAGGTCAACCAAATCTGACCAAGATCATCAGAACTGCCCAGCTGACCCACAGACCCTTAAGTAATAATAAATGTTTATTTTTCTAAGCCTCTGAACTTTCAGGAGTTTACTACACTGCAGTAGCTTGTTGACAAAGCTGCCCAAAAGAATAGCATCAAAATGTGTTATACATATAAAATATAAGCAATCTGCAGATTATATGCATTTTTGAATTGTCTTTACTTTTGACCTCATCTAAATGTGATATGCATAAGCTAGTGGTATGCAAGATAATTTAAAAATAACATGAATAAACCTTTAAAACTTTAATAGATATATGTAGATTAATGTATATTAGAAAACCCTGGTTTTCTATAAACAAAAATCATAGAAAGTGTTCACTTTAAATAAACTTTTAAAACAAAAAACTATCTCAGTTTAAAGATATTAAGTAAACGATGGTATAGTTGGTAAGCAGAAGTAGTAAAATTTGTGAATCAGGGAAATGAATGCCTGAAGTTTGGGAAATATTGTAGGAAGGCAGGTGACGTGAAGTTGGCTATGGCATTTAATTATTCACCAAGGTGTCTTACCTAAGCATTTGGCAATCCTTGGAGAACACTGGCCTGAAGGAATTTATCTTCTAAGTGTGGGACAACAAAGCTGGCTTAAGGCATGTTGATGTCATGAAGAAAACAACTTTGCCAGATAATTCAGTTTTGTAGACCCAGGCCTGTATCTGTACGTGGCGAGTATGTGCAGACATGCATTACTTAGTGTTTACACAGTGTCTTATCTGAGGATCTCATTACCCTTCAAGGGCTTCAATTAAACCCCACAATACCCTTGATGAAACAGCTATTATTTTAGATGGGTAAATTGAGGTACTCAAGGCTCCCCAAACTGATGAGGCAATTTGCCTAAGGACAAGCAGGAAATGATTATCTAGGCTGCAGACAGAAGCTGCTAGCCTTTCTCTTAGGTTCCGACTTGAACCACTTTACCACAGAGCCTGAGGGAGGAGAAAGTTACTTCTTTTTAACGACTTCTTAGAGTAGTATGAGACTGTCTCTCAGCCTGGGCCTTACTCATATTAACATAGGGAAGAACAGTTTGCTTGTCATTTTTGTTTTTGTCACAGGTAAATAAGTTCCCTATCCCTAACTATGGAGAGTATCTCAAATACTTTACAGAAGTATTCTGAAATGATCTACCTGTTGCATGAAGGCAGACATCAGGCTCTGCTTTTAGGGAGGATTTTAATCCCTTATCTTAACACTTTTGTCAGGGTAAACAAGCTCCAAGCTCTGCCTGTTCTCCAACAGGGGTAATGATCCATGGCCAAGCATTATCTTTGGCTCATTTAGACTTCCTGGAACCATGAGTTCAAATCCCGCCAGGTCAGCGTGGGCCTTCATCCTCCCAAATTAGATAAATAGAGAAGACAGTTTACCACAGTGGATTTCTTGGCTAAGACTTTGGAAAGCAAGGGTCTAACTCAAAGGTCTTGGGATGTTGGTCTTTTAAGAAAACTTGTTGACTTTACCTTGGATCACTAGATCAAAGCTAAATGCTGCTAGGTAAGCACCTCTGTAAAAGGACTAATAATAGTTTCTTTTGGAAATTTTTGCCAAAAACTTTTTTAATAGAAGCTATTCATTAAACACACACAGACACACACACACACACACTTGAATTGTTCTCCATACACATTATTAACCTAGTTATATCTTTTGTTAGATGCTCCTACTGGCCTGGAACTAGTGACTCACAGAGGCTCACAGGAGCCAGTGGGAGTGTTAGGAGGAAGATGGTTCTGGTTATGACACTTTATCTCACTTCTGTTGATTCTGGAAATGTCTCTGAAGTGATCTGTATCTTAGTTCCCTCACATAAACTGAGGATGATAATCACCGCCTGTCTCATACAGCAACTGTGAACAGAATGCATGAGAAAACATTTTACAACCCATGAAGTACAAAGCTATAAAGGGTTAGTTATTTACGTGATGATTCTTATGTAGTACATTCATTACTTATATTTTAATGTACGCTACCAATGTTCATCTGAAAAAAAAAAAATCGTATGCTACTCCTAAATAATTCAAACTGCTCAAACTGTTCTTCTGGTGTTGTATTCAGCATACTACTTTGGTTGCAAGTAACAGAAACTTCAACTTAAAGTTGAAGTCTGTCTATAAATAGAGTAGTCTTAAATAGAAAGGGAAGTTGATTGGCTTGTGGAAGGGCCAGATTCAGTGGTCAACCAGATATAACTGAGATAGAATTATTCATAATTTTGCTATGTGTGTTAATAACATTGTAGTTATGTTTTTGAAGATTCCTTATCTACTGGAGATACAACCTAGAATACTTGTTGAAAAATGGTGTCTGCAACACACTGATGGGGTCTTAGGCCTGGTCAGAAACGTAAGTGGCACCTCCTACCCTGACCCATAACCAAGCAGTGGCCTGTGACTGACCTGGTAAAATAAAACTCTGTTTAGAGGAAGCTCATAAAATAGTTTTGGCCAGGAGGATGAGCTAACATCTTAATAAGCACATGCAGAGAGAAACCACTCCCCAAATGCATGATGTGTACCATGACCAGGATTGACTTTACTAGGGTGAAGGAATCATATAATTTTCTGTGTCTACAGATATGTAAGTAAGCCAAATGTGTGTTTCTTTTCTTGGTATCAAAAGATAATTCTAGAATAAAATTCATTGTCACATTCGTTTTAAAGTACATCCACACTGTCAAAAATCTAAATAAATACATGTTTCGCTCTCCTCTAAAACTGGAAGGCACAAAATAACAGAACACTATGTTTTAACTTGAAGATTTTCACACTCAATTCTAATTCAAAAATGTATCGGCTGACATCCGTGCTTTATAAAATAATTCCTGTGTGATAATTATGCACCTTGAGCTGAATTACCAGTGCATTTGTCTTGAATGCTTAATATAGTCTATGTACACCTTTTTAGTAACAATCCATTTGTGCCTTGAGAATTTACATTTCTGTCGCTGCCAAGAGAAAGAGGTATTCTGAATGAGACACTCAGATTAGATTTTGTGCATAAAGAAAATCACAAGTAAGGCTTTAAGACTTAAATAGAATTTTCTCCAGAGCCTACAATAGTAACGACGATTGAAAAACTGTAGATTCCTTGAGGACAGGGGTTGTGTGTCCTCCTAGCACCTCTAATAGTGTCTTCCACATATTAGGCACTCAATAAATTTCTGGTTCGTGAATAAATAACTCCCGGTTAAGAGACTATGTCACTTTGTATCTAACGGCCTAAGTCTATTTTTACATCTCATTGCTCCATCCATTGATTATGTGTTAAGTGACCTTACTAATTCCCTTCTTCCTCTGAATTTTGATTTCCTAACTGATAAATTGAGACTAATAATGCCATATTAGTTTGAGGTCTAAATGAGAAAATCTACACAAGGCTTTTAGCACACTGCCTGGCACATAAAAAGTGCTTTGTAAATGTCTGTAATTATTTTTAGAACTTATTTCTCCCAGAGATCCAAAAGGATTTTTCGTTTTTTTAAAGAAAATGCTGGTTGCATTTCTAAAAATGATTATTTTTTATCTTTTGTAAGTCAAACATCTCAAAACTTAGCTTGAGAATTACTATGCATTTGAGGATCTGAGGAACAATATTTTCTAGATACATATTATTTAGAAACAATTACAGTGGCTACAAGAGTACACCTTTTTAGTAACAATCTATTTGTACCCTTCTAAAAAGACAACAAACAAGCAACCCATAACAAGTGTATGCTTCATGTTAAGAAGACGTGGGATATAAGTGATACATTTTTATTAAATACAGGAATTTATTAATCCCTTTTATGTCTTTCTTGAATTTATGCACATTGAATTTATTGACCAATTTGAGGAGGATTCATACAGGGATGAGACTGAATCACCATCTAAGAATGTGATTTCTCATTTACTTAGAATTTTCTTTTATCTTTCAATAATTTTTGAATTATTTTCTCCTTAAAGGTCTTGCATATTTTTGCTAGGTGTGATCTGAAGGACTATGTAGTTTTTATGGATCTGTGGTAGATTATTATTATTATTATTACTATTTTCTAATTGATTAAAGCAGGAACAGTGTATATGCTTTTATATATTAATCTTGTATCTTGCAAACTTGCTGACCTGTCTGTTGCTGAATAGGTTGCAGATTCTCTTGTATTTGCAATGTTGACAATCATATGCAAATAATCAATAATTTCATGTCTTCCATTTTAACTTTTATACATTTTCTTATTATTATTTATTTGGCAAGAATGTCTACTTCTTATTAAATACAAATAACATTCAAGGGCAATACTTATTGATATTTTCCCCCGATTTTAAAAGGAATGCTTCTAATGTTTAACTATTAACTATAATGTTTGCTATAGGTTTTTCATTTGCTAGGAATTCTTTTGTCTAGTACAAGTGGGCTTCATCACACCCCTGGATGCCTCCTTTAGTAAATAAATAAATGTGTAGATTTCTGAGGACTTACACAAAGAACTTTCGGAGTTCATTTAATAGAGTTCATTTAATAGTACAAACAAAGAGAAAGCAACAGATAAAAGAGAAGAATAAGTACAAGAGACAGAAATGGGTGGTCATCGTGGAATCCCAGCAGAAAGGCAAGGAAGGAATAATGCTAGTGGTGGTAGGCAAAGCAAACTCTACCCTTACCTGCAATGTTTTATTTTGCTTTTTACAGAAGCGTTAGTTATACAGAGATTGCAAAATAACCATTGGTTTTTCAAACCTAAAAGAAACCAAAAAAGAAAGACTTGAAAAGAAGAAGATATTCCAAAGTCAGCCTAAGAGACTTTGGTTACATAAGAGATAAACGTAGCATCCTGGAGCGTGGCATGGTGCACAGCATATGTTACAGGATGAGGTTTGAGGGCACTCATCTGTAGCTCTGATACACTTGAACAGGTTCTGCCGCACCTCTTTCCAGTTTTGAAACCCTAGGGAAGTCTCTGTTTTCCCTAACTCATAGGGTTATTCTGAGATTTTAATGACATTGTAACCATAAAGCGCTTTATGGTGTCTGGCACATAGTGATTATTCAGTGACAGCCACTCATGTTTCTAGAACTTTATAGCACTTGCCCAGCTCTGGAATCTTCTTGTCACCATTGTCCAAAGCCCATTGGCTTCCTTTCTCTTTTTTACCCTCCCATGATAGAAAGACTTGACTCAATCCTGCCACCAAATTCTAACACTGTTTATAAGGTCTAAGGATTTAGCTTCAGAAAAAATAAATCAGTATATACAGTAGTCCCCCTCTATCCATGGCTTTACTTTACATAGTTTCAGTTACCCATGGTTAACTGCAGTCCAAAAATGTTAAATGGAAAATTCCGGAAGCAAACAATTCATAGATTTTAAACTGCGTGACATGATGAAGTCTCCACCATCCCACTTTGCACCATCAGGCACCAAATCATCCCTTCATCTAGCACATCCGCCCATTAGTTACTTAGGAGCCTCTGGGTTAACAGATCAACTGTCCTGGTATCAAAGTGCTTGCATTCAAGTAACCCTTATTTTACTTAATAATGGCCCAGAAGCGTAACAGTAGTGATGTTCACAGTTCGGATGTGCCAAAGAGAGGCCTTCAAGTGTTTCCTTTAAGTGAAAAGGTGAAAGTTCTCAACTTAATAAGGAAAGGGAAAAAACTGTATGCTGAGGTTGCTAAGATCTACGGTAAGAATGAATCTCGTGTCCATGAAATTGAGAAGAAGAATGAAGAAGTTTGTGCTAGTTTTACTGTTGCACCTTAAACTAAAAGTTATGGCCATCTTGCATGATAAGTGCTTAGTTAAGATGAAAAAGGCATTAAATATATACAGCAAGATATTTTGAGAGAGACCACATTCACATAACTTTTATTACAGTATACTGTTATAATTGTTCTATTTTATTACTAGTTATTGTTGTTAATCTCTTACCGTGACTAATTTATAAATTAAACTCTATCATAGATACGAATCTAGGGAAGAAAGTATAGTATATATAGGGTTTGGTACTATCTGTGGTTCCGCGCATCCCTCTCAGATAACGGGGGACTACTGTACACTGTTTTATGGAAGCTTAAGGATCAAATTTCTATAAAACAGGCTTACATTTAATGAGAAGTACCTGTGCCATGAATATGTCATTGTTAATGTTTGTTTCTATGGTGAACTGCACTGAACAATAAGGTATTCAGACAAATAACCTGATATCGTGGGGGGAAAAGCTCTCTTTACTTCTTATTAATTCTTGACTCCAAGTGCCCTTTGCACCGCTTGGCTCACCATTAGATCAGAGCAGTTATTATTATTACTGAAACATAAGGTTAACATTTCCATCATCACCGGGGTTAAAATTTGCATACTTCTGCATAATTCCTGTGCACAGCTGCTTGTAAGCTTCGTCTTTCATCTTGGTTTGCACAATTCATCTGGAATTTCTTAAAACTGGACTATTCATAATAACAGTCCTTCAGAGGAATGATGAGTTCAATGTTTTAGCAGCATCCTTCACTTAAATAAAAAGCTTCAGAGCCTCTTGAAGACATGAACAGTTTTGACTGAAAAGTCTAATGTCAACCACATGGGCTAAAGGATTGCAGAACAAATTTTTTATTGCAATATAAATCTGCTGGAAACAACAACAAAAAAGGTCATCAATCTCTTCCTTACTTTTTGTTGGCATTTTGAAATTACCCTCTTTTCATTCCTCTCTGTTACTTCCCAGACAAAACCAGGGTATTCAATGTTGTCACAAATTATATTTGTCAATGATGTTCCTTTGATAAGCTGTTGAAACTTGTAGGCCAGATGAGAAGAAATCACATAAAAACTCAAGCCATTTGTAAAAATCAAGAGTGATTAAAAGGACTAAATGACTTCCATTTTATAGTGGACTCAAAAGAAATTGGTCAATAGCTATTATGTGAAATGAAGGAAAGGCAGCATAATAGAAAAGCTTAGAAGGAAGGGCATCTCAAGTTTAGCTTTGACTTTAACTTGATGCATCTCCTTTAGCACAATCACTCAACGTTGCATTAGCCAGGCCTCTTGGTTTCAAGCGACAGAACCCAACACAACTGGCAAAACAACAGGTAAAAGCAGGGGTAGAGCAAAGCCACTCACTAGCTCATATAAAAAGTCCAGGGGTAAATTTGTTTCAGGTATGGCTGGATCCAGGTGCTTAAAAGATGTCATCAAGAACATATTTCTCCCTAGCCCCCAGCTCCCTTTTCCTATGGGTTGGCTTTACTCTTAGATGGGCTTTTCACATACTGTGAAAAGATGATTATCAGCAGTTTTAGCTTATGTCTATCAATTCAGCAATCCCAGTGGAAAGAGACCATTACTTTCTCCGTTGTTTCCATAAACGTCCCACAGTCTTTGGAGAGACCCTTTGGATCTCAGGCCCAACCTTGAACCAATGAAACATGTAAATTAGCCAGGTCTAGACTATATTAGCATGGACTGAAATTTAAGAGGGGGTATTTGCTCAAAGGTGAATCAGGACACTGTTCCCAGAAAAAGTGAGGAATGCATGATAAACAGTGGGCAGGCAAAAACAATACACTTCCACTCCATCCCCTCTCGGATTTCAAAGTACTCAATAAAATACAGAATTTAGAGTTGATGATGTAAAGCTTTTTACTCTAAGATTCAAACTACAGTATTTTAAAAAATCTTCTGAGGAAGAGATGGCTGAAACCTAATATCCATTCTCCTCCTCTACTTTTAGTAATAACAACCCCCTCCCAATTTGTGATAGGTGCACAGCAGGCAACAAAAGAGTATTATTTCCCACACTTCCCTGTAGTTAAATGTGGTCATATGACGGGTGAGGTAGTTGCAATTATGGCCTCCAAGGATATTCAGAGCCTAATCCCTGGAACGTGTGAATGTTCCCTTACGTGGTAACAGACTCTTTGCTGATGTGACTGAGTTAAGGGTCTTGAGATGGTGATATCGTCCTGGGTTATCCAGGTGGTTCCCAAAGGCAATCACAAGTGTCCTTATAAAACAGAGCCAGAAGGAGACTACATAACGGAAGAGGAGAAGGCAATATGACCACGCAGGCAGAGATGGGAGCGATGCAGTCACAGTCAAGGAACACCACCATCGCCAGAAGCTGGAAAATGCAAGGAAACTGTCCCCTAGAGCTTCCAGAAGGAGAACGGCCATGTGGGAATCTCGACTGCAGCTCAGTGAAACCGAGAAAGAACTGTGAGAGCATACACTTCTCTTGTTTTAAGCCACTACATTTGCGGTAATGGGTTACAGCAGCTATAGGTAACCAATTTAAGTTCTGGCAAATAAAATATGAGCAGAAAAGGAGGTGTCCAGCTTCCAGCTCGTGCTCTTCAAGGGAAAGGTGCTTCTTTCCTTTTTCTCTCTTTTCTATCCAGTCGGCTGGAATGCAGAAGTGCTAGTGAGCCATCTTGTGCTACCACTCGTGTGAATAACAGCAACATGCTAGGACTGTAGAGCAACAAGACAGAAGGGGCCTGGGTCCCCAATATTTAGCTTGAAATCCCAGTTTGAGAGATAAATAAAATTATGTCTTGTTTAAGCCACTATGCTGACATCTCTTATTATAGCTAATCCATATCCTAACAAAACTACCATTTTTCCTGCCATGAGACTGTACTTCAAAGACTCCCAACTACAGGGAGTGTAATTAACCGAGACCCAGAGGCTGCAATCTGAAATCCACCACCACGCATGCACCCAGCCCTCACTTCCCACAAGCTCCTCCCACAGTGTAGGCGTGGTAGGGAGGCACTCTCATTTCTGGGAGACTTGAGACTCCTCTAACAGCCAACTGTGACTCAAGGACTCCTCGGTGGCTTTGCCAAAACTTCTTAGACAGCACAGCCATCTAAAATACTTCCACCCAATCTTCCTCCCCTCTCCCTTCACTTGGGGCAGGTGGTTTCACGATCTGATGGTGCTCCCAACCTTACCAGGTCCTTCCTCCATTTTCTCTCCGAGGTGTTTCCCCTAATTAAGTCCCTGCTCATTTAATCCCATCTTGGCATCCGCTTCTCAGACTAACACAACATGTTTTCTCCCAAGTTCAAGAACAATGAGAACCTCTGGCAAAGTAAGAACAAATAGGAAGTAGTAAAAGTAGTAGTACTTTTACCAAGCAGTAAAAGTATCTTGTCACAAGCATATTTACCCAAGGTAACTCTCCGGGAAAAGAAGCAGACTTGGCTATCTTGCAGTTTACTTTCCTCAAAGAACCTCAAGAACCTCTTGCTAACTTCCAAATTCTCTCCTGCTACTTAGAAATAAATTATGAGGGTAATAGACTTTCCTCTCAAGATTTGGCAAACAGCACATTATTGACTGCATATAACTGAATGAGAAGTAAAATTTTATCAACTATTTAATTGCTCTGTTTGAATAGCAAACATCAGGATGGTTGATGGTAAGCAGATAAAGGATTCAGGATAACTAAATATTTCATCCATCTTTGGCCTGATTGAACCTAGTGTAGGTACAGTCCGTTAGCTCTGAGTTTCTGCGTGTTTACATGTTTTTGTCTTGGTAGATTCTAATCACTTGGCCCGGATGTACAAATGTCCATAAAATGTGGAGTCTTGCCTAACTGCCCAAGTACTGTCACTGTTCTATCCCACTTCAGTCTACTGTTTGCACCTTATTAGTTATAACTTACTTCTTTCTGAACATATATTTGTCTCTGAGATTGCCATACTTATTATTCATTTTAGTAATCCCCTCACTCTTCCTCACGCTTTCCTTGTCTGTCTTCATCACACGTTTGCTGAACTGAATTAAATGTGAAAGAGTTGGGAAATAAGGTGCATTAATATTGTTGGAGACCAACATTTCTCCAATAGATTGGGGACGTTCCCCCAGGGAGTCGGGAACGTCCCTCTAGGAGTAGTTATTGGAATGAGAAAATATGTCATTGAGGGAATCTCAGGGATGGAAATGTCTGCTCTTAACAAAGGCTTTGAACACAAAACAGAGCAGAGAAAATTGAAAAGGGTGAGTTCTAATCCTTCCACATGTGGTATATTTACAACCGTGCCAACTGTGGGAAGACTCTTCAAAGCATGCCTTTTCATTGTTGGGTCTACAGGGCGTGGGCGTGTGTGTGTGCACGCGCACCTGTGCTCTAGGGGAGAGAGCTGTGCACCGCTCTCTTTTCTATTGTCAACAAAAAACAAAGCTTTTCTACTCCACTTCTGAAAACATGTTAGATTTCTCCTTTTAAATGATTACAGTGGAGAACTATTACTGACATAGATCCTAAGTGAACATTTGTTTAGGGCTCAAAGATTTTTTTTTTTAATATTAAAGGAAAATACAATATCTGATCATGGTAATAAGAAAATACTACTAGAAAATTAGTGAATTCTTAGCGTACTGGTATATCAGTTAAATTAAACTGGGGGGTAGAAAGCACAGATTTCAACTTCTAGATCTGTGTCTGACATAAACTAACAGTGCAACCTAGGATCAGTCACCTAAACATTCTGTGACCTGGCAACCTTATCCATACAAATGAAAGAGTTTAAGTGTTTCAGAGGTTGAAAACTGGTGGTTTATGAGCCAAGTGCAGCCTAAAGATGTGTGTTTTTTTGGCTAGTTGAATTAGTTGCTTAACTTTAACTCAAGACATTTTTCCAGAAAAATAATACAATTTCTGGCTTCTTTTGAAAAATCAAAAGATTAAGCAACCTCACCCTGTATTCCCGTATGGCAACCATTGGGTAAAGTCCATATTTTTCAGGTATACCTGACCCACTTCATTCATTTATGCCTGACTACACTTAACAGCTATTTGAATGTGTGACTCCTACACTCCATGACCTCAAAGGGCCTGTCTAGTTCTAAAGGTCTATGAGCCTAGAATATAACTGCAAGTCTAGAAGCAAACCCATATATTCATTGTCAATTGATTTTCAGTAACAGTGTCAAGAAAATTCAATGGGAAAATAATAGTCTTTTCAACAAATGATGCTGAGACCACTTGATATCCCCATGCAACTAAATGAAGTTAGACCACTTCCTCAATTCACACATAAAAATTAACTCAAAATGGATCACAGACCTAGATATAAGAGATCAAACTATAAAACTATTAGAAAAAAATGTAGGAGAAAATCTTCATGATCTTCGATTAGGCAAAGGTGTCCGAGATAGGACACCAAAAGATCAAGTGACAAAAGAAAAAATGATAAATTGGACTTCATCAAAATTTTTTAAAAAGTTTGTACTTCAAAGGATACCTAAAAAAATAAAAAGACACCCCACAGAACGAGAGAAAATAGTTGCAAATCATGTATCTGATAAGGGATCTGTAGATGGAGTACATAAAGAACTGTTACAATGCAATAATAAAATGATGAATAACCCTCATAGAAAATGAGTAAGGGATCTGAATAGGCATGTCTCTAAAGATACACAAATCGCCAACAAGCACATGAAAAGATGCTCAATGTTATCAGCCATCAGGGAAATGCAAATAAAAATCACAATGAAATATGACTTCATATCCACTAAAATGACTATAACCAAAAAAGACAGATATTAACGAGGGCTGACAAAGATATGGAGAAATTGGAATCCTCATTCCTGTTGGTAGGAATGTAAAATTTTGCACCCACGTTTGAAAACAGTCTCACAGTTCATTGAAAGATTAAATGTAGCGCTACCATACACCCAGCAATTCCACTACTAGAAACATACCCAAGAGAAGTGGCACTATATGTCCACAGGAAAACTTGCACATGAATGTTTATAGCAGCATTACTCACTATAGCCAAAAGGTAGAAACAACCAAATGTCCATCCAATGATTGATGGATAAACAAAATGTTGTATGCGGTATGCTGTGGAATCTTCTTGGCAATAAAAAGGAATGAAATACAGGAATAGGCTACAGCACGGATGGACCATTACGACAATATGTTAAGTGAAAAAAGCCAGACACAGAAGGCCATGTGATAGGGTTCCATTTATATGAAATGTCCAGAACAGATAAATACATAGAACATAAAGTAGATTGATGGTTGACAGGGGTTGGGAGAAGGAGGAACAGAGAGTGACTTTTAATGAATATGGGGTTTCTTTTGGGGGTGATGAAAATGTTGTGAAATCAGATTGTGGGGTTGGGTGTATAACTTTGTGAATACGCTAAAAAAAAAAACCCCACTAAATTGTACACTTTAAGAGGGTGGATTTTATGGTAATTGAATTATATCTCAGTTTTTAAAGTAAGTGAGCTTCCAGTAAGACCTAAATCTTCACCTTTATTATCCCTATTAACATTGTCAATACCACGATATTACTTTCCCCAGTCATAGCGTAACCAGTATGAGCTATCCACCTTAGCCTAAAACACACTGAATTATGGCTAATGGTGAAACAATTTTTACTTATGAAAGAATAAGACTTGAGTTTCTTCTTTCATAAAAAGGAAACTTTGGGGAAATTTTTTTTAAAGATACATGTTTTACTTTCTTATGAAGTTTAAAATTTTTTGTATTTTTTTCCTCAAATAAACATCTTAAGTCTATAGGACCATACGATTTATCTCTCTCCTTGTTTGCAGGTGTTTCTGGGCAGGGAAGATAAATTCCAATCAATGATAAATTGATTCACTTCAGTTTTAACATCCTTTTGTATAATTACCCTGAAAACTATGAGCTCATGGTCTCTTCTGAATTTAAGATCAAGCTGATGCATCTGGAAAGTCGGCAGAACCTACTACAGAGGCTCATTTCAAGACAGTCCCCACATCTCCGCTCTACTACTTAACCATTAGAGGAAAATGGCCAGGTGTCTTGTAATAGGCCTATAAAAGAACTTAATCTCCTACTCAAAGGGGAGGTGTGTAGGCAAGTGAATTATACCATCTCCTCAGTATTTCTCTTCTTGACCAAGCATAAAAGGTAGTAAATTATTTGACAGTATCCAACGAATTTGGGCAAAATTCAGGCATTAAAGGTGAAAACATGTTTGCCCTTAGAAAGAGGTTTCATATGGAAGGGACAGTGAATAAAGGTATGTGTGCATACGTAATGAGAAGTGGGAAAAAATATGTTATTTTCTAACGCGGCTCTTGTTTGAATCGGTTGGACTAAAAGAAGTGCAGATTCTCTTCCTTGGCAAAAAGTTTTCCTTTGTTTAGAAAAACACCTTTATGAGTCTCCTTAACTTCCCTGGCCTAGATAACCACCATCTGGTAAGAGAAGAATAAAGATGATTCACATAATAAAGTAAAAACAATTCCTTAAAAAAGTAATTTCCCCAGTGGCAAGAGAGGTCTTGCGATCTAACCCTCCCTCCTATTCTATCCTGCTGTGTTAATTAACCTGTCCTCTACGGAAGGCATTAAACAGACTCGCTAACCCACTGGCTTCCAACTGCACTGTGCCAGGAGGTAACTGCCAGCGACCGGAGAGTGGAGGAGAGTGAGTACAGGGTGTTTATGCCTCAGGCTCTCTCTGTGCTGGGCCTCTGGCCCGCAGAAACTAGGCAACTCTTTCCCACAGAGGGCCTCCTGCCTCCATGCTGCAAAGACTGCTTCTCTGCCCCTGGCCTTCAGACCTGAGAGTTAAGAACAGCTCCCCACTGTTGACAGCCACAGAATGCTTCAACACACAGTCAGCTCTGCTGTAAGCAACATATGTGTTCTTGGAAATCATCATGCAATACAAAACTGTACAACGAAAAACATGGTGCTTATGGGAAAACGCGGTTAGAGGCACACACACAACTAGCATCTATGACATTTCAAAAAGAGAGGAACCTAATAAAAACAGTTGCCAGTGTTACACTTGTTACATGATTAAGAAATACATAAATACAATAAATATTGCATCTTATCTTGAACAAGACCCTGAAGTTTGCTGGTAGAAGTAAGCTTCACAAGAGTTGCAGCTTGTGAGCTACTGGGAAGCGGCATCAGGAGGCTTATCTGAAAGGGGAACAGAAAATTGTCGCGCCAGATAAGGATGGTGTGGTACATAACAACGTGGTCAGCTGAAGTGGGCAAAGGGTGTTTGGGGGAGGAATGTGCATCTAGTAGGTTCCTACACTGCTTGGTTCTACTGGGTGCAGATTTCTGTGTTCACCTAACCTTTCTCATGGATGAAATCACACAAAAGCAAGTGCAAACCTAGGCTCAAATTGTTCCCAAATATGTCAATGGCATTGCACAAATCTGAATTTTCAGAACAACTGCTATAACAGAACTGACGGTGCATAGTTTATTTTCCTATACGTGGCCTATGACCTTATAAATAATAGTCCCTTTACTACATTCTTCTCAATGACCTCATCTAATTATGAATTATGTGCTCTCCTGTTGTAACACCTAGAGAGAGTGTGAGGGGCAGTCTGGGGACAAGGGTTCTGGAAATACAGTAGGAGTTCAGAACCGATAAGAAATTGCTATTGGAAGCAGTTGCCAAGGAACTTTGAAAGATAGTGATGTGTCTTAATGGAATTCCAGTTGCATCATGTTCTTTAGTATCTTATAGTCCCCGCCACAGCCTGCACCGCCTCAGCCTCAGTTACATGCAACAGCTCTGTATTAGTGGGGTTTTGGGGAATGAAAGGAGAAAGTGATGTATGGGACATGAAGATGGTCAGGAAGCACAGGGGTCACAATTGCCAAGAACAAACAGGAGAGACACAAACCCCTTTCCCCAGAACGAACCTTTGAAAGGCACCATCCACCATCAGTTAGGGTTAGGGAGTCCCTGTCCTGCTGCTATGCATGTACTTCTGCTGGGGCTATTTGGTTGGTAGAGAATTGTACTCTCCATACAAGAAAAGTGAATACGGTGTTTACTTCTACATTTCCCCCCCGCCAAAAGCTTCTCGACAATATTTTCCATTTCAAAGACACTTGTTCTGCAAGTAACAAAAATACAGAAACGAAAATGCTCGATAATTCTTCCCTCAACACGTCCTTTTATTTTTTTTACCTGAGTAAATATAACATAAATATAACCTAGTCTTTGCCCAACAATATTACATTAGCCATAGAAGCACACCCCTACAAAGGGATTATTAATCCTCAAAAAAAGCCTTGGCAGAATTTGATGAAAGCTGAAATGTATTTTCACAGATGGTTGTGCTATATTGTATTTGATTTGAAAAATATTCAACCAAGCAATACCCCATTTTCTGTTTCATTCCCTGAAAGCAATTATTACATGAAAAGGTAGACAGGCAGGACACAGTTAACAAACAAAGACTAAAGAGCTGTCATCAGCTTAGAAATGTTCTGGAAAATAAATGAGGGCCACTTGCCAATAATGTGACTATGAAATACAGAAATGAAAAATCTATATTGCGAACGTACACACATACTTCTACCCCACATCACAGTTTGATGAAGCAAGAGATAAATGGCCCAACACTGATTGTTTTTACAGGAATATGAGAACCCTCCAAAGAAGAGAAACAGAATGTCTCTCCATTCACATAAAAAGCAAATTACAGATGGAGGGGGGAAAAATTCACTACTCTCAGAGCAAGATTCAATTAAAAAAATGTGTCTGGCTTCGACAGGGCAAATTCCAGGCATAGGTTATTTTCATAGAAGTTGGTTTTAAAGGAAAGAGTTGAGTGCTACAAAAGCCTATGGAACTTTTCACGGCTTGTCATAATTTCTCTGTAATACTAAACAAGGATTTCCGGCTCCTTAGCTCGTATTTTTTCCCCTAACTGATCCTGCAAGGCGGCGTTATGCTTTTGGCAGTGTATTTCCTCTCTGAAAATCACACTGAATAATAGCTGCATGGTAAATATTAAATAATAAGTCATACGGCCTTACCGTGTTGCAAACCCTAACATATAGTGCTTTACCAAGGATTGCGTGTGTGTGTGTGTGTGTGTGTGTGTGTATGTATGAATATACATGGTTAAACAGCAGATGAAACTACGGAAGGAAGACCAGAGGCAGCTCGTCCTGTCCCATGCAGAGCTCCAAGCACAGCACAAATGGCATTACTGAAACAGAAGGCAATTCTAACTCTGGGACGTCCATTTCCATCTTCAGAAGCATGAGGCAAGAGCCCTTGTCTTTGTGTTGTTCAAAGGCTGAAGCCAACACAAAGAACCTCTGAAAGTCACAGGATTTTTGAGCCAAACTTCTGCACACGTTCCCTCCGCCTTGTCACCCTTCATCCACTTTGTACAGAGTATCATTAAGGGTTTCTAGACATCAAGTTCTGGATCTTGTTATAATGCTCAGAATTGCTGTCAGCGGACAGGAAAAGAGCTCCAATCGTCCAACTGTGTGAATAAATGCACCCATTTGGGTGTTATCAAGCTGTTCCATTTGTCTTATCATTTCATTCTTCAATTGACATTGTGACCCTTGGAAAACCAAAGGAGGCGTTTCTTCAGTGCTTTACCCTCGACCTCGGGGCAGCATGGCCTTTATTCTCTGTCCCCTTTTGCCCTTTGGAGATAATTGCCTACATTTGGGTGCCTATATTACATATGTTTCAACCTGTTCTCCAAACATTAACTGTTTGGGATTAAAATAGTTTCTAAGAAGCATTTGCAGCCTCTCCTTGAACTCCTGCCAGTCCATGGCTCTGCACAGAAAGGAAAATGCTGAGCATTAAAAACAAAATGGGGATTAGTCAGAAGGAGATAATAAATAGCACATTACTGCATGTGGCAGAACCGAAAAAAAAAAAAAAAAAACTTTTTCGTATTTTAGTGGTTTAACCATGCCGACCATTTGAGGTCTTAGTAAAGGTAATAGGAACACAGGCCTGTGTCAGGAAGTAAGAAAAGATTGGAGAGAAGCTTTACCACGGAAATAATATTAGGTCATTGACATTGTTTATGCAACCAGATTAAGAGTCCATTCCAGTATTCCTGCAAGGCATTATTTGCAATGCACATATTAATCGAAGTAATAAATGATGTACTAAATCATAACAAGGAAGATGACAAAGCTAAGAGTTGGACTGAGGTCTGCAGGATCCAGTTCTCTTAATATTATGCTAATGAAGGGGTGGGGCAAACACGAACCAGACCTTTGTCAGAGTCTCTGCAGGTTGGGGTAGAGAGTGGCCTTGCTGCCACGTGGGAATGGAGAAACAGAATGGTAAAATAAGAAAAAATACCATCACCACAACTAATCATTAAGAAAAAACCCACCCTATGAGGGTAATGTGCTATTTTCATACCTACATTACAGATGAGAAAATCAAGGTACAAAGAGAGAGGTGAAGCAATTTGCCAAAGGTTACGCGGTTGATAGATGGTGAAGCAAAGATTTAAATCAGAATGGTACTTCTCATAAGAATCCCTACTCAGTCCTCCACTGTCATGCCGGCATGATGGGCTGGGGAAGTTGCAGCCTTTACACCATGTACCACTACAGAAGTAGGTCAACCACTTGGTCAACCACTCATGCATTTGCTCCTATGTTCAACAAATACATATGAAGCACCTACTATGTGCCAGGTGTTCCTGCAGCAGACTGGGGACTTAATGACAAACAAGCAGGAGAGCTTCTTGTTCTTTTGGAATTTATAATATGGTTGGGGAGATTGGTGGGAAAATACAGGCTGCCTACAAAGCTTTGGAGGGAAGCATACTAAAGCGGGTCTGGAAGTTTAACATGCTTCAGAATTGCCAAGAGGGCTTATTAAAACACGCATTGCTGGACCTCATCCCCATAGTTTCTGATTCAGTAGATCTATGGTTAGGCCCAAGAATTTGCATTCCTAACAAGGCTGGTAACGGCTGGGGTAGGAAGCATGCTTTGAGATCACTGCTGTAAGGGTTATTTGGTTGGGGGAGAAATATTTCTTTATGTTGTCCTGTGCATCTGTTGAGGGTAATTCTGTACTTAGGAAAAAGAGTTATTGAGCTATATAGATCTAATTTGTGGCCTGCTGGGAATATCTTTCACCCTGACATAAAAGGTCAACATGTTCCCTAACATGGATAACACATCCAGCCACCAATAGCCATTCGACATGGGATCTGACAGAGTAAGACATAAATTAGGTAAGTTTGGATACCATAGAGTCAAAACGAAAAGTAAAACATCAGGCCAGAGTGTGATGTCTTGAGTGAATTATTGAGGAATGGGAAAGTAACATTTAAGATATTGATGGGGTGCTAATGGAAAAAAGAGAACCACTGGAGGGAAATATTTTTACCTGTCAATCCAAGAAACATATTTCATTCTTACAGATAATGATACACTATCATTTAATTGACACAATGATTAAAATTGCCTCCAATCTCCTGGATCTGGTTTCAATATATGTTTAAAAAAAAAAAAAAAGCCTGAGTATTCCTTGTCTATAAAAGGGAAATTTTCCAGATTCATGGCCTTCTTGTCTATTGGAAAGATCCATGGCAAGAGAAAAAGAAATACTGGGAAAAGGCCAACTTCTTTGAAAACCATATGTGGATATAAAAAGCTGTATAATCTGTGAGCCAATTATATATATATATATATATACACAAAATATTTTTTTTGAAAGACAGTGGATAGTTTAATGCTACAGGACAGGAGGGCTTCCAAAGCAGAAAGGAGCAACAAAAGTGTCTGCATTTGGCTGACCTTCCTTCCAGATCAAGAGAATGAACTCCCACATGAGGGATGCCATTTTGTTGTGCTCTGCAAATAGCCTTCTGCTAAAGCCACAAAGGAAACTAACTAGTTGGGTAAATAAATATCCAACCTTAAAGACAAACACAAGTGATCTGGAAAGTCATTTAAAAGTTGGTTATCTACAACATCAGCTATCTGGTTACCCATTCTTGGTCTTGGCCCAGGAAATTAAAAGCTGGCTAGTTTTGTCAATAACCAGGTGTTTAAGATGACAGCCCCCAGGCCAAATCTGACCAATAGATACAATTTATTGACCTGCGTATTTTGCTCCTGTTGCTGTGCCTTTAAATGTCTAACTTGAACGGCTGAAATGAGTACTTGCTCTTCTCTGTATGACCTTGCCCTGCCACTCTCCAGTATCTTTTGTCTAGACTGGACGACACCTTTAAGGTACCAGCCAATTCCCTGGAGAGACTTGAGGTTTTGACCCCTGCTATATAATTTACAAAATCACCCTTCAATTCCAGCATTCCTCTCTTGATGAATTCTAACTACCTCATATTTTTTCTTCATTTCACTATTGAAAGGATAGGATAGGTTTTTGCATAAGAATTTTAATTATTCCTGGGTGAGTGATACAGTACTATATGAAACTGCAAGGAAATAAGTTTCTCAGTAGAAGTACAGAATTACCTTGTTGTATGATTCATGGACAGCCCAGATTGTTGAACTGTTTTGCACTGGCTTGGAAATTTTGGGCTGATTAAATGAAATGTCAAGACTGGGAAATGACTTGATTTTAGCAAAATGGGCATATCACCACCAGACAGGAATTAGCCCAGAGAATACACTAAGTTTTAGGAGGTTTGGAATGGGCTTTTAAAAAATAGAGCACATTGAGGAGGCTGAGAGAATGTGAAATACCCCAAGGCAAGGTCATTTTTATTCTGTAATGCATAGGAAACACAGTGCAATAAAAGCAGAATTAATGATTCAAAAAACAGCTAGAGATACAGAAACAGAATTAATCCTACTTACCTAGCTTGTGAAAACTGGTAAAAGGGCAAGGTGGGGTTGGAAGCCAGCACCTGAAAGGCAATGGAACGGTGATGTTAAGAATCCGTGACCACTCACATATGACCACAGCAAGGCGCCCAAGTGGCAAATCTCACTAATTAGGAGTAACTGGGGTGATGGCCACTTGGAATCACTATGAAATCTGAAGTATGGATACTTTTTAAGGAGATGTAGCGGTATTGCTTTCAAGGGCAAAGACCAACAGCAAATGACTTTCCCAGGTCGGCAAGGTCCCACTGGAGCTACTAAGAAGTAAAATCATTTCTGGTTAGTACACTCATGATAGGGCAGGGGCTGCTGCTCAGGGTGTACCAATCACTGCAAAACAGTTTGATGTTAAAAAGCTACACCATCTCCTGCTATCTTATCTTTGCTGTTTATGTGACCATTTTCTTCAAAGATGGTAGAAAAGTTTATTTGATCCCAAGCTCTTTCCTGAGGAACACATTTCACAATACTGGTGTCCAATGTATCAAAGTTGTCCCAATGATCTTAGAAGTTCTTACTGTTACAAGTGAGGAAAGGCTGAAAATTGAAATATACGTATGTATATATGTTTGTGTGTGTCTGGGTGTGCGCGCACACGTATGTGTAAAACTTACTCTTGCCATCTACTATATTGCTATAATATATTTGATTGAGTAGAATGGCTTCTAGGAGGCGCACCTGACCTACAAATGTTTGTTTTGTGGTTTTTCTCCTTGGGTGTGTTGGGAAGCTCTGGACACCATGACCAGGGCCTTCCCTCACTAATGCATTTGCTGATGACTTTTGAACTAGTCAAGAATTCACCTGGAAGCTCTGTTTTATCATCATACAGTCCCTAAACCTAAGTTGAATAGGAGAACTGTATTCATGTCCAAACCTATTTCAACAGCAGCTCTTAACCAAAAGGAATCTTAATAGAATTTCCAAGTCCAAAGCGCTTCTTTAATCCCATGCCAGTGACTTTCAAGAGTGAGGTGCCTATGAAAGGACACACCAACTCAGAATGGCTGCAAATGTCTTTGTGTGTTTGGCTGGGGTCAATGTACAGATGGCTTGCTCAGAGATCCTGGAGGAAAAGACTGCCTGGGACTCTAAGGAAGAAAGACAAGAACTGACCTCAAGCACATTCTCTGTACCAGGCCCTGAACGATATAAGCTTGATGTTTGTGATATGTGAAAGATCACCTTTTCACTGAGACTTTGCTGACTACCCTATTTAAAATTACACCTCCCCCCTCCTTAATTTCTCTCCTTGGCATTTGTTACTTTGCACTATAAAATTTACATATTTTGTCTATTTTCTGTGTTCTTCCACTAGAACGTAAGCTTCACAAGAGTAGGAGTTTTGCCTGTTTCTCACTCCTCTATCTCTGGTGCCTAGAATCCCGTCTGGTAGGTAGTAGCTACTCAACAAATCAATGTCAAATGAGTAAATGAATGAGTGAATATAAATATGTATGGATACAATCTCATATTTTGGGTGACAACGAACTCAGCTAGGCTGGAACCCTAGCTCTGCTGTTTATGGGCTGAGTAGCCTTAGACAAGAGACAATCTCTTTGAGTCTCAGCTTCTTCATCCCTCAAAGGCAGGCAATGGTAGTTCCTTCCCCATAATGCTATTGTAATGACAAAAATGGTACATGCCAGGACACCCTTTGGCATGGTCTCTGGCACACTGTAGGTGCTTCAAAACTGTTGGCTGTGACTATTGCTATTGTCTTTATTCCTAAACCATAAACTAGTACAGAATAACAATCCAGTGAATATACAGATTTCCACACCTATATATTTTCCCCCGTCTTTCTAAGAACACCGACATAGGGCTAGAAAGAAATTGATTGGTGAAGAAGCTGCCTTATTCTTGCTCGTGTTTTGTAAAGCCCTATCTTGGGGTTGGGGAACGGGGAGGGCCTCCTAGACGTGACCCCATGAAGGGAAGTGTGTAGCAGCTGGCCTGTCTGCCTCCGAGTTGTATGCTTTGTAAATCAAAGGGTATTTGGGTCTCAGGCTGTCCACTGTGTTACCTTCCTGAAATCTTGAATACACTTTAAAAGCAATTATTTTGCTTCTAGCTTTGGGAAGGAGGACGTGAGGAGAGGCCTGGCTCAGGTAAAGCTCATATTTCAAGGCATGTCAGGGACAGAGATCGATGACGTGCAGATAACAGTAGAAATGGATGTAAACCATAACCTCAGGTAGACTCGTGACCAGGCCCACCCAGAGCCCTCCCCCTGCCTCAGAATCGAGAGGAAATGGAGCCACAGCATTCCAAACAGGGACACAGTTTCAGAATGAAGGAAGTCTCAATAACACCTAATATCCAGGGTTCCTGGAAAAAATGGTCATGTCTTGGCATTGTGCTGTACTGGGGTTTTGTGAGCATAAATGTTTCCAAATAATGTTTATTTTCCTACTTCCTGCTTTCTGTATTTAGTGTCTTGGTTAGAATTAACAGTAAAGGCCACTTTTTAAAAGCATTTATTCTATGTCTAAGTGCTTGTTGCAACAAACCCCTGAAACAGAAAGTATTTGTGCATGTGCCCATTTCACAGGTGTGGGCTTAAAGAGGTTAAGTCACTTTTTTGTGGTCATAAAGCTAGTAAGTAGCACAGTCAGAATCGGCAGCTAGGTCTGTCTGATTCCAGCTCCTCCACAACTAAACACTCTGCTCTGTATCATAACACCACAAACTAAATTGGTTCCCAATGATACTGTCACAGCTCCTTGTACTTTTTCTTCATAGCATTGAACTTAATTTGTAAATAAATATGTAAATATGTGATTACTTGTCTAATACCTGCCCCAGTACTAGTCAACGTCTGTCGAATATGTAAATAAATATAAAGTGGATATAAACTGAGATTTCAGGTTGAAATCAAAATTCATTGAGGTTTTTAAAATAAATTAGAAGCACCCAAACTCTTTTATTTAGTGATTTTTCTCCTTCTCAAAATAAAATCAGTACGTAAGAGTTTCTAATAATTCTTTGAATAGTTATTCCACAATAATGTGGGAAATTCAAACAACTGCCAATTTATCCATCATTATTACTTATTGTTTGGCTCTTCCACTAAACGTTTTCCAGTATGTATCTATCATGTACCCTCTTACCTCTTTTTATTTCTAGTTCTTAGTAGGCACTCAAGTAATATTTGTGGAACAAATCAAATACTGCTGATGGACTTAATACAATCCCTATCAAAATGCCCATGACATTTTTCACAGAACTAGAACAAATAATCCTAAACCTTACATGGAACCACAAAAGACCCCAAATAGCAAAAGCAATCTTGAGAAAAAAGAACAAAGCTGGAGGTATCATGCTCCCTGACTTCAGACTATACTACAAAGCTACAGTAATCAAAACAGCATGGTACTGGCATAAAAACAGACTTACAGATCAATGAAACAGAATAGAAAGTCCAGAAATAAACCCAAGCACTTACATTCAATTAATCTATGACAAAGAAGTCAAGAATATACAATGAAAAAAAAGACAGTCTCTTCAATAAGTGGTGCTCGGAAAACTGGACAGCTACGTGTAAAAGAATGAAATTAGAACATTTCCTCACACCATATACAAAAATAAACTCAAAATGGATTAAAAACTGAAAAGTAAACCTGAAACCATAAAATTCCCAGAAGAGAACATAGGCAGAACACTCTGTGACACAAATGGTAGCAATATTTTTGGGGTTCTGTCTCCTAATGCAAAAGAAACAAAAGTAAAAATAAACAAATGCGACCTAATTAAACTTAAAAGATTTGGCACAGCAAAGGAAACCATTGACAAAATGAAAAGACAACCTACGGAATGGGAGGAAATGTTTGCAAATGATATGACTAATAACAGGTTAATATTAAAAATATATAAACAATTCATACAACTCATTATCAAAAAAACCAAACAATCTAATTAAAAAATGGGCAGATGACCTGAATAGACATTTTTCCAAAGAAAACATACAGACACATGGGCACATGAAAATATGTTCAACATTGCTAATCATCCGAGAAATGCAAATCAAAATCACAATGAGGTAATACCTCACACCTGTCATGGCTATCATCAAAAAGTCTACAAATAACTAACAAATGTCAGCAAGAATATGGAGAAAAGGGAACCCTAATATGCTGTTGGTGGGAATGTAAATTGGTGCAGCCACTATGGAAAGCAGTATGGAGTTTCCTCAAAAAACTGAAAACAGAACTACCACATGATCCAGCAATTCTACTGCTGGGCACATATTCGAAGAAAATAAAAACACTAATTTGAAAAGATACATGCACCCCAGTGTTCATAGATGCAGTATTTACAATAGCCAAGATATGGAAGCAACCTAAGTGTCCATCAACAGATGAATGGATAAAGAAGATGTGGTAGAGATATAAAATGAACTATTACTTAGCTATAAAAAACAATGAAATACTGCCATTTGCAGCAATGTGGACGGACCTAGAGGATACTATGCTTAGTGAAATAAGTCAGACAGAGAAAGACAAATACTGCTATCACATGTGGAATACAAAATTAAAACAAATGAATGTATATAACAAAATAGAAGCAGACTCAGATACAGAAAACAAGCTAATGGTTACCAGTGGAAAGAAGGAAGAGGGGAGGAGCAACATAGAGGTAGAGGATTAATAGGTACAAACTATTATGTGTAAAATAAATAAGCAACAAGGATATATGGTACAGCATAGAGAATACAGCCATTATTTTCTAATAACTTTAAATGGAGTATACTCTATAAAAATATTGAATCACCTTGTTGTACATCTGAAACTAATACAGTAAGTCAACTATATTTCAATTTTTTAAAAAAGAAAAAGAAACACTGCTGATGAGCTGTTGATATTTTAATGAAAGTAAAAATGCTGGCACTTTTATAACATATATATCTTTTCTGATTGATACGAATTTAGAGGTTTTCAGAACAAGTTACTTTGTGACTTTTTAACATTCAAGACACAAGACACAGTCATCTGTCCAATGTCAAAGGATTCAAGGAAGAAACTCTGTGGTCATGAACCCAGGCTAAAGAGAAAAGGCCTGTTTTAGTTTGGTTTTCCCAAACAAAGTCGGGAGGTAAACCACAGCTTCTGACCAAGTATTTAAACATTTGGAAAACTGGCTGAAATTGCTTACATGTAAACAGCAAGAGATTAATACTATGCTTTTGAAACTGATTTTAATGAGTTCTGTGAGATTTTACCACACGAAAAGCTAAAATGATTGTTTCCAGAAATAAATAAAAGGAAAGTAATATAAGAATTTATCATATCCTTCATCTATCCTCTTAGGAAAAAGAAAAAACAAAACAAAACAGACAAAACAAACAAGAAGCGAAAGAACAAAAGAATCTTGAAGAAAGGAATGGTGCTGAAGTATAGGGATGGAGAAATGTGTTATGAAGCAGGGAGAAAAGCATTCCAGCGAAATGAAAGGGAAATACTGAATGAAAGATGGGAATGCAGGGGGAGCATGAAGGAATGGTAAGACACTGGATACCGAGGTAGAGGAATCGAGCTCCCGGCTGGTGAGTCAAATGCTGCAATAATCCAATTTTAATTATATGTGAGTCTCATCTTTGCTATTTGTTTAATTTTCTTCTCCTCTGCAAATACAGAGACAGCTGTTTCCCTTTTGACACAATTATCTTTGTCTATAAGCTTTCGAAACATCCCTTTGAAAGGTCCTCAGAACTTACAAGAAGCCTGAACATATTAAGTGACAGATCTTTTAGATTTCAGACAAGGAAAGCATTTCACTCAAGTCCTTGAATCTAAAGCCAGAGGGTCAGGGATGATGGAACAAAACACTTTGAGATTCAAACTAGGATGAAAAGCGGCACTTATTTGATGCTAGAAGTCAACAACCTGACCATGAGCTTAATTATACTATGAGGGAAAAATGGACCCAAGGTGTCAACCCAGCAACCAATCAGATTGTCATTATGGAGAGTTTGAACTAAGCTATTCAGAATCTATAGTCAACGACTGATGAACACTGAATCAGAAAGTCAAACAGATTTAGGACTAATGGTCACATAGGCCATGACAGTCAAGAGACAGAAGGAGAAAACTGAGGACCTCGGTCAAGAAAGAGGAAAAATTGAAAGACACAAAAGCATGAAACACTATAAAGGAGATAAAAAGACTGAATATATGGCCTCCATTCTTACCAACTTTCCACCTCCGGTCTCATGAAGACTCAGTATCCAAATTCATGACAAAGAAATAATGACCAATTTTATTGAGCACACAGCCAAGGCATCATACATACAATGTTTCATTTCATTCTCAAACAACACTAGGAAGTAAGAACTATTATTATTCCCATTTTACAGAGGATAAACTGAAGGAGAGAGATAAAGTGATTTGCCCATACAATCCTCATGATGAGTGAAAGGTAGCAAAGCTCAGTTCTGATTCCAAAGCTCACACTCTTAAACCCAACTATACATTGCTTGTTGTAGCCTTAAATTACCTTCCTCTTTACTTGAACGAGCTTGAGAGTTCCTTTTTTTAGAAACCAGCCATCCCTACTTAAGACAGAAATGAAAAAGTTCAAGATGCAGGGTGAGGAGGAAGCCCTGACTAGATACTGAAGGTGTGACCTGGAGGCAATTCTGTGGCTTAAAAGCCCATGACCAAGTACGGAGACAGTAAAAGGACCAGTGGTGACCATGGGCTGGGGATGGGAAGATGAATAGATGGCACACAGAGGATTTTTAAGTCAGTGAAACTATTCTGTACAATACGACAATATGTGTCATTTTACATTTGTCATTATACATCTGTCCAAACCCATAAAACATACACCACCAAAGGTGGTTCATTTTGCCATGAACTCAAAACTGCTCTAAAAAACAAAGCTGACTAACTTTAAAAATCCTTTTGGGTATAAAGATTGAGCTTTTAATATGTTTTTTCTATGTCATTTTCCTCCTTTCTAGATTTTTACATACAACAAGTTGATTAGTATAAAACACACTTCTTGCTAGAATTGGTGTTCTGTTGTTCTCTCCAGTGTTCTGATCCATGAAAGAAAATATGAAGTAATTTAATATAACTTTTTAAACTGAGTAGGAGAAAGACAAGGAGAGAGTATACTTTCAGTAATAAAGCAGACGACGCTGAGGAAGTCGGACACTTGTGTTTACTACCAAGTACATGTCAGAGGACATTTACATTTGCCAAATTATTTGCATGTGTATGTTTCAAGCTGTCCAGATGCATTAGATGGACACGACATGACGATGGTCAAACTCTCTGCTCCATCTCTCACTTCTGCACATTGCATCACCTGAATATAAATGAAGGCCAGGACGTTCATTTAAATGCAGTACTGGATGTGCTTTTTGAACAAGCTGTCTGAAGAAATATTCCTTTCCACACACTGGATTTTCCACCTCTTTTCTCTGGCTATGTAGGATTTCCTTTGTAGAGGAGGGAAAAGAAGTGTGAAGGAAGCTCAGTAGAGGGGAAAGAATATCTGATTTGGGCCTGGAGTGGCCATTGGCTAGTGATGTGACCTTGAGCCAGACACTTGCCTGATGAAATTGAAAATCATATTATTTACCTCACAGGGTAAGGTAATAATGAGACGGTCACTGGGATAGAGATATAACGGATTGCCATTAGCGTCTTGAAATGTTTGTGAAACGTATTGGATGATTGTTAAGGACAGTTTTAAGGAAGAGCCTTAAACTCCACCTTAATTAGAGGAACAAATGTAGGGATTTCCTGTGACTGCAGCATTTGCTTTCTCATGTAATGATCACGATCTCACAGTCGCTCTTGGGTCTTTGGAGTCACAAAATAGCAGAAGGTACAGGACAAGATCTGAAGGTGACTGCAGTGCAAAGTGTTACCCACTGTCTCCCTGCCTCAGCATCTGCAGCCTCAGGCCCCTGTGTGGCCGTGCAACAGGTTCACCCAGGAAAGGGAAGGACGATGGGCTGCGGGTGCATCACAGGGATCCCAGCGGACACAAGAGGGTACTGATTGGGACCATTTCTACTTCCCTTAACTGGGTCAAAACCATGGGTTCCTTGCTCTTGTCATAAATTCTTTTGTTTGTAACGTCACAGGCCAGTTTTTCATAACCTATTTAGGGACGCATACAATATTTATATGAAAAACATGTTTTGTAAAAGAATAACTTTCAACAAATGAGCCCTTCGACAGAGAATACATAGGTATTCAATGTCTTTCTTCCCCCTAGCAGGTGAACTGCCTCTTTCTAAGGAAGGACACCCGGCTTGAGAACACTGGCTGTAATTTGTGGTCATCAGCTTCTCATGAAAGGAAACACAGCTCACAGAGCCAAGCTATGGTGCCTCAAAACCAAAGAAGAGAATTTTCTGGAATCAGGGGGTTATGGGTGCATGGAGCTGAGGAGCAAATGTCAGAAGTCACATCCAAAGGGGTGACTGAGATCACCCGCACACTAGGAGCACCAGGTGGGCATCGAGGCATAGTGACAGAATGGGCACAGAGACCCAAAGATGAATGAAGGGTATCACGGTGAAGAGGGATGTCCACAGCATCTGCAAGAGCCTATGCAGTGCGGCTGACACTTGTAGCAACTTGGCATTAAAAGCAGCCAACGCAGAAAAGTGGAGAAAGCCCAGGGCAACACGTGGCACTCGGTTCCTGGGAGAGTGGCTATAAATGGAAATATGAGGCCTAATGAGACATGTGGATAAAAACTGACAAAACACTAGGGAGACCATAGAATTTATCATCCAAACAAGGCCAGGGCAGTTTGGGGAGTAAACATGGGCACGGTTAATAACTGCTTTACACGGAAACTGGACTGCCTTGGGCAACTCGGGACATACGGGTTCTCCAGCAAAAGCCGACAGTGCTTTGGCTTAATGTGGGCCCTGATCAAGCCATGGAGGCCAAGAGTTAGGGCTCTGGGGTCAACTGCCCTGCTCTGAATAACAACACTGCTGCTTACTGACTGTGGCCGTGCTGGGGGTTGTTCAACCTCTGCTGAGCTTTCCCACTTGGAACGGTAGTACCTGCCTCATAGTGTTGCTGAGGTGATTAAAGGAGTTCATTTTAGAAGCACAGTACTTGGCACCTAGTAGTCAAGCAAGAACAACAACATTATTATTATTAATTATCATCAGTTTAGTTGATGTTTTCATGCATGTAAACATTTTGTGCCTAGAACCCTAACTGAGAAGTTTTTAATTCACATGGATTAGGGGGGCTCAGTGAAGGAGGCAGGGAAAAGAAAGGAACTGATTTTCTCAGGAAAAAAGTGATGTAACACTTCATGGAATAGGACAGGCAAAACTCTCAACTCCAATCTCGCTATTTAAAAAAAAAAAAAATGGTGCGGCTACCTAAAGAAATGTGAAGTAAAGTTACCGATGCAAAAGTTATGATTATCGTGTTTGTAAGTATAAAAGTACCAGAATCCAGATTACAGTGGGGAAAATTAAACTCTAGGAAAAAGAAATTTCTCTGCCATGTAAAATCAGCATTTCAACTTAAGCGTTCCACCATTTTATTTAATCAGGAAACCTTAAATGATGGGGCAATCCTTTAACTGGTTACCCATGAAATATATAAAATCTCCAGGTTTCATTTCAAAAATTCAGTTGTCTCTCCCACCATCTGGATTCTTTAGCTTCTTCAATGTATGAGCATTCACTCTGATAACACTAGTTAAAATTCAGCCCTGATGAAGGGTAGCATTTATGAAGCAATTCTTGTGTGCCAAATGGAATGTTAAATGCTTTATGTAAATTCTTTCAATTAATCTTTGAATGAATCTATACTGTTGGGACCATGTGCCCCCAATTTACTGCTCGAGCACTGAGGCCCAAGAGAGGCTAAGTCACCCTAAGTCACTGAGCTTGGAATCAAATATAATTCAGTCTTAAGGCAAACTCAGGCTCCCAAGCCCTCCCATAGTAACTCAACTATATACAATTACCTGATAGAACAACACCAGATAGACCTACCCAACTTTTAGCTATTTTTCTCCTTGAGCAATATTTCTCGAATCACAAACGTTTATCTCTCCCCAACTTTGTAACGCCCTCAAGCGATACCCTGCTCCCACCAAATCTAACTGTGGAAGGTTTTACTTAAAATCTGGTGTTCCCTCTACCAATAATTCCCCTGCTTTACAGAATGATCTCTCCCTAGCTACAGAAAGAAGGTATCTGTTTGATTTTAATCACTCTCCTCACAATCCCAGCTTAAGGGGATACAGGTAAAAACAAGAAAAGGAGTCAGCTGAAAAGAAAAGTTCTTGGCTCCAAATTAAAAACAATTCTGGATGCTCCATATCTGAAAAACATGCAAATGATTCCTGGGAGGGACTTGGAAAAGAGCTTGCTTCTTACAGTAATATATCAATTGTCAGCCTCTTAACATCGGAGGTTTAAAGATACACGCTGTTCTTGTTAAGGAAGGCATGTTCTTGGGGGTACATCCGCAGCAATTTATGACTACTTCAAAAATCCATTGCAAATTTCATCTATGTTTGAAATCCGGCATTCATGTGCATTTTAGGAGGCGTGTAAAAAGATCTCAAATGAGATAATATGTGTAAAAGCCAGTGAAAAGTTAAAAGCTGCTTATAAATGCAAGTATTGTTATTACTGGAAGAACATTTGTTATGTAATGCATGTCAATCTCTTATCCAGCATTCTCCTGGAGGAATGGGTTATGCCTTTAAAACTCTTCCAGTAAATCTGACTTTAAATGAAACACAGACAGGCATGATTTTCGTATCTCTTGTTTCTATTCTGAGTGTTGACATACTTCAAATCAGTGAGTGAATCCATAAGGCGCTCAAATGAAATAGTGTGGTCTTCTCAGTCCAGAACACCATTCCCAGTTTTATGTGATATAGCTGACTAGGACAAGACATGCAGAAAAGAACTCTTAATTATTATCTGCACGACCTTTTCAGTCAGCTCCCACTAATTCAACCATTTCGATTATTCAACCTAATCTGTGAAGTTCTGCTCTCAGCTCTCTGATGAAACTAGTCGTTAGGTAAATGAAACTATCAATAAAATAAGAGTTCAGAGGAGAAAGTTAAAAATATATTTTTAAGTTTTGAAAACATCCCCATGCAAAAGAACAAGAAAAATAATGATTACATAGAGGCAATCACATATTGCCTAAACTTTCATACCTCTTGAAAAGAATGTTGAGTGGTTTGGTTGCCCACAGGTTTACAATATACATGTTTAATTCATCAGCCTGCCTTCAAATAATACTATACTGCATCACATGGCAGGCAAAATGGCATTTAAATTGCTGTGCTTACATAATAGACAGAAATGAAAATACAATTTGAGCTGTAATGCTCTACATTTCAGTCTATTCTCATTCATGACGAGTGCCCACTCACTTTTCCTCACTTTACTCTTAGAGTCTGAGTTCTCTATCTTCACTTGGGTGACAGTTCCATGGGTGAATATATATGCAAAAATTCATCGTGTACTTTATCATACGTATGTTATATCTCGATGTTTAAAATGTGATGCACACTATAAGTCTTCATCATTGTTCTTCCAGAAGGCAGTACCACATTAAAGAAAATGTGGATGGAGCATATTTTGAGGGCTGTCTGGGCTTCTTGTGTCAACACTCAGAGCTCAAAGGGCTGGAGTCTTTGTTTAGCAGTTATCATCGCTCTGCTCTAAACCTAGAAGGCTTTTCCATCCCAGCCAGCCAGCTTACAGATGCTGTCTGTTGCTCAAAAACACCACAGTCACATAAAGGAAAAGGTATCTTAACCAATGAAACAATATCTTACAATTGACACTGCAGCTGGGGGATGGTGGTGGATATTTTGTATTCCAGGCGGGTATGAAGAATGCCACCTTAATAATGATGGGAAATCCCAGCAAAATGAGAATCGTTCACGTTCACTTATTCGTCGAGCATTTACTGCATGCTCATTATCTATCAGACTGTGCAGGAGAGCAGTCGTAGCGCCTAGGAGCTCACTGTATTTGGGGATACACAAGCAATTACAATCTAGCAACATGGTGAGTGTATGATAAAGAGAATTGTAGAGTGCTATTGCAGGGTGGAATTGGAGCTCTCCTCCAGTTGGAGAATAGCAAAAGGCAATGAATATGGACGTCTTTTGGAGGATATAAAATATGATCACTGAAAATAGTCTATCAATCTAGTGTCAGAATTCTCAACTCCCACCTCTCCCCCTTTTAAATATACTCCTCCCTTATTGGACTTAGTTACACCATTGTTCCTTTAGTTGCTAAAGTAAAAGATCTAGGAGTCCTGGGAAGGGGCACAAGGAATTCTTTAGGGTTGGTAGAAATATTCGATATTTCAGTACTGTGGTTATTTCACAGGTGTATACATCTGTCTACACTCATCCAGTTGAACACTTTAAAAGGGTAAAAGTGTAATCAATAAAGCTGATTAAAAATCTAGGAGTTATCCTTGATTAATCCAAGTTCTCTCAACCCGCACTTATCTTATAAGCACACCTTGTAAGATCAGCCCAATCCATCCACACCCCACCATCGCCACCACTTTTGGTCAAGCCATCACCCCACGTGGCCTGGATGACTCCTGACTGGTTTTTTGCCTCTATTCTTGCTCCCTGTAATCTACTCTCCACATCTGTTTATAATGTAAATCGGGTCATCTTACCCCTTTACTTAAAACTTTCAGAGGGCTTCAAATCACACTTAGAATTAAACCCAAATTCCTTACTACGGCATTTAAGGTGCTACATCAACTGTAAAACTTTTTGGTCTCAGGACTCTTTTACACTCCTAAAAATTAGCGAAAAATGCAAAAAGCTGGATTATACCTATCGATACTTACCACATTAGAAATTAAAGCTGAAATACTGTTATGCCTCTTTTATTTTTTATTTTTTGTAATTACAATGTATTTATTTATTTGTTTGTTTGTTTATTTATATTGAGGAGTTACGGCTCTTTTAGTATAACTTTTAGTGGTTCCTCTAGAGTTTACAACATATACCTTTAATCAATCTACTTTCAAATAATATTATACTGCGTCACATGGTATATAAGAAACTTAAAACAGTCTTCTACTTCCTCTGTCCTCTCCTTTTGCAATTATTTTATAAATTTTACTTATATATATGCTATAAATACACAATATATTACCACTTGCTTTAGACAAATACTTGGAAAAGTTATCTTGTAGGGCAATTGAAAGTGAAAAAATGAAAAATATGAACTTTATATCTTCCTTCATTAATGCCATTTCCAGTGCTCTTTACTTCTTCATATAGATCCAGGTTTTTATTGTATTATATTATTCTGCCTGAAGAAGTTCCTTTAACATTTTTAGTAGAACAGATTTGATGGTAATGAATTTCTCAGTTTTTATTGGTCTGAAAAAGTCTCTACCTTCTCATTTTGAAAGATATTTTTGCTGGGTGTTACAAAATTCTGGGTTGACTTTTTTTTGCAGTGCTTTAAAAATGTCACTCTATTGTCTTCTTGCTTGCAGAGTTCTGAAAAAGAGTCTCTTCTAATTTTCATCTTTGTCCTTACTTACATAACATACCTTTTTTCTTGTACTGCCCTCAAGGTTTTATCTTTGTCTTTGGTTTTCAGAACTTTGAGTATGGGCTGTCTAGGTTGTTGGATTTTGTTCTGTTTGTTTTTCTTTTTGAATCCTTAGGAGTCTTTAAGCTTCTCAGATCTGTGGTTTGGTATCTTTCATTAACTTTAGAAAATCCTCAGCCATGTTTTCCAAACATTGCTTCTGTCCTATTCTTTATCTCTCCTGTTTCTAGGATTCCAATCATAGGTATGCTAAATGTATGTTAAATCACTTGATATTGTTCCCCAACTCTTGAATCCTCAGTTCTTTTTTTTTTTCAATTCTTTTTTCCATTGTGTTTCAGATTGGGTAATTTCTATTGGCCTACCTTCAATTTCACAAATTCTTTTCCTCAGCTAGTTTAAATCTACTTATAAGCTTGTCGATGATATTTTTTAACTCTGTTTTTCATTTACAGCATTTCCATGTGATTGTTTCCTATAATTTCCACCTCTCCGCTGAAGCTCATTATCTGATATTGTGTGTTGTCCTATGTTTTACTAGAACCCTTAACACATTCATCCAACTTATTTTAAATCTCTTGTCTGACAGTTCCAACTGAAGGACTTGGTTAGGGCTTCATGCCTTTCCCACAGAGGTTGTTGTTCCCTCTTCCAGGCCTGCACCACCAGTGAGCTTTACTCTGGACTCTTACTCTGACGCCAGTCTTTCTCAAAAGTACACATTAAAGACCATGAAAAAGACCCTGTGAGTGAGTGTCAAGCCCCCTTGAGTCTAAGGCTTCTAAGGGTTCTAGACTCTCATATTAACCATGCTCAGCCTTTAGCTCAGGCATTAAAATTTTTAGCTGAAATTTTTCTTATCGGCTAGTATGACTCACGTACCTTCTCTCTTTGTAGGCACCTGTCTTACCTTAAATTTTGGTTGCCCTGAGATTTCAGAAGTTTGACTGTTGCAAGAAAAGTTGTGTGTAGCCTTTGAAAAACTCATATGCACATGAGAAAATGAAGGTGAAAAAGGCAACTAACATTCAGCATTATTATCAAAGTCATTTTAATGTTGCAGATTCTCTGAAAGATTTTGGAGACTTCCAGTTGAGTCTTTGAGGCCTGTTGTCCTGCATGATCTAATCTCCACCCACCTTTCTCATATCATCACCAAACACTATCCCACTCTCCTCACTGCACTCAGCCAAGCTGGTCTTTTTTTTTTTTAATTTATTTATTTATTTATTTTTGGCTGTATTGGGTCTCGTTTCTGTGCGAGGGCTTTCTCTAGTTGCGGCGAGCGCAGGCCACTCTTCATCGCGGTGCGCGGGCCTCTCACTATCGTGGCCTCTCCTGTTGCGGAGCACAGGCTCCAGAAGCGCAGGCTCAGTAGTTGTGGCTCACGGGCGCAGTTGTTCCGCGGCATGTGGGATCTTCCCAGACCAGGGCTCGAACCCCTGTCCCCTGCACTGGCAGGCGGATTCCCAACCACTGCACCACCAGGGAAGCCCCAAGCTGGTCTTTTAATTCTACCTGCAAACCAAGCTCTCTGACGACATAGATTTTGGCCCTATTTCCCTGACACAGAATACTTTTTTTCTGGGTCTTTAAATGACTGACTACTTGTTATTCTCCACATTTCAGCTTGAAAGTACCTCCTCAAAGAGGTCCTCCATGATCACCTTGATCTAAAGAACCCAAACACATATACCCACTCTAAGACATTAGAAAATCACATCACACCATTTGTTTTCTTTTATCAAAAAGTATTTGGATTTTCAATATATTTATTTTCTATCTATCTCCAACTTTTAGACTTGTTTGCCACAAAGTCTAGAGTACCTAAGACAGCATCTGTTGGATAGCAGCTCTTCAAAATTTATGTGAATAAAATGTCTTAGACTATTTTAATGACTGAATTGTATCCATCATTATCAAACTAATTGTACCTTTTAAAATCATTTTTAAAAAAAGACTCTCAAAGGGTTGTTTCACAGGTCATGTATACTTACTATACAGTGCAAATGCTCTTTGAACTAAATTGGATTTTAATCTAGGCCCAGTTAAACTCACTTCAGAGATGGGCTCAGCCACCAGAGACATGGAAGCATAGCTGAGAATATAAAATGTGATTTCAACACATGATAAACCAAGCCTGTTTCAACAGCATGGGAGGTGCAATTTCCTGAACAGCCAACACTGACTTTCCATATCACATTACCTGGCAAATCACTGTTTTCAATAATCTTTGGCTTACCATCCTTAGGCAACGTGAAGAACTAAAGAGGAAACTTCTAGCCAGGAAGCTGGTGGAAATCCCCTCGCTTTCAATTCTACTCTTCTTGGATCCCCAAAATGATATTTCAACAAATAAAGATGTCAGGAGTTAATATAGACTCCAGAACTATGTAAAAGCCCATGATTAGGTGCCTGATTAATCTCATAGTACCTTTTTCCCTTATGGAAGACTACAGAAAATTGAGGGGGGGAAAAAAACCCATGGTTCTTTTTTGATTTTTGATTTTGGCAAGAACTTAAATGCTGCTGATTTGGGGTTTATTTTTCACAAATTAAATAGGTATTTTACAAAGAAACTCTTACTCAACTCTCCTCATATAATTCGTCACCTTCTCCTCAGGTGTCTGATTTTAAATGTATGTTACCAAGTGGTTGAATCTTTTCTCTAAGGCTTTGATAAGGGCACACAGAGGAAAAAAAAAAAAACAAGGGCAGTGATCCATGCCAGTTTTCAATGGTCTGAAAAGTTCCTACCTCAGTCCTAGACAAAGAGTATAATATATTGGAGAATGGAAAATATGAGGCCAAAAGCTAAGTCATATTCATATATATATGTATATATTTATGCATGTATATTAATTAATTAAACATGCATTATTGAGCCCCTCCCATGTGACAGGTGCTATACTAGGTAAATAATAGTAAGCAGAGAGATACAGTTTCTTCTTTAATAGGCTTCAGAGTCTAGGAAGAAAATGACGATATAATTAAATATATAAATTACTACATAATGAGAAATGGAATATGCTATAAGGAAAATGAATAGTTGGATATATAAGACTGAAAACTCAGCGAAGAAATTAATAATGGAGATGAAATTTGGGTTGCAATAAATATACAGGTGTTTTCTTGATACTATGATGAACATATTGCTAACCTAGGGTGAGAGAATAAATACAAGACACAAGGAACCAAAGAAAACTATGATTTAGAGTGTGGCTCCGAGGTGGTAAAGCCAGAAAATAAAGCTAATTAAAAGACACAGGAGAAAAATCAGGAAAGAGCCATACCACAGAAGGCAAGTCAGTGGTTCCAAGGAATGGATATTAGTGTCAAGTGATGTGAAGAGGTCCAATGAAATGAGTACCCAAAATGGATGTTGAATTAGATAGCATGGAAGTCACTAGTGACCTAAATACAATCACTTTTATTGGTGCAATAGAAGCAGAAACCAGATCAAAGCAAGTTGAAGAATAATGGGGACTGTCTGGGTCAAGCTGATGGACTGAATACACATCTAATTCCCCTCCTCCCAAAGTTCAGTAAGAACATCAAAATGAGGAAAAAAAAAAAAAAAAAAGACACAAGACTACAAGGATGAGGAGAACAGGAGAAAAGACAAAAGCAACAAAATCTTGGAAGCTTGAAAGCAGATGGATGAGTGGCAAACGGCTTAGCAGACTCAGGAAAGCTGAATTCCAAGCTAGTCATGAGGAAATCTGAGCACAAACCAATTTATACCACAAAGTCCTCAACTGACTCGGAAATTCGCAGCTGGTAATTAGAACTAGGGGGCTGGAGGAGTTTACCAAAATGAAAAGGACTTGGTGAAAACTGTTTGAAAAACAAGATTCCTTGATTCTCTCCCCCATTTCACCTTTTTGGGAACCTGTCCCTCTTCTACCCCAGAGAAGTCTAGCGGTTTTTTTTCTCTATCGAAAATAAAACAGACGGTCTCTGGATTTGTTGCGAAAGTGAATGCCATACTGAGAACAAGGCAGGTTAAATGACCATATGCATATCAAATGCTGAATACAGAGACCCCCTATCTCTCTTTGCCTACTTGGCTCCAAGATCACATGGATTCAGAACCTACTCCTTGAGGCAGGAGATGGGGAAGCACTTCCCTGGGGAACCTGATCAAATCAATGGAGAAGGATCTAAAGATACTAACCTTGAGGGTTCATCTAAAAGTCAGTAGAGCTCAAGGTTGATGAGCCCCACTCAGGTCATCCCATCAGTTCAGTGCCCCCCACTCTTAATCATGAGCATACAGCATACACTCAAGCATCACCAGACATACAGAGGAAAGTCTCTAACATGGAAGACAGAGACCATTACAAAATAGAGAGAGAAAAAAAATACTTGGAGGAAAAAGATACTACACAGACATAAACTTCAAAAAATTACCATTTTGAATACCTTCCAAATGGTAAAAGAAAGATATTGTTTACAAAGCAAAACAAGATGCTCTTGAAAATGAAATACATGATAACAAAATTGAAAAGTTATGTAGAGCAAGAATTGGAAGATTAAATTAAGGAAATCACTCAAAAAGGAAAGCAAAATAAATAAACAAACAGAGGGAAAACAGAAGAGGAAAAAATAAGGAGACTAGGAAAAAAGTATAGAAAATCCAACTTCCAAGAAATAAACAAAGGAAAGAGAGGAGTAGGGATCATCAACAAAATAACTCAGCATTTCCTGAAGGACATTAGTCACCAGATTGAAAAGGCCCACTGAGTGCCCAAAATAAAAGGTGAAAAATAAACACATTAGTGAGTATAAAGATAAGAGTCCTTAATTTTTCAGAAAGCAAAGAAAAAAAAAAAAAAAAGGTCAGAAACAAAGGATCAGAAATAAGAATGGCTTTGAACTTCTCAACATGGCACTGCAAGCAAGGAAAATGATTTTCAACCTAAAATTCTGCACTCAGCTAAGCTGTGAGTCAAGTATGAGGGTAGGAGGATCCCATTTAAATATGCATATCCTCAAAAACAGTACTGCCTCTGTTATCTTTCTTCAAAAGCTATCAAAGAATGAGTTCCATCAAAAATGAGAAACTAAACTAAGAAAGAGGAAGAAATGAATACAGGAGACCCAATCACAGCAGAGAGGCTGTCCCAGAGTGACAGCCACGCACCAGACATAGAAGGCTATGAGTCCAGATTGGATCAACATGACTACGGAAACAGGAATCCTGAGGCCGCCATCGCCATGATACCTGCTACTGGTTATCCTGACCCAAGGAGAGAACGCCCCAGATTCTGAACTGTGTTAAGTGCTGATGACTTCTTGCTCTTCCCTCTGTCCTTGCTTTCCGTATCATCTGAGGACGCTTTGCCATCCAGAACAATTCTGCTTTGACATACTCCTCAAAGGGAGGTCATGGTTCACTTAAAATCATAATCTTTTGACTGTATTTCTGTTGATATCAGAACCTGTTCCAAGTGCACCAACTGTGGGGAACCCTTTTTTTTTCTGGTCATCTCCCACCCTTGCTCACTTAACTTCTCCAGAAAAGACTGTTAAATTTTTAAGAAAGTTGAAGCTAAAGTCTGACTCAGAAATGCTGTTAAGCTTCTCTTCTCCTGAGTCCTTCTTCTAATAATGAAAATACTGTCTTTTCCTTGCATAGCCAAGCTTGTGTTTGCTTCTTAGTTTTTTGAAACAAAAAAACAAGTTAATACTTATAAAAATGGGTTAGGGGATGATTAACACAAAAGACACAATACGCTTACTTTGGGAGTAGGGGAGAGAGAGGGGTGGGGACTTGATTGGGGAAAGACATGGAGGAAGATTCTAAGATACAAATAGTATTCTATTAAGTTGGAAAATGGGTTTATGGAGGTGCATGTTATTTTTATTCTTTAAACTATAAGTACATTTTATACACTCTTCTTACATGCAAGTTACATTTGACAGTTTCAAAAATACTTTTTATCATAAAAAAAGTTAAAAAGGGGAATTGAGAACTGGAATTATTATGGTTTGCTTTTGAAGGAAAACAAAGAAATGAGGTAGTAGCCATAGGACAGGTGGACTCAAGGGAAGATTTTATTATGATGGGAGATTTGAGAGTGTGTTTTTATGTTGAAGGTTATATGCAACAGAGAATTTGGAAATGTCAGGAAGAGCATGAGAACCAAAGAGCCAACACCCATCTGTAATCTTACTGCTTCTAGCTCCATAACACAAACCCTCAACTATAGCCATTTGTATGTAACTGAAAATAGTTTTAACAGGTCATGTAATATATAGGTGAGCGTGTGTATAAATCAAATCTAATCTAGGATCTGCAGTCAGGTGATTAAGTCTGAATAATCCTAATCAGGTTAGTTAGCATTTAGAAGACTCTAAACAGGAATCCATAATCCAGCAGTTCTATAGCAAGCATTTCAAATATCTCTATCTAAAGGTACAACAGCGGATCTATGAATCAGCAAAACAGATGTTGGAAGTAATTTTTCCGTTGGTGAAATAAATGGTACTCAAGATAGGTAGTTGATTTTAAGTACTATCCAGGAGTTTTCAGCCTTACAAAGATTGGGGCCTAAGAATCTGGTGAGCCCAGTAGCCTAGCAACTCTACTACAAAGGTACCATTCAGCCATATGCAGACCTACATCACGGTTGTTTCTGCTGCCTGATACAACTACATTAGTTAATCCCACCATCAAAGCATGGCCCCATCTGTCTTGGAGTGACCCTTTGCCTCAAGGTAGTGTTTAAAGAACTTAAAACAAGAGAGAACAGAGTTAGCTTCAGGTTTACAGAAGAGAGCTGTTAGTAAATGTTCATACTTGGGGCAGAAATTGTTTTGAGCCTTGCTCTCAATAATGACAAACCACTCGATAGAAAAATTTATATGTAGGGAAAGAGGACATCCACTTCCCACCCAGCTTTTACTGTCAGAGGCTACCAATATTTACTGAATGATCTGGACAAATGTAAACCAATAAACTAAGTCCATTTTCCACACTTGTCCAGCACACATGCTAGATAAACAATGCTCAGATTCAACACTTTGGATTCAAGCCTTTCTTTCACCCGCCCCCTGCTCAAAATTGTCCTATCTTCTCTTGTACACCGAGCACACTCATCTCATTACATTATCAGAACCATTCAAAAAATTGAATAATTCATAGTGTAAAACACTATTCATAGTACATCTCTTGACAACTCAACTGTGAGCTCCTAAATATCAGGAATTCTGTTGCCCAATTTTTTTATTAGTAATGATAATTATAATAAGAAGAATCTATCTTTCTCTCTCTCCTGTGCTTACAGTGTGCCAGACACTGTTCTACATGTTTAATGTGAATGAACTCCTATAATCTTCCCAGTATCTCTAAGTGGCAGGTACCATCAATATCCACATTTTACAGAAAGGGAAACTGAGTCAGAGAACAGTTAAGTAAGATGTCCAAAGTCACAAAGCTGTCATTCAAACCAAGCCAGCTGGGGCCTAGAACCCAAATTCTTAACCACTATTGTGAGACTTCTAACTTGCAGAACTGTAAGGTCATACATTTGTGCTGCTTTAAGCCATTAAGGTTGTCACTGTTATATCAGCAACAGAAAACAAATACAACGATATTACCCCCATATACACTCAAACCACTAGCACAATTCTTTGCATATAATAAACATTAAAAAGTAAAGATGTGAAGGAATATATATTTGTTGAACTTGTTACAACTACCAAAAAGGACTTAAGTATGCAGAAAACACAAAAATACAGTTGTCGTTAGGAAAAATTACATAAATGTAAATTTCCAAGCAGAGGCAAGGGCACCAATCGCAGAGCCCAGAGACCTTGATTCTGGACCTGATTTTGTCCAGAAATGCCTGCGTGACTTGAGCACGTTTCTAATTTCTCTGGACCTCAGCTTCTATGTTGAAGAATAAGGGAGTTGGACCAAGTCATCTTGGACTTCTCTCTAGTATTAGAGTGTCTTTCTAAATATATGTTTTCTTTCCATTTATTTGGATCAAATAATAATGCCCCCCAATAGTTCCTCTGAGATAGCCAAAACATATCATCGTGAGCAGAACTAATAATCAGATTCATGATGAAAAGCACAAGGAAATACCCACATCTGACCTTAATGACCACTGTCTAATATAAACCTGAGGTTTCCTCCTTCAACTTTAACTGATCCCGCTTAGTGGCTTGCCATTCATCACAGAAACAGATCACACAAACCACAAGAGCATCGATCATATTTCTTGAGTCTATGCATTTGTATAACCTCATTGTTTCTATAAAGTGCACAGATTCAGACTCTCTGACACCATCTCTTTCTCTGCTGAAAAATAATACATGTTTGTATAATACCAATGATACGGGTCTTCTGATGGCCAGCTCAGTGGTTTACAGTTTCCAATAGAATATGCTTTTATGTATTGTTTTTCTAACAGTACTGTTACTGTAAAATACAATGGGGAAGTGTGCTGGGGAGAAGGGAGGGGATAGAAAAGGGATGAGAGAGAGGAAGTACAGGCTACAGTTCAGGGGGCTGGAAGATGCTTGAAGCTATTTGGCCCGCTGTCCACAATTGACAAAAACATTTAAATTTTTGTGGGTTGGGCAGCTCCAGCTAGAATACAGTTGAAATAATGAAAAAAATATATGAAAATTAGATGCAGAGAACTGAGCAAAACCATCATTATGAGCAGAAGACTGGAGGCCTCAGGACCAACCTCTGTTGCAAATGTTTGGGCAGACAGCATAGTCTGGGCCCCGTATATCCCTCACAGCCAGAGTAGCCAATGATGAGTGGGACATCCAGACAAAGGAAACCGCTGCAAGTCACATGAAATTCTTTCCTCAGCAAATGATGGGATTACATCCAATTCGAGTTGTGGAAAACAGAGTCAAGACAATTTTTCTTTCTCTGAGTATCTTGATATAATGAAAGGACAAGGATATGGGAGGAGATAAAGAGAAGGAGAATACTTTATTAGAGACACAAACACTGTTGGATGACTAGACAGAAAAGAAACACAGGGTAACAGATTTCTGGAGGTGAATGTCTTGGGTACCAAAGGAAGAAAAAGCATAGGCTAGGAAGGAAAAGGAAATAAAAGTCAAGAGGACAAGGAAGTGGGAGAAAATAAAAAGTGATAAAGAAGTTTGTGGAGAAAAAAAAAAAAGAATAGAAAAGAAAATAAAAAGAGAAGGAAGGGGGCTTCCCTGGTGGCACAGTGGTTGAGAATCTGCCTGCCAATGCAGGGGACACGGGTTTGAGCCCTGGTCTGGGAAGATCCCACATGCCGCGGAGCAGCTAAGCCCGTGTGCCACAACTACTGAGCCTGCGCGTCTGGAGCCTGTGCTCCGCAACAAGGGAGGCCGCGATAGTGAGAGGCCCGCGCACCGCGATGAAGAGTGGCCCCCGCTTGCCGCAACTAGAGAAAGCCCTTGCACAGAAACGAAGACCCAACACAGCCAAAAGTAAATAAATAAATAAATAAAAAATTTTTTAAAAAAGAGAGAAGGAAGGAAGTAGAAAAAGAGAAAGTAGAGGTTGGCTAATGTGTACCCCTATTCTTCCAGGGGTATATATTAGCACATTAAGAACCTGTCTTTTAATGTCTGATCTATCATTGCCTTCACTTTGTCTTCTTTCCTACTTTTTCCCACACCACAATAGAAAAAAGGGGGGGGGGGCTGACAGAAGATACTTCTAGGTTCCCCCTCATTTCCATGATAAGAAGGATGTACAACTTGATTTTCTTTCCCACCAAGACGGGAAAAAATGGGATTGCACAAAAGGTACTGTTATAAGAGAGCGTACAATGGGGTCAGCCTAAAGGAAGTCAGGTTGCTGATAAGCAGAGACACCAAAAAAAAAAACAAAAACAAAAACAAAATCAAAGGTCTGTGCAAAAGGGAAGAGATATGGGAACATATGTATATGTATAACTGATTCACTTTGCTATAAAGCAGAAACTAACACACCATTGTAAAGCAATTATACTTCAATAAAGATGTTTAAAAAAAAAAAAATCAAAGGTCTGTAAATGATGATTTAAAAAATTTCCCTGACCTAGCCTCATAGATCAAGACTGTAAATAAAAGCTCAACATAGCTTTCCTATGATGTGAGTCTGTTTCTACAATAAAATCCCTAGATTAATTGAACTCTGACTTCTCAAAATTTCCATTAAAAATGTGAAATCATCCCTTGAAAATTAGCTATACCTTCAGTCATTTTTTGTTGTTTTTATATTTATGTTTTCCTGTGTTTTATAACCTCCTCTCTTTTTTCAATAATTAGGTATTTTAAAGTTTATCATGTAGAAATAAACTAATGCTTTTCTATATCATTTCTTAAAAGACAGAGTTTTGTTTGTTGTTTGATTGTTTTTGCTTTTGGCTCATTATTCATTGCATTCTTAAATTTTTTATCTTAAAAAAACTGCTTTCAATATTTTTGCTTCATGAGGATGTTTTTTAGGTCTACCAGATTTTTTTTACATATAAGATTATACATAATTATTGTAAAACACATTTACAAATGACTAAATGGCAAGGCAAATATTTACATATATACTTGCAGACAGGTATATGTTCAATATTTACCTTATACATAAATTTTGTCAGACTTTATGTTAAAAGGATGGTTATTAAATGTCAAAATCTGGTTCTATGGTTTTATCGTCTTAGAATATAACTGACAAGGATTGCTGTCTAGAAATGATAAGTGAACAAAATAAGCTACAGATCAATAGCCATAGTTTGATCTTAGTGAATTAAAAAAATAAATAAATGTAGATGTGTGTACTAGATTATGATTTTTTTTTCATTTTTAAAATAAAAAGCAAGTTTCACATTTGCTATTAAATAAATAATAAAATTATTATTTTATTTTAAATTAAAAACTGTTAATTATGAGTTATTCTGCTAAAATAAAACTGGTAAATAAGTGGTTAAAAAAAGCAATATACAAGTAGTTTTCATCAATGGCTCAGCATCAAGAATGGACATAGTTTCCAGAGATCAGCCAGGGCTCTCTCTGATTTAGTGGCTGCTGTTTGATCAATGACTGATATGATAAAGTGGAGAGCTTGTTGATTAAGCTTACGGATAAAGCTGTATTAACTAAAACTTTGGGAGCCATGATTAACATCCAAACCAGACTGTCAGAAGTGAGCAATGGCCAAGGGTGGGATGTGAGTGTACTTGGGAGTGAAGAATGAATCTCTTAAGACTGCAAGGGTCAGACAAAAGTACTTCAGTGCCTCTGGCTTCAGTGTGAATCAGACGCCAGAAGAATGTCTGGAATAAATGGGGTTGCTTCAAGAAACGTGGGTACTGCTCAGGCGTTTTAAGTATTAAGAGAAGACAAGATTGAAAAAACAGGAACATTCGGGGCTTGCTGTATTGAACATCATCAGGGAAAATATATGTATTTACTGAATATGGTAGACTGTGTCAGGCCATGTGCTACAGCGGCAAGTAAAGCAGACATCATTAGTGTCTTCACTGGGTGTAGAGTCAGGCTAGTTTATATTCTAGCTACTTTCTTTACATCCAGGCCTTCTCTTGGTAACTAGTTTGACTGTTCTTAAAGGCCTTGCTATTCAGAGTGTGGTCCAGGAAGCAGCAGCAACAGACTATCATGGAGCTGACTAGAAGTGTAGAATCTGAGGCCCCATCCCAGACCCACTGAATTAGAATCTGCTTTTTGAACAGGGTTCCCCAGGTAGTTCATGTGGACATTCAAATATGAGAAGCACAGGTCTAGGTTCATATCTGCCTCCCCCCCCCCACCCTATTAAGGAGAAAAGGCTCCCTACTTATTTTGCAGTCTCCTCACCTTTGATTTTGCCTAAAATGGATAGCCAGGAGAATTGAAAGAGATAGGAGAAGCTAAGCAGACATTCATAATGAAGAGACAGATAAGCAGAGCTGGGAAAGGCAAAGAGAAAGATTCAGGCAGGGTGAGTTTGTGGGTGAAGTTTAGGGAAATGTAGAGACAGGAAAGAGAAATGGAGGGCAGTTGCAAATACAGACAGAGTTGGGAAAAGTCTTGCTGTGCGAAGTTAAATGGGTCTCCAATCGCCATTTCTTAAGAGACCTCATAGAAGATTTAAACTTCTTCACTATCTTTAGGTGTCATTACTGGTGATTCTTTTACACAAAACTGGATGAGAGGGGGCCACTAGGGACCCTGGCTTTAGATGAGTTACATATGTGTGGGCTTTTCTTATCTTTTTTAGGCAACACGGTAGTGAAGGCAAGAAGAATTCAAGACAACTCCTACAATCTACGAAAATGCAGTGACCATTCTATACCATTTCCGAAAAGAGAGAATTTTTTTTTCATTATTTCACAATGTTTTTGTTGACCTTCATTCATCTTTGCACTGAATTATTTAATAATGCTAAATTAGAGCTAGATCCCCAAGTGGCTGTAATTTAACAGTTTATAAGAGAGGAAAAAACAAGACAGATCCTGACATCTAGGTTTAGCTCTGTATTCCTGACGAGCGTGAATGAGAATAAATTAAAATAATCTCCAACTTGTGGAACTAAATTATCAATAAGAATATTTCAGCCTTGGTTTTTAGTTAAGTGAATTGTTTGAACATCAGCAGCCATTATTCTTTCTATGCACATAACAGAGTATTTATTTTGGAGCCTAAATGAGTAAAGGTGATAGTGGAAAAGGGAATTTATAAACCACTTGGTAGAACACAATAACTGAGGCCTTGTGACTGCTGTGTAAAGCCTGTGCACATCAAAAAAATATATACAACCAAAAAAATCTGTCATGAAAAGTCTTTGAAGGTTATTGGAGATGAAGTGATAGCTCTCCTTGGAAAACAACTCTTGTAACATTTATTTTTAAAATAATTTTCAGATCAGGAAGAAAAAAAAAATCAGAGAGAAACCCTTCCTGTCTCTTTTGCTCTTTTTGGTGCTTGTCTGATTTGAACTCAAGATTGGGGATTCTTAAAACAAAAATAAAGGATTTTGCTTTAATTTAAGCATAGCCTTCGATGTTGTATTACCTACGTGTGGTGACACACGTTCTTGCTTGACTTAGATATATTACCATATATATCACTTCAGAACAATTTCAAAGACGCTCACAAGACACTTTCTCTCCAAGGTGGTACTTAATTAGCCCATGGGAAAAGGCCTATAAAACACACACACACGAATACTGGATGGTGAAAAAAGTGCTAAACTTCATGAAAATATGGTATGAGTACTCAATTTTTATGAGTTATTATCATTAATTGCTGGTGCGGCTATCACCGAAGTTCTCCAGATTTAAAAAAAGAGAGTGAGAAAAAGGGAGGTTACTGATCCAAATATGCTTTCCAAAGACCTTATCAAGGCTATAATATTTCAAGTGTTTCGCAGGCTGTAACACAAACATGGCGAAAGCAAAATATTGTGTTGGGTTGATTGCTGCTCTCAAAGCTCACTGTTTAAACCTAGGTGACATGGGCAGTGTGTCTCTTAGTAGACTTTTACATCCTCAGGCCATGCTGTCAGTGTGTTTTCTGGCTTGGGGTGTCAGTATATGAACTCTACTTACAGTTAATACGCTAATCCTGGGTACTGATCTCCAATCCTGCAGCTACCAAATGCATTGTAGAAATTGCCCAAAAGTCAAGGCTCGGGAGGCAAGGGAAAGTAAAATGTTGAGAAGTACAAGATCCTGTCCCTCTTTTGCTTAAATGGTTTCTATGGCTCTTGGGATTAAGGTCAAAGTCTTTAGGATGACCTGGCAGCTCCCTAGTTCTCACTGTACCACCCTTCCCTTGCCTTACTGGTCTTCAGCTGTACTGGCTTTCTTCTACCATAGGGTCTCTGCCCAGATCACTGCCACTTGCCCCTGACTTCCTCTTTCTTTCCATCCTTCAATCATAGTGTGAATGTCCATTCCTCAGGAGAAGTCCACCTTCCATATTCAAACTAGTAGTCTGTTTCCTCTGTTATGTGACCCCATAGGACCCTAAACTTTTCCATGATAACGTATACCACGATTGCAGTTATACTGCTATATGCTCATTTTTTTAACTGCCTATTCTCCTGGGCTTTAAGTTCTGTCTAGCTCAATAAATATTTGTTAACTGAATGAATGAATAAAATGGAGAAGATATATGAGTCAGATAATCCCATTAGCCATCTTACTACTTTACCCATACTTTCTCTAAGAGCCTCTTTTACCAATATTCCAATTTCTTGTTTCTGAATCTGTCTCACCCATTTAATCATGTGACCTTCAGGCAAAGGGTCTTTGTCTACCTCCATGCATAGCTCAGGGCCTGACACATATAAAGTAGCTTAAAGATAAATTGCTTGCAGAAGAAAGGGAGGTAGACATGGAGACAGAAGACAAATGACAAGAAGGAAGGAGAAAAGGTAGGGATGTGAGAGATAAAGAAAAACAATAATGGGTAGAGTTCCTAAGGACTCAAAAGATGGTTGTAATCTAGGTAATTTTTAGTAAGTCCTTAAAACAAGTTAGATGAAATACAAACACAAGAGAAAATTCATGATTAAAACCTTCCTTTGGAAGAAGAAAAGGCTTATGCAATCCCTTTGGAGTACATGCCAAACAAATGTGGCATGCTGACAACATATAAATAATACAGATGAAAAAATTGCTTTTATAAAGGCAAACAGAAGGCTAAAATTCCTGATCATACTCAAACTATTAGTAATTTTGATTTCAGGTTAAAATTTTCTGCAGGGAAGAATAGAGGACTTCCGAGGGCATTTTAAATCATTAAAAACCAATGTATTACCGCTCTTATTAATGATTCTTGGGAAATTATGATGTCACTTGCTTTGAACAATATGAGGACCAGCTGTAAGTGGTACAGAATGAAGACCAACCACTAATCGTTCACATGCAAAGCTCAGACTTGTCGAAGAGGACTTCTTAGGCAGCATCAGGCTGTTAGGCTAAATTATTGGCTGATTTTAATTGAAAGTGTGAAAAGACAATGCAATTTGCAAGATGGTGTCAAGTCAGCCATCTAATTCTTAGCTGAAAGAACCTCATCTGAAGAATTGTTATGATGCCAGAACTTTCAACTATATGTTGCAGATATTTCACTGTTAATATTCTGTATTTTTATGTGTTCAAAATGCATTTGGCTTTACTCAATAGATGGTCCCACCAGAAAGCCTTCAATTATCTAATATTTTATGCTTTTTATTTACACTAATTCATCCGAGACAATATATTTGTTCACTATCACCTTCTCATAAGAGATGTGTATTATTAACATGTCTCAAATCCTTGTTTTTTTTTAATCCCAAGACACATACTTTTGTTGACAATCATACACTTTTTGGAGGAAAAAAGGAAAGCATGAGATCTTTTAGTAAGTGCTTCATTCAGGTTCAAGAAAAGATGTTGGAGTATCTTGGTTTGACAGAGTATCTTAGGTCAAGCCCAGTGAGTTTCTGACATAATTAGTCATATTTTTGCCAAAAGCAAGCAAAAACCCAACTAAACTCTGCATATAGCAGTGGATGATACCACTGATGCTACCAACCATCGTAAAAGTGGCGACATTTGAGTCCTGGGTCATAGGAATGATACCTCACAGAGAAGCTGGTAACCATCAATCAAGCAAGAGCCTCCCTTTCCCTCACACCACTCTATGTCCAATGTAACTCTAATCCCATGAATTTTATTTCCAAAATACATTTTGTATCGACCCATTTCCCATTCCCTAAGCTGCTAAAATGGTATCCTAACTCGGCTTCCCCTTATATTCTTGATCTCTTCAATCCATCCTCCACATGGCAGCCCAAGGGGTCTTTTAAAAACACAAATCTGATCACATGACCTTTCAGTGATTTTCCCTGCACTTAGGATATTGATAAAACTCCTTATCCTTACCCTAAAATGTCTTGCCATTCTCTGCAAACTCACCTTGTATTACTCTCCATCAATCTTCTTGATATTTATTTTTGTTTTAAAATGTAAGGTTTATTAACAACCGTGCACACGTTTACGCTGGTGTCCTCACCCATCCTGGGTTATCAGTCCACAGCAGATGTGGCACTTGCATGATGTCCACCTCCTGTTGGCTTTAAAGGTCAACAGAAGTAGTTCGGATGCTATTTTAAATGGGAGAAAGGGAGCCATTTGGAGGGTCTTGGTTAAGGTATGACCTCATCTGATTCACATTTTTGAAGAGTTTACCCTGGCTCTGTGTGGAGAATGGAATGTAAGGGGGCCAAAATGGCAGCAGGTGAGAACCACTCTGATAGACAGTGAGGTCTTTAAAACCCAATGCCAAGCTCAGAACTAAAGGGAGAGTAATAGTTCACTGTTGAATGAACAAATAAACAACAAAGGATTAAAACAGCAGAACCAAAGAACAAGTCAAAACCAGGGGTGACTTATAGCCCATAGAAACTCACCCCGGGTCCATCTGTGACCCTTCCCATCAGAAATCGGGACCACTGACCACTCGTACCCTGGATGTTAGCCAGCCCTGTGCTCTCATTGCAGACAGAGTGTATTTTATGATTTATCTTCATCCTCCTACTTTCTACAGAACTAAATCACCGAAACATTTTACTCGGGGGAGGAGGAGAGATGGTAAATGATCTCTCCAAACATCCCCTTTAAACTTCTTTTGATGAAAGCAAATTTCCAAACTCACGCATTTGACTGGGAACTAATGGTGGTAAACAAATACCCTGCTTCTGCCTGTGAGACCTCAGAGGTGACCCTTGTATCTGTCATCACTGAACAAAGGTTGTAATACACAGACAAGATCTCTATCCTCATTCTCACCTCCATTTCCAACAAACTTTAACCCATAAGACAGAAGTTGCTCAAGTTAAAATATGAGATTGCTCTAGTCTTTTAACTCGAGTCTTCACACACCTTCTTTTTCTTTTCTGAGGCTTACTTTTTCACTCATGACATGCATGCCTCTCCTCGATTTGCAAATCTCCTTCCAGGGGCTGTCTAAATGGCAAGCTTCTTTGATCTATAGCCCAGTCAAAGGCAGAATCTGTATTTCCAACATCCAGCATGGGCTGCCTCCCTGCTGACATTAATCTTCTGCCTTTGCCAGGTCTAGACAATAGGGGTTGGAGAGTGTTAATCTAAAGATTCACCAGACACCAAGCCATAAATCTGCCCGAGGGTAGGTAGACTTGTGGCATTTTCTATTTGCTCCCCTAAGAAGACTCTGGACTCTGTTTGATCCGCCATTGCCTTTGCCCTGAAATATTGAATTACACACAATGTCGAAACTCAGTTCCTTCAGAGCGTCTCACATGCAGCAAAGCTGAGAAGGAGAACAAAAGCACTTCAGGAAATGAGCCAGAAAACCCAAGGGGAGACACTGAGAGATGCGATATTTAGATATTTTGAGATGTTTTGTTTTCCAATAGAATAAAGCCTGGGGGATATTTCTTATCTTATAGTTACATCTCTAATGAGCAAGGTTGAGATTTTTCTAGGCGCAGTATCCTTAGGTACTTTTTAAACAAAATCTGTGTTAGGGTGAAAGTTCTCAATTAGAATCCAAATTAAAAGGTGTTTACAAGAGAATGCTACCAATAAGCTGGATATCTTCAGTACGTTTTCACAAAATCCAATTGTTAAGTAGCAAACCTGAAAAAGTTTCCTGTATCCGAAATGATAGATTAGGCAATTGTGCCTGCAAAACCAAAGGCATCATTATATCTTGTCTGCAAGCACAACTGATAAATGATTTCATCTGCAAAGTGATTCCATATTTTTGTTTTGACTTTGGTTTCCCCCGAGATTAACTGCACTGTCAACGTGTGTGGCTAAAGACTTAAAGATCATTTTTCCTCTCTTTTTTTTTCCATCAAAGATATCTTGGACATACTAAATAAGTTACATCTTCTAACTGTATTTGTTCTGGCTTAAGAAAATCTCTGTCTTAGGATGCTGGTCCTAGCAACCAGCCAACAACTCGAGATAACTTCCAGTGCTAGCTTTGCATATAGTAGGCAATGCTGTGCATCATTTAAAGGAATTCCTTCTTGCACGTCTCCAGGTAAAGTCTGAGTTCTTTTATACTTTGGGGTTCTTCTACATGTTGCCCACACTTAAAAGACATACCCCAGCATGTACAAAAGGAAATGACTCATTTCATGTGCCAATGATGAGTTGGTATTATCTTCTGTGCTTAGGATTCTGGGGCTCTATCCTTCCTTAACAGGAAAGAGTGCCAAGATCATCAAGGGCTTACATAAAGTTTCATAGGGACACAAGTTACCTTTTCACAACCTGTCCCCTAGTGTGTTTTCATTGATAGACTTCATTTTGAACTGTCCACTTAGCCCCATCACTTCTAGAGTCTCTCTTTTTTCTTTGCTCATAAAAACAGTGCTCAAGAGAGCCTCGTACTCAGCCATAAAAAGGAACGAAACTGGGTCATTTGTAGAGACGTGGATGGACCTAGAGACTGTCATACAGAGTGAAGTAAGTCAAAAAGAGAAAAACAAATATCGTATATCAACATATATATGTGGAATCTAGAAAAATGGTACAGATGAACTGGTCTGCAAGGCAGAAATCGAGACGTAGATGTAGAGAACAAATGTATGGACACCAAGGGGGGCAAGTGGGGGATGGTGGTGATGGGATGAATTGGGAGATCGGGATTGACATATATATACTAGTATGTATAAAATAGATAACTAATAAGAACCTGCTGTATAAAAAAATAAATAAAATTTAAAAAAAAATAAGAGAGCCTCGTAACCTCAGGATTCAAGTCCTATAAGAAGTGAGCTGTAAATCCATGCACAGAACAGGACAGTATCTGTAACCATACAAAAAAGATTTGGGTTGCAATTTTTACGACAGTGCACTTTGCTGATTAAAACTAGCTCAACATTCCACATTAAATACTCATGCAGATTTCAGCTCTTTTAAGAACTGGTAACCAAGAAACACAACTTAAGACATAAACCTCGTATACAAAAATAACCTGGGAGGAAGGAAAAACAGTCACATGTGGTAAATACACATTTGTAGTCAGTACTGTAAATCATGAAACAGATTAATTACCCAGAAACATACAAAACTGTCCTCTAAATTATTCTTCTAACATCCCAGCTCTCCATTGACTCATTACTAAATTATTTGCCACTGAATGAATTTTCTTGTCTTCAGACACTTTTTGAGCAGGAAGGAGCTGGCACTGATGAAATGCTTTCTGCAAGGAGAGAGGTTATGTCCACACAACCCTGAATCAACTGGTTATAAAGTTGAAAAATTCTGTTGAACCACGGGGAAGTTTCCTCCTTTTGTAAGCCAGTGGTTAGCAGCCATTTCTTTTGCAACACCCTCTTTCTTCAGGAATAAAATTCACAGATAACACACCAACATGTCATTTAAATAAATAAATATGCCCCACCTGTAATATAAAGGGGAAAAAGCCACTTATTGTAATATGTTATGCATTTCAGTATTTGCATGTTTGTGGACTAAAAGTCATAAATAAAAGAGTCAGAAGATTTCATCTGTGCAGAGGAGCACAAAAGCTACAAATATTCCCAACCCTTGGAACAACCAGAATTGTACCCGTAGTTCCCACACAACCCCTAGAGGGAAGTGCTCTTATTGAAACCCACCTGTTTCTACAACACTAAATGATTGGTTTGATCACCTCTTTTTGATATTATCGGGTTTTTTTTCTAGTGAGATTTATTCTCATTCAACCATGCAACACATGACACAGGTACATTTCTGGTGCTGGGAATGTAACAGTGACCAAAGCAGACAGGTCTGATCTCATGGAGCTGACATTCTAGTGGAAGAGACAAACAATAGACAAAATAGATGTTATCGTCTTCTTAAGCTACTAGTGTCATAGCCATTGAAGAGAACTTAGAACCACAAACCTTAAGTTTTTTTCATCTCTGTCTCTAAGTGCAAATCTCTAAAAGTACAATGCCAATGAACACAGCTTAGAAACTTGTCCCATTCCACGGCCTGTCACATGATGGTACCAACAGAGTAAAACAGCACAAACCAAGGGGAAACAGAGAAATAGCCCAGTCCAAAGACATTCTGAGGTGTGTCTTTTAGGCAAGAGCTATAAGATTTTCTCTATTTCCCTTGAGCTGGGTCTCTGAAACTCCAAAAGACATCTCCCAGGTTATATCTGAGTCTGGAAAGCAGCTTGTTAGTGTCCAAAAATGGACAGTATCATGCTTAGGTTTCTGCACAAAACTCTATTTTTCGCTAGGGGGTGATGTATTTGAACTTCTCTGCATCTCACTGTGAAGTGGGGGCTGGAGGTGGTAGACACGCTCTCATCTATTCTGAATATGGATGAGGAAGTTCTCTCTATTACATTTCACTAGGCTTAATACTCCCAAGAAAAATAAGGATAAATTATTCCCTCTGGGTTGTTCTTAAGTTACCTTTGAATAAAAATCAGTTTGAATTTCTCTTATAAATCAGAGGGATAAAACAAACAAAAGACAAAGCACTCCAATACGTCAATAGCATGTTTCCTGCTAGCTGTAGACCTGTGATGAGATCTTATACTTGCTAAAGGTATCAATGATGTATATATATCATATATATATTCTGTATCACATTATTCTATACACATGGTTTAGGTATTCAGGCTACGAATATTTTATTCTTTCTATTCCACCACTAATTTACACACACACACACAAAATACCTTTCTGTGCCTTGATAATCTGAAGAGAATAGATAATTTCCATGCTTTCCATGATTTCCATGATTGCCGGGCAGCAGTTAAGATTAGTAACATAACTCAAGTTCTATATGTACAACGTGGGAAGAGCATAACAGGGGCACATGTGTGTGACATCAGGACACAACTTTTATACGGAGCAGACTTCAGGAGAATCACTCACTGTGTACATTAGAAAAATCTTTTTCCTTAGTTTTTAGACTCTACCATCCTCAACATAGGAGCTTTACTTTGGGTTAGCTCCCCTCATGGTCATAAAATGGCTGCCACACAGTTCAAGGCTTCATATGTGGACAAAACTAGATCTAGCAGAAAAGAGACTGCCTCTTCCTGAACTTGAGTGAAACAGAATTTTCTTCTGGAGAAGTTCTTCCTGAAAACTCCCCCAGCCAACCTCTCATTTTTTTATTGGCCAGAACTAGGTTTCATGCTCACACCTAAGATAATTGATAGGGAAGGGAAATTCTTGATTGATTCAGGATTCACCTTTTGGCTAGACAGAGGGATTTGTTTCTTGGAAGAACATCTGGAGGTGTGTGGGTGAGGGGAAGTTCTACTGAAAAGGAATAAGAGGTATTTTGGGGTTTTTTTTGGTGGGGGTGGGAGGAAAGGCAAACAATACTGTCTGTAACATAAGGCTTCCAGAAGCGATCAAGAAATTTCCACCATTTAAGTTTTCTTGTTTTAAGGATTTCTCAAGCATATCCCACACTCAATACATTCCCAAGAGTGCCATTTATGCTTCTTGTCTCCACTGCATTCTATCACAGCTTTGTTGCTTGCACAGAATGTTCTCTTTAGTCTCCTCTCACTGGGACTTCCAAGCCAGGTCATTCAGGATGTTTAAAAGTGCTAATTATTATTATTTATTAATTATTGTTACTTATTAATAATTTAAATAAATTTGATAGGTGTCTTTTACTCAGTATTTACTAAGTGCCAGGCATGGTACTAGATGCTCCCTAGGCATGGACTTATTTAAACATCATTGTATTCTGGAAGAACGTACTGTTTTATCATTCTTCTGTGATAAAGAAACTGAGCCTCAGAGAGGCTAAGGAACTTGCTCAGTCACACAGGTAAAAGTGGCAGAGTTGGTCCTTCATCCTGGACTTACGTGACTCCACAGTCCATGCCTAACTGCTTACCCGTTGTTTGATATCTTCTTTCAGATTAGAAGCCATCCTGAATGAGTTGATATTATCATTGATCGACTTCCATATTTGTAATTACTCAGAGTTCCGGCCTTCCTAATAGCTCAGTGACTGTAAACATTATGATACCCCACCCTCAGAGTTCCTGAGAACTGGGAGTGGGCTGCGGTCATTACCAGCATAGCTAAAGGTCACCAGATGAGTCAGTCAGAGGAAGAGCTTAGAACTAAAACCAGAGCCTTCTGACTCCTAGGCCATTGCCCTTCTCATGGATCAAGAAATTCCTTACCCAGGACACACATCATTCTCCCATGAAGCTCAGGAGTCCTTAGCGCCATCACCCAACTAACCTCCTTATGGCTCCCTAGTAAATGTCAGCAAATGATGTTAACCTTGATAGAAAGAGGCAAACCCAACAAGGAAGAAGTGTTGTAGTTTTGGCAACGAAACAAGTCAGAGGTTGCGGACAGGGACCACAGTCACAGCAGGTATCGAAATTCCCCTTCCAAACTCTGGTTACAGAAGTCCTTCTTACACTTCCTGCTGCCTCAGTGAAGACAGCAGTAAAGTATTTGGTTTCACTTTGTCCAAAGGACAAGATTGCTTCTGCCACATCGCTTCCCCAACCACTTGAAAGAGCATCCTAGTCTGTCAGTCCCAGAGAATGAGACAAAGTGACGCTGTGGTGCTGGGGAAAGGAAAAGCAAGCCAGGAGAGGGGAAGTGTACATGCCCACTGCTCTAAACATGGCCTCTGGTCCAAGAACAAAAGTCTTAATTTCACAGTGCTGAGGAAAGAGTGTCCTCGCTGGTAGGTGAAATGCAACTTCTCTGTGGAAAACGGGAGCTCACAAATCATTGCTTTCTCTTCTCAAGCATCTATTAGACCCTTTCCAAAGGTTCCTCAGCTTCAACATGGGGTAATGCCACTGCGTTCATCTAAAATCTAGGATCTGCAAATGGATACTGGCAGGGTGGACCACAAGGTCTGTCATTCAGCATAACACAAATGCACTCATTTTCCATCACTGGTTCAGATTCCAGGCAGCTTGCCCCTATGGCTGGGAAGTTAGAACAATGCTTTGGCAACTGGTATGAGTACAGGCGTACAGACCTAATGAGCTGATGTTTCTTTGGACTTCTGTTTGAGGTATCCGTATTGTTAGAGGATGGTATTTGTATGTTAGAGGATGTTGGGTGCAGTTAAATCCAAGTATATAGGGATTGATTTTAGAAAACTCCCATAAATCATATCCTTTTGCCCTGTTCAAAGAGGGGGAGAATGTCTCCTCTTAAAACCGATTCGCCACACTTCTAACAGCAATCGTTCATAAAATCTGTCATTGCCACAGCTTAACTCACACTTCTTCAAAGAGATCTTGAGCCATTAATCTCAAGCAGCCTTCCAACATTTGCCTTTTCAGTCCCTCTCTCCAAATGATTTTCCCTTCCATTTGTTTCTGACCTATTTCCCTACAACAGAGTGTAAACTCCATAAGAGCTGGAACCTTATCTATTGTTCCAATTAAGATGAGTTTGCTCTGCTGTTCATGGAAAATCCAAACTAACAATGGCTTAAACTAGATAAGAACTCATTTTTCTTCCACGTAGAAGTTGTCCAGAAGTAAGCCGTCCAGGGCTGATACGGTGGCTCCAAGACCCTCAAGGCGCTCAAGCTCTTTCAAACTTTTAAATCTGTTGCCTTCAATAGACTTTCACCTCAAGGTTCAGTCATGGCTTCTGTTTTCCAACCAGCAGGAAGGAAGACTAGGTGAAAAGAAGCAAGGCCCTCCTTCCTTTAAATATACTTCTGCTTACATCTCATTGGCCTACAACAAGTCACATGCTCATATCTCCTGCAAGGGAGGCTGGGAAATGTAGTTTTTACTTTTGAACAGGCCCAGCCAAAAAAACAGGGATTTTATTGCTAAAGATGACAGGGGAAACTAATACCAGAGTACAATTAGCAGTCTCAGACACATCTGTCTTATTTGCTGCTCTATACCCAGGACCTGGCCAATGCTATTGTAAAAAGGCTCAAAAGCCATCTGTTGAATGAAAATGAGTGAATGAATTGCATTCCTTGGCTTATGCACTCAAAGACTTTCCACTGCTTGTAGAATGAAGACCCAAAACCTCAACAGGGCCTCCAGAGACTGGTATGATCTGAATCCTATACACAACTCCAGCCTTCCATTCTTCCACTGTTCCCTCTCTCTTTCGGCTCCAGCTGTGTTGACTTTCCTCAGTTCCTGGAATATTCCAGGCTCTCTCCAGGTCACTACACATGCCATTTCCTTTGCCTGAGATGCTGGTCCCCACTCTATTCATCTTGGTATGCCTTACTCTTATCTTGTTCCTCTTCTAGTCCCAATTCCTAGAAAAGTACCCAGGATGCAGGAGATATTCAATAACTATCGCTTGATTGACTGAACTTAAGCATGCATTTCCTTCAGCGAGAGCTCTCTTACTCTCCAGATCAAGTTGGGGTCCCTAATATGCATTCCATAGTATTCTGAACTTTTCCTTTGTGATACTATGTACTCTTAAAATTATTTACTTAATTATTTAGAAGTATTTATTAAATATCTAACATCCATCTTGGATAAAGATACTGGAGATCAAGGATTATGTCACTCTCATTCTCTGCTATATTGCCAGGGCCTAGAAAAGTATGTGGCACATAGTGTGCTTCATAAACACTTGCTGACTATGGATAAATACCTAATTTTTGTAAGCTACTATATGTATGTATGCTATATTTACATATAAGCTTTTGCTGAATCAATTAAACAACTATTCCTCATTCTCATGGAACTAATGCTCTAAGAAAGACACGAGCATAAATGTACATTCAGGAAAAGACTATACAATAATACTTGATTCATACCCAGACTAAATTCATCCACTGCCTGTTGATGAGTAAAGCAACAGGGGCCTCACCTATTGTGTGTGCTTGAACTCATGTAAGTCAGGTGGGCATATCACGGTCCTCCAAGGAGATGGCCTTGAGAACTTAGTGCTGAGCTCGGTGTCTATGAAAGGGGCATGGGAGGCTTCAGAGAAGAGCATCTCAGGATTCCACATGGAAGGAAAAATATGAATCTCTTCATACCGATAATAAGACATGAGATTCAAGATGTTTGCCTTACTGGATTTGCTAAGGCTCCTGTCTGATCCCACCTTGGATGACTTTGTATATCCCACCACTCACGGACTCCTCTTCAGAAGCTGTGATACATCTCAGCAACCATACTCATGGGTGTACCTTCACTGACTGGGTCCACATATTTATGACAAATGTAACATGCTATGACACAGGCATCGTCAAAAGCAGTAGAGGGAAAATATGTCACAGTGTCTTCAATTAGCTACTTTCAAGAAGAACCTGTAAATCCCTGATTTTTTAGGCAAGTCAACCTTATTTCACTCCCATTCCTGTAACAATAATTCTTTAAAACCCTTATGAAATTCAAATTATAATTTAGATGACTATTAGATGACTATTTAGAGGACTATAATTAATGAGCTATTTGGAAAGGCTTGGCATGACCCTGCCTTTGAAGGAAACAAAATGTCACCTGAATGGTAGATGTTTTTTTACATGAGCACATCCATTTGGCTTCTACTGAGGATTTAGTGCCAGTGAATTCATGCCCTGCTCCAAATTTGCACAGGTGTGCATTTCATCTTAAAACAGAATCCCAGAGTCTGTACTTCATGATACTTTTCTCCTGGTAACTCATGAAGTTGTGATCAGGATAACAGGAGCCACCTACCTCAAGACCCCAGTCACCTCTGCATAGTAGATGATCTGCAAAAATAGCCTCCCACAATGATACCCATGCCGTTCCCCCCACCAAGAGGTAGAGCACATTTCCCCTCTTCTTGAAACTGGGGTGACCTCATGACACCCTTTGGCCATAAAATGCAGCCAAATTGGGCTTCCCTGGTGGCGCAGTGGTTGAGAATCTGCCTGCCAATGCAGGACACACGGGTTCGAGCCCTGGTCTGGGAAGATCCCACATGCCGCGGAGCGGCTGGGCCCGTGAGCCACAATTACTGAGCCTGCGAGTCTGGAGCCTGTGCTCCGCAACAAGAGAGGCCACGACAGTGAGAGGCCCGCACACCGCGATGAAGAGTGGCCCCCGCTTGCCACAACTAGAGAAAGCCCTCGCACAGAAACGAAGACCCAACACAGACAAAAATAAATAAATAAATAAATAAAGTAAACAATGCGTTAAAAAAAAAAAAATGCAGCCAAATTGATGTTGTGTGACTTCTGAATGAGGCCATCATGGCTCTTCCAGCTCCAGGCAAACCCCCGCCCCCGGCCCCCCCACCAGCCAGCACCACGTGGAGCAGAGATGAGCCATCCATGTGCAGTCCTGGCCAACTTGTGAGCAACTAGTGGTTATGATTATCTTAAGCCACAAAGTTATGGGGTGGGTTGTTACATAGCCATAAATGACCAAAGCCAACGAGGAAACTGGAGCACAAAGGGCCACCTTAGCTAGTCAAGTAGCAAAGCTTAGATTTGAACCCAGGCTACCCAACATCAGAAGCCACGCCTTTAACCACTATTCTATGTTGACTGCTTAGATATAAACAAAAGCAAAGCAGAATGAGGTGACAGATCAAAGTCACAGTCTAAGAGGTACAAATAGAAGAAGGGAAAAAGGAAATAAACAAAACCGAAAACCTCAGGCCGGGGATCTGAGGTAATGGAGTCAAGAAAAGTATACAGGAAACAGCATGGTTTTCAACACATGTTTTTGCCCTTTAACCCCTGCCTGAGGCAGGACACATTTACCTTGATCTTCATGCACTTATTCTACCCCTTAGGAGTCCCATAGGAAAGGCAGCAGTTAAGAGCTTCAACTTTGAGTTAACTCTCAACCCCCTACCTTTGTGCTCTGGTCACATCACTTAACATCTCTGAGCCCTAGTCTATCCATCTGTAAAATGGACACAACAATTTGGTCTAACTCATAATTTGTTGTAAAGATTAATTCAAATAATACACTCATAGTTAAATCTCAATAAATGACAGTTATTATTTTGATGGAAATCTACTCTAAAAGGTGCCCCAGAGATCTTCCTCATCACATTTTTGGCCCTATAGTTTGTTTGGTTTGGTTTCAAATCTGCCACATTCTATCTCCAAGTCCCTGTGCAATGTCAGCCACCAGATGTAGGACCCCCCAACACCGCTGTAGGCAAATCCCTCCTTATTCACACACTGCTAAACTGCCATACCTGTTTGGCCTATAGGTTCGGGAAGCTCTATTTTAAGGCCCCAATTGATGGCCAAATCTGAAATCCCCCTCTCCAACCCAGCATCTCATTTTGCATCTCTTGTCATATTAAACAGTAAATAAATTATCACCTGATCAAGAGAAAAGCTCTTTCAAAAGCTCCTTCCTCTTTCTTTCTTCTCTTGTCATCAATCTTTGTGGGTAGTCAAGTCTTTTTTTTTTTTTTTTTATGACATCTAAGCATTCTGCTCTCATGGGCTTCTGATACAGTTTGCTCTCTCTTCGCTTATAATACCCCGGTCCTCCCCCACTTTTCCCATTATCTCAAATTCCCCGACCACTAGAGTGATACCAACAAGCCGACAACCCACTTGGCTGCCAGACCTCTTCCAGACACTGATTAATTCGCCTGGTCCGAGAGCAACACGCCTTACCACCAGATGAAATTCCTTTCCCTCCCTTTTCATCTTCCAGGCAAGGTGCCTGCACCTCGGAGTGGTCGGGATGGATTGGTTTTTAGTTTAATGTATTCCAGCATGCATAAAGAAAGCATGAGGAGTCCAATTCCCTTGATGAATGTACCAATCCACTCCCCCAGAGCCTTCATTTGTGCTCCTCATCACGCTTAGAAAGATTCGCCCATGATGTGCGATGTCGGCAGCCACCGCGTTCCACCTGGGGCACTGCTCCCTCCCTGAGCTTCCTCAGATTCAACATGGAGCTTCACCCTCTGGCTAGGGCGTCTTGGAAACCATCCCTCACCTTAAGGTCCACCATGAGTTTTGCATCTTTGCCTTCTTCTTGTGATACCGTAAGAAACTTGACTTTTAGAAGAAACACAGAATACACTCTTAGAGAACTTGGCCCAATCAAATGATAAGGCCTCAGATTTGCAGCAGGAAGCAACAATGCAAAGGTATAAAGCACCAGTGGCTTCTACCAGAAATACTGGTAGCACTTCCAGAGGGCTTCCATAGAGACAAAAAGGACACTTCACTTGCGAAGGGAAAGGGAAACAGAGTCCAATGACGTTTGCTCACTTTCTGAAAACTTGAAAAACAACAGATGAAAAGACAAATCCAAAGTCTCCTCACAAACGTATTTTCCTTAAATAGATGAGAGAAATAGAGGCCCAGATAGAACTGACCCAACCCTGCCAGCTATTAGAGAGTTAACACGGAGATCTGATGAAAGTGTCAAAAAAAAAAACATATTTTTGTTTCAAAGCCTTTTTTCCATATTTTCATTACAAAGTGTACAAAAATTATAGAGTAATTCTGGAGGAGTGGAGGAAAGGCTTTCTTGGTTCTCTGCATATCAGATAAACAGATCAAAAAATGTGACTGTCTTCCTTTCTTTGGGATCTGATGCGTTGGAAATGGGAGGAGCAGTAACGGGGAGCCAGGGAGAAACTAGGAATCGAGCGATGGAAAAGCCATAGCATCTGTCTAGTTGAAGACGACTGTATAACCAGCCACTTAATACTTGAGACACCCCCCTCAAGAGGATCCTCAGGTCCACCTCATCTCTTTCTACTGGCCTCGCCACGTAAAATTTCCCCTCCGTCACAGGTAACATTTTAATGCCTTGGGGACATTGCTTATATTTTTGGAATTCCCCACGTCCTCCATTCCAACTCCTTTCTCTACCACTCAAATCCTATTTGTCCTACGTAGCCAGTTCAAGTGCCTTCAGCAACTCCCTGAAGACTTCGGTGCATTCAGCTGCCATTTCTTCCTCCTTCATAGGAACCCCAGCCTCATCATCACAGCCATCACTCAACGAATGCTGGCTTCTGTTTTTCCCTTTGTGTTCTGTTATTCGGCAACCATATCACTCAGGGTATTTATGGTGTTAATTACTACCTATTTGTAGGTGGGGAGGTGGGTGTGAGGGATAACAAGAAATCAAACTTGCGCTCTTTGAAATGTCTATTGGATGTCATCATCATCACCATCATAAATTATTTAACCGCTACTGTTACCCATGGCTAATACATTTATTACCCACTGAAATCCATGTGCTCACCCACACTTCCCTGTCCTCTGGCTTTACAGGAAGTGATGGGACTAGTTCTGACAAATGGGCTGTGAGCAGAGGTGGCATGTGTCCGCTCCAACCTGAAGCATTTAAAAGCTGCGGAATGACGATCCCCTTTCCTCCAGCTCTTTCTCCTGTTCCTGGAAGCTGTGCGTTGAACGGACAATGTCACAAGATTGAGGTCACCTAGATCACACCGAGCCACTGAATGAACAGTAGTTGCTCTGAGGAGCCACCTGACTCACCACAAATTTTGTGTAAATAAGAAATAAACCTTTGTCAGATTGAGCACCTGAGTTTTGGGGGGATTTGTTGGTGCAGCATGGCCTATCCATACCAGTGCACTGCTTAAGAGGGAGATGCTCTTATCAAGCCCATTTCTCAATGAGAATCTGATGTACAGAGAGTGAAGACACTCGCACATGGTGGGAACAGAACCATAATCCCTCACTCCCATGATCAGATCAAAATAAGAACATAATACCTAATAGGAACATTGTAAAGCCAACTGACTACTGAGAGAAAACAACCATTTTTACTAATATGGAGACTAGATTTACTCTTAAGCTAAGTCTAAATGACAACCAAAAAACTCATGGTAGGAGGGAAAATGGAATCTTTCATAGCTGGACACTTTGATTCATTAGGTTGCTCTCTCTCAATTTTTTCTTTAATTATTTAGCCATCTGCATGTATTTCATGCACATACTAAGTAAACTCTGTGTATTGTATTACCCTAGTAAAACTATTAATTGTTTTATCAGAGCATTTATTCACACATTAATTTGGTTCAACATATATTTATAATTGTCCATTATATGCTGAGCATCCTGATGGCCACAGTGGGTTTGGCAGTGAAAAACACAGGCATGATCTCTACCTTCAAGGAGCACTTATAGTCTAAGTGAGAAGAGAGAAGGTCATCAGATAAAGACAGGAATGGGTGTATACTTGAAAACAGTGATCAATGCTCTAAAGGAACATGGTTTGATGGAATTATGTGACTACAGAACCTTACATGCATGGAACCAGCAAAGTGTTCTTGAGGATACGGAATCTGAGCTAAGATATAGAAAAAAAGTCAGAATTTAATATGGAGGGTGGGAAAAGAGGAGAACATTCTAGACCAAAGAAACAGCACAGATGAAGGCTCAATGCTAAGAAAGAACAATGGGATGAATTGAGAGATGGTCAATGTATAGGTGATTAGAATATTTATGAAAAGATGATTGAAAGATGAGAATCAAAAGGTAAGCAAAGACCAAGTACTGGAGGGAATTTTAGGCTGGGCTGGGTCATTCCTCTACTTAGCAAGCACCCTACTTGGCTTGGGGCATAGTGCTTGAGGAGAGGCCACTAAATGTTCTCTTAAAATCCTTTCTACCTTCTCTCAATATAAGAACACTTGTTTTTTAGCTGTGCACAAAACAACCTGGAATAAAATCTACCATTTCCTAGACCCGTTTATAACTAGTTATAACTGTGGCACTAACAGGTTTATGGGATATAGGCAAAAACGGTGTGTGTGCAACTTTTAGGAAGTTTCCTAAAAGGAAGGGGGAGAGCCATTTGCCACTCCTTTCTGTTTACAGTTGGTTAGAACATTGATGTAATGGCTGGAAGTGAGCAGCCATCTTCAACCATGAGATGTACATGGGGAAAAAAGTACACATGACAGAAAAAAAGGATGGAAGAAATCTTGTTCTCTGATGCCATACACCATCATGCTGTCCCTGGGTGGACTACCTCTACTTTGTTAAGTATGAAAAAGAAATTCACTTCAAACTTTTTTAAGCCATGGCTATTTAGGGATTTTTTTCTGTTACTCCCAATGAAATGTAATCCAGGGCTGAATAGTAAACACACACTTATTAAATTCCTTTAAAATGTTATTGCACAATTTACAAAATAGGCATAATCATAATTTGAAGATAAATGTTCCCGCAAGAAATCTAAGCAAGGAGCAAGGTAAATATACATTTGGAACAAAATCCTTGAAAGTAAAAACCATATTTTAAGAAGAAATGTTGCATGACAAGTTAAGAGACATCCATTTAAAAGAGAATCACTTTTAAAAAGACACTCTTCAGGTTTGCTTTTCTTCACTTTGAGGGAGCACACAGCCTGGAATCTGCTGCTCAGAGACTTCTGCCTGGCTGTCACCTTTGTACCATTCGAGTCTAAATTACAAGTCTTTCCTGATCTCCCAATTTAAAATAACTTCCTTGGGAGACCTTCAATAAGGGGGAGGAGTAAGACATGGAGGTCACCTTCCTCCCCACAAATACATCAAAAATACAACTACACGTGGAACAAGTCCTACAGAACACCTACTGAACGCTGGCAGAACACCTCAGACTTCCCAAAAGGCAAGAAATTCCCCACGTACCTGGGTAGGGCAAAAGAAAAAAGAAAAAACAGACACAAAAGAATAGGGATGGGACCTGCACCTCTGGGAGGGAGCTGTGAAGGAGGAAAAGTTTCCACACGCTAGGAAGCCCCTTCACTGGCGGACACAGGGGGTGGCGGGGGGGGGAAGCTTCAGAGCCGCGGAGCAGAGCGCAGCAACAGGGGTGCAGAGGGCAAAGTGGAGAGATTCCCGCACAGAGGATCAGTGCCAACCTGCACTCACCAACCCGAGAGGCTTGTCTGCTCACCCGCCAGGGCAGGTGGGGGCTGGGAGCTGAGGCTAGGGCTTCGGAGGTCGGATCCCAGGGAGAGGACTGCAGTTGGCTGCGTGAACACAGCCTGAAGGGCACTAGTGCACCACAGCTAGCCGGGAGGGAGTCCGGGAAAAGGTCTGGAGCTGCCAACAAGGCAAGAGACCACTGTTTCGGGGTGTGCGAGGAGAGGGGATTCAGAGCACCACCTAAACGAGCTCCAGAGAGGGGCGCGAGCTGCGGCTATTAGGGCGGACACCAGAGACGGGCACGAGATGCTAAGGCTGCTGCTGCAGCCACCAAGAAGCCTGTGTGCGAGCACAGGTCACTCTCCACACCGCCCCTCCCGGGAGCCTGTGCAGCCCGCCACTGCCAGGGTCCCGAGATCCAGGGACAACTTCCCCGGGAGAACACATGGCACGCCTCAGGCTGGTGCAATGTCACGCCAGCCTCTGTCACCGCAGGCTCGCCCCGCATTCCGTTCCCCTCCCTCCCCACGGCCTGAGTGAGCCAGAGGCCCCGAATCAGCTGCTCCTTTAACCCCATCCTGTCTGAGCGAAGAACAGATGCCCTCAGGCGACCTACATGCAGAGGCGGGTCCAAATCCAAAGCTGAACCCCAGGAGCTGTGCGAACAAACAAGAGAAAGGGAAATCTCTCCCAGCAGCCTCAGGAGCAGCGGATTAAATCTCCACAATCAACTTGATGTACCCTGCATCTGTGGAATACCTGAATAGACAAAGAATCATCCCAAAATTGAGGCAGTGAACTTTGGGAGCAAATGTAGACTTGGGGCTTGCTTTTGGCATCTGTTTCTGGTTTTATGTTTATCTTAGTTTAGTATTTAGAGTTTATTATCATTGGTAGATATATTTATTGATTTGGTTGCTCTCTAATTTTTTTTTTATATACAGATTTTTTTTTCCATTTTTTCTTTTTGTGAGTGTGTATGTGTATGCTTCTTTGTGTGATTTTCTCTGTACAGCTTTGCTTTTACCATTTATCCTAGGGTTCTGTCCGTCCGTTTTTTTTTGTTGTACAGTTTTTAGCGCTTGTTATCATTGGTGGATTTGTTTTTTGGTTTGGTTGCTCTCTTCTTTCTTTCTCTTTTTTTTAATTACTTTTTAAACTTTTTTTATTTTTAATGACTTTTTAAATTTTTTTATTTTAATAACTTTATTTTATTTAATTTTATTTATTTATTTTTCTTTCCTTCTTCCTTTTTTTCTCCCTTTTATTCTGAGCCATGTGGCTGACAGGGTCTTGGTGCTCCAGCCGGGTACCAGGCCTGTGCCTCTGAGGTGCGAGAGCCGAGTTCAGGACATTGGTCCACCAGAGGCCTCCAGGCTCCACGTAATATCAAATGGCGAAAGCTCTCCAAAAGATCTCCATCTCAACGCTAAGACCCAGCTCCACTCAATGACCAGCAAGCTACAGTGCTGGACACCCTATGCCAAACAAGTAGCAAGACAGGAACACAACCCCACCCATTAGCAGAGAGGCTGCCTAAAATCATAATAAGGTCATAGACACCCCAAAACACACCACCGGACACGGTCCTGACCACCAGAAAGACAAGATCCAGCCTCATCCGCCAGAACACAGGCAACAGTCCCCTCCACCAGGAAGCCTACACAACCCACTGAACCAACCTTAGCCAGTGGGGGCAGACAACAAAAACAACAGGAACAACGAACCTGCAGCCTGCAAAAAGGAGACCCCAAACACAGTAAGTTAAGAAAAATGAGAAGACAGAGAAACACACAGCAGATGAAGAAGCAACGTAAAAACCCACCAGACAAAACAAATGAAGAGGAAATAGGCAGTCTACCTGAAAAAGAATTCAGAGTAATGATAGTAATGATCCAAAATTTTGGAAATAGAATGGAGAAAATACAAGAAACGTTTAACAAGGACCTAGAAGAACTAAAGAGCAAACAAATAGTGATGAACAACAAAATAAATGAAATTAAAAATTCTCTAGAAGGAATCAATAGCAGCATAACTGAGGTAGAGGAACGGATAAGTGACCTGGAAGATAAAATAGTGGAAATAACTACCACAGAGCAGAATAAAGAAAAAAGAATGAAAAGATTGAGGACAGTCTCAGAGACCTCTGGGACAACATTAAACGCACCAACATTCGAATTATAGGGGTCCCAGAAGAAGAAGAGAAAAAGAAAGGGACTGAGAAAATATTTGAAGAGATTATAGTTGAAAACTTCCCTAATATGGGAAAGGAAATAGTCAGTCAAGTCCAGGAAGCACACAGAGTCCCATACAGGATAAATCCAAGGAGAAACACACCAAGACACATATTAATCAAACTATCAAAAATTAAATACAAAGAAAAAGTTTTAAAAGCAGCAAGGGAAAAACAACAAATAACATACAAGGGAATCCCCATAAGGTTAACAGCTGATCTTTCAGCAGAAACTCTGCAAGCCAGAAGGGAGTGGCAGGACATATTTAAAGTGATGAAAGGGAAAAACCTACAACCAAGAATACTCAACCCAGCAAGGATATCATTCAGATTCGACAGAGAAATTAAAACCTTTACAGACAAGCAAAAGCTAAGAGAATTCAGCACCACCAAACCAGCTTTACAACAAATGCTAAAGGAACTTCTCTAGGCAGGAGACACAAGAGAAGGAAAAGACCTACAATAACAAACCCAAAACAATTAAGAAAATAATAACAGGAACAGATATATCGATAACTACCATAAATGTAAATGGATTAAATGCTCCAACCAAAAGGCAGAGACTGGCTGAATGGATACAAAAACAAGACCCATATATATGGTGTCTACAAGAGACCCACTTCAGACCTAGGGACACATACGACTGAAATTGAGAGGATGGAAAAAGATATTCCATGCAAATGGAAATCAAAAGGAAGCTGGAGTAGCAATTCTCATATCAGAAAAAATAGACTTTAAAATAAAGACTATTACAACAGACAAAGAAAGACACTACATAATGATCAAGGGATCAATCCCTTGAGGAAGAAGATATAACAATTGTAAATATTTATGCACCCAACATAGGAGCACCTCAATACATAAGGCAAATGCTAACAGCCATTAAAGGAGAAATTGACAGTATCACAATAATAGTAGGGGACTTTAACACCTCACCTTCACCAATGGACAGATCATCCAAAATGAAAATAAGGAAACACAAGCTTTAAATGACACATTAAACAAGATAGACTTAATTGATATTTAAAGGACATACCATCCAAAAACAACAGAATGCACTTTCTTCTCAAGTGCTCATGGAAAATTCTCCAGGATAGATCATGTACAGGGTCACAAATCAAGCTTTGGTAAATTTAAGAAAACTGAAATAGTATCAAGTATCTTTTCCGACCATGACGCTATGAGAGTAGATATCAATTACAGGAAAAAACCTGTAAAAAATATAAACACATGGAGGCTGCACAATACACTACTAAATAATCAAGAGATCCTGAAGAAATCGAAGAGGAAATCATAAAACACCTAGAAACAAATGACAATGAAAACAAGACAACCCAAAACCTATGAGATGCAGCAAAAGCAGTTCCAAGATGGAATTTTATAGCAATACAATCCTACCTTAAGAAACAAGGAACATCTCAAATAAACAACCTAACCTTACATCTAAAGCAATTAGAGAAAGAAGAACAAAAAAATCCCAAAGTTAGCAGAAGGGAGAAAATCATAAAGATCAGATCAGAAATAAATGAAAAAGAAATGAAGGAAACAATAGCAAAGATCAATAAAACTAAAAGCTGGTCCTTTGAGAAGATAAACAAAATTGATAAACCCTTAGCCAGATTCATCAAGAAAAAAACAGAGAATACTCGAATCAATAGAATTTGAAATGAAAACAGAGAAGTAACAACTGACACTGCAGAAATACAAAGGATCATGAGAGATTACTACAAGCAACTCTATGCCAATAAAATGGACAACCTGGAAGAAATGGACAAATTCTTAGAAATGCACAACCTTCTGAGACTGAACCAGGAAGAAACAGAAAATAGAAACAGACCAATCACAAGCATGAAATTGAGACTGTGATTAAAAATCTTCCAACAAACAAAAGCCCAGGACCAGATGGCTTCACAGGCGAATTCTATCAAACACTTAGAGAAGAGCTAACACCTATCCTTCTCAAACTCTTCCAAAATATAGCAGAGGGAGGAACACTCCCAAACTCATTCTACGAGGCCAGCATCACCCTGATACAAAACCAGACAAAGATGTCACAAAGAAAGAAAACTACAGGCCTACATCACTGATGAACACAGATGCAAAAATCCTCAACAAAATACTAGCAAACAGAATCCAACAGCACATTAATACACCATGATCAAGTGGGGTTTATCCCATTAATGCAAGGATTCTTCAATATACACCAATCAATCAATGTGATACACCATGTTAACAAAGTGAAGGATAAAAACCATATGGTCATCTCAATAGATGCAGAAAAATCTTTTGACAAAATTTAACACCCATTTATGGTAAAAAGCCTCCAGAAAGTAGGCATAGAGGGAACTTACCTCAACATCATAAAGGCCATATATGACAAACCCACAGCCAACATCGTCCTCAATGGTGAAAAACTGAAACCATTTCCACTAAGATCAGGAACAAGACAAGGTTGCCTACTCTCACCACTATTATTCAACATAGTTTTGGAAGGTTTAGCCACAGCAATCAGAGAAGAAAAAGAAATAAAAGGAATCCAAATCGGAAAAGAAGAAGTAAAGCCATCATTGTTTGCAGATGACATGATACTATACATAGAGAATCCTAAAGATGCTACCAGAAAACTACTAGAGTTAATCATTGAATTTGGCAAAGTAGCAGGATACAAAATTAATGCACAGAAATCTCTTACATTCCTATACACTAAAGATGAAAAATGTGAAAGAGATATTAAGGAAACACTCCCATTTACCACTGCAACAAAAAGAATAAAATACCTAGGAATAAACCTACCTAAGGAGACAAAAGACCTGTATGCAGAAAACTACAAGACACTGATGAAAGAAATTAAAGATGATACAAACACATGGAGAGATATACCATGTTCTTGGATTGGAAGAATCAACATTGTGAAAATGACTATACTACCTAAAGCAATCTACAGATTCAATGCAATCCCTATCAAACTACCAACAGCACTTTTCACACAACTAGAACAAAAAATTTCACACTTTGTATGGAAACACAAAGGACCCTGAATAGCCAAAGCAATCTTGAGAAAGAAAAATGGAGCTGGAGGAATCAGGCTCCCGGACTTCAGACTATACTACAAAGCTACACTAATCAAGACAGTGTGGTACTGGCACAAAAACAAAAATATAGATCAATGGAACAGGATAGAAAGCCCAGAGATAAACCCACGCACCTACGGTCACCTTATTTTTGACAAAGGAGGCAAGAATATACAATGGAGAAAAGACAGCCTCTTCAATAAGTGGTGCTGGGAAAATTGGACAGCTACATGTAAAAGAATGAAATTAGAACACTCCCTAACACCATACACAAAAATAAACTCAAAATGGATTGAAGACCTAAATGTAAGGCCAGACGCTATAAAACTCTTAGAGGAAAACATAGGCAAAACACTCCATGACATAAATCACAGCAAGATCCTTTTTGAGCCACCTCCTAGAGAAATGGAAATAAAAACAAAAATAAACAAATGGGACCTAATGAAACTTAAAAGCTTTTGCACAGCAAAGGAAACCTTAAACAAGATGAAAAGACAACCCTCAGAATGGGAGAAAATATTTGCAAATGAAGTAACTGACAAAGGATTAATCTCCAAAATTTACAAGCAGCTCATGCAGCTCAATATCAGAAAAACAAACAACCTAATCCAAAAATGGGCAGAAGACCTAAATAGACATTTCTCCAAAGATATACAGATAGCCAACAAACACATGAAAGAATGCTCAACATCACTAATCATTAGAGAAATGCAAATCAAAAGTACAATAAGGTATCACCTCACATCTGTCAGAATGGCCGTCATCAAAAAATGTACAAACAATAAATGCTGGAGAGGGTGTGGAGAAAAGGGAACCCTCTTGCACTGTTGGTGGGAATGTAAATTGATACAGCCACTATGGAGAACAGTATGGAGGTTCCTTAAAAAACTAAAAATAGAACTGCCATACGACCCAGCAATCCCACTACTGGGCATATATCCTGAGAAAACCATAATTCAAAAAGAGTCATATACCACAATGTTCATTGCAGCTCTATTTACAATAGCCAGGACATGGAATCAACCTAAGTGTCCATCGACAGATGACTGGATAAAGAAGATGTGGCACATATATACAATGGAATATTACTCAGCCATAAAAAGAAACGAAACTGAGTTATTTGTAGAGAGTTAGATGGACCTAGAGTCTCTCTAAGAGAGTGAAGTAAGTCAGAAAGAGAAAAACAAATACCATATGCTAACACATATTACAGAATCTAAAAAAAAATAATAATTGGTTCTGAAGACCCTAGGGGCAGGAAAGGAATAAAGACACAGACGTAGAGAATGGACTTGAGGACACGGGGAGACGGAAGGGTAAGATGGGACGAAGTGAGAGAGTGGCATGGACATATATACACTACCATATGTAAAATAGAGAGCTAGTGGGAAGCAGCCACATAGCACAGCAAGATCAGCTCCGTGCTTTGTGTCCACCTAGAGGGGTGGGATAGGGAGGGTGGGAGGGAGGGAGATGTAAGAGGGAAGAGATATGGGGATATATGTATATGTATAGCTGATTCACTTTGTTACACAGCAGAAACTAACACACCATTGTAAAGCAATTATACTCCAATAAAGATGTTAAAAAAAAAAAATAAAGAATTACCACTAGATTTTTTAGGCATGAGCAGCACAGAGAATTTAAGGATTCAGCCTCTAAATACGCAGAGGGTGAGCAGCTCGCAGACTACACATTTCCCTTACCTTCAGAGGAGGCACCCATGTTAAGCTGCTGAATGCAGCAAGAGCAAAGGTCAAACTTTTCTTCCATGCTTCCAAGGAAATATGCAAGGCTGCGAAAGGCAGAAATGATTGCGGGCTACACAAACAAACTTTATTTAAAGACCTCACTGGTCTTTGGCTTAACTCTGCATCAATCAGTAAACCTAGGAGAAGAGAAAGGCTCAGCGAACATGGAATGGAACTCCGCAGTCACACAGGGGAATCAGTTGGGATAGAGAGCGCGGAAGCCTGTGCCCAGTGGTCACACAGCTGGAGACCACAGAGCTCGATCCCGAGCAGGCACCCTGCTGCTCAGCCTTCTCTCCACAGCATCACGGCACGTGGTGGTGCCCCCACCCCCACTGCTTCCTTCTTTTCCACCGGGACCACCAGGACCACCCACTGTACAATACCAAGTTGTCCTCAGGAGTCCTGAAAACCAATGTGAGTGCAAAGTCATGCATCTTCTGCCACCACTTTCCCCTGCCTTCATCTGAACCTGTGGGAAAGGCTATAATCCTGACATCTGCATGGGGAGGAGAGGCATGGGACCAAGAGCCATCACCGTTAACTGGCAGGCTCTGTCGGGGAGCGGGATGGCTTTGAGCTTTCCATGGCCTCTGTGCTTCCTTCGCTTAGCAAGCTCTGCCAGAGTAAGAGCAGAGAAATGGAACACCAGACCGCTGTTCGTGCTATGCCCATTTTACAGATCGAAAACCAAGGAACTGAGGGACTGAAGCATTCCCAGGATTCAAACCCAGCTCTCCTGATTCCCACTGTAGTGCTCTTCCCATTATGGTACTCTGCTTCCAGAAAAATCTCAGTCTAAAATTATCTAGGAATACAGAAAAGTCCCCATGCTAACAGAATAAAACAGCTTCTTGTTATGCATTGAATTGTGTCCACCCAAAAAAGATATGTTGAGGTTCTAACCCCCAGGACCTCAGAAAGTGATCTTCTTTGGAAATAGGGTCATTGCAGACATAATTAGTTAAGGTGAGGTCACACTGGGGTAGGGTGGGTCCCTAATCCAGTATGACTGGTGTCCTCATAAGAAGGAAGCCGTGTGAACGGAGACACAAAGGGAGACCGCCACTTGATGAGGAGGGTTAGAGTCACTTATTTACAAGACAAGGGTGCCAAAGATCGCAAGCAAACCACTAGATGCCAGGAAGAGACAGGGAGGGATTCTCCCCTGCAGGTTTCCGAAGGAGCATGGCACTGTGGGCACTGGCCTCTAGAACTGTGAGAAGATAAATATCTGTCATTCTAAACCACCCAATTTGTGGTATGTTTTTATGACAGCCCTAGGAAATTAATACCACGCTCATTTAGACAATCCATAAACAAAGGAAAAGCATAAACAGTTTAGTGTCTGGAAGAAAGAAAGAAAAGCACCCTCCTGGGATCACGTGGCCTCAGGCTACAGCCCCAGTTTCCTGTGTGACCATGGGCAAGTTACTTCTCTTCTCTTGGTCTCTCTTTAAGCAACAATAGAGATAACAGTAAGAGCTCCTTTGTAGTTTGAGGTAAAGATTAAATGAGGGAATGCATGTGAAAACACAAAGCACAGACAACACACAGCACAGAAAAAGAACTCAAAAGTATTAATCACCACCAATATTATTAATTTTTCAAGGCAGATTTAAACACAAGGAAAGAAAGGGCAGGAGAATAATTCACAAATTTGGAAGTCTCAATAATCAACCTTCAGTTCACATATGTTACCACTTGCCCAATAAGGAAGCTATTAGACACATGTGACTATTCAAATTTAAACTGATAAAATGAAAGGAAAACTTTATTTTCTCAGGCACGCTAGCCACATTTCCAATGCTCAACAGCCACATGTGGCTTGTGGCTACCATATTGCATAGTATAGAGTAGAACACTTCTATTATTGCAGAAAGACCTGTTGGATATTCCCTCTTTTTTATTTTTTCCCTTTTGGCTGTACCGCATGGCATGCAGGATCTTAGTTCCCCGACCAGGGATCGAACCTGCACCCCCTGCAGTGGAAGCAGAGTCTTAACCACTGGACCGCCAGAGAAGTGCTTATCTGTTGGACATTGATGTCACCACCCTTTAAGGCATAAGGTACAGACTTTGCAGAGACAGAGGCCAGTATGTCAAGGGTGTGATATTTTCCTTTCAACTTATAAAGGCTTTCCAATGCTGCATCAGTAAATGGACGTTTAAAAAATCCCTTTATCATCAGTAAACATGAAAGTCAGTGCTTATCACAACTTGAAATAGAATGCACTGCTACCGAAGATTTTTTATCTACAGTTGGAGATGCTAGAAGTCATGAAATGGGGTGTGTGTTAATCACGTAAATACCAGGATATGAATAGCTTCCTCAGCAGTAACCATAAAAATGAAAAGGGCTTTGAATTTTAGAGACAAGAATTGGTACAAACACGTGTAAACTGAACCCCAAACTCACTCCAGATTAAGAGAGGCTATTCTGGTGTAACATGTTGACCACACAAATACATTTTTAAAGTTCAGCACCTGGGATGGATTAAAAGCCACATGGAGGATTGTAGCCAAAGCAAAGAAAACACAATACTAACTGAGAGAACAGAAATCAAAGTGACAATATAGTTTACAAGCCTCTGGTTAGATGTCACCTAAAATGCTTTGTTCACTGTAATTGGCCTATCAAGAAGACATTATGCAATGAACAGCTCAAGAGACAGCCCATGATGTCTCCAATCCTGATACAATTCCTAGACAGGGAAAGAGTATAATAAGCAAATCATTCCTGTTTCAATCAAGACGGAGAAATCACAGTTCAAGAAAAAGCAAATCAAAATAGAGAAATAAAGTTCAGTTTCCTACTAATCAGAGATGACATTGAAAAGGACAATTGAACTCTTGGATGAAAGCCTAAAACTCTAAAGAAATCACTTAATCCCAAGCATAAATGGGCAATAGGGTCTTGGTGCTGTTGAGAAGAGGTATGGATAAAACAGAGACTAGGTCCCACTGAGCCCTTTTCATCCAGGGAAAGTCCTGACCAAAGAGGAGTAAGAAGGTGTAGACATTCACTGGAAGTAACCCCAGTGGGGTATTCAGGCAAGCCTAGTGGCCTCTTATTGTCTGGCCATGCCTCACCCCACCACCATCCAATGAGTTCCTAGGACAGACAGAGGGGACCAGCCACGGGCACCTGCCACAGTCACCCTGTCGAGACTTCCCTTGACGCAGGAAATGATCACATCCCTTCAGGCATCCACATCACCTTTTATGGACCCTGGGTTATCTTCTTTCTATCTCATAAATGTCAGTGTGGGAGGTGGGAGGGTGTGCAGAGCAGGCCCACTAAATATCTTCCTGACACCACTGTCCTATAGCCCTCTCCCTGAAAAGGAAAAAAACGATTAATGAAAGAGATGATGATCCACACAAAGGAAGAGGTCAGAGAAAGAAAGAGCCTTTCTTAAGGAGGAAGAGTCCTCTCCACACGGATTCACCACGGCCCCTCTGACAGCTCAAAGAGGAACTGCAATGATCTCCACCTGATGGCAACAACCCACTGGAGTCTCCACATTCCTTTCCTATGACACCTGTCTGCCACCTGGAGAGATGCGCTCATCTCCTTTCCTGGGAGGGTTTCTGCACATGGCAAGGTGGCCGCAAGTGAAAGGCAGGCTATTGGTCGAGAGACACAGAGTGCAGCTCTAGGATGTTTATGAGGTCAGATTGTAAACTGGTCCTATCACACTCCTGCTGTTTGCACTGTTAAGAAACACAGGCAATCTGTCACATGATTTCTTTCTGGACACCCCCTCTCTAAATAAAATGAGCTTATTCCTCTACCTGAGCAAGAGATTCTAGCTTGTTCAACCAGTTAGAAAACATATGCTTTAAGGTGGTCAAAAAGTACAGTCTTCAAGTTATAAGATAAATACATACCAGGGATGCCAAGTACAATGTGATGACTACAGCTAACACTGCTGTATGGTATATACGAAAGTTGTTAAGAGAGTAGATCCTAAGAGATCTCATCACAAAGAGATAATTTTTCTTTCCTTTTTTTCTTCTTCTCCTTTTTTTTTTTTTTTTACTATATCTGTATGAGAAGATGGATGTTAGCTAAACCATCCATCCATGTTGTGGTCATCATTTCACAATATATGTAAAATCAAACCATCACGCTATACACCTTAAACTTATACAAGTGATGTACATCAATTATTTCTCAATAAAAGTAGAAAAATAATAATAAATATTGGATTTTTTTAAAATTTTTGAGCATAGTTGCTTTACAATGTTGCGTTAGTTTCTGCTGTACAGCAAAGTGAATCAGTTACACGTATACACATATCCCTTCTTGTTTAGATTTCCTGATTAATTTTTTAAAAGATGGTGCATGCACGTTGCAAGATAATAACCAAGAGAATAAATAAATTCTATTATGAAGGTTAAGGTTAATAAAAGACAGTGGTATCAGAAAATGAATGCAAATTTATTAAAACGCCTTAGTAGAAATTCTGAGAACACTGAGTAGCCCAATAACCCATCAGAGCAACAGAGGTTGTTATTTTTAATGATGTATTGGTGATAAAATAAAAAATAGGTAACAGACTAGCTTAAAAGAAGTCTCCATTTTAAATCAGCCTGGGCCCCTTTCTCAGAACCTCAGAAGCCACTTCTGGAGGGTCTTGAACCCCAGGTGTATTCCTTCTCTTTTGGCAATGTCTACACAGCCCGATGACCTCCTGATCCCCCTGAAAGGATAGCCAAATGAGAAGACCTGGGGATTACGTTTTGCTACTCTTAACCCTAATCTGCCTAAATGTTGTAAAGAACAGTGCATACACCCACCCTTTGTTCAGCTGTGATGCACATGAAGGACAAAATTAGTGGGTAGTAAATCCAAGGATATACGCGACTCACCAGCAATACTAACAAGATAATCCTAAAAACAGCTAAAATTACTGTGTGTTTACTAGGTGCCTTGGCACTGTTCTAAGCGATTTACATATAACTCAGTTAATACTTGCAACAACCCTATGAAGTAGGTACTATTATTATCTCCATTTGACACATAAAGAAGCCAAGGCATGGGAAGATTAAGTAACTTGCCCATGGTTACATATCCAAGCAGAAAGCTTCCAGAAGACTCTGCTCTTGACTACTAACTCTACTACTTCTTGAGAGACAGAAATGTAACTGCATCCTTTTATCTCCCTCTTCATGAAACACAACCAAAGGCAAAGAAAGTGAGAGTTAGCATTAGAGAACTTTAAATCCACACAAAAATACTTTTAAACAGGAAATTGTCTTCAGATATTGGTACAGAGAAGCATAGATCAGTATCAAATGACTTGAGACAACACTTATAACTCTCTATCCTAGCTCTGTGGTCAAGTTCACTGGAAGGTATAGAACAGAAGTCACCGGTGAGAACCTGTGGGCAAGTCCTGAATACATGTTCTGCTCAGCCCATATATTTTTAAGTTTTTAAAAAATGTTCTGTCAAAATGTAAAGGTTGAAAATTTTTACATAAACATTCAGGTTTTAGATTTTTCTATGAGAAGCAGGTTTGTCAATGCTCCCTCATGCAACACTGGCAAGAGCTAAAATGTGTAGGCTTGTCGTTTAAATGAAGCATATGACCTAGGCTGCCATACTCCCCACCACTCCCTATTGTCTTATACATCACAACTTCTCTCCTTTACATTTCCTATTAGGACCTCATAAAGCATTTGAGCATGTGGGCCCTGAATTAGAGGAAAGGAGAAGTTATACAGGAAAGAATTCTGAACCAAGAGGTGAAATTAAAGGATGTGAGTTCTAACTGAGGAACTAGTAATACTATATTATTACCCATATACTCATTTTTAAAATGTGAAGCCAGCCTAGATACTAAGATTGCATAGGTTTTAGACAGAAGATTGAAGGAGTTTTGTTTTGTTTTTTTTAATCACAGTAGTGAGAAATGAGCTTGTCACTGTTTCAAAGGCTGCCTAGGAAAGCTCTTTCTGTACAGAAAAGAACAGGCCTGGGCCAGTTAGATGAAATATTTGCCACCTTTGGGGCATGAGAGGCAGTTCCTAACATTACTTCTCACTGGTGTATTTAGTGTACTCTTCAGATAAGAGACAATAACTCTCATTTTACAATGCTGTAAGCTTCTCAATTTCACTTTGGCATTCATAGAATGGCTCTTTAATGCTTATTTACTCATGCATATATGTACAAATTCATTAATTCATTCAATAAATGTGGATGAAGCTCCAGGCACTGTGCCAGACATTATGATATAAAACTCCAAGGTAAAATAGTGGGTAAATGGGGAACTAAAGCTTACTTTCCCAGATGGCTGCCATTGTGGGGAGGGTCATGTGTAGTACCTGAAGGTAACAGGTAGTCAGTCTTGGATGACTGGTGTAACCATGCCCTGGGCTACATCCCAACTCTTCAGCGAAATTACCAATGCTTCACAAAATACTGAGAGTGACCAACTTTTTATGGAAAAGAAGAGTCAGAACTTCCTGTTAAGATCAAACATAAGGCAAAATCTGGAAGGCGGAATAAATTCAGGAAGCAGAAAGAGAAAAGCAGAAGCACTAATGCTACAAAATCATGGGGAAGCCTTAGAGCTTCCTTAAGTTGTAGAAGATTCAGCTTAAACATGATCTCATCAGAACACACAGCAGGAGCTCTCTAATGGTTTAGTGATGATGCCATTTGCTACACAGGATGAAAGGACGTCTGGAGTGTGCAGCTTATATTCTGATTCCAATCTCACAATCCAAAACTGCCCAAGGCAAGGTCTTTCATCCAACTGGGCATAAGAGAGACATCTGCTTCATGCTCAGTCTCATTCCACACCCAGGATGGCGTTTGCTTCCATCCCACTTCAAGAGGTCCCTTTGAATCTACAGTAGCTCTGGGAGAACTGTGAGAAGGTATGCACATGGGTCCTGAGATGGAAGCCTTGCCACTTGGCCAAGTGTTGTTCCTGCTGGGTAGTCACTACTAAGAGTACCTTTGTGTCAAGATTGGCCTGTTAATCAGCCAGAGCTCTTGCCAGAGGCCACGTGAAGTTACTGATTTTGTGGGAGTGAGCAGTGAGTTAATATACGTTGTCACCCAGTGCTTTTTCTCCAGGGCCCTTTCACCAAGCACTTCCTAAACAGATCCGAGATGCCACCAAATCCCTTCCTCCCAGAGTCACAGGCTTTAGGCTCCTTTCTCTGTGCTTTTCTTCCCAAAGATTATCACTTAACTTCACACCATCCCCCAAATCCTATTTTCTTTGTTTGGCCCACCTGGAAACCTTCACTGCCCCATCTAAAGCAGAATCTAAATTCAGCAAGCAAAAATTTGGTTGCCATTCCCTTGAGGACAAGAATGGTTTGGTCTTTAAAACAGAATTCTTTAATTTCAGTTCATAGAAGTGAGAAGAAATATTTACTTGCCATCCTTCAGGAAGACACCTCATTCTCAGATGGGCTAAATCAACTCTTCTAAAGTAGCAGTGACAACAATAGATTTTCCATATTAAAACAGGTTGGACTTTTTATCTACGATTACATTCGTACTGTGTATGTAACCTCACCCTCTAGATAAGCTAATTAATAGAAAATTTTTACCTTTTTCCAAATTCTTTATTTTGTTAGAGCCAACAAAAACTTTTTTTACAGACTAACCTGAGTTCACAGGCCAGGGAGCAATCACAGGAGTAAAGCAATACCTTGAATTCAGATACACCTGAATCCCAGTTCAGACCTCACCTTAGACACTTAAGATTTTGGTGTCCTTGGGCAAGTTATTTAACTTCTATAAGCCTCCAATTTCTAATCTAGAGAATGAGAGTAATAAAGCCTCCCTACTCTGCATGGCTCTAGAATACTTCAGAGCTAATACGTGGACAAGGACTCAGCACAGTACCTGGCACAGAGCAGGGGCAGAGCACATAAATAAAAGTAACGTCTCGGCACAGAAGAGACAGCAATTAAAACAAGGAGAGATGGCTCTCACTTAGTGTATCAATGTTTAACAGAACACCCAGAGAAAGACTGAAGCTTCAACTGTTGGCATAAATTATATTTAAAAGATAATTTTGAGGTGGAGGGATCAAGACCAAAGAAATATATCAAAAAATTCACAAACAAGTACATAAACAAAGAGATATTCCATGTTCATGGATAGGAAGACTCAGTACTGTCAAGATGTCAGTTTTTCCCATTGATTTGTAGATTCAATGCAATCCCCGTTAAAATCCCAGCAAGTTATTTTATGGATATCAACAGACCAATTCTAAAGTTTATACGGAGAGGCAAAAGACACAGACTAGCTAACACCATACTGAAGGAGAAGAACAAAGTTGGAGAACTAACACTACCTGATTTCAAGCCTTACTATAAAACTACTGTAATCAAAAACAGTTTGGTACTGTCAAAAGAAGAAATAAACAGATCAGTGGAACAGAATAGAGAGCCCAGAAAAAGACTTCCTTAAATACAGTCAAGTGATTTTTGACAAAGGAGAACAGAAAATACAATGGGGCAAAGACAGTCTTTTCAACAAATGGTGCTGGAACAACTGGACAGCCACATGCAAAGAAATAAATCTAGACACTGATTATACCCTTCACAAATATTACCTCAAAATAGGTCACAAACCTAAATGTAAAATGCAAAACTATAAAACTCCTAGAAGACAACATAAAGGAAAACGTAGATGACCTTGGGTAAGGTGATGAACTTAGATATGACTTCTTAGATACACCATCAGTGGCATAATGCATAAAAGAAATATTTGATAAGCTGGACTTCACTAAAATTAAAAACTACTGCTCTGCAAAAGACAATGCCAAGAGAATAAGAAAACAAGCCACAGAAAGGGAGAAAATATTTCTAAGACACATTTGATAAAGTAGTACTATCCAAAATATACAAAGAACTCTGAAAACTCAACAATAGGAAAACAAACAACCCAGTAAAAAAAAGGCCAAAGACCCTATTAAACACCTCACCAAAGAAGATATGGAGATGGCAAGATGGCAAATGAGCATATGAAAGGATGCTCCACATCATACGTCATCAGGGAAATGCAAATTAAAACAATAACAACTACACATTGATTAAAATGGCCAAAATCAATAACACTAAGTGCTGGTGAGGATGTGAAGCAACAAGAACTCTCAGTTGTTGCTGACGAAAAAGAAAAATAGTACAGCCACTTTGGAAGACACTGTGGTGGTTTCTTACAAAACTAAACACACCCTTAGCATACAATCTAGCAATTGTGCTCCTTGGTATTTATTCAAAGGAGTTGAAAACTTACGTTCTCATGAAAACCTGCACACAAATATTCAGTTTGTTCATGTCTGTCAAAACATGGAAGCAACCAATGTGGCCTTTGATACCTAATAGGATAAAGTGTGATATATCCAGACAATGCGATATCACTCAGTGCTATAAAGAAATGAGCTATGAAGCCATGAAGAGACATGGAGAAGCCTTAAAACGCATAGTACTAACAGAAAGAATACAATCGGGAAAGCTATGTCGTGTATGATTCTAACTGTATGGCATTCTGGAAAAGGCAGAACTATGGGGACAGAAAAAAGATGAGTGGTTGTTGGGACGTGTAGGGCTGGGGGATGAACAGACAGAGCACAAAGGTTTCTAGGCAGTAAAAATTCTCTCCATGACACCATAATGATGGCTCAATGCCATTATACATTTCCCCAACACCAAAAGTAAACTGTAATGTAAACTATGGGCTTGAGTGATTACAGTGTGTCAGTGTAGGCCCATCGGTGTACGCTCTGGTGGGGATGTTGGTTAATAGGGGAGGCTCAGCCTGGAGCTAAGCATGTAAACTGGCTATCTCTGTACCTTCCTCTCAGTTTGACTGTGAACCTAAGCTATTTGAAAAAAAACTGTCTTAATAAAAATTCAGTTACTGAATAGCATTGATTCATTCTGCCAAGCTATACTGAGTAACAACTTTATATCGGATGAGGGCTAAGCACGGCGGAGGGTGGGGGAGGTATGTCTAATGGTGAAAAAAGATTTAATTAGTGTCTGTTGTCACGCAGCTACCAGGAGATAAACAAGTGACAGTATTAACTTGTGGCTGTGCTCAGGAAAGTAGAGGATGTTCCAGAAGAGTATGCCTAGCAAAGCCCCCTTGGGGAAAGCAGCTTTCCCAAGGATAGGGCCATCTCAGCGGAGATCCACAATGCAAGGAGAAGCTAGCAGGTGAAGAAGGTGGGTCACAGCAGGTACAAATGTTTGGAGGTGAAAGCAAATGATCCCTTTCATAGGGGGCGGGCTTGGAAGAGGGGATTTGATCCCAACTACACTGGAAAGCTATCGGGGAGACTTTCAGCAGAAGAGTGGCTTCTCTTTGAGTAGTGGGACTATGGAAGATATTTTCCCCCTGAACTTTTAGATTTTTAAAAATCTCTAAAATGAGCAAGTACTAGTTATGCGATTTTAAAAACAGTTTTTAAACAACTCATTTTAAAAAGAAACAAATACACTAAACCGTCCATCAAAGAGCCCTTTTTGGAGAGGAGGTCAGTGATCTAAACATTGTTAACATCTCCAAGAAAGCAAACTCACAAATTAGAAACAGGAAAGAGGTAAACACAGTGTCTCTGGCTCAGCGCATCAGTCAAGAGATAGAGCTCAGATAGAGAGGCAGACCAGGCTCTAGGCCCTTCAACGTGAAGTCCTCAGAGATTACTATCTTGAAGATGTCAGAGAAACAAGCTGGAGGGAAACTTAGAGACACCCTAAGTGGTTTTCAAACATTTTTAAGAAAAAGGCTTTTTATTTTTTCTTCTTCAAATGAAATTTTCAACATAAAATAAGTCAAAGATTACTTGCAGGTTGAACAGGATGGGAAATGTGGTAGGGAAACCCAAACCATGATGGCTTGATCTCCTTTATTTCCTAAGTTTAGTTCTTCCCCCAAGGGCTCTGCAAAACAGTTTGAAATCTACTGACCTAGGTTTACTATGGAAGGAACTGCAGTCCACAGAGGGGAAGTCAAAGCTTCCCCAAGGTTATGGGTTAGTGCAGAGCAGGGGCAGGAACCCAAGCTCATGTTCTGCATTCACTCTAGCTTTCTCCACCCCAAAAATGGATTTAAAAAATAACTGCCAGAAATTACGGTGTTCATATCGAAGAACTGGAGTGTAGCCAGAGTAGAGCCGCTCCTTATGGACCTCCCCGCTGCCACCTCACTTCCCAGGACCCCGTCCAGTCTGCAGGAAGTCCCACTGCACCCTGCAAAGGAGCTCCCAGGGAGTGTTGTATATTAGTTTGCATTCCAACTCATAGAAAAACAACAACAACAACAAAAGGGGATCTTACTGGCTCACTTCAAAGGGAAGGCTAAGGTCAGTTGTTCCTGGCATGGCTGGATCTCAAAAGGATTCTTTCTCACCATCTCCTGGCTCAGCTTACCTCTGAATTGCTTCTTATTGAAGGCAGATTCTCTTCAACAACATGGCCACTGACAACTCTGTGTTTAAGTTTCTTGACATCTTAGACCCTGAAGACATGGGCAACTTTTGCACTACAGTTCCAGCAAAAGTCTTCAGAAAGGCTTTGATCTGCCTGAACCAATCATTGCGATCAGGGCAAATGTGATCTTTTGATTGGTCCAGGCTGAGTCTTGAGCCATCAAAGTAGAATCATCCCCATCTGGGGGTTAGTGGGTGGGGGGAGACTGGGAATTAGAGATCAGTGGTTCCTCAATGGAAACTTGGCCTGCTGTTCTCTAGAAAAGGGACAGGAGTGCTTGGCCAACAAATACAAGACATAACCTTGACATTGCATGTCTATACCAGGTCATTTCTGACTTGCTGAAAGTGGGACTATTTATGTGAAAGGGCACTTCAGAGACATACTTGATGCTATGTTTCTATTCACTCATGTAAACAGTCAAACACTGCTTACAATCCTAACTGAATCAGGCCCCTACTAGAACTGAAGTGAAGTGAAATCACCTGAATTAAAAGATTTCTACATTTTACTTGCAGTCAGAAGGGTCCCAAACTACTTCTGAAAATGCAAACCCTGAGCCTAATACTGGCATTTATTCCCTGTCTCTACTACAGGTACCTATAGAAAAAAAAGAGTATTTGAATGCAGATTTATTATATTCACCTTTAGGATAAATAAAAGCATTTAAAAGTTCTAAACATATGAACTTTTTAAGCACCAAATTTAAAGGATTTTTACAAAGACCACAGTGGAAAAAGTTGAGTGTGTGTATATGTAATTATAATAGAATTAATGTATATATAGTATATAATATGTATTGTATATATAATTAGAATGAATGGTTAATTTTTTTAAGGAATATCATCTTTTCAGAGCACAGAAAAATACTTAGCATCTGCCTTTGCCTTCCCTGGACTACAGGCATTGAGAATAAGGCCAAATGCATATTTCAGAGCTTAGACATTTCAAGTTTTCTACTCCTTGGGTTTCCAAAATAGCTCTCAAATTTCTTCAAAGGTTTATTCACAAAACACAGCTAAAATGTAATGAGAAAAGGCTGAAAGAAAAGCTCTAACCCAGAGACATCAGGTGGTTTTTGAGAAGCACTTGAATGACAAAGCTGAAATCGACATCTGTTAGCACCTTTCATCAAGCCCCCTGGAAAATGCACTGAATACATTTAACTCTTGGCATCCAACAAGGGATTTTCCAGGTCCAGCAAGTATTAGATGCTCTAAACAAAGCCATGGAGTGGCTCTGATGGGACAAAAACAAAACAAAATGAGCCAAAATGAAACACTTCTCTTCTCTTTGCTTGTCCTGCCCTGAAGGGAAAGACGACGAAATGCACATGGGCTAAATCGCTGCACAAGTGAACCATGGGTAAGAGCCTCAGGTCAATCCAGGACAGGAGAATGACATCTGTTAGTGTTTGGGGATGGTAACATTCCCCAGGGACCTTTAGAAACAATGCCAGCTTTGAAATAGTGCTGGTCACTTTCCCCTTCCCCCCACCTACAAACAGTATCCTGCAAACTCTGATAATAAGAACCAAACCTCATGCCACATGTCACATGGCAACATAGCCATTCCATGACTTTGCTATGGAGAGTCCATTTTTTTGACTAAAAAAGCTTCTCTACCAAGTCAGTAGAAGACAACAGTTTGAAAAATACATGTGGTATGTAAATTCAGGTATTGGAGGGCCTGAGGCTTTAAAATTACATTTTTCCATACCCAGTTTGGCAGAATCTTTATTCTTACTTGCATTATTTCTTCTATAAAGAGCAATCCAAGTAATCCAAAAGCATGTCAATATGTTTCTTTTATCCATAGTAAAACACACGTCTGTGAGTACCTCCGTAGGGAGAATAAAGTCTGGGAAAACACTGTAGAACACTTAGGAGATTTGTACCTTGACCTCAAATCCTCTAAGTTTTGCTCATTTAGCTTGCATTTTTTGAGGGTCTAATGTATGTCAGATGCTGGAAGTATAAAGATGAGCAAAAGTTCACCGGCAGGTAAGTCAGGGAGATAAACACACAAAGAAATGATTACAATCCATGTGCCTATTGAAAGCAGGGAACCAACAAAGAAAGGGAGGTTAACCTAGCCAGGCAAAGGCAGTATTAGGGAAGGGTCACTGGGTAGGTAACCTCTGACCCTTGAGAGTTAAGTAAGAACTTACCAGGTGGAAAGAAGTGTTGAGTGGAGGAGACAGAACAAAGATTGGGGAGTATATTCCAGACTAGAGAAAACAAGTGACTTCACCTCAAATCCCAACACTAATTGACTGGGAGTGGCTGATCCAACTGTGGCAATGGAAAAGACGATGAAGCCATGTGGCCGATGTTACTGAAGTCCCATTCTATTTCCTCATCCGTTCCATCCACCCCTGAGTTCACCTGTGGCCTCAGTGGACAGTTCTGTTACATGCTGACAGCATCCCATTTCAACCACCTGCAGCATTCTGCTTCTCTGAGGATTTTCTCTTACTCTTTGGGAGCCCAAGAGCAAGGCAGCCTGAAAGTACTGAAGATTTCATGCCCCCAGAGACAACCTTTATCCAATGAGAAATGGAAGTCAGTGGAAAAATACACAAGTTCCCTATCCCTTGGTAACACAATTCTCAGGTACATGGTAAATCATCCTCAGTGATATGCCAATGGGACTGAGCCCAATTGTCCATATTAAGGTACCCTTTATTCTCTCTCCCCTGACTCATTTTCCTCACTCCCTCATTTCAGCTTCCTAGGATCACCATTCAAACATTATGCATTAGTTATCTATTGCTGTATAACAAATTGTCCCCAAATTCAGCAGCTTGAGACAACAATAAACACCTATTACCTCTTGTAGTTTCCACAGGTCAGGAAATTAGGGAAAGCTCAGCTCTGTGGTTCTGGCCCAGGGCCTCTCATGAGGTTGCAGTCAAGTGAAGGCATGACTGGAGCTGGAGGGTCCACTTCCAAGGTGGCTCACTCAGATCACTGGCAAGTTGCTACTGGCTATTAGCAGGAGGCCTCACCACATGGACTTTGCCGCAGTGTTGCTTGAGGGTCCTCACAACATGGCAGATGGCTGCCCTCCCAGGAAATGATCCAAAAGAGAGCAAGGGAGTAGTCACAACATCTTTTATGACTTAGCCTCAGAAGTCACACACTGTTACTTCTGCTCTATTCTATGGTTCAAATAGATCAGCCGTATGCAATATGGGACGGAATGACACAAGGGCATGGATACACAAGGGAGGCTAGGATCACTGGGAGACATTTTGGAGACTGGCTATCATACCAGTTTAACAGCCAAGTCTGTCCTGTTCCATTAGTGATGTCTGCCTTGAATGGGAGAGCGGAGGGCTGTCATGCATTCACGCATGCATGCTGGGACCCTAAAATTCCTGGACTTGATCCCCAAAACTTTCAGAGATTCAGTAGATTCTGACCAAGGTCTGAAAACACACTCCCATTTTGGATGTAACTGTTCCAAAATTAAGCCAACCTTTAATTTTCCTACTAATGTATTCTTCCTTTTGGGATTCACGTTGCTGAGCAGATCTGAGACCGTAACTTTCCACCTCATCTAGAAATATTTTCAGATCTTTCTGTTGTTTATGACAATGCTAGACTATTTCAGTCACCAGTACAAGTTCAGAATTCTAGAGACATTGTTCCTTCTAATTTGTAATTTATATGCATTCCTTAGCAAAAACCAGTCACTAGGAAAAAGCAACAGAAAATATAAATTACCCTTCAAGATTACCATATTCATATCCACATGGGAATTACATAGCATAAATCAGATCTAAACAAACAAGTTCTGCCCCCAGATTCCTTAAAATGTATAAATGATATCAGATAATTCAGCTTGCAGATGACAGTTCAAAGCCTCCCTCTTTGTCCTCTTGTGACAAACCTAAGATAAATATGTCCAAAGTAGAATAACTGTCAAATGGCTGAAGAGGTTCACTAAGAGGAAGAGGTATGCTTGATCGATGTTTCAACTTCTCCCTTAAAAACTTATCAGTCCATAAAATGAACAATATTCTTAGATTGTTCCCATGGAATATTTAAATTGCAATCCAATTTCATAATTTCATTTTCTCAGGGGTATGGCCTTGGTTATACCCAAGATCATATGAGCATGTAAGACTTACCTTAGCAAACACAGAGAAAAATATAAATATTTATATATATGAACACCTAAAAACTAAAATCTCAAAACTCAAACTGTTTAAATTTCTTAGGTGCGCCCTCTTTTTAAGGATGCACTTGGTTATTTCTCATGGCAATTAAAAGCATCCCAGCAGGATATTATCTTCTTGTAATATATTCTTGTGCATCCAAGGGGCTGGGACTGAAATATTAGCACTAGAATGTTAGAATAAAATCTGAGCATTAAATTAACAAAGATATTGACCTGGAAAGGAACGGACCAGACCAAGAAATACAAAGGAACAGTTCATGTCATTGCCACAAGGCTCAACTCCTAGTTGATTATCATCTTTTCTTATGACACTAGGTAGAAGAGTCTGAGTTTTTTCTTTTTCAAGGAAACACCAATCTCTTTTTAACCGTTCTCCAACTTAAGAAAAAAAAAAAAACAAACTTAAACTGAGAGGTATAGGCTTTATTTAGGATGCCGAGGAGACAGATTTTAATTAATTTAATCACAGTGAAATCGCACCACCTAAAATAATTAGCAGTACCTAGCCAACAAACTATTATCTGTTGAAGATAATCAGTACAGAGAGCCAGGCTGGACAGGGAAGGATGGAACAAAAGCCTTTGTACTGTTTTTGATCAAGAGCAGAATCATCAGGCCGAGGTTATTCGGCCTTAATTTCCCTTTCTCTCTTTCTCTGCCAACTCAAACTCAAGGTAAAATGACCAAAACAACTTGGATGTATTGATGGATGAATTCCATCTCCATATATTGTCTGTGAAGAAATCTGTTTTGTTTATCTAGTTTATAACAGTGAGATGTGATGATTACACTTTAATATATGCTTGCTATGTTGCAAAATAGTTTGGCTCTCTTAAAAATATAAGTTAACAACTACTGACTCTGCTGAGTCACTCATCCTGAGAGCATTAATTGAGAACAGCTGGGGAATGCCTTTATCTTTTTCTTTTAATAACAGCTTTATTGAGATATAATTCACATCCCATAAAATTGATCCTTTTAAAACATACAACTCAGTGTTTTTAGGATATTCACAAAGTTGTGCAATCATCACCACTATCCAATTCCAGAACATTTTCATCACCTCCAAAAGAATCCCCATACCCATTAAAAAGTCACTCCTCACCACCTCCTCTACCCAGCCCTGCCTGCACTAATCTACTTTATGTCTCCATAAATTTGACTACAGCCAATTCATATAAACGGAGTACGACAATATGTGGCCTTTTGTGATGGACTTCTTTCATTTAGCATAATGTTTCAAGGTTCATCCACGTTGTAGCATATAGTGGTATTCACTTTTTTATGGCTGAATAATATTCCATTGTATACATATATCAGATTCTGTTTATCCATTCATTAACTGATAGACATTTGGCTTGTTTCAACTTTTGGCTATTACGAATGATGTCGTTATGAACATTTGTATAAACATTTTTGTGTGGACATGTTTTCAATTCTCTAGGGTATATATTCAATACCTAAGGTTGGAATTTCTGGGCCATGATAACCCTATGTTGAATTTTTGAGGCTCTGCCAAACTTTCTTCCAAGTGGCTACACCATTTGCCATACTTACCAACAAGAAACTTCCAGTTTCTTGGAAACATTTGTTACTGCTTGTTTGATTACACACATTCTAGTGGATGTGAAATGATATCTCATTGTGGTTTTGATTTGCACTTTCCCTATTGACTAATGATATTGAGCATGTTTTCATGTGCTTATTGACTATTTGTATATTTTTATGAGAAAGGTCTATTCAAATCCTTTGTTCATTTTTTAAATTAGGTTTTATTGTTGAGCTGTAAGAATTCTTTATATATTCTGGATACTAGATTCTTATTGGATACATAAGAAATATATATTCTATTATCTGAATTGTATTTTTCCTTGATTGATGGTGTCTTCTGAAGCACAAACGTTTTAAATTCTGATGATGTCAGACTTACTATACTTTCTATTTTTGCTTTTGTTGTCATTTCCAAGAAACCATGCCTAATCAAAAGTGACAAAGATTTAGTTTAAGTTCTTACATTTAGGGATATGATGCATTCTGAGTTACTTTTTTGTATATGATGGTGAGGTAGGGATACAAGTTCATTCTACTGCATGTGGATATCCAGTTGTCCCAGTAGAAGTCGTTGAAAAGTCTGTGCTTTCCCTATTGAATTGTCTTAGCACTCTTGCCCAAAATCATTTAAACCAATTAAAATAAATTTCAGGGTTTATTTCTGGACTTTCAGTTTTATTCCATTGATCTATATGTCTATCCTTATGCCAGTACCACCTTGTCTTGATTACTACAGATTTTTAAGTAAGATTTGAAATCAGGAAGTGTGAACTCTCCAGCTTTGTTCTGCTTTTTCAAGCTTGCTTTTTCTATTCTGGGTCCCTTGCTTTTCCATATGAATTTCAGGAACAGCTTGTCCATTTTTGCAAAGAAAGGCAGCTTGGATTTTGAAAGAGATAGTGTTAAATCTATAGATTAATTGAGGAAGTTTTGTCATCTTAACAGTATTAATTTTCCAGTCCATGGACATGGGGTATCTTTCCTCTTATTTAGGTATTATTTAGCTTCAGTCAATGACATTTTTAAGTTTTCAGTGTACAAGTCTCACACTTATTTTGTTAAATTTATTCCTAAGTGTTTTACTCTTTTTGATGCTATTGTAAATGGAATTGCTTTCATAATTTCATTTTCAATTTATTCATTGTTAAAATAGGGAAATGCAATTGATTTTATATGCTGATCTTGTGTCCTGCAACTTGCTGAACTTATTTATTAAATCTAATCAATTTTTTTTCTGTGGGTTCCTAAGGATTTTCTACAGAGAATTTCTGTGGTCTTCTGGATTCCCAGGAATATGGCAGAAACTTTCAAAATCCCCTATGGGTCTCCCATTCCTCAATGTTTCCTTTCAAATTTGTTGGTCAACCTCTTGTTAGCCCTAACTGGTAATGGTACCTCAGGTCATTGTAAACAATCGCCACTGATTGTTTCCAACAAATACCCTGGGGAAAATGCTGTTTGTACAGAATAAGTTCTGAATCAAGTTACATAAGAACAAGCTCTGAGAATGGAGTTTTTCGGAAAGCTTCCAGACCAGCTAAATAGTGGAAATTCTCTGGGGATTGGGCTTTAGGGGAGCTCCAAACCCATTTTTCCCCCTCCAGTGGCTGGTAGGCTGTGGTGTCTATAGCTATCACTGTGCAAGGCTGCTGTTTGTCAAGCCTACCAGAGCTGAAGAAAAGGGTGGAATTACAGCAAATTTAAAATGCCATAAATCTTGCTGTTCTTACCAAGAGTCAGCCATTTTTCTTGAATAAACCCTCCCCAAGTTGTTGCAAGTCTTTAGTTAATTTTGAGAGTTCCAAAGTTGATTTTGACAGTTTTTGCCAGTGTTCTCATTCCTTTTATCGAGGAGTGAATTTTTGGAGGTCTTTATTCCACAATTCCAGAAGGTGGCCCAATGCCTTTTTTTCTGAAATTCCTACTCTACAATTCTGAAAACAGTGATCAAGGATAAGACTTGAGCCAGTTTCCTTGGAAAATGCATCTAGTAGGAAGTGAGCATGTGGAGTAGTTCTCAATTCCAAAAAATAACAAAGAAAAATGTATGTGCCAGTTAACCAAAAGTTTTAGAAATCTTTCTTTCAGTGACATACCACACTCTTTGTACATATAAGCTCATTTCCCTTTGCTAACTATTAACTCAGAGCCAAGCAGAGTTGGCAATCATATTTTCACTATACCAAACATTCATGTCTATACTATATATCCTCATGGTACTTGCTAGGGAGAATGAGGAGGGGAGATTCCCTATTTTTGTTACTTTTGCCATGCCCAAAGGATGTCTCAACTATTATGCTACCAAAATGAGGCATGTTGTACTAGATACTAGAGATGAGGCAAAGTGCTGAGAAAATTAAATTCTTTCAGACTTGCCCTAAAAAACTTAACCCTTTAGTGTGATAGCAACATCTCAGGGACTTTCCCCAAATTCACTGGAAGGGAAACAAAAAAAAATCCCAATGGTAATAACAATACACACATTGCTGCAGTCTAGAATTATATAGGGGTAAATCTTTTTAAAATATTTTTTTAGAACAGCACTTAATAGCCAACTTGGAGGTTATGTAGAATTTAAACATTTGTGGAAAGTGCTGTAAGAAATAGCAACATTTCAATACAATTATTTTATTTCATAACATGTTACATAGCCACTGATGACCTCAGGGAATCCACCCTTATCACTTCCAAAATTAGTTAGTGATGTTAGCAGAGAGAGGGTAGCAGAAATTGTTCCCCTTCAGATAACTCCAAAGAGTGGCACTTGCTTCTTCCATTATTTATAGCCCAGGCACCCAACCCAACAGCTGCTGCAGTGTAATGGGAGTAAAGTAAGATTCTCAGCTTAGATATGGACAAGCTTTGAGACAGAATATAGATGTACTATGTTCCTTTTTTGATTCAGCTAATTGCTGAATGATGTTTTAAAAAGCACCTGAGATAGGATAAACCTGCTATTTATATTAAAATCAGTCCCAAGCTGCAGACAAGAATTTTGACTATAGAATCCAGCAGGAATGCCCAGATACCAAAGTTGGGCAAAATGAAAACACCCTAATTGCTGCATGTCTTTGAAGTCCCAATACCAAAGGATAGGAAAACCTTCTCTCCTTCTTATAAGAAGAATCAAATTCAAAGACCAGAGCAAGGATAATTTTCCTACATGCTGTTAAAATCCAAACTAGAAACTTCAATTCGAAGAGTCTGAAAGTTCCTTGCTCTCATTTTTTCTGAACCAACATTTTAGATGGTTGGTTTGTGATCTTGCAGAAAACCTTGTTTCAAGATAAGCACTTTCATCTTTCAAATGGCTTTGGGGCATCTCTCTCAGTGCCAGAAACACAGTCATCCATTGCACAAATGAGGCCAAATGATGGGCCTTCCTTTTACAAACATCCTTCCTATCCACGATCAAGCAGTGAATGTTTCAATGGCATCTGAGACTTACAAATTGTCTCCGTAAATCTCCTCACACAAGGAAATCAATAGATGTTCTCAGAAAGTCAAAGCGTTCCCCTATATAGTAATAAACTGAACACATGGGGGCGGGGGGGGGGTGGGCGCAGGGGGGAAGTGTTGGAGGATTCCACTTCTGTGATGAGTGTCTTATTATGTTCCCTTGGCCTGTTTTCCTACCCTAAATCCTGAGAGAAGACAATCTTTATCCAAAACAGGCAAGGCAGTCCTTAGCCAATGTGACCCTGAACAAATCATGTAAGCCTTACTGGCTTCAATCTCCTTATATACAAACGGGAATAATGTAACCCCATGAGTTATACTGAAGCAAAAGGCTATATAAAATGACTATCCCAGTGCCTGGCTCCTAGTCAATGTTTAAGAGATGGTAGCTCTGATGATGACAAGGATTAGATTGATGATGGTGGTGATTAATGATTGGTAAGGAAGACGACAGTGATGATTAGGTGACAGCAAAATTTAGCTTAGAAACTCCTTATTCTTTTGATCATCTCCCTTCTCTCTCCTTAACAATGTTCTTTCCTCAACACTCAAAGAGTCTATATCCCCCAGACAGAAAGAGAATATCAACAGGTTGATAAATTTAAATATCTGCAATTGAAAGAGGACTGCAAAAAATTAATGAATAAAGTACTCAGCAAGGTAAATTCAGGTACTGGAGCATCTATCCAGAGCAATTTTTGCGGGCAGCCAGGAAGGGAGGAATGAATGAAACCAAGGGAAAAGCAGAAGAAGCAGAGCTCAGTTGAGAACCCACCTGGATAGATGGTCTTTGTGAAGTAGACTCATAGATATCACTACAACGAGCATCTTTGTTGGAAGAGCTGAGGCCTGGAGACTTTCCCCAGTGTTGGAAGATTAGACTATTACACAAAGCAGCCCAAATGCAGTCTTGCCTTCCTCCCCCTGCCCTCATCCTCTTAATTTCACATATGGAATTGATGACTCAATTTAACTTTCCAGTTAATTAAGATATTTCTTCCCTGCACTAGGGTTATCCTTTCTGTTAGATGATAATAAAGCTCACTTGAAAAACTGAAGAGAAGCACTTAATTCTAATTCATACAGGAAAGTACATTTATAGATGAATAAGAGTAAGATCTGAACTTTTAAAATTTAAATTCCAAGGTTTTTGAGGTGGGGGTGGTGGGCTTTGTTTCTTTTTGATTTTAAAGATATGGATAGTGATGATTCACACATTTTTAAAATTAGTTCCTATAAAGAGGGCCAATCTGATACAGCAGTAATCATACAGAAGTTCAAATCCAAAGACCTGGATGCAAATTCCATCCCTGGCTCTAATAAGTTGTGTTACTGTGAAAAAGTCATTTAATTTCTCCATCCTCAGTTCTCTCACTTTTACGATTAGAGTGCATGATAAGGTATTTTCTTTTGTCCATGTGCATTTTAAAATTTTTATATGTTCTTATAAAAAAATCACACGGGTATGTCAAGGTAACAGCAACAACCCCCAAATTCATTACTCACAATTCTCACTGCTCAGGCGTAATTACACTTAACAGTTTGTATGCATTCATATATACAAACTTCATATCACATATGAGATGAAAACATTTATTTTAAAAATGAGTCTAGAGGAGCTTCAAGATGGCGGAGGAGTAAGACATGGAGATCACCTTCCTCCCCACAAATACATCAGAAATACATCTACACGTGGAACAGCTCCTACAGAACACCTACTGAATGCTGGTAGAAGACCTCAGACCTCCCAAAAGGCAAGAAACTCCCCACGTACCTGGGTAGGGCAAAAGAAAAAAGAAAAAACAGAGACGAAAGAATAGGGACAGGACCTGCACCAGTGGGAGAGAGCTGTGAAGGAGGGAAGGTTTTCACACACTAGGAAGCCCCTTCGTGGGCGGAGACTGCGGTGGCAGAGGGGAGAGGCTTCAGAGCCACAGAGGAGAGCGCAGCCACAGGGGCGCGGAGGGCAAAGCGGAGAGATTCCCGCACAGAGGATCGGTGCCGACCAGCACTCACCATCCTGAGACGCTTGTCTGCTCACCCGCCAGGGCGGGTGGGGGCTGGGAGCTGAGGCTCGGGCTTCGGAGGTCAGATCCCAGGGAGAGGACTGCGGTTGGCTGCGTGAACACAGCCTGAAGGGGCTAGTACGCCACAGCTAGCCGGGAAGGAGTCCGGGAAAAAGTCTGGAACTGCCTAAGAGGCAAGAGACCATTGTTTCGGGGTGCGCGAGAAGAGGGGATTCAGAGCACCGCTAATAGGAGCTCCAGAGATGGGCACAAGCCGCAGCTACCAGCGCGGACCCCAGAGATGGGCATGAGATGCTAAGGCTGCTGCCGCCACCAAGAAGCCTGTGTGCAGCACAGGTCACTCTCCACACCGCCCCTCCCGGGAGTCTGTGCAGCCCGCCACTGCCAGGCTCCTGTGATCCAGGGACAACTTCCCCGGGAGAATGCACGGCGCACATCAGGCTGGTGCAACGTCACGCCGGCCTCTCCTGCCGCAGGCTCGCCCCGCATCTGTACCCCGCCCTCCCCCCAGCCTGAGTGAGCCAGAGCCCCCGAAGCAGCTGCTCCTTTAACCCCATCCTGTCTGAGCGAAGAACAGACGCCCTCAGGTGACCTACACGCAGAGGCGGGTCCAATTCCAAAGCTGAACCCCGGGAGCTGTGTGAACAAAGAAGAGAAAGGGAAATTTCACCCAGCAGCCTCAGGAGCAGCGGATTAAATCTCCACAATCAACTTGATGTACCCTGCATCTCTGAAATACCTGAACAGACAACGAATCATCCCAAATTGAGGAGGTGGACTTTGATCGCAACGATATATATCTTTTTTTCCCTTTTTCCCTTTTAGTGAGTGTGTAGATGTATGCTTCTGTGTGTGATTTTGTCTGTATAGCTTTGCTTTTACCATTTGTCCAAGGGTTCTGTCTGTCCGTTTTTTTTGTTGTTGTTTTTTTTAGTATAGCTTTCAGCGCTTGCTATCATTGGTGGATTCGTTTTTTGGTTTGGTTGTTCTCTTCCTTCTCTCTGTTTTTTTTTAATTATTTTAAAAAAAACTTTTTTTAATAATTATTTTTTGTTCTTTATTTTAATAACTTTTATTTTATTTTATTTTATCTTATCTTTTTCTTTCTTTTTTTCTCCCTTTTATTCTGAGCCATGTGGATGACAGGCTCTTGGTGCTCCAGCCAGGCATCAGGGCTGTGCCTCTGAGGTGGGAGAGGCAAGTTCAGGACATTGGTACACAAGAGACCTCCCAAGTCCACGTAATATCAAACGGCGAAAATCTCCCAGAGACCTCCATCTCAACGCCAAGACCCAGCTCCACTCAGCAACCAGCAAGCTACAGTGCTGGACACCCTATGCCAAACAAGTAGCAAGACAGGAACACAACCTCACCCATAAGCAGAGAGGCTTCCTAAAATCATAATAAGGTCAAAGACACCCCAAAACACACCACCAGACGTGGACCTGCCCACCAGAAAGACAAGATCCAGCCTCATCCACCAGAACACAGGCACTAGTCCCCTCCACCAGGAAGCCTACACAGCCCACTGAACAAACCTTAGCCACTGGGGGAAGACACCAAAAACAACGGGAACTACGAACCCGCAGCCTGCGAAAAGGAGACATAAAACACAGTAAGTTAAGCAAAATGAGAAGACCAAAAAACACACAGCAGATGAAGGAGCAAGGTAAAAACCCACCAGACTTAACAAATTACAAAGAAATAGGCAGTCTACCTGAAAAAAAATTCAGAATAATGATAGTAAAGATGATCCAAAATCTTGGAAATAGAATGGAGTAAATACAAGAAACGTTTAACAAGGACCTAGAAGAATTAAAGAGCAAACAAACAATCATGAACACCACAATAAATGAAATTAAAAATTCTCTAGAAGGGATCAATAGCAGAATAACTGAGGCAGAAGAACAGATAAGTGACCTGGAAGATAAAATAGTGGAAATAACTACTTCAGAGCAGAATAAAGAAAAAAGAATGAAAAGAATTGAGGACAGTCTCAGAGACCTCTGGGACAACATTAAACACACCAACATTCGAATTATAGGGGTCCCAGAAGCAGAAGAGAAAAAGAAAGGGACTGAGAAAATATTTGAAGAGACTTAGTTGAAAACTTCCCTAATATGGGAAAGGAAATAGTTAAACAAGTCCAGGAAGCACAGAGTGCCATACAGGATAAATCCAAGGAGAAACACGCTAAGACACATATTAATCAAACTATCAAAAATAAAATATAAAGAAAAAATATTAAAAGCAGCTGGGGAAAAACAACAAATAACATACAAGGGAATCCCCATAACATTAACAGCTGACATTTCAGTGGAAACTCTGCAAGCCAGAAGGGAGTGGCAGGACATATTTAAAGTGATGAAAGGGAAAAACCTACAACCAAGAATACTCAACCCAGCAAAGATCTCATTCAGATTTGACGGAGAAATTAAAACCTTTACAGACAAGCAAAAGCTAAGAGAATTCAGCACCACCAAACCAGCTTTACAACAAATGCTAAAGGAACTTCTCTAGGCAGGAAACACAAGAGAAGGAAAAGACCTACAATAACAAACCCAAAACAATTAAGAAAATGGGAATAGGAACATACATATCGATAATTACCTTAAATATAAATGGATTAAATGCTCCCAACCAAAAGACACAGACTGGATGAATGGATACAAAAACAAGACCCGTATATATGCTATCTACAAGAGACCCACTTCAGACCTAGGGACACATAGAGACTGAAATTGAGGGGATGAAAAAAGATATTCCATACACATGGAAATCAAAACAAAGCTGGAGTAGCAATTCTCGTATCAGACAAAATAGACTTTAAAACAAAGACTATTACAAGAGACAAAGAAGGACACTACATAATGATCAAGGGATCAATCCAAGAAGAAGATATAACAATTGTAAATATTTATGCACCCAACATAGGAGCACCTCAATACACAAGGAAAATACTAACAGCCATAAAAGGGGAAATCGACAGTAACACAATCATAGTAGGGGACTTTAACACCCCACTTTCACCAATGGACAGATCATCCAAAATGAAAATGAATAAGGAAACACAAGCTTTAATAGATACATTAAACAAGATGGACATAATTGATATTTATAGGACATTCCATCCCAAAACAACAGAATACACTTTCTTCTCAAGTGCCCATGGAACATTCTGAAGGATAGATCATATCTTGGGTCACAAATGAAGCCTTGGTAAATTTACGAAAATTGAAATCGTATCAAGTATCTTTTCTGACAACAATGCTATGAGACTAGATATCAATTACAGGAAAAAAATCTGTAAAAAATACAAACACATGGAAGCTAAACAATACACTACTTAATAACCAAGAGATCACTGAAGAAATCAAAGAGGAAATCAAGAAATACCTAGAAACAAATGACAATGAAAACAAGACAACCCAAAACCTATGGGATGCAGCAAAAGCAGTTCCAAGACGGCAGTTTATAGCAATACAATCCTACCTTAAGAAACAAGAAACATCTCAAATAAACAACCTAACCTTACACCTAAAGAAATTAGAGAAAGAAGAACAAAAAAAACCCAAAGTTAGCAGAAGGAAAGAAATCATAAAGATCAGATCAGAAATAAATGAAAAAGAAATAAAGGAAACAATAGCAAAGAAAATAAAACTAAAAGCTGGTTCTTTGAGAAGATAAACAAAATTGATAAACCATTAGCCAGACTCATCAAGAAAAAAAGGGAGAAGACTCAGATCAATAGAATTAGTAATGAAAAAGGAGAAGTAACAACTGACACTGCAGAAATACAAAGGATCATGAGAGATTACTACAAGCAACTCTATGCCAATAAAATGGACAACCTGGAAGAAATGGACAAATTCTTAGAAATGCACAACCTTCTGAGACTGAACCAGGAAGAAATAGAAAATATGAACAGACCAATCACAAGCACTGAAATTGAGACTGTGATAAAAAATCTTCCAGCAAACAAAAGCCCAGGACCAGATGGCTTCACAGGTGAATTCTATCAAACATTTAGGGAAGAGCTAACACCTATCCTTCTCAAACTCTTCCAAAATATAGCAGAGGGGAGAACACTCCCAAACTCATTCTACAAGACCACCATCACCCTGATACCACAACCAGACAAAGATGGAACAAAAGAAGAAAACTACAGACCAATATCACTGATGAACACAGAAGCAAAAATCCTCAACAAAATACTAGCAAACAGAATCCAACAGCACATTAAAAGGATCATACACCATGACCAAGTGGGGTTTATCCCAGGAATGCAAGGATTCTTCAACATATGCAAATCAATCAATGTGATACACCATATTAACAAATTGAAGGAGAAAAAATCATATGATCATCTCAATAGATGCAGAGAAAGCTTTCGACAAAATTCAACACCCATTTATGATAAAAACCCTCCAGAAAGTAGGCATAGAGGGAACTTACCTCAACATCATAAAGGCCATATATGACAAACCCACAACCAACATCGTCCTCAATGGTGAAAAACTGAAACCATTTCCACTAAGATCAGGAAGAAGACAAGGTTGCTCACTCTCACCACTATTATTCAACATGGTTTTGTAAGTTTTAGCCACAGCAATCAGAGAAGAAAAAGAAATAAAAGGAATCCAAATCAGAAAAGAAGAAGTAAAGCTGTCACTGTTTGCAGATGACATGATACTATACATAGAGAATCCTACAGGTGCTACCAGAAAACTACTAGAGGTAATCAATGAATTTGGTAAAGTAGCAGGATACAAAATTAATGCACAGAAATCTCTTGCATTCCTATACACTAATGATGAAAAATCTGAAAGTGAAATTAAGAAAATGGGAGTCCATTTACCGTTGCAACAAAAAGAATAAAATACCTAGGAATAAACCTACCTAAGGAGACAAAAGACCTGTATGCAGAAAATTATAAGACACTGATGAAAGAAATTAAAGATGATACAAATAGATGGAGAGATATACCATGTTCTTGAATTGGAAGAATCAACATTGTGAAAATGACTATACTACCCAAAGCAATCTACAGATTCAATGCAATCCCTATCAAACTACCAGTGGCATTTTTCACAGAACTAGAACAAAAAATTTCACAATTTGTATGGAAACACGAAAGACCCGAATAGCCAAAGCAATCTTGAGAAAGAAAAACGGAGCTGGAGGAATCAGGCTCCTGGACTTCAGACTATACTACAAAGCTACAGTAATCAAGACAGCATGGTGCTGGCACAAAAACAGAAATATAGATCAATGGAACTGGATAGAAAGCCCAGAGATAAACCCACGCACCAATGGTCACCTTATCTTTGATAAAGGAGGCAAGAATATACAATGGAGAAAAGACAGCCTCTTCAATAAGTGGTGCTGGGAAAATTGGACAGCTACATGTAAAAGAATGAAATTAGAACACTCCTTAACACCATACACAAAAATAAACTCAAAATGTATTAAAGACCTAAATGTAAGGCCAGACACTATCAAACTCTCAGAGGAAAACGTAGGCAGAACACTCTATGACATAAATCACAGCAAGATCCTTTTTGACCCACCTCCTAGAGACATGGAAATAAAAACAAAAATAAACAAATGGGACTTAATGAAACTTAAAAGCTTTTGCACAGCAAAGGAAACCATTAACAAGATGAAAAGACAACCCTCAGAATGGGAGAAAATATTTGCAAATGAAGCAGCTGACAAAGGATTAGTCTCCAAAATTTACAAGCAGCTCATGCAGCTCAATATCAAAAGAACAAACAACCCAATCCAAAAATGGGCAGAAGACCTAAACAGACATTTCTCCAAAGAAGATATACAGATTGCCAACAGACACATGAAAGAATGCTCAACATCATTAATCATTAGAGAAATGCAAATCAAAACTACAATGCGATATGATCTCACACCGGTCAGAATGGCCATCCTCAAAAAATCTACAAACAATAAATGCTGGAGAGGGTGTGGAGAAAAGGGAACCCTCTTGCACTGTTGGTGGGAATGTAAATTGATACAGCCACTATGGAGAACAGTATGGAGGTTCCTTAAAAAACTGAAAATAGAACTACCATACGACACAGCAATCTCACTACTGGGCATATACCCTGAGAAAACCATAATTCAAAAAGAGTCCTGTACCACGATGTTCATTGCAGCTCTATTTACAATAGCCAGGACATGGAAGCAACCTAAGTGTCCATCGACAGATGAATGGATAAAGAAGATGTGGCACATATATACAATGGAATATTACTCAGCCATAAAAAGAACTGAAATTGAGTTATTTGTAGTGAGGTGGATGGACCCAGAGTCTGTCATACAGAGTGAAGTAAGTCAGAAAGAGAAAAACAAATACCGTATGCTAACACATATATATGGAATCTAAAAAAAAAAAAAAATGGTCATGAAGAACCTAGGGGCAAGACGGGAATAAAGACACAGACCTACTAGAGAATGGACTTGAGGACACGGGGAGGGGTAAGGGTAAGCTGGGACAAAGTGAGAGAGCAGTAGTGTATATATGGACATATATACACTACCAAATGTAAAATACATAGCTAGTGGGAAGCAGCTGCATAGCACAGGGAGATCAGCTCGGTGCTTTGTGACCAGCTAGAAGGGTGGGATAGGGAGGGTGGGAAGGAGGCAGATGCAAGAGGGAAGAGATATGGGGATATGTGTATATGTATAACTGATTCACTTTGTTATAAAGCATAAACTAACATACCATTGTAAAGCAATTATACTCCAATAAAAATGTTTAAAAAAAAAAATTGAGTCTACTACAGTAAGTCCCCTACATACGAACCAGTTCCATTCTGAGAGCGCGTTCATTAAGTCCAATTTGTTCTTAAGTCCAACAAATTTAGCCTAGGTACCCAAATAACACAATAGGCTATATAGTACTGTACTGTAATAGGTTTATAATACTTCTCACACAAATAATACATAAAAAAGAAAACACAAAAAATAAAGAAAACATTTTTAATCTTACAGTACAGTACGTTGAAAAGTACAGTAGTACAGTACAACAGCTGGTGTACAGGGGCTGGCATCAAGTAAACAGGCAAGAAGAGTTACTTACTGGAGGTGGGAAAGGAGATGGGAGATGGTAGAGCTGAAGTATCATCAGCAATAGGAGACGGAGGGCAAGATGCAATTTCACTCACACCTGACATTGATGGCACAGGTTCTGGTTCCTTGCTCGAACCAGATGCACCTTCTCATCTTTGAAAGTTTGCAGCTTGAAGGTGCGTATGTAGGGGACTTACTGTATATGGACTATTATGCAATTACTTTTTATTTCTAATAATATTCCATGAACTTCATTTCAAGTGAGTCCAGGTAAATCTACTTCATCCTTTTTCAATATTATTTAACATTATGTTGTGGCATGGTTTATTTAATGTTTCACCTATTCGGAAATTTAGGTTGTTACTATCTTTGTTTTTTAGCTGATACAAATAAGGCAGCAATGAAAATTCTTGCACATGTATATGTGAACACTCAAGCTCATTTGCCTGTTGACAATGGATAGTATAGAATGTGTCTAAGAAATTTATTGTTTTCTTCTTTCCTAAACCATAATTTTATCTAAGAACATATTGCAGAGAGCTTTAGCAAATGGTTCTGAATGACCTCGCGCTCTCTCTCTTAAAGAAATAAAGATACAAATATAATGACACTTTACTAAAAATCTGACAGAAAGCCTGAAGAGGGGTTTTCAGAAGGTGTTATTTAATATCATCAATAATGGATATAGTTCAACCTGTCAAGCCCCTCAGAATTTTAAAGAAATATTTAGAACTTGATAAATGAGAATAATAACAAAGTAATGGCATAGTGGAGGAGGGGGAAGAGATGTTAATTATCTAAAGAAAACCAGGCAGAGCTCAGCTGAGAAGAAAAACCTCCTTTCTGACTGACAGAACTGAGGAAAAAGAATAATTCAACTTCAAAGCCAAAACCAAAAAAATCACTACTCACCGTAATTTAGGAGTAAAGATTGACAGTTTGCTACAAAAGTTAATCTCCTGATTCATGTTTAAGGAGTTGACTCAGTAGAATACCATCCCTTATAGTACTGCCTAAGAACTAATGAAATTTGCTCTTGGAGATTTTACAACTTCCTGTATTTAAGAACAAAGGTCCCTTAAAAAATGAGATGTCACTTTAGTTGCCCATGCCCCCTTTCAACTCAAATACTGCATATTACATTAAGCCAATGATATGTGGTAATTAAAACCAGTGAAATTTACTACAAAGGAAATGAAGAATATGATGGACGGCACAGTCACCTGTTTCTGAAGGTGGACTAGCAAGTCAAAGAAGGGAAAGCCAGGCCAGAATGACAGGCCCACCATCTTATTTTCTTCCAGCAATGAATTTATCCAGCAATGCCCATTTACCTTTCCCATGTTTTTTTTTATTTTTTTTAATAATTTTTAAAGTAGATACCAGTAACAACTTTTTTAAAAATTTTATTTATTTATTTATTTACTTACTTACTTACTTATTTATTTATTTATGGCTGTGTTGGGTCTTCGTTTCTGTGCGAGGGCTTTCTCTAGTTGTGGCAAGCGGGGGCCACTCTTCATCGCGGTGCGCGGGCCTCTCACTATCGCGGCCTCTCTTGTTGCGGAGCACAGGCTCCAGACGCGCAGGCTCAGTAATTGTGGCTCACGGGCCTAGTTGCTCCGTGGCATGTGGGATCTTCCCAGACCGGGGCACGAACCCGTGTCCCCTGCATTGGCAGGCAGATTCTTAACCACTGCACCACCAGGGAGCCCCCCCATGTTTTATTTTTATTATAAGCATCCATCTTCCTCTCAGAATGAGACACATTTCCTAGGTGTGAGGGAAGGTTTTTAAATTAATGAATTATTTATGTATCAAATATTCTGAGAGAAAGGAATAAGAGAAGTGCAATGATAAAAATTACCAAACCCAACTCTTTGAATAGTCACAATATATACTTTTTGTTTTATAGGAAACTTCTTGCAAGGGGGCCAAATGATTCCAAGAATCATTCTAGTTGGGCCAATAGTCACCCTAACCAAGGTATTTTTTCTCTACAGCTGCATCAATGAGAAAGTTCTGAATGTGTTATAGTCAAAGAGCCCAAGGCTGATAGTTTCACAAAAATTATAGTTTTTATAGCTCTGAAATTATTTATAGTAATACCACTCTGAAGGAAATCCTGAGTTTATAATAAGGCCATATGACAAGTAACTGAAACTGATTTCTTAATGTTCAGTTCTTACTTTCTCAGTGTTACATTGTAAACCACAAGTATTCTATACTTTTCTAACATTTTCAGTGTTTCAGGACTATTCCTGTAAGTGTGAAAATGCCGACATAGAGAAACAGGTATGTTTGCTATAAATCTCAAAGAAATGCTTATGTTAGGTAATAATGTTTCCCTGAGAAATACGTCATTAAAGGAGTTTGGATTTGACCCAGTGCCCACTTTAGAGGCACCTCTAGTATGAATGGTCTATGTTGTTACCTCCCAGACCTCCATTCACTCATCAGTCACATCCTGATTTTTCTTGTACCACCCTTTCCATCATCTCAATGGGGTGGTGTCCCTCAACTCCATAGCTCCAGGCAGACATCTGAGCCTGACCAATCATAGCATCTCATCCCTGGGACCGTCGTGATTAGTTCAAGGTTGAACAAAGGAGCTCAATCCAGGCTGGTTAAGGCCAATGAGTTTCGATGTCAGAACTCTATTTTGGAAGAAAGACTTTCTGTTTCCATGGGAGTTACTTAATTAATGCATACCTTCCCAAACGAGCGTTTCCTTATTGTACTTTTGGCCAACTTCTCAATTTACTAGGAGCATTTGGCAAATGAAATCAACCTCAAACTTGGATATTTCTCTTTTTGTTTTTCTTTGTTTTGATCATTTCTACCCCCTTCAGTTTGCTGACTTTTTAAAAAATTTCACTCTGACCAACTCTCTTTGTGTCTTATTCTTTTAGAACCACAGTGTCCAGGAACCATCCAGAGAATGGAAAAAATTTTTTTTTGCTTCAGGAGGATCAGGATCTAGGCACCGTGTGGAATTCAGTTGGAGTGTTTCTTACATGTTCTTTACAAAAACAAATAAATGAAAAACAAATAAAACCACAATTTAAAAAGCAGCCAACCCAGCACTTCTTTTCTTTTTTCTTAAAGCTTGACTGGGCATCCTGCAAAACAAAGCAATTCACTGGCAATGTGAAGTTCATGTGTCAGGTACAGCTCTCTTTTGCATGAAGCTGAAAACTCAACTTGAACTGACTTAAGTTAAAAGAGAGAAGCTATTGGCTTCTTTTTCAGAAATGTCTAAGGTAGAGGTTGGCTTTGGTTCAACTAGATTCCAGATCCAAATGATATTACCCTGACACATTTTCATTCCTTGTCTCCACTCTGTCTTCCATTGTGTTGGTTTTATGGTCAGACTCCTAAAGGTCATAATGAAAAATCACAGTTCAAGTACCCCTTACAGAGAAGATAAAGCATATGCAATCCATTCATTCATTCAGTTATCTGTTTCTCTCCACATAGTTGTTTTCTACTTTCAAACACATATCTGATCATCGCATCCCTTGTGGCTTTAGATCACAAGTCTATATGACTTTCATCTCTCCAAAGGTAACTAATGCAATCACTATGCCCAAGTGCAAAAACCCTGGAGAGGGGCTTCCATAGGGGCCATCTGTGTCTACCCCTTGTCAAAACGGAGGAACCCTGAAAGCTCTTCTGGGCTGTAAGGGTCCCTAAAAGAGGTGAAGGGCAAAAAAGGAAAAGACAGATTGTGTTCAAGCAGAACACAGTCTCCCCGACAATATACACACACATTTCAAAGTCACTTAGGCTCTTCCTATTAAGCCAACCTACTCTCCCATGTGGTACAGGATTGGAGATGCAGCTGGAAAACTCTCCCTGCTCAGGCTCAGCAGAATTCCCATTTCCAGCCTCTCTATGTGCTCCCAAAGTGCAAACTTCCTCACACAGCACTGAAGTCGGGTCAGCAAATCTCTCAAAATACTCTAAACACAGATGAGTCCAGTAAAACCCTTGGCCAACTCCCGCTTTATTTGTAACTAGTACCAGATACGCCAGACACAATGAGTTCAAATCTTGGCTCCATCAGCGATGAGCCCGGCTACCTTCTCTTTGCTACGTTTTCTTTTTAAAATGTAAACTCCATGATCTCTGTGGTGCCTTCATTCTGTGTGTCACCACTTTCCACAAGTGGAAAATGGGCCTGTTTGGTGTTGTTCTTTTATACGTACAACCCTAATAACGGGCCTGTTTGGTGTTATTCTGTTAAACGTACATCCCTAATAATGTTCTAAGTTTTCTACTATCGAGTACCACCCAGAGGATGATATGTCAAAAGAGCCTCGGCGTGGAAATACAAATCTGAGTTCTTGACCCAGCCCTGACCTCAGTCATTTTGTTGCTTTAAGAAGGCACTAAACTTGGGCACCCGAATTGTCACCTATAAAATGAGGGAATTGGAGTAATTGTCTCCATGTTTCCTTCCAGCTTTATTCTAATAATACCCCTTCAGCGTAACAACTATTTTAAGACTGGACTTGAGGTAACTTAAATGTTATCGTCATGGAAAAATTAAGATGCCTTTGTTCAATAAAGGAAGTACCAGCACACTGTCAAATATGGAATTCTCTTGTATACATGTGGCAGGAGAAAAAAAATTAAGAAAGCAACCTCTTAGCGAGGCTTCTGAGAGACTCTCTGACGTAATATCCTGAGAGAATATAGCTCCTCATTAACATGCCCGGGGCCTAACACACCAGAAACAGAGAGAACACGCAGAGCACTTTCCCTTGTAATCTGTTGCTGTTCTTTTGTGGGTCTGTGTTTTTCCCCTCTCTTGATTCCATTTATTGGTTAACTACTCATAGTTTCCTTGGCCTGGTGGTAAGCCCCATTTGTGATTTATAAGATGGATTCCAAAGCAATCTCTGTTTTGTTGCAGGCAGAGAAACTGGCTTGTTGGACCTCTAGCCTTTTGGGTTCTGAAGGAGGCTTAACTCGAGCAGAACATTATGTCTGAGGAGCCAAGCAGTCCCTGGGCTGCCCCAGTGGTAGATCCATAGCATGCCAGGAAATATGCTTTTGTTCAAGAATCATCTGCAAGTCTCTGCCCGGGCGTTTCCACAGAAGCAAATGCCATTCTGTCATTATTTTCTCTCTGACCGGAGCACAAATACGTTTCCCCACAGCATCAAACACTCTTCTGCCGAGACTCTATCCTCAAACCATCCTATCAAAGGTATGAAAGGAGGACACCTAGCTTCACAGCAGCACTAACTGGAGTATGTGCCCTGTTTTCAGAACCTAATCACATCTTCCATATTAAAAGCAAAAACACCAATTAGAGAGGTAAAATTCACAGATGGGGATGAATGAGTATGATATCTGACACTCTTAAGAAATAAGAAGGGTAGAAAAATCATTTTTTGAGCACTTACTACAGGTCAAGCTTTAAATGCACTTGTCAAATTAAATCCAAGTAACAATGTGGGTGGGTGGTGCTTTCATATTTCCTTTTCAGTGTTAGGAAGCAACGTGCCCTAGGCTACTTAGCTAGTAGGTAGCTGAGCTAGGACCTGAACCCATGTCTTCTTGACTTCAAAGCCTGTGCTTTTTTTCCTTATCCCCAAAATGCCCAAATTCTGTTTGGTATAGTTGGGAAGAGCACGTGCCTCATTTCCTAATTCAGACTCAACCTTGATACGTATTACGTGAAGTTTCCTACATGACGATCAGGGCTTCTTTCTATAATATTTTCATAATGCCCCAGAAAGTACAATTTTTCTCCAGAAGAAACTCTTAAGAGAGAATTTTACTATCTTGCTTACTTGAAAAGGCAGATTACACTCCGCATTCAAAACAAAATAGCTCCCCCTAGAGCTTTTGCTCCGTCCATGTCCTCAGCTTTGGCAATGGAGGCTGAGAACCCCCAGGTCTGATACAGGAATGCGGGGCTGGGCGTTTGTCCCTTATGGATGGGAATAATTTTTAATCCATCGGTTTAGGATTACAGGGTGCTACTCAGGACAGTGAGACGTCCCTTTAGCATTTTCCTCACTTTCAATTTAATCTGAAACCACAAAGAGTCTTGTTCTGATTTTGACTGGCTCCAGGCTGGAGTGACAGTGTGCTTTGTGTAGGTCCAATTCCCTTCTGACTTGCAGTGCGTAGCTGGCAAAAGCAGGCTCTGTCAGCCTTCCAAGTGCGAAGGTCCCTCTGTGACATCACGAGTCCCAGCTTGGCCCGATGCCCACTACGTCCCCGGAACTGTTTGGAACATCGCGAGGCTGTGCGTCAGCATCACCTCGGGATGCGCCACCAAAGTGCTCTCCCGTGGGTCAGCGAGGAGGGAGGACCGCTAATGATGCAAGGGCTGATGGGAACTTCTCTATAGTGTCATAGGTGCCCAGGGGCGTGGGAACGTCCTGATTTTGAAGTGGCCTAATGTCATTTGCTCTCATCATTATCCACCTCTCTCCCATTTGATTCCCTCTCCTAGAGCATTTCCCAGGGAATATGGGGAAAGGGGGAAAGGGGGGAAGGGGAGACCGTTCATATATCCATGCAAAACCTAGCTAAGTGGATAAATGATGTAAGTTGCATAATAATCAGGCCTCCCCACCACCACCATCTTATCGATAATGTTAAGGATGATTAAATGAGAAAATGGAGCTGAAAAGTGCCCTGTAAAATTGAAAGCACATAGAAATAGTAATAGCTACCACGTAATGAGTTCTTCACATGGACTAACCACTGCGTTAACAACTTTCCATGTAATATTTCACTTAATTTTGAAATCAGGCTTAGGAGGTCGGTTCTACTAATAGACCCATTTTGCAGAGGAGGAAACTGAGATTCAGAGAAGTTAAATAATTTCACCAAGGTTATACAGCTATCAAATTGCAGAGTGTAGACTTGAACCTGTATCTGTCTGACTCCCAAGTCCATGGTCTGAGCACTCTTCAGTACTGCTTCCCCAAAACAAATGCTGGTTGATAAGTTGCTATTTACAACAGAAAATAAAATCAGATTCTAGGAATGATACTTAGATACACAGGTAACTGAAATGTTAAAATATGAGCGTGCTTTCCCCTGAAGTTGTCCTTTGCATCCATAAATTGTCTTTCACCTCAATGACTGGACATAATAGTTTATGTGTATAGAATGATCTGTGGCTTTTTAAGCACTTCTACATATGCCAGCAATCTATGAGCAACAGAGGGCAAGAATCATTATTATTCTCACTTTCTAGACAAAACAACTGAGGCTTAAGGAGAATAAGTGACACAGCGAGAATTCCATAGTTCAGAAAGACTCTCCTAGAATGTGTAATATATATATAACTGAATCACTGTGCTATACAGCAGAACTTAACACAACATTGTAAATCAACTAACTTTGATAAAATAAATAAATAAAATAGAGAACAGACTTGTGGTTGCCAAGGGGGAAGGGGAGTAGGGGAGGGATGGATTAGGGATTTGGGATTAGCAGATGGAAACTATTATATATAGAATAGATAAATGACAAGGTCTTACTGTAGAGCAGAGGAAACTATATTCAACATCCTGTGATAAACCATAATGGAAAAGAATATGAAAAAGAATGTACACATATGTATAACTGAATCACTTTGCTGTACAGCAGAACTTAACACAACATTGTAAATCAACTACACTTCTATAAAACAAATTTTAAAAAAATAAATAAATAAAAAGTAAGAGTCTCCTGATTCCCAGTTCACAGCTTTTTCTACTTCCCTGAGATGCCTGTCTTGGGAACAAATAGTAACTTCAATCCTTCCACCTCCCACCAACGGCAAGCTCTGTCCTTCAGACCCACTTTCCTCCTTCGCCCAGATACCTCTATCCAGAAATGGGATTTAGTCACTTATTTTCACTTATCCTCCTTCACTATCCAGATATAATGAGTAGCTTCTTCACAAAATTCCCCAAGTTTCCTTGTCCAGCTGAAAGTGGTGAGCGATGGACAGAATTACAAGACAGGAGGAATGAATGGGAATGTGACAGACTAAACATCTGGGGACGATACTGCCTAAGTTGGTGATTTATTTTAATCGAGTAACTTAGTTCAAGCCATGATTAGCTCTCCCATGTCAATGGTATCAATGGAATGACCTCCTAAAAGTCCCTGCTGACCCAGTCTGGCCACTTGGATCCATTTTTCAGTGACCCAGTATAATCTTATAAAAATGCAAGTCCTACCCTGGCTTGAAGCCTCTCCGATGCTTTGTAAGGTTTTAGGATTAAGATACCAAATCCTTATTAATAACACATGACCCTGGTTACCTGTCCAAATTCTGAGGTCACTCCCCCACAAGCTGCCTTTCCCCTCTGAGTCTTCATCCTGTCCTCTTTACCCAGTGGATGGAAATTCTCTCTACAACAGCCCTGACCATAACCCTCAACCTAGACTTGGGCATCTATAGGAACAGCCTGACAAGACAGCCATTGCCTTGATAGACACATCAAATTACCATTCACTAGTCGAATTCCAATTAGCTCCTTTATAACTTAGCCTCTGGAATCAGAGATCTGGGTCCAAATCCTATTCCATTATACACTAGCTATGTGAGCTCTGTCTCAGAGCCTCAGTTTCCTCATCTGAGAGATGGACAACTTCATAAAGTCATTGTAACAATTAAATGAAAACATGTATAGAGTGCTTCCAGCAGTGCCTTACACACAGTAGGTGTTCAATAAATATTAGTCTCCAGCATTTGCATCATCAATTTCCCCACATCTGTTCCATTCACTTGGCTACACACCCTAAGTTTCTTCAAGGAACACACAGTCATATCAACTGTTTAAAAAATCAGCTAACATTTATTGAGTCGCTATAGGACATAGAGTCCAAGACCTTTTAACCTAGGCAGAAACGGTCCTGGATTATGGTTAGAGGTTCCCTAGCCCTGCTGCCAAGTTTATGAGGGATTTACTGCCCACCTCCTCCCACTAAGCCATGCCCACACCTCATGCCCATGCACACGGACCAAAGAGTAAATTAATTTCCCAGTTCAGTTACCTTCGGAAATGGATTTCTAATTCAACCCTAATAGGTATACAGGGAATAGAAGAGAAGGAAGATGACAAGCTAAGACCAGGGACAGCAGCACAAGAACTTTATTTTTAACAGAAGGATAGAGACATAAAATAAAGTAAATACCAAGGAAAAAAACCCCCTGATGTAGTGCTCCCATTTGTGTTTCAGGTTCACAGTGAAAAATCAATACGGTCTCTGTGTTTTCTTTCAAGAACCCAAATGCTTCCTACTTCAAAGGCATATCATCTGCTTAGTTACTGCCTTTCACAAAGACACAAAGTGAGACATGAATTTATGCAGGAGGAACTGAATTTTTTAAACAGATACACAGTGAATGGATGTGAGAAGAATCTATGGGTACCACCCTGCACTGATGATGTGAGTAACCCTGCCCAGCCGGATGTGAGTAGATGCTACCACTATTTCATCCTGTTCATATCCACAGCCTGAATACCACACCAGATGTATCTGAAGAAAGCATCATATTTTCTTTGTACCTACAGCCTCTTCAAACCATAAAGATGTGCAACTGATAAAACAAGCAACTGATAAAAAGTGTGGACCTGTATGATTTTATGATAATACACTATATATTTTTATGGTAATATACCATATATGTATTTTACAGTAATGTATTTTTATGGTACTATACCACGACTACAAGTGATAAACAGATGAGAGAAAAGATCAATCTTTAGAACATAAATTTAGGTATAACTCAAAATCAAATCACCAACCAGGGGACCCAGTTCATTCTGCCTTATCACCTCAGTAGGGCAGCCAACTCAGGGTGAGGAGAAGAAATCAGTTTCTCAGTGCTCACTCACTTCACAATCGCCACTCCCTCCTTACCCCACCAGTCTCCCAACAGGTTCTGCTCTAAGCAAATAGAGCTCATGAGAAAGTTGACAGCAATGCCTTCTCTCTCCATCTCCAAGGCCTTCCTCCTTTGTCACTTCCGTCTACACCTTTCTGTCCTCAAGGCACTCAGAACATTGCTGGATGATTCCCCAGGACTCCTTTGGTTACAACTGACAGAAACTAAGATCAGTTAAGCTAGGCTGGAATGGTTGGCCCAAATAACAGGGGAGTCCAGAGGTAAGCTGGCCACAGGGAGCCCAGTAACTTAGACAATGTGATTACGTTTTACAATCTCCCTCTATTTCCCAACTCAGATTCCGCTGATGTCCTCCTTTTCTACAGACTGGCTTCTTCCTAGTGGCCAGCTGGAGGGATGGAACGGTAACAGGAATGTGAATGCAGACAACTCCAGGTTTCCATCATCCCTGCTTAATCCCATCACAGCTTCTCTAGTCCACCACCTCTCTACATAAAATTGCAAGGAAGGATTCTGATTGGCCTGCATTGGATCACATGCTCATCCCTGCAGCCATGGGAATGGGTAACTGTGATTGGCCAGGCCTCCTCTGTGTGCCCATTCCTGTGGCCACAGGTCTGTATCCTGTCATTGGCAGCTCCTCAGTACCGCACGGAGTGGAAGAGGAATAGTTCCTAGAAGAAGGAGAGTATTTACTGTTCTGAGAACGTGGGTCAGAAAACAAAAATAACAGGTATTCACCAAATCATTCCATTAAGCACTTATTTCCAGGATACTCATATACTCTGACCCTCTTTCACCTTAACCCACAAGCTCTGCTTCCAATTAAATAGTCCCTGTAATAACCCTTATAAATACAGGCCTTTTGGATCCCATCTTAAAGCCTCGCTTCAACTCATTTTTATACTGAAAGAAATTCATCCTAGTAACCAGTAAATAAAAAGCAATTTAAATGTTTACTACAGTTTGATAAGGAAAAAAGCCAACTCAAGAATTCCTCTTGTAACATCAGGAAAAACAGTCTCTTACCAAACACTCCCTCTTTCTCAAACTCCAAAAGGCATGAAGGCAAACACCAACAACTGCTCTTTAAACCTGTCCCGCTTTTCATGTCCCCCTTATTATTTCTATTATTTTCCTCCTGCCATTTGCTCTTTGACCTTTTTAAAGTAATGAATTAGTGTCCCCAGACCTCAGCATGTACAGTGATGTAGAATAAAGACCAAGAAGCTGGTGATCAAGACAGGAACCTATTTGGTAGAGTAGAAGTCGTGGAACCAAGCTAGCAGAGTCAGGTTTTTCTTTAGCAGGTGAAGAAGAGAGGGGTCTGTGAATATTCACATGATGATATACTTGCCCTGCTATACTCTATTCATTGAAAGTCCAGCTGACAACAGGCTCTCATTCTACCAACTCATTGATAACCAGGCAGGGCTGTACAAAGCAGGTAGCCTAGACCATGTTCTCATGAGATGTTACACAACAAAAGAGCTTAGTAATCAAATAATTTGGAAATGTTTTCATATTATATCCCTCCATTTGAGATGTATGATGTATCTTAATGACTCTAACAAGTTGTGCAGTAAACAAATGTGTTTAATTTTTTAACTCACATTTCAAAAACAAATTTGTTGATTAAACTCTTCAAGCTAACACCTATTAACAGTCTTGGAATAGACGTTGAGAATTTTAGCACCATGAGATTTGTGGATAATAACATCATCTCTGGGAGAATTTTCCTTTTTTTTTTTTGGAAGGCTCACCCAAACAACAAAGCTCTAATGGTGGAGATGTTGAACACGTGGCTGGTCGGTGGGAGGTACCTGGTACCCTCTGATGGCTACTCTTCTACTGCCTGTATTTGGCTTCAATTGCTCTCCATATACCACTCTTGAGCAACGGGGTACCATAAGTAAAAGAAGAGTAATTGTGGTCCCACTGGAGGCCTTCCTCCCATCAAACCAGTTTAGTGCTCTTACAGCCCCTGTTGCATCTTGGGCGTGTTAGCAGATTCCTACAAAAGGGACCAAGTGCTGTTTAGCAGTGTTTCAGGAACCTTCTCCAGGTTCCTCCCATTTCTGGTATTAAATATGCTTCCTCCATCTTGCCATTTCTGGCTGAGAACCCACACTAAGGCTTTAGGCTGGGTTTCCATCTCTCTCCCTGGCCCTATTGATTTGATGTTTTATTCCAGAGGTCTAGTTCCAACTCCACATCTACTCTCATACCCCAAACCGTAGGTCAGCCTCACCCTATTAAACTCAGATTCCAGAATCCCAGCTCAGGAATGAACTTCTCATCTACCACTGGTCTGCAAAAGGAAAATAAAAGTTCCCCTCCTTTAAGACATTTCATAAATTTTACCTCTTTCTTTTGTCAAATTGAATGCTTCCTACTTGCATTATAGTTATGCATATTCATGACCTAAATCCCCACTCCACCTCCTCTAAGATCTCAAGCTTGTTAAGGACAAAAGTCTGTAACAGTTTTTTTTTTTTCCTGTATCTTTTACAATGCCTAGGTAAAGTCCATTGCATGCAATAGGCACTCAATGAATGTTTACTGGCTCAAAGAATAAAATAATGAATTATCCTGTATATAGCATATGGAATTTTGCTTTTGAATACCAAGAGAAAAGACAAAATATTCATAAATGCAAGAGGTAAAAGTAAGATAACAGTACCTCTTGTTAATTTAGAATGTTAATTGCAAAGCTGTGTTAATTCCCATAGTGTGGTGATTCTGTCTCTCTCCCTCTACCTCCAGGTACCTCTCACAATGTCTGGAAATATATTCCATTGTCACAACTGGGATAGGGGAAGCAAAGCTATTGGCCTCTAGTGGGTAGAAGCCAGGGATGGTGCTCAACGTCTTACAATGCACAGGACAGCACCCCGCAACAAAGAATTATGTGACTCAAAATGTCAATAGTGCCACTACTAAGAAACCCTGCCATAGAGGTCAAGCAAAAGCCCTCCTTTCCACTGCCCAATAACAAAGGCTTGCTAAAGAAATTAATAGCCTAAAAAGATTGCAAATAGAAGTCAAGCTTTTTCAAGGGCTTCAAGTCACCTGATTTGCTCTCATCAAAGAGTAGTCATCATTATTGTTATTATTATTCCACTCTGTAATCACCCAGAATGCTTTGCTTATGCTCTGTGTTTGACCAATTGGTGAAATGAATTGCTTAAATGCTTTCACTTCTTAGTGATGCTTTTGTCTATATTACAGGGTAGAAACCAAATTTAATTCCCTAGTCATAGGACAAATATTTACCACAAACAATAGCATTCCAACAGTTTGAATCCCTCACTGCCAGAATGGCTTCCAGAAGAGAAATGGTAAGCACAAATGCTCAGTTAGTATTTAAAGACCCAATTGCTCATAAGCCAGACAGCACAGGCACAAATTACTGCTTTCTTCACTTGACAACTGCTGTTTTTATCTTGACATACCCACTTAAAAATTATTTCTGACAAGAATCTTAACAGCTTTAAATCAGTCTAATTAAAGTAATACATTTTTGCTAGAAAAGTGTTTGAAATTATACAGTCTTGCACAGTCCACTTTTCAAATCAAGTTACTGAGTGCATTAATAAATGCCAAAAACACCTCCACTGACATATGGCCTGCTATCAAAGGAGAACATTTCTAATGTTCTTCTGGAAGTTCCTAACTGCAAAGTTATAGGTGGCCAAAAATGCTTAGAGAGTTTTTCTGTATTGTATCAGCACCATGTCCTCCAATATTACTTTATACAGATGTGGTTGGCAAATTCTGGCAGGGTTCCCAATGATCCTCACCTCCTGGGACCCACACCTTTCTGTAATCTCCTTTCCACGAGTATGTACAGGACCTAGTGACTCACTTCTAACAAACAGAATATAATACAGGTGATGGGATGTCATTTCCATGATGAGGTTACAAAGGAGTATGACTTCCATCTTGCTAGCCTTCTCTGTCTGTTGCTGGCACTCTCTCTTACTTTCTCGCTCCCTTGTTACCATGTTGTCTGTTGCCCTGTGGAGAGACCAATGTGGCAACAAATCGAGAATGGTGAAGTGCTCATGAGGAACTGAAACTCAGTCCAACAACCCACAAGGAAGTGAATCCTGCCAACAAACACGTAAGTGAGCTAAGAAGCAAATCCTTCCCAGTTAAGCCTTGAGATGACTACAGCCCCAGGAGAAACCCAGCTAAGATGCCCCTGGATTCCTGACCCACAGATCTGTGAGATAAGAAATATATTGTCTTTTTCAGCTGATAAGTCTTGGGGTAACTTGTTATGCAGCAATAGATAACTAATAAATGATGTGACCTCCAGATCTTTATCCCTCTTTTTAAAATCTCTTTGTACATAAAAGACCCATATCTCCTATTCCTTGATAGTTTTTTTTATGGTTCTACCATACTCTTTTTTTTTTTTTTAATGCACGTATGCAGTGGCATTTAAATATTTATTTATTTATTTGGTTGCACCGGGTCTTATTTATTTATTTATTTTTATATTTATTTTTGGCTGTGTTGGGTCTTCGTTTCTGTGCGAGGGCTTTCTCCAGTTGCAGCAAGCGGGGGCCCCTCATCATCGCGGTGCGGGGGCCTCTTCACTATCGCGGCCTCTCTTGTTGCGGAGCACAGGCTCCAGACGCGCAGGCTCAGTAGCTGTGGCTCATGGACCCAGTTGCTCCGCGGCATGTGGGATCTTCCCAGACCAGGGCTTGAACCCGTGTCCCCTGCATTAGCAGGCAGATTCTCAACCACTGCGCCACCAGGGAAGCCCCTACCATACTCTTAAACTGAACACTGCATCTCCTTACCCCCACTCATGGTGTTTTTCAAAAGCATGCTCCTTTACCCTCTTTTCTCCCCTTCCCCAAAGCCCAAATGAATGGAACGAGAAATGTAATCCCAGCCGTTTGGATTCAGAGCATGAGTGTCATCATTAACTTCTCCATTTTCTTCACTGACAAACCTACACACAGCCTTAATGCCCTCAAGCTGGGCCTCCAACCTTCACAAAGGTTCTCCCATCCTTCCCTCCCTTATTGTTTCCTTATGTCAGAACTCTTGTAATTGTCCAAAACAGGTTTCTTCTCAATTCATTTTGTACATGCAAAGCCAGATGACACCTCCTACAACACCACTCTTCTCATTTTACATGAAGCTTTTGCCTAAAAATCTAGAGAACTCTCATTCGTGTTTTTGGAAAATTACTATTGACCGTGACATTCAATCTGACAGTGCACCTGGCATGCCAGGTTCTATCCCTTTTGTGACCAGGACCTTACGAAAACCTGACTTCTAAGGTTTAGTATTTCCAAGTCTTAGAGCAAAATAAAACAGCACAGCCAATGTGACATGTATCCATCCAGGCTGTTGTTGCAGGTAAGGTTTGCAGGAAGTGGACTGTGAGATGGAGATTATCACCATGAGAGACGATTATTAAGGAGAACTTCAAAATTGACGGTGGGATAGAGAGGAAAGGGAGCAGGACTGGGCAGAGGGAGAAGCTGGGCAACGACACAATCACTACAAAGGACTCAGCCTCATTCAAAATAACGTCTTTATTCATCAAAGCCTAAAACTAGAAATAATCCAAAACTGTTCATCAACAAAATCAACTGTGGTGTATTCACGCAAGGAATACTACGCAGCCATTTTTTTAAAAGAACAAACTACTGTTAATGCAACAACATGGATGACTTTCACAGACATAATATTAATCAAAAGAAATCAGACACTGAAGGGAGATTATTATTATCACTGGATGATTCCACTTATATAAAGTTCAAGAAGTGACAAAACTAATCTATGGTGAGAGAGGTCAGAATAGTCCTCTTAGGGAAAACGGGTTCTTCACTGGGAAGGGCCACGAGGGAATTTTCTGGGGTGCGGGGTGCTGAAAACATTCTGTCTTAATCTTGGGGGTTGTTACATGGTATATACGTATGTAAGACTTAAACTATACACTGAATATTTGTGCAGTATAATGGATGTATGCTTTTTAAAGGGGAAAAATAAGCATTAGCTTAAACAAAACAGCAATTATCTCAAACAAATATGTCCATCTTCCTTGGCTAGTCAGCTGAAGTTGCAATCAATTTAAAAAAAATTTTTTTAACATCTTTATTGGAGTATAATTGCTTTACAATGTTGTGTTAGTTTTTGTTGTATAATAAAGTGAATCAGCTATATAAATACATATATCCCCATATCTCCTCCCTCTTGCGTCTCCCTCCCACCCTCACTATCCCACCCCTCTAGGTGGTCACAAAGCACGGAGCTGATCTCCCTGTGCAATGCAGCTGCTTCCCACTAGCTAGCTATTTTACATTTGGTAGTATGTATATGTCAGTGCTACTCTCTCACTTCGTCCCAGCTTACCCTTCCCCCTCCCCGTGTCCTCAAGTCCATTCTCTACGTCTGCGTCTTTATTCCTGTCCTGCCCCTAGGTTTGTCAGAAACATTAAATGACGTCAATTTTTAAAATAAACTTTCATGGGACTTCCCTGGTGGCCCAGTGGTTAAGAATCCGCCTGCCAATGCAGGGGACACAGGTTCGAGCCCTGGTCTGGGAAGATCCCACATGCCATGGAGCAACTAAGGCCGTGCACCACAACTACAGAGCCCGCGTGCCACAACTACTGAAGCCCGCGCACCTAGAGCCTGTGCTCGGCAACAAAAGAAGCCACTGCAATGAGAAGCCCGCGCACCGCAACAAAGAGCAGCCCCCGCTCACCGCAACTAGGGAAAGCCCGCGCGCAGCACTGAAGACCCAACGCAGCCAAAAATAAATAAATAATTTATAAAATAAATTTTCATTGCCGTACAGCTTATATGCATACCCCTACCTGTAAAGTATAGGACACAGGTACCAATACAAAGGGAAGACACTTGTATAATGGTAATAGTAATATCTGGGCACCTTAATTGCATGTAATTTTCATTTTCTCTTTTTCACCTCTTTGATATTGTAAAATGAACACTGATCATTTTTTCTGTTGAGGGGAGGAGTGATTATCCTTTAAAGATGCATTATAATTCATTGAAGAATGGGCTAAAAAGAGAAAGGCAATACCGAAAGTGAGGTTATAAATATTGTAACCACTTAGAGTGTGTGCTAAACAGCAAGGTGAAAGGGAGAATCTTTTTCAGGACAGGAGAGTGGGAGTCAGTACAGAATGCCGATGGGGGAAAGGTGCCGTGTTAAAAACTAGCTGAAAATGACCCACGTTGAAGTGATGATGCATTCAAATGGGAATGTCCAATTTGAAGGACCAGAGCGTAATTGCTGACAACCAGTTAGGGATTTCTGGTAAGCAGCTGGCAGACACAGAAGGGGTATCCCTGAAACATGGCTCTGATTTCCCAACAAGCAGGTAAATAAAGAAAGTTGTGAATTTGTCAGATTCCAAAGGCTTCTAGCCATCCTGACTCAGTGCCTACTGAAATCATTTCACAATGATCAGACCACTCCCACAGCCCCTTATGGTGAAGCATCATGTTCTCTGCCAGCGCAACTCAGGATCACGAGTCCCTAGGGGCAGCTGAAGGAACACAGACATTTCAATGAAGACTTTTTATGATAGGTCGGAAAAGGTTCTCTCACAAGAAACACTGAAAGCCCACAAAAAGAAAAACTTTCATTTCTTTATCTCTTAGTAGAAGTAAAACAATCATGAAAATAATAATTTAAGGATTTCTATTTGAGGAAGGAACAGAGATGCAGGGTGTTGGCTGTCAAAGATGCCATTTGCCTTTGTGGGAGCAAAAATAGCCCAGTAATGAAAAGCAGTAGTGCTCACTGCACGGCCTTGGGCAATTTACCTCTCCTGGCATCAGTGGGGAGAATGACGACACACATCTCATAGGCTGTTGTGAGGAGTAATGGGAATTACATGTACTATGTGCACTAAGCAAGCACTTATTAATAATATCTGTTATGTAAAATAGACTCACAGGCACAGAAAACAAACTTATGGTTACCAAAGGGGAAAGGCGGGGATGGGGAATAAGTTACGAGTATGGGATTAACAGATACACACTACTAAATATAAAATAGATAAACAACAAGGACTTAGTGTATAACACAGAGAATTACTTTCAACATCTTATAATAACCTATAATGGAAAAGAATCTGAAAAAGACTATATGTGTGTGTGTGTGTGTGTGTGTGTATATATATGTCACTTTGTGGTACACCTGAAACTAACACAACATTGTAAATCAACTATACTTCAATAAATAATAATAATATGTGTTACGTGATACATGCTATTGTCATGGTCATGGTTATGGGGCAGTTCTCACCATAACCTCTTTTATAATTTTTATTATATAGTATAGTTGATTTACAATGTTGTGTTAGTTTCAGGTGTACCGCAAACTGAATCAGACCATAGCCTCTTCTGACATCTTATTCCAGTTTCAGTCCTGGTGTAAAGTCTTCTTTTTCATGTCTCTTAGTGTGTGTTCTTCTTGCTAAAATAATCTAAATACCTTACAAAAGGTATACATGACAAGGGCCAGCCCAAGCCATCTGACACAAGGCCACAATAAGAGGAAGTGGGGTAGCACACTGCAGCCCCAGTGAGACAGAAGCCTACTTAAGACAGCTACGCACAATCAGTTTTACCTGGTTTTTCCCATTGGAGAGACACCAGAATCTTAACTCATAAAGTCTGGTATGAGCCTCTTGTCTAAGTACCTACATATGGGAATACACAGATGTGTTTAATCACAAAACCTGAGAGGCTCATAGAAGATGATGGAATTCATGTTCTATGAGAAAATCCACATTCTATAAAATTGGTAATTGAAGACATGTAGTCTGGAGCCACTCCTCACTGAGGAACTGGCGATAACCTCTTAACAAAGAAGCTGAGGAAACAGTTCTCATTCTGTGTCTGGTAACAGACAAACCTTTTACTTTCTGTTTAGGTATTTGTTAGAAACATAGCATCCTAATGAAAAGGGTGGACTTCAGCATCAGAATGCCTGGGATTCTAAACCCAGCACCAATGTTTGCTAGATGTGTGATTTGGGTATATTACTAACATCTCTGTGCCTCCGTTTTGTCAACAGTAAATGGATTACCTGTCTCGAAAAATGATTGTAAGCATTAAATAAACTTATCTATGATAAGGTAAAGCAGTTAGTGCCTGGCGAACAGCAGGTAAATCTTCAGCTATTTTTATTAATTAATTCTTGATTAATGGACTTTTATTAATTAATTCTTGATAAATGGACTTTTATTAATTTTTACTTATATTCACTTTAGAAATTTCAGAAAATAAACTAAAAGGAAGAAAAATAAATTGAAAGGGAGAAAATTTTAAATCTTCTTTTATCCACTCTCTCAGAGATAACCACTGTTAACATTTTGGAAAAGTTTTATTCTTTTTTTTTTTTTTTAATATACAATCTCAGGGGGCTTCCCTGGTGGCGCAGTGGTTGAGAATCCGCCTGCCGATGCAGGGGACACGGGTTCGAGCCCTGGTCTGGGAAGGTCCCACATGCCGCAGAGCAACTAGGCCCGTGAGCCACAATTACTGAGCCTGCGCATCTGGAGCCTGTGCTCCGCAACAAGAGAGGCCGCGATAGTGAGAGGCCCGCGCACCGCGATGAAGAGTGGCCCCCGCTCGCCGCAACTAGAGAAAGCCCTGGCACAGAAACGAAGACCCAACACAGCCAAAAGTAAAATAAATAAATAATTTAAAAAAAAAAAATATATATATATACACAATCTCAGAACTAAGAATAAAGTATACATGGTATTTTGTAACCTAATTTGTTTCCACTTAACCATCAATAATTGGAAAAAAATCATATTTTTCACTTAACCATACTTCATGGAGGAAAAAAATCCTTGTCATTAAGTATTCTCCTACCATATCATTATGCCTAATGAAGAATATTACATTGCTTAGGAGTATTTATTTAACCATTCCCCTATTACTAAATATTTAGAAGGTTTCCAAATTTTTACTATTTTTTAAAAATTGTTGAACATACTTGCTGGTAATTGTTTGTGCAGATCTCTGATCTTTTCCTTAAGATAAATTCCTAGGAGTCAAGTTTTCCAATATCCAAAATGAATAAACATTATTAAAGCATTTGGTGTATTCAGTAGATGTCTATTGGAATGCATCATTCCTTCCAAAATGCTCTTTACAATTCTGGCTGAGAATGTGATACTACAGTTCTTTGTCTCCTTAACCAGTCGAATCTATTTTCAGTTCCATTACAAGATCCATACTCTCTTCTGTGTGACAATGAGAAGGGCTTTTAAAACTCTTTCTGATAGAAAAGAATCCTTTCCTTGGGCTTTTAAGCTGGAACTGGATTATGCAAAAGTATGAAGCCCACAATACTTATTGGGTAACCTCTGGTAATAGCGTCTCTAGCTGTTGTCCTTTATCATTTGAAGCTTGGTATTTTGTGAGTTCTTATTTACCAGTTTAACGCTTAGCTAGAGTGAGTTCCAACTCCTCCTGACCCTCTCTCCACTTTCCTTTTTTCACTTTCTGGCCTGGAATGTTAACTTTTCATAGACCAAAACAAGTTTTAAACAGGAAATCCCCAAACTTCAACAAACTTAGAAACTGGTACACGTGTCAAGTATCCTCTAGTGGCTTCTCCTTGGAATTAGAATAAATCTCAACTCCTTCCACCAACATGCAGAACCACAGAAGATCTAGCCCGTGGCTAGTTCTCCAACTGCACTGCTGCCTCTCTCTTTCCTCTGCCCACCAAACTCACCAAATGAAACATTCTTCAGGTCCTTTGACACTCCAAGCACCTTCTGACACTAGAGGCTACACATGAGCTTTTCCCTCTGCCTGGATGCTTTTTTGCTTCTTTTTGTCATTCAGATCACAGCTCAAGTCACGTCTCCTCGCAGACATTCCCTGGCCATTCAATCTTAAGATGCCTCACACTCACTCTTTCTACTCTTTCTCCCATCACTCAATTTGCCTCTGCAGTACACTTGTTATTTTCTGATCTTGAATAATATCAAAGACCACAACTGTCTTGGTCCCTGTTGTATCCCTAAGAACTGGTGCCTGGCACATGGTAGGTGCTTAATAAATATTTATTGGAAATTTCTGTTGAATGGATTATTTTAAAAATTGCTTACTATATATATCCTGCTTGAAACTGCCAGCCAAAGCTGAGTTCTGGAAGGAGGGAGATGTTATAATGAGAATAAGGTGAAACTCTGTTCAAGGAACATCTATTATACAGGTCTTGGAAAACCAGTTGTAAGCAGATCTACAGATATCAAATAGGAGAAGAGAGATTTGGGGAATTTAAAGAGAAACTTCCTTCTGACTGTCAAAAAGGGATGGAAGGAGAGAGCGTACAGGAGCTGGAGCAGAAGAAAGGAAGGAGAGAAGAGAAGAAGCGAGGGAGGGAGGGAGAGAACTGAATTCAAGATGGGTCTTGAAATGCTACGTGGTTGAGATCTTACAGAGGCACAAGCCACATGTAATGAACCCACAGAAAACAAGAATGATGTATTACTGGGCAACCAAGGAGAGTTTCAAGGAGGAATTTGAACTGAGCTTGTAGAATTTGTACATTTTTTTTCCTAATAGAAAGAGAAGGAAAAGAAAAACATAGCAGAGCCTAAACAAAGGTAAGCAGGAACAAAAGTGCAGGGCTGGTTCAGAGACATGGAGGTCATTTTGTGGGGCTGGTATATGAATACAGAGGGCGATCAGAGGCAATCCTGACAGCTAGTATGTATGTATCTGGCACATTAATTCCCCAAGTACGCCAGTTGTGACCTGTAGCAAGAACAAAGGCCACTTATAACCCATGTTCTTACTGGTTTCCTCTCTTTTTTCTTTTTCTCTTTTCCTTGACATCTTTATTGAGATGTAATACACATATTATTCAACTCACCCATGTAAGTGTACAATTCTATGGTTTTTAGTATAGTCACTGAGTTGTACAACCATCACCACTATCTAACTGCAAAATATTTTCATCACCCCAAAAAGAAACCCCATACCCACTAAGTCAGCCCTCATCCCCACCCTCTATCCCTGGGCAAACACTAATCCACTTTCAGTCTCTATGGATTTGCCAGTTCTAGACGTTTCATATAAAAGGAGTCCTACAATATCTGGCCTTTTCTGATGGGCTTCTTTTACTTAGCATAAAGTTTTCTAGAGTCACCCTTGTTGTAGCATGTGTCAGTACTTCACTCCTTTTCGTGGCTGAAAAATACTGCACTGTAAGAATATAGCACATTTTATATACAGTTCATCAGTTGATGGACATTTGGATTATTTCCACCTTTTGATTATTATGAATAATGCTGCTCTTAACATTCATATACAAGTATTTCTATGAGCATATATTTTTGTTTGTCCTGGGTATATACCTAGGAGTAGAATCGTTGGGTCATATGGTCCACTCTATCTTTAATATTTTGAGAAATGGCCTATTTTCCAAAGTGGCTGTACTATTTTACATTCTTACCAACAATATCTGAGGTGCCAGTTCCTCTCCATTCTTGCCAACACTTATTGCATCTGTCACTTTGATTATAGTCTTCCTAGTGGATGTGAAGTGATACCTCATTGTAGTATCTCATTATAGTTTGATCTGCTTTCCCTAATGACTAATTACGTTGAGCATCTTTTATTGTGAGTATTGGCTATTCTACTTCTGCTCAATCTACTCTTCACACAGAAGCAAAATTATAGTCTTTAACCCACACCAGGTCTCAATACTCCCCTGCCTAAAACTTTACACCGCTACCCCATTACACTTGGACTAAAATTCAAATCCCTCCCACAATATACTAGGCCCGCATAGTATTACAACTTGAAATTACTTTACTAATTTGCAATTATTTTACTGATTTTAATTTACTAAAATAATGAACAATTCATTATCATTATTCATTTATATATATTTACTTATTATATTATTCACTGTAATATATTCAATATTATTTAATATTCAATATTTCATTTAAGGTATGTGTCAGTGTCCCCCATTCAGAAGAGCAGAAATAATGTCTGCCCATCCTCTGTGAATCCCTGTGCCTAAAACAATGGCTAGCATATGGTAAAACACATGCTCACCAAATGCATGAATAATTTAAAAATTAAAAAATAAATGGGGCTTCCCTGGTGGCGCAGTGGTTGAGAATCTGCCTGCTAATGCAGGGGACACGGGTTCGAGCCCTGGTCTGGGAAGATCCCACATGCCGCGGAGCAACTAGGCCCGTGAGCCACAACTACTGAGCCTGCGCGTCTGGAGCCTGTGCTCCGCAACAAGAGAGGCCGCGACAGTGAGAGGCCCGCGCACCATGATGAAGAGTGGCCCCCACTCGCCGCAACTAGAGAAAGCCCTCGCACAGAAACGAAGACCCAACACAGCCAAAAATAAATAAATAAATTAATTAATTAATTTAAAAAAATAATAAAATAAAAAAAATAAATAAATGATTCCCTCCAAATATAGCTAGATAATGCACAGTACTATGTGAACGAAAAATTATATAAATGTGTGTCCTTCATTTATTTAGATGGAATAATAATGGTGTATTCCCATAAAACACGTGAATTGGCTGATCTAGAAGTGAAGAATGTAATGAACATACACATACTTATTGTAGTTAATTCAACCACAGTCTCTAAAGACTGTTGTCTGCTATTGTGATAGTTTCAACCAACAGAACTCCTATCCACGTGCTGTACATTTGTCACTCAGCGATGTAAAAAAAAAGAGAATAAATGAGTCAGGCAACAGGCTGATTACCATTATGCAGGTTTGCAATGCAGGCTTTATTGCACAGACTAGCACTGATGCGTTGATTCTGATTCTGTGAACAATGACTGTGTTAACAGGCAAATGAAAGTGTCAGCAGCTCTACCGTGAGTCTGTGTCTTAACACATTCCACAGATATTGTGACTGTCCCACAAGCCAGCCTTTGTTCAGTAAAATATAAAAGTCATTCTGAACCATGCTACAAAGTTTAAGTTTCTTTGGGGTTTTGAGGTTGCTATTACCACACCCTGAGAAATTAAAGTAATTGGAAGTTAATAAAGAAAGAAATCATTCATACCATATGTTGCTTAAAATGAAAAGCCATCAGTCTGATGGCTTGTGATCTTTTACATGGAAAGCAACTTTTTTCCTTTTCCTTTCTAAATATATGACTTCGAGGATTAAAAACAAAACAAAACAGGAAGTAGTTCCCACCTAAGCCTCACTGACCTTTTCCTTCTCAGGGCACACTTTTCTACATATTTGTCCCCAAGAACTCATCTTGTTCTTCAGTTATTTAAAGTTAAGTTTTATTTCCTTCAAAAAGATGCTGATCAGTGCACTCTATCGTAACTTGAATCATTCACTTCTTTCCACCTTCTCAGCCACCACTGGGTCTAGGACACGCGCATTTCCTTCCTAGATGACTGCAGCCACCCTACTGAACCCCCACCTCCACTCACATTCCCCTCCAGCAAGTCACATCACATCACTCCCCATCATTACTGAATGGATGAACCAATGAATGAATGATTAACCACAGGAGGGGAAGCAGCAATTCTAATAATAATGTCCTCATATGTAGAAAGCTTTTGTTCATATCCTCAAGTCAGCATTTTGCTGAGGATAGGGAAGAATTATTATTATTTACATTTTCAGATGAAAAAACTGAGGTCAGGGGAGTGGGATGATGTGCCCAGGGTTATACAACTTAGTCTGGGGACAGACGGAACCGAGATTCTGATTTGGAATTCCAAATTCCTTGTCCTGTGTTCTTTCCATGGCACAGCGCTTTCTCTTCCTTCCCCCACCCAAATACACACGCACACTCATATCCATGTAGGCACGTGCACACAAACACCAATTCAAGTGAAATCTAGGGTGTCTAATCTGTTTCAAAACAAATCTAAAAGCTATTTATGTTTTTCTGTCTTCAGGCAGAGAGAAGCTATTGCTTGGATATCTGTGATAGCAGAAGTGTACAAGTGGGAGATGATTTCATTTCCAAGATAGAAGCAATCATGCTGTCCCCAGAACTGCCCAAGAAGAAACTCCCAATCTCACAACATGCACACAGGAACTTCCCTGGCGGCACAGTGCTTAAGAATCTGCCTGCCAATGCAGGGGACGTGGGTTTGAGCCCTGGTCTGGGAAGATCCCACATGCCGTGGAGCAAGTAAGCCCGTGCACCACAACTACTGAGCCTGCACTCTAGAGCCCGCGAGCCACAACTACTGAAGCCTGCGCGCCTAGAGCCCGTGCTCCGCAACAAGAGAAGCCACCACAATGAGAAGCCCGCGCACCGCAACAAAGAGTAGCCCCTGCTCCCCACAACTAGAGAAAGCCCACGTGCAGCAACGAAGACCGAATGCAGCCAAAATAAATAAATAAATAAAATAAATTTATTAAAAAAAAAAAAAAAGAACATGCACACAACTCAAATTATCAGGAAAGCCACGGAGATAAGAAAGCCATGATCTCCTTTCAAAGGAAGTGTCTCAAATTTATGTTCAGCTAAGTGTATCTAGAAAATGGGAAAGATTAAAATGCTCCTTGACACTTTTCTTTCTTTCAAGCAAGTTATTAAATGAGACAGAGCTCCTAGTGAGGCCTCTATTTCTGGTAGCTAACAGAAGGAACTTACAACATGATGAAAGGCAGGGTAAAGGAGACAAAAACTGAGCAAGGAGACTGGAGAAAATTTCAGAAAAAAATAAGGAGAGAACCACAGGGTATCTTCATACCAAAATACACGTTAGAACAGAAAGCAGGCAGGGGACACTGTGCCACAAGACTACCTCACTGGGCATCTTACTTCTTTATGAACCATCTTAATCTTCTCTCTCATCCAGGACAAAAACGACACCCACATCTTCTGGAGAAGGCTGTTAGGTAAGTACCAAAGAGAAAAAACACTTCCGTGCGTGACTTGATGAGACTGGTTACCAGACGGTACATTTTCCATAACTCTGGTCAAAAAGTGAGCTCAGGAACTAATGGGATCTAAAGGGGAATCAAATAAAATTATCCCAGACCAAGGGGTCAAGCGCAAAAAAGAAGAAAAAGGATGAATCCAAGCTTGAGTCTGAAATACACAAAGATTCAAAAATTCTTCCTCTAGACCAGCCTCCTTGCTTCTACCGCTATGTAGTCCCTCTTTATCCCTCCCTTTACAATTTCTACTTTGTGAGTACCATACTCTTCTCAGTTGAGTCTTTCTTTTTTCTCGAGTTCTCTGAATGGGAAGTTATAAAAAAACAATTTTCAGATGCCTGGGTCATGAAAGCAGTGACACTGATCTGCCAGGAACAGGTCTACACCCCATTTCTGTCTACGTCATTATCACACTGTATCCCCCAATTTCACCAGGTAGAAGGACATCTCTCTCTCAGTTCTTTAAACACTCCATACTTTAGATTCCTTGGGAACTTCAAAAATGTTTATTCCCTCATCTGGAATGATTTCTTTTTCTTTTCATCCTTCCTTGAGAGCCTGCCTTGACCTTGCCCACCCCTCCCCAACCAGACCTGATTAATTCACTTTGTCTTACACTCATGGTATTTATCACATAAGCAAATATAGTTAATGAAGTAATTATATACTATATGTCTCCCCTGTTAGACTAGACATTCCAAGAGGGCAAAAACATGATTTAACTTTTCTTACTACTAGAATCCCAATGATTAACTCATTGCTTGGCACATAGTAAGTGCTCAATAAAAAACTGTTCCTTTTGCTACCTGTCACCTTTCAAACTCTCCCCAACTGCCTCATCTCAAGTTGTACCTCAGTGTATACTGACTTGGAGATGAAACACAGGTGACCAGAGGGAGGCTGTTAGACGCCAATGACCAAGATGCAGTAGCGTTGCCCCTCCTCTATAATAACCTGTCTCTCTGACATAAAATGATATATCACCATCCCTCCTGTTGCAGAGCCAGAAATCTAGGGGTCATTCTTGCTAAGTGTCTCTCCCTCACCCTCACATCTAACCCATCACCTAGGACAGTCGATTTTATCACCTATCTAATGGCTCTGCCAACCACTCTCCAAACCCCTTCACCATACTGTCCAAGCCACCATTCTCTTCCAGCAACAGCCTTCTCCTAGTTGGTCTCACTGCTTCACTCCCCCTCTTTTCCCCTCCATTCTCCACTTAGCAGCCAGAAGGTCCCTGGTGAAACACCTGCCATGCTACATCACTGCCTTCAGTGACTTCTCATTGTTCTCAGGATAAGAAACAAAAGCCTTAATTGGTCTACGAGGCCCTCATAGACGACCCCTGTGCCCCTCATCCACCTCAACTGGAGCCACTTCCCCACGTGCTCAGCCACTCTGGCCATCTTACTGACCTGTGGCCACACCGAGCCCTTGGTGTCACAGGGCCTTGTGCAAAGGCTCCCCCAGCCTCTAGTGTTCCCTCCTCCATTAACCCTGCTCATTCTTCAGATTCCTGCTCCACTGTCCTGCTGGAGAGAGCCTTTTATGACCATATTTCCTCCCCCAGTCTAGAGCCAGTTCTTTCCCTTTTTACAGGGTTTAGATGTATTTCTAAATGTTTATAATTATGCATTCATTTAGTCGGATTGCTTGAGTAATGCCTGTCTTTTGTACCAGACTAAGTTCCTGGAGAGCAGAGACTTGGAATTTTAATGTTCACCATTATATCCTCAACATGTAACATAGTACCTAGCACATAGAGGCACTAAATAAACTTCTATGGATGGATGGATGGGTGGAGGGGTGGGTGGGTGGGTGGGTGAATGGATGAATGGATAGTCTGAGGTGCCATTTGTCTATCATCTAAGCCAGGCATTACAAAATCCCCACAGGAGCCAAGCACATAGCGTAAGTGTGTGAATTATGCTGGGTATTAGTGAAAAGGAGTAGCGGAGAATGCACTGACATTTAAAATTTTCGTGAAGCCCTAGGTTGGCCAAACAAAATGTTTGGCCACTTTTAATTTAGGCCTTGGAGGAGACTTCCAAGAAGCACCCCCTCAAGTCTCACCTGCTCAGCCCTCAGAGAGAAGGAGGGCTTCGGAGGTCACAGGCCACCACCACAGTCCCGAGGCAAGTTCTGTTCACAGGGAGCAAAGGACATCCACACAAATCCAAGCCCAGTGACGAAGCCTATCCCATAACCTGAAAGCCAGAAACTAGAATTCCCATATCCACTTATTCTGACTCATTTCATTAAGTTTAAAGGACTAAAAGAGGTTAAAAACTTAAATATGTGGTAAAACCCCAGCAATTCATTTGTTCAATTTTAAAAAAAGAAAAAAATGTTAAACTTGTAACAATAGTATGAACACAAAAACATTTCCTGGGAGCAAAAGGAGAACTGTGGCTTTGAAATTCTGCCTTTTATCTTCATGGGAAAAGCAAAAGCTTACAAGCTGAAAAGAGCAAGTTTCCTCTGGTAAAAACTCACAGGACCTAGGCTACTGCTTCCCCACAACCTCAAATGTTTTTTACTGATCTATGCCTTGACCGTGTAGAAACGTTCAAATGAAAACTCAAGATCATCTTCACTTATCTTTCTTATGCTTTCCTGTGACAAGAACTCAATATATTCTAGGTTTACATGTGATTTCGCTAGATTTTTGCCATTACGAATCTGTTTTTCTTTAACTGCAAACCACCTGATTCTGATTTTCCCTTGCCATAAATCTGAATTTTTACTACATTTTATCTGAGATTCACAACAGATGGGCTATGAATCAAGGAAAATAAAATGGGAGGAGAGAAAAGATAAAATTATTGGGCAAAAACTACAGAGAAGATGAAACAGCTCTCAGAAAGGATAGAATAGGGATGGAAGAGGTAGTCCCAACAAAACAAAACCAAAGATCTGACAACTACCTTTAAATGAAGAAAAACATTTTCTTAATAAAACTGTAAAAACAGCTGCATTCACCTTAACTGTTACTGCAACCCAGAAACACAGAAGATACCTTGGCATTATATCAACCATATTTTAATGTCCTGACATCAACGATTTCATTCCATAGCTCTCTGTATACTTACTGGTCATAAAAGAGAGCAACCATGTTCAATGATGTTAAATCCACCAACTCCCATATTCCTGACTCAACACGGTATTCTCCTTGAAACAAAACTCACCACACATTTTTAACCAGCACTGCATAAAGACGTTATGGAAACCTATGTCCACTGAAACTGAAATCTAGCCCATCCAAACATTCTAGAACAGGTGAGAGCAGAGTCAGTTGACTGAAGAAGTGCCCACAATCTTAAAAGTTATGTTAAAATTCATGATTATAGGCAGAAGGGCAATTTATACCATGATACAAAATATTTCAATAGGAAAAGTTCAACTCATCATATATACACTATGTCTACCTGATGCCAAAAAATTTACTTCAAAGTCATACATTACAACAGCTGTCTTCACATTAGGGACTTGCTATAGAATTTCTATAGGGTCCTTGTCCTGTAAAAATTTCTGATGTATACTTTGTCTTTTTTTTCTTAAATCTCTCAGTAGAAATTCAAGAACTGCCTTCATCTGATAAAAGAACCCCATCTCTCCATGAGAACAGACACAGATAAAACTTGACTTTCAATTCAAAACTTCATTGCCAAAAATCTCTAGAATATGGCTTCCAGCAAACTTAGAAAAACATTCAGACTGTTTGTTGTTGTCAATTTTTAGAAGGATTTATCTCTTTCGTGTTAAAAGCTCATTTGGTCACAGGTAACAGAAATTCTTTGAATCTTGCTTTGGGGTAGGAGATGAACAGAATATATTGTGGAACTCAAGGGCAGGAAATAGTTCTTGGATGGAAACCAAGACCTAGACAGCCAGTCTCTGGATCTCGATCTCTCCACATGATATTCTGGCATCTCTGCCTCTCTGTAGGTCAACTTCACTCTTCTCTCTAAAATAGCTTTCTCCGCCACTCCAGGCATGCATGACAGAAACTGGCCATTCTTACATCTCACAAGATTGCGGATCCCCAATTCAGATGATTAGACAGACTATCTTTCCTGACTCTGAATTTCCACATGGAATCCAACTGCCAATCAGCTTTCAGCAGAGGAGCAAGTTCTCATAGAAGAGCAATCTTCCAGTAGAAGAACTACTCAGGCAAATAATGTATATGCATTTCCTGTGACCTAGAAATTCCACTCCAAAGAAAATTTCACACAGGTTCATAAAGGGCCATGAATAGGGATGTTCTTTGCACACTGTGTTGGCAAGAAGTTGCGTGTCCATTACCGTGAGAGGAAATCAGGTAAAATTCAGTGGATGCACATGGCAGAGTATTATGCAGCAATGAGAAGCAAAGGACTACACACAGCCACATGGGAGAACTCTGTTGAGTGTGGGGCTTTGTCATACACTGTGTAAGCCACCTAGAGACAGACCAGGAGTCCCAGGGAGAAGGGTTACAGCAGGAAGTTGGACACGCAGTTGCCCTTTATCACAGCATCCCTTGGAGAGAAGTTCTTAGGTGGGAGTGTAGCCAGATGTACTGTGGGTTGTGCATGAGGAGGACAACCCACCCCTTTTCATGAGCTTTGTGAGAGCTGCCTTGCATGCAGCAAAACAGGACCAAACCAGGCTGTGAGTGCATGCTGGCTATTCAGGGGAGTTGCATGCCCATGCTGATAGCATCCGCAGAGACTTTTGGGAAATTGAGGCTGGCTGCAGCCCATCCTCCTGGAGAGAGGGGAGGAGCCCCCAATCCCAGCCAACTCATTTCCAGTTAATGAGAAGAGAATGCTGGATCCTGCAATTGACATCCTATTGGTCACTGCAAATCTGAAATGCCCAATGCTTAGCAAAAAAAGGTAGGAAATTGAAAAATATCTATAAAATAATAAAGAGTACCATTTGCATAAATGGGAGTGGGACATGTGCCAATGAAATGGAGGGAATGACAAATAGAACAAAAGAGGATCTTTCACGGAACAATGATGGTAACGTGGCAGCAACTGATGTGTACAAGCAACAGAAGCCTTTCTACTGGAGGTCCAAAAACAACCACAACAAAAGTTTTTTTCTTTTTTTTAATTAAAGTATAGTTGATTTATAATATTGTGTTAGCTTCAGGTGTACAACATAGTGATTCAGTACTTTCGCAGATTATATTCCATTATAGGTTACTACAAGCTAATGAGTGTAATTCCCTGTGCTGTACAGTAAATCCTTGTTGATTATCTATTTTATGCATAGTAGTTTATATCTGTTAATCCCATACCCCTAATTTGTCCCTCTCCCCTTCCCTCTCCCCTTTGGTAACCACAAGTTTGTTTCCTACATCTGTGAGTCTGTTTCTGTTTCGCATATACATTCATTTGTATTATTTTCTAGATTCCACATATTAGTGATATCATATAGTATTTGGCTTTCTTTGTCTGACTTATTTCACTGAGCATAATATTCCCTAGGTCCATCCATGTTGCTGCAAATGGCAGTATTTCATTCTTTTTATGGCTGAGTAGTATTCCATTGTACATATATACCACATCTTCTTAAGCCAACAGTCTGCTGATGGGCACTTAGGTTGCTTCCACGTCTTGGCTATTGTAAATAGTGCTGCTATGAACATTGGGGTGCATGTATCTTTTTGAATTAGTGGTTTTGGTTTTTTTGGATATATACCCATGAGTGGAACTGCTGGGTCATATGGTAGCTCTATTTTTAGGTTTTTGAGAAACCTCCATACTGTTTTCCACAGTAGCTGCACCAATTTACATTTCCACAAACAGTGTAGGAGGGTTCCCTTTTCCCCACATGTTCACCAATATTTGTTATCTGTGTTCTTTTTGACCCCAGCCATTCTGACCAGTGTGAGGTGATACCTCATTGTAGTTTTGATTTGCACTTCTCTAATAATTAGCTTTCTTGAGCATCTTTTCATGTGCTTGTTAGCCATACGTATGTCTTCTTTGGAAAAATGTCTATTCAAGTCTTCTACCCATTTTTTGATTGGATTGTTTGTTGTTTTGATATTGAGTTGTATGAGCTGTTTGTATATTTTGGATATTGGCCCCTTGTCGGTCGCATCATTTACAAATATTTTCTCCCATTCCGTAGGTTGTCTACAAGTTTTTAAAAACAAATAAATAAAACACTTTTATGACTGTAGTTTCAGAAAGACTGGGGGGGGTGGCTCTCAGTCTGAGAACACAGCCTCTAAGCTGCATATGAAGACCTGTCACTAGTCATTTGTACAGACATTAAATACTGATTCTGAACCAGAAATGAAGGTTGTTATACAAGGGAGCTGAAATGACCTTTAAATAACAGCCTATCTTTGCCACCGAGATATTTTTCACTTACCAGGAGATGCTAGGAAATAAGATTAACTCTTCTTTTCTTTGAAGGTGGGAGTGACGGGAAGATCAAATATCCTCTTGACCTCAAAAATCACATAAATAACAGCTTAGCAATGCAATGCTTCAATGATGGAAAGGAAAATCTTGACCATGAGCAGTCAAGCATTTGTAGAGAAAGAGGAAAAAGATAGTGTCTGGCAACTGTTTTAATAAATCACCACAGCTTGGAAATGCATCTGAAAGGCACATGGTATAACTGATTTTCAGATTTCTGATCTTAAGGGTTTGAACATTGTTTGATATCTGCAAAAACAGATCTACTTCAACGCACATCATTTTTCAAATCAACGTGAATTGAGCCAAAGGTGGACCAAAGCCAAAGAGCATCTCTGACTAATGTGGAACAAGGCACATTTCCCAGGTCAGAGGACAACTACACACTGGATTTTTAACTATGAACTTCCAATTGTACTCCAACTTAAATTTCCAGCTTTTGCCTTGTATCAACAGGACTGCCAGAGGGAAGGTTTCGGGGGAAAAAATGTTGATGAAAGCCAAGCTGGGGTTGGAGGGGCAGCTGAAACCAGGTCTGCTCTTTTCCCTGGAACTTCTTGCACTTGCAAAGAACACAGATGATTGAGTCTGCAGGAGAGAGGCCCTCGGCCACCAACAGGCAAGCAGAGGGTCACTAGTTTAATGATGTACACGATGTCATGGTGACCCCTCGCTGGGGTCTCAGGCTCTACATTTTATAGTTTGGTTGTTATTTGACCTGAGGGAGTTTATTGACAACCATTAGTTCTCATCAGAAGACTCTTTTTTTAAGCTCCAAGTTTTTTATAGTTCATCTCTAGAATTCTTACAAAGGGCACTACATTCATAAAACATCTCAACACCCAAGAACATGGCTGAACCAAGGCAACCCTGAGACACAGGTAACATCTGTTTCTGCACCTCAAACCTCTCAGCCTTCTGTCCAGTGCTGCTCTATTATTAAACCCTTCTCTCCCTGACTAGATAGCCAGTCACACACCCTGCATCCTTGGTCCCCCAATACTCAACTTCTTCTCCCCTCCCCTGACTTGGATTTTTGCTAGAAGATTGCTGATGATAGGATGAATTCACAATGTGAAAGAGTTACAAAGAGCTGCCAGTGTCCTAATACTCAGATTCTCAAAGTTAGGGGTACATCAACGAGCAGACCTGGTATTAAGGAGCATCTGTGCTGATAGCTCAGGACCTGTGGCACGTTGCTAAATACTTTAATATCACCCTGCACATGGAGCCTGTTCACGCTATATATGCCATTCCTTCTCTTCCCTCCAGCTTCTCTGCTCCCTTACCCCAACCCAAGATTCTATCTCATGAATCAGTGCCAAAGGGAGTCACTGTGATCAGTGAAGGTATACAGTCAACTGTAGGTGTTTTGAATCAGGAAAAAAAAAAAAAAATCCAAGGAACAGAGCTTAAATTGTTACTGCGATGGTTTTTTAAAATTTTTATTTAATTTAATTAATTTATTTATTTTTGGCTGTGTTGGGTCTTTGTTGCTGCACACAGGCTTTCTCTCCAGTTGTGGCGAGCGGGGGCTACTCTTCGTTGTGGTGCGTGGGCTTTTCATTGTGGTGGCTTCTCTTGTTGCGAAGCACAGGCTCTAGGCGTGCGGGTTTCAGTAGCTGCAGCACGCAGGCCCTAGAGCACACGGGCTTCAGTGGTTGCAGCACGTGGGCTCAGTAGTTGCGGCGTGCGGGCTCTAGGGTGCACGGGCTTCAGTAGTTGTGGCTTGCACGCTCTAGAGCGCAGGCTCAGTAGTTGTGGCGCACGGGCTTAGTTGCTCAGTGGCATGTGGGATCTTCCCGGACCAGGGATCAAACCCATGTCCCCTACATTGGCAGGTGGATTCTCAACCACTGCGCCACCAGGGAAGTCCCTGCAATGGTTTTCAAGACTGGTTGCAGGCTAAAACATTCTGTGAGAGAGTTTTTTAAAAATACCGATGCCCAGTTCTACCCTATGCCAATTAAGTTATCTTTTCTTGTAGATATTGAATGGCATCAATAATTCTTAAAGACTCTCCAACTGATTCTAATATGCGACCAAGCTTGATAACTACTGGGTTGCCATTTCCAGATTGAACACCCTATCTGTGCTTTAGGGTCTATAAAGCTTTACCTCAAAGGAGGAATTTCAGGCATTGTAGCTGAGTAGAGGAAATATTTTGGATCTGTCTGGATATCACATGATATAATCAGTTTCTTCGTCCATCTCAGCACAGGATGCCAGCATTGTGTCTGAAATTCTCATCTTATTTAACCAATGGGGAAATCAGACTGGCTGACGACTCTAGTGAGAGGGGCTCTAGTACCCGCTGGGGTGTGTCTGATGAAAGCCTTCTCTTGACGGTTATATTCATGCATGGAAAGGCAAACTCCACAGTCCTGTGCAGTCGAGCATTGAAATTAAAAAAAAAAAAAAAGCAAAACCTATACCCTTAAGACACTCTACTTCTTCATGCTTGATTTACTTTACTTAAGTTTAGTCCATGCTGGCATTTCTACATTAAATTGTTTTTCCTGCTGCCTTATATTTTAAAGCCCTTTGAGAAGTCCGACATTAAATTGGCCACACAATAGAAAAACTGGAAGAAGCAGACTCCCTCCCACCCTCTTTTGTTAGCGTGATTGTTTTTGATTAAGTCAAGTCCAAAATGAAAACCACAGGGGCCTTCCATCACACACATCCATCGTAAGCCATGTTGGAGGCATTCTCAGAATCCTAGTAGAATCCCGACTCATGTGAACGTAGAGAAACTTGCTTGGAAATTCTGGTTAACACAGAAACGTTTCTGGGGAGTCAGGGTTAGGGAGGCAGGTGCAGGCAAGAATCATTAAGCGAAATGGCTCAAGATTAGAGAAATGTTCCCTGAAAAGAGCAATTTTTTTCCAGTTAGAGTTTTTCCAGAATGATATCACCACAAAATCCAAGTCATTGTTTAATTTTTTGAGTTCAATGTTTCTCCTCTCCTCAGTTACCTTTGCTTGTAGTTGTGAATATTTTCTATTTTGATTTTGATGCCTCCATACCAAAGATTATACATCATACATAAAGCAGCATTTTTCCAAAAAGGGAATGGTGCTCAGGGAATCTTTGTTTGACACAGAAACTGCCATATAGTTTCCTAACCACAGACAATAAAAACAATTAGTGCAGCAATCACGCATTCAGCCTAGCACAGATGCTTAGGCAGCGCTGTTACAAGTTCAGCTCATGGAGTCTTGCTCTGTCTTCTTCACAGAACTACCACGTACTAAGCCTCACTATGGACCAGGCATGGTGCTCTTTGCTTTATATTAATTTTTCCTGTTTAATCCTCACCATGGATATTATTCCCCGCATTTTAAAAGTGAAGAAACTGAGTTCCAAGTAGTGAAGTTTACTTGCTCAAGGCCGCACAGAAAGCATGTAGCAGACCCAAAGCAGGGAATCCTAGTTTGTCTCACTGCAAAGCCTACTAGCTCTTAAGAGCAACTCTCTACTCCCTTGTGGAATACAGACGATTAAATATAATAGAGACCATTAAACAAAACTATTAAACAAAATCTGAAAGCAAAGACAAACACAGGCCTGTCTTCTGTCCTGAGTCCTCCTAAGGGCCACAATGAAGGACATGGGATGGGGGGTGGGGTGGGGGAGGGTGGGGATCAGATCATTCATTAAGAGCAGGGCTTCTCGCAGACTCACACAGAGGACAGACTGGTGGTTGCCAAGGGGGAGGGGTGGCCTGGGAGTTTGGGGTTAGCAGAGGCAAAGTATTATATATAGAATGGATAAACAAGGTCCTACTGTAGAGCACAGGGAACTAGATTCAATATCCTGTGATAATGGATAAAGAAGATGTGGCACATATATACAATGGAATATTACTCAGCCATAAAAAGAAATGAAATGGAGGTATTTGTAATGAGGTGGATGGAGTTAGAGTCTGTCATACAGAGTGAAGTAAGTCAGAAAGAGAAAAACAAATACAGTATGCTAACACATATATATGGAATCTAAGGAGAAAAAAAAAAGGTCATGAAGAACCTAGTGGCAAGATGGGAATAAAGACACAGACCTACTAGAGAATGGACTTGAGGATATGGGGAGTGGGAGGGGTGTGATGTGACAGGGTGAGAGAGTGGCATGGACATATATACACTACCAAATGTAAAATAGATAGCTAGTGGGAAGCAGCCTCATAGCACAGGGAGATCAGCTCAGTGCTTTGTGACCACCTAGAGGGGTGGGATAGGGAGGGTGGGAGGGAGGGAGATGCGGGAGGGAGGAGATATGGGAACGTGTGTATATGTGTAGCTGATTCACTTTGTTATAAAGCAGAAACTAACACACCATTGTGAAGCAATTATACTTCAATAAAGATGTTTAAAAAAAAAGAACTCAATGGAAAAATCAAAAAAAAAAAATCCTGTGATAAACCATAATAGAAAAGAATATTAAAAAAAAGAATGTGTGTATGTGTATAACTGAGTCACTTTGCTGCACAGCAGAGATTACCACAACATTGCAAATCAACCATACTTCAATAAAATTTAAAAAAAAGAATGAAAATAACACCAAAGGGTTTCTCCACCTCTCACTGTAGACATTTGGGGCACGATAATTCCTTGCTGAGGGGGTCTGTCCTGTGCGTTGTAGGATGTTCAGCATCCCTGACCTCTACACGCTAGATGCCAGAAGCACCCCCCTCCCAATAGTGACAACCTAAAATGACTCCAGACATTGGAAAATGTCTTCCAGGGACAAAGTCATCCCCAGCTGAGAACCAGTGACACAGACGAAAATGAGAATGGGGAGCCCTTGAAGGGCGCCAGGGCAGCAGCCCTGCTCCATCCATCCGTTACTAAAAGCCTCCAAATGAAAACTGGTACCCAGAGTGAGTCACATCACAGGTGGATGGCTGTCACTAGGAGAACAGAGGGGTTTGAGACGCCCCTAAAGCATTTATGCACCCATCAGACCGACTGCACTGGAGTCTCCTCCATGTCCCAAGTCAGTGAATCATTACAGAGAGCCCCTTCTCATTTTTTTTCTAGGAGCTGGCCAGCTGATGCCACCTTGCAGTGTCTGGTTTATATCATACCCTGCCAGATCTATTGCCTGCTCTGTGCTGGGGTCTCCGTTTCCCATCTCTCAAAAGGAGAGCAGAAAACAGAGGCAGTCATGGAGTCGACAAAGGTAAACTCATGAGATCAATGTGTAAAGTCTCGTTGCTAGTCTGGTGTCCTTCACAGCATAAAGATTATTCCTGTTCTACAAAATGTCCCTCTATCTTTTATTCCAAGGACTTTCGACCTAATTTAACAAAAAATCACTGACGACCCCCTCCACCAAGGAAACTAAGCAAAATAAGCCACAAAAGACAGTTCTTCCAGCTTGGGATGTTGAGGCTTACGTTAGAATGAAGACCCTGAGAGGCTCCATGTACGGAATTTTAACCTGAGCATCAGGTCGTGTTAGCAAAACAGAGTGATCGTGACACTGCTTTAATTTATGTGCTGGTCTTGGGGTGCTGATCTTTTTATCTCCCCAAGTGATGGTCCTGGTAGAAGTGTGAACTTTCAACTCCAGTTCAAGGTGATACCTAGGATGAATGCGACCCATCTCATTAACAGTTGAAAACAAGTAAAAGGGGAGGGGGGACAGGAATGTTCTAAGATTTACAGGAATGTTCTAAGATTCCAGAACTACTCTCTCACAAGTTCACCTGCAACTCATTTTCTGTTTCAAACAGGCTCAAGACAGTGGGCTCTGCAGCATTACACACAACATTGAAAAGCTTTATAACTTGGTCTCTTCAGGGTCCTTTTGCCTCCTGCCACCCATGAATGTCATTGGAAGTGTGATACTTTTGTTGTCATGGCAGCAGGATGCTACTAGTTATGACTGTCAGCCACTGGGGCCTGGAAGTGATTTTCACACCACATGGACACTTCTCTCTTGGCACTTTAGGGTCTCAAATTGAACCAATAGCATTGTCTCCTTGCTAGAAATAATTTTAGGGGTTTCCCTCAAGTGAACTGGAGCCTGGACCCAAGCTTGGCCTTGAAAGCTCTTCCTGCCACTGAACTGAACTGACAGAATGAGTTACTTAAGGCAGGAGGGCCTCCTTTGAGCTCAGAACCTCTCTGCTCCTGCCAGATGACTCAAAAGATGAATCTGATTTTTCCTCCTTCTTGCTAATCTTCCTTCTGAAGTTCAGGCCGTGTGCGTGTCTCACAAACATTTTTATAAGTCAGAGAGCAAGGAAAGAAAAAACAAAGCAGTTCATTCTCCCACCCCACCCCTTGAAACATTCTTCTGTTAAATAAGCAAAAAAAAAAAACCATTGGCTGAAAAAGCCACATCATCTGAAAATTTTTGCCTACTTAGGATCATGCCATCCTTTGGTTTTATTAATAACTATGGGTTGGCAAGTTTGTACCCTGGTGCTTGGCATTGAGGCTGGTACATTGGGAGCACTTCACGTACACGTAAATGAGATAATTCCCATGAGCCAGTACAGCCAGTCTTATGAGAGTTTAGAGAAGGGCTGTCAATGGAACACAGTCCAGAAATCAAAAGGGAATTCAAATACATAGACTCTTTACTCAGTCACCCAAAGAAAGCCAAACCAGGAGCCCCTTAACTGGTCTCTCTGTGTCCTCCCTCAATCTACAACAGTCTATTTTCCGGAAAGTAACCGGAATGACCAAATGGAAGTTTGGCTATGTTACCCCTCTGCTTAGAACCATAAAGTACAAAGTTTTATCCTGGCCTCCGTGATCTGCTACTTCATGGATCTCACCTCCTACCTTTGCCTTTCAGGGACCCCAATCCAGACCTCTGGCTTTCTTTTCTTTTAATGCACAGAGCAAGTTCCTGTCATTACCTGGCTCAAATGTCCACTCATCAGCAAGGCCTTTGCTGACTAACCAATAAAGCCCCCTTCCTCCTATCCAGATTATTCTCTAGGGCCCTTACCCTTTCTTGGTTTCATGTGATATTAAACATTAAACATTAATTGGTTTATCTGTCATCCCTGGAAAGGTCAGCTCTATGAGAGCAGAAACTTTGTCAGTAGGGTGATCAAGGAAGACTTCTCTGAGGAGGTGACATATGAGCAGAGACCACAGGGATCCCCAAATGACATGAGGGATCAAGCTGAGGAAAGAGAGCTCCTGTCAGGACACAAACGCAAAGACTCTTGAGACAGGACTGGGCTTGGCCATTCTGAGAAACAAGGAAAAAAATTTTTCAATTATTTTATAATAATTTCTTAATATTGGCATCTTTTCTTTTTGGAAAAAAAACAAACTTTCTTTCCTATGCCATTCATTATATTTGATAGAATTAGATGAAGACTTTGTGTTGTTACAGATGGACGAATTCTCTCCTCTGAGTATGAGCGTTCTCTGTAGTAAAATATGAGGGGCCAGTGGGTGTTTTGTGCAAGACGGTGTGTCTGGGGAAAAGAAAGCGGACTGCTAATCCATCCCTCTTCTAGCCCCCAGGGAGATTCTTATCTGGACTTTTTAAATGCTTTCTCGCAGCCTAAGTCTACCTCTGACCCTTTTAGAAAATAGGGATTAAGCAAAAGAAGTGTCTTCTTGACCAATACCAAAAAAGACTGGTTTACAGAGCAAACAGGCTAAGGCCTAATTCTCTAGAAGAATTTAAAAAGACAGCCCAGTGGTCTTTCCTCCCAGAGGCTAAGGGCTAATTCATGGTTACTCCAGGTCTCTGCATTACTAGATGTATTTTCTTTTATTAGGGAAAGATAGTATTTGAGATGCTGTGAATCCTTAAAATGTATACAAGATACACATACCAAAGCTTCGTTTACAGCAAGGAATTACCTGCCAGGTAATACCTTTGGGGTAGATGGGAGACTTGAGGCCGGGCATTTGTAATGCCACTGTGCCAAAAGATCTGGGGTGGTCACGTTTTTAAGACACTTTGACCTCTTTATGTGCCTCTGGATGAGGAGCCACCAGGATGCCAGGCCCATCCATGACCCAGCGAACAGGAAAAGACCTTACAGGCTACTTCACCCCAAGGTAATGGCAACTTAATCTACTCCCCCCCAGATGTCTGCATTACAATTTCATTTTGCTGAAAAACTTATTAAGCATCTGCTATGAGCCAGGCTTTCTGTTCCCTGATTAAACTTGTCTTATTTCAGTGGCTCTTAATAGAATGAGGTTATTAGAATTAGGTTAGGGAGAGGGGAAGGGAAGGGCACATAAGTAGTCTGAAAAAAAAATATGTGTAATACCTCTATTATTTTCATGATATAAACTATATACATTAAAGCTCAACCAAAATCTACTTGGCTGGTGGCCTTATGCCAGCTGAGTCTAGACCCTGAGCTTCAGTAATCCTGTCTCTCCTCTTTGTCCCTCACCCCTTGGGGTGATACAAGTTTCCCATAGTTCCTGTCTGGTTGTCAACCCCCACTGGCTACTCAGCCCATCTTCCATGACCCATGTAACCAATTCTCTGCATTATATCCCCTCAATTTTAAATACAGAGAGTGTTCTCTTTTTCTGGTTGGATCCTGACTGAAACAGAGACCATACTTAACATGCCCAAGGTCACAGTTAAAAGAAGTTGAGCTGGAGATGAAACTCAAGTCTGTGTGCATCAAACAGCCATAGTTTTTCCGCTGCTTCTTGCTGCCTAGATAAATTAATTCATTCAATGAGTATTTATTGAGTTCCCACTGTCTGCTGGGCACTGCACTAGGAGGTAGATGAATAAGATTCTGAAAGCAAAGACTTTCGGCTAACAGAGACCTCAGATGTGGCCCGAGCTTGGACCCCGTGTTTATGGATGAAAGTGTTAAGAGGATTTCCTTCCCAAGAGTCAGCCTGGCACATGATTCTCCCTACACTATGGCCACAAACTCCAAAGGTCAACTCAGGCACTGAGGGGATGCTTCACAGACTTCACTGCCCAAGAAATGAATCACAAGAATCTCCTAATTTAAGAAAAGTACAATGTTTATTTACTAGAACTCAGGAGAGGCAACTGTGCTCAGACGTGGTCAGAGGGGTCTCTGAACTCACAACTCCCACCACCCCAATTCATCAGTACATCCGGCCTGAGCTCACTGGTGTGTTCTCCTTTTTGGTTGAGTCCCCCAAACCATCCCCAGCTCTCCACCTCCCCCTGGAGATACACGGAGAGGGAGTCCAGACTGAGCACCACAAGGCTGTTACAAAATTCATATTTCATTGTTTCCTGCTCCCATAGCAAGTAACCCCCAAATGATCTCATGAAATCCATCTCGTTTTTTTCTGCTCTTCCTGAATCTTACCAGTAGAGGAACAGGGAAATCATAAAATGCACCTTGCATGTCCCATCTCTTCCTGTATCTAATCAGCAAGAGAAGAGTAGAAGCATGTGGCAGTGACACAGAGACAGCAGAGAATTATTGAGAGGACGAGCTTGTCCCTTTTAAGGTTTATGGGGTTCAAGCACATCTAGAAGGAATTTGTTAAGATACGTACATAGGAGGGCGTTTTTTAATGTGTGTGAGGCTGAGAACCTCAGGCTTAAAGGTTTATGGGTTTTAGATATGAGCTCCTGAATACATTACACTCCATGCCCAAGGTAGTCCAGCACAGAAACTGAGACACAGAAAGATGACACAATTTGCCCAAAGACACAATCCAAGTTTGTGGCAAAGAGAGTTGGTAAGGCCAGCCATTCAAGTTTTTCTCAGACTGAAAAGGATGACTGCTTCACTTTGGTTTTGCTAATAAAACATTTTAAACCATTTATTTACACACACAGAACCACAAACACAACTGTAAACTTAGAAATCCTTGGGGAATATACTACAAATAATGGCATGAAAGGAGATTAGCCAACCTTAGAGAGCAAAAAGCAATTCTACCAGTTGGAATATCTTTCCTCAATAAAAAATGATCCTGTACACAAGAAAGCAAGCCTCTGAAGATATCCAGGACTCTCTGTATGCTCAGGAAATACAATGGTTTACAACTGAGCAAGTACACTACCCTCCCTTCACTGGGAGGATTGCTCAAGTCAATAAATAAAAAAGCAAACACATATCGATGTGTGTATAAACTCTCAGTATTAAACCACACATTTCTTGGGGATTTGGAGTACTGATTAAGAAAATAAATTTAATTTTTTTTCCCAGAAATTAAAAAACCTCAATCCTTGGATTCAGTGACTTGATCGCCTTCCTCGGTCCAATACATAGGTCTCAGTCAAATCTTGTTCTCACCTGGGAATAATTCACAATTAAGTGCTGGCTCAGAAAGACAAAAGAGAATTTTTTTAATCCACCAGTAATGGTTTAAAAATGTATTCTCTGATGCTCTTCTCATCAAGAGTGGACTTCCATTCTACTCCCGCTGAATACGGCTCCCTTCTAAGGAAGAGAAGGCAGCACATTTCTGTGTGACTTCTGAGGCTAGGTCCATAAAGGGCACCTTGCTCTCTCGCCTTTTGGGACATACACCTCTGGAACCCTGAGCCACCCTGTAAGTCTTGCTATCTTATAACCACCATACTGGCAAGACAACAAAGAGAGAGAGAGAGAGATGAGCCAGGAATTCCAGCTGTTCGAGTCTTCCCAGCTCAGGAGCCAAATATCTGAGTGATGACACCTTTCAGATGACTCCAGGTTTGACACCATTTGACTGCTGCTGCTCTAACGAGCCCAAAATGAGAACCATACAGCTAAGCCTGTCAGTCCACAGGACTGTGGGAGATAATAATGAATGATTATTACTGTTTTATGCCATGAAGTTGGAATAATTTGTCACGTAGCAATAAAGAATCATAATATCCTAACAAATAAATTATCATCTTTCTACTTAGTGGACCTCTAGTACTTTTTACCTGTCCGGAATTTTTTTTCCTTTTAAGAACTTTTCTCCTCTCCGATTCTACGTGATTTTTCTGGACTTGTCCACCAAGTCCAGAGGTCTTCTACCTCTGGGCAGATACATGGCCCAACCTGGCCAATCAAATGAGTATCTCACCCTGCAGACAGTGATTGGTCCAAAGCAGGGGACGCATGATACAGAGGAGCCAATCAGAGAGCCTTGGGGGAATCAATGCAGACTCTAGAAAAAGATGTTGCCCTTGTCTCTGGATTCTCTAACACTGGGATGGCATCTTTGCTGACAGAAGGAAAAGAGTTGGCCTGGAAACAAAGGTAGGACAAGAGAAGACAGAGTACAGAGAAAGAGGTGTAGAAAGCAGATAGTGTGGGGAGTGGAGAGACAGAAAGTGGTTGAGTCACAGCGACTATTTTGAACCCATATATCTAGTCATGTAAAAGCCAGGATACATCTCCTTAGACTTCTTTTTTTAACATCTTTATTGGAGTATAATTGTTTACAAAGTTGTATTAGTTTCTGCTGTATAACAAAGTGAATCAGCTATATGTATACATATAAACCCATATCCCCTCCCTCTGGCATCTCCCTCCCACCCTCCTTATCCCACCCCTCTAGGTGATCACAAAGCACAGAGCTGACCTCCCTGTGTGATGCAGCTGCTTCCCACTAGCTACCTATTTTACATTTGGTAGTGTATATATGTCAATGTTACACTCTCACTTCGTCCCAGTTACCCTTCACCCTCCCCGTGTCCTCAAGTCCATTCTCTGTGTCTGCATCTTTATTCCTGTCCTGCCCCTAGGTTCCTCAGAACCTTTTTTTTTTTAATAGATTCCATATATATGTGTTAGCATATGGTATTTGTTTTTCTCTTTCTGACTTACTTCACTCTGTATGATAGGCTCTAGGTCCATCCACCTCAGTACACATAACTCACTTTCATTTCTTTTTATGGCTGAGTAATATTCCATTGTATATATGTGTCACATCTTCTTTATCCATTCATCTGTCGATGGACACTTAGGTTGCTTCCATGTCCTGGCTATTGAAAATAGAGCTGCAATGAACATTGTGGTACAGGACTCTTTTTGAATTATGGTTTTCTCAGGGTATATGCCCAGTAGTGGGATTGCTGGGTCGTATGGCAGTTCCTAATTTTAGTTTCTTAAGGAACCTCCATACTGTTCTCCATAGTGGCTGTATCAAGTTACATTCCCACCAACAGTGCAAAGAGGGTTCCGTTTTCTCCACACCCTCTGCAGCATTTATCGTTCGTAGATTTTTTGATGATGGTCATTGTGAATGGTGTGAGGTGATACCTCATTGTACTTTTGATTTGCATTTCTCTAATGATTCCTGATGTTGAGCATCCTTTCCTGTGTTTATTGGCAATCTGTATATCTTCTTTGGAGAAATGTCAATTTAGGTCTTATGCCCATTTTTGGATTGGGTTGTTTGTTTTTTGATATTGAGCTGCATAAGCTGATTATGTATTTTGGAGATTTATCCTATGTCAGTTGCTTCGTTTGCAAATATTTTCTCCCATTCTGAAGGTTGTCTTTTCGTCTTGTTTATGGTTCCCTTTGCTGTGCAAAAGCTTTTAAGTTTCATTAGGTCCCATTTGCTTATTTTTGTTTTTATTTCCATTTCTCTAGGAGGTGGGTCAAAAAGGATCTTGCTGTGATTTATGTCATAGAGTGTTCTGCCTATGCTTTCCTCTAAGAGTTTTATAGTGTCTGGCCTTACATTTAGGTCTTTAATACATTTTGAGTTTATTTTTGTGTATGGTGTTAGAGAGTGTTCTAATTTCATTGTTTTACATGTAGCTGTACAGTTTTCCCAGCACCACTTATTGAAGAGGCTGTCTTTTCTCCATTGAATATTCTTGGCTCCTTTATCAAAGATAAGGTGACCATATGTGTGTGGGTTTATCTCTGGGCTTTCTATCCTGTTCCATTGATCTATATTTCTGTTTTTGTGTCAGTACCATACTGTCTTGATTACTGTACCTTTGTAGTATAGTCTGAAGTCAGGGAGCCTGATTCTTCCAGCTCTGTTTTTCTTTCTCAAGATTGCTTTGGCTATTCAGGATCTTTCATGTTTCCATACAAATTGTAAAATTTTTTGTTCTAGTGCTGTGAAAAATGCCACTGGTAGTTTGATAGGGATTGCACTGAATCTGTAGATTGCTTTGGGTAGTATAATCATTTTCACAATGTTGATTCGTCCAATCCAAGAACATTGTATATCTCTCCATGTGTTTGTATCATCTTTAATTTCTTTCATCAGGGTCTTATGGTTTTCTGCATACAGGTCTTTTGTCTCCTTAGGTAGGTTTATTCCTAGGTATTTTATTCTTTTTGTTGCAATGGTAAATGGGAGTGTTTCCTTAATTTCTCTTTCAGATTTTTGTAATTACTGTATAGGAATGCAAGAGATTTCTGTGCATTAACTTTGTATCCTGTTACTTTACCAAATTTATTGATTAGCTCTAGGAATTTTCTGGTAGCATCTTTAGGATTCTTTATGTATAGTATCATGTCATCTGCAAACAGTGACAGTTTTACTTCTTTTCTGATTTGGATTCCTTTTCTTTCTTTTTCTTCTCCGATTGCTGTGGCAAAACTTCCAAAACTATGTTGAATAACAGTGGTGAGAGTGGGCAACCTTGTCTTGCTCCTGATCTTAGTGGAAATGGTTTCAGTTTTTCATCATTGAGAACAATGTTGGCTGTGGGTTTGTCTTATATAGCCTTTATGATGTTGAGGTAAGTTCCCTCTATGCCTACTTTCTGGAGGGTTTTTATCATAAATGGGTGTTGAATTTTGTGAGATCCTTTTTCTGCATCTATTGAGATGATCATATGGTTTTTCTCCTTCAATTTGTTAATATGGTGTATCACATTGATTGATTTGTGTATACTGAAGAATCCTTGCATTCCTGGGATAAACCCCACTTGATCATGATGTATGATTCTTTTAATGTGCTGTTGGATACTGTTTGCTATTATTTTCTCGAGGATTTTTGCATCTATGTTCATCAATGGTATTGGCCTGTAGTTTTCTTCTTTTGTGACATCTTTGTCTGGTTTTGGTATCAGGGTGATGGTGGCCTCGTAGAATGAATTTGGGACTGTTCCCCCCTCTACTATATTCTGGAAGAGTTTCAGAAGGATAGGTGTTACCTCTTCTCTAAATGTTTGATACAATTTGCCTGTGAAGCCATCTGGTCCTGGGCTTTTGTTTGTTGGAAGATTTTTAATCACAGTTTCAATTTCAGTGCCTGTGATTGGTCTGCTTATATTTTCTATTTCTTCCTGGTTCAGTCTCAGAAGGTTGTGCTTTTCCAAAAATTTGACCATTTCTTCCAGCTGTCCATTTTATTGGTATATAGTTGCTTGTAGTAATCTCTCATGATCCTTTGTATTTCTGCAGTGTCAGTTGTTACTTCTCCTTTTTCATTCTAATTCTGTGATTTGAGTCTTCTCCCTTTTTTTCTTGATGAGTCTGGCTAATGGCTTATCAATTTTGTTTACCTTCTCAAAGAACCAGCTTTTAGTTTTATTGATCTTTGCTACTGTTTCCTTCATTTCTTTTTTTATTTATTTCTGATCTGATCTTTATGATTTCTTTCCTTCTGCTAACTTTGGGTTTTTTTGTTCTTCTTTTTCTAATTGCTTTAGGTGTAACGTTAGGTTGTTTATTTGAGATGTTTCGTGTTTCCTGAGGTAGGATTGTATTGCTATAAACTTCCCTCTTAGAACTGCTTTTGCCGCATCCCATAGGTTTTGGGCAGTCGTGTTTTCATTGTCATTTGTTTCTAGGTATTTCTTGATTTCCTCTTTGATTTCTTCAGTGATCTCTTGGTTATTTGGTAGCAGCATATTGTTTAGCCTCAATGTGTTTGTATTTTTTACAGTTTTTTTCCTGTAATTGATATCTAGTCTCATAGTGCTGTGGTTGGAAAAGATACTTGATACGATTTCAACTTTCTTAAATTTACCAAGGCTTGATTTATGACCCAAGATATGATCTATCCTGGAGAATGTTCCATGAGCACTTGAGAAGAAAGTGTATTCTGTTGTTTTTGGATGGAATGTTCTATAAATATCAATTAAGTACATCTTGTTTAATGTGTCATTTAAAGCTTGTGTTTCCTTATTTATTTTCATTTTGGATGATCTATCCATTGGTGAAAGTGGGGTGTTAAAGTCCCCTACTATTATTGTGTTACTGTCAATTTCCCTTTTTATGGCTGTTAGCATTTGCCTTATGTATTGAGGTGCTCCTATGTTGGGTGCATAAATATTTACCACTGTTATGTCTTCTTCTTGGATTGATCCCTTGATCATTATGTAGTGTCCTTCTTTGTCCCTTGTTATAGTCTTTATTTTAAAGTCTATTTTGTCTGACATAAGAATTGCTACTCCAGCTTTCTTTTGATTTCCATTTGCATGGAATATCTTTTTCCATCCCCTCACTTTCAGTCTGTATGTACCCCTAGGTCTGAAGTGGGTCTCTTGCAGACACCATATATACGGCTCTCGTTTTAGTATCCATTCAGCCAGTCTATGTCTTTTGGTTGGGGCATTTAATCCATTTACATTTAAGGTAATTATCGATTTTTATATTCCTATTCCCATTTTCTTAATTGTTTTGGGTTTGTTATTGTAGGTCTTTTCCTTCTCTTGTGTTTCCTGCCTAGAGAAGTTCCTTTAGCATTTGTTGTAAAGCTGGTTTGGTGGTGCTGAATTCTCTTAGCTTTTGCTTGTCTGTAAAGGTTTAAATTTCTCCGTCGAATCTGAATGAGATCCTTGCTGGGTAGAGTATTCTTGGTTGTAGGTTTTTCCCTTTCATCACTTTAAATATGTCCTGCCACTCCCTTCTGGCTTGCAGAGTTTCTGCTTAAAGAGCAGCTGTTAACCTTATGGGGATTCCCTTGTGTCTTATTTGTTGCTTTTCCCTTGCTGCTCTTAATATTTTTTCTTTGTATTTAATTTTTGATAGCTTGATTAATATGTGTCTCGGCATGTTTCTCTTTGGGTTTATCCTGTATGGAACTCTCTGCACTTCCTGGATTTGATTGACCTTTTCCTTTCCCATGTTAGGGAAGTTTTCAACTAAATCTCTTCAGATATTTTCTCAGTCCCTTTCTTTTTCTCTTCTTCTTCTGGGACCCCTATAATTCGAATGTTGGTGCATTTAATGTTTTCCCAGAGGTCTCTGAGACTGTTCTCAATTCTTTTCATTCTTTTTTCTTTATTCTGCCCTGCAGTAAGTATTTCCACTATTTTATCTTCTAGGTCACTTATCCGTTCTTCTGCCTCAGTTATTCTGCTATTGATTCTTTCTAGAGAATTTTTAATTTCATTTATTGTGTTGTTCATGATTGTTTGTTTGCTCTTTAGTTCTTCTAGGTCATTGTTAAACGTTTCTTGTATTTTCTCCATTCTATTTCCAAGATTTTGGATCATCTTCACTATCATTACTCTGAATTCTTTTTCAGGTAGACTGCCTATTTCCTCTTCATTTGTTTGGTCTGGTGGGTTTTTACCTTGCTCCTTCATCTGCTGCGTATTTCTCTGTGTTCTCATTTTGTTTAACTTACTGTGTTTGGGGTCTCCTTTTTGCAGGCTGCAGGTTCATAGCTCCCATTGTTTTTGGTGTCTGCCCCCAGTGGCTAAGGTTGGTTCAGTGGGTTGTGTAGGCTTCCTGATGGAGGGGACTGGTGCCTGTGTTCTGGTGGGTGGGTCTGGATCTTGTCTTTCTGGGGGGCAGGGCCACGTCCGGTGGTGTGTTTTGGGGTGTCTGTGAACTTAGTAAGATTTTAGGTAGCCTCTCTGCTAATAGGTGGGGTTGTGTTCCTGTCTTGCTAGTTGTTTGGCATGGGGCATCCAGCAATGGAGCTTGCTGCCCATTCGGTGGGGCTGGGTCTTAACATTGAGACGGAGATCTCTGGGAGAGCTCTCACCAATTGATATTATGTGGGGCTGGGAGGTCTCTGGTGGTCCAGTGTCCTGAACTCGGCTATCCCACCTTGGAGGCTCAGGCCTGACACCAGGCCAGAACACCAAGACCCTGTCAGCCACATGGCTCAGAAGAAAAGGGAGAAAAAAAGAAAAAAAAAATTTTTTTTAATTAATAAAATAAATAAAATTATTAAAATAAAAAAATAATTAAAAAAATAAGAAGAGAGCAACAAAACCAAAAAACAAATCCACCAATGATAACAAGCGCTAAAAACGAAACTAAGATAAACATAAAAATCAGAAACAAATCAGTCACAGACAGCAAACCCCAAGTCTACAGTTGCTCCTAAAGTCCACTGCCTCAATTTTGGGAACCTCCATTGTCTAATCAGGTATTCTTCAAACGCAGGGTTTGTCAAGTTGATTGTGGGGATTTAGTCCGCTGCTCCTGAGGCTGCACGGAGAAATTTTCCTTTCTCTTCTTTGTTCGCACAGCTCCTGGGGTTCAGCTTTGGTTTTGGCACCACCTCTGCGTGTAGACTGCCCTCAGGCATCTGTTCCCCACCCAGACACGAGTGGGTTAAAGCAGTGGCTGATTAGGGGGATCTTGCTCACTCAGGCCGGGGGGAGGGAGCAGTATGGTAGCCATAACTGGATGTGGGGCGATCCTGCAGCAGCAGAGGCCAGCATGATGTTGCAACAGCCTGAGGCGCACCGTGCGTTCTCCCAGGGAAGTTGTCCCTGGATCACAGGACCCTGGCAGTGGTGGGCTGCACAGGCTCCCAGGGAGTGGGTGTCGATAGTGACCTGTGCTTGCACACAGAATTCTTGGCAGCTGCAGCAGCAGCGTTAGCATTTTATGCCCATCTCTGGGGTCCGAGCTGATAGCCACGGCTCGCGCCCGTCTCTGGAGCTCACTTAGGCAGTGCTCTGCCTTCTGTGGGCACATGGGGAGGAGTCCCCTTTCCTCGTGCACCCCAAAACAAAGGTCTCTTGCCATTCTGGCAGGTCCAGACTTTTTCCCGTACTCCCTCCCGGCCAGCTGTGGCACACTAGCCCCCTTCAGGCTGTGTTCACGCAGCCAACCGCAGTCCTCTCCCTGGGATCTGACCTCCAAAGCCCGAGCTTCAGCTCCCAGCCCCCACCTGCACCGGCAGGTGAGCAGACAAGCGTCTCAGGCTGGTGTGTGCTGGTCGGCACCGATCTTCTGTGCGGGAATCTCTCCACTTTGCCCTCTGCACCCCTGTTGCTGTGCTCTCCTCCGTGGCTCAAGGCTTCCCCCCCCCACCCCTCATCTCCGCCAGTAAAGGGGCTTCCAAGTGTTTGGAAACTTTTCCTCCTTCACAGCTCCCTCCCAGCGGTGCAGGTCCTGTCCCCATTCTTTTGTCTCTGTTTTTTCTGTTTTCTTTTGCCCTACCCAGATACTTGGGATTTTCTTGCCTTTTGGGAAGTCTGAGGTCTTCTGCCAGCATTCAGTAGGTGTTCTGTAGGAGTTGTTCCACATGTAGATGTATTTTTGATGTATTTGTGGGGAGGAAGGTGATCTCCATGTCTTACTCCTCTGTCATCTTGAAGGTCCCCCCTCTCCTTGGACTTTTCACACACATGCCTTAATAAAGCCTCATTTTTGCTTAAGCTAGTTTGAGTTTGGTTTCTGACACTTACAGAATGAGTTCTAATTCAATAGCCTTTTAGAAAAAGGGGTCAGGAAAGAGCTAAAGAGATAAGCACAAATTTAGCCAGAAACAAACTGCAATGATAATTATTCATACAAATGCTACATACCCCTGATGGAAAACAAAATATACACTTCATTTTTTAATACACATGACATACTTAATCCAACTGAAAACAAAGGAATTAAGGGGTCTGGATAAAAATTGAAATTTGACTTAATAAGTATTTTACTTTAAGATGCAAATATTACTTTACAACCCAAACTAAGTGACTTAAAACATTTAGTATCTCACAGTTTCTACGGGTCAGGTATCCAGGAGAAACTTAGCTGGGTCCTATGTCTTGGGATCTCTCATGGATCCAATCAAAGTATCAGCCAGAGGTAGGGTCTCATCTGAAGGTTCAATTGGGGGAGAATCCACTTCCAAGCTCATTATGTAATTATTGGCAGGTTTCATATCCCCATGGGCTATAGACTGAGAGTCTCAGTTCCTCACTGTGTGTTGGCAAGAGGATGCCCTCAGTTCCCAGCAACACAGACTTCTTTGAGGGCAGCTCACAACATGGTAGCAGGCTACCATCAGGGCAAGCAAATAAGAAAGACTGGGCAAGTTAGAGCAAAACAGAAGTCACAGTCTCTTATAACCCTATCCCAGTAATGACATCCCCCACTTTGCCCTATTCTAAGCAAGTCACAAGGTCCAGCCCACTCTTACACAAGGACATGAATACTGCATGGCCGGGGTCAGTGGGCACCATTGTAGATATTTCTCCAGGGATATTCTTACTTCACCGAAGGCTTCTACATCCTCTGAAGCCAAACTTAAAGCCACAGGTGTCTTATGATAGAGTTCTTGGTATAGAAACTAGCAATGGCAGAAAACTCCTTTTAGGAAATTGAAGGATGGGGTTCCCCAAAACTCAGGCTGCTTCAGAATTATTATTACTGTATACTACGGGACTCTGGTCAACAGTCTTGTGGGAAGGTGAAAACTACATTTGTCTCTTTTCCTTTCAGCTTGCCAGTGAGTGGTCGAGGAGTGAGACTAATGGATGGAGATTATAGTACTAGACCTTCTGCAAGCCTCAGGTGCGCCAGCATCAGAAATTTTTGAATCATAACACAAAAGCCACAATTTTCTTGGTCTAAAAGAAGACTGGCCTTGGACCAAGGCCTTTCCATCCAAGCCACTGAGGTCACTCTCACCTGGCACCACTGCTTAGAGACACAGGTGCATCTGGGTCTGTAAGAATGTAGCTAGAGTTCAGAGTAAATGACTTTGGTGGAATAGAAAGAGTATCGCAAGCTATCTGCTTATCAGTAGCACTTGGGCCCCCTCCATTTCAAAAAAAAGTTCATTCCTCCTTCTTTCTAACCACTGATTACTCCATAAAATCCTATTTGCTTTTGTAAACATGTTTCTCCAGCAAAATGAATCCATAAAACCAAACTGACACCATTAAACAGCTCTCTGTTAAGCTTTAAAAAAGAGCTATCATTATTCGGATTTGGCACAAGAAAAAGGATGAAATCATTTGCATAAAAATTACTGAATATAGAATTTTAGAATAAGTTTTAGACTCCAGGGTGCTTTAGTCTAAAAACAGTTTCACTTCTTTTTAGAGAAGCATCTATAGAAGAAGATACTTACAGTTTTTACTTTTTTCTCCACATAGAGTAGTACATTCTAGGTTATGCATGTTTGCGACTTATTCTTGAATAAGTGCCTCCATTTTTCCATCTATGTAAAAGGCAGTGTTAGATTGCCCCTGGAGAACAACAGGCACTAGCCAGGAGCCTGAAGATCTCTCTCTTGTAAGTGTGTTTCCCATGTGGGAATGCCACGGTTGAGGTAGAAAGAAAAGCAGCAACAGAGAATTTGTTCACCTTTATTCAAGTTGTGCCTGGGTCAAGTTCATTCAAGAAAACAAAAAGTAACCTGCCATCTAGCTTTTAAACCAAGATATGTGATCTACAGAGAAATATTGTACATCAGCAGAGAGCTATGCTACAAAACTGCTTCCCGTCACCAAAATACCATTATAATAATTGATACTTTATAGTTGGCTCTGACCCTCAAAATTGTCATCAACCCTCCTTAACGTTCCTCCCCAAACTAGTTACCAACAGTCAGGGCACAAAGTCGAAGACTCAGAGTTTTCTGTGAGAAGTGGCTTGGATGTTCCTCTCTCTTCCTATGCCCTTCAACCCAAAGATTAGAAACGAAGCTGGCAAGGACAAGCATCTACACTCTGTGGTCTCACTGAGTGTTGTCCATGAAAGGCATCTCATCAGGGTGGGTTAGAATAGCTCTTAGGACTTGTGGCTAGAGGAGAGACACCATAGGTATACACATCCAGGAACTCCAAGGTGGAAATGGTCCTTGAAGCTATTTTGAAGTGGTCTGCTTGCATACATCATTCCACTGGATGCGAATGTAACAGGGGACATGATAGCCAAAAACTTGGTTTGTTGGTCTTCATTCTCAGATCCTCCAACTCGGATGGGATAGTCCTGTCCTTCCCATCTGCCCATGGGAACATCACATCTGCCTTTTCTGTAATCTTAATCCCTCTCTTTGATAGACAATACTTAGTTATGAACTACTGGTAACTTCCTATCTGGACATAAGCGATTTTTAGCAATTTTATCTAAAGCCCCAGATTAGACAGTGTAGTTACTTCCAAATATTCATTCTATTCATCCCCCACTGGAAAAAAGACACACAGTTTGGGAAGATGAACCTCACACCCAGGACCCCCACTCCAGATGAGTTGTGCTGAGGTTTCTCAGTCTTTCACTTTTCCTCGTGGCTAAGAGCACAGGTTCAAGTGTTGGAGAGCCTGAGTTCTAATCCTACTTCTGCTTCTTACTCTCTCTAGGCTTTACTTTCTTCATCCTATCACATTGGGGATAATAATAGTATCCATTTTACAGGCATGTTGTAAGGGTTAGATGAGATAATCTAAGTTAAGTGTTTTTAATGGCGCAATTAGTGGATGCGCGAAACACAGCAGAACATTGGAATATAACAGAGCTCAACAGAAGGCAGCAAGTGCCATCATTATGTTGGTGGTACGAAGGTTATGGGAAGAGTGAGTCCCTGCATTCAGAAACCAAAAAAACTCAAGAGAGTAACAAGACACAAGGTTTCAAGTCAGGTGGGAAAGAGAGACTTTGGATGGGCCAGGAGCTGGACAATTGGCTTATGTGTCCTGTGGATAGAGTCATGGTGGGACATGGAAAACACAGCTTGTGGGCCTTTCCGATTATTCTCCCAACCTCTTACGGTCTGATGAGGCCATAACAAAGTCCTAAGCCTAAGATCATAGAAACTTAGAAGTATCAAGTACAACCGTCTAATTCCACAGATGGAAAAATGGAGGACCAGCAAGGCAAAATGACTTGCCCCACCCAAATCATGCAACTTGTCTGTGGTAGAGGTAATGATGCATTAAGATCTCATGACAGCCAGGCCAGTATTTTTTACCCACCAACCAGGAATCTAATTAGCTTTGCTGTTTTTCTTTTGTTGTCTTTCCTTTTTTAAATTAATTTTTATTGTAATTAGCTTTGATTACAATGCTATCATGAATGTGTTCAAGGTGTCAGGACCTGCCAGTCAACCTTACACACAAACTCGAGTTAAGTTTTTACTATTGAGAAGGCCAATATGGCCCCACAGATTCCTTCCCAACAGGGGGAATAACAGAAAGCAAATATTATGATGCTAAAATTATCAAACCATTGAATCATCAAATAGAATGTACTTACATTAGGGCATCAATCTATGCATAAAACAGAGCAAAGCACTGAACACAAACTGGGTACAGACAGATTGGGGAAGTGGGGGATGATGATAAGCAAAAATGGTCCGAGCTAAACCAGAAAAACTAAAGGTGCTCTCACCGCTCTGAACTGACCAGTTGACCCTTACAGCTGTCACAAGACCTGGGACACAAAGATGTACATTTCAACTCTCTTCCACTTACGAGCTATGTGACTGGAGCCAGTTACTTAAACTCTCAGGGCTCCAGATTCTGCTTCTATAAACAGGAGATAAAAACATCTGACTCACAGGGTTGTTTTCATGAAGCATTAGAGAGAAATTGTTGACGATGTCCAGGACAGTGCCTGGCCCATGGCATTTGGCACTGCCGTTCCCAATCCAGGTATATCCAAAGATACTTATTCTCTGAAAAAGCAGAAATTATCTGTTATGCAGCAGGTCTTTCCTAACAGGGCTCTTGTTTTGTTTTGTTTTAATGATTTTCCAAATGAAACAGAGAGCAAGGAGCTGGTTTAGATTACAGAGTCACCACAAAATAGCTCAGGCTGTAGATGTGACCTATTTTTAAGCTGCCACAGCAATAGTTGGGAATATTTTCTTTGTCTTGGGAAGGAGCCAGAGCTGGAAGCTTCCTTTCCTCTGCTTTGTGTGTCAGACCAACCAACGCAGGCTCTGTGACAGTTCTGAGGCTCTGGCCCAAGGCTGGGAGCTTCCTCTGACCTTCCTGGACCCCTCCCCAGAAGGCTTGCTTAGCACACTGGCAGCATCACTGAAATGTCCTCTCCTTACAATTAAAGCTCCTATCAAGGTGATCATCAGTGCATTTATAATGCCATGGCTACCACCTCTAATGCCATCTGTTGGTAGTGGGTGGAGTTGATGTGCTCCTGGTCCAGTGCATGACTTTGTTGAATTCTACAATGTATGGTAGATTATCTCCTAAAACGGTCACTAATCCACCTTACAATAAGTACTAAAGGAAGTTCATTAGGCTGAAAAAAAATATTCCCAGGTGGTAATTCAAACCCACACCAAAAAATAAAGTACATACCAGTAAAGGTAATTATGTAATTATAAAAGATGGTATGAATTCTTTTTTCTTTTACTTTCTTTTCTTAACTAATTTAAAAAGTAACTGTACCAAAAATACATATATAATTGTATTGTTAGGCCTATAACGTATAGAAGTATAGAGGGTTTGAAAGTAAAAGTAAAGAAAATCAATGAAACCAAAGGCAAGTCACTAGTAAATCCTCCTTCCCTGTACACACACGCCATTCCTCCCATCAGGAGGTGGGGGTCTATTTCTCTTCCCTCTGAATCTGGACTGTCATTGCAACTTGCACTAATCAAATATGGCAGAAATGGACATTAAAGAGGCAGTCGTGCTACACAGGTCCAGACTAGCCTGTTGTGAGACAGACCTCAAGGAGAGACCCTGGAAGAAGAGAGGACACAAGGTGAAGAACCAGGGCTTCCCAACCATCAGCCAGCACTGAGACCTCCGACATGTGAGACAGGAAGCTGGAGGTTTAGAGCCCAGCCCAGCCACCAGCTGAATGGAACTTCATGAGGTCTCCCAGACAACTCCATGTTGAGCAAAAGAACCACTCAGCCCACTGACAGAATTTTAAGAAAGAACACAGGGTTGTGTTAAGCCACTAAGTGATATATAACTGAAAACAGTTTTGAGGTTTAAGGCTCTTAAGTAGAGAAACTTCTAGTATTGTAAATGTTGGCTGAAGCTCAATCTCATTCCTCTATAGTGTTGAAGACAGAAGGCACCTGATCTTCTGGCTCAGAGGTCTTCAACCTCCCATAGCTGAAACTAGATGAAAGTTGAGTTTCTCTGCTTGAAGTAGAGGTGGTGGTGGGGAGACACCCAGAAACCCACCTGTTCAGCCTCTCTAATTACTTCTTAGAGGTTTCTCACTGCCAGACCTTTGAAAAACCAAACATGATTAACACCATTTGAAGACCCGTGATGTTAAGCCAGTACTGTGATTTTACAGACAACGCACATAAGAAAGGGGGTTACTCAAGTCATGTAAAAGTTACTGGCTGACTGGTAATCAGAGTCAGGTCTCCTGAGGCTTACTTAAGTACGTCAGCCTCAACACCAGGGTCTTCCTGAAAACTACTTCATTTTGTGGTCACTTTGGGGACCATTTCTCACTGTGATGAGCCAGACAGAGTTGTACCAGTTATGACACAGACTCTGGAGCCACATTCCATTTCTAGCTGTGTGACCTTGACCTCTCCCAGCAGCAGAGACTAACACTGAGTCCCTGATATGGCACTGTTCCCCGGGGTGCATGTTGATTACACTGGACCACTTCCATCATGGAAGGAGCAGCATTTTGTTCTTACTGGAACAAACACTTAATCTGGATATGAATTTGCCTTCCCTGAACTCAAAGCTTCTGCCAAAACTACCATCGGTGGACTTAGAGAATGCCTCATCCACATTCATGCTATTCCACACAGCGCTGCTTCTGACCAAGGAACTTGCTTCACAGCAAATGACGTGTGGCTATGGGCCCAGGCTTGTGGAATTTACTTGTCCTGCCATGTTCCCCACCATCCTGAAGTGGCTGGCTTGATAGACCGGTGGAATGATCTTTTGAAGACTCAGTCACAGTGGCAGGTAGGTGGCAATTCCTTGCAAGGCTGGGGCAAGGTTTTCCAAGAGGTTATATACGCTTTGATTCAGCATCCCATAGCCAAGATTCCTCCCATAGCCAAGACTGATGGGTCCAGGAATCAAAAGGGGATCCACTGGCAAATACCCCTAGTGATCCACTAGCAAATTTTGCTTCCCGTTCCTGGAACCTTATCTTCTGCAGATCTACAGATCTTAGTTCCAAAGGAATGCTTCTACCAGAAGCCACAACAATGATTCCACTGAACCAAAAGTTAAGACTGCTGCCCAACCGCGCTGGGCTCCCCACGACTGAATTAACAGGCAAAGAAGAGAATTACTGAGCTGGCTGGGGTGACTGATCCTGATTACCAAGGGGAACCTGGACTGCTACTCCACACCGGAGGTAAGGAAGAGTGCACCTGGAACACAGGAGAGCCCTCAGGGCGTCTCTTAGTATGTACTCTTTCGCTTTGTAATTTAAGTCAATAGCAAACTACAACAACTCAATTCAGTCAGGACTACTTAGGGCCAAGACTCTTCAGGAATGAAGGTTTGGGTCACCCCACCAGGTAAACAACCACTACCAGATAAGGTGTTTACTGAGGAGAGTGAGCATACAAACAGGTAGTAAAGCAGTTATAAATACCAACGATGGCCATGAGACCAGTTACAGAAACAGGGGCTGTAACTGCCATGAATATTTTCTCATTTTGTTACAAAGGTGTGTTTGTATTAAGCAAATATCTTTTTTTTCCCTCTCTTATTGACTTATCATATAACATAAGATGTATTAACTTTACATAATAGTATTTATGTATTTTTAATTTTACATCATAGTATTTAAGTTACAGGATACTCAGGAGACATCACACAACGACTTTGTATCCTCTTCTGGGGAAATGATTTGTGCATTTTTTGTTGTAAGCAAGATGTCTGCACCAAGGTAGGCAAAAGTAAGACCTTTCTATTCTCTTTATTTGGAAATTAAATGTAGTTGAAGGGGACATGTACAGGTGCCAAGCTGAAAAGGGGGGACTATGGTAACTAATTTTATGCGTCAGCTTGGCCAGGCCATGGACCCAGTTTTCGGTCAAACACCAGCCTAAATGTTGTTGTGAAGGTATTTTTTAGACATGATTAATACCTAAATCAGTAGACTCTGACTAAAGCAGATTACCCTCCATAATGTGGGTGGGTCCCATCCAATGAGTTGAAGGACCTACGAGAAAAAGACTGAAGTCCTCTGAGGAAGAAGGAATTCTGCCTCCACGCCACCCTCAGACTTGAGCTGCAACATCACCTCTTCCTTGGGTCTCCAGCCTGCCAGCCTGCCCTGCAGATTTTGGACTTGCCAGCCTCTAAGTTTTCTGAGCCAGTTCCTTAAAAGAAATCCCTTTCTCTCCCACTCCTTCTCCCTCTCCCTCTTCCCATTAGGAAAAAATATTTATTGATTTGTTTGTTTGTTTCCTACTGGCTCCATTTCTCTGGAGAACTCTGACTGACAGAAACACTACATAAGCATGTACTATTATATTATTACAGTGTACTTCATTATTTTAGATATCTTTGTACGCCATCTCAATTTTCCTTTGGACTATGAAATCAACTTCTATCCACAGAACACTGCAAATCACATTATAGGTATCACTCTCCCTTTACTAAAATGTAAGACCTTAAGGACAAAAACTGTTTCTATTCATCTTTATATTCCCATAGCAAATTGCAGATGATCAATAAATATTTTTGAATAAATAAATGAATGGATGGATGAAAAAATTCTGCCCCACAGCAGGCAAAAATGTCCACTTGTTCTTAGCTCATGTCACATTAGTCTGATCAATTCTGTCAGTATAACTGATGGCTAACTTGTGGTTATGCTAAAAGAGAGACTGTAGGCAACCACTTCAGGGATGAGTCACTTATCATAGAATTCATAACGGCCTTGTCATTCTTTAGCTAACATCGATTAGCTCAAATTTCCCCAAAGTTCTTCATCATAATACAGAAAGAATCTATTCCAGTTTCCGAAGTCAGTTACTATAGTCTCAGCTGTCTTCAGGCTGAAGTTGCTTAAGAACTAGGAGAGCATGCTTGGAAGAAGTGTGAACAGCTCTCAGGACTTCATGATTTATCAAAACCAAAGAGCCAGAAAGAAGCCAGAGCCCAATAACCCTCAGTCCATCATCCTTCTTTAACTTGACGGTGTGCAATCTACATGGTGAGCACTTAACTTACTGCAACTGGGTTACCTATTCTTAGTAGCATGTTCTGTCTTCCAATTTTAGCATATTTGCTAAATCAGTACAAACAAGAAGACAAGCAGTATATCCAGAATAATCAACATATACTTCCATGGACTAATGAGAATAATTGCTGGAATTTCAACAGAAATTGTCTTTTAATTGTCATTATAATTAATAATAATAATGACAAGTAACTTTCTAACCAGCAAGGATGAGATCACTCAACACTGAAATTGACACATAGTCTCAGCCAGAATTACAGGCTCAACTTTTTAGTTGTTTGGGAATCTAGCAGTTTTCTTATCACTTTGAGGAAATGAGCTTGAGGATTTGGGAAATTTGGTTCATAATGAGTCATAGAATTCCAGAGTCTCAGAAGGTCAAAGCTAAGAAAATCATCTATATTCAATCTCTTCATAAGAAGTTAATATGCATAAGCATGGAAATATGTTCAAAATATATTGTCAAGATGAAAACAATAAATATATATATATAATATCGATTTTTATAAACATAAACACAAAAATAAAAACAAGTTAAAAATACATTTGCTGGAAAAAGTGTTCTAAAAAATAAAAATAAATAGAAGATAAGTATTCTGGACAAATCCAGAAGAATATTAAAACACTAACAGTGATTATTTTTGAGGCAATAAAGTTCTATAGTGATTACAATAAAAGCCCACATTATTTCCGCTTTCTGTATATATGCTGCTTAAAATGTGACTTTGCATCTCCTGCCACCAAAATATGGACTCAAGTTCTCCTCTCCTTGAATCTTGGCTGGCCATGAGACTGCTGTGGTCAATAGAAGCGGCAGGAATAAAGGAATGCCAGTTACAAACCCAGGCCTCAAAAGGCTTCCACTTGCTCTGTAAGGGCCCTGCTCAGCCACCGTGAGAGCAAGCCCCAGACCAGCCTGCTCTGTGACAAAACAGACACAGCCCAGACACCTTCTCTGCCCCATCTGACAGCCAGCTCCACCAGATGTGCAAATGAGGCCACCGTAAACCAGTTAGCCCCAGCCAACAAACCAGCTGACCACAGACACATAAGCAAGTTCAAGTATCATCTTCTAAGCTTGGACCAGATCAGCAGAACCACCCAACAAATATTTATAGAGTCACGAGCAATAATAAACACTTATTATTTCAAGCCACTGGATTCGGGTGTGGTTTGTTATGTAGCAATAGTTAACTGATACCACCTAAAAATGGTTATGTGGACACAACCTAATAATCCTTTCCTACAATGTTATAGTTTTACAATGAGCATATATTGCTTTTTAAAGCAAAATAAAGATTTTTAAACTATCTCACCTTTTAAAAAGAAGAAAACTAAAGCCCTGAAGGGAAACTGCCCAATTGGCGAGAACTCTGGCTGCAAGCGACAAAAATCTGATTCAAAATTTAAGCAAAGCAGCTAACATACTGATTCACAGGACTGTGAGGCCTTGGGTGGACTATTTCCAGTTTCAGTAATAGTTGAATTTAGATGATCAAATCATATTTGTCCGGAATATGTTTTTCTCTTTTTTATAGTTCATTTCTTCTAGTTTGGCTTCATTCTCAGGCAGGTAATTCTAACAGTGAGAAGATGGGAGGTTTAGCAGACTCCCAGGTAAAAGAGAATTCTCCTTTCCTAGAAATTCTGGCAAAGTTTCAGGATTCACTTTAATTGGCCCAGTTTGGATCACATGCCCATCGCTTCCGCAGTCACTGCTGTCCTTATCAGCCAGGCCTGTTCACATCCCATCCCTCACTCAGGGTTTTGCGCTGAATGGAGAAGGGCACTTACTCAAAGGAAAACTGGGGCACTGTGACCCTAAGAAGGGGAAAGTGGGAGTTTGGTGGGGAATCAAAAACAGAGGCTCATATCACCTGAGGACATGTAAGTGAGTGAGTGACTGACCAAGCTGGGACTAGCTCCCAGGTCTTCTGGGTTCCAGCACAGCAGAAGAAAATACCATTCCACATCCTGTCATAATACGGTCTCTGCCTCTCTACCCTTGGACTCTTCCTCTATCTGGTCAGCAGCATAAAAACAATATGAAATGCTCTGCTGCTGTGAAAACTCATGACAAAGTACCGTTTTCACAAATTAAAGTGAAGTAGCCATCATCCATTCTGGGGAAGCAACAAAACGTGCATTCCTTCCTTCCATAACTATCTCGTGGTCACCGACCACTACATGCCTTAATTTGTTCTATGACTCCATCAGTATTTAAATGAAAAGCAATACAGACATCTTAAAAGGGGGGTAAGTTTAATTAACATCGCACAACCCATCAGTTTTGCAAACCCTCCCAAGTAGAGTGGAAAAGATGCCTTATCACAGCAGAAACATAGGGAGGCCATCACTTGATACATGGGATAAACTGGGTCTGTGAAAAGAAAAGCTTGAAAGGGGCCTTTACTATACTTAAGTGCTTCAGGCTTCTCTGTTACAGTTTCAAAATATTGACATATCATCACATTTGCTGCAACCTCTGATGGCAAAGCCTCCCAACTCACCGTAAAGAAAGAGAAAATTAAGACCCACAGGGAGAAACCAGCATGTTCCCGTTCACTGGTTGACTAGATATGTCTCAGCTCTGTTCACCCAGGAGTGGAAAAGGACTCTGACCTGCAAAGTGGGAGGCAGAGACATTTTTCTTCCACACATCTTGACATCGCAAAGACAAGCTGGCACATATTGGAAACTATGTGATATTCTCAGCAGCCCCAAATAAAATGCCCCCTCCTCTGATTCATTGGGTAATTAATCGCGGACTGCCTTGTGACACGTCTTTCTCTGGTTATTTTGAACCAGGAATTTAATCAAGTCAAGTCAATTTACTTGACTTCTCTTACGTGTGCTTTGTCTCCCAATTAGATAGTGACTTGGGGACAGGGACTCTACGATAAGCCAGTGAAGACCAGCTCCCTTTGTGCCATTTCCAGTCAACTGCTGGTCACTGGTGGGATGCTGGGAAGTTTGAAGCCAGGGCTCTGTGGGAAAGAGGGCTGAAGTCGTTGGTCATGCCTGACATAGGTCTCATAGGGCGGGGAGTGGGTGACCCCAAATTGGCCAGGCACTTGCCACTCTGTCAACCCTGTCCCCAGCTCCCTTCTCATTTGACACCAACAGTTTCATGCTGTTCATGAAACACTAATCTGTTTTCTTTTCTTTTTTTTTAATTTATTTATTTATTTATTTATTTTTGGCTGTGTTGGGTCTTCGTTGCTACGCGTGGGCTTTCTCTAGTTGCAGCGAGCGGGGGCTACTCTTCGCTGTAGTGCACGGGCTTCTCATTGTGGTGGCTTCTCTTGTTGCAGAGCACAGGCTCTAGGCACACGGGCTTCAGCAGTTGTGGCATGCGGCCTCAGTATTTGTGGCTCGTGGGCTCTAGAGCACAGGCTCAGTAGTTGTGGCGCACAGGCTTCGTTGCTCCGCGGTTGTGGGATCTGCCCAGACCAGGCCTCGAACCCATGTCCCCTGCTGTGGCAGACGGATTCTTAACCACTGTGCCACCAGGGAAGTCCCTAATCTGTTTTCTTTATTCAGGATTCCAATCTTTGTAGAGGTGTAGGTCAATAAAAGCTAGATCAGTACCCAATGTATATGCAGGTAATCTTTAAAAAATCAATTTATTTTGTTTTCTGATCAGAAAGTTATCATGTGCTTTGTGTAGTAAATCTAGAAAATGAAGGGAAATTTACAATAATTATAATAAGATAAAGAAAAATGACTGTAATTATGTCATCCAAAGATAACCACTGATAATATTTTTGGAGTGTTCCTTGCCAGCCAATTTATGTTTCTATTTGGGCTCCCCCAGATTTGGTTTATGCTGGTATATATTTTTTAATTGTTTTTCTCACTTAGCATTGTATCTTAAACATTTTAAAAGTCATCCTTGTTTCCCCAAAATGTGTTTACTCTAAATAATATTTCTTTACATGGATTTCCGTGTGTTGATTTTCAATTTAACTTCAATTTCAACACAGTTTATTTGTATTAAATTATATTGGTTTTCATAATTTAGATAGAATTTTCTTAACAGCAGTGGGGCTTCTTACTGCATCATTACAGTGAATAAAACATTCTCAGGGGTTCTGCTTCCAAAGTGGACAAATGTTTGTATTCAAACCCAGCCCAGCTAAGAGTCTACCTGGCTTATACAGTGTTGGAAACACGAATGATCTTATAAGGAGAGGAGTATAACAGTTATGTGTATCTATTGAAATATAATCTGGAAGCAAATTCTATCTTTTTTGTTTCCTTTCTGAATTAAGAATTTACACTAACACTATCTGGTTATCTTCCCCCGCCCCTTAATTGTTTCTAGAGTCTTCACATCCTTCAAGCCAGAGGAGAAAGAATCATATTATCAGCAGAGAATCTGATTAATCTCACGGCAAGTAACACCGTCTTCACATTTCATTCAGGGAACATTCTACAGAAGCTGTACTCGGGGATAAGATCAGGGAGAAAGAAGAGTCAGCAAGAGCTAGAACATTCTAGCAATCATCCAAGGTAGGTCACTCATCGGCATCCTTATTGTTTCACTGACTTAAAAAGAAACTTTAAACGTATTTAGTTTTTTAAGTTACTTAATGGTGATCTACATTAGATGTTCTTAAATTTAAATGTGCATAATAACTACCTGGAGGCTTGCTAAAAATTCAGATTCCCAGTCTTTAGCCCAAACCTAGTTACTAAATCAGAATCTTGGAATACAGAAAAGAGGGAAACCAGAGATTCTGTAGTGTCAAAAGTTCCCCAGGTGATTCTGATGCAACTTGTGGGAAACCATGGCCTCAAAAACAAGCAAGTGGAACTGAAAATCTCAGTCAATAACCTGTTATTTGGTCTGCTTGACTCAGTGTCAAATAAATTGATTCAGTGTCAAATAAATTGAATAACTTATCTTGATGAAATAAAGGTTCCCCCACCCAAGCCAACTAATATATATTAAACATTAACATCGTGTTCATCTACGTCCTCAGCCAATGGATTGCAATTCTTTCACAATCAACCCATAGGACTCTGATAACTAGTTCTCCACACCCATCCCAGAAATTTCTATAACGTCCTCAGCAGCCAACTGGCACATCGAGCAAACAAAAAGTAACTAGGATTATCGCCCTATCCTCTTTGTCAGGAAAGAGCAAAGACAATCGACATTTTAGTTGGCCTATATGGCTTTAGGATGGGAAAATATACCATGTCTGGTTGACACTCTGAAATACTAAAAAAGCCAAGGATTCTCATCCACTACTCCTTACTCATGAATCCCTAGCTGCGCTTCAATTTGCTAGGAAAGTATAAGGCATCTATTAGGAAATTCTGTGATGAGATGAACAGAATTTATTCCAAATAACAAGGGAAGAATAAAAGATACTGCCTATTCAAGGGCTAGATTGTGAAGAAAAGATCTTGAGTACCAGAGGAATTTGGTGAAGAGAAAAACTATATGAGATTTGGTCTCTATAATTACATTAGCCTTGCAGATGGCAACTTGCCTGCAATTGAGTAGTTTCTCATGATCTTTATTTTGAACATCTCATTATATTACCATCTCTGGAGTCTGGATGGGTTAACCATTTTTGTCAGCTGATGTATTTGGGAACTTTTCTGAAAGCCTGATTTTTACCATAAATCAATCAGATAAAACTCTCCACATAAAATCCATTTAAAGAATCAATTATAATTCACCCGCTCCTTCTGCCCGTACTAAGATAATTTTTCACCCCAGCTATCCAATTGTGAATAGCCCAAAAGATGTCACTTTCAGGGACTTCCCTGGTGGCGCAGTGGTTAAGAATCTGCCTGCCAATGCAGGGGACACAGGCTCAAGCCCTGGTCCGGGAAGATCCCACATGCCGCAGAGCAACTAAGCCTGTGCACTACAGCTACTAAGCCTGTGCTCTAGAGCCCGCAAGCCACAACTACTGAGCCTGCATGCCACACCTACTGAAGCCCCTGCGCCTAGAGCCCCTGCTCCACAACAAGAGAAGCCACCGCAATGAGAAGCCTGCGTACCACAATGAAGAGTAGCCCCCGCTCACTGCAACTAGAGAAAGCCCATGTGCAGCAACGAAGACCCAACGCAGCCAAAAATAAATAAATAAAGTTAAAAAAAAAAAAAAAAAGATGTCAGTTTTGGAAAGTTTGTCACATATAATAAAAAAGGAAACTTTGATCACTTGTACCTAGCTTCATTTTACTATGTTACTGTAGAAGAGAATTTTTCTCTTAATGTAATGGAAACATTAGCATTTAGAAAATAAACCCTACTGAATACAGCTTTGGATAAAAACATTTAAAATTAAATATAACTTCAGAATACCTTTGTTACAAAAAAAAAGAATTTTTATGCTTATAATTCCACCAACCAGAGAGAAGCACTGTTAACACCTTAGTATATAACCTCCAAATCTTTTCCTAAGTGTATATCTCACACACACACACAGAGATGTTTGTATTACACATATGATAAGAATTCTAAAGAAATATTATAAAATTACACATAATATATTTTTATAAATAAGGCATCATGCTATCCATACATTTTGTAATCTGCTCTTCTTACTCTACATGTGAACCTTTTTTCCTGTGTCAAAAATGTTCATCTACAACGTTATTTTTAATCAATAACTTGAATTCTATTATACAGACCTACAAAAATGTCTTCAATCTATTCCACATTGGTAGACATTTCGATTTTTTCATAAATTATTTGCTATTACATAAAATACAATCATGAACAACAATAAAATATTTTCACCAGTAATGATTATATTTTCAGGATGAATTTCTTGATGTGGAATTTGGTGGCCAAGTGTGTAGTAGTGATACACATAATACCAGTGTTCCTGGCCCCAGCCCAACACAGAAACATTTGCCCAAGTTCTTGGCACTAGAGAGGAGTAACTATAAGACAAACCAACCTTCTCGAAATAATACGGATCTCCTGTCCTAGCCTACATTGTAGTGCTGAACACATCACTGAGCTGAAAAGCCTCCTCCCCATCACAGGTCTGGTAGAGGAAGATCAATAAGGCGAAGGGGGAGCAGAATCTCCACCAGGCACATTCCACTCACTCATTCCAGAAGTATGTATTAAACACATACTTCATGCCAGGTACTGTGATTGGTGTTGGCAATTCAAAGTTTACCAACGAGCATTTTGAACAGAGATAATCACAGATTCATAGATGATCCTGGAAGGATGTGATACGTGCCTGAGGGTGCCCTGAAAACACAAAGGACAAGGTAACAGGGTCTACCTGAGAGGTCAGAATCACAGATCATAGAGAAGGTCAACAATCCAGAGCTTAAAAAAAAAAACACAAGTTTTTCAGGTAAACAGCAGACAGGAGAAGGACATCATAGTCAGGGGGAACAGACACGCAAAGGCTCAAAGGCCTATGAGAGAATGGCATGTTCTGGGAAAGAAAACTACGGCTACAGTAACAAAGCACAGACCCCAGCAATACTAGGACATGAGGACGGGAATGTGGCCTGGGTCAGCCCTCAAAGGCCTCTAAATGCCATCTTAAGGATTCAGAAAGATATTTAAGAAATTTAAGAAAAGATACTTAAGAAATCTTCTGAGAAAAAAAAATTTTCATCTTTAAAGACGCGATCTCATTTGAGCAGACAGTGAGTGGTTAAACCTAAGGTTTTGGACTCACCTGGTGCTGAAGATAATATCTATCTCACATTTACTAGGTGCTAGGTACCACACTTTGACGCATTATACCATGTAACAAACCCCCAAATTAAGTACTATTCTACAGACAAACTGAGGATTAGAGAGGTTCAACAACTTGCCCAAAGCTACAAAACAATAAGTGGTACAGTCAAACATGAGCCACATCATTCATCATTCCTAAGCCAGTATTTTTATCCTTTGCAAACATTTTGTCCAAACAATCCAGACAGCCCATCTCTTCAACAACAGAAAAGAAAATTCTACATCTTGACAGAAGCCATCATCAGCTTTGACACAGGCTTTTTCCAGAGCTGATGCTTCTGTATTGGTCCCAGGGATCACTGGCTTCTTAGGCCACAGAGTGGCACTGGCATGTTGCCATTCTGTGTCTCGCAGAAGGACCATCTCCCATTTGAAAGGCTGCATTGGGAAAAGGCTCTTCGCTTCTGTAATGGGCTGATAGGAACATCCACAGCTGAGTATCACCGCCTGGCAGTGTGTCTGAGGCTGGTGATGGATGGACGGGGAGAGTGACATTTACTAAATCGGGTTGTATCCTCCATGAGGAGGAACGAGGAGCGCCGGTCAGCGGCAGTGATTTACTGCACTTGCTTCAGCAATCTGCAAAGACTTTATTCCAAGCTCACAGCAGGGGAAAACAGACTTAAATCTTGTCCACAGATCCTTCAGGGAACGAAATCTATCATATCACTGGAGGGGGAGAGAGAGAAATCAACTCTGCAATTGTGGCCTGCGTCCAGCGACTAGTCACTGCTGTCAACATTCACACTTCCCCTGGATGCTTAATGAGATGCAACCAGCATCGTCTGTGCATGCGCACACTATGGGCCAATGGGGAGGGGAGGCTCCGCTGGGCAAAGAGTCACTTTGATGTAGGAGGAAACAGGCTCAGTGCACAGAGAATGAGAGGTGGGCTTGATTCAAAGGCTATAAACTGGCAGGAGGAATAACAGCAGGATTCTAAGAGAGAGAACACACTGCACCCGCCTTCCCTCGTGGTCAGCCACTGTCTTCTTAAACTGAGTGTGAGCCTGTTGGGAGTCCCAGCCCCCTGTGCAGGGGATATGGGTCAAATGAATAGAGGTACCATAGGTAGAGGAAGGCAGGAAAGCTTTAGCAACTAGTTACCATTCCATCTTCCTCTCTACCCTTAGTGCCTGCCTTAAACTACGAGTCCTAATCGTTACTGAGCCTTCACTATGTGTCAGGCACTGTGCCAAATTCTTTACGTCTATTAATTAATTCATTTTGTAAAACAACCCTCCAAAGTGGGAACTATTATTATCCTTAATATACAGATGAGGCTTTTGGTAACTTCCTTGGGGTCACCCATGTCATAAGTAGCTTTGCCAGGATTTATGTAGCACCTTATACCCTAACTGCTAGGCTCTACCACCTCAAGTGTTTACACTTGGTTCTGCTCTCCAAGGTCATGCTAAATTACTATTTCTCCAGAAGGGGTGACACCAAACCATTACTGATTTCCCAATTCACTTCCTTCATAATATTTATCACAATGTGGTCATATTTATTTCCTCTTCACTTGCTTATTATTATTCCGTTCTCCCTGATAGACTATAAGCTCCAAGAGAGAAGGATCTTATGTGTCATGTTCACCAATGACTCATCATACTAAAACCATGCCCAGCACATGCAAAGCTCTCACTACGTATCAATATTTGTTGAATGAACAGTTTTCCATTAATACTCTTGGTTTAAGCAGGTATATAGGTCATGAGCTTCTCAGAGGCAGGGCCTGTGTTTCATTCACTTCTGTGCCCCACTGTCTAATTCAGGGCCTTGGCCCAAAGTGAGTATTCAATTAACGCTCAATGCCATGTGGTAGAGTTTTTGTTTGGTTGGTTGGTTGTTTAATATTTATTTAGTTTATTTTCCTTATTTTTATTTTGGCTGTGTCAGGTCTTAGTTGCGGCACGCGGGATCTTTGTTTTGGCAAGCGGGATCTTTTTCATTACGGTGCGCGGTCTGCTCGGGGTTTCTCTCTCATTGAGGCACGCAAACTCAATAGTTGCGGTGAGCGGGCTTAGTTGCCCCGTGGCGTGTGGGATCTTAGTTCCCCGACCAGGGATCAAACCCGTGTCCCCTGCATTGGAAGGCAGATTCTTTACCACTGGACCACCAGGGAAGTCCCGGTGCAGAGGATTAAATGACAAAAATCTTGGCCCCTAGTCGTATCCTAACATTACTTGTTAAGTTTTTTATCCTTTGTGTCTGGGGTAACATCAAGCATGTAGTAGTAGAGGCTCAAAAATGTTTGTTGAATGACTGAAGGGAAAAATCAGTGTTCTAGGAGATGGGGCTCCTGGGAGCTTCCAGTGCATGTAGCCAAGAGCATGCAATGCAGGGCTGTGGGTAGGATGAGCGCATTGGAGTTGGCTGAATAGTGGTTTCATTTCTCCCAAATTCATGTCCACCCAGAACCTCAGAATGTGACCTATCTGGAAATAGGGTCTTTGCAGATGTCATTAGTTAAGAAGCAAAGATAAAGATACAAATCACATGGAATTTAGGGTGGCCCTTCTCCCTTTTAAGAAGAGGAGAGAATCCAGAGGGCAAGGCCATGTGCAGACACAGAAGCAGAGACTAGAGTTATGACGCCACAAGCCAAGGAATGCCAGGAGCCACCAGAACTTGGAAGAGATAGGGATTCTCCTCCAAAGCCTTGTAAGGCATGAAGCCCTGCTGACACCTCGATTTCAGACTTCTGGCCTCCAGAACTATGAGAGAACACATTTCTGTTGTTTTAAGCTATCCAGTTTGTAGTAATTTGTACTGGCAGCCCTAAGAATCAAATACAGTAGCAGACTTCCCTGGTGGTGCAGTGGTTAAGAATCCGCCTGCCAATGCAGGGGACACAGGTTCGATCCCTGCTCCAGGAAGATCCCACATGCCGCAGAGCAACTAAGCCCGTGCACCACAACTACTGTGCCTGTGCTCTAGAGCCCGCAAGCCACAACTACTGAGCCCGCGTGCCACAACTACTGAAGCCCGTGCGCCTAGAGCCTGTGCTCTGCAACAAAGAGAAGCCACCTCAATAAGAAGCCCGTGCACCGCAACAAAGAGTAGCCCCCGCTCACAGCAACTAGAAAAAGCCCACGCGCGCAGCAACGAAGACCCAACACAGCCAAAAATAAATAAATTTATTAAAAAAAAAAAAGAGAATCAAATATGGTAGTGAATGTAGATCCTATTTCAGAATACAGCTTAATTTAAATAAAAACAGAATAACTGCAAATGACCCATATTTGAAGCACTACAGGTGCACCTCCCTGGGGGCAAGTTTAATGAATAAAAGTCTTAATTCATAGACAAGATGAATTAGAGAGCAAGGACCTTCTCAAAATGATTCACCACAAGATCTCCTTAAAGAACAAGATTCAATTTAGCAAAGTGTGTTTACCCACAATATTTCATCCCACACTTAGCAGAATAAGATACAATTATAAAAACCACTATCCTTGAATCAATCATAGTCCTTTTCTTCACCGCATAAAAAGAGCCGGCCTGCTTATTTATTAGACATTTCCCTTTGTGATCTTGTTTTAAAGTAAATTAGTTCATTGAAGTATAACCTACATACAGAAAAGTTTCCTACATACATAACTGTGTGGCTCAGTGAATTTTTACAAATTGTTCATACCCATGGAATCAAAAAGAAATAGAATGTGATCAGCATTCTAGAAGTCTCTCTCCTGCCTCCCTACCAATCACTACCCCTCCCCCATGAGAGGTAGCCATCATTTTGGCCCGTTTTGAATGTTATATAATGGAATCACAAAGTATTTACTCTGTGTTGGCTTGTTTGCCCAACATCTCTGAGATTTATCCATGTTGTTGCATGTACGGTAGTTTATAGTTTTGTATTTCTGTGTAAACATAACACTATTTATCCATTCTACTGCTGATAAAATTTGGGTTGATTCCAGTTTTGTGGCCATTAAAATAATGCTTCTATGAACATCCTTATATGTGCCTCTCAGTGTACATATGAACACATTTCCTTCTGGATATTCAACACACTAGTGTTGAATTATGAATGCATTAGATACCCATGCATACTATAGGCTTTCTGACATAGTCAATTTTAGCCGTTTTGATGGATTTGTAGTGGTATTTCACAGTGGTTTTAATTTGCATGTCTATGGTAATTAATGATGTTGGGTGCCTTTCAAATACTTTCAAATACTAATTGTCCATTTGGTAATCCTCTTTGGCGACGTGCCTGTACATGTCTTCCCATTTAACAAAAAAAAAAAAAAATGGGTTGCCAACTCTAACACATTTTTAGCTTCAGGTTTTCCATGTAAGCATTTTACAAAGATCATGTGATAAACATTTCAGCTAGCCGAGTACTATAACAAGAGGCTGAGAAGAACAGGAATTTCTGTCTTGCTATGTGGTTAGATTACCTCCCTTTTTTGTTAGACAGACGAGAGCCTTGAAAAAAGACATGGGAGCTGGGTCTTGAGGACAGAGGTCCATTTGGGGCCACAAAACTGGAGATATGGCTGCAAACATGCTGTGGAATTCCCCTGGAAGCCAGTTGGAGAATATTTTAAATCCTTAATGTCCATGTCAGCAGCCACATCTCTTTCCCTCTATCTCCTTTCTCATAAGTAATTTGAATGCAGCACAAATGATTCAGGGTGCTTTTTCTCAGCTTGTGAGGAACTCTTCCATCAGTGATCACATAGTCTTGATACATGGAGGTAAGGTTTTTTCAGCATGAATCCCTGCAATGTTCTTCTATGCCCTTTCTTTTCCTAGTGAAAAGAACTGATTTTCTTTCTAATTTTTACTTCGCTTTTAGAGAAAATCTTTTGTTCTAATAAACATGATTTGTTGGCTTAGATCTGGTTTCTGTCCATAGTGATGCTCTGTTCATCACTGGAATGACCAATTTGAACTAGTTTGTCTTTGTTGATGGTAAAATGATGCAATTTTCCAGAATTCAGGCTGTGCAAAAAGTACCTAAAATAGTAGTTTGAGTTCTCTTGAAGAGTGAAGAAACTTTTATACTTAATAGAGAGATCACCGCTCCTATCGGCATTTCAGACCTTGGGTTTAGAGGTAGCTGTGCAGGAAAACCCTGGGGAAAAGATCTGCAGACTTGAAAATGCAGTCCTCAGGCATTTTTATTAGGTAAGTTTCCCAAATATTAGTTTGAAGTGTTACCTCTGAGACACCCCAGAGCAGGCTCAGTCTCAGGGGAAGCTACATGTAAATCAGGAAGGGCAAATTTTCACCACTGAGTAAGCCTCTCCCCCCAGGACAGACCTAAGTTTCTACCTGGGGCTTATACCCTGAATCTAGGGCCAGAAATCACAACCAAAGCTGGTGACAAATAGCTTTGTTAGTTCTGCTTGCAAAATATATCGAATTAAATAATAAAGGATATGCACAAAGATTTGCAGACAAGGATGGTCATATAAGCATTATTTATAATGGTAAGATATCGCCAATTACCTAAATATTAAACAACAAAAGATCAGAGTTATATGTTTTTCTTGTTTTTGCTTATATGTATTTTCTTTCTGTTTTTCTTCAATTTCTTATTTAAGATTTTTTTAAATTAAGTGATACTAAAAATCAAGTTAGGTTACCAAAGAAAAGAATACAGGAGAGAAATTGCCAAGAAGTATTTTGTAATCTTTGAAATAGACCTTTAGGATGGAGCTGTGTGGGGCTGGGATTTCCAGTTTGAAATAACTTCCTTCAGAAAAGGAGGACAATGAAATAACAGATGAGGCAGCTGGTTGCTGCAGAGCCTTTCGTTTGACAGAAAACAGTAACAATCGATTTGTTCTTGGGCCTAGTGATAGTTACCATTTAAGTGCTAATAGATGTCAGGCCATGTGCCAGATACAATCCTTACGTGTATCACCTAATTTGGGCAAAGATGTGATACAGGCACATTTCATGATCAACACCTCCATCCCCCAGCAACTCCATCCTTCCTATCTACACTATGTTGCCAATCCCCGACTCCCAACCCTCTAAGTTAGGGGTTGAGTGCCACCATGCTGCCCTCCTGTTCACCAGAATTATTACCTCATCTCTGACAGTCATCTGGAGTGTTCTGTACCTTCTCCCCTGCCCCACAGTCACCTTATACAGCAAAGTCACTTGTTCATTCATTCTTCCATTCAACAGTGAGTCAAGACCCAGCAGGCCATCTCCAGAATCAAGCACTTCCTCTCTCCGCCCTCCTAGCCTTGGCACACACACAAGCTCTGATCTACACAGACATGGCTTCCAACTCCAAATCCCTGTGCTGCCAACTTGTAGCTGGATGGGACCTTGGGCAAATCACCAACTACCATAAGCCACATTGCCCTTCTTTCTAAGAATGGGTTTACTAATGGTAACTGTTTTATAGGCTTAATGCGAGGGTTAAATTAAATAAGACACTTCACCAAAAGCTCTTACACAAAACCCGACATACAATTTAGTTCAACTGATTATAACTGAACTGAAATAGTGGCCCATCAAATCAGGTTCCTGAAAGAAAAATTTATTGTGTTAGTTGCAATATTTGGAAAGTGTCTGAAAATGAACCACATAAATGGAGCCTTTTGGTAAGTATATAAATACTGAGTTTCTGTTGATGTCATTTTGTCCCCAATCATCCCAAATTATCATTTTATAAAGGGCTAATGGAGAGCCTTCTGTTCTGGGAAGTAACCTCCTCTAGCAAATGTTTCTCTGACCTGCCTTTCTCTCTGAGGTATAATCTTCTGGTTTCCTTGTTGGATTCCTCCCAACAAGATTTAAAATGAGATATTATGTTATATCATACTCAAAAAATTTGGCAGAGTATTTGAAAAAAAGGAAGGACCCTCTGAGATGATCCCTCCTATTGCTCCTCCATCTTTAATATGCACACAAATCAGCTGGGGTTCATATTAAATCAAACACAGCTGCTGATTCAGCAGATCTGGGTTTGGGCCTGAGTTGCATTTCTAAGAAACTCCCACGTGATGTGATGCTGCTGGTCCAGGGATCACACCTTGAGAAGCACAGCCTCAGAGCTGTGAACAACCACAAACAACAACAAACGAGACTCGTTTCCTGAATAAATTCTTCCTCTTTGTCCTCCACTTGCCTCCCTATATCCAGCTCTCCCACTTCACCCCTTATTTTTTATAAATGTATTTATTTATTTATTTTTGGCTGCTTTGGGTCTTCGTTGCTGCGCGCGGTCTTTCTCTAGTTGTGTCGAGTGGGGGCTGCTCTCTGTTGCGGAGCACAGGCTCTAGGTGCGCAGGCTTCAGTAGTTGAGGCACGCAGGCTCAGTAGTTGTGGCTTGTGGGCTCTAGAGTGCAGACTCAGTACTTGTGGCACACACGCTTCGTTGCTCCGCGGCATGGGAGATCTTCCCAGACCAGGGATCGAACCTATGTCCCCTGCACTGGCAGGTGGATTCCTAACCACTGCGCCACCAGGGAAGTCCCTCATGCGGTTATTTTAAATGCAAACTTCTATATGCAACATCGCTGTTTCCCAAACAAATACAATCTGATTCTTTTTAAAAGAAAAAAGTAAAATCATACCAATCCATAAACTTTACTTAAATAACTTTTATGGTGTATTTATTTTTATCATGATATTAATAAAATGCCAATATAAAATCAGGCAAACATTTCTTCTACTTATAAATTTTGTGTAACTATAAAAATTAAAAACTAAATCCAAACAAAACTAAAAATTCACACTAATATAAATAATAATCGGAGAGGTATTGCTGTTTGCTGACCCTGAATCACCACTTGCAAATTTACTTGAGTTGTTCATATAGTGCGCCATGCTATTATGTGGCCTTCCCTTGGCAGGAAATCAGAATTTATGTGTAAGGTTTGCCTTTACTCTTTAGCCTGTGACAATCAAAATAGTTCTTCTTGGCTCCAACAGAGTCATAAACACCAATGCAAAGACAGGCCTTGGCATTGCATGGCAATACTTTGTTATAAGGAGAAACAGATGATTCAGAACATGCTTATATTGTTTTTGTTAGATTTTCATCAAAACAAAAATCACAATACTGAAATACCCTCACAGAAAACAAGTCATTCCCTACTACTCAGCCATAAAAAAGAATGAGATAGTACCACTCGCAGCAATATGGCTGGAGATTATCATACTAAGTGAATTAAGCAAGAAGGAGAAAGACAAATACCATATATCACTTATACGTGGAATCTAAAATATGACACAAATGAGCCTATCTATGATATACAGAATCATGGACATAGAGAACAGACTTGTGGTTGCTAAGAGGGAAGGGGCTGGGGAGGGATGGAGTGGGAGTTTGGGGTTAGCAGATGTAAGCTATTATATATAGAATGGATAAACAACAAGGTCCTACTGTATAGCAGGGGCACTATATACAATATCCTATGATAAGCCATAATGGAAAGAATTTAAAGAAAAAAGAATATATATTTGAATCACTTTTCTGTACAGTGGTGATTAACACAACATTGTAAATCAACTGTACTTCAATTTTAACATTTTTTTTTAAATGAATTAAAAAAAAAAAAGCAAACAAGTCATTCCCTAAAGACAGGGCCATGGATTCCAGGCTTAGGCGGACACCACAGGTAGAAAAGCTCCACTCTGTGACAGGGAATCCTGAGCTGTCCTGACTTGACCAGACATGCCCCTCGAACCCTAGTCCAATACTCCTCGCACTGTCCCGCGGTGCTAATGACTCATAGTTTGCTGTGTTGCTTGATTCTCCCCCTCACGACCTTGCAAGGAAGACAGAGCATAACCCTGAATTGCAGTGAGGAAATGGAGGCTGACAGCTCTAGGTGAGCCCTGCCATATTCCCATAACAGAACCTGACGGCGTCAAGACTAAAACCAGTTCTTCCAAGTCCAACTTACATCTTCTTTCCTACATCACAAGACTCCCCTGGCATTATCACTAGAGGAAGCATTCTGGAGACAATATAAACCTGGGACTTTTTAAATAGCTCTTCTTATGATCAAACAACCAAATGTTTTCCACCCATTTCACTGCCACTAATCCAAAACAGCCTCAGTGCCCTTTCCCATATAATTCATGTCTATTTTTCCTCTTCTCTTTATCCTCTTCAATAGGAAACACGAAGTCCCGGGCACACAACTGGGTATGACACAATCTAGCTGCCACCCACCACGAGGCTTCTGCCCATCATCTAAAAACAGACATCCCCTTCCTCCTTCATTTCTACAGAACAAGCACGGTGTTTTTATAATCACACCAGCTTTCCATATCCTTAGCACATTCACAAATGTCATTAAGAATGACACATTTCTTTTCCAGGTGGAACTTTTCAAACAAAGCTCTAAAAACAATTACAATAAAATGATGACACCTGCCACTCACTGAGCGTTTGTTTCCTGCTAGGCGTTATGCTAAAAACGCGCACGTGTCTCTTCTCGAGGCCATGTCCCTAGGAAGCAGATACTATCTTACTCCCATTTTGGAGACAGTGAAGTGAGTTTAGAGAGTGCCAGTGTTAACACAGCTGGTAACTAGTGGAGCCAAGAATCAAACTCTAGTCTTTTAAGTGCCAGTAACACATGCATTTCATCATTAAGCTAATATTACTTGCGAAAAATTGCCAATTTCCCCTGGCTATAGGGCATAGCTCCTTCCCCTGAAAATGTGCAGCCCTTCAACTATATCTCTCTTACCCTATTTAGCACTTCTGACCTTGCACTATCCTGATTTGTTAGTTGTGCTCAACAATCCTTGAGGGTCTCATACAGGGATTAGAGCACTGCTGTACCTATAATATACTTTCAGTAAACGTCTATCCTTCTTTTTTTTTTTGGCTAGCTGGCTGGATGGGTAGGTGGGTGGATGGAGAGGACCCAGTTGCTTTCCTCTGCCCAGCATTCTTATTTCTGGAACTGCATCCACAACGACCACCACCTATTCTATGAGTGGTCAACCATGGTGTCCACTCCCTTCCTTGGTCACATGAACAGAAGTATTTCCAAATTTCCCTGCAATAGCAATTGACCCAGAAAGGGCAGCTGATCCAAGTAAACTCCTTCCCTGTAGACATTTTCATGATAAAAGGTTGGTAGAAAAAAGAAGGTATGGAGGTCATTAGTGTTAGTCACGAAGTATTTTTTAGCTCTCTGCCTTCAAGGCATACAGGGAGTTTATACTTCCCAGCTTCTCTGAACTTAGATGTGGACAAGTAACTTGCTTCGGCCTAGAGATGTAAGCTGGTGTCCCTTCTGGAAGAACCTGTGTAGGCCTATTTGTGATTCTCCAAGTTCCCATCCCACTGTTGCAATGATCAAGGAAGCATATGTTAAGATGAAACCTCCCTCAACCTGGGTCTCTGAAAGACTGTATGAGAACAAGGCCCAGACAAAGCACAGTGGACATGCAGCTAAGCACGAAATAAGACTGGGGAGTTGTTTGTTATAGCAGCAACACCTAGCTCATCCTGAGGGACAGAGAATAGATGCTGCACAGAAAAAACAATACTTCATCCTCTAAATAGTAAGAAGCTTTAACCATAAAATTTCAACTCCTAGACCCTTCCTAAATAGGAGCTTTCAAGCGCACACTCAGAGCAGGCTAAAGATACTGATTTTGTTATTGTTTCAAAGGATCGATTCAATTGTGGCCCAATATCAAACACGATGTGCTCATTCTCTTAAGATACCTGTGTTGTTAAATAATATTGAGGAAATGATTCCAATTGCTGTATTTCCTTCTTTGTTATCTGCCAAGAATATACCCCAGAATGGTGTCGGAGCAGCTGGCAAGAACCTTTGCAAAAAGCTAGAATCTCCACTATTAACTGGTTGCTTGTGACTCAGCGTGGGGGGGTGGGGGGGGCAAGCAGCCAACACAATGGAAGGCAGATCACTGCCCATTAAATCTAACAGTGAGACAAAGAAAAGGGGCAAATGAGGTTGTTAACAGGCAACTGGAATTAGACTGAATTCACCAGTAATACCAACCAGAGAAATAAATGGCTTCTCTCCACCACTTAGAGGAAGAAGAGGTAAAGGGTGTGACGGATGGGTCTGTATTAGAAAAAAAAGGATCACAGGGTTTTTGGTTAATGATGGCTCCGTGTCAGACATAACATGGGAACGGCTCTCACCCACCTTTGAGAGCCCACACCTTGTGTTATCCCTCAGTAATTCCTTCAGCAGCCTGTGTCTGAAAGCTTTGTCTTTGTCTAAATTGACTTAGCGGTCATACGATCTCAGGCTGATTACCTAAAATCTCTGCGCCTCAATTTCTCCATCTATAAATCAGGACTAAGACTGTCGTAAAGATTAAATGCAAACAAAATGTGAAGAGCTCAGCAAGGCCTGGCACATAGTAAGAGCTCAATAAATGTTTAGTTAACTATCATTATAGTTTTTACGTCTTCTTTGGAAGGATCTTGTGCATCTACCTGTGTTGGCTAGCCCTTTCCTTTCTAACTTTTCAAGGGCTCAAGCCTTTATTTTCTTTCACTCTTTTATTCAAGGACATTGCATTATGTGCCAGGCACTGTCCTCATAGACTGTTGACAGTGATGAATGAGACAGACTTCCTTGTCCCCAATAGTCAATACATAGAAGGTAATGCAATCAGAATGTAATGCAAAAAAGGGCCATGGCACCAGGGAAGAGGGTTCCAGTGGTCTTACCCTGAGTAGGTGATATTTGAATGGCACCCTCTTCCCAAGCTCAGCTCCACCCCCAACAGGAACTGCAAACATCACTCTACAGATATTAGGAAACTAAAGCAAAACTCCCCACCCAGCTTTCAGTGCTATGAAAACTGGCCTGAAGGAAAGAGCTCCAGGAGGCATGGGTAAACTCTAAGGCACTGGAATTGATGGCCTGAGATAGGCATGGTTTTCTTGCTTGTGTACTGCAGATATTCATACCAAAAACCATAAAAATAGAGCTTCTGTTCTAATAAAATTGGGAAAATGATTCCAACTGCTGTATTTCCCTCTTTCTACAATTTCTGCGATAGTTTCTCACTGCATGCTCATGTCATAAAGTTTCATTTGACAGCCTCCCTACATTTAGAATTTGTACTTATTGCTCCAGCAAAACTTGTACATTTTATTAGCATGACCATACATCCTGATTTGGCTAGGATAGAGCAGCTTTATTCCTGTTGTCCTAGGGTAATTATTAATAGCATTACCTTTCACTTGCAAAGGTATTTCAGCTTGAATGGTAAATGCAATTATACAGTCAACCTAATTTTAGTAAATCTAACATTTAAAAGAAGAAGTTTAAGGATATTTTGATGCTGAAGATACCTTAAGGGCTTCCCTGGTGGTGCAGTGGTTGAGAATCCACCTGCCAATGCAGGAGACACGGGTTCGAGCCCTGGTCCAGGAAGATCCCACATGCCGCGGAGCAACTAAGCCCGTGTGCCACAACTATTGAGCCTGCACACCTAGAGCCCGTGCTCCGCAACAAGAGAAACCACCACAATGAGAAGCCCGTGCACCACAACGAAGAGTAGCCCCCACTCGCCACAACTAGAGAAAGCTTGCATGCAGCAACGAAGAACCAACACAGCCAAAAATAAATAAATTAAATAAATTTTTTTACAAAAGTACCTTAAAATTATAAGAGAAGTTGGACTCATTTTCAATATCATTCATATCATAGCTTGACAGAATCATAGTGATAATAAAATTATTTACCATTTATTAAAAAGGAAGTATGCTAGTCATTATGGTAAGGACTTTGCTCATTTTATTTCATGTATAAGCTTTATGGTTTCATTTTTAACAGGTTTCTACAGATGTGGAAATAAGGTACAAGACAGAGCAATGGCTCATTGAGGAATCATCCAGGGGTAGGTGGAATGATGTTGTGGAAGGAAGACACAATCATGGTACCCAGAGGGGATGGAGAATTTACTAGAAGCAAAAGAGGCCAGCAATTAGGCACAAGGCAGAGAAAACAAAGTCTGCTTCATTCAAGGCCAAGCATACTCCTTGGCTAGCACGTTGCAGAAGTTGAAACACTAACACTTCTTGGCTTTGGAGCCTGAGTCAAATATTCAGCTGCCCAGATGGTTACGTGAAGCCCTAAAGTCCACTGACTCTAGAACACTGGGATACAAGCCTTTGCAATAATAAAGTTTCTTCTCATTTCAACTATCCTCCTCCCCTCTCCCCACCCCCAGCTTTTCCTTGGCCATACACTACCTTTTTAGAGCTCTCTAGAGCAATATCAAATTATAAAGATAAGCATGACATTTAAAAATCCAAGGGTCATTAAAAATGGATTCAGAAGATATCATGGCCTGCAAAATCCATGATATGGCTCAGTTGCAGAAGACTAATTTCCCATCTCTGCTCAGATTAGTCTACTGGCTAATACCATGAAGTGTGGTCAATGGATCTGAGCAGTGGGAGATGGGTTCCGATCTCTCCTCTCGCATTATTCACGTTCTCACTGCCACTAGCACCGGAGCCTCATTTCCAACATCATGATTCATCTAATCCCTCCAGGTTTCCAAAACTAATCACTTCTTCAGAAAGTTTAATTTAATCTAATTTAACGTAATACTGCCCTCTTGTGCCTCACCACACAAGGGGCCTTTTTGGGCAACAGATTATTTTTAATTAAAGATAAAATTTATAATTTCAGCACCTTATCGAAAATTATGCTGAAGAGCAGAGGGTATATTTCTTGTTTATCTCCCTTCATCATTTATCCCAGTCTTTTTTTATACTGGTTTCCATCATTGATAACTGCAGACCAAGAAAATCAACTCTAAAGGCAGATTTTAACATAAATCCACATGTGATTATTTTAAAGTAGCATATGGACAGAAATAGCAAACAATGAATCCAGGCTGCCCAGGAATGAGGAGTGCAGGAGAAACTGAGTAAGAAATCAGGAAATGAAAAGAAAGTTGTTAAATAGACTCACCACAGCTGGCTTAGTGATTTCAATCTACTTGGTTAATGGGAAAAACAATCAGAGAGAGTCCTTTAATTGTCTTTCTGCTGAGTTCCTTTCCACATCTCCATGTTTGCAGAGATTAATTAGGAGCTCCAATCAAAACCTAAAACTAAACTCAATAAGATCAGAGAATTTTTTTTTTAATGGTGGTGTGCTCTGCAGACTTCGGAGCAGTGTGTCTCATAAAACTGATGGTCAGTGCTTCCAGTTTGCAAAAGATTATTTGTAAAAAATAAGTAAGGTAAGGGCAGAACCTAACATCAAATAACACACAAATTGCCACTTTTTGAGTCATATTCCTAGCTCAAAAATTGGGTCTTAGTATTCTTCTCTTGATTAGTCATCACTCAGCACTCTGGGCAAGAAATGATGGGCAAGAAAATGATCCAGGAAACCTTGAATGCTCTATAAATCACAGAAGCAAAAAGGATGCAACCAAGCTGACTTCTAAGATAAGGTGAAACAGAAAGGTACTGCATAAATGCCTCTGGTGGTGAGCTCTTCTCTTCCAGGGACAGAACTTCTGAGAATTGTATTTCCATTTGATTTTTTAACTTCAGCATCCATCTCTGTGGTTATCTTAGAAGATGGACACTCTGGCTAGGATAAGATGTCTGAGGATTGCACACACAGCAGGGATGCCTAAAAAATCCACTCTATGTGCTTCTCTTCCACTCCCTGACTTATCCCCTACTAGGCCATACTTTGCTTTCTGACGAACTCTTTCTACCAAGTCCAGAAGTTTCAGCTTTGCCCAGGGCTTGGTACATTCCCCATGTCTTGAATGACCAAGAAGCCCCCTTTCCCTTTATCTTCTATTTCCACTTTTTTGTTTTTGTCTTAAATATTGTGCCCCCTGCTGGTCTCTTTCACACAGAGCCCCCTCAGTGTTGCAGGAGAGACAAGCAAAAGTATTTTGAGAGGTGATAATAGGGTCATCTTACCTGGTTTAGCAGTTGGGGACAGGTTTCCCTGAGGGACTTTCACTCTCCCTGAGAAAGGGCACCTGATAGTGGGTAGGGAAAAGGAGAGGAAGATCATTTCCAAAGAGAGGCACAGCAAAGGTGAAAATCATAATAAAAGAAGGAGTTCAATGTGTTGAGAGAATTTAAAAACAGAGTTAAAATCAAATAAGCAGGGAAGGGAAACAATGTCACAAAATGAAACTGGGAAGGTCAATTTTGTGCCATTTTTCAGGGGAGAATAAGAATTCTTATCATCATTATACTATCAGGCTCCTCTGTCTTGATTCTTAGTACCTCCGTTTTCAGGGCACACAGAGTTCTGTACCCAGCAATTCCCTCCACCTATCAAAACTACATCTCAGTCACACAGCTGATAAAACTCAGTCACATGGAGAAGCGACTGCAAAAGTATGGCGAGTCACAGTAGTTTCTGAAGTCTCAGGAAACTACAGAACCCATGGAATCTGTAGATGGCCTGACTTCAAACCCAATGCTTCACTCTGGCCTTCAGTTTCCTCACCTGTAAAGTGCAAGTATTAATAGTACCTTTCTCACAAGGCTTCTGTGAGGATTACCAAGATGTTAAAGTAAACTGCTTAGTACAGTACCTAGAGTGTCACAGCAAAACAGTCTTAGCCAATATTGCATTTCAATTATGGAAAGAGCTTTAGGCAGGAAGAACAAATCCTGGTGGCATTTTAGGTAAGAGTGAACTGGAAAAGGGATATGCCTTTTGTTCACCTTGGAGTCACGTGCAGATCTCCAACTTGGCACATCGAAAGACCAGGTTTACTACCTCACAGAGCAAAGCAAGGTACACTTCACGAACCCACAGCAGTCGAGGCTGAGCTTGGAGCCAGCTGGCCTGGCAGCCAAGCCCACCCACCAGTGTCCCTATAGCAATCGTGACCAAACCACAATTGAGAGGCAAACAGAGGGGATACCCCTGGAGCGCCTGGCTCTGGTGACCAAGGGGTATTGTGCCACTGGGCCACACAGGACACCTTGTATATAAGGCCACTCTTTCAAGACTGGGAGATTGTAGGTAGTATACCTAATGCATAGAAACAACCACAGAGAGTTAGGCAAAATGAGGAGACAAAGGAAAACCTTGCAAAAAAAACGACAAGACAAAAACCTCCGAAAAAGAACTAAACAAAATGGAGATAGGCAATTTACCAAATAAAGAATGCAAATTAATAGTCACAAAGATGCTCACTGAACTCAGTGAGAACTTCAACAGAGATAGAAAATATTTTTTTAAATCTGATCTAAAGAATACAATAAGTGAAACAAAAAATACTTCATGAGGAATCAACAACATATTAGAGGATGCAGAAAAACAGATGAGCAATGTGGAAGACTGCATAGTTAAAATCACCCAATTGGAATAGCAAAAAAGAAAAAAAAGTTTTTTTTAAATGAGTATAGTTTAAGGGACCTCTGGGATAACATCAACCATACTAACATTCACATTACAGGAGTCCCAGAAGGAAGAGATAGAGAAAGGGGAATAGACCCTATTTGAAGAAATAATAGCTGAAACTTCCCTAACCTGAGGAAGGAAACAGACATCCAAGTCCAGGAAGCACAGAGAGTCTCAAACAAGATGAACCCAAAGAGACTCACACCAAGACACATTATTATTAAATTGTCAAAATTTAAAGATAAAGAGAGAATCATAAAAGCAGCAAGAGAAAAATGACTAGTAAGGTACAAGGGAACCTACATAAGACTGTCAGCTGATTATTCAGCAGAAATTTATAGGCCAGAAGAGAATGTCATGATAGATTCAAAATGCTGTAAGAAGAAGACTAACAACCAAGAAAACTCTACCCAGCAAGGTTATCATTCAGAATTGAAAAAGAGATAACATTTCCCAGACAAGCTAAAAGAGTTCATCATCAGTAAACCAGCCTTACAAGAAATGCTAAAAGGACTTCTTTAAATGAAAAAGAAATGGGAATAATTAGACACAAGAAAATTATGAATCTCACTGATAAAACAAACCTACAGTAAAGGCCATGGGTCAACCATCTTTAAAGCTAGGATGAAGTTTAAAGCACAAAAGTAGGAAAATCATCTATGTCTCTAATAATTAGTTAAGCCATACACAAAATAAAAAGATGTAAAATATGATGTCACAAACATAAAACTTTGGTGGGGGCAGTAAAAATGCAGTGCTTTTAGAATGAGCTCAAACTTAAGTGACCATCAACTTAAAATAGACTACTATATACACAGGTTGTTATATACGAACCTCATGGTAACCACAAACCAAAAACCTGTAAAAGATATACAAGAAATAAAGAGAAAGGGCTACAAACACAAAACTAAAGAAACCATCAAATCCCAAGGGAAGACAGAAGAACAAGAGAAGAGAACAACTACCAAAAAAAGAAAAAGAACACAATGAACAAAATGGCAATAAGTACATACCTATCAATGATTACTTTCAATGTAAATGAACTAAATGCTCCAATCAAAAGACACAGGGTGGCTGAATGGATGAAAAAAACAAGACCCATCCATATGCTGTATATAAGACATTCACTTCAGATCTAAAGACACACACAGACTGAAAATGAAAGAATGGAAAAATATATTCCATGCAAATGGAAATAAAAAGAAAGGTGATGTAGCAGTACTTACATCACACAAAACAGACTAAAAAAAAAAAAAGGCACTGCAACAAGAGACAAAGAAGGCATTACATAATGATAAAGGGATCAATCCAACAAGACAATACAACACTCATAAGTATCTATGGGCCCAACATAGAAGCACTTAAATAAAAGAAGCAAATATCAACAGACATAAAGGGAAAAATGGACAGAAATACAATAAAAGTAGGGGACTTTAACACCCCAGTTACATCAATGTAAAACAGAAAATCAAGTAAACATGGGACTTAAATGACACATTAGATCAGATCAATATATATTGTATCTTACTAGATATATAAAGAACATTCCGTCCGAAAGCAGGAGAGTGAACGTTCATTTAAAGCGCACATGGAACATTCTCCAGGAAAGATCACGTTAGGCCACAAACAAGTCTCAATAAATTTAAAAAGACTGAAATCATATCAAGCATCTTTTCCAACTAAAACAGTATGAAACTAGAAATCAACTACAAGAAGGAAAGTGGAAAAAACCAAAAACACATGGAGGCTAAATAACTGCTTCTGAACAACCAATGGGTCAACGAAGAAATCAAAAAATACCTGGAGACGTAAATACAACAATCCAAAATCTATGGGCAGATAATCAACAAGGACCTACTGTATAGCACAGGGAACTCTACTCAATATTCTGTAATAACCTATATGGGAAAAGAATCTGAAAAAGAATGGATGTATGTATATGTATAACTGAATCACATTGCTGTACACCTGAAACTAACACAACATGGTAAATCAAGTATACTACAATATAAAATAAAAATTAAATTTAAAAAAATCTATGGGCAGCAAGAAAAGCAGTTCTAAGAGAGAAGTTCATAGTGATATCACAGGAAACAAGAAAAATCTCAAATAAACAATCTAAACTTACACCTAAAGGAACTCAAAAAAGAAGAACAAATAAAGCCCAAGTTAGCAGAGGAAGGAAATATAAAGATCACACCATAAATAAATGAAATAGAGACTAAAAAAACAATAGAAAAGATCAATGAAACTAAGAGCTGATTCTTTAAAAAGATAAACAAAAGAAGTTACAACCAAACATCACAGAAATACAAAGGATCATAAGAGATTACTACAAAAAATTATATGCCACCAAATTGGACAACCTATAAGAAATGGATAAATTCTTAGAAACATATAATCTTCCAAGACTGAATGAGGAAGAAATAGAAACTCTGAACAAATCAATTACTAGTAATGAAACTGAATCAGCAATCAAAAAGCTCCCAACAAACAGAAGTCCAGGACTAGCTGCCTTCACAGGTGAATTCCACCAAACATTTAAAGAAGAGTTAATACCTATCCTTCTCAAAATATTCCCAAAAAATGCATAAAGGAAGACTTCCAAATTCATCCTACATGGCCAGACTTACCCTGATACCAAAACCAGATAAAGACACTACAAAAAAAGAAAATTACAGGCCAATATCACTAATGAACACAGATGCAAAAATCCTCAACAAAATATTAACCAACCGAATTCAACAATACATTAAAAGGATCATACACCAGGATCAGTGGGGCTTATTCCAGGGGTTCAAGGATGCTTCAATATGTGCAAATCAATCAATGTGATACACCACATTAACAAACAAAGGATAAAAATCATATGATATCTCAATAGATAGAGAAAAAGCTTTTGACAAAATTTAACATCCATTTCTGATAAAAAAAAACTCTCAACAACATGGGTACAGAAAGAATATACCTCACCATAATAAAGGTGATATATGACAAACCCACAACTAATATCATACTCAACAATAAAAAGCTAAAAGCTTTTTCTCTAAGGTCAGAAACAAGACAAAGATGCTCATTATCACCACTCTTTAACATAGTATTGGAAGACCTAGCCAAAGCAATCATAAAAGAAAAAGAGATAAAATGCATCCAAATTGGAAAGGAAGAAGTAAAACCATCACTACTTGCAGATGACATACTATATATAGAAAACCCTAAAGACTCCACCAAAACAAAAAACAAACAAAAAAACAAAACAAAACCTATTAGAATGAATAAAGGAATTAAGTAAAGTTGCAGGATACAAAATCAATATACAGAAATCTCTTGCATATCTAAACACTAATAAAAAACTATCACAAAGAGAAATGAAGAAAACAATTCTAATTACAGTTGCATCATAAAGAATAAAATACCTAGAAATAAACTTAACCAAGGTTAACCAAGAGCTGTACTCTGAAAACTGTAAGACGGTGATGAAAGAAATTGAAGGCAACACAAATAAATGGAAAGATATACTATGCTCATGAATTGGAAGAATTAATATTGTTAAAAATGTCCATACTACCCAAAGCTATTTACAGATTCAAGGCAATCCCTATCAAAATACCAAGAGTATTTTTAATAGAACTGGAACAAATAATTCTAAAATCTGTATGGAACCACAAAAGACCCTAAAGAGTCAAAGCAATGAATATGAAGAACAAAGCTAGAAGTATCATACTCCCTGATTTCAAACTATACTACAAGGACATAGTAATCAAAACTGTATGGTACTGGCACCAAAACAGACATAGATCATTGGAACAGAATAGAAAACCCAGAAATAAACCCACATTTATATGGTCAATTAATTTATGACAAAGGTGCCAAAAAAATACAGTGGGGAAAAGACAGTTCCTTTAATAAATGGTGTTGGGAAAACTGGACAGATGCAGAAGACTGAAATTGGACCACTTTCTTGCATCATATACAAAAATAATCTCAAAATGGATTAAAGACGTAAATGTAAGATGAAACTGTAAAACTCCTAGAAGAAAACACAGGCAGCACGCTTTTTTTTTTTTTTTTTTTTTTTAGCATGCTCTTTGACATTGGTCTTAGCAATATTTTTGAAATGTCTCCTGAGGCAAGGTCAACAAAAGCAAAATTTAACAAATGGGATCAAATCAAACTAAAAAGTTCTGCACAGTGAAAGAAGCCATCAACAAAACAAAAAGGCAGCCTACTGAATGGAGGTTATCTGCAAATGATATATTCAATAAGGGGTTAATATCCAAAATATATAAAGAACTCATATAACTCAACATCAAAAAACAAAAATTCTATTAAAAAGGGGGCAGAGGACCTGAACAGACATTTTTCCAAGGAAGACATACAGATGTCCAACAGACACCTGAAAAAGATGGTCAACATCACTAACCATCAGGAAACTGCAATTCAAAACCACAATGAGATACTAATCAATACCTTACATCTATCAGAATGGCTATTATCAAAAAGACAACATATAAGTGTTAGCAAGTATGTGGAGAAAAGGAAACCTTTGTGCACTGTTGGTGGGAATGTAAATATATGCAGAATATAAATATATGCAGCCACTATGGAAAACAGTGTGAAGGTTTCTCAAAAAATTAAAAATAGAACTACCATACTATACAGCAATTCCACTTCTGGGCATTTATCTGAAGAAAAGAAAAACACTTATTTGAAAAGAAAGAGGCACCCCTATGTTCACTGCAGCATTATTTACAACTGCCAAGATATGGAAGCAACCTATATGTCCATAGATAAATGAATGGATAAAGAAGACGTGGTATATACAATGGAATATTTTTCAGCCATAAAAAGGAATGAAATATTGCCATGTGCAACAACATGGATGGACCTAGAGTATACTATGTTAAGAGAAATAAGTCAGACAGAGAAAGACTGATACTATATGGTTTCACTTATATGTAGAATCTAAAAAACAAAACAAACCAACCAACAAAACAAAACAGACTCATAGATACAGAGAACACAACGGTGGTCACGAGAGGGAGGGGCATGAGAGGCTGGCGAAATAGGTGAGGGAGATTAAGAGGTACAAACTTCATGTTATAATATAAATAGGTCACAAGGATGTAATATGCAGCATAGGAAATATAGTCAATAATATTGTAATACCTTTGTATGGTGGCAGATGGTTACTAGACTCATTGCGGTGATCAATTTGTAACGTATATAAATGTCGAATCACTATGTTGTACACCTGAAACTAATGTATGTCAGCTATACTTCAATTAAAAAAGAAAAAGAAAAAAGAAATATATTAAATGCTAACATACAGAATAAATAATGATAATAAAACAAAGAACAAATCTGACCATACCAACTCCCTAAACAACAGCTTTTCAGTGGCATGCCATCCCTAGTAGATAAAGGATCTAACCATTACTGACAGACCATTTACAATGTTACCCCTGACCAGTAACTCCATAGAAATCCTTCACAAACTTTAATGGGCAGCACATTGCTTGAGGGTCTTGTCAAAATGCAGGTTCTGATTCAGAAGGTCAAGAGTGGGGTCTAAGATTCCGCATTTCTTACAAGCTCCCAGGTGATGCTGAGGCTCCGACTTCAAGGACCACACTTTGAGGAGCAAGGGACTACAGCTTTCCCTGACAAGCACGCCAAGCCTTCTTGGCTGACTGCCGATCTGGAAGGAGTACCCTTCTGTGCTGCTTTCAAGCAACCCATGAATACTTTAATCCTAATGCTCAGTACACTTGCATTTCTCCCTCACAGCTTGTAAGCTACTCTAGTGCAGGAAATTCTTTATCATTTATAGACCATGGACATTACCCAGTGCCAGGAATGGATAAGTGGACAGATGGATGGACAGATAGACGGACAGAGATAGACAGGTAGGTAGGTAAGAAGGTAGGTAGGTAGGTAGACAGATAGATAATGAATGCATCAGGGGCAGATCAGTCTTTCCATCTACACATGTACAGAACTTTTACTTGAATGAAATTCTTAGTTGTTTAAAATACATCTAGCTAAATGCATGGTGACACAATCACCATGTGTGCTCATTAAAATCTCACAAAAAAATGTCAAGCATCTTTAAGAGCAGAGCTCCTCTTCCCAAGAAGGGCACTATGCCCTCTATTTTGGTTTCCAACCATGCTAGAGAGGTCACAATATAGCCTGTTCTTAAAAAGTGGTTTGAGAGAGTCTTCTTCCACAGTGCTGTGTGTGGACTTTTTATTCACCCGTATGTAATCCACAAAGCGCATCTCAATTTCTACCACCACAGCTGCTGTGTTATACGCTAAATCACAGTAACAAGACCAGCCTTTATCAAGCACTTTTCACCATCCAGGAAACTCTGTCAAGCACTTTTACTTTAACTACCTCTTAGAAACTGCATAATGACCCTGATATATGACACAGTTAAAGAAACTGAGATTAAAGAGGTTAAGTTAGCCACACAAGGTCAAACAGCTAGAAGGAGATTGGAACTTGGAACCCAGGACTCTCTGACTCAGAAGCCATACTTTTATTCTCTACATCACAGTACCTCCCAAGGAACATGCTTTGGTCACCCATGGGCACATCAAAGCCTTTGGGACATCTGTTTGAATAGAACTTTGGATTTGTTACCACTTCAATGGATGTCCATTGGGCATGCTCATCATTGAAAATTCCTTGACAGAAGAAAATCTTTGTATTAGTTCCTAGCAGGTAAATCACACTCAACTTAGCCCCAGCTCCCATCCAGATCTCTGGAACCTCACCCTCCTGGACAGCCTTGCATTTCTTCACTTCCATGTCTTATTTTATTAAAGCAGTGAGGGAGAATCAACATGTACCTGGTAGTAAATGGCACATTAAACTACCCAAAGAATTCCACAAATCCTAAGTCTCCCCCAGACTAAAGGTGTTTTTCTTAGTGTTACAGCTTCTGGAATGATGATGCTTTCAGGTAAAAATCCCCAAATCTGCAGGTGTCCTCTTGTTATCTGTATGGCTGCTGCTGAGACCTCTCTTCATCTGACATTTAGACTAACTCGGTTTTAACCCACAATTACATTGCCCTCCCAATGTCTTCTACCACTTCTCCATCTCTCCTGTATCCCCAGCTTCTGCATGTGTTCTGTTTCCTCTGTCAACCCAGATGAGAAATTCGGTCCCTTGCCAGTTTCTGCAAAAGCAATGCTGAGAGCAAGGAAGAATTTATTAGAGGACAGGGGACCAGGAGAACAGTCACATCAGAGCTCCTGCCATCTCACCAACCTTTCTCCTTACTGCCCTCTCACTCATCTCCCAGAGAAGCCAGCCTAGTCCCTCTGGAGTATGCAGAATAAACACACCAGACACTGATGTTTATATAATCAGCAGCATTTCCCTCTTTTGCATTCTAATAGAACCCTGAAATTTTTAGGAATCCACGTATACAAGCAACTCTGCGCTTCAGAGGACGTTTCCTCCCTCCCCAGCTCCAACAGCAGGCTTGACATGTCAAAGAGGAATCCCATTCCCCTTCCAGTGATGTGTGCAGGTAGGGGCAGCAATTGATGGTCAATAAGTAGTGAGGGACGGTTTGCTGCAGGGCTTCTGGAAAAAGTGTCTTCATTCAAAGGAGACAACCAAAAAAAGAGACAGTTTCTTTTCTTCCCTCAGTCACGGTGATTAGACGTGACACCTGGAAGTGATGGAGCCATCTTGCTACCAGAGGAGAAGGAAGGTGAACTCATGAGATAGAGATAATACAGTAAGCTCACCAAGCTCATTTTATTTTCCTCCTGGGCACCCAGCAAACCTCAGTTAATAGCCTCCCCTGAAATTAGGCAGTGCCACAAAATTGAGCTCTGACCAGTGGATTATGGGTGGAAATTATGTTTACAGCTTCTAGGCCTGGCCTCTGAAACATCCTGCTTGATCCTCCACATTCTTGCTTTCTCCATCTGCAGGCTGGATTGTGCCTGCAGATGATTCTGCAGCCATGTTCAAGATGGCAGGGCTACAGCATCAAAGAAGGCAAGGTCCTTAGAGGCAGAAGAAGTCTCCATTTCCATAGAATGATTACATAAATGAGCAGTACTGTTGTATTGTGTGAAGCCACTGAGATCTCAGGACTAGTTTGCTGTAGCACATTATAGACTGAATGTTTGTGTCCTCCCCAAACTCATATGTTGAAATCTAATCGTCAGGGTCATGGTATTCAAGGTAAGACCTTGGCAAGGTAATTAGGTCATGAGGGTGAAGCCCTCATGAATGGTATTAGTGTCCTTATAAGAAGAGGCCAGAGAGCTTTTTCCCTCTCTTTCAGCCTCGTAAAGGTATAACAAGAAGTTAGCAGTCTGCAACCCAAAAGAGAGCCCTCAAAAGAACCATGGCCATGCTAGCACCCTCATCTTGGACTTCTAAGCTCCAGATTTCTGCTGATTTTAAGCCACTCAGTTTACGGTATTTTGTTACGGCAGAGCAAGTAGACTAAGACATAGTACATGACATTTCTTACACTGATTAATACAGCCGAATTCCTTGAGTGCTGAATCAACCAACCCTGAAGTCCTTCTACTGTTAGACTTCCTCTTATGAGCCAAACTTTCTTTCATCTTTAAGACCATTTGGGGCAAGATCTCATTTTTCCTTTGATGCAAAGCATCTTTCTACAGCATTCATATCTCTACAGTTCCCACTTTCATACTTGTATAAAGAAACCCATCTAGATGTTCATAGAACCAAGGCCAGGATCCACTCTGTTAAAGAAGATTATCAGTGTATATGAGAACTTTTTTAACATTCTCCAGGGGTGATCTGCTTTCTAATTCTCGCCATGCGATTTTCTGCCCCCTACTGACAAGATCTATTTCTGTGCTTATTTCTGCTTGACAAGTCCAGTAGATTTTAACCAGCATCCTCTTCCAGCCAGCCAGGGCACCTATAGCAATGTGGGTTGTAGCAGTAGGCACTCTGGAATATCTCTCTAGATAAATCTATTGATCACAACTCCTTGAGCAGTTCCCTCAGATCTCACAATAAGTCAGATTTTCTCTTGAGTCTTATCTTCTCAGTTCTTGGTTCAGTGGCCTCCCCTTAAGAGAAGGACCTTGAAGTGATGCTACCCTCTTTCCTCTGTGCATACTTTTATCTGCACCTAGTCAAAAGGTGCAAGCTTGGCTTTTCTCCCATTGCAGATGTTCCATCCTTCTCAGCCTGGGGTCTCCATTGTCCCACCTGGGACTGATGCATCAGTGGATCCACCCACACTCTACTGGCTACCAGGCTAACTCGACTGGTCTTCCTGCAGCTCCCATGGGCTATGCAGACATAGTAGACATAGAGAGGAAATAAAAAATTCCCAACAAACAGCACTATGAATATGTATGGCAAGTATCTACATATCCTCCCTCCTTATGGTATTCTCCCTTATAAAATGAAATAATTTGTCTGAGTCCATAGTCTTTTCTGAAACTCCTCCTCCTCTCTCCTCACATTAGAGTTCACCACTTCCTCCTTTATGAACCTTATTATGGTACATACAGTCCTTTGGCATATTCATTGATGTAGCAGGGTACAGAGATTAAGAGCTTGGACTCTGGAGCCAGACATCCTTGGCTGTATAACCTTGGACAAAGTAACCTCTCTAGGCCTCAGTCTCCTCATCTGTACAATGGGGTAATGATACTACTGATTTCATCAGGTAGTGGTGAACATTAATTGACGAAATTGACTTAACGTGAGTAGACGAATAACTGGAACAGAGTACGTGCTCAATAAATACACGTCACTATTTGTATATCTGTCTCAGCTCTTCTTAGATTATAAACTCCTTGAGTTGAAGAACAAAATCTTATCCATCTTTGTATGTCTAGTAGTAGACCCTAAGTAGTGTTCTGTATGTGTTGACTGAAAGAATGAATGAATGAATGAGAAGTAAGTAACTGAAAGAATTTCCAGTTGTGTCTATGGCTAACTAGCAATTATTTAGAGACTGTCCCACTGAAAATCATAGCTTTATAGTGAGAGAATTCCAGTCTTTGTTTCATCTGTCATAACCCAAACCAAGCTTGCTTCAGTTTTCTTGGCACCAGTGAGCTTTCTGATGCATTTTCTGCTTCCATCCCCACCCTCAACCCCCACCCCTGCTCTGTCCCCTGGCCTGGGTGAAAACTTCCTGCCTATCCAACCACAAGAGAATGGTTAAGTAGGTTAAATCATATGATAAGGTCATTGAACAGATGGGTTAGATAACTCATCCTTCTATGGAAAGATGTTTGTAATAAACTGTTAAATGATAAAATCAGGTTATAAAACTGTATTATAGAATGCCCATTTTGGTAAAATATACATTTTGTATACTAAATGCCCAGACCTGTGGTTTTCGCCTGCACATTAGAACTTAACTAACGACCCCTGCCCAGGCCCACTCTCGATCACTGGAATCAGAATCTCTGGGAGAGAGGTACAGGCATTGGTATTCCTTAAAAGCTCCCCAGGTGATTCTAAAGATATAAACTGATATGTTATCAGAGACTGTCTCTGCCTGGTAGGATTGTTGGCGTTGTTATTTTCTTCTCTTTGCATATTTTTTTCCCTCCTATATACATGTATCACTTTTGTGATAAGAAAAGAAAAATGCATGTGATCAAAGTGGCGGTGAGAAGGAAGGTAGAGTGGAGGCAGTTCTTTAACATCAGCTAGTTCCCTACTGGAAGGGGAAGAGCTTCCTTTCTAGAAACACTTGCACCCTGCACTGTTCAAATTGAGATTCCACAGGAACTCTGGAGGAGCCAGTGGCACAAACACACCATTGTGTTATAGATCAACACCAACCTGTGAGGAGATAATTAAACAATAAGCTGGGCAACTCTAAAAGACCAGATTCAGTTTTGAAGTGTATTAACCTTCTCGTTAGTTAGAGCCCGGCTTTAACTGTCAACTACCATCAGACCTTAACCAAAAGAAGACACTGCACACAGGAGTCCCTGAGAGTATACAAGGTTGTGTGACGATGAAGCAGATGCCAATGGCTACTATAGGGACAAACACATCCAAATCCTCTCCAATGCACAGAATTTGAAAATAATCTCTGAGTTGTCTCTAGAGTTCAAGATAATGATAAATTTAGGGAGTCACACAAGTAGTGGGGTAGATAGGGAGATCTGAGAAAGCCCCACCAGTAACATTTGCAGGGCCGGGGCAAGAGTACAGATGGAGGTCTACATACTATAGGGACCTGTTTTATAAGTCAAGCTAACAAACTTATTCAGTTAAATAAAAGGAGACTAAAGAGACACCACAACCAAATGTAACGTGCGATCCAAGATTAGATCCATTTACTATAAAGGACATTAATGCAACAATTGACAAAACGTGAATGGGGCCTGTGGATTAAATGACAGTCATTTATTAATGTTTCCTGATGTTGGTAGTTGTATTCTAGTTATACAGGAGAATGTCCTCTTTTACGCCAAGTATACTCTAAAGGGTTGCGGGATGAATGAACACTATGTTTGCAACTTACTCTCAAGTGGTTCTAGGGGGGATAAAGTTCTTTGTGTGGTTTCTTCAACTTTGGTTTAAGACTGGAATTTAAACTTTGTTTTTAAATACCCCTCACCCTGAAATTTCACTATTATTGGCATTACTAGTTGTCTCCAACAGAAGAAAGTATTATCTTCTCTTGGCTCCTCTTTTTAAACTACTAATATTCCTGAAGGAGAATAACATTCATTCATTCGTTCATTCATTCAACAAAATTTTACCCATCTATTCAGTGATTATTTTTTTAGCACTTATTATGTATCAGGGACTCTGTTAGGCAGGAGGGATACACTGGTAAGCAAAATTAGTCTTGATCCTGGCCCTTTTAGGCTTCTGATCTAGTAAAGAAGAAACAAATTAATCCAAAATTCACACAAACAACTATAAAATTGCAATCGTGACAAATATTGTAAAGAAATATGTGATGTCACAACAGAATATAAAAGAGAAATTGACCTATTTTGTTTGGGGCACTGAAGATAAAAGGGTAAAAGAGATAAATACTCATAGCATAATAAAGGAAAAAACACAAATTAACTTTATTATGATGTGATAAATCTAATAAGAGGAATGTCAAAAAATACATTCGGAGCTTAAAGGAGGGTTTGATCATAATGTGAACATCAGGTCATGGAATAAGTGCTACCTGATCCATATCTTGAAAAACGAGTAGGCAAAGAAGTGCATCCGTATCCAAGGGATTCGTGTGAGCAAAGGTAACGGTGGTCATAGGGAGTGGGGGGAATGAAGGCTTGTTAAGAGGTCAATATCACAGTATGCCTGTCACACAAACTCTCTGAGAAAGTATGGTGGGAGCTATGGCTTCGAAGGCACATTATGATTGGATTGAGAAGGACCAAAAATTTGACTTTTTTTTTCTAGGCAATGTGGAGCCATTACAGTATGTAAACAGTGGAGTTATACAGTCACTCCTTTGTTTAAAGTTAACTACACTCATCCCCAGAGTCGAGATTCCAAAATATTGAATGAATAAATGAGTCTTACACCTAAAAAGGTGCTTGTTAAAAAGACTCCTGAGAAAAGTGCAAGATATAATCTAACATTCACTGCTGATATGGTCACCCCAGTTTTAAATGACACAACCTCATTCACCCAGTGTCCACTCTACCACCACAAAAGGGCTGAACTGTCCACACTCCCACCCACAAGGAGCTCCAATGTGTGCCTGAAGCGAGGCTCTCAGAATCCCTCCCACAATGAAATGTGGATTTCTGTGAGAAACAAGATGCTACAATCTCCATGATGATTTTTACAAAAAGAGATGGTCTCTAGCTATAAATTTAGGAGGGGGAACATCAAATCATGTTAAGTTACATAATTTGAGTCAGAACTCTATATTACAAGTGACAGAAACCCAACTAAAACCAGTATAAGCAAAAGGAAATCTATAGGACCATAAAACTGAGGAATCAAAAAGTTAACAGACTTAAACATAGTTTGACCCAGAGGTCCAAGCAAAGTCAAAGGAATTCTGTATCTCCCTCCATTTCTTATATCGTCCTGAATCTATCTGGCTTCACCTTCAGACAGGTCCAGCCTTCATGGTGGCAAGCCATCATGAGCAGCACCCGCATTCATTCCCTACATGTTTAGGATTCCTCGTAGTAAAAACAAGCATTTACTAGAGAAAGGACTTGAGGATATGGGGAGGGGGAAGGGTAAGATGTGACAAAGTGAGAGAGTGGCATGGACATATATACGCTACCAAACGTAAAATAGATAGCTAGTGGGAAGCAACCGCAGAGCACAGGGAGATCAGCTCTGTGCTTTGTGACCACCTAGAGGGGTGGGATGGGGAGGGTGGGAGGGAGGGAGATGCAAGAGGGAAGAGATATGGGAACATATGTATATGTATAACTGATTCACTTTGTTATAAAGCAGAAACTAACACACCATTGTAAAGCAATTATACTCCAATAAAGATGTTAAAAAATAATAATAATAGTTTATACACATTGTCTGTCCTCTAGAAGTGCCTACAACATAACATGAAAGTGGAAATGTAAGTGAAATCTTGTGCATTTACATGAAAAAGAAAAACTGAATTAAATCTATAATTATTATTATTAAAAAAAAAAAAACAAGCCTCTTTTCATAGCTTTGGCAGAGGAACCTTGGTGGGTGGAGGAGGAAGACTCTTACGGAACTACAATGGATCAAGGGCACATCTCTAAACCCATCACGCTGTCTAGGTGGACACGCTCGTCTAGTAGGCAGATCTGAGTCAGCCCAACTCAGATTATAGAGAGACTCAACCAAAAATTAGAAACCTGTATAGAATGTTCCAACTCTTTTACCCTAAGTGGTTAAAAAAAAAAAATCAGCGTGGGTACACTGAAGGGATGAACCAACCATTCTGAGGAAGCTAAGGGCCAAGAACTTTTGTCTCCGCTCCAAAAAATCAAACAGTGACTGCGAACTCTTTTGTCAAGGAGCACTCTTTTTGTGCTAAGACAGGCAGGTCTCGCACAGGAGGCAGCTGCTAGAATGACTTCATTACCGACAACTGCTCTGCTTTCTCCTCACTGCTAACAAGCTGAGAGGTTCTGGAATAGTTCTCCCATGAAGCTTTCTTTGGTCATACTTCTTTTTTAGTTGGCAGTTCAGAAAAGATACGTGGTGGGTAAGAACCATCTCCTCTCAGTGAGTAAAAATAAAAGCAAGGAGGGGGCTTGACTCAAACACATTTTACAAAGAATTTAAATTTGAAAGATATGAGACTTTATCATCTTTTGTATGTCTTGCTTTGGCATTTGTAAGAAACTCTCCTCTAAAGGAACATATACCTACTTTAATACTCATCAAAAATCTGAACTGGTCTACGCCTGGATCTCTTAACGGTCACTTGAGAAATTATTTGCATGTGCCATGATGCAGAGGGATAACCATCACAGAGCTTAAAGCCATTGCAGCAGTGAAAAATCATGAAAGAGCACGGAGGGAAGCCCCAGATTTTCTGGTTTTATTTTATGGGCAAAATTTTTCATCCCATTCTACAAGAAATAGCATCCCTCCAGGCTGTTCCTCTGGTAGATTCATTATTGCTGAGAAATCAAAGAGCGGTTCTCACGAAACACGAAGGGCTGCAGTGTTGATTGTATTTATTAAGCAACCGAGGATAAAATATTGGTTGCGATGTTTCAGAAATCACACAAAATGATCCATGGAAGGCAATAACTTTTAACAGGTGGGGGAGAGGGCTAGAGAGCCTGGTCATCAGAGTTGCCCAGAAAAAAAAGAGAGTTATTATTTGTTTTTAATGAGAGGCCTTGTAAATTATTGACTTAGAGGTGATATACAGAGCAATGAGACATCATCGAAGGACTAAGAAATTAAAAGTCAAATAAAATGAATGTCAGAGAGCATAAAATCTAGCCCTTTGAAGGTTAGTTTTTCCATATGCGTGTTCATAATAGAAAAAAATTTTTCCTACAAAAGTGTAATAAAAGTGAGCTCAATGACCCAGCTTGGTCACTTACTAATTGCATGAGTTTGGGCACATTTCACAGTCTTTCTACACCTCAGTTTGCTCGTCTCTAAAGTGGGGTTAATAATGGTTGCCATCCTCACAGCCCAGCTGCACACAAAGAGCTTAGAACAGTCTTTGGTATGCAGTAAGTGATCAATATTGTTATTACTGATGCTACCACATTATTATTGAGTTAGTTTGCCATGAAATCAAAAGTACAAATGTCAAAATGAAGTGGTCCCCATTTAAACTGATATTAGCCAAGGAGGAAAAGAATACAGTGTTTGAAGTCATTATGATAAAACATCTCTGAATCAAAATCCACTTCTTCAGATCCAGGAGAGTTAAGGAAAATGCCTTACTGGCATTTCCCTTTGAACTGCTGATTTTTTTTTTTTTTTACTGCTGATTTTTAAAAAGTGTTTTTAAAACAAACGAAATAGTTATATGGATTGGAAGCAAATTATATGGATTGCATATGACCAACTCCAACAGAAAAAGGAGGCTATGTGCCTGGTCAGTATGCAAAGGTGACCCTGCCCCAAGACTTACTTAAGAGAATAAACCATATTTCCCTTGGCAGACAGAGCTCTTTGTACAAGCAGCTGTGTGGGTTCTCCTCCCATTTCTCTGACATTTCCATTTTTACATCCTTGACAAAGTCCTCTATGTCCACTTGCCTTTTAATTTGTGTTGTTCCCAAGAGTCCCAGTGGCTTACTCTGCTGAATAAGATGTACCAGTCAGCCCTCTTCACTTACACGTGGCAAGACCTCACCTTGATTGAGTTAAACTGAAAGGGGTATTATTGCCAACATAACTAAAAAGGTCAGCAGGTCTGTGGGCATCAGCATGGCAGAATCCAGATGCTTGGATGGTATCCATTAGGAATGTGCTTTTTTTTCATAGCTCAACTTTGTTTTCCAAGATGGTGGCTGGCTCTTCTCACAACAGTAAACTGACCAACCACCAGATGCTGATCTACTTAGAAACACCAGCACAAAGAGAGAAACCGCCTTTTTCTAACATGTCCATCATATATCTTAGGGCTGACATTTACTGCACTGAACCAATCACTGTGCCAAGAGGAAAGAACACACATGTAGCCGGACCCCAATTACATGCCCAATCCACACAAATGATATTCGAAATAGTTAACAATCTGTAAATTCAGGAACCAATCAGAAAGGATGCTGGCTGTAGGACTGGGGCAGGGGCCTGGAGGCACCCTCCAAGGGCCAAGTTTTGTCACTTCACCTGCTGGATCATGGGGAGACCGTGGGTTATACAGTGGCAAGAGGAGCACGTGAAGGAAGCAGCTATTTATCAAGTGCTATGAAAATATGCCAGCATTTCAACAGCTAGTATAATTGTACTGGTGCATACTTGGGGATGACCAGCTGTATATGTTTGTGTGTATTTATATGTATAATATAGTTTATATACAGGTGTATGTATGAAAAATAAGATTTCCATCACTTTGCATTTTACACATTCTCTTTTCCAAAAACTTCCAAAAGTATCCACACAGGTGTCCAGATTTCTGAGAAATGTATCTTTGCCCGGAAAGATACAATAACTCTCTTTCCCATTATTCTTTCCATCAAAGAACCATCTGCTTTGACTTCAGCTCCCAAAGAAACAGTCCCTGAAAGATCCCTTGAAGATGGCTCCAAGGTGATGCTAGTCTCAGGGTCTCCTGGTCCTCTCACGAGCAATCTAGTCACACTCTCAGCCTTCCCCTGAACTCTCATTCATTTCCCAAGAGGGTTCGAAACTCTCCTTTTAAAAGATGGAACAAACACTACGAATTTTAAGTGATCTAAAGGCAACCAGGGAAACTAACTTTGCATTCACAAAGGAGGCAGCAATGTTCAGGTCCTGCCAGTGGGTGAATTTACAACATATAATTCTTTCAGAATGAGATATGCAAATTAAATCAATTAAATCCTGGCTATTGCTTGGCCATTCAAATGCACACACTCACTGCCACATTAATTGAAACATCGCTGAAAGAGTCTTAAATTCAGGGTAATAAGTTGTGTCTGAGATAATCAACAGGTAATGCATTCATATTAGGGCTGAGCAGGAAGAGCTGATTCTAAATCATTCAGTAATCCAGCCCTGCATGCAAGAGAGGCGAGTCATGTGGTGCTGATAATCCAAAAGGAGCTCCATTTTTCAATTCTATTGGCAAGAGGCACAACTCGCTCAGGAGAGAAGCTAGTTTTTTTTTAGTCTCTGGACACTGAGCAGGCATAAGAGTGAGGAAGAACGACGACTGAGACCTAGACTTAGCAAGAGCCTAAAGGAATAAAATGTCAGATAAAACTGGGCCAATAGCTAGAAGTCAAGCCAGAAAATGGCTCTACCACATACCATCAGTAGCTCAAGACAGAAACCTGGGTATTATCCTATCTTCCTCCCATTCTAATGATCCCTCTCCGCCAGCCAATCCATCACTAGATCCTCACTATTTTTGTAAATTTTATTTATTTATTTATTTATGGCTGTGTTGGGTCTTCGTTTCTGTGCGAGGGCTTTCTCTAGTTGCGGCAAGTGGGGGCCACTCTTCATCGCGGTGCGCGGGCCTCTCACTATCGCGGCCTCTCTTGTTGCGGAGCACAGGCTCCAGACGTGCAGGCTCAGTAATTGTGGCTCATGGGCCCAGTTGCTCCGCAGCATGTGGGATCTTCCCAGACCAGGGCTCGAACCCGTGTCCCCTGTATTGGCAGGCAGATTCTCAACCACTGCGCCACCAGGGAAGCCCTAGAGCCTCATTTTTTGCCACCGAATTATACCCTTAATCCTTCAGCCTCTCTCAACCTCTACTGGTACCACCACCCTAGACCAAGCCATCACCGTGTCTCCTCCTGACTTTTGTAATTGCTTCCATACTGGTTTGCCTGCTTCCACTTGTTTCCCCCCAATCCATTCTCCTTGTAGAAGCCATAGTGGCTTTTACAAATAGAAATCTGATCATGTAACCTCTAGTTTGTTCTCAGTACCTGTGAGTCTGTTTCTTTTTTGTTATATTCACTAGTTTGTTTTATGTTTTTAGATGCCACAAAAATCCAAACTTTGTATCATGGTCCAGTTGGCGAATCATAATGCTTCCCTTCCTGCCTCTCTAACCATGTCTGGTGCCCAATCTCCCCCTCCCCCTTCATCATCCTCCCCCACACACTGATTTCAGCCACACTGACCACCTTTCAGTTGCTCAAATATACCAAGCTCTTTCCTCCCAGCACTGTTCCCTTTGCCTAGAACATTCTTCCCTACCACCCCCAGCCTCATCCCCAACCTCTTTGCATGGCTGCTCCTTCTGACCTTACTGGTCTCACCCTAAATATGACCTCCTGAATGAGCCCTTCTCTGAGCAACCTACCAAAGAACATTATTCCTCCAAGCCCAACACCATGCAACACCATCCCCCCAAAAAGAAGGTTTGACACCTTCTTCCAGGGTTTTCACATCATCTCCTTTCTTTCGCTTGTCTCAAGAGACTGAGAAACAGAAACCCCAGTTTTTATCCTGGCTCTTTGAAGCCCATCAACGCTGCTGCAGCAGCAGTAAGAGATTAAACACTTCGAGATCTGCTCCTGCTGGGATCCATTTCCTCTATTGGCGGGCACTCTCCAAAAGGGATAGCATTCGGATGGTGGGGGACCCACCTGAGATGATTTGCTTTCAATGCAGTCAACAAGGCGAGGCAATTCAGCCTCCCATTTAGTACCACTTGCTTTGCTAAGTACATTCTGACAGAGTTTTAACAACCTAACTTGGGAACATTCTATCTACATATCAGTTGATTGGTTGAGAACTTTGATTTCCCCACCAGAGACCTCTCACTATTAATCCATGATTTATTAAGCTATTAGTCAAAGATTTCAACACCCCAAACATGCTGTCATTAATACTTATGCTACCCGATCTCTCACATTTCTTTTCCACTTCTTGGAATGACTTCTGGGGGCTTCGGCCTCTGTGTACCTGCCCCAAGAACCAGTGGCATCCCCATCTTACTTCATGTTCTACGTACACCCTTCAGCCTTGAACTCTGATTTAGCCAAAGAGGCCTTAACAGAATTGCCACCAAAGTCTTAACCAACTTCTATGCTTCTTAATCTGACTTCACCTATCTTGGCCCTGTAGAGGGTTTTTTTTTAAATAAATTTATTTATTTATTTTTGGCTGCGTTGGGTCTTCGTTGCTGCGCGGGCTTTTCTCTAGTTGCAGCGAGCAGGGGCTACTTTCGTCGCGGTGCACGGGCTTCTCATTGAGGTGGCTTTTCTTGTTGAGGAGCACGGGCTCTAGGCGCACGGGCTCAGTAGTTGTGGCGCACGGGCTCTAGAGCGCAGGCTCAGTAGTTGTGGCACACGGGCTTAGTTGCTCTGCGGCATGTGGGATCTTCCCGGACCAGGGCTCGAACCTGTGTCCCCTGCATTGGCAGGCGGATTCTTAACCACTGAGCGACCAGGGAAGCCCCCTGCAGAGGTTTTTAATAAGCCCAGTGGCAGCTTCCTATTTTTCTCAACTGATTAGCCTAACCCACTTAATCAAATCCATCTTCTGAAAACTCACTCATTTTTGCAAATATGCTCGAGAATATGATGAAAAGGGGCATACAAAATGTATACCACCTCTGACATAGTCCATCAAATTGCTCGTTTTTATAGTTGTTTTTAAATGCACTTTTAAAAACAGAACCTTATCTCTTTTTCTTTTTTTATCCCTTTTTGGGGTTAAAGAAATGAAGTCTGGCGGAGGGGGTTACTAATAATCAACTTATTATTACCATTGTCATATCGTGTTAAAAAGATACTTTCTTCCTACTAATACTAGCATAGATAATAAGCATTACTCTAGAATTTAGCTTTCCTTCTTTCCTCTTTCTCTTTTGGCATTTATTGCCTTTATCAATTAGAATTCCTAATTCCAAGAAACCAAAATGCACTCTCAATGTCTGGAGATAAAATTGAATTTACTGACAGGAAATTAGAAACACAATATCTCTGAGACACTGAGACACTGGAAAGCTGGGTATCAGGCATATTTTGGCTAGTTACTGCTCCCACAAACCTCAAAAGACACCCATGCCCATGGCTGCTGCTGCCGCCCTGAGTGAATGCTAATGGACCCTTCTTTGTGTTCTTTCCTCAAGATCTAAAGTCCTTGGTGAGAGAATATGATGGGCTGAGCTCACGCACGTGGCACATGCCATAGCAGCCAGGCAAGAGGGAGACAGGGAAACTGGCTGCAGGAATGGATGCTGTGATACATCAGCAGTGCCTCCCTTCAGGGCCCAGGCCCTCACCCCCCAGCTGCTGGAGATGTTGCCTGCTGATGCCCCACAGATGACTCCCTCCCAAGGAATCATAGTCCACTGGGAGGAAATGCCTCACCCAAGGGTACACCCTCTACTAGAGGCAGCCTGCATTCAACGCCAGTGGATACAAGGACACAAAAGTCTGGCCCCTGTGCCTCAATCTGGGACATCTCTGAAGGACCATCCCAGACTCAGAGCTCCTTGTGGTGTTGGCTGACATGTCTATGCAAACACAGTTCAACATCATCCTGTTTTCCTCTCTCCCTTACAGGCATTGTTCCTAAGAGTGCATCCCAGTGAACCACACACAGGCAAGTAAATGTCTGTCTCAGGATCTGTCTTCAATCTATGATGGCCGCCCTCACTTTTCCAGAAAGAACTGCCCTTAATAGGAGAGTCTGTTGTAAATATGACAGGCCTTGGATACTGGGTAACCAAAGAAAAAGGCATACATCTACTATGTCCCATACTTTTCCATGTTAGGTTAGACAATGCCATTAGCAAATAGTTCTCAATTTATAGTTCTATTCTTAAAATGCTAGTAAATTCCTATGAAGTCAGGTGAGTTTCCTTACCCCCACTCATCCCCTCCCTTCCCTGTTCTCCCTCCTATATCTCACTCCTTCCTATACCTATATCTATTTATTTCTATGTCTCTATGTACAGCTATCTCTATCTCTAGAAATGATAGCAATGGAGATGGAGAGAGAGAGAGACAGATAGCAACAGAGATAGAGTACAGAGATAAGAGACAGACAGAGAGAGAGAGCAAGAGCAAGCGAGCGCAGATACAATTTTACTTCCATCGGTCCTCATGATCTTCTCCCTTCCTCGAATTCCTTCTCCTTTTCCCTCTCTGCCACTATAAATCCTACCTATTCTTATTTGGAAAATCAATCCCTTAGTTAGGGAGTTTGGGATTGACATGTACACACTGCTATATTTAAAATGGATAACCAACAAGGACTTACTGTATAGCACAGGGAACTCTGTTCAGTATTATGTAACAACCTAAATGGGAAAAGAATTTGAAAAAGAATAGATACATATCACCTCACACCAGTCAGAATGGCCATCATCAAAAAATCTACAAACAATAAATGCTGGAGAGGGTGTGGAGAAAAGGGAACCCTCTTGCACTGTTGATGGGAATGTAAATTGATACAGCCACTATGGAGAACAGTATGGAGGTTCCTTAAAAAACTAAAAATAGAACTGCCATACGACCCAGCAATCCCACTACTGGGCATATACCCTGAGAAAACCATAATTCAAAAAGAGTCATGTACCACAATGTTCACTGCAGCTCTGTTTACAATAGTCAGGACATGGAAGCAACCTAAGTGTCCATGGACAGATGAATGGATAAAGAAGATGTGACACATATATACAATGGAATATTACTCAGCCATAAAAAGAAATGAAAGTGAGTGGATGGACCTAGAGTCTGTCATACAGAGTGAAGTAAGTCAGAAAGAGAAAAACAAATACCGTATGCTAACACATATATACGGAATCCAAAAAAAAAAAAAAAGGTTCTGAAGAACCTAGGGGCAGGACAGGAATAAAGATGCAAACACAGAGAATGGACTTGAGGACACGGGGAGGGGGAAGGGTAAGCTGGGACAAAGTGAGAGAGTGGCATGGACATATATACACTACCAAATGTAAAATCGATAGCTGCCTTTCCACCAACCATGCATCTAAAATATGGCAGCCATTTGTACTTGTTATAGACCACCACAGTCCATTAACATATATTGCATTACACATATTACCAAAACACAGTATTTTATAAACCAGGAGCAACTCTCATTTTGAAGATGTAGTAACTTCAGCCCAGAGAATAAGTGATTGTCCAAAGTCACGTAGTCAAAAAGTAGCAGAAAGGGGACTAAAATTGAGTCCAGAACCAATATCCCTTCCTCTAGTCCACAAATGAACAGGGTTATTTCTCATCAGGTTAGCTTACTCTCAAGCCCCATGGTGAAAACTCAGGGTTGTGCATCAGAAGAGATTAATGTTAGTTTCATTTTAAGAAAGGTTCAGAGTTATTTGGTTGCCAGGAATGGAAACCCACCCAGACTGCCTTAAATAAGAGGAGATTTTTTTTTAAGGTTCAGGAGTATCTCTTGGAAATTTAAGGCTGTTGAGAAACTGACACTAGAAAAGCTAGCTCACACCAAGGAAGCTATTTTCTGTCTTGCTCTTCTCCATTCTTCACTGCAATGTCATCTCCTGGTCTCTCGCTCCTTCTTCTCCCTTATGTGTGCACATTCTTCTCAAGCCCAGCTTTCTGTTTCTTCTTAACCATGAATGAAACACAGCTGCCTGAATGCCTTTACTGCTTCCCAGTTCCAATGCCACCAACTAGCTCCCTATCATCCCTGTGTCCCAATTACAAATTCCCAGGTGAGAATGTCTGATTAGCTGAGCTCAACCAATGAAAAGATTCACTTTACTCAGGTGTCTATCCTCATCCAAGCTGCTGGAGTCATGGAAGAGTATAGTTACATAATGTAATCATGATTGCAGGACATCACTTCTTTGTGTGCTGAGAGCGACAATTTCTCAGAGAAGGAGCTGCCCAAAAGAAACTGTTAGAGGGGCTTCCCTGGTGGCTCAGTGGTTGGGAATCCACCTGCCAATGCAGGGGACACGGGCTCAAGCCCTGGTCTGGGAAGATCCCACATGCCAGGGAGCACCTAAGCCCGTGTGCCACAACTATTGAGACTGCGCTCCAGAGCCCACGAGCCACAACTACTGAGCCCATGCGCCTAGAGCCCGTGCTCCACAGCAAGAGAAGCCACCACAGTGAGAAGCCCTCGCGCCACAATAAAGAGTAGCCCTCACTTGCCACAATCAGAGAAAAACCCGTGCGCAGTGACAAAGACCCAACGCAGCCAAAAACAATAAATAAATAAAATAAATTTTTAAAAAAACTATTAGAATAACCTTGGATATTAAAATGACAGCCTTGTATCAATCATCTGGCTTCTTCCAAACATCTCAATGATGGGCATCTCCATTTATGCATTTTGACAATCTGTCCAAATAGATGTGAACTCTAACAGTGCCAAAGTCAGGGGCTGTACCACTCAGACCTTCCTTCAAGAGAGACACCGGCATCTCGAAGACATATTTTCACACCTATGTTCACTGTGACAATATTCACAATAGCCAACAGGTATAATCAACCTAAGTGTCCATCAACAGATGAATGAATAAAAAAGTGTGATATATACCTACAAGGGATTACTATTCAGCCTGAGAAAAGAATGAAATTCTGACACATGCTACAACATGGATGAAACTTGAGGACAGTATGCTTAGTGAAATAAGTCAGTCACAGAAAGGCAGATACAGCATGATGTCACTTATATGTGGTATCTAATATAGTCAAACTCTTAACAACAGAAAATAGACTGGTGGTTGCCAGGGGCTGTGGGAGGGGGAAAAGGGAAGCTGTTTGAGAGATATCAAGTTTCTGCTGTGCAAGCTGAGAAAGCTCCAGAGATTGCTGTACAACAATGTGCGCCTACTTAACATTACTGTACCCTTAAAAATGGTTAAAATGGTAAATTTCATGTTACGTCTTTTTGACCACAATAGGGGGTGGGGGGAGGGAAGGAGAAAGAAAAAGAGAGAGACAGAGAGTGCAGTTAGCCGTCAGTCTCCACTGTGAGTGTCTTCAGGATCGACTTCAATTTTTAGCGAAGGCCACCCAGTTCCCAGGCACACCCCAGCCAGTGACAAGCACAATAACAGCACAGGACTCACTAGCATGGGATGCTTCTACAGGTAACCTTTACACCAGCGCTCCCTTGGGGCTGGCCAAGACTCTCTCACATCTGTCCTGCGTTGTGAGGCTCCTCTTCCTTCCTTTCCTCTTACCTTTCATAGGTGTCAGCCCTGCCTCATGGTCTGAAGGTTTCTGTGCCTACGTTTCCTCCCCTCCTCTTATCTTTCATAGGTATTATCCCCAACGAACCTCTTCCACACCTACCTCTATCTTGGCATCTGCTTCCCAAGGAAACTACCTGTCATAAATCACTAAAACCACCCACAAAAACGTTCTCCCGTACACCCGTGGGAGAAAGGGCATGCATGGGCATGCACGCCCACGGCTAAGGATGCTGCATGAGGAAGCCCCTCTGAGCACCAACCTGACACCCCAGACAGCGCTAGCTCCTCTCTATTCCCATTGCATCTTTCATACCTCCATCATCACACTTAGCACCTTATCACAGTTGTTTACAAATTCACGATCCCACTATGAATATGCTCCTTGAGGGCTAAGGGCGTACCTTTATTTATTTCTGTATCCCCAGCACCTGCCAGCACCTGGCAGATAGGACATGCTCAGGAAATGTTTGGGGAAAGAAAGAAGGTCAGGCAGGAGGGAAAGAATGAAGGAAGAAGGGTTAAAGGACAGGAACCATTTTTTATATATCTCTGCATGTGTCCAAAAATGCTCATCCACAGGCTGCACTGTATACAGTAGTCCGCCCTTCCTGTCATCCACCCAATTGTTACCAAATATATATTGAGTGCCTACAGTGTACCAGATGGAGAGAGAACATCTCCCCCTGACTCATGCATGTGGTCTCTATCACGAGCATCACAACACAAGGGCAGTTGATTCTATTGTGGTCACTGTTTCCCAGCATTATTTGGTCAACAAAGTATCCTCTGCGCACTGTGAATTTTGTGAGGAAGAGTGAGGGTCATCGCTCGGGAAAATGGACATTGATGTCACTGACAGTTCTCCCAAGACGGTACAGGGCGACATTCCACTCAATGACTCACTAGTCATTTTCTGGTACAGCCTGAGCTTTCTCTTCACTAATTACGTTGACCTTTCTCAAGGCAAAGATTGACACTGTGAATATATTACCTGTTTCAAAACTCATCTGTTTGTAAATGAAATGGTGGCGTGGTGCCTGCGGAGGTTTGCAGACATGGCCACATGAGTGTACCTCCCATTTGGAAGATTTTACCACATTTAAGTCATCTGAGACTTTTAAACCAATTGCCCTGAGACTTCCCTGGTGGCACAGTGGTTAAGACTCCACGCTCCCAACGCAGGGGGGCCTGGGTTCAATCCCTGGTCAGGGAACTAATCTCACATGCATGCCGCAACTAAGAGTTCGCATGCCACAACTAAGGAGCCGGCGCGCTGCAACTAAGTAGCCCGTGAGCTGCAACTGAGGCGCTCACGTGCCACAACTAAGGAGCCGGCGAGCTGCAACTAAGGAGCACACATGCCACAACTAAGGAGTCAGTGAGCTGCAACTAAGGAGCCCGCCTGCTGCAACCAAGACCTGGCACAACCAAATAAATTAATTAATTAAATATTTAAAATAAAAATAAAACAGGGGCTTCCCTGGTGGCGCAGTGGTTGAGAGTCTGCCTGCCAGTGCAGGGGACACGGGTTCGAGCCCTGGTCTGGGAAGATCCCACATGCCACGGAGCAACTAGGCCCGTGAGCCACAACTGCTGAGCCTGAGTGTCTGGAGCCTCTGCTCCGCAACAAGAGAGGCCGCGATAGTGAGAGGCCCGCGCACCGCGATGAGGAGTGGCCCCCACTCGCCGCAACTGGAGAAAGCCCTCACACAGAAACGAAGACCCGACACAGCCAAAAATAAAAACATAATAAATTAAAAATAAAACAATTGCCCCAACCATTACCAAATCTTGGGACTTTCTTCAAGAAGAAATACTACTAAATATAGCCAGATTTTAGCTCCATCTTTAAAAATTTGTTTTGCTGACTCATCCTAGCTTTGGGTAGATTTCTGAATTCCAGAGTGGAATGACCAGAAATGATGGAGACTGCTTGAGTTCAGTGTCCCTTAGCAACCAGCATTTCACTTTCCTGTTGCCATAACAACTATAGCACGAACATCAAGGTCATCAAGCCCACTGAGCCTCTCTCAGGAAGCTGAATCTCTCACACTCTCCAGTACTCTCTTCTCTGTTTGCTCTCACAGAAGATGTTTTCTGGAAAATGACATTTGCTTCTCCCTCCCTCCACTCCATACTACCTTAGAAAGCAATCTATTTAAAAGGAACAAGATAATCCCTAAGAAAGGGGATGCAAAGACCCAACCTCATAGATTGATAAAGCCACCATAACCTGGTATTTAAACTGTGCTATATCTTCAAATGGTTCTGTTTTTCAAAAATGGAGAGACAACATGGCTACGGGAAGGATTTTGAAATTCTCCAAGCCTTCGATTCCAGTATGACATTTGTCACCATCTTAGGACTCACTTAGGTCCTCCAGCTTGTAGTTTTGGGGGAAAAAGCGTGTGGGGCGGGGTGGGTGGGTGCTATATGTGATGATCTCCAAGGTCCCTTTCAGTTCCCACATTTTGTGAATCCACATTCCGACGTGTCACCTCTTGCAAAGCCTTGCAAGTGGTAAACGGAAGCCAGTCCCAGCAGAGGGAGGCTTGTCCACCTTTCATTAAAACAATCAGCCTCGTGGAACAAAGGTAAAAGGCCCCTCTCAACACAAGCTTTTGGGCCCACTCTCATGTGCCACTGGTAGAGCTGGCGCTCCAGAAATACTGAATCACTGTGAATAATTAGGCAGCAGCGAAACTTTCCCTTCTTTGTGTTCGCTTAAGAATTATAAATAATCGACATAAACAATGGCTTTTCACCTCAGCTCTCACTCGCAAAATCAGAAGAATGAGCTAGATATTAGCACTTAGAGACAGCATAATTTTGTAGTTCCATTAAGGCCAACAAATAAATCTCCCAGCAAAATTGATTCTATTTTAGGGGAAGAAAGGTCTACTTAGACCCCTTCTTCCCCTAAAATACAAGAATAAGTGATCCTTAGCCTGTTCCAGATAAATCCCACTTGCCAAGCTTTCCAAGTCATCACTGTTAACTGCAACCACCTTCTGAAATTCTGCCCTGCTGATCACACAATGTAGCTTTCATTGCATATCAAATACATTTGATTTCAAGACTTGTGCATTGCACTCATTTATTGAACTGAAGACCTCACCTTTTTTCTTTACTTTTTGATGATTTTTTGTCGGAAAAAAATATTTCATTAGTTGAGAACAGTTCTTACGGTATTGTGCCTTCTTCTATTTGCCAAAGTGTTTATGATAGTTATTTATGCTTCCTTTCTTTTTTTTTCCCCCCCAAAAAGCAGTGCTAGCTGAGGTTGATGCTCTAAATTATCATCTGCCCCCTTGCTTGTTCTGCCAGGCCTTACTGACATGAAAGTCTTAATGCTAGCTAATCAGGGTCCTCTCCCCCAGCCAGCATGGACACCTTGAGAAACTGCTGGGGGGCAGGGGGTAGAATTCGGCACCAAGACGTACCTAGCTGAAACTTTTTTCGTTGGGTAAAGCGAAGACACTGCAGGAAAGAAAGGATGCTTCCTGATGGCCCTTGTTTCATCAGTGCTTTCTCAGGAGGAAAAAGGTGACTTGGCAAAGGAGGAAGAACACCTGGAAACTAGTCAATGATTTCATCCTGCAGGCATGGAGATCTGAATAGTGTATTCCGTAGAAGTGGAAGAAGATGCCAGCCATGCAGCAAATGATAAATTCCTTATAAAAATGCTGATTAGAAACTGGTGCCTGGCGCATAGTGGGCACTTAATAAAAGTCTCTTGAATGAATACATGAATCCCAATGTCAGTAATTAGCATGTGCTGAGGAGAGGTAGAATAAAGTTGCAACTCTGAAGAATTCAATCAAATTCATCCACTCATGGACGATCCACATAATTCTATCTCATATTTATAGTTTATATGGTATTCTTCCTTCTCACTGCTCTGCGACACACTCTCACTGGCACTCACAACATCCCCATGAGCAGAAAATTTTTGTGAAAGTGGGGGTGGGTGGTGGTGGTGGAATGAACTGGGAGATTGAGATTGACATGTATACACTAACATGCATAAAATAGATAACTAATAAGAACCTGCTGTATAAAAAAATAAAATTTAAAGAAATGATTTCAAAATAAATCCCTTCCAAGCCTCTATCTACTAAGTGAGTCAGATATATCTGCAGGGAGATAATGATGTAACATTTATCTGCTCATTTGTACTATAAGTTGACTATTTAAAATAATTATGTTAACGGAATTGTGGTCTTCATAGCATCTGGGGGGGAAAAAGAATCAAAAGGTAGGATTGGTAAATATGTTTCTTGGAGTTACCCTGGGTACTCAGACCAGTATAACAGGCACAGGTGTCACAGTACATGAATATATTGGCATCAGGCTTTATAAATCATCTCTTAACGAATTTGGCTAATGTGAGTTAGGTCACCAGAGCAAAGTTAACTTTGAACCCACCATACAGAGAGCCAGAACCTGTATCATGATGAATCTACGAAGACATTAAACAATATGAAGCTCTGCCTGAGGTCCCAGCTGGCCTCTTTGACACTGCTCTCTAACTTTGGGAGTAATCCCAATTCTCCAACTGCATTGACTTCTACAGTAAGCATATTGTGTAAGTAATTCATTTTATAGATCAGTTTCTCTCTTTGAGTAACTATAACATACCTAACATGTATTAGTTATGGTAATGCTAACTACTGTAAGACACAAATCCCCAGATTTTAGTCATGTAATAGGACAAACTAAAAAAAAAAAAGAAAGAAAGAAAGAAAATTATCCTACTCCCATTTTATAGGTGAAGAAACTGAGATGGACCTTAAATGACTCACTGAAATCCTATAGCTAAATGGCTAGAGCACTGGGGGTTAAATTTAGTGCTCCTGACTCCCAGCCCAGTGGCTTTACCCTAAAGTCTAATCTTTTCTAGAAAGTGGATGAATTTGTAATTAGAATTCCTTACCTATAAAATACAGTCAAAGAAATTTTTTTTTAAAAAACAAAGGCATCAGTTAGGATCCCTGGCTGCAAGGAAGATAAACCAACTGCGATGATCTTTAGTGAGAAGGATTCGTTGGAAGCATGTAAATGGCTCAGTTCCAGGGGGCAGCTGGAACGTGGGGTTTGGTGATGGCAAGGGCTCCAGGGGCTGATTTGCTAGAAACAGGAAGCACAGCAACTCTGTCTCTTCAGAAATAGTCTAGCCAGAATATTGCAGGTGATACCACTCTTACCGATGCCATTGCCAACAGTGGCCATGAAAATTCCTCCAAACACTTTGCTTATGCTTGTATCACTACTTAGAGATTTAAGCCCCAGGTGAGGGCATCTGATTGGCTGAACTCAAGTCACACATCGAGTTGCTGCCTCTTTCAGAGAACAGGTGGAGGTGGAATCTGCTCTCCTATCCTCAACCCTTGGTTTCTGCAGCAGGAGAGAGGTACATGGAAGCCCACATCCAATGGAGGAGGGATAATTCTCCAGAAAAAAAGCCGATGGCATTAAGAAGATGAATGATTACTGAGCCAAAAATGAAAGTCAACTGCTTGTCATTCCAGGTTATAGATAAATATATTATTCAAGAGAATTTCACTAGGAAGTTAAAGCCTAAATGTAGAGAGCTGGGCCACCTCCCATCACTTGGACCCTTCTTGGGGTCCCTGGAGTGACATAATGAAAACAAGCTAACAGGACACACAGAATCCTAGAAAACCTGGTTGACTTGGTGAGATGTGGGTGGAAGGAGGCATTTCAATTCCCAATGAAGGAAGCACACGTCTACAAATCCTTGTGTTGGTTAAGCCCCGTTCCATCCTGTACTGTCTTTCATAAAGTGTACTCCTCCCAGTTCAGTGTACTTCCCTTCACCATAACAAACCACAGCTCACAACCAGAGTGAGGTTCTTATTAGAAAAGAAGTGAAGAGTAAGCTGGTACAGGTAATTTCTGCCTTTACTTTGGATTTTGCCATTGAGGGCCTCACCTGGTGATCTAGTGAGTTCTTTTAGTCAATGAGCTCTTCTTTCTAAGACCTTTTCTACTTCTTAACTTCAGGGACACTCATCAGACTTAGAGATATGTTGGCACCACAGTGAATAACCGTGAGTTTTGTCTATCCAGCACCCCATCTTCTTCTTTCCAGAGATAACACCTGGGTCCCAGCAAGGGGGAAAACAGCCTCCCAGACTCTCAGAACACACAGTGCTGGTGGGGCTGAGTGCACCCTCCCTTGATCCTGGGATGGGCACGACCAAAGTCTGGACAACTCACATGACCCTCCCCCCAGGCAACAGTGATTGGTTCAGGACACGAGCATGTACCCAAGTTGGGCCAATAACATTCAAGTCTGGGACTTCTGATGGAAGAACTGAGAAAAAGGAGGCTTTTTACACTGAGATGACAAAATTGTGAGGATACTCTGCTGCAGCTGGTTGCAGTCTATTCACCATAAGGTAACGGGCTGTCTAAGCATGAGGATAACAGAGAGAGGCAGAGCTGAGAGATGGAGATTTAGATCCTCACTGTTTGAGCATTTGCCTCCTGCCTCCATTCAGGAATCTACCCCCTGAATTTTCAATTATATGAGCTAGTAATTCCCTTTTTGTGATTGAGTCCATTTGGGTTGTATTTCTCTCCACGCTTGTTTTTCACAAATATATGAATAATAAATCCATCTATTCATTCAGCAAATATTTTCTGAATGCCAGGCACCCTGATAGGTACTGGGGATACTATCCTATGCAAAACAGACACAGGTGCTGCAGTCTGGGGGTAGAGACATGAGTCAAGACACAGATAAATATGCTTTGAAAAATGGTGAGGAATCTTAAAAGGAAAATATAGAGCACTACGAGACTATATAGAAGGCCTATCTGACTACTCCCTGACATAAAAGAGATTGTAAAATGTCTACAGGTAAAGAGGATATTGACATGAGAGAGCAATAAAGGGTAACCTTCAGGAAAGACCAAGGCAAATGAGAGGCAGACCAAACCAGACAGGTAAGGCAGTTTCACTCCCATTTTATGTGAGTAGCCCTCTTGTTTTTAATTGTGGTAAGAACACTCAATATGAGATCAACTCTCTTAAATTTTTAACGGTACACCACAGTATTGGTAACTATAGGCACAATGTTACACAGCAGATCTCTAGAACTTACTCATCTTGCATAACTGTAATTTTATACCTGTTGAACTATAACTCCCCATTTTGCTTTCGCCCAGCCCCTGGCAACCACCATTCTACTCTCTGCTTCTATGTGTTTGACTAGTTCATATCCCTCATATAAGTAGAATCACACAGTATTTGCCCTTCTGTCCATTGTTTGTATATACCACATTTTCATCATCTGTTCATCTGTGATAAGGATTTAGGTTGTGTCTACTTTTGGCCACTGTGAATAATGCTCCCATGAATATGGGAGTACAGATGTCTCTTCAAGGTCTTGATTTCAATTCTTTTGGATCTTTTTAAGGCTCCCTAACATAGAGCATGGATATAGAGCTGAGAATAAGAAAACTTATGTGTTCCAGAGCAGGGAATACAGTCTCAACTTCCAATGGAGACATTTCAGAGAAAAAGTCCTAAATGAACCCAAACTTGGTCAGCTTGTTTTCGGTGAAGGACTCTTTGAGCATCTGCCCATGACATCTTATTTTACCAGCACTGGGCTGGGCCATGAGGGAGGCAAGAGAAGGACCACAAACACCCTCATTGTCCTTAAGATGCTCACAGCGTTTGTACAGGAGAAACAGTAAATCAGTTTATCCAAGGGCATGGTTGTGTGAAGCAGATAAACCATGTTCAAGGACGGTGATTCTCAGCAGAGAGGAAGAAGGTGTTTGACATTTGAAAAAGCATTCAATACCCTAAAAACGTAAGACTTTATTAAACAAGTTTGTGGCTGGTACAAAACATAGAAGACAGCAAAACGTATTGAGGGAACATGAGTTTTTTTTACAGTTCTAGAATTTTTTCATCTAAAGGAGAGGTTCATGGCAGGTACAGCAGCAGCAGAAGGTAGAACTTACTAGGTACAAGGGCTTTGGGGTTAGATGGTCCAGGGTTCAAATCCCAGCACTGTCACTCACTAGCTGTAAAGAACGGGAGTCTGGGCATAGGATCTCACTTTTCAGCATATCAGATTCCTCTTTTAAACAACAGAGATACTAATACTGCCTACTTTATGGAGTAGATGTGATAACGAGATGGGATAATTATTGGAAAGAACCTTGTGCTTTCTGGCACACAGTAAATACTCAATAACTCTTAGCTATTATCATGACTGTCATTGTTCTGGTCTTTGACGGAGGGGGAAGGTGTGAATAGATTTGGCTCTTAAAGACTACCATTGCCCTAATAGCTAATAATAATAGTTAACTTATATAGAGTATGGATTGCATGCTAGACATTATGCTGAGTTCTTCCCACACTAATCCTCACTCATGCTCAGTGGGGAAGTACCATCATTACCCCCATATAACAGGTAACAGCACTGAAGTACAGAGAAGTTACTAATCTAGGCTCACAGCTGAGAAGTTGCAATGCAGAGATTAACCCTATACAGTCTGACTCAAAGTCTCCACACTTTACCACGATGCAACACTGCAAGGCAGTTCTTAATTCTGTCCAATCCTCAAAACCTTCTGCAGAGATTTTTTTCAAAGATTTTATCTCAGGCCCACACCAAAGTCTCCCATTCAGTAAGTCAAGGTGGACCTAGGAATCAGTATGTTTAAAGCTCTCCAGGGGATTCTGAAGATCAAAAGAATTTAGAAACTCCAGCTTTAGAGGACCATGACCCTGATGACCCTGACGGGGAGTTAACTGTAGCTGCCCCCCAGCCCCATCACCATGGTCTCTAGAATAGACAGTGCTGCATCTTCCACCAACATTAAAGAATTGTTTTCCTGCAGAGCTTAACTCAGTTGGGACCAAGGATAACTCAGCAGTCAGGGACTCATTCCAGGTGTCAGTTTCCTGCATCAAAGTCAAGAGCTTTCTTTGCCCAGACTTAAGAGGCACTCAAATATTAATTTCAGTTCCATTACAAATCACGAGTTGTAGCCCATGCCCACAGTCCTTGAAAATATTTTGAGCTCTCTAGACTCATGAAGTCTGTGTTCCACTCCCCCTCAATTTATCCCACTCCCTCCCAGAATGTTACGCTGTCCATTAATGACCATCCCGGTCCCCCAGATCAGGGTCAGACACCAGCCCCTCAATCGCCACAAAGAGATACAGAACATTCTCCATCTGATTCCAAGCCAAAAGGTCCCACCACAAGTCTCTGTGCAGGCTCAGAGCAGAGGAGTTAACCACTTAAGTGGTCTTTGTTATATGGTTGGCAATGACTCACCACAACGAGGAAAAGCTCTATCTGATTTTCTGGGAACATTTAGAATGAACATTGCCCTCGGCAGGACACGTAACCAAAACCAGAAGTTGTTCCCTGAAATCTGTAAAAACCACCGGAGCTGAGGGCTGTATACCTGTGGCTGTCAGCTCAGCCCAAATGAAGCTATCACTTTCACCATATGATCCCAGCAAGTCATTAAAGACGAGTGGTACCCATACTTGTAGATCAATAACCCAGGCAAATACATCCAACAGCAGCCAGAGTCAATGCGCACCAAGTCCATGTTTAATCCAGGCCAGGTATTTGCATACGGTGGAACCATGCAATTGCTAAACTACTCCCGGCCTCCGCCACCGCCCTGCCTTTTCTAGTGTGATATCCCGGCAGTCATTGCTGCTGCCTGCAGCAGCAAAAAACCTTGTTTAGACAAGTTTTTGAAGCACATTGTTCACACAACAGTGGAAAAAGAGACACTGAGCAAAAGCTCCGTGCTTTGACTGATGTCTGATACAGCCTAAGGTGACATATTATAAAAAATTTAGTTGAAACAATGCACATAGCTGGAGCTCTTTTGCAAATGTAAACACAAGTACCTTCACAGCAATTTCCTCATTATCTACTGGTGGTTTTTCTGCACTCTTGCTTTTGCTCCATCCTCCTTGACAGAGTACTTTGGGGGACTTCTGCCGCTGACTTTAATGTATTTGTAATACAGATTTTCAGCTGTATTAAAGATAAATCGACTTTTAACTCTATTCAAAAAGTCTAGGGGCAATGTCTTGTGAAATCCAAAAAAACCTTATTTTTTGCACAGGGGAAATTGTAAGGGTAAACAATGATACTTGGTGGCAACTGACTTCAATCTGTGAAATGGGTCTCTTCGGGATGTATGTGGACAAGCAGAAAAGTGAACTGCCTTGCAGCTCACCCCACCCCTACCCCCATTCCCTGGAATACACATTGAAAACACATTCTCAGCATGTTAAATACGGAATCCCCATCCATGAATTTCCAGATGAACAAGCAAACCATGAAATTAAATGTAAGCAGGTAAACTTGGGGAATGTCTACTCTAAGATTTTTCTCTCCCTATTTCTGATTCCTCTCCATAAATGTGTTAAATATAACTATGTGCTATTATTCATGTATCCTAAAACTTATTCTTTTGTGCCATTGGGGAAATTTATTCTCCTTTAGTAAGAGTGATTTCCGTATTTTTACAATCTATTTCTTACCCCTATTTTTCTTAGTTAATGGCACATTCAGGATCCACTTTGGAAAGGCTATTTAATTCTCAGTGCTGCAGTGATTAAACACATTCAAGTGACCAACAAGTATTGAGCATACTCTTCGTGATGAAGACACAGCGTCTACTCACAAAAAAAAAACTAAAAAAACCCACTAAAATCAAAGGAAAGCATGCATCTCAATCTTCCCTCATCCTTCCAAAGGAGCAGCATGCCCTTCACAACGGTCACCAAACCATCATTTGAGTACCACCATTTTCTAAGATGTAGCAACCTCCTGGTTTTGCTGTTTATTTATCTGTTTGGACTGCTTAAAGCCAACAACAGTCCCTGAGTTGCAAGCAAATTAGTCATGAGAGCTACAACCAAAATAAGCAGAGATAGAGAAAGGAAACTAAAGCTTACTGGACAATTGGTGGCAGTTTCCCATGCTTCCTCCCTCTCCTTTCTGAACAGCCTTCGATTTGCATCTGGAGATCCACATGGTTCCGGGACGCTGACTCCACCCAAAACTCCAGCAGGGGAGCGTGTGACCTCAGCTGAACCAATCCATGCATTCCACCCTTCAGATCAGTGACTGCTTCAGGATTAGGTAGATGTTTTTAAAAGGATGTGCCTGTAAATGGGACAGAGGCTCAAAATTAACAGTGACTTAACCAAGATCAAGGTTTATTTCTCTATCAGATAAAACTCAAGCTGGGATGATGACTCTGCTCTGTGGAGGCAGCAGGGGCCCGAGCTCCTTCTACCTTGTTGCTCTTCTAGTCCTAAAGTCCTGCTCTTATATGCATATTTCCAAGATTGCTTACAACTAGAAAGCTCCCGTGTTTCCTCTTCTTTACTTTAGGGGAAAACCACGAAAACTGTACACAGTAATTTTGCTTACATCTCATTGGCTAGAACTCAGTCACACAGTTACACTAGCAGCAAAGGAAGGTGGAAAACATAGGGCTTTTTTTCAGGCATAAATGTGCCCAGCTAAAATTATGTTACTAGGAAAAAAGAGGAGAACAGATATTAGAGGTCAACCAGTAGCCTCTTCCTGGCATGTGAACTAAACTATTTCAGATCCTCGTGTTGTAACTTGGAACCCAAGATAACAGGTGAATATTCTTTTTCTGGATGTATGGTTTGCTGAAGTAGGAACCTGAGTGACAGAAGCAATTTTTACAACCATAAGGAAACCAATAATAGGATGAAGCTGACACCTGGAAGAGGACAGAATCAAGGAAATTCCAGAGAAAAGTATCTAGATATCTAATAACATCATAAAATTCTGAATCAAACCACATCTGAAGCTCTATCTTCAGACTTTTTCACTTATGTCACCCCGTAAACTCTCCATATTTTCTGAAAGCTTGAATTGAGATGTTCTTATTTTCAATCAAAACTTCCTAAGATACAGAATGAGAAAGGGACAGAGAAAGAGATGGGGAGAAAGACCCAGATGAATACTGAAAGATGCGAGATAGCCATTAACACAAAATTTGACCAAAGTTACTTTGAGAAACATGAAGGGTATAAACTAAAACAGAAGTGCTGAATATTAACAAGAGCAGAGAATGACTGAAATATTATCAGAACTTCTTAGAACAAAGAATAGATGACAAAGAATAGCTGGTATTGAGCAGCCGAGAAGTATGTTCTGAATAATTCTTTCCCAAACTGCTAGTGGGGGTTAAACTCTACTGCCACATCACACTTTACTCCACCCTCTTCCATAGAAAAGACTTTGTTGGGCGAGATAATGCCTTCAACCTAAAAGCCGCATTAAATTAGCAATTATTCTAGATCAAAGCCTTGGGTAGATGCCACTGGCCTTAACTCTTCAACAAATTCCATTGTGATGGTCAGTGTGAGCCCTTGAACACAGCTTTGTAAATTTCCAAGTATGTCGTCTAGGCTCCTTTAACTCTGGGCCCCATGAGAAGATCAAGCAATTACAACCCTTTTGGCCTTTATTTCCCCTAAGATCATCATCGGAAGTTATTAGGCAAAATTTACAATGTAAGTGAAGACAAATTAGGCACAATTTTTAGAAATTATGAAAGGAGTATGTTTTTTCTCTAAGATAAAGTTGAATAAGACGTGTTTGAATAAAAAGGAAACTGAAGAGGTGAGAAAAAATAAGGTGGAAGAAATTGTGTTCTTCACGGTCACAAATAAATGAGAGGTGGAAATGGAATTAGAATTGGGATCTACTTGTTCTAATAGACATCCTACCTAAAATTCCTTCCATTTTATTGATTTCCAGATTGAGAAGAATTTTAGTAGGGATAAGTACTGACAGAAATATGGCTTAAAATTGGTAGTATCCTACTGCAAAAGGTCATTCAAATTTGTAAACAAAAACAGACATTCCAGTAGGTATTTTTATGTATTATTTTGCATATGAGACAGGAAGCAGACAAAAGAAGACTGTTAAGAGTAGAGATTGTGGAGCAGGACATTTGTTCATTTCACAAATACTGATTGCCCTTACTATGGGCCATGAACCACTCCGGGTGCTGAGGACACGGCGTTAAATAAAACAGACATGAAACCCCTGTCTTCAGAGGCTTTAGGTGGTAAAGGCTAAGAAAAAAGAAGTGTAAGGAGGCTGGGGAGTTCTGTGATAGCAGGGGAAGGAGTCAATTTTAAGTAGGAGAGTCAGGGAAACACTCCCTGAGGTGACTATATTGGTTGTCTATTGCTCCATAGAAAATTAGACCTTAACTTCGCATCTTAAAACAACAAACATTTATTATCTCATAGTTTCTGTGGGTCAGGAATTTGAGAGCAGCTTAGTTGCTTGGCTCTGACTCAGGGTCTCTCATAAAGTTGCTGTCAGCTGGGGCTGCAGGCAACTGAGGCTGGGCTGGGGCTGAAGAATCTACAGTTGGGCAAGCCTCGGTACCTTTCTACGTGGATGGCTCTATGTGCTGCTGAGGGCCCTCACAACCCAGGAGTTAGCTCCCCCTAGAGCAAGTGATGAATGAGAGAACCTCATCTCAGAAGTGACAGACCACTCCTTCTGCTGTATGCTCTTGGTCACACAGATGTAACGTGGGCCACTGTGGGAGATTACCAGAGCGTGACTATCAGGAGGCCAGTATCGCTGGGGGCCTCCTTGGAAGCTGGCTACGTTGATATTGAATAAATAGCTGAAAGAGATGAGTTCAATATCACAAAACTTAAGACGAACAACTTAACTTTTATAAATTTTCGTTTTCTCATCAATATACTAGAAAGTTTTTAACTATCTACACCATCATCATGTTGAGAAGCCTTAGATAATGTCAAAAATTTCTTTGGCTCGGTGCCTGGCATTTCATAAATGAGCAACACATGTCAGGCTATTATCATTAGTGTGGAAGTGGTTGTCATCATCACCCTCATTTTACAGATGAGAAAACTAAGCCTTCAAGATTTAAATCCTCACTGATGGTCATGCCCCTGAAACAGATGATAATCATATTCAAGCCTTCTGAATCCAATAGCTTCTTTTTTTATTTTACTGTGCAGCCTCATAGATACCATGGGAAGGATGGATAAAAGAGTTGAAGGTTATTCCAAAGCAGGAATAAGAAAATTAAAATTATATGAGGAAAGAAAGGCAAGAAGACTCAAAACCTACTCCACTGGCAATTACCATCAGGGCTATCAGGAGTGCTTTTTGGCTTAATGTAATAGAAAACCCAACTCTCCACGGCTTACACAAGAAGTATGAGTGTCGGTAATTGCTAGCTTTCATTCTCACAGTTACCTTTTGTCCTTTTGTCTTCATGCTTGTTGCTTCATAGTTACAAGATGACTGCTGTAGCTTCTGGCATCACACTGACAATTCAGGAAGAGAGGAGGGTGGTATGCACAAGTTCTGCTTTCCAAGATGCCTCAACTGACTTTCATTTACACCTAATCAGCAAGACCTGTATCGATGACTCCCCTAGTACATGGGTAGGTGGCAAAGGCATGGCTTCAACCAATCACGATTCACCCCTAAGCCTAGTCACGTTACTGCCCAAGTAAAATCTGAGTTCTGTGTTTGGAAAAAAGGGCAAGTCTTTGTCTATTGTAGGCAACTGATAGGTTCATCCACAGTCAGGTGGATTCCCCAAGAGAAAAGCACCCACCAGCATGGTTGTTTGTTCCCACTTTTCAGGTGAAATCCATGTAAATACTCTGTAGCTTTTTTTTTAATTAATTTAGTTAGTTAGTTATGGCTGTGTTGGGTCTTCGTTGCTGCCCGTGGTCTTTCTCTAGTTGCAGCGAGCAGGGGTTTACTCTTTGTTGCGGTGCACAGGCCTCTCATTGCGGTGGCTTATCTTGTTGTGGAGCATGGGCTCTAGGCACGCGGGCTTCAGTAGTTGTGGCACGCGGGCTCTAGAGCTCAGGCTCAGTAGTTGTGGCGCAAGGGCCTGGTTGCTCCGCAGCATGTGAGATCTTCCCAGACCAGGGATCAAACCCGCGTCCCCTGCATTGGCAGGTGGATTCTTAACCGCTGCGCCACCAGGGAAGTCCAAGTCTGTAGCTTCTATGTCAGAGATATAAAAACTGCAGAAGAGCCGCTGGGCAAATGGCTCCTTGGAAGCACCTAACCTTGTTTATAGCGTCTCTCAGAGGCAGGTGAAACAAATCTGGCTTAAACTTACTGAAGGCTCTTAAAGGGCACCAACCAATAACACCCCTTGGCGATTCAGCCAGACTACACTGTCACTGCCGAACACACTTCTACCCTTCCTGCCCTCACCACAGGTCTGCACTACCCAGTGTCTCCTTCCGTGGTAATTCAGGATACTGCTTCTTGCGCCTGGTAGGCAGCAACAAATATTCTCACAATTCCAAATCACAGACGTTATGCACATCAACCTTTAGCATAGAACAAATCTCTTTTTTCATTATTTTTCATATTTGATGATTTTATTTAACCATTCTCCATTCTTTGTGGCATCAGAGAGCCCCCAGAAGTATATTCTACAATGGAAAAGTTTCCAAAAGCTCATAGAAGTATAAGACAGACTTGAAAAACAATAAACCTCCTCAGATAATCTAACGAAAGCACAATGCAGGACTTTTTAATTCAGGGAAAGCAGATGCTTTAAAAAAAATTCTCCTCACCACTGAAGTCATGAGGTGCTGCAGTATATCAGAAAGAACAGAGAGTATCAGAATTCATAAGCTCTAAGCCCTGTGTGTCTAGCCAGAAGCACTGAGGTGTGAAGCAAGTTATCTATGCTGAGGCTGAGATATCTTCTGCCAACACAGGTTGGGGTGGTGGATCTGGGGTTGACCCCCAAAAAATGGTATTCTGTGCGGAAGTACTTTCTGAATAGCTACATTTTATTATGTGACAAGTTTGTGGCAGATCTGATGCAAACTTTACTCTCATCTCATTTGAGCCCGATCTACATGGTAGATGCTGTTATTACAACTTTAGAGTTGAGAAAATTTGGGATCAGAAGAGCTAAAGGGACAGTTCTGATGACACAGACAGAAAATCATAGAGCTTGGATTCAAATTTGGATCTATATGGCTCTTTCCACCACAGGATTATTATTATTATTCATTTATTTACTTATTTATTTATTTTTGGCTGAGTTGGGTCTTTGTTGCTGCACGCAGGCCTCCTCTAGTTGCGGTGAGCAGGGGGTACTCTTCGTTGTGGTGCGTGGGCTTCTCATTGCAGTGGCTTCTCTTGTTGCAGAGCACGGGCTCCAGGCATATGGGCTTCAGTAGTTGTGGCACACGGGCTTCAGTAGCTGTGGCTCCCAGGCTCCAGAGCGCAGGCTCAGTAGTCGTGGCGCATTAGCTTAGCTGCTCCGCATGTGGGATCTTCCCAGACCATGGCTCGAACCCGTGTCCCCTGCATTGGCAGGTGGACTCCCAATCACTGCGCCACCAGGGAAGCCCAGGATTATTATTTTTATTTAGAGTTTCTCGCACGAGCATGCTCACATGCACACACACACAAATTCACTGCCTATAGTTGTGTTCTCTAGCGTTGTCTACTTTCCAAAACATCTCACCGTCCTTCAGATCTGCCCAAGGTAATATTTTAGAATCTTTAAACAAAACTCAACAACTTACTCGAGTACCCTGTCTTCCCCTGACATATGTTACTTCTGAAACACACACGCGTGTGCACATACACACACACACATATATATATAACACAAGCCATTTTATTTATTTTTTTTACAAGTGTTTTTTTTTATTCTTTTCTCTTTTTATTTATTTATTTATGGCTGCCTTGGGTCTTTGTTGCTGTGCGCGGGCTTTCTCTAGTTGCAGCGAGCGGGGGCTACTCTACGTTGCGGTGCGCGAGTTTCTCATTGCAGTGGCTTCTCTTGTTGCAGAGCACAGGCTCTAGGGCATGGGCTTCAGTAGTTGCAGCACGCAGGCTCAGTAGTTGCAGCATGTGGGCCCTAGAGCATGCGGGCTTCAGTAGTTGCAGCACGTGGGCTCACTAGTTGTGGTGTGCAGGCCCTAGGGTGCACGGGCTTCAGTAGTTGTGGCACGTGGGCTCAGGGGCTGTAGCTTGCAGGCTCTAGAGAGCAGGCTCAGTAGTTGTGGCACATGGGCTTAGTTGCTCCGCAGCATGTGGGATCTTCCCGGATCTGGGCTCCAACCCGTGTCTCCTTCATTGGCAGGCGGATTCTTAACCACTGTGCCCCCAGGGAAGCCCACACAAGCCATTTTAGATCTTACAGTTTGGGGTGAATTATCAGAAGATGAATAAAATGACTGATACTGATTAAACTGAAAAATATGAAAGGAATAAAATTGCTGAAGCTACAAAACTTTTAGAAGCCAATAATCTTCTAACAGAGAGGCTTACTGACATTCTGGCTAGATATGGAAAATCAAAGAGATTGGAATTATGAGGAGAAAATTATTCTGCCTTTTATAAACGAGAGGAAGGAGGAGGAAAAAAGAGCAGCATAAGCGAGGGAAGTAATTATAGCAGGATACATTTCATTTCAGAAAAAGTCCTTTGATAACCAGAAAACACCACATTTTAAAGTTAAGGATTTAATACTCCTAAGTCCATTACAGATAGACTCTTTACCATGCTGGAAATAATTGAAAAGCAGAGGCATGCAATTGACCACTTTATGGCTTCTTTGATTTTTCCAGGCTGTTTGAAGAGTTGAATTCTGGAAAGGATTTGAAAACTGGGCATACCAACCCTGACCAGCTAATTGCCAATGAAGAAGAATGAATTACTCTGCAATTATATTAAAGGTGAAAGAGGTCCCAAGGAAAAATTCTAACCAAAAAAATGGACTGACTTGGGATAAAAGCTTGATTGGTAACAGCCATGACTATTAAGATGTTGAGCCTGAGTTCAAAGGAAGGACAAGATCAACTTTATGTCTGACAGTCTTAAGACAAGGTCACCACCTTCTACCAAGTATATGCCAACTTATTCAGATATGTCATTCCATGTCACACATCAGATTTGTTTACCATGACTTGTTCCTGGATTTGCCCTTAAGGTTTTGCATCCAGGTCATTAGTTTGGCCATTGTCAAGTTACAGACAAATTTATGACAGAGGAGCACAGATAGACTCATTCTTCTAGACTTACATAGGTGGTTACTCACCTTATGGAACTCATTAATCCCAAAAGCTGATAGAGCTTGAAAATAGAGACAGATTGCAAGCAGGTTTTGATAATTCTTGGATGACAGATCATAATGGGTCCCAAAGAAAAAAGAGGCCCAACAATTATCTTTTGAGCATCTAATAGGGTTGCCACATAAAATACAGGACACCCGATTACATTTGAGTTTCAGAAAAACAATGAACAGTATTTTAGTGTAAGTATATCCCATGCAGTATTTGAGATACACTTTAAAAGGTATTGTTTATCTGAAATTCAAATGTAACTGATCATCCTAGTTTGTTCTGGTTTTTCTTTTGCTTGTTTGCTTGCTTGCTTACTTGCTTGTTTTTGCTAAGTCTGGCAACCTTAGTCTCTATTAGTGTAGGGTCCCATCTTACATAGTGAGTAAGGAAAAATTGCCTGTCTTAAAAATTATCATGAAAAACCATTTAAATCACTCAAAGTCTAGTCTACTTGATATTATATCATTGTACTATCTCTCAGTGACTCCAAAACAGACTGTTTTCCCTCAATATTGAAAAGTTCTCAGTTGAACACCAAATGAAGTCTGGGTTGTGTTTATGGGCCATGCTGTATAAAAAAATATATTGTCTGACTTTTTAAATTAATGTTTATCAAAACAGTATCAGTGCATGGTTTTAAATGCAAAATAGTACACTTAATTTAATGACATAATGAAAAATTACATTCCTCTGCCTAACCTCTCTGCATACTTCAGACCAACTCCCCACAGCCAACAAACACTCAACTCTTCTAAATGTTTTCCTTAATATTTACTTACATATTTATAAATAATAGGCCTATACTATTCTTTCTTAACTTACCCATTTTAGACATTATCTACACCTTTTATGATGCTTCTGAGCCAACCTGTATTTTATGAATATGCCTTCTTTTTTGGACAAGCATTCATAGTCCTTGGAGTCAATCACTGCCTTGGGTTTGTTTGTTTACCTGTTTTTGCCTGGTTTTCTAAGTGAGGTTTGTTCATATTTTTCAAATGGTTCAACATCTCTGCCACACACCTGTGAATAATATTTTCCGTTTACCCAAACACATCAGTTCCATTTTCTTTCTTCCCTAAAGATCTCCCTCCCAGAGCTTTCCACCCACTTTGCTCCATTCCGGACCTTCATTTCTCAGCCTGCTACTCAACTGTTATTCTAGGTCTTTTCCTTTGCAAGTCTCCTGTGTTGGGGTGCCCATTCCTGAATTCCATGTTTGCTTTTTTTGTTGTTTTCTACCCAATTGTTTATAGGAGTACACCCTCCAGAATATTCCCCAGGAAGGCTATCTGAGAGTAAATATATTGAGTCTTTGCAAGCATGACAGTGTCCTTTTACCAGAAAATAAATATCCTGTCTCTTGTCAGGAGTGCATAGGGAAGGGTAGTCTACTGTCTGGGCAGAGTGGAACAGGGAATCTGGCCTCTAATAGCTCCATATTATTTTCTTTTTTAACCAAACTCTGTTTCTTCAGCCCCATTCATTACCCTGCTCTTGGTAATAGCTTTTTTGAATACAGAGTAAAAGAAAAAAAAAGAAGTTACTAATTTTAGGGCTCCGTGTGTACCAGACCCTTTAGCTAATTTTAAAAAGTTCTAACATTTGTGCCTGCCATCAACCAAATCATGTCCTCAAATACTGCTTTTTTAATGATGGTGAGAATGACTCAAAAAGGTCCTACCCTATATGATGTGAAAAGGGAGAGACAGCATTTGCTAATAGTCTATCAAAGCTGTACTGGAGAATTCGAGAACAGGTATGAGGTGAGGATACAATAATAAATGGAGTAAAGAAATCCCTAAATGACTAGGGATGCAATACTAGTTGGGAAATAATATTGGTACTGGACTATAGCTAAGGGCAATAAAGGCTAGTATGTGGGAAGGATGGAGGCTACCATGCTCAGGACTCCAGTGGTTAAGAACAGGGATCCACGTTCAAGTCCCAGCTTACGTATCTTCTCACAAACTCTGGCTCCAGTTTCTAGCTCATGCTGAATTCTCCATCACTACTCTGAATCTCTCCCTTCTTGTGCTTTTCTGGACAGTATGAGGCCACGCTGAACACCATCCCAGTGCCTTCACTCCATAAAGTGCCCCAGAAAAAAGATAATATAGTATATGAACTTCTCTATAGATGGTTTAGAAAAGACTGATGGAGCAGAGGCAGGGAACGGGAGATTCACAACACTTTTGTAGCGACAGTCACTAAGGATTGGATTTTGCCCATCATTTTTTTCAACCCCTCTATAACTGCCACTGGCTTTTAGTTTGTCTCTAGCTAATTTGCTAGCTAGTTCTCTTCCCTCCAGAGCCCCTCTGCCTCTTTCCACAGTGGCTCCTGAGAGCTCTCACATTCCTTTTTTTTTTTTTAATGAGTGGCATTTAATTCTCTTGTTTCAATTTTCTATCTTCAGGACTTGTACAGAGACCACCATTTTGTTGATAAATAGCCTATGAATGTATTTTGCTAAGCAAAAGGTTATCTGATCCAGAAAGAAATGTTGCCACCTCTTAAGGAGATAGACGTGGCTGTGTGTTACTAGTAAAGAACAGTTTTGTTTTTCTCACACCTTCTTATAGTTATATAGTATGACTGCATTTTTATAAAAACATACGTGTGTATGCACATACACATACATAACTTCATATACATAAATGTGCATATTATACACACAACTTTAGATACGTGTACAGAGAGAGAGAGAAAGAGAAATTTGTAATTATATTTACTAAAACCCTTAAGAAAGGGTCAGAGAAATTATCTCTGGAAAGTGCTGTTAAAGAAGGGCTTTGGACAGTGTGCTCCGAGGCGCCGCGGATCTGTCTTTTGCTTCAACAGCGTTTGGACAGAACAGACCCAGGGACACCCCTTGCTCCAGCCTCCCACCACCCTCCAGCCTTTTTTCCAGTCACAACCTGTGGAATCAGCCGCTCCGCTATCCTCGGTCACAGGGACCGGCCAACACCATTTTTTGAGCTGAACTCCTCATTACCGATCAACCACGAGCTCCCGGATTCCTCAGAACTACTCCACCGACGTCAACCACCTGGCCAACATGCATCTGCGAGCCTCCTACACCTACCTCGCTCTGGGCTTCTATTTCGACGAGGTCGCTCTGGAGAGCGTGGGCCACTTTTCCGGGAATTGGCCGAGGAGAAGCACGAGGGCGCCGAGCGTCTTGAAAATGCAAAACCAGTGCGGCGGCCGCCCTCTCTTCCAGGAAGAGCAAAAGCCTCGCCACGACGAGTGGGGTAAAACCCAAGACGCTGTGGGAGCCGCCGTGCTCGTGGAGAAGAACCTGAATCAGGCCCTTGTGGACCTGCCTGCCCTGGGCTCTGCCCCCGCGGACCCCCGCCTCCGTGACTTCCGGGAGAGCCGCTTCCGGGAGGAGCAGGTGAAACTCATCAAGAAGATGGGCGACCACGTGACTAACCTCCGCAGGCCGGCTGGGCGAATATCTCTTTCAGAGGCTCGCCCTCCAGCACCACTAGGAGCCTCCGGAGCCCAGCAGGCTTTGAGGAGCCCCTCTCTGCAGCCACTAGGCAGCTTTTTAGCCACCCTGGAGCCCTCTCCCAAGATGTGGACCAAATGGGAACAATAAAGCTTTTTGCAGAAAAAAAAAAATAGAGCTTTGGTTTTCTGCATTTTTACAGGGATGTATTACTCAAATAATGAGAAAATGAAAGTGCAACTATCTCCATTTAGAAAAGTAAATTGAGTATGTGTCAGATGAGAAATAAACATAAGAAGTCTAAATAGAACCACAGAGAATGTTTTTAAAAAAGAAAGAAAAAAAGGCATTTATAATGGAGAGGGAGGGAAGTCATGATCTGAAAAAATTCATTAAACAGAGGATGACACATCTTATGTCACATTCCCATAATACAATACAGAGGTCCTAAGTGCATTTCATGAAGCATGAAAAAAAAAGAAACAGCTAAAGGTTAATGAAAACCCAAAGAGAAGGAAGTTCGTTGTAAGATCTGCAAAATCCATGCAATCTGGAATTGCATTCATATTAAGGAAGTGGGTGGTTCATACTCTCCCCGCCAACCCCCCGCACTTTACCTCTTCATGGATAACTCTGGTTTTTCTACCAGATTAATTCAGCTCAGATCACTTTCTTTATGGAAACATATTAAATAAATTAAGGAAATTAGCCAATTTGGTCGATTTTATAAAGAAATGGTGATTATGTATGCAATCCCACATCTGGTAGAGACATGAGTAAAGGACCAAATTTCATTGCAGTAGTTACCATATGCTCACTCCATTTCCCTTAGCACTATGAAATTGATGGTACCATTGGAAAAAAAAAAAAAATGAATCCCACAGAGTTAGAAATAATCTCAAAATTAAAAAAAAAAAAAAGAATAGAACATAAGTCAGACAAAAGGAAAGAAAAATTCCTGAATTTCTTAGGGTTTTTTCCCTGATTATAAAAGGAAAAAAGTTATTAAAGATGTTTAAAGACAATTCTTTAAAAGCCTGATGAGGTGACAATGACAGACCAGGTTATTTGGACTAGCTCTCCCACTGAAACAGCTAAAACTGCTGAATTAAACATTTGTAACCCTTTAACAGCATCAAAGAGCTGACAAAATAGAAAGGAAATACCAAGTAAGTATTAGAATAAGAAAGGTAAATGGAAAATTTACGGTTTGCTTTACCTCTGAAGGCATTTGCCAATCTGGAAGAAACGGAGCTGTGTTTTTGAAGGCCTTGTGGGACTGGGGAAGCAAGAGTTAAAGCATGGGGCCCATTCAGTGTTGTGTGTCTGGTAAACCATCTCGCATTTATGCATTAAGCTGAGATCTCAAAGGGCTACAGCATCACAGAAAGGATCAACCATCAGTATTTCCACCCCAGTAGTTTTTTGGGAGAAGTACCTTGGTGCTAAGCAGAGCAGGAGAAAAGAAAGGAAGGAGAAAACAAAGAGTATTGTCCTTGAGAGGGGGTAAACCATGGATAAGCTCTCTTGAGGGTTTACAGTCCCAATTTTGCAGCACCTAAGTGATCAAAAAGATATATGCCATGGTTTTAACTTAAAATAGTTCTCTGGTCATCAGGAAGTCCCCCCACACGTACACACAAATAATTGTTTAAGGGCAGTGAGCCACACAAAGACACCAACTATATAAGGAAATAATATACCATGAGTGAGAACCAGCAGAAATAACAGACACCTAAACACTTCAGATACTGCAATTATCAGACATGGAGTATTAAAAAACAACTATGCTCCTTTGTTTAAGGAAATGAGATAAATTTGAAAATGAATGAAGGGTACAGGAAATTCTAAAAAGTGTTACAGCAGATTTGAAAAAGAACCAAATTGAACTTGCATAAATTAAAAATACAATAACTGAAATTTAAAACAATATATAGATTGGGCAGGAGATCACATATAAAGAGAATAAATGGACTGGAAGAGAGAAGGCACTTATCCAGAATGCAGCTCACAGAACAAATAACTGGAAAAATAAGAGAGGCTTAGGAGGGACCTGGCTCAGAATAGGTATTCAGCAAACAGTTGCTGAATGCTCTGAAAACCAATGACACTATAACTTTTACTGATGAGGTTATTTCCTGGCTTCAGATGTGAGCTGGCTCTTCTAGACTGGGACTTAAGAGAAGATCCTGTAAAAGGAATATCAATTTCAGTGGCTGCAACTGAAAAAATTGATATGATCCACAGACATTTACTGAGAGCTTACTAACTGCAAAACACTGTGCTAAGCATCAGAGTTAAAAACATGTATGTTATTACACATAATTTATATGTTCTTTCTTATAAGAACAAGAGTTTCATAAGGGTTTTATAAAGGCACAATGTTCTAACCAGATTCTTCTACTAGCTTGCTGTGCAATCTTAAACAACTTATGTAAAGTCTCTCTGAGGCTCATTTTCTCTATTTTTAAGATGAGGACAATAGAAACAGAAAAGATATCACAGAAAGCAATGGCTTTGCTCATGGCATATCTATCGTAGCTGCTCAGTAAATATAAGTATATTCCCTCATTAACTAAAAATGTTTTTTGATGCACTGGGATTGGAGAAACCTGTATATGATATTTAATTCAACTGGATTGTGAATCCACATAATCTCCAAAGCCAGTGAAGTACTGGAATCTCCTTTTGATTATGTCATAGTTACGTAACAAGATGTGGAGAATATTGCTAGCGACCTGTCCAGTATCCATTCCCCACTTCTTCCTAACAGAACCCAAATCTATTTGTAGCAGTAACATGATGACCTAATGCTTTATCTCCCAGACCCTCGGAAGGCAAGTGTGTCCATGTGACAGCTGTAAGCAAGTTAGTAAGTCCGGCAATGAGGTATTTATTAGCCATGCTGCCACATGAGGCTTCCCATGAGCCCCTTTAGCCTTTGTCCCTCCAACAGCCACCTTGTGAGCATAAGAACAAAGCCACACAGAGCAGCAAAGAAGGAACAGAGAGACAGCCTGGGTCCTTGATCGCCGGGCTGCCATGTTGACCCAATACTGACGACTCCCAGACACTTCTGTGAGGCAAATGCCTTACTCATTTAAGTTTTACAGGCTTTTTCATTACAAGCTGTATTAGTCGGGGTTCTCCAAAGAAACAGAACCAACAGGATAGATATAGATATATAGATACAGATAAAGATACAGATATAGGTATAAAGAGATTTGTTTTTATAAGGAATTGACTCACGTGATTATGGAGGCTGAAAAGTCATAAGATCGGCAGTTAGCAAGCTGGAGACTCAGCAGAACCAATGGTAAAAGTCCAGGCCAAATCCAAAGGCCTGAGAAACAGGAGAGCCGAGGGTATAAACTCCAGTCCAAAAGCCAGCAGGCTTGAGACCTAAGAAGACCCAATGTTTCGATTCAAGTTAAAAGCCAGGAAAAAAGCAATGTCCCAGCTCAGCAGTCAGGCACGAGGAGTTTGTCCCTTCATCATGGGAAAGTCAGCTTTTTTGTTCTATTCAATTGATTGGAAGAGGGCCACGCATTAGGTAGTGCAATATGCTTTTCTCAGTCTCCCAATTCAAATATTAATCTCATCCAAAAACACACAGACACACCCAGAAGAATGTTTGACCAAATATCTGAGCCCCCTGTGACCCAGTCAGGTGGACACAGAAATTGAACCATCACACAAGCAGTCAGATACAATCCTGATATACCAGTCTGGACCACCTCATGGGCACCTGTAAAAGAAAACCCAAGACTTCATTTAAGAATAAGTTTTTTTGTGAGGTATCCTCAACCCCTACAATTTGACATTTAAAAAATCCACAGGAAGGGTAGTAGCACATGAACACAAATATTAAGGGAGTTAAGGATAGTGCAGAAAATCAGCTATTGTGGCTTAAAATGTTAACTAGCCCTCAAAGAATAGCTATAGTAAAAGTCTTGGGAATAGGCAGAGAAAACATGCTAGCCCCTTCCCCATGGAGTTCTTCACAATTGCTCCCAAAGGAACTTTGAAATCGCCAATGCTCAACCTGGAAAATGAGACATGAGTTGCCGGTCCTACCTCTGGCCCCACGAGAGAGAACAGAAGCATGTACCTCATCAGCATTACAATGTGAATGTAATTTTCCTGATGTGAAATTCAACATCCTTTTTGATCATTTTCCCTGATACTTTGGAATTTGTGTATAATGAGCATGTAAAGCACAAACTTATTTATACCTTAAAAGTGGTTTCATGAGCCCAAAGGAAAGGTCCTAATTTACATGTGACACTTGCTCACTCATTCATTGACTTGTTGGATAAATTACTGAGTGCATTCTAAGTGTCCAGCTCTGGGGACACAAAGCCAAGTACTTTGTGAAAAGGTTTAGGAGCCAGCTCTGTCCTCTAAGAGTTAATAATCTAATATTAACACTGATAGACAGCCACAGACCTCATGGCACAGAATAAAAGAATTAATCTGGGACATTCTCAGACAGTGAAGTATTTATGTCACAGACAAAAGAGCTTAGCATTGAAGTTAATGTTTGCAAATAAGAGTAATTGGACATGTAATGAAAGTGTTTCTGTGTAAACTTCCATTCCCAATCTAGCTGAGCAAACTTGGGCAAATTGCAGAGCCTCTGTGAGCCTCATTCCCCTTGTGAGGAAACAAAGATAATGATATCTAACATTGCAGATTCTTTGATGTTTAAATAACAGCATATAAACCATATAACACAATGTCCAACACAGAGTAAATGGAAAGTACTTTTAATAGATGCTCCTGCAACATGACAATTGCCTGAACAATAGTAATCTCACTAGAAAAGTAAAGGGTTTACATACTACGTGTATGTGTGAATTTCACAGACTTACCTTTTTTCAACCAAAGAGCCAGGGTCCCTGATACGTCCCTAATGACTCAGTTCTCATCAAGGCAAACTATTTTATTGAAGCAAAGAGTATGGGGGCTGAAAGTATAGGAAGAAACCAAATTAAGTGATTGTTTATATGCTTTTGCCAGTCATAGAATTAGCTATGTCTGTTTTGCATTATCAACCAGCGGTCTTTTGAAATTCCTGTCACTCCATCTTTTCTTTAAAATGAACAATTCTATATTGCTAAACAATATTTTCTATGTCCTTCTTTTAACATATTCATATTTCTGATTAACATAACACTACTTTTATTCATTTGTTGACTTAATTCATTAAAAATATGATTTGAGCACCTACTAAGAGCCAGGCACTCTTCTGAATGTAACATGTTAAATAATATCATCAAGACAGACACAGTTCCTAATCCCAGCTATTTTAGTCAAGGCTGCTGTTCCAAAACGTCTTCCTTTCATATCACTCACTTTCTTGGCCACTTATTATAAAATGTCACCCTTTAAAGATGGTTCATAACATAAGTATCCACTAAATTCCCATCTTTATTTATAGACTACAATTCATCAGGATGATTTTGATTTTCACTTCTATTCTCTCATCCACAGTTTCTCGAGTTAGTAGGGTCCCAGGATGGACAGAAGTATTGATGCTTAATTTTGGTGGTTGGAAAAGTGCTCGTGTCAAGGTTGACTGAACAATAAGTCATTCCTCTGAAACAAATGAGGTCCTAATGCAATGTGATGATGACACATGAAAAGGAGCCTTTCTGGTAAATTCTCTAGAGTTTTCATCAACTCAGCAGGTAGGAGAGATTGAATACCTGCTCAAAGCATATGTTTATCAGGGACATATGCACTAAGACATGAGCTATCATTTTTCCAAGCAAGATTTTAAACTCCAAGGGCTTTCATGTTACAAGACATTAAAGGCACTGAACGGTCACGGCATGAATTACAGCTGTTTACTGCGTGGGGAACCAGTGGGTAATTCTCTGCACATCAAAAGATGTTGCCACCAAATTTTCCCTCTCTCTCAGGACGTTAATGCTGACCCTGACTGATGCCCCATGAAAGACTAGTATAATGTCTTTTTAAATAACTTTTTTTGCCTTATGTAACATTCACAGACCAGGTATTCAGAGAAAAAAATTAGCAAATTTCTAGGAAGAGTTGAAAGCATGTTTTGTTTTAGATGTTCATCCTCGCATTCATGGAGAGAAGAGATGAACACATTTCCAGAAGTTCAGCAAAACTTTTTCAGAAATTCAACAAAAACTCCTGGAAGGCTAAGAGGTATCCATCAGTTCCTTCCAGCCCAGAGCAGAGTCCCAGACAAGGGCTTAACAAATGGCAGCACAAGGTCTGTATTGATGTCCTTCCTCAATTGCCTAATTTATACCTAGGAAGCAACTCACCCAGCGGGGCCTGGCCTCTTTGTTTAATCATCCGCCAGCCCCTTCACAGGCCAGTCGTGGTGATAAAGCACAGCACTGCTACCCCGCTGCTGGCCAGCAGGTAGGAACACCCCCGGGTGCTCACAGGCTGGGAAATTCTCTGCCTCTCATTCTGCCTGTGTCATGCTTGTCTGTCGGTCTCCACAGCAATGTGACTGACTCTGTCCCTGGCTCTATCTCTATTTCTAAATCTTCCTCCTTCCCTGACTCCATTTCTGTCTCCATGTGAACCTCTCTATCTCTGCCTCCCTCTGCTTGTTCATCTCTCTCTTTATGTTCCTCTCTACATGTATCTCTCTCTGTCTTTCTCTGTCTCTCTTTCTCTCTCCCTCATCTCTCTCTTTCTGGCTCTCTGTGTGTCTTCCTCTGTTTCTGTCTCTCTCTATGTCTCTCTGTCTCTGTATGTGTGTAACTTTTCCCATCCCTTTCTCTTTCTCTCTCTGTCTCTTTCTCTGTCTATCTCTCTCTCATACCTGTGCATGCAGACACAAACAGCCAATGGCATTATTATTTTATCTTCACTATTAACCCCAATAAACTATTACATGTCTCCCACACTATCATGATGAAAAACAAAGTTTCCCTGCAGAGAAATGCACACATTATTAGAAAACAAAATTCCGATATAAACACAAGGCAGGGTCTTCATTATCCTCTGCATCCAGGATTTACACAAAGACCAAAACATGTACTGAAGGCTCTTTCTTGTCACTTAGATCAGTAGCCCAAAATATCCCTAGAGCGATTCTCAGACCCATAACTATGTCTATCACTGGGTATAGGCTAAGTTATATATTTTATATTTCAATTTAATATGTTTTCCAAATATATGTAACTCAAGTTTTCCTTTTTTTTTTTTTTTTCACCACGCCATGTGGCATGTGGGATCTTAGTTCCCTGACCAGGTATCAAACCCATGCCCCCTGCAGTGGAAGTGCAGAGCCTTAACCACTGGACTGCCAGGGACGTCCCAAGGTTTCTTAATGTAGAATCCATGGCTGTCCACAATAGGTGGTTTCAGGGGGTTCCGTAAACACTCTGAAACAGTATGTCATTTTTTATCAGCGCTTTTCAGGAAAAAAGTCCATAGCTTTCAACAAGATTCCAAAAAAAAGTCCTTATCAAACAGACAAAAAAAAAGTAATCACCAATGGGGTTGTCATGTTCAAAAAATTATAAATTCGTTATAAAAATTTTTCTTTTGGTCAATATACATCTTATCAACCAAGGGAAGCTAATAGGTACACACCCACCATCATATGGAAGTTCACAAAACATTCTGACAACTAAAGCAGTGCAAATCACTATTTGAGAGGCTTATAAATTCCACCTACTGGGAACTTTTTCATTTGGCACTGCTGGTATTTTTCAATCCTTTTTATAATCCTTGAGAACTATTTATGACATAGTCCAAATGAGCTCCATCTAAATAAATTTTTACCTTCCTCAACACTTCCAAAGGATCTTTCCTTTTCTAACAGAGCTCCTTAAACAGACACTCACAGGAGAGGACAGAGACACAAAGCACTGAGCAAGTAGCACATTCTATTCTCTACAATTAGTTCCACAGAGGAGTCAAGGTACAGAAAAGGTTGGAAAGGTTACCTATTGTCTTCCTTCTCAATACAGGATGAGTTTGTGTATTTGATTTCAACAACTGCCCAAATAATGAAACCACAGAAAATGGTCAAGGTTAATTCAATGTAGATACTTCACTTTAAATGCAATTGTCATTTCATTTCTAAAACACTTCTAAAAAGAAATGATTGGTTGGGAAATTAGTATCTAAGCAGAGAATTGAAATAAAAAATGGGTTGTTTAGCAAGGATGTTAGCTTCAGGAAGCACCATGAGGCCAAGGATGGAAAGGTCCTTTAAGAATTCCACGATGACAAAAGGGCAAATCTTTCAAACTGGCCTTCAAGGCTCCTTAAAATGTAGTGTGAAACTTCAGATCCATCCTTATCTCCAATAGTTGTCAACAGCCATTTTACCTCTTCCCTTCTTTCTTGAAGCCAATATTCTAATAACCTTCCACATCTTTGCTACTGTGGCAGACAGACTACAAGGGGGCCACCATTGTCCCCAACGTTCCTGGCGTGTTCACATCTTTGTATCATCTGATTCCCTTGAGTGTGTGCTTCCAACCAACAGAATATGGCAAAGGGGACGGGATGTTACCCCCACGATTATGTTATATAAGATTCTTTATTGCTAGCAGATTCAATCTGGAATCTCTCTCTCTCTCTCCATTACTCACTTTAAAGAAGCAATCTGCCCTGAACTCTACAGCGTCAAGGAAATCAATTCTGCCACCAATTTAATGAAACTTCGAAATGGACCCTACCCAAGTTGAGCCTCTGGTGAGAATGAACCCTCGTTAACAACTTGATTACAGCCTCGTGAGATTCTGTGCAGAGAACTCAGCCAAGCTTTGCCCAAATGCCTGACCCACAGAAACTGTGAGGTAATAAATGTATTATTTTAAGCTGCTAAGTTTGTTACCCAGCAGAAAAAACTAATACAGTAAGTACTGTGCTGTCTTTCTAGAATGCTCTTCGTCTTCTTTGAAATCCCATCCCTTTGTAAAGAATCAGATCCAAAATTTCTCCTATCTTTTTCTCACGTAAAAGCTAACAATTTGTCCCACGGCATCCTTGGCAGTTTGATCTTCAGCCTCTTCCCAATAGCCCTTTCCCACAAGGGTGACTCTGGGCCTGTTTTCTTACAGGGATTTCTCTACCTGTGTCCACACAGATCACCATGACTTCAAATATATCTACACAATCTGCTCCTTCTGCCTGGTAAGATCTTCGTAGTTTTGTGGTCCTGCTTCCCTGGGCCCATCACTCCTCCTTTTCTTACCACTCAACTCTCTTCCTCTCTCCACAACAAAGGTGACTCTTAGCGTCTTCCTGAACTTTAGTGAGACCCCAACCTTTAGACTTATGGCCTAGTTTCTTCTTGGCTCTGAGCCCAGGCTGATTTCCCCAGCCAATCAAACTCTTTCACAAGCTTGAGAAGGGCTTGGTTATGAATCGTCCCATCAGTGGACACAGCTCCCTAATCAACTCAATGAGGCCCTCACCACTGGTACACTGAAGCAAAGAGCTGTGGGACCAGCCTCTCATCAGTCACCTGGCCAGCTTCTTAAATGCTTAGCACTGAGATTCAGGAAAAGATGAGCCCGTGTTTGAGCCCACATACAGGTCACAATAGATCTACCTCACTTTACTTCATCTGCATCTACTAAACATCAGGTGAGTGTAAAGTTAGCCTTCAATGCCCATAAAATATTATCCAGTGCATATTAGGATGTGTAGGAGTGTAAACTGGGAAAGCCCTTTTTGCAGAACAATTTGGAATATCTATCAAAATATAAGAGTTTATTCCCTTTTATACATGGTAAATTATAATGCTGTACACCTGAAACTTACATAATAACAACAAAAAAAGGGTTTATAACCTTTGATCAAGCAATTCAACTGTGGTTACTATCATAGAAAAGCATCTTCATGGGAGCACAAAAAGACGAGTACCGGGCCATTCTATGGAGCATGGTTTTTTGAGTAAAAATGTGGGAAAATGTTGAAGATGGATGACATACGCTATGATATATCCATACATTCATACTATAGGGTGATACTCACCAGTTAAAAAGAATGCTGGGACTTCTGCTTCCAGGAAAAGGGAATAGACATAGTTTTCCCTAGTCTTCCTGCTAAGTATAAATAAAAACCCTTGACATTATATATAAAACAAACATAAGGAAACTGTAAAAGGAATGAAGAAGGCAATTCAGCTAGGGATCAGAGATCAAAGAAATGACACAGTGGTAAATGCCCTTGCTTTTCTTTTTGCCTTATATATCCCCCAACTGGAGCTGAAGAAGCCAAAGTCCAACCTGTATACAAATGTTTATAATATTCCTAATGGGCCAAGACTGGAAGGGAGCAAGATGACCTTCAATGGGTGAAAAAAATTAAAGTGTGGTACATCCATACTACAGAACACGACTCAGCAAGAAAAGGAACTGCGAATACATGTGATAACCTGAACAAACCTCCAGAGAATTATACTGAGTGAAAAGAGTAGATTCCAAAAGGTTACACTCTACAATATGCCATTTACATAACATTCCTGAAATCATAAAATAATAGAAACAGAGGAGAGATTAGCAGTTGCAGGTTTAAGGAGTGGGTGGGGCAGGAGAGATGTAGATGGAGCAACATGAGGGGTCTTTGTGATGGAAATGTTCTGTATCTTTATGTATCAATGTCAACATTTTGGTTGTGATATTTTACTGTAGTTCTGCGAGATATTACCACTGGGCGACACTTGTGAAAGGGTACTCAGGATCTCTGTATTTTTTCTTCATGTGAATCTACAATTATCTCAAAATAAAAAGTTTAATTAAAAAAAAAAAAGAAAATACTGTCTCTAAGCTCTCCAAGAGGTACTGTTTTTAAAAAGTAAGTTGTAGAACATTACCTAAGGTATGACCCCATTTGTGCTAAAAATAAAAACTAAATTTTATAATGACTTACTGAGTGGCAGGCACTGCTTCAAGCCCTTTGTAAATATTCACACATTCAAGCCTCACTATAAGTCTGTGAGGTAAGCACTATTTTTTTTTTATAAGTTTATTTATTTATTTATTTTTGGCTGTGTTGGGTCTTTGCTGCTGCGTGAGGGCTTCCTCTAGTTGCAGAGAGCGGGGGCTACTCTTCGTTGCGGTGCGCAGGCTTCTCATTGCAGTGGCTTCTCTTGTTGCGGAGCACAGGCTCTAAGCACACAGGTTCAGTAGTTACGGCGCATGAGCTTAGTTGCTCCACGGCATGTGGGATCTTCCCAGTCTAGGTATCAAACCCGTGTCCCCTGCATGGGCATGCGGATTCTTAACCACTGCACCACCAGGGAAGTCCCATAAGCACTACTGTTATCTGCATTCTAGAGAGGAGGAAACTGAGGCTCAGAGAGGTTGGATAGCCCAGCCAAGGTCACCCAGCCTAGACTCAGAATAGACTAGGTCACCTAGGATAGTCTCAGGACTTGAACTCAAGTTGCCTGACTCCAGGGTTTATGCTCTAAACCACTTACTGCATGTTTCCAACTATCATCCTGAAAGGAAGTTTTCATGTAAGTAAGTGGAAAAGGGTCTTAATAGATACACACAGCCAGTGGTGTCCTTGTAAACAAGCTTTACAAGGGGGAGCTCCGATCTGTAGTCTTTGCCAGTTTCCATGGCAACAACATGCCCAATTTCAAGCTCCTAATGTGATGTCCCTAAACACAAGGGTTGTTAGAAGCCAGCTCCGGCACATCACTGTTGTGCCCCTGTGTGTGATAAAACAAATCAAAACTATGATGCCCTTGGGGAGGGGAAAATGGGGGGGTAAAAAATGAAAAGGGTGGTTTTTACTTTGTATTAACAAACTGTTTACAATGAGAATATACATATTACTCATACATTATAAAAATGCAAAATAAAAACAAGTTAAGAATAGATCCTGTTAGGAAGAACTTAAAATCTTATTAGGCCAAAGCCCCTTCCAACATATTCCAGAGCTCAGATTACTTCACTCCACCCACTGCCCACAGGACACTCTCCCAGGCCCCTTCTCAGGACAGATAAGTCCTCTCAAGAGTTTGGCCTTGGCCTGGTTCCAGCCTCACCTCCTGCTCCTGCTTCCACAAACTCCTGTGCTGCAGACTACATGCTGCGCCATGGGCTGTCAAGTTACCACGCCTCTGTTCACGCCCTTTCCTATTCTGGGAATGCTTTTCCCATCTCATTTCTATACTCATGCCCCACAGCTGACATAAAACCTCCCACCGGATTGTACTCTCCTTGATAGGAAGGATCATTTTTTACTGAATGTTTTCTCATTTAATCCTCACAGCAACCCTGTGCGAAGGGGTCATTTATGATCCACATTTTAAAGGGAAGGAAAACACTGATGAAGAACTCATTCAGGGACTTCCCTGGTGGTGCAGTGGTTAAGAATCCGCCTGCCAGTGCAGGGGACACGGGTTCGAGCCCTGGTCTGGGAAGATCCCACATGCCGTGGAGCAACTAAGCCCGTGAGCCACAACTACTGAAGCCCTCACGCCTAGAGCCCATGCTCCGCAACAAGAGAAGCCACCGCAATGAGAAACCTGCACACCACAATGAAGAGTAGCCCCCACTCACTACAACTAGAGAAAGCCCGCGAGCAGGAACGAAGACCCAATGCAGCCATAAATAAATAAATAAATAAATAAATAAATAAATAAATAAATTCATTTTAAAAGAACTCATTAAAAATGTATTAGTTATCTATTGCTGCATAACAAATTACCGCAGAGGTTAGCAACTTAAAACAATAATATTTATCTTTCATGGTTTCTATGGGTCAGAAGTCTGGTTACTAATGAATCTCTGGCCCACATGCTCTCACAGGCTCTAATAAGGGGTTGCTGGGGCAGCAGTCTTATCTCAAAGCTTGACTGGGGAAGGGTCTGCTTCCAAGCCACTCATGGTTGTTGGCAGGACTAGGTTCCTTGTGGTCTGTTGGACTGAGGGCTTCAGTTGTTCCCTGACTGTTGGCTGGCAGTTGTGCTTCTCTCCTTGCCACATGGGTTTCTATATCGGGCAGCTCACAGCATGGCAGCTTGCTTCATCAGGAGAGAAAGCAAGAGGAGTCGGAGAAAGAATGTGCAAGCAAGACAGAAGCTACAGTCTTTTAAAACCTAATCTCGGAATGCTATCCCATCACTTTTGCCAAACTTGATTTGTTAATGTGAGTCACTAGGGCCCAGCCTCACTCAAGGAGAGGGGACCGATTACACAAAGGGATGAACACCAGGAGACAGGGATCACGTGAGCCATTTTTGAAGCTACCTATACAAAGAGTTACACAGTGGCTGAGGGGCAGAACACAGACGTGTAGGACACTTTCAGTATCTCCATACTGATACAGCATCTTTTCTCTGTCTGTGTTCATGGCTAGTGTTCTCTATCTTGCCATATGCATCCTTTTAACAAATATGTATTGGACACCTATGACATGCCAGGCACTGTCCTGGGTGCTGAAGGACGGCAGGGAACAAACAAACAAACTGAAAAATTATACCAGATGATAAATTGTATCGGATGATAAATGCAGGAGAGGAGACAAAAGAACCCTCCGCCACTGTTGGTGAGAATGTAAATTGTTGCAGCCACTATGGAGAACAATATCAAGGTTCCTTAAAAAACTAAAAATAGAGTTACCATATGATCCAGCAATCCCTCTCCTGGGCATATATCCAGACAAAGCTCTAATGCAAAGAGATACATGCACCCCAATGTTTATAGCAGCACTATTTACAATAGCCAAGACATGTAAACAACCTAAATATCCATCAACAGATGAATGGATAAAGAAGGTGTGGTACATATATACAATGGAATATTGCTCAGCCATAAAAAAGAGTGAAATAATGCCATTTGTGGCAACACAGATGGACCTAAAGATTATCACACTAAGTGAAGTAAGCCAGACTGAGAAAGACAAATATCATATGATATTGCTTATATGTGGACTCTAAAAAAAATGATACAAATGAAATTATTTACAAAACAGAAATAGACCCACAGACATGGAAAACAAACTTATGGTTACCAAAGGGGAAAGGGAGGGAGGGAGAAATTAAGAGTTTGGGATTAACAGATACACACCACTCTGTATAAAATAGATAAACAACAAGAAACTTCTGTATAGCACAGGGAACTCTACTCAGTATTTTGTAATAAGCTATGTGTGTGTGTGTGTGTGTGTGTGTGTGTGTGTGTGTGTGTGTGTGTATAACTGAATCACTTTATTGTATACCTGAAACTAACACAACATTGTAAATACTTCGATTTAAAAAAATTACATAGATGATAAACAAGGTAAGATAATAAAAAGAGATGTCGAGGGAGGTAAAGGTCGAAGACAGCCACTCTGGGTAGAGACGTGAAGGAAGTTGGGGAGATGTAGGGGAAGAGTTCCAAGTAAAGGGAACAGCAAATGCAAAGGCCCTGAGGTAGGACCATGCCTAGTGTACTTAAGGCACAGAAAGGAAGCCAGGGACGTACCAGCGAAGTCAACAAGAAAGAGAGAAGGTCAGAGAGGTTGGCAAGGCCTTGCAGACCATGGTAAAAACTTTGGTGCTTCACTTGAAAGGTGTCAGGAAGCCAGTGGAGGGTTAAAATTTTCTTTTCAAGACCAGATCATGGAGTAAGAGAACAAAGTATTTTGGGGGTCACTTTCTGACCCTTACCATTGTCTCGACTTTGACAGTTTTTCTTTCACCTGTTTTAAAGGACAGTTTTGTACCCAGCACAAGGTAGGTACTTAATAAATGCTTAATAGTGTTACATAATGTGGTGAGGTCACTTTAAAATCAGACCCTGTGCTAATTCAAAAATGTTCAAGGTAACAAACTTTATTAATCATTTGTAATGATCCAAGTTCTAGACAGATGGAAATGAATGGAACATGGCTCCTGCCCTTCAAAGAATCATCCTGTAGTGTCCACTCTACAATGAAAGATGTTACCGTCAGGATGGCAGAGGATTCCAAGGATAATTCTGCATACTTCAGCCAAACTTTTCCTTGCATGGATTCCCAGGGTATGGAATGGCAGAGAACTGAAGCATATTAATGAACTATATTTTATAGAAATTAGGTCATTTCTTGGCTAGAACTCTTCATGAAGTGGGTCACATATTTTCCCACCTTTCTACCTGAGTCATAGGCATAAATGAATCCGGTGATGGTTTCATCTTGAGTGCCAACTTTGACACCTATTGGCTTCCAGGAGAACTATGTTAAGAATGATTCTGAGGCCACATTCAAGTCCATGCTCAATGTCTACCATGGATCCAGAGCAAAGAAATGGTGGCTGACCAGCTCATCAAGATTATGTTGTAAATATGGTCCACCATGTCAGTAAATGGCAACTCCATCATTTGATTTGCTTGAGCCAACATCCTTGGAATCATCCTGGACTCCCCTTTCACTCTTACAGGCCGCATCCAAATTGTCAGTAAATGCTAATGGCTCTACCAGCAATGTATATCACCTCCACTGCTTCCATCCTGTTTCCATCTCCTACTACTCTCCTATGCACCATACTCATCCCACTGTTGTTCCTTGAGCCTACCAGGAACCCTCCCAACTCAGGACTTTTGAGTTTCTAGTTCTCTCTAGCTGGCGGGCTCTGTCACCAGGTAACCACAGCTTGACCCTCCTCCTTCACCTTCTCAGTGAGACCTTCTCCACCTTCCTATTTACAATTGTAGCTCCCACATCCCCTCCTCCCAACACTCTTCCCTCACTTGTACATATCCCTCATCATCAATTTACATCCTATATACTTTTGTTACTTATGTATTTAGTGGATACGTCCCTCCACTAAAATATATGCTGCATGAGGACAAAGATTTCTCTCCTGTCTGTTCACTGTTTTATCCCCAGCACATAGAACAGTGCAAGCACGGTAGCTGCTTAATAAATATTTATCAAGTGAAGAGTAGATAAACAAATGGATGACCAGGGCTATAATTCAATGAGGGTCAGCAATTGTTGGTATTTTAGGAGCCTCTTTGTCGCTACACTAAATGGCCTTATCCTGTAATGCTCTGGTTACTTCACTATAGCCAATGAGTCTGTTTAGAGCTGCACTGTCTAATATAGTAGCTACCAGCCACAGGTGGCTTTTTAGATTTAAATTTATACAAATGAAAATTAAGGAAAATGGAAACTTCAGCTGCTCAGTCACATTAGCCATATTTCAAATGCTCAACCGCCACATGGGGCTGGCAGCTACCATACTGGACAGCACAGGTACAAAACATTTCCATCAGTGCAGAAAGTTCTGTTGGCCAGCACTGGTCTGGAATATCCACTCTGACTACCCCAGAGTAATTACTATAATTAATCTGCTGATTTGAGAGACCAACTAAATCAACCTGTTAAAATTATATCCAATAAGAACAAACTGAGTATTGATCCAGGCCTGAAGAATTCTCCTATGGGATTGTGTGCCTGGGCTTTCTGACTTCATCCCACAGGGTCTCTTCTTCCTTCATCTTGGCTTTTCTCTGCTGTTCCAAAGTGATGAGTTTTCTGGGTAGAGGGCTTATAGATAGGTGAGTTGATACAGTAGCACCTCTACTGCATGAAAATTGCCTCCTTAACTCAGATTGTATTTTGCCAATCTTCGAAGATAAAGGACACATGGCAATTGTCAGAAATAAAGATAGGAATGGGATAAGATTCTCTTTGTGGCTTGGGATCAGAATAGGAGTAAGTGGGTAACAAAACAGGAAGTGGACCAATTATGAAGATAAGTGGACAGAACATTATAAGGTCAACAGTAGTTGACATTCATAGTCTGGGATAAACACACACTATGTGTTTTCAGTAGAGGAGCATGGTTTACATTGTTATTTACAGCCTGGGGATTTTGGTAACCCAGGCAGAAGTGCCCATCACCAGTTTTTGTTTCAGTAGGTCACAGGATCCACATACCGCTTCATCACCGATACCTCCCATAGGCATTACCCCCAGTGCTCTTTAAATAATCCAGCAAACCACCCGCAGAGGTTGGGATGGGCAAACATCCTTCAGAATGAAGTATTTTCCTCTGCCTGCTTTCAGTTCTCTCCTCTCCAGAGGACAAACGGATCTATCACCGCTAAGGGAAGTCCACACTTCAGCACTTTTAACTGTCACCTTCAGGAAAAACCGCAGTCTCTCTCCCTCTTCCTGCTTAATTACAAACTGCTTTCACATCCATCTAAGGAAATGTACCTATCCCTAGTGCACAACAAGCCTTGAGAGCCCTCCAGGCTAAGATCAGAGGTTAAGTTCAAATGGGATACCAGCACAATCTGACCTAATTTTAACCCTGCTAAATAATTAAAAGAAAAAAAAATTAAGCAAGTTTCTTAAAAAATTCTCTATGTCTTTTAATTTGCAATTAAAATTAATTTATTTTGAAAACATGCCATGTTTCATCCCCTTCTTTTTTTCTAGTCTGAGGAATGCTTCTGTTATTTCACAGCCAAAATGTTCCTTTCATTTTCTGAAGGCCAAATACTTAATGTGGTTTACTTTTCACTATTTAATGTTTGTTTCATGATAGTATCCGAATTTCATTCCATGATTAATTGGTTCTTCCCTTATCTATGCCTCAATTCCGTATTTTAGAAACCTGGCCAGTGGATCTTTGGGGATTCCAAATGTCTTGTTCACCCGTTGTGTTCCCCATCGTGCCTCAAAGAGAATCTGACCATGAATTGGTGTGGAATTCTTGAATGAACGTACAAATGAATGAATGAATGAACGAGTGGATACAGAGTCACTAGGCAAAGAAGTTGTCACATGCTCAACATTGCTAACACTAGGGAAATACAAATCAAAACCACAGTGAGATATCACCTCACACCTGTCAGAATGGCTATCAACAAACAGACCACAAGTAACAAACACTGCTGATGATGTGGAGAAAAGGGAACCCTCATACACTGTTGGTGGGAATGTAAACTGGTGCAGCCATTGTGGAAAATAGTATGGAAAAACTAAAAACTAAAAATAAAATGACCATATAACCCAGCAATGCCACTCCTGGGTATATATCCCAAAAAAGCAAAAACACTAATTCAAAAAGATACATGCACCCCAATGTTCATAACAGCATTATTTACAATTGCCAAGATATGGAAGCAACCTAAGTGTCCATCAACAGATGAATGGATAAAGAAGATGTGGTATATACATATATATATACACACACACACACAATAGAATACTACTCAGTCATAAAAAAGAATGAAATTTTGCAATTTGCAGCAACATGGATAGACTTGGAGAACATTATGCTGAGTGAAATGAATGAGACAGAGAAAGACAAATACTGTATGATATCACTTATATTTGGAATCTAAAAAATACAACAAACTAGTGAATAAAACAAAGAAGAAGCAGACTCACAGGTACGGAGAACCAATTAGTGGTTACCAGTGGGGAGAGGGAAGGAGGGAGGGGAAATATAGGAGTTGGGAAGGGAAAGGTTATTATGGGATTATATGAAATCATGTTTAGATTTAAAGAATCTTTCATTCAATTAAAAAAAAAAAAAAAAAAGAAGCCATGCAAGACTGCATGGTCAGTCTTGGCCTGTGTCTCTTCACTTAGAGAATGTTCTCAGATCCTATATCCAGAAGCACTTTTACCAATGGGACTTGGTTGTGCAGAATAATCCTGCTTACCCCAGCTCAAGAGTAACTGGGTGAAGGAGAGATACTGTGAGGACACTGGGATACAACGCAACTTTCAAACAATAACAAGGACCCAAACAGATGCCACGTACCTGAATGGGTTTAAAAAGAAAAAGTCTCGGGACTTCCCTGGAGGCACAGTGGTTAAGAATCCGCCTGCCAATGCAGGGGATGCGGGTTCGAGCCCTGGTCTGGGAAGATCCCACATGCCGCGGAGCAACTAAGCCCATGTGCCACAACTAATGAGCCTGTGCTCTAGAGCCCATGAGCCACAACTACTGAGCCACCGTGCCACAACTAATGAGCCTGTGCTCTAGAGCCCATGAGCCACAACTACTGAGCCCCCGTGCCACAACTACTGAAGCCCGTGTGCCTAGAGCCCGTGCTCCGCAACAGGAGAAGCCACCGCAATGAGAAGCCCACGCACCACAACGAAGAGTAGCCCCCGCTCGCAGCAACTAGAGAAAGCCCGCATGCAGCAATGAAGACCCAATGCAGCCAAAAATAAAATAAATAAATTTATTTTTAAAAAAAGTCTCTTTGGACTTTACCCATTTCTTTTAGGCAAAAAGCATTTGCAATAAGTAGAATGTACCAGGGAACAAAGACAACACAGAAGTGTTCGCTTTCCAGTCACATACTGGCACCTGGATCATCTTGGCTGAAATGGCTCTCAGTCGCTCCTCTGTTGGTTTCTAGGTGGCACAGGGAAATGCAGACTGAGCTCTAACTTAGCAGGACACTGTGAAAATGCAAATGCCAAAGTGGTAAGTACCAGAGACTGGAAAGGCAAACTGGTGATAAAGGAATGAGTATGGGCTCTAAGTCAAACTCCCTGCTCTGCCCATTACTCGGTTGTATGTGGCTGTGAGACCCAGCCAAGTTACTCAACATCTCTGGGCTTCAGTTTTCCTGTATCTAAAACAGGAATAATAACAGTACCTACTTCATAGGGTTGTTGCACAGAGTTAGCAAGTTGACATATGTAAAGCCCAGAGAGTACCAGAAAAGTAGTCACTCATCAAAAAATGATTGATCCTATGATGACAATGACAATGTCAATGATGTTGGGAAAACTGTACTTTAGTTAGAGATTCCCATCCTAGGACACAGCTTATATTATGGACAGATCTAGGTTGCATCCATAATCCATAGGTCCTATGATACTACAGAGGAAGTGGTTCCACCGTATTTCCACATATACACCCACATGTGAGAGGATTCTATAGCACAGATGTTCTGGGCCATCACCACAAAAGTGGACGGTAGCAGAATATAGCATTTATTAGTCAGACTGGCAAAAGCTCAAACCTCAGCTCTATCACTTATTATCTATGCAGCATGGACAAATTAGACAATTTTGCTCTGTTTCCTCTTCTACAAAATAGAGATAAAAGCAGTATCTGTTTCCTTGTACTGCCACAAAGATGAAATAAAATATTGCATGTAAACTTTCTAGTCCATCTCTGCAGAGGAAGTGTTCAGTAGAAAGTAGCTCTCATGATTTATCTCTGGTTAAGGTGCTGGTGGGGCACATCAACCTGTTCCTTTGAGTCCATCATGGGACTTTGATCCAACGAACCACTGACTCTCCAAGTTGCAAGGGGCCTCCAGGATCATTTACCCCATGCTCCTTTCTCCACAGATGAGAAATTCTGAGTCTCAGAGAGGTAAGTCACTTGCCCAAGCTTACCCATCTGCGTAGAGGCAGAGGATTCGAAACTGGTTCTCCTTATTTCCTGTTCTGGGGTTCTTTTAGCAACAACTGAATTGATCCCCTCTGGGAGCAGAGCCCTCCTGATTCTCAGGTGCTGTTTTCTTCACCTTATCCCACTGTCTCAGATGCTATTAATGCCCTAGCCAACATCTCTCAGCATCTGTTGCTCAGCTTATGTCCTGGCTTTTTTTTTTTTTAATTTTTATTTATTTATTTTTATTTATTTTTGGCTGTGTTGGGTCTTCATTTCTGTGCGAGGGCTTTCTCTAGTTGCGGCGAGCGGGAGGCCACTCTTCATTGAGGTGCGCGGGCCTCTCACTATCGCGGCCTCTCTTGTTGCGGAGCACAGGCTCCAGACGCGCAGGCTCAGTAGTTGTGGCTCACGGGCCCAGTCGCTCCGCGGCACGTGGGATCTTCCCAGACCAGGGCTCGAACCCGTGTCCCCTGCACTGGCAGGCAGATTCTCAACCACTGCACCACCAGGGAAGCCCTATGTCCTAGCTTTTGGTGGAACATCGCTGAGGATACCACACACTGTCTCCCAGGGGTTCGCCCCCGGGACTAAGCCCCAGTTGCCCCCAGAGGCGGCCTGCTCAATAACCTACCTGGTGTGGGCTTCTTTCTTTTCCACGTCTCACTTCCCCATCACCTTCCCAGCGCTTCCCAGGATCACCTTCCAAATCAACTATTAGCACTCAGTGGTTTACCTTGTGGTCAGCTTCTGGGGAGTGCAACCTAAGACACATACGGGATAATTGTTTGAAGAGGGAAAAAAAGAGGAATAACACAACAGGAAAAAATCAGTACAAAACAAAACACATTGCTTGCCGAGTGCACAGATACAATCTGGGCATCACAAAGAGTTGGATCAGAAAGTACAAACTGGTAATTGGGAGTCACGCAGGCTAGAGAACCTCAAGGGCCCTGGCATGCCTCTGGGTCAGACCGTCAGCCGATGGTAAAGTCACCGGACTCCTTCAATGGACGGTCCCACAGCACAACACAGCATCTCATACCCATAACTCTGCCAACACATAAAATATCTTGTTTTCTTTCTCCCCTAAAAACCTCCTCCCTCTCTCTACATGTTCTTCAAATGTAAATTCCCAGCCTCAGAAACCTCAGTCCTTCATTTGCCTTCCCCAACACATCAGTAGTGAGGGTCATCATTCAGACTGTCTCCAGATGGAAACAAATACACTGGGCATTTCACAGAGAACAAATCTTCCATAGTTCAGATTTTCGGTAAAAATACAAATAGCCCCACTACATGTCAGTCACTTTATTAGGCACTATACGTACTCTATTCTTATTCTTGCCCCAAACTGTAAAATGGTAGGTAAAGGAAATCCCATTCTGTGGGGCAGTTAAAGCCCAGAGAGGTTCGGTGATTGTGCCTGGGTCACACAGCTCGTACACAGTGGAATAAAATGTGAACCAGTGCTTTCCCCCAAAGCTTGAGTTCTTTCCACCCTGTGACATCCGGCCTCATGTTCAAGATATACTACCTCCTTGAAACATGAATTGCCTTAGTCACTTTCTCCTGAGCTTGGCTAATTTAAATTTTGCAGCCAACACAACAGCTGCTCGAATGTGATTCAAAGAGCTTCAGGGCCCCTCTCAAGTTGAAGACCTCAGAGGGATTATGGAGGGGGAAACAAATGCAGCTTGTCTCCTAAAAAAGAGGTAATTCAGACTAAGTGAGGCTGGAATCAGGCTAGTCTGCAGGCTACTTTCCCAGCCAGAGCCAGGGGAGGTCAAGGTCGACAAGAAATCCCAAATGAGAAAATGAAGTGCTCAGCTGTATACCAGGAGGCCTGCCAAGAAATTAATTCATTAAAGAACAGGCTCCAGTGCCATGAAAAGCACACAGCTTTTGATAAGGCAGAAAGGCAAGCCCACAGCCAAACGTCTGGGAACATCCTTGCAAGGAGGAAGCGGCTTCTTCCATTTTGCAGCCCTGGTGGTGTCCAGTTGGGGGCTCCCTTTGACAACTGGCTCTCTCGGTCAAGATTATTTCCATGGTTACAATGGCTATTTATTCATCATTAGAAATGACGCGTTGCGGGGTAGGGGAGGCTGGGGGAGCAGAAGTGGGATTGAAGAAAATCTGGGAAACTGGGCCAAGCCCAAAGTGAAAATGTCCAACATTAAAATATAGAAATGCCAACTCTTTGAGAAATAAAATGTGAAGCCATTTTAAGGTACAGAAAAGTCAAGAAGGGACAATAAGTGACTTTTTTTAAGCTCCTCACTTTTGCAAGAACAAAGGACACTCACTATTTCATGTTCATAAAAAAAGGATCCAGGAATTCCTGCTGTCTTTAAAGGAGGATAATCATTTCAAATCTTCCTCTGTTAGTGCCAAGCTGGTGCTGAAGGAGACTGGTAATTTTTGTTTGGGAGTGAAAAGCTACAGAGAACTCAAGGTTAAGCAAGCAATTAATGCAATATTGACAGTGGGGTGTGCTGATAGACTGATCTGGCTCCCGGCAGTCTGGCATTTCCACCTCACTTGCATTAGCCATTTTTGGATTAGGAAGAGAAGGTACAAGAAGTAACCATTTGCCAAGGGGTCAGAGGATCTGAGTTTTAATGGATCAAGAATTTCTACATAGGAGGGATTTGCGATAGGGCAATGGAGAGAGTGTGGAAAACTGGAAGGGGAAAGTTGCGAAAACTGTCTTGAAGCTGCATTTGCATAACCAGCATAAAGCTATTCCTTGGATTGTATATGTCTGTGCAGGGCCTTAAAGGGGCTGATAGACACATGGGTGGCTTTGTTTCTGACTAGCCATGTGGGATCTTAGCAAAGTGACTAACCTCTCCAAACCTCAGAGCTCTATCAACATGTACTGAAGGCTTACTGTGTGCCAGGCACTGCCCCAGACACTGAAGACCCAGTGGTAAAGCAGACAAAGCTCCTGCCCTCAGGGAGCTGACATTTAAGGGATGAGAGACACAAAACCTAAATGGGTACTCTGATTCCAGGTGATGTCAAACTGAACAAGAGAATAAGAAGTGAGTGGGGTCAGAAAAGGGGAAAAGCTGTTTTGGAAAGAAGGCATCAAAGAAGTTCTTTTTCTGAGGGGAAAACACCTGGGCAGAGAACTGAGCAGGGCAGGGTCCCTCATCCTTTGCGGCACTACTGACATTTGGGGCCAGGTAACTCCTGGTCATGGGGACCGAACTGTGTATGTAGGAAGCTTAGCAGCTCCCCTGGTTTCTACCCAGTAGATGCCAGTAGCACCCTCCACAGTGTGACAATCAAATATGTCTCCAGACAGCTGCCAGATGTCTTCTGTGGGGCAAAACTGCCCCAGTTGAGAACCACTGGGGAAGAGTAAGGGAGAGAGCGATGTGGTTGTTCAAGGGCAGAGTATTCCAGGCAGAAGGAAAGGCAAGTGCAGAGGCACGGACAGGGTGGGAATAAGCAGGTGATTTGGAAGAACAGGAAGGAGTCTAGATGGTTAGACGCTGATGTCACGGAAGAAGAGAGAGGTTGACGGTGAAATCGGAGCAGCAGTGAGGGGTGACATCACGCAGGGCATTAGAGATGGTGGTAAGAAGTTTGGAATGTGAGTGGCAAGAGAAACTACTGGAAGGTTTGGACACGGAAAGGCTTTGACTTCATTTTCATCTCACTGGCTGCTGTGGGGAGAACTGACCCTCGAGGGTAGACCAGAAGCAATGGGACCACTTATGGAGGCTCGCTCCAGCATCTAAGGAGAGATGCTGGTGCAGAGACTGTGATGATGGCAATGGGCATATGGAGAAGTTGTCAGAAAAAGATTATATTTTGATGGAAGAACTGCCAGAATTGGGTGATGTACTGGATGGGAGAAATGAAGGGAACAGAAGCCAAAGAAGTGCTTAGTTTGGGGTATGAACAACATCTGGGTGGGACTAATGTCATTACACTGAGCTGGGCAAGACTGGGCAGGAACAAGTTTGGATGGAGGAACCAATAGTGCCAGCTTGGATGTGCTGCCTTTGACATGCTTCTCCAGCATTCCAGGGGGCGTCTGAACATAGCAAGAGTTCAATCAATGGGACAAGAAAAAGAGGGGGGAAAGCAGACAAGGCTGAATAATCATAGCATAGGGTTCTTTACGAAGGTTTATGAACTAAATTATGCGTTTCCCTCAGACATTTCAGTTAAGACAAATTTGGGAAGAAAATTTTATCCATGTCACTTACCCATACCTTTCACTCGCAATACTTTCTTGCTAAAATAGGATAGTTGATAGGAGGAATTATTTGAGTATCTACGATCCATCATCCATGAGAAGCTGGGTTAATCTTCACGACTCTCCCACCATTTATTTATTAGACAGTAAATCAGTGGCAGAGTTCTTTGGAACCAATCTCTTTACAATATTTTTCTCTATGGTTTCTTACATTAAAAAAAAAAAAAAAAAGTTGCACTCCAGAGAGAAGGATTATAGACTCAGATATTGACTACTGAGAAAAGTGATTTTCAAGGAGTTTGAGGGTGACTTTTATATTTAGAACAAGCTGAGCTTTCTGTCGTTGAGTAGAGAAACTGCTACTGGTCATTAATTAAACAAACCCCTGCTGTTTCTCTCCATGGAGCACGCTGCATGCATGTTTTCCTGTGAAAAACACCAGTGGGTGGTTGCCATTTGGAGCATCAAACTCTGCGACTTCAGGTTTTTGCTTCTTATTTGTCATTGTTGTTTCTCTGCCCTTGTAGTCTTAACCCATATGGCACATCTCTTCCAATTACTGGGACATGGAACCTCAGTTTTAGATTCTCTGAAGGATCAGCAAATTTTTCCTATAGAAGCAAGAAAATATATATTTTAGACTTTGCAGGCCATATAGTGTCTTTCAAAATTATACAACTCTATCATTGTGGCCCAAAAGCAAACATAGATAACATGTAAACAAGTGAGTATGACTGTATCCCAATAAAACTTGACAGAAACTGGCCATGTGTGGGATTTGGTCCATGGGCTGCAGTTTGTCCAGCTCTGCTCTGTAGGATTAATCTCTTGCAGATGGCATCTGAGTCATCTGTAGAGTGACTCTGATGTATACAATAGAGCCCATATTAAGAAAATCATTTAGAATATAGCCTCCCAATCTGTTGCAAAGTTATAACACGTGTGAACAGAATTATAATATCTTTTTCTTTCAAGTTTCATGAGAGAGATTTAAGCATTTGTAATTCCAATGGAAGAAAGTTTTGGTAGCGTATCAGCTATATCTATCCATTATTACCATGAGGCTATAAAACAAATCATCCGAAAACTCAGTAACTTAAAACAATACCCATCTATCATTTCTCCAACATCTAGTGATCCCCTGGATGGTTCTGCTAATCTGGACCTAGTTTGCTGATATTGGCTGGACTTGCATGTGTATTTGCATTCAGCTGGTGTGTTGGCTGGGGCTGGTTGGTTTTGCTTGGTCTTGACTAGGAGGACTTGGTTCTCCTCCATGGGGCCTTCATTCTCCAGAACACTAGCCAGGGCTGGTTCTCATGGCATGGCTGGAGTCCAAGTGGAAGCAAGAGAATAAGTCAAATATGTAAGCCCTCTTGAGACCTAGGTTCCAAATTGTTGCACCATCATTTCCACTATATTCTTTTGTCTAAAGCAAGTCACAAAGCTGGCCCAGAATCATACTGAAATGGAACTATAAAGTTTCTGGGCGAAAGGAATAAATCCAGAGAGACCGTGAATGGGGGTCATCAATGCAGCTGGTCCACCCCTCTGGCCACTCAAATACCAGCTCCTTACAGGCATGCGCTCTCTGGATTGGAACACCTCATGCTATCGCTTAAGCAGGGGAAAGGTGGGAGAAATCAACTGATTCTGATTCTTTGAAAATCAACGTTCCAAATATATCAAATTTGTCTTTCTTTCTGTCTTTCTCTCATCTCTGCCCACTTTATTTTCCTCTCTCTGCGGACGAGCTTCTTCTGTTGCTTAGCCTACATGGTAGAAAATATGGAGTGGAAAATGGCTCTCCCACTGTTCCTATGGTGTATTTTTCTCAGCTCAGACTGAACCAGAAAGTCTAAGTCCTAACTTCATACTCCTGAGCAGGTGGATTTTATTGGTCCAGCTTGGATCAAAGGGCCACGCTTGTCCAGTCATGTATGACCAGGGTTAAAGACTATAAACATGGCTCCCAGCACCCCTTGTTTTGTGGGTGAAGGAGGCACTTAAGAGGTTGTTGAGAATTGCACAGGCACACCCCCAAAGTGCTTATGATGACAATTCTCCCCAGCTTTAGGAATGAGTTTCAGTAAGAAGGAGGAAAAGAAGTCAATCTTGTGATATCATAAAAAGGCATTCATTTATCTGATTCTTTGAAAATCTTTGTTCCAACATATCAAATTTTTAGAATAGCTGAAAGATGGCATTGCTTATTTTCCTCTATTTAACCATGCTTAGGAGAAGTCTTTTAGCCTTAGTTCGGGGGTCCCCGGCAGCAGACGCTGAGTCAAGGATTCAAGGGCAACTAGTGTATTTGGGAGGTGATCCCAGGAAAAGCCAAAACAGGAGTGAGAAAACCAGACAGAGACCAGAAGGAACGAATGAATGGTGAATTAACAAGCAAATTACCACTGTGGGCAACTGACACTTAATCCTGCTGGGGAACTCTAAGAAACAGTGTCAGTCATACACTTAAGGCTTGTCAAGCATTGGTTAAGGGAATGCTAGGATTGGATTGTTTAATCCCTGGCCCTGCCAGCCTGCTGCTTACATGGTAAGAATGGTTCCACTGACCAGAGATCGCTCATGGGCTTCAAAATTCAAGTTCCGGCCATTGAAGTCCAGCTGGTGTACACTGACCATAACCAGCCAGGGGAGAGGGTATGATGAAGCAGGAGGGGCCACCCAGATAGATACACACAAGATCTGACCTACTTCTAAACAGGCCCACACTAGAAGGGGGCAAGTGAGACGTTGTAAGTTAACACATTAATCCAGGCTCAAGATGCTAGTATCTCGAAAGAGTATGAATGGTGAGGCTGGGAAGAAGTGGTTGACAGCTGCTAAGAGTTAGAAGGAAGAGTCTACAGGAATTACTAATGGGTTAGAAAGTGACACAGGTGACTTCAAGGTGAGTTTTTTGTTTGTTTGTCTTTATTTTGTTAGGAAGGGGATGGCACTCGAGGCCAAGCAGCAACCAAAGTATAGGCAAGTGCCAGGCTATGATGTTTTCTAAGACTGGATGCCTGGGGGGCTCGAAGGGGGGTGGGGTGGGGTAGTTTCCTAACTGCTGGAAAGTTAGGTCAGGATCTGATTCTGTGGGGCACACACTGCCTTGTCTTCAGCAGTGAGTGACCCTGGGAAGCTTTTACAGCGAAGAGTGACACGATCAGATCTGCGCTTTATAAAGTTATTTTGGCAAATCAAGGAAATCACATCATCTGAGGAAAGAGTAAATGTGCAAAGGGGTCCAGCTACAAAACTGACATAATCCTGAAAGAACAAGGGGAAGAGGGCAGGCTTGAGGTAGAAGCACCGGCAAAGAAGTGAGAAGGAGAGATGTGGGAAGCATTTCAGGACTGCAGAGGAAGAGTCAAACAGAGCTGGAGATTGGATGTGGGGTTGGAAGAACTGGGTCAAAGAAGGCTCTGAGGTTTATTCCTGGTTGATAGGGAGGATGGGGAAGCTCTTCCCCAAGCTAAGGGGATTCAAAGAGAGAGATCATTTTCTCTTAGGTGGGTTGCCAGATAAAATGCAGGAGGCCAAGTTACATGTGAACTTCAGATAAACAAATAATTTTTTAAGGATAAGTATGCCCCATGCAATACTTGGAACATGTTTATACTAAAAAGTTATCCATTGTTTATCTGAAATACACATGTAATGAAACCTTCCATATTTTTGTGCTAAATTTAGCAACTCTCCTCTTTGGATGTGCTGAGTTTGAGGGGGGCTGTGGGACACAGGGAGCAGGTGGAGTCATATGTCTCATATTGAGGGGACAGGTCGTGGCTAGAAGGGCATACCTGAGAGTCACTTATGGAGGATGATTTCACACTTCTGCTCCTCACACTTGGCTGTGCTTGGGAATCACCTAGAGAGAGTTTTAAAGAACACTGATGATCAGAGATTCTGTTTTAATTGTCTACGGTGCAACCTGGGCACTGGGATTTTTTTTTTTTTTAACATCTTTACTGGAGTATAATTGCTTTACAATGGTGTGTTAGTTTCTGCTGTATAACAAAGTGAATCAGCTATATGTACACATATATCCCCATATCCCCTTCCTCTTGCATCTCCCTCCCACCCTCCCTATCCCACCCCTCTAGGTGGTCACAAAGCACTGAGCTGATCTCCCTGTGCTATGCAACTGCTTCCCACTAGCTATCTATTTTACATTTGGTAGTGTATATCTGTCCATACCACTCTCTCACTTCGTCCCAGCTTACCCTTCCCACTCCCCGTGTCCTCAAGTCCATTCTCTCGTCTGCGTCTTTATTCCTGCCCCTAGGTTCTTCAGAATCTTTTTTTTTTTTTTAGTTTCCACATATATGCGTTAGCATATGGTATTTGTTTTTCTCTGACTTAACTTCACTCTGTATGACAGACTCTAGGTCCCTCCACTTCACTGCAAATAACTCAATTTCGCTTCCTTTTATGGCTGAGTAATACTCCATTGTATATATGTGCCACATCTTCTTTATCCATTCATCTGTCGATGGACACTTAGGCTGCTTCCATGTCCTGGCTATTGTAAACAGAGCTGCAGTGAACATTGTGGTACATGACTCTTTTTGAATTAATGGTTTTCTCAGGGTATATGCCCAGTAGTGGGATTGCTAGGCCACTGGGATGTTTAAAAGCATCCTCAGGTGATTCTAAAATGTAGCAAAATTTAGGAAGCACTGATTATGGACATAGGTGGAATTACCAAAGTAGAAAAGAATGCCCAAGATGGTCCCCTGGGGAGCCATCTGCATCTAAAATGTACATAGGAGCAAGGAGATAACAAAGAGGAGTGGACAGTACAGGTCAGAGGGGAGGAAGGAAACAGCAAAGTGGAGAATCAAGGAGGGAGTGGTCAGCTGTGTTCAGTGCTGCAGAAAGGGAAGAGAGGCTAAGTAGGAAAGCGGCATTGAACTTGTCTCCTAGGACTTGTGTATTGGACTTGTCTATTAGCCTTTAAGGGCTCTGGGTCACAAGGGGTCAATGTGGAATGCCAAATTGCAGGGGCTGAGGAATATGTGAGGTGAGCAGATAAACTCACCAACATTTGGTGACATTTGTAGGCAAGCCTTTATCTCCTGTCTCTTTACCTGGAGAACAGAGAAAATACCACCTTTCCTACTAGACTCTCAGGGGGACAAAAGCCAGATTGGAAAAGAAAAAGTGCAATGAAAATTCTTTTGCATGAAGTTCTGGAAAGAACACTGACTTTGAAACAGTTAGTCTCAGCATCATTGCTTCCCAGCTGTGACCATGGTCATGAGAGCAGCCTCTGTGAGCCTCAGTTATGGCATCTGTAAATTGGGGACAATGGTACCCATCTCAATAGATGTTGTGAGGATTAGATGAGGTATGCAGCCCCCAGGACAGGGCGTGGCACATTCTGAATTCAACTTTTTTCCAAACTGCAAAAGATTATTCAAACATCAGGTGACGATGACAATGACAATGGTGATGGTTATAAGGGAAGAAAGAAGCAAACGCCAAAGGGGTAAAAAAATAGAGTCTGCACAGAATATAAAGATTCCCTAATATAGGTTGTGGTTTACTTGAGAGATTTTCAGCAGAGTCTCATAATCATACTTTCTTCTTTATGGGGGGTAGGGAGGAGGGGACACAGAGTGAATGGATAAATATGAACGAGAGAACACACACCATTTCTCTAATTTACTTACTGGTGTTTAAGAAGCACTACCTTGAATTCTCCCATCACTACTAAGGGATTTTAATTTCTCTTGGGGATGCTTTTTCTCCTCATCTCACCACTAAAAGAGAATCTGAAAATAGCTGTCACAAATGAGGTTTGCATTTTTCCACTACAGGTCACTACTGCTTATTCCAATATACTTCCTCGCAGCAAACTAACTGCTCAGGCAAGGAAGAAGGCAGACAGGATCAAAGCTACTTGTAATGGCTAAAAAGTGCCTGATTTGCCCAATTATAAAAGTTAGAACTCAAAGTGGGTTTTCTTTTTATCTTTAAAGCACCTTACAAAAGTTAACTAATTAATCCCCGTAACACCTTCTGATGTGTGCATTATTATTTAACTCAAGATGAAGCTTCAGTTGGTGGCTGAAATTTAAATAAGGGCCACTTGGGCTTCCCTGGTGGCGCAGTGGTTGAGAATCTGCCTGCCAATGCAGGGGACACGGGTTCGAGCCCTGGTCTGGGAAGATCCCACATGCCGCGGAGCAACTAGGCCTGTGAGCCACAACTACTGAGCCTGCGCGTCTGGAGCCTGTGCTCTGCAACAAGAGAGGCCGTGATAGTGAGAGGCCCCCACACCGCGATGAAGAGTGGCCCCCGCTTGCTGCAACTAGAGAAAGCCCTTGCACAGAAACGAAGACCCAACACAGCCAAAAATAAATAAATAAATTAATTAATTAATTAAGGAGTTCCTTTAAAAAAATAAAAAAATAAAAAAAAATAAAGGCCACTTGATAGTGAGAAATAAGCCAACTGAATATGTAACCAAACTTAGGAGGGCTGTAGATGTCACAAACTGTCCTCCAAGAAACCTGTGTGTTGCAACTAAAAAATTTAACAGACTGCCTCAGTAGCTATCTGAAAAAAAATAAAATAAAAAGGAAATTGCTCACTGAGATGTCTACTATTTCAAACAAACATTCAAATCAGCAATTTTGGAGGCTTGTCTAAAAATTACATCTCCAGCAAAATTAAGATGTCAATATTCTTTAAAATTATTTCCCCAAATTCATACAAAGAAGAACTTATACCTATCCTTCTTGAACTCTTCCAAAATATCAAAGAGGAGGGAATACTCTCACAGTCATTCTATAAGCCACCATCACCTTGCCCTGATACCAAAACTAGACAAAGACAACACCAAAAAAGAAAATTATAGGCCAATGTCTTTATGAATATAGATGCAAAAATCCTCAACAAAATATTAGCAAACTGAATCCAACAACACATAAGATGGATCACACACCATGATCAAGTTGGATTCATTCCAGCATCACAAAGATGGTTCAACATACGCAAATCAATCCGTGCAATACAACACATCAAGAAAAGACAAAAACCACATGAATATCTCGATAGGAACAGGAAAAGCATTGGATAAAATTCAAAATCCATAAAAACTCTCACCAAAGTGAGTATAGAGGGAACATATCTCAAAATAATAAAGGCCAGCTATGACAAACCCACAGCGAACATAAACCTAAATGGTGAAAAGCTGAAAGTCTTCCCACTAAATTCTGGAACAAGACAAGTATGCCCACTCTGACCATTTCTATTCAACGTAGTATTGGAAGTCCAATCAGAAAGGAAAAAGAAATAAAAGGTATCGAAATTGGAAGGGAAGAGGTTAAATTGTCATTATATGCAGATGACATGATACTCTATAGAAAACCCTAAAGACTCCACACAAAAACTATTAGAACTGATAAATGAATTCAGCATGGTAGCAGGATACAAGATTAACATGCAGAAATCCGTTGTGTTTCTTTACACTAACAAGGAAATATCAGAAAGAGAAAGTTTTTAAAAATCCCATTTAAAATTGCACCCAGGGAGTTCCCTGGTGACACAGTGGTTAAGAATCCGCCTACCAATGCAGGGGACATGGGTTTGAGCCCTGGTCTGGGAAGATCCCACATGCCGCGGAGCAACTAAGCCTGTGTGCCACAGCTACTGAGCCTGCGTGCCACAACTACTGAGCCCGCGTGCCACAACCACTGAAGCACGTGGGCCTAGAGCCTGTGCTCCACAACAAGAGAAGCCACCGCAATGAGAAAACTGCACACCGCAACAAAGAGTAGCCCCTGCCTGCTGCAAATAGCGAAAGCCCACACGCAGCAACAAAGACCAACACAGCCATAAATAAATAAATAATAAAAACTGCATCCAAAAAACAAACAAACAAAAACCAAAAGAAACAAAATACCTCGGAATAAAACTGACCAAGCAGTTGAAAGACTTATATGCAAAGAACTAAATCATTGATAAAGGAATTTGAAGATGATTCAAGGAAATGGAAAGATATCCCATGCTCTTGGATTGGAAGAATTAATATAGTTAAAACAGCCATATGACCCAAAGCAATCTACAGATTTAATGAAGTCTCTATCAAATTACCCATGACATTTTTCACAGAACTAGAACAAATAATCCTAAAATTTATATTGAACCACAAAAGACCCAGAATTGCCAAAGCAATCCTGAGGAAAAAGAACAAAGCTGGAGGCATAACCCTTCCTGATTTCAGACAATACATAGTGGTGCAGCCACTATGGAAAACAGTATGGTGGTTCCTTAAAAACTAAAAATAGAATTACAATATGGTCCTATAATCCCACTCTTGGGCATATATCCAGAAAAGATGAAACTCTAATTCGAAAAGATACATATACCCCAATGTTCATAGCAGTACTATTCACAATAGCCAAGACATGGAAGCAACCTAAGTGTCCAACAACAGATGAATGGATAAAGAAGATGTGGTATATATATACAATGGAATATTATTCAGCCATAAAAAAGAATGAAATAATGCCATTTGCAGCAACATGGATGGACCTAGAGATTATTGTACTACGTGAAGTTAGAGAAAGACAAATATTATATAATATCATATGTGGAATTTAAAAGTTAGTACAAATGAATTTATTTACAAAACCGTAACAAACTCACAGACATAGAAAACAAACTTACAGTTACCAAAGGAGAAGAGGGGAGGGATAAATTAGGAGTATGGAATTAACAGATACACACTTCTATGCATAAAATAGATAAACAACAAGGGCCTACCATATAGCACAGGGAACTATATTCAATATCTTGTAATAACCTATAATGTAACATAATCGAAAAAAAGAACATATATATATATATATATATGTATATCAGAATCACTTTGCCGTACACCTGAAACTAACACAACATTGTAAATCAACTATACGTCAATAAAAAATAAAGAAAAAATAAATAATTTCCCCAGCTGCAAGTCCCCAGCAAATTTCTATCATTTGGCTTAGAGCAGTTTTTCTCAACCTTGGCACTGTTGACATTTTGGGCTAGGTAATTCGTTGTTGCTGTCTGGCGCATTGGAGAACGTTCGGCAGTATCCCTGGTCTCTACCCACTAAATGCAGTAGCACGGCGCCCCTCCCCCTCCCCTAGACATGACAATGAAAGTGTATCCAGATGTTGCTAACTGTGCCCTGGGGGGCAAAATTGAGAACCACTGGCTTAGTCAAGAGGTCAAGCTATTTCTCTCCAGTAGCACTCACCTCCAGAGGGCCCTGGTAGATTTACCAGGGAAAAGAATTTTTCTTTATCTTCCCTGGGTAATTACTCTTTGGTCTAAATGAACAAAGAATGCCAGATTTTCCCTTGGCATCAAGGGACTTGGGTGTGCAAGCACACAGAGGGTTCCTAAAAGATTCACAGAATAGTGAACACAGCATTTTGTAACTGGATGCACATCTCTCTGGACAATGGTGTCTGGATAGTGTCTAGAAACTGAGTTGGGGGTGTCTGCCTATGGCCTGGAGCTTTTGTGGTCCTCCTAGGTTTCCCACTGGCAATGCTAACTTTTTAAGGAAGGCTTGCAGCCCATACAGGACATTTCTGGCCTTGCCTACCTCCTCCAACTTTGCATCCTGAAATGCCAGATTCGCCCACTTTCTTAGCAGGGAGAGAAGAAGCTGAAAACTCCATGGGCTAATGAGAATGAGTAACTGGGTATCAGCATTTTACAAATCAATCTCTTGCTTCCCTATCCCTCCCCATCTCCATTCCCTCTCCCTTGACTTCCCACCATCCCAGAGGTGAAGGAAATCTTGGTCTCTTTTAGACCAAGGGGACAAAATTATGCTGGAGTTAAACTTAAAAAAAAAAAAAATTAAAGGAATTTCTCCCATGGCAGATAAAGAGATGAAAGAAAGTGTAGTACATCCATACTAAATTCTGTGGGCTGAACTGTGTCACCCCAAAATTCTTATGTTGAAGCCCTAATCCCCAGTGTGACTGCATTTGGAGATAAGATCTTCAAGGATGTAATTAAGCTTAAATGAGGTCATAAGGGTGAACCCTAATCAGAAAAGATTAGTGTCCTTACAAGAGGAGGAAGAGATAGCAGAGAAAAGGCCATGTGAAGACACAGTGAGAAGACAGCTGTCTGCAAGCCAGGAAGAGTCCTCACTAGGAACCAACGCTGGGACCTTAATCTTGGACTTCTAGCCTCCAAAAAGATGAGAAAACAACTTGCTGTTGTTTAAGTTACTGAGTCTACGGTGTTCTGCTACAGCAGCATAAGCAGGCTAATACACTACAGAATATTATTCAGCAGTTTAAAAAACAAGAAAAAAAAAAAGCATGAGAACACTCACTGAACTGGTTAAGATCTACAAGATATATTAAGTGAGAAAAAACAAATAACACTGACAAGCAATATGTACATTATTGTGCACTTGTCATTTTAGAATCCCACAGATAAAAACTATCTACATATATGTATTTTTATGCCTTTGCACATGTACAGTGATGTGTCTGAATGGAGAGAGCTGATTTGACAACAGTGGCTAGCTCTGGGGTAAGACTGAAATTTGGGGGGAGGGCGTCATCAAGAGGGTCTTTTACACTATTTGGATTTTTTTAAAACAAAGCTAATGTAGTATCTATTACTTGTGTCATAAAACAAATAAAAAGTTAAGGTTTTCGTCTCACTCTGTCCTTCCCGTATTTTCAAAGTTTGGGTCATGTTCTAAGTAATGCCCACATCTGGCTTCTCCTGAAAGTATTATAAAATAGTAGAGAATAGGGAATCCTTTTTGGTCTAAATCCTAGGAATGGAGCAGACCACTTTCCAATCTTTGAATGTCACTGTCCATGACATCATGGGGGAGAGGCACAAAGGAACAAACCCTTCCTCAAAATCCAAATTAAAGTTTATTAACAGGGAGGACAATTATGACATTTTTATTCTCTAGACATGCACCTTTGGCATTTCTCATTCAATTCATTTCAATGGAAGTCAGGAAGAGAGAGAAACAAATTTTTAGTAAGAATAAAGACTGAAACAAAAGTCATCCAAACAGAATACACCCAAGTGATAAAAATAACCCCCCATGAAATAGATTTCTAAAATAAAACTGAACCACGTTGAGAGGAAAAGACATCATAAACCAGACTGGGTGATTTCATGGAGTTTGTAATCTTGCTCAAAAATTTTGCCCATCTATCTGCAGGAAATGTTTCCCTGTGTTACAAGTTTCCAGTAAGACCTGCCCGGGAAAAAAAAAAAAAAAAAAAGTGACTGACAGCAAAGGTACTCCCAGCCCAAGTGCACTTTCTATAACCCAAAGTTTGGCTCTTGCAGGAAGAATAAATAAAAGATTTGCTTCTTTGTAAAAAGGAGATTAACACATGACTTTTCCATCAAATATTTGTGGTTATTCTAGTAGGTTTCAGGATTATAGAGATGTCAAATGTGGTCTATTCTCACTGCTTTGTGGGAGATATTTTAGTGATGAGGGGATCACTTGGTCCTCTGTCAATTGCTCCTTTGGGCTGTCTTTTCTTACCCAGTGGGAATAAGCAGTGGGTCTCTCTCCTTAAGGCTCACAGACACATTCCAAGTCTTGCTTCTCCCTCTTCCTCCCTTGCTGGGCTAGATCTTTAGTTTCATGGGTCTTTGATTCTCTGCTGGAACAAGCTGCACTCCCTTGGCCACGAGGCCTCTGCAGAGGTCTCCCTTCTCCTTGGCAAGCCCTTCCTTCTCTTTGCCTCCTTTCTTTGAACTGTCCAGAGTAAGCTGTCCTCTTGTAGACGGTCATGGGCACCACATACACATCCGCAGCTCTTACCACAATTGAACTCAATCATTCAATGTCCATCCACCATGCCAGACTAAACTTCAGGAACGCTGGGATTTTTATTGCCTTTGTTTGACAGTGAGCACCGTGCCAGGAAAACAGTCATCACTACATATTTGCTAACAAACTGCTTTCAACTAAGCTCTGTTTTCAGGAGATAATGGAAGGAGTTAAGGTCAACTAAGTTACCATTTCCAGGGATACGTGGAGAATCTGCCTCAAAAAATTCCTTCCACAAGGGGTGACTTTAGGGAGGGCTGTCTAGTTGATAGGTTGGACAGATGAAATTTTCACTGGATACTGCCTCGTTCTAGATTTCATGACTATTTCAAATATACTTCCCTTTGGTCCAGAGTTAGGGCTGGTCATATCAATGGTGGATCCCACACACTTGCCTGGATCAATGTTAGAGTCTTCTTATGATAATCGAGGAGCTGCTAGGTAAATAGCATTTATTCCCAGCACTATTTTCCCAAGAATTTTATACCCCTTAAAATTTAAGGCATATATGTTGTTTTGGTCTTAAGAATGCCACATTGCCCTTATTCAGCCATGGCATAATAACTTTTCAGCCCCAAAGTTGTCTGCTAAAAGGAGCTGTGTGGGAGGTGGCGGGTGAAAGAATCATAAATACTTTGGAAGAACTTGTTAGAAAACAATTTTTCATCCTCACGACTGCTAATTGCTAACTATTCGGTATTCTCTCTCTCTCATTGGGTTTTAACATACCACATGTCCCATTTCATAAGACCATCAAAATATTTCTCAAATTAATTTAAGTGAAAGTACTCTGGCTAAATCTTGGTTTAAATGATGTTGCTCAGGTCTCTTGTTGAGAATGCAGAAGTCTCTCCATTATCCTTATTAATGAATAAGTTTAGTGGTGACAGGAATATTAAACAGAATTCACAATTGAAACATATATACTTATTATCTTTATATTTGGCTAACAACTTCCTGGAATCGAAAGGCTTTTGAGTTTACCCTGGGAAAATAATCTCTAACTATCTTTCCTTTGAGCTGCTGCTATATTGCAAACTAGAAAAGACAACAGTAGATACTATAAGGCAGAAAGAAAGAGGCACAACAGACCCATTCAACCCCACACAGTCTGAGGTTAAAGCAGATGAAGAATGCAATGGCGGCCAATTAGAATCACCTGGGACCTTTAAACAAGCTAAGCCACACCACAGACTAACTGTATAAGGATCTCTGGGGGGTGGGCACAGGCATCGGCATTTTTTTTTTTTAATTTATTTATTTTTGGCTGTGTTGGGTCTTTGTTTCTGTGCGAGGGCTTTCTCTAGTTGTGGCAAGCGGGGGCCACTCTTCATCGCAGTGTGCAGGCCTCTCACTGTCGCGGCCTCTCTTGTTGCAGAGCACAGGCTCCAGACGCGCAGGCTCAGTAGTTGTGGCTCACGGGCCCAGTTGCTTCGCGGCATGTGGGATCTTCCCAGACCAGGGCTCGAACCCGTGTCCCCTGCATTGGCAGGCAGATTCTCAACCACTGCGCCACGAGGGAAGCCCAGGCATCGGCATTTTTAAAGCTCCTGGGTGCTTTCCATGTGTAGCCAAGGCTATGAACTGTTGGTTTAGTGGCTATACTGTGCTTGGTAACTCTCTCTGATGAGACATGGGTCTGTAGCCTGCAAGCACTTTGCTAAACATGGCTGTTCCCAATGAAAGCAGGGAAAGTCTCAACAATACCCGTGTCACCAGAAATAAAAAAGAACTAGCAGTCACAATGTATCCCTTCAAAAGTATTTAAACAAATAGGATCAAATGAAACTTAAAAGCTTTTGCACAGCAAAGGAAACCATAAACAAGACCCAAAGACAACCCTCAGAATGGGAGAAAATATTTGCAAATGAAGCAACTGACAAAGGATTAATCTCCAAGATTTACAAGCAACTCATGCAGCGCAATAACAAAAAAAAAACAACCCAATCCAAAAATGGGCAGAAGACCTAAATAAACATTTCTCCAAAGAAGATATACAGATTGCCAACAAACACATGAAAGAATGCTCAACATCATTAATCATTAGAGAAATGCAAATCAAAACTACAATGAGATATCATCTCACACTGGTCAGAATGGCCATCATCAAAAAATCTAGAAACAATAAATGCTGGAGAGGGTGTGGGGAAAAGGGAACCCTCTTGCACTGTTGGTGGGAATGTAAATTGATACAGCCACTATGGAGAACAGTATGGAGGTTCCTTAAAAAACTAAAAATAGGGGCTTCCCTGGTGGCGCAGTGGTTGAGAATCTGCCTGCCAATGCAGGGGACACGGGTTCGAGCCCTGGTCTGGGAAGATCCCACATGCCGCGGAGCAACTAGGCCCGTGAGCCACAACTACTGAGCCTGCACGTCTGGAACCGGTGCTCTGCAACAAGAGAGGCCGCGATAATGAGAGGCCCGCGCACCGCGATGAAGAGTAGCCCCCACTTGCCGCAACTAGAGAAAGCCCTCGCACAGAAACGAAGACCCAACACAGCCATAAATAAATAAATAAATAAATAAAGTAAACCCAAAGTTAAAAAAAAAAAAAAAACAACTAAAAATAGAACTACCATACAACCCAGCAATCCCACTACTGGGCATATACCCTGAGAAAACCATAATTCAAAAAGAGTCATGTACCAAAATGTTCATTGCAGCTCTGTTTACAATAGCCAGGACATGGAAACAACCTAAATGTCCATCATCGGATGAATGGATAAAGAAGATGTGGCACATATATACAATGGAATATTATTCAGCCATAAAAAGAAATGAAATGGAGTTACTTGTAGTGAGGTGGATGGACCTAGAGTCTGTCATACAGAGTGAAGTAAGTCAGAAAGAGAAAAACAAATACAATATGCTAACACATATATATGGAATCTAAGGGCAAAAAAAAAAAGGTCATGAAGAACCTAGTGGCAAGACGGGAATAAAGACACAGACCTACTAGAGAATGGACTTGAGGATATGGGGAGGGGGAGGGGTGAGATGTGACAGGGTGAGAGAGTGTCATGGACATATATACACTACCAAATGTAAAATAGATAGCTAGTGGGAAGCAGCCACATAGCACAGGGAGATCAGCTCGGTGCTTTGTGACCACCTAGAGGGGTGGGATAGGGAGGGTGGGAGGGAGGGAGACGCAAGAGGGAAGAGATATGGGAATATATGTATATGTATAACTGATTCACTTTGTTATAAAGCAGAAACTAACACACCATTGTAAAGCAATTATACTCCAATAAAGATGTTAAAAAAAAAAAAGTATTTAAACCAAACCATTCAAGGGTACCAAGTTTTTGTATAAGGTTATTTGCTGCAGCATGTTTTTGTAATTCATAAGGGACTAGTTAAGTAAATGTTCAACTTCAGAACATGAAACTACTAAGAGAATACTTCTATTTACTGAGCGCATATTACGTGCCTCTACTGTAAATAAGATCATCTTCTGGGAACTTGAAATTCATCAGAGTTCAGGACCAAGATCCTTGCTCTTGTGAAGCTCACATTCTAGACAAAGCAAACTACATCATTTGCACGGCCCAGTGCAAACTGCACATGTGCTGCTCCTTATTTAAGAATTACTAAAATTTCAAGATGACGATGGCAGAGCATTAAATCAAGCATGGGGTCCTTCGAAGTGCAGGGTTGCGTGTCCATAAAACGAACCCAGTTTCTAGAGGAAGGAGACAGGTGATAAACAATAAAGGTAATAAGTAAGTACATAAAGTGCATAGCATGTTAGAAGCTGGTAAGTGCCATGGAGGGGAAAAGAGGAGAACCAAGAAAGGAAATCATGTGTAAAGTTGAGGTAGTGGCCCCACTGCAAGGGTGAGATTTGAGCAGACTTGAATGAAGCGAGGGAGTCAGCTGTGAATATTTGGGGAAAGAGCTTTCCAGACCAGGGACTAGATAGAGCAAAGGCCCTAAGTGAGGCTGGGAGCGTGCCTGGAGGGCGGATGAAGCAGAACTGGTGAGGGAGGGTCAGAAGGAAAGGAAAGGCTGGATCACACAGGGCCTTCGAGTCTGCTGTAAGGACTCTGACCTTTCACTTGACATTTTAAAAGATTTGCTGTGGTTGCTACGTGGAGAAGAGTCTGTAGGTGGGCAAGTAGAACAGGAAGAAAGTTATTGCAGTGATCCAGGAGGAAGTACAGATAGAGAATTAGAATATATGTGTATATATATGTTACATATATGTATATATATGTTACATATATGTATATATGTACATACATATATAATATGTACATATATACATATATGTACATATGTATATATTATATATATGTAAAAATGTGAAAAATTGTCAAGGAACAGTATATAAAATAGTATGTACTTAATGGCCCATTTTTTGTTGCATAAAAACAAACCCCCAAACTATATATATATATATATATATATATATATATATATATATATATATACACACACACACACACATTTGTATATAAGTAGAAAAAGATCATAACTGTCATGAACCATGCCGTTAATGGTTACTTCTCTGGTTTGGGGTTGACAGGTAGTAAGGAACAATGTCACTTTTTATTCTATACTTTCCTGACACACTTGAATATTTTATTTTAAGAATTAATTACTTTTGTAAATTAAAAAAAAAAACAAAAAAACACTGCTGGCAATTCCCTGGCGGTCCAGTGGTTAGGACTCCGTACTTCCACTGCAGGGGCCATGGGTTCGATCCCCGGTGGGGAACTAAGATCCCACATGCCGCGTGGCTCGGCCAAAAACCAAACAAAACCACACAGCTTTTCAAAGTAGGATATTCTAGGAGTGGTTCCTCTCTCAATACAAATATGGGGATGTTTGGCAAAGATGGGATAATATCTAACCGGGCTTCTGCAGCTTGAGAAAGATGTAGTTAATCTCAAAAAATAAAAATAAAAAAGAAGTGAAAACAAGATTACAAGGTTTGAAGCCAGAATCTGAAAAAAAAAAAAAAAAATGTAGTGAGATGGAAATTTGTAAACGTGGAGAAAACCAGGTAGAATAGTAAATGACTGACTTTAACACAAGAAACTGGGCACAGGGTGTTCTGCACTTATTAACAAAGGTCTAGCGAAGGGGAGGTAGGAGGATTAGGCTGAAAAGAAAACGAATTCTCCTAACAAGAGGATGTTAAACATGGGCCTGGGGACTTTTCACTTATGAGAAATCCTGCCTTATCCAGGATGCTGTTTCATGATAAGCATTGCTCTCTGGCCTCGCACTAGTGCTTTACTGGATTCTCCCCCAACACACATACGGCTCACCAGGGGCCCTGTTACCCTGCCCAGGTGTCTCCTATTACACTTCAGTCTCAAATTCAGAATAACAACCCCCCCCCCCCAATGGCCCTTCAGAGCACCACCCCTTCCATTTTGGAGCACATTCCCTCCCTCTTTCACCAGTTAACTCTTCTTCCTTCTGGAATTATAACCTTCCTCAGTCTGGCTAAATCTGCGATTATTTTCTCTCATAACACCCTGTGCTTCTCCTTGAAAAGAGGTTTATATGTATTTGACTGTTCACCTTCCCCAACCAAAGTGTAAGCTTTCAAGATCAGGAAGCAGGTGTTTCTAGTCCCAGGATGTACCTGAACCACAGTGGTCCCCAATGTGCTGAAAGAATAAATGTTCATGGCAGCTCTATTTACAATAGCCAGGACATGGAAGCAACCTAAGTGTCCATCGACAGAGGAATGGATAAAGAAGATGTGGCACATATATACAATGGAATATTACTCAGACATAAAAGGAAACGAAATTGAGTTAGTTAACTGTAGAAAAACAAATACCGTACGCTAACACATATATATGGAATCTAAAAAAAAAAAAAGATTCTGAAGAAACTAGGGGCAGGACAGGAATAAAGACACAGACACAGACGTAGAGAAGGGACTTGAGGACACAGGGAGGGGGAAGGGTAAGCTGAGACGAAGTGAGAGTGGCATGGACATATATACACTGCCAGTTGTAAAATAGCTAGCTAGTGGGAAGCAGCCGCATAGCACAGGGAGATCAGCTCGGTGCTTTGTGTCCACCTAGAGGGGTGAGTTAGGGAGGGTGGGAGGGAGACACAAAAGGAAGGGGATATGGGGATATATGCATACATATAGCTGATTCAGTTTGTTATACAGCAGCAACTAACACAACAATGTAAAGCAATTATACTCCAATAAAGATGTTTAAAAAAAAAATGAGTCACAGTCTTCCCTATTACACATATAGAAATTAATTCAGCAGCCTTTCTGAGCTCTTTTCCCTTCACCTCTAGGATCCTAGGAGATCAAAGAGAATTTCTTACCTGAGAGATAAATATAAAAAGGGCAGTGTTAACCGGTGTGGTGTGGCATTTAGAGGGCCAGGCTGTGCTGAGCAAGTTGTTATTTCCTGATGTGACAATGAAGATTTATCAGTTAGTCGGAAAGGTGAGAGTACAAGGTGGCAGTCACATGCAAAACCCGAGCGTTTACTGTGAATACCACTGAAACTGGAAGGAAGGGAGCAGGGCACGACACACAGGACACAACATAAACTGGTTAGAACCAACTAGGTCCAAGATGGCGGAAGGTTCTACTTCCTGTGGACCTTGAGCCTCATTAGACATTCATTATAATACATTAGCTAAACGACACGCCCACCAGTGCCATGACAGTTCCGAGGCTAACCATAAAAGGCCAAAAAGTGGGCAGTGGCCCAATCCCTGGAAATCCCCGCCCCTCCCCCCCAAATAGTTGGAATAATCCTCCCACTCATTAGCCTATGACATTACCCACCCCAGGGAATTCCCTGGCGGTCCAGTGGTTAGGACTCGGCGCTTTGACTGCCATGGCTTCGGTTTGATCCCTGGTCGGGGGAACTAAGATCCCTCAAGCCGCGGGGCATGGCCAAAAAAAAAAAAAAAAAAAAAATTACCCAGCCCATAAAAACTAACCACCCCATATTTCAGGGCCTCTTGCCTTCTGAAATGGCCCACACTCTGCGGAGTGTTTTTCTCCCTTGGCCACTCTCACTTTCTGAGGTGACCCCATGCCCTAGCGCCACTCTTGCCTTTTGAGATGATCGCATTCTGCCTACGGAATGTGGATCTCTCTAAATAAATCCACTTCTTACCTATCACTTTGTCTCTCACTGAATTCCTTCTGTGATGAGACATAAAGAACCTGAGTTTCATTAAGTTCTGAGACCAGTCCTGAGATCTCAGTGAAAAGACAGTGGGTTCAAGTCCCAATCTGAGTTGTGCGGTTTCATCACCTTAAATGTTAAATCTATGTACTTTCAAAAAGACCTTGCACTTTGGCTTTAGTGATCACTTAGTGCCTGCACTAGAGAAGTAAAATCATACCACTCCTGCCCCCGACAATGAGCACAATGATTAAAGACATCACTGGGTGGAACTAGTCAAAACATTTTCACAGAAGGCCCACTCCTGCAAAAAGAAAAAGAAAAAGAACTGTGTTGGAAAGGGCCAGCTTTGTCATTCTTCTTCTTAGACGTTTATAATGACACATATTCCAAAAGCACTAGCATCTTATTGTGCTGAAAACCCACATGCTGATGACGTTGAGGGATGATAAGAGAAATCACCTGGAGGAACTTGGAAGGGCTCTTCCTTTCATGATTGATGCAGACCACCTAAGGTGGTCTCAGACTGCCCACAAGCAGGAAAAATCCTGAGAGCTCTCACTGAGTCTCAGTACCTTCTTTTTGGTGTGACCATTTATGGCAGGCAAAGAACTTGTGCGATATAAGGGTTTTACAAATAGTTTCAATTGTCAGTTAAGTCAGGGACCATTTTAGATACCAAAAGAGATATTTGGGAAGTGAGCAGTGTCCATAATCACCATGCCGGTGACAAAATAAAGCAACATACTATCACACAATACCGTTTTGAGTGCCCAGGAACTCAGGCTCTGTAGGAAAATCCTAATTACTAAGCCATACAAAGGAACAATCCAAAAACTGCAAGGAAATTGGAAAGGGTTACAAACTACATGATCAACCAGAATACATGTTGAATCACTCACTAACTGATTAGCCTTTTCATCTAGTTAAAAGTATGTCTAAATCCACATACATCTCTATCTCCAAAAGATACGTTTTGAGATTATTTTCATCTTAACTTGCAAAGCGAGGCATTTTGGATTCCTATTTCAAAACACTGGTAAGTGTAATTTTTATACTTGTGAAGTAGTATGAACCACATTGTTCATTAACTTTATAGTTAAAACAGAAGTCCTTCTTCCCCATTTTAATAGAGAAAATATTTCTTCGTTTTGATTGGAAAATAAACCAGGACAATGAAAAGGAGTAGAATACAGACTGCCATGAAGAAAATCCTCCTCAAAAAAAAGTTTAGTGCATTTACTGGGGATTTTTCTGATTGTCAGAGGTGTGCTAAGCACTTGCATTTCCTTTTACAACTCCATGACGTCTGCCCCTTCAAAGATGAGGAAACTGATTCTTAAAAAGAGGTTAAGGAACTGGCCCAATATCACACAGTTAGGAGGTGATGAAACTCTTGGCTTGACAGGTTTTGCTTTATCACCAGGGTTCTATGCAATACCATGCAGTTCAAACTTTCACATGCATTCATATTAGCTGGGGATCTTGTTTAAAGCACATTCTGACTCAGCAGGTCGAGGGCGGGACCTGAGACTCTGAATTTCTAACATGCTCCCCACTGACGAGGAGGGAGCTGGTCCATGGACCAAACTTTGAGTAGCAAGGCACAATACTACCGCAAGACCGTAATTCCTTCCCTTTCAACAGAATGGTATGACACTTCATCGCACTGGGAGCCAGACACTCTCTCTTGGTTACGTGACCCTGATATATTTGAGACAACACGGAGACAAGAAAGATATCAATCCAGAGGCAATCGTGGTTATGGAATGCATACATTTCCATGTATTTTTTACAGTAAAAATGCATTAAAAAATCTTTCACAAAAGAAACTTAAAAAATACAAGTAGGGTGTTCAGTTCTCCCCACAAACTTCTTTCAGGCATTGACTGTGTCATGGGTGGGAGGGAGGTTCCTATAGGGTTTGATTTAATCATACAAAATACTCATCCATATCATCTCTCATCAAGACATGTACATGAAGTGGGGAACTAGGGAAAGTAGGCTCAAAAGAATCAGTCTCCAATTTAAGGTTACAGTAGTTCAGAGAAAATACTACCTTTCTGCTTAATGCATAGTCCCTCTACAGTACGATATTTCCAAAGCAACTCTGATATATGGAACTCAGATGGCACTGCCACATCAAAAGTCTTCACAGACGGAGCCAAGCCCAGGCGGGTAGCACATAGATTTTAAGATGTCAAGTATCATCTCTGACAACAAGAAAGACATCAAAATGTTAACTTCACGATGTACTCCAAAAATCCGCCTCTTGATTTCATTTATTTAAACCTCTGGACCAAAATTGAAAGCATCGATCATTTAACATCATGGATTTGGCTAGAAAGAGTGAGAGAATTTCTAGCAGTGGAGCCTTAGGAATAAAATCCCCAAGTTGGCTCTTAGGAAATTGATGAAAAAAGAACATCATTATTCAGCTCCGCCTTACTACTGTAGTTCCATGTATGCTCTGTATGGAAAACTCTGAAGATAAAAATAGCAGTCACAGACTTTTTCCTCTTTTTTAGCTATAGAAATGTACAGTTGTGTCCGTTCCAGGAAAGGAACTTGGTTTGTGCATGTCCACACAATGACAGCTATTCATTCTAATGTTATGTATAAACCCATAAGTCAAATAAAGCTATGAACAATGTAATATTTATATATGCATAGTGTTTTATAAAAAGATTGGCCCACATACTGCTTTTCATCAATACAGAAAGAGCATTAAGTCCATAGCACACCACAAGAAATGAATGAAGAACAGAAATGCAAACAAGTGCTTAATAATTCACAAGCAGGCTCACCATGGAGGAAATGATGATATTCAAACCAACTAAAGCTTTAGAGAATTACTTATATAGTCTCCCATTTTTAAAACAGCTTTACATACCTGATTTAGTTTACAGTAAAATATATCCCAATGAATCAATTTGTTCCATATTCAGAAATATAAACACATATCACATTCCTCACAGCTAAATTTTTTGTCATAAATTCTCTTTTATACAAGAAAAAAAGGCAACAGTTGTTTGTTTTTAAAACAGGCTCTATTAATTACAATTTTTAACTCTGTACACATGGTAATTGGCTGGTTTTCTCCATTTTTTTTCTTTTTCCTTTTTTTTTTTTTTTTTTAAACAGTACCATGAGAACAACAGTGATTGACTTGCAAAGTTTTGTGTCTGTATGGAAAATGCAAAACAGTACTATGGAAATACACAATGCATCATAAGCAGCGGTTTGCTGCAGTGGTCCAACAGGTACAAGCAAAGGTTTTGGCTCAGCTAGGCAGTAATCCATTTCAACTGCATCCTGGGGCTACAGCCGACCCAACCAAACCTCCTGTGAGATAGCAAAAGAATGGGTCTTTTATCAAAGAAAAATCACTATGTTTTGCTCTGTCGAAAGACTCAAAGAACAGGGTCATAAGGGCAGAGGTTTGCCAGCTAGATCTAGAACCACTGAAATCGCATCCTTCTCTCCCTTTCAATCATCCTGGAGACTTTCATTATGGTTCCAAAGGAAAACTGGCATTTCTAAAAATGAGCATGCCCAACCCTCATTTCTTTTAAACATTAACAGAGAGGTTCCTTCCAACAAGGCTTACTCCCTTCTCCCCAGTTTGGCAAAGGGCAACCGCGGGCTTATGCTAAAAGGGGGGAAACATACTTTCTCTACTGGCAATTCTTAGGACTCCTCACACCGGGCACACTGTCCCCCATTCCATCTCCTATTCGGCCTCAAATCAGGCAAGACAACACAGAAGGTGTCTGTTATCCATTCCTTCCAGTAGTTGAGCACAGCTGTGATGGCACTGCCTTAATGAAATCTTATTAGATGTTGGTGACGTTAAAGAACCTGAGCATCTGTGCTTGGGCTGCATTTGGGTAATGGCGGCCAACCTTCTCCTCTGGGCACCTTTCTACAGCCAGGGAGAGTACGAACTGTTTTCGGAACCAACTATCACTTGAGAACATAACATTTCCTTGTGCTGTGTCGTTTAACTATAAATATCCTTCATTTGCGATAGTAGTCTCTTCATAGTTTGCTTAATTTTAGGATCCTCGGCAATCCTAATCCATTCCAAAGAGTCCTCAGCTTTTACAAATATAATTTTTGCCTTTTTGCTCTTTCCTTTTTTTTCAAGAAAAACTCCTAACTACAGTATAGCACTACATCACTACATAAGTCTCTATCAAATTAATTAAACTTGATCAATGATTTTCCTTACTTAGAGAAAATGATCAACAGCCCCATTTTACCAGGAGAGAAAAAGATCGCTCCCCGCAAAAGGGAACAATTCTTGACAATTCTACAGTTTATGTAGAAACAAAATTTATATTCCTTGGGGGCAGCATTTGGCAAATAATTTCCAAAAACATATGCATTTAAAAATACTTTCTTTAATATGATACATCAGGCACAACACTTTTCATATATATATATTTTTTCTTATAAGATTTCAAATGCATCAAATGTTTGTCGCAAGTCAGAGGATCATCAGGCTGACGTCAGACGCTTCACTAGGTAAGAAACTAAATGATTTCAGGTCTGTGAGCTTCCTCTTAGAACCTTTGACACGGTAAAGGCTGGAATGTGATTCAGGGTCTCAGATACTGAGGTCGGTGCTACATTCTTTGTAAGGTCGCCTTCTCTGCTCCGCGGGATGTCTGGAACTTCGGCCGGCATCCTGTTTCAGACTCGTCTCGTCCCTCTCTCGGTGGCTCCCTTTGTCCTCTTTGCTCCTTTTCTCCAGGGACCGCTCTCTCCTCCGCTCGGGGGACCTGGTCCGCCTCCGGTCTGTGGATTTGGCTCTCCTTTCGGGCGAGCTTCCTCGCTTGCGCTCGGGAGATCTTCTCTGATCCAAGAGTCTCTCGAGAGACCTCCGCCGCCGGCCGGGGGAGCCGTCCCTCCGGCGGGTTGGGGACCGCTCTCGCCTCCTCTCCGGGGAAACCTCCCTCCTCTTCTCCTGCTTCTCCCTCCTCTCCAAAGTGTTGTCAGCGCTCCTCGTGCCTTCCCTCCGCTTCTCCGGAGACCTTCTCTTGGGGCCATTGGTCACCATCCGCTCGGGTTGGGCATCTCTTCGTCCCTCGGGTGCCCGGTCCTTGGGTCGGCAAGCCCCACTGTCGGGTTTTCTAGAAGTTCCGTTCCATGTGTGATGTTCATTGGGTTGTCTGCTGTACTCTCTGCTGCCTTTGGGATCTCTCACGTGTGCCCGCTTTTCCCCATGTGGTGATGATTTGTGAAGATCGGGTGGGTAACTGGACTCCAATGATGGATGCTGTCGGCGGTCGGGGGGCGCGGCCCTCACTTCCGGAACACCTTGTGGACCGGTGGGAGGGCCGTTCCCGTCGCTGCTGGGGTCTGCGAGGAAGAGAAACCAGAGCAACAGTTTGGTACCAAGGACCTCGGCTCCTGTCTCCACCCGCACACGTGAGATCCCATTAGTCACAACAAACAAACGACTGTTACAGCAGTCAGAATCAAAGCCAACTGACTCTTGGTTAATTTAAGTATAACTGCAACTAGTCAGGGTTAAAAAAACTGGTACTTGTGGCTTTCCACAGCTAGCCTACTGTTCTTTACACTCATAGATCATTAAAGAACTTGTAACATCAGTCATGAGTTTAGTCTTTAAAGGCACAACCCAAATAGTCTGTCTAAAAGTATCAAAATGTCCCCACCCTATCTCCTGCTCTTTTTTCCCCACTCTACCCCCCCTTCCTCCCTGACCCACCCCCCAGACCCCAGCCCCCATGACAGAAAATATTCCTTTCTTTAAAGAATATTGTTTTAATTTGCTTAAAAACAACCTGGGCTATTGACCTGGAGGGGCATGAGGGAACTTTCTGGGGGAATGTAAAGACTTTATGTTTTGATCTGGGTGGGGATTAACGAGTGCATAGAGAGGTAAAAATTCACTGCACTGGACCCTCAGGCTTTATGCATTTTACTGTAAGCAAAGTATACTTCTATTTAAAAACAAAAATTATCCAGCCTGGTGATTACAGAGGCAACACAGCCAGATGTTGATGATGGGCAATTGTGACATTATGGGAGGGTCCATTAAACATTCTCTCTACCTTTGTGAATGTTGTTCAACTATTTTCTTTACTTTTGCATAAGTTTAAGGAACTGTTTTTAAACTGTGGAGTCTTCTGACAGATAAAAGGGAGTGGAAGAGAGGTTGTCAGGTACACATTTGACATTAGATGGGGTTCGGATAGAGGCACTTTTCTTGATGCTATAGAAGCAGCCATAATTACATCTTTGAGCCATGAAGTCACTGGACAGCTTCTTACAACCTCAAGTTGTCTATAGATTAAAAAGCAGGGCAACCCACAGGGCTCCTATTTACTGTTAAACTATTTGAAATGATGCTGCAAATGTTTTAGGTAGCATCCCTGATTTATGACAGCTCTTTTCAAAACAGGGATGCTTTGTCACACCTAAACCCAGCAAGTCATACACACTATTGCATTCCAGGCAAAGCACCTGAAATGATGTGCTGCAGCGTGGAGGGCAAACCAGGGCCACAGTCACAGGGGCGAAGGAATCACGGGTGCCCCCTTAAGGATCTTTCATGAGCCAACAAGGTCAACATTAAGCAATTAGTCTCTTTCACGAACCGTCTCCCAAAACCTAGGGTGGTTTTTAACAAAAGCAGGAATATAGCCTAGAGCAGGAATCAGTAAACTTTTTCTGTAAAGGGCCAAAGAGTAAAATATTCATGGTTTGGCAGGCTGCATAGTTTGTCACAACTGTTCACCTGCCACTATGGTGCAAAAGCAGCCGTGGACAACACATAAAAGAAATGGGCATGGCGATGTGCCACTAAAACTTTACGTACAAAAACAGGCTCGGACAAGATTTGGTCTGTGGGCTGTCATTTGCCAAGAGATAACTGGGTAGGAAATCGCATCTTCCTGTCTATCAAAGCCCTATCCCTCTAAGTCTTGTGAGCTTTGTGATCTGAGGTTTGTTTTTTCTGAATGCTGGGTAGGCTTCTAGAATTAACACACGCAGAAGCTTATGAAGTCATTTTAGGATCTAGGTGAGGAAAGGGGCTTCAATGACTATCATAAATCTAACCTTGGGATTTCTTACACCTACTTTTAAGAGAAGGGAGAGTAAGACTTCCATAGGGTCAGCGGTGTACTTACAATTCAAAGAACGCAGGGTGCTCAGAATGAATTGCCAAACATATCAAAATAGAGCTAAAGCAGAAGCAATGAGGAAATTAGGCCACAGCACAGAAACACCTAGTATTGATTGAGCTACAAACCGTAGTTTGATTATGGCCCATAAGGTAGAAGCAAGCCTCCCCGAGCTTTTCATTTCTCATACATGCAGCGATATTAGGAGGTATCATCGCTGTAGAAGGGAGGGCCCAGCACCAAGAACAGTCAGAGAGAAAGAGAAAGAGAGAAAGAGAAAAAGTTGAACGTTTAGATTCCCTATAACAAAGAGGAAAGAAAAAAAAAAAAGTCTGCATTTGTTAACATAGGGCAAAGAGAGTTTATTTGTCCAGTCAGACAGTCTAAGGCAACACTCAAATAAGGCTGCAGAGACCAAAATCAGAACAGTGACGTTTTCAGACAGCCAGATAAGGTGACTTGAGAACCCAGACAATGGATGCATCCTTTTTTCTTTTTCTTTTTTTTTCTTTTTCAAACAACTGGAACAATGACAGGCTGGCATAGGAGAGCATTAACAATAAACAACAAAAGAACAAAGTTCCCTCCCTCCATCCCCCCTCCCCCAAGACCACGGCAGTTAAATTAAGTACAAAAAACTCATTACAAAAATAGCCTCACAGAGAAGCAGGTTCCAATCAAGTCAGAAAAATATTGGAACTTAACATATTATAACCCATCTGTGACTCTAATCAATAGAATTAGAGAGATTTAGTCCCAATGACACATGGAGACATTACAGTAGCACAACCCTGGCATGTTCAACCCTTCTTGGAAAAAAACGGTGTATTTCAATGATCTTTATTTTTAGCCCAAAGAACATTTGTTAGTGTTGGATTTTCATCCTCAGTGCAACAGACATAGGTTTTGAGAAGGTACACAGGTTACTGACGATGACTCGCAAATGAAAGCTCACATCCAACAGAAGCATAGGGAAGACAGAAAAGGGAGACAATGTTACACAGTTTCAGTGGCATCGATACACCTATGGTCAAGGTTTGGTACAGTGCACAGCTGTGGCATCTTAATGTTGTCAAAACACCTCCCCCATGGTTGGCCATGTCTCAAGGGGCCTCATCTGATACCCATCCCCCCCCCCACCTTGGGCCCCTTGTATTTTGTGCCTGCATGAATGCCCAACACCTGGGAAGGCTGTCCTTCGAAGGGGTTATCCTTCTCCTCGAGCTGCATCTGAATTAAGTATCTCATCAAGTCCAAAATGCAACTGGGAATTGTGCCAAATGACTTTCAGAGAAGAGGGTGACAACAGATAAATCCCTAATAAAGGGGACCAACGTATATGGGGACCATTCAATCACAGTTTCTATAGAAACTTTTGTAGACCTTTGGTTGGGAAGAAAAGCCCTACATCTAGGGCATAGCTTTTTTTTTTTTTTTTTTAATTTTAAAGAAGAATCTCAAATAAATAGGACGTAATTATTATAATATACAATATTTCACCATCAGAACACTAGGCTAGGTGAAGAGCATTACTGTTTCGTCAAATCATGTCTACAGATATGGCAAAGGAACTCTATGTAAAAGCTGGCTTTCCTCACAGGAAAGGTATAGTAACATGTTTCCCTCACGATGGGCACTGGGAATCGATTTCATCCTTCATCACCTAAAAACATATGGTTAATATACCAACAGTTTTGTTTGTTTTGTAGCAGTGGGCTCAGGTGGTCTGATGTGGGGTAGGGGCCAGTGGTGGGGGATGCAGAAGTATTGCATACAGAGCATCAAGGAGGTGAGCAAGGCCCCCAAATCATCTCCAAATTTCACGCCTCTTAAATAAAGATATCAAGTAACCAAAAAAGAAAGAGAGAGAAAAAAAAGAATTGTGCCTCAACATATCACTCAGGAAACCTGCTTTCCTGCTTCTTAAAAGGAGTAGAGTCATTTTGTGCTAAGAATTGGATCTGAGAAACAGTTTGGCACAGTTCAAACAAACATTCCTTCGCTCTTGGTCGGACTAGACAAAATGTTCTCTCTGATTATCAGAAAGGGGGCTATAAAGAGCTCGTCTTAGGCCATGCCCCAGTCCACGTAAGCAAGCAAAAGGATGAAATGTGTAGAGATTTCAGAACAAGCGAGGCAAATAATCACATGGTGCGAGAGGCTGGTAAGACACTGGTGAATAGGGGAAACAAAAAGACTTTCCTGCTGCAGTTCTGGAGACAAATTCATGGAGTCATGCCAGGGAAGGAAGGAATGTTTTCATAGTTTGACCCACCATATTCTGGTACGGAGCCGTCTCCCCGCTTCAGAAACAGACGCACTCTGCGGCCACCATTCTTAATCAGTTCAATAGCCCGAGAATGCTTCATGTTTTTGGTGGTCTCGCCATTGATCTCTAAAATTTCATCACCAACCTGCCAAAGCAAGAGAGAGCCAAGTGAGAAGATCACAAAAGGGTTTCATCAGCTATTGAGGTGCTTTGTAATTTTAAATTCTTTCATTTATTGACTCACTAACTATTTATTGAACATGTTCCAGAAAAATCTTCTATTGTTTAGGATACAGCAGTGAAAAAACCCCCAAATCCCTGTCCTCATGGAGATGATATTCTAGCGGGGGAAAGACAATAAGAAAATTATAAAAATGCATGTACACTAGAGAGTGTTAAGTGCTAAAAAAAATAAAGTAGCAAAGGGAATATTAATTGTTGAGGGGAGGCGGATGTGGCAGACAGTTTCTAGGATGGCTCCCAATGATCCCTGCCTCCTTGAATTCATATGCTGTGTAATCTCCTTTCCTTTGGATGTGGGCTGGAATTAGTCACTTACTTCTAACAAACAATATGGCAAATGTGATGGGAGGTCAATTCAAAGATAAGGTTACAAAATGGTTTTGGCTTCTTTTTTAAAAAATATTTTATTTATTAAAAAAAAATGTTTTTTCAGCCACAACTCACGGCCTGCAGGATCTCAGTTCCCTGAGCAGGGATTGAACCCACACCCCCTGCAGTGGAAGCACAGAATCTTAACCACTGGACCACCAGGGAAGTCCCTTGGCTTCTGTCTTACTTGCCCTCTTTTGTTCTCTCAATTGTTCATTCTGATGCATGCTGTGAGATGCCCTACAGAGTCTACGATAAGGACGGCTCGGGCCAACAGCCCAAAATGCACTAATCCTACCAACAACCCTGTGAGTGAGCTTTAGAGGCAGATCCTTCCCCAGCTGAGCCTTCAGATGAGACCACACTCCTGGCTGATACATTGATTGCAGCATTTACTATGAGGCAGCTACTATTCCAGGCACTGGAGGCAAAGGAGTAAACAGGACAGGCCAGATCCTTGCTCTCATGGAGCACATATTCTAGAAGGTAGAAGAGGAAAGGACTGGCTTTGGAGTTTAAAGGACTAAATTTGAGTCCTATCACTTGTTAGCTAAGTGATCTTGGCTAAGTCCTTTACTTTTTGGAGTTCACTTCCTCATCTGTATAAGGGGAGGATAACAACCCATGCCTACCGTGCTGAGGGGGTCCAATCGAATATTACAATATGTCTTGTGAACTATACAACATTATACAAAATATCATAATAGTGGTATTTCTTTCAATTGAAAACTTTTTTAAGTGAGTAAAGACATGGAAAAGCATATGCCATATGTTTGAAATATAAACAAAAGGAATATAAACTACCGTATATGCACAAATTATGCATGTATATGCATAGAGGAAGGATATACAAGAAACTGATATATAGTTTGACCCTGGAAACTGTATTTTCACTATGCACCAGTTTCCTCTAATTTTTAAAAATCACATTCATGGTCTACTTTCTCAATTAAAAAAAAAACCTCATTAAAAAATTCAGTCTGAAGAAACATAAAATTCAAGGTTCTGTCTTAAGTTACAAGCATTAAATTCCCCACCTTTGGTCACTCTTTGCCCTCTTTCTGCTCAGGGCTAATTTTAATCACTTTTTTGATTTCCTGACCTGACTTTCAATTTCTTTAATTCCTTGCAAATTGTTCCCTATGTATGTCTCCATCTATGCCCCCTATCTCTAATGAGCAGATGATTTTTTCTTTTCTAATCATCTGGTCTGCCCAGGAGAGCAACATATTCATACATGGTAAGAGGTATTAGATATCTAAACAGAACAGATTGGACTTTTGGCACATGTGCATTTAAAATTTGCAGCTTTGACGACTACCTAGTGACCCTGAATAGTCACGCCATGGACTCCTTGACCCTCTGCTAACGTAGAGTGTTAAATCATTCCCGAGGCCTAGGGGGAGGTGGCAGTGACTAGCTACAGACTGAATGGAGCTCACCACCCAGAACCTACAGAACCACACGGCTTCCTGCTCTTGAAGCATGCTGGGATACCCAGGAATCCCTGGGAAGTGATGTGCCTGCCCCATGAGATTAAGTAAAAGAACTATGGAGATGGGATTCAGACAATATCCATGTTAATAAGTTCATAAGTGACTTTAATCCTTCACTCAACCTCAGAGTTGGAAGAGCTCACCTAACTTTAGCAGCTACAGCTAACTATGCTTGAGGGAGAGATTTATGCTAGGGTGGGAGTCCTGCACTTGGAGTGTCCTGAAAGCTCTAGAAACATGTAATTCTCATGAACGTGCAGGTTCTAACCATAGGATGTCAAGAATTCACTGCAGATGACTTCTTTATGTCCACTCCAGACGCCTCTCCCTACTTACCCTCATCTTTCCACACCTTTCTGCAGGACCATCCTCTGCTAAGCGCAGAACATAGAGGTCCATGTTATACTCTCGGCCCCCTCGAAGACTAAAGCCAAATCCCTTGGCTCCTCTTTCCAGTTCCACAGTGTAAAAATCTTGCTCCTATTCAAAGAAATTAAGTGCAGTCATTCTGGGAGGACTTAAATCCACACACATCTCTCTCTCTCTCTTCCCCAACGTTCTCCATTATGCTCATTTGACACAAAGGCACAGTTTCTACCCCCTTCTTGGTGATTCTTGATTGTTTATTAATATCAATTAACCTTAGGAGTTTGGAGATCCGGAATGTGAAAACATTCATGAGTGTGCATACAGATTGCGTGCCAACATGCATATATTAAAGTTTAATCGGTGAGGCTGCGACTTGCGTTTGGGGCAGGAAAATCCTTCATTAAATAATACCATCCGGCACACTGCTGGGTATTCAGCCTCCCTGCCCAACGTACGAAAACATCTCATCGTTAGGATACCAACAACTACCTCCACACATCCGGACCGTGGTACCCATGCTAATTAAGGAGAATCAGGAATGGATTAGGGAAGGCTCTAAGAAGGCCAGTGTGTGTGTGTGGGGAAACCTATTTAACTCTGTATCACCCCATGTTTCCCAAATTTGCTTCACCTGCTATTATTTGTGCACCCTCCATTACCACCTTGTGTGACAGGTAGGTAGCCTTAAGGGGTCTCACCTGAAATTCACAAGTCTGAGAAACACCTTAACAAAAAGACATTTTCTTGACATAAATGCCTTTATGAGTACCATGAGCAGACATGAGCTGTTCTGCTCTTTCTCTGATCACCAATCCTTGAAATAATTATAGCTTTTTATTTGTTTGGGTTTCCCCCCTGCCCCACCTAGAAAACGATGTCTAGGAATATTTTTCAAAGGTAGTAAAATAAAATGTCATTTCCTTGACAAACCAATATGAGTACATGTTTAGTATATACACCTCACAAAAGGTTATTTATTTTAATTGAGGGTACCTTATAGAAGATACCTGGTAAAAATAGCTTTAGAAAGTTGGAAGGAAACACACCAAGCCAACAAGGAAAAAAGAGAAATGGCCCTCACCTGTGTTACCTGGGGTGCTTTGAACTCAAACTGAGATTCCGGCTTTGGTTTGGTGGTATTCCTGCCAAAGCGAGAGAAAAAAGTATAAGAGCAACCCACAGGGGGACAGAGAAAGAATCAAGGAGGAGCACTGTCACAACAGAAGTTACTTTTTTTCCCCTTGAAAGTAACAAAAGAAACCAAAGCCATGTCTGACCTGGTCTCCTGGGCCCCTTGCTGCGAAGGGGTGTGTGTGGTGGTGATGGTGGCAATCTTCTCCGCATTGGTCAGCAAAGTGGCATTCGAAGACTCTGCAGGGTAAGACAGAGCATCAGGAAATGAAGGCCCCAGAGAAGACACTGTCACACCAGGAGGTGTGCAGAAGCCTCACCTGTGAATTCTATCTGGCTTCTCCGTCACCACTTCAAACAGTTTTGAACTGAATTTCTCAACAAGAGTTTAAAGGACCATTCTAAGATCTTCTATGATGTGAGCCACGTACACCCCCATTACCCTCCTCCCAATCAGACATCTCCGCAAATGAAATAAAGAGTTTACCCAAGAAAATGGTACTTTAAAATTGTAGCCAAGGTAGATGCCTCTCACTCTTCCCCCATCACTTATAAAGGGCAGTCCCATCAAATCATGGCACCATACCAGAATTATTTCCCATAATTCTACAGGCTGATAATGTCTCTGCTAATGTTCCCTGCAATTTATCACCAATCTTTAGTGAGTCTGCTTGATTTTCTCATGTGACTATTAAAATCAAAAGTGCGTTAACATCTTGTTAAACACACACGCAGATAACATCTACTTTCTTCCCCAAAGCTTTTAATGAAGCACAACTAAAAATGTGGAATTCTTGTGAGACCTTGCCTAGATTCACTCATGAAGAGTTAATTTTAAAACCTGCATTAGTTAGAGCTGGAGTTTATAAATCTAAGCTGTACAGATCAGGAAGCCACCCTAATGTAATGAATATGATTATATTCTTATGAAAACTGTCTTTCTTCTCCACTAAACACATTCATAAGCAACTTCATTAATCTCTGGGAGGTTGGAGACCCAGAATTTGAAAACACTCATGAACATGCCTATAGATTGCAAACCAACATGTATATATGAAAATATAATCATTCACATTGTAATAGTTATATGTTCTATTACTAATTATTTCTCCCTTAAGGTCAAGGCAGATAGTAAGCAACTATGAGCAAGTTACACTATTAATATTTATTTTTAGGTTGACTGTTTGGAACTTGGCACACGTTTTCTAATCAAGAAAATGCTAAATGTGGTGGTGAAGTTCTTAGACTAGCCTATAAATGCCCATTTAATTCACAGTGTGCTGTGAAGTCTAGAAGTGTCTAGGAGTCCTGTGGTTCACAGTAGGCACTCCAGTGTTTGTGGAATACATGTATCTACCCATCATGTATAACCAAGTTTCTATGGACATCTCACTAATCCCAATTTTTTGGGATTTTACTTTCCTAAAGTAAAATCCCCAAAAATCTTCTATTTTACTTTCCTAAAAATACTACTTCCATTTTACTTTCCTAAAAATACTACTCAGATTAGGTCTGACTTCCTGTTATTTTATTTTCATTACACATAGGCGTTAAAAGCAAGGGCTGGAGATCAGACCCAGGTTCAAATCCCTTTGTCCCCCACTCATTAGCTGTGTGCCTTGTTTTCCTCATCTGATAGAAGGGGATGATGGCAATAATTCCCTTTTCTTGGGTAAAAATATATAAAATGTTTAGCACAGTACCTGACATGTAGTAAGCACTCAATACACACTGACTGTAGCTGTGGCCCTTGCTACTACTTCTACTTTGTATTTATTACTGTGGTAACGTGTATAAGTTACTTAAACTCTCTGCAAAATTAGAAAGTTGAAATACGATTTTAACAGTTTCTATTCCAGCTCTAAAGATTACAATCTGGATAGCGAAGGTGCAAGATTAGTAAGAAAATGTAACTAGATCAGGTGAACTAAAATGTGAATCCAGTTCATGCTTTAGGATGATGTCTCCCACAGAATTTGTTTTACCAAATGTTGCTCCAGATTCTGAGGGAACAGTAATCTGTGGTCAAATAGGGTGAAAAATCGTGGGTGAAACAGAGAGAAATGTTTCTGTGTGTCTGTGTTTTGTTTCTCCTGTGGACCCTTAACTGTGCCAATACGCTTTGTGACCCTCCAAGGTGGGGAGGTGGTACTTCTTAAGCTTGTCAGGCATAATAGTTACAAGGTCAGATTCTAGAGTCAGACTACCTGGCTTTGCAACCCAAACTCTGCAACTTACTGGCTGGGACTTGAAGCAAAGTTACTTAAACTTTCTATGCCTCAGTTTCCTCATCTACACATACAGTGTAACAGAAATATCTAAGAACACTGGTGCAAAGATTATCTGGGAGGAAAGTGTTTGGGCTCGTGCCTGCCACATAAAAACTGCTCAAAAAATGATGAGCATCTTTTTTTATGGGTGGCATGTATTTATTACTGTTATCACAATATTGAGTATATTATTAGTCCATTTTTATGACTGCAGTTAAGCGGCACAACCAAGGCGATAAATCTAAGTGGTATTTCATGAAGTCTGCCTGCTGTGTCCGTACAAAGGACTAGGAGACCGCACAGCCTGTCAATGTGATTTGCCAGAAGTTTCATAAACATGTGTATTTTAAAAAACTTCATATTGCTCATTGTAATTAATTTTATGGAGACTCTCTGGGAAATCACAAGATTGCTAGGGCCATGGGGAAATCATCATCAGGATACCAAAAAGAACATTTCCTTGTAATTAAAGTGATTATAATTACTGAATTGTGCAGAGGTTCCCCTTTAGAGTTCTTGGGTGTTTTGCTTTTTTTTTTAAAGCTTAAAATCAGTAAGATTTATTTATTTATTTATTTGTTTGTTTGGCTGTGCCGGGTCTCAGTTCTGGCATGTGGGATCTAGTTCCCTGACCAGGGATTGAACCTGGGCCCCCTGCATTGGGAGCCCAGAGCCTTAGCCATTGGACCACAAGGGAAGTCCCTCTCGGGTGTTTTTGGTAGCCAGAGTTTTCTAGGCAGGGCAGATCCCATTTTCAAACCATTTTAATACTTATGCCATTTTCAAGGTTTGATGAGATATAATAGATAATCACTCAACATACATATAAATAGAATTCTTTTATTAATTTTCCTTCCATCATTCCTTTGCTACTTTTCACATATTTATATGCAAGTCTGTTTTGGAATGAAGCTTAATTTTAAGCATTTCAAAAATTAACATTTAATATGCAAACGCCTAGCTGGACCCACTGAATTTTTCTCCTTTTGCCTGTTTTCCTTAATCTGTGAACAACCACCATATCTCGATTGTTTCCAACACGCCAAGCACTGTGTTAGGTGCATTATCACATGTACTATTTCATTTCATCCTCACAACTCAATGAAATAGGTGCAATTAATTACCCCCACTTTATAGATGGAGACACTGAGGCTTAGAATAAGTAGGCAACATGTCCAAGGTCTTCCAGAGAGCAAGTGGAGGCAATGGGAATTAAACCAAGGGCCTGCCTGATAGTTAACTTTTAGTTTCATTCTGTTTACAAGGGAATTATGCACTGGTATCAAGGAAATCGTATCGGATTGGTACATTCCCTTCAAATAAGCAAGTACTTTTATCTTCCTGTATAAGTACCACCAAATTCACTAAGCAGTATCACAGATTAATTAAGATACAAAATACTCTGGTTTTGACTTCTACATTTCCTGGGCCATCTCCGAGCACTAAAATAACTTTTAGTATACCCTAGATTTCCAGTATGCTTTTTAAAATATCTATTAATATAAACATATGTTTTTAAATGACCGTTTACATCTTCATTTAGAATTAAATCAAGACAGTATGTGCTGAAATTCTCTCCAGCTTTTTAAAATACAGAGATGAAGCCCATTCTCACAAATTTATATCTCTATCCCAAAGCAAAATTTGCCCCATATAATAGAAAAAATATAAAAGAAGGGCGTGATATAAGAGTATACCCTAGAGGCAGTTTTATAAAGGGGTGTCAAGGTATTTGACTTTTAAAACTCCAAGGCAGATAGATGGACAGATTGGCTGTTTTCATGATAAATTCCAAAAAGTGCCCTACATCCTTTCTTAAACAGTGTTTACACCTAGCTTTAGCTCTCCCAGAGGAATGAAAATGGATATTACTACACTTTCCACAGCAATCGTGTATCAAGACGAGCATATCATATCGTAGCTCTCAAGGCACTGTCACGGTGCCATGTTAAATCAGGGCACTAACTTCTGACAGGAGCGCCGCCTATCTCGGGTTTCAAGGTATCTCCGTGACAAGTGATTACAATTCCAACCTTGCTCCCATGTTAATATCCTTAGCCATCCTTATGGAATCCACATTACAAGGCCAAGCAAATCGACAACGGATACAATCATTCCTTTCATAAATATTTTAAGGCATAAACACATATGTCTATTAAGATAATAAAACTCTTTTAGGCCTTTGCCAAGGAAATAGCGCTATGTTGCCAAGCCCTATTACCTGTACAAGCAAATACTTTATATCAGAGAGATGTGAAGTACAAAAATAGATACATGTATATGCATAACTGAATCACTTTTGCTGTACACCTGAAACTAACACAACACTGTTAATCAGCTATACTCCAATAAAAAATAAAAATTAAAAAAAATAAAAAAAGACTTCAGGAGAAAAAACACTACATTTAAATAATATATTTTTATTTTATTTTTATTCTTTCTTTCTTTCTTTATTTTGGCCGCGCCAGGCGGCACGTGGGATCTTAGTTCCCTAACCAGGGACCTAACCCGAGCCCCCTGCAGTGAAGCGTGGAGTCTTAACCACTGGACCACCAGGGAAGTCCCTAAATAATATATTTTTAAGCTCATAAATATTTTCATTGCCTTGAACTTGATTCAAGCTGATGATTTTCCATGTCAGCCTGGCTCAGTCAGGGTCCGCTCTGTCTGATTAGAGTCTCACTCACAGTCTGACTGTGAAGTCAGACTTCACAGGGTGTTTCTTCTATATAACACAAGTGGTAGGAAGTATGTGTGGTGTAACTAGTCAAAAATCAAGTTCAAATTCAGTATGTTCAGCCATTCTGTGGGCCTTCCTGTGTTGCCATGATCAATTTCCTATCCCTTGTCCATCTCTCATAGGAGAAGAGGCTCTGCCCCCACTTTATCTCCTATCCTGGTCCCAGAGGTAGTAAAAGCAGAGACAGTGAGAACTCTGAGCCAGGCCTGTCCTAGAACTGTGAAGGCAGGACTTCGAACAACACAATAGTGCCAAATCAAGGGGGTCATGTTTCAAAGCTTTTGTTGGAGCCAGAAAGGTGAGAAGGAAACAAGAGAGGGACAGTGAGGGAAACTACTTAGAGAGAAGTGAAGCTGGAGAATCAGGTGACTGATGACAAGAAAAAAGAACATGAGCATGGGACTCCCCTGGCGGTCCAGTGGTTGACTCCGCACTTCCATTGCAGGGGGCACGGGTTTGATCCCTGGCCGGGGAACTAAGATCCCACATGTCGTGCAGTGTGGCAAAAAAAAAAAAAGAACAAGCAGCGTGAGCTAGATAAGGCAGTGGATGGGGAGTGGGTTCTAAGCACTGCCCAACCAATGGTGCATCTTCCTTTTATTTTTCTTAAATTTGATCATTTTTTAATTTAGAAAACTAAAACAATTTGTAGTAAGAAATCAAAATAATGGTTACAATGCCTTATGTAAAACAGAGGGAAAGTATATCATAAAGTCATTTGGGGACTAATGCCAGGTATAGTTTAATCCTTTAAACCGTATATTAATATTTTGGTTGTGAATTTCATTTGGGGACATTCTCGGTCATTAACTATATGCAAATCTCTCCTTAATTCATGACTCCATTAATGGTAGATAGGTGATCTCTTAGAGGCATCTCTGGATACATATTTTGCAAATATTTATCCTGAGTCGAAATAAGATTCACATGACAGGATAAAGTCAGAGAACACAAATATTAAATGACAGTTTGAAAACGATGACTTCAGTCAGTTCAATCCTTGTCACACCTTTGACTTGAATGTCTGATAAAAATAAACCTCAAGAACTTAAAATTGTTAAAATTGCTCAACCATATTGTGACATTTCAAGACTACCTTGCTTTGTAAGTTTCTCTTTGACGAACTGTGCAAAGAAAGGATGAGTTAGTCTTCTTCAACTCAGTAATGGACAAGTAACTGTAGCCCAGAAGCTCATATAAAGTGTTTAGCCTGATCTCCTCCAAGTTTGGTCTGCTTTTCTCCTGTATGACTCATAAGAGAGCCTCTTTGTGAAGTGCCTCCTTGGGTTTCCGAGAACAGTACCTTGGACAAGATGGATTTCTAAGAGCTCCAAAGCCACTCTAATGAAGAACTTCAGTCTCCTTGTGAGGATCATGGAACAAAATGCCTCTGGGCTACTGGATCCATTAAATATTAGAGTGAGAGATTGAAGGAGATCAGAGGTCCCTAACATGGAGAGAAGGCCTTCCTTTTACCTTACAATCTACCATGTCCAACACACTTTCACGGAGAGGAGGTGGATCCAGCATGATTTTCTCTTCATCAGATTGTAATGGTCACTCTCTCTCTTCTAGGTTTTTGCAAAATCCTTCTGGATTGCTCCAGCATCTCTCCATCTCTCCAGAAATCTAACTCCCCTGCCTTCACTCTAATTTCCAAGACGGCAACTTTTGGCCCCATTTAAAAGATGAGCGTTACAAACCCACCCTCTGGCTGCCAGGCTTGATTCCCTTTACCTGGACTTTGAAAATTACAAAGTAATTGGTGAAGAGTTTTATTACCATGGTGATGAATTCCTGAAATATCATGGAATGAAATCACATCCTCAGCAACACATCATTCCTTAACTACACTGTATCAACTGTAATGTTTACTTACTTTCTTCTAACCAAGATGGCCTATGATATGCCTGTCTGAATTCTACACTGTTGAAGGACTGAAGTTTTAAAAAATGTCTTTTTATTGACAACTGTTATTGGATAATCTATCTTGCTTTCTATTTTTTGGTGTTCAGGTTCTCCAAAAATATTCTCCCTTGCAGAACATTAAATTAAGTCAACAAGTACGTGCACAGGAGTATAAGTTGCTTCTGCATATTTACATCTTTCCCGATTGTGAACTCTTTTTCTAAGCCCTTCCCTTAAGGAGCACTTTCTTTCCTTCCTTCTTTTGGAAATTCTCATTCCCACATTAAGACTGACCAACATAGACCCAGCAAGTCAATTCCTGTGTCTCTTTCTTTTGGATTAATTTTTTTTTTTTCACCTCTCTGAATTTTACTTTCCCATGTATAAGTTAAAAAGAAAACAGCTTCTTTGGGGGTTATCATGACTTAATTTTTTTGAAATCTCTCCACAGCATGGAGATAAATGTATCTGAATTTATACACTACATTAGGCTCTCTCAACCATTTGTCACCGAATTTTTCTGGCCTCCTTCATCCTTTCCATTAGGAACCTATGTTCTATCATCTTGTGATCAGTTTCCTAAATTGTAATACGTTTCCAGAGTGGTGAATTGGTAGAATGGACTCTAGACCAGATGGTAAATTACTAACCATGCATTTGAGGCAGGCTGAAATAGACCATCATTCAAGGAGCTATTTTTTCCTCTACATTTGGTATGGGGTATTTTTGGCACAGAGGAACTTCTCTGTTCTTAGAACCAACGATGTTCAAATATTTATTGTTTGGTTTTAGATTTTCTTCTTCTGAAAGGCAGTCTACAGCACTTGAGTTTTAAACTAATATGGCTCACTTTCTAGCAATTAGTATATAAAAATGTTGATCTGGTGAATTACTTTCAGATAAAATCTCTGATTTTCTTATTTTATAGATCAGTGGCAGAGAGTTTTAACACAGTTCCCCCATAAATCACAGTTTCCTCTTGAGAAACACTCACTGACTTTTAGAATATATTTTATTTTATAACATATGTAGCAAGAATGAAAAAAAAAAAGACACTGAAACATTCTAGGACAACTATCACTTCTTTCCCAAGGGCAAAGTCTGCTTAGAAGGAAGTCAATATACAGGACTTAATTCTCTGAAGGATCTATATTTAGTGACATTAGCGTGTCAACTTCATTTTTATTAAATACGAATAATAAAATGAGTATTGACACTTTTTGCTGGATAATCTCTGACAGTGGGGGCTGCCCCACGTACTGTAGGAGGTTTAGAAGCATCCCTGGTCTCTACCCACTAGAGGCCATTAGCGCCCACTCCAGACAATGCCAAATGTCCCCCCAAGGGACAGAATCACCACTGTTACAAAAGAACCAAAGATTTGAATTGAACCAATCAAACAAATAAACAAGAACAGGCCTAGTTTAATGGAGGCCTGTTAAAATATCAAAAACACAGAGATTTTATTTTATTTTTATCCACAGGCAAAAATTAGGGACAAACCACATAGGCACAAATCCTAATAACCCCCCATTAAACAAAAAACTCTGATACATTCCCTTTCAGATTGAAAAAAAAAAAAGCGCACTGGCTCTGCATTGTCCTTACATAAGTTTTGTGATGTCACCATACTACGCATTCAGATTTTAGTCATCGTTTTAAAAAAAAATCTTTAATAATTGCCAGGTAGAATATCAGGCGAGCTTCACCACCTGTACTCAGACTCTTCTGCTGTTTTAAAGACAAGGGCACCAAAGCCAAAATAAATCGGAGAAAGTTAAAGATTTTCTGAAATGTTTATCTCTGTAGCAAGACAGGGTCCCAGGGCTAGAGGATGAAGTCAAGAGGGTGATGTAAGATTTAGTAACAGTGGCTCATGTTTGCTTGATGGGTATGTTCAGTTAGATACGGATAAGGCTGCCTCTAAGTCAAAACTATTCAATGACATGAACACTAATGATAGAGACAGAGCTAGAGAGAGAGACACACACAATAGGTATACTTTACCATCCCCGGGAATGATGCGCAGGGTAACTGTGTTTCCCGCTTCCTTGATGAGGTTGACAATGTCGGAATGGGACTTGTTGGTGATGGAACATCCATTTACCGCCAAGATCCGGTCTCCTACTTTCAGCTTGCCACATCGGTCAGCAGGGCTCCCCTCAATAATCCGACCTATTTTGTGAGGCATGGCCACACATGCATTGCCTGCTTTGATAGTCAGTTTCAAATTTTTTTTTTTAAGTTACATGGGAATAGAGTGAAGGGAGGAGAAAAAGGGTTGAGAAGGGAAAGAGAAGGTTAAGTGTTAATTAATTAAAGCATTAAGCAAATGTTATTAAAGGAGAACTCTGTGCCGGGGGTCAAAACATTGGCAAAGTTCCGGGCATTTGTTTAAGAAGTTACAGCCCTGAAAAATGATAGTTCGTTGCTGCAGTCCTTTCCTGATTCAAAACAAGGGGGGACCCCAAGCTTCCCTCCTTTGATCAGTGGCAAAATTTGAGATCTTTAGCAACTTCCAAAGATTCTCAAGAGCCCCAAAAATAACTTGCCGTGGGCTTATTTGGGGACTGCAAACTATTGCACGTTCTGTGTTCATGTCACATCATTTTTGCCAGGTGTTGCTTACGCTTCTGCCAATGTTTTGTTCTTTCTCCATTTAGAAAAAATAATCACTGGGCGTCTGGTGAGGCCTAAGAGTCTGCTAGTGCCAAAAATCCAATCTGAAAATGCCTAATAGACAAACACTTAGACTTCCTGCCTTCTATCCAGAATGATGAAAGGTTTAACAAAAGGGCATAATCACGAGATGAGCCAAGAAAGCACCCAACCTTGACACGTATTTTTCCTTTTATGACCTTTGCTCAATCAGCCTCTCTCATGTGCTTTCAGAGAAGGGCCCAAATGGCTCATTAGCTCTGAAATCCTCCTTGTTCCTCATAAAAATCCCCTCAAAGGAATAAGAAAATCTAGTACATACTCAGGCTGAGAACAGTGAACCAAAGCTAGGTTCAAATCATTCCTCAACCCTTTTCCTTTAATCATTTCCTTTGTCCTGATCAGTTACTACACAGCTACGATAGGAAAAACCAGGAAAAGTGCATTTGAAGAAGAAGGTTTACTGTGTGCTCTGAGGCATTTCATGTCACAACCAAGAGCGTTGGTAACTTTTAAAGAGAGGTGGAAAATTGGCTTTGACGCCTGACACAGGGCTTCCAGATAATCGCATACTGAGTTTCAAACTTTCTTAGGCATATTCACTGATTTTGAGAGTTTGTCTTTCTGGGGACTGTAAAGATAGTTGTATACTTGAGCCACTGTGGGAAAAGGTGACAAAACTAACATGGAAGATGTTGAAACTAACTGAGAGAGCTCTTCCATCCTAATTTAGAGCTTAAGGATAAAATGTGTGGGAAAATGAGCTACAATTCCTTTCAATTTCAGCATATTTGCCTGAGTCTGTATCACGGGATGTAAGGTCAAGGTCAAAGAATTTTTCAAAAGGTAGTTAAACAATCTTCTGGAACAAGCAACAAGCAGGTGTGGTGGAAAGCCTCCATACTCAAATTCAAGGTCTCGATTAAATTTAGCCCATCTCCAAGGACAAGTCCCACGGGAAAGGTATCATACAGCAGGTGGGAGGAAAGCTCTGCATAGCTCAGAAGTCTCATGCAAGGTATTAGGGAAAGTTTAATTTGTTCATTGTAAGAGCCAGAGGAAAGCAATCAAAGGCCAAACTGTGGGTGAAGTCATTCAATATTCGTTAAATAACACAGACATATCTGCCATTTCATTCTAGAAAGGGAAACTGAGAACTCTGAAATCCTGAGAACATCACAGGGTACATGAGGACAAACTATAGATCTAAAGAAAATAACTTGAGATTTCTTCCCCCCCCCGCCTTTCTTTTTATTTTTAAATTAAGCAGAAAAGTCTCCAAAACTAATTGAAAAACAAACCAAAAAACAACCTTGCCTTGAGGTCAAGTCACCCACCTCCCATGACATGCTGTGATAATGTTATTAATGGAGCTCACAGAAGCACTGTTAGTAACGGGTGTTTGTTTCGGCAGCCGCACATGCATGGACCTGGCTTAACTCACTGTCTCCTAATGAACGCACCTGCTAAATGGCTTTAGCAGGAAGCAATATACCAAGACTAAATGGAGGCAAAGGGAGTTGTACCGGAGCAGAAAGCTAACGGGAGGGAGCACCTAGCTGATGTTAGCCAACAAACGACCTGGGCCACGGGTCCTCAGACTCCTTGTGGGTAAGTCATTTGGAAACAGAGGTGAAGTACATTTCAAAGCCTGCACAGCCCTTCCCTGTCTCCCATCATATTTCAGATTAATTAACAAATGTGCTTGGGGAAAATAACAAATGATGTTTTATTTAGTGAAGAAGGTGATCATTTTTGGAGTACATACTTATAATCCATCCTAATAGGAAACAGATTCATAGATTCCTAGTTCCTGGAATCACCTGGCTTCCTATTTGTCTCAGCTATTGCACCCAGCAGAGAGTTAACCTTCTGAGAGGGTGACAACCGTGTTTCTCCATACTCTGCTGAAACCCCCAACATCTGGATGAGACAGGACGATCATCCCTGCTAGAGTTCAAGGGCAGTGAAGACAAACGGCTCCGAACTCAGATTTTAATTAGATTCTTAACCGGGCAACAGTAAACATATTATTTTAAATTAAAATTTTAAAATTTCAGACAGGGATAGAGTAGAGAAAGGACAAGATGAAGGGGCATTTCATATATATTTTTACTCCTTACACCTGTTTTTCTCCCCAGGCATTTATTTCTACAGCCATATGCTTCCTTTAAAAACTCCTACACCGGGACTTCCCTGGGGGCGCAGTGGTTAAGAATCCGCCTGCCAATGCAGGGGACACGGGTTCGAGCCCTGGTCTGGGAAGATCCCACATGCCGCAGAGCAACTAAGCCCGTGCGCCACAACTACTGAAGCCAGCTCTCCACAACTACTGAAGCCCGTGCGCCTAGAGCCCGTGCTCCGCAACAAGAGAAGCCACGGCAGTGAGAAGCCCGTGCACCGCAACAAAGAGTAGCCCCCGCTCGCTGCAACTAGAGAAAGTTGCGCGCAGCAACGAAGACCCAACGCAGCCAAAAATAAATAAATAAATAAATTTATTAAAAAACAAAAACAAACAAACAAACAAAAACCACTCAGACCTTCTGAGGCAACTGCTATGATTGATACCCTGCTCAGGACCTTGCAAACAGCTTTCTCTGGCAAGAATTTCTCACACTCTATCCTGTCAAGGGGCTGCTTTGCAAATTTCACCTATGCGTGAAATTGTCTGCCTGTGAACACGCAATCAGGATGGAAGCTGAAGGGTTAAAAACAAAAAATCCCAGCCTTCAGGAGGGGAAAAGCCACCCAATTAACTCCATCCTCAATTAAGGCTTTCATTATCTGAAGCGGAAAGCATGAAAAGCATTTCTGTGAATGAGATTTTGGCTGTCTTTTACTTGCCGTAGAACAGTCTCAGGCATCCCAGGAAACACTGGGGAGAAGTGACCGCACTCACCGAATGTCGTCCCTGCCTCAGGCCTGCTCACCGACGACACGATGACGAAGCCGAAGCCCTCGTTCTCCCCGCGCCGGATCTCCACGTCGTAGGGCTGGACCACGGTGCTCACTACGCCGCTGCCGCCACCGCCGCCGCTGCCAATGCCGCTGGTGCTGCCGCTGCCGGAGCTCACCGTGTTCAGGGAGTTCTGGCTGCCCTGCGGGGTGCGCTTCTCCTCGGTCAGTGAGGCCGGCTGGTTGCTACTGTGATGGGAGGAGGCTGGCGAGGGCACCTCGTTCTCTGTTTTGGAGGCTGTGCAAGAGATGCACCTCTCAGTTACCCGCCTTCGCGAGAAACGTGCTCTGCCTGCCACCCCTTCCTCCTTCCCCCAAGACTCCGCAATGAAATCAAGAGAGTGACAGCTATGACAGCAGCTGGCCTCACAGAACTGAGATACAGGAATTGAAAACAGCTCATAGAAAAACACCAAAGGGGACACCCCAATTCTGTATCATTTACAGCATACTGTATCTCAACATCTGCATACAGACTCAAATTTGCAGCAAGATCGGCCCACTCTGAAATATTTCCCAGTTCACAAATCAAAAAACAACCCCTGGACATTATGATGAGTAAAATGAGTCAGACAAAGAAAGACAAATACTGTATAAGATCACTTATCTGTGGAATCTAAAAAATACAACCAACTAGTGTATATAGCAAAAAAGAAGCAGTCTCACAGATATAGAGAACAAACTAGAGATTACCAGTGGGGAGAAGATGGGGGGTGGAGCAATATAGGGGTAGGGGATTAAGAGGTACAAATTATTAGGTATAAAATAAGCTACAAGGATATATTGCACGACACTGGAATATAGCCAATATTTTATAATAACTATAAATGGAGTACAACCTTTAAAAATTGTGAATCACTGCATTGTACACCTATAACTTACATAATATTGTACAGCAACTAGACCTCAATGAAACAAACAAACAAAAACGACCCATTGAAGGAAGCATAGGTGTGGCCCACAGCAAGGATGACTACCATTTTTGCCTCAGAGACACGCCCTTCGCTGCACTCAAATTGTCATTACCCTCAAGTCACATTCTGCTCAGATTTGCAAACAGTTTTGCTTTGCTTTTTCCATCACCGGAGACATGGTAAGTTGACAGTACCATTAAGATTTCCCTACTGTGGGATTCCTGACAACACCTGTCAGAGGTATACTTAGCTTCTCTTCCTCGCTTCCAGATGTCAATGATCTACTCTGATCACACAACTGGATATATTAGCCTCCCTCAGAATTCGTTTTATCAAATTTCAGTTTTATTGCTTTCTCAAGTGACAGGGTAAAGCACTCCTAAATAGCCACAGTAGTAGGCGGGACCGACTTAGTTTTCATGCCGAAAGCAAAATACGTGTTCAGGTTTTCGATAGGACTACTAAATTTATTCCCCAAAGCACCTCCTTTCACAGATTTCATTTTTATTGTTATAAAATATACGGAACCTAAAACTTATTATTTTAACCATTTTAGGTGTATAGTTCAGTGGCATTAAGCACAGAAACACTGTTGTGCAAGCATCCCCACCATTCATCTCCAGAACGCTTTCATTTTCCAGAACTGAAATTCTGTACCCATTAAACACTAACTAATCACTCTCCCCTCCCCAGCCCCTGGTACGGCCGCCATTCTACATTCTGTCTCTGTGACTTGACTACTCTAGGTACCTCATGGAAGTGGAAGCATATAATATTTGTCCTTTTGTGACTGGCTTATTTCACTTAGCCTTATGTCTTTTCAAAGATTTAACATGCCTTTAACCCAGAGCTTAAAAACCCCAATATTTGGGCTTCCCTGGTGGCGCAGTGCTTGAGAGTCTGCCTGCCAGTGCAGGGGACACGGGTTCGAGCCCTGGTCTGGGAGGATCCCACATGCCGCGGAGCAACTGGGCTCGTGAGCCACAACTACTGAGCCTGCGCGTCTGGAGCCTGTGCTCCGCAACAAGAGAGGCTGCGATAGTGAGAGGCCGGCGCACCGCGATGGGGAGTGGCCCCCGCTTGCCGCAACTGGAGAAAGCCCTCGCACAGAAACGAAGACCCAACGCAGCCATAAATAAATAAATAAATAAATAAATTAAAAAAAAAAAAAGCAAATGTTTACTGTGTACAATTGGATTACTCCCACAAATTAGTAGCCCTTAAATAGTTTAAAACAAACAAACAAACAAACAAAACCCCAATATTTAAGATCTAAAAAATAAATCTGAAACAAACAAAAATCACATGGCTCTACTATTTTTATTTGGACCAGTGAAGTCAGAAAGTTTTCATCTCATCTCAAAAGCCATTTCTGATTGCTGCTACTGGTTGCATGGGATACTACGTTAAGATCCTGAGGCCATAAATGAGCTCTAGGGACATAAGTGATTAACACTCTTTTCGTGGCTGCAACAGGTAGGGCTCTCACACTGGAATCTGATATCTTAATTCTTTTGTAATTAATTATACACCATTTAAATGAGCTCTATGAGTTTGTTTTTTTTTTTTTTGGCCGTGCCATGAGGCATGTGGGATCTTAGTTCCCCGACCAGGGATCGAACCCATGTCGCCTGCAATGGAAGCGAGGAGTCTCAACCACTGGACTGCCAGGGAAGTCCCTATGAGTTATTTTTTTTGTTTGTTTTTAAAACAAGATGCCAGTTGATTTTATCTGATAAACAGGTGTTTCACTAGTATTACAGCTATGGAGAATTCCTAATATTTCATGTCATCCTTCTTCAGTAATTCAACTGATACCACATGGAATCTGCCTCTTCTGCATTCTGGGTTCTGTCTTGAATACCTGGAGGCAGGGGCTGCAGGCAAAGATGGTGAATGAATGGGAAGGGTCGACACTTACCCAATACTGCCTCGAAATGGCAGATTCTGATACCGAAGTGAACCACGATGCCCAAGGATGGCAAGAAGGGAAGGCTAAACTCAGCAGACAGTTGGAGGAAGGAGGGAATTTCTGAGGGTTTTACAGATAAGGTTATCTTTGAGTTGGGCCTGGAAGGATGTATATGAATTTGAGTTGCAGGAGGAAGGACTCAAACATGACCTAGAACTGGCCAACTCTACAACTTGCTTATAGAGAAAAATGTAAAAATTAAAATAGTTTAATACATATGACTGTCAACAGCAGAGCAGCTTTTTTATGAGCTTATTTGGCAGCGCAAACCTAATTTTTGCTCTCTTAATTTGAAGCTACAATTCTCCTAACCTCTTTTGTTGAGAATTCTCATCAAGTGAAGAGAATGACTAAGTTCTGTTTAGCAAGGAGATGGAGGGAGGTAACATATCTACTCAACTAGGCTTCTTCTAAAAGCCTTTGCTGAACGTGTACGGATGGCACATTAAAGTGCTTTTGAGTGACAGCAGTTTTGCAGGGTTCCATCTGGAAATTCTGAGCTTAATCACATTTACAAACATTTGCTAAAATACATGCTTGAGGAGGCAGGCACAGGAAAGGGGCCTCTTCTGTGCATAAAGTGACAAGGCACTGTCTAAAGGGATGAATGAAAAACATACCCGCAAACACCACTTTACGCCGTACTGTGAGATTGACGTGGCCTTGCTTGGCGGCTTGTTGCATAAGCTGGACCACAAGCTGGTGTGATTTACCAATGACTGGTGTCCCATCCACACAGATTAATTCATCCCCAGACCTCAGGCGGCCGTCTGTATCAGCAGCACCCAGTGGTACGATGTGACCGATATAAATCTGTTGAGTAATTGGATGATGGATGAAACACTGACCTTTTGGTTTACTATTACAGGCACACCTCGGGGATATTGCAGGTTCGGTTTCAGACCACCGCAATAAAGCTAATGTCACCACAAAACAAGTGACATGAATTTTTTGGTTTCCCAGTGCACATAAAAGTTATGTTTACACTATACTGTAGTCTTAAGTATGCAATAGCATTATGTCTAAAAAAAAGTACATACCTTAATTTAAAAAATACTTTATTGTTAAAAAATGCTAACCATCATCTGACAATGTAGGGCTGCCATCAAACTTCAATTTGTAAAAAAATGTAACATCTGTAAAGCGCAATAAAACGAGGTTTGCCTGTAAAACGACGGCCTTCACAATCTCTGAGAACAATTCAATTCATTCATTCATGTCTGCATCCATGCCACAAACCCTTATTGAGTGCCCACTGGGTACCAGGTGCTGTGCTAGGTGGGTACAATAATTCTTAAATGGAAAAAATAACTTTTTCTTGTTTAGTACCTTGACATTTATCTGTGGTTTGCTGACTCATTGTTTTTTCCCCTTTGCAAAAATAAATCATTTTACTCCCTTCATTGGCAAAACTTTTTCCCCTTTTCTATGCACCTAAGAGGCAGGCCTCTGTTCAGAAAACTCTCCTAATTATAATAGTAATACTACTTTGCTTTAAAGGTCAGCATGTGCCTAGCAAAAGGGAATGCACGATAAATGCTGTTAAATGAAAGGATGAATCAAGCAAAGTCTGGCTGGGCATCCCTATTTTCATAGTCTATCGCACCTGCATGCAGAGCAGGTCTTTATATTTAGTGTCTTGCTGTTGTTATATTAACCATTCACTAAACTTTAGCTAAAATATTTGTGCCTTTCTTGCCTTCTCTCTAGATAATGAGGCTACAACGATCTTTACATGGCATTTATCACTTACAAAGAACTTTGACAAAAGAGTGCTTAAGAACATGGACTCTGGAATCACACCCTTTCCAGTCCCTCCCTTTACTAACTCTGTGATGCCAGGCAGGTTCATTAACCTTTCTGTGTCTTTATTTCATGATTTGAAAAATGGGGATAGATTCATAGATTTGATGGATACATGAGAAGAATGGATGTTAGAAGCCTTTAGCATAGCACCTGGCACGTAGTAAGCACTCAAGAAATAACAGTTATTTTTACTGTGATGAGGAAATGAACAATACTTATCTTTAGTTCTCTTTTCCCCTTTCAAAAGAATCCTGTGAAGTTCTCCTCAATTTATTCTAAAGATGAGGCCTGGAGAGGTTAAATGTCTCCTGATCCTTGTTCAGGGTTCTTTCTCTAATTTTGTAAAGAGCGTGGTCCTACTTTCTCTAATCTTTCATAATGCCTTGTCAAGTGCTCTCTGTCCTGGCTACGCGATATACAAAGCCAACTACCTGCTGGCAGATTTAACAGTATTGGCCAGAAGGATCAGGCCACTGTATTCTCAGTTGATGCCTATTCCTATTTTGCTTTTCGGTTCTCTTTTCTCTGATGGGGAGCTCCAGACGCTGGAACTGCCGCTTTCCACAAACACGAACACACGCTTTTTAGAAAAGATCTAGTCCCTTCTTCCTCAAGACAGAAAGAGCTCACAAAATCCAAAGAATAACCCCCAGTGCTTAAGATGAAACAGTCAGGGAATATATATATATATTATTATATATATATATATAACTGAATCACTTTGCTGTACAGCAGAAATTAATACATTGTAAATCAACTATACTCCAATAAAAATTTTTTTAAAAAGACGAAACAGGGGTGCACCTGGCGGGACTCAAATCTTGGTGATTTGTCACTGCTGCCAATTTGCTTTGAAGTCTTAGAAAACTGCATGGGGCGGTGCAGGCTAGGGTGGGATGGGGGGCAAGGGGCAGGGAGACAAAAGACTCACAGGTTCCCCTGGTTCATTGCCACCCAGAATCCTAAATCCAAATCCAGTCTCTTTTCTCCAGAGGAAGATGTCCTGTTCTTGATAATCTGGAACTGCAGAGAGGGATGAGGAAGAGAGAGATTATTTCTCTGATAAAACGAATCAGAGCCCTAAGGCGAACACAGTTAACAGGACCGGTGCTGATGGTGTTTGAGCAGATGACAGCGTTCCAACACACACAAGCAAACAAAATAATCTGGACGGATGTAATAACAGGACACTGGGCGAAAGTAAGTGGTAGGAATCGTCATTGAGCCTTCAGATTTTTTTCAAAGGACTAATCACTGTTTGATAATTCCTAATCAAGCCATTATCCCCGATGAAGGCTGTAGTCAGCACTCACCACTCTCCTGGGTATTGTTGCAAGGGGAATTAAATAAATTAAAATCATCAGGCTCTGCACCACAAAGTGGGTGCCCATGTCTGAGGAAGGAGCTCACGCTGTCAGAGTGACCTCTGAAGTAGAGGTTGGCTCCGAGGATTTAGAAGACCTGATGTTACCAACTAGAAGATGAAAGAAAACAGCTTGAGGTAAAAAGTGTTCTCAATTAAAAAAAAGAAAATCACTTCTTTTTCCCTTAAAATAATCAGGACTAGCAATGCCAATAATATGATCTGTTAGATCATTTTGGCCAAAAGAGTTACTCTGAAACATCCTAATATTTCCAAATTTACAAAATTTACTATGATTTCACTACTATTATGAAAAAGTAGTCAGCCTTCTATATCCTTAAGATCACTGGTGAGAACAAAATTGTCCTATATCAATGAACCATATTTCATCACTAAACTAAGTGCTTCATTCCAGTATTTGCCTATAATATTTCACCACTATAAGTATTCATTTATTATCTAACAGCTTGATATTTTACTTTTAAAATTCAGTAATAGTCCAGGGCTTTCAAATGAAAATCTCATTTTTTTTTTTTTTAAAGAAAAGTATTTTCCTTAAGAATGTGCTTACCGTACATGAGATTGTCCTATATACCACTCTGTTACTTAACTAAAGTAATAAAAAAAAGGGTTACTTCTATTTAATTCTTACTTAATATTTTAGTGTTTAAGTAGTATGTTTTACAGTCTGTAAAATGACAAATCTTTTATTTAAAGAAAAAAATATATAATTTAGTGGCCATGAATCCTAAAGGAGATTTTCAAATACTGTTCTGCAGAATTTCTGGTTTCTTTAATTCCTTGGCTTTGGGGCTGAAGGAGTGTGTATGTACTGAGAATTTAATTCCCATCTTCTCTGATTCTGTACAATGGAATAGGGAAGAAGAAGGTGGTTGTTTAGACTTCAAGCTGGCGATAGATGTCCCTTTTTCGGGACTCACCCATGAGCTTAAGATGTATGCCGAGAGAGAAGAAACTAAATGAACGGGTAAGTACCAGCCAGAGGAGTCTGAATCGAATATTCGTGCTTGAGCTGTCTTAATGCCATGCTTTCAAGGGAGCTTCTTAGCCAATGATTTTTAATTATAATTGCTAAGGCTAAGCTGTAAGATGCCATGGTACGTGGAGTTAGGCTACATCACAGGACACAATTCGAGAATGGTATTTTCTTCAGCATGCTAAGGTAACAATATTTTCTTTCTGTTTGAGTAGCTGGCTAAAGGGTATTTGCTGTAATAGCCTCATTGAAACAACAAATTAAATCAGGTTGAGTCTCCGTCTTCGGTTCGCTCAAGCAGGAGGATTATTACCAAAACAGACCACGGGTGCGTTCCAGCCAGCACTAGGTTCTTGGCAGAGTCTGCTTGAAATCTGCTGAGCCCTTCTGTGAACAAGGGAAAGACCTCTGCAGAGACCTCCAGCTCAGACCAATTTTTTCTGCAGCATCGTTTAACATAGGAACACCTGCCCATCCTACAGTGTCACCAAATGTAGCAAGTTTCTGCCTTTTATTGCTCATTTAGGAGTAAGCCACCATGGGATGCGCAATTATGGCCAACAGACTTAGGCTTATCATACAGTTTAGTCCATTGGAAAAAAATTTGTTCCTCTGAGAATTAATACACGGATGGCAAATTTATTTAAAAAGCTTCCTACTGAAAACGAAGATGCCCAATGACAGACACCGAGGATGTAGACGATGCCAATGATGAGCCTTTCGGGAAAACACACACAAACACAGATGTGTTACAAAGAACGTCTTCTGGTCCTTGAACTTGGGCATCTTGACAATTATATTCTTCTACGAACCAAATGCTATGGTCCAAATATATAACTTTGGTGATCAATCAGTACTGAAACATATCAGAGAATTATAGAATGATTTTTCTCTTCTTTGTCCTCTGCTGTCCCTTGTTCCCAAAGGCACTAAAGTTTCTAAACTATTCCCCCAAAACATTTTTTGTTCTCTTCTTTATTTCAGGCAGATTTTATTAGAATTAAGTTTTCAGGAGGCAGCAGGGTAGAACCATCTTTCTGATATTACTATCACCACCCCCCCTCTTTTTTTGAGACTAAATGAAGAAGAACTAAGAAAATCTAATCCAGCTCTCTTCACTTCTAAGCCCTGGTACAGGGGACAATCAGAGCAGCTCATTTCCTTTGGTAATTCCACCAATGACCCAATAAAGCAGTCAAAAGACTTCCTTTGATAATTAGAAAAAATGGAATCACCATGTTTGCAGAGAACCCTCCTGGCATCTCTATTACTACAGACACACAACACATTTGCAGACTTGGTTAAAACGTGCCCATCACTTTTAATTTCATCTTGTCTTTGCTCTAGCCTTGCTCAATAAAAACGCCCCAAACACTTCTGTTCATGGCATCCCTCTTTCTTCCCTCCTTTTTCTGAGTTTCTTTCTAGCCCCCTAGACCAATGGGAACATCAAACAGGATGAGTAATAGTGGAGAAATGAAAGTTTTCAGCAGATCCTTACTCTGACATTCTCCAAAATTCGTGGAATTGATTTCTTTGTCTCTTTCACCCTTGCTCAATCCCGATGCAGGCGAAGGTGACATAGCTGGAATAGTAATGTCACAATTTTGCAAAGCTGAATGTATGTGCTTTCTCTTAGTTCATTTTAATTTAGTTTTGATTGATAAGGAACGTGCAGTTAAGCTTTCACAGTAAAGGTCAAGGCTGCTGTGGATTTTAAAAGACTATGGTTCGATTCTTTTTTTTTTCCCATGGTACTTTTCTTGTCAAAAAGCTAGAATTTACAACTGTACCGCTGAGAATTTCACAGAACTACCTTTACCATCTTAGACTCTTCCGATTTCATGATACCCTGAAGTACCCATTCTCTTATGACCTTGTTTGAATCATGTCATGAACTTGAGATTTGTCTAACCCCTTATTTCCTTTTGAAAAAATTTAAGCATACTTTTGTCACTGCCACATTACTGTGTTTATTTAAAATAGTATCAAGTTCCTGGTGGGATTAATTCTTGGGCTAAAACCTGTTCAGATGAATTTTAGGGCAGTTCAACCAAAATAGTCTTTTGTTTAGTGACACAAATCATCAGATCTGGCCAAGAGCTGAACAAATACACAAATAAGAACTGTCATAATAGCTCTTAAAATCTAGACGTACACCCAAGCTCCTTAAACTATGATAAAGGAGCTGTACACCAATTCCAGATCATTAAGCATGTCTCTCTCGAGGGACAGGTGTGCGCTGGTTAAAATGACAGCTTTGTCATTTTTCTTTCCCAACTCTTTTGTGAACGGGCAAAGTTTGAACTGCAAGCTTTAGATTTTGTTTCACAGTAAACACTAGTGGGTACTAGCTGCTCTTCCTGAACACTTATAAATAAGATTGCATCGATGCCATTTTTAAAAGATGTGTACAACTGGCATGTTATCTAGAGAAAATACAAACAGGCAACATGGCTTTTAAAGGACTTCCATGCATGCTTTTTCTTTTTCTTTTTTTTTTTAAAATAAACCTCGGGTTTTCTTGAACTTTACTATTTTTTTAATAGAGCAGGTTCTTATTAGTTATCTATTTTATACATATTAGTGTATATATGTCAATCCCAATCTCCCAGTTCATCCCACCACCACCACCCATGCATGTTCTTAACTGAACACTTAAGCTCTTCAGAGGGATTTATTAACACATCTGTAATTCAGATTGATTCACTTGCACACTGCTGTTTTGACAGATGGCCATATCAAGAATGCTATATTTTGCACAGTATTCAGACCATGTGAAGGAACTGGGTCAGAGACTTTGTTAAGAATCTTCACATTGTCCTTTACAATAAAATGAAATACGAGGAAAATATATTTTCCCAAAAAAAGGGGGATAAATTAAGGGTACAATTAAGATGCTACTGCTGACTTTAATTTTCTTGGTTTTTTTCCTGGAGTACTTTGCACATTTTAATATGCCTTGGGGAGAGGGGCAGGGAATCACATCTAATGACGCTACGTGCTTTACTTTTTCATTTTTTTCCAAAAGACAAGATAAAAAACAGCCTAAGGGAATGGCAGAAACTGATCTGGGATAAAGCCAAATACTGATTAGAAGACAAGACTGACGTAGATTCATTCATAGGTACTGTGAAAAAAAGAAAATCTGTGACAGATACTGAATAATTACCATGGAGGGAAAAGTCTCATCATTATCCTGATTTAGTGGTGAGGCAGAAACCTATGTGAATATTAACATCGGTTAGGTTGCTACAATCACTCAATTATGGAGCCTCTAATCAGCAAAAAAACCTGATTCTCATTTGTGCTGCTAGATCCTATTCCTTAGATGTTCCAGAAAGTTAAGGCCTAAACTGGCACCATTACAAATATTTCAGTCTGCCTCTCATTCAATGCTTAGAGCAGCTGGCTGTGGCAGAATTACATATTTTTCTTATTTTTTTTCTGGTGAAAACTTTTTTAAAAAATGGATTAAATACCAAATTCTGAAGAAATACTGCTTCCATCAAGGTAAAAATGGCATCTGAGCTAGAGCCTCCTATTCTTTGGGTGCATTAGAATCGTCTGTCAATCCATGAGGCCCGCACCAGCACTTCAGAAACTGATTTATTTTATCGCAAAAAGATTCATACATGGGAAACTCAGTCATAAACGTGTACTCTACTGAGAAAAGCAGGGGCATAGTCAATAAAGCAGTTATCTCCACATCAACTGAAGTTGGGCCATTGATTGGAGGACCTGCATGATTAAAGAGAAATGTGAAGGGAATGTGAAAATATTCCTCTTTGGAAAACATTTCTTCCCTGAAATCATTCCAAATAGTGAGAAGACACACTGAGAACGGACACCAGGTTCATGCTTAGCAACTACTGCTTACAAGGGATGTTCCAAATGGAACTTCATTTCCTCTGGCCCAGAGTGAGGTGTACTCAGGGGTCTTTCTAGTCCAGGGACTAAATAAATCCTTTCTCAAGTTATCGGGCTTTTGCCAGCATAGGGAAGCCTTAGTCAAAACAGCCTACTTAATTCTACGCACTACGGTAGGAAGAAGGCAATGATGTCTCCTCCTTGAAGAGGAAAAGCACAGAGGGAGCCCTGGGTGACTTCTAAAACTTGATCATCACCAAGACTCTGGTCATGCCTCGTGCCTCCTAAGTGCTGACTTGCACCCAGCAGTGTGGGCCACTTTCCTTCTCAGGCAGGGGTGCTGCTCTCACTCCCCTGTTTGGTTTGGGTCACAGATGAGTGGCTCCAGCCAGCAGGTAAAATGCTTCACAGCCAAGTCCAAGGGGGTGGATGGGTGGCTGCAGTGTCCCCCCCCCCGCCCCCCGTGCCTCGGCCCTCCACGGGGCTTTGCTAAGAGAACCACAGCTATGGCTCCAAATGAAACCTGTGCTGAGGGGGCTGGGGACCAAGAGGAAAGGCAGAATGCTTCTCTTCTCTCTTCCAGTTTTAATCTGACCCTTCAGCAAACCCGGCCTCCTCCCTCATTAATCATTCTCTCCTATCCTATGACAAAAAGGGAAAATGAAGTGCATGTTCTTCGTAGATGCTGCATCCCAACCAATCATACTCATAAGAAAAGGTCAGTAAGAGCAACAGCCAAAACAAACAAACAAAAATGGCCTATTTGTATCCCCTAAGACGAAAGCATTTTAGGAACTTTGATTGGTAACAGTAAGATAAGTGAATACTGTTTAGAGTGAATAGTTTTTGGAAATCATTTCATAATAAAAAGTAAAACATTAAATGTGAAGGGATTACTCGGTTTATAACAGCCCAAAAGGTACTATGTATGACATCACTAGTTCATATTTTTCAAAAAGGTGAAGCTAAAGGAACATACTTAACCACAGTATAAATGATTAAAGCACAAACCACTCGCTATTCTTTTTTTCTTTTTAAGGGGAATGCTTAGAAAGACCGATAACGTTTAAAAAAAATTACCAGTATTCTTAAAAACCGAGACCACTAAGAAAGCATTTAATTTCTTCTCATTACTCCTGCAATCCAAACCAATCGTATTTATGTTCTATTGTACATCAGAGCTGTTTCACAAGACAGGAGCTCAGAGGAGGCCACCATCTCCACGTAGGGAAGAATTAATGAGGCAGCAGCGCTTATCGGCCACTTCTTTTGTTTTTTTTTTTCCGGCCACTTCTTTTAACGGAGAGGAAAAATAAATCCATTTTACCCAGGCCCTTCATCTGACGACCATCCATGACTACCCCACCTGCCCAAACAGAAGACGTAACGGGGCCTCAGTGAATATCCAGCAGATTCTATCACTGCTCTGAGATGCTGTCACCTCCCACCTGGATTCACCTCTCTCCTGTTCACACACTGACAATCTACTCTCAGTAAGCCTCAAGAGAGAGTTGGAGCCCTGCGGCGGGGTCCAGGGAAGACAGGAGCCAGGGTGCTACTCACGTCGGTTTTCATACATGCTCCTGGACTGGGCCCAGATTTTAAAAGGATCTGGTTTTTTCTGCCCAGAGCTGTCAGTCTGATCTGGAGCCGGGGCCTCGGCGGGTGGGAACTCGGGTAGCACCTGTGTGCCGTGGCTGGGGGAGGCTGTGTGCAGGCTTCGGTGGCTGGCAGCGCTGTGCTGGGAGCTATTCTGGCTGTCTTTTCTTTCCAGTGGTTGCTGAAAGGAAGCGAGGCAGAGGGGCAAGAAGAGATGATTATTGGTTCCCTGAGCGGGTGTTTTCCATCAGCTTGTTTTTGTTCAGCACTTCCGCGCACACATACATAAATTTATCAACAACGTTTTGGCTTCCACCTTCGGCTCATGCTGAATGCAGGTAAATCCCCAGGGGACTGGCAGACAGATAGAGGGGTGGGCCAGACAGAAGGACATCATGGCAAACCAGACTGCTTTCAGGGCTGGAGCAGAAAACAAATCCAGTTTTCATCACAGGTTCTCAGCTAAGTCACTGGGATCATTTATTACGAAATATACTTGTTTTAACATCTTCATTTTTAAACCAAACATGTGACACAGAATACCATGCGTGGTTTAAATGGAAAGCTAGAATATCCAGAAGAAATACGATCAGGGCTAAAAATGCTCCTTGGGACTCCACATTTTCCCTCTTTTAGTAGTAAAATACCCAACTCCTTGCTAAGGATTTACCATCAGTCCTGCTAGCCTGTAAGAAACATGGATCAGATCTTTAAAAAATCATGCCTAGCATTATGTGTGCACTTGTACTTACAAGTATATAAAAAACTATTATCTGAAGAGCTTTCAAAATTCTTAGTGAATCAATTTTGCAAACATCGCATTACACCTCTTGATCTCCTGATACTACTGTTGGTTGAAAACCAAGATCCAACTTTATATATGGGTTGACCTCCGGGGGTCAGCCTTCTTAGATTTGCAACTTGTCCAAACTCCAAGTAGGAGTCAAAGACAAAGAATTTCATTTAAATTTCAGTAGAATAAGTAGGTTCCTGCTCCTTAAAATCTGCTCAGCAAAAGACCCTTCCCATTTTATGAGATGCTCTTTGTTGGAAGGGCCACTGAATGAATAGCAAAATCTAGTGGGAGGAAAAATACTGCATGGGAAATAAAATAATTTCAGCTCTTATTTTCTCCAATGAAAGATGTGGTAAGCCCAGGTGTTTAGTTCCCCCCATTCAAAAGAAAAATCCTGGAGTCCTGTCTCTCACACAACAGATGCCATGTCACTACACTTAACTGCTTCAGAGCATTGTAAAGGGGCATCTCCGGCCTGTCTTACAGATCCTGTATAGCTTATGATTTTTGAGTAGTCTATAAGATCTTTGACCTAGACATTCCAGTTCCCTAAAGTTCTTTATAGTGTCAAAATCTTGCCCTCAGTCTTGCAATCAGTCCTATCACACTGTTCTTCCTTATTCTCTCCCCCAGGTGGCCTCCGTCTTTCATTCGCATCTCCGAGGAAACTTCCAAGGTCCCGCTTATTTACTTCTCAGGGCCCTCACCTCCTTCCCCTTCCAGTCCTTGCTTTGAAATAAGCACTGAACTAAGGCCAAGGAGGACAAAAACTTCATTTTCCCTTGACTGTCCCAGATCACAGATCTGAAGATAGGTTTTAGCAAGGATTCAAAGTCGAAAATTGGGCATGTATTTCATGAAGGTAAGATAGACCCTTTAAAATTATACTTGATGTGCCTGTGGGAGAAACCTGAGGACCATATTCTAAACTAGCAAAGAGGTCTTGGGAACCACCTATATGAGGGGCTTAATTCACTCAGACTCAAGGGGACAACATACTCTGGGTGCAGAGGTCAGGAAAACACACCGGTGTTTGGACAGGGACAACCATCACCGTTACCCCACATCACCATCGTTCCCTTGTGAGGGTCAAGGGCTCCGCTCAGACTTGGATGGATCTGCCTTCCGAAGACTTGGGACAGAACCTGGTTCTGCCAACTTCCAACAGGGTCCTCCCCAAAGTGAATTCGGCTCTCAGGGCCAGCTATCCCCTTTCTATTCCCTAAGAAGGTCAAAACCTGTCTTCTTGCTTCCCCTGGAGACATGCTGAAGATTTTCAGAGTCAGGAAAACATTAACGAAGGATTGTAAACATTAATGGGGATTGTAACGATTGTAACGAATACAATCCCCATTCCCTTTTGCATGAGCGTGGGAATTTGTTTTCCTCTTCACCAAGGTCTTCGTAAGGGTCTCCATTATAAACAAGCATGTGTAGTGTACACACCTCAGCATAAACAGAAAAAAAGATGGGTTCTGGCTGGGTTTCCCCCCTCTTACACTTTCCTGTACTGCCTACTTCTTATTTTTATCATGTCCAGAGAATGTTTTTTATAATCAAGACCAAATGTAAAGCTGTTTTCATTTAGAAATGAACCTTGGTAAGGAGAATTAATGGGACTGTTACTTTCTATTTTTTACATTTTGGTAGTGTTCTGTGTCCGCTCTCCTCTTGGAAGGGCAGGAAGAAGATATTTTAAAAGTGAAAGCAAATAATTCAATAGATGAAGGACCTCTGGATTAACTATGAGAGTTTCATCCCTCTCTTCAAATGACTACCCTCTCCTGGTTTTTCAGATGAGTAGCAAATGCTAGATGTGGGGTCGGTCCATTGACACTAAGTTCATTTCATGGTTAGAGTCAGTCTCTGACCCTGGAAGCTCCAGTCTCCTTTGTGTAAAGGTTCCTCTTCACAAAGCCTCACCGGGACCCCGTGAGCCGCACTGCGGGATTACCTGAGGGAAACCTCACTATCTTCTTCTTCTTCCTTTCCTGGGGATACTCGGTAACCTCTTGAAATGTAACCTCTTCCAATCACTGCCTCTTCCTGAACGGGAGAAAAATACCTTTCCAGCAACCCTGTCCCACTGAGAGAGTCTGGACCTTTCTCCAGCAGCGAATGCACATGTGCTTTTACAGACACGCCCACAAATGCATGCACACAGATTTTGTATGTCACCTCAGGGATTTCCAAGACCCTTCGATGGCTGTCCCAGTGTAACAAATCTGACACAGAGGACCTGGAAATCTCAAGTTTAAATTAAGAGACAGCTTTACCATAACCAGAGGGTGCAAATGAAGTTTACCAGAAATGGCTTGGGCCATTTAAAAACTTTTATCATCTTTTCTCACCTTCCCCATAAAGGATGCATTTAGGTCCAATTTATCACAAAATGATAGATACAGTCTGGACAGAGTCTGCAAAACTGCCTCTCCGTCAAACTGCACCTCTGCATCCCCTTTGAATGCCGTCTAAACTTTGCTCCTAAATTTGGAAAATGAAAGTATAGCAGCATCCTGAGAATATGCTCTAAAAACTAGGCCATCGCTAACCTATCACTAAATGGCATATTCTAACCCACCCTCACGGGCTAAACACATGAGCATCTGGAAGCTTTTTGGATTTTTCCCTGATAAGATTTAACCTCGCTTTATGTTTCCTCTCAAGTTCAATTATGAAAATGACTTAATTTGAAAATGCATTCTGTATTTAGTATCTTGGCACCTAAGCTTTTTGAAGCTATGTTCTGTGCGTGTAGAAAAGTTCAAAATATGCCTTTTTATTTTCTGAGAACATGTTAACTAGATATGACATTATCTTTTATTTGGTTAGGGTCCAGAACTGTCCAGGAGAAAAGTCATGTTTATATAGCTCTCAAATTAAAGTCACCTTGTATGCCTTTTCAGCAGTCTGGATTCCCTCCCAGAAGACTTGGGCCATGAGGACAAATTCACTTCTGAACACAGGATCTGACTTGCACCAAATGTGATTGTCTCTCACCTCATTTTTCTAGGTGAGAAACTGGCCCTCAAATAAGCATTAATAAAGATACACTTTCAAGTCTGTTAAAGTAATTCTATGCATGCTAAGAACATGGATGGCGCAATCCATCAATGATAGATACATCAATGATAGAACATCCAGAATAGCCCCTCTTAAGTAATCTGCAATACATTTATTCCCTCATCCAATAAGTACATACTGATCACCTGCTATGAGCCAGATTCTGAAAAATACAATGTGTAAGTAAGAAAGAGATAGTACTTGAGAATTTATACCTACGTTATCTAGGGGTGTGTGTGTGTGTGTGTGTGTTTATGTGTGGAGATGGAATATTAATCAAATAATCATGACAGACTGATGACAACACACTGCAGTGTCCTTAAGGTAAGTAGTAAGGAGAAGCCTCTGGAAGAACGTTCCATTAATGGAAGCAGCATGTGCTAAGTCTGCAAAGCAAAAGTGAGCTTGGCCTGTTTGGAGAGCAGAGAGGTAGCTAGTGTGGCACAGCAGGGGGTGGGGTGGCTTGAGAGGAACTTGGAGACCGAATAATGCAAGGGCCTTGTGGGCTACTTTAAGGAGTTTGGGTTTCACTCTTAGTTCTGGGGAGGAGGAATCCATTAGTGAATTTAAAGTAGGGATGTGCCAGGAGCCAACTTATTTCCAGAAAGTTTGGTCTGGCTACCGTCTGGAGAATAGGTTGATGTGGGTGGCTGTAAAAGCAGAGAGCCAGTCAAGAGGCTACTGTGCAGACCAGGTGAGGGAGCCGGGGTGGCTTATACAAGGGGAAAAGCTGTGACAAGGGGGAGGGACAAGTAAAGTCAAAAGATATTTTGGTGCCAGATTTGATAGGCATTGCTGAAAGGCTGCACGGGGGAGAGGAGGAGGAGAAGGGGAAGGGGGGAGGGGGAAGGGGAAGGGGGAGGGAGGAGGAGTTCTCAGAAACACAAATATCCACCTCCAGATCTCCAGCTTGAATAAACACTTGGAAAGGAGGACCACATATTGAGTTGAATATCTCCAACACTAGCTGTTGTCACTATGTGGATATTTTTGAAGCAGAATTTTTACTTCTGAGTATCAAATCAGGGCCAACTAGGAAAAAAGAAACGGTTTCAATTTTGAAAACTCCACAGAAATTCTTGGCCACATCCGGCTGTGAACCTGTGTCATAAGACCATTTAAAACAAAACTGTACCAACCTTCCTAAAACAAACGATTTCCTTATTACTGACAGGCCAGAGAAATTGGGAAGATGCAATGGACTTTACAAATGGAGATGGGGAAAAAAGTCAGCTCATTAGTATTTCACAGAATGATTTCAAAATGGAGGTACTTATAAAGTGAGCTGAAAATATTTGCTCGGAAGAGGAAATGAATACAGACAGCACTTAGGAGCTTAAATGATGAAAAGAATTCATGTGGCTTAAAAATGACAAATCAATCCATTTTTAAGGCAAAATTATTTACAGTTCACGTATCTGCCAAGACTGAAGGCCACTGCAGCGATTTACATGCACAACAGGAAAAACTGCAAGTGCTGATGAGGTATCAGGCCAATGTCATTAAAGGTTGCGTGAAAATCAGTCTCAAATACAAGCCAAAGCAGAGGATGGTCCTTCTTTTTGTCTCTTTCTTTTATCATTTATGGGTCTAAGTCAAATGATTTCTTCCAAAAGGCAAGAAAGAGGAGTTAATGGAGAAGAAAAGGAAAGCACTGATCGGATAGGAAAATGAATTTCAGTTCATTCTGAATGTTTTAATGGAGTCTAATACAACAGCAAAGTCTATTTTTTAAGGCTCCAAAGGGCCGAGGGTATGAGCTGCTGTGAGCAACAAGGGGCAAGGAGACTTACTTAAGTAACCCTCGGCCCTCTCCCATCTACCACTCTCACTGCTTCTCCTTGTAGCTTGGAGCTTTGGTGGGTTGTGCTATGTCCTGGATCTGGGACAAGTGGCATTGGGGTGCTAAGGCCACCAGGAGAGTTTGAGAAAGAGGCAGCGTTCAGGAGGATTCACGCCGGGGTCACTTACTGTGCACATTGTCTAAGATCTCTCCCTCGTATTTCTTAATGACTAGCTGTCAGCTATGTCCTTAGCATCCCTTCCACGGGAGAGGGACAGAGGACCGTGGAACAGAAACCTGTCACTGTTGCTACCTTTCAGCTTGCTGCATTTGCTGAGGACACTTCCTTGCCCATCACTTGGTGTCACCTATATGAAAACTTTAGGTGAGAACTCTTTTTTTTTTTTTTAAGGCGTTTATTTATTTGGCTGCGTCGGGTCTTAGTTGTGGCATGCAGGCTCTTCATTGCGGCACGCGGGCTTCTCTCTAGTTGTAGCGTGCGGGTTCTTTCTTCTCTAGTTGTGGCGCACAGGCTCCAGAGTGCGGAGGCTCTGTAGTTTGGAGCACGCGGGCTCTCTAGTTGAGGCGCGCGAGCTCAGTAGTTGTGGCTCGCGGGCCCAGCCGCCCCGCGGCATGTGGGATCTGAGTTCCCCAACCAGGGATCAAACCTGGGTCCCCTGCACTGGAAGGCGGGTTCTTTACCACTGGGCCACCAGGGAAGTCCCTGTGAGAAGTTTTTTAGGAACTAGGAAAACACTGTCTCCTTACTGAACACATTATGCTTTTTTTTGGATCTGAACATAAAAGCTAAGTAAATAATGTGGTTACCTATGCTGTGTAGGCTGCTGGGGAACTTGGAAGAATTCCATAGCTCTATCATAGTATCTAATTCAATTTTTTTATAGCTTTTTATGGCTTTGGATGACTACTTCACTTAGGTTATTATCATTAAGAGCTGAATGAGTTTTATTATGTGAGTCCTTGTTTTATGTTATATTTCTGCTTTGTTACCTTTTGAAAGTATATGCCCATCATACTTTAGGCCTCATGAGGAGGGTCTGTACAGATCTGCCTATTTATCTCTCCCCAGTTGTATGAGGACATGAGTGTTTTCTGTTTTAGTTCCTGTTATATACTAGCACTGGGTCTGGCATGCAGGAGATACCCAATAAATATCTGTTGATGGAACAAATGCATAAAAAATTTTAGTGATTTGTGACAATGAATCCTTTTTTTGAAAGGAGCAATCAATAAATCATTTATAAGCTCCAAGAAGAAGGGCACCATCTTATTTATTATATCATTTCCAATGGCTCACACCAAACCTGACACTTAGTAGTTTTTCAACACCAACTTGCTGAATGGAAGGATGAATGGATGAGTGGATAAAAGAGAAATGCATGGATAGATGAATGGATATATGATGGATGGACAGATGCATAAATGGACAAATGGACAGGTGAAAGAAGGGAGAAAGGAAGCAAGAGTTGGGAAATGAACTAGTGAAAAAACCTGGGTGAATACAGACCTAAAATTCAGGGTTTGGTGTGCTATTTAGAGTTTTCAATGCTCACACGCAAAATCCTTGTGTGTGATTTCGACCAAGAGTCTCCGTTAAACAAGTTTCCAGTCAGGATGATTAAAGTGGACCACCAAACCATTTTCCCAGTGAGGCCTAAAACCTGACAGCAAATATGTCTTATTTTTGCCTCTGCCATTTGGCAGAAAAATCCCTGATGCTATGGATGTCCAGGTATTAAATTAGTCAAATTTTATTAAGACATTGCCGTTGTCCCCCTTGAGTATTTAAACCATAAATTTAACATCTACCCTAAATCTAGCAGGTGAAATTGCCGATTGAGAGTAAGTTATAGAGGCTATTCAGGAGGGGAAACGAGATCAAAAAGAGAAGTCCTTCTGTTCTAATAAAAACCCAACTACTTAATTACTGAAAACCTTTATAGGAAAAAAAAAAGGTATGAGGGCAAAGGAAGCTGTCAGTCACATGAGCAAGCCAACAATTGCAGGAGCCTCTAAGAATAAAGGACAGACATGGTCCTGGGTTCAAACAGTATATCTCAGAGCTAATGGTAACTCTCAGCGTATCACAACCCAGGCACAATCAGTGTGCGTTTCATTCCGTGGCCCAACTGGCCCTGCCTGTCATTATAGGAATGACTTTCTGGAACCACGTCATCCAGCTTCCCCATGGATTCCCGCCGACCCTACCAGAAAAATCCCATCGTCATCTGTCTCTCTAGCAGGACTTCATCAAAATTCAAACTGGGAAAGGGAAACAGCTTTCAACCCACCTGTACAGAACCCCCACTGACCACAGATGTTCACAAGGTTCCACTGGCAACAGCAGACCTTGGCTGATATCCCCCTACTTTTGTACAGCGGCTGCCAGAGTGTGCCAGCGATGCTGTGGAAACCATCATCCCTGTCCTGGCAGAGAAGCCAGGGAAGGACAAGCCCCAGGCTGGGGGATGGTTCTTTTCTAACCCAGCAACACACCAGTCTCTTAGCTTGTGGTAATTAAGAGCCAGCAGACTGTGGGCAACGCAGTTAAGAGAGCTTTTTTTCCTAGGAATGCAGCCTGAGTAATTGCTTTGCTGCTTGTTCATGACATGACTTCCTCCAAAATAAACGGTCACGGGGAATTCTCTTAACTGACTTGGTGAATGCAGGCTCTGCACCTGTTTGATACCCTTTGAGTTCAATGGGGAATTCCAAAACACTTCGGGGGAGAAGAGATGCAAATGACTCTACTAAAATCCTTTTGCACAGCAAGTTGAAATGGGATGCAAAACGAAACAGAACACCTTGCTACCCGATGTCATGCTGCGTGTGCCAAACTGTCCCCCCCCTCAGTATACGCTTCTGGTCAAGACTCCATGCCATGTGGAGGGTGTAAAATAAGTCCATGCCTCAGGTAGCATGCTTGGGGCTGCGGGAGAGAAAAGGACGAGTGTTGCTAACTCAAGCTCATGTGACACATCTCTCAGATGTGCTTCTATTTTTCTGAAGGCTGAATAGGTTTCTGACTGTGACCCAGGGAGGGGGAGACATACACATACACACATACACGCACACACACAGGCTTTGGCATCTCTGTGGTTCCAATGTAGACACCTACCAGCACTTCTCAGCCTGGACATTAACACAAAATGACAAGGGAAGCAGCCCCGAAGTCACGTGTTCCCATCACCATGGCACCATGCCACGGGAATCAATTACTGCAGGTTTTTCTCTTTGGAGAACTTAGGAGTAGGGTTTACGAATGCAGGAAGCTCCCTCTCTCATCTCCTGAATAAACTTCTGCCTCTTGCTGCCAGGCTTGGAGGCAGGTGGAAAGAATTCAGCTGCAGCACCGTAAGCTGCAAAGTTTTAAAGGTTCTCCGTTCCCGGATGGCAGAGGTTGTCAATTCCTCCTCCCCCCAGTACTCTAAGCCACAAGGAAGTACACCCCTCTTTATCTTACTGTTAATGATTTTGGATGCTTCTTTCACCACCTCAATTTCACAGGCATCAGAGTTCCAGATTTTGAGGTTTTAAGTAGCATTTTAATTTGTTGTCAGTGCCCAGGGAGCAAAAGCTCACCACCACCAAGCGAAACGCTAGAGCCTCAAATCTATTAGCGAACATGTTGACTAGGTAATGCATCTTCAGGGAAACCAGATTAGAAAGGACAGCCTAACATTGATTTTTTTTTTTTTTTTAAAGACTCCTATACCTGCAGCACAATGCCACTAAAGCTGGCAAAACAACAAAGGATATTTCCACAACAAGGAAATGTCTTATTCTCAGGGCTGGGGCATTTTCCATGTGAGCATGGGCATATATACAGGGCTGAGCAATTCTTCCATAAACCTACAGGCTTTAAAATCCTTAAATAATTCATCATCCAGTGCAAAAGAAAGCTGAGGGAGGGAATCTACCCATGTGAATGGCTTGAAACACCAGCTGCGAGCGAATGCTACTCAGGAAGCAGGTAGAGTTTTTTGTTTTTTCCTTCTCTCAAAAGAAACAGTAGCATTTGTATCAAGTTAAAACATCTAAGAAACTCATCCACTGGAATGAGAGTTGTGATGCATTTATACAGAGAAGATTCCAAACATGCATTCTTTATCCAGGCTCCCGCAGCCTGCCTACAAATCACTAGACAGTTAAAGACAGACCCCAATACCTTCTATACCAAACGGATCCCCAGAACTTAATGAAATGAGCCCTGGTTCTTGTCTCCTCCACCCACTCTAAAACACATTAAGTCCAGCCAGATAGCGTCCCCTCCCACCACCAGCCCCCCACCCCCACCCCAAAACGAGCACCAAGTAACTGACAAGTCCTTACCGACTTTGGGCTCTTCTTGGGAACTGGCAGTCCTGGAAAAAATGCAACAAGGAGGGAAGCAGGGAAGAAATCATTAGCATATAAATGTTACCTTTTCCTTTAAGAACAATCCCCAGGTGTTTCATGGCAACCTAGCCATCTGCAGAGTTATGTCAGATTTCTCCCCAGCATCGGAGTTACCAGGCTGTTCATATCGAATCAAAGCAGAGGGAGGAGGACAGGGAGAGGCAGGAGATCTATCTGCATTAGCTATGCTGACTTGTACTGCAGCAGCCTGGAGGCTGGGAAAAGAAATTCACAGACCTCAGCGGCCTGGGAAATTGAACACTTGGACAGAATCTCAAATGCTCTTCTGGATTAAGAGCGACTTAATTTACAATTAAGTCCAGGATATTTCCTTTCCTTTCCACTTGTCAACTGAAGTGGACCAATCAGGACAGAGGAAGGGGGTGTATATTTAGTTTCAGAGGAGTAAATGGTTAAACTTAAATTTTTTTTGGGTCTTTCTTTCTTTTCTTCCTTTTTTTAAAATTTTCCCTCTGCCTTTTAGGAGAGGAAATGCCTTCTTTACTTGAATGAGCTGAACACCAAAACAAAAACGGATGCTCTTTTGCCGGAACAGAACACAAATCCAAGCTGGTTTAGGACACCCTCCGCATCGTCAGCGCACCCCTTCACACGTCACTCATCCGAGCAAACTCCTATGCCGCTTGTTGGGACTAGCCCCTCGAAAGCAGGCTGCTGGGGAATGAAAAGAGAAATTTCATGGAGCTGAGAGAAAAAGATAATAATGCAGAAAGAGAAAGGCAGAGGAGAAAAAGGGGCTCACTGAACCTTGCTGGCTCTTCCAAAACCCTGTCTATAGTGGCAGGGGGAGAGCTGAAAGGGACCGCTGATCTCACTTCTGGGAAAGTCAGAAGCCATTAGGGGCAGACATATGGAAAATCTGTCACCAAGGGAGTGTGGCAAAGGAGGGCTGGAAAGGAAAATAAAAACATTTATCAGTGTTTCGAAAGTAATCATTTCTGCAAGCAGTCCTCTCATTTTGTTTTCTAATTTTTGGTTTGAGCCGAGGTTAGAATACAAAATGCAGATTCCACCCACGTCAGGCACAATGCACGACCTGATGTATTGGGATCTGATGATTTTGCACCGGAAAGGTCAACCTTTTTTAGAACGTGATCCCTAGGTAGTGTAACTAACGATTTCAACTCTCTTGGAAGTGACTTGTCAAACCAGGAGCCGTGCTAAGTTCAGCGCAAGTAACAGGAGGCCGGGGCAGTGGGTGAGTAGGAGGAAGTCCCCCAGAGGAGCACTGCTAATGGGCCCCCTGCAAGAGGGGCGTGACAGGCAGTGGGGGCACTCTTCCGGCACGGCTCGTCACATCACCAAAAGAACGTCACCACGGTCTGGCACAGTGGCTCTGGGACTTCAGAGTGCACACTGGAGGATGTGGCAGCTTCTTATCAATGCAGAATCCCAGGACCCACCCTCAGGGGCCAAGGAATCTGCAATATGAACATACATCCCAGAAGATTCCGACAAAGAAGGTTGGAGGACCCCATTTAAGGAAACCATAGTACAGCAGAACGAAGATGATTACTCTTTCAACTCCGGCAAACTCGGATAGGCTACCTTCAGTGAGTTGCTTTAAAGTCCCCTGCGCCTCAGTTTTTCGATTTATGAAATGGAGAGAATAAGACTCATTGTACTCGTTGTGATAATTAAATAGACAAAATGCTTAAAAGCCTCATACCTGGCACAGAGCAGGCCCTCAAGTGTCAACCCCTTTTACCTTCCTTTGCTAATTTACACCATTCGGGGAAAAAAAAAAAAAGTGGTTATGGTTATCTTACCCTAATTAGGAAAAATCATTTGCCCAGCATGCTAAAATGCAAAAACTACGTAGGGGAAATATTTTGCCTATGGATGAGAATAACTGTCTTGAGCAATTTAGATGTCATTTTTCTTAAAAATAATTATTAGGTGCCTTAATTTGTTCATTAATGTGATTCCCTTAAGGAATTTTATCAAGTTATATTAGTTTGGGTCACTGTGTACACCTTAAAATGGTCAAATATCACATCTTTAAATACAGCTTTTTCCCTAATTCAGACTGAAGTTCTTAGTTCATTGGAATAAGCAACACTTCACTGGAGTGAGCTTTTACTAGACTTGATGTCACCCAAGATCCCAATGACCCTCTACAGAACTTTGTAAAGAATCTCCAACTAGTCAGGAGAAGTCAGGGAAAATGACTTCTATCCGCACTCTGCCCATCATTTCTAAAACTCTGACCATCTTAAATTCTCCACCTGTTAAGATTTTCATGTATCAAATAAACAGCACCGTGGATTCTCTATCAGAGAGAAACACTCGCACACACATCCAAAGGTTATGCAGGTACAAGGATGCTCAGTGCAGCACGGTTGGTATAAAGGGAACCTGGAAATGACTGGAAATTCTAGATAAACTCAGGGACACCCAACCTATGAAGCCGTCCGCAGAGGTTAAAAGGTATGAGCTAACTCTATGGGTAACAGCATGGATGGTCTCCAAACTATAACGTTGAATGAGAACAGCACGAGGCAGAAGGGCAGCCATAGGAGGCAGGTGTTAAACATATTCAGACACACACCCTCTCCTTGACTGTCACACATGAAACTGGTAACTGAAGTATTGTATTTCCGGTGGGGAGAGAAGGGGGCCGGGATCGGATAGACTAGTTTAAGCAGACTTCAGCCTTAATCTAGAATTTTTTTCAACAACACCATATTCACATCTTGCTGAGGCAATAAAATATTAATTTAAAAATAAACATTAATTAATTCAGAGCTATTCAGGTAGACTGAAAATAGCTGGGAAGACCTGATGGGAAGCACTAAAAGAGATCACTGGAAGAATTCTCCAAGACTGAGAAATCCTGGTATGTGGCCCTTGTCTAGCTGGAGGTGACCGCGGCCATCCCACGCTGGATGGGTGACAGAAAGCAGCACGATCCCACACTTGATGGCGCGTCAGTGGTTTTCATTAGGGCAAAGGCACACTTTGTGCTCCCAGTGGAAGCGGGAAGCTTACTTGTAGGAATCGTGTCACATATTACATAGGAGGCATATGGACAGAAACAGCACCTGTCCTAATAGGCTCGTCTGCGCCCTTCAGGGAGAGGAAGGGGAATTTTGAGAAGAGGCAGCAGAAAGAATCCACGGACAGCACCATCTGCTCTTAGAGCCTGGGAGGTGGCAAATGCTACTTCAAAGGGATCCCAGAAAATTTCACGGGAAAGTGTACCTTCAAAGTGGGAGTCTAAGTGTGATCTACAGAAGTGAGAAAAGCTTGGGACCTGAATTTCTCAAGTTCCCAATGAAAAAGGTGTCCCTTTGGAGAAAACAAATGGCAAATTCTTTGCTAGTGACTGAGATCTGACCAATCAACGTGAGGAGGAGGAGGAATCTCTTTCCCTTAAATATCAAGGCCATAAACTACACTACTGAACATGTTCTCGTATAACTAAATGGCAAATGTTATTCTTGGTGGAATTTTAAAAAGGTTGTACACAAAAGTTTATATGAAAAAAGTAAAAAATGTAACAGAATACGTAAGCATTTGGAAACGAAGAATAGAAGAAGGTTATACACTTAAACTGTGTGTTCTTGGGCTCATGAGATCATGAATGGCTTTATTACCTATTTTAGAAACTTCGACAACAAGAAAAGTTTAATTTACTTATGAACATAGACATACCCACAGATACCACAACAAACAAAAGTCTATACTGCCTCTGTAAGACAAATGCAGCAAATTTCAGAACATTTTATTGCATTTTTAAATCTCTAGAGCCATCACTGACCTCTACATCCTCCAAGACTTGCTTACTTTTTCCCAAAATGAATATACACATAATGAGTTTCTTTAAGCATCCTATTGAAATTAAGACTTGTGTTTGTCCTAGTGACTAAATGGAAACAGGGAAGACATCAGAGAGCTCAGCTGGGCTATCAGGAAGCCAAAAAGAAGCCAATCACTGCCATTTTGGCACCGAGATGAACAAAACCTGAGATGCTGGGAAAGAGACTGTACTTCCCTGGACCTCATTTCTTCTAGGTTTAAAGGAAGTGAGAATGTCAATCAACCTCACTATCTGAAAGAAGCAAGAAAAATCGTGCAAAGGGCTTGGAAAGGGTGAATCCTAAAGTCATTGTCAAATGCAAAGTGGATCTTCAAATAACAAAACTGTACTGTGTCATCAATCTACTTTGGTTTCATTGTGATATTCATCCCCTTTGTACTTGGTTTCTAGATTTGAGCATTTTAATGGAAACATTTGGTTTCCTCCTCAGCATTCTGACAAACACTATGTCACTAATCCACAGGTCATCAAACACACGGGATTCTTTAGAGGGTTGTGTAGCAAAGGGCTGCATTAACAACTGTCCTGGTGCTGAATACGGTAATGCCATGTGTAAGAAGCAAGTAACTTATATATATTTAGAAAGAGAGAGAGTTAGTTCATGGAGCCCACGGAAAGCCACAGAAAGGAGAAGACTGAGAACTTGGCCAGGGGCTAGTCTTAGATTCCAAAGAGGCTAAGACTACTTCTGAGCACATTTTCATTTCAGGCCCCACTAGCCTTCTCTCTTATTCTAAAACCCATGAACACATAGTCCTAAATGTAGGACTCAAAGATTACAGCTGACTTTAACTCACTAAACTTATCATTAGGAGTTTGTATTAAGAGAACAAGCAGAGAGTCTCACAGTGATTTACATAAAAAAGATGTTCAACACAGTGTTATTTAAAGAAGATAGAAAATGGAAACGATCTGAATTTCCAAGAACAAAGGAATGAGCAAACATATTGTTATATCAACAAGATGAAAATTTATGAATTCATTAAAAATGAATGGATTGTAAAAGTGAAGACTGTTTAGTGACGTGGGAAAATGGTAATGACATAAGATATGAAAAGCAGATTAAAAACTGCCAGAGGATATAAATTCATTGTTAAAAAATAGATATATGTATATATCACACATACATCATACACTCAAAGACTAGAGGAAGATGTATTAAAATGTTGCTTCAGAATGCTAGCATGAATAGATCATTCATATTCTTATTTCTGGTATTTTCCAGACTTTACATACAATAGAGCTGTAATCATAAACAGCTAATTGTTACTGAATGTTGCAGCCATACTGTGTGTGCTTGGACAATGGTATATACCTATCAGCTTTAGTGCAGTGCTAGATTAAAAAATAACTGGAATTTTTTCTAGCTCTCTCTTGGCTCAGTGACTGCCATTTCTACTCAAGTGTCTGTGCTACTTACTAAATTACTGGGCCATGGCCTTGATTGAAAATGGGATAAAAAGCTGTTAGAGACTCTCTGAAGCAAAGCTTCACAGAAGCACACAATTTTGCATACAAATTCAAGGAGCCTCTGAAACCTTGACCAGGGACCCTGAGAAACCCATTCTACTGGGGTCTATAATCCTCAGGTTAAATCATCTCCTCCAAGCACATGGCTATGGTGTTAGAATTCCCAGGGTGAGGTTCACTTTAGCTGAGTTTGTGCCTCTAAGAAGAACAGTGTATGTAAGATACTTCATCTGCAAATAGAGGGGACAATGAGAAGGATCAAGCAGAAAGCGAAAAGTTCCATTGCTTGCTTCTCCTTCTCCTTTCTTGGGAAGATCTAAAGGGCACAGCTAAAAAAAATTTGAGGACAGATACTGCATTAAAGAACACACCAGAACGCTAATATTTATCAGCAAAACTGCTGCTGCGTGAAAATATTATGAACCTAGTAGGTAATGATGATGGATCAAAATACTAAGAGATCAGCGAGGTACAGATGGGAAGGGGTGCGGGAAAAACAGAGTGAGAAAATCTGTGATTTTCCTGGCAATGCAGAATTGATGATTATTTGACTGCAAACCAGTGGCTCTAAACAATTAACATTAATGGTCAGTAACCTTTCCAAAAACAGCCATCTGCACCATTCTCTGCCAATTAGTATTTTGTTTGTTTTGTTTAATACACAATATATAAACCATGAAATAAATTTAAATTGCCCTTGCCTTACTGGTGAAATGCTAATAAGGACAGCTCAGAAAACTGAAAAAGGCAGGTACAGTCAGCCCTAGTTCTTTCCACTGAGGGCAGGAAGGAAATTAGGGAAAATGCACTCACTCATTTAGGCAAACTGGGCTAAGGGCCTACTATGTGCCAAGAGCTGGCATGAGATAAAGCACTGAACTAAACCTATAAGGTCCTGTTTTCACAGTGCTCACATTCTGTGGGGAAACAGAGAAGAAACAACTTCGCAAATAATTTCAGAGTGATAACTTCGGTGATGAAAACGAAGCAGGATAATGGAACAGTAGCCTGGGATGCATGGCTAGTTTATACTCGTTGGCCAAACATGTTTTTCTTGAAGAGAGAGTATTTGAGCTAAGACCTGAATCACGAGAAGGGACCATCCATGTACCTATTCATCCATGCAAGATTTATTGAGCTCTGCCATATGCCTAGTGAAGCATGACTCAAGAGATAAAGGTAAATCAGACATGGCCCTGACCTGGACGACTTCATAGTCTGTCTTAAAAGAGAAAGAAGCAAAGCAGCACTTACAATGCAGTGTGGTCAGTGCTAAGTGCTGTGATAAGAGGGAGCGCCATTGCTCTTGGGAGCAGGAGAAAAGAAAGCGAATCCATTGTGAAGAAGGGGGCAGACAGGACAATGAACACTGAGGGAGGGCCAGCATTTAAACATGGGGTCAAGGGGTTGGGAGCAACATGCAATAATTGATGCTAGATTGAATAATGATGATGACCTTTTTTTTAAGGGTATTTTTCTCCCCCTAAATTGGTGTGCCAGCATAAGCTCAAGGCCAAGTTTAAAACCAGAGTACATTTCCACTGAAGGACCTTACAAACACGATATATCACAAAACTGAATCCATAAAAGCAAATAGAAAATGGTTCTAATTTAGACATTTCATTTTTTTTCTCCTTCCTCTAGCCAAATACCATCATCAACCCTGCAGCATAATTTTTCAATGCAAATATGATACCAATTGCCAAGAACGAGAGCATCAGACTCAATGTCTCCAAAAAGATGAAGACATTCTTTCCTTTGGGGACCTCATAATGGTCATTATGAAATATTACAGCCATCATAATTTGAAGAGACAGTTGGACTTCCGACGTATGGACTAAGTAGCTCCCAATGCTGTGTCAGGTGGCATTTTGTTAAGAAGATTAAGAATATAGTTGTACAGCTTTACAGCTATGGAGACGTCTCCTTCAATTACACAGTACATATAGCCTAATAAATATGTCCTGAAGAGAAATAAATGGCTTGCAAGGCTGCTGATTGCTAATGGTTTACAGAGCCTTTCACCTCAAAGTCATAAGCCTTGAATTGGCACAGGTGAGGAGAGGCAGGAGTCATTAATACTTTGGGCTGCTCCAAAACCTAGGTAAGATGGATGAATTGCCCTCATGCTATTCCTAAAAGATAAATGGTCATTTCAAAAAGGGCATCATTGAAATAACATGGATAGTCCTACTGTTGGCTTTTGAAAACCTGAAAAACACCTTGAAGGGTCACCAACTCAGCTTCTCTTCTCATTTGTTAAAAAATAAGTAAATAAAAAGGGGGTCTTCACAGACATAGAGAATGGACTTGAGGACAAGGGGAGGGGGAAGGGTAAGCTGGGACGAAATGAGAGGGCAGCATTGACATATATACACTACCAAATGTAAAATAGATAGCTAGTGGAAAGCAGCCGCATAGCACAGGGAGATCAGCTCGGTGCTTTGTGACCACCTAGAGGGGTGGGATAGGGAGGGTGGGAGGGAGACACAAGAGGGAGGGGATATGGGGATATATGTATACATATAGCTGATTCACTTGGTTATACAGCAGAAACTAACACAACATTGCAAAGCAATTATACTCCAGTAAAGATGTTAAATTAAAAAAAAAATTTTTAAAGGGGGTCTTCAAAAGCAAGGGCTGAGTGCAAAAATAACAAGAACTGAGAGCTTGCCTTTGACATACATTTATTCTTCATAACTGCTGTCTAAGTACTTAATAGCATCCCTTTTATTACAGATGAGAAAATTGAGACACTGGTGGTTAAATAACACGGCTAGGGTCACACAGTTAGGTGAGCAGCTGCCTGAAGACTTGGTCTAATGACAAGTTTGTGCTTTTAAACACTGAACTGTACAGTCTCATTCAAAGGCGTTTCATCTGTTTTGGATCATAGCCCATTATGAAGGGATTAAAATGACAGTGTTGGTGCATACAAAGTGTATTCATAGCAAATTTTGCATATAGCTTCATGGACTATGTGGCTATCAACCTAGAGGTCAATGGGTCGAGGTATCTTGGACCCATAACTGTGATGTGAATCTAGGAAGAGGGTTTCCTTTCTACAAATAGCACGGAAGTCTATGCATAGTCAATCAAGTTCTTGAGATGTCTGTGATATTACTCCAAGTCACAGTATGGAAACCATTGGCCATCTAAAGCTACACATGCTAAAATATAACAAGATGGGTCTCTAATTTGAAGGCAATGAAGCCAGTCTTTTAAGCTATTGTACATAACTAACAGGTTGGCTGGACACCAAGCCCTATGGAATACTTTCGAAAGCCTCTACTTTTTTCGAGCTTGAAAATGTGTTCTGACACTACCTGATAATAGGATTTTTTAAAAATATTGGTGATAGGGAAAAGACGGAGAGAGTCAGAAGGAGAGTGAGTTACAGCATCTTCTCTCCAGGAGGGAAAAGAAAAAGAACTAAAAAAGTCAACTTAAAAAGTCCACTTAAGGGCTTCCCTCGTGGCACAGTAGTTAAGAATCCGCCTGCCAATGCAGGAGACACGGGTTCAAGCCCTGGTCCGGGAAGATCCCACATGCCGCAGAGCACCTAAGTCCGTGCACCACAGCTACTGACCCTGCGCTCTGGAGCCTGCGAGCCACAACTACTGAGCCTGTGTGCCGCAACTACTGAAGCCCACGTGCCCTACAGCCCGTGCTCCACAACAAGAGAAGCCACCACAATGAGAGGCCCGTGCACCCCAATGAAGAGTAGCCCGCGCTCGCCGCAACTAGAGAAAGCTCGTGCGCAGCAACAAAGACCCAACGCAGCCAAAAATAAATTGAAAAAAAAAAAAAAAGTCCACTAATTTGTCATGTTGTACTATGAGGCCAATCTTTGTTCTCCAGGGAATATTCCTACCAAGATCCACTTAAAAGGGTGTAATTAAGCCAGTTTTTCAAATGGTTCCAGGAAAGCCCTCTAACTCTATGTGGGTTGGAAATGTTTGTAATTTGGGTATTTGGGATAAGATCTCACCTTAGTCTATAAATGCTTCTACCTCTTAGGAAGACTCCCCAGCTGGCTCTCCTACCACCCGTATTTCAAATTTGAATTGCTTTTTGCACAAATGCTTAAGGGTTGGCCCTGTTATACCCATTCTTTCTTATCAACAGTTCATCGAGGTCTCCCTGGGACGGGAGAGACAACTTGTCTCCAGGTCACTGCCTCCAAAGTTAAAAGTTTGACTTTTAGCTGCATAGGATGTATGGTGAGGATTATGAAACAATAGCTCAAAATAGCTCATTGAAAGAAAAAACCGATAAGGATTCTTTTCCTGGGGTGAAAAAACAGGATGCTGTGTGGGCCCTTATTTTAAGATCACTGGCCCCAAAGGGAAACCTATCACTGTAATTGGTGCCAAGACGTTTCTAGGTTAAAAAAAAAAAAAAAATACATGCCAGGATCCTTTTCTTCAGGATTACTGACTTTTAGAATGATTCTTATCGTGGCTGCTTATTTTTAGCAATGTAAGTTAGGCACAGGACCAAGTAAGAGATCCAGGAGGGTATCCTGAGTTTTCTACTTACAGGACACCAAATCCCTAAAATCTGAAGCCCTTCTTGAGGCTTCTTTATTTTTCTTACCATGTTCATCTCCAAAATGTATCCTGAAATGTCTGTTCATCTCCACTGCCACCGCCTTTTCTTGCCTAGGTGATGGCAAGCGCCAAAATCCTGGTCTCTCTGTTTTATTCTTCATCCCCTTTAATGCATTATCCACACAGAGGCCAGAGACATCTTTCTACAGCATAAATCAGACTATATGGACTCCTGACTACATATCCCTGTGGCTTCCCAACACAGTTTCAACAAAACACAAACTCTTTCTGTGTCCCACAAAGCCCTCCTCACTCTGAGCCCGCCTGCCTCCTTAAATCCCAGCACTCTTCCCCTTGATCGTGCACCCCAGCCAGACTGGCACTCTCTCCACTTCCGGGCTCATTCCTTTCATTCCTCTGGGCATTTTCACTGGCTGTTCCCTCTGTCTGGAACACTGTGCCTGCCGTCTACGTGGGAGCAGCTTGTTCTCATCACTCAGGGCTCTCCTCAAATGTCCCTTCTTCAGAGAAGCCGTCCAGGGGTCCAGGCCATCAGCAGATTGGAAACGACCTTTTTCGTCCCACTGTATTCACACAGCCCAATTTGTTTTCATAGACCCTGTGGCTCTCTAAAATTAATACATTTGTTTACTTGTTTATCGTTTATATTGTTTATTGTTATCATTTACGTATTTATTGTCTCCATTTCAGGGACCTTGTATCTTATGCTAGGGGTAGCCTCCCCGCCCTTGAACGGGATCTGGTCCCCAGTTCGATAAATATCTTTGGAAGGCATGCATGACTGCTGGGAGCTCATGAAGTGAGTTTGTGTCTTGAGGGATGCGGGAAGAGTGGATGAGGTAGAGGGGAGGGCGGCTTGGCCTCTCTTTTGATCACCATCATCACTGCTTCACCATCATCACTGCTGCGACTACTTAACAGCTCTTGATCCTTGGGCTGCTCCCTGATTTACTGGTGAGCTGCCAGGCTCGGCTGACTCACCGCCACCTCTCTCTGCGTGGACAGCAAGGTTCCGCTGTGCCACCTTGTGTTCTAAATTCCTTATCACAACGGATGGGAAGCGCTCAACTCTCAGACTTAACTGGAGGCTCACAAAGCAACCCCAAGCCCAACAGTTATGGGTCCCAGCAAATGAGTGTGTTCTCAGGGGCTCTTGGAGAATCTAAGCACATTTTCAGTTAAGGACACCTTCAGGTCTTTTCCTTAGAAAAGTAACTTTTATGACAACACTGAGTTAAAAAGCTCCACATGTCTCACCCTTCCCCACAAAAGGCAAACACACACTGATGAAAACTATTTCAGGTTCCGTTCTTCAGCCAAATCCATGAATCTCTGGAGCAGTTTTAACAGCCTTATTGGGTGTGACAATCACTTTTCTGTCACAATGTACTTCTGCCAAATAGGACGGCAATTTTCCTGTCTGCTCAGTAAGGGCGTCTATTATTCAGCCATTTCAATTAACTTCATTACCGAACTGCTTAATTGCGACGGAAGCCACCGCCGGCACCGAATCAAACTTGACTCCCATCTCTTAAATTTAGAAGATCGTATTAGCTTTGGAAGGCAGGGGTCATGGTTAACAACCGCAAGGGGATCCGACTTGTGAGTCCAGAAGCACTGCATTATTCAAAGCATCTGGCAGTCAGACCTAAAGAGCCATTTACTAAAGAGTCATGTTTTTCTAAAGAGCAAAGGACATATGATGAGCAGCCCCATTCATCTCCCATGGAGATATTAAATGTCTTCAAAATCCTCTTGCTGAAACAATATCTGCCCTGGTCTAAGTGATTATGTGAATTACAGAGGAAAAAAAGCTGTTGCCTTGACTTTGTCAGTTTCTAATAATTGCTGCCCCACACAGCTATGGGAAGCAGTAGAAGCTTATGCTTTGTTCAACTATTAGATTTCAGGATTCAGTGAGTCAATCAATACTCATTTCGCCACGTGGATTTGCTTAAAGGCAGAATGTGGGAATCAGTTTCACTCCCATACACCCCAACACACACACTGTCCCACTCAGGATGAATATCAATTAGAAAGAACTTTTATCGGTCAAGTACATTTAAGAGGCAGAGGAAATTCAAGGACTGCAAGGCCATTTAATGAAATATTTTAGCTGGGAACGAGATATACAACAGGGCACTGCTGTGAAGAAGTACACTGCATTTATGGCAGGGAAGAGTAAGTAACAGAAATTCACACTGGAAACAACATAGATGATCCCCCAGTAAGCATTTATAGTGCAGAAGATACTCAACACGTTTCTCATGGCAGAGATCAAATGCCAGAATCCTTTTGCTCCCTCTCCTGTTTGATTTTGGCAGGGTTTTTTTTGTTTTTTTGTTTTTTTTAAGGAAATGAGGCTCTAAACAGGTTTGGAACTTAATGTAAATACACTGGAAATGGATTTTTAAAAGCTGTCATAAAGTTTTTGAGACTCCTTTTTATACGGAAGGAATTAGCCATGGATATTTTGGGGTGCCCCATGCACACTGAATGTGTACAGTTCACCCAATTTTTCTGTTGCTTTTGGATTGAACATTCTCTGGGTTACCCTAATAACTTATACATGACAAAGAATTTCTGAAAGAGTCTAAGCAAAAAATGTAGTATTTCGTAGGCGCAACACAGAGAAAAGTGATGAATCCATCCCTGGCCTTGAGCTCACGCTCAGCTTCTCCCTAAATTAAGAGACCGTGGAAGCACTTGGTAAGACAAAGGCAGAGGTTCCCATTGCCCTTCCCACGGTTTGGATTCTGGACCCCCACTCACACATTACTTCCAAACATCCACCCTCCTTTCCTCTTCTCTCCCTAGCTTCCTGACAGCCTCCTTCCCTACAGCAGTGATTCCTGCATTTTAGATTTCAGGGACCAGCAAATTTTCACTAAACAGATTTGAGCGACTGGTCACAAGGTGCCAATTCCTTATTCTGCAAACTAGGAACATTAAAAAGGGGGAGGTAAGTAACAACCGACTACCATTCCATAAGTAAAAGGATAGTTCAGCAGAAAAAAAAAAAATAGGAAGGATATAATCTCTAAAAGAGAGTCTTACACCTTCGAAAAACTTCACTTCATGAATAACCTGCTACTCTCTCCTGCTTTTTCTCATTTCCCTGTTTACTGAAAATCACTGTCATCACAGACCAGAAGAAGGAACATCTCCAGCCACGTTTTTTCTTCAGGCGCCTCTTTTTTGCCTTCTCTTTTCTCTACCCCAGAAAACCACTCCTAAAGTATTGAAAATGGTAGGACCACCTGAGTATCTCATCCACCTCCTTTCTCCTAAGCCCCAACCAATCCTACAGAGCAGTCAAACCTCCATCAGGACGGGGCAGCAGTGTGGGTAAGATGAGCCCTCACCTCATTCCATCCTCACTGCAGTACTGAGGAAGGTACAGGTCCATTTATATTTCAGATGATAATGCAGAGGCTCGGGGACATTGCCCATAGCTGGCTCAGGCTGTGTTGCTAGCGAGTGGCAGAGAGGAGGCCAGAAGGGAGATGTGACGTGGCCAAGGGGTTACTTCCATCACTGAGCTGATGCAGAAGCAACGACTGAGAAGAAATGGGGACTTCTCCCGTGAAATCTCTTCCATCCAAGTTCAACACACAAAAATCCATAAACAGATTTCATTTGCATCGTAAAAAAAATAAGACGCAGCATTTCCAAGAAGTAAAAACAAAGGGTGTCGAAGGGGTTAAAGCCATGGTTCCCAGTCCAGGTTGCTGCTGCCCTTCAGGGGACACTGGCCATGTCTGAAGACACTGCTGGGTATCATCGCTGGGGAGGAGGAGAGTGCTGCTGGCCTCCAGTGGGTACAGGCCAGGGGCGCTGTGACACGTCCCATGATGCACAGGACAGCCCCTCACAACAAAGAATCGTCCAGGCCATGACACCAAGAGTGCCCAGTCTGAGAAACTCTGGGATAAAAAAACAACTGCCTCTTCTTCCTTCACCCACCAAAGTCAAAGTGAAAGTGGCTTTGCAGGGGCAGACTACATAAACAAAGAACCCCATGAATTCATAGGCACTGCTTTTATTTTTCCATCGCAAGCATTTCCCCCTTTGGTCAATGGTATCTATGGCAAAAGTAATGGCGGAGAACATTTTTCAATTTAGAAACAACATAAATATCTCAGGAAGCACAGACCTAATTCCAACTATCTCCAAATGATTAAAATAAACTGATTAGTGTTTATGCAACTACAAGAAAGCTTTTACAGAGTTTTCGATGGGTTCCTCATGCCATGGCCTCTGAACATACCAACTGTCAAAATAAATGTCTAATAAAAACTTAGGTTGCTGAATGAGGTGAGCTGATAGCCGACACCAGGGATGGAAAGGAATCCTCTCTATTACAGAATCTTAAAATTGCTCCACGTTGCAGTTTCCTAGCTATTATGACTGCTACTCTAAGATACAGTACAAAAGGATCCTTTGAATAACTGTGCCTCAAATGTTAAAATCACAAAAACAGTATATGAGAATTTTTCAAGGCAAAGGTAATATGGCAAATGGAATTTCTAGAAAAAGAATTAAGCACGAGGAAATGGAGAGGATGTGATTAACCACGCTGTATTTTAGATGTTTACTTGCACATCATTCATCTATTATGAGAGATTAGCACAGTGCTGAAGTTCCACTGAATAAAAGAAAGAATGAATAGTGTTTGCTGTATGTGGTGAGAAACAAAAAACATTGAGAACATTAGAAACACAAAAAGGAACAGGAATATACAATAAAACCAGGTACCAACTTGGCATCAAAAAGGCAAGTTCCATTTTGCCAGTGGAAACAACACTCCGAAGGACCCAGTGCTATTTTCAGACATTAAGATTCTACCAACAAGATTTCAGAACCAAAAAGGATTATGTTCATAAATAAGGGACATGACTAATCTCTGAGCAGGAATACAAAAAGGGGAAATAACAGGCAAGGTACAGGTTGGGGAATGTTTTTAAATCTGCAGGTGGCAATGCAAAGACAGACTCAATAAAAACCATAGCAGACACTTAATTCCAGATGGTGGTTAAGAATGTGTGATTTAATTTGAGGAAAATGAAGGAAGGTGGAAAAATATTACCCCGAGTAAACTCTCTGCCTCAGAGAATAGTTTTGAAAATGTTCAGAACTGCAAAATGCTTAGAGGGGAGACTAGGAAGACACCTCTTCCAATAAAGAGAATCTCAATGAAGTGAGGTCGCAAAACTAGTACCAGAGAAGGCAAAATAATAAGAAGAAACGTAATAACGTTCCTCATAGCAGATGCTTTTCGCGTCTGAGTCCCCATCCCAAGGAGGTGATCACTAGTTAATTTTCATATGGAACCAAAGTAAAGGTAGAAAATAAACTCCAGCGTCAAGGGAAAAAAAGTCTGAGGATATCTTCTTTCTTTTGTTTAAAAAAAAAAAAAAGTTTAAATTAAACCAAAAAGAAAGGAAAAGCAGCCAGTTCCTGAAATTTTGAGATGATGATGGTAAAAAGAAATTTCTAGGAAACAGGCCCACGGCAGGTCCATGCCCTCCATGTCCCCGTCAGTACCTGCACACATGCTGTCTTTGGGTCTCAAACTCTGCTGTCTGCGGGCAGCGGGCAGGTAATGGAGAAGAGCGCGTGAGGCCAGATGGAAGATAAAAGGGAATGGCAGGCCTGTGGCAAACTGGAATTGTTGGTGCCAGGTAAAGGCATGCAAATTTTAAAAGACTTTTTAAAGAGACTACTAAAAAATACATGAGTGGGTCATGCCAAATTCGGGGAGGAGGTGTGGAGGCAGGTACGCTACTGGGCAGAGATCAGGGATTCTGTTAAACATCCTACAATTCACAGGATGGACCCCTGTAACAAAGAATTATCTGGACCTAAGCAGGGTGGATAAATTGGGAGATTGGGATTGACATATACACACTACTATATATAAAATAGATAACTAATAAGGACCTACTGTATAGCACAGGGAACTCTACTTAATACTCTGTAATGACCTATATGGGAAAGCAATCTAAAAAAGAGTGGATATATGTATATGTATAACAGATTCACTTTGTGGTTCACCTGAAACTAACATAACATTGTAAATCAACTATACTCCAATAAAATTTTTTAAAAAAATGTTTTCTTGGAATGTTACCAATCCATTTGCTTCCATATCATCTGCTACAAGGGCAGAGGAGAGCAGAGGTGACAGAAACCGTATGGCCCACAAAGTGAAAATACTGACCAATCTGGCCCTTCCCAGAAGAGTTTGCCAACCCTGATTCTGAGTCAACATACCAAGTCCTATTGACTCTCCAAACACATCCCCAATGCCCCACTTCCCCAGTCCCCACTGCCATGACTTGATTCTACGCTGCCAACTCCCTTCTCCAACCACAATGGCCCTACTGGGTCTCCCCCTTCCATGCCAACTCCTCTAAAATCTATTCTTCACAAATATGCCAGAGGGATTGTCTAACAATGTTAATGAGATCTTGTCCCTTCATTCTTAAAACTGAACATCACACAGAAAATAAAATCCAAATTCCTAACCCTGGTTGTTGGTCTCTGAAACTCATCACCATTCCTCTTGCTCACCTTTCTTCAGCCACACTGTCTCACATTCTAGTTCTTTTCTGGGGCCTTTGCACTAACTGTCCCTTGTTCATGGAATGCTGTTTCCTTCCTCATGGTCATTCAAATCTCACCACCTAATCGAAAGCAGCCCTCTTGGCCCTACCCTTAAAACTTCATCCAGTTTTATTTCCTTCATAGCACTTCTCTCTGGATGATATTTTCTTGTTCATCTGATTATTTCTGCCCTTTCTTTCCTTCCTCTAGAATAAAAGGTTCATGAAATCAGGAGCAAACTTGTTTGGTTTGTTTTTGGATGATCTGTTTGATTCACAGCACCTAGACAACACCTGGCCCACCATGTTCATGAATTTGTCCCTGAAAAGGGGAAAGCAAAAGAACCTCTTTACATTCAAATGTAGCCCTGTAGGTAGAAACACAGAATGATTATTCTACAGCCTGCTGACCAATGTAATAATTCTAACTTGAAATTCCTACACTCTTCCAGAAAGGGGAAACGATGTCACCACTCTTTAATGAGAATTATAAATCACACACATTTATAATAAATAATGCACAAAAACAACTAACTCGGTGCATTAAGTTTACCTTCAAGGAGGATGAGACATTCCCTTACCAGAAAAAAACAAAAACAAAAACAATAATGCGGTTTTAGGTGTGCTGATTACTTTGCATTATGAATATGACAGGATTACAACTCAAACCATCCAACCAAGTCAAAACCTGCATATAAATGTTAGAACAAATAAATGCAGTCTGCTTAGGTTTAAAAATTAGGACCAAAATCAATTTAAAAATTATGAGAACAAAAATCAGAGTTCCTTACTTAAGATGCTGAAAGTGAGGGGTAATTTGTATACATTGTATAATGAAAGAACTAAAATAGAGACATTTTAAAATTTATCTCATCTTTTGCTAGAAGTCATCTCAAATGTAAGTGTGACCTACCCTCCTATAAAGAATTCTCAAGTAAAATCCTTGATAACTTTCAACCACGGCCATAAACCAAAACAGCAACTTAAAAACTGCATTAGAAATAAAGGCAGCTCCTTAATAGTAAATACAAATGGCAGCCTGTTTAGCACCATGGAAGTGACAGGAAGTTTGCTAAATTAATGTGAAAAACATTTAATAGCTAGGAAAATATTAGGCAGTACACTAGATTTGACAAGAGGACTCGACTTCCAAAATTACTAGAAAAACCAAGTACCACAGGTAAGCACGGAGGTCAATGTTTGAGATACTGAATCACATAAATATACCAAGAAAACTTCCACATCTTCCTTTTTAAATAGAGGTCTGACAAACTGTAAATTGCTGATGCTCATGCAGCAGATTATATATTATTTTATATATAAGAATTTAAGGTGAATTTTTCTTGCGTTAAAGTTTCTTCCTCTTTTGGAGATTGGTTCAAGATGGCAGAGTAGAAGGACGTGCGCTCACTCCCTCTTGCAAGAGCACCGGAATCACAACTAACTGCTGAATAATCATCAACAGGAAGACACTGGAACTCACCAGAAAAAGATACCCCACATCCAAACACAAAGGAGAAGCTGCAGTGAGACAGTAGGAGGGGCACAATCACAATAAAGTCAAATCCCATAATCACTGGGTGGGTGAGTCACAAACTGGAGAACACTTATACCACAGAAGTCCACCCACCGGAGTGAAGATTCTGAGCCTCACATCAGGCTTCCCAACTTGGGGGTCCGGCAATGGGACAAGGAATTCCCAGAGAATCAGACTTTGAAAGCTAGCGGGATTTGATTGCAGGACTTCAACAGGACTGGGGGAAACAGAGACTCCACTCTTGCAGGGCACACACAAAGTAGTGTGTGCATCAGGACCCAGGGGGAAGGAGCAGTGACCTTATAAGAGACTGAACCAGACCTACCTGCTAGTTTTGGAAGGTCTCCTGAAGAGGCAGGGGGCGGCTGTGGCTCACTGCAGGGACAAGGACACTGGCAGCAGAAGTTCTGGGAAGTACTCCTCGGCATGAGCCCTCCCAGAGTCCGCCATTAGCCCCATCAAAGAGCCTGTAGCCTCCAGGGCTGGGTCACCTCAGGCCAAACAACCAACAGGGAGAGAACTCAGCCCCACCCAACAGCAGACAAGCTGATTAAAGTTTTACTGAGCTCTGCCCACCAGAGCAACACCCAGCTCTATCCACCACCAGTCCCTCCCATCAGGAAGCTTGCACAAGCCTCTTAGATAGCCTCATCCACCAGAGGGCAGACAACAGAAGCAAGAAGAATACAATCCTGCAGCCTGTGGAACAAAAACCACACTCACAGAAAGATGGACAAAATGAAAAGTCAGAGGACTGTGTACCAGATGAAGGAACAAGATAAAACCCCAGGAAAACGACTAAATGAAGTGGAGATAGGCAACCTTCCAGAAAAAGAATTCAGAATAACGATAGTGAAGATGATCCAGGACCTCGGAATAAGAATGGAGGCAAAGATCGAGAAGATGCAAGAAATGTTTAACAAAGACCTAGAAGAATTAAAGAACAAACAAACAGAGATGAACAATACAATAACTGAAATGAAAACTACACTAGAAGGAATCAATAGCAGAATAACTGAGGCAGAAGAATGGATAAGTGACCTGGAATACAGAATGGTGGAATTCATTGCCATGGAACAGAATAAAGAAAAAAGAATGAAAAGAAATGAAGACAGCCTAAGAGACCTCCAGGACAACATTAAACGCACGAACGTTTGCATTATAGGTGTCCCAGAAGGAGAAGAGAGATAGAAAGGACCTGACAAAAATGTTTGAAGAGATTAATAGTCGAAAACTTCCCTAACATGGGAAAGGAAATAGCCACCAAGTCCAGGAAGCGCAGAGAGTCCCAGGCAGGATAAACCCAAGGAGAAACACGCCGAGACACACGGTAATCAAACTGACAAAAATCAAAGACAAAGAAAAATTATCAAAAGCAACAAGGGAAAAATGACAAATAACATACAAGGGAACTCCCATAATGTTAACAGCTGATTTCTCAGCAGAAACTCTACAAGCCAGAAAGGAGTGGCATGATATATTTAAAGTGACAAAAGGGAAGAACTTACAACCAAGATTACTCTATCCGGCAAGGATCTCATTCAGATTCGACGGAGAAATCAAAAGCTTTACAGACAAGCAAAAGCTAAGAGAATTCAGCACCACCAAACCACCTCTACAACAAATGCTAAAGGAACTTCTCTAAGTGGGAAACACAAGAGAAGACAAGGACCTACAAAAACAAACCCAAAACAATTAAGAAAATGGTAATAGGAACATACATATTGATAATTACCTTAAATGTGAACGGATTAAATGCTCCAACCAAAAGACACAGGCTCACTGAATGGATACAAAAACAAGACCCATATATATACTGTCTACAAGAGACCCACTTCAGACCTAGAGACACAAACAGACTGAAAGTGAGGAGAGGGAAAAAGATATTCTATGCAAATGGAAATCAAAAGAAAGCTGTAGTATTAATATTCATATCAGATAAAATAGGCTTTAAAATAAAGAGTGTTACAAGAGACACGGAAGGACACTACATAATGATCAAGGGATCAATCCAAGAAGAAGATATAACAATTATAAATACATATGCACTCAACATAGGAGCACCTCAATACATAAGGCAAATGCTAATAGCTATAAAAGAGGAAATCGACAGTAACACACTAACAGTGGAGGACTTTATAACACCTCACTTACACCAATGGACAGATCATCCAGACAGAAAATTAATAAGGAAACACAAGCTTTAAATGACACAACAGACCTGATAGATTTAACTGATATTTATAGGACATTCCACACACTTTCTTCTCAAGTGCACATGGAACATTCTCCAGGATAGATTACATCTTGGGTCACAAATCAAGCCTCAGTAAATTTAGGAAAATTGAAATCATATCAAGCATCTTTTCTGACCACAATGCTATGAGATTAGAAATAAATCACAGGGGAAAAAATGTAAAAAACACAAACACATGGAGGCTAAACTACACATTACTAAATAACCAAGAGATCACTGAAGAAATAAAAAAATACCAAGAGACAAATGACAATGAAAACACGACGATCCAAAACCTATGGGATGTAGCAAAAGCAGTTCTAAGAGGGAAGTTTATAGCAATACAAGCCTACCTCAAGAAACAAGAAAAATCTCAAATAAACAATCTAACCTTACACCTAAAGGAACTAGAGGAAGAAGAACAAACAAAACCCAAAGTTAGTAGAAGTAAAGAAATCATAAAGATCGGAGCAGAAATAAATGAAATAGAAACAAAGAAAACAAGAGCAAAGATCAATAAAACTAAAAGCTGGCTATTTGAGAAGATAAACAGAATTGATAAACCTTTAGCCAGACTCATCCAAAAAAAAAAAGAGGGAAAGGACTCAAATTAATAAAATTAGGAATGAAACAGGAGAAGTTACAACAGACACCGCAGAAATACAAAGCATCCTAAGAGACTACTACAAGCAACTCTATGCCAATAAAATGCACAACCTGGAAGAAGTGGACAAATTCTTAGAAAGGTATAACCTTCCAAGACTGAACCAGGAGGAAATAGAAAATATGGACAGACCAATCACAAGTAATGAAATTGAAACCGGTTAAAAATCTTCCAGCAAACAAAAGTCCAGGACCAGATGGCTTTACAGGTGAATTCTATCACACATTTAGAGAAAAGCTAACACCCATCTTTCTCAAACTCTTCCAAAAAATTGCAGAGAAAGGAACACTCCCAAACTCATTCTACGAGGCCACCATCACCCTGTTACCAAAACCAGACAGAGACACTACAAAAAAAGGAAAATTACAGACCAATATCACTGATGAACACAGATGCAAAAATCCTCAACAAAATACTAGCAAATAGAATCCAACAACACATTAAAAGGACCATACACAATGATCAAGTGGGATTTATCCCAGGGAGGCAAGGATTCTTCAATAAATGCAAATCAATCAATGTGATACACCATATTAACAAACTGAAGAATAAAAATCATATGATCATCTCAATAGATGCAGAAAAAGCTTCTGACAAAATTCAACACCCATTTACGATAAAAACTCTCCAGAAAGTGGGCATAGATGGAACCTACCTCAACATAATAAAGACCATAGACAATAAACCCACAGCAAACATCATTCTCACTGGTGAAAAACTGAAAGCATTTCTTCTAAGATCAGGAACAAGACAAGACTGGCCACTCTCACCGCTATTATTCAACATAGTTTTGGAAGTCCTAGCCATGGCACTCAGAGAAGAAAAAGAAATAAAAGGAATTCAAAATGGAAAAGAAGAAGTAAAATTGTCACTGTTTGCAGATGACATGGTACTATACATAGAGAATCCTAAAGATGCTACCAGAAAACTACTAGAGCTCATCAATGAATCTGGTAAAGTTGCAGGATACAAAATTAATGCACAGAAATCTCTTGCATTCCTATACACTAACAATGAAAGATCAGAAAGAGAAATTAAGGAAACAATCCCATTCACCACTGCAACAAAAAGAATAAAATACTTAGGAATAAACCTACCTGAGGAGGCAAAAGACTTGTACTCAGAAAACTATAAGATGCTGATGAAAGAAATCAAAGATGACATAAACAGATGGAGAAATATACCATGTTCTTGGATTGGGAGAATCAATATTGTGAAAATGGCTATACTACCCAAAGCAATCTACAGATTCAATGCCATCCCTATCAAATTACTAAAATAAAAAATCTTACAATTTGTATGGAGACACAAAAGACCCCAAATAGCCAAAGCAATCTTGAGGGAAAAAAACGGAGCTGGAGGAATCAGACTCCCTGACTTCAGACTATACTACAAAGCTATAGTAATCAAGACAATATGGTACCGGCACAAAAACAGAAATATAGATCAATGGAACAGGATAGAAAGCCCAGAGATAAACCCACGCACCTATGGTCAACTAATCTATGACCAAGGAGGCAAGGATATACAATGGAGAAAAGACAGACTCTTCAATAAGTAGTGCTGGGAAAACTGGACAGCTACATGTAAAAGAATGAAATTAGAACACTCCCTAACACCATACACAAAAATAAACTCAAAATGGATTACAGACCTAAATGTAAGGCCAGACACTATAAATCTCTTAGAGGAAAACATAGGAAGAACACTCTTTGACATAAATCACAGCAAGATCTTTTTTGACCAACCTCCTAGAGTAATGGAAATAAAAACAAAAATAAACAAATGGGACCTAGTGAAACTTAAAACCTTTTGCACAGCAAAGGAAACTATAAACAAGATGAAAAGACAACCCTCAGAATTGGAGAAAATATTTGCAAATGAATCGACAGACAAAAGATTAATCTCCAAAACATATAAACAGCTCATGCAGCTCAATATTAAAAAAACAAACAACCCAATCAAAAAATGGGCAGAAGACCTAAATAGACATTTCTCCAAAGAAGACATACAGATGGACAAGAGGCACGTGAAAAGCTACTTAACATCACTAATTATTAGAAAAACGCAAATCAAAACTACAATGAGGTATCACCTCACACTGGTCAGAATGGCCATCATCAGAAAATCTACAAACAACAAATGCTGAAGAGGGTGTGGAGAAAAGGGAACCCTCTTGCACTGTTGATGGGAATGTTAATTGATACAGCCACTATGGAGAGCAGTATGGAGGTTCCTTAAAAAACTAAAAATAGAACTACCATATGACCCAGCAATCCCACTACTGGGCATATACCCAGAGGAAACCATAATTCAAAAAGACACATGCACCCCAATGTTCATTGCAGCACTATTTACAATAGCCAGGTCATGGAAGCAACCTAAATGCCCATCGACAGGCGAATGGATAAAGAAGATGTGATACATAGGTACAATGCAGTATTACTCAGCCATAAAAAGGAACGAAATCGAGTCATTTGTACAGACATGGATGGACCTAGAGAATGTCATACAGAGTGAAGTAAGTCAGAAAGAGAAAAACAAATATTGTTTATTAACGCATATGTGTGGAATCTAGAAAAATGGTACAGATGAACCGGTTTGCAAGGCAGAAATAGAGACACAGATGTAGAGAACAAATGTATGGACACCAAGGGGGGAAAGCAGGGTGGTGGAGGGGGGTGGTGGGATGAATTGGGAGATTGGATTGACATATATACACTAATATGTATAAAACGGATAACTAATAAGAACCTGCTGTATTAAAAAAAATAAAATAAAATTCATAAAAAAAGTTTCTTCTTCTTTTTAGAGTAAAGATACTTTACATAATAAAATAATTTAAGTTCCTTAACATCAGTCCAGGATTAAAGATGAGATGCTTCCTGGCCAGGTGGAAGCCCTATAATCCCCATTAAAAGTTGATGAGCTGTCTGAGGATTAGGACAGAGCAAGTTGCCCAAGTGCTAAGACTTTACAAGTCTTTCATGTTCTCTGAGTCTCACTTCCTTGTGACCCCCTAACATCCAGTTAACACATGTAAAGAGCTTAGAGCAGTACCTACACATGGAAAGAATTTAATAAATAGGACCTATTATTATCATTATCTGTATAAAAAGAAATGTATTAACCATAAAGTTGCCTTCAATTCCGTATTTTTCTTCTATCAAAGGCATATAAGAGAAAGGGTAAAATAAAGGCCATGCAACATATCACTTTTTTTTTTTTAATATTTGTTTATTTATTTGGCTGTGCTGGGTCTTAGCTGCGGCATGTAGGATCTAGTTCCCTGACCAGGGATCGAACCCGGGCCCCCTGCACTGGGAGCACGAAGTCTTTCACCGCTGGGCCACCAGGGAAGTCCCAAACATATCACTTTTGAGGGCAAAATAATCAAACTCTCTTGAGCAGCACTGTCCAACAGCATTTTCTATGAGGGTGGAAAGGTTCTATAACTGCACTGTCCAATATGGCAGCCACTGGCCACATGTGGCTATTCGGTTCTTGAAACGTGGGCAGTTGGACTAAATTTTACATCGTATTTAGCTTTAATTAATTAAATAGCCACATGTGGATAGCGACTACTGCACTGGACCTGGAGAACAGGCTTAATTGGACCAACATGATCCACTGCCATGAAATGCATTTCCTTGTCATTTATTTATTTATTTATTTATTTTATTGAAGTAGAGTTGATTTACAATGTTGTGTTTGGTAACCTTGAGTTTGTTTTCTATGTCTGTGGGTCTATTTCTGTTTTCTATATAAGTTTATTTGTATCATTTTTTCCTTGTCATTTAGAACAGCCTGTGACAGAGGGCATGGGCTTTACAGGCCAACAAACCTGGGTTGGAAGTCAGGCTGTCTCACCTTCATGCTGTGTGATTTTCCAGGTGGTCCATCTCCCGCTGCCTGTTTCCCCAGCTCTAATGACAAGCTCTCACCCCAGAAAGTTCTCTAAAGGATGATGAGCATTTATGAAAACAAAGGGCCTTGCATTAATTCATAGTTTTCCTTCAATATAGATGATTTTCTGAAGACCTACAATGTGCCAGGCATGATTTTAGGCGGTGGGGATCAAATAATGATTGAGACCCAGTCCCTACTCTCACAGAGACCACAAGGAAGGGTCCATGGCCTGAGAAAGAAGGACAGAGCAGAGCATGATGGCAGTGGACGCTGTTTTCTTTTCTACGGAGCGGTCAGAGCAGGCTTCTTGAAGGAAAGGACCTTTGAGCAGACGCCTCAAGGACAGGAGTGAGAAAGCTCTGTGGCTCTCTGTGACAGGAAATACACAGAAGAAAGAGCAAGTGCTTGCCTGTGACACAGGACTTTGGAGTTTACTCTGAATGATGGGACGTCATCCTGACATGAGCAGTGACTGCATCCAATTGACTTTAAATCCCTCTAGCCCGAGAACGGACTAGAGGAAGGCTTGAGACCTGTTGCGAGGCCACAGCAAGGCCAGGTGCCACATGATGGATGGCAGAGGCCGGGGAAGAGGTGGGAGGATGACATGACAGAGGAGGGGGAATAGATGGCATGTGCTGATGTGAATACACAGACCCCACCACTATTAGGATATCACTCTGCCAGCAACCTGAATTCTCCTTTCCGAGGCCCTGCAGCTCAACTGAAGAGATTCTGGCAGTCAAACACTTAAGCAGTGCAATTTGCAATTCATTCTCCAGTCCGTGACCAGAGGGCAAAGAGAAAAGAGGCACCTGATCACCCAGGTTTAACCCTCCGGCAGCGCAGTTCTAATTATGATGGTTTTGCATCATTTCAGATGGGGAAAAACACACGCAAAGAAGAGCTAATGCTAATCATGTGCTTGGATGATGAGATAGATATTGCTTTCCCTGTGTGGATCGATGACGATTTAATGAACTATCATCAGTAAATTTGGATGAAAATTAAGTGGCATTAATTTGCCACGGACTTCAGACCTTACTCATTCTTTTATGTATAAGATGTACTCCTTAACGGTATTGGAGCTTTTCATCTACAAGCCAGGAGGCTGCTTAGCATAGTGGGTAAGAGATCGGTCTGTGGAACTAGAATTCCTGGGTTCAAATCCTAGCTTGCATTAATCAGCTGTGTGATTCTGGGTAAATCACTGAGCTTCTCTGGGGCTCAGCACCCTCTCCTCTAAAGTGGAGGTAAGGTTTTAGTCACCTCAGAGGGCTCCTGAATTATGATATGTAAAATGTTTAGAACCAACTACACCTGGCACATTGCAGAAGCGTTTAATGTTTTTATGTATTACAAATGCTTTAAGCAAGGAGGAGTCTTATACATGCTTCCCAACTAAACCAGAAATTTCTCTCTTGCTTTATACTAAGCAAATTCAGCTGTGGAATCTCAACACCTACAACAAAAGCAATTCCTTCACTTTTTTTTTTTTTCCTACTAATCACTGCCTTCATTTCCCACAGGGTCCTATTCAGAATCACACTGCAAATGGATGGTTCCAACGTGGTCACAACAGTGGGATGTTGTGAGGTTTTATTTCCCCCTGTGTGTACATGTATGTATTGCTTGTACCATGGTTACAATCCTGGTACATAGTAAGTAATCAATGACTATTGTAACATTATTACTATCACTACCATGATTTTCATATTTCATTTTGCCTTTTAACATCTCTTTTTTATCTTTCTGAAGTTATGAAGAGTGACTACAAAGCTATATAATTAATTTTCTAATGTGACTTGCAGAGAAAGTTCAATTTATCCAGCTAGTATTTACTAAGACCTTACCACATGCCAGGTTCCCCATGACGTGCCAGGGATACAGAAGTGCGAGTTGGATATAGTCCTCCCCTCCAGGAATCCTAACATTTCATTACTTTATATTCAGATCCTAAAATTACTTAGTACCCTGACAAGAGCACTCTGTATACAAAGCACCACTTCTAATTCTGTTGCGATCAGTAAAAGCCACTGGAGAGCTGTGCTCAAGAGAAGCATCTCTGAGACCAAGTCTTCCTTTCCATCCTCCTCGGAAGTAGAAAAATGTCAGATTTGGGAGCTGCAATGGATCTTAGGGAAGACGGAGAAATCTGTTGCTTAGAAATCGGACTTTAAAAGAAGAAATTACTTAGAAATGAAAATAACTGTTGAGTTATAAACTTATTTCACTCTCAAGTTATATGTCACAGAATCAGAATGAGAAGGGACCACAAGGGCAGAAGCCTGAAACTGACTGCAATTCTGATTTTACATCAGCATTGCCAGTGCAGCTTCTTAAAAAAACAATACAGGTTCCTGCTCATCATGCACTGAAATTAAACTTCTGCAGGTACACGCTAGAGTTTGTTTTTTTCTTTTTTAAAAAAGAAACCCACCATACCCAGTGGCTTCTGATACTAGGGGATATCAGTAAAACACCACTGATGTATCATGTGACTTGCTTCTAGGTCAGGAATTGGCACAGATGCTACCTTTTTTCAGATGACTTGCCTAAGGTCACAAAGGGAATAAAGGCAGGAGTTGCAATTTAAACTCGCATTGTCTGACTCTCCAATCTTGTGGTCTTTCCCCTACACATCAATGAGGCCATTTTGGGGCATAAAATTAGAGTTAGCAGGGGTCACCCTAAAGATGAGCTAGTGCAAAATATCCGTTTTTTTGGATAAAGAAATGAGTCTCAGGGCAAGAGCTGTAACCCAGTCAGAGGCACAGAGGAGCTATGGGCACAGTTTGAACTGGAGGCGGGCTCCCGGAACCTTTAGTTCAGCTTTTTCCTCAGTACACTTTTTCTCTCTAAAGTAAAACACACATTCTCCACTTTCATAAAGTATTCCAAATTGTCTTTCAAAACAGAGTATTCTGACTCCACCCCAAATGAGATCTTCAAGTGTCATACCTCCTACTAGGTATAAATTAGCCAAATATACAAAATACACAGGGGGCACAGGTAGTTATGCTACATATAATATAATCCCCTTTAAAAAAAATTGTTTATTTATTTGGTTCTCCCAGACCAGGGATCGAACCCGTGTCCCCTGCATTGGCAGGTGTACTCCCAACCACTGCGCCACTAGGGAAGTCTGAATTTGTTACAATATTGCTTCTGTTTTATGTTTTGGTTTTTTGGCTGCGAGGCATGTGGGATCTTAGCTCCCTGACCAGGGATCCAACTCGTACCCCCTGCATTGGAAGGCAAAGTCTTAACCACTGGACCACCAGGGAAGTCCCACTCCCTCTTCTAAAGTAAAAAAAGCTTTATGGAACAAATTCTACATCTTTTGTAAATTCAAAAAAAAATATTCAAAACAATAGTAATCACCTTCTAGCATGATTTTCCAAACGCTTAAAAAAGCCTCTAGACTCACACTGGTGTCAGGTGATGGGCTGTCTGAATGCACATGCCATGTGAAAAATTAAGAAAAATAAAAGGCATTCTCCTTACTGGACAGCAGAGGGAGAAGGAGGAAAGGACTTACCATGGGAAGATGGGCAGCCAGGCACAGGAAGAAGGCGCTGCCCTTTAAGAACTTGAGTGACATCCGTAGGCACGGACATGTTTATAAAGAAGACACTTGCAAACAAATAGGTAATGGTCCCAGCTGCCAGGGCTATAGATAGACAGGCCCAGCAAGCGCAAGCCTGACCTAGGAAACTGTCTCTAGAAATTTACAAATGATATTTCAACCTCTGCTTACTTCCATTGGTGGGAGAGGGATTTAAAAAAAAAAAATGCTAAAAACCAAAATGCACCTGATTTCAACCAGAACAAAAATAAAAAATGAGCTTGGGAGTTAAGAGTGAAAACCAAAATACAAATGTAGCTAAGTTCTGCCCCAAAGTAGAAAAGACTAGTTCTTTAAAGCATAGAAAGCCCCACTTTTGAGATATGAATTCCTGAGAGTCAAGAAAGGTGTAGACTTAATGAGTTTATCAATCTGCTTACCAGGAGTTATGATGGAAATAAGATTCATTAGAAAGAATCAGTGGCCATTTACTTTCTCATTTAACCTAGCCGCTATCCTAAATGATCATCAAACCTTCTCATTTACACCCCCAGCATACAAGAGGAATGATTAAAATGCCAGCCCCAGTTCAAGTAACTGATATATGGCAGAAACAAATACATTTATATGCTTTCTAGAAAGATTAATAGTAGCTGGTGTTAGCTTGCCAAGTGCAGATGTACAAACTTTCTATCTGACACATAAATCAAACATAAGGCATATGGCATATTTTAAAGACTGCTGATGTTACAGTGATTTTAAATTACGCAGGTTCTGGAATAAACTATGTAGATGTTGACTAATGTGGCAATATATTCTGGATCTTATTAATTTAATGTTATAAAATATAATGGTGTTAACCAAAAGAAGGTCTTAGGAATTAAGAAGAGAAAATGTAAACATATTTGAAATCAAGGGGTATATTTTTATAACGAGTTGTTTGCTAATTTGGGCAAATTCATTACAATATGGCTCCAGTAACCACTGTAAGTTAGTAAATTACAATAAGATTTTACTTTTTGGTCTCCTTAAAAGTGAACTGAATGGAAAAGAAAAACTGAACAAAATGACAAAAGAAACGAAGGAGCAAATAAATGAAGAAGGAGAGCAGGGTGATTTGTGATGTCAAATGAGCAGTGGCTGAATCACAGATGCCCTGATGTACCAAGAACTATTTAAAAGTTTCCAAGTTGCCGGCCACTGAAACCAGCAATTGTGCAAAAATCAGTGGTGTTCAGAGTTAAGTAGGGCAGAGCACTAGACTGGAAACCAGAGAATCCAGGTGAACTTCTCAATCCTACTGTTGGTTGGTAGCTTCCTTTTCAGGGATGTGGTAAAAATGACATGAGAGGTGTGCGTAGGTTTGAAAAGTGCTTTGTAAACTGCTCACTTGTCTGTAAGTGCCAGGTACCATCATCCCCCACCCCCACCCTCTCCTCCTCATCCTTAACCTCAAGTCACTTCCTACTACATCTTGGTCACTGTTTAAAACAAAATTATCTGTGCAGTCAAGTGGTCTAGGTACAAGAAGAAACTTCAAAATTGTACTGGTAGAAATAACTTTTTAAAAAATAAAATCTGCAAACGGGTTTTACACCTGTTCAAGAAGGGTGGACTGAGCATTGTGATTCACACAGAGAGTTCTGAATTTTGGATTTCCTTCCCACAACCCCAATCATTTTGATCACAGGACACACAGCTTCACGAGAGCCCGAGGACATGGCTGTTGCGACATAAACAAGCTTTTCTGTCTCAGTGAAACCGAGAGGAAATAAAAGTCTGGGTCCTGATCTCTTTTCAGAGGGTCAGAATACTCTGTGCATGAAACACATCCTATTGGCAAGGGTCAAGGAAACGACCAAACTCAGGCCCATTGTGGGAGGTGATCAATCAAGATTAGTCACAAGTACAGACCCAGGAGCAAGACATTTCAACAGGCGGAAAATGTTTCTCAGTGTGAGGTCCTGGGAGTTCCGGGGGCGCAGAGGTGGGGGGTTGCTGGCAGGGGAAAGAAAGCCAACTGTCTCAGGATTTAGAATACCCCACTTCTCTGAGATCTTTAACCCCTTCATTAAAATGTGGGTATGCTGAGATGTTTTTAATACGATTGATGGAGCCGTTGTTGCTGCCAAGTATAAATAATCACATATCCATTCATTCATTCATTACCTATTCATTCATGAACACCTAGCGGGAGTCGGGTACTGTGTTAAGTACTGGGGATACAGCTGTCAACATGCAGAGGTGGGCTCTGGATTTATGGAGCTTATATTCGAATGAAAAAGAGAGAGTAAAGGGAACCCTCTTACACTGTTGGTGGGAATGTAAACTGGTAAAGCCACTATGGAGAACAGTATGCAGGTTCCTTAAAAAACTAAAAATAGAGCTACCATCTGATCCAGCAATCCCACTCCTGGGCATATATCTGGAGAAAACAATAATTCAAAAAGATACACGCACCCCAATGTTCACTGCAGTGCTATTTACGAAAGCCAGGACACGGAAGCAACCTAAATGCCCATCAACAGAGGAATGGATAAAGAAGATGTGGTACATATATACAATGGAATATTAGTCATTACAAAGAACGAAATAATGCCATTTGCAGCAACTTGGATGGACCTAGAGATTGTCACACTGAGTGAAGTCAGAGAAAGACAAATATCATATGATATCGCTGATATGTGGAATCTAAAAACAAAGGGTACAAATGAACTTATCTACAAAACAGAAATAGATTTACAGATGTAGAAAATAAACTTATGATTCCCGGGGGTAAGGTTGGGGGAGGGATAAATTGGAAGATTGGGATTGACATATACAGGCTACTATATATAAAGTAGATAACCAATAAGGACCTACAGTATAGCACAGGGAACTCTACTCAATACTCTGTAATGACCTATATGGGAAAAGAATCTAAAAAAGAGTGAATATATGTATATGTATAACAGATTCACTTTGCGGTACGCCTGAAACTGACATAACACTGTAAATCAACTATACTCCAATAAAAATTTTAAAAACTATACTCCAATAAAAAAAAAAGAAAAAGAGAGAGGAACAAAGAAAAATAAGTAAATATACAAAACAATGGCTTGTGATAATAATGATCATGATAAAAGCTATTAAGAAATTGGGTGATGCAGCAGAGATTACATAGGAGTGCTGGGGGCTACTTTAGATAAGTAATCAGAGAAGCCCTCTCTCAGCAGGAGCCCTGAATGAGGCCGAGCCAGCCAAGTGAAGAGCTGGGGAAAAGAGTCTTCCAAGCAGTGGAAACAGAAAGTGCAAAGGCCCTGAGACAGAAGGGCTTAGAGTAGTGAAGGCACTACAGAAAAGAACCCAGGTGGCCAAGCACAGCGAGGAAGGGAGAGGAGTGTGAGATGAGGCTGGAAGAGTGGCCGAGAGCCACGTTTTGCATGCACACTGTGTCGACCAGGTTCAGGAGACTTAAAGGATAAGGTTTTCAAAGCTTAATGGGTTTTAAAAGGCACAGTCTGATTTACATTTAAAGGTACTGAAACAGAGCAGGACCCTATGGTCCTCTCCCCGCCATGTCCTCCACCTGCCTTTTGTCTGTAGAAAAACTTTACTTAAAGAATAAGTTTAATCAGAGAAGTGAGAAAATGCAAAAGCTAAGGAAAACAGTCAAACAGAACCAAATAGTAACAGTTTAGTCATTAAGCAAAGTCAGGGACCTTTAGTTCCTTCTCAAGGGCTAAACATTCACAGCCGTATCCTTCGAGCAGGTCTGTAGATACTGAAACCCACACCAGGTGGAAGAAGTTAACTACATGATGACCAGACTGCAGCCGTGACAGAAGCTGCCACAATTCTGAGAACTGGTCTCAAAGAAATGGGAACAAACTGACCCTGGAACTGAAGACTAACTGTACCTGAAACCGTCAAGATGGCACTGATCAGACCACTGCATGACCAATTCCAAGATGACTGTCAGAGCTGACTGTGCTGTTCTGCATGTAACCCTCGCCCTCGGGCTATAAAAACTCTTGCCCACTGACTGTCTGCTGTGGGGGGAATTGGCCTTTGGACATGAGTCCACCCTCCCCCCAGGTTGCCTGCCTCTGAAATAAAACAAACTTCCCTTTCCACCAACCTTGCCTTTTTGTGAGCTTTTGAGTGGCAAGCAGCCAGTCCCCACTTTCAGTAACAGTATCACTGTAGCTGCATGTCCCTTTGTGTAAATACATAAAGCGTAAACACAACCTTCATTCTAAAGAGGTTAGCATTTAGAGAAATCAGAAGGCATTTTGAAGGCATTTCCCAATATTTAAATAAAAATGATCTTAAAGGAACAGACATTCAGAAAGCCCCAAATAGCTACCTGATAACCAGTAAGTACAACAATGGATTTGGGTTTAAAAACAATGAAAGATAATAAATCTACATACCTCCTCGTTGCACTAACAACGTGACCTCACTTCCCTTTGGACATTCGATCAGCATGTCCACAACTTGGTTGTGAGTCAGAGCTTGCACGTTCTTCTTATTAACTTCCACTATAAGATCCCCTTCCTTCAGGCCTCGGCACCTTGGACTGTCGACAATCTGTTTCACTCTTTGGCCGCCACCCCCAGGACTGTCCGCAATAGTAAAACCAAAGCCCATTGGCCCTTTGACTATATGAACAGTTATGAGTTCTGGCTGAGTGGCTATGGAGGAAGCCAAAGAGACAGTGTCATTGGGGTAACCATGGGAACCGTTTGAAGCCACATCTGCAGGGCTGCTTGGCCTGGCGTCCTTCATGCCATTGACTTTGCCTGTTTTACTACTGTGACTAGCCGGCGAGTCATAGGTCTCTTGCCCATTCACAATAATTGGCTCTTTATCCAAAATGGCCACAGAGGTCACTAAACTCGTGTTGGGGTCATCTGGGTCAAAAGGCAATGGATAACCTCGGCAGAGTTCAAGGTCCACGCTGGCACCGATGGGAATGGACTGGAAGATTTTCACAACTTGTGCATGCGTGTGTCCCAAAACACAGGTGTCGTTCACACTCACAATCACATCTCCTGCAAAAGAGGTGACGGTTAAAAAAACAGTGCCCAGAAAAGTTATATCAATTTTATACTATCAAATCTTACCAATACGAAGCTGAACTGAAACTGTTTGGGGGTAGTACCGTAAAGCACAAAGAGACTGCTTCTATTAGTTATTTTATGCTAATCAGGCATTTTTGTAGCATCTAGTGTCTTCCCTGCTAATGAGAATATAATGATCACTGAAAGAACACTGGAACTTTCTTCTGAAAAAAATTCTCACTATAAAAAACCAAGTTGAGAATTCATTTATTCAAATGGATCTACATTTTTAGTATGTAGATACTGCCTTACTGTACTCAACAGCACCCTAACAGTTCCCCAAAATGGGGAAAAGTTAAAATGATTCAAAGCTTTTCATTTATACCAGGGAATGCATTTACTTAGTGCAGGAACCTTGTTCATTCGCCAAGTTTCTAAAGGACACTTACAAACTTATGAAATCATGGTGTCATCTGGTCCTGACCACACAGGACCATGTGGTGTCTCATACCTGTTTCCATCTTGCCATCCAACGCGGCGGGACCATCTAGGACCAAGCTCTTGATCTGCAGAAACTCGTCAGGTTCATCCCCTCCAACGACCGTGAAGCCAAAGCCACGACTGCTTTTCCGCAGCTTCGTGTGAATGAATTTGCCTTTCAACTCTGAAGGGTTTCGTGTAAAAAAGGGTTTGCCTGGATTAAAACAAGAAATGTATAAGGAACATCACCAGGAGTGAAAAGATGAATTAAATAAGAAATGATAAGAACTTAGAGATAACTCTCCAAGCTCCTGTGCTGGGGCATGTGGGCACAAAGGTGTCCTAAGAAAGTCCTCTCTTGATTTCAGTACTAAGGGAGTTCCTAGGCCCCTTTGTGTAAGGAGGGGGCTAGGGTACATAGTGTGTCAGCACAAAGATCCAAAAGAAAATGTAAGAGAAGGATGACATTGGTGTCCCATCGTCTGACATGGATCCCTAGTTTTGTTTCATGTAGTTTGACAGCAAACTACATGAGGTCCTTCAGAGAAAGAGGAGTGGGTCTTTGCTTTGTGTCTTCTGTTTGGTCATAGTTTATATTTTCCAGTATGGCTTCCAATATATTGCCTTGCGCTTGGCTCCCACTTATAAAACCAATTAAGCAAAAACTTTAGCTTTTAGACAAAGAGAAAATTCATTCTGAAACTAAATAGATAATACTAGGAGACGTGGTACAGACACAAAGAATAACTTGATAAAAATGGAGAATCACTGTTTTAAAAATTAAAGAGTCATAACTCTACTCTGAATTGAATTCTAAACTTCACCTGATTTTTCCTGTTCATTTGCATCTTTTAACAATTTGTGGAATTGCCCAGATATGTCTGCTGCTAAAACTTAATGTTTAAAAAAAGTTTAGGACATGTGGCTTAGAATATTTAAGGAAAAAGAAAAAAACCTAAACTGAACAGTAATAAGAGCCAGATGGCTCCAAATTCAGTCGTCTTATTTAAAATAAATTAATAGATATACAGCTTCCAAACATGCTACCTACGGTTTTATTGAGTTTTCTTGATAACATTCACAAATAACATTTTGTACACAAACTCCAAATTTTATTTCGGGTTTGGGCATTTCTCTGTAATTGGGAAGCTCATTGGAATTTCCCTGATTATCCCCGGTAGTGAATGTCATTCTATGTTCAGACTCTTTCAACTCTCCTAATTATAATTCCCATCTCCCGCCCTTGCCACAGCTTCTCCATCTGCCCTATTTCTTTTCTATCAAAAATGTTATACAAATAAATAAATAAATAAAAATTAGAAAAATAAAAAAAACAAACAGGAGAAAAAATCTCCATGTCTCCATATACCCCTGCACTAGGAGGCTGGCACCCAGGAAGGAAAGTTATTTTTGGTTAGCTGTATCTTTTTTAAAAGGTCTCTGGTCACACATACAATCTTTAATTGCACATTTCAAAAGTTTCTGGCTCTTAAGAAGGCTGTTTTAAATTTCCTGGAGTCACAGGTCTGCTCACTAACCTCCTCCTCTCTAGAGCAGTCCCAAGGCTGGTGGGAAGCATGACAAACTACAGCCCTGTCACCGTGGCTAATGAAAGGCGAGACCTAGTAGGATTCACCATGCGAAGTCGTCTGCCAGAGCACCAGGGAGGTGATGTCAAGTGCAGCCAGGGCTTGTACTGAGACAGTTACTTTGGTAATTACTAGATGGAAAATTGAGGACTGTTGAGATAACCCCCAAATTTTCCTTTTCGGGATATGTGAATAGCAGACATTCTTGAGGTAGAGGCTAATAGGGAGAGCTCGAGGGGAAATGTATTTCACTTATGCAAAGACATCAATAGCGATCACCTTCTCAGTGAGGCTTTCTCTGTCCACCGTATTAAAAACTGCAATACCTCCTTCAACATTCACAATCCCCCTTACCTGCTTTATTTTTGTTATTAGTATTTATCACCATCCCACACAGTACACATCTTACTTATTGGTTGGGGGTTTTGTCTCCCTCTCCGCAGCCCCTTGCAGGAGGGGCACTGCACATGCCCAGACATACAACACTAGAATGGAAACCCCATGAGGACTTCTGCTTGTATATCCAGCGTGTAGAACGCGGCCTGTTTCATTGTATGTGCTCCAAAAATGTGTGTTGAATGAATGAACGAACAACAGCACAAAGAAATGAGATTTAACGTGTCTTTGAGAAGGCGGAAAGAGGTGGTTGAGTGTGTAAGTTTTCCACCCTGATTATAGGCAAAGTTAGAAAATGTAAAAATGTGTCTGGCAGATTATCTGAATGAAATGTTTTAAAGCCATTAGCATATTTTGAGCTCAGAATGTTTTCAGCTTAAAAGAGACATGAAGAAGACTTTGAAATTACACCACTGACTTCCTGTTTCAACACTTAACTAGGGAGGGAAGATCAGAGGGTTTCACATTTATGCACGTTTTATTACGTTTTATGTATGGGTAGATCATCAGTTACTGTAGTTTTGGAAAAGAAGTGCTTTTCTACCCACAAGCAGTGGAATGTGGAGCTCTCTGCTGCAGCCCTGTGGCACGTGTCATTTTCTAAGAGATGCTAATCTCTTTACTAGTCACCACTTGTAGATGAGGTTATGTGTGAGGATCACCTGGGCAGCCTTTTAAAGATGTACTCATTTCTAGGGGCTGCCTTGGACTCAGTGAATCAGGATCTTCTGGGTCTCGGCCCAAACATCTACTCCTGAATAACCCATAGGTGCTTGCTTCTCTGCCAAGCTGCACTATTCTTGGTAATACTGTTTGAATACCCTACACCAGTGCTGTCCAGGAGCACGTCCTGTGACGCAGGAAATGCTCTGTATCTGCACCGTCCAATATGGCAGCTGCTGGTCACACGCAGCTCTTGAGCCCTTGAAACATGGCTAGTGGAATCGAGGAACTGAGTTTTTGAGTTTTTAATTGTAATCAACTTGAATTTAACTGGTATCATGTAGCCAGTAGCAGCCAAACTGGAGGGCACACATTGAGACTATGCAATGAGGTATCCCACAAAAAACAACAACAAAAAGGTGTTAGCCAAAAGTTAAACTGTTCCTAATGACAGCTAGGGTTCAAATCTGTGCTCTGCTACTTCCTGGCTGTGTCGCTTTGGGCAAGTTACTAAACCTCTCTCTGCCTGAGTGTCGGATGCGTAAGTGGAGGTAATGAGGGTACCAACCTCACCATTCACATGATGGTTGTAAGGAAGAACTGTGGACAGATAACATAGGTAAAGTGCTTAGGGAGGTGGCTGCTGCATAAAAGAGCTCAATAAATGTAGGCTATTATTTTGATGATGGTGGTGGTGAAGTGGGTGGGGTAAACGGGCGGCTACAAAAATCTCTCTCTGAGCATAAGGTGGAAGATGGAGAGATTTCCCAAGAGTGTATCTCTTTAAAATTATCATTTGCTGGGATGAGAAGTACACTCTTGATCAGAAGCAAGTTTAGTTGAGCAGTGAACTTAGCAAAATTAATACCAAACAATCTAACCCTATTAGCTATATAGCTTCTTCCTGAGAGTACCGTCAGGAACGTAGACCGGAATGCTTAACCAGCAGCCAGGGAACTCAGAGTTGTAACCTATGCTGATAATATCCAATTTAATGTTTCTCACAATTGCAGCTTGGAGTCAAAGGGTATGGATTTAAACTGGCTTCTGTATCCATTATATTCCGAAGACATGACTATATTTAAAAGACAAGAATCAATGTAGAGACTATGGAGTAGAAGGGTTTTAAGAATAATGACTAGTTCCCACAGGGAGTTCAGTGAGCCTCTCCCAAACCCTAACCACTATGGGACCCTAGAGGACTAAAGAAAAAAAGAAAAAAGAAAAGGAAAAAAAGGCCTAAAATAAGAGACGAATCTGAGATAAAAGTTCCTAATAGAGATCAATTCCATCTGGACTTTTAACTCAGCTGGTACACTAAGCATTTGGCACCCAGAACCTGAAACTTTAAAGCTTTAATTGATTTAATCTCTAAGACAATTCTTTAAGGAAGCTAGGCTGGTTATCACGGATGTACATACGTTGTTTCACACAATAATAAATTTAGCAGAGGCGATTAGGTCTAGTTCGGGGTATCCCACAGTGGGGGAAAAAAAAACAGTCTCCTGCCTCCATAGGATTTAAAGTCTGAAGAGGAAACTGTTGTTTGATAATTGAACACAAATAAACACTAATTATCAACAGTTAAATTCTATAAATAAGAAGTTTAAGATGGGAAGAGTGAATAAGACAGGGGAATCCAGCAAAAACCTTAGATGAGTAGAAGTTAGCAAAGCAAAGAGTGGGAGGAAAAGACAGCTGCAAACAGGGAACAGCATATGCAAAGGCCCTGATGTGGTCCATAGTTTCGCTGATTTAAGGAATTGAAAAGAGGTTCAAGGAACTGAAAAGTTAGTGTAGCTAACTTACCATGAGCAGGAAAATAAGACAACATGAGGCTGCAGAGGAATTTCATATTTAAAAAAATACAACGCAGGCCACAATCATGTTGATATGAATTAATATGTCATTATCTTCTATGTTCTATCTGTATTAAAACCATTAACACCATAGAAAAGTATGAAATTATTTTATATAAGTTGATATTAATACCAATCTCATGACAATATCAGCTAAAAGGGAAACAATTTTTCTTATAAAAATTATAAAGGAGGAATGAATATTAGGGAAAAGAGTTATTCTACTTATCTTTTAATGTCTAACACAATTATTTATTTCTTTTAAAATGTAGAGAGAAGGAACACAAATTTTACAGTTTTTTTAAAGGGTTCTGTAACACAAACTCCCCAACACTATCAAATATGATGCTTGTTCTATTTTTCTTATTTAAAAGAAAAAAACTAAACAAAAAACCCCAAAACCTTTTCTATCCCTTAAGAGTAATGAGGCCTGAAAGTAGCAAGATTCTGGAGCTTCCAATTTTCAAAACTGAATCTCTGTAGGGGATGCATACTACTTGTGAATGTAAATAAGTGAGACGCAATGAAGCGATGTAAAACATGCATAAATGCCAAAACTGCAGCAAGAATAGAGGTTAGAGTTTAAAACACAATAATATCAAACCATTTTACATTTACAAGAAAATCTTAGTCAAAAGCAAATACGTTGACTAGAATCTTGAAATATCTAGTGCTGAATTTTCAGTGTATCTTACTTAACACAATATTAAATATCTGTGGTCTCTAAATCAAGGATTCACAACTCTAAGATGATTTTGCCCCCCCAGGGACATTTGGCAATATCTGGGGACCTGTTTGTCACAAAGTGGGAGGGATTCTCCTGGCACCTAGTGGGTAGAGGCCAGGAACGCTGCTCAGTGTCCTACAATACATACAGGACAGCCCACAACAAAGAACTGTCTAGGAACAATTCTTTGGAATGACTTGGGAGTTACAAGATTCCACTCTTTAAAGGTTCTTCAAAAAAATTAAAAATTTGAGCCAAATTAGGATGCAATTATAATAACACTTTACCCTGAAGTGGAGCTTCTCTGGCCTGCTCCGGATTGCTTGGGGGGTGGTTTGGAATAATAGGAGGCACAAGCGATGAATGATCTTCTGTCCATTCTACAAGAAGACAAGAAACAGTTTGCTGTTTTTCCTTCCAATTGCTTACTTAAGATTACTTACTTAGGTCGACGTACTTAGGATTCACCTTCTTCTTCATTATAAAACTTAATTATAAAACTACCCAAACCTATAAAACCAGAAGCAGAGAGCTTCGATTGAAAAGAAACTGGTATCTGACCCCACTCTATGTTAAGGATAATAAGGTCTCTCCGTGTGTGTGTGTGTGTGTGTGTGTGTGTGCGCGCGTGCACTTGTGTTCCTGTCTCTTTCTCCTAAGATCTTTGAGGACAGAAATACAACCAATAAAAATACAACTAATAAAATCTCCAGCTCTCTCTGGCTGGAGAGTACAAAGTGAGACCAAGTAAAAAATATCAGGAAAGATATAGAGTCAACTAAAGCTGGCCCAATATGGGAGAAACTTCTCTAATGCAATTTAGACCTAGGCTGGGCTGCTGAAGCCTGCTTGTCTTGGGTAGTGAAGGTGGATTTTAGCAGTTTGCTAAGGTGCTATCCCCTATCATCTCTCAAACCCAAATGGGACCCATTACTAAAACTCCTGAGTCCTGACTAAGTCGTACTCACTTTGGAGGTCCAGAAATAACCCACTATGAGTGACCCTTGAGATCTACCCCAAAGTCACTTTTCCAGCTAAGCAAACATAGTCAGTTGTACATGTACACTCAATTTAAACACTCATATTTAAATTGTACACTCCCATTCCCCAAACTCATAAAAAAAATTAAAAAAAATTTTAAATAGAAAGAGATTAAGGTAGAAAGGAGACCTTTTCCATGGGTGAGTATACTCACACACACACAAACACATACAAACACGCTCTCTCTAAAATATAGTCTATGGCAGTGGTTGCCAAACTATGGCTTACAGGCCAAATTGGTCGCAATGTCTATTTTTGTAAAGCTTGTAAGCCAAGAATGGTTTCTACATATTTAAATGATTGAAAAAAATCTAAAAAGAATATTTTGTAACACATGAAAATTACATGAGGTTCAAATTTTAGTGCTCACACATAATGTTTTACTGAAACACAGCCATGTCCACTTGTTTACATATAGTCTGTAGCTGTTTTCATACCATAGGGGCAGAGATAAGTAGTTTTAATAGAGATTGTATGAAGAGCAAAGCCTAAAGTATTTATTATATGGCCATTTACAGAAAAAGTTTGCCAACTTCCATGCTATGGTCTATATTTATTATATTCAATATTATAATAAGAGAAGTATTATACTTGATATTCATATACCTGATATTCACATATTACATTGAAGGGGTACTAAGCCTATTATTTTTAAAGATTGCAATGAAAAATGAGGAAAAACCTAAGCATCTATTAATAAATAGATGGCTAAATGAAGCGCAGAGATTCATAAAAGGGAATATTATGCAGTCATTAAAAATTACAAGGTAGGAAACCTTCAAGATGGCAGAGGAGTAAGACATGGAGATCACCTTCCTCCCCACAAATACAAGAGAAATACATCTACATGTGGAACAACTCCTACAGAACACCTACTGAACGCTGGCAGAAGACCTCAGACCTCCCAAAAGGCAAGAAACTTCCCACGTACCTGGGTAGGGCAAAAGAAAAAAGAAAAAACAGAGACAAAAGAATAGGGACGGGACCTGCACCTCTGGGAGGGAGCTGTGAAGGAGGAAAAGTTTCCACACACTAGGAAGCCCCTTCACTGGCGGAGACAGGGGGGTGGCAGGGGGGAAGTTTCGGAGCCACAGAGGAGAGTGCAGCAACAGGGGTGCAGAGGGCAAAGGGGAGACATTCCTGCACAGAGGATGGGTGCCAACCAGCACTCACCAGCCTGAGGCTGGTCTGCTCACCCGCTGGGGCGGGCGGGGGCTGGGAGCTGAGGCTTGGGCTTCTGAGGTCGGATCCCAGGGAGAGGACTGGGGTTGGCTGCGTGACCAGGAGGGAGTCCGGGAAAAAGTCTGGGCTTGCCTAAGAGGCAAGAGACCATTGTTTCAGGGAGCGCGAGGAGAGGGGATTCAGAGCACTGCCTAAACGAGCTCCAGAGATGGGCGCGAGCCGCGGCTACCAGCGCAGACAACAGAGATGGGCATGAGACGCTAAGGCTGCTGCTGCCACCACCAAGAAGCCTGTGTGCGAGCACAGGTCACTCTCCACACCGCCCCTCCTGGGAGCCTGTGCAGCCCGCCACTGCCAGGGTCCCGTGATCCAGGGACAACTTCCATGGGAGAACGCACTGCGCGCCTCAGGCTGTTGCAATGTCATGCTGGTCTCAGCTGCCGCAGGCTCGCACCACATTCCCTACCCCTCCCTCCCCCCAGCCTGAGTGAGCCAGAGTCCCCTAATCAGCTGCTCCTTTAACCCCGTTCTGTTTGGGCGGAGAACAGACGCCCTCAGGCAACCTACACGCAGAGGCAGGGCCAAATCCAAAGCTGAGCCCCAGGAGCTGTGTGAACAAAGAAGAGAAGGGAAATCTCTCCCAGCAGCGTCAGAAGCAGTGGATTAAATCTCCACAATCAACTTGATGTACCCTGCATCTCTGGAATACCTGAATAGACAACAAATCATCCCAAAATCGAGGTGGTGGACTTTGGGAGCAACTGTAGACTTGGGGTTTGCTTTCTGCATCTAATTTGTTTCTGGTTTTATGTTTATCGTAGTTTAGTATTTAGAGTTTATTATCATTGGTAGATTCGTTTATTGATTTGGTAGCTCTCTTCCTTTTTTTTAAAATATATATAGATATCTTTTTTTTTTCCTTTTTTACTTTTTGTGAGTGTATATGTGTATGCTTCTTTGTGTGATTTTGTCTGTATAGCTTTGCTTTTACCATTTGTCCTAGGGTTCTGTCTGTCCTTTTTTTTTTTTTAGTATAGTTTTTAGCACTTGTTATCATTGATGGATTTGTTTTTTTGGTTTGGTTGCTCTCTTCTTTCTTTCTTCCTTTTTTTAAATTACTTTTTTTTTTTTAATAAAAATTTTTTTTTAATTTTATTAACTTTTCTTTTCCTCCCTCCCTCCCTCCCTTCCTTCCTTCTTTCTTTCTTTCTTTTTTTTCCTCCCTTTTCTTCTGAGCCGTGTGGCTGACAGGGTCTTGGTACTCCAGCCGGGTGTCAGGCCTGTGCCTCTGAGGTGGGAGAGCCGAGTTCAGGACATTGGTCCACCAGAGACCTCCCAGCTCTGCGTAATATCAAATGGCGAAAGCTCTCCCAGAGATCTCCATCTCAATGCTAAGACCCAGCTCCACTCAACGACCAGCAAGCTACAGTGCTGGACACCCTATGCCAAACAACTAGCAAGACAGGAACACAACCACATCCATTAGCAGAGAGGCTGCCTAAAATCATAATAAGGTCACAGACACCCCAAAACACACCACTGGACGTGGTCCTGCCCACCAGAAAGATCCAGCCTCATCCACAGAACACAGGCACCAGTCCCCTCCACCAGGAAGCCTACACAACCCAATGAACGAACCTTAGCCACTGGGGGCAGACACCAAAAACAACGGGAACTATGAACCTGCAGTCTGTGAAAAGAAGACCCCAAACACAGTAAGTTAAGCAAAATGAGAAGACAGAGAAATACACAGCAGATGAAGGAGCAAGGTGAAAACCCACCAGACCAAACAAATGAAGAGGAAATAGGCAGTCTACCTGAAAAAGAATTCAGAGTAATGATAGTAAAGATGATTCAAGATCTTGGAAATAGAATGGAGAAAATACAAGAAACATTTAGCAAGGACCTAAAAGAACGAAAGAGCCAACAATGATGAACACCACAATAAATGAAATTAAAAATTCTCTAGAAAGAATCAATAGCAGAATAACTGAGGCAGAACAACGGATAAGTGACCTGGAAGATAAAATGATACAAACACAAAGATGATACAAACACATGGAGAGATATACCATGTTCTTGGAATGGAAGAATCAACATTGTGAAAATGACTACACTACCCAAAGCAATCTACAGATTCAAAGCAATCCCTATCAAACTACCAACGGCATTTTTCACAGAACTAGAACAAAAAATTTCACACTTTGTATGGAAACACGAAAGACCCCGAATAGCCAAAGCAATTTCTTGAGAAAGAAAAACGGAGCTGGAGGAATCAGGCTCCCGGTCTTCAGCCTATACTACAAAGCTACAGTAATCAAGACAGTATGGTACTGGCACAAAAACAGAAATATAGATCAATGGAACAGGATAGAAAGCCCAGAGATAAACCCACGCACATATGGTCACCTTATCTTTGATAAAGGAGGCAAGAATATACAATGGAGAAAAGACAGCCTCTTAAATAACGGGTGCTGGGAAAACTGGACAGCTACATGTAAAAGAATGAAATTAGAACACTCCCTAACACCATACACGAAAATAAACTCAAAATGGATTAAAGACCTAAATGTAAGGCCAGACACTATCAAACTCTTAGAGGAAAACATAGGCAGAACACTCTAAATCACAGCAAGATCCTTTTTGACCCACCTCCTAGAGAAATGGAAATAAAAACAAAAATAAACAAATGGGACCTAATGAAACTTAAAATCTTTTGCACAGCAAAGGAAACCATAAACAAGACGAAAAGACAACCCTCAGAATGGGAGAAAATATTTGCAAATGAAGCAACTGACAAAGGATTAATCTGCAAAATTTACAAGCAGCTCATGCAGCTCAATATCAAAAAAACAAACAACTCAATCCAAAAATGGGCAGAAGACCTAAATAGACATTTCTCCAAAGAAGATATACAGATTGCCAACAAACACATGAAAGAATGCTCAACATCACTAGTCATTAGAGAAATGCAAATCAAAACTACAATGAGGTATCACCTCACACTGGTCAGAATGGCCATCATCAAAATATCTACAAACAATAAATGCTGGGGAGGGTGTGGAGAAAAGGGAACCCTCTTGCACTGTTGGTGGGAATGTAAATTGATACAGCCACTATGGAGAACAGTATGGAGGTTCCTTAAAAAGCTAAAAATAGAACTACCATATGACCCAGCAATCCCACTACTGGGCATATACCCTGAGAAAACCATAATTCAAAAAGAGTCATGTACCACAATGTTCATGGCAGCACTATTTACAATAGCCAGGACATGGAAGCAACCTAAGTGTCCATCGACAGATGAATGGATAAAGAAGAAGCGGCACATATATACAATGGAATATTACTCAACCATAAAAAGAAACGAAACTGAGTTATTTGTAGTGAGGTGGATGGACCTAGAGACTGTCATACAGAGTGAAGTAAGTCAGAAAGAGAAAAACAAATACTGTATGCTAACACATATATATGGAATCTAAAAAAAAAAAGAATGGTTCTGAAGTACCTAGGGGCAGGACAGGAATAAAGACGCAGATGTAGAGAATGTACTTGGGGACCCGGGGAGGGGGAAGGGTAACTGGGATGAAGTGAGAGAGTGGCATGGACATGTATACACTACCAAATGTAAAATAGATAGCTAGTGGGAAGCAGCCGCATAGCACAGGGAGATCAGCTCAGTGTTTTGTGACCACTTTGAGGGATGGGATAGAGAGGGTGGGAGGGCGATGCAAGAGGGAGGGGATATGGTGATATATGTATACATATAGCTGATTCACTTTGTTATAAAGCAGAAACTAACACACCACTGTAAAGCAATTATACTCCAATAAAGATGTTTAAAAAAAAGAATTACAAGGTAAATCTATATTAAGTAGCATTGAAATTTGTGCAAGAAATATATTTAAGTGACAAAAACAGGTCACAAAACTAATACATATACAAATACATAATATATTAATATATATAAATTATGGTCTACTTTTTGTAAAAAGATGCATATTTGTACATCCCCAGAAAATTTCTGCACAGTGTTTATTGCTGAGAATGGGATGGGAGCCAGTATGGCCTCCACTGGCTTAAATGGAGAACTTAAATGTTCTCCACTCCTGAATTGTTCATATTTTTGTGAAGAGCGTGAACTAACTTGTAATTTTTTAAAAGCACTGAAAACTACCAGCGTTTTCTGATTCTTATATGTAATGTTCCTAAAAGTAAAAGTTAGTTTCACACCCAGGACCTCCTCTTAAAGTGCTAAAAGTGGTTTGGATTTAGATACCAGGTGCTGTGCAAAAGCTACTGGGCACAAGGTAGTTCTTTCACCATCAGAACTCTTCTCCAATCTAACGGCAGCCCCTTTCTAAATTAGAGTGGAGATTGGGTGCTTTTAAATTGGGCCCCCCACTGTAGCTGTCCGGGTTCAGGGTATGGAATCTAGCAGAGGCTCTGCATTACTCCCCACCCTTCCAGGACATCAAGTCCCCAGCACCGCAAAGGACGTGATGCTCGTGGCCAGCTCTGACCACACGGGGGTGTCAGTGCCCAGGCTTTGCCCGGAGCTCCTTGGCCCGCAGATCAGGGGAAAGCGAACCTTCTGGCTGTTGCTGCTGCGGCTGCTGTTGCTCCAGCTGCTTCTTCCGTTTGGCTTCTAGAACTGGGTTCTCATATTGGGTCTTCCTGTTGATGTGGCTGGAGCAGAAGGCAGATTGCATTCAGTTAGGAAACACTGCACCCCACAAGCAAAAGCCAATCAGTCCAAGTCCCTCGATTAGACCTGAGCAAAGCAGGTGGTCTGAGATGTTGAGCATCTTGTGTCAAAAAGCACAGTTAGGAAGATAACAATAAAATAAAAACAAAAATGAATGGTTTCCAGATACTGACTGCTTATTTGTACCAAGCACTGTGCTACCAGCTTCACATGCATTTTATTTTAAAAATCTTCAATAAATGCTACGATAGAGGTTCTATTTTTATTCCTATTTTATGGAAAAGGAAAGGAAGTTTCTGAGCAGTTAAGAAACAGCTCACCTAACAAAACAGAACTAGTCAACAGTAAAGAGGATTCAAGCTCAGACTGGCCTGCTTTCAAGTCCCAGGATTATAACCACCGACTCTGCCAAATGCCCAAGGAATCACGTGACAGGAGGGTGTTTCTTTAATTCACCAAGAAGTCGGTTATAGAATTATTTTAAAAGGAGATTAAAGTGAAGATGTGGTGTTGTCTGTAATGAGTAATGCCAGAAATTCTGTGTAACTTTCTACAGTAAAGTTCATGGAAGCATAAGCATTTCCCAAACGATCAAGTTAAAAGAAGGACTCTACCAACATCTGTCAACTATTCTGATCAATAGGCATGGAGTCAGGATTCAAAGGATAAGCCTTAGGCAAAAAGACTCCAAATGCAGCTAACCTAAGCAAATGTGATGTGTTCGAAGTGACAAAGACACAGATACTTCAGATGGCTCCAAAACTAATAAGGCCAAGGCAAGATAAAAATACACAAACACATACACAAGCATATATATAAATCCAAATGCATATTTTTTTGCCATCACCTTATTTAGTGTATGTATATGTACATACACACATAGTACACAAACACACAGACACACAAGCATAAACATATTCCTATCTTTCTTCCTTCATCAAAATAATACTTCCTAAGAAGTTTGAAAATATTCCTATTATGTGATTATTTAGAACTCAAAATATTTTTTCAAGCCAGGCTTTATTTTTTAAAGACAGGCTTGTCAAGTAGGGTGGATAGACTGACTACCCTTAATTCCTATTATAGGACTACTTGTTTATTTCCTAATTCTGGCAGGCAATTTCATGCTAAGATATAGTCTAACATTCACAGGCACATGGGTCTGAGAAGACAGGGAGGAGAAATGTATGGTAAGGTAACAACTCGCCCCTCATTCCAAGTCTCTTTATCCATCAAAGCTGCAGTCATCTATTCTTTTTCTCTTTTGATGCACAAGTTATTTGAGGGAGAACTCAAAACGAGCCCCAATTAGACAGGAGCTCCACTGTATATCTGTGAGAAAAAGGATCTGTAGGGCACAGAGAGGAATTTTATGAGGGTCAGAGAAACAACTAAGATCACCTTTCTTTTTCTTTTATATTTTTTAAAATTAAAAATTTTTTATTGAAGTATAGTTGATTTACAGTGTTGTGCTAATTACTGCTGTACATCAAAGTGATTTGGTTATACATACATACATATATATATAAAATATATATATATATATATATACACACACATACACATTCTTTTTTAAAAAAATGTTCTTTTCCATCATGGTTTATCACAGGACACTGAACACAGTTCTCTGTGCCATACAGTAACTTTGCTGCTATCCATTCCATATGTAAAAGGCTACATCTGCTCACCCCAGCCTCCTACTCCATCCCTCCCCCAATCCCCTCCCCCTTGGTAACCACCACTCTGCTCTCTATGTCTGTGATTCTGTTTCTGTTTCATAGGTAGGTTCATTTGTGTCATATTTTAGATTCCACATATAAGTAATATCATATGGTATCTGTCTTTCTCTTTCTGACTTACTTCACTTAGCATGATAATCTCTAGATGCATCATGTTGCTGCAAATGGCATTCAAGTTTGCCTTTCTAATGTCCCCAATCCCCAATCTTTCTGTTAGGTAAAGAGGTGGCAATGCAAGTATTGACCAAGGACACTTGCTATACTGAACTTGTAATTTTTTACAATAAGATGCTGAGCATTTTATGGCCTGGCATTGTTGCATCATACGTTTCTATCACCAGGGTATTATATGAATAACTTTTCATTGCCAGCAGCATGAGTGATAGAAAGCATTCCATGTTATCTTCATTGTGGCAGGTAGGATTTTGATGACAGAACATTTATATGGCATGTGTTTCTTTTGTAAGATCTTTTATTATTTATTACTCATCTTTCTCAGAGGAAATGATGTAAAACATTTTTTCAATGTTTATCCACTTAGGTTTCTTTTATTTTCTTTGAGTATCATGCTACCAATATATGGTTGTGATGAAAGGACCAAGTGTATGCCTCTTGCTAGAATAAGGTACATGGTAGAGAGGTAGTGATGAGGGTTTGAGACTCTTAGAAATGGAACACAGGAGCCACAGGTATGGTAAAGGCAAAGAGGCTTACACAGTCTTGCCACTTAGGCTAGTTCTCAATTTCCTTCTTAATTGCGGCAGTATTTCATATATTATTTAGATCTGTCTGACTCTTCGGGGAAGTCTGAATGAATAAATAAATGATTACTGAGAACTTCAGACTTAAGCAGGTCAAGAAATAGGCAAAACTGATTCTTTTCCTGAAGATAAACAACCCATACTCAGTGTACTGACTCCTTGCTTTTCTAATTCATTCAGCTAATACTTATTATTCAGTACCTGCCACAGGCCAGGACTATGTTGGGCTTTGGTAATACAGTGATAAACAGAAGACATGAATACTGCCCTGATGAATTTTATAATATAATTTATCATCATTAGATTTGCTGAATATTTTTTCATTATAAAATTATGTTACTATTATTATTCTGTTTGTACCTTATCACAATGGCAAACTGTTCAGCATAAATGTACATAAATTACAGAACGGTGCAAACTCAAATGTTTCAACAGGCACTTACTCTACATAGTAGATACCATAGACAGGGTCATCAATCTTTTCCCAACCAGCAGGCAGTTCTGAAAAAGAAAAGAACATTTAGAGCAAGAAGAGCATATTCTTGAAGAACCTAAGGATTTTCAACACCTGGGTTAGGCAGAAAAAGAAAGACCCATAAAATAATGCCTTAAGTCCAATTAAAACTGCGTATCCTAACCAAAAAAAAAAGAGTGAGAATTATTTTATTGGTGTAATTTTCTACACGAAGAGCAACTGTTTCCTGATATTTTGCACAAGCAGATGAAACTTAAGGTGCCTTCATTCTAAATCAACTATTAAATGATATTTTAATGGAAATACAGTTAAGTTTTGCCTCGAACGCCTAGTTCCTATTTTAAATATTTGCAATTTTCTCATTTTATTGCTAGACTACCTTATTACACAAGCAAAAATGGATGAATGTTTCCTTTCATTTTCAATACAATAGGGCCGTTTCTGCTCTCCCCGGAATAAATTAAAATTTGCATCTTATTTTCTCCTTGTTCCTAATTAAAATGCTATCGAGTAAATAAAAATGGCCACCTGGAGTTGGATTTTTGAATTGCACACATCTATCACTCAATTGCTATATCTGAACAGGACCATCTTCACCGGGGCTGTGCCTATGAAAGCAGAAACACAGGTCCTGCTCTCCAAGACTCACTACCTAAGGGGGTAGACTTTATTCCTTTAAATGTGGTGGTAAAATGGCATTGGGGATATGTGTGCCTTTCTGAAAACTCAACTGTGCTCTACCGAACTTCATAAGGTTTCATATCAAATGTTGCAACTTCATTAACTAGGTAATAGTGGGTTCTGTCATAATAAGAACCTACTGTGAAAAAGCCCACTGCACCAGATAATTTGGTGAAAGAAGCAACTACATTGTATTTTGTGTCATTAAACAATTCTTCAGGCAGAGCAGCAATTCTCCTTAAATTTCTTTCCTTTTTTTTTTTTTTTTTTGGTTCAAGGTAAGAAATGGAGTCATGTGCACGTGCACATATACACACACATACACACACACACACACAGGCTAATTACTTAAAGTTTATGTTTTGCTCAGATTTGGCTGCACATCAAGAGACATTAATTTCATGGTTTTTGCTCCACATGTTATTTGTTTTCAAACAAAGAGACAGGTTCCCCCCTTTGCTTCCTTTTTTTAAACAAAACAAAACAAAACACTTCACAGGTTTTAAGGAAGTCTTTGAATTCTGGGAGACTTAAGCTACTAAAATGCAAGGCAGGGCCAATGTGCAGATGTTGATATAACTTGGCATTTTTATACACAGCATCTTGCGGACTGATGCAAATCAAATAAATGCCTGGGAAATGGTTTCCCCTTACAATGCTGGAAATTACCATTTAAATGCAAACGAACCAGAAAAACATTTCCAAAGAGTCGGGAAATCAGAAGATTAGGAAAATGCAAATTGGTGCCCACGCATATGCTTGTGTTGCCATGGGGCAGAAGAGTGAGTGGGTGTGAGGGGACCACATCATGTTTAACCAAACTTCTTTTCAAAATCTGCAACCTTAATATATGGCCTGATTATCTTTAGATAAAATAGGGAAAAAAATTAAGAATTCAATTCATTCCATTATTTGTCAAACATTTATTTAGTGCCTACTGTCTGCCTGAAGGTATGCTAGGTGCCAGGTACACAAAGATAATTACAAGTGCACCGGTTGGGCAGACAATTCACACATCACACGGTAAGTGCTTTGATGGAGGTCCAAGGAGGCTACAAGATAAGAAGCCACCTCTGACTTTGCCCTGTCACCTACTCAACAATTTACATGCTAGAGTTAAGACATGAGGTCGGTCAACTGGTATTTCTGGACGTTTGTAAATTTAAACACATCTTCTGGGACAGATTAGCAAACTCCAGAAATGTTCCAGTTTTTCAAGCTAAAACTCATTTAAAATTGAAAAGATAGATTTCTCACTTCCCATGTAGTGATTAACTTAATAATAGGAATTAATCTCTGAAAGCTTAAAATAGAAACGGGTCATCGATTTAAAAACAGAAGATGTTTGTCTTCCAATGTGCCATTTGGTTCTAAAAAGTTGAAAATGGCAGAAAATACTGAAGCCCAGAAAATGATGGCGTTACAATTTTTTTTTTTTCTAAAGTACTCTAAAGATACATAGAGAGCCACACCCCCATGTCTAACAACTGTCAGACATCAGAACAGTCTGTACAAGATGTCACCGAGATTTCAGGTGGCTCAGACCCTTTTGGGATTGTCCAGATCTTGGTTTGAACCTTACCCCTAATGTTTTTGTTTTTGTTTTTTTAACATCTTTATTGGAGTATAATTGCTTTACAATGGTGTGTTAGTTTCTGCTTTATAACAAAGTGAATCAGCTATACATATACATATATCCCCATATCTCTTCCCTCTTAGCCCTAATGGTTTATCAGTCTAGTGTTTGGCTAGTTAACATCTCGAAACCACATCTTTGTCCTGGATTTACCTCAAAGGTCAACTGTAGACTAAATAAGGATGTTTGTAAAACCTTTTACACAGCACCTGGCACCTAAGCTCAGCTAATGGCAACTGTTCTAGGAAAGCCCAAAAGGAACTGCACAAATCTATATGGTCTGCTTGCCTGCTGTTCCTACCACTAAAAATCTCACGTTGTACTAATCGTCGCCATGGAAGTGAATATGGAGCAGACAAATGTTCCAAGAGTTGTGTCAGCACACAGACTGAAAGTCAAGTTCACAGTCAGAGATATGGTTCTACACTGTAATTCAGTGTTGATTGGGAGGGGACCTCATTTCCCTGTCTCTGCCTCTCCTAGTTGGTTGTAGCACATGAATACTCTGTAATTCGAAAAGAAGGTTCTTCAAGTGCTTTTTCATTCTGGGGAGATTACCGCAGAAGATGTGATAAATTCTGCAAAACCAAAGTGCATAATGGAGCTAGTCACCCAGCCCAGACAACAGAGTTCAGAAATGACAATTCTGCAATCAAATGATCTGTGTCCAACACCCAAGCCCACCGCCCCTGCCTCTCAGAGGCAGATTATAGACAGGGTTTCCTTGTCACATCTGGAATCGTACTGTTCATTGAAAACCTGAGAGTTGTTATTGTTTGCAATTAGGAACCTCTTATTAAGAAAATGGGCAGTGAGCTTGTCAAAGGAATCTGAAGTGAATGCAAGGAAAAACTGTGTGTGTGTGTGTGTGTGTGTGTGTCTGTGAACAAGGACACATTTGGGCCATTTCTATTGTATACATGTTGCTCTCCTGCCCCATATTAAACACAAAAAGTATCATAAGAAACACTGAAAAAGTCCAACAATAAAGAATTAGTTACTAAATCAGAAAACTGGCAAAACAACATATGCTGATCACAGGGACAAATATTAAGACAATTATTAAGTCTCCTCTTAAGCCCAATGAGAGCTCCTCTTCCAGCCCCTCTTTACAGGTAAGGAACAGGAAGCTAAGGGAAGGTGAATGACTTGACCAAGGTCACAGAGCCAATAAGTGGGGGAACCAAGATATGAGTCTAGGCAACCTGCCCTGACCCCAGAGACAGCTCCCACTTCACCAAACCATCTCCCAGAACTGTGGCTCTGACCATGAGAAGGTAAGAAGGTAAGTAAGCCAGTAAAACTTACTTTGTAGAGTCTTTAACAGCACAGGAAAGTTTCCACAATGTTACAGATACATGAGAAAAGAAGACAGTTGATTCTTTCCTGAAAACTTCAACATTCAAGCTTCCACAGAAGCAAATAAGGCTGTGCCCCTATGCACAGTGGAATTATCTCACCAACTGCCCACACACAGTGGTGGGCACTCACATACTTTAGTCAGGCGGCCGGAGTAGTTTAAATTGGTTCTACAAAGGATCGAGGCACTCGTTTTTCATCTGGAAAAGCTAGTTCTGTCTTTTTCAATGATTTTATCTAATATCACTGGATTGATACTTTTTAAAAAAATTTACAAAATGAGTTTCAAATTGTTCTATTACACAGGTTGAATCTCAAGTCATTCCTACCACAATGACCACAAGGACAATTTATTATACATCTTTAAAAATAGATCTTTCGGGACTTCCCTGGTGGCGCAGTGGCTAAGAATCCACCTGCCAATGCAGGGGACACGGGTTCGAGCCCTGGCCCAGGAAGATCCCACATACCGTGGAGCAACTAAGCCCGTGCACCACAACTACTGAGCCTGTGCTCTAGAGCCCGCGAATCACAGCTACTGAGCCTGCGTGCCGCAACTACTGAAGCCCGCTTGCCTAGAGCCCGTGCTCCGCAACAAGAGAAGCCACTGCAATGAGAAGCCCACGCACCGCAACGAAGAGTAACCCCCGCTTGCTGCAACTAGAGAAACCCCGTGCACAGCAACAAAGACCCAACACAGACAAAAATAAAAATAAATAAATAATTAAATCTATTTAAAAAAAAAAAGCTGAACATAAAACATTTAACTTAGCAGGGAATATAATTCAATATATTCCAAGAGCAAAGACAAAAGAGTTTGGCATTATCTGCTAATGTAAATTATTTCTGAACTGCAAGAGCTTGGACTAATCAAGACTTGATTTCCATTGACATACACACTCTGAGGAAAATGACACATATAAATCCAGCATCTGGTTTACAAGCCATTCACTATGGTTACAAAGTCAACATGTAGCCTATGACTGAGTAACAATATAATACTAGGACTTAGTAACCATTCAGTTAATCAGTGGAATTGTTGTACTGCTGTTACTCCCACTAAGATCTTTCAGCTAGTCTGGAAGATTTTTGTTTTGCTTTTCTGTATTCCCCATGGAGAAAGCCACCCACACCAAATAAATAAAGAAATGAGCCCGAGATAGATTATAGGAGAGTTCAAGGGACATGGCAAGCATCTATCCCTGTTTTTTCTTAATCCTCAATTTACGAGAGTATCTGGCACCGATCTGCTAACTCTCATTCTAGTCCCAATTCCCTCAGACTTCTTCTTTGTAGACACAATTTATTACAACTCTGTGTGATGTCTGCAGTCAGACACATGGGTTGTATACGATTGACCTTTCGTGGCTAAGCCGGAATGAAAATCATAATTGGAGAAGTGTACACTAAAGAAACAGAGGGATTAAGCAAGTCACTGGGGACCAAAGCATCCAGGGCAAGTCATGCAGGCTGGGAGGGTTTACCTAGTTCACTGTCCAGCTCCTCCGTGTGGATCCCTTCTTCTCCAAAGGAATAGCAGGAATGAGACAGAAAAGAGAGAAAGAAAAATTCAGATACCAGCACCAAGAAAGGAAACTTCCCTCAAGAAAAACAGCAGCAAACACATCACTTTGTTTTGTCCTTACCTGCATTGTGGCTTATTTCATTGGCTTGACTACTCAACTCGAGACCTCAGTGTAAGTCACAAAATGGGAAGAGCTGATATTGGCAACATAATTATATGGTTCATTTCCTTGCATGGCAAAATAGGGCTTGATTGGTTGTAAAAGATGACAAACACTTTTGCGGTTTCAACGTTCTTACGTGGAAAGTCACTTATTACAGGTCTTATTTCAAGCAAACAAAGCTGTTAGACCTTTGAATATTAGTCTTTTTAATCCTTCAATAATCTTCTAATCAGTGAGGTAAAATTACTTAACTTATAAGTAATACCGCTACCTGAAAAACGGAAGGCGAGGTCAAATTGAGAATACAGGTTCTAAGGTGAGCTACACTTTGTCTTTCAAAAGGAGTTAGAAAACTGAACTACGTCAGGATGATATACATGGGGGAAGTGAGGCTTGAAGGCTGCCCCAAAAGGAGCAGTGGGAGACGGAGTTTACTGCATAAGATTTCTAAGTCAAACAGCTCAGAAATAATAGAATGAAAATGTTCTCTGTAATTTCAGTGAGCAAAGCAAGTCAAGATCCTTTCCATTCTTGACCGTCTCTGGCTGTCAGTAAAGCATTTTATTTTGACTGCGAAGAGAACACAGGACAGTACACAACACATCATGTCATAGACAGTCACTCCAGCTACACAGCGGGTGGCTATCCCCTCCACTCTAAGCTCCACAAACACAGGGAGCAAGCCTGTTTTCACTACTGCAATATGTTCAGTGCCCACTGAAGTTTTTGATACATAATAGGTACCAAATATTTCTCATATGGATGAATGAATGTATGAACAAATGAATCGATTATTGACTTTAGTCACCAACACGGCCCTATACACCTTGCAAACTCTTGATTTAAAAACTCTCCAACTGCCAACAATAAGGTTGACACTGGTATTATTTCCTAAGAAGGGAGTCTTATTTACATAAACTCGTTCATGAAAATGGCCTTTTGGGTATTATTTAAAATATCTTTGGGGGCACTCATTCATTTCCTCAAAAATTCTTTAATGAGAACTACTATGTGCCAGTCACTATGCCAGGTGACAGGGACATCAAAATGAGTATAATCAGGCACATCGCTATCCTTCTGGGAAAGGAAACATGGCCAAAGCTCACATAGATAAAAATTAAATTAAAACTGTGATAAGTTCTCTGAAGTTAAGATACATAATAGACTGACCTAATCATATCTGGGGGCAAAGTCAGGGGAAGAGTCCCTGAGCTGTAATCTGAAGGTTTTGCAAAATTTAATGAAAAGACTTAGAGTGAAAAATGACTAGAATTTAAGCTCTGCAAGAGCAGGGCTTCTTGTTTATTGCATTCAATGATACATCTGAAATTCCCAGAATGCACTGGACATAGAGAAGGCATTCAATAATTATTTGTGGAATGTAAGCGTATTCTAAGAAGGGAGAACTGCACATCTAACTATCATGGAGCAGGAGCTCGATGAGGACTCGTGGGGATGAAGGACAGAGTACGGGTTGGAACGAGAGTCAGACAAGCTTAGAGACTGAACCACAAAGAGCTTGGAGACACAGGCTATGGACTTGGCATTTACTGAACAGACCAGAGCCATTAAACAGGGCTTGAGGCGGTGGTGATTACACAAAGACATTTTAAAAAACTGCTCTGAGTACGGTGCAAGAAGGAGAGTGGGCAAGAGTCTGGGTGGAAGATGAGCATGACATTGACCAGCATGGTAGAGATAGTGAAGAAAATGGAGAATGGATTCCAGAGACATTTGGGAGGCAAGGTGAACTCAACTGGTAGTACATGGGTTAGAAGTGGGTGTTAAGAAAACTAAAACGTCATGAGGGACTCTTAAGTATGTATGAATTTACCCTCCACTGAGATGGGGAATACTTACAGAAGACCAGATTTGGGGTGGAGGTGGAATCATTAGTTGGGTTTTAATCAGAATGAGTTTAAAGTCTCTTTGAGACAAACAGTGTTATTAAAGATTAAAATACTGGCCTGGAGCTCAAAGGCAAGGTAGGTGAAAGCCTCTAAGTGAACTACTAAAACACAGAAATAACAACAGGACTTATACACTGAAGATCAAAGTCCAAACTAGTTTCTGACTTTTTTGAGATAGAAAAAAGAAAATAGAACATTTTTACAATAAGTATGATGCCATACTGTTACATTTGATATGCATGTGACCTACAGAGAATAGAAAGAAACACAGGAACAATATGGTGACCAACAATGTGATTCTTCTTTGTGTCATGATATAAAAAACAATACAAGGCAGCTTTGTGGTAACTGGCAAGAGAAAAGGCAAATATGGGAAATGATACTTGCCATTGTGGTATAATCTGGTTATATACTTATACCATATGTGTATAAAGGCACACAGACATACATATAGTTTCTAGCAGAAAAAGAATATATGAATTCTAATGGTGAATGGATAATTACTAAGCATTTGGTATGAATACATACTTGTTCCAAAGGGAATAACATTAACACCAATGACATGAATTCTAAGAACTAAAAATGACCAACATTGTTAATAAAAACATTCAGTAATTCTACTTAATACTTTTACTCCATTTTTCTCAGTAAAAGCTAGTGGAGCCTTCTATTATCTATAAAGTTATATTAACAGGCATTTTCATACATTCCCAGTATAATTATAATGGATACTGACATTGAAGATCTGATGGTAATAAGAGGGCCTAAAATGGCTTCAAAATCATCAGGCATCAAATAAAGATTAAATTTTGTTCTGAGAAGTTTTATGGTTGGATGTATTTTATGTTCTGAACTTTGAAAACTGGTCACCTCTGTATTATATATTAAATAGAATATGTGAATAATCAGGACAGTCCATTATCCTTAAGCATGCAAAATAATGCAGCTCCCATGCCTGTTCTGTTTCTTCTTCAGGACTCAGCAACCAAAATAAAATGAGCCTCTCAGCTATGCCTCCTCAGTCAGAAGGATTTGTATTTCCAGTTGAAGTCACCCAGCTAAACATGAACACGCAATTCTATGTTCATTTCATGTAATCTGCGATCCACATATATTCTGGAGTGTAAGGTTTTGACAGGATCATATTTTACTGGCTTACATTTTCAAACAAACCTCAAATTTATACAGACAACAATTCTGCCCCATAGGATAAATTAATAAAGTTTCACTATCTTACAGTAAAATGTGTATTCAAAATTATACTACTAATTCAAATGCCAGAAATCAATGAGTAGCAAAGCAAGCCATTTCCCTTTTAATTCGTCCATGTCAAAAAGCAATTTTGGTAGAACTTAGGATAGACTGAAAGTGAACACATTTGTTCCATCTTATTTTTTTTTCTTTTGCAAAAGTAATTAGAAATTCCAAAGCCTTGAAATAAACTTTTCTTTTTTATGATAGTAACTCTTATAGACAATTGATTCTTTTTTCTTTTAATTAACAGGGAGAGTGGGGCTCAGTCTCTTTTGTGGAAGAATAGACTTTCTCATATTTAGGATATACTCTAAGTCACACACAGATTCCCAATCACAACAAAATCTGCTTTCTTTATGCTAAACCTGGAGAAATAATCAAATTATGAAGCATGAAGAGTTCAAGAAAAGTTCCTGCTTTTTTTTTTTCCTCTAAGACTGTCACAATATATGATTAGCGTCCAATAAGTAAGTGATCAGAGCATCTTTGGTTTCTAAATTCCTAGAGACTTTCTAGAATTTTCTCCAAGTTCCTGAAGGCCACAGGTTGCTCTACATTTGAATAGTTTCTGACTGCGCTGAAGTTCTGTTTCTAACAGAGAACTGAGGATGCCTTTATGTTTAAACAAATCGTTCTTTGAAAACAATTTTGCTGATTTCTCTCCTGCTTTTGGAAACCATAGTGCACTTACTAGAAACTGGATTACCTTTCAAAAACCCATTGTTAGAAACCCGGTTGACCTTGCTACAACGCTTTAATATTTGCATGTGTGAACAAGCCCCCTTAAACCCAGACCTTCCTAGCTCCTTACCATCATCTTCACACTCTTCCAGAGGCTTCTGCTGCTTGTTCAGGCACCGAGGGTCTAACCAAGATGTTGTTTTTGTGTTATGGCTGAAATCCAGAAACAAAAACAAGAAATATGTTTGAAAAGAAAAAAAAAAAAGTAAAAAGCTCAATGACAGAAGATTTAAACAGTCTTGAACATTTACTCTCTTCTACCAAAGCAAAGATACTGTCTAACAGCAAACTGAGGCCAGAAGAGAGCCCCGGTTTGGAATTATGAAATGGCTTGAAGAGGGTCTTAGGGAGGCTGCTTCCTTACCCTAAGACATCAGCATTCCATCATGGAAAGCTTAAAAGGTGATACCAGCTTTATTTTTGAAAACTGAGCTCCAAACCATACCCCTTGTCTATACGGCCTCCTCTTGTCTAGGCTTATTTTAGTCTTCACATTTGTCAAAGAGCGCATTCCAGTTTATTTTCAATTTGTCTATGACTTAAACGTTGGATGCTGGAATTCACAAAGAAGGCTGCTATTTCACTCGTTATATTACATAAGAATTCCCATGACTGTGTGAAACTACCTCAATTCATGCAAGTGGCTCGAAGCTGCTAAGACATATCATTCATCGCAGTATCTTAAATTATGCTTCAGACATAGTGAAGGCAACCTCAAATTACCTATCACAAATCGAACTGAGACCAAGGAAAAGCTTGGAAAAGCTGAACATGTCACCCCACTTCCTTCTGGAGGGTCTAGCCCAACCAGAGAGGAAGTGTTTCAATAGACACTGCTGCCCTTCAGTCACGTTAGAAATGCCGGGAGAATGACTGGGAGAATTGACCAGAAGCACATCTGGGACAAAATTCTGGTTGAGCAACCAGTCCATTCTATGCAAACTAAATAAGAGGAGCAAAGAACTACAAGTCCAGCAGTTCAAGCTGCAAACCAGAAACGAAACATAGAAAATTTAAAAAAAAAAAAAAAATTTTTTTTCCCGAAGTTTAGGTAGTAATCTAAAGTCTGAAGTTTTGGTTGTAAATACATTGAAAAAATTGTCACACTTTTAAATTTTAGATTCAAATCTTATTAATTGATGGGAAAAAATTGAGGCTTAAGTGAAAAACAGAATGTGCAAATGTCTACAGACATTATCTCAACTGTGTTAGAAGAAAAAAACAAATGAAAGGTAATACAGTTACAACTAGGATCACCAACAGTACTTATTTGTCCACTTAGAACTATCATAATCTGTTATGTCATTTACATATAAATTACAATTTACTTAATCCTTACAAGAACTCTATGAGAGAAGCATTGTTAGTATTAAAATGATTACTCCCCATTCTCCACATGGGAAAACTGAGGACAAAGATGTGAAGAAACCTGCCCAAGGACACCCTGTTGATAACACGGAATCAAACCCAGGGAGTCCCTCACTGGAACCCATGGTCTGCGCTATTCCTACATAGTAAGAGTGCAAAAATGGTCACTGATGGGAGGGAAGATTATGTGTGATATTTTAAAAAACACTTTTTTATATCAAGATAATTGTAGATTCACATGCAGTTATAAGAACGAACAAAGAGATTCCACATCCCCCCCTTACCCAGATGCCACCAAGGGTAACATCTTGCAAAACTATAGTACAAAGTCACAACCAGGATGCTGACAGCCAGTCAATATATGGAACATTTCCATCATCACAGGATCTCTCACGTTGCCCTTTGATAACCACACCAGTTGCCTTACAATCCCTCCCTTCAAAACACATTTTTAATCCCTGGCAACCACTAATCTGTTCTCCATGTCCATACTTCCGTCATATCAAAAATGTTACATAAATGAAATCATACAGTATGTAATCTTTTGGGATTTGCATTTTTCATTCAGCATAATTCTCGAGATTGTTGCATACATCAATAATTAATTCTTTTTATTGCTGAGTAGTATTCCATGGCATGAATGTACTACACTTTAACCACTGAAGGACATCTGGGTGGTTTCCAGTTTTTGGCTATTTGGAATAAATCTACTATAAACATTTATGCACAAGCTTTTGTGTGAATGTAAGTGTTCACCTTTCTGGACAAATGTGCAATGGCTGGGCTGTATGGTAATTACAATGTTTAAGAAACTGCCAAACTGTTTTCTGGAATACCACACAATTTTACATACCCACAAGCAATGTGTGAGTGATATAGTTTCTCTGCATCTTCACCATCATTTAGTGTTGTTACTATTTTTTATTTTAGCCATCCTAATAGCTATATATATACCTATGATATCTTTGTGGTTTTAATTTGCATTTCCCTAATGGCTAATGATGTTGAACATCTTTTCATGTACTTATTTGCCACCCATATATCTTCTCCAGTAAAATGTCTGTTCATGTCTTTAGTTCATTTTCTAACTGGATTTTTTTTTTTTAACTGTTGAGTTTTGAGAGTTCTTTATATATTCTAGATACCAGTTCATTTTGAGATGTGGGGTTTATAAATATTTTCTCCCTGCCTGTAGTTTGTCCTTTCGTTTTCTTAACAGTGTCCTGCAAAGCAAAAGTTTTCATTTTGATGAAGCTGAATTGATCAATTATTCCTTTTAGGATGTTTTTGATGTCAAGTCAAAGAACCCCTTGCCTATTACTAGGTCTCAAAGATTTTCTATGTTTTTTTTCCCCCTAAAAGTTCTACTACTTTACATTTTGTACTTTATGATGATCTATTTTGAGTTAATTTTTTTTTTTGTTTCTAAGGCATGAGGTTTAGGTTGAGGTTAATTTATTTGCTTCTGGCTATACACTTGCTCCAGCACCATTTTATTGAAAAGGCTATCTTCCTTACATTGAATTGCTTTTGCAGTCTTTGTTGAAAATCGGTTGGACACATTTGTGGGTCTGTTTCTGGGTTCCATTGATCTATGTGCCTATTTCTTCATCAATACCACACAGCCTTTATTACTGTGGCTATATAATAAGCCTCGATATAGGGCAGACTGATTACTGTGACTTTATTCTTCTTTTCCAAAACTGTTTTATGTATTCTAGTTCCTTTGCCTTTCTATATAAATTTTAGAATAAACTTGTCTATACTAACAAAAAGCGTCACTGAGATTCCCACAGGATTTATATTAAACCTGTACACACATTTGGGGAGAACTGACATCTTTACTATACCAATTCTGAGTCTTTCAATCCATGAATAGACTAGGTCTCTCCATTTATTTAGACTTTCTTTGATTTCTTTCATCAGCATTTTGTAGTTTACAGCATACAAAATCCTATACATGTTTCATTAGATTTATACCTAAGTGGCGTTTTTTTTTTAAAGTAAATGTGAATTATATTTTCTTTTGAATTTTGTTGTCTGCTTGTTCATTGTTAGTATATAGATACACAACTGATGTTTGTATGCTTATCTTTTATCTTGCTGAACTCATTTATTCTAGAACTGTCTTGTACATTTCTGGTGATTTTCTAGATAGATAATCAATCTGTGTCTTTTCTTTCCTTTTATTTAGGGTTAGAATTACAGTAAAATGTTGAACAAGAGTGGTAAGAGATAATATGCTTGGCTTATTCCCCATCTTACAGGGAAAGTTTTTTGTCTGTCACCATTAAGTATAATGTTAGCTGTAGGTTTTTTATAGATGTTATTTATGAAGTCAAGAAATTCCCCTATGTTCTTATTTTCCTGAAAATTTTTTATCATGAATGAGTGAATTCTGTCAAATACTTTGCATCAATGAAAAAGATCATGTGATTTTTTTTTCTTTACTGGGGTCTTAATATGGTGGATTACACTGATTAATTTTTCAAATACTGAACCAGTCTTTTTTTTTTTTTTTTTATAGCTTATGTGTATTGTCTTTTTTTTTTTTTAATATTTATTTATTTATTTATGGCTGTGTTGGGTCTTCGTTTCTTTGCGAGGGCTTTCTCTAGTTGCGGCAAGTGGGGGCCACTCTTCATCGCGGTGCGCAGGCCTCTCATTATCGTGGCCTCTCTTGTTGCGGAGCCCAGGCTCCAGACGCGCAGGCTCAGTAATTGTGGCTCACGGGCCTAGTTGCTCCGCGGCATGTGGGATCTTCCCAGACCAGGGCTCGAACCCGTGTCCCCTGCATTGGCAGGCAGATTCTCAACCACTGCGCCACCAGGGAAGCCCTGAACCAGTCTTGTATCCCTGGAATAACTCCCACTTGGGCATGGTATATAATTCTTTTTCTGTATTATTGATTACTATTTGCTAATATTTTGTTATAGGTTTTTGCATCTATATTCAAGAGGATATTGCTCTGCAGTTTTCTTTTTCTTTTTTTTCGTGGACTATCCTTGTTTGATTTTGGTAACAACCTAATACTAGCTTCTTAAACATAATTGGGAAGTGTTCCTCCTCTTCTATTTTCAGGAAGAAACTGTGTAGAAATTTAATTCTTCTTTGAATGCTTCTCCAGTGAAACCATCTGGTTTCTAGAATTTTCTTTTTCAAGAGTTTTTAAATTATAAATTCATTAGGGCTATTTAAATTACCTATTCCATATTGGATGAGTTGTGGTAGTTCGTGCTTCTCAAAGAATTTGGTCCATTTCATCTAAGTTGTCAAATTTATATGTCCACACTTTCTGACAGCATTTTCGTATCTTTCTGATGTCTTCAGGGTCTGCAGTTATTCTTTGTTTAAATTTTAATATTGGTAATTCACATCTTCTCTGATTTTTTCTTTGTCAATCTTGCTAGAGGTTCTTCAATTTTATTAATCTTTTTGAAGAATCTGCTGGTTGTTTCATTGATTATCTCTGCTGTGTTTGCTTTTGATTTCATTAATTTCTGCCCTTTATTATTTCCTTTCACTTATTTCACATTTAATTTGCTTTTCTTTTCTAAGCTCTTAAATTGGGGGCTCAGATTGTTGATTAGAGACTTTTCCTCTTTTCTAATATATATGTGTAGTGCTATAAATTTACCTCTCATCACTGCTTTGGCTGTATCCCACCCAAGAGGGTGAGGAGTTCCTTGTTATTGCTGGGTAGGGATGGGAGTTCCAGTTCCACACTAGGCCTCTTCTGACACCAGCTTGGCTGGGAGGGGTAGGAGTGCCTTGTTACTGTTCCCAACTTGGCTTCCACTAACTCCCTGAGGAGGCTGGGGGCCACTTTACCACTGGTAGTAAAAATGCTGACTCTTCACCAAACCTCCTCTGCCACTACCCCAGCGGGGAGAGAGGCTGCCTTGTTACTGCCACGTCAGGATGGGCATCCAGGCTCCCCTCAACGTGGTCTCCATTGAACTTAGATGAAGAAAGGGGGAGTGCCCATTACTGCCTTGCTACAAAGTCCCAGTTATCTTCTAAGCCTTTTTGGACACCACACTTGCAGGGAGGTTTGAGATCCTAGTTACATCCTGCGAAGGGTAGAGGACTAGGCTTCCCACCTGATCTTTGCTGGCAGAGGTGGGAGCACAGGCTTTTGTGTCTTGTTGGCTGAAGTCCAGCAGTTATTGAATAAAAGCTTCCTGCCTTGCAGGATATCCCTTCCTGGTCCTCTGGCTAGAGAGAGTAGGCTTTTATGAGGGTTTTGTTTTTTGGTCTCCACTTGTTGGTGTTTTTGAGTTACTGGCTTCTTCAGCTCCAAGTCTGGGTTATATGAGGTAAAAAGAAAACTCAGGGAACTCACCACCTGTCATTTCTGTGATCCCAAGTTCCCCAGCCAGTCTGCCTTATTTTTATCTCCTTTCGAAGTCTTCCTATGTCTGTTTTCTTTGTAATATCCAGAGTTTGTAAGTCCATGCTTACTTTTTTAATGTTCTTAAATTCCGGTATTTCTTAGATTTCCCATAAACTGTAAAGCTAACATAGACACATATATGTAAAACAAGGTAGATCTGATTCTATAGAAATTTAACTTGCTATTCAATGTAAGATACTCTAAGATGAAGTTCTTTAGAATGAAGGACACCCGAAAACTCATTAACCAGGATATATAATTTAGGCTAAAATAAAAATGGTGTGTATCTAATAATTTAATATCTACAGAATTTGATAGCTGTAGACCAAATCACAGAGTTGTCATAATAAGCCATACTTTTGCATAAATTTTCTATTAAACATTAGGCCAATGAAGATTGGCCTAGCATTGGTTAAAAGCTAAATTAGGTTATGAAAAATAAGCAAATCACTGTACTCTCCTATAAATCAGCCACAGTCTTGGGTCTTTGCTAACCATTTTTACTAAGCACAGTCCTCACTAACCATCAAAATAACCAACTTTCTTTTTTCAAATTCATCAAGTCAGTCTTCAGCAAAACTATCGATACGTTCTTTTTTTTTATAAATTTATTTTATTTATTTTTAATTTTTGGCTGTGTTGGGTCTTCATTGCTGCGCGCCGGCTTTCTCTAGTTGTGGTGAGTGGGGGCTACCCTTCGTTGCGGTGTGCGGTGCATGGGCTTCTCACTGCGGTGGCTTCTCCTGTTGCAGAGCATGGGCTCTAGGTGCACAGGCTTCAGTAGTTGCGGTGTGCGGGCTTCAGTAGTTGTGGCACGAGGGCTTGGTAGTTGTGGCTCATAGGCTCTAGAGCGCAGGCTCAGTAGTCGTGGCACACGGGCTTAGTTCCTCCGTGGCACACAGGCTTAGTTGCTCTGCGGCATGTGGGATCTTCCCGGACCAGGGCTTGAGCCCGTGTCCCCTGCATTGGCAGGCAGATTCTTAACCACTGCGCCACCAGGGAAGCCCCTATCAATACATTCTTTTCCAAAAATTTGAGTTTCACATATTACTCTCTATTAGGAATTCCTCTATTATATTTTCCTTTGTTCAACATAATTTTTCCTTACTAATGGACATAACCTTAAAGGCAATTTATTTCAAAAGTTAAGTACAAAATTCTTAGCTTATAGTTGACATCCATTTTCATAACATTTAAACTCCTCTGTGGTAACCAAATGATGATAAAAATGGTAACAGTAAAAATAATGCTCGGTAATTAATACTAGTCCACGCTTTACATCCATTATCTCATCTAACTCTCACGAAAATCTGACAGGGTAGGCATGATCCACGACATTCACGTCCTTCTACACACAGGGAAAACTGAGATGCAGAGAGGCAAACTCAAGTCCCAAGATCATACAAATAGTAAGGGGTAGAAACAACATGAGTTTTTAGGGGCGCTCTTAACCACTATATTTCCCTAACTCCCAGGAAAAGACTTCATCATCCACCTCTGTCTGCAATAAGCATTTGTCATGAACATGAAGACAGAAATGTGGACTTGTCCCTTCCTTCTGGTTGGAAAATAACCCAGGAGGTATAGTTCACTCATCTCTGATTTCCTAGGTTAGTTCTCAAAGAGGGTGTTCCGAGACCCAAGCCTTCTCCCTCACTCCCATGTCCTTAGGAAAATTATACTTTCTTACCCTTGCTGAGTTTTTTACTTACAAAATATAGCTAGAATATCTATTTGAGTGGAAATATATATTCAAACCCCACAGACATGTATAATGTAGTTAAGAAAATAAATTCTTTAAATTCCTTACTTAACTCAAACTCAAGTGTTAATAGACACTTCCAGAATTTTTCTACACATAGAACTATATCTACATATTCATGGAAAACAAATATACACATATAATAACACAGCAGATATGTGTATACACCCATATATTTTACAAAGGTGCGATACTTCATATGTTGCTCAAAAATGTCCTTTGTTATTGTTCCCTGAACAGCAGATCTTCAACATTAATCTATTGGGTTGGCCAAAAAGTTCATTCAAGTTTTTCTGTAACATCTTATGGAAAAACCCAAATGAACTTTTTGGCCAACATGCAGTATTTAAGAAGAACAGACTTACCTATGTTTTTAATTATTTTATAGTTTAATTAATCATTCTGTTTTTCTTTTTTAGTGGTACATAAAACTATGGTGAATCTTAACAGGGAATCTCAACAATAGAGCCAAAGTACAACATTTAAAACATTGACTACTGGTTAAGAAATTACATTATCTTAGATTTTCTAGAATGGTTTCAGTTTTATGTAATTTTTTCCTTTCCAGTACAGGTTATTTGCTAAATGTTTAACTATATTATATTAAGTTTTTAATTTTGAAAGATTTTTCAATCTCTATATTCTCAAACTTCAATCCTTATACCTTGCACCATGTAAAAAAAATAACTTAAAATGGATCATAGACATAAATGTAAAATGTAAACTATACAACTTCTAAAAGAAATATAGCAGAAAAAGACTGCATTTTGACTTTGAGTTAGGCAAAGATTTCTTAGCTTCTACACTAAAAACACAATCCACAAAGGAAAACAAAGTGATAAATTAGACTTCATAAAAATTAAGAACTTCTGGCTCTTCAAAAGACACAGTTAAGACAATGAAAAGAAAAGCCAGACTTGGACAAAATGTTTGCAAATCACAAATATAATAAAGGAATTGTATCCAGAATATATGAAGAACTCTTAAAACTCAAAAAAAAAAAAAAAAAGGAAACTACAACCCAATTACGAAAAAATAAGCAAAGGATTTATATATTCTAAGCAGCTAGATATATTCTTCATATATAATACCATAATTTATATATACACCATAGTTTAGTCGTCTAACTCTTTAGGGAAATTATTAATCTTATGCTTCCTCCAGCTCTTCAGATTCAATGATTAGGATGTTATGCTAACTGCTTTTTTGTACAAGGCTTGTTAAATTGTAGGAGAGAAGACCATCAGCACATGATCAATCCTTTTACAATAAATTTACATCAGAGCTGCTCGAGAAAGAGAAAGAAGGGAAATGGAAAAAAAAGGGAGAGATTCAGGTAGAAATAATGGTACTTTACTCTATAAAATAGACTTCTCCGTTTTCGGTATAGGCCATCTCCCAGTTTTCAGGTAGAGGACCTAAATTATCCTCTGCAGAAAGAGGTAGGTATTGAGGGAACTTCTGAGAAGGGTCCGTGATGGGAGCGGCGATGATGCTACTATTCGCAGGCGGGAGCGTTGCTTCTTGAAGACTGTGCTCTTCTTGGTCACCAGAATCGGCTGTTTAATCACAGGGAGAGAAAAAAAGCATCGTCAATCATACCCCAGACTGAGGTGTTCACTACCGTGGGCATCTATATTCGTAAAAGCCTTCATCCTTTCCTAATTGCTGGACATCGACTATACTCTGTTTTATTTAGGTCAAAGTTCTTTTAATAGAAAACATCAAAATGATGAATCAACTTTATTTTACTGCAAAAGAAAGAAGGGAAAAGCATGCTCAAATAATGCATTGCTCACAATCTTGGAAATGTCAAAGAAGAAACATATTCATGACTCAAACCCTCAAGTCCCTTAAACTAAGAAGGCCGTCAGATCACAGACTGAGCTGCACTCTCATCCCGTAGGTATCATCTGGTTTCATGACTGAAGAGGACTTTTGGAGGCGAGAAAAAAATCAAATCCAAAACGTTTAGAATATGGAGACAGCTCTACCACTGAGTCAGACTCTAGCCTCCTTGGGAAAAGTGAGGCGAATGTTACTGTGAAAACCAGGACAGTTACCCCCAGAACAGTATTGCTGGTGGACTGCTTTGACTTGAGTCCTGAAGGCTCTAAGTACTTGAGTCTCCTTGCCTTCTTATTAACTAGAAACATCATGAGGTGATGTCATCGAAGTCTCCACAGACGGCACTGTTGACATTCTCAATCTCCATGGGGCTTTAAAACATATTAATCTGGGGATGTAGTCATTTTCTATCTCCCACAGTAATTCTTCTGCAGACATTTCTGATTTACTCAAAGCAGACTGAGGAATAATAAAAGGCTGTTTTCAAATCTTCCTCCAATGAATAGCTCCCAACAACACACATGAGAATAAAGGTAATCCAAAAGTTGCATGGAGGACATGTCAAGCCTATTAAACAACCACCTCCACCAAAAATCCACCGCCGTTGAAGAGGCTGACTGGTCTTTCCCTGCCTTGCATCTATCCCCTCGTCTTCTGGTACCACCGCTCAGATCTCCATTTGGAAATCATCTCCTCCATTCAAGGTCCATGTGGTCCAGGTGGGGACTGACTTATACCCACTCCAAGTTCATGCAGTGGGCCCAAGTCACACCCATATCACTCTTGCCTTTATGACTGGATCAAGCACATGATCCAAGGCAAACTAATGTAGGCATGGAAGTGCTTGCTGGAACTATCAAGCAAGAGGTAGCCTCTTGATGCTGAAGTTATTAAGCTGATAGAGTCTCATGTTGTAAAGCTTGGCAAGACTTGTCTGAAAATTAAACTCATGTAGAGGAAAGATGAAATACAGAGAAAGTCACCTAATACCCCTGATGAAGCCTCTCTGATTTCATGTACTCCTGGCCTCTTCAATTGCTTGATCTCCTAAATTCCCTTTCCTGCTGAAACCGATTTGAGTTGATTTTACAATTTGCACCCATGAGCGCAGGTTAATAAAAACAACTATAAGTTTGAAGGAAAAAGAGGAAATTAGCCCACTATGGAAGAAAAAATTTGAAATTACTAATCAATAACAAAAATTCAAAACATGGCAAGAATTAAAAGATTCACCCTTCATTCTCTAGGAGCCAAAATGTATTCATTTCTGGTACGTCATTGGAAGGTACCCTTCTTAAGCTTAAACGTATGTAAGAATCACCTGGAGAGATTTGTTTGTTTGTTTTGTTTTATATTTATTTATTTATTTGGTTGCACCAGGTCTTAGATGTGGCATGTGAGCTCCTCAGTTACGGCTCGCCAGCTCCTTAGTTGCAGCACGTGGGTTCCTTAGTTGTGGCATGTGAACTCCTAGTTGCAGCATGCATGTGGGGTCTAATTCCCTGACCAGGGACGAACCCAGGCCCCCTGCATTGGGAGTGTGGAGTCTTAGCCACTGTGCTACCAGTGAAGTCCCTGGAGATATTGCTAAAATGCAGACATGGCTCCCTACTTCAGACAACAGATTTGGAATTCGGTTCAAAAATGTATATTTTGAGAGCACCCAGGTGATGGAGATTCAAGTACAAGCATTACACTTTGAAGACAGAGATAGAAAAAGTGCTCAACAACAAAAAATCACTAGAACCTTTAGCTTCTAGGAGGGGTTTTGCCCAGCTGGCAATGCGCCAGGGTACGGTGCAGCCTCAGGGTACAGATTCCTATGACCACTGATGCCAGGTCGGAGACACAAATGATGTATGTCTAGAACACTGGAGAGGGTGTATCCTTTCTGAAGGGAGCAGAGAACTCAGTGCCAGGCAATTAGCATCCTGGGGGAAAGTGGACTCAGCGTTTCCGGATTTCTGATTTTTTCAAGAGAAGGTGGAAATCTATATTTTTATGCAAAAACTTCTAATTTTCCAATCCTAATTCCTTTGAAAAATAAAGTGGTGTAGCACAAGCAAGAAAATGAAAGATAGTGATTATAAGCACTGACTCTGAAGCCAGACTGCTTGAGTGTGAATCCTGGCTTTACTCTTGACTGACTTGGGAAACACACTCAACCTCTATGTGCCTTAGTTTCCTTATCTGTAAAGTGGGGATAATAACAGTACTTACCTCACAAGGTTGTGGGGAGGATTAGTTTATGTAAAGCACTCAGTACAGTAAACATTATCTTCTTCATTAAAGTTGTTATTATTAATTTTTGTTTGCAGGGCAGAGCTGGCCCTCAGGCTGCCAATTCGTTACAAATAGGCAGAAAAAGGATGGATTTGACATCAAACCACAGAACAAATCATAGTGTGCCTATTTCTAGCTGTGTGACTTTAGAAGAGACTTTACCTTTCTGAGGATTTGTTTCCTCATCTGTAAAATGGGCATAACACACACACCACAAAAATGGAACGATTCAATACATGCAAAACGCCTGCAAAAGTGCCTGGAGCTCAGTGAGTGCTCAACAGACTGGGATCTGTTACTGGAAATACCAAGGGCCAAGGTCAGCGATCATCTATTAATATGATATTTCAGAGTCAGAGAAATGCTGGGACAATAGTAGACATTCAGTAATTTTACTGAAACATTTTAATTAACCTATTTTAATAGAAACTGGATGTAACAGGAAAAGGGTGGTGGCCATAGGTGGGCCACTACATATGAAAAGAGAAACGACTTGGTTTAATACTGAATGTACACAATTCATGGAAAGGGGAGGGGAAGAAGAGGGGAGGAAAAAGTCCTGCCAGTACTCCAAAACCTCGACTACATGAAGGGAATATTAGCTCACTGAAAAAATATATATGTAATTTTAATTTACTAGAGAAATAAGAAATCCCTCCAGCAACTAGACCTTATCTTAAATTATCCAAATATTTTTTATTTTATATGTTTTCCGTGTCTTCTTTAAAGAAAAAAAGCTTTATTTACATATGATTGACATACAAAAATCTATAGATATTAATTTTTCAGCTTTACTGAGGTATAGTTGACAAATAAAACTAAGATATTTAAAATGCACATTGTGATGATTTGATACACATGTACATTGTCAAAGAATTCCTTCCATCTGGTTAATTTTTTAAAAAAGGTGATAGATATTTAATGTATACAACTTGATATATTTGGTTTTCTGTTTCTTCCTTCTAGTTCGGGAGAACCTTAAAACAATCTCATTCTCTGAAAGAAAATCAGAAGTCCAAAAATGAGAGATTGGGGCAGACATAGAGCAGATTCCAAAACTTCATAGTCCTAATCATGGCTTTGACTTTACACATGCTCTGACTTCAAAAACTCTTTCATTTAATTTACCAAACATTTAAGAGTACTGCTATCACTCTCTTACTAAAGACCGCCAATGCATCCAAAGAGGACAGGTAGAATGAATTACTGGAATACAGACTGGGTAAGCAAACAGGAGGCTGGATTCCTGCATTGTCTAGTGAGCTTAACACACGCTATTCCTCAGTGTTCTCATCTGCAAAATGGGGAAGATAATACTTAGGCTGCCTATCTCTCAAGATTTCCAGGAGGTTTATAGGATACATGTGAAAATGATTCATAACCATAAGTAAACATGTAAAACATTTTCATTCATGGTAAATCAGAAGCTTCCCAAGCATTTACATACACAGACACACTTGGGAGCATTTGAAGGTGACTTTGACAACATAAGCTGATGTCAAACATACATTCTGGAGCTTATTTTAAATTACACACGCATTCAGATTTATGTGCCTTCCTCACTGTGTACATAACCAGTCAAAACCTTTGAGGCTACAAAAGGCTAATAAACTTGACTTAAAACACAAATAACATAGTGGATGAGCCACGCAGATTCTGGAGTCAGACTTTTTGGGCTGAAATGACAGCTTTCACCCTCACTGGCTCTGTGATACTGGACAAGCGATTAGACCTCCCTAGTATATGCATGAGAGCGTAGCAAAGTGCCTGCCACAGAGCACTGGGGAACCATTAGCTCTTTTGGTAATATCATTACCTCTTGACATTCCAAAGCAATATTATATCATTAACTGCTAATGAAAAAGAAGCATCAGCAGTCTAATGTTCAACAATAGGGAGGCTGTTGGGAAAACAAGCTTAGGAACACAATTAAGTAACATTTTTGGTGTCTCTTAGAGGTGGTTAATGGATGGATCAGCGACTTTTTAGTTGCGGTGGTTTGTTATGTATTTTTCAAGTTGTCTGTAATGAACAAAATACTTTCACAAATGTTTTAATTTATTTGCATAAATAACTGTGTGCTTTGCCCAACAGTGTAGTCTACCTTCATGAAGCACACATAAATAGTGTTCTCTCTCCAGGGCCTCCTTTAGGCCTGTAATTTGGGCATAATTCGTAGGAGACTGTCCTACTGCCTTGTGTTCAACAGTCAAGTTCTACGGTGAGAATCTGGGATGACTGCTTATTACTCAGCTCCTGCCTCCATCTTTGGTTGCAGAAAGGAAGGAAGGAAGGAAGGAAGAAGCGACCTCCCCAGGATGCTCCTGGCCTTCAACTCCCTGCTCTTTTACCAGTAGATAGTGCTAATGTTATTTAGGCATGTTATTTAGACATTTTGTGCCCCCTTCAAAAGACCCAAGCAGAAGTCAGCTGAGATTGTACCAAGAGCCTGTTATTAAAAATATCCTGGTAAATATCATTTTAAATAGCTCCATAGTGTTTGTACATTTGAATCTGACACTCATGCCTCTATCACAATTGGCTCAACCAGGAGCCAAGACTCCATTATGGTACTGCCACTCTGTGCTCGAAGCAGCTGGTGGATTGCTACTTGAAGAGGTTCGGAGCACAAGATGCTTTGACACAGCTAGCTTGATACACATACCACAGACTGGGTAGTCTCAATTATTTGAAAGAATTCATATGAGTCAGGGTATGACATGTTGTCAGCTGTCATACTTGTAGTTTGGTAAGTGAGGAGGCATTTATTCAAAATATCCCTTCCGTATTGAAGATGCCCCATCACTTGTGTATCTCAAAATCAAGTCTCTCTCCATGCATCCCATCAGGCGCCACTTGGTTTTCTTTTTTTGTGCAGAAACTAATGATCAGGCTGCCTTTAGCAATGATGACCCGGGCCCAGGTTTTTTTTTTGTTTTTTGTTTTCCAACACCAGGAGTTCAAGTAGGGATGTTATGAGGTCAGATTTTCTGAGGCCTGGCTTCTACAGACAGAGATTTACAGTGGTTAGAAATTGGAAAAGCATCAAGACCTACACTCAACTATCCCTACTCTGTTCTTGCTTTGTACGGAGAAATCTACTCAGTTAATGGAGGACAAATAAAGGCACCCAAGCTTCTTGGGGACCATCCAGTCAGCTTGGCAGAACTGTTTCGATGCATGTTACCCCCAAGGTCTCTCTATTTCTGTGCCCACATCTATATTTTTGGGTTATATCATAATTTGCTATCCTTATTTGTTGGAAGATCAAGACATTAAAATAATGGGGGGCTTCCCTGGTGGCGCAGTGGTTAGGAATCCGCCTGCCAATGCAGGGGACACGGGTTTGTGCCCCGGTCCGGGAAGATCCCACATGCCGCGGAGCGGCTAGGCCCGTGAGCCACAACTACTGAGCCTGCGCGTCTGGAGGCTGTGCTCCACGACGGGAGAGGCCGCGACAGTGAGAGGCCCGTGCACCGTGATGAAGAGTGGCCCCCGCTCGCCGCAACTGGAGAAAGCCCTTGCACAGAAACGAAGACCCAACACAGCCAAAAATAAATAAAAAATTTATTAAAAAAAATAATAATAATAATAATAATGGCTATTTTTTTTTTCAAGGAAGTATTGACTTTTTTTTCATAATCTGCTTTCATTTCGGTGAGGACTACTATAAATGGATAAAATATTTTGAAGTGGATGAAATTAACTGATTCCAATAAACAAATATGTAGCAATGGGTAAATTTATTCCAGATATTGCAACTGTAGGTCAGCCACTTGGCCTAATCCATTCTAATTGAGAAAATGGAAATTCTCATGGACTCGAATTCTTAGAGCTGGAAGGGGGAACCTAGATGTGATTTAATCCTAACCAGTCATTTTACAGATGAGAGCAGTTAGAGACTATGTTCATAATAAGACAGCTACCATGAACAAAGCTAGGACAGCAAGCCAGGACTCCTCCTTTCCCTAGTGCTTCTTGTGGAAGGGTTGGGCTACTGTTACGATGATAAGCCATCAAAAATTTTTTTTAATTGTTGCAATGAAAAATTTTAGGCTTCAGAAAGGCCCACACAGGCAGGAGAAAGCATTCAACTAACACAAACTTTTTTCTAAATATTCTAGTAGACTTGGTAGCACAAGGAGGAAAATACAGAGCTGTAACTCTAAAATATCAAAGAAAATAGGTATAGGAAAAACAGAAAAAACAAGCGGTCTTCAAAGTCACAACGTTATCGACTGGAGTAACTCATGTCTTACTCAGCTGCGATGTTTTGCGTTACTATATAAGGTCAAACCCCCAAAGAGTCAAAAACATTACTGAACAGTTCTGGGTCACTGCACTAACCCAAGGAACATATATCACAGCCTCTGTGAACGGTGCCTCCAGGGAACGTGCAATTCCTAACCTGTACATCCTTATCCAGAGGACTTGTCCTCGAAGATCCCCTCATAAAATACAGCCTACCTAAGCTTGGGCGTAGATAGCCCTGAATGCATATATAAAAATATAATGCAATGAGTAATATATGCTATATAATATAAAATACATATGCAGTATATAATCTTATAGTATTTATTACTTTTTCGTCTTTTCCCTCTTAGGGAATATAGTACAATTTGCATAAGTTAACACATGATTTATTTCCACTGTATCTCTACTTGCAAAGGTATGAGAAAAAAGGAGGCTGCTAGCCTTCCTACAGCATCAAGTGATATTAAACTTTAAACAAATTCTCCTATTTGTCTTTACAAGCAATCAGCCATAATTATGGAGCAGTGTCAAGACTAAGTAATAAATGAACAAAATAGATTCTTATAGATATCATTTTGAAGAGAAAGAAAGGATGCTGATTATTCTTGATCTCCTTCTACAAACACTGCCCTCCTGCCCCTTTAAGATAGCTGGGTGAAGTTAAAATACTCTTGCCAAGAAGCATGAAAAACAGACCAGGGAAAAGACCATCTCTTCTTCCCCAAGCACCGTGTGGTCAGAGTTTGAATTTTGGCGATCCTTCCAAATTCCTCCTGAGAATAGAAACCTTCTTGTGACTCTTCACAAAAGCCTCCCCCAGAGCTCTTTCCCTAAGTCCACCGAGGGGGAACATCGTCTGGTCTTTACCTGTAAAGCTGCTGTTCATTTCAGGAGCATCGTCCTCTTCCTCATTCTCCGCGTGGACTATGCCAGCATTTTGCATATCATTGTAGGACTTGGTTCGCTTTGGGGTTGACTGCTTGGAGCCAGAATGAAGGCTTTGCAAGGCATCCGTCGTGATCACTTTCCCACTGAGTGGCTGGCTAGGAGGTTTGGGTGTCCCATAATAGTTTCCTAGGTGATGGAGAGACACATTTGCATGTTTCAGAAAGAATACTTTGTTATTCTCAAGACTGCAAATCCAAATCTCTTAGCCCATTAAAAAAAAATTTTTTTTTTAACTAGAAAACCAGAACAAACTGCATTTCATTTCTGGAATGGGTTAGAAAACCTGTCGGTCCTACCCAGTTAGACATGGTGATTTCGGAAGCCAGGAGGCAAGCTGCATTGTGATGGGGCAAAGAACCTACTAGGGCTAAAAACAAAGGCGTCTGTGCTGAATGGCAGAGCTTCATCCTCATTACATTTGAATTTCAATCGGTCACCTTTTTACATATATGCACCAGCATAATGCGGAATCCAATTTAGAGAGAGTGGCTCACAAAATAACAAATTCATTACTGCCGGCACCCTTACAGGCCAACAAAGTTGAGGTCACCCTCCATTAATAAGGGGACTCCTCAACAGGGAACCAGGGCAATATTTTTTTAAAAAGAAAGTGAACACCACGTGGCGCCGCTTTAACTGAATGGCAGGCCTGACTCTCAAGGTCATGTGTGGTTGGAACAAATCCTCACCCAGTTTTAACAGGAAACTCTTGTGTCGACAGTGGCACAGTGGCACCCCTCATGGGTCACTCGTTTAGTAAGTGCCCATTTTCACTTTTAGCCACTTCTCCCAGAGTTTGCCTCAGGTCTGACTGTCGTGTGTGCTAAGTGACTCTGAGTGGTACCTGGATGGGTTTTTACGTTTTAATTTTTATTTTAATATGTGTATATTTTTAATATGCAGTAGAAAAATCTAACTAGTAAGTGATGGTAGTAAAATATAACATTTACTTCTAAAACTTAAGTGATAAAACAATACTTTATAAAATTGACTTTTTTAAACTTGCAGTTAAACCTGAAGTTTAAAAAAGCAGCTATAATTAATAAGAAATTAATTGAGTAAATAATAGCAATGGTAGCGATGAGCTTCCTTTTGAACACCTAAGGTAAAAATTGAGTTCTTTTAAAGAAAACTTCAAGTAAATAAAAGATACTATGTTAAGATATAGACAAAACCATGAAGGTGAGTCATGAATGGCCAAAGTTTGAAAATTACAGCTTATAATCAATAATATTCAGTGACTACATGATAAAAAAACATCAACATCAGAATGCCATTGATCCATTCACCCTCTCACATCAAAGGAGTAAGGCCAGGAAGATAGATCATATTGAGCCCTTCGAAAAATTGTAAGTAGGGACTTCCCTGGTGGTCCAGTGGTTAAGAATCTGCCTTCCAAAGCAGGGGATGCGGGTTCTATCCCTGGTCAGGGAACTAAGAGCCCACATGACTCGGGGCAACTAAGCCTGCGTGCTGCAACTAGAGAGAAGCCCGTGCACCACCAACGAGAAGAGCCCACGCGTCGCAACAAAGACCCAGCGCAGCCAAAAAAAAAAAAAAGCCCAAGTAACGTTTGTAATTCTATGCTTAGTAAAGTAGAATTTGTAAATAATAACAAATCCTGTACACAGTTTCTTCCCAAGAATCTTACCGCATTGTCTAACCTCAGCACATAATTATATAAAATACACATTTTATTATACAAGCACAAAAAGAAAGGGAGACAGTAGTATGCTGCTTAGCATGAGACACATAGGTGATAAAGAATTTATATCCATTAAATTTATCTTTATAATTAAAAATTTCTTTCTTAACACGATTTCTCTAAAATATTTTATGAATCATCAAATTTATGAGTATATGCACCCACTTTCTTTGAGAGTGGTGTAAACAGCGTGTTTCAGCAGGGGAACCCTGAAAATGCATATTAAAAAGAGCAGTAGTAGACTACCGGGCACCATGTTTGAATTTGAAGGAAACCAAATAGAAACCTGATAAGTGCATTCTGGTGGCTTGTATTCAATTCAATCATTACAGTTCTTTCACAGAAGGTAATATTTCAACCTCTTCAAAAAACTTCTTTCAGGTTTCCAACTTAAAGGTATAGGGATTGAACAGAACCAGCTTGAAGAAAAGGCATCCATGTGTGTTTTTATGGAGTAACACAAGCACAGGGAAGAATGAACACATGTATGAACCAAGACTCAACCCGTATTTCTAAAGAGGTTACAACCAAAGGATGAACCGTACCTTTGATGAAGTTGGAACACAACTGCAGCGTTGACTATTTTCATGAACTGAAGACCGTTAGTGAGGTTTAGGTAAGTAAAACAGCTAACTATTTACACAGTAATCTTCATCGTGGACAAAAGATAGAGACAAACCTCTAACGAATCAATTCTAATTCCTTATGATCACTATTATACCAAAACATCATGTACATTTTTGAGTTAGAGGTTAAAGTAAGACCAATGTCTGCAAATAAGAATCTTACACTGAAAGATGTGACTAAAAGATAGGACCCTTTATTCATAATTTTATAGTTATAATTTTGCAATCATTATCACTCATTTTCAGTGCCATTAAGCCAAGGCAATGTTCATGAAACTACTGTCATTTAAAAATCAATTAAAACTTAGGCATCCTCAGTTTATGACAGAAATAAATGTGTGAAAAAGAAAAGTTCTAGTTAAATTTGACAAATATGTGTGGATTTTCCTCAGTTGTCAAGTTCAGGGTCTTTCTGAGGTTAATAAATGATTAGCAGATTTCTCAATGCAATTACAAACTCCCCCAAACAACCCACTTATTCATCATTGTTTCCTGTTTCTGGAAATTAGCTTTAAGATCAATTGGAGACAGATAAAGTACATATTATTAGGTTGAACGGTACATAATTGCTGTTGTAAAAGACAAACTGCCGAATATCAGCAATTTCATTTGGGTTAATCTAATGTATAGGCATTGGCAGTGCTCGGCACATGGCAGTGACAAAGATCTTGGAAGAACACAGCCTGGGATTCAAATGCCAACTTCACTGCTAATTGGTTATATAACCCTGGCCAAGTCATTTAACCATTTTTTAAAAAAATCTTCATCCTCTTCTGTAAAATTGGGAATTTTAAGAATACCGAGTTTCTACCTAGCGTGCCTATTATGAGAATACAATGAGACAGTCCATTTCATACCTTTAGCACACATAAAAGGCTTCACTACAAGGAGGCTTGATAAATGCTACTTAATGTTAATAGTGTATGTTTCTAATCTTTAAAATGAGGTTCCTTACACCTTGTTGGAAGGATTAATGAGACAATGTGTCTGAAGTGCTTGCCACATGGTAACTGAGTACCATTCCTTTACTGATATAAAGGAACAAGCAATACCAATGACCAAATAACCTTGGGCAAGTTATTTACTCTCAGTCTCACTTTCTCTGTGAAGTGGGAATGGTAGCATGAGCTCTAACAACATCACAGGATTATCATGAAAATCAAATGATGTAACATTCTTGAAGGTATCCTGTAAACTATAAGGTATTATAAGTATGAGACGGTGTAATTATTCAAACTTCTCCAGCATTTCTAATTTCCCGTATTGCCTACAACCTTTACAGAAAAGCTTCTATCTCGTGGTTTTCTAAGGGCAGAGGGTTCAACTTTCCTTTGCAGATATATTTTTAAAAATCATCTGAATCAGTGACCAACATTTAAAAACTGAATATTTCTGATTAAAATCTGGATATACTGGGAGGTGCTGCTTGACAAACTGTAAGGTCTGGTTCTTTGGATTTGTCTTTTATAGGCAATGTTGGTGACAAGTGTGTGACCAAATTCACCAGGAACACACTCACTGAATTAAGGATTTCTGCACAAAGGTTTTGGCTCCTACCCTTGGTCTGCCCAGCCTTTGCCAGACAAACATCTGGGCCCCAATCTAGAAGAGTGCCCTAAGGCTGTTGCAATGCAAAGGTCCTGGCAGATAAAGGGGCATGCACACAGGAGGGATAGAAGAAAACCTTAAACTTCAAAAATCCTCTATAATTCACAGACTGGTCTTTCAGTGAATTGATTTTGGGTGAATCTGGTTTTGGACCCTGCACTTTTGGCTGATGGGGTCATGCCATGATCCCACGTTGTCTTTCCATGCAACCAAGGGCAAGATGGCTCATGCACTCCCCCATTTGCCACAGTTACCACCAGCACTGCCTCTACCAGCCCTATATACTCTCTCACTCCACCTACCTGGACGCCCAGGCACTTAAATTCAGAACCCCGCCCTTCCGGGAAACTCTCCACCTTATCAATCATTTCCACTCTGGTCACCATCAGACCAAGCCTAGCCATGGGAGAAACACAAACCTTACAGAGAGTATGCACAAGAGACTCCCTGCATCATTTCTAAGAGACACGAACCTGACCATCCGATAGTCCCCGTGTTAGCCAACACACACGTCCTGAGGTGGCCAGGCTCCCATCACTTTCTTTTTACTCTTCCTTTTTCGACCTGCTCCACCCTACAAATCTATGATGTGCATGCACAGAAGGACAGTAAGCCCAAGTCCTATAATTAGAGGTTTGTTCTTGCCAGTGCCATTTACCTTTGAATTTAAGACCAAAAAAGGGCAAAATAAGTTAACAGCTTTGTCACCCTAAGGTAAAGGACCTCTCTCTTTCCAGCCTCAGTTCTCATGGTATAAAGACTAGTATCCACCTAACAGAGATAGATGTCAACAGACCACGTGTATAAAGCACTCAGCATTGTGCTGGCACAATATTAGCATGTAATAAACCCCAGTGTCTCAAACTGCACCTGATGCTGTGAGCAGATAACAGCTCTACGATGTAAAAGATGGCATTGTTATCAAAGTATATATTTAAAGAACAACATTAGGGCTTGCCTGGTGGTGCAGCGTTAAGAATCCGCCTGCCATTGCAGGCGACACGGGTTCGAGCCCTGGTCTGGGAAGATCCCACATGCCACGGAGCAACTAAGCCTGTGCGGCACAACTACTGAACCTGTGCTCTAGAGCCCATGAGCCACAACTACTGAAGCCCACACGCCGCAACTACCGAAGCCCGAGTGCCTAGAGCCCATGCTCCGCAACAAGAGAAGCCACCGCAATGAGAAGCCCGTGCATCACAACGAAGAGTAGCCCCCACTTGCCGCAACTAGAGAAAGCCTGCGTGCAGCAACAAAAAGCCAACTCAGCCATAAATAAATAATAAATAAATTTATAAAAAAATAAAGAACAACATTAACAAAAAGTTACCTTTATTGTGCACCTACCAGGTCACTAGCCACACATTCACTAATTCTAACCTTTAACAATCCTACAGAAAAAAAAAAACAAACCATCAATATTCCCATTTTCAGATGAAGAAATTGAGATTCACACAATGCATAAGTGATGACTGGCATTTAAACATGGATCTGTCCCGATCATCTATGCTCTCGACTCCAGGAATTGCTGGGGATCTCTGAGCAGAAAATTAAGGGAAACATCCCTGGCCTCAGCCTCCTCGTCTTCACAGGCAGAGGAACGGACAATTGTCACACAGATTTTCTTTGGTTCTTTCGTTATCAACAGAGAACACTGCATGGTGGAGTTTGCCAACAGAGCTTATCCCAACAGACGGCTGCTGAGGCCTGCCAAAGAACAGGACTCCAGATGGTCTCGTCTTCCTCAATGACAAACAAGAACTCTCTTCACCCCTGCTTTATCTCCGTGTCCCCTCAAAGTAGACCCTTGGCAGCTGCCTTTTTGTAGACCTTCTAGGAAGCAGAACAGTACCATTATTGAAGGCTGACACCCCCCCCTTCGTAATTAACATGCAGAGATATGCAACCCATAACTCCAATTGGAAATGTCACACTGGCACCGCACTTCCATGCTGAGGGGCAATCTTTGCAAGCTCAAAGTGTATAATCAGCCTCTTCTACCCAGAGGCATTTGTAAAACAGGCATGTTTGGAACCACCCCACTGAATAGTTCAGCCCTTGTAAACTCTCTCCCGGAGAAGCCCCAAGGGCTGGCTGAGGCAGCAACCTGTCTTACTGAGCACAAATGTCAACAGGAAAAAATAAAAGGAAAGCAAGGCAAAAAGGAGATGGTGCTGCTGATTTATTTCAAGAGCTTTATCAAATACGTTAGCTCAGTGTCACAATTAGGAAGTTGGGCCAAGGAGGAAAGACACATTTAGCCTTGTCTTCTTTGACTTGCCTTGATGTTGATTGCATCCAGTGACAGAATGAGAAGTTGGTTCAAATTGCAGAGCCAAGACCAATTATGAGCTCCCCTCACAACTTTTATACCATGTGAGGGGCAATAGTTAGGTTCCTTACACAGTGAGGAAGGGCCTCTACTCTGTTCGAGGGTACGCATCATATACCAGGCATTATAGCTGAAGGGGATGGAAAATTTCATCATGGAGCCCCTGACCCCACTCCCCCCACCACACACACCAAACCTGGCCTTTTCCAGCGCTTCTTATCTCAGCAAACGGTGCCAGCATCTACCCAGTTTTCTAAGACAGAAACTAGGAGTCATCCTAGGAGGAATATCATCACCTGAATCTTCTACTTCCTTCTTATGATAACCAAGTCCACATAAACATCTCATACTGTTGATAAAATAATGTGTAACTCCTCTAAAAATTACAGTATTTTCTAAGATACCTATCCTAATAAAAGAGCATACCCCCCCCACACACACACACAATCACACATATATCTCAAGATTCAGTCAACTTATCACCACCACTACCAACGTAGTCTAAAGCTAACTCCATGTAGGGCTGCCAGATAAAATGCAAGACTGGTATTCTGTATTTTTATTTGCTAAATCTAGCAACCTAACTCCAGCTCAACCACCAGAGCTCATCTCAATACTATAATGCTTCTCCATGGGAAGCATTTCCCAACCCCAAAGACACCAAATCTCCCCATCATATGGTCTCCTTTAAATATCCTGATACCTGTAACATACATACAAATGTATATTTATTTCTGAGATTGTTTGAATAATGTGTCTCATGAACTAGACTGTAAGACCCATAAGGGCAATGCTCATGTCTGGTTTTGTTCAGCATTTTATCTTTAATGAATAAATGAATGAATGTACAAACTAGTAAGAGACTCTACAAGAAAAGTATCCATTTCCAGGCAGCAGACTCAGGAAAGACTGGCATCCCAGTCCTGCCTGGGACATGACCTGAGTGAGGGGCATTTAGCCGGGTTTTGTCCCTATTTCTCTTTGGTGTCTTAGACCAGCAGTCCCCAACCTTTTTGGCAGCAGGGACCGGTTTCGTGGAAGAAAATTTTTCCACGGATGGGGGTGGGGGGAATGGTTCATGCGGTAATGCGAGCAATGGGGAGCGGCAGATGAAGCTTCACTTGCTCGCCCACCACTCACCTCCTGCTGTGCAGCCCAATTCCTAACAGGCCGCGGACCCATACCGGTCCACAGCCAGGGGGTTGGGGACCCCATCTTAGACCATTCTCTCTCTGGATCTCAGTTCTGTCTTCTGAAGAGATGAGCTCTACTGCCTTTCCAGCTTTAAAATTTTACAACCCGGCAATTCTAAACCCCAAACAAATATTGGACCTGAAAGAATATTTGGAAGGTTATCAGATCTTGAGGTTTTATTGGTTCACTCTACTTGTCTGCCCTATCGTATGTCACGGAATGTACATAAAGAAGATCGCCTCTCCTCTGTAGTAACATCCTCTTTGGCAGGATTCAAAATTACGCTTTCCTAAAGGAGCTTAATTCTTAAAAGATGTGCTTAGCTCTCTGAAGTCAGATGAGTGAGGAGGGAAGGATCTTCTTGAGTAGGTCCTCACCCGTCCTTGCAGGAGCTTTCATTCTTCCATATACGCAGATCAATCAATATGATACACCATATTAACAAACTGAAGGATAAAAATCATATGATCATTTCAATTGATGCAGAAAAAGCTTTTGACAAAATTCAACACCCATTTATGATAAAAACTCTCCAGAAAGTGGGCAGAGAGGGAACTTACCTCAACATAATAAAAGACATATATGACAAACCCACAGCCAACATCATTCTCAATGGTGAAAAACTGAAACCATTTCAACTACGATCAGGAACAAGACAAGACTGGCCACTCTCACCACTATTATTCAACATAGTTTTGGAAGTTTTAGTCACAGTAATCAGAGACGAAAAAGAAATAAAAGGGATCCAAATCAGAAGAGAAGAAGTAAAACTGTCACTGTTTGCAGATGACATGATACTATACATAAGGAATCCTAAAGATGCTACCAGAAAACTACTAGAGCTAATCAATGAATTTACTAAAGTAGCAGGATACAAAATTAATGCACAGAAATCTCTTGCATTCTTATACACTAATGATGAAAAATCTGAAAGAGAAATTAAGGAAACACTCCCATTTACCACTGCAACACAAAGAATGAAATACCTAGGAATAAACCTACCTAAGGAGACAAAAGACCTGTATGCAGAAAACTATAAGATACTGATGAAAGAAATTAAAGATGATACAAACAGATGGAGAGATATACCATGTTCTTGGACTGGAAGAATCAACATTGTGAAAATGACTTTACTACCCAAAGCAATCTACAGATTCAATGCAATCTCTATCAAATTACCAATGGCATTTTTTACGGAACTAGAACAAAAAATTTCACACTTTGTATGGAAACACAAAAGACCCCGAATAGCCAAAGCAATCCTGAGAAAGAAAAACGGAGCTGGAGGAATCAGGCTCCCTGACTTCAGACTATACTACAAAGCTACAGTAATCAAGAAAGTATGGTACTGGCACAAAAACAGAAATATAGATCAATGGAACAGAATAGAAAACACAGAGATAAACCCACCCACGTATCGTCACCTTATCTTTGATAAAGGAGGCAAGAATATAAAATGGAGAAAAGACAGCCTCTTCAATAACTGGTGCTGGGAAAACTGGACAGCTACAATATAAGGGAATGAAATTAGAACACTTCCTAACACCATACACAAAAATAAACTCAAAATGGATTAAAGACCTAAATGTAAGGCCAGACATTATAAAACTCTTAGAGGAAAACATAGGCAGAACACTCTATGACAGAAATCACAGCAAGATCCTTTTTGACCCACCTCCTAGAGAAATGGAAATAAAAACAAAAATAAACAAATGGGACCTAATGAAACTTCAAAGCTTTTGCATAGCACAGGAAACTATAAACAAGACGAAAAGACAACCCTCAGAATAGGAGAAAATATTTGCAAACGAATCAACGGACAAAGGATTAATCTCCAAAATATATAAATAGCTCATTCAGCTCAATATTAAAGAAACAACCCAATCCAAAAATGGGCAGAAGACCTAAATAGACATTTCTCCAAAGAAGATATACAGATTGCCAACAAACACATCAAAGGATGCTCAACATCACTAATCATTACAGAAATGCAAATCAAAACTACAGTGAGGTATCACCTCACACTGGTCAGAATGGCCATCATCAAAAAATCTACAAACAATAAATGCTAGGGAGGGTGTGGAGAAAACGGAACCCTCTTGCACTGTTTGTGGGAATGTAAATTGATACAGCCACTATGGAGAACAGTATGGAGGTTCCTTAAAAAACTAAAAATAGAACTACCATACAACCCAGCAATCCCACTACTGGGCATATACCCTGAGAAAACCATAATTCAAAAAGAGTCATGTACCACAATGTTCATGGCAGCACTATTTACAATGGCCAGGACATGGAAGCAACCTAAGTGACCATCGACAGATGAGTGGATAAAGAAGATGTGGCATATATATACAATGGAATATTACTCAGCCATAAAAAGAAATGAAATTGAGTTATCTGTAGTGAGGTGGATGGACCTAGAGACTGTCATACAGAGTGAAGTAAGTCAGAAAGAGAAAAACAAATACTGTATGCTAACACATATATGGAATCTAAAAAAAAAAAAGGTTCTGAAGAACCTAGGGGCAGGACAGGAATAAAGACACAGACGTAGAGAATGGACTTGAGGACACGGGGTGGGGGAAGGGTAAGCTGGGACAAAGTGAGAGAGTGGCATGGACAGATATACACTACCAAATGTAAAACAGATAGCTAGTGGGAAGCAGCCGCATAGCACAGGGAGATCAGCTCAGTGCTTTGTGACCACCTAGAGGGGTGGGATAGGGAGGGTGGGAGGGAGACGCAAGAGGGAGGGGATATGGGGATACATGTATACGCAGAGTTGATTCACTTTGTTATACAGCAGCAGCCAGCACAACAATGTAAAACAATTATACTCCAATAAAGATGCTAAAAAAAAAAAAAGAACTGCCCTGGAAAATATGGCAGCCATCAGACACATATGACTATTTAAGGATAAATTAGTTTAAACTATTAAATTTAAAATCCAGTTTCTCAGTCACAAAAATCACATGTGGCCAGTGGCTGCCATGTTGGACAGCTCAGAATACTGAACATTTCCATCACTGAAGAAAGTCCTACTGGATGGCATTGGTTCTACAGGAAGCAAGAAATGGTTCCCTGCACCTCCATCTCTAGGACCAGCGTTCTGACCTTTTCTTGCTTCATTGCATTTGTTCTCTCTGAATTCAGGTTTTGTGGCTGGTGCTGAAACACTGAACTAATGAGATCCTCTGACGAGCTTCAGGTCAAAGGCCACTTCCTCCAGGGGACCGAATCTGATGCGAAATTCGATGCAGCACCCTTGTTAGATGCTTCTGGGGCACCCTTGTAGTTTCCTTCTCAGAACATTCATCACGTCTCTTGAAATTGTTTAAATTTAATTTGTCTCCCAAGACTGAGGGTCTATAGAGACCCTAGAACCACATCAGCCTGGGTTTGATTCCCAGCTTTATCTTGGGCTCACTCCATGAACTTAGCAAAGACAATGGGCATTTCTGGGCCTCATACTCTTCTTCTGTAAAATGGGGATAAACTGTACCCAGCTTATAGGATTACTGGGTAATAAAGTGAGTTGGTACACATAATGTGCTTTGAAAAGCACCCAGCACGTAGTGTACACTGGACAAACGTTGGCAGAAATAATTAACTAAAGAACATAAGCACCTTCAAAGGCAGAGCTGCTTTGGTCTTCTGCCCTGTACGTCACACCCTGCGCCTGGGGACAATGCTGAAATGAACTGTGTGGGCTCAGAAGGGCTGGCTTTAAAACAGCACTGTCAGGAACCTGCTCTATAGATCTACTCAAAACAGTAGAGTGAGATATTTGCACAGAGATGTTCATGTCAGCACTGTTTACAAAACACCAAAAAAAGCGGGGAGAGGGGCATCCAAATGTCCATCTGCAGGGGACTCGATAAATAAACTACATATATTCATACAATGGGATATGCTGCAGCATTTATAAAGAATGAGGTGGGACTGTGCACTTAACACACCTCCAAGATGTGTTAAGTACAATGGACAAGAATGCAGTGAAATAAACAGGTATACATATGTTTATGCCGATTATGTCTAAGTTTTCTGAATCTTTGCACTAGACCCTTTAACAGCGGTTTCCTAGGAAGAGGAGGAGAATCAATTTAGACTCAAATATACTTAAGTTCTTTACTCTAGAAAGAATTCCATCATGTACATTCATGACTTTTCCTTAAAACTGTTTAAAAGTCTTGCTGTGAAGAGTGATTTGTGTTGTGGTGTCTTCCTCTTTGGAACCAGGACAGGCCAAGAGGAAAGACAATGTGAGCAGGGGAAACAGACAGTGAGTACCTGGGAAGTAAATAAAGATATTTTACTGGTAAATCCACTGGTTTACTGACTAGGAGAAGGGGGAGGGAACCCATCCACCAGGGTGGCAATTTCAGACCGGTCGTGTGTGTAAATATAAAAGCTAACACGCTGATGGAGAGCTTACATGTGTCAGATGCTGTGCTCAGCCCTTTCCGATTATTGTCTCATTTAATCCTACCTATGAGAAAGCACTATTATTATCCTCATTCTACCGAAGGGAAAATGAAGACATGGCGCATTAAGCAACTTGCTGGAGGGCACACAGCTCAACAACAGAGGGCCTGAGACTCAAACTCTGCCAGGGCCACAGCCCAGCCTGCACACTTGCTACTGTCCAATAGACAGAGCCGCCATCGAGGGGCTAGTCCAGGGGAGCAAAGACAGAGAAAGCTCTTGAAGATCTATCCTGCCCTATTCCTGTGACAGTATCCAGCATTTCATAAAAATTCCATTTTGCTTTCAGCTTATGAGAGTCAACACAATATATTCCAGTTGCTTCCAAAAAACTATGAGCTGTCTCATATGACAGGGAAATCATACAGCTAAAAGGTCAAAAGGCTGAAGAACACAGTCAAATGGGTGAAAAATGGAGTGGATTCATATGTGGCAAAAGAGAATTTCGACTCCAAAATAACTGAGCGACATTCACAGAAAGATGGTTTTGTGGAAGGATGATAAGACATTTTCTGAAAAACTTTTTCCTGTTGCTACCCACCAGGAAGTTGGGTGAAAGTACCAATGAGCTATTTTTACAACTTTTTAGTTACATCCAGGATCTTCTGGGGTTTTCAAGAAAGTGCATGGGATCTGAAAGTCCAACAACTGTGTTTGCTTCCTGGCTCTTGCCTTCTAGAACCAGCTGCACAACCTTGAGAAAGTTCCTAAATGATACCTGGCCTCAGCATCCCCATCTAAAAAGTCAGGGATAATAGCTACCTCTGTCAAAGTGATCAAATTATTGGGAAAATAAAGTGACTCCACCTATGTAACACTTGTAACATAACCACCTCAATAAAATGAGTTGATTTTCTTTTTTGTCCCAGACAAGCTGTTGTCTAACCACATACTTTTCTTTTTCAACCCAGTACTCTTTGGCATTTCACAACCACTCCCACATTTAACCTCTCCAAAAAGGCAAATGGATGTTTTTTATATTAGGGGCACAAGCTCCCCTGATGGGCATAATAACTGATTTCAGATAAGACAATTCACTTTCTTAAACCAAAGAGGATCCACACTTGCTCTATTCTTAGCCACCTGAATTTTTAACTGGATTCACATTTACAAAACAACACATTGAAGAAGCTCTTGGTACCTCCACTCAGGCCCCCATCCCTTCCCTCCCCTTACTCCTAGACCTTAATAAATCATTCTTGCCTCGGGCATTCTCAGATGCCCTCCCAGCCCACCAACCACCAGTCACATCCCAACACCTCAAGGAAACTACGACAACTGATAATCAGCAATACTCAAAGTAAATCTTCCTGAATTCACAATACAGGAATTTGATTAATACCTAACCAATGTTAAATGTATATTCACAATTTGAAAATAAAGAGTAGGTACAAAGATAACGTTCTTCCCTGTCGTCCTGCAAAAAATATCAAACCAGAATCAGCATCCCTAAGATTTATGATCATTACTTAATTATTAGCCACTGCCCGGAACAGGGCGATTATCATATCAAAGTTACAATACCCCTAATAAAACAATAGCCTATTTCATATTCATCCTTTGTTTTTAAGTCTCATCTTGAAAATGCCACTGGGATCGTCCAGTAAGTCCAAATATATATTTTTTTAATCCAGATTTATAGAATTGCCATTACATGATGATATCTTTTTTTTTAATTTAATTTAATTTAATTTATTTATTTTTGTCTGTGTTGGGTCTTCGTTTCTGTGCGAGGGCTTTCTCTAGTTGCGGCAAGTGGGGGCCACTCTTCATCGCGGTGCGCGGGCCTCTCACTATCGCGGCCTCTCTTGTTGCGGAGCACAGGCTCCAGACGCGCAGGCTCAGTAATTGTGGCTCACGGGCCCAGTTGCTCTGTGGCATGTGGGATCCTCCCAGACCAGGGCTCGAACCTGTGTCCCCTGCATTAGCAGGCAGATTCTCAACCACTGCGCCACCAGGGAAGCCCAATAAGTCCAAATTTTGAGTTTAGAAAAAGTACACATAATATAATAACTTGACCTACTTATTATTAATAGTATCATAGTATGCCCTTCTGTCTCAAATAATAACACTCAACAGGGCAATCAAGCTATAATATTGTTTTCAGACAAGATAAGTTTAATTTCCCCCCTACATTTGGCTTTGAGCTTGCAATCTGATTTGTAGGATCTCATCCTACAGATTTATTTTCACCTGTGTGAAATGATTTATATCCATGTTATTCAACACAGTTGTATTTTGAAATATTAAAAATGTTTATCCAAAGGGACCACGTTAAATAAATTATGGTCCACCTATTTGAAGAGATTACACAGCCACTTAAAAAAGAAAACAAGAAGTGCTCTATTACTGAACTGAGAAGACCTGTACGACATACTGTTATATAAAAGAGCAAAGTGCCAAACAGCATGTAGTGTATACTACCTTCTGTATAAAACAGGGAAGAAATGAGCACACACATATGAAACACATATGAGTATGTGTACACTCGCACATGTGTTTGTATTAACATTAAACAGTTTCAGAAGGGAAATCAGAAACGAGTAACAGCGGTTGTAATATCTGGGGAAAGGAGAAATGGAAATTAGGCAGGTGGAAGACAGATCTAGGAAAGAGCTTACTTATCGAATACTTCTGAAATATTCTGCTTTAGGAACCATGTAAATGTATCATCTACTCAAAAAATACATTAAATAGCAATTGGTGGTAAAAAATGACATTCCAGTCCCTTGAGATTAAGACAACACTACCAATAAGGTCATATTTTATGACTGACTATGATTCTTCTTCCTCTTCTTTCTTATACCATACATGCCCATATTAAACACACACACACATGCACACACACACACATGCACGCACATGTTTAAATCAATAAATTAGAGAAAACTTGAGGGAAAAAAAAAAACCCCAATTATTTTTAAAGCGCTCCACAAAGCCTTATTCCATATTCCATATATTTTATTATTATTATTCCCCTTCAGGTGAACTGCAGTCTCCTAGAGATGTTCAGACTTCACTAGTCCACAGAATCTTTGCCTGGATGACCCTGGATCCTCTGCAGGACCCAGCAGACAGGTGTCCTCACCGCTGCCACACACATCAGCTCACCTTCGTAGGTGCCGACTTCTAGAAGAGTCCCGCTCCGCTCGAGGTCCAAGAACTCCTTCACAGTCAGAAAGCTGTAGTCCACGCCAGGCACCTCTCCTTCTCTGGGAGACCGGGTTGTGCCTGCAGCAGACAAGACAAAGGCACAAGAAATCATCAGTCCACTGAAACAGGGAGCACCCCATCCAGGTGTAATTAAAATAACCTGTTCAGTCAGCTGGAGTACCTAAACTGACAGACCAACCTACTGAGACAGGGACCTGGCAAAGACAACTTCTTTCTAGCAGAAAAGTATCCTCACTTCCATCCTCTGATGCCTGGGCCCCTCAAATGCAAGAAAGAGAAAACCAAGCACAGCGAGGCAACCCAGGGAGATTTTTATCACTTAAAAAAACGCACTGAATGAAAAGGGTGAACTGGATTTTATACAGATGACGTTCACAATCAGCAGCTTTTAGGGATCCAGTAAGTTCTAAAAAAGACATCCACCTTAAGCTCAGAGCCTAAGGGGTTTATATTTTTATCATAGGCCTCAAAATTCTTGTGTTCCTCAACACATCTGGCAACTACCAATGTAATAAGCCCTTTGAAGAAAATGACAGCCACTGCATAAACACATCACCAGAGAAATTCAATTGCCCAAGATCTGTGGCTGGATACCTCCCAGGGATTAAAATGTTGCTGCTCTCCATGTAATTAATATGTTTGGCAAAAAGAGGCCACCCATAAGTTCTGATGGGAGAAAAAGGACAATGCATTTGCTAGAAAATTCTCCCCCTGAATTAATCTCATCAAAGACTAATAAATATAACGATTCTTCTTATGAAATAACACAGAGCCTCTAGAATATTTAAGTCACCCAGCTCAGGTGCTGGGCGGGAGACCTATCAATTTAGCCCAACCTCACCCCAAAGTGTGGAAGGAATATGGTTTACACACAAAACAAAAAAAGAAAATAAACCAAGAAGCAATTACATAGTGTATACTAGGAACCTATGTTCAACGTTAGGGGAGACCAAAAAAGAGCAAAACTCATGACTTCTCCTACATTCAAGTTAGGGGATATGATCAACATGGGTTCATTTTGCAAGGCACCATTACCTATGGCGCTTTCAGATCAATGTTTTTTTAATATAATAAGCAGGGATTTTTCCCTAGTCCTAATTCTCCCTAAAACAATGAAATAAGCAACTGTATGTATGTTAGCTCCAGTGCTCATGGCAGAGCACAGTCTCTGATCATGTGAATTTCCATGCACTTACAGTGGATATCCAGAATTCTCTTAAATCAAAAAACTCAACACTTGTTGCATATTTCATTCAGGCTAAACACATTTTTAAACAAGCCCCGTTTTTCTATTATCTGAAATTTGAGTGTTATAAACAGCTGCAAACTGTCCATAGAACAATTATATTACAAATGTTAGCTTCTGCCCAGCACGATGGGACTTTCTGGTAAAGAAGCCTGATTGTATAGTGTCCAGCAGTCTACTCTTGTAGTGTATCCTAATTTGTTCCCATTTCTGGCTCCCCTGACAGACGATGACAAGGCCACTGAGGTGCTTCACAATGTTTATATCTCTGGTGTCAAGCGCACGGTGGGTATTCCAGAAGCATAAACTGTACCATATACTGCTGTAGAGCAGGTATATAGAATGGGAATGATGAATTCATAGTCTGTCTGGCTCACCAGGCTGTGTGGTCTTGGGCATGTTCCTGAGCTTCTGCTATTTCTCAGTTTCCTCAAGTGGCCAGATGATGCTGGCCACAGCAAACATTTCATATTTTATTCTAAGGATGATGCGAAGCCACTAGAGGGTTTTGAGCAGGATGGTACCATGATTTATTTTTAAAAGATCACTGAGCTAAGGGCAGGAAACAGGCAGAGTAGGAGGGTGAGGTGGGCAAAAACAGAAGCAAGAAGACAAGTTAGTTGGTTACTACAGTGTCCAGGTGAGAAAAAAAAAATCAGGGCACAGACAGGAACAGTAGACAAAGGTGACAAGAAGCAGTGAGATTTCTATTATGAATTGTAAACATTTTAAACAGCTATAAGACAGGCCGCAGGACAGATGTATTAAAAGTACATCAACTCCTCAGGCCACGCTAAGTCTATATTTTAAACACAGAACCTGCTGATGGAGTGGATGGAGTGTATAAGAAAAACAAAAGAATAAGGACTGCCATCTTATTCTTTGACCTGGGCAAATGGGTTCTGCCATTTACAGAGATCAAGAAGATGGGGGAAATGGCTTTTAGGGGAAAAAATTTAAGAGTTCACTTCTGAACATGTAAAAAGTATGAAATGCCTATCAGACACCTGGATGTAGAGAGCTGTGAACAGGTGACTATGTAAATCTGAAGATCAGAGTGGCGGTTGGGTCTTGAACTTGGGAGTCATCAGTAAATCACTGGCATTTGAAGGCAAGAGACAGAAAGAGATAATCGAGGGGGAGAGAGAGTATAGAAAAAGCAGCCAAGAAGTTTGACTTAAACACAAAAACCTTATAATTTTTAGAAACTGAGACGAGGAGGAAGATCCTCAGAGGAGACTAAGAGACAACAGTCAGCAAGGCGGGAGCAGAGGAGGAGGGTGTGATGCCTCAGAGCCAAGTGCAAAAGCTGTTCAGCCGGCTACTTGGAAAACACAAACAGTCTACATCATAGTGGGAAATTCCAGCGCAGGGCGAGAACAGAATCTCTTTGAAACTTGCTGTGAAAGAATCTGTCCTAAATATGTTTTATATGGCAACTCACATATTTGGCCTCCATACCAAAATTCTATTAACTTAATCCACCCCCCCCCAAAATGAGGATAAATAAGACCAAACAAAAGATTTGTTGGGTTTTTAAAGTCTTCTACACCACACAGGATTGGTTTTTTTTCCCTCCAATAACCATCTTTAATCTTTGTCATTTCTTCCCACGTTTTCTGAACCAATTTCTCAGTGTAACTATAAAGACAACAATAACCTCTGGGTCTTAATTTCCTGAAAGGATTGAAAACAATCAAGAACTTGAAAAATGGAACATTTTAAAGGAAAAATGAAAACGAGCAGACCTCATTTTCCCCTGGAAATAAATATGCTTAGAAGGACCTTTGAGCAGCAGGGGAAGGGGGTGGGGGTGGGGGCAGGTATATCTCCACCCACAAAACCTTCAGGGTTTATTACCCAGACAAAACCTTTCCACTCTGCAGGCCAGGAGGAGGTTTACACCGTTATCCTCTGAGCAACCTGCCCTGGGTCTGGGCCCACATGAGCAGGCTCCATTCAGTGACTCTAGGGAGAAAGGGCCTGGGAGGGGACCCCGCCTCCTCTTTTCTTCCAGCAGAATGACAGGCTGCCTGCTGGACACACGCCTGGCAGATGGCATTTCAAAGGTTTTTCAGAAGCCATCTGGGGTGGGTACAATTATTACAAACCACGCTTCTAACAAAGCCAGAAGGGTTACTTCCTGGCAGAAGAGAAGTAAAACAAATTCTATCATGTTTTTCGGGGACAGCATAATAAAAAAATTTAAAAAAAATCACCAGGCCGACAAACAGAGGTTGCTATAGCCTACCAACATTGCTTTTTGCCGGTCTAGCTAGAAATCAGGCCATCGATATCTTGCACTTATTATGTTTGAACGAACAAACAAACACAGTGCCCACTTCCTCGCTTTCCAAAAGGGGCAAAAAAAAAAAAAAAGAAAGAAAGAAAAAGAGAGAGAGAGAGAGAGAGATTATCAAACACCAGGAAAAAAATAATAGCTTCCATTTACTGGATGCTTACTTATGTCCTAGGCAAGGTGTTAAGCACTTAATCAATACTGCTGTATCTAATCTTCCGAGGAAACACAGAAGGATTGTTATTATACTCATTTTTTGATGAGGAAGCTGATACCCAGAGAAGTAAAGTAACTTTCCCAAGGTCACATAACAAGTAAGCTGGGCAGAGCTATGATTTGAAAGTAGGCAATCTGACTTTACTATCCCTCATTGGAAACCACTGTTGGCCAATAGAACTTGCTGCCATAACGGAAATGATCCATAGATGTGAGTCTAACATGGTAGCCACTAGCCACATCTGGTTATTATTATTTTGATTATATACATTTCAGGTGTACAACGTTATAGTTCAACATCTGTATACATGTGGTTATTGATACGTGGCTAACGTGACAGAGGAATTGAATTGAAATTTTATCTAATTTTAATTACTTTAGATTTAAATAGCCACATGTGGCAACTGGACTAGCCAGTGCAATTCTAAACTAGGAGGGCATTTCCAGTACAATGTTCACTAGCATGCCCCCAAAGCACTTCCAGCTCTCAAAATAAAAACAAGAAACATACCAAACTGCAGAATCTTGTACTCATACAGGAAACCCATCCTTTTAAAAACTCTTACATGCTTTGAAAAATGATCTAGTCAAACTGTATGTTTTGTACTAAAAATTCCATTTGGTTCCCATTGGCTATGGTCTCTTAGAAAAAAAAATTCTCCTTAGATAAACTGTGGCATCATCATTTACAGCCAAAACAAAACCCAAAAACCAGACCAAAACAAATGCAGTCCCCCAAAATAAACAAACAAATAAAACTGAGTGCCTATGAATATGGGAATGACTGAATGAAATATGGTAGAGTCACCCTTAGGAAATATATATACATATATATTTTTGCTATATAAAGAATACTTGTTAGATGTACATGCAGTTACCAGAAAGAATATCTACAATGTACAGTTGAGTGATATAAAGTGCAAAAAAAAAAAAAATCACTGCATTTTATTGAAAAAGAGGAAAGAAAGCCCTATGGGTGCTGCATGTTTTATGAGTTAATAAATAGTTAAATGGAGGGAACAAACCCTTAACAGTGGCAACCTCAGGAAGGCGGGTTCAGAAATGGGAAGAGAAAAAAGGACTGTTTCTTTAAATCTCTCTGAATTGCACCACTGCTCACGTAGTTGTTTTGGCACTTTATAAATCAAATAAAATAATTATTTAAGAAATCTTTACCTGATCCTTGGGCTTCCTACTCAAACAACTTCAATATTAGCTTAGTCCTTGCAAAAACGTGCCAAAGAATAGAGCCTCCAAGTGAATCAAACACACAGTATTTCCCAAGGTTTCCCACCTCATAGAAAGCCAGCATCAATGTCTCCAACACTTGCCTTTAGCTATGAATAGGAATACAAGACAAATAAAGTTGAGAAGGTGGCACTATTTTTCTGCCTGATTTTGGTTTTTAAACCTCAAACTGTTCATCACTTAAACAGAGTCCTTTTGAAGTGTTAAAATTTAACAAGATTTGCACCAGAGCAGTGAATACTATCAAGCTTTTCTGCCACCAGATCATAACTTAACAAGTTAATTTGAGCTACGCCCTGCTGACTGTCTCAGTATGAGTTAGCAATGCCCCCAAATGTTTGTCCCAAAAGCTTGAGTGGCTGCTTGCTTCTTGGGCACATTCTATGGTTCATAAACTTTCAGTGTACCTGGCATGAGTGACCCTTGCTGAGGAAATCAGAAAACGACCTTCCTTGTCATCAAACTCCACAAACTATGGCTACAGAAATGAAACCAGATTCGGAGCTCATTTGCTCTCTCTTCGTATTCCAGAAATTCTCTTGAAATATCCAGTTAAGGCAGCAAAAAATCCTAGAAATGAGACACTAACATGCTATTTCCTACTGCTACGTGTTTCCAATACCATTAGGTTTCTAGGCAAGCTGTCACTCAGCACCTATCCAACTTGCCTCAAGGCCAGGTTGCTAATACAGTGATCATTACTAAGATTAAACTGTTAATACTCAAGGATATCAACTGATGTAAAATTCACCTGGGTCTTGCTTATCCAAATCTAACAATAAGACTTCCAAAAATTATAGTCATCCCAACCACTTCCATGTTAAAGAAAGTGCATGATTTTCTATAATAAAACAAGTATTTACATTGCTTGAAATTGGTTAAATATCCAGGAGAGCCTTATACTATTTATTCTTTAGTTGATGGAGATGAAGCAGAGTAGAACATGTTGTTTCCCCAAATTCACTCAGTTACCTACCACTCACACAATTTTTGCCCTATCAGTACCAGCAGTACTACTGACTCAGTATTTTCACTTCAAGTTAAAGCTGTTTAAAAAACTTAAATATATTCATGTAAAAAGGAAATGCTTAACTGCTACATACCTATCACAATGGATTAAAAAAAAAAATCTTACAATATCACATGCTGGCAAAAACAGGAGCAACTGGAACTCTCAAACGTTGTTGCCAAGGATGCAAAATGGTACAGCTACGGGGAAAAGAGTTTGGCAGTTTGCTAAAAAGTTAAACATAAAACGACCATATGACCCCAAAATCACACTTCTAAATATTTATCCTAGAGAAATGAAAACTTACATTCACACGAAAACCTATATACAAGTGTTTATAGCAGCTCGATGCATAATCAACCCAAAAGAGAAAAACAACTTGAACGTCCTTCAACTGGTGAATGGATACACTGCGGTAAATCCCTACAATGAACTTGGCTAAAGTACAGATGTACACAACAACATGGATTAATCTCAAATAGAATGCCTAAGTCTAAGAAAAGCCAGACTCACAAGGCTACGTACTGTATAATTCCATTTCAGTGATATTCAATAAAAGGCAGTACTACTACAACAAAGGAGAAGCCACAATGAGACGGTAGGAGGGGTGCAATCAGAGTAAAATCAAATCCCATAACTGCTGGGTGGGTGACTCACAGACTGGCGAACACTTATGCCACAGAAGTCCACCCACTGGAGTGAAGGTTCTTAGCCCCACGTCAGGCTTCCCAACCTGGGGGTCCGGAAACGGGAGGAGGAATTCATAGAGAATCAGACTTTGAAGCCTAGTGGGAATTTATTGCAAGACTTTGACAGGACTGGGGGAAACAGAGACCCCACTCTTGGAGGGCGCACACAAAATAGTGTGCGCATCGGGACCCAGGGGAAGGATCAGTGACCTTGGGGGAGACTGAACCAGACCTACCTGCTAGTGTTGAAAGGTCTCCTGCAGAGGCGGGGGGTGGCTCTGTTTCACTGTGGGGACAAGGCCACTGGCAGCAGAAGTTTTGGGAAGTACTCCTTGGCATGAGCTCTCCCAGAGTCTGTCATTAGCCCCACCAAAGAGCCCAGGTAGGCTCCAGGGTTGGGTTGCCTCAGGCAAAACAACCAACAGGGAGGGAACCCAGCCCCACCCATCAACAGTCAAGTGGATTAAAGTTTTACTGAGCTCTGACCGCCACAGCAAAAGTCAGCTCTACCCACCACCAGAGCCTCCCATCAAGCCTCTTAGATAGCCTCAACCACCAGAGGGCAGACAGCAGAAGCAAGAAAAACTACAATCCTGCAGCTGGTGGAACAAAAACCACATTCACAGAAAGACAGACAAGATGAAAAGGCAGAGGGCTATATACCAGATGAAGGAACAAGAAAAAACCCCAGAAAAACAACTAAATGAAGTGGAGATAGGCAACCTTCCAGAAAAAGAATTCAGAATAATGATAGTGAAGATGATCCAGAATTTCAGAATAAGAATGGAGGCAAAGATTGAGAAGATGCAAGAAATGATTAACAAAGATCTAGAAGAATTAAAGAACAAACAAACAGAGATGACCAATACAATAACTGAAATGAAAACTACACTAGAAGGAATCAATAGCAGAATAACTGAGGCAGAAGAACGGATAAGTGACCTGGAAGACAGAATGGTGGAATTCACTGCTGCGGAACAGACTAAAGAAAAAAGAATGAAAAGAAATGAAGACAGCCTAAGAGACCTCTGGGACAACATTAAACGCAACAACATTCGCATTATAGGGGTCCCAGAAGGAGAAGAGAGAGAGAAAGGACCAGAGAAAATATTCAAAGAGATTATAGTCGAAAACTTCCCTAACATGGGAAAGGAAATAGCCACCCAAGTCCAGGAAGCGCAAAGAGTCCCATACAGGATAAACCCAAGGAGAAACATGCCGAGACACATAGTAATCAAATTGGCAAAAATTAAAGACAAAGAAAAATTATTGAAAGCAGCAAGGGAAAAACGACAAATAACATACAAGGGAACTCCCATAAGGTTAACAACTGATTTCTCAGCAGAAACTCTACAAGCCAGAAGGGAGTGGCACGATATACTTAAAGTGATGAAAGGGAAGAACCTACAACCAAGATTACTCTACCCAGCAAGGATCTCATTCAGATTTGAGGGAGAAATCAAAAGCTTTACAGACAAGCAAAAGCTAAGAGAATTCAGCACCACCAAACCAGCTCTACAACAAATGCTAAAGGAACTTCTCTAAGTGGGAAACACAAGAGAAGAAAAGGACCTACAAAAACAAACCCAAAACAATTAAGAAAATGGTCACAGGAACATACATGTCAATAATTACCCTACAACGTGAATGGATTAAATGCTCTAACCAAAAGACACAGGCTTGCTGAATGGATACAAAAACAAGACCCATATATATGCTGTCTACAAGAGACCCACTTCAGACCTAGGAACACATACAGACTGGAAGTGAGGGGATGGAAAAAGATATTCCATGCAAATGGAAATCAAAAGAAAGCTGGAGTAGCTATACTCATATCAGATAAAATAGACTTTAAAATAAAGACTGTTACAAGAGACAAGGAAGGACACTACATAATGATCAAGGGATCAATCCAAGAAGAAGATACAACAATTATAAATATATATGCACCCAACATAGGAGCACCTCAATACATAAGGCAACTGCTAACAGCTCTAAAAGAGGAAATCGACAGTAACACAATAATAGTGGGGGACTTTAACACCTCACTTACACCAATGGACAGATCATCCAAAATGAAAATAAATAAGGAAACAGAAGCTTTAAATGATGCAATAGACCAGATAGATTTAATTGATATTTATAGGACATTCCATCCAAAAACAGCAGATTACACTTTCTTCTCAAGTGCGCACGGAACATTCTCCAGGATAGATCACATCTTGGGTCACAAATCAAGCCTTAGTAAAATTAAGAAAACTGAAATAATATCAAGGATCTTTTCTGACCACAATGCTATGAGATTAGAAATGAATTACAGGGAAAAAAACGTAAAAAACACAAACACATGGAGGCTAAACAATACGTTACTAAATAACCAAGAGATCACTGAAGAAATCAAAGAGAAAATCAAAAAATACCTAGAGACAAATGACAATGAAAACACGACGACCCAAAACCTATGGGATGCAGCAAAAGCAGTTCTAAGAGGGAAGTTTATAGCTATACAAGCCTACCTCAAGAAACAAGAAAAATCTCAAGTAAACAATCTAACCTTACACCTAAAGAAACTAGAGAACAAAGAACAAACAAAACCCAAAGTTAGCAGAAGGAAAGAAATCATAAAGATCAGAGCGGAAATAAATGAAATAGAAACAAAGAAAACAATAGCAAAGATCAATAAAACTAAAAGCTGGTTCTTTGAGAAGATAAACAAAATTGATAAGCCATTAGCCAGACTCATCAAGAAAAAGAGGGAGAGGACTCAAATCAACAAAATCAGAAAAGAAAAAGGAGAAGTTACAACAGACACCGCAGAAATACAAAGCATCCTAAGAGACTACTACAAGCAACTCTATGCCAATAAAATGGACAACCTGGAAGAAATGGACAAATTCTTAGAAAGGTATAACCTTCCAAGATTGAACCAGGAAGAAACAGAAAATATGAACAGACCAATCACAAGTAATGAAATTGAAACTGTGATTAAAAATCTTCCAACAAACAAAAGTCCAGGACCAGATGGCTTCACTGGTGAATTCTATCAAACATTTAGAGAAGAGCTAACATCCATCCTTCTCAAACTCTTCCAAAAAATTGCAGAGGAAGGAACACTCCCAACTCGTTCTATGAGGCCACCATCACCCTGATACCAAAACCAGACAAAGACACTACAAAAAAAACAAAATTACAGACCAATATCACTGATGAATATAGATGCAAAAATCCTCAACAAAATACTAGCAAACAGAATCCAACAACACATTAAAAGGATCATACACCACGATCAAGTGGGATTTATCCCAGGGATGCAAGGATTCTTCAGTATATGCAAATCAATCAATGTGATACACCATATTAACAAATTGAAGAATAAAAACCATATGATCATCTCAATAGATGCAGAAAAAGCTTTTGACAAAATTCAACACTCATTTATGATAAAAACTCTCCAGAAAGTGGGCAGAGAGGGAACATACCTCAACATAATAAAGGCCATATATGACAAACCCACAGCAAACATCATTCTCAATGGTGAAAAACTGAAAGCATTTCCTCTAAGATCAGGAACGAGACAAGGATGTCCACTCTCACCACTATTATTCAGCATAGTCTTGGAAGTCCTAGCCACGGCAATCAGAGAAGAAAAAGAAATAAAAGGAATACAAATTGGAAAAGAAGAAGTAAAACTGTCACTGTTTGCAGATGACATGATACTATACATAGAGAATCCTAAAATTGCCACCAGAAAACTACTAGAGCTAATTAATGAATTTGGTAAAGTTGCAGGATACAAAATTAATGCACAGAAATCTCTTGCATTCCTATACACTAATGGTGAAAAATCTGAAAGAGAAATTATGGAAACACTCCCATTTACCATTGCAACAAAAAGAATAAAATACCTAGGAATAAACCTACTTAGGGAGACAAAAGACCTGTATGCAGAAAACTATAAGACACTGATTAAAGAAATTAAAGATGATACCAACAGATGGAGAGATATACCATGTTCTTGGATTGGAAGAATCAATACTGTGAAAATGACTATACTACCCAAAGCAATCTACAGATTCAATGCAATCTCTATCAAATTACCAATGGCATTTTTTACGGAACTAGAACAAATCATCTTAAAATTTGTATGGAGACACAAAAGACCCCGAATAGCCAAAGCAGTCTTGAGGGAAAAAAACGGAGCTGGAGGAATCAGGCTCCCTGACTTCAGACTATACTACGAAGCTACAGTAATCAAGAAAGTATGGTACTGGCACAAAAACAGAAATATAGAGCAATGGAACAGGATAGAAAACGCAGAGATAAACCCACCCACGTATCGTCACCTTATCTTTGATAAAGGAGGCAAGAATATAAAATGGAGAAAAGACAGCCTCTTCAATAACTGGTGCTGGGAAAACTGGACAGCTACAATATAAAGGAATGAAATTAGAACACTTCCTAACACCATACACAAAAATAAACTCAAAATGGATTAAAGACCTAAATGTAAGGCCAGACATTATAAAACTCTTAGAGGAAAACATAGGCAGAACACTCTATGACAGAAATCACAGCAAGATCCTTTTTGACCCACCTCCAAGAGAAATGGAAATAAAAACAAAAACAAACAAATGGGACCTAATGAAACTTCAAAGCTTTTGCATAGCACAAGAAACCATAAACAAGATGAAAAGACAACCCTCAGAATGGGAGAAAATATTTGCAAATGAAGCAACTGACAAAGGATTAATCTGCAAAATTTACAAGCAGCTCATGCAGCTCAATATCAAAAAACAAACAACTCAATCCAAAAATGGGCAGAAGACCTAAATAGACATTTCTCCAAAGAAGACATACAGACGGCCACGAAGCACATGAAAAGATGCTCAACATCACTAATTATTAGAGAAATGCAAATCAAAACTACAATGAGGTATCACCTCACACTGGTCAGAATGGCCATCATCAGAAAATCTACAAACAACAAATGCTGGACAGAGTGTGGAGAAAAGGGAACCCTCTTGCACTGTTGGTGGGAATGTAAATTGATAGCGCCACTATGGAGAACAATAAGGAGGTTCCTTAAAAAACTAAAAATAGAATTACCATATGACCCAGCAATCCCACTAGTGGGCATATACCCAGAGAAAACCGTAATTCAAAAAGACACATGCACCCCAATGTTCATTGCAGCACTATTTACAATAGCCAGGTCATGGAAGCAACCTAAATGCCCATCGGCAGACTAATGGATAAAGAAGTCGTGGTACATATATACAATGGAATATTACTCAGCCATAAAAAGGAACGAAATTGAGTCATTTGTTGAGACGTGGATGGATCTAGAGACTGTCATACAGAGTGAAGTAAGTCAGAAAGAGAACAACAAATATCGTATATTAACGCATGTATGTGGACCCTAGAAAAATGGTACAGATGAACCGGGTTGCAGGGTAGAAGTTGAGACACAGATGTAGAGAACAAACGTAGGGACACCAAGGGGGGAAAACTGCGGTGGGGTGGGGATGGTGGTGTGCTGAATTGGGCGATTGGGATTGACATGTATACAGTGATGGGTATAAAACTGATGACTGATTAAAAAAAAAAAAAAGGCAGTACTACAGTAGGGATGGAGAATAAACCAGTTGTTGCCAGGTGTGTGGTCAGGGCTGACTACAAAGGGGACAGTAGAAGGGAATGGGGGGAGTGGGGGAGGGGTTGAGGAGGCCGAACTCTTCTGTATCCTGATTGTGGTGGAGGGTGAAGGACGATGCATTTCTCAAAACCTACAGAAGTGTACGCCACAAAGAGTGAATTTTACTGCTTATAAAACTTTAGAAAAGGAAACATTTAACATTACCTCCAGTGAACAATCAGTTTCAGCCTGCCATAAACAATAGCTAAAAATAAACACAACCAAAATAAAGTCATTTCATCTTATCTAGAGCCTGAGGCTCTGAGCCTGAGGCCCACATTCTCTTATTACAAAGGGAGATTAACAAACATTAGAAAGTTGTTAGAGACCTATTAGCACCAAACTGAGACTTTCTCCTTAACACAATTACAAGGATTTTTAAAAAATTACAAAGAAAAGCATCTGCTTAGTATTGGATTAGATCTTTCTGGATAAAAAGCACTGGCTTTTACTGAAGCTTTTGTATCACCTGCTGCTCCTGCCGGTGAACACGAGGTATGCACAGGGAACGGAGGACAAAAGACCAACTGACCTCTTCTCCTAAGAGAAAGTGTTTATGTCTAAAACAAGTCCACATGCAGATGAATGGATAAAGAAGATGTGGTACCTATATACAACGAAATACTACTCAGCCATAAAAAAGAGTGAAATAATGCCATTTGCAGCAACATGGATGGACTTAGAGATTATATTAAGTGAAGTAAGTCAGACAGAGAAAGACAAATATCATATTATATCTCTTATATGTGGAATCTAAAAAAATTATACAAATGAACTTATTTCAAAACAGAAATAGACTCACAGACATAGAAACTTATGGTTACCAATGGGGATGGTGGGGAGTCGGCGGGGGGTTGGGGGGGAGATAAATTAGGAGTTTGGGATTAACATATACACACTACTGTATATAAAACAGATAAACAAGGACCTACTGTATAGCACAGGGAACTATATTCAGTATTCTGTAATAACCTATAATGAAAAAGAATATGAAAAAGAATATATATACAATACTGAATCACTTTGCTGTGCATCTGAAACTAACACAACATTGTAAGTCAACTACACTGTACCTTAATTTAAAAAAATGGTTATTAAAAAAAGAAAACAAGTCCCCCACTTGTGTCTTTTCAAATCCACCAAACAGACAAAAACAACCCTATAGTTATTATTATTATCCCCACTTCACAGATGAGAAAAAGTGCACAGAGAGATTAGGTGACCTGCCAAAAATTACACAGCTAGTAAATGGCAGAGCCAGGATTTGAACCCAAGATTCTACTGCCACAGAGCAGCCAAAACCCCTGTATACAAAGAAGACATTGGGTATAGAAACAAACTAGGGCAGGGAGAGGGATACCTGAGTCTTCACAGTTCTTCATCGCCTGTCCTCATCAAAGAAAGTTTGTGCTGATGGAGTTAAGGCTGGGGGAGAATGCCTGACCCCTCCCCCCATGACTTCCTTAATCCAAAACCTGAGCTCCCAGGAACTATTTCTTCCTACCTCTTAATCAGAATAATGAGGTAATTCAGGCCAGAATCCACTGAATAGGAAAGTCAAGTAATGACTTGAACATGCATATTAACCATTCTTCCTCTTTGATGCGGAGGAGGGAACCTTGGCACATACATACACGCGGAAATCTTGCATTCATTAAAAACAGGAAAGGGAAAATTCTCAAGCTGTCATTGAGTCATTGCAAACATTCAGCATTCAGGCAATAAAGAATAAGATCTCCAACACTCGATACATGCTTATCGAAAATCAACTTTGGAGGATTATCTTGAGGCATTTTTGTTCAGAAAGGAATTCTGAAAATCAGTAATGCCATAGTCTAGTCCTAAAGACTGTCTATCATAAAAAGGGATTAGATCAGATAGACTTTATTATGACAGGTTATACTTTTTACTTTCTCTGAACTAATGACAGCAATTGTTTGTATAAAATGGAATGAACTAATGCCAACGATTTCAACCAGGTAATTTCAAAAGCACGTGAAAGAAAATGATTATTTTGGTAAAAAGCTGTAATTAATGAAGAATATCAAGTTTCCACAAATTAGGTGACTTTGCAAGCCCAATGCTAAATGCTTCTAATCTTTGGCAGCTTTCTTTCTTCAGTTTCAAAAAAAATAATCAAGACTGACTGCCAATGAGTAGATGGGTTTCTTTTGGGGGTAAAAAGGAGGTCCCAAAATTAGATAGCTGGAATGGTTGCCCAGTTCTAGGAATATAATAAAAATGCTGAATTTTATGGAGTGTACAATGTCTATCAATAAAGCTGTTAAAAACAATATTGCACTACAACAGAAAGTAGTCTCTGTCTTCAAGGATATTACAATTCAGTAGAGGAGCTGTTAGATTTCTGTGAATAATAGGCACGTGGCGTAATTTGTCCTTCAAGAGCAGCCTGCTTTCATTAGTCCTTCCAATATACGAACCAAGTGCAAGCATGAGATCAGAAATTACAGACCACGTTATCTTATTTTCCTAAAAACTGCAGGGGTCTGGAGTTTTCCCCCCGAAAGGCCAAAGAGAGAAACTGTTATGAAATCTAACATCAGACTTGGTGAGTTCAAATTCCAGCTCTGATATTGACAAACTGTGTAACCACAGCCAAGTTAAACATTTTGGGCTGCGGTTTTCTCACCTCTAAAATGGGGAGATAATAATACCTGCCTCATAAGGTTGTGTCAGGATTGTGTAAGACCATACATATAACCTGCTAGGCCTGGTTATAATCTGCATTCTATAAACATTGGCCATAACAACAAAATCATCGTCACCATGACCACCACAATTCCCTCCTTTTTCTTTCCAACCATTTTGCTTTAAAAGTAAAGAACCTAACTACTGACCCTTCATTATACTGCTACCTCGGAACAGGTTTTCTGTACATAATGCCTAATTTAATTCTCCCAGGAGGGACATTTTTTTCCCACAAAATTTTCACAGTTCACATAATATTCTATCCTTAATTATCATTTTTCAAAGCCTCTCACACGAACGCACACAGCTCCCAACCACAACTCTTTGGATTATCTTTTGCTAAGAAATCATAAAGTCAACTCGTTCTGTGAATACCATAATTTTAGTTAATCATTTGTCATTGAGCACTGGCATCTGTGAGGATAGACAGATGCCTATTTACTGGAATACAGTGTCTGAATTTGAGGCCCTCAAGTCCCCTAATTTCATGTAATCGTGATTCATATGATTAACTCCTTCTCATTGAAAGGATGTAATATTTACTTATTGAAGAAATACTACACACCTGGATATAAAGAGAGAAATCAATTTATATCTAGTACCAAGAGCGAGCAGTTATAAGAGCAAGTCAAGATGGATATAAGAAAAAAGGAGTTTGTATTGATTTTAATAAATATACTGGTTCTCAGCTGACCTAGTCATGACAGTTCTTAAAGCCTTCTCAAGTATACAGACTAACAGTCATCACCATGTAAATTTTACTTTGGCCCTTATCAAGTATATACACTGCTATGTCAAAGTAAACAAAAGGAAACAGTGTGTGACAGAGGATATAAGACGCTAAAAGAATAAAGAGGAGATGGGTACAACATTAAGCGTATACCAAAGATATACGGTACTACTTATGTATTTCCTTACTGAAACACACAAGAGTATGGCCTTTATAGTATAAAGGAAAACGTAGTGTGAACAGTGAAATTTCTAGGATTATGTTTCAGAACAGTGTTGAAACTGAGCAAAAAGCATAAAAACTAAGTATTTCTGTTTTTTTAACAGGTACTTCCCCTCTGCCTTTTTAATTTTCCTAAATACCACCATTCACTTTGAAAAGGCTCCATTGGCACCCAAAACTCTGATTGGGATTGACAAATATACACTAATATGTATAAAATGGATAACTAATAAGAACCTGCTGTAAAAAATAAATAAATAAAATAAAATTCAAAAATTCAAAAAAAAACAAAACAAAACCCCTAACTGTAACATTTGGAAGGTGTCTTATGAGCCAAGTCTGAGGAACACGAGCATGTCGACATCACTTAAGGATGGATTCCCAGGCAGCTGAATTCACTCCTGGGACTCTGCTATTGTTCATAAGTCACTTATGTGTTTCCCCCATAAATGATGACATAGGCAGATTCCCAGAAAACTGAATTACCGCCTTGACTTCCGCTACCCTGGGACCATCCATTACCTTATCTAATGCTTGCCAATTATCTCTCTAACTATAAGTCACATTCCAAAAAAATACAGACTGGGAGCAACTACAAAATGAGGCAGACTCAGCTGACGAACTGCTATTGCCTTTCTTTTGCTTAGTTCATTTCTCAGCGAGCAATTACAGTCTCACATTATGTAGTACTTCCCTTGTCACAACTCTGGGTTGTTTTATGTTATAGACTACACTTCCGAGATGGATGAGTCATAGAAATGATTATTTTTCACTCTGCCTGGTAAGCCAAATGAAGTAGACTTTAGAGGTGAAATTAAACACAAATTATTAATGCTTCTAAAACATTCGCTTGGAAGAATGTAGACAGTGATGAACAGAAGTCTGTGCTCACGTGATTATCACCCACACTGACTTTTAAAGGAATTATTTCATTAGAAAACTATATGAGGTATCGAAAGGTATTATTAGAAAGTGAGTGGCCAGTTTTGAAAAAGTAAAATCAAGTAGAAATGTTTATTATTATAAGGTACTTAGAATAATTACTACTTAAAAACTATAAATTATTCTATGCTTTCTAATAGAAATTGTCCCTTTTCAAACAAGCCTTATTTCACAGATGCCAGGTGAGTGAAAGCGCTGCCTTCCAAACTGGCCACATCATTTTTAGCCCACAGACTTTTCCTTAACCCAAGAATGCAAATTACACCATTGTCATCTACACAAACTGGACCTAATATGAGGCCAGATAAAATCGGGTCAAGGATCAAATCAATGACTCTTTATTAAAGACAGAAATTCTAAAATCGATTCATTAAAAGGTAATGACATCTTAGTTCTGACATATGAACAATCTATCCTTAGAAAAAAACTAGTGCTTTCATTTGTTTTTGTTTTATTTCACACCTATTAATTAAACATCATATCACACAATGCTTACTGGTCCTCACTCTCGAGTTTCATCTAATTCATCATCCCTGTCAACAGCGCCTGCTGATCAAGGGCAGGGAGAAGGGAGAGGCAGTCTTTATTTCCTTGAGCTGGCAGCACAGGTACCACAGCCATTAGCTTCCTGTCAGCAGGTGAAGACCTGGGGAGGTGATAGATGATCCCGGAGCTCTTACAAGGAGTTTTCATCAGACACCTACCTCTTAACCTATTTACCCAGCAGTTACACTCTCACCTTCTGGTAAACCTAGATTTTTGCCCAGAGGGAGCAAAGAGTCAAAGTTTTAAATAAATCCAAAAGCTACCGCATGGGCTTCCACAGGCCTGGCTTGTCAAAACAAAACCAAAAATAAGAAAAGGTGTAAGTATTTGCCTGAGCCAGTTGGGAAATCCAGAAAGCCTCTTCTGCTCTCAACATGTAATACATGTTACATCTGAAAAGAGTTAATACAAGATTAAAGCTATTCATTTTTAAAGTTAGTGAGTTTACACAAAAAAATTTTTGTTTTACCTATGTAAAACAGGAAATGAGACATTTAAGAGGAAAGAGTGCTTTTCTAAACCTTTAAATGAACAGCAATGAAACAGAAATGTCAATGAATGACATTTACACCAAATTAATGGAAAATATGACATTCACAAAATAGGACCCGATCCAATTTGAGGTAGAAGTGGCTATCTTAAAAATTAATAAACTTTACTCTCTTCTCTTTTCAGATATACAGAGTACATGCTCTAGAAAATTTAGAACGCATAAAAGAGCACAAAGAAAACAAGCATCCCCACCATGCAAAAAGGAGCACTATCAATATGTCAAAAGTTTGAAGTCCCCAGTCACCACTCCAGGCCCAGGGATGAAGTCCCGGCATCTTCAGGTAAATTCTCAGCCAATAGAATTGTCCCTAGCCACTGCAGGCTCCATTACAATCAACACTCAACAACCGTGGGCCAATCCCTGACAAAGGGAAAGCACTGCTATTTTCCACAGCCGCATTAGCATGCCTGCCACTATGATGCCTCAATTACACAAACACTAAAAATGAGAGTGAGGACACGCCACAAAGTTTATTGGAGGAAGTAATACTGACTGATGCACAATTCAGAAATCTTTCCATGGAGTTGAGGGACTGGAATTATAAACATTCCAAAATGTATCAAAAGCAATTCTTGCCTCAGGCTTCAAGCTCTGGGTCATGAAACAAGTTCAACAGTGACAGTGGTAACAATAAAGAGGAGGAAGAGGAGGAGGAGGAGGAGGGGGGGAGGGGGAGGGAGAAGGGGGAGGGGAGGGGGGAAGGGGGAAGGGGAGAGTAGCAGCAGCAGCAGCAGCCATAGGTGTTACATTTATAATACAGGTCTACTATTATCACCATCACAACCAAGTACTTATTAAGCACTTACTATATGTCAGCCACTGTGCAAAGTACATTTTTTCCCCTGAAACTTTATCATAACCACAGGGTATAGTATTAATATCCTTGCTTCTCAAATGGGGAAACTGAGCATTGAAAAGGACATTATTACTTGCCTACGATGGTCACACAGTTAAAGAGGGGGCTGAACTGGGATTAAAACTCAGGATTTTCGGACGTCGGAGCCTAAGCTCTGAAGTCTGATACCAAATGGCTTCATGTCTCCCTTTGTGCCAGCCCTGTTGGTCTCCTTGTTCCTAGAATACTCCATGCCTCACGGCCTTTGCACTTGCTATATATAACTCACCCCTAAAATGCTCTTGCTCCAGGTGGTCACTCTTCCTCCAGATAACCTCAGGGCTGCTCCCAAACCTCCTTCAAGTATTTGCTCAAATGTCACTGCTATAGACTGATTCATGTCCCCCCAAAATTCATATGTTGAAACACCAAGCCCCAACGTGATGGTATTTAAAGGTGGGGTCTCTGGGAGAGTTTATATGAGGTCATAAGGGTGGGGCCCTCATGATGGTATTAGTGCCCATGTAAGAAAAGACACCAGAGAGAGCTTTCACCCAAGCTCACACTCATGCTCTCTATCTGCTAATCGAGGACACAGCAAGAAAGCAGCCATCTGTAAGCCAGGAAGAGGGCTCTCACCAGAACCCAACCACACTGGTACCTTGACTTGGATTTCCACCCTCTAGATTGTGAGAAAATAGTAAATTTCTGTTGTTTAAGCCACTGGTTTGCTATGGCAGCTGGAACAGACTAGTCATCTTCTCCGTACGAAATTCCTTAATTTAAATTGCCTTATTTTAAACTGCAACCTCCTTCTCCACCCCTGCCCCCCACCCTGTACTACCCATGCTGCTTTATCTTTCTCCATAGCATACATCACTGCCTGCGCTGGTTATTAAAGCAGTCTCTCAGCTCCAAACCCACCCCTCCATACTGTGCTCTGTGATGCTGGGGTAGGAGTCTGCAAACTGTCTTTCCCAGGCTTCTTGTGCAACAGAGGCCAATTGAGGGAGATTGAGAGGCCCGAAGAATGGAGAAGGGACTTGCTTCTTCCCACTTGTTTGCTGTTCCTGTCAGTGTGTCCCCAGCAGAGGCTCTTCACCTGGTAGTAGCACTTGGTTCCGGGACACAGATTCCATAGAACCAGCCCCATCTCATCTGAGAGGTACCTGCACCCGAGGGGTGGTGCTGCCTCGTCAGAGGTCTGAGCTTTCAGCCATGGGGACCCTCCCCTAACAATCCCATCCTTTTCAGTTGGACCCTCCCTCCTGAAGAGTGTGAGCTACTTCATGACATTATCGTCTTCTCTTTGTGTAACACAGAGCTCCCCTTTTGCTTTTTCAGACCCTATATTACCATAGGTTCCCTCTGCTGAAATACCTAGTATTGCTTCTGTCTTCCTGACTTAACCCTGCCCAATATATTATAACATATTACAGTATATTTTAATTTTAGATTACAAACAACATTTAAAAGTATCTTCTCACAGTGGAATGTAAAATCCATGAGAACAGAGGGGTTTCTCTGTCCTGTTAAAGCTGAATCCCTAGCACCTGGAAAAGCATCTGGTACATAGTAGGTGCTGAATACACATTAGCTGAATGAACGTATCCCTCTCGTGAGTAGCTTAAAATTAACCAGAAGGGCTTCCCTAGTGGCACAGTGGTTAAGAATCCACCTGCCAATGCAGGGGACAAGGGTTTCAGCCCTGGTCTGGGAAGATCCCACATGTCGCGGAGCAACTAAGCCCATGTGCCAGAACTATTGAGCCTGCGTTCTAGAGCCTGCGAGCCACAACTACTGAGCCCGGGTGCCACAACTCCTGAAGCCCATGCACCTAGAGCCCGTGCTCCGCAACAAGAGAAGCCACCACAATGAGAAACCCGCACACCGCAACAAAGAGCAGTCCTTGCCAGTGGCATCTAGAGAAAGCCTGCACAGAGCAACGAAGGCCCAATGCAGCTCCCCCCCCAAAAAAAACACTAACCAGAAGCCACTACCTAGGTTTCAGCCTAAAGACCCCCTTGTACCCAAAGCCTCCCTGACTGTATCTAAAGCAAATCCCCTCTAATTCTCCCTCATAGACCACTGCATATTTCATTCATACTGCTTTTCAGAATCTGTAATGACTTTGTGTATCTGTACAATTATTTATTACCTTTCTCTTTCACCATGATGTTAACACTGTAAGGACTAGGGTTATGCCTGTCCCACTATATCCTCAATGATTAGCACGGACTGGGCATGCAGTAGTTGCACAATTATTTATTGAAAGAAAGGTTCATTGGAGCTCAGATAACTTTACAAGACATGAATGCTGCCGAAAAGACAAGGTAGGAGGAGATGGGAGTTAGTAGCGATCTCATCATGGTTCTCCTCCATAAGACCTGGAATTCCAAATGGCTGTTGGTAAATGAGATTTAACCGCACAGCATGATGAGACTTGAAGTTATATTCATAAATTAAAATATTTCATAAACATCAATGCCATGAAAAATTTAAATCTGTGTTGAAATCAAGTTACCGTGTGCGTTTGACAAATATTTACTGAACACCTACTATGTGCCAGATATTGTGCAAGGTACTGTGATACAGCAACAAAATAAACCAAAGTCTCTGTCCTCATGGACTTTATATTCTAATGGGTGAAGATACACAATAAATAAGCTAATAAATATGTCATATGACACTCAGTGTAAGGGAGAAAAAGTAGAATAAGAGTGATAGGAAATTCTGGATGGTGAAAGTGGAATTACAATGTTCTCTTGGTCAGGGGATGTCTCACTGAGAAGGTAAAATATGCACAGAGATCTAAAGGAAGGAAAGATGGGAGTTATACAGGAAACCTGGAAGAGTATTCTAGGCACACAGCATGTAACACCAAATGCAAATGCCCTGAGGCAGGAACATGCTTGGGGTTTGAATGAGAACATGGAACAGAGACAGTCAAACATGAGAGCAGAGAGATAATGAAGATTTGATAATGCAGGGAGATGGAGGCCACCATAAGGATTTTGGTTCTTACTCCAAAGAAGAAGGGAAGCAATTAGAGGGTTTTCACCAGACCAGAATCAAGAGGTTTCACAGACTATGATTTTAAATAGGTCACTCTGTCTATGGGGTTGAGAATAAACTCTGTGATGGACAAGAATAGGAAGACGAACAATAGTTAAGAGGATACTATAGTTATTGAAGTAACAGACTGTGATAAGAGAAAAGAGCTAGTAATCCCGCCCATTAAAACATGGAGTCCAATTCTCCTCCCCTTGAATTTGGATCTGCTTAGCAACTTGCTTGACCAACAGAATACGGAGGAAGTGATGCTATGTTATTCCCGAGGCTGATCAGAAGAATTCTTACAGCTTCTGAAGTGGTCTCTTAGACTTGCTGATTGGCTCGTTGAACACAGCAGCCATGCTAGGAGGGAGCTGGAGAGACCCACACAGAGGAACTGAAGTTCCCGTGCAACAGCCCCAGCTGGGCTCCCAGTCAATAGCCCACACAACCCTGCAGCTACAAGAAGTAAGCCCTCTAAATTCACTTGAACCACCCAGCCTTCTCTCAGTGGAACAGACACAAGACACCCCACTGAGCCCAAGTCTAACTGCAGATTCACAAACAAAACAAATGCTTGTTATTGTTTTTAAGCCACCAAGTTTTGGAGTGATTTGTGACATAGCAATGGATAACCAAAAGAGAATTCACTGGAGATTGGATCAACCATAAGGGAAAAAATAAGTTCCTAAGCACTTACTTGGGAGACATTACATTAACACAGTTAAGAACTTGAGCTCTGGAAAGATTCGTATTTAAACCCAGGTAAGCCACTTAACAGGTGACCCTAGGCAAATTCATTGATTTTTCTGAACTTCAGCTTCCCCATCTGTAAATGAGATTAATAATAGGGCCTAGGGCTTCCCTGGTGGCGCAGTGGTTGAGAATCTGCCTGCCAATGCAGGGGACACGGGTTCGAGCCCTGGTCTGGGAAGATCCCACATGCCGCGGAGCAGCTGGTCCCGTGAGCCACAATTACTGGGCCTGCGCGTCTGAAGCCTGTGCTCCGCAACAGGAGAGGCCGCTATACTGAGAGGCCCGCGCACCGCGATGAAGAGTGGCCCCCGCTTGCCGCAACTAGAGAAAGCCCTCGCACAGAAACGAAGACCCAACACAGCCAAAAATAAATAAATTAATTAATTTAAAAAAATAATAGGGCCTAGTTCCTAGAGATATTGTTAGGTTACATTGAGATAATGTACATAAAATACTTTGCCAGTGTCTGACACATAATGAGTGCTCTTTAAAAAAAAAAAAAAAAAAGTAAGCTAGCAAAAGAATTGATTTTTCACCTTTTAAAAAATGGCATTATACCACAGAACATTTTCAAAATGGAAATTTCTGTGGCTTGACTCCCTGATTTCCAATACATTAAGAGCTGAAATGCAAAAAGAATTAGTCTCAGGGGAATCAGCCACCACAGCTGACTACCCATCTTCTAAGCATGAACAGTGTTTATTAAGATGTCTTATTATTATCTGCCAAACTTCCTTTCAGAAGCCTCTCGTGGCGGGTGAAGCATGGTGGTAATAGAAGAAGTTAACTAACTACCTCAGTTTAATACCTTTCCCAAAATTTAAGACCACCAAGTCTGTTTTGGCAAAGATTTTAGTCAACTCAGTGGACAGCAAACCATTATGACACCAACTTATGTGACTCCATAAATTCATAAAAGAGAATGATTTTATCATTCCATCCAGAATCTTGCTGCTGATAATTAGTGCAAACTCCATTATAAAACCCAAGACATGCGATGTAACATCTACCACGGAGAGTGGAACACACTTCAAACAGAAGGATCACTTTACCACTTTATTAACCTAGGCTTGATAACAGATCACCGCTTGAGATACTCACATCCCATTTCCACTTTATTACAGAGATTACACTGAAGACAGAGCTGATTTTAACAGTAAAAGTCTTTCTGTGGCATTTAGCCAGAAGCAATAAAATTCTGACCTAACAGTTATAGCAAAACAGAAAAACCTACTGCCATATATCTCTATATTAAACAACCAGCCTTCAAGATATATTGCTGGAAGGACATTAGAAGGGAATGTTGCTTTAAAAATATCAATAGCCCACGATTTAGGAGCAAGTACAACAGATGTTTAGAACTAGTTTAATAAATATTTAAATATGTATGCTGACGCACCATTAGTTTGTGAAATATAGATTTCAGAAAATATTGACTTGAGGCCTGTACTACTTACTGAGTAAATACAAAGTACAATGAATATTCATGAATGATGAAAATTCACTGTTTTAATGTAAATATGCATACCTCAGTTCCTGAGTGACTTAGCTTCCTATTTGGTGGTTGTTAGATTATGATAAATATTATATACCTCTTACCATATGTTAAAGAGTAATTTAAGGCACAAGAGCTTTATGAAGAGTCAAGGTATCATTTTAAACTGCAAAATGGTGAAATGCATTAGAAAGTCATCACAGACTAACAGTTCTAAACTTCTCGTTTTTACAGAGAAGCCACCGTTTATCTGCTAAAGCATAAGCCAATGTTTTGTTGTTTAAAAAAACTTGTAATGGCTATTAACCTTATTGCTTAGTTCAATAGGATTTAATGTGTCGGAGATGCGTTTCTCTACCATTCCCATTGTTGTTCTTTATAGCTACATTAGTGCAAGGTAGCAATGGGTTCCTGAACCCCTTTATTTCTACAGAGACGTAGCAATCCAGAGAACATACTATCACAGAGAAAGGAAAAGCCAGAGTTTCATTCGTCCTTCAATGTTCATCATTAAGAACAATGATTTCCATTAGAGAAATGCAAATCAAAGCTACAATGAGGTATCACCTCACACCGGTCAGAATGGCCATCATCAAAAAATCTACAAACAATAAATGCTGGAGAGGGTGTGGAGAAAAGGGAACCCTCTTGCACTGTTGGTGGGAATGTAAATTGATACAGCCACTATGGAGAAAAGTATGGAGGTTCCTTAAAAAACTAAAAATAGAACTACCATACGACCCAGCAATCCCTCTACTGGGCATATACCCTGAGAAAACCATAATTCAAAGAGTCTTGTACCACAGTGTTCACTGCAGCTCTATTTACAATAGACAGGACATGGAAGCAACCTAAGTGTCCATCGACAGATGAATGGATAAAGAAGATGTGGCATATATATACAATGGAATATTACTCAGCTCTAAAAGGAAACGAAATTTGTAGTGAGGTGGATGGACCTAGAGTTTGTCATACGGAGTGAAGTCAGAAAGAGAAAAACAAGTACCATATGCTAACACATATATATGGAATCTAAAAAAAACAAAAAGGTTCTCATGAACCTAGGGGCAGGACAGGAATAAAGACGCAGACGTAGAGAAGGGACTTGAGGACACGGGGAGGGGAAAGGGTAAGCTGGGACGAAGGGAGAGAGTAGCGTTGACCTATATACACTACCAAATGTAAAATAGAAAGCCAGTGGGAAACAGCCGCATAGCACATGGAGATCAGCTTGGTGCTTTGTGACCACCTAGAGGGGTAGGATAGGGAGGGTGGGAGGGAGACGCAAGAGGGAGGAGACATGGGGATATATGTGTACATATAACTGATTCACTTTGTTACAAAGCAGAAACTAACACACCATTGTAAAGCAATTATACTCCAATACAGATGTTAAAAAAGAAAAAAGAACAATGATTTCTCCCACAGCATGGCCTGCAAATGTTAACAGATTTTCAGCAATAAAGAGATCTAAGTCCAACGATTTTGGAAAGCACCAGGCTTAATCCAATTTAACAGAATTCTCTACTGCAAGACTTCTTCAAAGCCCTTAAGATGCTCATTGAGAGTTTCCAAAAAGGGCACACTATGCTGTGTTTACCCAACTCTTTCTTCAGTGGGCATTTCACAGGACTAGTGTTCCTTGGCACACACTTTGAGAAACACCAACACAGGCTGGGAAAGTTTGAGTACCACTGTCCCTAACCCCCTAGGCAGCTTACTCATGGTTTCAGAGGAACTCAATATGAAGAAATGATCCTTATTCTACCCCCTCTCCCACCACATAAAGCTAAGTTTAGGATGAAATCTCACAATGATTTATGAGACAGATTATACCTTCTAGACTCAGAAGACAACAACAGCCAATTTGAATCTAATTACATTATTCACCTGTTTGAAGTTCTCCAATGGCTTCCCAAAGTCTACAAAATAAAACTCAATTTTTGTAGATCTCTTGGAAGTTTTCCCATGACCTGCTCGTGCTTTCTTCTCTGGTCATATCTGTCAGCACTCAGGATCTCAGTTTTGGCACTCCTGGCACCTCACAACCCCCACCCAGGCAAATACTCCAAAGGCAGAGCAGTCTTGTTAATTTCTGAATGTGGCACCTACCGTGACTGTCTACACTAGGAGACCTTAGGCCTGCCATTCCTCTCTCACACAACACTTACGTCATCAGTTCCTACTGGACCCTCACATATTCTCTTGGTATAAGGCTCAGTGCAGACATCACTTCCTCCTGGAAACCTTGCCCGTTACAGAAAGACCGGGCTGGGTATCATTACTGTGGGTTCTCAGAGCATCCAGTCCTTCTCCACTTACCACTCTCCAGAGAAAGGATCCGTTTACCTGTTTCTTCAACTAGCATGTCCATGCCCTGGTGCTAACTATAGGGTCTGGGCACACATACCATGTCTACTAAGAAGTCTTTTACACTGCAATCGGTCAATGAAGCATAGGTAGTTGCTCAGAATGTTTGATAGTCCATAAGAGTCACTAAACAAACTGTTGTTGAACCACTGTATGCCTGCCATTTCATCTTTTTTTTCCTTTTGTATCTATTTTTTTAATTTAACTTAATTATTTTTTTATACAGCAGGTTCTTATTAGTTATCTACTTTATACATATTAGTGTACATATGTCAATCCCAAACTCCCAATTCATCCCACCACCAGCCCCCCACCCCCTGCTTCTCCCCCTTGGTGTCCATACGTTTGTTCTCTACATCCGTGTCTCTACTTCTGCCTTGCAAACTGGTTCATCTGTACCATTTTTCTATGTTCCACATATGTGTGTTAATATACAATATTTGTTTTTCTCTCTCTGACTTATTTCACTCTGTATGACAGTCTCCAGGTCCATCCACGTCTCTACAAATGACCCAATTTCATTCCTTTTTATGGCTAATATTCCATTGTATATATGTACCACATCTTTTTTATCCATTCGTCTGTCGATGGGCATTTAGGTTGCTTCCATGTCCTGGCTATTGTAAATAGTGCTGCAATGAACACTGGGGTGCATGTGTCTTTTTGAATTATGGTTTTCTCTGGGTATATGCCCAGTAGTGGGATTGCTGGGTCATATGGGTGCCATTTCATCTTAAGAGCAGAAAAGTCTACTTCAGATGCTAGGAATGTTGAATGAGACAATGCTCTAGTCTACACACTGTGAAGGTCTAAGAGAGCATTAGAGGGCAATCACTATAAGTGTCATTTGATGTGGGCAAACTTAATGAGTGACATCAGATAAAAGGGGAGGAAGGGAGGGAGGGAGGGAAAAGAAAAGAAAAACACAAGAGAGAAAAGCACGGTAGAGTGCTCTTGGTACTCCATTTACATGAACTTCTGTCTTCAAGTGACCAGGAGATGAAAGGCTGCTCTCCCATTGGTCTCTGCTCCATGTGCATCTCAAAGCAAGCATCTTGCCCCATGGCGGTGTTAGACACTTCACCAAGTAAGAACATTTCAAGGCAAATCTTGACCACAAACTATTTTGTTTGTCTTTTGTGCTTGAACATGAACTCATAAAACTCAACTGCCTAAGCATTCTAAGAAAGAATTCTTCTTTCAGTGTCAGCAAGAACTGGAAATAGTGGCGAGAACTAATACGCAAACACAAATTAGCCACCAGGGTGAAAATATCCCTTTCATAATCTTCTGTCATTTGGACAACCATATATATTTGCAGAGTGCACATTCTGGGAGATCTCAGTACAGAAGAGTCTATGATCCTCTTATTCCTGACACCAACAGAAATTCAAATTTCGAGATCACAGAAGACACAGCCCTCAGTTACTCCAGCGGCTGTCTCAAAGCAAATGCTCAATGAAACTTGGAGAGAGGTAGGGAGGGAGGGAGGGAAGGCAAAGAGGAGAGAAGGAAGGAAAAGGGAAAGAACAGAAAGAATGAGGAAGAAAAGGAAAGAGGGAGGGAAAGAAGAAAGGAAAGTTGGTTTTGGTCTTTAGGACAGTTCTGTAATTCCACAGCAATCTTTTACAACTAAAATTGTAACCTATACTCTCAAACCATGAGCCTTGGTATACAGTGAAAACAGATACTACCCAATGGAAAAATTCTGACATGTTCTATCCGGAAAAAAATGGAGTCTCTTATAGACTCCATAATTATGAAGACAAACAATGGGCCACAGTAAGGCAGAAGTGCTCATTTCTCATCATGGGCTCAGAGAATTGTTCTGAAAATTCTGATATAACAGATAGGACATTTTACATGCACAGGGCTTGGCACTTCACAGAATTTAATGAATGTGAGCCCCTTGTTCTATCATTCTGTTCTTGCTTAGAGAAAAGGGACAGGCATGTAGTTGTTTTTTTGACCAATTTCCAGAGCAAATGCTGAGGTCTTTCAGGGCACCGTTTAGTTCCAGACTGACCATGCTAGAACGGAGTGGGATCAGGTAAAACAGGGACAGAGAAAAACTGAGCAAATGCTCCACAAGGTGTCAACACATCCTGCTGCCCTGGCCTGCTGTGTGAGTGTGAAGACAAGTGAGCAATAAGCAAGTGTGTAGTCCTCACTACAGAACCAAGATGAGCCAAACAACACATCATGCCAGGTGGATATCTGATCAGTCAGGCCAGGCAGAGTTCCTTGCGGTCACTCACATTCTAACTCTCTCAGCTCCATGGGGCTCTCTCTGGAGGTCAGAGCTCACCCACAAGGTTTTGGCTGTGATCCAGAAAAATGTAATAGGAAAACTGGCAAAGCTCCCAGCCCAGCCCATTAATAATCTGCAAACCGTGCCCTTCAGATCAAGCACTCAAGACCACAGGGCTTGGAGGTGCAGCCTCACATACGTCTTCTAGAAACAATTACTTTAAAATAGAGGTTCATTTGTGCTGTTCACTAGAAATTACTCTGTGCTCCCCTCTGCTCCACCCCGCTCAGCCAGAATTTTATACACCTACTTAGAGCTGCATTTCTAGACTCAAATTTTAAACATTCTCATCTCCCTAGAATGAGTCGGTGGTCCCTTTCCAGCTCACAACTATCAATCAACACGTTCCCCAGATACAGCCATCCCTCTGCCCTGACGTCAAAGCTGCCTCATTTGTAGACAAGCTTCCCGGGGAAATTCCAGTGTGTGCAGAACAGAATGCCTTCCTCAAATCGGCAGCTCCAGCTGATAGTCTCACAAACCCCATCAACGCTCAGTAGTTTTGTTTCCCTTCTTCTGCTTAGAGTTTTTAAGACCAAGCGTATTATCTGCTATACTGAGGTAATCTGCAGAGAAATAAATGGCTGATGTTTGGAATGCTTTTAAAATTTAGAGAACTAAGATAAATTCATGATACCTAAAGATTTCATTTTCACTAAAGGATCAGCAGTAATCTGAGAAATGTAAATACTAAGTTTAAGAATACTGAGTTTTCATTTGGTAGTGTATATATGTCCATGGAAGCAGCCACATAGCACAGGGAGATCAGCTCGGTGCTTTGTGACCACCTAGAGGGGTAGGATAGGGAGGGTGGGAGGGAGATGCAAGAGGGAGGGTATATGGGGATATATGTATATGTATAGCTGACTCACCTTGTTATAAAGCAGAAACTAACACACCATTGTAAAGCAATTATACTCCAATAAAGATGTTAAAAAAAAAAAAAAAAAGAATACTGAGTTTTCAAGTCCACTAGAGTAACTTGGAAAAAGGTAAAATAAAATGGTGTCTTTGTTTTTTATTGAACTATAGTTGATTTACAATATTGTGTTAGTTTCAGGTGTACAGCAAAGTGATTCAGTTTAATATATATATATATATATACACATGTTATATATATACACATATATACACATACATATATATTCTTTTTCAGATTTTTTCCATTGTAGATTATTACAAGATACTGAATATAGTTCCCTGTGCTATATAGTAAATCCTTTGTTGTTTATTTTATATATTAAAATGATAAAACATGTACTATTGTCTGGAAAAACCATATGTGCTCCACGGTATTATCTTTTGAGATTAATATCATGGAGGTTTCCAATCACAGATACAAAGAACCTATGATTCGTGAAAATTTACTAAAAAGCAAAATGAGAACCAAAACATTATCGTATCAGTAATATAGTAGAATGTGCCTAATTCTTAACATCCTCAGGTTCAGTGATGAGAATCCAATTCTTTTTTTTTTAACTGAAGTATAGTTGGATTGACAATATTAGGTTAGTTTCAGGTATACAGCATAGTTATTCAGCATTTTTGCAGATTATACTCCATTATAGGTTATTACAAGATAATAGGTATAATTCCCTATGGTTTACAGTATACTCTTGTTGCTTATCTATTTACCTACTATTACATACAGTAGTTTGTGCCTGTTACTCCCATACCCCTAATTTGTCGCTCCCCCCTTCCCTTCTCCCTTTGGTAACCACAAGTTTGTTTTCTATACCTGTGAGCCTGTTTCTGTTTTGCATATACATTCATTTGTGTTATTTTTTAGATTCCACATGTAAGTGATATCATTCAGTGTCTGTCTTTGTCTGACTTATTTCACTAAGCATTATTTCTCTAGGTCTGTCCAAATTGCTGCAAACAGTATATTTTATTCTTTTTTTATGGCTGAGTAATATTCCATTGTATATATATATACCATAGGTCTTAAGCCAATTAATTACCTGTTGATGAACACTGGGGTACATGTATCTTTTCGAATTGGTGTTTTCTTTTAACCGGATATATACCCAGGAGTGGAATTGCTGTATCTTACGCTGCCTCTATTTTTAGTTTTTTGAGCAATCTCCATTCTGTTTTCCATAGCAGCTGCACCAATTTACATTCCCACTAACAGTGTACGAGGGTCCCTTTTTCTTCACATCCCCTCCAACAATCGTTATGTGTAGACTTTTTGATGATAGTCAGAGAACACAGTTCTTCATTCTATAAATATTTACTGAGCACCTACTATGTTTAATCACCATGCCTAGTGTAAGGGATGCAAACAGTTTCCTATCCTCACGATGCTCATTCCCCTGGGGACCTCAGTGACTTCACTGAATCAGAGCCACAGAGAGAGGGCAGTTTTTAGACAATGTGCATAGAAAAAAGGCTTCCTGATCTTTGCAAAAGCAACAAAGAATTTTCTGTTACATATGGTTAGATTTTCAAACAATTAGTCTTACAGTCCCCATTTTCACCATAATTTTACATTGCCGTAATTCATTAGACCTTCAAGTTAGTAATATTATTGTGCTTTTCACTCTAATGACAGGATGGGATATTTGATTGTTTCTTTTTTTTCCCCTGCCCTCCTGAGATTCAGTTCACTGTGAAGGTGTTGTTGACACCGCTACCGTATTATGCCAAAAAGGTGGCTCAAATTAGGGTAACTTGGGAGGCTACTGCCTGTAAAACAAATGGGGAGCCACTGAAATGGCTACTTCTTGCTTGTCTATCATTCGAAACCTAACAAAGTCAGGGAAATGGGTCCCCGGAGCAGACCTCTGGGACCCATCCAGTTCTCACCAGCAATGTATGTTATGCAGTAATTATGCTACCGAGCTGTCTAGAATTCCTTACCTGCATGCAAATTAGGTCCTATGTGCTACAGCTGCTATTATGACAGTATTCAAACAAGAATTTGATAATGAAACTGTCCTCTTTATGGAAACACGGTTCAATTACTCTAATAACTCACTGCATGTACCCGCAACAGCTCACCAACTGAAGAGCCGAACCCCCCCTTGCATGCGGGACCCCGCATTTAACCCACCTCAACACCACTTTAAATAAGTAAAACAGCCAAGAGGGGAATCTCCAGGCTACCTTCTACAGACCTGACCTTTTCAGTGCTGTGAGGGGAGCGCTCTCTCAACTGCCCATACGAGCAATCAGGTGATTAAACAGTCCCACGATCCTCTAAAGGTTAAAAAATCAAATGGCCATCAAACCCACAGGTGTTCAGCCCTAGCATTTCCTGGGAATTGTAAAGGCCACCAGCAGGCAGAAGTGAGAAAGGAAAAAAAGGAATATCCGGTCCTTAATTCCAGGCCTGAAACACATGAATACAGGCAAGAATGCAGGTTTAAACCACTGACAGTGGCCATTGTATTTCAGGAAGGCTAACAGTCACACATTTTCTCTTCCTCTGGTATTTTCTTGATTTCTCAAACAGCAGTCCTAAATCATTGCTTTTAGGCTGAACCTGCAGAGAAAAAGTAACCACGCCTTGGTCACCCCAGCAGCCCTCTTCCAAGGAAGTCAAGTCCCAGCCAGCAGTCCCAGTATTTCCACAGCCGCTTGAGCTGGGGATGTTACCATGAAGACACTCAGCAACGTCTCACATCTACATATCTGCAATATTGTTTTCAAAGTCAATTAGATTTCAGAGAGATTATAAGTACCAACAGGCAAGTTCACAAAAAGTACAGAATATTGACCTTTACCTAAAGTTAATTTTATAGACTGCCTTTTTCGGTTGACTGAAAAGAATACCAAAAATTGAAGAGGACAATAAATTAATTCTAAACTACTTATTAATTCCTTCTTGCTCCACTTCTATCATTTACATCAGGAAGAACTGAAACACCTTGAAAAGTGTGACTTGAAACTTAGACTTTTTAAACTACCAGAAATACCACGTTTGCACTTCACTTTTATTCCACCTCAGTCAATAGAGATTCATTTAACGGTGCCAAATTCATCTGTTTCCTCAGGACTGACTTTTTTCCAAAGTGGTGCAATCATCATCAAACACGGAGCTGCTTTATGTAGCTGACGTCCTATGTCCATTCACTGACCAGACTCGATACATATGTCCCTGTGGGGTCAGGGGCCGGGGCCTGAGGTCACTGTGGATGAACACGGAGAGGGGAGTGTCTGTCCCCATGGAGTGGAGCACCTAAGGACCCTGGCACTCACAGAGACTGCACCTCTCTGTGTGAGATAGTGGGCAGGCTACAGAACACCTGCAACACAATTTCTGAACCTGTAACACAGAGAAAATGCCCCCCACCACAAAGAGCTATTTAAATTTGATAACCTAGTTAAACATTTCACACAGGGCCGAAAAAGAGAAAATACATACAGCAAATGTCAACTCACATTTCTTTTCCTTCTTCCCAAGGTAAAAATTCACCACTGTGCTGATACGTTACTTTCAGCTATTCAAAATATTGCCATTAATTAATGTCTAATTAGAATGTTTTCTGTTCTAAAAATAAAAAAGAAATCCTGGGATTTCTGTTCCCATTTTAAAAGTGAAAGGTTTTGAATACTTATTTTTACAGAGGTAAAAGAGAAAAAAACATACGATTCACCATTCAAACCGTTTTACACTGTATAAGTTTAGTGGCATTTAGAACATTCACAATGCTGTGCAACCATCATCATTATCTGGTTCCAAAACATTTTCATTACCTCACATGGAAACTCCATACCCATTAAGCATTCACTCCTACTCCCCTCCACCCCAGCTCCTGGTAACTACTATGGATTTGCCTGTCCTGAACATTTCATATAAATGGAACCATACAATATGAGGCCTTCTGTGTCTGGCTTCTTGCACTGAGCATAAAGTTTTCAAGGTTCATTTATACTGTAGCATGTGTCAGTACTTCATTCCTTTTCATGCCTGAATAATATTCTGTTATATGGATATATGACATTTTTATCTACTTATCAGTTGATGGACATCTGAGTTGTTTCCACCTTTTGGCTATTATGAAGAGTGTGCTGCCATGAACATTCATGTACAAGTTTTTTTTGTTTTTTTGTTTTTTTTTGGCTGTGCCGGCTCTTAGTTGCAGCATGTGGGATCTAGTTCCCTGACCAGGGTACGAACCTGGGCCCCCTGCACTGGGAGCGTGGAGTCCCAGCCACTGGACCACCAGGAAAGTCCCCATGTACAAGCTTTTGTTTGAACATCTGCTTTCAATATTTTGAGTATACACCTAGGAGTAGGTTTTAGATATTTTAAACATATATATACACACATATGAAACATATACATACATACATAAAACACAAAACATACATACATACATATACACACATATAACACACACGTAGATACAATTTATAGGTAGTTACACTAAACACACACATACACACAGCATGTAACTTCTGTAGTCATGCTTTCCTATACTTGTTCAGTTAAGGCCATTCCTGTTCCCTTTTCCATCATTAACTGAGTCTGACCAACTCCCACCTTCACATTTGTAATCTCTTAAATGACTTTATGTCTTCTCCATACCCACCTGCTTAAGTATTACCCTTAGATCTAGAAGAGTTCCTAGCTCGTATTAGTTGTTCCATAAATGTTTGCTGAATGAATGAATGAAGCAGTACCTTGCACAGAGCAAAGACAAAGGGAGCACCTGAAGGAAAATTACTCCATAATCAATATTCAAGGTTAAAATAAAGAAGGGTATACTTCAGTGCTCAGAGTGCTACCTTGAATTTCACTTTCTGAATACCTGTTACCAATTCACCCATGTTGTTGAATTAGGCAAGTGCTAGGACTGATCTTGATTTCTCCCTTCATCATAAAACTCCTCCAAATGGTATGGCACAGAGGTTAAAAATACAGGTTTGGAGACAGCCCACTGCTGCAATCTCTACTGGCCATGTTACTCTTTACAGTTCCCAGAAACTTCTATTTGCCCATCTAAGAAACAAGGACAATAATCCCCATGCCTTCGAGTTGCTGACAGAAGTGAATGACGTAATCCATGTGAAGTACTTAACTAAGTGCCCGACACACACAGTGCAATCGAGGGTACCTCTTACCATTAGTAAGTAGTTTCCAAGTCTAAGCTAAATCTCTCCTCTTACACTAAACCCTCTTAGGGCACACCAAAATCTCTGGGAAAATCAACTCTAACTGTTCCAATCCAGACCCATGGTTCTCCATCTAAATACTGATGAATCTCAAATTTACAGCTAGAGTTGCAGTCTGAACTCTGCAGACTTGCCTATTATCCAACTTGCCTATTACGTGAAATCTCCACTTAGATCTCTAAGACATCATCTCAGAATTAATACAGCGCATGCTTAAGAAATTATTATTGGAAGAAGCTGGGGGAAGGGTACACAAAACTCTCTGCTATGTTTGCAGCTTCATGTAAGTCAAACTATTTCCAAAGTAAAATTTATTAATAATCTTACTGAAATTAACATGGCCCAAACTAAACTACTACAGATTTGCTCTCCAGCCCCAAATCCCCCATCCATCTCAATAAAGGAACCACAGTGTACCCCATGGATGGGGGAAGCACTCAGGCATCATCCTCAGGTGGTAGAGAGCAGCGTTTAAGAGCAGATGTCCTAGGGCCAGATTGCCAGGCTTGAATCCTGGCTCCTCCAGCTTCCAGCCAAATGACCTTGGGCAAGTTACTTGACCTACCCATACTTCAGGGTTCTTATCTGTAAAATGAGAATAAATACCGTCTATAGCCCAGTTACTGCGAGGATTAAATAAGTGAGTCAATATACTAAAGGGTTTCAGTTGGTGCACAGTGCATTACAAGTTTTCAGTAAATAATTAGCTATTACTACTTTCCTTCTTTTACACCCACCTCCAACATGTACTCTAAACCTGACCTCTTCTGGCTCTTTCAACTGCCAACAGCACTAGTATAACCCACCACCACCATTAATTCCCATAAATCTGCAAATCCTCCTATCACACGTCTCTGTTCCTACAGAGGATTTGCAGATTTTTGGGAACTTGCCCTCCTACAGTTCATTTTCCATAGTAGTCAAACTGCACTTTCTAGAACCTAAATCCAATCATCTCACCTTCTACTCCAATGGTTTCCATTCAATGCTCCAATGGTTTCCCACTGAGAACAAAAAATTTTTTTAAGATCTTAGCAATAGCCTAATAGTCCTGTATGATCTCACTCCTGCTTCCCTGTCTAACCCCATCTGCCTCCATTCTCTTTCCACTAATTCCCAGCCACAGTGGCTTTGAACATGGCAAAGCTTTCGCGCTTGCTGTTTGTGGCAGGGATCACTACTTGAACTCCAACATTTGGAAAGAGAAAGACCAGAGTCTGAAACTGGCCCAAACCACGTGATGTGGGCAAGTGTCTCAATAACCATTCCAAGCCTCAGTTCCACGAAAGCTAAGGTGACAAGTAAATGAGACCAGGAAATAAGACCACAGTGCCTGCCATAAATGTCCACTGTGATGTCAGTGAGAACGATGACAATGACAGCAAGAGTGAGCCAGAATTGGAACCCAGATCTGATTGTCTCCGAAACTCAACCTCATTTCACTATTTCTTGTATAGTTTTTTCATTGCTGGTCACCAATCTAGACCATCGAAAGGAGCATTCAGCTCTGATTTTTAAGGTGCAGAAGCTGCAAAGCCTCTGGAGGATGAGTTTCTTCAACTCCATCACCATGGCAGGTAATTTGTGCAGCAGGAAGGACAGAGATTGAAGGGGAAATGCCAACTCTCCACATGGGGGACAAGGCAACATATGGCCCTGCAATTAGGGAGAAATTAAGACTGCCAAGGGCAAAAATAACCCTGGCAAAATCCAATACGGCTGGTAGGAGATGTCAGCCCAGGTCAGCTCCTTTTCAGGGATGTTCTTTTTTTTTTTTTTTTTTTTAATTTATTTATTTATTTTTGGCTGTGTTGGGTCTTCGTTTCTGTGCGAGGGCTTTCTCTAGTTGCGGTGAGCGGGGGCCACTCTTCATCGCGGTGCGCGGGCCTCTCACTATCGCGGCCTCTCTTGTTGGGGAGCACAGGCTCCAGACGCGCAGGCTCAGTAGTTGTGGCTCACGGGCCCAGTTGCTCCGTGGCATGTGGGATCCTCCCAGACCAGGGCTCGAACCCGTGTCCCCTGCATTGGCAGGCAGACTCCCAACCACTGCGCCACCAGGGAAGCCCTCAGGGATGTTCTTGATCCCCAAGAGATTTTACTGTCATTCCTGACCATGAATTTGAAAAGGAGTTGAAAGATGAAAAGGAAGACAGATGACAGTGGATATTTCTAAGGTCAGGTCATTAAAACAATTTTCCCCTTTCCTAAAAGCCTGGTGCATGAACAACTCTTCAAAGAGAAGATCTGCATCAAGAGAAGATCATTGTTAACTTGGAGGAAGCTTAACAACCTCACTTTCCTGTCCTGTAAAAAAAAAAAAAAAAAAAAAAAAAGGCAGGTGAACTAGATGAGATGCCTCCTCTCTTGCAGCTCTGACATATGCTTCTGGGTGCAGGAAATGCGCCAGAGATGGCAAAGGGAAGAGGAGGAAAGAAGCTGTAGACATTGATCCCACGAATCCCTAGGAGTGAAGTTCATGTTCAAAGAAAAAGGGCAGGGAATGTTGAAATAGGATCTGTAAGAATATACCTAATGTGTATTTCTATGAGTATACAGGTATGTTTCACACCAGGAAAATGAACATGGTAATATTTTAAATCCAGAAAGTAACCCAAATATTCAGTTTCTTTCTCTTTCAATGGAATGAAACTACCAATGACATGCAAAGACCATCATTCATTCAGCTGAAAGCTATTTGACTTCGAGGGATGATTCAAAGAAAAACAGAGAAGGGCTGTATTTGGCAAAGTGAACATTCATATTTCTTAAAATAGAGATCAGTTAGGTAATCTCTTTCTTAATTGTGACATCTCAATATTTTTTTCTTGGCAGCTTACACAAAATCACCCTTCAGGGCTACTTCTTTGGTTAAACAGCAGCTGAGGAAGCTGGCCTGGATTCAAGGACCATGTTTAATTAAAAAAAAAACAACAACCATAAAAGAACTAGATTCACACCCACTTGGTGAGATGCTCACACCATAAGGGGCACATGGAAACTGAAGACAAATGAAAAAGGCTGATTCATGCCTCAATTTCTGCTCACTCTGGGGCTTTTACCCACAGTGTTGAAAGGCAACTGGCATGGACTGTATTATTTATATGCTTTTCCTAATAGATTTTGATTTTGTTTTTTATATAGACTCACACTTCACTATTTATTATTATTATTTTTGTCTTAATCTTATCTCTCCTAACAAGCAATAAGTTCTGTGAAGGTAAAATTCATCTTTGTGTAATAACTCCTAGCACATTGTAAGTTCCTAACTTCTAGTACTTCCCACATAGGAGGTTCTCAGGAACCCTATACTGGATAATATGAATGGGGAAAAAATGATCTGCTAATGCAATACGATTTTTTTTAAAGACAACTGTGAAAATATTATTACATCTTATCCTTCCTAGGGATTTTTGCAAAAAGGGTGATGAGACTTCTGACTGGCCCCCATACAACAGTTATGAAGGTAAAATGCATAAGAAAGGATTCCAGGGTCTTTTCAAAGGAGACAATCCTTTTAATCGGTAGAGTCGAATTTGTATTGGAAATGTACTGTTTCGGTCTATCAAGTCTCCATTCCCCATTTTACTGCAGTCAGGTGTGTGACCCTGACCTAGCTATCAGTGTGGTCTATTCTCTAGCCAAAGTGTTCAGCAGTGGTCATATGACCCAAGTTAATCCAATTGGACTCAATCTCAGGACTCTGCTTGTAACCATTTAGAAAAAGAAACTCGCTTTTCAGGGAGGTTGCTAAGCTGCAAGGATGAGAGTCTACAGATGCGAGGAACAATGCCATTCCCACCAGAGATGAGCCTGTGAATTCAACCAACGCAGCACAGAACAGAGCTGAGACAGGGCAGATTCATGACAACAACCTTTGGGTACCTGGATCCAGCCATGCCTGAAGGCAGATATATCTTTGGATTTTTCATTAGATAAGCCAATTAATTCTCTTTTCTGTTTAAATCAGTATTAACTTCAGATTCTGACTATGGTAATGGAAAAGAGTTCTAAGTGAAACATGGGTGTTACTGAGGATTAGCACAGGTTTGGAACACTTAGATCCTTCACAATATAATCCAACCAACTTTCTTTAACCTCATCTGCCATCATCCACCATTCACTCCATGCATTTCAATGTCAGATGCCCTCCTCTATCGACTGCTCATGAAAAGACCATGCACATTTATGCCAGCATGTCTTTGCTCATGATATTATCTCTGCTTACAAGATCCTTCCTCCTTTCTTTGTCTGGAAAACTACTGATACTACAAAGCCCATTTTTCTGTGGTAACCATCTTCAACACTCACAAGCTGAAACAACCACTCCCTTCTCTGTGCTCCCTCTGCATTTTGCCTATGATACGGCATCTTATGGCTTGCCACACTGGACTACTGTTATATGTTCCTTTATCTCTCCTCCTGCTCAACAGTCCATATTCAAGAAAGTAAACTTATTCACTTTTATCTCCTCACAGTTCAATGTTCAATAAATAATTGTGAGAAGGAGAAAGGAAGGAAAGGAGGGCAGGGAAAAGGATGTTTTCTGAACAAGAGTCTTGAGGACCTGCAGACATCTTGGAATAAAAGCAAAAATCAGGAGCTCAGTATTAGATTCACGTATTTCCAAAATAACCTTCCCATCTTTCTCCTTACACTGAAGAATCACTAGAAACAATCACTGTTAAACTAGTAGTCAAATTAGGATTCCATGTTCTCACCAAAGCTCTTGAAAAGCATATGTTTAAAGAGACAGAGAATGGGAACTTCCCTGGTGGCACAGTGGTGAAGAATCCGCCTGCCAATGCAGGGGACACGGGTTCGAGCCCTGGTCTGGGAAGATCCCACATGCCGTGGAGCAACTAAGCTCGTGCACCACAACTACTGAGCCTGCGCTCTGGAGCCGGCAAGTCACAACTACTGAGCCCACATGCAGCAACGACTGAAGCCCATGCGCCTAGAGCCCGTGCTCCGCAACAAGAAAAGCCACCGCAGTGAGAAGCCCATGCAATGAAGAGGAGCCCCCGCTCGCCGCAACTAGAGAAAGCCCGTGTGCAACAACGAAGACCCAACGCAGCCAAAAATAAATTAATTTTTTTAAAAAAGAGGCAGAGGATGAAGTTAATGAAGTTAAACGTAATCACAATTCTGAATCTACCTCTGCCATTTCCCATCGCATGCAGGTTGAAGCATAAGAATAAAACCAGAGGGCAGAATTACGGGTTTCAGGAAAGCAATGGCCTCAAGGCCACCAAACTCTCAATATAGTCAACAAACTGCCTTAGCTAAGAATAATCCTTAAACTAGGATAGACTCAACAGGAAATTGCTAGGCCAGACTGAAAAGTACACGTCACACTTTTAGTGCAGTGCGACACTGGTCTCTCTCCCTCTCTCATCCAAAAATACTTGTCTTGTGTTAAACATTTTCTGAAAGAAATACACACATCCAGAAATCTCCTACAGGTAGATTCATCCCAAGTTAGGCTGGGTTTAACTGTAAAATTACCAAACCTCTTTGAAATCTGGAGAAGAAAATACTAGGGCTATCAAGAGAAGTATGTAATTGAGCTGAAAAATTAATTACAGCCTCAGTGTAATTCTCTTCAATTGGTAAGATCCACTAGACACTGCCCTATCATCTAAGTCTCACTGAGCAAGATTCATGTCAGAACCCGATGGACATGAAGAGCAGCAGCCAGAGCCAGAGCAGCCACTTTCTCTCCACTTGGTCCTCAGTATTTTTCTTTTGTGAAACAAGACACACACACCAACTCCCGTCCAACAGAAAAGTCTCTCCCACCCACTACTGCCAAGGGGCCATCTGAAATGGATATCCCCATTCTCTGGGGAACAAGAACATCTCCAGAGAACAAAAACAACAACCAAAAAAGACTTCTGTGTCCTTTTAACCTGTGCCCGCATTTGTGATCGTGGGCCAAAGCATATGTGCTCAATAACGGGGATGTAAGGAAACATATGTTAAGTAACTCACTACAGCACAACTCGGATCAAAAGCAGAGCAAACCTTGCCATGCTATTCCTAGACACAAAGGGAGCTGGCTTCCTTAGTACTTTATCAGCTTGTGTACAACTAGTTAGCATATGAAGAGAGACCCGAGCCTGTACCCACTTTCTGGAAACAAAAGCAGTCTGTCATCAATATAAATAGTTTACATACCAATGGTTTCTAATTAACCTTTCACCGGTGGTTTTGACCACAAGGGCTTTTTCCTTCTGAGAGCCTCAGGAACCAGAGAAGGACTAACTCTAGACTCTTAGCCTTGGGTTTTTAAAGGTCTTTCAAGTCTGGATATGAGTACAGCTCTACTACTTAGGAGCCATGTGAATTTAGGCCAGTAACTTAACCTCTCTTGCTCCGCCATATACTTAAAAAAGGCATAATAGCTCTCTCATAAGAGCAGTGGGAAATAGATTAAATAACGTATAGAAAGTGCTTGTCACCAAGATGTGCTCAAAGGGAGAGTCATAAAGCACACACAGTGACAACTAGTAGACGTTCAGTAACATCTAAGGTATGATGAATATTCTAGATCACCAATCACAACCAAAAAATAGGAGAGTCTTCTTAATTTATACTTGCTTTCCTAGACCACTCTACCCCCAAAGAACTACAAATCCCTTTACAGTAGTCCCTCCTTATCCAAGGAGGATACCTTTCAACACCCTCAGTGGATGCCTAAAACTGCAGAAAGTACAGGACCCTATATATACTATGTTTTTCTTAAATCATACATACCTATGATAAAGTTTAACTTATAAATTAGACAAAGTAAGAGATTAACAACAATAGCTAGTTAAAAAGTAGAACAATTATAATAATATACTGTAATAAGCATTACATGAATGTGGTCTCTCTCAAAATATCTTACTGTACAAATTTAACACCTTTTCCATCTTAACTAAGCGCTTATGAGCTGTGGCCATAACTTTTACAGCATGAGGTGTGACATGCATTTCTTTTTCATTCTTCACAATTTCATGGATAGAAGATTTGCTCTTCCTGTAGATCTTAGCAACCTCAGCATAGTATTTTTTTTCTTTCCTCGTGAAGTCGAGAACTTTCACCTTTTCCCTTAAAGGAAGCACTTTACGGCTTCTCTTGGGCAGATCCGAACTGCCAGCATCACTCCTCTTGTGCTTTGGGGCCATTATTGAGTAAAATATGGGTCACTTGAACACAAGCAGTGTGATACCAGGACAGCCAATCTGATAATCGAGATGGCTACTAAGGGACCAATGGGCAGGACACACTGGACAAAGAGATGATTCACGTCCAGGTGGGCCAGAGCAGGACGGCCTGAGATTTCATCATGCAACTCAGAACGGTGCACAATTTAAAACTTTTGAATTGTTTACTTCTGGAATTTTCCATTTAACATTTCTGGACCGCAGCTGACGTCAGGTAACTGAAACCGAGGAAAGTGCAGTTTAGTAAGGGAAGGACTTACTGTGTTTAATCTCCTCACCCTGCTTTATTATTTTGCATCAAAACATGTATCACTCCCTGGCATTTTGCGTTTATTGGGGGTTTATTTTCTGTATCTACACTCCATAATGCAAGGTTGGTTGAGCTCACCGCTATACCCCCGGTACTCATAATATTACCTCAAAAAATGAGGTAAAAACATTATCTCAAAAAATGTAAGAGTTATAAATTTTATATATTTGTTCCGCGGAGAAGGATATATTTGATTAAAAGGATTTTTAATATTGCAGGTTGCTTTAAGTCTGAAACAGGATTATCATCTACTTAGGCAACAGAGATACACTGGACAGCACATTTTATAGTGCTGCCTGCTAGGCACTGAGGAAGCGCTAATGATTATCCAGATGCTGCCCTTAAAGAGATTTTAGAAGAATTCAGCTCCTACACACTGGGGCACATCAATTCCTCCTTCACTGGGAAGTGCCCCTCTCCCTCCTCCCACATGGCAAAAGCAAAGGCAGCCACGTTGGTCAAACATAACAACCAGTCTGTGGGGAGAGGGACAGAGGAAGCAGAAGCTCAGAGCGGCAGCAGGGATGAAAGAGGACTTCAGGGCTCCCCATGGTGCCGCCAGCCCCGATTCCCAACTGTTACCACATCTCTGGGCAGCACAAGAACCAACAATTCTGGGGGGAAAATAATTAGGCAACAGATATCAAGAATTTCTTTAAAGTACACACCTTCCTACGGAAGACTATCCTAAAGAAATAAACAGAAATCTGAACATACATTAAAACATGAAGATGTCTCTCCTAGCTAGTTAAAAAAGAAAAACTGATGATTTTACTTAGGACAATGAACGAGCAACTGTCTAGTGCCATATGACAAGATACTATTTAACAATAAAAAATATGTAATTGGGGAAAATCAGATTCACATAAGGAAATTTTCATGATATGTTAAATGAAAAACAGCAGGATACCAAACTACATAGATAGAATAATCCCAATTATCCAAGTTGTGTGTGTGTGTGCACATAAATCTATATTCACATATGTATGTGTATATATATGTATATATACACAGAGAGAGAAAGAGAGGGAGGGAGAGAGTACTTATTTATATGGAGAGAAAGCTGTAGAAGTAGATGTAGAAATATACAGAGGAAATATAGCTGAGTGTTCACAAAGATTATTCCTGGCTTATGAAATTAATAAGAATCTTTCTTTCATTCTTGATACCTTTGTGTACTTTTCAGATTCTCTATAACGAGTAATTACTTTTTTACGGACAAAATGCTGTACTTTCTTCCAAATATTACTCAAACACCTGTGAAATGTTCTTCTGTTTGTAAACAGCTCAATAGCAAATGCTTCCAAGGCCACCAGAAACATAATTATAGTTGAACCAGTGGTTTATTACTCATTGCAACAGGAAGAATGCACACTATGGAGACGGGGGCGGGGCGGGGGAGAGGCCGTTCACGAAGAAGGTGAAGAAGGTGTGGCCAAGGGCTTTCAGTCATGAGTCACCTGGGCATGAGTCAGGTGACTTCGGGTGATCTGAGGGAAGGTTGAAGGAAGCAAGGCTTCCTTCCAAACTGGATGCTGTTAAAAAGTGGAGACAGTTCTCTGTTTGCATATTCAAATAAATCCTATCCAGAATGCTACATCTGTAACTGCACAAATCAAGAAGCAGCGATGAGTCATATTAATCAGGAGGAGAGGACGTATGGTCATTTTTGTGGTCTGGACAATTTTTACGTTTTTCTCCGTGCTAAGACATGATTATGAGTGGTCTCGTCCTGATCCATCATGAAGGCCTCGCTGACGGTAGCAGGCCAGCTCCCGAATGTCAAGGAATAGATATGCTGTTAAAAATATCGAGGAAAAGGCAGTGTGATGAGTGTTATCTTGGATAACAAGCACAATGCAAACTTGATGGGGTTATTTCGTAAATTAAGTAATACGTGTGAGTGTGCCATATACATATTAATATACTGCTAACATCTTCACCTTCATTGTCACCTGTATCAATCTCTTGTAAGACATAAGAATCAGTATTCTTTTAGAAGGCAGCAACAGAAACTCGTGCGTTAGTTTTAGTCTACCAAGGTGGTTAAGGATGGTAGAAATTAAGACCCAAATCTTTGAAATGGATACACACTAAAAATTCAGAAACAACTTTTAAATATCTGTTTCTTCCCAACTCTAACGTCTCTCTTTAAAAATCCATAAGAAAGAAAAAAGTGTAACACCTATCCCCAAATACAGTAAAAAAACAACTTAAGGACTGAAGAAAAAAGTGGGCAAAGGTGAAACAGCATAAGGCATAATGTGGGCAACAAACGTTCAATGGTTCAGCCAAAACAAAAGAAAACAATGAGAGAAAGCAAGTACCACATACTATTAACATCTGGGGCTATAAACAATATTAAAAAGATAAAGAACTCTTGATGGTTTCTTCCTGTATTCTCATGGGTCACCTTGCACTTTGGACACCACCTCCCTAAAGATCTACTTAAGTGGTCAGAATTCTGGAAGTACATGTAAGGTGCTTCTCAAAGACTAGGAATTACCTGTCTGGAAGCAAAAATTGCTTAATTTGAGACTTGCCCTTATTGCTATGAAATTATAAATTCTTACGTGACTCATACTTTAGATACCTATTCATTAGAAAATAATCTATGGAGTTCCTGAGAGGGACCATGGTCTGTATAAGGCATGGAGGTCCACAAAGCTTTCTCTAATGGAGAAAAGAAGGGTCTTCGCATGAGCAACCTCCTAGGCAGGACAATGCACCGCTTACTATATAGGGGTTCCATTCAGAAGGCATCCCTCAAAAACAGTCCATGCATATCATCTTATCAAAGGGTTGCAGGTATTTCAATAAGGCAAAGAAATTAAATAGCCTACAGTAAAGGGGTAACAGAAGGGTGAGTTACACAGAATAAAAATTAAGACCAAACTCAGGGAAAGCAGGTCCTCTCAATTTTTTTGTTTTTAACTAGTACATAGACATAATGGGGTAGGGTTAAAAAAACAAAAAAACAAAAAACAACCAACCAGCAAACACAAAAACTCCCTCCTACCCCCAGCCCTTCAGTTCCTCCCCAGAGACAACCATTGTTTTCTATACACATGCACACAAACCTATATTCACTCATTTAAAAACACACATGGCAATGCACTATAAACACTGCTCAGTACCTTGCTTCGTCTCACTGAACAATATTCACTCATTCATTCAATGATTTACTAAGTAACTATTATTCAGCAAGCGCTGTTCTAGGAGGTGCTAGAGATTAGATCAAAATAGACGAAATTTTTGAACTCATGGAATTGATACTGCAATGGTCCATTCTATATCAGCATATAAACCACACCTCATTCTTTCAATGGGGTATATTCACCCACTGTAAGTATATGCTACAATTTCTTTAACCAGCTCCTTATTGATGGGCTTTTAGGTCATTCTCCAGTTAACACATTCTTTTTTATAAATGTTGATCTTACAGCATCCTCTTCATTTATAAACAAATATTTGGGCTAAACTCTAAACAGCTGTTTAGAACATGTTAATCTATGTCAACACTGTATTTTGAAGTTTCATTCACTGAGTTCTTTTCATTTAACCAACATCTATAAAACCACATGGGAGAAGATATTCTTCTAGAATTGTTTAACTAAGTTCAGATTCCAGTTGATTATTTATAACAGTTTAGCAGAATATGTTACAGTTTTTCAGAGCTTACTAAGAAAGCAAATGTCATCATCAATCCATTTTTTCCCCCATGCAACTGTTAGGCGTGGCGCTAATTATTCCAGCTGGTTTTCAGACAGCTTTAAAATTAACTTTGAAGCTTCCCTAACCCTTAAAAGTCAGTGACTGCTTTGCCAAGAGAAACAGAGCTCTTACTGAACAAGGCAGAATTCACTCAGTCCTTGTAATTTCAAAAGTGGATGTTCTAGGCTGTGTGGTGTGTGCATGTGGTGTGTGTGCGTGTGCGCACACACCTGGAGAGGGTCTATGATGCACTGCAGTCCAAGGAGTAATTGCTGAACCACACTAATCCAGGAACGACAAAACAAAAGCAAACCCAATACAGGAACCTGCACTGATTTACAAACAACAACAACACCAACCAGACCAAACCAAACCAAACAACAAACCCCGACCGCAACATTTCTTGAGCACTATGTACGCTGGCCCTGTGCTAACGGTTTTAAGTACGTCTCTCATTCGGTTGCAGAACAACCCACTTTACACATGTGAAAACAGAGGCTTAGAGAGAGGTTCAAGTATTTTGCCTAGTTTATTCAGCCCCTAAGTGACAGGGCTGAACATAAAAACAGACAACCTCGGCTTTAAAATCTGTAACTGGTTATGACACTGTGCTCTTGCAACTACAAAATACATCTAATAACTGTTTATAAATTATGTGCTAGGCATTTTAAATTACTGTACAACATACCACGTAGGATTGATAAAGGTTAACTCACAAATTCTATAAATGTTGAATCCAAGATTCAAACCTAATCTACCTGACTTTACAGTTAGTCTTCTTTTATCCACCTCGTGGTACCTCAGAATGATGACGCCACGCAGAGGTTTTTACTGCCCACCTTCGCAAAGAGGCAGAGTTAAGGGCAGGAGCTCTGGACTAATACTGCCTAGATTCAACCCCCAGCACGGTCATCTAGTTACTGTGGACACGGGACAAATTAATCTCTCGATGTGTCTGTTTATTAACTAGAGATTCTTGGTAGCTGTACGTATCAAAGAGGATAATACATGTGAAGGGCTGAGAACAGGTCTGGTCAATGCTTAGATTCTCTCTCTAGACAGCTCACTGCTGTGGTGACACTGCCTATATTCATTCTATAATAGACCTGCAATCACATATGTTCTATCCCACATATAAACCAGCACAAGACTACCTCAGGGTGCAGCCTGGGGTTGAAACACACCACACGTTGCAGAAAAAGCCAACTCTGAAACTTCATTATTAGGAGAAAATTAAGGACAACATTCAGCTGAGATGTCACTGGAGTCATTGAGGAACTCCCAAACTCCCATCCAAGAGCTCCTCAAGCAAAGGTCTCTAATAACCACCCAACCCTGCTGAGAATTCACAGCTCACTGCTGTGGATCTGCTTTTGGCTGGAGGAAGAAACTTGGCAGACAGGCTTGATTGCCGAGAGTTGCATTTCCTGTGAGTGGGCAGCGAAGCCATGGAAACTAGAGCCACGGGGTGTCTGGGGGCATCCCAGGTGACACGGAGCCCTCACAGCTTCAGAGCGACCTTTTACCCACAGATGAAGAATCCCAGTAGGGGAGGAGAGGGGCACTTGACAGACAGCAAGCCAAGGAGGTCTGGGATGCCTCAGCATCCCTCTTTCTGTGTTGGGGACCTCCAGCGGCTCAGGGTTTGGGGAGAAAGACGGCTCTACAATGGGGCTCCGCACAAAAGGACCTCCTCCTTTTCAGACCCTCTCCATTTTCTCCAGCTGAGCCCAGTTTTATGCAAACAACACTCTAAAAGAAGCTCAAAATACAGGCTCCTGGAGAGGCTGGGGAAGGAGAACAGGGCGGGGGACCCGACAGTTCATTAAGTGGCAGCAGGCCAGTGAAGTGGGGACGGCGGGAACGGCTGGCGGCGGGGGTGGGGCGCACCCCGGGTTTTACCCCACTGGAGGCAAAGTAAAGCATCCTCCAGCGGGGCCCTGCCCTAAGCAGCGCGAGCCTGGAGCAGGCCGGCCGCTCTCGTCCCCTTCCACCTGTCCCCATGCCGCAGCCAAGGCTGTCCCCGCGGGCAGGCCTTGCCGCTCAGCTGTGCCGGCGGATACGCTCGCCCAGAAAACATGGCTGAGCGTCCGCGATGAGCGCGCGACGCGGAAGCCTTTTAGGGAGGGATGCGCCAGGCGCCCGGCCTGGCGGCTGGGAGAGGTCGGAGGTGGGGAATTTGAATGCCTGAGCTGGAGGCAAGTGCAGCGTGTTCCAGCCGCTCCCTGGCGCGGCTCCTTCCTGCCTCCCTCCCTCCCCTTTTCCTTCCTTCCCTTTCCTCCTCCTTTCCTTCTTCCAGGCTTCCCTTCTTCCTCATCCCTGCCCAGCCTCCTTCCTGCCACCCTGACTCCAGCCCCTCCCCTCCTCCTACTGTCACCTCCAAACCCAAGGACAAAACCCGCCCGCCCGCGGTTACCTGCGGGCCCCCAGGTCCGCCTCGGTCACGGCCGGAGCCCAGGAGCGCACTCAGCCGCCTCCTGCCTCATCCCCGCGCATCTGAGCGGCCCCGGCGGCAGCTGCTCCTTTTATGGGGCCCGCAGGCAGAAGCACTGCCAGGGCGTCCCCAGCCCGCTCGCCTGGGCGGCAGCGGCGTCAATGCCAGCTATTCACACTCAGGGGCCGCTGCTGGGTCCCAGGGGAGTGGCGGCCTCCCGCCCGCCCCCATCCACAGGGCCTGGGTGGCAGTAGGGGATAAACAGGGCTTTCTCGGTACCCAGCGTGGGAGGGGAGGTCACGTGGTCTTGGCCCAGGGTAGCCAAGGAAACGTGGGCCCACTAAGTGTTGCAACCTTGGAAATGGATGTAGAGAAGCGGGTCCAACAGGAGAGTCGGATTTGCTGTAAAATACAGCAGGACTAAAGCAAAGGGGAACCTCCCATCATTATCACCTTCATCATCATTATTTTATTTATAATAACTGTTATTAAATAGCACCTGCCCTTGTACTAATGACTATTATGAGCCAAAAATATTCTTTACTGGTGCAGACCATTTTGAAAGTACTGTGCTGGTGTTCCAGCCCAGCACAGTGACACTTTGGTTAATACAAATCATCTCTTCACTCTTCTGGAAACCTAGATAGGCCCCAATCCTTAGAAAAAAAAAGCTAAACACCTTAGCTTAGCATTCAAGGTCCCTTAAAAAAAACCCTCTCCTTAAAAGGACCCTCCTCTCCAGCCCCAAAGCTGATCCATCTCACCATCATGCAACCCTTTGTCTTCACTCTGAAAGATGAAAAGGATGAGGCTCAGAAAGGTTAAGTTACAGCCAAAGGTCACTCAGCTAAGTGCTTGGAGCAATGTCTCAGGTCAGTCCAAGTTCACAAAGTCCCAGATCTTGGTCTCCCCATGCTACTGCCTTTTGTAAACTTTTAAGGTCAAGAGGCATGCCTTTTGAACTTCAGAAGATACTTCACCTCTTCTATGGCAAGGATAAAACCTGAAAAAGGTGAACTCCCTGGGCCAAGAAAAACAAAATCCCGGAGAGCCCCCTTTGAACCTGTCACCTCAGCTCAGCTCTTCCTTTTGATTTATATAGAGTTTTAGTTCTAATTTCAGGTGGAGCATGGCAGTCGTAAGTGGGGCATTCATGGGAAATAATCAATTTGACAACATTGGGGTTAGCCCCCAGCATGTGCACATCACTGCCTGGGACAGCAAATCATCTCCCAAGGAGGAAGCCCAAAAGCAATTATTTGAAACACTTTACGTAATGTTAAAATGGTGCTTCCCCATGAATTATAGAAGCAGAGGACAATGAAATCCACACCCAGGGTCTGAAGCAGGCCTCCCCTCAAAGGTGTGGAAATGCATTAGCCAAAGAGTAACACATCACATTTACGTTTGTGTCTTTTTTTTTTTTTTTAAGCAGCCACAGTAGAAGGATTTGACATGAGGGGTTTCCCAGAGCAAAGCTAGCACAGTTTCCCTAGCGGAGCTCATCAGAAGACTAGATAAGCCTGATTGTGACAGGATGCAGTAAAGGAATGTCTAAATTAGTAACTCCAAAAAGGTAGGGGGGGTGGAGGTGGTTGAGATCCTTCTGTTGAAGTGAAAGTGATTTTCAGTTTCAAATAATTATATTAGGTCATTCAGTGTGTGGAATGGAATGCCTGGAGTACACAGCGTTCCCGCTGAGAGGGTTCTCAAAGGATGAGTGTTAGGAGGCAGAAAGCCTGTAATCAGAAGCCCTGAAGCACCCACCTCTTCATGAAGAAGGCTGGAGGACAGCCCGCCCAGGTAATAGGGCCGTGTGTGTGTGTGTGTGTGTGTGTGTGTGTGTGTGTGTGTGTCCTCTGTCCCTATTTCCCAGCATCACCATCTAATTACCATATAATGCCAAGGCTTATAAGCTTCCAGGGGGTGGGAAAAGAAGAATTAAAAGCAAAGGGAAACAAAAAAGCCACTTGACAGGACTCTAAAAAAATGTGATGTAGAGAAAGATATTTGAACCCACATCCAAAAGCAGCTCATCTCACATGGGGGCGGGAGAGTGGCTTAGCCTTTGAAGAAGCCAGCAAAATTCCTATCCACTCTCAGATTCTGAGCTACATGACTTCTCATTTCATTTGCACCCATGGTGAACCTTCTTAGAAGCCCTCTCAGTGCTGCCAGTAAATGCCACTGGGAACAAGAAAATGAGGACTTGGTGATGATGTCACCGTCCTTTTGTCTATCTCCACTCACATATATGAAAATGGGCTTCTTTTGAGCCAATCTAGCCTTTCTTGGGCCCTGATCCTCTGAATTACTTACTTTAGGAAGGGTCTGTGAAAACTGAAATTTGCATTTGTCTGTAGGGGGTAGTTTGGCAAATCCAAATTAATTCTGTAGCCACTGCTGAACCTTCTGCGTATCTCAAGGAGATGCACGTGCTACGCCTTGGTAAGGCTTAGGAGATGAATTTTAGGTTTTGTGTGATATACCAATTTCTGTTTCCTGTTCACAGATGGTAAGTGTAAAATTTCTCAGGGGAACGAAATTACATCCCATACAACTTGGGGTTTTCGTTCATCTGTCCAGGGCTATAATACAACTCAGGTAGGTTTAGTCCCCACCTCAAACAGAAAGAGCTGTTCTTGATACTCAGTTGAAAAAGAAAAGATGACACTGTATATTTCACTCTATTGTATTATCAACATTCTGTCTCAAACAATAATACTGGTTGGGTTTTTTTTTTGGAACCCCTCGAAATGGATGGAAAAATTAAGTCTGATCTAATCTCTCTCAGCTCTGCATGGTATAACAATATTAAGTCATACATTTGGAGTCTGAGTAACTGGAGGCAATTTCTGCAATCAAATTCAAATGGCCACCCAGAACTTATTTTCTCTGTGGTAGGTATGCGTCTTGTCCAACATTTTGGTGGTTGCTGTTTATTTGTTTAAGTGCAAACATCACGGCCCTAACCTCAAACAGAAGTAATTCAGTTTTGCTTTGAACTTTTTTGTCTTAAAATATGATATCCTTTCATTTTTATTTATTCAACACGTATTTTTTGAGCACTTACTATGTGTTGCATTGTTCTGAGCATTGGAGATGCAACGGTGAACAGACAAAAAGCCCTGCCTTCGTGTGATTGTATTCCGGTACCAGAATAGACTCCTAACATCAATACTGCAAATGTTTGCAGAGCTGACCCACAGTTAATAACGCTAATCATGGCGTAATAATATAACAGGAGATTCTAATTACTGAGTAAGCCTAGAAAGCTTTTCCTCGGTTTTAGGATATGCTATGTATTTTTTCTATTGACTTACTAACTGGTTTTTAATATGAATAAGGCTACAAAGTGACAGGGATGATCACTGTTTAGACTTTAACCTTTGGAGCCTACCTGTCATGGGTGGATATCCCCAGTCTACACTTGGCTTTGTGACCTTGAGCAAGGTACTCAGTGCTGCTAATTCTCAGTTTCCCCATTTGTATTTTTTAATGGGGACAATAAGAATACGTCTCTTGAGGTAATGTTGTGAACTTAAATGAGATAATATAGGCAAGTCATTTGGCCTAAATCAGTGTTTCTCAACCTATTTTTAACCCCATTATTGATCCCACCAGTAAGCTTTTTTAGATTTCTTTTCCCCTAATCAAACCCCCTTCCCAGTGAAATTTTAAAACCACAGATATCCTGCATGACTGTTTAGGTAGGCATATCTGTACTTACACATAAAAAGAATAAGTTTTTTTCACTCCCCAAAGAACCAGTGTTTTTCCCCCTTAGGGGTGATATTGCTCCCCACCGAAAAGACCTGGCCTAGAGTCTGGCACAGTGCTTGCTAAATCTTAGCCAGTATAATAGTCATAATAAAAAATAAAATAAAATAAACATAAAACCCTATGTCCCCAGATTAGAGAAGGGCATAAACTCTGATAAAAAGATAAGAAGAAGCCCATTGGCTCTGATACCCAGGAAGCCAAAGCCCAAATCCAAGAGTGCTGCAGGCAGAACCTGGAGGCTGGAGGTGAGCCCGAATCAAGAAGATCTTATTGCTGATGAGAAGAAGGCAAGATGCAGAGCAGCAGGGCAGCTGGACAAGGAGTGATTACAACTCTTAACTAGTCAGCTCAGGCTACCCTACCCATCACCTACACACGCAGACAAGAACCAAGACAACACCAAAGTGCTCCAGGATACACATGTTTGCACAGAGGTTTTGCCTTCCTGAAAACTCCTTTTTCTACCTTTGTGTCCATCCAAGTCTCATTCCTCCAAGCCCACCCAAAGCCCCACTTCCTTCATGATGTCTTTTCTGGTACAAAGTCTTTTCCAGCTCTCAGTCATCACACAAATCTAAGTTGAAGGACATTCTAGAGAATAAATGATCACAACTTTTTTTCAGAAGTGTCAAAGTCATGAAAGACCAGGCATAGCTGAGGAACTGCCCCAGATTGGAGGGGACATGACAACTAAATATAATGTGGGATCCTAGATTGGATCCTGAAACGGAAAACAAGACTTTAGTGGGAAAAAAATAGTGAAATCCAAATAGTCCTTAGTTAGTAGTACTGTGCCAATGTTAATTTCCTGGTTTTGATCATTGTACACAGTTATGTATGACGTTAACATTAGGTGAAGCTGGTTAGAGGATATATGGGAACACTTCATACCATTTCTGCAAGTTTTCTCCAAGTCTAAATGATTTCGAAATAATGAGTTTAAAAAAGAGGGGGATTTCTTCATTCGTTCTTTCAACAAATGTGTCCAGAAGCTTGGGACTCAGCAATGAACCAGAAAAGACAAAAATTCCTAACATCATGGATATTATTATATTTTAGGGATTTCACTCTTCCTGAGAATAGCTATGGGGCAATACCTATGGGCCTAATCTTGTCTACTACTGCCATTCGTGTGCTCTCGTTGTGTCCCCATGGCGGAAGTGTAAGTTGCACATGGGCAGGTATGGCTCTTATCCTCTGCCTTTCCCCAGGGGATTGGACGGGAGAGGAGAGCTCTTAAGCCCATGGCATGGCATGTAACACATGCCTAGAACTGTGCTTGATACAGACTAGATCTTTGATAGGTGAGAGGAGGTGCCATTTTTAAAAATATGAAAGCATTTGACACAGAGCCTGGCACAAAGCAGGTGTTCAATTAACATATTTCTTGCCTAGAATTTAAGAATGATCATCTGTTGGTCTCCTCAGACTTAAATGGTATGATTTTATGACATGTCATATTTAATTCTTTGACAAGTAAGAGTGTATGTGTGTTAGAGAAATTGTGTGAGACAGCATTAGTGAATTCATTTTGGAGATAGTGGGAAAGAGGAACAGAGACCTGAACTAATACATTCTAATGGACCCTAACACTTCAAAAAATAAATTAACCTGGGATTTAAAAGATTTCAACAACATGCTTTACAAGACAGGGATGATAGTCAAAAGAGAAATGCAAAGAATTCCCTGACATACTTACCAGACTTCAGCTACTTACACATAAATTAAAACAAAAACAAAAAACAAAACCTGTTAGATGGTTCTAAAAATGCAGTGTGCTTTTGTGAATCAGAATGGAATTACATGGGCTTCCCTGGTGGCGCAGTGGTTGAGAGTCTGCCTGCCAATGCAGGGGACACGGGTTCGAGCCCTGGTCTGGGAAGATCCCATATGCCGCGGAGCGACTAAGCCCGTAAGCCACAATTACTGAGCCTGCGCGTCTGGAGCCCGTGCTCTGCAACAAGAGAGGCCGCGATAGTGAGAGGCCCGTGCACCGCGATGAAGAGTGGCCCCCGCTTGCCGCAACTAGAGAAAGCCCTCGCAGAGAAACAAAGACCCAACACAGCCATAAATAATAAATAAATAAATTTAAAAAAAAAGAATGGAATTACATGGAATTAAAGACCTCCCTGCTCGTCCCGTACCTGAACCACCTGACACATTTACTCACTGCAAGTAATGATGTCTGTAAGCTCAGGTTCAGGTCCATCATGTAGTCCATACACCTAGTCCTTTTCCAGGGTTCACTCTATTAGTGAACGTCACCTCCATCCTCCCCATTCTAGAATCTAGAACCTCAGCAACCATCCTGGATAACCCCTGCAGGTGCCGCTCTAAGTTCTGACAAATTGTCCTCCTAAATATATTTCATGTCCATCCACTACTGTCTCTGCTGCTAATGTTCTCATCCACCATGATCTTTAGCCTGAACAATTATAATAGCTTCCAAACTGGCTTCCCTACCTATAATCTATCCTGCTTATAGCGGGCAGAGAGATCTTAAAAAAAAAAAAAAAAAAATATATATATATATATATATATATATATATATATATATTTTTTTTTTTTTTTTTTTTTTTTTTTTAGTAAATCTGATTATGTCATTCACCAGCTTAAGTCTCCAAAGAACAAAATCCTTAATTTGACCTAAAAGGACATGTTTGGTCTTATCTCTGCCAACCTCTTCAACATTATCTCTCAGCACATGATTCCTGGCTCTTTCTGCTCTTTCCTCACTAGCCTTCATTTCAAAACATACCAAGCTGTGACCACCTGGGAAAGGCTCTCCACAAAATCACCCTCATTCTACCTACTCAACCTTTGTGTCTCACTTGAACAGCACCTTCTCATAAAAGACCTTCAACAATACCCCAGACTCAGTGAGTTGGTGACCTCAAAGATAGCCTTTAATGATGCCTATTTCTTGGTATTCAGACTCTTGTGTATTCTCCACTCACAGGGTACCATGGTTGTCAGTGGTACCAATAGTATGTAGGAAAAGTGATGGTCTGTCACCTCCAAGTTTAGATTATAAGACACTACCACATCCATCTTGGTCATATGTGCGCACTCTCTATCTCCTCTTGGACTGTTTGCTCTAGGGGAAGGCAGCTGTCATGTTGTAAGCATCTGAGAACTGAAGCCTCCTGCCAAGGGCCACATAAATGATCTTCAAAGTACATTCTTCAGCCCCAGTCAAGCTTTCAGATGACTGCAGACCCAGCCAACAGCTTGACTGCATCCTTGTGAGAATCCTTGAAGTAGGTCCACCCAGCTACACCACTCCTGGATTTCTGACCCTCAGAATCTGAGATTAAACATTTGTTGTTTTAAATTGCTAAGTTTTAGGGTAGTTTGGGGGAGGGGGTAATTTCTTACACAGCAACAGATAATGAATACAGTTGGTTAGACACCACTGTCATACCCTCTCACAGAACCTTATTCCTCTCCTTCCTCGTGCATATCCCATTGAGTAATTATGTATTTATAGAAGTAAATTGATCAGGGTTGGTCTCCTCACTAGTTTTGTCTCTCCAGCTCACCACGGTATTTCCAGAACTTTGCACCAGGCACGAAGAGGACCCTCAAAAACATTAGGTGATTCAGTTTTCAGAGTCTGATACCTGGAAGGTTTTTCTTCAAGAATATAATCACCTTGCTAAATTTGCTTTTGGTAGGGAGTCACCATACATAATATGAGCCCTAAATGTAGTCAGTAATTAATATGAGAGATCCATGTAAATAAGTGCCCCATACACAGCCTCATCCACCATTAATGGCACTCTGCAGCATGCCTTCAAAAGGGAACACATGCTGTCAAACCCAACAGTCTAATAATAACAATAAAATAGCATCTGATCCAGGTCTGGCCAGATTGCACTCTCCCTCCTGTCACTGTCTTGCAGATCTATGGAAGTCCAGGGCACTAACAGGCTTTCTCACCCTTGAAGGTTAATTGTTACCATTCTCCATGTTAAGTACAATGTCTTCCTAAGAACTAGAGGTAAATGCTATCAACACCCAACCAGGGGACTAAGTGCCCTGATTTGTTTCTATTTTTAATTGGTTGATTTTCATTAGACCACAGATGACAACCACTTTGTTGGTCTCCCCTCGGTAACATTAAGACTATTGGTCATAAGTGGAATCATCTTCAAAGTAAAATACAGCCAGTAGGGCCCCAGAGATTTGACAGGCTATCAACACACAATGTTAACTGAAAGCTGGTGGTAGATTTTATTTTCTCCTAGGGTTGTCCAGCCTTGCTTGAATACACATTTTCAACAGGGGTGCTTGCTTAAAAAAAGAAAAGATTTTGGACTCCAGCCTGATACAGTCAGAATTCCCAGGGAAGAGCCTAGGAATCTGCATTTTTAACAAGTAAGTCAAGAAATGGACTCTATTGCCAGGCATAAAACCTTATAAGTAACCTAAAATCACTTCCACTATAACGGACTGTGATTTCACAAATGCACATATTTGCTCTAATACAAATGACAGAAAACTAAGGAGAACAATAGACCTTCTAACTTTAGGAACTTCATTCTCAAGGATGACTACTTTGCTAGATTAGGCTTCTCACAAAGGAACCGAAAGGACCAAATTATACACACTGCACAACAGACAGCTTAATTCCTTTTCATAATAGGTGGGGATTTAAAAAAAAAAAGGCACAGAACAATGAAAATAACAATACTCTTCTTGGAGTTCACTTTCCTTAGTGAACTCACAAATAAGAAACCAACTTTAATGTTGCCTAACACTATCTCCTTCAGCAGGTGAGCATTTGGGAGAAATTATCAGAAGGTATTTTTATGTTACTTATCATTATAAAAAGCAAAGCCACCAAGAAAACCCATCTTGTACAATGTCACAGTGAAGAGGTATGCCCATGCAGCAAGGTTTGCTGCTATGGTGCCCACTAAAGACAAGAAGAGCCAAGTAGCAAATCTCCAAACACTTGGGAAATCTGGGCTGAAGACTGCTTGGTGAAGATTCCACATGGGGAATGCTCAAGTCATAGATTTGAGCATCAAAGAAGGTGATCCATGGAGATAAATGTTTGCATCAGTACAGAGGAAGCCCACTTTCTGAAAATGTTCCAGCCAAAACATCCTTTCTTCAGTAAGTCTTACTGAGACAACACAACCAGTATGACAGATATATAGAGAAAGATAAAAACAAGCTGTTTGATCTATGGGATGCAGCAAAAGCAGTTCTTAGAGGGAAGTTCATAGCAATACAAGGCCTTCCTCAAAAAACAAGAAAAATCCCAAATAAACAACCTAACCCACCATCTAAAAGAATGAGAAAAAGAAGAACAAATAAAACCTAAAGTCAGCGGAAGGAAGGAAAAAATAAACATCGGAGAGGAAATAAATAAAAACAAGCTGTTTAAGGCACTTCTGTGTCAAACCTGGTGCTTTCCCTATTTCTGTAATAGGCTCTATACCTGAGGGTTTTATCAAGACTTTGTACTTTCACGTAGAAAAAGCTTTCATAGATATTCAAACACCACTAAGAAAACTCAGAACGTATAACAATGATTTCTTTTTTTTTCTATCAATAACTCTTTCCTATTTGGTAAAGCTTTGAGTTATAAAGAAGAGATCATTTTATTAAAGTATATTGAGAGCTTGTTTTCCCCCTCCATACTTGTATTCACTCCCTTATCCTTAGAACCAGGGTCCAAGTTAGAATATCTACGGCTGGGGCAAAGGAAAAGTCAGGACTCTAGCCAGATTAAAGTGGAGGATACTAGCAAAGGGTAAACTAAGAAGAATTCAAAAGAGTTCTACTTCACGTATTTTTACAAAGCAAAAAACCACCACACAGAAAAATCCAAACTCAAGTAGCAAAATTCAAGACCTGCTTAGCTTGTGGTCAAAGAACCCTGGGCTCTTCAGGAAAGAGCTCTGAGGCCGGGGTCCACGAGCCCCCTGAAATCACAGACAAACCTTGAGATTATGCCCACATGAGCACTGTTTTTTGGAAAGGGTTGATGGATTTCATCCTATTATAAAAAACATCTGACTCCCCCTCACCCACCCAGATTAAGAATTAAGTTCTGGTTTCTTCTAGAAGAGACCCAGAACCTTTGGATGTTCAAGCTGACAGAGGCTTTAGACACAATTTATGGCCACTCCTATTTTACACATGAGAAAACTGAGACACACAGATGTGATGTTTACTACCTTCACTTAAAGAAGAAAAAATATGAGTTTCTCACTTTTTTTTTTTTGAGTTTCTCACTTTTTAAAACAAGCCACTGCTTTATAAAACTTTATTAATACATTTAAACAGACTCAGCTGAACCACAGCTGGGCAGATATGCCCACCTCAACTATAATGAGCAGTTCACATGTATTTAACATATTTTCTAGAAAATAAAATCATAAAACATACTGTGCTTCACCAAGTCTAAGATAACAATTGTAATTTATGAAGCAATAAGGAAGAAAAAATACTGCCAATTAAATAACATGGTAGAACGCATTTCCATTTCTAAAACGCTAAAATACTATGCATCTTAGATTTGATGAAATACGATAATGCAAAAAAGTAATGCCTTGATTTATATGGCTCTTGGAAGAACAGAATGTGGTGAACTTCCTTTGGTAATAATTAAAATGTAAGAGAAAGCCTGTGGAACATTACATACATTAAAAGTCCTCTTTCCAACATGGCTGAGACTAGTTCATACTGAATTAATCACAAGAGAAGAAATCATACAAAATTATTCATATATACTTCAAGTATCTTATTTTAACACACAGGGCGTTCATTCTTTCATCTATCTTTTAAAGTAGACTGAGAACTTATTTTGGACCTATGTTACCAGTTTAGGATTCTACAGGCTCTTTCTTGATATAAATACTTATAATTTAGAGTCTACGATTTCCAATTTGGGTTCAATTGAAATGGAGTGATAATGTAAAGACACTTGCAAAGCAACGTGAGTATTTTAGATTTTTTTATGACTTCTCTTTATATTTTGCAGTCCTTCCTACACCTAATTTAACAACCTGCCCACAACCAGCACAAACTAACCAGGTGTGCAAGTGAGACACCTAGGAAATGGTTGTGTCAGCAACCTAGGCTGCCATCCACTGAGATGAACCTGGGCCAGAGCCACCCAGCTAAGCCACTTCCAGTTTCCCCTTCTACAGAAACTGTATAAAGTCATGCATTGTTTTAAGCCACTAAGTTTGGGGATAGTTTGTCACATAGAAGTGATAACGAATGCAGCAGCCTTCTAGGCTGAGGGCACCTTTCAGAATGAAGAGCAAGTTGGTTAAGGGACTCCCCTGGTGGTCCAATGGTTAAGACTCCACGCTCCCAATGCAGGGGGCCCGGGTTCGATCCCTGGTCAGGAAACTAGATCTCGCATGCCACAATTAAGATCCCACACGTGGCAACGAAGATCCCATGTGCAGCAACCAAGACCCGACGCAGCCAAATAAGTAAATAAATAAATGTTAAAAAAAAAAAAAAGAGCAAGCTGGTTAAGTGAAGCTTCCTTAAGAGAGGTTCTCTGAATTTCTGTACTACTGGAGGCTACCAAATATCCCTTTATATGCAAGGCTCTTGTCTCCTTTCCTAATTCCCCAGTTAAGGCACTGAACCAAAGATGAGTAATAATTAAGAGAAGGCGACAATGGCAGCAGTAAGCAACAGGGTTGGGTTAAAGACGACTGAGCCCTGTACACAAATGGAAGTTGGGAAGAAAAGAGGATCCAGGAAAACCCAACCCACCAGTGCTTGCTGTCTTCGTGATGGCAAACCAGTGCCCATAGCCAGGTATCCCACCTTAACACCTACAAGTGGCTCCCAGCCGAGAACCTCAATCCTGCCTGCTTTCGTCTCTTGCACTGTATTGTACTTCCAAAGGTCTACATGGGGAAGTGATCAGCCCTTGGAATAGTCAGGCTTGAAAAACTGGGTTTCTAAAGCCCACCTACAAATCTGTTTCATAACAAAACAAAATCAGGTGCAGAGAAACAAGGAAAAAGGGATCTGGAAAATACCTACATTTCAGAATAGCCAATCCAGTCCATCTTTGTATGCAAAGAAGATCAATTAGCAGAAACTACTGACGTTTTATTCAAATCCTGATGGTCAAGGCTTAGCTAAATAAATCCGTTTTATGAAATACAAAAGAGGCTAACATAGGAGCATGTGTTAGGTGAAGCAGGCTCTTAAGACCTCAAAATTCAGAGAAGAACAAGGGTGGGTTTTGACTGGCAAAAATGGAAATAGATATGATGGTTCTCATGTGTCCTGAATATACTTTATTTTTTATAATTACCCTATAAAGGAGATACTGTCAACACAATTTTACAGATAAGGAAACAGGTCATGGTGATTAAGAATTTACCCCAAATCACACAGTCAGCCTGACTTTGATACACCCGTTTTCCCTGCTCTACACTAAGAAGGGGAGGTTGATGCACAGATGCTTCTCTCCTGGTCTTTTGCCCATTGGCACTGGTCAGAGCAGGGGCATTCTACCTGATCACTCTCTGGGATGGTGGTGGATTCCCTCTAACTAGCGCCAACTTCCTCAGGTATGAGGAGGGTTAGAGAGGTTGCAGGAAGAACTGAAGAGGAAAATCAGAGCTGAACTCCGGCTCAAAAGTAGGAGCCTAATTTTAGTAAAATCACAGATAATTCACCCTGTAGTTCCTCGGCCTCCAGGACTGAAATCACTATGACACCACAGAAGACAGAATCAAGATTGAATTCACAACTCCACCCCACATCTTGTAAGCTGTGTGATCTTGGGTGAGTCAGGTCAGACCAACATCACCGGGTTTCATAAAGATTACATGAGAATGTCTACAAAATAGTTGCCAACAGCAAGCACCCATTACACAACTGGTACTGACCTCTAATATTATCAGTGCTTATGAGCATAAGTTTTAGTAACCATTCCAACCTGGGTTCGAACCCAGACAGAGCCACTGATTAGCTGGGTAAGTAAGGTACTCCAGAAGACTCAATATTCTCATCACTAAAATGGGTTTGACAATCATGTGAACTCACTGGGTTGTTAGGAGGAGTTGCTATAAATTCAGTACAAATATTGCTAACAACTAATGGTTACTGAATGCATACTTATATCAGACCAAGCCTTTATATTTGTAGTCATTCTCATGATGATAAGGCTTCTTCCCCCTTGTCTTCTCACCGACTAAGGTAGGTACTACTCTGTGGCACTGGGAAAGTACTTCATAGATGCAGCTTCCAGCAAAAGCTCATATGATAAAGAAGCACTCCAGCAATGAGAGGCTGGGCCCCAGGGAAACAAGAGACAGGTCCCCACTGGCCAAATGGACCACCCGAGCTCCTGCATTTGCCGTTTTCCATTCCTTCCCTCCTATTAAAGCGGCCCTCCTCACTAGGTCATTAAAAACTAATCGGAATGGAGTGTAGGGCTGGCAGGTGACCTCATGAATCCTGGACCAGTGCCCCTGCCTTAGACAAGGCTACAAAAATAGATAACAAATCTCTTAAGGAAAAAAAAAGGCAGAACAAACCTATTTTAAAGATTCTTTCCTTCCTTTTACAATCATAATGTGCTTCACAAGTGCCCTGATTTTGATATTTCCACTGCCATCTTCTGCCCCTGCTTTTGGCCTCCTTCCACATCTAATTCTGATTTTTCTTGTTCACTGAATAGATCCAGCCAAGGAAAAGAGATAATTAGATGCCGTAAGAATGAATGAACTTTATTTTAAAAAATCCCTTATAAATAATCTCCTGCAGAAATCTTGAAATAACTATGGACAAGAGTTGTCACCCAATTTACAATACTAACAACAAGAAGACCAAAAAAAAAAAAAAAAATGGTGGGCCATGTAATAGCTATTCCCGAATCCCCCAGGAAATTAATAATATGCACAGCCTCATCTCATGTTCAATAGCAAACTCAACATTTATTTGCTTAACATTTTGATGGCTTAACAGTATTCTAACCTGAAGCCAGGGTCTTTAGCAGAGAGACTATTTGTCAAAACTGCTCTTAAATGGCATCACCAATGTTTTAATGTCATTAAATTCCTATGAGAGAATAAGTTTACCGGCCTCTCACTGCCAACCAACTCATCCACAGCAGAAACACAATATGCTTCCAAAGGTTTCAGACCAAGTGGGATAACAACTTAAAATAGAGATGGGCCAGCAGGCTACATATTCAGACTACAGGTTCCCCAGAGAAGAAAAAGCAGCAGACCTTCAGTCAAGGCCAGCTGAACTGCCAAGATACTACGGACACTCAGTTCTGCCCAAACCTAGATACTCACCAACAGGCACCAATACAAGCCCATAGGCACATGTGCACACATACATGCATACACATGCCCCCGTGTGCGCACAAGCAATGCATGAAAGGGTTAAACACAGCTCTAGTGACCAATGAGCAAGAGAAAGAAAAATATGCATGATTTAAGGTACCTTTTCCCTTTATTTCTCATTATCAAATGCTGTGGTCTATATCAGATACAGGCTAACTCTAATAGAAAATATTCTTATAATGGCTTATCATATTCCTTGCTGTGAATCCACAATATGTTGCCAAATCTAGCATGTCAGTAATAATTAGAATACATGTAGGCACATTCACGGACAACAAATATTTCACAAGACTTTAGGAGTAGTTTTAAAAAAACAAAAAACATGCAGTGGCCATCTGCATTCATGATTGTTAAGTCAAAGTGTTTTGGTTGATTTAGTATCTCAGATCCTTACCTTCTTTGGCTAGACAATGTGGTTCAGTTTGGGTAAAACTACTCTCATTAAATATTTATGCAGCAACCTACATGTCCATAAGTGAGCCATGTAGCAGCTAAGGGAAAATTCATCACGCAATGGATACAGAGGGAGCCCTTACCAGTTATGTGGCAGGTATAGGAACTGGAAGAGAAAAATGGCACAACATTCCAAGTAGGAAAAAAGGATACAAAACAATTCTGGTTAACATAGGTACACATGTTACATATCTACGTACTTCACCTATATACTCACAGGAAAAAAAAAAAAAAATAGGAAGGAAATCAACATGAGAACATTAACAGTGACCAAGTAGTGGGACTTGGGTGATTTTTATTCCCCCCTTTTGCTTATCTGTGTTTTCTTTACACAATGAACACAAATGATCTGTGATAGTTACAAGAACTGCAAATGGTAGCAAAGGCAGAAGTACAGACTTCATACTCATAACCTGGGGACATTGGTTTTCAGAGTTTCTTAAGGCTTTGGCTAACATGACACGTTAACACAAAGGTCAGTTTTCCCGAGTCAGTGTTACTGTGGTTTTGTTTGTTTGTTTGCTTTGGAATGTGTAGCATATGCTTGTGCTCAAGAGTTTAGGTATTTAGCAAAAAGCAATCCAAGGTACAATATAGTTTTAATTAGCAGTACTTCTCTAAAAGCAGGCAAAACTGACAGGGCCTCTGTGGTGTCAGGAGAGGCCCAGGAAACTTTCAATTTTTGAGGTCTTTGCTACAAAACATCCAGAAATGCTTATAAAAATTGTGATTTATTTTTAGATATATTAGTTAAAATCCTGTGAATATATATCTATGTGGCTCTATGTCAACTTTCATTTGGAGATAACGTCAAAAGTCTAAATTTGGGGCCATTCTTCCTCCCTCTGTAACTACTCTGACCATGCGAAGGATGAAAAGGAATGCCCTACCCCCACCCCGAGACCAAACACATTGAAATGTTTATAAATGAAGTTATTCAATGTCCAGGATTTGCTCCAAAATAATCCAGTGTCTGGGACTTCCCTGGTGGTCCAGTGGTTAAGACTTTGCCTTCCAGTGCAGGGGTTGTGGGTTCGATCCCTGGTCGGGGAGCCAAGATCCCACATGCCTCACGGGCAAAACACCAAAAAACATAAAACAGAAGCAATATTGTAACAAATTCAATAAAGACTTTAAAAATGGTCCACATCAAAGAATCTTAAAAAATAATAATAATAACCCAGTGTCAGGGGGATATGGATGTACAGATGAAGCAAGATTGGCCAAGAGTTGATCATTGTTAAGCAAGGTGATGGGTATATCTAGATTCATTACAACATTCTTTCTACTTTTACAGGGGGAAAAAATCAAGTTAAAAATAGAAAACAGAATAAGCAATGGACAGAGACAAAACAACTATTTTTTTTCCCACTGCAGCACTCGACTTCTAGCTGTCAAGTTGTTTTGGGTCTCTTCTAAACTTAATGGTTCAAAAGAACTACTAAAAAAAGGAAGCAAACCAATGTGTCAACTACTAAATAACAAATTCGGTTTTGCCACTGTATCTGTAGAAAAATGGGTTTAAATGCTTTTTAAAATCAGATGCATTTACTAATTTTGTTATCTTAAAGACGGCAGACAGAAAGGTTATCTCTTTTTCCAGAAACCTAAAAACCAGTTTGCTTTTTATTGTTTTTCATTAAAATTTTAAGCATGAAATATGTTCTGGCAAATGAAAAACCCAAATGCACCTGCCCACATTTGGGGATTAATCGCTTGGAAAATTCCATTTTAAAAATCGCAGTGGGGCTTCCCTGGTGGCGCAGTGGTTGAGAATCTGCCTGCCAATGCAGGGGACACGGGTTCGAGCCCTGGTCTGGGAGGATCCCACATGCCGCGGAGCAACTAGGCCCGTGAGCCACAACTACTGAGCCTGCGCGTCTGGAGCCTGTGCTCCGCAACAAGAGAGGCCGCGATAGTGAGAGGCCCGCGCACCGCGATGAAGAGTGGCCCTTGCTTGCCGCAACTAGAGAAAGCCCTCGCACAGAAACGAAGACCCAATACAGCCAAAAATAAATAAATAAATAAATAAAAATTAAAAAACAAATCGCAGTGGTTGAAACTAAGGGGTATTTTTTCCCCCATCACTCAACTGTATGCGAATTATTTCGTATAACTTCCTATCAAGGCAAGAGAAATATATAATAGGAATTGTTCCTCATACTTTGGAAAACATAGAAGAAAATAAGTGTTCTTTAAATGGTTTTAAACATCATGAATACATATAATGAAGGCCTATCACTCAAAGAAAATTGTATAGTGTTATTCGTAAAAGTATCCAGATGATCTTCAAATGAATCCTTAGATGAAATTTTCAGAACACTTTATTAAACAGACCTTTCTACTTCATAAATTTATTAAATGTGTCCTTCAAAAGGTCGTAATGGGACTTCCCTGGTGGTCCAGTGGTTAAGACTCCTTGCTTCCAATACAGGGGGCACAGGTTCGATCCCTGGTCGGGGAAGTTCCGCTTGCCATGCAGTGTGGCCAAAAATAAATTGAAAAAAAAAAAAGTATGTAATGACTAACAGGATATACCACGAGATTAGCAAGAAAAAACCATAACCAACCAGCTTCTTTCAGTAATTCTTACAGTTCTTTATTACAGATCATAGGTCAAAGAATACAGCAAAGGGTATCTGGATTTCAGAAGCCATTTGGTAGGGTTTTCCTGTGACATCCTTGGTAAGGGTGGAACCAAGAGTAACTGGACAGAGAGTATTCATTGATGGCTCAAATTTTTTTTTGTTTGCTTTTTAAAACTTTATTTCAACATAACCATGCTTAAAGAAATATACTCATATGGGTTAACAGAATGCAATTTAACTTATCCTACACAATTTGGACCAAAAACCTGGTACATGGTTTGCTTCAAAAAAAAAAAAAAAAAAGATTTGCAATCTGGTTTATTTTCCATCTATTACAAATGTATATATAAAAGATCCTCCAGATTGATGCATCAATTTTGAGAGATGTCAACAATCTCCACATTTAACTCCAACCCATTCAGAGACGAGTGCTTATCTTCAGTGAAAACACAAATGGCATGCTGAATCAAAAATAGCTCTAAGACAGTGCTGATAATTTGCTGCATAAAAGATGTAAAATCATTTTGTCAGTTAGACAAACATACCCGACCTCTCCTAAACGCCCTCCCCCCGTTGGCGTATATGTGCTCATATACCCATATATATGAGCACATATACGCCAACGGGGGGAGGGCGTTTAGGAGAAAAGGACAGGAAGGATTTATCCTTTAACAGAGAAGTCATGTGAAAAACAGAGGAGGAACTAATCCTACTAAATTGTGACTAACAAGAATGAGGCCGACCAGGCTAGTTGATAATACTGAACACTTAGTATGTGTCAAGCACCATTAATGCTCAACACCTTACAAGTAATATCTCATCAATACCACTCAACTAGGAGGGCACCACTATTATCCCATTTTCATGGATAATTAAATTAAGACTCAAAGAAGTTAAAGGATGATCCAAGGTCACATTGGCAAAAGATCACCTGTCAAACATGAAGACAACTTAGGCACTGAGTGCAAAGTTAAACTTGAGACCTTGAGTTTCTTTGATCCTATAAATAGACCAGCAGCAACAGTGGTAGTAGAGATTACCATTTATTAAAAATGTTCTATATGCTAGTTTCCTTATAGTACCCTTTATCCTTACAACAATATTGTCTGGTAGATCTTATGCCCATTTTAAATATAGAAAAATTAAAAGCCCACAGGCAAGTCAGTTAACAGGACCAAGATTCAAGGTCAGATCTGTCTGTTACAAAAATCCATGCCCACTACACTACTTTCCTTCCCAAAGGAGCAACCAGACAATAGAAACACTTGATTTATTCAACAGTTTTAGGAAGGATCTAATTCTCACCTAAACCCAGATAATTTCTCTCCAACTTACACAGACCCCAAAGAATTTCCCAGAAGTTATCATGAATTTCACTTTGGGTTTACACATTTTATTCACAAATAAAAAGAAAAAGGAAACATGTAACATGAAGGCAAAGTTAAACTATCCTATCCCTATTCCCCAATCATATGTCTAAAGTAAGCAATGTAAATATCCTGGCATTAATATTCACTCCTTTCATATATATATATATGTATATATATATGGGGTTTGTTTCTTTTCATCAAAATAATAGCAAACTATACATACTGCAGAGCAATATCTCATATGAACATTGCTATAAAAATTCTAAATAAAATATCAATAAATCAAATCCAGCAACAAATAAACAGGATAATAAAGTATGATAAAGTGGGGTTTATCCCAGTTATGCAAGATCAGTTCAACATCAGAAAAGTCTATCAGTATAATTTGCCATAATTAATAAACTTAAGAAAAATCATATGATCATCTCAACAGACAGAGAAAGAGCATTTAACAAACTCCAACACTGACTCCTGATAAAAACCCTTGACACATTACAAGTAACAGGAAACTTCTTCAACCTGAGAAAGGGAATCTATGAGAAACCTACAGCTAACACCATACTTAATGATGAAAGAGCGTCAAGAAAAGAACATCCATTCTTTCCATTTCTATTCAACATTTTACTAGAAATACTAGCTAGTGCAATAAAGCAAGGAAAGGAAATAAAAGGCATCCAGATTGGAAAAGGAAGATATAAAACTATATTTTTTTCTCAGGTGGCAAAATATTTATGTCAGGAGATGGCAAACCACAAAAGTTTTTCTAGATAAGTTTTACTGAAACACAGTCACACACGTGCACTTATGTACTGTCTATGCTGCTTTCCCCATACAATGGGGAAAAGTTGAGAAGTTGCCACGAAGATTATATGACCCACAAGCCTAAAATATTTACTCTCTGGCTTTTTAAGAAAACGTTTGCTAACTCCTGATCTACATAGAAAATTTGATAACATATACAATAAAACTATCTACTAATAAGCAAGTTTAGCAACACTGAAGAATACAAGATTACTATACAAAAATCAATTATACTTCTATATACCGGCATACTTCGTTTCATTGTGCTTTGCTTTATTGCACTTGACATTTCTACAAATTGAAACTATGTGGCAACCCTGAATCGAGTAAGTCTACCAGCACCATTTTCCCCACATTTTCCCAGCATTTGATCAGTTCATGTCTGTGGGTCACATTTTAGTATTTCTCACAGTATTTCAAACTTTTCATTATTATTTTATTTGTTATGGTGATCTATGATCAGATATTATTGATGATTGAAATTATGTTTTTGTTTTGTATTTTCTAATTAAGGTATGTACATTGTTTTTTTAGACATAATACTATTACACAATTAATAGACTACAGTATAGTGTAAACATAACTTTTACATGTATTGGGAAACCAAAAAATTCATGTGACTCACTTTACTGCAATATTTGCTTTATTGCAGTAGTCTGGAACTGAGCCTACAATGTCTCAAAAGTATACCTGTATTTGTAATTTGTAATCAGAAATTGAATATTTAAAATAATATTTATAACAGCATTAAAAACAAAAAATAGGGATAAATCTGACTAGAAATGTGCGTGACCTATATAAACACTATAAAACTTTACTGTGGGGCTTCCCTGGTGGCGCAGTGGTTGAGAATCCGCCTGCCAATGCAGGGGACACGGGTTCGAGCCCTGGTCTGGGAGGATCCCACATGCCGCAGAGCAACTAGGCCCGTGAGCCACAACTGCTGAGCCTGCGCGTCTGGAGCCTGTGCTCCGCAACAAGAGAGGCCGCGATGGTGAGAGGCCCGCGCACCGCGATGAAGAGTGGCCCCCACTTGCCACAACTGGAGAAAGCCCTCACACAGAAGTGAAGACCCAACACAGTCAAAAATAAATATAAATAAATTAATTAATTTAAAAAAATGTACTTAAAAAAAAAATGGCTAATTGAGGCTCTTCCTTTAAAAAAAAAAAAAAAAACTTTACTGTGAAATATTTTAAAAGATGTACTCTGTTCATGTTCAATATTTTTAAAATGTCAGTTCTCCCCAAATTGATCTATATCTCTATATTCAATGCAATCGAAATCAAAATTCCACCATACTTTTTTGTAGAAATGGACAAACTCGCCCATCAAGTAACAATTATTAATAACCCATTCGACAATAATTTCTACACATCCTAATACTGACAATCTGGAAATTCAGCTTAGGGCACTAGGACAATCAACATAGTGATACCAATATCATAATGTATGTAACATACTATCATAAAACTAGTGGTGATCCATGGCAATCCCATGCAGACATTACTAATCAATCACTGTACTCTTCTTCTCTAAACCTGGATAAAGGCTTCCAATTCTAACAGCTTGGAGCTGGTATAAAAGGTGAACTCTCACTGCTACTCTAGACATCTAGTGGTTGCTGCTGATTGAGATAGGTAAATACTTTTCTGTCTTCATCGTTTTGCCTGGCTTTCTCTGTGCCATTTTATTGCTTTGCCAAAATCAAGGAAAAGGGGTTTTGTATTGTTGCCTACATTCAGTATTGTATTTAAATGTTTCCATAACGTTCTCCTTTAAGAACCAATATAGGACTCCTATTCCAGGAAGCTTCCGATTGACTAAGCCCACGTCACAGTTAAGTGTGGCTTTCTCTGAATCCTTTCAACACTAGATTCTATGCTGGACGATGCCGTACTTAGTTATCTGCAGCTAGAGTTATTCTTTGAGCCTTACTTTTCTCACCTGTAAAATGGTGAAATTGATACCTATATTGCAGAGTTGTTGTGAAAACTAGAGATGATGTATGGTTACCAATGGGGTGTGAGCTCTATGAATACTGGGATTTTGTCTAATTGGTGCATCACTGTAACCCCAGCACCTAAAAATAGTGTCAAGTACACAGTAAGTGTTGAATAAATAACCATTAAATAAATGAATATGTAAGTAGTCTTTCCCATATCATGGCATATAAAAAGGAGTTCAGTTCCTGAACATAGATAATACTCTATAAGAACTGAGCTTCTTGAAGTCAGTCACCACCCTGGGTGCTCTATTTGTCCCTCAGAATCATTTTTTACTCAGGGCTTCTAAAGTTAAAAATTAAGGCAAACATCACGAACAGAGCCAGACTAGAGTGAAAAAATAAGGCACAACCCTAGGGTACAAATTTTACAGAAGTGTCCCCAAAACTCAGTAACTGAGAGAAACAGTTATTTTCATGCAATACTTTTTAAAATAAAAATTAATGCAAAAAATCCCTGATGAACCAAATATCAGCTTGAAATAAAGACAAAATCAGTTAACAGTGCCATGCTCAGCTGTATTGAAGCCTGAAGCAAAAGGAAAAAAGTAACACTGATCTACCTTTATTTAAAATAATTTTTACTTTTAAAAAATAATGCATTACAGTATTATTTCTCTTGATTATGAAGTTTTTGAGCACCTCCTTAAATTTTGTGCTGAAGGTGAGTGCCTCATTGGCTTCACCTAACCCCAGCACTGCACAACAGTCAAAACTGTTGAAAAAGCCCTTAGACCATCTATGAAATGTAATATTCTACTCTCAATACATTAAACTCAGTCAGTTTGTCTCCAGTGTTGGAACAGCTCACTGTTTCTCCAGATGAGCCCAGCATGAAGAAGCTGGTTTACATTTAAGGAGCTTTGCCATATACAAAATGTGTCTTTAACCAGCATTGTCATACTCGGCTCAAGAGGTGCTAATGCTGCGTGTGGCTCCTGGGAACTGAGACCAGCAGAATCATGTCTTCCATGTCACCCCAACTCTAGGGACAGCCTTCAAGGCTATACTATTTTATTGATAGTTGTCTATGTTTGTTCTTGTTTGTGTTCCTTCTCTCTCTCTGTCTCTGCCTCTGTCTCTCTCATGCACACACACACACACACAAACACACACACTTGTGCAATATGAATGCATAAATAATGTGGCTCTACTGGAAATATAATACTGCCTGCTCCTTGGCTTCACCCGGCTTGCCTGCTTGTTGACTGACTCTACCCCCTGGAGCCTCAGCTCCTACAGATCACGAGTGATTTCCTCCAGCCACCAAGACAAAGGCGACTGGCAGCCAGGCTCTGTATTCCTTTTGCTTTCCCTAAGTACCCGTACCATACTGCTTCCCACAAATTCACAGTTTTATCCAGAGATGAAATCGCACCATTTCTGCCAGGAATCACACACGGAAACATGGTTCTGTTTTGTTTCTGGACATACTGTATTTGATAAAATTAGAAGGAAGTCACCATATCAACATTTTCACACAAGAAGAGAGAAAAAAAGGAGGAAAGCAAAACTCAACCAGCTACAAGATCCAGTACAGAGAAGGTATGAGAAAATGTTTCTTGCAGGATTCAAATCTTCAGGTACAAAATAACCCCTCCTATTCCTCTTGGTTCCCACTTGTGGCATCTAGCCAGTCACCAACTAATGTAAGAGCTGGATGCCAATTCCATTAAACATATTTCAACCTAAATGGAGACAGTCATGGGGGAAAATTAAATCTCCTGGTCCAACTCTCTCAGTGAGAACAGATATTCTCTGCAAACTCTCTGAAATCAGCTCCATTTTTTGGGTCACTGAAACAAAGTATGGGTTTGGCACAGGACATCTCTTAACAGAAGGGAGGTTGGATAAATATGTTCATGTAAATAATATCCATGAGGTGAACATTCTTGAAGTCCAAAGTAGGCATTGTCCAGCACCACCACTGTGCAAATTCTGGAGTCATAGAGAATCAGTTTCGCCTAGTTCCAGGTATTTTCCAGATTAGGTAGCAGAGTCTTGCTTAGCAAGGCTGGGTAACTCATCTTAGGTCAGACTGACAGCAGGTGTGACCTTCCCCCAAAGCTTCTGCCAAGGAACCATGATCTTTTTGGCTGCCCTGTGGTAGGATCATTTAAGCCCAAGGCTGGCACATGTCTGGGCTTTATGCAGTCCCTCTCCATGGTAAGGGGGAAGAGACCCCTCACCCCACTACTACAAGATATTCCATACTACATGAGTGGCTTCAGAAATGCAGCCAGGGGCTTCCCAGGTGGCGCAGTGGTTGAGAATCTGCCTGCCAATGCAGGGGACATGGGTTCGAGCCCTGGTCTGGGAAGATCCCACATGCCGCGGAGCAACTAGGCCCGTGAGCCACAACTACTGAGCCTGCGCGTCTGGAGCCTGTGCCCCGCAACGGGAGGGGCCGCGATAGTGAGAGGCCCGCGCACCGCGATGAAGAGTGGCCCCCACTTGCCGCAACTAGAGAAAGCCCTCGCACAGCAACAAAGACCCAACACAGCAAAAATAAATAAATAAATAAATAAATAAATATAAATAAATTAAAAAAAAAAAAAAAAAGAAATGCAGCCAGGAGTCACATAGTCACAAAGGCTCACTCCTCTAAGACCATCACAGAGAGAAACGTGGATGGAGAGTGATTCATAAAAAACTAGCTCAGTTCGTGTGCCTAAAAAAGCCAATGAAACCAGACAAGTTCACTTGCATTCTTTCTTCGTTAATTAGTGTGTCTTTCTTCTAATTATAAAACTGTAATGATTTCACAAGGCTATTAGCTCCCTGAAGTTGCAAAGCCTTTTCCTGTCTTATTCACTGATCTACCCCCATCCAGGTCTGAATCTAACATTGAATAAACATTTCCTGAATAAATTTTTTAAAAAGAAAGAAAAATATATCTATTTATTGAAGTTCCCAAAAACGTGGAAAAATATTTTAAATGAAGCGAACGTGTCCCATCATTTCACAACAGAGACAGTGGTTGTTGTATTTTAGGATATTCTGTTCAGAATGTATTCTGTACATGTACATACAAGTTTTCAATCTAATTTGAGATTAGACCATATATAGAATTTTGCATTCTACTTTTCTTTGCCAACTAACATCATATCTTGCTTTTTAATTTTAGCCTTCCCTTCGGTTCTCTCTTCTTCAACTCAAGTGCATTGGCAGCTAAAGGCACCAGAAGTGAGTCAATCGATACACAGTGACCCAAAGTCAAACACCAGAAGTTCTTCCTGGAGTTAAACATCTTTGGTGGAATAAAAAGAGTCCTTCTGAACTAGTTCCTCCTTACTCCTAACACAGGTCATTTTTTTCAATTAACAAGTCAAACATACACCAGGACCACTATAGTCGCATTGAACTTTGTGGTATTCTCTGCATAGAAAGGATATATATCTATCTACCAAAGAACGAATATAGAAATGAACTGAAGGATCATAAAAAAGATGTGCAGACAAAAATCCTGGGTATCAGATTACTCAAGCACCTCTGAATCCTAAAGACTCACAAGTGGTTCCTATAAGAATCGCACATTTTTCCCCCAACTGCTTCACGATGTGAAAATTGGTTTCTAAACATCATCTGTGCATTTCAATTCATCTGACTTCCCCATCGATATCTCTGCTTGGATATCTTATAGCTTATGAGACCAAAAATGTCCAGAGTTGAACAATATTCTTCCCCTTCAAACCTGCAACCTGCCCCACCTCAGTAAATGATGGTACCACCTTTCCTTTTGGCTCAGGGCAAAAACCATCACGTCATCATTTTCTCCTCTCTTTCTCTCACACTTCCCATCAAACCTCTACCTTCCTACTCACCCTAGGCAAGCCTCCATCACTGCTTACCCACAGCTGCATAAGCCTCCCAACTGGTCTTCCTGTGTGCCAGGTGCCTCCCCATAGTCTGAGATCCGCAGAGCATCCAGAATTGTCCTTTAAAGTGTTCAGCCTACCAAGGGGCAGCACGGGGAAGGTTTCTGGAGTGATGGAAAGAAGGACTGATTCTGTATCTTGATTATCATAGTGGTTACATGACTGTGTGCATTTATTAAAGCTCAGAGTACTGTACACCAATAAAAGAGGAATTTTACTGTATGTTAAAAAAAACAAATGAAAACTGTAAGTCAGACCACAGAAGTTCTCTGCTCAAAATCCTGTATTGTAAAAGTGAAGTTCACCCATGATCCGATTCCCTATCACCTCTTTGACTTCATCTTCCAATACTCTTTCTCCTCTGTGCAGACTGTGGTCCAGCCACACTGGCCCCCCTGACTGCTCCTCAAACAGATTAGGTAGGCTCCTGCCTTGGTGACTCTGTACTGGTTTGCTCCCTTCGCCTGGAATGTACCCCCCAGTGCCCTTACCACCAACCGCAACCCCAGATATTTGCATGGTAAATGTCCTCCACCCCAACTCTTGCACAAAAGTCACCTCCCAAATTAGGCTCTACTGAAAGTTGCCACCCATCTCCCATCAGCATTCCCAATACCCCCTACCTTGTTCCTTTCACAGATCTTTATCAATTTCAGACATAGCATATAACTTACTTATATTTCATGGCCACCATCGGACACCCCATTACCCACACCCAGATGGGATCGAAGCTCCTTGAGAACAATAATCTTTCTTCTGTTTGCCAATATATTCCCAATGCTTAGAAAAGTGCCTAAAATGTAGTAGGTATTTAATAAATACCTGTTGAATAAATGAACGTACACAATTGGAGTCTGCCATATGTGAGGCACTGCACTAGCCCCTATGATAGATTCAATATGTAAAATGACAGTTATTCTGTTAAATAAATGGGCTGGGCTACATAATCCCCAAGACCCCCTCCAGCTCACAAATCTATTCGAAATGAGAGTTTTTAACTGCACTATAGGCTCCACCAGAATGTAAGCTCCCTAAAGGTGGGATTTTAGTCTGCTTTCTTGCTGCTGCATCCTCGGTCCTAGAATAATGTGTGGCATATCGTAAGCTCCCTGTGCATAAGAAATACAGCTCTTGTTGGTTCTGAGTGTCTGATCCTATCTAGCACCCAGGCTCAGCTCTGGGTAAACTTAGTCTACTCTCCTAATAGCCAGATCAAAAAAAAAATCCCAGGTGGCAGCACCACACACAGGCCTCCCTCAATATTCTCAGGAATATTAGCAAAAGGGATGATTTTAAACGTGGCACAGAAGCACGCCACTTCAGGTGGCAGCCCTCCATAATTCCTACTCAGCTCATCACATCAGAGACAGCCTCACCAATGTGCGAGGATACCAAGCACGAAAACGAGGTCAAGTAAAACTCCTGTGGAAAGCAAGCTTCTCCAGAGAAATTGCTGGGGTTTCCCTTCACACTCTGACCTTGTGACCTCACTTCTCTATCTTGAATGTCACACTAAGGCCGCCATGAGCCCAACTATCCAGGGAAGAAACCTTAGCCATCACCTACCTACCTCCAGGGCTTCTGATCTACCACAGCTCTCACAGGCCTTGCTCCACAGATGTGAACGCTCCACAGATGCAGAGGCCTCTTCAGCAAATGAACACTGCCGCGAGACAGGACTACGACATCTACAGCCTTCGGAATGAAGGGTACCACTGCCATACTCAATCTTTCAGCACTGTCTAATAAAGACGTAATGTGAACCACATACGAAATTTTAAATTACACACGTAACATTAAAAAGAAGTTTGGAATTAACAGATACACACTACTGTCTATAAAACAGATCATCAACAAGAACCTACTGTATAGCACAGGGAACTAGATTCAATATCTTGTAATAACCTCTAATGGAAAAGAATCTAAAAAATATATATACATTGTGTACATATACATAAATATATAACTGAATCACTTTGCTGTGCACCTGAAACTAACACAACAGTGTAAATTAACTATAATTAAAAACGGTTTGAAGAAAGTAAAAAGAAACAAGTGAAATAAATTTAACATTGTTTAAATTTTTACCCTAACCCAATATATCCAAAATACTGTAATTTCAACATGAAATCAACAAAGAATTATTAATAAGATATTTTACCTTCTTTTTTCATACCAAGTCTTCAAAATCTGGTATATAGTCTACATGGACAGCTTATCTCAATGCAGCCTGGTCGCATATGAAATGCTCCAGCAGTCACACGTGGCTACTGGCTACCACAGTGGACAGCTCAAGTCTGGAAGTTAAGTTCTTTCTCTTTCAGCATGTTACTGCTGCTCGCACCATTTAAAGATATTATAATTAATTTTAAAACATCTTCTAACTCATAATGACATCACTTGCATTATTCTCAGGTTCAAAAACATGCTCCTTGCAAGGCAGTTAAATGAAGCAATGTCACAGCGAGAAAGGACAGCTGAGTAAGACAGAGCCACTGTCTCTGTTATTCGAAAATAATATGTGTTTCTCTGACCTCTAACTGGAACCCATTTCCCTGAATTCCATCAACTTGCTTAAGTTTCTTATAGTGGGGTTTCTTACCAATGGCAAGGGCAAGTGTGTGCTGACTGCAACATTTTTTGGAACAGCTATGCCAACATCACCAAAACACACGAACAGCAACAGAAAAGGGCTAGAGCAGGATAGAGTTCAAGTGCATTTACCTCCTCATTATAATTGCACCCCTATAGGCCAGCTCTTAGGGGTCTAATAGATATGACCAAGATGAGACTTAAGAAGAACATGACTCTGTAAAAACTTGAAGGAATGTTCTAACCAACTTTTTAATGAAGAAGAACTGAAAACACATTTATGTTAGGTGGGAATTTACCAAGTGTGAGAGTTGCTTTGAAAATCTATACCAAGAAGAGCTTTGTCATTTTCTCCTCAAAGATGAGATTACTGCTTCTACTAGACTCTCAAAGGTGAAATGGATTACCAGAATATGAAAGGCAGTTCAATTTGGAGAACTTTCCACAGCGACAGTGGTGTGAAGTTCGAAGCTAGATGGAACATAAAATAATTAACACATCACAGAGCATCCAGACTCAGACATTCTCCACCCTTATTTCCATTTCCCACAACCTACAAAAGCTACTTCTGCAGAAGAGAGCAAACTGGTTTAAGGTTAACTTGCTCCCTTTAGGGTGGAAGGTTGGTTTCCAATATTGCTCAGCCTACAGAATGAGATCTTCTGGCCCGGTTCTAACAGCTGACTCAGCAGCAACCAGCTGGAACAGTGTTTTTTCAGACCCCTTCTGGAATGGGTGAGGCTCTGAAAGCACCCTGCCAAAGTCAGCAATTTCTTCAAAATGGGGTCAGGTTATAGGAACTCAAGAGGCTCTATCTACAGGCCGTCTTTCTTGGAGAAGGCAAAGACCAGCCTACACACACCCACTACCCAAAAAACAGCCAAGACATAATTGGCAGCAACCTCCAGCAGAACTGAGTGATGAGCAGCGTTTAACAAAGCTCGGAAGCCATAGATTTATCTGCAATTACTTGCAAGTATCCCTTTCAAGTGGGACAGAAACCTAAGAATGAGTCATGGGTCATGGTTCTTTGACCTTTGAAAAAGCATATAAAAACAGAGGGAAGAAGAAGAAAATCATGTGACATCCCAAATCCTTATACCCTCAGCCTCCCTAAAAATAAATTTGAAGTGCATGGGTAAAAAGATATCAATAACTACAGCACTAAAATAAATGGAAAATGTAACAGAGCTACAATTCAGCAAATACCCCTAGATTCAAGACAGTGCCTCACAAAACTGTATGTGTGATATCCTTGGTGAGTTGAGTATAAACAGTAGGCATGCTTTCCTTGACTCATTTATTCATTCAACCACTTCATTCACTCCTTTCATGCACTTGGTATTATACTAGACACTGGTGCTACAATGGATAACGTGGACCTGCCTACATAAGTTCACCTGAGTCAGTGATACTGATATTTGTAAGAAGAATTATTATTTGGTGAATGCCTACTATGTGTTGTGTTTATGCAATGAGCTAACTTAATCCTAACACCCATCAGCAATTAGGCATTGAGACCATTCTACAGATGAAGTAACTGAGTCTTACAGAGGTCAAATGATTTGCTAAGCTCAGCCAGATAGTCAATGACAGAGCCAAGATGTAAGTCCAGACTTCACTAATTCCTGTCATAAGCTTAATGTTTGAAAACAAGATGTTTATACTGTATAGCACAGGGAACTATATTCAGTATCTTGTAATAACCTAAACTGGAAAAGAATCTGAAAACTACATATATATATTCTTTATAGATATATTTTTTTCAGATTCTTTTATATATATATATATATATATATCTTTGCTGTACACCTGAAACTAACACAATATTGTAAATCAACTATACTTCAATTTTAAAAAAGAAAATAAGATGTTTATAAATGTTTGAAAGTATCAAACTTTTGGTATTTTGTAAAAAATCAGGCAAGCCAAATGTTAGCAGGATTGAGTGACAGTGCATTCCATTAAAATTTGTGATTAAAAAAGACTCTACTTTAAAAAATGGATAAAAGACACTTCACCAAAGACATATGGATGGCAAATACACACATGAAAACATGTTCAATATCTTAGTCATGTGGAAAATTCAAGTTAAAATCACAATGAAATACCCCTACACTGTGTATTAGAAAGTCTAGGGGGGAGAAACCTTTTTTTAAATTTGACAACACCAAGTGCTGGTGAAGATGCAGAGCAACTGGAACTCTCAAACACTGCTAAGGGAGAATGCAAAATGGTACAGCTTTTTGGAAAAGACTTTGGCAGTTTCTTATGAAGTTGCACATACTTACCACATGACCCAGTGATCTCACTCCTAGGTATTAACCCAAGCAAAATGAAAACCTATGTTTACACAAAACCTCTCCAGTACACCTTTGATTTTTTTTCCCCTGGGGCTCTGAGCCTGTTCTCTTGCTTTCTTTGGAAGCTCCTTTATTGCCTTTACTTATAATCCCCCCAAACTGGAAACAACTCAACTGTCCTTCAGCTAGTGAATGGATGAACACACCGTGGTACATCCATACAATGGAATACTATGCAGCAAGAAAAAAGGATCAAATGTGATACCAGCAAAAATATGGATAAACCTGAAATCCCTTTTGTTAAGTGAAAGAAGCTAAATCTAAAAGCTTCATATTACATGACTCCATTTATACGACATTAGGGAAAAGGCAAAATTATTAAGAACAGAAAATAGATGGTTGCCTAAGGGTAGGGGAAGAGACTGACAACAAAAGGGTAAGAGGAGGGACTTCCCTGGCAGTCCAGTGGTTAAGACTCTGTGCTTCCACTGCAGGGGGCACAGGTTCAATCCCCGGCCAGGGAACTAGATCCCGCATGCCGTGCAGTGCAGCCCAAAAAAAGGGGGGGTGGGTAAGAGGAAAGAATTTTGCCCCCCGGGGGGGGGGCAGGGGGACACAGAACTATTCTGTATCTTGAATGGAAAGGTGGTTACAAGACTGTATGCATTTGCCAAAACTCAGAGAACTATATAGCAAAAAGAGCAAACATTATTGTAAGTAAATTCTAAATGGTAAATAAAATTCACTTCAAAAAATTGTAATTTTAACATGAGAAATTAAACATAAATGCATTAAAATACTTAAAACTCACCTAGATTACAGCCATCTCAAACTACAAGTAGTCTCCTTAAAGACAAAATGTTGGAACATACATATTTTCCAACTGGCAAGTAACAGACATTTTTTCTTTAACACCTTCTTTTTAGTTGGCAAGCAGAACAGTTCCCTCCAGCACCTTCGCTCTGGATACTGGAAAATACAAAAACGCGGTGCAGGAGAGCTTCTGAGATGGGGGGAGGCAGGTTTCTCTTCAGTCTGTAATGTCACAAAGTCTGCTGTAGCTAATGTATGTCTTTACAGGGGAGAAACTGTCATGAAGCTGTAATTTTCCAAAGGCTTGCTGGTTTCCCATTAGGGAAGATGCACTATAAGAATAACCTGGTCAGTTGCCCTGGGAGTTTCCATCCTCATCTACTGCTGGGTCAGTGCTTTGCTATCAAAGTCATGGTTAGTTCCTTTTGACATCTTTTGCCATTCCCCAACAAGATATCTTTGGGCCCCAAAATCTCTCTTTACCTTGATGCTTTTTTACTGTCATTGGAGTATTAGCCGCACCTTCGACTCCACTTCTTTGCATGACATATCATAACACAAAGAAACCAAGCAAAAGCACTCGATCAGCAAGCACTTTTATGAAGTGTCTGGCAAGCCAGAGCAGCTCCCCTTGGCACTGATGGGAGAGCAATGCTCTCGGATCTCAATTCCCCAGCACACATATGGTCCCCTCCCTGGGGCTTGAGAGCCTATTCTCTTGCTTTCCTTAGAGGCTCCTTTGTGAACAGGCCCAGAGCTCAGGCTCATCTGCCTACCAAAGACTCGCTAAAAACCTATATTACAAGTAAGTCAAAGCAGGAAATGAAAATTGATGCCTTCAACTCCTGTAAAGATGAAAACAGGAAGCTGCCAGAGACTCCGTGTTCCTTCATTTTCCATGTCAGTTTCCAAGAATACAGATATCAGTATGTTATATGAGAATAAAATGGGAACCAGGGTGAAGCATTCCTCCCTAAATTTGACCCCATTAAGGCAGAGCTTTTGCAGTAAAACACAAGTCTGGTAGGGTTGTATTAATAGCAGGGAAAAAAAAAAACCCACTTTAGAATGGACACTCACCAGAATAAAGACAAGCAACTCCCTATATACAAAAGTGCATTAAAACAATGAAATACTATGCTCTTGAATGGAAACCAAATCACATTGTTCAATCTGAACAACGCAGATGAAAGCCTCACCATTCTACTGGTGAGATGGGCAGTTCAAGTTCTCAGGCTCCCTGACTTCAGACTATACTACAAAGCTACAGTAATCAAGACAGTATGGTACTGGCACAAAAACAGAAATATAGATCAATGGAACAGGATAGAAAGCCCAGAGATAAACCCACACACATATGGTCACCTTATCTTTGATAAAGGAGGCAAGCATATACAATGGAGAAAAGACAGCCTCTTCAATAAGTGGTGCTGGGAAAACTGGACAGGTGCATGTAAAAGTATGAAATTAGAACACTCCCTAACACCATACACAAAAATAAACTCAAAATGGATTAAAGACCTAAATGTAAGGGCAGACACTATCAAACTCTTAGAGGAAAACACAGGCAGAACACTCTATGACATAAATCACAGCAAGATCCTTTTTGATCCACCTCCTAGAGTAATGGAAATAAAAACAAAAATAAACAAATGGGACCTAATGAAACTTAAAAGCTTCTGCACAGCAAAGGAAACCATAAACAAGACCAAAAGACAACCCTCAGAATGGGAGAAAATATTTTCAAATGAAGCAACTGACAAAGGATTAATCTCCAAGATTTACAAGCAACTCATGCAGCTCAATAACAAAAAAACAAACAACCCAATCCAAAAATGGGCAGAAGACCTAAATAGACATTTCTCCAAAGAAGATATACAGATTGCCAACAGACACATGAAAGAATGCTCAACATCATTAATCATTAGAGAAATGCAAATCAAAACTACAATGAGGTATCACCTCACACTGGTCAGAATGGCCATCCTCAAAAAATCTACAAACAATAAATGCTGGAGAGGGTGTGGAGAAAAGGGAACCCTCTTGCACTGTTGGTGGGAATGTAAATTGATACAGCCACTATGGAGAACAGTACGGAGGTTCCTTAAAAAACTAAAAATAGAACTACCATACGACCCAGCAATCCCACTACTGGGCATATACCCTGAGAAAACCATAATTCAAAAAGAGTCATGTACCAAAATGTTCATTGCAGCTCTATTTACAATAGCCAGGACATGGAAGCAACCTAGGTGTCCATCATCGGATGAATGGATAAAGATGATGTGGCACATATATAAAACAGAATATTACTCAGCCATAAAAAGAAACGAAATTGAGTTATTTGTAGTGAGGTGGATGGAGTTAGAGTCTGTCATACAGAGTGAAGTAAGTCAGAAAGAGAAAAACAAATACAGAATGCTAACATATATATATGGAATCTAAGGAAAAAAAAAAAGGTCATAAAGAACCTAGTGGCAAGACGGGAATAAGAGACTTACTAGAGAATGGACTTGAGGATATGGGGAGGGGGAAGGGTAAGGTGTGACAAAGTGAGAGAGTGGCATGGACATATATACACTACCAAACGTAAAACAGATAGCTAGTGGGAAGCAACCGCATAGCACAAGGAGATCAGCTCTGTGTTATGTGACCACCTAGAGGGGTGGGATAGGGAGGGTGGGAGGGAGGGAGATGCAAGAGGGAAGAGATATGGGAACATATGTATATGTATAACTGATTCACTTTGTTATAAAGCAGAAACTAACACACCATTGTAAAGCAATTATACTCCAATAAAGATGTTTAAAAAAATACATAAAATAAGAGGGCTGAGCAAGAATACAATCTCAGAGTTCTCTTGCAATATTATGCTCTATAGTTTTATGAATTAGAAGAGCATAGAGGGTAACATCTTTTCTATCTTCCATTAAAAATATAAGTTCCATGAGGGTAATCATTATACACCTGATATCTAGCAGAGTGCCTGGCATATACAATGTACTCAATAAATTTTTGTTGAATGACTGAATGAATGATATTTGAGGTAGAATAAGTTTGCTTTGTCCCATCATTTGACTATTCTGTAAATAAGAAATAAACATTTATACACCTAATTTGGGACTTCATGGTAGACCTGGTAGGCACACAAAAATGCATGAGACATGGAAACTATCCTTGAATTTATGATCTAGATAGGGAAATGAGAAATGATTACTTGAGAGAAGAACCATGTAGGCAGTAAAGGATTTCCACTATATTATATAAGGGTTCAAAGCAGGGATAGGTCAGTGTGGACAGCTTGTAGTCTGCAGAGAAGGCTTCCTGAAGGGCACAGACATGAAGCCAAGCCTTGAATGGTCAAGAAAGATTAAAAATGGCAGAGAAGGGACGCATCTCCAGAACAGGATATTAGATGGGGCAGCAGGATAAGATGCTTCTGGACTTTTATGTATTAACAAGATACTTGGAAAACAGGTCCAAACTTGCCATTTTGAACACCCACTTATACCATACTCAGGCTCATTTATCCTGCACTCTGCTGGACATTTCCACTGAGAGCTCCCTTCTGACCTTCCGGCCTGCCTGGTCACTCTTCCCAGGACCCTGCATGCCATCTTGGACTCCTCCCTTTTTCTATATCTCCTGTTCCATCACTCACTAAGTTCTCTCTCCTGAATACCTCTTGGGCCTCCCCTCCTCCCTTGCCTTAACTTTTCACTTTGGCCATAGCTTCCCTGTTGGCCCCCGCTGCATTAATTTCATCCCCTAAATCAAGGGTTGACAAACTTTTTCTGGAAAGGGCCAGACAGTAAATAGTTCAGGCTGTGGAGGCCATACAGTCTCTGATTCAACTACTATCAGTACCACTGTAGCACAAAAGGAGCCATAAACAATACATCAACATTGGACTGTGTTCCAGTAAAACGTCTTTAGCAAAAACAGGCAGTGTGGCCTGAGGATCATAGTTTGACGAACCCTGTCTTAGATGTCTGCCAGAGTGGCTTTCAAAAGATACAAATAAGACCGTGTTATGCCCCACCCTAAACTCTTCTAAGACTGCCACTGCCCTCAGGATAAGTTCCAGGCTCCTTGGCAGGACATACAAGGGCCTCTGTGTCTCTCCCCTCGCTGGTCCCTCACAATTCTTATGACTGCACATTCAACAATCAATGACTTGATGCTTCCCAGAAATACTAGCCTCTCACGCCATGATTTGCCTCCCCATCAGTGTTTAATTAGCTGCTTGAACAATGCTGAATATGTTACATCCTCTTGCAGAGAGCTAAGTCCTCAAGCAATTAGTTTGTCCTACCAAGTATGACCTGCATCACCATTGTACAAACCTTCACAGAGCAGGGAAAATTTCTACGTCTTCCAGAAGCTGGATAGAGCTTCTGAGACCGGAAGACACATGAGCTTGTAGTAAAAGGCTATAAAAAGTCTTTGACCTATCAAAGTGGCAAAACGCTAAAAGACGATATTAAGTTTTGGCATGGATAAAGGGAAATAAATACTCTTATACACATTGATGGGAACATAAATCATACAATTCTTTTGGTAGAGTAATTTGAAAGTATTTTCGAATCCTAAAATGCACACACTCTTAAACTCAGTGATGCCACCTTCAGTTTAACCTAAGTTAAGATTCACAGTTGGGCACCCAGGTATATGTGCAAGGATGCTCCTTTTCAAAAGCACTGTTTCTAGCATTCCACACCTGGGAATGATGATGGAAATCATGGTATAGTGATGTTCTCCATGAATTCCACACACCAAGCTCACTGTGTTCCTGACAGCCCACTTCCATGTCTAATAAATCTCTCAAACTCAGTTAAGTCCAAAATGAAACTCCAGATCTTAAACCAAGAGATGACACAGCCCCAGCTCTCCCCATCCAGCAAACAGCAGCTCCATCCTTTAAGGTGTTCAGTTAAAAAAAAAAAAAAAAAAAAACCTGTTGTTCTTTCTCATACCCCTCATCTTAACCCATCAGGCAATTGTTTTGGGTACACTTTCAAAACATACCCAACCACTTCTTACACCACCTCTATTACTACTACTACTCTGTTCTAACCATCTTGCACCAGGATTTCGATAACAGCGTCCTACCTGTGCTCTCTGCTTCCACCCATCCATATATACTTAACACATGACCTAAAGTGAGACTTTTCCAATGTTAATTGAGGCATGTCATTATCCCAATCAAGACCTTGCAATGACTATCATTTCACTCTGAGTAAAGTAATTAAAATGGTCTAAAATGCTTGGCATGACCTGTCTGCTCTCCCTTACACTCTGATCTCTCCTTCCACACTTCTAGCCGCTATTCTCTCTATTCCAGCCACTCTTCCCACAACGCAGGTATCACTTCTGCCACAGGGCCTTTGCTCAGGGCTTTGTATTTCTGCCACGGGGCATCTGTACCTCAGCCAGATACACACAAGCCTCCTTCCTTCATTCATTCGAATTTCTACTTAAATGCTACTTTCCCAGTGAGGTCTACCCTGACAACCCTGTTTAAAATTGCAACATGCCCCATCTCCATGGTCTTGACCACCTTACTCTACTCTGCCGTCCCCCATACCACCTTCTAATATACAAAATAATTTACTCACTTGAGTACATCTACTGTTTATTGTCTGTCTCCCGGACTAGAACATAAACCCCACGAGGGATCTTTATCTCTTTTGGTCAATAATATCCCAAGCACCTGGAACAGTTCCTAGCACATAAAGGTTGCTAAATAAATATTTGCTGAATGAATACCTTAGAGGTTTTGTGAGAACAAAATGAACCAGCCCTAGCAAAGAGTCATCTAATAAATGTAGGTTCCAATTATTAGAAAGAATGAACTAAGCATACATGTACTAATGTGGAAAGTTGGCCATCTGTAATGGCAATAAGAAAAACCAAGCTACTAGTGTGCAAAGATAGTTATTACAGCATTGTTAGTAATACTGAAAAAATAGAAACAATGTTAAATCTCTCCATCTAAGTAACAGTTAAATAGATTACATCAACCCTCAAGCCCAGGCTTTGGCTACCAGGTCATTGTTACCAAGAATTAGGTAGGAATGTTTGTTTTATCATATTAAGGTGTCAATTTCAGGTAGGGAAAAGAAGTTGTTATTGATTGAACAGGATGTAGAGTGTGATACCATTTACTTTGAAAGAAAAAAAAAGTTGTGTGTGTATATACTAATGTAAAAAGGGAGGGAAACCAAATTTATGTATATATATAAACTTTATACTTAAAAATATATTTTAAAAATATGTTATTTTTGAGGAGTAAGGCTGAGGAGAGAATGAGGGCGCATGTGTAATTTTATACTGCATTGTTTCATTGTGCAAGCAATCAAGCAAACCTCAGTTTTAACAACCACAGTAATTTTTAAGCACAAACTTCTCACAGCTGAAAGATTTCATTTTAACTAATCATTTCAACCTTATTCCCTACTCCCTGATCTTATTAGGACTAAATTAACACAGATTCTAAGACAAGCTCTAGGAGGGCAGGGGGATTTTGTCTGTTTTGGTCACTGCGCTATCCCTAATACCTAAAAAGTGCCTGGCACATAGTAGGCACTCAAATATTTATAAAGTAAGTTAGTTCTAATATGAGACCACCTCCAGGTAAAAACAGAAGTAATGAATGAAAGGGTTTAAAAAAGAAATAGCAAAGGCCTCCATAAACTAGAGTATTAAGCCTCAAAATAAGGAGTTAAATGTTTTAGACTTTTTTGCTTCCCTTTCAGGTCTCTATTACAGTCGTTATGTGTTTTTAAAGCAACTCTCTTTGGCATTGCTCCACAATTAATTAGAAAATTATGGCCCTTACTGTCTCATAGGCAAGTTACTTAATATGGTTGTTGTCAAATTTGTAGATTCCCACTGATCTAATCTTTATTGCGGCAAAGAAGTATACCCAGTGCGATAATTCAGAACCCAGGTCAACTATAGTGGGACAGGTCGTGGGAAAAGGAGATTCTCTAATCAGGAGAACAGCACAGCATTTAAGATCAATTAAACAGTGAGTAGAAATCTAAATGCTTTTTAAATTTCCAACAGAACTACAGGAAAAACTAACTGGTTTGTGGGAAACAATGTATGTCATTAAAAATGAGGGAAAATGGTGTTTCCTTTTATTATTTTTAAAATGATTTTTCATGGAGTTGTGCTTTTTGCTCTGTTTTGCTAAGAGTAGCTCCACTCCAGGAAATAACTCAAACTTCTTAACAATGACTGGTCTAAGTTCTCAGTGCATCCACTCATTCATCCACTGTTTGTTGAACACACGTTACGAGCTAAGTGTTGCGCTTAGAACCGGGATATAGAAAGAGAAATAGTGAAAACCCAGGGACAAAAGTGCTAACCCTCACAACACAGTGTTACATGCACTATGCTTTTGTGCTGCCCTTGCAGGGTAGATAACCACAAATGTCAACACGTTCCAAGGTTTTTCATTCAAGAACTTTCAGCCTAGTAATTCATTTTTAAGACCTCCTCTTTACTCTCATGCTTACAATCTTCTCAAACATCTTAGTAAAAATTAGGTAATATTTTCCCCATTCTGTTTTTAAATCTGACAGCCTATGGAAACTTTAAGGGATACCAACCTCATTAGAAGAAGAAATAAAAATCAGCAACAGCAGCTCTGGAACTGTTATCAGGTAAAAACAAACACAGGTATCTAGACAGCCTTCAGTCATCAACTCAACAGACTACTGGGGAGTGAATGGGTTTAGTGCCATTTTTATCAAATCAGTGAAAACGGCATTATCACAGTCTTTCAGAGGCACTGTTTGGGCATAATTTTCCTGGCTGTGGGCCTCCTAAATTGATCATGTAGTTGTGCTAGAGACTCCCAAGGGCAGAAACTTGCATCAAGACCCGGTAAGCCAGCAAGATCTTTGCACTTAGTGTTTATAATACTCCAAAAGCCTAAAAGTCACCCAGAGCCGACTGGCTGTCAGACACAGCCATCAGCAGAATTACTGAATTAATGGTTGGCATTGCTGGTTTTTCTTCCCACCAGGCTTCTCAAAAATGCTCTGACAGTTTTTCTGGTGCCAGAGGGTGTCAGTATGACTGCAAGGGATGTGCTTACATTCAAATATTTGGGGTCTGAGTATCAACATAAAAACATTTTCAGAAAGAAGAAGCAAACACGCTGAGAAAATGGTGATCACCATTTTCTAACTGGATTTTGCCATGAAAATATAGTTACAAGGAAAAAAATACTTGGGGTGTATTGATGGGGGGGTGGATCTTATGATTGTCTAGTACTATCATCTCTATGTTTACTTTTCCCTTTAGAAATCCTTTTACCTTTAGTTATAGGTGTCTCCCAAATTCTATTCCCTACAGCAACCCTAATAAGCCAGCATCAGGGATCTATATACTCACTGGGATTATTAAATCAGCAATCTCTACAGATATCACATCACCTGCTTTATGTGACACAGCATAGGGGCAAACAGAAATTACAATTTAATTTTTCAGTCACTGGTATCACTTAATCAAGATGATTGGCTCCTTCGTGAATATGGGAGGCTCATTCTCTCTCTCCTCTTCTTCCTCTCCCCTACCCACATCCATATGCTAAGAGAGAATGGAAAATAAGGGGGAGAGAGGGAGTGCCTCATCAGAAGCCTCTGCTACATGTGCCTTAGTAATACCAGCTACTGTCATGGCTTCTGTGGTGCCTTTAATGCATGGGCATAGTTTGTCTTCTTATGCTTAAGAATGTCAAGGAGCTACAGCTGTTGATCACAAAGACAGTCCTAGGTATCGGAAAAATACACTGGTTTGAGGTGGTCCTTTCTGTTAATGAAACCATTACCTGAAAGTTTTCAGAGAACCTGGGTTCAATGGTTGGTAGCTCCAGCAAACACACCATGGGGCCATATCACAAACTGCTTCTTCTGACCTCAGTTAACTTAAAAGGCAGTGGGGTTCTGGTCTTCCCCGGAGGAGGTCTCATGATAAACACAACTGCCCATGTTTTTGCTCAGCACAGACCAGCAAGCAGGTAAGACTCAAGTCTAAAGGTAATAACAGACCCATTCAGGAGCTATAATTAAGTGAAAAGAACAGCAAACTGATCCCACATCTCTTTATTATAAGCACAACAAATCCAAATACCAAAACCCAAACATTTTTTTTTTACTGCTGCCACAGAAATACAGCCTAAGAAAGAAACTACAGAGGGATGCAAATGAGTAACCTTCAGTATTTAATTTGGTGGGGTCTGGGTAGCGGGGTTCAGGGTTAGAGACCAGTATCATCAGCAGGGAACTCTCCCCTCTGGCCCATCCCCTTTTCCCAAAATAGAAGAGGAAAGATATTGGGAGGGTAGAGCAGCCTGCTTCTGTTTGCTCAGTTGAGAAATGGAGGAATCAAGTCTCTGTTGATACCATTCATCTGCTAAAGCTTTCAACATCACTAAAATTCCTTGGCAAGTGATGAGCTGCATCTTGTTGACAAGTTCCAGTGCAAGTTAAATCACAAAAAAACCTAAGAGCATATCCAACCAATACTTGAGAGCTTCCAAAGTTATCAAAAAACACCAATTTTTAGAAGGTAATAAATAGCCTTACAGGTGATAAAAGACAAGTTTTTCTCAGCTAAGAAATGCATTTATTTTCCCAGAACCAGAAAGACAATATGTTATTCTTGGGTTGCTAAGTGCATATACATGGGTTCATGTGCATTGTATACACACTCACAGTCAAATATTTTTAATATTAAGAAGTCATAATGACCTCATGCAAAAGCTTCCAGTTTTATTGGAGCCCCCAACAAACATGCCTGAACCTTTTGAAAGCACTGAATTCAAGAGGAGTGTAAAACAAACAAACAAACAAACAAACAGGCAACAACAAAAACCAGCAAGGCTTTTTTGGTCAGCACATGCTCATGAGTACTCTCCTAAATGATTCTCAATTGACAAAGTGAGAGCGTGGTAAAAACTCTAGGAAAGAAAAAAGGACACTACATACCTCCTAATCCTTATAAGTATGCTCACATAGCCTCATATAATTTGGCTCAGACACAAATCCATTCTCTTTGTGTTTGAGGCAAAGTCTGTGTTCCAACACCATGGACATGACAGCTTCCTTGCACACTCCACTGCTGCCTGGTACTCAGGTCAGACAGACTGAGGACTGGGGAAGGGGAAGGGCCAGCCTTGATGCCTCTTTAAACACCCGCCTCCCCCTCGCCCAGCCTTCCTGGCTTGGCCCATTCACTTACAAGAACCAGAAATGAGAGAAGAGCCTTTCGGCTCCCAAGCACTCAGCAAGCCAGAGACTCTAGATCCTGCTTTCTATTTTCTGGCTGCCCACAGACATGCATACCTTATCTAGATGAGACAGTGCTCGGATACACACACGTTAATTTCCAGGAAACTTAAAAAGCCTTCTGCACGTACTCTCTTTCTTTTAAAAATGGGGAAAACGGGAGGAGGGTATGGCAGCTCATTCCCCCTTTCATTTCCCCGGGAGCCTGTAAAGCCCTTCAAAGTGCAAAGGCATTTGCCCACCGCGCCCTGGAGAAGTAGCTCAGCCTCTCCCCCGCCTTCCCCAGCCTGGGCGCCGGAACAATACAGCAACATACATTTTCCAACACCTGCTGGAGCCTATTAATATGCGCGGGGACGTATTGATTTTTCCCCCCATCCCTTCCCCTGCCCTCCACACTGAGCAGGCTTTCATCTCCTCCTTTACCGTCCATCGGGAACTCATTTCGGCGGTCCCCTCCCCCTCCCACCGCCGGTCCCCATTCAGCCGAGCCCCTCGCTCGAAAGCCCAGGCTGACGAGCACACTTTGGAATGCACTTCATTAAAATTTAGCTGCCCGATTCCAACCTGCAATGCGGAGGAGGCAATACAAAGCGCGCGCCACACTTCCTCCAGCATCTCCTTCAAAAGCCCCATTGTTCGCCAGGCATCTGCTCCAGAGCCCGGCCTCTCCCTACCCACTGACCCCTGATTTTTTTTCTCCCCCCGCCCTCCCCCGCCCGGCCAAACGGGCCTGCCCGGTGAATTAGAACGCAGCCGCAGCCATCTGGCCCTCCCAAGCTGGCCCGGTTTCTCCCCGCCCCTCCTCTCTGGTCCACACACCACACATGGCATCTTCACCTCCATGGATGTTCCCACAACCCAAGCGCAAACCTCGGGCGGCGGGGCGCCTCTGCCGCCGCCTGCCTGTGCCCAGGCTTCCTCCAGGGGCGGATCGCTCGAATCCAGAGGTGGGCAGGCGCCTGCGGGGGCGGCGAGGGGGCGATCTTGGACCACTTGTACTTGCCTGCAAATCCCAGCCCGATCGCCAAGATTAATCCTTCCCTTTGTGAGCCTGAAAGAGCCTCCCACCACGCCTGTCCTCGGCTCTGCAGCGGCTGTAAGAGAGGCAGGGGGGTGGGGGGGGGATCCGAACCCCTTTCTAGGCGAGCTGGGGGCACCTCGGCCTCCTGACCACGGAGAGGTTTTGCGAGGGAAGAAGGCGCTGGCGGCAGGAGCAGGTGATGGTGCGAGAAGGGAGAGGAGATGCCCAAGCTTGAGCCTTTTATATTACTGGCGACATTTCTAACACATGACAACAATTTCCATCTGTATTTAAGCCGGGAGTGTGAAAAAAGAGCATTACATCACAGAGCCCGGGTTCCTAGAGGCTGCCGGATATCTAGGCCAGGGGGATTAGGGCTGCACCTGCGGAGCGGGCGGGAGCCCAGCGAGGCGGGCACTGCCTCTCCCACCAGGCATGCCAGGTCCCCATCGCCCGCGAGGTCCTGCGGGAGCCCCTGGCCAAGGAAAGGCGGGAAATGAGGCTGCTCCATTTGCAAGACGCAGGAGGCTGGGTGGACGGGTCGGGGAAGCCGGGGTGGGGGGGGGGCGGGGGGAGCGGATGATTCTCTTGGTTAGGCATGCAACCCTGACTTCCCAAGAGGAAGGGGCAGCAGGCTTCCAAGCGCCTTCAGGTAGGACCCACTGCTGCCCTTCTGCCTCTTCGTCAACTCTGGAGGGAATTTCAAAGATAATAACTCTGATGTCTGAAATAATTTTTCCCTGGAGTTAAAGGTGGATGGAGAATAGCATATTAATTTGTGAAATCTACTTTCAAGGAAGAGCCACGTCAAGAATTCAAGGTGGAAACTGGTTCAGAATCAAGCTGTTTCTTTAAGGCTTATCTCTGTGCCATTCAAATCCACTCTTTAAAACAATGTGTAAGAGCCTAGTGGTATCATCTTCACTCTGTTTCTGATGAGGCATCCCTCCCCTATAGCTCCCACCCTCCCTAGCAAGAAAACTTTATTGAAAGCCCTCTGGCTCTAAAGGCACACATTTCTTCTCTATTGTCAAGTGGCCAGTCCTTAGAAACGTCAGCCACTCGCTGTAAGGCAGAGAACCCCACAGACTGTCAAAGGAAGGAGGCGTCTGCTGCCTGCCTTTCCCCAACCCAGGTGTGACAGAGCCATGTGCAACCATCCTCGGAGAATTCCTGACTCAGTTCGGACAGGAGGAGATAACGGGGCAGGAGGAATGTTCTGAGGGGATGAATGACAAGAAAATAAGAAAAGTGAGGGAGGAAGCAAGGGACATGTCTCTTCCTGGCGGGAAGAGAGGACACAGGCAATGAGGAACCTAGATCCAACATGGGTAGAGGACCAGACTTCATGTGACGGTGAAGTGGAACGAGGGAGGAAAAGGTGAGAGGGCAGCAGAGCCATTCACATCACAAGGTAACATAAATCTTTCCCTTGAATGCAGTATCAGCTGGGTTTTGCAGCAGATGAAAAACCAAAATGTGTTCCTTCGATATTTGCTACTCAGTAAGCAGTCACTGTGTGCACGTCTGTCTTGCTGTCTGTTTCCTGCACAAACCGGGATGTGGAGGGATGGCATTTCTAAAGCTCCTCATCCTTCCGGTCACTTATGATGGTCAAAAGACTCAACTCTGGATCAGACTCACTGGGTTCTAGCCCCATCTCTCCACTTTCCTGCTGTGGGTATGGAGGTAACTTACTTGCTAGGTCTGCACCTGTTTCTCCATGTGTAAAAGGTACCAAAACTACCTACTTGTGAGGATAATATATACAAGTGTCTGACACACTTCACCACACATAAAAGGTGCTTCTAAATGTCACCTATCATTGTTATTATGACGTTATCTCTACATAAAGTGTACTCACAAAATGAAAGCCCCCATCTTCTACTTCTGAGGACACCTGCAAACTGGAACAGCTCCCAGGGCTTAGCAAAATGCACACACCAGCACCCTGGATGTCACTCGGCTGTCAGAAACAGTGAATGAGACACCTTGGAAGAAAAACATTTTCGTTTGCTTCGTTCTTGTCTCACATCTACTTTTAGGAAGATGGAGAGGCCTTGAGAGCTGAATGCAAAGTATTAGCTTACATTTCTGGTTTGCGAGAAACAATAAAAACTTAAGGGGATGGTTTCTTTATCAACCATGTACATAATACATGTGAACATTTACATCATTTCCCCTCTCAATCATCATCAAAAAAGAATAAAGAAAAAGGAAAGCTGATTCCACATAAAACTTTCAAAAGCCTTAGCTACAACTTAATGCTGAAAAATGGAATTTGTGTGTTATTAGTTTTCCACAAGAAAATGATTGTGCAGAACAAATTAAATTGCTCTTTTGCTAGGAATCTGCTTAGAGACTGCACCGATGGGAACAAAACTATAAAAGCCATTCTCTTTATGAAAGAAAGAAGGGAACTTTTATTCAATAAGTATTCAAGGATGTAGCTTTCCAATCTTCAATAAGGGGAGAAAAATAGCCCTAATTTGGTTTGGAAATACGCTTAACAATAACAAATTATTTTCACCTAGAGCTCCAGAGACCAGGTTTCTCTATGTATAAGTGAGGTACAATGAAAAGATTCCATGAAAATCTACTTGGTTTTTAATCAGTGTAGACACTTGATCTCAAAAACTGAGACTCTCTGAGCTTGTGTGGTCTCCAGCCTAAGCCAGGAGAGATGCTTAATTGCATTTCTTCTGAATTTTCTTTTGTCACACACAAAAAATGAAAATCAATAAGGTCCTGGGCTAGCCTTCCTTCCTGGGTGTCTGACTTCTAATCCTTAAGGTCGAGCTATGCAGTGTCTTGAGGGCACAGTTTAGAGTGGCAGCAAAATGTAGACACTTCTTTACAACACTATTTAACAAACAACTGAAAGAAAAGGGCCAAGAATTTCCTTCACTGACTGTGTTCAAAGCAATTACAGAAACGATTAGGAATCGGGCCAATTAAATGTCGTGGAAAAGTGACCACTTGGGAGGCAATAGAACATAGTAGTTATCAGAGTGGCATTTGGCGCCACCCTAGCTGCATTCCAAACTCACCCCTCTGGCTCTCTCTTGATGTGAATCATTGGGTAAGAGACTCCACCTTGCTACACCTCCACTTTCTCACCTGTAAAATGGGAATAAAGAGTTCCTGCCTCATAGGATTGTTATGAAGACTAAGTGAGTAAATACTGGGCAATGTACTTACATGAGTGCCTGGCACAGAGAAAAGTACTCAGTAAGTGTTAGTTATTACTGTCACATCAATCATTTCTAACATTTAGGTGTGGATTTCCTCTAAAAGCTTGCTCTGCATATATCTTCCCTTAAATATGTATTAGCACATGCCAAGTACAGAGCACTGTTGGGTGTAAAAGGAAGTATAATACATCTATAGGGTTGGAAAAAAAGACTTTATAGTTATTTTTAAATAGAAATGTCCTTTGAATAAAATTATGTTCAATTTTGTTATGTGACACAATACAGGCCACCTTCATGGAGTAAAATGCAATAAAAACAGAAATTAACAGAAAAAGAAGGAAAAATTATCAAGAATAATAATAATAAAATCTGTGGGATAGACCTAGATTCCTACACAGAAGGGAATTATAGCCTTGAATGCATTTATTAGAGAAACGGAGAGACAGAAAATTAATGACTTATGCTTTCTATTCATGAAGCTATAAAAATAAAACTGAAATGAAGTTTTTAAAACATGAAAGAAAATTCAACAAATAGTTCTCAGACAAGTGGATATGCACATACAAATGAATCAAGTTAGAAACCTACCTCATACCGTACATAAAAAGTAACTCAAAATGGATCACCGGCCCAAAAGTAACACCTAAAACTATAGAACTCTTAGAAGAAAACATAGGAGTAAATTTGGGTTAGACAATGACACCAAAAGCACAAGCAACAGAAGGAAAAATAGGTACATTATACCACATCGAAATCAATAAGTTTTGTGCTGAAAACAATATTACCAATAATGTGAAATGACAATCCACAGAATGGGAGAGAATATTTGTAAATCACATACCTGATGAGGGACTTGCATCTAGACTATATAAAGAACCCCTACAACTCAACAACAAAAAGACAAATAACCCAATTAAAAAATGGGCAAAGTACTTGGACAGACATTTCTCCGAAGACAATAAACAGGTGGCCAATAAGCAAATGAGAAGTGCAACATCATTACTCATTAGGGAAATGCCAATCAAAACCAAAATGAGATACCACTTCATACTCACTAGGATGGCCATCATTAAAAAGTATTGGTGAGGACCCAGAAACTCTACTCCTAGCTCTATAGCCAAGAGAAATGAAGACATACCTTTACACAAAAACTTGTACATGAATGTTGCTAGCAACATTATTCATAATAGCCCAAAGTGGAAACAAACCAAATGTCCATCAACTAACAAATGAATTAATAAATGCGGTATATCCATACAATAGAATATTACTCAGCAATAAAAAGGAATGAAGTACTGATACATGCTGCAACTTGGATGAACCTTGAAAACATTATGCTAAGTTAAAGAAACCAGACACAAAATGCTACATACTGTATGATTTCATTGATATGAAATGTCCAGAACAGGCAAATTTATAGACAGAGAATAGATTAGTAGTTTCCTGAAGCTATGGGATTCGGGAGGAAATGGAGCATAACTGTTAATGAGTCTAGGATTCTTTTGGAGGGAGAAAAAAACATCTAAATTAGATTGTGGTGACAGCTGCACAACCTTGTGAATATACTAAAAAACACTGAATTTTTGAGAACGGGGTGAATTGTATAGTATGTGAATTACATTTCCATAAAGTTGTTTTTAAAATGTAGAAAAAGGGAATAATGAAATTAAGGTAGAATTATAGACAGGTAACTGTAGGCAATAAAGAAAAAAATCAAGAGAAAAAGCTATTTTTATGACAGGACTAATCAAATTGAAAAGCCTTTGGCAAATATGACCCTGGGTTGGGGAGGGTGGGGAGAAATCACAAAAGAAATCAACTTTAGAGCAAAAACGGTGGCATTAAAAATATGTGAGATTTATTTTCATGTATAAGAGAATACCATGTACAGCTTTATACCAGTTAATTTCAAAGTCTAGTTAGAATAGATCATTTTTGCGGGCAATAAATTAATGGAACTAGCTCAAGAAGCAGTAGGAATCCTGAGTAGAGCAATGACTAACCAAAATGAAATGAAGTTAAAGAATTATCTCCTTGCCCCCTTTTCCTAGCTTTTATAAGGAAAAAATCATGTCCCAGGCCAGGATGCTTTACAGACAGATTTTACCAAGACTTTCAAAGAAGAATGTGGTACCCTTTATGTTAATCCAAACAGACACACTCTCTCTCTACTATATATTATCCATTTTCTGTGGATTCATATATATATTTATGAATGATTAGAAAAATATCCCAGAGGAATAATTTTAAATGGCAATCTATGGTCACCTTTGGGGAAGACAAATGAAAACAGTATGAGGGTGGGATGGTTAAAGAGGGTATTAAAATTTATTGTGATGCTTTTGTTTTTAATGAAAAAATGGGTATGTATTACTTACATAAGAGAAAAATTAATTTGGAATGAAAAAAATTAAGGTGTTCACTGGAGACTTAGACTAAATTTTCTGTGCCATTGAGTGAACCATGGAGGGTAGATAAGAGGGAAGTATTATTGCCACCGAATGGCAATTTATTCTAATTGTAGGCAAAATCCCTAAGGAACTAAAGCAGTAGCCTGGTAATTTTTATAACACCAAAATTTTCTTAGTTCTAAGATGTCATTAATTTTAAGATACATCTATGAATTAACAGCTTTTCAGGAAAAAAAGAAAACTACCACATTAAACATCTACATCTATGTTCTACAACAGCCAAATGCAGAAAAAAGTATTGATTTCTTACTTTCTGAGAATCAAGAAATAATGGTGCTAACAGACCAAGGGAGATACTGATAAAAATGAAAAACACTCTTCATATGATAATAATTTAATCTGTGTTGTTTAGATTCTGCAGCCAAGTTCTGTCTGGAAAATGATGTCTAGTTAGATATGGACATAAGTTTATAATGATTATAAGAAGTAACAAATATTCTGGTTATTAAGGAAAATAGTGTTAGGAAGGAAAACAGAACTGTCTCCTTATATCTGATGCTTTTTAAAGTGACCAAAGGGCCTGAATATAATAAGATCAACATGTAAGAGAAGAGTTTCTATTGTTCATGTTTTTTCATGACTTATGGAAAATAATGACTTTCATATGTCAAAGATAAATGACGTATCACTTAGCTTTGGGTATTTATATACCCAAAGAGATGGGTATTTTCCTTATAATAACCTTTGATTTCCACCATTAAAAATATATATATCAGCTTGAGATAGTATTTTCCAGCTGGATTTTAACTTGAGCTGCCATGAAAGTGTGAGGAAGAGACCCCTTTATGAAGAAACAACTCCATTGACAATTCTCTGGCTTTTGTAAGTCAACAGGGGGACCAAACAGCAAATGGGAAATAAACAGAATTCCTATGGCTGTAAATTTCAACAAGAAATGGAAATAGGGCAGACATGGAACGTTTACCTTCAAGTGCCACAATTCTAGCATTACTTCTCTTCAAGGTGTGAAAGATGACCATCTTCTTGAATGGAACACAAATGAGCTTTTTCTACAGGTTTTCCAAGAAAATGCAGAAAAAGCAAGCTTCCAGCTATTACAACCGAAAATGGCTCATGCAATGCAAATATGCAATTTAAGATAGCTAAAGGAGAAGAATGATCCTGCAATGCACTATCAAAGATCAAAGTTCCAGGAACTTTAGACTTTGATTGCACAAGGGATGCTGTCAAAATTGACTCTTTACATTTGTATGACCACATCTCTCTACAAATGACCTGTTTTACAAGACCACACCCCTCCCTCCTTGAAGTTGTGCAACTTACATTGAACCTACAGTATCATCTTTGTGTCTTTTGACTCCTGCTGCCTTCAGAACACAAATTAGAACTCCCAACAGTATATTTACCATGTGCATGTTAGAACTTGTCACTATGCTCATATACCAGCCAAATGAGCTTCTGAATACATCTGTCACAATGAGTAAGTAAAGGGGGGCATGAAACACAGATTTGATACTCGCCAGGGAGTGTGATGTGAAAGGCAAGTGTGCTTCTTGGGGGCGGGGCACCACTGTAGGGGGTGCTTCTCTTCTGGCAGATATGCAAAGACTCAGGGATAGAGAGCGCAAGAGCTGGCAATAAAAGAAAAACTAGCCCATGGGGGCCAACTAGTCCTTTCCACTTGGCCTAGCCTATCCTACCTTTAGGGTGTGCTGAAGGGCTTTCAGCAGATCAGAGTTAATGAGGAAGAGAGAATGAGTTAAGTCTACAGTATGCACCATTTGAAAGTGCCTATCAGTGGGCCTTATGTTAGTAAATTATTAATTGTCCAACTTGGCCTTGATGGTGGATGAGTCACACAGCAGACTCATCTCAACTGTAACTGCTCTAACACTAAACGTTGTAGTGGAAGAATTACAGAGACCAAATTCTGCAAGAAAGCCCATTTTTATCCACAACCCAGAGATAAGGTCTAGCAAGTGCTCCTGGTTACATCGAAAGACCCTCTCCTACTCTGCATCACTCCACTCTGCTCACTAAACAGCTGTCATGGAAATAGAGTGTGCACATCGACTCATCAGATACATGGATATATTTCTGCAGTTTGAGCACCTGTTACCTGCCAGGGCCTCTCTTGGTGCTTCTTATGTATTATGTCACTTAACTCTCACCACAATTCCATTGGGATGATACTATTGTCCCCATTTTATAAATTAGGAAGCCTTAGGGAAGTAATTTATCCGAGATCACAGAGCCAGAGAATGGAGGGGCTGTTTGTCAAACCTACTTCTGTCCACATCCAAAGCCTGTGTTTACTCAGCAGTCACAACCCTGTGCCTCTCAGCGGTCTGAAAGTCTGAAGGAGGCTGCTTTTCCAGGAAGTTCCCTTGAAACCAGGTTCTGGTCACTGCTGATATGGGTGTTCAAGGCGAGTTTCAATAACTGCCTGTGTCACTAGGATATGTTTCCTATTCTGATTTCTATATATTTTAGGAATATATAATCCATCACAGTAATATGCTTTGGGACGCCCATATCAACTCCAACATACACGAATCTGGTGTACAAGTGGGCATCCTGTGCTGGTTGCTCCCAGAGCAGAGGACTCTTTCCCCCTTTCTGGCCTTCCCACCTCATGCTGCAGCTCACACTACTCCCTGAAACTGCCATTGCCTCTGTCCCTGAAGCAGCTATACACTTGGGCTGGCAACAAGTCTCCTAACAGAAGTGGTCCATTCAGCATCTTCAACACCATCACCACCATCCAATCACGGCTAGCACTATCACCATGACCGTAACCCATCCCAGAATCCTCCAGATGTGAAGTGCTTACAGGAGACCAAGATTGTGCCAGGTCTTCTGACAACCTTTTAAGGAAGGTATTGTTACTCCTATTTTGAAAATGAGGAAAAGAAGTCTCAAGAAGCTGGCTGACAAAGAAGAAAGAGGAAATAAAAGACATGCTTCCCACCACTACCCAGGGCAGGCAGATTTCTTTAATTGGGTCCTACATCTGCATTTTATCTTATTCTCTTCTTTTCAGAAACTCTCTTCTGGTTCTCATTTGTCCCAGTTGCAAGCACAAAATTCTTAGGAGAATAGATACGACTTCTAGTGATCCTTTGTAAGAGATCAGTCACTTTGGCCTATTATGTATTATGCCCATGGCCACTGTCTTTCCTTTTGTACTACTAATATAAAAAAGAAAAGAGGACATTGGGAAAGAGAAAGAAATATATTGAAATATCTTAATGGGCTGCTCATCTGATATTAGAATAGATTTTTTTCTCAATTTAGATACTAGTCACCCACGCCTTCTCTGTGCTTGGAACCACAGCTAGTCATTAACATCCACTTCTTCAAGCCATCCTCACCACAACCTATAAAACAGGTATTATTGGACCCATCCTATAGATGAAGCTCAAAAAGATGAAGCAGCCTGTCCAAGCACCGCTAATAAGAAGCAGTCAGGATTAAAACCCAGCTGTTTCTACAAATCAGCAAGAAAAAGACAAACTACCCAATTAAAAAGAAAAATGGGAAAAGATTTCAACAGGTATTTCACACAAAAAAAGTCTCCAAATAGACAATAAACATTTGAAAAGGTGCTCAATACTCTACATCAGAAAAAATGCAAATTCAAATCATAATGAGATACCCACCAGGATGACGAAACATCGGAAAGGCTGACAATAGCAAATGTTGGTGAGGACAAGGAACAACTGGAACTCTCACGCATGTAGGTACTAGTGCAAATTGGTACAATCACTTTGGAATCTGGCAATATCTATTGTAGCTGAGCTGCTTATGCCTACATATGACTACACAGGGAACAAACAATCCTAGGTAGGAAATGAGTGCATACATCCACTTATATAAGAAAGTTCCCAGCAGTAGCTAAAAACTGGAGATAGTTTAAATCAACAGAAGAATGGATAAAGATGGTGGTATATTCATACAATGTAAGACTAGACAGCACAACAACAACAAAAAATCAAACTACTGCTACGTGCAAGCAATGTGGATGAAAAAGAAGTTAGAACAAAATAATACATACTGCATTTATATGAAATTCAAGAACAGGCAAAATAATCTAGGGGGGTAAGTCAGAATCATGATTACCTCTGGGAGAGAGGAGAAGTGTTCAATGGGAGGAGACACGAGGGAGCCTGCTGGAATGCTCATTGTTCTATATATTGATCTGGGTAATGGTTACATAGATGAGTGTGCGTGTGTGTGTGTGTGTGACGTGTGGGTGTGCACATGGATGTAAAAATTCATCAAGCTCTGCACTTAAGACTTACGTAACTTATTATATGTATTTTATTTATTTTCTACCTTAACTTTTTTTTTTTAAGGTCTCTGTTAGAACCCAAATACACCTAGCTCCTTTAATGGTCATTGAGTGTTGTGCTCTACTGCCAGAGTCTGGAACAACGGGAAGAAATGGACCAGTCTGTGGTGTAAGGAAAGGAAAAAAAGAGAGAGGGGGTAAGAAATTGAAGGAGGGAAGGACAGTGGGAGGGAGGAAAGAACAGAGGAAAGGAGAAAGGCTGATGTGCCATGCCAGGCCAGGCCCCTAACACATACAACATGAATTCAGAAAAAAACAGCAAGAATTACATCAACAAGTTATTTTTGTCAACTACTCCATGTTCCCTAAAGATACCATATTTTTAAGTTGTATCTGACAGTTTGCTTCTCAGTTTGTAAATCATCCATATCTACAGTGAGAAGGTACAAAATTCCCCCAAAGGATCCCAGACGGTGGTGGATTTGCATGGGGTGTCTGATTCTAGCCTAATGAAGGATGCTGAATGCCCACCTTTTAGCAGGTAGCCTATGTGAGGCCCAGATTAAGCAGCAAACCTGAAATTCAATAGAATCTATATTAGCCACAAATATTCCACTGGGGCAAAAACATGTAGATTCTCAGACTTATTTACAGTCACGCACCAAACCATCAGAACTCACGCCAAATTTCAGTTCATCTGATGGTTTTATAGGATGTCTCATTTTCAAGTCATGTATCTAGGGAATATTTTATCTACAACGTAGGCAACATGTTTTTCAAATTTCCACTGAAATAGATGTGCTTTCCCCGCCCCCATATCACTAACTAAATGATGTTGACACTGTGCAAAACCATTTAGAGATGGAAATAAGGAATGTGCATCCCTCAAATCAGTTGATGATGAAAACTAAGAATACAGAAGTTGTAACTTCTGACAATCCTGTAAGGTCTGTTTGTAATGGCCTTATGAGACAGGAAAGGAGAAAAATGTCAACTTCATTTATGTACAGCAACTACAATTAGAAAGCCAAAGTAATAAATCTTTCAAGCTCGCTGACCTTGAAAATGACTTCATTTCTAGTATAACCAAATTCTGTCTCACTTTTCAAAGCAAAGCACTTAAGAGGATAGTATGGCCTCACTTCTAATAGGGAGGTCAGGAGAGGAGAGAAGTCCCAACTAGAAATGTGGCAACCTCCAAAGAAATGGTCCAAGGAATTAAATGTTTTCCTTCAGGAGTGTGAGAAATACAATGAGAAGGCTGAGCCTTGGTACAAATGGGGTTCTGGTAGGGCCCATCTTGCTGCTTAGATAGTCCTTGGATCACTGTTACTTACCCTACTTTGGCTTCTTCCATTAACAGGCAACTGAACCTGGATCTGAAAGAGCCAAACCTTGGTCCAAAGAGTCATCTCGTAGCATCCCATACCTACTGAGGTTGCCGAGGAAGGGAAGGGGCAAGAAGATCTTTGACCCAGGTCTCCTATTCATGAAGAGCCTTAAATTTAGACTTTTGTTATGGTCAAATAAAGTTATGTCTACAGTTACAAAGATACAGTAAAAGGAATGATAAGTATTTGAACTTGGGGTCTATTATCAGACTATACTGCCTTTAGAGTACCTTCAGTTAATGGTTCATACATCTCGCAATTGATGAACAGCACAATTATACTGCATTGCTATGTGTATGTTAAAAGTATTAATTAACTGCAAACGTTAAAACTATGTCCTATCTTTTGCTGTAGCACTGGTTTTTGTTGTTGTTGTTGTTTTTAAATATGTCAGAAGACTCAAAAACATAAGTGGTCTATTCTTGAGGGGTCCTAAGGAGAGAGCACTGTGGCAAAGGATTACATTATCTTCGGACTGGGCCTGGGATATTAAGATGCTTAATGAGTCTATTATACCCCTAATAAAGACTCCTTTTTAAAGAGGAATTAAGCCTAGAGATGTTAAATAGAGTCATTTGCCCATGGTTACATGAGTAGATGTTTCCTGATTCTCCCTAGGAAAGAGGTTCCGCTGCTTTTCCTTTTGTCTCTCTTTTTTATTTCACTTCCTAGTCACACAGATTCACTGGTCTCAAGACTGAGCTTGGTGCCTGTGCTTGTACATCATATAGTCCTGGGCTTACCCGACTGTGGGATTTACCTTACTCTCTTCTAGCTGCCTCTTGTTTGTTATAGTGGTTGCCTGCTATACTATAAACTCCCCGAGAGCAGGAAAGGTAACCAGTTTACCCCTAAATGTTGAGCCTCTATCACTGTGACCTGCTCATAGTGGTATTCAAGATGTGTTTGTTAAATGGACAGATAAATGGAATAAATGGAGAATGGCTGGGTGAGTAGATGGATCAACTGATTGAAGGAAGGGTAAACGAAAGAAATAACACTTAGTACCCCAAAAGATCCAATTCTAGTATGTCTCAAACCTTTAATTAGCTGAATTAAGAATGGAGAGATCTCGTAACTGGACTGGATTAGGCTTCTGATGTTCAAGGATCCAGTGGATATCACCCTCATTGGAGTAAGGTACCACTTCACCATGCCTGAGACGAATACCTCCCAAATGAATGGCAATTTGGCTCTATCTTTCAGGCCAGCTAAGTATCTACTACTGGAACTCAGCCACTGCATAAAACCAGGCAGTCAGGGTGCTGTCCACCACCAAGGGCACCATTCACATACATTACCAACTGAATAGTGCCCCCTGGATTTGTATAATGTGGTGGCTCTGATGGGATCTAAGACTAAGATGAAATTATTTTCAAAAGCATAACAAAAGGTATCTCCTCCCCTCCCCAGAAAAGGAGTATGTTTAATTACTGATTCTTTTTCCTTTTTTTTAAAAAATGTTCTCTAGAACTATAAATAATAGGCAATATGAGCCACTGGCTAAGAGGGAAATTTCTAGAACAAGACAACACAGCTCTACCACATATTCGCTGTGACATCTTGAGCAAGTTATTTAATCTTTTTGTTCCTCGATTTCCCTGAATGTGGAGAGTGATAGCACATACCTACAGGACCATTGTGAGGATTAAATGAGTTATTACACTAATATAGAATAAAACCTAGCATATGGCAAGTGCTCAAAGTATGTTAACAATTCTAATGATGATTATTATACTCTTATATTCATCTAGAATCCCAATAGCAGATATTTAGGATCCATTTAAAATAATTGTTCCTGGGACTTCCCTGGCAGTCCGGTGGTTAAGACTCCACACTCCCAATGTAGGGGACATGGGTTCGATCTAAAATCCCGCATGCCGGGCGGCGTGGCCAAAAACAACAACAACAACAAAAAAGTGTTCCTAATTTATTTTCTAAGATGTATTTAGTAGGTGTATATGTATCTATACACACAGATGTACACATACATAGTCTGAGCAAAGAAAATGTGGTGGTTACTAGTGGTAGCTTTAGTATCCATGTTGAGTGCCTGACCGCCAGTCCCATTCCACAATTTTAAGACAAGTCGTTAATCTTACTAAGCCTCAGTTTCCTCATCTGTAAATGAAAATAATAACAATTACAGTATTAAACGAGAAACCATAATTAAAACACTTAGCATGTACTTGGTATTCCATAGGTGTTAGATTTTTGTTTTAATATACACACGATGTCTTTCAGGCTAGTCCTGCTATAGTTTAACAGACAACATCTATCAAAGTACTAACAAAATCTCAATTCTAGGCTAAAAACACATTAATATTAATAAGGGGGAAAAATAAAAACATAACATTCACATAAAATCCTCCTTTCCAAAACTATACTGGTTGCTTTTTAAAAAAGATTTTTGGTATGGGTTTACTTTTGAAACACTTTATTTGGAAATAATTTCAAATTTACAGAAAGTTGCAAGAATAAGAATAGTACAAATTTTTAACCATTTTTAATGTTTTATAGCCATTTGAGAGTAAGTTGCATTCACCGTGGCCCTTTATCCCTAAATACATTAGAGTGTATTTCCTCAAAATAGAGATGTATAATTAGTTCATTTCAATGCAAGACGAAAAAATGTCATTGAGTGGTTAATAAGTCTACTTTATTCATATTATGGTTGAACTAACACAACTGACATTTTCTTGTTGTTTAAATTTAAGGTAATCATTTTGGGTAATTCATTTCATATGGAGTTTAGGTAAGCCCCTCAGAGCATAACTGGTAAAGTGTTCTTACTTGGATCTCAGCATAAATGCACATTATCCATTAGAGAAGCCAGACATTTTATTTGTACGTAGTTTTATTAAACACATTTGATACAAGATTTCTTTAAAAATGTATTGCATTTCACTCTCTTGACTTAAATAATTCTTACTAAATCTAAAATTACTAGAATTAAAAACTTTTCTTAAAATAAATAATAGATGGTAAGGATACTATGAAACCTCCCTGTCCCTACATAAATTGCTGTGGAAATTGCTCTATAATTGCAACAAATCTTGATGAAAAATGTCAGCTAAAACTATAAAGCAATTTAATGAATTAACACGGCTGCCAAATAGATATATTAGTATCCTACGCCCAGCCAAGGACTAATCCGTATGTTATTAAGAGAAGACTCTTTTTCAAATTCAATACATTAATTTAAAAAATGGTCTTTAAGCTGACTGAAGCCAGAGATATGAACCAAGAGCATGGACTCTCGGGGGAGGTGAGAACTGGGTTTGAATCTGGGTTCCATCATTATTAAACTGCTCACCTTGAACAACCCGCTTATAAGCTCCTCACACCTCAACTGCCACGCTCCTAATACAGGGACGATAACCTTATGCCTCTCAGAGTCTGGTGAAGGTTAAAAGAGACAAAACTTGTAAATCACTGAGCACAGTACCTGGTACATATAGTAAGCACTCGATTAATGACAGATATTATTAAGCAATAAGGTTGGTCTAACATATTTTCATAAGAAGATTATAAATTACATCAACTCTAATTAAACTTAAATCTAAACTCCTATGGCTTTGCCTCGTTCTACACCCCTGAGAACCTTAGAATAAAGAACACCAGCCAAACCATGTTTATGTGAGTGTATTAGCAGACACATATAAATCAAGTCCACTGTAATGAGCTAAGTTCATAGTTTTTCTTTCCATTTTTTTTTTTTTCCAATATGACTCCATCCACTCAGCAAATATACAATAGCAATTAGGGTTAACAACATATAATAAGAAATACAAAGAAAAAAGAACATTGGGAGATCAGCTATGCTGGGAATATGCAGAGAATGTGCTATTTCAAGCATGCCTATTATTGGCTAAATGAGCCAATTATTAATCTTCACTATGTTCTCACCTAGCATCTAGTGTTGGGTTGTTACTCAAGAAATGTTGGAATATCATTTTTTTAACTTAGCTTGCCCCCCCCAAAAGAACTATATAGATCATAAAAATCATAAAAAGGAGAATCATGTACATAAGGCCCAAAGTCTAAAGAGAACTTGAAAGAAAAAAGGGAGCATGCTGGACTTGAGGAGTCGTGTTAGAAAGGGGAGGGAAAGGGCGTACAGAAAAAAGAAGACTGGTCTACACAGAGGACGTTTGGGAATTCCCTGGCAGCCCAATGGTTAGGACTCGGCACTTTCACTGCAGAGGGCATGGGTTCAATCCCCCGTCAGGGAATTGAGATCCCGCAAGCTGTGCAGCACGGCCAAAAACAAAACAAAACAAAATAAAACAAAAAACATATACATAGAGAACCTTTAAATAGAGGACCTATGAAGTGCCATGATCACTGCTGGGGGATTAGGTACCTCAGAAACATCAATACAGGTAATGAGACAACAGAGTCCCAGAAAACCCAAGTCAACAATGCTGGTGAGGGGTAGAGCCTGACAGCCGCTCCAGTCTGCCATACCAGAAAGCCAGCACATCTGCTGATCTAGCCCCAAGGAGAAGAGAAAATGTTCAAATCAGGAATGTCCAAGTCCTTCTCAAGAACTCACTGATGGGGTAACTCTCTCCTCCCTTGGTGAGAAGTAAGAATAGATTCCACACTAATGGTTTCAACGTTCCCTAAGGGGCACTACAGAAATGAGAAGTGGTGTGCTCCTGGCATTTATCAGATGGTTGTTATCAGAATAACAAAGGATCGTCCTGCTTCCCTCGTGATCTTTCCATGCCCCAGCAGACATTTAAGTGGATGAAAATTTGTTAATGGTTATCTGAGCCCAAACTCTAACTCCAGATCACATCTAAACAAAAAGGTTTTTTTTCTAATCCCATTATTTTTTTAAAGAATTTAAATATATTTTATTATATTTAGCCTCATTTGGTGTTGGTTTTTTTTTGGCTGCATTGGGTCTTTGTTGCTGCACACAGTCTTTCTCTAGTTGTGGCGAGCAGGGGCTACTCTTCCTTGCGGTGCATGGGCTTCTCACTGCGGTGGCTTCTCTTGCTGTGGAGCATGGGCTCTAGGCACGCGGGCTTCAGTAGCTGTGGCACGTGGGCTCAGTAGTTGTGGCACACGGGCTTAGTTGCTCCATGGCATGTGGGATCTTCCACACCAGGGCTCGAACCTGTGTCCCCTGCATTGGCAGGCGGATTCTTAACCACTGTGCCACCACGGAAGTGCTCCCATTATTTTTTAATTTGGCACAAAACTCCTTGCCTAGACTATTATTGCGTTACTTTCTCAGCTTATACTTGGTGGAACAGGAAACTAGGTCTGAGAAGTCAAACAGGAAGCAGAGGGGGAAAGCCCTTTGACATAGACAATCTTGTGTTTAAAATGTTTTCTACGTATACTATACTGTGTTAAGCACTAGAAAAAGTACAAAACCATAAGAATTCATCCCTACCTATGAATCTGCCTTGCTGCCAGAACATCCCATCTCATAGGGTCGTTCTAGCAGCGCCACATTTAAAGTTATCTGTTAAAATATATCTATTATGTAGGATAAAGAACCCTATACCATAATATGAACAATTCACTTCTTTATTCTAGTTCTTGGCATCTTAGAGGACAGCCAATGGGAAACCAACGTAGAACAAGTAAGACTTCATGGAGAAGGAAGGAAAGGTCAGCTGTAGGCAGTAAGGGTGGGTAAGAGGGGTCTCCAGACCACAGACTGGCTAGGGGCACATGGGAAAATACAGTACTGATGGGTAAAAGGGAAGGGGAGAGAAAGAGTTCAGAACTGATGGAGAAGGGATGAGGACATACACTCTTATTATGGGCAACAAACATTTGCGATTGAATAGAAAAGGGGGAGGGTTTAAGAGTCCAGTGAATTTGAGTTTAGATCTTTAATAGTCTGTGTGGCCTCCATGAGGCCAGAGTGAGAGATGACCTATGTACAAGCATCATGGCAGGGTACCCGGTACACAGTAGGAGTCCAAAACCTGGACAGCTGTTATTATTGTTACTAGTCAGAGTTCTACAACAAGGCTAGGCTTGGTAAAGACTAAAGTGATCCTTTAATATTAGACAGCACTTAACTCTGCTAAGAGGACAAGGGCAATAGCCACAGTGAGAAAGTTTCCAGTGACTTTCATCTGATCAGTCCTGGGGATGCTTACAGAACTGTCTGCTTCATGTATGACAACCTGAAGCCTTCCACTCAGGTCAAACACAACCTGAACACAGAGATGCACATTCTACGAAAGAAGCAATGTTCCAACACCCAGTTCTTTATCCTGGCCTCTTGCTGATATACTGGTTTAGTTCATATCATCAGCTCTAATTGTAGAATGAGTTGGTTCTAGGCAAGCAGTACTGGGAACAGCTATGGTTAAGAGAAACTAACACATTCAAATAATACCAAAGGTAATTTATGGTCCTGACATCACAGTCACCTTCAAAAATAATAAACAATGCCAACTGTTGGTTAGCAAACGCTAACATGCCCATTAGAATATCGCACTTCTACAAATAAAGACCAGGATCACCCATGTTTACTGCATCAGATTTAAATGGTCTTGGAGATCAAACACGTTTAATCCCTTTGTAAACTCCTTTAAGTCAATGATCAGTGTCTCTTCCACAGATTATAATGGTCTCGGTATTAGGGAGAACATTGATCAACAACGTGTTAACCTACAGAACAAAACTGACTTATCCTTTCCTCTTTCAGATGACCTCTGCTTGAAAAGAAAGATGCGTTCCATCGCTGTTGAGCCCAGAGAAGGGAGAAGGAAGAGGAGGGGTTTGGTTCAGTATTCCGGAGCCCCAGGACTCCTCCTGGATGAGCTGCATCTCGTTTTGACAGCAGCAGTAGAGTAAATGAAAAGCCCTGTCAGGTAATGCATTTATCTTCATGGGCAAAGCAGCCGTTCCAAAGCAAGAATCTCAGATGTTGTCACATCAGCTAGGACAAGAAGTCATAAAGCAGGACCGCTATCAGTGCAGGAGGTACAGCGATACCTAGACTGTAATTAGGAGGAGCTGTGAATGGGCACTCTAGTTCCAAGCTCACTGGGAGCCTTGATTTTTTTCCTCTGGGTTGGGATTCCCAGCCAAGTAATCAGTGTGGTCCTCATCAGCCATTTCAGAGCTCAAGCCTCTGAGCTGCCCTTTATTCTGAGAGCTTTATGGCAAGAGCAGCTCTGCTGTTTCTCCCAAATGTTATGTAATCAAGAAAAAACAATAAAACAAGAAAAACAAAAAGTGTCTTTATCCATTTCTTCATCTGATCATTCATTCAACAGATATTTATCCCATGGTCTAGGCACTAAGCTAGGTGTGGGCTAGTCACTGAGGTAGATCCAGTCCCTGACCTCAGAAAAGTTAGGTTCTAACAGGACAGACAGACACGCAGCAGGCGTGTATGCGGTGGAAGGGGGTCAGAGGGGGCGCTGTGGGAGCAGTGAGGAAGGCAATAGGCCGATCTATGGAGGCCTTCGTGGAGGAAGTGGCCTCTAGGCTAAAGCTTACAAGAAGGCTATGAACTGGTTAGATGGAAAGATGGAGAGATAAGAGGTAATAATTTATACCCAGTTACAAGAAGATACCAGGTGTATTTGAGCAATGGACGAAGTTTGTATGACTAAAGAATTGAGGGGGAGCGGGTTGGGAATATAATCAGAATTTGAGGGGGCGGGAGACAGGAATAGTATCCAGATGATTCTGAGAAATGAGAGAAGTGAGCAACACCGGTGACGTTTTCATGCATTTCAAATCCATTTCTCTTAAGGTGGTTTTTCACGTGTATACCAAAAAAGATCTAATGAAAAATAAGATAAACTGAGATATCCCAAGAGAGTCCTGTAGTGATTTTTTTAGAAGCTGAATAATCCTTAGGCAGTTATTAAAATTCTATTGTACACACCAGTGAAATATGTGAAAATCACAGAGAAGATACTTATTTGTAAGATATGCTGCCTTAACTAGCCCCCACCCCCAAGACATAAAACCCCATGATTTTGAACAGCTAAAACTAAAAATTCAGCAATGAGAATTTTTTTTTCTTTTTTCTTTCACTCTCAATAGCCCATGGTATACTGATCTTATCACATTACTGTCGATTATACCCAGTAAGGAGTTAGAGAGAGAACTGATTAAACCCTAACCATGCTGTTTGCTGTGTGATTCTAAGCAAGCTATATACTTCTCTGAGCCTCTGTTTCCTCCAATGGACCCATCTCTTAGGGCTGCTGTCAGGACTTGGTGAGACAATGCTGGAGGTGGTATTTCTGGTTCCATTTTACTGAAGAGTAAAAAAAGACTCAGAGAGGTTACATGACTCACACCAGGCCAGCCAGCTACAGAACAGCCCTCAGATTTCACACCAGGGCTGACTCATTCTGCATCTAGTTCTTTTTTTTTTTTTTTTTTTTTTGCCATAAATTTTTTGGGGTGGTGATTTTCAATGATAATATAATTAAATTTTAACTACGCTGACATTTTTCATACCATGGGAATAATCAAAGTTTTTGAATCAAAGCAAAATAAAAGAGGAGTGGAGAATAATAATAACTATAGCAAAAATAGCATTGGATGAACACTTTGAGTGGTGAATTGTGTAATATATGAATTATATCTCAATAAAGCCAATTTTAAAAAATAGCATTGTATTGAGAAGTGAGTAATGTGGCATTTAGAACTGGTAAGATTTTGAGGAAGTTACATCTGTTACTTCACTTTCTTACCTGTAAAAGAGGGATGGTATTACCTGCATTGTCTTTGCCAAAGAATTAGGATAAAATGGAATTCTGAACGGCAAAATCCATCATGGTGCCCAGAAGGCTCTACTACACTATGATGACACTAAAACAAACTTGAGAACAGATTTTATTTGTTAATTTCGAATGACATGTGAGCCTCCTAAAATGTACAGGAAGTGTACCCGAGCTCGCAAGCACCTGTTCATGAGATCATCCCTTCTCAAAAGACTGAAGTCACTGAACTATTGGCAGCAGGAAGTTCTGGAAAATACAGATTACAGGAGCTCATTTCCCTGTGGCACAGTTACAGTATCACTGGGAGGATCGATGCTCCAATCAAGGGCTTCCTAATCCACAAGCACAACAGCTTGGTACAGAGTTCTGCCCTACCAGTCACATGGGCCAAAGAATCAAAATAAACACAAATGTGGCCCCAGTTATCCAAGCCCATAACTGAATCCCAAGTCGCCCCTGGTCTACTCATGTTCAAAGACACACACACTGTGCCAGACTCAGAAACGGACCTCTTCCTGAATTTCCTTCCTGTTTTATGCAGGAAATATAAAATGAAATGTTACTTGTTTTCTCTTTAGTAGGAAGACCCTTTCCTCATTCTCAGTTCCTGATTTACTGGTTTCATAGAAATGAAACATCAATACCAACGGCATTATACAAGCAAAGACAAAACATGATTTTCCACTGTTTTAAAAGGCTGAGGTCATTTTTGCCCCAATTCCTACACAGTGGTAAGCTTAAAATCAAGCCATTTAGCTCACAGTCAGGTCCAATAAATCAGTGGCAAAAATAAATGGAAAAGCTTGCCAAAATGTAACCATAGTAACACCACAGATGCGTCAAGAAATGGTGTGCTCATTTGCTTCATTCCCCATTTCTTAAATTGGAATCTGAGTAGGGGAAAAATTACACAGAGAACAATCATGATTCTGCAATTACTGAATTCTGCAAAACTGCATCCAATCTGCTGTACTAGAACTTCAGAGGCAGCTATGGTCGAGCTACAAAAATAGCCCTGGATGGCTTAAGAGTTCCAAAGCCCTGGATCTGCGATTTAACAGTTACTTGGTTGTCCTGTGTCTCTGTTTCCTCACCTGTAAAATGGGTATTAAAAACCCCAACCTCAAAGGAATATTCTAAGAGTAAAACTGGGCAGTATATCAGAGATGAGGCAATGACCTGAGGGCCTGATCAGGTCTTGTTTTTTAGCTTTGTTTTTATTGGCTTATCTTCGTGTCTTGGTTTCTTTCTTTATTTCTATAAAAAAATAGACAGATAATCCCTGCCTCATTCATGAGACTGACATTAGGAATTATTATTACTAATCCAAGTGTACGGAATTATTATTAGGATATTATTAGAATTATAGTTTTCAATTATAATGATGCAAAATTAAAAGAACTGAGGGCCAGAGATTCACATTAATACATTATCATGTTTTCTCTGTGAAATGCAGCTCTGCCACTCAGCAGAAAGAAGCAACCTTGGGGCACTGCCTCAAGTTACCTGTAGTCAACTTCTTTTCCTCTTGGAGCCTCGGTTTTATTAATAAGTGAAGTGGAAGGCAGGGCTGTTCTAAAATCTGATCACAAAAGTTCCCCATCTAGACTTCCATTCTAAGTCCTTGCAGATCCATGGTATGCCTGAAATCAGTCCTATTCATTATTTTGCAGTAGTAGGAGGAAACATTAGCACTCTAGGACATCACTAGCAAAATATTATTTTTTTAAAGAAAGTCATTCATAGCAAACAAATCACAGCCATAAGCAGGGTACCTTGAACTTCAAATTATTCCTCCTTGTTTTTGTTGATTAAAAAAAATATTTCTAAAAAACTGTCAAAATTTGAAGGACTGGGTAATAGAGAGGAGAAAAGAAAACTCCCAAGCAATAAAATCAGAATCATTCTTTCTTCTTCTTTTGAAAGAAAGCAAGAAACTGTATGTCTTCCCAGAATTCCCACCTCATAATGAGCTGTACAGCAATGTAGTTTGGTAGAGCATGGCAATACCTCATGACCACTGAGCTGCCAATTCACCTACCCCATAGGCTGATTCCCTCCTCCCTTCCTTCTTCCCTTTCTTCCTTCCGTGCCACAAAATCCCTGATTTCATAGTCCCCACGTTTTATGTCTTGCTTTCTCAGCTTTGGTCTGATCTAATGGGTCTGGGGCTTTGGGTTTTTTAATCTGTGGAAACCATTTCTTCAAAGAAAATCATATGTGAAATCATGATTTATGAATCTGATAAAGGTGGGGAGGAAGAGAGAGTCCACTGAGGCACTCCCTTTGCTGAGAGGCTATTAGAGTCCCATGGATCTCCTCAGAGGTCAGTATGAAGACCTCTGGCCTAGTCCACCCCATTAACGACAATCATGGTTAACATTTACGAGGCTTACACCACGCCCATACTGTACACAAATGCATTGACGAGCATCTATCTGACTTTGACTTCCTAACAGTTCCGTGAAGTTAGTAGGAGTGAGATGTCCTTTTCACTGCTGTGAAAACTGGACCTTACAAAGGATAAATAATTTGCCCAGCATTCTCAAGCCAGAACTTGAAAACCGAGTGATTTACCTGGCGCAGTACTGTATGTCCCATTGTCAATCATGACTCCCTGGACTTACGGAGTCACTACGTGAGCAAACTGCCAAGTGTCCCAGATCCAGCTGTTGAGCTCTTATTTCTCCCCTCAACTCTTCACACACCCACCCAGCAGTAAGACGCCCCAAACTGGCTACTTACAAGGCACAGCATGGCGGTAAAGGTTATCTCTTATGGTCTGCTGGAGCTCGTGATCAGGCGACCCTTTCTGGAACCGCTGATTGAGAAAATGTCGCAGGTCCTTGTTCAGCTTTCCTCCTACAGGAAATATATAAAACAGAATGCATCAACCATCGGGGCTGCCTAGAGACTGCGCAGCCTGAGAGCTGTGTGAGGGAAAGCCACGCAAAGCCATTCTAGTCCGCCACCCTCAGTCATCAAGATTTACTTTAGGTTTTCCTCTGCAGGGGAAAAAGCAAGCAAGAATGTAATAAAGATAAAACAGCATTGATGCAGCATTAATTTGGAGGTCCCAGTTCACATAACACTAGGAGGCTCAAATAACAAAGAACTGAAATGAGGCTATCACATTTAAAATATGTGTCGTAGACACTTGCAGACACTATTAGATGGAGTGGATGGCTGAAACCTTAAAGAGGACAATCTAGCAATAGCTGACAAATTACAAAATGTTCTTTGACCAGGGATCCAATTGGAATAAATTTACCCTATGGGTATATTTGCAAAAGTCTGCCCAAATCTCCAGTATTGTTTATTGCAGCACTTTTATAACAGCAAATAAATAAAAATAAACACCAAAAACCTGGAAACAACCACCAGGGATCAACTAAGTAAAGCACAGTTCATCCACATAATAACTACTCTGCGAAAGCTAGATCTTCATGTGCTGGTACTGCAGGAAAATATGTAGAATTGTACCTACTACCTGACCACTTTTGTGTGAGAAGAATAAAGAAAAGGAGAGACCATGTATTAATGGAAGGAATCATCAGAAAGTTTTAACAATCGCTTCCTTTAGGGAGAAGGACTTGAGTTTGGGAAATAAAGGAAGAGACATCATTCTTCATCACATAGACAGATACCGATATATAGATGTTACTTTTCTGTATTGATTTATAAACACTGAACACATAATTTTTTCAAATTTTGTTGTTGTTTAAGCAGTAGTTACCTGGGCTGGTCTATGTGTTTATTTCTTTTTAATTCTCTACAGTTAACAGAACAAAACAAAAGCTAAAAAAAAGTATATTGTTACAAAAATGTATCATAGAAAGGAGAAGGTAACCAAACTTTTTTTTTTAAATTATAAACACAAATTATAGTCTACAGGATCAGCAGAAGGCTTATAGATCAACCTCGCTAACATTCATTCTTAATGGAGAAAACTGCTTCAGTGACAGCTAAAAATAACAAGGCTAAGATTGTCCTTCCATTTTTTGACAAGATAAAAATTAGGTAAGAGCATTTCTAGCATTAGAGAAACAATGCAGCAAGGCAGTATCCATGTGAACCACAAAATTCACAGCTTCAGATGATAATTTTCCCATGGTCAAAAAGAGCAAGTCATGAGGATGACAGTGATGGTTCACAAGATTCTATGACCTATGCAGGGGAGGAAACTACTGATCTTTATTTTAGTATCATGTTCAAAACCAGATTCCCTGCTTTAGCTGATCATTTTCGAATAGACTAATGAAACCCAATTTGACCCTTTTGAGTTGTAGTACATGTAAGGCTTCAACTGGCCAAAATGAAAATTCATACGTCAATCTCAGGTCGGTCAATAAACATTTAATTAGTCATCAAATATTTATTAAATGAAGAAGACACACACACACCCCACTTCCCACCCCTCCTTAAAATAGGCACAAGGTTTGAATAGACAGTTCATAAAATATATATATATATATATGATTGTCCATTAAGCACATGAAAAGATATTCAATTTCACTACTTATCAGAAAAGGGCAAATTAACACCACAGTGAGATCCCAGCACCTACCTGCCAGAATGGCAAAATCAAAATCAAGCCTGAGCAAGACTGTGAAACAACAGGAACTCTTTTTATACTGCTAGTGGGTGTATACAACGTTTCATTCCCTTGGGAAAACAATTTGACAGTATCTTATAAAGTTAAACCTTCACTAACCAAATGACCCAACAATTCCACTATTGTTTATGCAAGAGAAATGAAAACAAGTACACGCACTCGGACGCGCATGCGTGCGCACAACTTACAGATGAATCATCACAGCAACTTTATTCATTATAGAATAGCCCCAAATTGGAAACAACCCAAACGTCCATCAACAGGTGAATGGATAAGCAAACTGTACTATATTCAAATAGGATGCAGCACAAAAATTGAAAAGAACAAACCACTAACACATACAGTAATACTGATGAATCTCAAACACATAATGCTGAGCAGAAGAAGCTAGACACAAAAGAGAACATACTGTATGATTCCATTTCTATAGAAAGCTTCAGAACAGGCTAAACTATAGTGACAGAAAGCAGTCCAGCAGTTACCTGGGGCTGAGGGTAGGCAGAGACTGACACACAAGGGAATAAGATCTATGGAGTGTATCTATGTCAGTTTCCTGGCTTTGCAACTGTACTGTAGTTATGTAAGAATGTTACCACTGGAAGAAACAGGGTGAAGGGTACACAGGAAGTCTGAAAAAACTTCTTTGAAAGGAGGAATCACAAGGAAACTTGGGAGGCTGGGTGATTCCAATACAGTAAATATCAATTGTGGTAGTAATAACACAGGGTTATACATTTATCAAAACTTATGGAACTGTAACTGTTAATGCACAGGCATTAAAGTGGCACATATGTTCCTCATGGCCAGGAGTTTAATGACTGTGTTATCCCCTCTCATTGATTGTGGGAAGCACCTATGACTTGCTTTTAATCAATAGAATTATGTAAAGATGATGGGATATATGAGATTATATATATGTGATTACGTACACTTGTTTTCCAGTTGCTGGGTTTAAAGAAACCCGCTGTGAATCTTACAGCTACAAGAAAACATATTTAAGATACTCCAAATTCTTCTGAAGTAAAGAAATATAAAATAGTGACAGCCTCAAATGACTCCATATTCAAAATGTCATTCTTCGTCCTCCAGAACACTCAAAAGCGTTCAATGAGCATCTACATTTGGGGTTCTTAACGATGGTATTCCAGTGCATTATTGAACATGTGCATTTAGTGATACATAAATGGCTATAAAATTCACTAAGCCTGTGAAATGTGACTGCAAGCAAATTCCAACTTTGTTTCATCTGGAAAATCAACTTTAGCCAATTTCTAAATTGACAATAATAATGGATTTTGAAGTATGTATTCTAAGAGTCTAGCAAGGACTACTTCTTTTGCCAAGTAGTTAACTCCTTTCTCAGCTTGTGGAAGCCAGTAGTAGCATGTGTATCAGTTATATTTGATTTATTCTATCTTGTTGTTTTTTTAGTAACAGCATATATCCTGGTACATAGTTTTTCTATGATGTCCAAAAACTTTCAAGAGAGTTGGAAAAAAAAAACAACTAACGGAACTGTATATAGAAATGTGTGCATTTTATAGTGTGTAAATTACACTTCATAAAATCAATTTCAAAAGTTTAAACTATACATTATTATTGAATGACTCTGTGGTAGTCACTGTTGTAAATGCTTAGTTTTCAACTTCCCATTAGAGAAACAAACTGAAAGAAGAGTGGAGTAAATCTTGGTGTTTAAAACAGACAGGCCTGCGTGTAAATCCTGGTTCTACTATTTATTAGCTGGTGAACCCAAGTGCCTTGCTTAATCTCTGAACCTCACTTTTCTCATGTGTAAAAACAGAGCTCTGATGTAACAGTAGCTCTGCTACAAGCCTGTTGTGAGGATTAAATGAGATTCAGACACTGCTTAGCAGAGAGAAAGCACTTATTGAAAGATGGAGATTACCCCTAGAGTGGACAACAGTTGAAGCAGTGGAGAAAGAGCTGAGATCAGTCCAAAGATGGACGGTTACTCTTTTTAAAAATGCAGATAAACATAAAACCTATTGACTTACATGGCCAGAAACAAAATACAGGCACAGGGAAATTTGGATTAAAGGACACTTCTAGAGTTTCTGGAAGGGAATAAAACTCTACTTGCACTAAAATTGTCTGGACATGTGTAAACGGGTTAACATTTAGTGCATGTTTAATATATTCCTGGCACTGTGCTTGAACTGTAGTTCAGAAAATAAAACCCACTGGTCAATCACTGATATGTGATAGTCACACCAGCCAACTCTACTTCTAGGTCTAAGGCACTCTTGAAGTGTCCTTGAAGTGTCCACAAGGACAAAAGTATTTACCAGCAAAATCTCCATTGCCTAGAACCTATGATATATATTCCCCTTAGGAGACCAGAGTTCTAGACAATAAAAACACACTAACAGTTATCATTTGAACTGTGAGTAGTGAAGATGTTATGGGATCCAAATGTACTGCTGCCTAAGTCAAAAGCAATTCCCAAATCTCAGGATTCAGTATCTTTTTATCCCATATAGGTCCTTATGAGTGAGACACAAAATTCCAAAGAAGACTCAGGATACAGTATCTCTTTATCCCACATAGATCCTTACTGATCATATTCAGTACCTATAAAGGTGAACCAGGGGCACATAGATTGGAAGCATTCTTAAGACACAGGCACTCTTTGTTTACACTTGAGCTTTACATTCAAACTAGCCACACTAGCTAAAGTTTATGATCATCAAACTAAAACTCCTCTTCACTGCGGATGTGCAAAAGGGCAGGGTTAACTATGCTGCTGGTTAACATTTACTCTGTGTTCCGTGACATTTGGAAGCGAAAAGCCTCAACCTTCTCATTACATTAAAAATACTGTACTTTTTGGCATCTAATCTCCAATTAATTGCCAATTATTAAGGGGACATGTCTATAAATCTTCTCCTAATTGTCAAGGGCAGTGAGCCAATGAAGTAATAAATTGCTAGAGAAAGAGTCGAAGCATCTTCACTCACTATGAAATTCAAGATTTGTTTTGCAAATGGAAAAGAGAACACAGATCAGTAATGTGTGGAATTTTTTCCAAGAAAAGGGTTCGGAGCTTATTTTATGACAATTTTATCATTTAAATAGGAAAACGGGGGGGGGGGGGGGCTTAGACCCTGTCCTGGATTAGCCATTATTTCATATTTTCATATGTATATAGCTGGAATTCTGTGGCTTTTAAATTTACAACAATATAGCTCTGTCTTTTTGATTCACATTAGTCTACAGAAATTTAACCACGTCAATCAATGTAATTCTGAATTATTTTAAATGTTGTATAATATTCCATTTAAAAAACATAGCAATTTTATTTCTCCTTCAGAGAGAATTAGGTTATTTCCAATGTTGTTGACAATACAACAACGCTGCAGTAAGTGTCATTATAATGCTTTTTTTTAAACAAAGGTGTGAACCTTCTTTTCCTCTAAACTATCTAAACCTGGAAATAGACATAGCCATCTTCAACTTACCTAGGTATTGCTAAATTCTCCAAAATGGTAGTGCCAGCTTACTTTTCTACCAAAAGTCTTGGAGACCCCATTTCCCCACACTTAGGCCAATATATTGCTATTATTAGTGTATCAGGGGTCCTGAGACCACTCCCAGATTTGAAGATTCGCTAGGAGGATTCACAGGACTCAGTATATAATCGTACTCAAAGCTATAGTTTATTACAGCAAAAGGGTACAAAGCAATATCAGCAAAGGGAAAAGGCTCAAGGGGGAACAAAGTCGCTTCCAAGGGTCCCCTCCCCAGTGGAGTCACTCTAATTCCCAGGGCAATGTGTGAAATGTGCCCTTTAGACACTCAAGGCAGCTCATTACACATAAAGGCCCACAGTTTTTATTACAAACTGGCCATGTAGACAGCCTCTGCCTGGCATGAAACCAAGCTCCAGACTCTCAGAAGGAAAGCATAAAGCATATCTTTTGCATGAACAGTTAGAGCACAGTGAGCTGCTATTAGTTCTGGAAATGGAAGGAACCCTCCTGAAATCCAAGTTCCCAGATCCCAGCCAAGAGCCAACTTGGTAAGCCAGCCTTAAAACTAACAATCATTAACTTTTTTTTTTTAAATAAATTTATTTATTTATTTTTGGCTGTGTTGGGGCTTTGTTTCTGTGCGAGGGCTTTCTCTAGTTGCGGCAAGCGGGGGCCACTCTTCATTGCGGTGCGCGGGCCTCTCACTATCGCGGCCTCTCCCGTTGCGGAGCACAGGCTCCAGACGTGCAGGCTCAGTAGTTGTGGCTCACGGGCTTAGTTGCTCCGCGGCATGTGGGATCTTCCCAGACCAGGGCTCGAACCCGTGTCCCCTGCATTGGCAGGCAGATTCTTAACCACTGCACCACCAGGGAAGCCCACAATCATTAACTCTTTTCTGCACTGTCCACCTTTTAAAAATCTTCCTAATCTCATAAAGATAAAATGATATATTGATGTTATACTAACTTACAACTACTGATTACTAGTGAAATTGAACATTCTATCATTTTTTTAATGTTTTCTCTCCTGTAACTTGCCTGTTCATATTCTTTGCGCATTTTCCTAATGGGTTGTCTTGTTATTCTTGATAAGATGCTCTTTACATATTCTAGATATGATTCCTTCATCAATTATTTATGTTACAAACTTTGCTTGTCATTATTTAAACATGAAACAATCCCCTAAATATAACTGAGTTGTGCTGTTTCTCCAACTTTTCCTCTCCCATGCTATAGTTTTCTGCCAACTCAACCTGAAGCATCATTTTTAAGGTGATGGATTATGAGGCAACTCTGTCTGCTCTGATCTCTATCTCCTAGAATAAAGATCCTAAGGGAGAATGCTAGTCAGCAGAAACAGTCTTCATGGTCAAGAAGTAAGGTTTCCACATAAACAAAACTGCCTACGGAATGGGAGAAAATATCTGCAAATGATGCGACCAATTAGGGATTCATTTCCAAAATATATAAACAGCTCATACAGCCCAATAACAAAAAAAACAAACAACCCAATCAAAAAATGGACAGAAGACCTAAATAGATATTTTTCCAAAGAAGACACACAGATGGCCAAAAGGCACATGAAAAGATGCTCAACATCACTAATTATTGGAGAAATGCAAATCAAAACTACAATGAGGTATCACCTTACAACAGACTAGCCATCATCAGAAAGTCTACAAATAATAAATGCTGGAGAGGGTGTGGAGAAAAGCGAACCCTCCTACATTGTTGGTGGGAATGTAAATTGGTGCAGGCACTATGGAGAACAGTATGGAGGAGCCTTAAAAAACTAAAAATGAAGCTACCATATGATCCAGCAATCCCACTCCTGGGCATATATCTGGAGAAGACAAAAACTCTAATTTGAAAAGATACGTGCACCCCGATAATCATAGCAACAGTATTTACAATAGCCTAGACATGGAAGCAACTTAAATGTCCATCGACAGATCAATGGATAAAGAAGATATATGTGTGTCTGTGTATATATATGTGTATATATATATGTGTGTGTGTATATATATAGAGAGAGAGAGGGAGAGAGAGAGAGAGAACGAAATAATGCCATTTGCAGCAAAATGGATGGACCTAGAGATTATCATACTAAGTGAAGTAAGACAGAGAAAGACAAATATTATATGATATCACTTATATGTGGAATCTAAAAAAAAATGATACAAATGAACTTATTTACAAAACAGAAATAGGCTCACAGACATAGAAAACAAATTTATGGTTACCAAAGGGAAAAGGGGGATAATAAATTAGGAGTTTGGGATTAACAGATACACACCACTATAAATAAAATAGATAAACAACAAGGACCTACTGTATAGCACAAAAGAACTATATTCAGTATCGTGTAATAAACTATAATGGAAAAGAATCTGAAAAGAATATATATATACATCTACATGTATATGTGTGTGTGTGTGTATATATATATATATGAATTACTTTGCTGTACACCTGAAACTAACACAACATTGTAAATCAACTATATTTCAATTTAAAAAAAAGAAGAAATTAGGTTTCCAGAGAGAACATTTTTGAGTTCTCTTCATTCATTCACTTCTGACTGAGAAGACAAAATACAACACTCCTTGTGTCATATGAGTTCCAGAATGTCTAGAAAGTCAAAGAATAGTGTTTCATTACAACTAGAATTTAGACTTTAATAGATTTCAAATATTCAAGGCTAAAGAAAAAACATGAATCAGGATATAAAGCTAATCACAACGCCAGATGACTCTCTGCTTTAGCACCCCGCTTTTTCAAGGAATGACTATAGTTGCAGGAAAGGTATATTTATTAAGGCAACACAAATGGTTTATACTGCAGTGGAGTTCTTACAGCAAAAACAAAAACAAAAACTGTCAGTTCAGCAGTTTGGAATTATAAAGGATAGGTTTTTTTTTAATACAAAATTATAAAGTGAAGTACAAATTTACTAGTTTTATAGTCACTCATACTTACAATCTGACATATATTTAAATTAGCTTTGTCTGAAAAATATGTTTGCTATTTGTTTCTAACACATTTTTCCTAACATTTTTCTTATTGTAAAAATAAGATAAATTACTGCGGAGTTAGTGTTTATGGGTACAGAGTTTCAGCTGGGAAAGATGAAAAGAAAAATTCTGGAAATGGATGGTGGTGACGGTTGCACAACAATGTGAACGTACTTAATGCCACAGACTTGTACACTTAAAAATGGTTAAAATGATACATTTTATGTTATGTAGATTTTACCACAATAAAGAAATAAGATAGATTAATTACAAGATTTGAAAAACACAAAAGTACAACAAGGAAAGTTAAAAATCACCTGTTAATTTGCATCACCATTAACAGTACTATATGTCCTAGGTATGTATACACATGTATACATACATATACACTTATAATACGCTTAGACATTGGAGGACATTCAATCACTCACTCAACAAGTCTTTCTTAAGTGCCTTCAGCCTGATAGTCTGTGGGCCCTGAAGACACAGCGCGACAACACTGAGTTTCTGAGTAGGGACTGACACGCCTGTGTTGGGAAGGATGAACAGTGCTGGCCTCTGGGCAGAGGTAATTGTAAAGATGAGAAGGGAAACAAGAAGCTGGTTTGCTTTGCCAAGTGTGGGGGGAAAGCATTCTAAGCAGAAGGACAGCATGTGCAAAAGTTTCAGAAGCAGAAAAGAGGTTAACATGTTAGAGAAACAGCACAATGCTCGGACAAGGGGTAGGCTCAGACTGAGGTTAAAAGAGAAGCAGGGACCAGATAATTCTGTACCTCGCAGGCCATGAGAAAAAGTCTGTATTTTATTCTAAGCTCAGTAGGAATCCCACTCAAGGGATTTTAGTCAGGGAGGTGGGAAGGTCTGGTCTAAATTTTGAGAGGACTCTTGCAGCTGTGCAGTGGGTCAAGCGTACAGGCAGGTTATGGGATGAAATCAGTGAAGCTGACCCAACAAGACCTGAAGGGACCTGGATTAAAGAAATGGCCGGGAAGAGGGGCAGCAGGTAACAAAGGCGATGTAATTTAAAGCTGAAACCGATAGTGTTCGTCAGTGTGATAGAGGAAGATACCAAATGCAAGGCAGGAGGTCAAAAATGACTTCTAGGAACTTCCCTGGCGGTCCAGTGGTTAGGACTCCCCGCTTCCACTGCAGAGGGCGCGGGTTCAATCCCTGGTCGGGGAGATAGGGTCCCACATGCCACGCGGCACGGCCAAAAAATCAAAATGACTTAAATGTCTGAGCTTAACTGGTCATGAACAGATCTGAGTGGAATTCAGAATTCCATGAGGTCCCTATTTAACATGAGATGTGTAGGATCATGTGATGTATATGATTTATATCCATATGTTCTAACAAGTAATTCATAAGCATTTCCAATATACTATTAGTGCTCAAAATATACTTTTAATAGTTATAGTATTTTAGCTTATCAGTGTATCACAACCTATGTAATCTTTACCAATTATTAAGCATATGAATTGTTTCCACTGTGTTTATCCTCCTTATACAAAATCTACCGTTATTTCTGATTACTTTCTCATGATTCTTAGAGTGAAAATATTGGGACAAAAGGCATAAAAATGTTTAAGGCTCTTGACAGAAAACCCCCTCCAAAAAGATTATATCAGCTTCCCTTCATCCAGCTTGATTTTAAATGGTTCCAAAATAGCAGTGTGGATTCACCGTAATATTATTAGCTTTATATTAATAGATATTTAGATATCTTTCCTTTAAAAAAAAAACGATTATAAACAATGCTGTAATGGAAAACCTTGAATATGAATATTTGCTGAAACTTCCTGAAAGCAGAATAAATAAAGCAATGAGTATGAACATTATATTTAAAGATTCTTGGCACATATTGACAAATTGCAATCCACACAGCAATTTCTGAAGGAAATATAATATCACTTATTTGACAATTACAGTGTTCAAATGAGAATGATTTTCTCCATTTAATTATGTGATTTAAAAAAAGTTTCCAACAATAATTCAAAGAGATGCCAGCCCTGTATTAGAGAGTAAGCATGGATGGTAAAACTAAGTTTCTTTTCATTCTGAGAAACTGTTGCTTCTGATGAGAAAATTAATTTGCAGAATGGCTTGTTGAGAAATAATGAATGAATTCCATTATCATATGTATTTAAGTAAAAAAATAAAAACAAACAAAAGAACCCTTGTGTCTAAAACACACACAAGTTGGGAACACTCAGTGTGCGAGTTACTTACAGAATTACTTCCAAGTCCCTTTCCCCAAATGACATGCAAACATTGGTCTAGGTCAGGAGTCAGCAAAAATTTTCTGTAAAGGGCCAACAGCCAGATCGCACATATTTTCCGGCTTTGGGAGCATATATGGACTCTGTCCAACTAGTCAACTCTGCCTTTGTAGTATGAAAGTAGTCATAGATTATATGTAAACAAGGTTGTTTTCTAATAAAACTTTATTTACAAACACGGGCAGCAGATTTGGCCCAAGGGCCAAAGTTGACTAACTCCTGGTCCAGATGTTGGTCCTCCATCTCTAGATGAGCAATTCTCCTTGTGTAATTCTTAGTAGAGGGTATTCATTGTCTCCAAGATAAGCCTAAGTAGCATTACCCAGAAGCTTGTTGAAACGCAAATTACTGGACTCCAAGACTTACTGAATTAGAACCTCTGAAGGTCAGGTTTAGCAATCTATGGTTTAACAAGCCTTCCAGGTGATTCTAATACATGCTAAAGTTTTCAAACCAACGGTCTAAGCCCAGCAAAGTCCCTTAACAAAATGTAGGGAGCTAGGCTCTGAGGATGAGCATACTTTCCTATTTCTCTCATCTCTTGCAAACCTCAAGAGAGATGCTGCCACTCCACTACTGGACTAGTAATAACACCTTATAATAAGAGGCACAGCACACATGACTCCAGGCAGGTGGTACCTCATCAGACCTGCAGAGATTGAATCCTTTCCCCTAGTGGTACAAAGACTGTTGTCCTTTCAGTCTTGTTTCTGCATAACTTAAAAAAGAAAAGAAAAGAAAAGAAAAATGTGCGGCAAGTCTGTCATGTGAAATAGAGTCTGTGGGACAGATTTACATATGCTGATGAAGCTCTAGAAACTACTATTACATTTAACTCCCCACAGGGACAAGCATGAAACATTTTGGCAGTGCTTCAGGATATCTGTTGTGTTATTATTTCCCGCCTGCCTTCTCTGTTCTTTTTTTCCTGGTCAATCTTTTGATAACAAATTTTACCCCACAGTGAGAAGAAACTAGAATTAAGCATGGAAAGAAAATCAAGGTTTAAATTCCATCATCTCTATTTTTCTCATTATTTCCAGCTTTTTGTGATTCTTATATTTATTCCAGTTGAACCAGTGCAGTAGAATAACACCTGTTCTGAAAAAAAATAAAATACTTACAAAAAGAAAGAAGAAAGACAATGTTCCCCTGCTGGCAACATTACATAGCTGATGTGAGCTTATGCCTACCCTAACCAACAAACAGCTGCATGACCTCACCAAAAGCTGAAGTCAGATATCTCTACACTCAGAATCTTGAATGGAATCTGAAGATGTGTGTGTGTCCTTCAACAAGACACTAAATACTTTAAAAGACATTAGGATCTAACAGAACTGTGCTCGGGCAACCTGCTGGACTCAAGTGTTGACAGTGAACATTGATGGAGCACTTCTGACACGCCAGCCACAGTGCTAAGTAACAACTTCACAATCCTCACTCCAACCCAATGAGGTTGGTTCTATTTCCAATCCTATTTTACAGAAGAATAAACTAGGCTCACAAATTGCCCCATCACCCAGGTAATACGGCAAAGTGGAAATATGTGTAAATAGAGAGAGATGAAATGGGCGTGGCAAGATGTTAATAGCAGGTCACTGACATTATGCTGTTTTTTCCACTAGCCATATGGGTTTGAAATTTTTCTAAATACCAAAGAGTAGGGGAGGACCTTCAAGATGGTGGAGGAGTGAGACGTGGAGATCACCTTCCTCCTCATAAATACATCAGAAATACATCTACATGTGGAACAACTCCTACAGAACATCTACTGAACACTGGCAGAAGACCTCAGACTTCCCAAAAGGCAAGAAACTCCCCACGTACCTGGCCGTTTGGCTGACAGGGTCTTGGTGCTCTGGCCAGGTGTGAGGTCTGTGTCTCTGAGGTGGGAGAGCCGAGTTCAGAACATTGGTCCACCAGAAACCTCCTGGATCCACGTAATATTAAACAGAGAAAGCTCTACCAGAGATCTCCATCTCAACGCTAAAACCCAGCTCCACTCAGTGACCAGCAAACTACAGTGCTGGACACCCTATGCCAAACAATTAGCAAGATAGGAACACAACCCCACCATTAGCAGAGAGGCTGCCTAAAATCATAATAAGGTCACAGACACCCCAAAACACACCACCGGACGTGGTCCTGCAGACCAGAAAGACGAGATCCAGCCTCATCCTCCAGAACACAGGCACCAGTCCCCTCCACCAGGAAGCCTACACAACCCACTGAACCAACCTTAGCCACTGGGGGCAGACAACAAAAACAATGGGAACTATAAACCTGTAGCCTGTGAAAAGGAGACCCCAAGCACAGTAAGTTAAGCAAAATGAGAAGACAGAGAAACACACAGCACATGAAGGAGCAAGGTAAAAACCCACCAGACCAAACAAATGAAGAGGAAACAGGCAGTCTACCTGAAAAAGAATTCAGAGTAATGATAGTAAAGATGATCCAAAATCTTGGAAATAGAATGGAGAAAATACAAGAAACGTTTAACAAGGACGCAGAAGAACTAAAGAGCAAACAAACAACGATGAACAACACCATAAATGAAATTAAAAATTCTCTATAAGGAATCTATAGAAGAATAGCTGAGGCAGAAGAATGGATAAGTGACCTGGAAGATAAAATAGTGGAAATAACTACCGCAGAGAAGAATAAAGAAAAAGAATGAAAAGAACTGAGGAGAGTCTCAGAGACCTCTGGGATATTAAACGCACCAACATTCGAATTATAAGGGTCCCAGAAGAAAAAGAGAAAAAGAAAGGGACTGAGAAAATATTTGAAGAGATTATAGTTGAAAACTTCCCTAATATGGGAAAGGAAAGAGTTAATCAAGTCCAGGAAGCGCAGAGAGTCCCATACATGATAAATCTAAGGAGAAACACGCCAAGACACATATTAATCAAACTATCAAAAATTAAATGCAAAGTAAAAATAAGGGAAAAACAACAAATAACATACAAAGGAATCCCCATAAGGTTAACAGCTGATCTTTCAGCAGAAACTCTGCAAGCCAGAAGGGAGTGGCAGGCCATATTTAAAGTGATGAAAGGGATAAACCTACAACCAAGATTACTCTACCCAGCAAGGATCTCATGCAGATTCGATGGAGAAATTAAAACCTTTAGAGACAAGCAAAAGCTAAGAGAATTCAGCACCACCAAACCAGCTTTACAACAAATGCTAAAGAACTTCTCTAGGCAGGAGACACAAGAGAAGGAAAAGAACTACAATAACAAACCCAAAACAATTAAGAAAAGGGTAATAGGAACATACATATTGATAATTACCTTAAATGTAAATGGCTTAAATGCTCCCACCAAAAGACACAACCTGGCTGAATGGATACAAAAACAAGACGCCTATATATGCTGTCTACAAGAGACCCACTTCAGACCTAGGGACACATACAGACTGAAAGTGAGGGGATGGAAAAGATATTCCATGCAAGCGGAAATCACAAGAAAGCTGGAGTAGCAATTCTCATGTCAGACAAAATAGACTTTAAAATAAAGACTATTATGAGAGACAAAGAAGGACACTACATAATGATCAAGGGAGCATTCCAAGAAGAAGATATAACAATTGTCAATATTTATGCACCCAACATAGGAGCACCTCAATACGTAAAGCAAATACTAACAGCCATAAAAGGGGAAATCGACAGGAACACAATCATAGTAGGGGACTTTAACACCCCACTTTCACCAATGGACAGATCATCCAAAATGAAAATAAATAAGGAAACACAAACTTTAAATGACACATTAAACAAGATGGACTTAATTGATATTTATAGGACATTCCATCCAAAAACAACAGAATACATTATCTTCTCAAGTGCTCGTGGAACATTCTCCAGGATAGATCATATCTTGGGTCACAAATAAAGCCTTGGTAAATTTAAGAAAATTGAAATCATATCAAGTATCTTTTCCGACCACAATGCTATGAGACTAGATACCAATTACAGGAAAAAATCTGTAAAACATACAAACACATGGAGGTTAAACAATACACTACTTAATAACCAAGAGATCACTGAAGAAATCAAAGAGGAAATCAAAAAATACCTAGAAACAAATGACAATGAAAACACGATGACCCAAAACCTATGGGATGCAGCAAAAGCAGTGCTAAGAGGGAAGTTTATAGCAATACAATCCTACCTCAAGAAACAAGAAACATCTCAAACAAACAACCTAAACTTACACCTAAAGCAATTAGAGAAAGAAGAACAAAAACACCCCAAAGTTAGCAGAAGGAAAGAAATCATAAATATCAGATCAGAAATAAATGAAAAAGAAATGAAGGAAACAATAGCAAAGATCAATAAAACTAAAAGCTGGTTCTTTGAGAAGATAAACAAAATTGATAAACCATTAGCCAGACTCATCAAGAAAAAAGGGAGAAGACTCAAATCAACAGATTTAGAAATGAAAAAGGAGAAGTAACAACTGACACTGCAGAAATACAAAGGATCATGAGCGATTACTACAAGCAACTCTATGCCAATAAAATGGACAACCTGGAAGAAATGGACAAATTCTTAGAAAAGCACAACCTTCTGAGACTGAACCAGGAAGAAATAGAAAATATAAACAGACCAATCAGAAGCGCTGAAATTGAGACTGTGATTAAAAATCTTCCAACAAACAAAAGCCTAGGACTAGATGGCTTCACAGGTGAATTCTATCAAACATTTAGAGAAGAGCTAACACCTATCCTTCTCAAGTCTTCCAAAATATAGCAGAGGGAGAAACACTCCCAAACTCACTCTACGAGGCCACCATCACCTGATACCAAAAGATGTCACAAAGAAAGAAAGCTACAGGCCAATATCACTGATGAACATACATACAACAACCCTCAACAAAATCCTAGCAAACAGAATCCAACAGCACATTAAAAGGATCATACACCATGATCAAGTGGGGTTTGTCCCAGGAATGCAAGGATTCTTCAATATATGCAAATCAATCAATGTGATACACCATATTAACAAATTGAAGGAGAAAAATCATATGATCATCTCAATAGATGCAGAAAAAGCTTTTGACAAAATTCAACACCCGTTTATGATAAAAACCCTCCAGAAAGTAGGCACAGAGGGAACTTACCTCAACATCATAAAGGCCATGTATGACAAACCCACAGCCAACATCGTTCTCAATGGTGAAAAACTGAAATCATTTCCTCTATGATCAGGAACAAGACAAGGTTGTGCACTCTCACCACTATTATTCAACATAGTTTTGGAAGTTTTAGCCACAGCAATCAGAGAAGAAAAAGAAAGAAAAGGAATCCAAAGCAGAAAAGAAGAAGTAACACTGTCAATGTTTGCAGATGACATGATATTATACATAGAGAATCCTAAAGATGTTACCAGAAAACTACTAGAGCTAATCAATGAATTTGGTAAAGTAGCAGGATACAAAATTAATGCACAGAAATCTCTTGCATTCCTATACACTAATGATGAAAAATTTGAAAGTGAAATTAAGGAAACACTCCCATTTACCACTGCAACAAAAAGAATCAAATACCTAGGAATAAACCTACCTAAGGAGACAAAAGACCTGTATGCAGAAAACTATAAGACACTGATGAAAGACATTAAAGATGATAGAAATAGATGGAGAGATATACCATGTTCTTGGATTGGAAGAATCAACATTGTGAAAATAACTATACTACACAAAGCAATCTACAGATTCAACGCAATCCCTATCAAACTACCAGTGGCATTTTTCACAGAACTAGAACAAAAAATTTCACAATTTGTACAGAAACACAAAAGACCCCGAATAGCCAAAGCAACCTTGAGAAAGAAAAACTGAGCTGGAGGAATCAGGCTCTGGGACTTCAGATTATACTACAAAGCTACAGTAACAAGACAGTATGGTACTGGCACAAAAACAGAAATATAGATCAATGGAACAGGATAGAAAGCCCAGAGATAAACCCACACACATACGGTCACCTTATCTTTGATAAAGGAGGCAAGAATATACAATGGAGAAAAGACAGCCTCTTCAATAAGTGGTGCTGGGAGAACTGGACAGCTGCATGTAAAAGACTGAAATTAGAACACTCCCTAACACCATATAGAAAAATAAACTCAAAATGATTAAAAACCTGAATGTAAGGCCATACACTACAAAACTCTTACAGGAAAACATAGGCAGAACACTCTATGACATAAATCACAGCAAGATCCTTTTTGACCCACCTCCTAGAGAAATGGAAATGAAAATAAAAATAAACAAATGGGACTTCATGAAACTTAAAAGTTTTTGCACAGCAATGAAAACCATAAACAAGTCAAAAAGACAACCCTCAGAATGGGAGAAAATATTTGCAAATGAAGCAGCTGACAAAGGATTAATCTCCAAAATATACAAGCAGCTCATGCAGCTCAATATCAAAAAAACAGACAACCCAATCCAAAAATGGGCAGAAGACCTAAATAGACATTTCTCAAAAGAAGATATACGGACAGCCAACAAACACATGTAAGAATGCTCAACATCACTAATCATTAGAGAAATGTAAATCAAAACTACCATGAGGTATCACCTCACACTGGTCAGAATGGCCATCATCAAAAAATCTACAGACATGGAAGCAACCTAAGTGTCCATGGACAGATGAATGGATAAAGAAGATGTGGCCCATATAGACAATGGAATATTACTCAGCCATAAGAAGAAACGAAATTGAGTTATTTGTAGTGAGGTGGATGGATCTAGAGTCTGTCATACAGAGTTAAGTAAGTCAGAAAGAGAAAAACAAATACCGTTTGCTAACCTATATATATGGAATCTAAAAAAAAAAAGGTTATAAGGAACCTGGGGCAGGACAGGAATAAACACACAGGTGTAGAGAATGGACTTGAGGGCACGGGGTGGGGGGAAGGGTAAGCTGGGACGAAGTGAGAGAGTAGCATGGACTAATATATACTACTAAATGTAAAACAGATAGCTAGTGGGAAGCAGCCGCATAGCACAAGGAGATCAGCTCGGTGCTTTGTGACCACCTAGAGGGGTGGGATAGGGAGGATGGGAGGGAGACGTGAGAGGGAGGAGATATGGGGATATATGTATATGTATAGCTGATTCACTTTGTTATAAAGGAGAAACTAACACACCATTGTGAAGCAATTATACTCCAATAAAGATGTTTTAAAAAAAAAAGAGTAAAATAAAATGATTATTTTTCTTAAGCAGTTATACTCACCATGCCACTAGAAAACATCTATGTGAATCTCAATATAAAAACCAAAGACAGACTTCCCATGAAACTGGTACATTGTACAGTTGTCCCAATATCCTCTTGACGCTCAACATATGTAGAAACCAAGAAAGTGACACCTGAACAGCATTAGCTTCCAGAGAACACTCAGCCAGGGAGTGTAAGCAAGGTTCCTTCCTAGGAACCGGCACCCCGGACTGAAGCCCTGTACTCTTGGGTCTTAGGACACTGCTGACAAGTAAGAAGTTTTAAATGTGCTTATGCAAATACAAACTGAGATCCCATTGGCATTCTATAGCCTTGAAAATCCACAGTAATTAACACAACTGTTCCCCTACCCTCCTAACCTCACTCCAATTTATTCTCAGACAGCAATGGATAATCCGGGTGGTAAACTATATTCTAATATGGTCTGATATCATTCAAGCAACATTAGGCTGTGGCCAGAGTTCCAGGTCCTCTGACGTACACTGGGAAATCTCATACAAGCAGGGTAACATCAGCACACGCCACTCTAATTTCTGCTGGATTTTGAGAACAGAGACCACCAGCGATATCTGCACATCATCTGATGGGTCTGAAAAAGGTGAGACCATTTCCCTGGAGCAAAGCATCTTTATGAGTCTATGTTTTACACGGCGCCCCTCTTTAAAAATCTTTCAAAGCTGGAAACGAACGAGAGAATCACAAGTATATGGTTCCAGACAGGCAAGAATGGAAAGAAAAACATCTTGCATCAGTAAGAGTCTACAGCAGAAGCAGGCAACATTTTTCTGAAAGGTCAGATAGTAAATATTTTAGGCTTGTCAGGCTGTAAAGTCTATGTTCCAACTATTTAGCTCTGCTTTTTTAGCAGGAAAATCAACTCTAGACAAGATGTAAACAACTGGGCCTGGCTGTGTTCTAATAAAACTTTATTACAAAAACAGGCAGCCGTCTGGACTTGGCCCAAAAGCTGTAGTTCGTCATCACCCACATTCCAGAGGATTGTGTCTCTCTCAAAAACATACTATGTTCTCCTAAGGTTGCCAGGGTTTGCATGATTGTGCATCTGTGTGTACTCAGGTAGCGCTGGTGTATAAACTATTCCCTTAGAAAAAGAGTAGGAGGGCGAGCCATGGGTCTGCACCGATGGGGCTTTCATAAAAGACTCAATGGCTTAAAAATACCCCATCCCCATGACCTCTAGAAAGTAGAACAATTTCACACATTTAAAGACTTAGAGAGCCTTCTGAGAAATTTATTAAATGATTCCTGGAATAAAGTCTGTTACTGGTATCAATCTCCAGCTTATACAAAACTGCAGGATAGAAAAACTCATACATTTTAAATAATTTCCCTTTGATGATCATACGTTTGATGCTTTATCATAAATCTCTTCCATGAACATTATCTCATTTAAACCTTATAAAACCCAGTGAGAAAGGTGGCACTATTCCCACTTTAAAACAGATGAAGAAAGTGAGACGCCCAGTGCTGAAGGGGTCAGACACAGGATTAGAACCCACATGTCCTAACTCCAAAGCTCTACACTTTCCCCCTTCCATCTCTGTGACTCCAAACCAGGTGTTTATCCAGCAGTGAAGAGTGAAACTTTTTGTTAAAACCATGTACTGATATTCCTCAAAACCATCAAGGTCATGGAAAAGCAAGGAAAGATCATGAACACAATACAGACTAGAGGAGTTTAAGAAGACATGACAACTAAATACAACATGGGGTCCTGCACTGGATCTAGGGGTAGAAAAAGGATGCTAGTGAAAGCAACTTAACGACAAATGTATCGTGATTATGCAAGATGTTAGCATTAGGGAAAATTAGGTGAAGGAAATTCCAGAACTCTCTGTATGATCTCTGCAACTTTTTTGCATCTAAAATATTCCAAAATAGAATTTATTTATAAAAAATGTATATAATGCACTTATGTGAATGTGCCTATGTGCAGGTTCTCGGGCTGTTTGTTGCAAATCCAGTAGGTAAGAATTCTTATACAGATTCATCTCTCTGGATTGACCACAGTTCTCATTTATAGAGAGTATGGGATGTAGTATACCCAGCTAAAAAATATTTGGGAGAGAGAGTTCTTAATTCATAGGCTGATAATCAGATATTTCTAATCCCCGTAATTCCATAGGTGATTATCATTTTCATACTGAACTATTTCCATTCCATCTCACTGTCTTTCAGCCGCTATTCAAAAGTGATTATAAATAATGGGGCTATAAAAGCCATTCAATAATTAGGACACTCACTGGCCATATGCCCACTGCGACAATTGAAGGTGATTTATCTAAGGCAACCCCCTCACATCTGCCAACCTGGTTTCCCTCTGACGGGCTCTCCAACTGCAGATGAAAACATGGCTCTTAATAGCCATCTTTCTCCCAACTAGAGCACAGATCTGCGAGCCAAAGTGCTACAACTTTTAAAATTTTATATACAAGGAAAGAAAACCAAACTCAATAAACCATTTTCTGTCTTGCCATTTCATTTATCCAGATAACAGGAGGGAAAGCAGAGAACATCATCAACTGCATCTGGTCAGAATCCTGGCCTTTGTCACAGAATGGGAAAGGCCTAAGTGAAATCCAAGGACAAAAGAACTCAGACCTCGCTGGCCAAATCTCACCCCTCAATACACAAGACTTCAATATACATAAACTTAAGCCCATTGTACGATTCACCAAGTGTTTCTTACCCAAGTACCAGGGTTATATGGGCAGGAAAATTCTTTGCTGATGGTGGGTTTACCCTCCGGACCTCAGCAGTCCTGTTTTTGTCAGCTCCCGAATAAATGCCTAAAGTGCTCCCCAGTCATTGTGACAACCCTAGTGAGGCAGTCCCACCCTGGGAGATGGGTAAATGAATAGCAATCAGGAACAGTTATTCCTTAACTGTTGAATTTTCTTTCTTTTTTTTCCATTTAGATCCAAGAGCATGTTAGAAAAGAATATTGGGGAAAAAAAAAAAAAAACCGTATTGGGGATGATTCCAAACTGCTAAGATCTGCTCTGCACACACTTACATAAACATACCTGTCTTCTAGTATAGGGGTACTGACCGAGAGGAAGCAGAGCTTAGCGCTGAGACCAGAGGTTTGCGCTAATCTTCACACTGGTCCAGCAGAGACCCTCTCTGGCAAGTCTCTCAGTAGGGAGCCCCTCCATCACTGTCTAGCCCATTGCTCTGGTTTACTGTGTTCACAGGCTTTATCATTCTTTGAAATGATTTATTTTCCTTTTTCTTGTTTATTACCTGTCCTCCCCCATCGTGAGAGTTTCGCATGAGAGCTGAGACCCTCTCAGCTTCGAGGAGAAATTGGCATAGACCTAGTGATGACTAAATGAATGGATGAAGGATGAAAACACTAATTAAAATAATACACACAGTGGCTAATCCAGGACCAGGCAGACCTGCATTCCCATCCTGACTTTGCCATTTGCTACCTCCGTGTTCTTGGACAAGTTCCTTAATCACTCTGGGTCTCTGTTTCTTTACTAGCAAGATGGGGAAAAATGACAGTACGTACAACAGGGCTGTCAAGAGTAGTAAATTAAAACGTGCAATGCAATGGTCAATACATGTTAGCTACCCTCCCCCTGACTTGAAAGTAACATCTTTCGAAAAACACCTTTCGTGGAATTCTGTTTGTCCTCAAGGAGAGAAATTTTTAAAAGATTCATGATTATGACTAAATGTATAAAACAAGTTAAACAAGCTGACCTTTCCATATCACGAGGCTGAAAACTAATGAAAACTTCTGTGCAATCACCAGATTGCGTTCACACACTGAACACTTACGAACAGAAGCGTTCGAAGTACGCTCTATGGCCAAAGGTTAAGCAAACAAAAAGACAGGACTTGCAGGTTTGTGCGGACTGTGATGACAGAGCAGAGAATCGAACAACTGCCCTCCGCCCTTCAGTCCAGCACCGCTTATGAGGAAATCTGGCATTCCTTTTTTTATTTCAGCATTTCTTTTAACGTTCTTCATATATGTGCTATGTTGTTTCTTCATTATTTTAATTTGCATTACCCTGATGACTAATGATGTTAAGTATCTTGTCAGGTGCTAATGGACTGTCTATTCCTTTGTGAAGTTCCTGTTCAAATTGTTTGCTGATTTTTTTTATTAGTTTGTCTTCTTAATATTGACTTAAAGAGTTCCTTATACATCCTGGATACCAGTCCTTTGTCAGAAATATAGTTTTGCAAATACCTTCTACTAGTCTGTGGCTTGTCTATTCACTTTCTTGGGGATGTCTTTTGTTGAGTGGAAGTTTTGGTAACTGATGAAGTCTCATTTATCAATTTTTATGGTTATTTTTGTCTTTATTATTCATTTGTTAAAGATGAGTCAGACAACAGGAAACATGAAGTAGATAGAAGAACTCTGGGCAGTGGTCAGGAGACCTGAATTTAAGATCGACATCTGTGTCATCTGTGTTTGGAAAAGTCATTGGTGAGGGCTAATTTTATGTGTCAACCTGACTGGGCCAGAAGGTGTCCAGATATTTTGTCAAGTATTATTGTGAATGTTCCTGTGAGAATGCTTCTGGATGACTTTCACATTTAAACCAATATACTGAGTAAAGCAGATTGTCCACTCCAATTTGGGTGGGCTTCACCCAATCAGTTGAAAGCAAGCTGGACCAAAAGGGCTGACTCTCCAACAAATATGAGGAAATTCCTCCTGCCTCAGGCTTTGAGCTAGGACATTGGCTTTTTCCTTTTTTCAGACTCAAACCAAAACATGAGCTCTTCTTGTCTGAAGCCTGCCAGCCTTCAGACTGGAACTTACACCATCAGCTCTCCCTACTGTCAGGCCTCCAGACTCTAACTGAAACCATACCATCAGCTCTTCTGGGCCTCCAGTGTACCAACTGTAGATCCTGGGGCTTGTCAGCCTACATAACTGCATAAGCCAATTTCTTATAATAAATTATACATAAATCGATAAAATCTCCAACCCTAATACATCATCTACCTCTTCTAGCTCCAACGCAGCATGTAGCATTCTAATAGGTGCTTAATGAATGTTGCTGAAATCCCTAATAAATTGGCCTGGTTCACATATCTGTAAACGAATAGGCTGGATGTGACAATCTCAGAGATCTGTCCCATTCTAAAAATCTGATACTTATCTTGGTCTCACCTTTCTGCTCCTGCAAGGGCTTCTCCCTTGGGTGTCCTCTTGCAAAATTAATTCAGCTGGGCCTCTCAGAAAAAGTGACAAAGCATCCTCCTGGCTCATCAACTCGGCAGACACTCTAACAGGCCCCTACTACATATAAACCTGTTCTGGCTTGCTTCCCCCCACTCTGAGGAAGCAGAGCGCTAAGGAGTTCAGCCAGTTCAGAGCTGTTTGACTGTTTACACACCACAAGGGGTTATAGCAGCTGAATTCTTAATAGCACAGGGAATTATACTCAATATCTTATAATAACTGATAATGGAAAAGAATCTAAAAAAGAAAAAAACATATATATATATATAAAACTGAATCATACATATATATCTAAATCATATATATATATATATATAACTGAATCACATGTATATGTATAACTGAATCATTTTGCTGTACACCTGAAGCTAACACAACATTGTAAATCAACTATATTTCATTAAAAAAAAAAACCAGGAGCTAAAAACAAATGAAAAAAACATAAATAAAAGTACAAAATAATAAATAAATAAATAGCTTATATGCAGGCATACTCACCCCACTTCTAAAATGACATTTTAAAAAATTGCAACAAAGACACCAAATGAGGCAGTAAACCCAATTACTGACTGCTGTTATTAGGCAAGCAAGTCACAGCTGACACTGCAGTTACCAAAACACAGAAGGGGATCCAACATTTGTCAGAGGAACAAACAGAAGCATGTCAACACCTCAGCCTTTGGGAACCTCTGACAACCTCTTTTCCATTGCTTGATTTCAAACCAGTCCTTAGGAGACAGAAAATTATCTTTAGAAATTAAAGTGCCTTTAAATAAATTTTGCAATGCCTTTTGAGACCAGCCTACACCCTAGGGAGATGACAAGCCACATTTGAGAATTCCTGCTTTAGAATAAGCCTATATTAAAAAAGAAAATTAGGTGATGTTGATTTAGAGTCACCATGAGAACCTGAAGGAACCGAATTCACCCGGCTTCCCTCACATGCCTCTAACAGCAAAAGCAGAGAGCTGCTCTCTCCTTGGGACCTGGAATGTTCTGGTAACAGGGAACCAGCCAGGCTTACTCAGAATTTAAGAGGTAACTGGACATTACCTGGAAGGGATGGCTATGAACCTTGCTGAACATTAGAATCACCTGGGGCACAGCTACAATAATACCAGTGCTTAATCCCCCAACTCAGAGCAAGAATCTAGGGGAGGGACTGGGCATTGGTGGGGTTTATTTGTTTTTTTGTTTTTTCCGTCTCCCCTAGTGATTCCAGCGTGCAGCCAGGGTTCTAAGCCTAGCCTACTTCTCTGATCCTGAATTCTCAGTGGACTCGCTAATTGTGAGAACATCTATGCAGAACCATCTGTGTATAGAGAATCCTGTAGGATCTCCTAAGATGAAGTGCCCTGAGCTTCAAAGTAGAAATAAGACTCTGAACCAGGAGCAGAGAGGGATGGGTGGCAGTGAAAAACATCAAGGGGAAAGGGAGCTAAAACATAATAATAATAATTCCAACCCCCTCTTAGAATCACAGCCCTGGGAATTTAAACTGGGTTTCTGCCTGCCCTGCCTAGGGAAGAAAACTCAAATAAGCTGGGTAGAAAATTCATCTCAAAGGATCAGGGGATGGCGGGTGACCTGGACTTTGATGTCTCTCACAGCAGCTCAGCCATCCTCTTGGCTTTCACACCAATTCCTGAGAAAAGTAATAAGTTACACATATTTAGTTTGAAGAACACATATCAAATGTAAAAGGTGGGAAAGGGGCTGTAATGGATGACAAAGAAGAAGGTGAGAAATGGCAGGCTGAGAGCACAAATGCAGGACTTTCCCACACTGAAATAATAATGCTGATGTCTCAAATAGTGGTACAGGCTGATTTTTGGAGCTGAATAAAGCGCCAGCACGTTTAGAAAGAACTAGAGAAGAGGAAAGAACAAATAGAAACCTCCCCCAAATTAAACACAACTCAAACGTGACTGCTGTGAATCGGGTAATTATTCTGTGGATGGATTCTACACTCAAGCTAACGCTGAACCAGGGGCTGCCTCATTTCTTCAAGTAGCAACACCAAGTGAGGCTCTCAGCCACCCCCAGGTCCTGATCAAGCTGTTCAGCCTGCACAGGAACAATCAATTTCCTTTAATGAGATACTATTCTGCCACTAGTCAGAGATATAGAAGCTGCTACAATTATCCTTCTCTCCAAGACTCCCGGGGAATAAGTGAAAACGCTTTAACATTTTTTTCATCAGCAACTACAAATATTTAACCCCAGCAGAAAACCCTTTCCTCATCCTGATACCAAAATTTTCCTTGAAGTGTTTATGTACTGTCTTACCTTGACATCTACCCTCCCTATAACCTTGATATGTAGGCTTTATTTATTTATACAAAAAGCACACTGGTATCTTAAAAGTTCAAGCAAAATCAAATTATGAAAGTAAAGCAGTGACACTTTCATTGCTTTTTCTTGTTAAAAGAAGGCTAGCTTAACATTTGCTCTTCTCCCCGTAATTAGAAAGAGAAAATGTAGTCAAACAGGCTTGAGCAGAAAAGGGCTAAAACAGAAGTCCCATATATAAAAGAATAACAGCTAAAGAATAAAAGCTCCAACTCTCATTTGATAGGTATTACCTGCCTGGAAATTAAAACACACTTCGTGCTATCTCTAGAGAAGAATTCTGTTCCAAAACGAGGGTCTAATGTTTGAATTGTGCAAAGCCAAATCAGCCTGAAGAAACAGAAGGCTCTGCTAAGCTTTAGCAGAACAAGCCCTAACATAATACGCCAAGGAACACGTTTGACAAAACAGAAGTAGAAAAATATTTTCAAAATCAGTTCTTGGCTTAAATCTAGCATTTGGCACCTCAAATAAACACAGAGAAGAAGAACTAACTTGGCTGTGCCGTGTGACTTTCTGAACTGCAGCAGGCCAGATGGTGGGGTAGACTATTCATTTCTCAGTTTCTCACCCTTTCTGCTCTTCCACTAGTGCCTCTACAGTTCAGGGTCCCTTAGAAGGGCTGGAAAGAAAATAACTAGATAAATGCGTATAACCAGTGTTCTGAGTAATTATTATCTCCTTTAAAACCATGCTGATAGCAAACATCTCATGCCAACTCAACAGTTCTGGATTATAGAGCCAAGTCAGTGTTCCACCTGCAAGTCTATAAAAAGTAAAGGAGTAACACCTCCCCTTCTGGGAAGATGGGGCAGATGTGCATTTCCCTATTCCTCCCACTAAGTACAATACACCTTGGATGTCATCTATAAAACAAACAAGAAGTCTCTGAAATGTAAACAGAAGAAGGCAGACCAGCTAGCAACCTCAGGAAAGATCTCAGCACTCAGGTGAGTTCCATGGGTTTTCTTTACACCCCGTATAACCCAGCATTGGAGCTGAAGAAGCCAACAAACTGGTAAATGTCAATGGGTGCAGATGACAGGAGTCCAACAAAAGCCTGCTCTCTCTACCTAAAGAACCAGGTAATAGGTAGACTAGCAAGACAGAAGTTTTCTTTTTTTTCTGGGAAAGACCTTTAGAAGACGAAAAGACTGGGAGAAAATATTTGCAAACCACATATCTGACAAAGGACTAGTATCTAGAACAGAGAGAAAACTACTACTCAACAGCAATAACACATAATTCAAGTAGACAACAGGCAAAAGATATGAACAGACATCAAAAAGACATCAAATATGAACATTTTACCAAAAAAGATATACAGATGGCAAATAAGCATATGAAAAGATATTCAACATTATTAGCGACTAGAGAAATGCAAATTAAGATCATTAGATATCACTATACACCTATCAGAGTGGCTAAAATAATGACAACACCTAATGCTAGCTGGGACACAGAGAAAGTGGGTGACTCATACACTGCTGGTGGGAATGCAAACTGATCCAGCTACTCTGGAGAAGTCTGGTAGTTTCTTAAATACCTAAACATGCAACTATCATAGGACTCAGCCATGTACTCCTGGACATTTACTCCAGAAAAATGAAAAATCATGCTGACACAAAAACCTATACACGAATGTTTATAGCTGCTTTACTTGTAATACACAAAAAAAATGGCAACAACCCAGATGACCTTCAGTGGCTGAATGGTTAAACAGAGGTGGTAAATCCATACCATGGAATACTATTCAGCAATAAAAAGAAGGAACTATGGATACATGCAACACTCTAGCTGAATCTCCAGAGAATTATGATGAGTGAAAAGTGTCGATCCCAAATGGTTACTTTCTGCATGATTCCATTTATATAACATTCTTGAAATGACAAAAGGCAGCAAGAAGCCAATCCCAAATGGTTACTTTCTGTATAATTGCATTTTCACAACATTCTTGAAATGACAAAAGGCAGCAAAAAGCAAGGAAGAGGCTCTCCCCTATAATCCTCCAGAGGGAACAAATCCCTGCCGACATCTTGATTTCCAACTTCCGGCCTCCAGAACTATGAGAGAATACATTTCTGTGCTTTTAAGCCACAGGAAACTAATACACCAACCATATCAGCAGCCCATGGAAACCTGTTGGGAATCCAGAGCCTCAGGTCCTGAGCAGAGCAAAGTGAGTCACAATCACCATTTAAACAACATTGCCAGGTGACGAGAATGCAAATAAATTTTGAGGGGCACTAATATGAACTACTACGAGATTCTTTTTTTTTTTTTTTTTTTTTTGGGGGGCTGCACCACGCGCTTGTGGGATCTTAGTTCCCCGACCAGGGATCGAACCCAGGCCCTCAGCAGTGAAAGCACAGAGTCCTAAGCACTGGACCATCAGGGAATTCCCTACTACACGATTCTTGACTCACCATAGTGATGACTTTGCACCAACATGGAAAGCATTTATGATATCCCTGTATGTAAAATAAGCAGGGTACACATCTGAAATTCCATATTTCTAATGTGATTTGTGTGTGTGCATACAAGTCAAGGCCTCACAGGAAATAAGCAAAACGTAAAAAGAGCTGTTTGGGGACAGAGGGATTGTGGCTCCCTCCCCCCAAGACCCCCACTTCTTGTTCTTAACACTTCTTATAATTCTGCTAATATGTTATATGATAATTTTTCAAGAACATTTGACTTTTTTGCTTACTGCTTTCCTAGGGCCATGATGACGTGGTGGAATGAAATCCCACACACCGGGCTTAGCCAGGCTCATGGACAACCAGGTCTACAAGGGTCCTGGCTTGGTTTTAGCCAGTTCAACTACCTGCAAAAGGAACAACACAAAATAGTGGTCCAGAGGCTTCTCATTTGAAGGAACACCCAAAGCAGTTCAAACACACTCTGGAGGTAAGGTCTAAGTTGCCAGTAGAGTCATAATCCCTGCATGTCCAAAGTCTCTGGGTCTACACTTGCTCGAGGATACAGATCTGGTAGCAAGAGCCCAGGACTCACCGGAAACTCTCAGTGCCCTGACCGTGATGGTGGTTAGCAGGACATTACGGCCTATGTGCTTACACATTAAGCCCACTCTTCCAGCCACATGGCATCAGCAACACCAAACAAAGAAATCAACTGACTGTTAAGAGTGAGTCAACTTTTAAATTCTTTGCTTCCTTCTTTTTCTCACTGCAGGCAGACATCCCAAGCATGCCATCCTTGTAAATGGCACCAAGAAAACATGATCAGATTTTCAGAGGATCCAAGAGATAATCCTTGTCCCCTAGTTGAAAGCAACTATATGCTTCACTTAACCCCAAAGTTAATTCTTCAAATGACTTTTTACTACAAGCCAACTTCCTCCCACCCCCATCTTAAAATGACTACATTTCAGATAAACTCTTCAGCTCATCTTTAGAGTACGTAGTGCCCCAGTTCAAACATGTTCCGGGAATATTTATATGTAAACATCTAAAAACCTATCTTCTTTAACTACTACACTGAAGGGAAAAGAAAAAAACACGTTAATTAAAGGGATAATGCTAAGTTGGCTGAACAAAACAATATCTACTTCCAAACTTCAACAATTATTTATACACATGCCATCAAAAATGAAAACTAAACGAGCTCTCTTATTGTTTCTATACTAGTCACACTCATGCTATGAAGTCATTATTTAAATATTTTTAAACTCTCATCATCAAAGGGTAGATAAATAAACAGTCTTCTAAGAAAATTTGGTTTCACTTTCTATAAATGAAGTCACTTGCCATTATTTAAGTATTTCAAGAAGAAAGTGAGATTCATAGTCATTCGAAGTGAATAACAGAGGGGAGAAATAACACCATAACACCTGGAAAAAATAAAATTTTACTTTAATTCAGGGCTTTCAACCTTATATGGGGCCAGATAATTCTCTGTTGTAGGGGGCTGTGCTGTGCATTGTGGGATGTTCAGCAGCACCCCTGGTGCTACCCACTAGATGCCAGATGCTACTACTCGTTTGCTGCCAGTTGTGAAAACCAAAAACATCTCCAGACATTGTCAAACATCTCCTGGGGAAAAACTGTTCTCAGTTGAGAACCACTGCTTTAACTTAAGCAAAGGGCAGCCTAGTCGAATCCTGAGATGAAACTGAAATCTCCCTAGCCCTCTGTGGTTTAATGGTTTGCCAACGCAACAGAATGACTGTCACCATTCAACTTCCTATGACTGCATATTAGGAATCATCCAAGTATTAGTAGATTTCATGCAATGCAAGTCCATGCATGAAGAGGCCTCAGCTTTACAGGGATTGAAATCACGGTGATGTTAACTGGTCACTGGTTTTCTAGAGACTGAACGTATGTGTAATTCTGAAGGCTGAAGCCAGTGACCAGAGTTACTATGAGGCATACCTGAAAAAGTCACTATGCCCAAAACTGTGGGCAAGCAGATTGCAGTCTTGGTCAAAGTTATCAAAATATGACCCCCTATTAGCCTAAATTGCTGGAGTGTAGGAACTCTGAGTAGTTAGAAGTTCACCAGGTGAGCTAATTCATCCACAGAGGTCACCTGTGGTTATAAAATAAATTCAAGAGGGTAAGCAACCCTGCATGTTATTTTTCTATTTCTTTCCCAGTGAAAATCTGCACTGAACTCACAACTTGGTGAGGGGGAAAGAGCACCTTCTTGTACCTGAAAGTCTCCTTTATATATTGGCCTAGATACAGAACAGACGGCAAAGGTAGCATCACATTGTTCTAGAATGAAAAGATTTATCACTTGCCCTTATTCTGCTAAGGTGTAGATCTTTGTGCCCAGATAACGGGGGGCACAGAATAGAAACTGTTGTTGTGTGGTGTGTTCACAAGTTAATCAATCATTCCTAACGTTTTCAACACACACACAGCAAGATATACAAAACTGAGGACAGAGAAATTTCCAGTAAAATTTTTAAATGGTGGTAGTAGAATACTAGCATACCTGTTAAAGGTATAGAGAAAGCTGTGGAATGCTGACCCACCTGGAATATAAACATAAGGAGAAGCACAGTTTTGAAGTAAGAGTGCCTGATAATGATCAGTGAAAAGGTTTCCTTGCCACTTTCAAATCAAAGGTTTCATCAATAGTAAAAAGCTTCAAATTCACAGCTTCATTCAACTCACACTATTGAGTCTTGTTCTGTGTGCTAGTGACAAGAGTATTGACTGTCCACTTTTTGCCCTGAAGAATGTCTTTTTCATTCTGGGCATGGTGATATGCCAATATGCCAAATTTTAACTGCTCTTACCTCTTCTTACCCCAAAGTCACAGTATGAACCTTGGTCAGGGCATGAAATGCACATTTGCGTAGGAACCACCAACCCCTCTGCGTCCTCCTGCTCACTGCATTTCTTTTCCTAAATTTCTGAGTGTTGGGTCCCAACTATAAGAATACAAGCTATACTGACTTCATGGCCCAGTAGTTTGAGAAATGTAAAATCTTAAGCATAAAGCACACGTTCAGTGATATATGTATTTTGCAACTGTCAAATAACTTAAATTTCAACTTGAAAATGCTCTTGCTATTACCCCATTTCTTTCATATCAATTTCAAAAAGTGAAAATTGTCTCCTGCCTCAGAACAGCAAGCCCAGTTGCAATCATTACAGGAGCCTTTATAAGCTCCCTTTATTACACACAATGCATCTTCCTACCAGTGTGAAGGCCAGTGGGGGGCTCTCATTCAACTCCCTGGCACTGGAACAGTATGATGACTGGGAATACAGACACAGAAAGGAGAGAGGCGGAAAAAAACACCATCTCACCACCTGTAGTCCCAGATGGCACTGGAAGACACTTCACTGAAAACCCATAAAGACTTTAGAAAATATAAAGTAATGCACTGATTAAAAGGAAAAAAATCTACATCCAGCCACACAGAGTTATGGTACAGATTATTACATACACAGTCAACTGTGACTTTGGAAACAGAACCCAAACTCAGCAAAACACAGATGAGAAAATGAAGAGCTTTTCTGTTCTTCTTTCCACTAATGGTACAATGCCTACAGATTTTGTTAACTCACAGAGTTTTTCCATTTTGCTCACTTTGACATGTAGAGGAGAATTTTGAGTCGTCCTCATCCATCACCACGATGACTGCAATTTATTGCAGGACTGTGCTAAGTGCTTACATACATTATTTAATTCAATCCTGACCGTTCTTTGAAATGGGAGTTATCATTACCTCTGTTTTAGGAAAGAGAAACTGAAGGACAGACAAGTTGACAAAGCTGCCCAAGTTCACACAGCTTAGTAAGAGGTAGAAATTGGATTTTAACTTAAGCAATTCAATTCCAGTGTCCAGGCTCTTTCACACTCTTGTGAAAAGTCATGTTATTTAGCAAAGAAACAATCTTCCTAAGTTTTTTGGTTTTGCTCTTTTTTTAGTTTCTTCTCAAAGGTTGGCTGTACCTTGAGTTCACTGATAACCTGGAAAGCTCTTGTGTCAAAGACATTGGAGCTGTCTGAGCATAAAGGCATGGGTCTTCTTGCTAACCATTCCAGATTTCAGTTTTGTAATAAAAACATAATCCTCTAATGTCATCAAGTCTGCATCAGGGAAAGAGAAATGAAGTTTCAGAAGTGCTAAATTAAAAAAAAAACAAACACTTTCCCTCAATATCACCACAGAAATTCTAGACCATATGTTGAGAAAATTCATTCTTCTTAACCAAAAGTTAGAAAACTTGCATCGATTTCAAAGCCCCTTTGCCTCTGCTGCATTTTACTGTCTCTCAAACTACATATGACACTGATAGGATGTCAGCTCTGTTTGTGTTTTCCAGTTGGCTTTCCAGAGTCAAATTCTATGTACCAAATGATCATTAAACACAGACCAATATACATCTTTTAAGCAATTTTCAATTCTAAATCTTATGCATATGAAATATTATGGAATATAAAAGAGGCTAATGGAAATAAGATAACTATCATAGATAAAAGGACAAAAGAATCTTTTAGTACAAACTTCTTACTCCAGGGGGGGGGAAATGAAGAAGGGCTATCTAACAAAGAAATGGGAATAAATTAAAGAATATCTATTGTGTTCCACACCAAACATAGGCTATATCTGGAGGCATCAAAAAAGAGATACAATAGCAAACATGATGATAAGGAGGCTAAGGATAATGATATCAATAGCTAAGATTTATGGAATGCCTACTACCTGCCAAGTATTGGACTAAGAACCTTATATGCCGCCCTACCTTCAACCCCACCACATCCCTAGGAGGTAAATACTACTGTTAGCCCCAATGTAAAGAAAGGAAACAGAAACAGAGGCAGGCTCAGTATCTTGCCCAACGTATACAGTCAGTGTGGAGCTGGGATTCACCTCCAGAGCCTGTGCTAACAATGCCTCCCAGGTAAAACAAACAGAAAATATGCCTTTGAATTAATTAAGAGGGATGGGGGAAAATGCTCTCTATTTTGTATGTACAAGAGGCATATGTAGCTAGTCACTGAGGGAGAAAGCTGCGCTTATTTCCTAAATAAACCCCTCTGTTAAAGGGAACACAAAGCAGGATCCCCAAGCAATTGGGAGCTAGTGCAGTGAACCTCCCCACCCCGTCCGCTTCAACAGCCTGGTTAAACTTTGGTTTCTCTAAAAATCTCTACTTGGCTGCATCCTAATTAGCCTGAGCTTTGCGCAGCCAAAATCCAGTAGCAATGACTCTTGCTCCCAAGTCTGGAGCAAAGCCCAATAAAAAGCAAACCAACTTGCATAAAAACCTGCAATAGAAGCAACAGCACCAAGACCTTGGTTCAAATCTTGACTCTGCCATTGAATGACTACCCGCTACTGGGAAGGTCACCAACAGTCTGAGTGAAATTTCCTCATCTATCAAACTAGCATAGCAATATATTCCTTAGAGGGTCATTGTTAATTGAGATAATGCATGTAAAACGCTTACACCACATCTGATATATTTATCAGGGAATCATTGTGTGAACACAGAAAATCATTTGGAGTTTAACATGAATTCAGTATGTTAGGACTTAAAAATGATGTGGAAGCCACGCCAAGGAAAATTAGTGACTTAATCCTATATACCCTGGGGAAAGAGATTTAAGGCTGAAAAGAACAATCTGCATTGCAAAGGTGGAATGAGGTGAGGGTTTCTTGACATTAAGCGATTCTGGTTTTTTGGCTCAAAATCACTTACAAAATCTTTCTTTGGGGCTCCAGAGAACTATATAGTTCTCTTTATAAATATCACTGTTGACTTTTCATAAGGATGTGATGAACCAAATACCAGTATGTCAGTGGAGCAATGAAAGCTCCAGTTTGCTATTCAGTCAAAACCCAGTGGTCAAGTAAAATGCTACTATTTTCACAATCAAGTTTAATTTAAAAATGATTTTTTACCTTTTCTGTCCTGCAATACCATCTATAAGCACCAAGATTCCCACTTGCTAGTTACCAAATTAAGGTAATGAGCAAATGAATTCTATAGGATATCTCTTCTCAGATACTAATGTGCCTTTCTTTCAATTATCTAGGAATTTGGTTTAAATGCTGATTCTGGTTCCTAGGGACTGAGGCGAGCCCTGAAATTCTGAGTTTCTAACAAGCCCCCAGGTGATGCCCATGCTGCTGGCCCATGGACCACACTTTGAGTAGCAAGGACGTGGGATACAAGTCATCTATCACGTGTGCCCACTCTCTCTTAAATCCAGCTTTGAATTTCTTTTATCAGCTCATAAGCCACTTTTTGTCCTCCTACCTAAGTTTCTGTCCAATGCCAAAACCAAATGAAATACCTTCGAAGTACAAAACTGTGTGGAGTCCAAATGTGAAGGTTTTCTGTCCCAGTACCTTGATATAACTACATCAGGATGCAGACACAATAACTACTAGAAATCAACCAGAACTTATATCCACAACTCCTTCTTTTAAGGATCAATGATAGTGGCTCCCTCTTTACGTGTTTCATGCCAGTCCTGTATACTCATCTAAACCCAACAACCACCAGGTAGGTCCTATTTATCTCTATTTTGTAGAAGAGGAAAGTGAGGCTCAGCCAGATTCAATAACTTGCCCAATGTCACCCAGACAGGAAGTACCGAGTGTGTCTGACTACCAAGTCCATGCTCATACCCACTATGTTGTGATGTGTAATTATCCCAGAACTGCCAATTCTGCTTCTGGAGAAAATCCGCACCAAACCACTCCCTGTGTTACAGTGATGTCAGCCCCAGGTTCTACCTTTCTCATCCCTCAAATTTCCAAATGAGTAGATGGTGAAGAAAGCAGGTTCCCAGAGTTTGGTTGGGTCTCTCCAGGTGATGGATTGAACCCATGGTCTATAGCCTGCCCAGAACAATACGCAAAAAAAAACAAACAGATTATATAAATTGGCCACATAGAAATCACTCAGCTATCCAATTTAACTGCTATTTAGAAAATGACTCCTCTGTGCTCTGTTGTTGAGTACATACAAGAAAGAGAAGGCATAGTTTCAGCCTCCAAGGGAACTCAATATTTTTGGTGTGGTAAAAGATCATTGATTTGATTCATTCATTCCACAAATATTCACTAAGTGACTACCCCATGTCACCCACTCTGCAGGGTCCTAGGGCCATGAAGGTAAAGACATCAGACAAGGGTTTCACCCTCTCTGAGTTCACAGTCAAGCAATAGAAATATACATTAAATGCACAATTATACAAATAATCACAATTGTGGCGAGTGCAACAAGGGTCAAGTACAAAATGCTAGGGGAGACATGGCCTTGTCTAGGGCCACAGACAAAAAACATCCTAGAAAACTCAGACAAGGTTAAGATAAACACGCAAACACCCATACTTATTCACCTTTGGGGGGGGGGGGCGGTGTCTAGCTATACAAAGTGACTGTCCCTTGACTACTCTGAAATCTATACATTCACTGGGAACGAAGAACATTATTGTCTTTTGAAAAAGTTTCCAGATCTCATTAGGGGAAAATGGGCCAGATTTCTGCTCTTATCATATGATTATTTCAAACTATACTTAAAATCACAGAAAGCAGGAGTGTCAAAAAGTTTTCTGACATCTTCTAATTATTCTTTTCACTTTCATATTAGACAAATTTTGCTGTAATGAAACAAGATTAACAAGGAACATCATCTCCATGGGAGGCCACAATGTGTAGTCTTCCATAACAAGCTATTACAACATGATGGAATCATCTATATAATGCCAAAGAACCAATTATTACTAGAATTTAATTCTGGGAATAAGAATGGTAGGGGGAAAAGCATCAAGTTCAAACAAACACACATTTATCAAACTGGCACCTCACAGGCACATCAAACAAAACACTAAACTACACTCCAGGATTCCAGCATGAAGACTCATTTTCTGAAGCAAATTAGGCACCCTTCAGGACACAGAATCATCTTTCCTGACATCAGTTTAGAGCTCTAGAAAATAAAAAACAAATTGCAAAGCTCAAATGTCTGTCTTTTACACATTTGTGCACCAGGTGGTTTGCAAAGAGATTAATTGTGGGTATATATCCCCACAGAGGGTAGAACTAGGCCTTTTCTGATCCCCAGTCTCAATCTAGAATGAGTGGGGAGAAAAGCAAATGTCAAAGCATACCTCCATTATCCTATGTAAATTACAGAATAAATGATTTCCTGTCAACAAAATGAATTCTGTATGTTGTTTTGGAAGGGGCATCTTATTAAACACACAAGTCACCTTCATAATTAAACAAGGACAAATTCAGCAGAAAACAGCCATTTAAAATGACATCTTGGTTTTTCAGAAAAAGAGCTGGAAAATTAACACTCTAAAATATAAGGGGAAACAGAAACCACAGCAACACATCAATAATCAAAAGGCTCTGCTGCATAAGGGTTACGACTGGACTCAGGTCAAGACTTCTGAGTTGGAATCCCTGTCCTGCTCCTTCCAAGATGGGAGACCTTGGGCATCTCATCTGTGGGCGTCAGTTTCCCCATTTGAAAATACGGGATGACAGACTTGTTATGATGTGAAGCATATGAAGTACATAACCTGGCACTTGGTATTAGTAATCATTACCTGTTACTTCTAGTCTCATAATCATCTTTGTATTTCTTTATTATTGCCACCAAGAGAGCAGGCCATGGACATACTGAAAAAACAGGAATTACCAAGAACTCCACGAACAAATTCAGGATAGAAGCTCAATCAGAACAAACCAAAAGGTGAATTAAAGGGAAAAAAAAATTAAAATAGTCATTAGATTGGATCCCTTCCCCTCAGCCCCACCATAACAAGTAGGACCTATTCAGTCCAAAGAGAAATCAATTTGCTTAGATCTGATATGCAAATGAGCACCCCAGCCTGGTTTTACATGAAAAAGTACTTTTCTAAATTAGGGATCAACAAACGTTTTCTATAAAAGGCCACACCGATTATTTTAGACTTTGCAGACCATACGGATTCTGTAGCGACCACTCGATTCGGCCATTTAGTGTGAAAGCAGCCACAGACAATGCATGGACGTGTAGGCATGGGTGTGTTCCAATAAAACTTTACTGAAATGGGGGTAGTTTACCAACCTCTGATCTTAATGGAAGTTTGAGAGGTCAGAATGGTAGGTATGTATTTGTTGTTTTTCTAGCTGCTGGTTCTGTGGACTTGCTGTGATTTCGGGGGCTGGGGGTGGGGCAGGGAATGGGTAGAGCAGAGATGTGGGGTGCTGGGCAGAGCACTGCAACACCTGTTCCAGAGAAGGACGAATCCTGTACCAAGCACAGACTGGGGGTTCAATAAGTCTGTCTGCAGTGTGCTACGTCTTTAACAAATAGGGAAAAGGTGACAGAGTGAGACAAAGGGAGGGACAAATATGAACTTAAGATAGCAAAATGTCAACATCTGTGAAATCTGGAAAGTCAGAATCCGACCATTGGTTATCTGTGCTTCTCAAACTACCGGAAGAGAAGGGTAGTTTTAAATGTCCAACCTGCTGCAGCCTGATACTTCTGTATATGCAACAGAAACACCACAGGATGGGCCAATTGCTCTCACAATGCCTATACTCTTTCTCCCACCTTCTCTACTGGCCTCCTTCTGGGCTGATAACAGTTTGCAGACTGGCACCAGTCCACAGACCACACTGCGAACACTGTTTATACTATTTTCTGTTTTTTTCCTTATGTTTCAAATATGGCACAATTGAAACTTTTAAAATAATAAAATCAGAAGGGAGGAGATATGTCAAGGATTGACTCTTAAGACTTGGAGGTCATGAAGCCAATCTGCGGATACACCAAACCAAAGGGCTAAGTGCCTTTGTACAATCTTCCACTCCTATACCAGGGTTCAGGAGGGTGAGTAAGTCACAGTACCTGACCTCAGGGAACTGTCAGTTTAGTTTAGGGTTTTTCGCCCTGGGCACTAGTGACATTTTGAACCGGAGAGTTCTTTGCTGTGGGCAGCTGTCCTGTGTATGTAAGAAGCTTAGCAGAATGCCTGGCCTCTACCCACTAGAAGCTAGTAGCACCTCCTCCAGTTATGACAACCAACAAAGGTCTCCAGACATTGCCAAATGCCCCCTGATGATCAAAATCACTTCCATTGTGAACCACTAGCCTAAAGCAAAGGAATGATAATTACAGTTAACAAGAACTATAATATGCCAAGTGGTGAGGAAAGCATTTTAACCCCAAAATGTTAAATCCTCATGGAAACATACTGTAAATGCTAAGTGATATTTATGATTATTAGGAAAACGGTAGACTGCATTCATACTTCTCCATAACATTGCAACTGTTCCCAACTGTGTTGGGTTTCAGAACTAACCAAATTCTGTCACCTATGGTATGTCATGGAATGCTCACCGCAGCCCTGTTAAGTATAGCTGAACCTCGATCAACCCAAGTTTGAACTGGGTGGATCAACTTTCACGCAGACTTTTTTTTCATTGATAAATAACTAAGTTACTACATGATCTGGTTGAATCTGTGGATGTGGAACCAAAAATACTATAAAGTTATACATAGATTTTCAACTGCACAGAAAGTTGGTCCCTCCTAACCTCAGCAGTGTACAATAACTGTAATTATTACAGTACGTACTGCACAGAAGAGAAAACAGATCCAGAGAAATTAACCCATTTGCATGAAGTAGTTCTATACCCCAGTTTACTCCAAGTCTAATATCACCACCAATAACACAAAAGGTAACATTTATTGAGTATGCATGTATGCAAACTATTGTTCTAAGACTGTTATCTCATTTAATGCTCATGACAACCTTATGAGGGAGCATCTGATATTGCCACATTTTATAGAAGAAAAACTGAGGCTAAGAGAAACTAAATAACGTGTCTGAGGTCACACTACTCTCAGACAAACTGATGGAAGAGGGATTTGAATTCTGCCACACCAGTGGTTCCCCAATCTAGCTTCACATGGAGAAATACTGTTGCTCTTGATAATTCATGGAGTAGATATTTGTGAATTCACCTATTTGTAACCCCAAAAATCAACACTTGCGGCACTCTCCTGGTGATTCACAGACACACAAGGACCAGTGAAAAATTTTACTTGACCAACATGCATGCTACAGTAGATCAAATAAGGTGATGCTCTACCTTCTTGTTTCAGCTCTCAAAGTATAAACAAGTGTCCTTTTCGTTGGCATCTATGCCTTTTCCATGGCATCTATTAAGTGCCATGTTTTCACATTTTTGTGCTTTTTGATATGACTTCTCTATTTAAAAGAACCCTCAAGTGTAGTGCTAAAAGGCTGTCTCGTGTCCCAAAGTGCATGAAGGCTGTGATGTGCCTTACAGAGAAATTATGCATTACATAAGCTTCATTTAGGCATGAATTGCAGGTGGCCCTGATCATCCGCAGATTCAACCAACCTCAGATCAAAAATATTCAGAAGAAAAAATTCCAGAAAGTTCCAAGAAGCAAAACTTGAATTCGCTATGCACCAGCAACTATTTACATAGCATTTACATTGTATCAGGTATTATAAGTAATCTAGAGATGACTTAAAATACATAGGAGGATGTGCCTAGGTTATGTGCAAATACTATTCCGTTTTATATAAGTATCCTTAGATTTTGGTATCCCCAGGGCAGAGGTCCTGGAACAAATCCCCCTCAGATATTGAGGGACTGTATAGTGCTGTTAGCCATGAGTTCAACAGAAAGGCACATCCAGAAAAAGAAAGAGAAAATTTGCCCATCTGTACATGAGGCTACTCCAAAGAGTGTTAAAAGTAACATTTATAGTGCGTGATAAAGCTATAGAAAAGTGGCTGTATTTGTGAGTTCTTGAGATGACAACTGATTAAAAACAAAAAAAAAAGCATAGTAGACAGCACTGTGAGACTGAAAGTCAAAGAAATTTACAGTCACATTATCCAGGGTTAGGAAATTATTAAATCTTTCTCGTTTCCTGTTTTATTATAAAGAAATACTGCATACATGATTTTTAGAACTATATGTTACATAAAGTGTCTTTAAACAGAAACACAAATAAGACAAGGACATGTACTGAGTGACTGATGAAAATGTGACCAGAAGCTTACAGGAACCTAACCCTGTATTTCCCTTAGGAGCAATGGTCAATGTTTGCAAATTCAGCGTTCTGGCAACTGTACAGAACATAACTACTGCAAATAACAAGCATCAACTGTTTTTAGACTACTTTTAGAAATCACACATTTCTAAGCTTCACCTCAGTGCTCTGAATTAAAATTTTCAGCACTGGGGTCCATAAATCTAAATGTTTGAAAAGTTCTTCATCCAGACCTGTGTTTATGAAAACCTGGGATAAAAGATGCTCTCTAACAAAATTTAACTATTCATCCTAGCTTTTGCCATCACCCTGAATTCAATGTGAATGGCACAGAGAGTTCCCTACAGTCATACAAGCTGATGTTGTGAAACTATTCGGATCATATCTTTGATACCAGGCAACAATTTACCTAAACCATTAGGAAAAAAAATTCCATCACCTTCCATATGGTCATTCAAAAAGTAGTCCCACCCCAAATTCCAGACAGAAGTCTACTTGCTAAGGCAGAAGGCTTCCTGTACTAACCATAGTTACACTGACTCGTGTTGATCAGTACATAACAGGGGTTCATCATCAACTCCTGGTCACTCTCAGGAAGTTTAAATTTCCCACCTCTTGAAAACTTTCCATTTGTGCACGTGTTTGCCATGTACTAATACATTAGTAATCAGAGCAGTACACAAATGACAGGACTATGAATAATGACTTGCAAATGTATTTTCTTTCTTTCTTTCTTTCTTTTTTTTTTTTGGCCGTACTGCAGTGGGAGCACGGAGCCCTAACCACTGGATCACCAGGGAATTCCTGGAAATGTATTTTCTTAAGAGAACGATGACCAACTCCTGCTCAGCGTGGATCTCAGGGTCATCCCCAAATGTCCAATAATTTTTATCTTCAATACAGAATTCCCCAGAGGTTGTTCTACTGAACACAAGTCCCATAAAATTCTTTGAGAAGAAAGACTTCTATGGCAGGTGAGTCTAGGAAAATTGCTAGGTAAAACCTTGCAGACATTCCATCACATATTAGTGTAATAAAAGCTCAGAAAATCCCTAAAGGGAATATAGGAAAGATACATGTCTAAAATACAGCTCAATAAGCAGTTCCCAGGCTTAGCTGACAATGGATTTCTTTTAAAACTCCAGGGAACAATGTTGAGAAATGTTGAATGTTTGAATATCTTGGTGCCAGAGGCCACAGAGAAAGATAAAATCATCTACCACCAATGGGCCCTTCAGTGCTCTCATGGATCCTCTATGACCCCTCACTCTCCTTTCCTCAACGTAAGGATTCAGCGCAGATCAATCACTACCCAGCTCTGAATCCCTTCAGAAAGCCCACAGCTGCCCCATTTGCTGCATGACCACAGATAAGGGTCCTTAGGGGGAGATGAGCACTGGTCTTCACTTCCCTTTTCTCCATGACAATATCCATCCGAAACCAGACAATGCGATCCAGGTTCAGTCTTTGAGAAACACCTACAACTATCCCACGGGGACAGCTGAGCATGACAAAAGAATGGTCTTATAAAAGAAAAATGGCAGTGTCCTGTTTGTCCACATGGAGTACAAACGGCCTTCCCTCTGCCTCGAATCAGAACAGAGGGAAAAAGTCTTCAAAATAAGATAATTTCGTTTTCAAAAGGCCTTTATTTAAGTAATTTGGTGACATCAGGAGAGACTCCATAAAGAAGGAAGCAATGGGCTAGGCCTTGCGGGACAATTCGAAAGGGACGAGTGGGACTCGAGTCTCTGGGGATATGGGAGGGGGTGGCATCACTGAGGTTTACATAGGATGAACAAATGTAATGCAGAGAAGAGTTCGGTTCTTCAAAATTCCACAGTGGCCAGCTCCTGTGAGACAAGCAGCCAGAAGGTAAAACTTAATTTTACCTTCCAAAGCCATCAGAGACACGCCTGCCTGAGGAGCGTGATGTCTTCTTGGCACTGGCAAGGGAAGGAAGAGCTGCATGTGTGGGAGAGAAGAGAGAGCCAGGAGGAATGCGTGCCTTTCAGAAGTAATTCTGGACTCCTTATAGCTTTCTGAGAGATGACAGTTAATGCTGAGGTGCAGGGCATGCACTCTGACCCCAGGCTGCCTGTGTCTCCAACCCAGCTCGGCCATTTACCAGCTGTGTGACCTTAGGCTAGTTGCTTAAACTCTCTGTGCTCAGTTTTCTCACCTGCAAAATGGGGATGATAGTAGTACATCTACCTCAAAAGGGCTGACATGAGGTTTAAATGAGCTAATACACTTATAACACTTAGCTTAGAACCTGGCACGCACCAGGGCCGTTAAACAGCTGTGTACTAGGGACTTCCCTGGTGGTGCAGTGGTTAAGAATCTGCCTGCCAATGCAGGGGACATGGGTTCGAGCCCTGGTCTGGGAAGATTCCACATGATGCAGAGCAACTAAGCCCGTGAGCCACAACTACTGAGCCTGCGCTCTAGAGCCTGCGAACCACAACTACTGAAGCCCGTGCTCCTAGAGCCCGTGCTCCGTAACAAGAGAAGCCATTGCAAGGAGAAGCTCCCACACCGCAACGAAGAGTAGCCCCTGCTCGCTGCAACTACAGAAAGCCCACGCGCTGCAACAAAGACCCAATACAGCCAAAAATAATTAATTAATTAATTAATTAAAACAAAACAAAACAAAAAAAAACAGCTGTGTACTGGAGCTGACGTGTACTGGCTCACGAGAGCCAAATCTTTTCCCAACTCCCTATTCAGTGACATCAGTCATCCTCTGCCAAAGCTAGAGTCAATGTTAAACATTTACCAGCACATCATATTTATATACATGCATACACCCACACAGACACACACACGTGTATGTATATACATGTAACTGCATACATGTACATGCATATATACATACATACATGTTTGCCATCATTATTATTATCAGTACTAAGATTTTTTTTTAACATGACTCAAGCAGAGACTAGGTCATTTGTATTCCTGTCTTTTACACAGGTTACATGGAAATTCTGAGGCTGCCCCCAATTCTGCAACCCCAAAACAAATGCTTATGGACCACCCACATGTCTGGCACAGGCCTAGTCATTATGGGCTGCAGAAGAGGTATAACAAAGGTCTTTGCCCATAAGGAGTTTACAACCTAGCTAAAATTGTTTGCAAAGAAAATGCCACACGTAAAACCCAAACTCACCTTACCTCCCCTACCCCGTCACTCCTTATTCTCCTCTTACAGGATTAAAGGAAGTGTAAGCAGGAATCTGGCCCCAAGTAGTCAGTGAGCACCGTCTTCCCTGGGATCATTTTGAGCACCGCTGGAGCTGATCTGTTCTCACTCCTTCCCCAAGGAATCTCAGCTCCCTCCACAGTTGATATGGATCAATACAGCCTGAGGCTGTGCATATTTGCGACTCATCATTCCTACTAGATATGTACAGAAAAACAGCCATGGTACACACACACACACACACACACACACACTCACTCACTCATATTTTTCAAGTTAATAAAAATCAACAAGCATGTATTAAGCCTCCAGAATGTACCAAAGTGCTTTGTGTAACTTTCCATCTTTGGAGGCTATTCCCTCACAGTTTTTAGCTATGTCTTATGACGTTGTATCAAAACTAAAAGTCATGCACTGTAATGATAACTGTTAATCATAACACCGAATGTTTACTGAGAATTTACTATCAGGCATGAATTCTTCTAAGCGTTTTACATTATCCTGTGAAGTATCCTGTTAATATCTCCATTTTACAGGTGAGAAAAGTGAGCTTCAAGGGATTAAGTAACTTGCCTAGGGCCACAGAGCTGGTAAGAACTAAAATTCAATCTGGAGATTGGCAGACTCTAGACCCTGTGCTATAAATCCCAGTAAGTTAGGTGCTTCTCAGTTTTGGCACTAATGGCACTTGGGGCTGAATAATTCCTTGCTGTGCATTGCTGTGCGTTATAGGTGTTTAGCAGCATCTCTGGTCTCTACCAACTAGACACCAGGAGCCATTCCCATGTGTGACAATTAAAAGTGTCTCTGGTAAGAACCAAACTCACCCAAATGAGTTTGCTGTATGACCCCTGTGAGTCAAAATCGTCCCTGGTTGAGAAGCACTGCTGTAAATCGGGAGAAACAAAGTAGAATTCCTTAACCTGGCTATAAATTAGAAATACCTGTGAGATACTTCTAAAAATAAGAATAAAATTGCAGACACCAAGCCTTACCATAATCTCTAATTTCTAGGGGTCTGGCATAATGGTTCACGAAAAACTGTAACAGGAGACATCTGCCCCCCATTAGTTGTGTCATGTTGGGAAATTACTTGCCTTCTCAGAGCCTCAAACCCCTTTTCTATGAATTGAGTGGACACAGCTAGACTGTATGGAAGACCTCTCCATAGCTAACAATCCATTCTGTGAAACCACATGATACCCATCGCTTTACTCCTTCCCAGATTTCCATCCTACACTGTACACAGTGGGTCAAATTCCCAAAGGAGAAAAGTTTGTACAACTCCAATCTTCATAGAACTATGAGACCATCTGGCCAAAGACAGATTCCTTGATAGAAATACAATCTATTCACCGCAGACACAAAGCTGGGGTGAAATCACTGCTGGAAAAAGGCTAGTTTCCACTTCACATCTGAGGGAGGTGAAAATTTAATCCCAAATTAGAAATGCAGCCATCCATTATGCAAAGTATCTGCTGCATCCCTGAGAAAAACAATCCCCCAAACTAGTATTACAATAAACTGTATTCACCGGAAATCTTTGACTTGAAGAGACACCAGGAATGTGCTCACGCTTTTGGATTCACGAAATACGTTCATGTCATTTACGTAATAGAATGCAAAAGAAAAAAGTGGACATTATCTACACTATAGACTTGCAGGCATTAGTTTGAAAATCCCAGATCCTATCCCCAACCTGACAAAATTCATTCCATGACAAAAAAGTACTTTAGAGAATCAAGCTGTCATTGCTCTATCTGTATATACTAGTTAGGTGCACAAGTAGAAAACTGCTGAGGGGTTTTACAAAGAGCTTTAAAAGAAGCCATGTTTCTTTGCTTATACCAATTTGTGTATAATCTGCATGTTACATCAGTTTACTGTCACTTTTACTTTATATGCCCACATGCAGAAATGGAATGAAAATGGTTACATTTGAAAGTGTCTGGAGTTGTTTAAGTAAAAAAGAGAATAACCATTCTGCCATTCTTCAAGTAGGAGGGGAAAAAAGAAACCCCGCAAGAACGTTGAATAGAAGGGAATCTGCAGGAGGTCCAGAGGAAAGGGGAGAGTTCCTGGATTATAATAACACCATGATACGGTCTTCTGCCCAGAAATTAATTGCATGTTATCAGTTAATTAAGAGATGATCAGATACCGCTAAATCAATTTACGAGAAACTGATCTCACAGGAAACAGACTTGTAGCTGTAATTTCAAATCCATTCCTTTAAATATGTACTACCAAGGACACTCTATCAAGACAGGTCTTATTCAATATTAAAGTGTGAAAGAAACTATTCCAACTTTCTTGGCAAGCACGGAATTACAGAAGAAGGGAATCAATTGATCTTCAGTGGCATGCAACCAGGCCATAAACAAGTATGAAAAATTGCTTTCTTCTAGCCCAGCTTCTCTAGTGATGTGTTAACTAGGTTCAAAAGAGGTGAGTGCTAAAAAATATTTGTGCCCAAGCCCAAAGGGGCATCAACTAAACGACCACTACCACCATCTGTTGGTGGTTGGTAGAGTTGCACTTTTACTCCGCCTCGCAGTTTCTTTGTTCCTTAATTGAAGTTTTACGTGTGGAGGAGCATCTTTATAATATCCTTAATAGTGTAGTACAGAAGTCCTTAACCATTTCTCCTAATATCTGTACCCCTTACGTATTTGGACACTGAATGTATTCCCTGTAGTGATCTGGAGGTAAAGCTGCCTCAAATTTCCTGATGTCTCATATTTTATCTTAAAATTTCATATGAATTTTACACTCAACACCAGAGAAGTCCACTCTCAGTTCTATATAAAAACACTCAAGATTATTTACAGTTCAACTTCTTACGTTTTATCACCACATATTCAGGTTAAATTGATGATTCATGTGGGTGTACCATATTTAGCCCCTGGTTTCATGTAACCCAGGAACTCTCATGAACTCTCATGAACTTTCATGAACTCTCCCCTTTCCTCTGGACCTCCTGCAGATTCCCTTCTATTCAACGTTCTTGGATACTTACAACCCCCAGAAACACTTTTACCCCAGTTTGAGAAAAAGCAGCACGAACTCAAGCTCAGCTCTGCCACAGCCTGCTGTGTGCCTGCACTGAGCCTCAGTTTCCTTACCTGTAACCTAAGGGTCTTGGACAGGATCTCTAAGGGTACTTCCACCTCGGCAACAATGACCATCAGATCCCCAGACATAAGCCTCACTCCTCTCCCTCTATTGGTGAGACATAGGCACACACTTTTATAACATGTGGGCACAGAAAAATGTAATAATATTGTTATTTTATAGCGTATATAACTAAGTCAATAAATACTATAAAGAGACATTTCCCATTTCATCTGTATTAATAAAAGCGTTTGTATTCAAGTTGGCAAAATAAAAGCCCCCTGCATTCTTCTCATTAGCAAAATGGGGAAATGCCTTATATGCGGGGTCACCTCATATTTATATACACACGAAGTCAGTAAGGCTAGATTTGGAGTTCAAGGCTGAGACAAAAGACGCTAAGACATAAGGGAAGATCCAAAATGTACAAAGAACTCTTAAAGCTCAACAGTAAGAAAATAACCCAATTAAAAATGAGCCAAAGGTCTTAAGAGACACCTCACCAAAAAATATATCCAGATGGCAAATAAGCACATGCGAAGATGCTCCACATCTTATGTCATCAGGGAAGTGCACATTAAAACAACGCAAGACCATTATACACCTATTAGTATAGTCAGAATCTGGAACACTGACAACACCCAATGCTGGCAAGGATGTGGAGCAACAGGAACTCTCACTCATTGCTGATAGGAATTTAAAAACTGGTACTATCACTCTGGAAGACAGTTTGGCGGTTTCTTACTCAACCAAACATACCCTTAGCATATGATCAAGCAACTGGGCTCCTTCGTATTTATCCAAAGGAATTAAAACATTAGGCTCCCACAAAATCCTGCACACGGATGTTTATGGCAGCTTTATTCATAATTGCCAAATCATGGATGCAACTGAGATGTCGTCTAGTAAGAAAATGGATAAACTGTGACACAATCAGACAATGGAATATTATTCATCACGAAAAAGAAATAAGCTATCCAGCCATGAAAAAACAGGGAGGAAGTTTAAATGTGTATTACTAGGAAAGAAGCCAATCTGAGAAGCTATATACTGTATGATTCCAACTCTGTGACATTCTGGAAAAGGCAAAACTAGGGACACAGTAAAAGACCAGTGGTTGCCAGGGGTTAAGGAAGTGGGACAGATGAACAGGCAGAGCACAGAGGATTTTTAGGGCAGTGAAAATACTCTACATGATACTGTAGTGATGGGTGGATACATGTCACTATACATTAGTTCACATCCATATAATGTACAACAACAAGGGTGAACCCTAATGTAAATTATGGACTGTGGGTAATTATGACTTGTCAATGTAAGTTCATCAGTTATAAGTTCATCTCCCACGCTGGTGGGGGATGGTGGGAATGGGGGAGGCTATACATGTGTAAGAGCAGAGGGTATATTACAGGAATTTTGTATCTTCCTCTCAATTTTGCTGTGAACCTAACACTGTTCTTAAAAAATAAAAGTCTTCATAAAAATATATATATATACACCTAAAGAAAAAAGATGTTAAGTAGCTTAGATTTCCCCACTTGGTGGCCTGTGGATTTTTCACATTCTGACAAGCCCAACAGTATAATGCACCAGCACAGAGAAGCCAATCACACACAGCCTGATCAGCTTGAGGTCTTCAGCTCAGATTCTTGAAAATACTGAAGAATGCAAGCCCTCAAATGTATTTTCAAGAACAAAAACCAGGCGTTTTATTTCGTCCCTATGATCACAGACAGTCCCAATCCCATGAGGTGCCTGTGAAACTCCACATATGGGAAGTATATTTTCAAGGAAAATGCCAAAGTGTCAGAGGCAGTGATCATAAGAATAACCCCTTTTTTCTCTCTTTTTTACTCACACAATTTAGCTTTCCCTCATTTCTACAGCAGCTATTTCCCAGATTTCATGTTCTCAGACAATTTTCAACACTACCTTTTCCCCCTAGAGTCACCACCAAAAAAAAAAAAAAAAAAACAATTCCAGTGTGCCCCTTCACCTTGGCACTATTCCCACTACAGCCCAGCTCCAGGTGTTCTGTGGTTTGAGGGCTGCCCACCATACAACCTGCTGTCTAATTCAAAATCTGGTACACTTCCCAGTCACATCAGTAGTCTACATTTGTACGACAGCGAAGGCTTCAAGCGATTAATCAGCTGCAAATCAAATATTAAAAATGAGGATTAATCTCATCACCGCAGCACGACAGATGCATTTAGTGTTAATAAATAAACTGCAAACTTCCTGCAGACACTGTAAAGTGCATCCCCAATTTGCTTTTGCGCTGGATTCCTAATAGAGAGGAGGGAGAGTGCCATTGATATTCTAAGGCTGCACTCCCCAAGGATGCAAGCAGCCAGCTCTGCTGTGTCTCACAAGATAAAAGATTCAGAAATTAGAGGGGGAGAATTCTGACCTGATGCTCTCTGATCTTCCTAACTAACCTTCAACCATACCATCAGTCTCAATCACATCATGTGGGCACTGAGATTCATGAGGCCAAATAAAAATAAGATTACGACATTCATTAACATGTGTGATGGAAGGGTAGATGAAAAGCTCCATATGTTTAGAGTTTTCGGTATAATTTAAAACAGCAACGTATCAGCCTTAAAAATGGAACCCCCATGGTCTCCAAACTTCAAGGATATTGGAAGATGCTTGCTTTGAATAAATCAGTTTGGAAAGCTGCAGTCATCAGTCTCAAAGTAATTTCTGCCTTAGCATAAATGGCTACTTAAACACAGGATATTTTTTTAAAGGTGCCAGAAAAATACTACTTGAAAAAGTTTATTAACAGTACATTATAGAACATGTACAAAGGTTACCTATTAGGGAACTTGTGAAAGACAGAAAGAGATAAACTCATACAAACTCATATAAAAGTGGAGCACAGTGAATTCAACGGTATATTAAAAACAAAAGCAAACCCACTGTGAGCCAAGTAGGGCTAGAGCCAAAAATTCAAGGGAAGTACAACAGAAAGATCTTTGCAGTAGTTCATTACAATGGTAGAGCCTCATACCCACATCTGACTTAGAAATTTCAACTGTATAACTGAGCTCAAAACAATAATAACAAAACCAAGAACAACTGTCTTTGATAAAAGATGGTTCTTTAACACAAGCCAACCAGTTCATGAGATTCATTCAAAGAAACAATGATCTAAAGTTAAAAAAAAAAAAAGAAACAATGATCTATTCCAATACTGGAGGGAAATTCAGCTCAACTGTTTTCACTAAGAAATACCAGAGCAGAAGGAGGGATGATTTGATGGATTTTCAAAAGCAAATATGGCAGTACAAAACTTCCTTGACTTGCAGTGGGATAATGTCCTGACTAATCCATTGTAAGTGTAAAATATCATTAAGTCTAAATGAACTCAGTACACCTAACCTACCAAACATCATAGCTTAGCCTTGCATACCTTAAATGTGCTCAGAACACTTACATTAGCTTATGGTTGGGCAAAATCATCTAGCACAAAGCCTGTTTTATAATGTAGTGTTGATATCCCATGTAACTTGTTGTCTACTATACTGAAAGTGAAAACAGAATGGTTGTCAGGGTGCAGAATGGTTATAACCGTACTGGTTGTTTACCTTCCTGACCTCATGGCTGACCGGGAGCTGCAGTTGCTGCCACTGCCCAGCGTCACAAGAGAGGATCACACTGTATGTCACTAGCCCAGGAAAAGATCAAAATTCAAAGTATAGTTTCTACTGAATACATTTCACTTTTGCCAAAAAATCATAAGCTGAACCATGATAAGTCAGGGACCTTCTATACAATCTTCACCTTTTTTGATGACTTTCAACGTAACACCCTCTATATATCAATAATTTAGAGGAGAAAAACCATATGGTTACCTGAGCATATAATGTAAAAAAAGCACTTGATAAAATTGAGCCCATATTCTGGACACACCTTTAGTAAAGCACAAGGATATTTGCAGCATTACATTCAATAGTAAATTTTGGAAACAACCGCAGTATACATCTATTTGAGAGCAGTTACAAAATTATGGTATATCTATGCAAAGAAATTGTGCATAATCGTTAAAAAGAAGAAAACATAGACACACAATAATGAGAGGAAAGATGCAAACTAAAGGGGAATGGAAACTATAATCACATTTTTATAAAAGTCATGACATGTACATATGTAAGTTTTTATATTTAAAGTAAAAAGCAGGAAAAGACATTAAACCATTAATACTGGTTAGCTCTTATGAAAGAAAGTGGAGCAGAGGCTTTCATTTTTTTACTTTATAAGTTTCTGAAATCTCAGATTTTTTTAAACGAACATATTTCTCTTATAATTAAAAAAATACATAAATCTGGAGAATAAGGGGGGAAAAACTTGAATTAAAAACCACAGAATTGGAACCATCCCAGAGAGGTCATCTGGAAAAACTATGTCCATCATCTCCATCAAAGAAGACACTCCTTTTTATGAAGACTCTAGGGAAGAAGACGGCAGAGTTCCTGGATAATCCAGTCAATGGTTATATAACCTGAACAGTGAAAAAAAATCCTTCCTTTTATCTACCCCCTTCTCCTCATTCTCAGCTCGGAGCCCAATCCTTTTGTTCTTTCCTCGGGAGCTATAGAAAACAGATGGTCACACCATCCTTTGAATTTGTCAATGAATCACACGAAACCAACAGTGTTTTTCTGGAGGGACAACATTGTGTTCGACAACACAGAATGACATATCCCAGTTTGCTGCTCACACAGAAACTTACCAGACTTCATTACTAATGAGCTATTCAAAGGAATTTCACCAGATGTATTTAATTTAATTCAACAAATATTAATTCTGTGTCTCCCATGCATTTGGTATTTTATTATGAGCTGTGGAGGGCCCTTTACAAATTTAAAACTTCATGGTGGAGAAAGAGATAAACAATTCAGGATAGTTTAAGATTAACTAGGAGAATGCATTCCATCATCATCATTAATACGATGATGATTATTATTATAGCATAAATAAGATCTTTAGAGTTGAGACTAGACTAAATAGGGTAAGGGGGGAACTTTTTATGACTTCTTAAAATTTTACTATTTTATTTTGTCTTCCTCCTTAAGTTTTTTGTTTTGTTTTGTTTTGATATTTACTATTTGCCAGAAAGGTCAGATAAGCTTTGGAAAGGAGAGCCAGACTGAAGGTCTGGCCAGGTCATACATCGAGATGGAGGCAGAAGTATAAGAAAGAGGCTTCCACGGCCATAAGCCGTCCAGTGGTGACAGCTGGGTGAAGTGTAGTGACCCAGACACATCAAAGAAGACTTGACCTGGCTTGATGACAGACTAGCAAGGCTTGGTAGTCTCATCAACAGCAACAGGGTATGTTCCAGTAACTGACACAAACAGGGAAGAAAAATGTTGGATTCAAGAAGAGTGCTTAAGGTAGTGGAAAAGAAAACATGTCAGTACGTGGAAACAGGAAGGCAGTTTAAAAAGCCAAACTTGGACCCAGACTTATCCTTTAGGAAAGAGAATCACCACTTTGTGTTGCCTCCGTATTTTCTACACCTTACGGCTTTCTGCAGTTGGCATGAAACTCTGTGGCAACTTCCCCCACTTAATCTTACTCTTTTGTGCCCACGTCAAAAGGTAAAACTCTTCATATACCAAGCGACCCATCTCTGCCTAATCCAAGTCCACAAAGAAATGAGCTCAAGAACAGACAACAGGGCATGGGCCACAGGTAAGCACAAAAATTCAACACTACTAATCATTGGTAGGCTGTGTTTCCATCCCCCCCCCCAAAAAAAAGCTACTAAGTGGTAGTATTTTTGCGTTTTCTTTAAGTATCCAACTTGCAGACCAAAAATTAAATAAAACTTCCTTGCTAACAAAATAAAAGGGAGCGTTACTTGAGATCAAGTAACAACATAATGGGATTAAGGTAGACGTACAGAAGACTTTCTGGTCCTAAGTGGAGGGAATGGATAATCGACACTTCTTCTTGTCTACTTGTATTTTTGGACTTTTCGAAGATTCAGGAAAGTGTAGTCGGATTTGATTGCAGGGACATTAACGCACAGCTTGCCTTCCTCAACACAGAAACCTCAGAGCCATCTTTTTTTCCCCTTGCTCATCAGCACTGTGCTTTTCACATTTTGTCAGCCTGTGTGCTAATGCTCTTCGAACAAGAAAACCGTCCATTGGTAGAACATCTCTCTCCTACTCCGAAACTCAACAGGGTTCTGAACATCTGCAAAATTCCACATACACTCATTCTCTGAATCTTGAGAATCTCTTACTCTTTTCAACGTATCCTTTTTTCTTCGAAGATAGTTGTTCTTTATCCTCATGGATACCTAAATGAATAATTAAGAGCCATCCAACCTTCCAACATAAATAATGGCCTCAATGGTGACAGAACTCTTTTTTATATCCATGTTCTACCTGCTCAGCTTTTCCTCCTCAATTATGTTGTTTAATTTCTCATCAGCTAAGCATATCTTTGGACTAACAAAGCAATTTTCCCCTAGGGTGTGTCATTTCTGCAGGGAAGGTTTTCCCTTTACCTGCCTACATCCTTTAGTTCAAAAACATGAATGTGCTAAATATTCAACTGTCTCAAATATTCTGCACTTGCATTGTGTTCGATACATGGATTACCCAGAGTGAGCCAGTGATTACTTCATCTTAGGACCATGCTTGTACAGGTATCCATGGTGATAAGAACTGTGACTGACATTTCCCTGGGGATTCTTGGGTAAGTCTTACCATTTCCTTAACAGCATTCCCACGGCCATAAGTATCCCCTGGACTAATCAGAACACCCATCAAAAAGAAGGGAGAACAAATCCAAACCACAGGACCATACAGAAGGCACTCCCTTCAGAGGGTCCTGCATGTTACCTGTATAGATGACTCAAGGCCCACAGCTGGGTAATGTTCCCACTCTTGGTCAGCAGTCCCCAAACCCCACTATCTTCCCACAAGGGTAGAAAGAATGTCACAAGAAACTTAACAATCAAGTGTTCAGGTTTACAGATTGTTTTCTACTTTTTGCATAAACTGGAATGATGTGGGGGCATGTTCACAAAAAAAGGTAGTCCTCTCAGGTCCGCATTCTCCTATGCCTTCTTGAGTTCAATGAGAAATATGTGAATTTTATAACTCAAATGTCAAATATTGCACACAGTCCTTAATTATGCTGGAACCAATAGTAACAAACACTTCCTAATGAAATTTTTAAGATATCAATTTTATTTCCATGCTAAAATGAAACTTTTTGAGATATATCAATTGCTAGTATCAGTACTTAGATGTTTAAAACATACCGCTAAAAATGCTATACCTAAAAAGAGTAGAGGCATTGATGTTACCCCTAATCTCGTGGAAAAGTATCACCATGTCACCCATTCCTTAGAGGCAGAAGAATGACCAGACCCCAGGGCTATTCATCAAGAGTGGAAGATAGGTATGGCTTTAAAAAAACCCCTCATATCTCCCACCTTCACTCTACCCTCCAGAAAGAAGAGGACTGCAATAGTTGGAGAGGGTAAAGGACATTTTAGTGGTCTCCAAGACTGGGTGGAGTTGCATTCTGCCAATCAGAAGTTTGAGTGCATGGGGTTGCAGAATCTTTCCCATCTCCCCAGTTGCCACAAGGCTCTTGGGCAGCAGCAGGGTTAAAGCGGCTATAGGACAGGGCATGCCCAGACGACACTGATTTTCTGTCATTCTTTCTTCTCTTGATGAAGCGAGATGAAGGTAGAAAAAACCTAGTCCTTTCTCCCTTGATCTCAAGATTTCTCCCTTCAAAATATGGGTAAGAAAGGTGGAAAGGCATCCTATAGGAAAAGCTCTTATATTTCATACTTTTTCCTTTGTACGCTTTCTATTCTTTCATGGAAAAAGGTAGAACAGCTCTGCAAGTATCTCCCTTGAACTCCCATGCCCTGTCCCAAACTCACCTCGGCCAAGCCACATCAGTGGACAGCAGCCTCGAGTAGCCTCCACCAAGCATTAAGGCACAGTGTTGTGCTGTCATTAATACCTTCCTTTTCATTTGTCTGTGATTTAAGAAAGCTAAGGCTACAGGGACCATGTAATTTACCATCCAAACAGGGACACTCTTGAGAGTGAAAGGGAGTACTTTTAATAACTATACTGGGACGACCAGGGATATATAGTACTAGAATTGTCACAGGCAAACCAGTAAAGTATGGTATGAGTTTTTCTCATAAAGGAGTAGAACGACTAGATATTCAAGTTTGAGCTTTGGAAAGGATAAAGGATGAAGGATTGATTTTGGCCTATGTTAGTTTTTAAGCCACTCTGGCTCACTGACAAGGCTCAGGAAAGGTGTTCCCCACAAGTCCATATGTCCAGACGTGCTTAATCAAGATCTGCAGGGGGGCTTGGGGACAAAGCATCTAGGTGCTTGCACTCGGATTCATCTTCTGTGCACAAGTGTCTTAGGAACTTTGAGAAGAGAGCTTACGTACTCCTTGGCTTAGTGGCTAAAGCACGATCACAGACACTTGAGAGCATCCATTCCATTATTTACGGACTAAGAATAATTCTAAATCATCTCTCCCTGAATGTATTCCTTCTCTCTTCCAAAGATCTGGGTCTTACTCACAGACCATAGTCTAAAAACATCTGCCCCAAACAAGCTATTCCCCCAGACTCCCTGCAAAGTAACAAAGGACCTATATGATTCTCAAAGATAAAAATCATTATTTCATCCTGCCATTATTTTTGAATGTGAGTTACATCATTTTCACTCTGAATGAACAACCCAAACATTTTTCAGAAAAAGGTTCTTCTTATGTTTATAAATCTAACTGGGACAGACATTACAATTTACACTATCATTTTGCTGTCACATTGTTTGGAAACATTTTCCAAAAAAGATAACTCCAAAAAACTTTGTTTCAATAAACACTGGCAGATCCTGTGCACTTAATTTATGCTCAAGTTCACACTGATATCCCAGTGCAAAGTCCTCTTGCTTTTGAACAGAACACTGTTAGATAGTCAGCAGGTAATTTCCACTCTTCATCCCCATTCCCAATCATGTAGATAAACCGGAACAAAATCAAAAGAAGTTAAAAATTAGATACCAAAGTGAGCAGATGATGTTTTAAAAAAAGGCAGAATACGTCCATGGCAAGGTGTTGAAGAGTTTGGTGGGTTTAGGTGGACATAAATAAAATCATTCACATCCACAATTTTAACTGTGAAAAGTGAGGAGAAAGAAAAGACAGGATTCCCAGGGAAAGGGAAATGCTCCCTTTATAAAACAAAATAATCTCTGGAGAGAAAACTGGAAAATGAGACCAGGGTTAAAAATGAACATCAGGAACAGGCATGCAAAACCAGAAAAGAGGACCCATTCGCAACAAGCAGTCCAGCCCTGGGAAAGCTACAACAATCCTGACAAAGAATAAAGCGGAGGGAATCACTCTACCCAATATTAAGGTTGGTTATAGAACTACAATAATCAAGACAGAGGGAGAGACACATAAATCAATGGAACATAATCTAGAACCCAGAAATAGACCTACACAAAAACGCCTAACTGATTGACAAAGGTACAAAAAAGCATTCAGTAGAGGAAGGATTAATCTTTTCAACAAATGGTGCTAGAACTAGTGGATATCCATGGGCAAAAAAAATGAATATTGACCTAAACTTCACACCTCACACAAAAATTTATTCAGGATGGATCATGGACTTAAATGTAAAATGTAAAACTTTTACGCTTCTAGGGGAAAAAAATGAAAAATCCTTAGGATCTAGAGCTAGTATTATTACCAAAGGCATGATCCATAAAAGGAAAGACTGATCATTTGAACCTTATCAAAATTAAAAACTTTTGCTCTATGAAAGCCCATGTGAAGAAAAAGAAAAAGACAACCTACTGACTGGGAGAAAATATTTCATATCACATATGTGACCAAGGACTAGTATCTAGAACATATAAAGAACTCTCAAACCTCAACATTAAAAGAAAAAAAAGTCCAATTAAACAATGAGCAAAAGACCTGAACAGACGTCTGGCTGAAGATCTGCAGATGGCAAGTGCATGAAAAGATGCTCAACATTATTAGGCATTCGGGAAATGCAAATTTAAACTACAATGACATCATTTCACACCTATCAGAATGGATAAAATGAGAACAGTGACAACACCATATGCTGGTGAGGATGGGAAAAAACCTGAATTACACTCATATACTGCTGGTAAGAATGGAACATGGTACAACCACTCTGGAAAATGGTTTGTCAGTTTCTTATAAAACTAAACATTCAACCAGCAATTGCACTCTTGTGCGTTTATCCTAGGAAAAAACTGAAAATTTTTATTCAAAACAAGCAACCAAACAAAAAACCTGTACATGATTGTTCACAGCAGCTCTACTTATCAGAGCTGAAAACAGGATCTAGCCAAAGTGTCTTTCAACAGGTGAGTGGTTAAGCAAACTGTGATATACGCAGAATATATGTGTGTGTATGTATATACATCTAAACATATATATGTAATGATATACTGATATACAGTGATGTACACATATATATGGGGGGGGGGGTGAGTGTGTGTATCATGATATACTACTCCACAATTAAAAAGCAGTATTACTGATACTACTGATATTCGCAACAATGTGGATGAATCTCCAGAGAATTAGGCTGGGTGAAAATAGTCCACCCCAAAAAGGTTAATATGTATTACTGCATTAACATAAAATTTTGAAGTGACAACATTTTAGAAATTGAAGTCAGAGGAGTGGTTATTAGGGGTTAGAAGTGGAAGCAGGAGGGAGATGGGTATGGCTGTAAAAGGCAACAGGAGCACCAGTTGTGATGTCAAAACTGTTCCTATATGACTGTGGAGGTGGACACACAAACCTACGCAGGTGATCGAACTTTATAAAACTAAGTACATACAGCCACACAAATGAGTACAAGCACAATAGGAGAAACCTGAACAAGACTGGTAGATTATATCAACGTCAATATCTGGGATGCAATATTATACTAGAGGTTTTTTGTTTGTTTGTTGTTTACTTACTGCTACTGGCTTAATATAAAGGGATACAACTCAGGAACAGCCAAATGGAAGAGATGTTGTGTGAGTGTGTGTGCGTGTGTGTGGCTTCCATGCCCTCTCCAGGTGTGTCACCCTGTCAGCACCCGGTTGTGTTCACTAACCCAGAAACTCCCCAGATCATGTGGTTCGAGAGTTTTCATAGAGCTAATCTCTAGCCACTCCTTTCTCCCTGAAGGTCAGTGGCAGGGGCTGAAATTTCCAACCCTCTAATCACTTGATCTTTCTTTCTTTCTCTTTTCTTAATTGAAGTATAGTTTGATTTACAATATTGTGTTAGTTTGTGCTGTACAGCAAAGTGATTCAGTTATACATATCTATGTGTGTGTGTATATGTATCTACATTCTTTTTTACATTCTTTTCCATTGTGGTTTATCCCAGGATATTGAATATAGTTCCCTGTGCTATACAACAGGACCTTGTTGTTTATCCATTCCATATATAATAGTCTGCATCTGCTAAGCCAAACTCCCACTCCATCCCTCCCCCACCTCCCCTTTCCTTAGCAACCGCAGCTCTGTGCTCTATGTCTGTGAGTCTGTTTCTATACTAGCGTTTTGCAACATGTTACCATTGGAGGAAAGGGAGCCAAGTGTCCAAGGGCTGTCGTGAAACTGCATGTGAATTTACGATTACCTCAAAATTTTCTATGAATAAAAAATAAGTGCTAAAAAGTGAAGCATTATTAACATGTTTACTTCAGAAGACTAAATAAAAATAACTAGCCTACAGAATTAGTGGAACTATACTAATTTTGTTAAGATGTAAGCATGTCCCTGTGTATTCCCGCATTAAAAAAAAAAAAAAAGATTAGTAGGAAATACTTGTCAGTGGTTGTCATTTCTGGGTGGTGAGATTATGCATACTGTTATTTGCTTTTTAATTTTTTCTCAAATTTTAATTTATTTTTTCAAATAGTCAAATGAATACATTGTTCTTATACTCCAATGGCATTAAAAATGCTTGATAGCAAATGGAGAAAAAAAAATCATCCTTATTTTATGTACTTCTTATCCAGCACAATATCAGAGAAGGCACCTTGCCTGAGGGTTAAGATTTTTTAAGCTAAGGGCCTATCTGAGGCAGTAACGTTGAATTCAGAAGTGGTGGTCCCTTGAATATAAATATCTCTTGTGATACAACTAATAAAACCTATTCTACGTATTCCTATTTTCATTCAGTCAATCCCATCTTTGCTATTTTAGAAATAAGGCTTTCAGCAGAACTGAATGGTGCAAAGGTAGAACTTCAGAGGATTATGTCACCCTGAATAACTGTACTTTCCTTTCTAGTGTCCGGAGAAAGTCAATGTTCTCTGACACTGGAAATACAGGGCCACTGCGAGAGGTGAAACGAAGCTAGAAAAACAATTCAGTCTGTGGTTACCAGGAAGTTACACTTCCTTATTTCCACCCCCCCCTCAAATTATCTCCATTTGCTTCAGATTCTTCACAGGCCTGCATTTAACACCCTCTCACAACACACTGCAAAACAAATCTGTCAGCAGCAAATACGGCCATAGCAACTTTCCCCCAATTACCAGGGTAACAAAGTGAACAGCAGAGAAAACACCTCCAAAAAGAATGTGCCCCTCAGCTGTCATGTGCTGTGCAAGGACTGTATTTTCTGTGTTTTCCATGGGCCCTGGCTTATGGGACAATTTGCCTAAATAAATTATGTATACGTAGTGACATCACACCTGTGAATGTCCCTGTGGTCTATTCCCATTTATTGGTCTTCGGGTTCAGAAGTCCTCAACAGATGGTACCTCCTCCTAGAGGGCATCCTGGAAATCTGTGCGGTGTTTTCTGAATACAGAGGGAATGGGAGCTGCCACAGCAATTGAGAAATGACACTGGGATTTGGTGGGCAGGGCGTCTCACAGAATTGTGCAGGGCTCAGGACTACCCTAGTGGGCAGGAAACAAAATGCCAAGCGCCCGAGCCTAGAACCTTCCTTCAGTTCACATAAACGCAAAGTTTTTTTCGTTTGTTTTTTTACAGTTTTAATATACACTGCATGCAAAATTGTGTAAAATGAGAGGAAAATGCTATTCTACTCTGTCGGGAACTTTACCAAGGATTGTTTATTATTTCAAAAATGGCATCACCAAAGGCAATGGTAGCCCATTCAATGCATCTGTAGCAGTGGGTTTTAGAGCTGAAGCATTCATAGGGATTACAGGTATAAGCGCCAAGCCTCTGATACCTCATTATGTCCTCCAAAGCCCTGCCATCCAAAGTGGGGCTCAAGACCAGTGGTACCGGCATTGCTTGGCAGTTTGTTCGAAATGCAGAACCTCAGGCCCCACCCCAGAGCTGCTGAATCAGAATCTGCATTTTAACAAGATTCTCAAGAGAAGCATTGCTCTAGTAAACTTGTGCCGAAGCATCAATTACCTACTGCAATACGCATCATTTGTTATCCATTACTTTCCTTTTATTTTCTATGGTTAGTTAGATCTCTATATGATTTTTAAGAATTAGGTATATTAGAGTTGAATTAGGAGTCTGGGATTAACAGATACACACTACTATATATAAAATAGATAGGGCTTCCCTGGTGGCGCAGTGGTTGAGAATCTGCCTGCCAATGCAGGGGACACGGGTTCGAGCCCTGGTCTGGGAGGATCCCACATGCCGCGGAGCAACTAGGCCCGTGAGCCACAACTACTGAGCCTGCGCGTCTGGAGCCTGTGCTCCTCAACAGGAGAGGCCGCGATAGTGAGAGGCCCGCGCACCGCGATGAAGAGTGGCCCCCGCTTGCCGCAACTAGAGAAAGCCCTCACACAGAAACGAAGACCCAACACAGCCATAAATAAATAAATAAATATTTTTTTAAAAAGGATAGATAAACAACAAGGATCTACTGTATAGCACAGGGAACTATATTCAATATCTTGTAATAACCTATAATGGAAGAAAATCTGAAAAAGAATAGATACATATGTATAACTGAAAAATTTTGCTATCTACCTGAAACTAACACAACATTGTAAACTCACTATACATCAATAAAAAAATAATAAAAGAGAAAAAAACAATTAGGTATATTAAAGAATATATTACCTACTAATTTCATTTTTACATAATAAAGGAAATACTAAAAATATTTATTATAAAACAGGAAGTTTCGGAGTTGAGAACTACTGACTAAGAAACTATTTACCCACTGCCAGCTCTGTTTGTAGTTTTATTTTTCTACATTATCCCCAGCGCTGGGAAAACAGTTGAACTTCAGCTGACTACAACAGAAACAAATGTGAATTTTCCTCGATTATGATTTTGGGGCCCCAAATTGTCCTCGTTGAGGCAATGTGATATTATGTCACTAAAATGTGGCATGAACACAATTTGCCACTCACAAATGGAAATATTTAGAAACACATAATCTCTCTGAGACCCAGACACCAGTGAATTTAAGAGAAAACAAATACTCCATAAACACTTTTCTTGAATAGTCTTATTCCTTGATAAAGCATCCCACCTCCTGCTTCTCATGAGGAAATATGCCTACACTTTTACCAGAGAAAGTTTTATTATGAACTAAAGTTACAGCTAAGATTGGATTTTCCCAGGATACAATCAAATGGACCTGAGTTCCATGTTCCCAACTGCCAAACTGTCCCACTGGCAAGTCAAATGCATTTCACTTTCAAATTCACACTCAGCATCTTCTCTCCTAAATCTATGCTCCCTTATTTCAGTTAATGACCCCTCACACAAAAAAAACAAACAAAATCATCCCAATCTCCTAATTCTACAACAGTGAAAAAAGTCACTGACAATTAACTATGTGGCAGAGGCCATAGTGACATCAAGACGGAAAAGACATAGTACCCAAGGTGGAGAAGCTCACAGACAGGAAATCCTCACAGTCTACTCACATCATCTGGGATATTTAAAGTCATCCTTGAATCCTCCCTTGCACTTTGCTTCCCACACAGAACCAACTGTCAGGACGTGTTGGTTTTATTACTGTGACATCTCTTCTATTTATGTATTCCATCACACCTAGTTATCTAACAAACTTAATTAGCTGCAGCTTAACTAACTAGAAGCTCGACTAAGTGAAATCTTTTTCATTGGATTTACAGCAAAAGAGATATTCACAAGCCTGAAGACAGGGGAATGGGATACCTGTTATTTTCACCGGCCAGACATACTTTTCTGCTTTTTTGGGCCAAAGTACCTCCATTTTCTCCTAGGGGTCCATATCCCATGTCCCTTCCCTGGCTCAGTGCACGGACTTACCATGGGGTGGCCCCCACCCCTTGGCGTAAAAGAGGGCACATGATCCAGCTTTGCCTGCACAGGTCTAGGAGGGGGTGGAAGGCAGGGAGTCACAGGACCCAAACCAGGCCAATGAGATTTCTTTTTTCCATTCCTTTTTTTTTTTTTTAATTGGAGTATAATTGCTTTACAATGTTGTGTTAGTTTCTGCTGTACAATGAAGTGAATCAGCTATATGTATATCTAGATCCCCTCCCCCTGGGACCTCCCTCTCTCCCACCCACCCCCACCCCATCCATCTAGGTGGTCACAGAGCACCAAGCTGAGCTTCCTGCGCTTTACAGCATCTTCCCACTAGCTACCTATTTTACGCATGGTAGTGTATATACGTCAATCTAATCTCCCAATTCGTCCCGCCCTCCCCTTCCCCGCCTGTGTCCACGTGTCCGTTCTCTACATCTACATCTCTATTCCTGCCCTGCAAATAGGTTCATCTGTACCATTTTTCTACATTCCACATATATGTGTTAATATATGACATTTGTTTTTCTCTTTCTGGCTTACTTCACCCTGTGTTGAAAGAAAGGCAAAGAAAAATTCAATTTCTACTGCAAATGCTAAGTGAGCAGACCTACTGGAGTCCATTTCCTTAGACAGGCGAAGATCTTCCTTGAGATCAAGTGACTATGGAAGGAGAGAAAATCCAGCAGGCAGAGCAGGGCTGAATCCCAATGACACATTCCTTTCTCAGTTAATAAATCCCTCTGCAGCCACTTTCACACGATTTTTTGCTAAAGCCAGTTGGAGTTGGTTTTCTGACACTTGTAACAAAAAACACAGAAACTTTAAGGGCTTTTTTTAAATTGCTGAATTTTCTTTAAAAACTTACACTCAGATCTATAGAATTTTAACCACTGTAATGGTCTGCATTAAAAATTGATATTTGGAATGATGCCGGTGAAATACCAACATATAATACTGATACCTGAATGGTAAAAGACGAAATTCTGATAAATATCTCCAAACCAACAAAATGTGTGAACTAATTTTAGACTGTTGAGAGGCACCACCCTCAAAGCGAGTTTCTCAGGACACCAGTCCCTTAAGAAAAAAAGAGTGTGGGGATAAATGTGTGTGAGTCTACACACTGTACTCCCCACTTGGAGAGTCACAATGGACACTAGCAACGTCAAGGGCTCTGTGAACTTCTGCACGTCAGAAACCTGCTTCCCAGTGCTCTTCGACCACATAACCTTCTTTTATTACGATGACTTTTATTTACTTATTTTTAGCAACATTCAGTAACATTTCATTAGGGAAAACACTGCACTCAAGAACCCACCAGCTCCATCTCAAGTCTTGTCCCTTGTCTCTTTCTTCCCAGTTTGCTGCTATACTGATAAAAATGGTAAGAACCTTGATTTTTCGACAGAATTTGAATCCCACCATCACAGCCTATCACATGATAATATACTTCCAGAAATTATACGGTCAGCACTGTGCTACATTTTTCAATTTTGTATTTGAGACTGCTGTGGCTACTTGCGCTTACATATGAGCAAAAAGAAAAAGGTATGCATAAAGGGGCTGCAATCATCCCAGAAAATAGCTGCTTCAACCAATTCCAACCTAATTAGATTCTCATAGAAGCTAAAACCCTGCTTTCTACAACCAAATAGCGATTTGATTTAACAATCAAAGTCAACGTGCTGAGACTTCCCTGGTGGCGCAGGGGTTAAGAATCCGCCTGCCAACGCAGGGGACATGGGTTCGAGCCCTGGTCCAGGAAGATCGCACATGCCACGGAGCAAATAAGCCCGTGTGCCACAACTACTGAGCCCATGTGCCACAACTACTGAAGCCCAAGCGCCTATATCCTGTGTTCCACAACAAGAGAAGCCACTGCAATGAGAAGCCCATACACCGCAACAAAGAGTAGCCCCCGCTCACCACAACTAGAGAAAGCCCACACATAGCAACAAAGACCCAACACAGCCAAAAATATAATTAATTAATTAATTAATTTTAAAAAGTCAACATGCTGCATGTCAGAACAGAGTAAACTTCAGGTTGTAACTAATCACTCCAGAATTGAAATTTAAATACTACTTTGAGCTGAGTCAAGTAGACAAGTACAGGCACATGAGATTTTTCATTTAATGTGATTTGGACATTCCTAGATCAGATGTACTCACTTTGGAACAGTGAAAATTAGAATTCGAAGAATAAGCTCAATGTTAGAACATGTGATACAAAGGCATGTTTTTAATGTTTCAATGGTCAATAAAGTATGTTTCATTCATTCAAACTTGCGTGCATATTCATTCATTTAATAGTTATTTATTGATGGTCAACTCTGGGTTAAGTGCTAGATGCTAGATGATGGAGAAAGCCTGGTGAGCGAAATACACTTCCTCCCTTCCCTCTTGTTATTGGCTGAATTGTGGCCCCACCTCCATGCCGGCCAAATTCATTTAAGTCCTAACCCCCAGTATCTCAGAATGTGACTGTATTTGGAGACAGGGTCTTTAAAGAGGTGATTAAGTTAACATGAGGTCATCACAGTGGCCCTAATCCAATATGATGGGTATCCTTATAAGAGGAAATTAGAACACAGACATGCACAGAGGCAAGACCATGTGAAAACACAGAAGGAAGATGGCCATCTATAAGGCAAGGAAGGAAGCCTCAGAAGAAACCAACCCGGCTTGAAACCAACCTCTAGCCTCCAGAATTGTGAGAAGATAACCTTCCATTGCTTAAGCCACCTAGTCTGATACTTGGTGATGATAGTCCTAGCAAACCAATACGCTCATAAAGTTTAAACTGTATTTGAAGAGAGAGACCTTGATCAAATAATCACGCGAATAAACCCAGACCTGTAGCTCTGAATGGGAGCATGGAGATCCAACAAGAGGTGCTGTGACAGAGGAGAGTGACCTGGAGAGGAAACCGAGGTGGTCTTCCCTGGGGAAGTGACACCTGAGCTGAGATGGGTAGGAGAGGAGTTAACAGGTGAGAAGAGAGGAGATGTACATTCCAGGAAGGGGATCCAGTATGTGCAAAGGTCCTGTGGAGAGGAACATGAGGGACCAAAGGTAAGCAGTGTGGCCAGGGAACAGAAAGCAAGGAGAGGTGGGAGGGGATACATGGCTGGCAAGGTAACCAGAGGCCAAGACGTAGGGTACAAGACAAGGAAGGCCTTATTATTAAGATTATATTCCAAGGGTCTGAGAATTTGGATAGTTAAAAATTACATTCCTATCTTTACTAGCCTTTAATTAAAATTCAGCCTTTCCCTCTATTATGAATGTAGGCAACAAATCGTGATGGTATCATAGCAATATCTGCCACTTTTTCACCAATAGAAATTAGAAGTATTTTCCTATCTTGTTAGGGTTTTTGCAGACACCATGAAATTCATATGTGTTCATCACTACTTAAAGATTATGGCATTATTGTGTCTGGCTCTGGATCTTGCAAGTTAATGCATTTAAAGAAGCTCATATATTACTTCTATGATCCATATACTCCAAGTTTTAAAATATTTTGCTAACTATATTTAAAGGTAATTGTTTCCTCTGTAATATTATGTTACTTTATGCAGTTAAAAATAGTATGCTGAGATAGTTTCCATAGGCTTTACCAGAGCGCCAGAAGGGTCCAGGCACAAAAAGTTTAGGAACCCTTAAGAGCCTTGTTTTGTCTCTCTTCTAAGGTTAACGGCTAGCTGCATCACTTGGGCAAGTTTGTTAACATCTCTGAGACTTGGTTCCCTCATCTGTAAAATGGGGATTTAGAAGACTCTCTTTCCAGTACAAAGGATCCAATGAGTTAATACACAGAAAATGCTCAGAATGGACGTAGTAAGGCTTAGTAAACAGTAGATATTGTTTTTATCATTAATGAGAATCCACTGTGGTGTTTTGAGGGAGTGACATGGTGGTCAGGCTTAGACTTTGAAAGATCATTCCGGCTCTGATGTGGAGAATGCCTGAAGGAGGACAGAGAGTGGCCAAAACAGGAGACTGCCACAGCAGTGCTGCATTTGAAGAATTCTCTAATCTAAAGTGAAACTTTTCAGTAGGGGAAACCATTCTTCAAATCAGACCTTAAGGAGAAGCCAGATACATAAACCAGAGAAAGGCAGAACCACCCTGACTGAAGTTGGGTGTGGGAACCCAGAGTCACATCAGCTCAGCATTTCTCTCTTCTCCCAGAAAATCCATTCCAACACACTTAAAAGAAACTCCCAAATCTACAAAGGCCATCATTTGCAAAGTGTTCAGAGTTATCTTCTGCTACAACAATTCTGAAACTGCCAAAACTGTTAAAAAAAAAAAAAAAAAATCAGGTCCTTATAAAATGCAGGCTCATCTATTTCTCAACTTGCCTGCATGTTAAATTTCACTTAGGATCCATTCATTTATTCAAAAGCATTTGTTGAGTGTTCGCTCTGTGCCAGGTACTTTTTTAGACACTGGGGATACAGCTGCACTTATAGTATTAGTGAAAAATCTAGGGTGCGGGGCGGGGGGGGACAGAATATAAACACAATAAAATAAGAAAACATATATCTAGATGATCATGGTATAGATTAACATCTATGCGGCCACCACACTGTAACTGGCGACAAGTTGTTCACTGCTGTAGGCCCAGGGTGCAAAAGGGCATTTGGTAAAATTGGTACTAGAAGTTGAAGAGAGGGATGGAGGGATGGATGGATGGATGGATGGATGGATGGATGGATGGATGGACAAACGGACGGACAGACAGGTGTATGGAAGGAAGAATAGGTGGATGGGTGGGCAGATGGACTGTTGGACAGATGGAAGGATGGAAAGAATGGAAAAAGGAAGAATGGGGAAGGCAGGAAGGAACATTGTAAGGGAAACTAGATATTGAAGGAAAAGTAGAACACATAGAAAATGAAGTATATTATTTGAGAAGAGGAATAAAAGCCTTTAGTAGCCTTAACCTACAAAGTTGTATTTAATTCATATAACCCTACGAGATGTTAGTTTCATTAACATTATCATCATATCATCATCCCCACCAGCCCCATTTTGTAGTTATGGGGGCTGAGACGCTAAAACATTGAGAGACTTTCCTAAGAGGGTCCCAACACACCTGGAACATAAAAAGTAGCACACAAATTGGCCGTGTTTCCAAGAAAGCCAAGTGAGACTCTGAAGATGCTAAAAATTAGAAGAAATGGAAGGAATGCCCACAATCGTAATTTCCTGGAGGATCTTTATTGACTTATTTGAAATGTCTACTCCCCTATCCCCAAAGGGGAGTCAAGGTGAGTCTCCGTGGATGGCCCAAAGAAGGCCTGATTCAAGAGGTCCAGCAGATATTGTGCTTTGATAGGATGCCCACACTCAGAGCATTTATAGGAGGGAAAAAGCGTGTTCAAAAAATTTTAAACTGACTTTTTTTTTTATCAGCAGAAAAACAATAAAGATGAAAACGAGTGCTGTGAAATGGAGCCAGATAACTAAACACAACACACATTGAGAATCGGACTTCCTATACTCTGTAATATATTCAAGCTATGTTTGTTTGTTTTTTTAAAAGTTAAATCTAAACAATAGCAACAGCAGTTATTTCCTTTCCAGAAACACTTCATGTGTGTCAGGCATGGCACTAAGCTGTGTGTCCTTGAGCAGCTCACCTAACTTTCCATGCCATCGGTTCCTCAACATGAACATGGGGACAGCAGTGTTGACCTCATCAGCTATTGTGAGGATTAACTGAAATGGTGAATGTAAAGTGCTTTGGGACATGCCTGGTGGGTATTAAGTGCTCAAAATGTGAACTGTTCTCATCACCACCACCCTGGGTTCTTCCTCACAGAAACCCAATAAGGTGGAGCCAATCAAGTCCATTTTACAGATGAGTAAACCAAAGCATGGTGAGCCATCCTCAAGGTTGGAGGGCAAAAAGGACTCGCTGGAAAGTCCCTTAATCAAGACAGATGCTAGGGACTTCCCTGGTGGTCCAGTGGCTAACACTCCACGCTCCCAACACAGAGGGCCTGGGTTCAATCCCTGGTCAGGGAACTAGATCACACATGCCGCAACTAAGCGTTTGCACGCCACAACTAAAGATTCCGAATACAGCAATGAAGATGACGCATGCCACAACTAAGAGTTCACATGCCGCAACTAAAGATCCCGTATGCCACAACTAAGACCAGACACAGCCAAATGAATGAATAAATACTAAAAAGAAAAAAGAAAGAAAGAAAGAAAAAGAAGACAGATGCTGACAACACTGACAGCTGATTCTGGCTGAGCCTCTGCTCTTGACCAACCACACGTGGAAACTCTCACACAGCAAAGAGCAGCTGCCCCGATACTTCTCGCTAACTCACACTCCTGTGACTAAGCCCTCAGCTGCACTTCTCAAAGCAAGGACATCCAATGGGCAATAAAACAAATGTATGCCAAAAAAGCAGAAATCTAGTATACAACCAAAGACTTCCATGACACAATACTGCAATTACTACTCACTACTCTGGCTGATGCCTCTCTGAACAGATGAAACAATTGGTTTCCTTTCTGTTTTATTTTTCCTGTTGAATGATTTTTTTCTATGTGTATATTTTAGCAAACACTATATCAGGGTGCAAGATGAGAAATTTCTTTTGTATATAAGGTTGCTTGTGCTCAAGGGAAAACTTAGTAAATGAAATGGGCATTTATTACAAAAAAATAATTCTGGAGAGAAAGAAGGAAGGAAGAAAGTCCCCAAACTAATAAGCTTATTAGTACCTGAATGCCATGTGAAATCCATCCTGATATATTCCCCCACACAATCCTCCTCAACAAAGGTAATGGCAAAGTGAAAAAAGGAGGATAAGAAATAAATGAACTAGAGAAAGGAAGACAAAATGGAAATGAGTGCAGGAGAAGAGAGATATTTTGGGTGGGAGAGTATTAAAGGGAAAGCCCAAAAATGACTCAGGCATCACCCCCATCAAAGGATTCAGAGACTTGCCAATCATGTCACAGGCAGAGCACTGCAGAGCTCACAGTCTGCATGGACCAGAGGGATATGTGTGAACTAAGAGAAAACAGGATCTGTGCCCTAGACACACTCCCTTTCAGTCCGTCTTGCCATGGGACCCTGTACCTGCTGCTCCTCTACTTCCCCTATTATGTACATTGCCTCATTTTTCAGGTCTCAGTCATGTCGTTTTTCTTCAAAGTTCTTATGATCTCAAATTATCATGTCCATTTGCTTATGGACTTCTTTTTATTGCCTGCCTCACAATGTTCAGTATACAGTGTTGATGCATGAATACCGCTGGGGGCAGATGCCCAGACCTCTTCTAAGGATAGAAGCCATTGGAAAGCCATTGGACATATGAACTGTTGGGACAGAGAGAAAGAGATTTGTTGTGCTGCAACAAGTACGCCGGTGTTTTACTCACCCTTTACTCATCCTACATCACCTACGATGCTTTCCTGGGTTTCCACTCTCCACAAGCAGCCAGACTGCTCTTCCTTCTCAAGGTGAGGCAGATTCTGTTACTGCACTTCTCAAAACCCTGCAGGGACACCCCTTCTCACTCAGAATAAAATCCAATGGCCATTCAACATCCACCTCCCTCTCATCCAGTGGGTACCAACTGCTGTTCTGCAAATACAACAAGGACACTCCTGACTCCCAGTCCTGGAAGCATCTTCCTCCATCAGAAACACCCTCCTCCCCCAAACACCCCCAGGCACAGACCTCCTACTTCCTTCCTGCAGGTTCAGCCCTCACTTTACCTGAGGGGCCCACCTGGCTCACTCCATGTAAAATCGCTCTCCCTCACCATCGCTTTCTGTAATCCCATCCAGCTTTATTCTGCTTCAGGACATTTCCTACTTGACATGATTTATGTATTGTCTGTTTCCTCCCATCCACCCCTTCCCATGCCCCACCTAATACCTAAACCCCATTAGAAAAGGAATTCCATCCTCTTTATTCCGGGAGTATCCAGAACACTTAGAACAATATGTGGTACATAAGGAGTCCCCAATAAATACGTGTTGAATGAATGAATAAATAAATTCCCACTGAGAATTAAACATGGGGACTTCCCTGGTGGTCCAGTGGGTAAGACTCTGTGCTCCCAGTGCAGGGGGCCCGGGTTTGAACCCCGGTCAGGGAACTAGATCCTGCATGCATGCCACAACTAAGAAGTCGGCATGCCGCAACTAAAAGATCCTGCATGCCGTCATGAAGATCCCGTGTGCCGCAACTAAGACCTGCCGCAGGCAAAATAAATAAATATTTTTTAAAAAAATGATTAAAGCCTATTTTCATCTAAAGAACAGTTTATCCACCCATGGAAACATATCTATATATTAGGGAACCACTGACTGAAACTGCCCGCCTTGGCCAGGCACAATAGTAACTGCTTGCATGAGCTGCCTCACAACAGGAGGTCCCAACAAGGAACATGGTGCTGCCGCCAACAGCTAACTGGGAGAATTGGGAGGGGCCCAAAGGAGAGAGGAGACGCCAGCCCATAGTATATCCTACCGACCTCCCAGAATCCTTCGCACTGCAATCCATCTTGGCTGAGATGTGCGCGTCACCAGCAAGGACCTGAATCAGACCAAATATGGGCCAAGCAAGGTGAATGGCCAGAGACACCCCAGAAACTAACCCCATTCCTGTGACTGCGAGCCACCTGGCAGAGCAGTTCTCCAGGGTCCACTTGCCCTGCTGCTCTCCACCCAGGTGCCCCTTCCCAATAAAGTCTCTTGCTTTGTCAGTATGTGTGTCTCCTCGGACAATTCATTTCTGAGTGTTAGACAAGAGCTCGGGCCCTGGAAGGGGTCCCCCTGCTTGCAACATATATGAGCTTCATATCTTGCTACCCTCCTACCAAATACCATAAACCCAATTTCCCAATTTGAAACAATTATAGTGAAAAGCCAAATAGAAATACACATTTGGATTCTCAGCAAAAAGCAATGTACCCCACCCTGAAACACATGTAATAAAGAAACAAGATGGGGAAAAGTTCTCCTGCATAACCCCTTATAGATTTTCCCGGAAGCAGTGGTTCTCAAACTATGGTCCCTGGACTCAGCATCAGATGCCCTCCCCCAAGCTAGAAACTCAAAGTCTTGGGCCCTACCCTAGATCTCTTGAATCAAAAACTCTGAAAGTGGAAGCCCAGAAATCTGGGCCCTTTTATAAGCCCTCCAAAAGATTCTGATATACACTCCAGGTTGAGAACTACTGCCCTGAAGGAACATGTGAGATTTTCAAAATTACTTTAACTAGGCACAATTTTACTCTTTTGGCTTGTAAATTAAAAAGATCATTCCTATAAGGTGAGTGAGATAGCTCTTAAATAATAAACAGCAAATTTTATCCTATCACTTTAATGGGGTTCTCGTTTTGACTAACAGTTGTACAAAATGGGTCTAATGTGTTAAATATTTTTAAAAAGCAAGCTTCGTATTCCACAGCTGCCCCGGATCTATTTACAAATAAAACGGAACAAGCACATCTAATTTCATCCCAATGCTGTGACTGTTTCAGGTAACAGTTCTGATAATTAGCAGAAATCAGCAAAATAAAAAATGACTGTAAAACAACCTATAAGAAATCCTCGAAGGATTGAAAACGTGAGTGTCTAACAGTCCCACGTCCAGAAATTTCCCAAAATGTCTTTATCTGAAGCATTTTCTCTAATTGCGTCTAACAAAGTCAATGCATATGTTAATTAAATATTAAGCACAAACGTGAGTACTGATAAGATGTGCACGGCTCTTCAGAAAACCAAAGCACTCCAGTCACTCCCCAGCTCTAGAGAACACAGAAGGTTGGGGTCCCCATGTCACTTAGTCAATGCATGGTGGCCACCACCATGGTGCTCATTATCAAATTTCAGAGACAAAAAACATGCCCACGATATGGCTGGAGGACAGTTTATATAAACAAGTTAGCAATATGAATTGCTGGCCTTGTGCTAAGTGCTACATTCATAATACATATTGTTTCATTTTCACAATAGCCCTGGGAAGTTTGTATTTATCCTCAGTTACAAACGAAGGAACTGAGGTGCCAACAGGCAAAGTAACTCATCTAAAATTGCAAAATACAAAGATCAAAGCCTGAACTTGAATCCAAGTAGGTTTCCACACAAGACTCACTTTTTTTTTTCTTTCTGTCACACATATGGCTTCCTTGAGCTTCCAAGACAGACCCCCAAACAAAGGCACTCTTACTATAAGACTGAGAAAGATGTGACTAGCCTTGAAGGCTTGAATACAAACTTCATTTGCCAAGAAATCGTCTCTGGCAGACCCAGATTTTCCCCTTTTCCTTCTCTGATGCTCTGAATCACAGCTGTACATTTCTAACAAAAAGATATATGCATCACAGACAGCCAATTTGAGCAAAAAGAATAAAACAGAGAAGGAAATATTAAGAAATGGCTGCACTGGTAGCCGTGATAAATTTTTAATTTGAACATTTTCTGAGGCCAGATTTCAGCTTATCAAGTGCTATGCAAATCACATGCAAAAATAAAGCCTACATATATTCCCATGCCTGTCATTACCCCCCTCCCCACTCTCCCTAGGATGTGGCCCTTGGGAAATTCAAGTAGAAACAACAGAACTCTGCCCTCTTGGCTCAGTGCTCTGGATGGAACATTTGCTGTAGTGGAGATGACAAATCTGACGCAAGTTTCTGATCGGTATTCCGTACATATGTTCATGGGTCTCCTACAGTGGCAGCGTTAAATCCAAACGTCAAGAAGAATGTGTATACACATATTTTTTAAGTGTCAATTTCAAAGGCCTCGGCCCAGTTACAGGCAGACTTTTGCTACCCTGCTTCTTTAAAAATCAATGCACGCATGCAACAAACCACCTCTTGGATTGACTCATTGGGCAGAAAAAGTTTTCATAGTTGAACCCAATGCCTTTGAAAAGAGGATTATAATGGAAACCAAGGAAAGCTCAATGCCACCATAGCTCCCGGGGTGACTACTGTCACTTGTCATAGCGTAATTTGTAGGCTTCCCGGGAGACATCTCACACTTGGCATACACCTCCCGCTTCCTAGCATTACCAAAGCCTCTCCAGCTTGGCCCGTGTAATTGTTTAACTGGTCTTGATTCTCCTAAATCTATCCCCTTTGCATCCTTCAGGACTCAGCTTAAATGTCCCCTCTTTGGAGAGGCCATCCCTAGTTGAAGAAGATTACCCAATTATTTTCTGTCACAGTACTTCAACCACCTGTAATTATTTTATTTATCTATAGTATATCTCTTCCAGAATCTCAACTCCTTGAAAGCAGAGAGCTTGTTTGTATTGGCAACAGAGTATCTCTACGCCTTGGCCTTTAATGCATGCTAGTCAAGGAAATGAATAAATAAGCAGCTCCCTTTTAAAATGTCCACTCCTAAAAGCTTGAGTTCTACATACGGTGGTGAGAAACTTTCTTCCTTAGATCTCTGAGATGCAGGGCTGCCCCCCCTGCTAAGGAAGATGGAAGGTACTTGCCTTCACAGAATACTTTCAAGCAAAATCTGGAGCAGAGACACTGAGAGGAGGAACCTATGGAGGCAGGCCACCCTCCAAGTTCAGAAGATCCCCGCTGCACTTGCCAATCTGCCTCATTTGGGCTTCAAGGCATGATGTGTTTTTCCCTCCTGTTTGGGCAGAGGGTGGCTGGATTTTCAGTCTTTGCTGCTGTATGTGCTGTATGGCCACTGAAACAGAAGATGAGCAAATCTAACAGCTGCTCCAATGCTGAGTCAGCTAGACTAGAGTAATGAACACCAGGAGCGCATACACCGAACCCAGGAGCGGGATGTAAGTGAGGACCCAAGCCTGGTGAGTCAATTATCTATTCAAATGCTAGCAAGACTGCCCTGGACAACTTTCCTCACTGATTAGTATAAAGACCCAATAAAAGCTCATCCAAGAAAATTTAAATACACTCCCGGTGCGCTTTCTCATTCCATTAGATGTACTGCCCTTAGGTGATTCTATCTGAGCCCAAGGCTTCAATTACTATCTCTATGCTAATGAGTCTTCCAGGCTGGACCTTTCTCCTGAGCTTCTCCCATATCGCCAACTGCCACTTGGACACTACTTGGATATCTTGCAGTCATCTCAAACTCAGAATGTGCAAAACTTTCCTAAGGTTATGCCGATAGAGAATGGCAGGTTCTTTTCAGGTTTAGATGACACCAAAGGCTACAAAGCCGTTCCCCCTCATGGATGGGGATGCCTGTAGGTAGGTGGGAGGGACGGCGTGACTGGACAGATTTGCTTGGGTAAATGAACCTCAACGAAATGAATTCTACATCACAAATGGCAGTGAACACTGTCAATAAAATGCTACTCCACTCTCCCATTAACCTGAGAATTGTTAACTTCAGTATTAGCTGGGGATTTCTTAGACATTGATAGCCTTAAAGTTAGCAAGAAATTCACCTTTGGGCTTCCCAGGTGGTGAGGTGCTTAAGAATCCGCCTGCCAATGCAGGGGACACGGGTTCGAGCGGAGGTCCGGGAAGATCCCACATGCCGCGGAGCAACAAAGTCCGTACGCCACAACTAATGAGCTTGCGCTCTAGTGCCCAGAAGCCACAACTACTGAAGCCCGCGCGCCTAGAGCCCATGCTCCGCAACAAGAGAAGCCACTGCAATGAGAAGCCTGTGCACCGCGTCGAAGAGAAGCCCCCTGCTCACCGCAACTAGAGAAAGCTCAAGCACCGCAACGAAGATCCAATGCAGCCAAAAATAAAAATAAATAAATTAGAAAAAAGAAAAAAAAGAAATTCACTTGCCTAGAATTCAATGGACTTGGGGGGAAGCTGGTACAACCTAATGGCCCTTTATTCCCTTCTTAGCTTTTGAAGTGACTCAGTCAATGAAGGATCTCCCAAGGCAGGGTGTGAGGAGGAGTGGAAGAAGGAAGGGGGTCACCAATCCACTGTTCTCTCTTAACAATCCTCATAGGAAAATACCACTTCTTGAGCAACACCGTACATGTCCAGCCGGCCATGTGTTCTGCCTCATTCTTTTTATGTTTTCGTTCACCAACGTGAACAGTTAGCCCCATCCTTGAATACAGCTCTGTCATTCTTAGAAAATATGGTGCATTTGCAGTTTGTTTCCAAGCTTCACCTCTTTCCAATTTTCTTAGACACAGTTGTTACCAAACGTTAGCAGCCCCAGGTATCAACTCAGCCACTTTGCCCAGGGATGACCATCCATCCCTCCCAGTGGGAGGCTCAAGTCCGAGTGGTTGTGGCACACCCCCTCATCTCCACACGCTTCCTCAGGATTTGCTGGACATTACCACTTGCCAGGTTCCTCCTGCCCTTGATCTCTGTTTCCAGTTATCTTTGTCCAGACAGATTGTTTTGAATTGGATGTGTTGTTGTTTTCCATCTGACTTGGCACCAAGAACTTGCACGTCTGACAAGAGTCAATGGGGCTTAAGTGGTTTTTCAATTTAGGGATGCTATTGTAGGTCAGTTTCCTTTTTAACACTTATTTTCATCAGTTTCTGAGAATTGAATGCCTTACCTTGTGAAGACTCATTTCTTCAGATTTTTTTTTTTTTTGGCACAGGTAGCATCAGCGTGTAGAAATGCACCCTGTGTAGAAATGCACCTGTCTAATGAGCTAAATATTTCTCTTCCATTGTAGTCACGCACTAGACCCCATATCATTCCATTCTGCAGTAGATGTGCCCTGTGAGGTATGTCTCATATTTACCTACTCTTCCCATTAATCCCTACTTTCCTTCTTGTCTCAAAATACGGCTTTCTACTGCTACACAAACTCCTAAGTGGCAAACTCCAAATCCCCAATCAATTAAAAATGGCTCTGTCTGGCTGAAATTTTGGAGAACTTTGCTGATGTGAAGGATCAGTCACAATTCATCTCATATTACTTTCATACAAATACTAGGTAGGACACTGATGCAGAGAATTTCGGGAGATTTTATAAAAACTCTCATTTCCATGGTGTTAAAGTCAAGCTAATCAAGGTCCATTTGAAGTAAGAGAAAATAATTTCTAAGCTTACATTTGGATAATGAAGTGTTATTCTAAGTAATTTAAATTTAATTCTAAGTAATTTAAATTCTAAGTAATTAACAATTTTTTTTGAGTGTGTTAGCTTAACTGAATATTTTTTCTGCCCTATGAAGTTTTACAAAGCGGTTAGCATTCAGTGGCAGACCAAGGCCAGCTATGAGGTGCTCTTGGAATTTACTGAAAACTGGGTTCATCTCTTGGTGGGTATCAAGCCAAAACATGTCACCAAGCCAAAGATCGGGAGAAGGAAGGATTTATTACTTGCAGCAAGTAAGGAGAACACTGGGGATCTTTCCCAGAGCAGTGTCTTCCCAAACATCAAAACTGGGAAAGTTTTAAGCTAAGGGTACAGGCACATTCATGAAGGGGCTTGGGCAGGAGAGAATTCAGCATAGAATTGGGGCAAAGGTTGACAGAGTCCAAGCTTTAATTGACTGAAGTCACGAGGGTCAAAAAAGTCACCATCATCATGCCTTACATTCCAACCAGTCTGGGGTCTCAGCATAAAGTTACCATCCTGGACCACTGTTTCTTGAGTACTCTTCCTTTGTTCCTGCATTCCCTCACTTCCCTTAAGGTCGCTAATTACTGAGATTTGTTTAAGGGCAAGCACCATGGTCACGCTCAGATCACAAAATGGTTTGGGCAAAAAATGGCTTCTCTTATGCTAAGAAAGCTATGTCTGGTTCTCTTTCTCCAGGGACCCCCTCTATCCTATCTGTTTATAACTCCATTCACTGATTCAACTAGTGTGGACTAAACACCTCCTAGGTGCCAAGCACAATGCTACACATGGGAAAACTGTCAAAAATGAGCCAAGGTCCCCTGTCTCAATGAGCTGGGAAACAGACACACTACAATAGAATCCGCCAAGTGAAAAGGGCAGAGGGAAGCTTGGGATGTTGGGAGGGAACCTGGGATAGCCCTGACTGGAGTAAAAGATGAGGAGGACCCAGGCATGGGAGAAGAAGGGAGAGAGTCAGGAAGGAAGATATGGAAATGCAGAGATTCTAAGACAAAATGAGTTTGACAGCACCATGGCCTTTCTGTTGATTCCAGTCGAATGGAAAGGGGGGTGGGTAGCATGGGATGGGAGTGAAAAAGCAGGGAGGGGCCAGACACCACAGGGCCTTGTTGGCCATGGTAATAAGCTTCTGCATCTTATTTTCATTTCAACAGGAATGTACTGAAGGCATGTACTCAGGATGCTCAATTTGCTTTAAACCCAGTCCCGTAAGTCCATCTTTGGGAGGCATAATTTCCATAGCAAAACCACCTGTGGGTTTCATTCATCATTTCCAGTGAACCACTGTCTCAGCATGGCAGCAGGATAAACTATAGACTTGGCAAAGAATTTAGGGAGGTGACAGCTCATTGATTAAACATGAATGGATATGCCTGCCATAGTTACTGTAGATAGTGTAGGAACTTCTATCCCCAAAGTCTGATCAAACCTTAGATGTAGGAAACTTTTCTTCGGTGCTGATTATCAGGGCTCCTAACGTATAACTTTCAAACTAAACCTGACATTTCACACTTCCAAATTAAATATTTCGTGACTCATACGCTTCAAGGCTGATGCTATGCCACATGGAAGCACTTTGTAAATAATCAAAATATGCAATCACGATGGCGAAAGCATCCCTGGAGAAGAGAGAGTTATGAAGCCACAACGATAAAAGATGTTTTGCCAGTCGTGGGTTTCAAAACTTCCCTCTCAAGTTTCTTTCTCAGTAAAGCCTTTAAACTACAACGACAGCTGAATCAGAGGAAAGCAAGTCAATAAAATATTGACAATTAGAAAGCCTGTAAAAATCCAAAGTTATGACCATGCCAATCCAACCTGGGGCTGTGACTGCGTGAAGAATATACAACTGAAGAGGTACAAAGAGCTAAGCCTCATTTGATAGAGCACCAGGGTATATATATTTAAAAAGCATTTCATCATCAAAAAGCATGGAATTGGACATAGTTCTGCATATGACCTATTTACCAAAGTAATCAACCCAACAAATGCAACCCACTTTCTATAAGTTAAAAAAATAATCTTCAGAACTAGCCTAACAAAATTGATGCCTCTTCCACAACTAAACCTTCTCCAGCTTGAGTTTCAAGATTGCTCTTTTTCCTTGGCCACGCCACACGGCATGTGGGGGTCTTAGTTCCCCAACCAGGGATCACACCCACACCCCCTGCAGTGGCAGCTCGGAGCCTTAACCACTGGACAACCAGGGAAGTCCCACCTTTAAAGAAAAGTAATCCCGTTTATATATGGAGACTTTTGTTTTTAAGCCAATGAAGAGAAGACAGTGAGGGCCAGGAGAGCAGGAAGGCCTGCTTTCACTGGGATAAGCATCCTCTGGCCACTTGAAAATGAAGACTGAGGAGTCTGGGCAGAGCTCTCTGTCCCCGTGGAAAGAGAGCGGATCCGGTCCGAAGAGCAACCACTGTGTTCAGTGATGGGGGAAAGAGCCGTATCATAGATGGAGGAGAAGAAGAGAATGGCTGAGAGACGCCTTTTTCTCATTAATCCAGAAAAGCTTCATCTTCTTAAAAATGAGTTTGAGAAGAAGGATTCAATCACTGATGTCTTCTAAGTAGGGCTCAGGTAAACAGTAAGATGGGCAAGTGTGTTACTGGTCGTGGGGGGAAGAGGAAGAAAAAGGAAGGTACATTGAGAAAAGAGGAAAGAAGGAGAGAAAAGTTGAAGGATGGGCATAGAGAAGAAGGCAAAAGAAGAAAGAAAGAAAAGAGAGGAAAGAGAAAGAACAGACAGAAGATAGCATTCCATGTTTTCTGACAGCTTCCAAAGAGACCTTGCATTCATCTCAATTAGCACTCTCTGTATTTTCTCTTTTTCCCCACCAACTGCCAAGGTATCTGAAGGAAGAGGAAATCCAGCCAAGCAGGAAAGAGTAATTTCCCACGCTCTCACCCTCTCTCTCAATTCTCTATCGGTTCTGTGGCCTTAGAGGGGGAAATCTGAGGTTTCATAACGGTTAGCAAACTGTTCTAATGTAACTAGACCCCAGAAGATGGGACAGAACTCCCACACCCTAGCTTCGGCAGGGAAGAAATTAAGTTTAAAACTAGTCAGTCATTTTCCAATAAAGATGGATGGACACATATATGTTACATATATAATAGATCTCTGTTCCCTTTGATGTGGCAGAAATGTGCTCTGCATTCATATCACTATCTCTCAGGTTTTTCCGAGTATAAAAAGGGATGAGGGGGGATAAAATGTGCAGCCTGACACATTTCTTAAACCAACCTTCAAGGCAAGGTGGCTAGTGACACACCAAAAATGAAAACCCTCTATCTCTTTTTCTCCAGTCCAACACTTAGCACATTGGATTACAGAGTCCTCTAAAGTTTTAAGAAAACTTATCTTTGAAGCTGTGTCGTTTGACAAGTCTCTGCCTTTAAAAGTGAGTTGATTCATCCACCTCTATTAACACTTCTGAGGTTTCCCTCCATTTTTAAAAGCTACTGAATGAACAAGATTGGAGGAGAAAATATGTGAACCTGTTTTAGAAACATCATAGTTGAGTTTTGGAAAAACGAAGATGAGAAATTACAGACAAAGCAAAAACATCAGCATTTCTTTGCCAACATAAGCTTCTAGCAAGACCAGATGAATTTAATACCTTCCTATCTGTTCCTTATCCATTAGAGGTGTGTTTAGGCATGCTGATGTCCAATTCTGTCACCTCAATCAACATATAAGAGTGCTCACTTTATGCGTCATGTGTAACAGGTTAAAAATTCAAGACATGCTTTTGTCAAGCAATTTGGAAAGAATTTGAGTAGCTCTAATTTACTTATAACACCAGCCTCTGTATTAATTGAAACGCAAACTATAACTGGTGTAAATCAGACCATGCCTGATACACTTTTGCCTAGAAGTATCTGGTATGCTTTAAATTATGAGGAAAAACTGTCTCCAAAATCAGGAACCTTACGGCCAAACCTCCTCCAAAAAGCCTACGTGATGAGAAAAGAATGAACTGTGGCACATACAAGTCTAAGATGGGATAGGGAGGGTGGGAGGGAGATGCAAGAGGGAGAAGATATGGGGATATATGTATATCTTCAGCTGATTGACTTTGTTATACAGCAGAAACTAACACACCATTGTAAAGCAATTATACTCCAATAAAGATGTTAAACAAAATAATAATAAGTTTTTGACTTTTGAAAGCTCTCTTTTGGAGATCACCTCCCCATTAAAGAAAGTTTAAGAAATTATTCCCCAAGATTTCACAAGCCTTTTGAGTCTTGATTTAGAAAAGCAAAATACTACAGGAGGGAGACAATTTAGGCATAACTGAAAAGACATAGGCTTCAACTGGGTAAGATTAGAAGACCCTTGATTTTGAGCATCGTTTTCCCCCTTACATTTCAAGAGCACACAGTAGTTTCTAGATTTGTCTATAAACTCCAGGAAGACAGCAAGAGGATAGAGTTGGCACTTGTGGTAGTCTGAAAAGACAACCTAAAAGTTTTTTCACCCTCCTTCCATTGACAGGTAGGGTCTACGTCCTCTCCCCTTCAATATGGGCTTTGGGACAACATGACCATTCAGAATATGGTAGAAGCAATGCTGTGCCAGTGTTTGGGCTGAGGGCTTAAGAGACTTCCAGTTCCTCTCTCCTGGACACCCACTCTCGGACCCCAGTCACCACTGTATGACAAAACCAATGTGTGACAAAACCAGGACAGGTATAGAAGCCACGAGCCTGTGTGCTGGCGGACAGTCCAAGGTGAGGTCCCAGCTACGAGCCAGCATCACATGAATGAGGAACCCCGATGATGAATCCAGCCGCAGTTCCCATCTGAACTGCAGCCACACAGGAGACCAGAGCAAGAACAACCCCTCAAACCAGGAGAGATAATAATAAAGTTGTTATGTTAAAGCAATTTGCTTTGGAACAGTCATGTAGCAAGAGATTACCTGAACAGCATTCTATAAATATGTTCTCAGTGAAATTCTTTCTGACATATTTCTACAAATTTGCCCCCTAAGTGCTTTGGGACGTCTCTGGGAACCTTACCAGGTGAGCACCGTTCTACCTTTATTCTCTCACAGGTAAAATCTCCAACTTAATACGCATTTAGGCAAGTCATAGTTAGAGAAGTAATCCTACTCTTAAGCCTTGAGCCCGAATACAGGCAAATCTCTCTTTCACAGACAAAAACAGCTTTTCAGGACCCGTTCCTTGCACATTATGAGCCAGTTTCTGTCCAGTCATGGGCCACAGACCCTACTCTTTGTGGCCGTTAAGGATTTTGGTTACATCACGATGCGACATCACCCTGTCTGCGCTTCCTCTCCCTCCCGCCCCAGCCCTATCACCATGGAGACCAGCTCAACATTCTCTATGCTATCACCCACAGGAAGCTCTGGAAAGAGAGGCTCGTATTTAAGTAAAAATGGTTATTTCTGATACTCCCTATCAAGCTGCAAGAGATATTTCAAAAATAAAAACAAATGAAACTCCTTTCTAACCAACTTCCAAAATAATACTTACTGCCTACCTTGTGGGAACTACTAAAACAAGTGATACAGAACCCTAAGTCCCAAGGACTTTTGTGCACTGGGCTGAATCCACCACTAATTGAGAAGGATAGAGATTAATATAAAGTACAAGGCTTTAAAGCCAGAAAGAACTCACTTCTGGTCCTAACTCCATTACTAAGTACAATAGCTGGGGAAGTCCATTCACTCGTTTATATATTCGTTCAACAAATATTTTGGGGCACCTAATAGGTCACAAGGTGCTTTGCTACACATTGAGAAAACCCCTGGGATACAAAACAGACATAGTCCTTAAAGATTTACCCCATGCCTAACACACCACCAGGCACATAATCTAGCTGCAGGGAAAACACAGGTGAACAAGATGAAGTCCTTAACTTTAAAAGACCTTTCATTCCAGCAGTGGAGACAGAGAAAAAAATTTAAACAAAATGACGTATTGTGACAAGAGCCAGGAAAGAGACAAATAAGGAGCTAAAACAAAATCAGAGTCTCACCTTAGGGCAGGTAGCACTGTTTCAACTCTTTAAGTGTAAACAGTCATACTACTGCACCACCTTGCTGCAAGGATGCAAATTAAACCACACTGAGCATGTGTACTGTGCTTGGAGCACAGATGCTCAGTAAATGGCAGCTGGTTTTAGGATTAATATATGTCAAAGTACCTTGGGTGACTCTTGGAAGTGGCAATCCACCATGGGCCCTGAGCGCTGAGCCCTGAGTGTCCCAGCAAAGAATGCTAAGCCCTGACCACTCTTTGCCTGGACCAACACTCAGGGCTGTGTCTGCGGGGAGCAATCTTGAGGGAAAAAGTCTTGTCTCCCTCCAGGGCAAAAAGCAAGTTTGCATGAAAGAGGTGGGTTCCCCAAACTCAGGGTTCCTTGGCTTAGAAGCAAACCCAGTGTGCACAGTATTCACCTAGCCCTCCTCACATCACCCGCTTGGGATGTGGGGAGCTGACACATAAGTGACGCTCTCGTTGCTTGTTGTGCTGTAACTGTTTAAGTCCTTCATCTGACCCAAGAGTTTCACGTTTTCTGGAAGCACGCATGAAACCATAATAGATGATACTAGCTCATATGCAGGGTACAATCTCAGATCCTGACAGCATCCTTTCAGAATCACCAGTGACACTTAACTTAGTTTTCTACAGATAAGTCAAGTCCTCAGTCACTTCCTCCCTGACATAGCAGGCTCTCTTAATGATGGTTTTTAGTTACCATCATCATAAATACACACACACCACACAACACCAGTCTAAATCATCCGCGATTTCTGTTTCTCACCACCACCAAGCCGGGCAACTTCTTTTATTCCTCACCACTGCAGAACTATTATAGATATGAATGATGGTGTTTTGTTCTCCCAGCAAGTCAGAAAGACCAGGGACCCTATACAGACACAGCTTTAGAATCAGCATACAGTATGGTGACAAAGTTATAAGACGACAAAAGAGAGTGAGAAAGGGAGCGTCAAAGAATCATAAAAACAAAGAAGGTGGCAAATTTTCAAGTATGGTAAAGCATATAGATTTGCTCTCACAATGGAGACCTATCTAGGAAGAAAAATGAACTCAGACAAGTAAGTTTTAATCAGCAACGCTTTGAAAAAAGGCATTTTTGTCAAGGGCATATCTCTTTTATCAGATGGTAAAAATGGTGTGTAACAATCTTCTGTATCGCAAGCAAAAGTAAAAAATGGACAGGCAGAAGTTATAATTTTTGCAGGGTCAGAAAGCTTTTCTTGGTGCCCTTATTGTATTTTCTTTCTTCTCTCCAGGCCAATTTTTTTTTTCCTAAGTGCAAAGGTGTAAGTTGAATTCACTAACTCTTATTATATGTGCCAAAAGCTCAGAATTTGAAATGCATTTTTAATGCTGGGAGTTCGGAAATTCCAAATGGACCAGCACTTGCCTATTTCATCTTGACAGCCAAAACAAAAACAAAAACAAAAAACAAAAAAACAAAAGAACACCATTTTCCTTTCTCATTATGACTTACTCCTAGAAGTCACGTGCACATTCCAGGGAAGGAAATTGCGTGTACAAAGAGACATGGACACACATGAACCACAGTTTCAGACACACATTTTGTTTATTTAAAAAATAAATCACTTGGGGGAAGGAAGTAGATTGATCACTTCTCCCAGGCACTAGCCAGGCTGTAGAATTATTTCACGTCAAAGATAATTGCATCAATGAAATATTTAAGTGCACTCATTATAGGAAAACACTCCATTTTATAACCAAGATTTTGTTCTGCTGAAGTAAAAAAGCGGGAGGAGTTTACGTTGTCGAATTCATTCTGTTTGGGACTTGTAAATTGAGTAAAGTAAAGCCAGGGCAGCTCCCGTATCAGCTGTCCTTTGGGCAACCAGAGGTGCTGGAAGCAGTTTGTGAGAATCGAGCTTTCAAAAAGTTCCCTGTTACAAGTCAAGGTATGTGAGGTTCAGGTCTCTCGGTTCCCTACGGCCTTTGAAAATGAAAAATTGGCCTCCAAGAGAGTATTTGCTCAACTAAAGCAGTCAGGGTCTCTTGGATTGCTTTAAATTAAAGGCATCCCCTGGTCTTCATCTCGGGGGCTGATAATTCAGACACCATCTCTTATGTAGTGAGGCACTACATCAGAGGCAGGACCAGCCTGAGAACCTAAGAGTCTCTGAGGACACAAAAGGCATTGAAGGGACTATTGGATGTGCTCCAGGTCAGTGAATTGCAATTCCAAAGGGATCTGTGTAATCTCCCTGTTAGAAAACTCACAGACTCCAGAACACACAGGCTGAGGACATAAATATATTTCATCATGAGAAATTGCTCTGAGAAGGAAAATAAAAGTAATAAATTCTTCTACACCCAGGGTTGATTTATCAGTCACTTACCTCGATGTGCAAGGCACAAAAAACAAAGGGAAGGAGGGACAGCAATTAGACCAACACGAAGACTGACTATCTTATTTCACAGAGTGGTAGGAACAGTGGGGAACTGCAATTCGTTCTTTGCTACCTGACTCTGAAATCCCAGCTCTTTAAAATCACTTAATTGCTTATCTTCGCAGGGAATGTTTACTTGCTTTCTCTGTATTTTCTCTCCCAGAGTCCTACCTAACAATTCATGCGGTAAAGTTTCTAATAACTCTTCTTCATGGCACCCAAGAGGAAAGGAAAGAATAAATTCACATTTACTGAGTCAAAAGGGAGGGCCCGCTATATATCAGGCTTTGTGTTAGCTGCTGGGGGAGCTGCTGGGGGTTAAAAAAAAAAAACAACAACAAAAACTGATTCTGTAAACTATAGCATGATTTAAAAAGAGGTTTCCAGTACTAGGTCTCAAACATTTTACCGTTAACACTTGGCCGCAGTCACTGAAAATCAAGTCGATCTAGTTCAAGCAAAAAAGAAATTTATCAGGGCATGCGGTAGGCAGAATAATGCCCCCACCCAAGATGTCTACTTCCTACTCCCCAAACTTGTGAATATGTCACCTTACATGGCACAAGGACTCTGCAGATGCGACTGAGTAAAGAACCAAGATGGGGAGACTATTCTGGATTATCTGGATGGGCCAATCTAATCACGACTCCGTAAAGAGAAGAATCTTTCCTGGCTTTAGTCAAAGACATGAAGACAGAAGCAGAGTCATATAGACAGCAGCAGTAGAAAACTAATACAGTATAACTGACTAAAAAGTCCAAGAGTTCCCTCAAACCCAGCTGCTTCAACCAGCAGTTTTCAGTTGGAGAAAATTTTGTCCCTTAGAGGACATCTGGCAAAGCCTGAAAACATGCCCGGTTATCACAACTGGGAGTTTGGAGGTTGTGCTATTGTCATTTGGTGGGTAGAGGTCAGGGATGCTGTTAAACATCCTATAATGTATGACACAGCCCCCTACAACAAAGAATCATCCAGCCCAAAAATGTCAACACTGCTCTGTCTTAAACAACACAATGCTGACACATTTCTCTATATGTCTTGGCTTTGCTTAGTTGTTTGTTCTTTTTGGCTGCATTGGGTCTTCATTGCTGCGCGTGGGCTTTCTCTAGTTGCAGCAAGCAGGGGCTACTCTTCGTTGCAGTGCGCGGGCTTCTCATTGCGGTGGCTTCTCTTGTTGCAGGGCATGGGCTCTAGGCACACGGGCTTCAGTAGTTGTGGCACACCGGCTCAGTAGTTGTGTCAAACGGGCTTAGTTGCTCCGTGTCATGTGGGATCTTTCTGGACCAGGGATTGAACCTGTGTCCCCTGCATTGGCAGGTGGATTCTTAACCACTGTGCCACCAGGTAAGTCCCTTGGCTTTAATTAGTTTTATTCTCAGGTAAGGTCTCCCCACATGGTAGCAATGTGGCTGCATACAGCTTCAAGCCCACAGCCTTCAATCTCAGAAATCCTTTCTTTGATAGGTCTCGCAAAGTCCTTGGGTTGACTCTGATTGGCCCATCTTGATTGATCCCCTGACTCCTAAACTAATCACACTGGCTATGAGGATGGAGCACTATCCCGATTGGCCAGGCTTAGTCACATGCCCTCCTCTGGGGCTAAAAGCGCTGAGTCAGCTCCAGCTCCACATAAACCATTATGCAATAGCAGAAGATGGCCACCAAAGGGAAACAATGTAAGAAAGATTTTTAAGTGTCTGCTGCGGTAGTAGATTCTGTCTAATCAAGTGGACAAAGAGTGATTCCGGAGGGTTTTATAAACACTGCCTAACAACATCTTCCATGAACTGGTATCTTTTACCTCCACACCTCTCCCTGGGCCTCTGCACTGACTGGTCTATGACTCTAGCTCCCCATCAAAGTGTTTCTCAGAGGGTCACAACGACATACAGTTGACAGGCTGTGTTGTCTGAGGTTAACGTGACATGACTTTGGTCAAGAAGACTTTTTTTTTAAGAATGCCATGGCTGGGACTTCCCTGTTGGTGCAGTGGTTAAGAATCCGCCTGCCAATGCAGGGGACACGGGTTCGAGCCCTGGTCCGGGAAGATCCACATGCCGCGGAGCAACTAAGCCCGTGCGCCACAACTACTGAGCCTAAGCTCTAGAGCCCGCGAGCCACAACTACTGAGCCCACGTGCCACAATTACTGAAGCCCGCACACCTAGAGTCCATGCTCCGCAACAAGAGAAGCCACTGCAATGAGAAGCCTGCGCACGGCAAAGAAGAGTAGCCCCCGTTCACCGCAACTAGAGAAAGCCCGCGTGCAGCAACGAAGACCCAACGCAGCCAAAAATAAATAAATAAATTAAAAAAAAAAAAAGAATGCCGTGGCTGAATACTCTCCCAGTAGAAGCAAGCTATATAGTATTGCCAGAAGCGCTGTGGCTGGATCTAAAAGATAACTTCCTAAAATGATGACAAAAGGATTAGTCTGAGAACTTGATGCAATTCTCTTCACAATACGTGTTTCTAGACCAAGACAAAGATGAACCAATCTTTGATCAGTCGTAGAAATAGACAGGAGAAACAGAAATGACCTCAGTGGCCCAGCCAAACCCTGTAAATGGTGAGTCTTTGCTTTAGCTTTTCAAACTGACTTCTCCTCTCACACTTTCTTTTCTCTGCAAAGCACAGGCGGTTCACTTTAGTTAAGCATTAGTCATGTGCCCTGCCTTCAAATTTCTTCACCTTTTCATAACTCTCATATAATAACAGTCAAAAGTAGCCTGTGGTCAAGAATGATGTAGATTTCTGAGCATGTACTGAAGTCAAATTATTATAGGATTCACATACAAACATGAGAGTTAAACCTAGAAGTTTATATAACACTAAGGAGGGCAACATAAAAAGTAAGATGAATAAAATCCTCTTTTTTTCATGAATCTCCCAGAAACAATATATTTGTCATGTTTGGATTCGTGCTTCCCAAGCCAGGCGTCACTAGGCATCCTTTACAGATGTGCCTCTGTCCTTTCAAACTAGAACACAGTATTTTTCCTTCCCTGGTTTGTTTCCCCTCCCTCCCTCCCTTCTTTCCTTCCTTCCTTCCTTCTTTCTTCCTTCCTTCCAAAACCCACTAAGAGACACTGTCAGCTGCACTCTGCCCTCTCTCTGCTCCTCACCCCATCTTATGAGCTGCCTTTCAGAATTTCCAACTAGCACGACACAGCCCTGCAAACAAAAGGACACAGAGCAAATGCCCTAAATTGCTAGATACTAAAAATGATTTTTTAAAATCATTCGGAAAATAACATTTAATCCAAAATATTATATATTCATAACAAAACGCCAGAAGACACAAACACAAAGAAATCTACAAGCAGCAGTCCATCCACACAAAGATAATCAATATAAACGCACTGCTCTAGATTTGTTCAAACTGTGTTTGCATATAGACAAACACACATAAAATACATAGAACATATACATACATATACAATACATACATATTATATACAATTTCATTTTTGTAAAACATACCTATTACATTACATGTACTGTATAGATACTGTATAGAGTACTATGTAGATACTATACAGATTACTTTTAATAAACAATGGAGTATTACGTGCTATCTTGTAACTTTCTTTCTACCACCTGCACTACACGTTGCAAACACTGTTCTATACCAATTCATATTCATCTATGACATCATTTTTAATACATGAATGAGTGAATGATGGCCCTGAGAGGAGGGACAGAGTATGGATAGCAGTGAAATCCCTTGTGACGCTGTGGGTACACCATAGGGAGGAACTGTGTGGGTATGTGGAGAAAAAAAAGAGCTACCTCACCAAAAGCTTTCATATTGGACTTTTCATGCAGAATGTCCAGCATCTGACATCTCCCCACTCCAAGGCGGCTCCAAAAGGAAGCTGAGAACCTCCAGACAGCAGACACAAGAGCAGGGGGCCTTATCTTGGCACCTCTGGCTGTGGAAACTCTTGGAGCAGCAGTTCACAAAGCTTCAGGACCCCTTTATACTTTCCAAAATCATTCTACCAAGTCCTTTCCCCCTGCGCACAGGGCTCCCCAGGAAGGGGACTAGATTATGTAGATGTTACACTTGTAACATGCCAGTAACTCCCACCACCATCCAGAACAAGCTGGCATCTATGCCTCCTCAACACACACCTCCTGTTTAAGTAGCGTTCCCTCATTAATGTTAGGAAGTTAGCAAAAACGACAACAAAAGATGACCAAGTTAGTAATTCTGACATGTCAAATGTACATCATAATCACAGTTTTGGTGGAGAACTTATGCTAAAGTGAGAGTAATGAAATCTTAATCACACTGTAGGGCCTCATTAGAGCCTCAAGTATTTCATCTTCACTGAGATGCAGCATGAGCCTCAGAGAGCTTGGTGTGAAAATTAGCGTGCTTTCTGGATTAGAAAAAGTGAGAATCTGCTAGGTGTACCTGTGAACATATATATTTTAAAAAGTCCATCACTTGCCGACACACCATCACCACAAACAAGGCAATCTGATACTCCAAGCATGGCACTGACAATGATAAACCTGCACAGACAGGTTTAATTAGCCTGAACGCTGTGGATCTTTATAAAAGACAATGCAGGTATTAGAGCTTTCTTCCACCCCAACTAGGTTTTATAAAAAGCACATGTGTGTGTACATAAACTCAGTCACATTGTCCTGTCAAAATTATGATGTAGCGGTGGAGAGGGATACTAAGAGAAGTGGTTTCCATAGCAACAAAAAACTGCCACCACACTGGAGATCTCTGAGTGATTCTGTCTCATCTCTCAGGTTCTCACCAGAATGACTTGCTCAAGTTATCTTTCAGCCGTCCAAAGGAAAACCCTTTAGGCACAGGACTCCAATTGTTCTGAATCACCTGAGTGTGGCCATAAGTACAAGGTCTTCGGAAAGGAAATTTTACTGCATACCTGGCTCAAGATTACCAGCACTGCCCACGAGAATGTATGCTACCTGAGAGTAGGGTTTTTCCCCTGTTTTGTTCTTTGCTGAATCCCCATTACCTCGGATAATGCCTGGCACACACTAGGTGCTCAATAAATATCTGTTAAATGAATGATCACAATGAAAAACACAGCACTAATGAGAACCACAGCATAAAGCTCCATACTTTGTTGTAAAATCGCAAGGCCCAGGATTAGGGTCAAAAGAACTCAATTTTTCAATCTGCTCAGAACTCCAAGTAAAATTCCTAAGTTTTATTCTTTATCCCTTCCATTTATCATGAAGTCATTCAACTGAGACAGGAGTACAATGGTGAAGAGAGTGGACTCCAATACCAAAATGCCTGGGTTTGAATCCTGACTCTACCACTGCATGACCTTAAAGGGATCACTTAACCTATGTGTGCCCCAGTGTCTCCATCTGAGAAAGAGAGTGAGTTAATAGGACCTACCTCGCATGTCGGCTATTATCATTGAGCACATGCTATACATAAAAAGATCACTAAAACATCCCCAAGTCCCTACTACAGCACCACCACGTGATATTATATATCTTGTTACATGTCTAACTCTCCCCACCAGGAAGCAGAAATGACAATCATCAGGTAGTCTTCCATTTTCTCAACTATGCAAAAGCTGGTGGACATTTTCCTACAATTGGGAAGTAGACTTAGAAACTCTGTACCAAATCTCTGAAGATCACACCACAATGAATAGATGTACATTTCCATCAGCTGCTCAGAAACTAAGACTGGAAAGCAAACATGTGGGCTTTTTGATCCACAGCACAAAAAAGAAGGAATGCAAGGGACTTCAGTGAGACCAAGCCAAGGGGGCTGAAAGACAGGAATTGTGAATCTCCTCCGTCACTCTCCACCCAGACCCGAGAATGAGTGGCAACACATTTCATTCCAGCCAACTAAAAAAATAATGGAAGTAGCCAGCCTTAGCCGATCACTGACAAAAAAAATCTAGAGGTTAGGATTCCGAGATGCTCCAAGCCGGATGCTCCAGTATTAGAAAAATCTGTGCATTGACGAGAAAAATGCGGAAACTAAACCTCTCAGAAAACTTGATTCCAGATCATTTAATTGGCAATAAATAAATAAAGGAAAGAAAAAGGGGAAAGAAACTATTATTTAAAGGGTTAATAGTCTAGTTGCTTTTCAAATATTTTCTGAAGCCAGTTTAGCAGGGGAAGAGTGATTTATACAAACAAATTCTTGGCAGAGAAAGTATAGTAGAGAAATATAAAATTATGCAAGGACTGGTTCAGATTAAATGAATTACTGCTGCCTATGAATCAGTCTTTTTTCAAGAAGTTATACAGTATAAAATAGACACGGTCTTGTAGTTGATCAGATTTACACTTCCATCTTATTTAAACTGTGCCACCTAGAGAATAAAATAATTCAATGCTCTTTATATAAAACACCTTGGCTTAATATTTCACAAAGAGGAACCCTGCTTTTGAATTAAATTATGCCAAAATGGGAGTCTAGGAGAAAAGCAGATTCAGCGTGTGGGATGCTAGCCATTCACTTTCCTACAATTGGGAAGTGGATTCAGAAACTACCAAATCTTTGATAATCATACCACAAGGCAGGCATATACTGCCATGTTTTCTTGTCGGGGCACCAAGTTTCTGCAGCATTTAGAAAGCCCAGAAGCTTTGAATGATGCCACTGTTAGTTCACAGATGATTATCTAGGAAATAGCCAGAGAGGATGATGATGGTCTTGCATACACATTGATTTGAAAGAAGGCCATACTCTACATTCTCTAGGCCACCATCCATAAATGTGCTAGAAAGCACAGCTTCTCAACCAGGGTTCCTAGGAAGACTGATGCCCTCGGCCCTGGAGGCCTCGGTGGGGATTTGCGGAGCTGAGAGCCCCAGCGTGGTCTTACCCTATGTGCATTTTATTAGAGCTGTAAATTCCCTCTAAAACGTCATGCAAATATCACCATTGTCTATTTCAGCCATGATATGCCAAAAGTTGGAGGTGGAAGGACAGGATATATTATAGCTGCATACAATGTTAACAGGAGTTGGAAGAAAACAAAACACATGGGGATGAGGATTCTGTGGCCAAATGAGAATAGTAAACAGTGAGACAAAGTAATAAGAGATTTCTTCACTACAGGACCTTGAAAAATTCCTTAATATGCTAATAGAATATGCTAAAGGAATATGATACTTCTGTATCTCACCAACTTATTTGACAGCACTCGAATTTTAATGGTGTTTCATCAGGATTAAGAATGCGTAGGACACAGTTTGAGAAATGCTGCTCTAAGTAGTTAACTTGTGACCTGATGAAGGGGCTTCAATAAGCATTTCAGTTACCTCTGAATTATTTTTTAAAAAATAAAAAAGAAAGGGGGAATTATTCCAGATGGAGTTCCCAGTGACATGGACATTTTATGATACAAAGGACAGAATGTGATCTGGGAGAAGAGAGTAAGAATATATTTGGATGGTCTCAATTAATTCTGCCATTTTACTTCTAAAATATTCCAGGTGTATTTGTACATTGTTTGTTTGTTTCCTTTTGCTTCATTCAAGGAGTATTTATGAGTGCCTACTATGTGCCCTAGGCACTGGGGAATCCCATCATCCTTAGAAATAAACAGAGTGGGCCACATGGAACTTCCATCCTCAGAAAGAGAGACAGACAATAGAAATGTTGATATATAAAATAAATTCAGATGTGAAATTATGTTATGCTTTTAAGTGTTACCCATCAACCTGGGTGATGTGACATAGAAAGAAAGACTGGGGTGACATAGGAGTGGAGTCTGTGACCATGAGACTAAGTCAGCCAAGCAAAGATTTGGGAAAAGAGATTTCCCTTACCAGGCAAATGACACGTGCAAATGCTTTGAGATAGAAATGAGTTTGTGGGGAAGAGAAACAGAACAACCACAGTTGGAGCACCTCCTAAGAGGGAGAAAGTGACAGAAGATGAGCCTGGAGACCCAGGGAGGGAACGGATCACGTGGGACCATAGTAAGGAATGTGGATGTTCATCTAAGGAAAGTGACTCAGCACTTTTTAGCAGGAAAAGGCACTGACATGGTCTCTGTTGTTAAAAACAGGTGCTGCTATGTGGGAAACAGCAGTAGGAAAAGCTAAAGAAATGCAGCAGTAATTCACACCTAAATAGGGTAGGTTACCTCCTCAAACCTCAGGGCCTAAAAGTCCAAACCCTGGAGGGATGAGTCAGACCTGATATTCACCCAGCTAAGAAGGACCAGATGTTCTGTCACACAGGGACACAGCACTACTGTCAGAGGAGATACAGTCATCACAAAGAAGCGATGCAAAACAAAACAAAACACATTTGCTTTCATACTATTTTGTCTAGGGCATCATTTATTCTTAACAACCTTCTTTTGAATCTTAACCGAAAGAAGAAAAAAAAATAGAACTTGAGGATAAAACTTTTTTTAACTACATAAGCATTATTCCTCTAGTAGAACCCAAGTGTGTATCAAAGACAATTATTTTTTAAAATAGTAAGGCTTTACCTTGATTCATAATCATTACCCATATAACACTGCCTCACAAAATGATAACTTACCATGTTTAGTAACCCCTGAGATTTAAAAAAGAAAAACACAGCATACAGTAAAACCTGATTAATTCTGACCCTATTAAATGGGATTTTGTAAAAATTTGGACCTGGGTAATCTGCATCTGTATTCTGCTTTATCCAATTTTTTCCAATTCTGTTCGACAAATTAGTGATTAACAAACAATGGCAGGGAGGACAGTATTCAATCTGAAGAGAACAAACTATACAGAATATATTTATACAGAACCAACACACTCATTACAAACTGCTCATCTACTCCTTTTTGCAGGCCACCTAAAGATTTCTATCACACTGTTGGCCTACTTTGAGGTTGCTTACATCTGTGTATCAGAAAACAAATGTATTCATTGAAAAATATTTCCTAGTTGAAAATTTTCAGTAATCCTAGCTAGCCTTTGAGGTTGGTTCAAATCACAGCAATCAGTGTGTTTTAACATTCTAACATTATGCACAATAGATAATAAAAACCCAGCATATTCTATTTGGTCACTTGCATACCTGGTTTTACCTGAATTTCAAAGTGCAGTAACCTCCAGCTGTTCAGGTTTAGAAATGATGCTGAATCTAACGCAGAGGAGATTCCTTGAGCAGACCTGTGCTTGTCCTCTCTGGGAACCCATCTTCGAGGCTCCCATCACTAACGAAAGTAAACTCCACCTCCTGACCTTTTCAGCTGTTCCAGGAACGCAGCCGTAACCAGAGTCTCCTGAGACAACCTCTGAGTCAGTCCACTGTAAATACAGTACTGCATTCTAAGCAAACTGGACTAGATTTTAAAACAAGTGGTTCGCAATAAAAGAGAGCAACACAAAAATCACCATGTAATGAAATCCTGCTAGCTCTGATCTTCAGTTATACAGTAGTACAGGATGATTTAATTAAATAAGAAATGCTGGATTATTTTCTTTCTGTTGCCAAACACTTTGGGACCTCATGTTCATTAAAAATTAAAACTTGGCCACATATACCAAGAATCTAATTACATTTCTCAACATCTGTCTTTCATTCCAGGCCAAAAGAAAATAATATTTACAGAAAAGCAGATTGAGACAAAATATACTGCTGTCTTTTCATCTAGTTGAATGGTGAACATCTCCATTGCATAAGTTGCCTTTTAGGTGGTATATCAGTTAGGAATGCTTTTGGCTGCAAATAAGAGAATCCTTAAATAACAGTGGCTTCAATAATTAGTAGTTTATTTTTCGCCTAGAAATCTGGAGGGAGGTGGTCCCTGGGGGTGATTCAGCTATTCAACAATGCTGACAAGGACACAGCTCTCTCTTATTTTACCATCCTCAGCATGTGAATTTTCTTCTTCAAGCCTGTCACCTCATTGTTACAAGATGGCTGCTACATTTCCAAGCAACATATCCTCATTGAAAGCAGGAAGCAAGAGAGACAGAGGCAAAAGGATTTATCTTCATGGGTGTCTGTCATTTTTATTCAGGGAGGAAATCTCTCCCATTTCCCCTTAAGCCTTGTTGGCCAGAGTTAAGTCACATGCACAATTCTACACCAATCACTGTTGAAGCAGAATGGGATGACCAGACTGGCTTAGACCAATCATGATTCATCAAGGATGACTGGGTCACGCCTTCTTTGCCTGAGACCAAGTAATGGTGCTGACTAAACACAAAATTGGGGTTCTCTTAGCAGGAACAAGGGGGAGATAGGTGCTGGGTAGGCAATGACAGTTGTTTATGCCACAAGTGTTTCATAGACTGGAAGGACGTATGAAAAACCCCATAAACACATGGTCATTAAAGAAGAAAAACAACAGTATGTCTTCTGTTTCCTGTAAAACCTGAATATTGTAGGAAGCTGAAATGGGTCAGAGCTATAAAAGAGGATGAGTTATTATCTAACTCTCCTCCCTGGATTTTCTGGGGTTTGTTCTTAATAAGAGAGATGGTCATCTCCATACCAAGTTTTACCATATCCTCTGCAAAGAAGCAGGATGAAATCAAATCACCTCTGGAAATAACTTCCCGCCCCCAAATGCAGTGATTGGATAACTCAAAGGGTAACCAAACTACAACAGGTACTTCATCCACTTTCCCTGGAAGGTGATTTAAATGTCCATTTTAAATGTACAACACATACCCCAGTGATATAACAAGTAGCATATAAAGAAAAGGTGAAACTTCTAAATACGCTTGGAGGAAATCTGTCCTCAGAATGTTAGAGCTCCAAAGGAAATATAAGGAAGTTTGTTTGCCAAGTCAGACACACATACAAGTAATTTCCATGTTATAGCTAAAAACACCATCACACAGCCAATCTTAAAATTTGGCTGCAGTCTGGCTAAAACTGAATTCTAGCAGCATATAAAGAAATTTACATTATCATGCATAAATTAGCAATTTTTAGTGCTTTAAATAGTAAATGGTACTTCTTAAAACTCAGCCAATAAGCTAACTGTGCATATTTATCCCCAGGAATCAAGGACTAAGATGAACATTGAATGTTGATAGTCGCCAAAATTGGAACGTAAGGTGTAATCTCTATTCTTGCTAAGTTTATAAGCACAGGGCAGAATGAGTCTTCAAATTTTAGAAACGGCCAAATATAATAGTGTTATCAGTGATTATCTGGGGTTCAGATATCATATTCAGATGATAATAAAATGTCACAATTAAACAATTCTATTATAAGTTGTGGAAATTTTTCCCATTTAAATTACTTTGCTTCCTAGTAGAAAATAACCATGTAAATCAATTAAGCAAAATATCTCTTGCCAACCTGTTCAGGAATGAAAGGAATTCAATCTTGGCGTAAAGATGAAGCCCAGAAATCTGAGACAACAGAATATAGAGATGAAAAGCTCCTGCCTTTCTTTTCACTGTCTGTATGCTAGAATTACAGTCCAGTTCTGTGGCACTCACCAGTCAAACAAAACACACACGCAGGCGGTATTTGGCCACTCTGATTTAAAAGACACAAAAACTTGCAAATACTTTGTACATACACACTTCTTACTTGATTGATTCCTAGGGAGGCTACTAAACAACACCTAGCAGAGAATCTAATTTTCATCCCTCTTCTCACATCTCCAGGAACTCTCTGCATTCCCAGAATTTGCCATGCAAGAAAGAAAGAGAGAAGAAAAGGTTTCTGAATTATTCCAAACCAGTATCCCTGCCCCAAACTCTAAGTTGCTCTCGACTGCCTTCTAAAGGAGCTCAATATTACAGCAGGAAAAGAAGACCAGACTGCTAAAGCTTTCATATCATCCATCACACAACTATTATTCATTTTATTTCTGATGACTTAAAAACAAGAATGTGAAATTGATTTAAAACGAGGATTTCTTCAGTATAACATTCAAAACTCTTCTGAGACTTAGGTTTTTCCATTTTGACTACCATGAGGAAATCATGCAAAAATCTTGCCACAGACTGTATATCACGTTTAAGCATAATTAATCCATTACCCCATCCCCCCAGGTCTGATCCACTTCCTGGAGTTTACACATCCACTAAATGAAGGTGCTAGACTGTACAGGCTCTATAAGAAGTGTCTCTAAGTTCTAAAAAACTGTGACTCAGTGATTCTTTATTTAAATTTAATTTCATTTTATTGAAGTACAGTTGATTTACAGTATCATGTTAGTTTCAGGTATACAGCACAGTGATTCAGTTATACATATATATACATACGTGTGTGTGTGTGTGTGTGTGTGTGTGTGTGTGTGTGTGTGTGTATATATATATTTTTTTTTCTTTTTCAGATTCTTTTCCCTTTAGGTTAGTATAAAATATTGAGTATAGTCCCCTATGCTATAAAGTAAGTCCTTGTTGGTTATCTATTTTATATACAGTAGTTTGTATGTGTTAATCCCCACCTCCTAATTTATTCTCCCCCCTTTTTCCCCTCTGGTAACCATAAGTTTGTTTTCTATGTCTGTGGGTCTATTTCTGTTTTGTAAATAAGTTCATTTCTATCATTTTTTTAGATTCCACATATAAGCGATATCATATGATATTTGTCATTCTCTGTCTGGCTTCCTTAGTATGATCATCTCTAGGTCCATCCATGCTGCTGCAAATGGCATTACTTCATTCTTTTTTATGGTGACTCAGTGATTCTTGAATACATTGATTAGAAACTCAAATGAGAGAAATAAGCTGAGTATAGAACATTAGGGAATGGTGAGGGCTGTGACAAACTGGAGCACTCATGCCCCTTAAAGGGGTAACGATCCACTCAGATCTTGTGGATTATGTGGGCTCAGGGTTGCAAAAGCACCTAATTTTTTTTAAAGAAAAGCCCCCCAAAATGTATATAAAATCTCCATAATTTTGACGTTTAAATTACCACAAAACACTATACTGAGGGAAGGAAATCACAACAGATTGGATTTCGCCCACCAGAGCAGGCATCTCTGCTGTAAGATCATCTGTCGATGGCAACTGCACGCCAAGAGACAAACCAGACAAGGAAAAACTCATCCATCTCTCCTACAATGAGATTCATTCTATCAAAAAACCATCTGGTTAATAGAGACAGATGTAGCAGATGTGGTAATTGGAAGACTGCTTAAATCTTCCTTGGGTGTTTCATCTTAATTTTGAAACAAAGTAGCTTTATATGGCAGATTAAAGCATAAATAAATCACTCCCATAGTCTGGACTATTTCTTCCCCTGCTGGCTCAGTCCAAAAGCTCGGAGGACAGAGAGTCAGATGGATACACCCAAGAAGGAAGTGGAGGAACAGCCTTAACATTTGCAGGAGGCCATGTCACCATTGTTGTTAGGAATCCTCTCCCAGGGAAGGGCAATGCAGGTCTGCTAAAACATAGAAGTTCCAGTCTTAACCCCTACTGTTACTTTTCCACATCTTGGGTCTGATTTAAACTTCGATCTAGTCTACCTATCGGCATAATGGCCCTTCCTCACTTCCATTTATCCTTTCAAAAATGAGTGCAGACTCCAAGTCCATTTTTCCCAGAGCTGACAGATCAAGGCATGGAGAAGAGATTTAGCAAATGAGGATGAGTTGGCGAGATGCCAACTCGTTTTCATTTGCAGGTTAAATGCACTGTCTTATCTATATAACCTTTACTATCATTAGTCAACTCTCTATTTCAGCAAGCAGCACTGAAATCTCCTTGGTGACTGTTCCCAACTCGAATATATGACCTTTGAAGATTCCTGAAGGAAGCAGAGTTGCTAAAATTTAATAAAAAGACCCAATCTCTCCAAATATATTTATGTATTTACCAGAAATTCCCAGGGGGCCTAAATCCAGTATCATACCTGGATTAACAGCTCTGGAAAAAAGAGACAGACTGAGCAAGTGAAAAAGAGAGAGTGAGCGAGAGAACAAACCCTAAAATTATCCTACTAACCACTGTATAATAATTCACATGAGAGTTTCTCTCTCTATATTAAAGAATGCATGATCCTGTACATACGATTAAGTTACTTAAAAAGCTAGCCAAATTTTTCTCAATCATTTAAAAATAAATTATTCCTGAAGGAGATACAAAGTTAAATTTAAAGAAATGGATGGATGACATCCATTTAAAGAAAATGGATGTAATTTAATCTCCAAAGATTTCTTCAGATCCCTATTAGAATTGTGTTACATCTCTAGCATTTAATTTTTCCCTTGAAAATGAATGTATGAGAGCCATGCAGACTGCTTCGTTTACAATTTCACTGTATTGATTGCTGTCTGCAAGTGTTCTAATAATAGGCAAACGAAAGCAGAATTCATGTATTGTTTTGGTCTCTCGTTTTAAAAGTGGGTAAGGCCCATTTCTTTAAGTATACTTTTTTAAAAACAGGAGGTCAATAGAAAATATAAACGTTGGAAGTGACACCTAAGGTTATGTAAGACAGGAACCCAGGGGCCACTGAGTGGAATCGGTGGGATTCCGTAGACTTGCTGCATCATGTGGAGATTATAAATCAGAATAATCAGTCATGTTGTCAAAGGGTCAAGTGCAACCTGAAGACTCTACTCATGCTCAGACAGCACTGAATTCATTATGCATAGCTCTTGCTATGGATCATTCCGAATCAGCGGCAACTCTCTAAGCTGGTGTAAAAATACAACCCCCAGGCCCCAGAGCAGCAAATCAATAGTGATTATTATCAACAGCCTACTGAAGACCAAAAGAAAGGCAACATGTGGTGACCAAGGAGCTCCACAATTAAAGATCTCTCCTCCGCTAATTCTCATTTAAAACTAAAGAAATTAGACATTTCAATACAAACAGTTTAAGAATAACTGCCACCATCCATTAAATTTATATAGACCATGTCAGGCACCACGCCAATCACGTTACAGGCACCGTGTCAATAAATCCTGAGGAAGTCCTTGTGAGGCTGCCGTGTTTATCCCCATAGTCAGAGTTCATGGACACCCGTGGAGATAGACAGCCTGGTCAGGGTCACCCCACCAGTGAGTCAACCTGAGCTGCAGCCCAAACCCAAAGACTCTACCTCCAAAGCCACATTATCTTACCTAAGATGCTCCAACAACTAAAACTCCTAGACGCAGACTTTTCAGGAATAACACAGATATTTGTTAAAGTGAATTCAGAGAGGAAACGGTTGGTTATCCACCCCTCATTCTCTGTTCCCATCATTCGACTCTCCTGTGGTTTTCTACGGGTCTCGCTACAAAAGGACTTTCACTCTGTCACTGGATCTCAAACCCATAAGAAAAGTTTCAAGAAACAGCAGCAGACACACCTATTTGGGATTTGCCAGTGGTTATTTCTAGATGAATAAAGCTCCAGGGGCCAAGAACAGAGCTCCCATTTAACAGAATACTATTAATTTCAAAGACAACATCATTCACCAAATATTACAAAGACCTATATTCCTACCTGCCAGAACTGATTGTTAATATTGTCTACTTCAAGCCTTTTTAAATGGATGGATGGGTGGATGAGTGGATGGCTGGCTGCCCGGGCAAATAGCTAGACAGAAAGACAGGTCGGCTTCAAAATTAATGATAAAAGCAACTTCTTCAGGTAAGGGACAAGTCACTCTTTGGAACTAATTTATTCATTCACCAAATATGCCTTGAATTAGAACTCAACAATATGGTAGTCACTAAGAATCCTATGGGGCACAAGACAATGGTATAATATTGCTCCAAGTGTTCCAATAGAGATAAGCAGAGAGTATTATGGGGACCTAGCAAGAGGGAGCTAAATCCCTGTCCTACAGACACCAGGGGTGCCTTCCTTCACAGGTGGCAAATGTCTACCGCACCAGGTGAGTGACATCAATGAGCTGTGGGGCCTGAAAGCCTGGTATTAAGGGATTCAGCCACTCCTCACTCACAACCAACTGCCCCCACCCACTGCCAGCCCTTCCAACCCTGCTGAAAGCAGGAAATAAAGGCTTTCAGTGAGTAGGTAGCCAGGGCGAGGTCACAAAGGCCCAGGTAAGTCATGTCAAATTAGAACCAATGGACAGGTTTTCAAACAAGGAAGTGAGGTCATCAGATTCCACTTCATCAGCATCACTCCAGCTTCCTGTGGTAAATGGGTCAGAAGGGGATGATGGGGGGGTCTAAAGTTTCACTTCAGGGATTACTGAAAACACATACCCACCCACGCATACCATTAGCCTATGAAACCATCCTCATTAGGCCTCCTAATATTAGATTCTGTATTCCTTTACAATTTTCTAACTTAAAAAGAAAGACTCAGGGTAAACAAGAGTGCTTTCAAAAGTTCTCCAGTTTTCTTTTCCACTTTGTGCCAATGGCTTCAGGCCACATCTTCTCACTACGGTCCCAAAGTGTTTAAATCGCGGGTTGACAATGAAAAGAGCAATGATCCTCTCCATGGCCTCCAAGAAGACTTATAATGGTTTTCTTGTGCTAGTTTAACCAAAGCCTCTGATAGGAAGGTATACTCAGTACACACACGTACCTCTGTGTGTACACACACGTACCTCTGTGTATACACACACACACCAAACCAGCAACCCATATTCACATTTCTGCCAGGACACAACATGGATCACCTTCCACTGGGGGTGCCTTTTATGTTTTTATGATCACGAACTGACAACGACACTAATGACTGATAATAACACTAATAATATTTTCTGAGTGCCAGGCATTGCACAAGGTACATTTCGTACATGACCCTAATATTTAATCCTCGCCTGAATCCTAGGAGGTTAGTGCAATTACCATCCCACTGTACAGGGACAGACAGCAATGCTTAGAGAGCTTAATGAGCTGGCCGACAGGTTACCCACCCAGTAAATTAAGATGCTGAGATCTGAACCTGGAGAGCCTGACTCCAACCCCTGTAATTCTCAAAGCCACACCCACCGTATCAAGTACAAGAACAACAGAGGCTGATCTACAAAGGCTTCTGTTGTTATGTGTCAATAACAAAAACAAGAGCAACAACAGGCATGACTTATGGGGCATCAGGGACCAGGTCAAACATTTTACATAATCTCATTTAATTTTAAGAGATGATTCTCAGAATCCCTATGCTCATGTTTTGAGACAATGCATGCATTTTTTTTTCCTTTTACAAAAATCCAACACACCCCAGAACACGTTTCTCATTCAATAATTCCTTTTCTATAGAGAGCAAATAAGGGCTTTGAACCCTGACGCATCAGAATGTGATGTGGGGCTGCACCAGGAATTTGTCCAAACGTTGGCAAATTCTATGGTCTCTGAGCCACTTTGTCCTCATCCATGAAATGAAAGTTCAGTCTTTTTTCCAGAACTCTTCAGAGGATGACATAAAATACCACATGTGAGTGAATGTGTGTGTGCAATGCCTGGGACCTGGCAGGATAAGTGCACAGCAGGGGGCCATGTCCTTATTCAAGCGAAGACCTGCATCCAAACTGCCTCCTGTGTTCTCACCCTTTTAATGAATTCCATTCTACACAAATAGTCTAGATTCCTTATCAGACTTCACCTGGATTCTGCTGAGTCGGTAAACTTCTCTGTCCCTGCATCTACAAAACCCTATAGCATTTGTCACACAATCAATACAGAAAACAGACTTAAGAAGCTGCTGTTAATTGAGGAAACCTGCTGATCGACAATATGTCCTGGAAATGTTTGTAAACAAACTCAGAAACATCTGCCCACAAACAAGCCTGAAAACAGATGCGAAATTTAGCTTTTGAAGGGGGTAAATAGAAGGTAGGGTGAAATAAGCCTTATCTTGTCGTCGATCTCTGGGAAAAAGAATCCTATCTGCTTTCTATCTACAAAGGTATCTGCACAGAGTCCGAATGCTAGATACTTATAAGAATACAAACAGGAGTCATGAACATGCTCTCATTTTCCTGAGATCACGTGTTAAAATAAATATCTTTGTTCCCGTGGTGATAATATTCATAGCCTAGTGTAAAGAAGTTCCACCCTCTCAAAATCCATTCATTCATTCAACTGTATATCAAGTTCCTACTATGTGCCTGGTACCATTATACACAATGAGGAAACAGTCAAGAAGATCCCGAAGAGCTTGTCCATCCAGTTGTTTATATTCCACCATCCCACTTCTAAGTCAACCAAGAAAAATGTTTCTGAAGCAAACCTAGTTTCTGCCAGTATTTTAAAACGCTAAAAAACATTTCCACTACTTTCATTAAGACTTTTGTGAAAAATGAGTATTTTTCCCCTGTCCCTAGGGGAAGAAAATTTTCATTTTCTTCTGTTGGTTCTCTAATCTTGAGTGGGATACATTTTAGTAGAAGAAAAGAAACTCTGGGGAGAATTCATTTACACGTAGGAAAGATACATATTCACCAAGACTCCACTATTGTGTGCAAGCTTTGTCCTTCTACTTCTTAAAAAATGAGACTTCACCCTCCTTCATTAGAATTCTAGTAAGGGGATGCACTTGAGTTTTGTGGGGTTTTTTTTTTTAACAACTCTTTCAAATTGTTCATTATATTACAAATCAGTTTTGAGGAGAGGTCAAAAGCATCTTGAGTATCTATCCACTGACAGAGAAAAGAAGGAGAGCTAACTTTGTTTTGTCTGTCTGTCTGTTTGTTTGTTGGCCACAATGCGCAGCTTGTGAGATTTTAGTTCCCTGACCAGGGACTGAACCCTAGCCCTTGGCAATGAGAGCTCCGAGTCCTAACCACGGGACAGCCAGGGAAGTCCCAGGAGAGCAAACTTTGGAAAACGCTTACAATAGTTTGTTCATGGGCAGGTTACCTGCACTTAACTAAGTGTCAGAATTAAACAACCTGCATCAGAGAATTTCAGACCAGAGGAAGGGGATAGAATCATAGACCGTCCAGCCCAGTGTCTCCCAAAATACACCCCACAGAACTAGTTTGCATGGGTCAGATGATGGGACTCTGCCGGTCAAACTTGACTGGTCAAACCCTCTGGGCTCAGAGGGCCCAGAAGAATGACTGGCATACAGTGAGTGCTCAAGAACTACAAGCTGAATGAATGAAACGGACGAGTCAGCGCAACCAGGAATGGGATGAATGGCACTCGGTCTTGAATGAATGTGACTGATTAGGACAAAATCTTATGTAGTTGATAGTATGGATGCAAAGGCTCCAAAGGTACGGAAAAAATACTTATGAAAGAACATTAAATCAAAGGAAGTAGATGTAGAATTTACTGTACTACAGGAGTTTAACTTCAGTAATAAGAAAGACTATCAGGAAACATGTTAACAATATAGAAAGTAAGAAAAATGTGCCCAAGTATTAACAGTGAAATCTCTGAGGGGTAGGACTATGGCTGATTTATTTTTTAACGTCTTAAAAATTGTGATAAAAACGTGTGTGTGTGTGTGTGTGTGTAAAAAAACCATTAAATTAGCTATTTTTAAGTATATAATTGAGTGGCATTAATTATACCCAAAATGTTGTGCAACCATCACTACTATCTATTTCCGAAACTTTTTCAATCGTATCTCAGTAAGACTGGGGGAAAAAAACTTAGTCATCACCTCAAACAAAAATTCTGTAATTATTAAGCAATAATTCCAATCGCCTCCTCCCACCCCTGGTAACCTCGAGTCCAGTTTCTGTCTCTATAAATTCTAAAGAATTCATTTAAGTGGATCATCTAATACTGGTCCCTTTGTGTCTGGGGACAATTAGCTTATTTCAATTAGCATAACGGTTTCAAGCTTCCTCTTCAACTGATATGTTTTAAAAATTTATCTTTGTATATTTGAATTTTTTTTTCAGTGGAAATGTTATATACAGGAAATCATCAGGCTTCGTGGTTTAATAATGAGTGATAAACAGTGAAGCAGAAGAGAAAAGGGAAGTCACCCCAAGCAGGAAGAATATAGCAGGCGCGGGGCAGAGGGGAGACAGTCTCCACAACGATGTGGGGAGCAGTGGTCAGTAACCAGCCTAACGGAGAGCAGATGCAAGCCAGAGTACCCTGCAGAGCCCTTACGTCCAGACCCACTCCACTGACAAAAGCACAGAGCTTATTACTTACAACTGAAGCCCTACTTTTGTAGGCGAGTGTATTTCGCATGATTTGGCAGGTTACAAACGAACACAAGAAGACGGCATCTGTCAGGTTCCTTAGGAAACCAGGCAGAACGAAATATAATTCCTTACCTGAAAAACATGAACACATAACACATATTAAAATTCAATTGGTATAACTAACTGTATGTCTTTCTTAGTCGTTTAAGCCACATGTTTAATCGATTATTTTTCTTCTCATGGAAGGCTGGCAATGACAAGGGGATATTGAAATCTTAATTTAAAGCACATTGTTCCCACAAATTCAAGATTGTTTTGATGGAAACATTCCCATCTACGAGGTATATTTGATAAGTGTTCCTAACACAAATATATGAAACCACTGCATCAAACATAACTCAGAGTTGGCAGCAAGTATTAACAGGGCAATTAGTCATTTCCAGGACACGATAATCACATCATCAAATGAACCCTCCACTCGCACTCGAAATCCCATCTAACCCCTGAATTCACGCATTCACTAGTTGAATATCCATCCATTCACTCAGCACAACATTTATTGAACACAAACTATGTCCACTGATGATCCACAGAGAAAAAGCATGATACCAGCGATCAAGGACTTTAGATGCTAATGGAGAAATAAATGATGTTCAAGCCTCTTCCCTCTTTACTAGTAAATTCCTAAAAAATAACTGTATTCGCTCTTACTTCTTCTGCCTAGTCAATCATTGGTGCAGTAAGTATAATCAGAACATGTGTGTTAGGAATACACAACAGTGAACAAAAGCCCCAGTCCCTGCCCTCAGGGACCTTATAGTCTAGTAGCAAATACAGATGTTCTAATATAAGTGTGTGTGATGGAATGGTAGAACACAGAGATGCAGTATGAGGTGAGAGAAGGCCTCTTTGATGACACACGTCTAAACTAAGACCTAAAGAATTAACAGGACTTAAAGGAAGCATCATTTAGGTGGATGCAAGTGGTTCTCAAAGTGTGATCAGGGGACCCATGAGAATTCCTAAGATCCCTTCAGAGGATCTATAAGCTCAAACCCATTTCCTAATAATACTAACGTTTATGCCCTTTACACTCACTTTTTTCACAAGTGTACAGCAGTGTTTTCCAGAGGCTATGTGACTAGTGGCATCACAACACAATGAAGGCAGAAGCAATTATGAGACACCAACTGTCTTCTATTAAATCAGACCAGGAAGAGATTGGCAAAAATATAAAGGAATGTTACATTTTTTTAATTTCTCAGTTTCAACTTCTATAAAGGTGACTACATAAGAAACAAGGCATTTTTGCATTCGCAAATATATTTATGAGTTGAAAGGAGTAAACTATGGACTTCAATTAAATAATATATTGATATTGGTTCATCAATGGTAACAAAAATATACAACACATGAGGTTATTAATAAGAGAAACTATGGGTGAAGGGGAAAAGGATATTGGGAACTCTATATATTTTCTGTGCAATTTTTCTGTAAACCCAAAGCTGCTCTTAAAAACTGAAGTCTACTGAAAAGAGAGAGACTTACACCATATACAAAAATAAACTCAAAATGGATAAAAGACCTAAATGTAATACTGGAAGTCATAAAACTCCTAGAAGAAAAACATAGGCAGAACAAACACTCTTTGACATAAATTGTAGCAATTTTTAAAAAAATCTGTCTCCTAAAGCAAAGGAAACAAAAATGAAAATAAACAAATGGGACCTAATTAAACTTAAAAGCTTTGGCACAGCAAAGGACTTCACAGGCAAAACAAAAAGACAACCTAAGGAATGGGAGAAAACATTTGCAAATGATATGACCGATAAGGAGTTAATATTCAAAATATATAAACAGCTCATACAACTCAATATCAAAAAGACAAACAACCTGATTAAAAAATGGACAGAAGACCTAAATATTCATTTTTCCAAAGAAGACATACAGATGGCCAACAGGCATATGAAAAGATGTTCAACACCATTAATCATCAGAGAAATGCAGATCAAAACTACAAAGAGATATCAGCTCACACCTATCAGAATGACTATCATCAAAAGACCACAAATAACAAATGCTGGAGAGGGTGTGGAGAAAAGGGAACCCCTGGGCACTGTTGGTGGGAATGGAAATTGGTGCAGCCACTATGGAGAACAGTACGGAGGTTCTTCAAAAAACTAAAAACAGAACTACCATATGATCCAGTAATTCCACTGCTGGGTATATATCTAAAGAAAACAAAAACACTAGTTTGGAAATATACGTGAACCCTAATGTTCACAGCAGCATTATTTACAATAGCCAAGATACGGAAACAACCTAAGTTTTCATCAACAGATGAACAGATAAAGAAAATGTTACACACACACATATACACACATGTACACACATTCTATAGAATATTACTCAGCTATTAAAAAAATGAAATTTCACCATTTGCAACAACGTGGATGGACCTAGAGGATATTATGCTCAGTGAAGTAAGTCACAGAAAGACAATTACTGTATGTTATCACTTACATGCAGAATCTTAAAAATAAAACAAACTAGTGAATATAACAAAAAAGAAACAGACTCACAGATACAGAAAACAAACTAGAGGTTACCAGTGGGGAGAGGAAAGGGGGAATGGGCAAGACAGGGGTAGAGGACTTACAGGTAGAAACTATTATGCATAAAATAGATAAGCAACAAGGACTGGGACTTCCCTGGTGGTGCAGTGGTTAAGAATCCGCCTGCCAATGCAGGAGACACGGGTTCAATCCCTGGTCCGGGAAGATCCCACATGCCGCAGAGCAACTACTGAGCTTACTAAGCCCATGCGCCAAAACTATTGAGCCTGCACGCTAGAGCCCGCGAGCCACAACTACTGAAGCCCGCGCACCTACAGCCCATGCTCCACAACAACAGAAGCCACCGCAATGAGAAGCCCGCGCACCGCAACGAAGAGTAGCCCCCGCTCGCCGCAACTAGAGAAAAGCCCGCACACAGTAACGAAGATGCAACGCAGCCAAAAAAAAAAAAAAAAAAAAAAAAGATAAGCAACAAGGACATATTGTACAGCACAGGGAATGGAGCCAGTATTTTATCATACCGATAAATGGAGTATAATCTATAAACATTTGAATCACTATGTTGTACCCCTGAAACTAATATTGTAAATCAATTATACTTTAAACAAGAAAGCTGGGGGGGAGATAAAGAGTGCTGAGATCAAAAGGTTTGAGAGGGCTTCCCTGGTGGCGCAGTGGTTGAGAATCTGCCTGCCAATGCAGGGGACACGGGTTCGAGCCTTGGTCTGGGAAGATCCCACATGCCGCGGAGCAACTAGGCCCGTGAGCCACAATTACTGAGCCTGCGCGTCTGGAGCTTGTGCTCGGCAACAAGGGAGGCCACGACGGTAAGAGGCCTGCGCACCGCGATGAGGAGTGGCCCCCGCTCGCCCCAACTAGGGAAAGCCCTCGCACAGAAACGAAGACCCAACACAGCCAAAAATACATATAAATAAATAAATAAATAAATTTAAAAAAAAAAAAAAAAGGTTGGAGAGCCACTGACTTATGAAAAAGCAGAATTGAAGCTACTGAGGGAGATGGACAGAGACACCTGTGAGCAGACTGTTAGGCAACCAGGATGAGAGAAGCTGGTCACCAGAACGAAGGCGTGGCCCTGAAGAAAGCTGTCCGACAAGATAAATGCTTCCTGGAGGAGATGTTGTCAAACCTGACGCCTGGGTGACAAGTAGTATTTGGCCAGGCTAGGAATAAGGGATGAAAGGCACAACCGTGTTGACACTGGGGGGAACACATGTGCAAAAAGGCAGAAGCAACTCAGGATCTCAAAGCAGCCCTGAGAAAGGGGGCTAAACCAGAGGCTGGAGAAGACAGAGGAGTGATGACGGTGGTCGTGATGGCAGCCTCAACTAGGCCGGCCAGCAGCAGCTTGAGAGAAGAAGATCGCTTCTGAGATATTTTGGAATAGCATTGATGGGACTCTGGGAGTGACAAGATGCACAGAATTAAAGATAGGAAACACAGCACAGATAGCCAGTTCTCTCTAGTGGAAGAGCTCATGGGTGTCTAAGACTTGGTCACACAAGAGTGGAAGGCAGTCAGTGGCAGCCAGCAAACCCTAGCAGAGGTGGTGATGAAGATTAAAGAAAACCCAATGCCTGGAAGTGCCTGATAAATGTGATTAGTGATAGCGGTTGTTAAGACTATTATTGGAGCTCTCCTTATAACTGAACATCAGGACAAAGAAAGATGAATCTGATTCTGTTCTATGTAAAACGTGACCAAAATCAGCTGTTAAACTGTGCTGTGGGCTAATCATCTATTATGTGAGTGAGGTTGAAAGTTATATTCAGGAAGAGCTGATATTACAGAATCAAATGCCGGCCAAGCAAACAAAGGGCAGGCCTCCAGCTATTTTCTGGAATCGTTATTTTAAAATACATGTTTTGTTTGAGCCTCCGCAGGCAAGGTCCAGGTGATACCGACAGAGCATCCTCGTTCCACCTGCTTAATAACCCTGGGGGGAGGATTTAAAGTCAAAATAATGATGCAATGGAAGACGGGTCGGGAAGGCTGCAGCACAAATGAGGAAAATCCAGCCTCCTGGAGGGCAAGGCTCTGGTGAAGGGCAGGCAGAGCAGGATGGGGTCCAGTCGTTGCTGAAGCTTAGATAAACGCCACAAATTAAAATCAGAAGGCTGAAGCCCGCAGGCAAACACGAGAACAAGATGAGTGGGTAATCAGTAAAATGATGGTTGGGGACCATAAAGCAAGCATCCTGTAATTCTGCAAAGCATGCTGATGGAGACGGGGACAGAAATCTGGAGAGCCTATTGATAAAAGGAGTTCATCAGGGAGGTACTCATGTCACAGAGGGGTTGGGAAAATAGGATTTTATAAAAGTGATGAGAAACTGGGATTTATAACCAGAGAGGTAAGAAAGGGATCTTTAATATTGCTTCTCATGTAGAGACGCATCTCCCTCTAAGACAAAATCTGGCATTAACAATCAAATTAACAAATGAAATGAATGAAGAGGATGAACTCATAAATTTTATAAAAGACTCACAACACAGGTCCTCTAAATTGTGATTTATTTAACAAATGCTGGTTTATACACAGTTGGGAAACCTATTCAATGTCATTAGCAACTCTGAGAATCAGACTTAAGTTCAAAATTTGCTATGTAGATTAGACTTTCCCCAAATGTGGCGAAAGGACAGCCTAGCTGTCTCTCACTTGAGATATCTATGGAAAATGCACACTTCAGGGCCCCAATTCAGATCCATTTCACTGGAATCCTTGGGTCACAGGAATGTGAAATTTCCACAAGCTCCCCTAAGGACTTTTACAAACACTGAAATTTGAAAGCCACCAGGGGAAAGCAAGTAGACCTCGAAGGAAGGGCTTTTACATACTCAACTGTTCTCAATCAACACAAGAAATAAAGTAATACTTGGAATTTTTGGAGCTGAAGAAAGAATTTTACAACAGGAGGTATCTTTGGATATTGAAATGAGTTACCAAAGAAGACGCAGCTTGTAAAAATCTCTTGAACCTTCCTTTATATAAGATGCAGTCAGAACGAAATAGTGAATATAACAAAAAAGAAAAAGAGTCACAGATACAGACAACAAACTAGTGGTTACCAGTGGGGAGAGGAAGGAGGGAGGGACAAGACAGGGGTAGAGGATTAAGAGGTAGAAACTACTATGTATAAAATAAATAAATAAGCTACCAGGATATATTGTACAGCAGAGGGAATATAGCCAATGTTTTATAATAAGTATAAATGGAGTATAACTTTAAAAATTGTGAATCACTATATTGTACATCTGAAAATGTAATACTGTAGATCAACTATACCTCCCCCCAAAATGACTCAATGCTAGTTTAAAAAAAAATAAAGATGCAGTGGGCAAGTTGTTTAACCTCTCAGAGCCTCACTTTCTTCATCTTTAAAATGGGGATAAAAAATAATGTAAATCTGTTAAGAGGACTGACCCAGCAAATACATTTACTGTGTACATTTACATTTACTATGCCTGGCACAGAGCAAATGCCTGATGGGTATAAGCTATAATTGTTTGGATGAAATATCTGATTAAAATGGTATAACTAGTTCCTCATTCAGAAGAGAAGAGTGTCAATTACATTTCTACCCTTAGCCCTGAGAGTCTCTGAAGTACAAGTAAGGATCCTTCAGCTGGCAGCTTCTCACAAAGAAAGAAACAAACTGTCCTGCCCCCTGCTGGGCAACAGGATAGTAACAGAGAGAAAAAGAGAAATGAGAGATGTTTGCAGCATGAGAGTCAGGCCAGAGAGGTTTCACTGTGTGGAGGGTCAGCTTCAAAGAGCAAACAGTGTCTCTCTTTGTCTACTTTCATGTCTCTTTTCAATCTCAGATTATGACGTCACGCTGACCTTCGGAGAAAAGGGCGCTGTTCTACACGGTTCCGATAAGCTGCTTTCTAAAAAACACTTCCTAGACACTAGCAGTACTTCTTACCAAGAGGACAAGATGACAATTGTGTCATTTAATAGTGGCCTTAGGAAAGAGACACCGATGACAAAGACAATTTCCAAATGTCACTGAAAAATGGTCTTTGTAAGTATCACTGACTCAAATGTGGACGGTATGTGTGTGCATGTGAATGTGCATACTACATATATTTTTCTCCTTCACTGAAATACAGAAGAATTCTACAGTTAAGTTCATGTAACATTTTTACAGCTTAGAAGAAGACATAACAATAAAAAGACTTGATCACTAACTAATTTTTAAAATTTCCTTTTCTATTTCATTCAGTCTTTTACAAATACAGAATTCCTTATGGAAGAAATTTTTAAAGGTATTTATCTTTAAAGCTGCTTTTTAACGATACTTAAACGTATCTCTAAGATCTGGATTCAGAACTCAGGTTCGGTCCTTTATTATGAGGTCAGGGGGGCTTCCCTGGTGGCGCAGTGGTTGAGAATCTGCCTACCAATGCAGGGGACACGGGTTCGAGCCCTGGTCTGGGAAGATCCCACATGCCGCGGAGCAACTGGGCCCGTGAGCCACAACTACTGAGCCTGCGCGTCTGGAACCTGTGCTCCGCAACAAGAGAGGCCACGATAATGAGAGGCCCGCGCACCGCGATGAAGACTAGCCCCCACTTGCCGCAACTAGAGAAAGCCCTCGCACAGAAACGAAGACCCAACACAGCCAAAAATAAATAAATTAATTAAAAAAAAAAAAAATGAGGTCAGGCAAGTCACTTAATCTCTTTAAGCTCCAATTTTTGTATCCAAGATGAGGAAATGCCTACTTAGTTTTCTTGTGAGGCAAAAAAGAAATAACGTATAGGAAACTGCTTTACAAACGGTAACCAATCACATAAACATAACTTAAAGTCAAAATGAACTATGTAATTAATCCAAAATGGTTGCTCTCAACAAAATCTGAGAAATGATCTGCAAAGGTACAACTGCAATTCCAGAGGTATGATTCTTAAGCACCCAGGACAGCCAAGCTACTAAGGGGATGGTATCATGAAGGCATCTATTTTTGGTTGAGGACAAGGCCTTGATGTGTCCCTGTGTGTTAACAAAGACTCCCTGCTTGACCAAACTTTAGTTGGGCTCCTCCAAGCCTTCTTCTTGGCCTTGGCCCTCATTCTGTCTTTGGCCTGCCTAGTCCCATTTTAGCAAAGAATCATACTAAGTCATCTTCCCCACCCTTGATATCTGATTATCTTAACCTGTCTTCAGCTACAATCTTGTTAGCTGACCACATGGATGCAAGCAATTTTTCAATGGACACAATGTCAAACAGATCAAGTAAATTAGTCTACCCCCAACATTAGCTATAATCACACAAACTCTTTCTCACTGTTTTTCAAAAGTTCCTCACAGAGAACTTTCTTCTCCTTCCTAACCCATTTTCTATTCACTTGAAATCTAACACATGATGGCTCCTGCTAGAAAACTGTAATTTTTTCCAACTATTTTAAAGCATAAAAGCAAAACTTATATTTCCTACTTATCAATGAGAGACAGAATTTTGATCATTACCACAAAGGGTAAATCAAGCAAATATGCCAGGATCTGATGTAAAAACAATGGCGCATTAAAAATTAATTTCTATCACTATTCAAGTGACAGCTGCAAGAAGGAAAAAAATAAAGAGCTAATTAGTGATGATATGAAAAAAAATTAACTATTTAAAACACCTATTAAAGACATTAACATTCAGGGCACCTGAAAACATATTCACCCCATTTGATGCTCACTCGCTTGTTTTTCAGTCCTCAGATTTTTAGCCTCATCATCATTTTTCAAGAGTAAGGAAGTTATTTCACAAGCTTCCAAAACAAACATTTTATTAGCTGTATTTCATTACGTACTTTTTTTTACTGTTGAGTCTACCTTTTTAGCAGGGCCATCGTGAAAGGAAATACCTTAAGGACAACAGTTTTACATAAACAAGTTTTCCCCCCAAAGGCAGTGTTAGTTCCAGGCAGCTAAAAGAAGTAAAACTTTGGAGAAGCCCCACTAGGTTTCAAATTCTTTATTCTCATTATTTGAAACCAAATATGCCAAGTTACAGATGAACAAATGGCACATTCCTAGTCAACTAATTTGAACATTATCTTGGAGGCTAAACCCATTTGGAGTATATCAGTTGACTGCTACTTTCCATGTTTAAAAGAGAGTATCTTCCATATAAAAAGGGGTAGGGGGAAGGATCAGCTAAACATCTATTTTACACCCCAAAACACAATGTATTTACATTATCTCAATTTTTTCACCCATATCCCGCACCCCTACCACCAGCCAATGACAAACACCAATTTGTACTCTGCTTCTATGAGTTCTCATGTCTAAGTGAGATCACAGAGTATTTGTCTTTCTCTATACCATGGAGGCCCATCCCTGCTGACACAAATTACAGGATTTCCTGCCTTTTTATGGCTGAATAGTATTTCACTGTACATACATACACCACATTTTTTTTTAAACAACTTTATTGGAGTATAATTGCTTTACAATGTTGTGTTAGTTTCTGCTGTATAACAAAGTAGATCAGCTATATGTATACATATATCCCCATATCCCCTCCCTCTTGCGTCTCCCTCCCACCCTCCCTATCCCACCTCTCTAGGTGGTCACAAAGCACGGAGCTGATCTCCCTGTGCTGTGCAGCTGCCTCCCACTAGCTAGCTATTTTACAGTTGGTAGTGTATATATGTCCATGCCACTCTCTCACTTCGTCCCAGCTTACCCTTCCCCCTCCCCTTCTCCTCAAGTCCATTCTCTACATCTGCATATTTATTCCTGTGCTGCCCCTAGGTTCTTCAGAACCTTTATTTTTTTTTTAGATTCCATATATATGCGTTAGCATACGATTATTTGTTTTTCTCTTTCTGACTTACTTCACTCTGTATGACAGACTCTAGGTCCGTTTACCTCACTACAAATAACTCAATTTCATTTCTTTTTATGGCTGAGTAATATTCCATTGTATATATGTGTCACATCTTCTTTATCCACTCATCTGTCGATGGACACTTAGGTTGCTTCCATGTCCTGGCTATTGTAAACAGAGCTGAAATGAACATTGTGGTGCATGTCTCATTTTGAATTATGGTTTTCTCAGGGTATATGCCCAGTAGTGGGATTGCTGGGTCATATGGTAGTTCTATTTTTAGTTTTTTAAGGAACCTCCATACTGTTCTCCATAGTGGCTGTATCAATTTACATTCCCACCAACAGTGCAAGAGGGTTCCCTTTTCTCCACATCCTCTCCAGCATTTATAGTTTGTAGATTTTTTGATGATGGCCATTCTGACCGGTGTGAGGTGATACCTCATGGTAGTTTTGATTTACATTTCTCTAATGATTAGTGATGTTGAGCATTCTTACATGTGTTTGTTGGCTGTCCGTATATCTTCTTTGGAGAAATGTCTATTTAGGTCTTCTGCCCATTTTTGGATTGGGTTGTCTGTTTTTTTGATTCTGAGCTGCTTGTATATTTTCGAGATTAATCCTTTGTCAGTTGCTTCATTTGCAAATATTTGCTCTCATTCTGAGGGTTGTCTTTTTGTCTTTTCTATGGTTTCCTTTGCTGTGCAAAAGCTTTTAAGTTTCATTAGGTCCCATTTGTTTATTTTTGGTTTTATTTCCATTTCTCTAGGAGGTGGGTCAAAAAGGATCTTGCTGTGATTTATGTCATAGAGTGTTCTGCCTAGGTTTTCCTCTAAGAGTTTTATAGGGTCTGGCCGTACATTTAGGTCTTTAACCCATTTTGAGTTTACTTTTGTGTATGGTGTTCGGAAGTGTCCTAATTTCATTTTTTTACATGTAGCTGTCCAGTTTTCCCAGCACCACTTATTGAAGAGGCTGTCTTTTCTCCACTGTATATGCTTGCCTCCTTTATCGAAGATAAGGTGACCATATGTGCGTGGGTTTATCTCTGGGCTTTCTATCCTGTTCCATTGATCTATATTTCTGTTTTTGTGCCAGTACCATACTTTCTTGATTACTGTAGCTTTGTCAGGGAGCCTGATTCCACCAGCTCCATTTTTCGTTCTCAGGATTGCTTTGGCTATTCGGGGTCTTTTGTGTTTCCATACAAATTGTGAAATTTTTTGTTCTAGTTCTGTGAAAAATGCCATTGGTAGTTTGATAGGGATTGCATTGAATCTGTAGATTGCTTTGGGTAGTATAATCATTTTCACAAGGTTGAGTCTTCCGATCCAAGAACATAGTATATCTCTCCATCTGTTTGTATGGTCTGTGATCTCTTTCATCAGTGTCTTACAGTTTTCTACATACAGGCCTTTTGTCTCCTTAGGTAGGCTTATTACTAGGTGGTTTTTTTTGTTGTTTTTTTTGTTTTTTTGCAATGGTAAATGGGAGTGTTTCCTTAATTTCTCTTTCAGATTTTTCATCATTAGTGTATAGGAATGCAAGAGATTTCTGTGCATTAATTTTGTATCCTGCTACTTTACCAAATTCACTGATTAGCTCTAATAGTTTTCTGGTAGCATCTTTATGATTATCTGTGTATAGTATCATGTCATCTGCAAACAGTGACAGTTTTACATCTTCTTTTCTGATTTGGATTCCTTTTATTTCTTTTTCCTCTCTGATTGCTGTGGCTAAAACTTCCAAAACTATGTTGAATAATAACAGTGAGAATGGGCAACCTTGTCTTGTTCCTGATCTTAGAGGAAATGCTTTCAGTTTTTCACCATTGAGAACAATGTTGGCCGTGGGTTTGTCATACATTGCCTTTATTATGTTGAGGTAGGTTCCCTCTATGCCAACTTTCTGGAGAATTTTTATCATAAATGGGTGTTGAATTTTGTCAAAAGCTTTTTCTGCATCTATTGAGATGATCATATGATTTTTATCCTTCAGTTTGTTAATATGGTATATCACATTGATTGATTTTCAGATATTGAAGAACCCTTGCATTCCTGGGATAAACCCCACTTGGTCATGGTGGATGATCCTTTTAATGTGCTGCTGGATTCTGTTTGCTAGTATTTTGTTGAGGATTTTTGCATCTATGTTCATCAGTGATATTGGCCTGTAGTTTTCTTTTTTTGTGACATCTTTGTCTGGTTTTGGTATCAGGGTGATGGTGGCCTTGTAGAATGAGTTTGGGAGTGCTCCTCCCTCTGCTATATTTTGGAAGACTTTGAGAAGGATAGGTGTTAGCTCTTCTCTAAATGTTTGATAGAATTCACCTGTGAAGCCATCTGGTCCTGAGCTTTTGTATGTTGGAAGATTTTTAATCACAGTTTCAATTTCAGTGCTTGTGACTGGTCTGTTTATATTTTCTATTTCTTCCTGGTTCAGTCTTGGAAGGTTGTGCTTTTCTAAGAATTTGTCCATTTCTTCCAGGTTGTCCATTTTATTAGCATACAATTGCTTGTAGTAATCTCTTACGATCCTATGTATTTCTACAGTGTCAGTTGTTACTTCTCCTTTTTCATTTCTAATTCTGTTGATTTGAGTCTTCTCCCTTTTTTTCTTGATGAGTCTGGCTAATGGTTTATCAATTTTGTTTATCTTCTCAAAGAACCAGCTTTTAGTTTTAATGATCTTTGTTATTGTTTCTTTCATTTCTTTTTCATTTATTTCTCATCTGATCTTTACGATTTCTTTCCTGCTGCTAACTTTGGGTGTTTTTTGTTCTTTCTCTAATTGCTTTAGGTGTATGGTTAGGTTGTTTGTTTGAGATGTTTCTTGTTTCTTGAGGTAAGATTGTATTGCTATAAACTTCCCTCTTAGTACACCACATTTTCTTTTTCCACTCATCCGTTGATAGAAACTTGGGTTGCATCTGTGTCTTGGCTATTATAAATAATACTGTGACAAACGTGGGGGGTGCAGACATCTCTTTGAGATAGTGATTTCATTTCCTTCAGATATATTCTAATTGCTGGATCCTATGGTAGTTCTATTTTCAATTCTTTCAGGAACCTCCATAACGTTTTCCATAGTAGCTGTACCAATGTACACATTCCCTCAATGAATGCTTACAACAATTCACCCAAGAAGGTAGTTATCTCCTTTTGACAATTAAAGAAAAGACTTAGAAAAGTTAATTGACTTGTCTGGGTTCATGGTCACTTCTGACCAGATGCAGCCCATACTATTTGCCCTATACCTGTGGTCTGTGATAGTGGCACATTTGCACAAGCATGTGGGAGTTTATTTGAAGTAAAAATCACTGTTTTGCGCAGAGTTGTAGAGAAGGCAGGGAAAGAGTGTGGGCGGTATTAGAATTAATTTCTTCCACACAGTCTGTGCTGGGATTCAGCACGAGGTAGTAAAAATTTACATATAGGCATATAAAATGAATATCTTCTAAAAAATGTAAATGAGACCCAAGGATATGACTATATATATTGATGGCCTACAGGAAGGTTAGTGCAATGCTTTAATATTTTCTCATGTGAATAATAAAATTAACTTACCCCAATCAAGCAAGCCTAGAAAAAAAATTAAGGCAACAGCTATTCTTCAAAGTTACCATAATTATTAAAATAAAATCTCATTAACCCTGTGCCAACTTATTTCAGATAGTGCCAATTCCAGAAAACTGTTACCCTGGAGGCAATTTTACACATTATTATGTTGTAATACAAACAATGAATAATCTTTGAACCTGGATAAATCAGAATCTATCATCCCTGATCTCTTATATGTTAAATTCATATAGTGTTACCTTTATCCTTCCTCCACTTGTGAAAAAGCTCTCCCCTTAAATCTTTAAAATACTTTCAACTTTCAAAATGAAAGATTCCAAAGATATTCTAAATCTGGGAACAACTACACAATAGGCAGGTGATGAAAACATTAATATGGGAGAGTTCATGGATTTCTTCCTCTCTCTTTCCCAACGAGTTTCCTTCCTGACCTCCATTGGTTGAAAAGAAAAGGGACAAGCTGATATAGTTTTCCACACCAGAGTTAAAATGGAGGCTGCCTTCCACTGGAGGAACAGGACCTGTTGAGAAGAAATTGTACACATTTCTGTGCAGCACAGCTAAGGAAATGAATGGTGGTACATGATGGTGTAAATGACAGCAAAGTCCTCACACACTGAGGAGCTAGACAAAAGAGAAGCCAGAAGATTTCAGTAAGAGCTGTCAAGTAGTCAGTAATTTTGGACCACCTTCAATATCTCGTAAAAACATGAGTGAAGATCAAAATTCTTGTTGGGACCGTGCTTCTTTAAATGCTACACTGCTCTAGGACCGGACAGCATGAGTATAGCGTTATAAACATGATGTGTGTATGCCAGCTTCCGGCACCTGCTATCCACAGAGGTCTCTATAGCAACAAGCCTTTCATAAGTATCTGGACATCCTGAGACATGCTCTTTGCCCACTGTACATGCTCCAAAGTGAAGTATGGTGGCAGTCTCTTCCTGTAAACTACATGTATGAAAAATTTTGGTCATATTCCCAAGTGACACATCCTGAGTTCAATGGTAGACATTCTTATCATCAATGCAGAGTACTCAGAGCTAAAATGAAAACTATATGGTAGACACTTCAGTCTTAACTAAAACAAAATAATGCCCACAAATAAACTATATCATAACAAATACTTAACTACTATCTACTTAATTCTGTTACTTACCCTTGATGAAAAACAGAATTCCTTTGGAACTTATATCTGAACCTGTACATAGAAGGCCAAGTTTGAAAGCTTTTCAGTTCAAGAAGGTAACTCTAAAACCATAATGAAATAATTCTATTTCAGACACTTAAGAAGATATACTTCAGAATCTCATAACGTATCATAGATTTGGGTTGTTACAGTTTTGAATACAAAGTTTATAAACTCATTTAAAAGCCCTTCTCAAATTATGGAGATTTCCATTTGCTATTTTTTACCAGAAATTTGGAGAAAAGAATACATTTGATTGTCTATGTAGACGCTTTCCATCCTCACTGTGTTTGAGCTCACAATAAGCATTGATTTATAACCATTTTGGAGGGCGTTTACAGAAAAGAGATTTTCTGAAACATGAAAACAAAGAAACTCCACTGTAGCTATATAACCAGTTGTTTTTTTAATATACTATGAAGTAAATTTCTATAAATAAAACCATACCCTCTTAATGACTTAAACCATCTTCTCAGAAGTGTCTCAAGTAACAACTGCAGTCTTAGGTTTCTCTGCCAGCTTCTCTGCCACTTGATGCATTAAAATGGAATTCTAAAATGAATTCTTTTAAAAATTAAAAAGAGGAAAGAAAAGAAAAAATATTCATTTCTGCTTTCTCTTGTTTAAAAGTTGAGATTTTCATCTTTTGATATACAAAGTAAGACACACTTGAATTTTAACTAAATGAATCACCTAATTTCCTCTGAAAAACACAGATAGACATTCTGCTCCAGGGAGATACTGAAGAGCATTTCTTCTCTTGCCAGAAACTTCTCTCAGGAAGAGCTAACATGAGAGGCCCATTTCTGTGATGTCTCAGCACCTTTCATACACACAGCTCGAAGGCAGCTGAAATCCTAGAGCCTAATTAAGTGGTTCTAACCCCGAAAAAGGACACTTGCTGATTTCAAGAGCTACTGACTCTCCAGGAGATAAACCTCCCAGTCCTAGTTGAGTCTCTTAGAGACTCACCAAAAAGGACAAAAGGAAAAAAAGAAAAAAGAAAAAAAGACATGGTTAAACGAATCACCTTCCCATGTGAAGAAAACAAAGCAGACCATGGCGGGGTTGGGGGGAGGTGCGGGCAGAATAAGACTAACATAACAAAACCAAGGGAAGGGAGGGAAAGAAAGGTTATTCGTCATCTTTAAAGATCTTCCTGCTACTGATTTTATTATATTCAAAACTTTCCAAATATTGGACAGCCAGTCTGTCTCACTGCTTTTTTCTTTTAATCACATGGAGCTCGTACCCAAGACAGGCACTCTTGAAATACCTGGGAAAATTCCTCTTTATCCAGAGTGGACCAGATTTTGCAAACTGTCCACAGGGACTCAGTGTCACACTTTACCCAGCCTGTAGTATATTTATTTTAAGTGAATTAGTTTCCAATATATAATTTCAGAGCAATGGTTCGCAACTGGGGGTGACATCGCTCCTCCTCCTGCCCCAAGGGATGTATGGCAATATCTGAAGACATTTTTTGTTTTCACAACTAGAGGAATGCCACTAGCAGGGAAAGGGTAGAGGGCAAGGGATGTCACTAAACATCTCACAATGCACAGACGTCCCACAACCGGAGGTGTCCAGACTAAAATGTCTATCGTGTCAAGCTTGGGAAACCCTGTCCGAGAGAAATCAATGATAGCATTTTTGTTACCTTCACTCATTGAGATCATTGTTTCTCAGCAGGTAATAAACTTTATGACTCAAAACTCTTCATTAACTCTAGCATATCCCTCCAAGAAGTCTGAAAAATAGGCAAATATTTACTTATTTCCCACTTTTAAAAAATAAGACACTCGGGACTTCCCTAGTAGTCCAGTGGTAAAGAATCCATCCTGCAATGCAAGAGACGCAGGTTCGATCCCTGGTCAGGGAACTAAGATCCCGCATGCTGCGGAGCAACTAAGCCCGCGCACCATAATGAAGAGCCTGCGTGCCACAACTAAAGACCTGACGCAGCCAAAAAAAAAAAAAGACACTCAATGAACACGTATGTTTGTGAATGTTAGCCGAATTCACATTTTAAATCCATCTAACACTTGTGAGCTTTCTTATACATTACCTCACAGCTACATATGCCTTACCACACACAGCCCCAGAAAGGAGAAGCATCATGCTCATTGGCAAGAGAAGGAAACTGGGCTTGAGGGAAATAAAGCAATTTGTCTGGATTTTCCCAATGGGTGCACAGGAGAGCAGGGAACTGAATCCTGTCCCTAATTGTGCTGTTCTTCCTCCCACTACAATGATGCTCTCTTCCGGGATAGTTTTGTAAATACGGAACTGAGCTGCTAAAACTGTAACCATCTTCATCAACACCAAACACTGACAGACATTATAAACCTGTCCAAGTCTCAGTTTCCTTGCCTGTAAAATGGGCTTATGTTGTAAGGAGTAATTGAAATAATGCTCCTTAGTCTGTACTTGGCACAAGACGACCTCTCAGAAGAACAAGCAGCTGCTGTTGTTATTTGTGTTAACTGGGATCCCAGTCCAAGGGTGTAATTACAGCAGAATAATATTTGAGCAAACAACCCAACGGTGGGAGAGGAAAGCTACCACGAACAGCATCTACTGTAAATATCTTTGCCCAGTAAAACTAATTTGAGTCTAATCTCCTTGTTTAAAGGGATAGGTCAAACAGACTCAAAATGGAGCTCATTTTAATGTGACTGATGTGGCACTGAAATTAAAACTCAAGCCCGATTCAAATCAGACAGCCCAGATTCAAATCCTGGCTCTACCACTTTCTAGCACTGACCAGTAGAAAGTTACATAACACTGTTAACATTCAGTTTCCTTGGCAAAGTTGGACATTACAACAGTACTTCCCCCTCATAGAATTGTTTTGAGATTCTTATGATACAATGTATGTCAAACTCTTAACACAGGGTCTAGCACATTGTACACGTAGAATAAACGTTAACCATCACTACTGATGTTGCTTTTTGCTATCATCACCATGATCGTCATCAACACCATCATCATCCGTAACGCCAAGTTCACAGCAGGCTCACAATAAATGTCTGCTGATTAATAATTGCTAACATTTAATGATTATTTACTACGTGCCAGACACTGTACTATGAGGTAGTTACTATTATTATCCGCATTGAAAAGGAAGACACTGGCCACCAGAGAGGTTAAGAAACTTGCCCAAGGTCACACAGCTAGAGAGTAGCAGAGCTGAAATTTGAGCCCAGGCTATCAAGCTTCAGAGCCTACATCCTTAGCTACCTGACAACGTTGTCTTATAATAGAGGATCAGTGAAAGAGAGGGAGGGTGAGAAATTTCTCATAGACCTAAAATCTCAACATATGAGCTTTACCTCAAAACCAGGAAAAGAAACTTCATGCCTGAGCTGGTCTGTCAGAAGGAAGCTTCTTGGAAACACTTCTTTAAAATAAGGGATGGAGGAAGGTGGGAAGTTTTCTTTGAGTACAGTGAGCTTGTTTGTCATTTTAAACATATTTAGTGTATATAGACAGATGACCTAAAGACAGAATTAGGGATCCCTGACAAAGGCAGATATTGAAGAAGGAAAGGTTGGAGCCTCTTCACACGACAGATGCAGCAAAATAACGTATGCTATTTTAAACCCTCAATCTCGACTCTCACCAGGCATGTCCAATTTCCAGAGTGTCCCTGAGATGTAGAAGGCAAAAGATAGGATTTTTTGGGAAAACCAGCTTTCAGGCATCATAAAGCTATACAACTTCACCATCTGATCACCAACCAAATTCTGAGGAATAATTATTCAATGCGAGATTGTAACTGGAGACACCGACACAGCCAGAGAAGGCAAATGGAGTCAATTTAAGAACACCGTTAGAAATGTCTAGGAAGAATCAATCATTTCCAATAGTCCTAGGAGTAGTCTTGTCAAGTAAGGACTCTACAGAACTACAGCAAAATACCAAATCCCAACATTGTTAAGCCATTTCCTATAGTAATTACATGAGGTTTCATTCCTAACCTCTCCAAACGCTTTTATGTCTGTCTCTTTTGTACAGTGGCAAAGGCAGAGAGTTTAAGAGGAGAGAACCATTTTGCTTCAAACAAGCCACCAACTGAATGGACAATGCCGCAAAAGAAGTCTTTATTCTGTCAGCCAGCCTGCTCCTCGTAACCAGCAGAGAATGAGTCTGGAATGCACAACTCTGTGGCAATCACGGAAAACAGATGCCCGAGATGGCTGCAGGTAAAACTGATGGGGCTTGCCTCTCAGGACCACTTGGTAGGGAATGTGACCCGTTTTATCTCCCCTCCAAGGGGAGGACTGCTGGGCTTCCAAGTGTTTGTGAAAACAAGTCAGGTGCTACAAGAAACGAAAAATGGTCTTGACAGGACAAAGAGCTGCATTTTCCAGACTCGATGGACACAAAGCCAGGACTGTTAACCCTTTAGGAATCAAGCCTCACTAGAGCAGATGGTGATATGAACCCGAAAAGTTTCAGGAGGTCAACAGGGCAGTGGTGGGAACTGCTTCCCATTTTCATTCCGGCAACTCACTCTCCTGTATGCAGCACTCATAATACTCAGAACGATTGCATTTCAACAGGTAAAAATCACTTCCAAAGCCCAGGTCCTTTCAGGCAGGCAAACCATGAATAATCACAGCTCAACTGGTTCTACTTCTCCCTCTCCAACAAAAACCACAAACATGTCCTGGGAAGGGGTTCCCATCGGCACCTCCTTGAAAATCCATCTCTCTTCTCCAAATCAGAAATTATGTACAGTTGTTTGCAGACCTCTCTGATGATGGAAAAGAGATCTTTGCAGCAAAGATGACTCTCGGAGCACCTATTCATTCTCCCCAAACTAGCCTCTCTTACGAATCTCATTACCGCACAGCAGATGGACGTGAGGTATAGAGAGCAGGAGGTGGGTGGGGAAAGAAGCAAAAACGCACAGCTCTCCAAAAGACGCCATCATTATCCTACTTTATAATAATCCCAAGAAAGTAGCAAACCTCTCACTGCTCATTTATTCATGTACTGGAGAACCATGAAAACAGGGCTCTGGGGAAGCACGAATGCTATCAGTAACAACAATGATCCTGTTCCTACTTGTTCCTTTGGTTACATCATGTCTGGTGTGTTTATTATGGGTCGGCCACTCCCCCTAAGTGCTTCACATGCTTTTCTCATGTAATCCTTGTAACCACCATTGAAGTAGGTACTACTGGTTCCACCCATTTTACCAAAGAGGAAACTGAGGTGCTGAGAGGCTAAGTATCTCACCTACAGTCACACAACTAGTAAGTGGCTTGAGACAAGATTTAAAGTCTGGTCTGCACTTAGAAAAAGATACAGAGCAGCATTCTCTATATGGTATTCATGTATGCGTCACTCTACCACCTCCAGGACATGATCTAAATGCAGGCGTAAGTGTACATACAAGGATATTCATTGCAACATAATTTGGAACCAAAAAATGAAAACAACCTCTATTCACCAAAGTAGGGCTGGTTCAATAAATTATGGTAAAGCCATACAATGTAATATATGCAGTCATTACAAAGGAAAACACAGAGCTAAGTGAGGGGATGATGGCAACATTTATATAGTACTCACTACCTGTCAGGCACTTCTCATATATTAGCTCATTTAGTCCTCACAACCACCCCAGAAAACTGAGGCACAGAGAAACAAAGCAACTCACCCAATCACATGACTACCAAGTGCAAGAGCTAGGGGTCCAATCCAGGCTATCTGATTGTTCTTAAGCAGGACCCTACACTAATGGTTACAAAACAACACAATCTCCTTGTTGGGAATGGATGCATATTCAGTATTTTATTATATACACACACACACACTTTTTCAAAAAGAAAAAAAAAAAAAAACACGTTGATTGTTAACAAAGTTTATAGCTAGGTATTAAAATAGTTTTATCTTTCCTTTTATAATGAACATGAAAATTTGGGTTGGCCAGAAAGTTTATTTGGGGTTTTTCTGTAAGAAAAACCCAAACGACCTTTTTGGCCAACCAATACTTAAAACAGTTAGTGGAATTTCTAACCCCCCTACCCTGCCCCCACCAAAAAAAGGACGGAGATGTCAAAATGGTATGATACTGAATTATCAAGAGATTCTCAGGTAAACATTCAGTATAAGCCAGTATAGCATTACTTACTGTTGTGATTCATTCTCTCTCTGCTTCTCCCCCTCCCTCAAAATGGGAAGAAAAGCCTGAACATCTAGCTCTGCCATTTCAATAGTTGCTGATATTCCATTTTACTACCTTTACTATGTTTTCAAAACAACAGTCATTTTAAAAGAAAGGAAATATCAGTTTTATTTACTCTAAATCAAAGTTCAATTTACCCTAAAGTTTTAAAGAAGTCCTGACAACTGAGGCCTTTTGGAAAGATCACCTAACCTGACAAAACGCTTGGAGGAAAAATTCATCAAAAGCCCTATAGTTTGCAGAAAGCAGACATCTACCATAAATCAAGTTCCCTTTTTAAAAAAAATCCTCTTTAAGATATGGTGAGAAAAAAAATATTTTCAATTAACATGACTTTTTGAATGGAATTTCAGAAATTCATTTGTTTCTAGGATAAGCGTAGCAATGCATACACAGATTCAGTGCATGCCTGGGCCCTGCTGATTTCTTCCAGACATTTAAAAACAGCACCTCTTGGGACTTCCCTAGAGGTCCAGTGGTTAAGACTCCACACTTCCACTGAAAGGGGCATGGGTTCGATCCCTGGTCGGGGAACTAAGATCCTGCATGCAGCATGGCGCAGCCAAATAAATAAATAATAAAAACAGCACCTCTTATTTTGTCCGTTTTCATGTCTTTTTCATTTGGCTCAAAGTGCCATGGCAACAGACTATGTACTATTTCCTTGAGGTTTCAACACTGAGCCAAGATTATGGCAGAAAAATGGATACTCAATCATCAAAGAAATTATAGGAACTAAATTAAGTCAACCAAACAGTGAGATTGGTTTTCGTTAGGGGCCGTGTCCCTTGAGTCGCAGTGCATATTTTCCATTATGGAGGTCAATGGATGGCCCTCATCATGGTGTCATCAGTCCTAAAGAATTTAATAATTAACATTATCTGACTAACATCATCTGACTTACCTGTTCTATTTTAAAAGTATAATATACGAAATCAACTCCTGTAGAATGAAAATCTCTGGCAAACAGGATGAATCCCATTTATAGCGCTGGTGTTGGGAATGGGCTGATACCAAAGGGAAAGGTTACCCAACCTATAACAAGATTGCTATTAGGGGGCTTGATCTTTATTTAGTGCCAAGTATTTGGTCCTCTCTCAACAACTGATTGTGGTGGTGACAACTATAAATGTTCTAATATTTGAGTGCCATTGAGCACAAGGGTCTCATTAGTGCTCTTAACAACCTTAGAAAGTGTATATTATTAACTCTATTTTACATAATAAAGAAAACTGAATTTTAAAATATTTAAGTGATTTACCCAAAGTCATTCAGCTAGAGAGTTGGAAGAGTTAGGAATCAAGCTCAGGATAGCCTAACCCCAAATCCACTAACATCTAGTGCCTTTCCTTCATCATATGTTGCCTTAAAATGCTGCCTGGAGAAGCTGTGAGACTGGCCTTTAGAAACACTTAACCAAGGCTGTACAGCCTTTTAGAATTAATTTTGTAGAGAATTTAATCACTGTCTCAGGAATGCCAGTGGTTCCTTCCCTATGGAATCAATTCATTTTTTTTCGTAAGCAAGTCAATGAACAATCTTCAACATGGGTTGACAGTTTCAGATTTTCTGTCCTTCTCAAACTTGTTTCTATGCAAGGTAAGTAATGATGCTTCCTATACAGTATTCACATTTCTGCAAAATCTGCCAAATTTCTTAATATGTACATGACCCTGCTTAATATAATCAAAATATTTGCTGGCCTTAGCTAAATAATTTGATTTGACCATCCCAACCCTCAGTCCCATCTGTGGCTTTATTCTTGCTACTTATTAAATTGAGATAAACAGGTAGGAATGAACTATGCCTAACATTTCCTTGATTGTTTAATTAACAACTATGGCCCTTTGCATTTGCCTTCCTAACATATTTAGTACTAATTAAACTTCATAGATTTAGCACAGCTCTTTCTACAAGGCACAGCACAAGTTAACAAATTAATCCTCAGAAAACGTCATTTGGGTAAGTGGGAAGTACCTGCTTCACTCAGAAGTAGGGATTTTAATGAGCTTTGGTGGTATTCAATGTAGTATATGACCTAGAAGAAGGGAGAAGTCTTCACAGACATAGAGAACAGATCTGTGGTTGTTGAGGGGGAGGAGAGCGGGGGAGGGATGGAGTGGGCGTTTGGGATTAGCAGATGCAAACCAGTATTTATACAATGGATAAAAAATGAGGTCCCGGGACTTCCCTGGTGGTCCAGTGGGTAAGACTCTGTGCTCCCAATGCAGGAGGCCTAGGTTCGATCCCTGGTCGGGGAACTAGATCCCACATACCACAACTAAAGAATCCGCATGCCCCAACTAAAAGATCCTGCATCCTGCAACGAAGATCCCGCATGCCGCTACTAAGACCTGGCACAGCCTAAATAAATAAATAAATAAATAAATAAATAAATTTTTTTAAAAAAAGGTCCCACTCTATAGCATAGGAAGCTATATTCAATATCCTGTGATAAACCATAATGGGAAAGAATATAAAAAAGAATGTATGTATATGTATAACTGAATCACTTTGCTGTACAGCACAAATTAACACAACATTGTAAATCAACTATATTTCAATAAAAAATAAAAAAGAAGGGAGAAGTCCTGCTCTAGTGGGCAATGTAGTAGTTCTCCCCTTATCTCTGGGGGATATGTTCTAAGACCCACCCCAGTGGATGCCTGAAACTGGAGACAGTACCAAAACCTATGTTCTTCCCTAGACATACATACCCATGATAAAGTTTAATATATAAATGAGGCACAGCAAGAGATTAACAAAAATAACTAATAAGAAAATGGAACAATTATAACAATATACTGTAATGCAGTTATGTGAATATTATCTCTCTGTCAAAATCCCTTATTGCACACATTTAATGCCTTTTCCATCTTAACTAAGTACTTATCACGAACTGTGGCCATGACCTTTGCAGTCTGAGGTGTGACAACAAAACTAGCACAGATTTCTTTTTCCTTCTTCACAATTTCATGGATAGAAGATTCATTCTTACTGGAGATCTTAGCAACCTCTACACACAATTTTTTTTTCCTCATTAAGTCAAGAACTTTCACCTACTCACTTCAAGGAGGCAGTTTATAGCTTCTCTTTGGCAAACCTGAACTGCCAGCGTCACTAGTAGTCTTGCACTTTGGTGTCATTATTAAGTAAAATAAAGGTCACTTGAACACAAGCGGTGCGAATACAGTCGATCTGATAATGAGACTATGACTATCGGGCGGATACAGTGGAGAAAAGGATGATGCACGTCTGGGGCAGGATGGCAGATTCCATCATGCTGCTCAGAAAGGCACGCAACTTCAAACTTATGAACTGTTTATTTCTGGAATTTTCCATTTAATATTTGCGGACCACAGTTGACCCTGGGTTAATGAAACCACAGAAAGTAGAGCCATGGATAAGGGGGGACCTACAGTAGTGAGAAAACACCCAAGCTACTGCAGTCCACTCTGGGTGCCACATCTTGAGAGACGCAAAGTGAATTGTGTCCAAAGGAGATGTAAATAAAAGAGATTTGAAACCAGGTTGAAAGGGATTCTACGGTCAGGTATATATCTAAAACAATGTTCCTTAAATTAGCTCAAAACACGAGTTTAATGGGATACACCAAAAAATAGGGGGGGGGGGGTTTATAGTCAAAGAGTTGGAAATGATATGATACACATCGTATCTTCCTATTGGAGTTTTAAAAAATACTAACGCTCTAATGAATACGTTTAGGGAAGCGATACTGAAGATTTTTTTTTTCAACGTGGCCTAGACATCTATGATCTAATCCCAGTGACACCACAGTTGGCAATTACCAATTACCTGCAAAAGCTTCAAGACACCTGAAAAGACAAACTGGAGTCCTCTTGACAAAATGGCAAGTGTGGAGAATATTGTCTGCTGAAGTGAAAGGAAAATCTTCATCACAGCCATTACTGTGGTGGAGCAACAGAAAACACACTAGCCTGGGAGTAAAAATGCCTGGGTTCTGGTCCCAACTCACTAGGTAGCAGACCACCAACTTGGGCAAGTCATATCTCTCCCTCTGTGAGCTTCAGTTTCTCTTTTTTCTCTTCTGTGTGTTTGGTCTCCATTATCTAGCAGAAATGGCAGAATCGTGGCATGCAAAATCAATTGGCACACGTGTTCTGTTTGGCCAGGATGAACTCCTCAGATCCCGACACTTGTTACCTATCCATCTTATCAATAATCACCTATTCACACATTTAACTTTCCTTCCTGACCCGTGTGATCCCTAAATTCTGTAAAATTTCTTCCAGATCCAAAAATACCTATGCTTTTTCTTTCTGAGTCACCCATAATTTTGTCTGTCTTTTTAATGAAAACTTTCCTCAAAGCATTTTCAAAATTCCCATCATCCTAAGTTGGAGAATATTTTTATAGCATTTAAAAAGCACAAAGCCATCTACTTCTTCCACCAAGGAAAGGACACCTCAGAATGAAGCACTGACAACAGAGCTTCCTAATTAGACAAGCATCTTCTTCCTAATGGAAACCCTCTAAGCAAACTGCAGAAGAAATTATTTAAGGACACTGGTTCCACCATATCAAATTCAAGAACTGGTAAAACAAAGGTCACTTGCCTCAATTAAGTTTTTAAACCATTTTTGCTTTACTAAAGCACACACACATAGTTACAACAACTATTGAAATCAAAAAGCAGAAAGTTAGAATGCTTTCTGAAAAACTAATCACTCCTGCAGGGTTCACATAACAGAGCCAGCTGCGGGGTAGAATGACTTTATTCACATCTATTAAATAAATGACAAAGATGAAGTGCAGCAGTGGAGGCCCGTTTTTTTCCAGTTAACGAAGAACACACACGAGTGTGTGTTTGAACCTTCCTAGAATTTAATTTTTAATATCTCTGCTTTAGACAACTCGACGGTGGCATTACTGTAAAGAAATCATTGTCTTAGAAAACGTGAGAACCATGTTCTTAAAAGATAAAAACTGCTCCGCATAGAGAATAACATTTTCCCCTTTAAACTCCAGGGACAAGCAAATTTTTCCAGTGCCATCTTACTGCGGCCCACTGGGATTCTGAGAAAGCCTACCCATCCAAACTCAGTGCTGAGGGGCTTCCCTGGTGGCGCAGTGGTTGAGAGTCCGCCTGCCAATGCAGGGGACACAGGTTCGTGCCCTGGTCTGGGAAGATCCCACATGCCGCGGAGCAACTGGGCCCGTGAGCCACAACTACTGAGCCTGCGTGTCTGGAGCCTGTGCTCCGCAACGAGAGAGGCCGCGATAGTGAGAGGCCCGCCCACCGCGATGAAGAGTGGCCCCTGCTTGCCACAACTAGAGAAAGCCCTCGCACAGAAGCGAAGACCCAACACAGCCAAAAATAAATAAATAAATTAAATCAAACTCAGTGCTGAGAACTCATGAAATGTAAAACTAGCAAATAGCCTCTTGGTAACTTTCAATCGAAGTATTTCAGTTGTAAAGCCAACAACTCCTTAATAAGCAGCAGCGCCATGCAAAAAAATTGTGCAAAGTCTGAACTCAATATTTGCTTTATCATCGAAGAAAAGAAATAGGAAAATGTCCTTTAATAGTCGTCTTTTTTTTGTGTGATGACAAAAGGAATACAAATAAGCAAGGCAAAATGATTACTTTACTGTATATAATCCTAATCAGTGTGTATATTTAGGGGTTGTTTCATGATCTTTTTACAAATATGGGGTCACATTACACTTGCCCTTGGTTTTGCTGCTCAATGGGCAGCAGCATCACAGGGAGCTTATTAAAAATACATGGAGGCAGGCACCACCCCAGCTACCAGCTGCATTTTAAGCATATTCAAGGGGATTCGTATGCAAATGAAAGTTGAAGAATCCCTGGGCTGTAAGATGATTATAAAGTACCATTCTCTATTCTTCTGTGGTGAGAAGATACAGACACAGATACTGACAACACATATCTCTGGACACCAAGGAAATAAATATGCACCTTGTTTTAAATGTATAGTTACTATCTCTATATAACAGTGCCTTTTAAAAAACAGCATGGACTGATTTTTGTAGAGTGGATCCATAGATGATAATAATGTGTCTTATTTACCTCTGAACTGTTGTGAAAACAAAAGCACAATTTAAAAAACCATTTCAGGGCCTTTCCTGGTGGCACAGAGGTTAAGAATCCGCCTGCCAATGCAGGGGACACGGGTTCAAGCCCTGGTCCAGGAAGATCCCACATGCCGTGGAGCAACTAAGCCTGTGCGCCATAACTACTGAGCCTGCACTCTAGAGCTCGCGAGCCACAACTACTGAAGCCCGCGCACCTAGAGCCCGTGCTCCCGAACATGGAGAAGCCCATGCACCACAACGAAGAGTAGCCCCCGCTCGCCGCAACTAGAGAAAAGCCCGCACACAGCAACGAAGACCCAACGCAGATAAAAAATAAATAATAAATAAAATAAATAAATTTAAAAAACCATTTCAGAACCGTTGTAAGAAATTACCTAATCTCATTATCCATCTCATTTGATCTTTTATTAAAATTTATTTTATTTATTTATTTTTGGCTATTTCTATTTTTAAGGAAGTTGACATAAAGAAATTATGGAGCAAGTATCAGCACAGATGGTATGTGAATGTGGAAAAACAAATCCTAAAGGTGGTTCTCAGTCTTTTCAGGTGGCAGAGCAGAGATTTCATCATAAATCAGAAGGAAAATTTTATAGCTATATAATATAAAATCACAACTACCATATTACATATCTGCAGTTTAAAAAAAAAAAACTGGCTCTCAAAATGAGGTATAACCAGCCTTCTTCAAATATGGTGGTTAATAGTTACTTGCTATTAGCTTACATTATTTTATTTTCTGCTAGCATTCCAAAGGAAATAAGGTAGAGTAAGCAACAAAAATTTAAGAAACTTTGACAAAAGGAGAAGCTTAACGGATTTAACTTGTTGTTCGATAAGACTATACACTTCAGCCTAAGTCATGAATCCTCAGCACGGCCTGGAGCACACTATGAGGACCAGGGGCCAGATGGTGTCTGAAGTGCATTTTAGGATCCTTCATCATGGAAGATCTTAATTTATGGTTGTAAATATTTTAATGAAAAAACAAAGAAGTATGTGCATTTTTTAAAAATTATAAACAAATCTGATGCACTAGGCCTATCAATTTCGTCTTTCCTTATCAAAAGAGACTTGATGATTCTGTACTCAAAGGTCTACCCAATAGTACTGTCAGACTTTGGGGGAAACCCCTTCCCTCCTTGTCTCTTCTGCCCAGGCTCCGTGGGACTCAGATAGAGCTGTCCATCACAGGACCCTGCCATTCCTGCCACAGGGGTGGATGCGGAATCCACGGTGGACAATCAACCCTGATGTAAGCATGGGACCCAGCTGAGTCAACTGGGTTCCATTCAGAGAATGATAATGGCGCTAGAAGGAAGAGGTGCCTCCTTCCTCAAGATCACTGGGTGTGGGAAAGAAGTAAGCCTGGGGCTGTCGTGTGCAGAATCCCTTCCTGGGATTGAGGCAAACACAGAGAACATGACCAGGGAGCAGAGAAAAGAACGCTGCTGAGTCCAGGATAAAGCCTCACAAATCAGAAAGCTCACAAAGTTCAGAGGAACTAGAGGTGGCATTTGTAAATCAGTGTGTGTTTGGGACAAGACATGTTTTCAGGGACTTGATTTTGTGATCCAGCTCCTGATTACTGAACAGGCCAGTGAGGATTTCTCGTCTTCAGGGATGACAGAAAAGATGCACAGGAAGCTGTAGACAACATGAAAATTTAGGGAAAGGAAACAACGTGAGGGGGTGGGAATTGGGAGATTATAAGCACTGGAGAACTGAGTTAAGATGCAGACTGCCTCAGACCAGCCACTGCCTCCTTACTTTAAAAAAGTTATTTTATCTTTCAGGGTTTCCTCACCTGTTAAATGGAGAAAATGTACCCGCTTGGCAGGGCTGTTATAAGAAATAAATGAAATCATATTTTAAAGTTTTCTGAAAAGCACTTGACACAGAATAGTTCTCCATTAATGTTAGCTATTACTACTTTTACCTCCATACAATGCAAAGTTAAAGAAAACACATGAACTCTCAAGTTCCCACTGACCCTGAATCACTATGACCAAGGACTGATATATTAAAGAACAGCCAACACCTCCAAAACACAAATGACCTAAAGGGAAGGGGTAGGGGGATCACTGGCAGATAAACTCAGAATATTCTGGCACCAGGTCCAAGCAACACCACTCTTAACTGTTCAAAGTCGGCCACTGGCTTAGAAAGTTCCAAAGGGTGTGGTGCTGGTAGATAGGCTTGGTAATTCTAAGTTACAATCACCTCTGAATTTGCTCTGTGATCAAGAAGGGCACAAGACTGCCTTCTGGAAAATACAGTTAATTCAGAAGGAAACTATAACTATTCTAATTTGCTCTTCTCAGGCCTCAGATCGCCTTGACTAGGCTGGTTATGTCTTAATTATACTTCAGTCATGAATTTTAATGACATTTTTGTAATTAGATACAACGATTAGAATTTTTATATCCCATTGTACTTTCCATTTAATCCGAATTAACTGTGGTTGCTGAACAAGTTACAAATTAGAATAATTCCTTACAAAGAACAAAGAGGAAGAAGAATTCACAGGAATAGAGAAAATTCCAAAGGAGACATAGCTCTGATGCAGAAATTACTACAGAATCCCACAGTGCAACCAACCCAATCATTAAGTGGCACAGGATATTTGTTTTCATAGCCACAGATTCTCTAGCTAATAAACAAAAGTTAAAAACTGATATACAGTAACTTTTTAGTCTAACGTTGGATGAAACTTTTATTATGAATTTCTGTTTATGATGTGTAATTATGGGTGAACTGAAATTCTGTTTTTGACAAGCACAGAAGTCCTGAGCAGGGCAAAATGGTGGTTATCACCTCTCATGGTGCTCTTAAAGGCAGAGAAGATATTTATCAGTGATATTACTGTTGCACCTACTTCCTCCCTGTGATTTTTTTCACCCATGAATTCACTGGAAATGTGTTTGAAATGAGCACAATTTTTGTCCTGCCAATGCTTCTGGAATAATTAGTTTCTGAAGTCCAAATCTGTTCTACATTTTAAATCTTCTTGGAGCAAAGGGCTCCTTCTTATTTTGAATACCCAGGTTTTGGTAGAAAAGGACTTACAATAAGTACTCACATACTTTCCTTAGAACTCCACTGGCCTGTGTCCCCTAAAAATCAGAGTCCGCCAAGCTACTGTTCACACGGCCTATGGATACACTGTGTACACGTTCTCTACCTTGACATTCATCTGCTCTAAGAGAAATAGCGCGCTCAAAATACTTTCCCCTTCGGTGATGAACAACAGCGAGACCATATTAAAAAGTGTTTGGAACTAGACAGGCCTGGGTTTGATTTCTGCCTCTGCTATTGACTAACTGCATGAGTCAGTTACTCAGCCTTTGCAAGCTTCAGTTTCCTCATCTACAAATTTGGGATAAAAATATTACCATCATCAGAGGGCAGCAGTGAAAATGTGATGGAACAATATACATCAAGAACATAGTGCCTGGCATAGAGTAGGAGTTCAGGAATATTAGCTATAATTCTTATTATCATTATCATACTTATTATCATACAAAAGACCCACATTAATATAATAGAGATATACATTAATCTCAAATGCATTTTTCTCATTCTAATTTTTCTGAAATCATGGTATATAATAAAGTTTCACCTTTTCCCCTCTACCCTGCAAAAATACTGCTGCTAACTTTGGGGAACAATAACAGGCATTACAATAAGCAGCATCTTATAATAAAGAAAGCATAGTCTATATGTGAATGGATATGCACAGATAACATCTGCAATAATTTACACCAAAGTGTTAATTGTGGTTACAAGTAATGGTAAGACTATAGGTCTTTTTAACAGCATTTTCTAATTGTTGTTCGATGAACATATATTACTTTTGAAATAAAGAAATTGAACAAAATGTGTTTCCATAAAAGAAATAAAACATAAACCACCAACTTACAGTGTATTCAATATCTAGTTGAATATATTACACGAATGCATTTTTTTGGTCACCCTTGCTACCCAGTTGGTAATTTTTACCAGTTCCTTGAAATATAATTACTCTTTCCCCTGCCTTCTCCATAGGTGGTACCAAAAGAATAAATGAAATCAGAGCAGCATTCTTTACTACTTTCTGCATGAAACACTATTGGCATTAGACACCTGGGGGTTTTTATGGCTTCTAAATGTTTTACCTTCTATTAATTAAACCCTCCTTTCAATTTTTTTTTAAAAAGCCACACAAACATTAATGTCAAAAAAAAGTGATGAAGTGAAAGGATGAAGACATAGTTCCAAAAAAATTTTAAGGTCTCTGAGTCCCAGAAAACACAATTTTTTTTAATGGTAATGCTTTTTTAAACACACACACACACACAAAGATCTCCTTGTCAAACACATTAAATTATAAATTGGACATCACTTTTGTAAAGGCTGATTTCTAAATTATAACAGAACACATCTGGGGTGATTTTGACTCTCTGCGAATATTTGGTTTTCTTGGCAGCTGGAAGAAATCTCTGGGCAGACACACTGCTACAATAATTAATGCCAGCTTTCAGGCATCATAATGAAAAAAAAAAAAATCCTGACAGCAACAAAAAATGGTACGACCTCCCCCCAAAAATAACCACGGATTTAATGTAAAACATGAATCCACAGGGCTTCTAGCCTAGAGCAGCTGAAAGACATTTGTGTGATTCATGAACAAAGAGTGATTTGATCTCTTCCATCAGACCTTTTCTGCATTTCAGCTACTTTTGCTGACACCCACCATGGGCTGCTTCATTCATACTCGGGTTAGGTCTGTGAAGAACAGTGCTCCTGGCTTCTGCCACTGGTTCCAGCAGGGCCTTTACTTTCTCCTTGCTTTCCATCTTCCCACATTCTCTGAAGGGCATCCACGGCTAGGACAGTGTCTGGAACAGAGTAGATGCTCAACAAGAGGCTGTGGGTTGATACACTGGATGGTGAAGGAGTGCACAGATCAAGAATGTGCACCAAAATTTGGAGGAAAGGGAACCCTTCTACCCTGTTGGTGGGAATGTAAATTGGTAAAGCCACTTGGGGAAACAGCATGGCGGTTCCTCAAAAACTAAAAACAGAGTTGCCATATGATCCAGCAATCCCACTCCTGGGCGTATATCCAGACAAAACTATAATTCAAAAAGATACATGCACCACTATGTTCATAGCAGCACTATGTACAATAGTCAAGACCAGAAACAACCTAAAAGTCCATCGACAGATGAATGGATGAAGATGTGGTACATATATACAATGGAATACTACTCAGTCATAAAAAAAGAATGAAATAATGCCATTTGCAGCAACATGGATGCAACTAGAGATCACACAGAGTGAAGTAAGTCAGAAAGGGAAGACAAATACCATATGATATCACTTATATGTGGAATCTAAAATATGGCACAAATGAACCTATCTACAAAACAGAAGCAGACTCACAGACATAGAGAACAGACTTGTGGTTGTCAATGGGGAGGGATGGATTGGAAGTCTGGGATTAGCAGGTGCAAACTATTATATAGAGAATGGATGAACAACAAGGTCCTACTGTATCTCACAGAGAACTACATTCAATACCCTGTGATAAACCATAATGGAAAAGAATATGAAAAAGAATGTATATATAACTGAATTACTTTAATGTACAGCAGAAATTAACACAACGTTGTATATCAACTATATTTCAATAAAATAAATTTTAAAAAAAGAATATGCACCAAAATCAACCATTGAAAACTAAAAAACTTTACTGATTCTAAAACTATTCATAAATGCAAATTTTTAAATAAACATTTACAAATTTTATAACATTTACAAATTTATAAAAACAAAATTTTCTATTGTTTAAAGTTTTTTCCAGTTTTCTCGAGATTATAAAACAAAGAATGTTGCCTGCCATCCAGTTCTACATGGATTAAGTCATTAGCCACTGCAGTTGCTGACCTACAGTCTACCCTGAAAGGAATTCAGGATGAAGAACAGGGTGAGGCACTCTGTGCTCTGGGAAAACAGTCAAAACGGGTCCTTAGGTAGTTACATTTCAGGGGGAAAAATTTGTGAACCTGGATTCTTGCATCTTTCCATACTTAGAAAAGCACTAAAATCATTAACTGTGACATCTCTTCCTCCTGACTAGCAGTAACTGAGATGTACGCTGGGTTGCATGTACTCATTAGCCAAAATCCTATAAATACTGGCCTCTTCTCCTCCCTCTTTGGAGTGGTTCCTCAGAGCTATCCGAGAGGCTGTCTCCCAGGCTGCAGTCCTCAGTGAGGTCCCCAAATAAAAGTGGTACAGGTCTAACGATGTGTGTTTTTTTTTTTTTTCAATCAACAAGATATAATTGACATACATCACTGTGTAAGTTTAAAGTGCACAGCATAATGGTTTGACTTACATATATTGTGAAATAATTACCACAATTAGCACCTATCATCTCACATAGATACAATAAAAAGAAATAGCCCCCCAAAAAAAATTCTTTTTCCTTGTGATAAGAACTCTAAGGACTTGCACCCTTAACAACTTTCCTATCTATCACACAACAGTATTAACTACAGTCATCGCGTTGTACATTACGTCCTTAGTACTTATTTATCTTATAACTGGAAATTTGTACCTTTTGAGCACCTTCCTCAAATTCTCCCTCCTCCCATCCCAATCTCTGGTAACCACAATTGTGATCTCTTTTTCTATGAATTTGGGGCGGGGCGGGGGTGTGGGCGGGTTTGGTTGGTTTGTTTTTTAGATTCCACATATAACTGAGATCATATAGTATTTGTCTTCCTCTGTTTCACTTATTTCACTTAGCATCATGCCCTCAAGCTTCAGCCATGTTGTTGCAAATGGAAGGATTTCCTCATTTTTTATGGATGAATAATATTCCATTGTATGTATATATCACAACTTCTTCATGCATCCATCCTTCAGTGGACACTTAGGTTGTTTCCATGTCTAGGCTATTGTAAGTAATGCTGCTATGAACCTGGGGGTGCAGTTATCTTTCAAGTTAATGTTTTTGTTTCCTTTGGCTATATTCCCAGAAGTGGAATTGCTGGATCATACAGTAATTCTATTTTTAAATTCTTGAGGATCCTTATTCTAACTTTCAGAAGCAAACACATAGAAAAGGTGCTCAGTAGCTGTCTGATCTTAGGTAAATTCCTTAGCCTCAATGCTTCAGTCTCCTCATCTATAAAACAAAGAGTAACAGCACCTACCTCAGGGGATTGTTGTAAGGGTTACATGAGTTACTGTTTGTAACGGGAACAGGATGAATGCTACAGAATAAAAGTCAAGGGGGAAAAGCAAGTAAAAGCAAATAAACATCAAGTTCATTATCACTATTTTATTAAAACACAGGCGCCATCCTTAGTATAAATACCAAATGAACATGAAAAGTATGTTCAGTCTCCTAAAAAAATGAGGAACAAATACACACAGCTGGCTTCAAATCCTGCCTATTTGATTGGGGTGTTGTATAATCTCTGGGCCTCTGTGTAAACAATCTCTAAATGGAGATGACGGTAACAGTTCCCATCTCATAGGGTTTTTGTGAAGATTAAATTAATAATATAATAATAATATAATAATTTATATGTTGTGCATTACTTACGCATGCATCTCATACTTATTGAGCACTTATGTCCTGAGAAGCAATTTTAGATCCATATTCTGCAAGGCCCCACAATAGCCATGTGAGAGACAGTTTATAGCACTAACTTCATTAAAAACAAACCATTAAATTAAAAAGAAAAACCTTTTGAGAAACATAGGAAGAGACAAGAGATAACATTTGTTGAATACCCAGCACATTCTAGGCCCCATATAGAGCCCTTTACATATACAATCTAATTTTTTTTAACATCTTTATTGGAGTATAATTGCTTTACAATCATGTGTTAGTTTCTGCTTTATAACAAAGTGAATCAGTTATACATATACATATGTCCCCATATCTCTTCCCTCTTGCGTCTCCCTCCCTCCCACCCTCCCTATCCCACCTCTCTAGGTGGTCACAAAGCACCGAGCTGATCTCCCTGTGCTATGCGGCTGCTTCCCACTAGCTATCTATTTTACGTTTGGTAGTGTATATATGTCCATGCCACTCTCTCACTTTGTCACAGCTTACCCTTCCCCCTCCCCGTATCCTCAAGTCCATTCTCTAGTAGGTCTGTGTCTTTATTCCTGTCTTGCCCCTAGGTTCTTCATGACCATTTTTTTTAGATTCCATATATATGTGTTAGCATACGGTATTTATTTTTCTGACTTACTTCACTCTGTATGACAGTCTCTAGGTCCATCCACCTCACTACAAATAACTCAATTTTGTTTCTTCTTATGGCTGAGTAATATTCCATTATACAATCTAATTTCATCCTCACTGCGCACCAAGAAGATTAATACCATCACCTCACCTGCACAGGTGAGGAAACACAGCAGTTAAGCCACTTGCCAAAACCACACAAGTCACAGGGCCAGAAATCAAAATCAGATCCACCTGACTTTATGCCCGTCTCTTTTAAATTTCCTAAACAGAGATGAATAAAGCCAAACAATCAAAATTTATCTTCACATTTAGTAACTTTTATAAAGACAACTCTCATCTCAGCTCAAGGTGCTATTAACAAGTTTCCAAGGATGGCAATGTATTCCAGAAGTTCTCCACAGGGGTTAATGCTGCTCCCAGGGACACTGTCACTGTCCAGTGACATTAATGGTTGTCACAACAAGTAACATGCTCCTGGTGGCTAGAGGTAGAGGCTAGGGATGTGGATAAATATCCTACAATGCACAGAACAGCCCTTCCACACACAACAATGGATTATCCAGTCCGGACAGCAATAGGGCTGAGGTTAAGAAATCCTGTATTAACCAATTAAGTGAAAATCTTTGATTTTCCAAAGAGTTGTTCTGTGCTTGTACTTGGTTATGCTCTAGAATTCCAGAGGAATAACCACTTAACATACTCATTTTTTCTCCACTGTTAAGTTTATGCTTCAGCAGACATTACTGGCAATATGACCTCTTCCATCACATCCTGGGCTCAGCCAGCATTCACGTTCATGGCCCTCTTCTCCATGTAGATGGGAACAAATGGACCGAGGCTGGTTTCAAGTTGACATAGAAGGTCCCCAATTAGCTTCTGGAAGGACTCAGCCCAAAATAAGGAAGGTCAGGGGGAGGATCTTTCAGATGCCATTCATTGTCACACTCAACCTTTTTTCCAGATATGATACATCTTCACCCCAGCAATGTGGTCCTCTCTGCCTGTGTTTTCTGGCATAAGAAATTATGAAACAATTTTCTTTTTTTTTGGCTGCACTGGGTCTTCGTTGCTGTGCGCGGGCTTTCTCCAGTTGCAGCGAGCGGGGGCTACTCTTCATTGCGCTGCACAGGCTTCTCATTGCAGTGGCTTCTCTTGTTGCGGAGCACGGGCTTTAATGTGCGCAAGCTTCAGTAGTTGTGGCACGTGGGCTCAGTAGTTGCGGCTCGTGGGCTCAGTAGTTGCGGCTCACGGGCTCCAGAGCGCAGGCTCAGTAGTGGTGGCACACGGGCTTAGTTGCTCCATGGCATGTGGGATCTTCCCGGACCAGTGCTCAAACCCATGTCCCCTGCATTAGCAGGCGGATTCTTAACCACTGTGCAACCGGGGAAGCGCAGAAATTGCTAAACAATTTAAAATTAAACTTTGCAAGGGCAAAGTTAAATATGCTTTCTAATAGCAGGAATTGCACGGTCACTTGATAGATTTGTCCCCTAATTTGATAGCCTCTGCCCCTTCCCAGAAACATTCAACTTAAGATTTATAGGTCTAGTTGGATGGATAGTTCACCTGTGGGAACACAAGCCTTTTTTTTAGTCACAGTCTAGTGAATTTTTCTCACACCATAAAGGAAAAGATCTTGATTCCTTAAGGTCTCCAAAAAAGATCCATCTTTTGAAAGTGACAAGAATGTTGTTAAGCCAAGGCAGTAGCAAGTAACTCTAACCATTTTCTTACTAGCTAGATCTGTTATCCATTACTTGTGAAGGGAGCCTGAATTGTCACGCAAATCACAGCATTTAAGAAGGGGGTGGGGGGGAATGAAAGCTGTAACATATTTGACAACCTGAAAAAGAGGGGGTGCCTTTTGAGACGACACTGTCAACTTAATGTGTCACAGGAAGAGGCAGGAATAAAGATTTACTCAAGTCTACAGCCACCCAACACGCAAGCAGGAAGGCAAAAATACTCACCCTACCAAACTTTTACAGAGTACTTTAAATCAACACTTAATGCTAAAATTACTAACTTGTCTTAAGGACTCGCAGAAACACTAAAGAAGGCTTAGAGTAGAAGTTCTATACCCACACTACTAAGGATGAACACACCAGATCGGAAACCATTAAAAGAAGAGTCTTGGAGGGCTAATTTGCACATTTATTCACAGATACTTTTAATACTCATATTCAAGATTACACAAGGTCAGAAAGTGTTAACAGCTGAACTAAAGTTCCTCTTTGAAGAAAGCATCCATTTTTCTAAATAAAAGATCCTAACATTGAAGTAAATCATTACTTTGATCAATTGGATGAATAACTACCGTATATTTTAAAGGCATGTGTGGATTTGTTTGTAAAATCTTAGAAAAATTAAGGAAGGATGGGTATCAAATTATTAACAGTGGTTCACAGAAGGGGGCTGATGAGAGAAGAGGAAAAGAATCTAGTCCACCTGGGGCAGAAGGAGGTACTGGCACTGCTTATTTTATAAGGGCTTCGACTACAGATGAATTTTACTTTTTCGGTACTTTTCAGTTTTTATGTTTCAGTGCTTCCATATTTATTTTTATAAGTTTGGAAGGAAAACAGAATAGTGCCTGCCAATAGCATCCTCAAAAACAAATATTGGTACATCATAAGATACTTCATAGCATTCACTGAGCACTTCGATGCGCCAGGCACTAGGCTAAGGGTTTCCTTTGATTATCTGAGCATTTGATTGTTTCATCTTCCCAAGTCCCCTATCTACCCTGATCAGGGAATGGAGTCAATTTTTTTTTTAAACCAAATAGTTTGTTTCATAGAAATAGGTTCATTAAAAGAATTATTATAAATGCTAATTATATAGCAACTGCAGCTTTTCAAAGACCAAGGATATAATGAAATTGACTTGACATTAAACTCACATTATAGGTAATTCAGTTTCATCTCATGACTGAGATGCTGTTACAGGATCATAACAGCTTCAGGGGCTATAGTGGCAACATCCATAATGAAAACAACCGCCATGAAAGGGACCTGGTAATGGTCTGAGCTCAATTCTGATTAACCTCCATCACCCTGCCCCTCCCTCAGAAGCTACAAAAACACAGTTTAGATAGCTTGCCTTAAGTCACAGGGTCAGTGGGAGGCTGAACCATCTGACTGGAGAGCCCCTCACTGCGAATGGTTCTGTAAAAACAGAGACACGTGAGAAGAGCATCCCCCTGGTCAGATTGGCAGATTTCACTGTCTCATAGAGTTTGGGATGGGATACCTTTCATGTCAGTTCCTCACATATCCCAAGTCTAGAACCCACGGCTATCAAAGGGAAATACTGTGCAGTCACAGCTGGCAGACACTATAATTAGGACGCGTGAAAGGCAGAATAACGGCCCCCAAAGATATCCACGACCTAATGCCCAGAACGTAAGAATATGATACATGCCAAAGAAGAATGAAGGTTGCTAATTGTAAAGCACCTTAAAATAGTGAGGTGATCCTGGATTATCCACGTGGCCCAGATCTAATCACAAGGGCCCTTAGTAGTGGACCAGAGAAGCACAGATGAAGACTTAGAGGGAGCTGTGACTATGGAAGAAAGATGCAACATTGTTGGTTGTGACGACAGAAGAAAAGGGCCTTTAGAAGTTGGAAAAAATCAAGGAAACAGATTCTCCCCTAGAGTTTCCAGAAAGGAACACAGCCCTGCAGATAACCAGATTTTAGCCCAGTGAGACCCCTGTCAGACTTCTAACCTATAGAACTGTAATAAATCATATATTTGTATGTTTTTTAAAATGTGTATGTTTTAAGACACTAAGTTTGTGATAAGTGTTTACAGCAGTAAAAAGGAAATTAATACAGGGAGTAACTAATGAGTTTTTTCTAAACCTCTTAAACCAAGGAATAACATAAACTCTTTTTAAAAGAATTACATGGGATTATTTTCTAGCAAAAAAAAAAAAAAAATCACAAGTTAGATGAACGGTTCATGTTATTATTATGATTATTTTCCACAAAATATCTGCCTTCCAGAGTAATTGAAGTTTGCTTTTATTATAGTTTAAGGTATAATCTTAATACTTTGAAGGACTCTATTTTAGTAAAGTTGATCTGTTTTCAAGTTCAATAACCACGACAATTAACATTTGTTGAGTGTTTACTATATTCCAGATATAAGTACTGTCTCATTAAGTCCTCACAAACTATGAGGCAAATGCAATTACTACTGGGCCACTGGTAAAAATCAATTTAATGGATCATAAGCCTAAATGTAAGGGCTAAAACTATAAAACTCTTAAAAGAAAACAGAAGTAAATTTCATGACCTTTCATTAAACAATGTTTTCTTGGATACAACCAAAAGCATAAGCATCTAAAGAAAAAAACAGACAAAATGGATTACATTAAAATTAAAAATGTTTGTGCTATAAATGATGCTATTAAGAAAGTGAAAAGAGAACCCATAGAATGGGGAAAATATTTGCAAATCATGTAATGATTAGGATCCATTATCTGTAAGATGTAAAAAAAAAAAAAAAAAAAACAGTAAAAAGACAGCCCAATTAAAAAATGGTTTAAGAATTTAAATATTCACTTATTCAAAGAAGATACACAGTGGCCAATAAGCACATAAGAAGATGCTCAACATCATTACTCACTAAGGAAATGTGAATCAAAGCTACAATGAAATACCACTTCACATCTACTAGAATGGCTTAAATCAAAAAGGCTTTAATAACAAGTATTGGTGAAGATGTGGAGAAATTGGAACCCTCATGGGTCAGCCACTTTGAAAAACGGTCTGGTAGTTCTTCAAAAAGTTAAACACGGAGTTAACCTATGACCCAGCAGTTCCATTCCTAGGTATACACACAAGAGAAATGAAAACATATGGAGTACAGAAGTTAAATCACATTGTAAGCTTTATTGAGATATAATTAATGTACCATTCTGTACTCCATACGTATTCATGATATACTCCACAGTTTTAAATAAGGAAGCAGATATTTGAAAAATAATTTAAAACCACAGGCAACCACAAGAGGGCGCTTTCTTCATAGCTACAGATCGAGAAGGTTCTGTCAATACATTCATTACCTGGCTAACGTTTACCAGTTTGATCTCATTCCCCCCTTTTTGTTGCGGATGGGGGTGGAGTATTAGTATGTTTCATCCAATACATCTAAGCCAACAGTGTGACCAGAGTAGGTGACAGGTTTAGAAAATCATGACTTAAACACAGATTAAAAAGTAAATGTTTAAATTCAGCCTCAATCAGAGAAACTATGGATGACATTGTATCACATTATTTCTTTCTCTTCTTGTTATCTAACACATTATACAAAGTTATTTATTTAGCATAAAATTCACTGAGACAAACAAAATCATTACAAGAAATGAAACATGTTATAAAGACTTGGTCTCTGGTTCTTTGCTATTTCCATTAGAACAATGTCTGGTGTAAGTGGCACCCAATAAATATTCATTAAATGAATCAGAGAAATGAATGACTGAGTGAAATCCACAGCTCTTAAATTTAAGGAAAAAAAACAAGTTTTATCTACTATGCCTTGGAAGCCAGATCAAAATATTTCCCTTGATCCATACCACAAATGAATAAAATATTACAGTCATTTCACTTAATAAGTATCTCCCAAACACATTCATAGAGACACTCTGTGGTGTTAAACATAATTCCTCTGGCCAAGGAATCCTTTAATATTGATTGACACACCTCTCTCAATGCTTTATCTCTGGTCTTCCTATTTAAAGTTCTTCAATCAATGCACCTCTCAATAAACCACAAGCACAGAACATTTCATTAGAAGAAGCCACATTCCTATCCAACCATCTCATATTTCAAACGGTCTGACATCAGAATAGTATTTTGAGCAATAACAATACTGGTCCTATTCCCTGCCCAGAAGCCATGTTTACTTGCAAATATTCTATTTCCCTCTAAGCTCAGCCACAGTAAAAATTAGGCATGATTTTTTTAGACTGATTTTTCATTTGGGATTAACAAATGGGTGGAGGATGAGCTATTGCAGACACAGACCCCAGTCATCTTCAAGGCACCTTGAGTTTATCAGGCACTGGAGCACTTTCATAGCAACACACTCTACAAGAAACTCGATCACCAAACAATAAACTCAACTTGAAAAGTCTTCCTCTGCCATTTTATACTGAAGAGTATACTGTCAAAACAAAGATGTTATGTTTAGCCGGTTCTAGGCAGCCCAGGAACTTTAAATAGAATGCCAAAACACGTTGTACTTGAACGACAAGGAAACTAACCCTCACATGTCGTTCATTTATATACCTAAAAATTACTCCATGTAACTCGGGGCTATGTTAGGTGCTTATAGACATGACAGCAAAAAGGGCACATTCCCTGCCCTCTGGGAGCGCACAGCCTTGTAGACCAGATGGACAAACAGAAATGGGTGCTAACAAAAGAGACAGGAATGTCATGGGTAGGCAGGTGGTGTTATGGGAACACAGAGGCTGAACACCTAATTTAACCTTGGGTGGTTACTAATAACTATAAATGGATGTGGATCTAGCCATTGACATAAGTAGAAAAAATACCCTTGGCAGGGAAAAAAAAAAAAAAAAAAGCCTGTACAAAAGCTTGGGAGCAGGATAGCTTAGCAAGGTCAAGAAATAACAGAGTTTAATATAGTTGAAACCAAGTATGGAACAGAGACTGACAAGGGTGAAGGAGGTAAAGATGAGCCAATCACAAAAAAATGTTTATTTAGGCTAGATCCTGCGGGAGCCATGGCTGCAATGGCCTGCAAGTCTGGAAGCTGCATTTTTCCTTTCCTCCACATTTTCTAGACTCTTCTGAATTTCCTTGAGGTCAGACTAGAAACCTTAGAAAGTAATTAACATACTTTGTCACTCAACTGTGCAAGAAGTCTCCAAAAGCCCATGTGGGCAGGACTCACAAATCACATGTAGGTGAAAAAGCACTTTAAAGTTTTACAAAGAGTTTTCCATATGCAGTTTGTCCTAGCAATCCCACAACCATCCCACGAGGTAGGGGCTCTCATTCCAATCCTACAAATAGTACTACTGAGGTTCAAAAAGGAGAATGGACTAGCCAAGGTCATGAACTCAGTAATAATACTTGGACCCCAAACCTGGCCTCTCTTATTCCAAGTATCATTTCTTTGCTACTGTAACAGCTGCTTCCCTCTGGAAACAAGTTGCTAGTACTCACGTGAGTCATGACCACCTTTCCCTAAGCATTTTAGATAATTCATTTCACTCTATTTCAGGAAGATGCTTTTTCAGTTTGTTCTACCTAAATTCACTCCTCATAGGCCCTACTGCCAGCTGTGTCACAGAGATCTGTGGACTGCTAAGAAAGACTACCAAATCCAGCTTGCACTCAAGACCCTCTGCTGTAATAAAATCAACTGTACTGTAGCTCCCTCCAAATTACTTCCAGTTTGCAGTTCTCTCTGTATTGCTACTCACACCAAACTGAAGCATCTCAGAAAGTAAATCAATATTCAGAGAAATTGGGCATTCTCAAAGGAAAATAACATTAGCCTAAGACACCTTCTCCAATCATGTGTGGGGTTTGCTCAGTGAGACTAAAAGGAAAATTTAGAAAAGTTTATTGATTCCCCAAGCACCAAACTCACAAAACAAACAAAAAATTAAAAAAGAAACAAAACAAAAAGACCAAAACACCTCGTTATTAGGGAAGGAAGAAAAGCAAGCACGTGGACTAGTGAGGCTAACCCCCATCCTATGGGGTTCCTCCCTCCTCACCATCCTCAAAGGATGCTTAATCCTCCTGGGTCATGAGCTCCTGCAGGTGGTAACAAAGGCCTTGGGAAGTCCTACTGGGGGAGACAAGAGACTGACCCAGATGCTGAAATCCTGACTACAACCTACAGTCACAAGTCACGGGACATTCTGCTTAGCTCCAAGACCCCTCCATTTGCAAATCACTGAGTACCATTTAATCCTTCAACCAATCCTGACAGGTTTAATTAAGACCCATTTTACACTTGAGGCAGATGATTATCAGAAAGTCTGGGTAATTTAAAGTCAACTAGCCAGTCTAGGGAAAATTCAGAAATCAAACTCAAATCTCTGAGCCCTAACTTAGGGAGCCATTTCTGTCATTTTGAATAAAACGTGCCTCCATGCTCAAATCTTTAAGGCCACTGTAGAAAACCTTTTTCGTGTATGGTCCAAGCAAGTACCCTGTGGGCTCATTAAATAATGGGATAGAAACACCTCAAGAGGCTGATTTTGTAAATGTCTCACTCCCTCAGGGTCCTAATGCTGCCATTGGGAACCCAAAATTGGTAAGGATTATGTAAAATTTATGAAGTACTTTACAAATGGGAAAAAAAATCACAAGGCTTGCTTTTAATAAAGTCCTTCAACAGTATACAACCTCAATAATTTCATCAAAATTTCCTGTCTTTGTTCTATTTTTCACAAAAAGGAAGCATCTTGCACACAAACAAAAATCTTTAATTCCTCAAAATGATGTCTTGCCCAGAGCACTCGGAACAAGAAGCATTATTATTAAAAGCATAATCATTTAGCATCATTACTAATGTAATAAATATACTGCATCGCTCTCATTTCAAAACTTGCAGGACTAAAGATGACCAACAGAAAGATTATTCTTCTTAAAAATCAAACAAGGGTTTGGGGGAAAAAACTAGTTCTAACTTTCCTAAGAGCCAAAGCAAGTTTATAATTACCCTAATTTCACCAAATAAACCCAACATTTAAAAATCAAGATACAATGTTAAAAGATTAGGAACAACTATAAGACCACTGGACCATAATTTAAAAAAAAGAAAAACAAATGATAAAATGCTTTGTTTGACATTTTGATCTTAACACTTTCTTAATTACAGCAGTTCACATAATTAGGGAAGAAAAAAGAAAAAGAACAAGGAAGTACATTGAGGCCTTCTTGCAAAATATTTGCCCAGCATGGTTCTGCCTAAATCAGCCTTTTATTAGCCAAGACTCAGTGAGTTTTTAATCCAACCCTTCTGAAGTCTAGTAATGCTCCTCCTTTGGACTAAAAGCCAAATTGGGTGGCCATATTATTGGTTATGTAGAGGACAAAAACACAGCCTATTTTTCCCAAAACACTAAGAATTAGAACTTGATAGGATAACATTGTCCTAGTTCTGTTAAATCGACTACAGGATAAAAAATGTTAAGCTTCAGCTAATAAAGTAGGGAAATGATAGCCTCATAACTCTTCGACCGAATAATCTCAGCCTCCTGGGGGAACATGGGGCAGGGGGACCTTTCCATCCTACCGTAGTTAGAGACTGGTGTCATAAAAGAATGTTCAAATCAACATGCTTTATACATGCAATCCTTCAGCAAGGGACATCCCTTACAGTGTTTCCTGTTCATTCCTCCATTCCTGTCAACTTCTCTCCCCAAGCCCCTGATGATCGACCTGCCTCCTTGTGCAGAACACATGATCTCCCCCACCAGATCTGGCTGACCCACGCTAGGTCCCCGTCAGACTCTTTCCCAGTATTCAGAATTGAGACACAAATTCTAGGTGTTTGGTTGTGGCCCCATTGCTGAAACATCCCATAAAGTCAGGGCTGCAATGGCCATTTTTCCACATGGACATGTGAAAACAGAGAAAGCTAGTTGGCAGGGGAAGGAAAATGGAGTAGATGCAAAAAAGAGATGGAAGGAAATAAGAAAATCAGCGAAAGACAAATTGGAACTCTGCTTACTGAATTTCTACCAACCAGGTCAAGTTCCCCAAGAGGCCCAGCTCTCTTCCTGGCTCTTGGGTTCTAGAAGCTATCCTTGTGTCCTTCAATAAATTTTCTTTCATGCTTCAGTTAAGTGGAATAGGTTTATTTTCTCATCAAAACACCCTTTGGTCTGATATTTCCACTTCAATATAGAGTTCTGCCTTGATGTATAATTTTCTCAAGAAAGTGGCTAGATAAATATACTAATACATATATGTATACAAGTGTGTTCACTAGTGTGTTACAGTAACAAAAATTGGGTGGAAACTTAAATGACAAGCCATATAGGATTAGTTAAATAAATTATGATTCACAAGTTCAGATACTGCTCAGCCGATATTTACCATCTCTTATGAGCGCTGTAATAGGCACTGGGCTCAGCTGTGAACAAAATTAAGATCTCTGCCCTCACGAGCCTACACCCCAGTGATTGACTGACAGCAATTAAAAAGCACACGGTTGAAAAGGTATCAGTGTTACACCGGTCAGAATGGCCATCATCAAAAAATCTACAAACAATAAATGCTGGAGAGGATGTGGAGGAAAGGGAACACTCTTGCACTGTTGGTGGGAATGTAAATTGATACAGCCACTATGGAGAACAGTATGGAGGTTCCTTAAAAAACTACAAATAGAACTACCATACGACCCAGCAATCCCACTACTGGGCATATACCCTGAGAAAACCATAGGTCAAAAAGTGTCATGTACCACAATGTTCATTGCAGCTCTATTTACAATAGCCAGGACCTGGAAGCAACCTAAATGTCCATCGACAGATGAATGGATAAAGAAGATGTGGCACATATATACAATGGAATATTACTCAGCCATAAAAAGAAATGACATGGAGGTATTTGTAATGAGGTGGATGGAGTTAGAGTCTGTCATACAGAGTGAAGTAAGTCAGAAAGAGAAAAACAAATACAGTATGCTAACACATATATACGGAATCTAAGGAAAAAAAAAAAAAAAAGGCCATGAAGAACCTAGTGGCAAGACGGGAATAAAGACACAGACCTACTAGAGAATGGACTTGAGGATATGGGGAGGGGGTGGGGTGAGATGTGACAGGGTAAGAGATTGTCATGGACATATATACACTACCAAATGTAAAATAGATAGCTAGTGGGAAGCAGCCGCATAGCACAGGGAGATCAGCTCGGTGCTTTGTGACCACCTAGAGGGGTGGGATGGGGAGGGTGGGAGGGAGGGAGATGCAAGAGGGAAGAGAAATGGGAACATATTGTATATGTATAACTGATTCACTTTGTTATAAAGCAGAAGCTAACACACTATTGTAAGGCAATTATACTTCAATAAAGATGTTTAAAAAAAAAAAAAAAAAAAGAAAAGGTATCAGTGTTAGAAAATATTTAAGGGACATTAGGTAGAAGAAGCTTACAAATGAGAATTTCAAAAAAATTATCAGTGGATATACAGTTACATATTTTAAACACAGAAGGGAAGGAGGGAAGAGACAAAAGGAAGAAGGAAAAGGGCAAGAGAAGGGGAAGAAATGGAGGATTTACCATCCTTCCCCCTAACTGAAATTAACAATGAGGTAAATGTTCTCATTGATAGCTTATGGTCCGTGTTTACTCTCTTCTTCATCCTTTTCCATCTGCCAAGTTTTCTACATTGAAAATACGTTACTTTCACACACATATATATATTCCCCTCCACCCCTTGATGTAATAGTGAGAGGTCTGTGCAACAGTGAGGTTTGTGGGACGAGCAACCCAACTGCCTGTAGGTACCTTTTTAAAACAGCGTTCTTAGCTCCACTCCATCCTTTTAAGCCAAAACCTCTGAGGTGAGGCCCTAGAATTTGTACTTTAAGTCTGTCTCACTGATTCATTCTCAAGCACATCAAAGTAGGAGAAGTACTGTTTTTGAGTTTTAAAAATTGGTTCTTTATAAGGCTAAATTCTGATCCTAATGATTTGTTCAGGCAATCAGCTAAGTTAAACAGGTTTCTTGCCTTGATGAGAAACCCTTTGAAGGCTGTCTCTGGGGAAGCCAAGCTTAGGAAGACAGGAACTTTGAAAGGCAGAGTCACAGACTGAAGCTGGCATTTACTGGCAGGGCTTGGTCACATTCAACTGATTCGTACCATTTAGGCACTCTGGGCTCAACTGAAGGGAGGAAGCCAGTTTAGCTAGGACAGATGGTATATGGGATGAATCTATCTGTGAGCATCTTTAATAAAATTACTCAGGCCCTGGCAAAGGATAAAATGACTGATATATAAGTTGGTTAATTATACACAATGGTACTAATGAAAAGAGCTCTCGCCAGCACAGCCTGAGGTAATTAAACCAAATGCCTTCCACTGTGAATCCCAAAATCACACGATGGTAGAGGTGAGATGGAACTGAGAAATTATCCAAACCCCTACCTCTGACTGATCAGAAAAGGAGGATGGCTGAGGCATTGGCTGTAAGCACCACCATTCAAAGTATTTATCCCAAAGGAGACTATGGATAAGTTAGAGGATTAAAATAACCACTGAGCTAACTGCAAAGGGTTAGCTAAGAATCTGGAGTGCTATCTATAAGAGATAATGATTTCACAGAAAATAACTGAAGCAAATATCTGACCAACCACCCGCCTGGGTGAAGCACCTAGAGAGCTGTGTTGTCCGGGAGAACTGCATTTCCAGGGCACTCTGTCCCTGGTTCCTCCCCTCGGTTTGTCTTCTCTACACTCTAAAGGAGACTCTAGTTATGGAAAAGATAAAGAAAATAGATTACACAGATATATTTCTGCACCTGTACCACATAGACAAAAACAAGTCTATTTTCTGCTATGTGATGCTAGCTCCTTGTGGATCCAGACCGTGCTTAAAGCTCCCGCTGGCTGAGAAGTTCTCCAACCTTCTCCACAGACTGCGCTCCAGTGAGCCTGCAGACTCCAGGCAAACCCATCCCCTTCCTTTCTCCTGGGACACAATGGCCAGAGTATCTGGGATTTACTGCACATCCACAATACAAAATACGGCTTGGGTCCCAAGTTTTTCCCTTCCTGGACCACATCCTAAAGCTAGAAGGTACAATAACCATAAAAGGATGAGAGGAAAGCCACGGCTAGAAGACCTGGAAGGGCCAACAGCACCATCCATAGAAGGAGAAACTGTGAATGAGACCTAACCAAAGTTTAAACCTTTCGCTCTATGGAAGGACAAGCTACAGACTGGGAGGAAATATGTGCAAATCACCTATCTGACACTGGACTAGGACCTAGAATATATAAGGGACTCTCAAAACTCAACCCTTCCTTTTCCTCAGCTGTCACCACAGTGCTCAGTCCTTCTGGCCTAAGGTCACCTCGGGGTAAGGCCCTCACTTCATGGCCTCCCCATGGCCTCTGTCCCTGGCCTTGCCTGCGTCAACCTGGCCCTCATCCTGCACTTTTCTGTTGGGTGTTTGGTTACTAAACAGAGAACATGGAGGGAGTGGGGCACCTTGTCTCCCAAGGGAACTGGCTCTGAGCGCCAAGAAATCTAAGTGGGGCAAGCCTGCTAATAGCAAGTTAAGATGTGCCATGAAACAGAATTAAGGTATTTTTAGTCATTCAATTTGAATACTTTATAAAACTTAAACCTTATGAATGACAGTTACACTGACTCTCATGCTCTAACCAAGGGGTTGGCATATCTCATCTATAATAAAGTGCCAGATAGTAAATATTTTAGGCACTGCAGGCTATACAGTCTCTACCCTAACCTCTCAATTCTGCTGTTATAGTGGGAGAGCAGCCTTAGACTACACAGAAACAAATGAGAATGACTGTGTCCCATTAAAAACTTTACTTATAGGGACTTCCCTGGCAGTCCAGGGGTTAAGACTCCACGTTTCCACTGCATGGGGCACGGATTCGATCCCTGGTCAGGGAACTAAGTTCCCACATGCCGTGCAGTGCAAAAAAAATTTTACTTATAAAACAGATCACAAGCCAGATTTGGCCTGAGGGCCACAGTTTGAGGATCTTTGTGCTAGCCGTGGCCAACAAATTTTCAAGAATTTTTCATTCTCCCTTCGTCTTTTCACGGTGTGATCTTGAAGTAAAACTAAATATACTTTTTTTTTTTTTAATAGCACTTGCTATTTATCGAGAAAACTTTGGCTATGCCTCAGGAGTCTTGATTATTTGTTACACACTGAATCTTGAGTGATTATTTGCTGGTAGTTTTTTAACTTTAGGGGAAAAAATTAAAACCCTCAGTCTCTGAGATAGACGTCAAGTCTAATTAGTGTGGACAGTACAAGACATAATCCAGCTTCAATGGTCTCTCAAGTTTTCAAAGAAAGAGTGCAGACAGATAAACACTACAGCACAGACAACACTGAAGAAGCTTGTAAGGAAGCTTTAATAGGGCTAAGGTGCCTTGAGAGAGCTTAGGACTAACTGCATTATTCTAGAAAAGCGTTTTAATTACTCTAAGTATGGCAATTGCTGCTTCTGACGAAACAGATTTAAAATGAAAAACAAAGAAAACAGAAACCCAGCTTCTATAAATATTAATATTTTAACCAATATTAACATTCAGGAACTTTGAAGAGTTCCAGAATAAAGACAGGGAAAATAACAGAACTGATTCAGCACGTTGGAAAAGTATGTTATGCTTGCAGTGTTATGAGCAAGTACATCCTTGGATTAGATAAACCTGGAATGTTAGTAAATGGGCAGTACAGCTCTTGAGATGCAGCTCTTGACAGGGATATAACTTGCCTGAGCTGCTAGAACACACCTTCAATCCTTCCTTTTAAAAACACAGCCACAGATGCTTTGAACAATGACCTCCCCACCCTTCCATGTCTTTCCTCCCAGGAAACGTAAGTCATCAGAACCCAGAGAGCAGACATCATTCTGAAACACACATCAAAGATGTCACCCTTAAGTTCCAAAGAAAGACTTCAGTGGTAGGACTCCTGTCAAGATGGGTGTAGAGCTGCTACAGTTTTTGCCTCGTTACCGTGGCTTCGGAAGAATGCCTTGAGTTTCATTAAACCCTACACTCAAGAAGACTGCAGTCAAAATAAATATTCCCGAGATCTAAGGCAACCCTCATTGTGAACTGAGGTTTCTTTTAATTAAAACACTTTCCAGAAATGCTACAGCTATACTAAAAGTTTGATTCACAAATCAGTCAACTATAGTTTTAAATGCATACTAAAACCCACGTTTAAATATTTTTAAAGTATATTCTTTTGATCAGTGTTTCAAAAATCTTTGGAAATGCTGTAGCATACTGTACATTCTTCTCCAGATTAATAAGTAGACCCAGTGCTTTACATTTCAGTGTTCTTCAGTTGAAAAGATGTCTAGCAGTTAAAGAAAAAAAAAAGTGATCATATTATTTGAACAAACAATTAACATATTGCTCAAAAATAATTTTATACTGTTTTTCCAGATTTTTTTGACACCCTGAATGAAGATTCAGGCTACATAATTCCAGGTCAACCACATACTAGTTGAGCCATCTTTAAGTATGTTACTTCATCTCCCAATACTTCTGTTTCCTCATCTATAAATGGAGATACTAATAATGCTGCCCCCATATTGGGTTCTAAGTAAGAGAGATGACTCAATGTATGTAAAGCATTTAGAAAAATATCTGGCAGATAGCAAGCCCTTAGTAAGTGCTAATCATCACCATCACCACTATCATCACCATCACCACCATCATCGTCACCACCATCATCGTCACCATCACCACCATCATCATCAACACCATCATCATCACCACCATCATCGTCACCATCACCACCATCATCATCACCATCTTCTTCTTCTTCATCAATTTTCGGTCCTCACATTTAAAGGTGCCATAAAAGTTCAGTGTATACGTAGGTAAAATTGGGGGGGTGGCAGGTAAAGTGTTAAAAGTTAAACACAATCAACCCTTCATTACTTCAGAGTATTTTATTTAAAACTGAAGAGCACCATTCAGTAATTCTGAATTTCTCTCTTATCCCCAGGAGAAGATGGAGGGATCTTCAGAGAAGGCCAGACTTGAGGTGTCAGCTAGACCCATTCAACACTATCACAGTCTTCTGATCACCCAGCAAACAGTCCAGCAAACAGGAGCTCAGTGGGCAAACCAGGAACTGCTTCAAATATGTGAAATGCATTCATTGCAATAGGTACTCCCACCATGGGAGATATATTTAAATTAGGGAGAAAAAATTGCCATACAACAAACTGGCAAAACTGTCATGTCTGGGAAAGAAAAATAATAAAAACTGAAAAAATAAAAATGTGTCCACTCCTATGGTTTCCAAGTATTTCAATGTTCTTATATTCTACCAGAAACTCTTTGGCATATTTACTTCCTTTGTCTTAGAATGAATCTATTTGTTACATATTTTTTTGATTTTTCTTGGAGGCAAGAAGGTGGTATAAATCAGGTGAGTTCAGGCAAATTTCTCTGCAAGTTCTTACTTAGCTCTCCTTCTCAGTCACCTTATATTTATTTCCAAACTGCCAAGCAACACTAGTTTCTATTCTAGATGTTTATGAAAATGAGAAAGAACAACTCTGGGTAACATTCTTTGGGGCTAATACCACGGAGTTAAAATTTCCAGTGGAATATTCATTTTTGAAATAGCAAGGAACAACCACAGACAGGGGAAAAAAAAATACAGATTTCAAAAAACAGCAGGTGTTTAGCTTCCAGTTATACAAAAATACTGATGCAGTCAATACCAATGGCTTGAGTGCTTCCAGATCTAATACTATACATTCAAGGGGCTGGTTTAAAAAAAAAGGAAAAGAAAAATCTGAAGCTTTGAACCAGTAAAAGTAGCAAGGTCTTGAGATCAGATGCAACTCATAACATTCTAGAAAAATGACAGTTTGCTTAGATTTTAGATGCCATCAAGAGGACCACAAAATTTGAGGAAAAACCTTTGCACTTGGATCACTTCGCTGAAGTAGCCTCTTAGGCAAACTTGGCCAGAAAAAGCTCCACATTATCCAGGTTCTGAGGAAGATCTCTACAAATCTGGGAAACCATCTCCCTGGCAGCCTGCCTCACTCTCCAGGAACTTCCCTGTCCATTGCTTGTCCAACACTCCAACCCAGTGGCTCTGAAATTTCCCAAATACACAGATAGGTTTTAAAGTTTAGTGGACTGACAGTACTTATATTTTTAATATTTGTTGGTTAAGAAAATACATATAAACAAAAACCATTAAGAAATTCACCAAAAGAGTTTCTATTTTATTAATCCCCAAAGTATCTGCATTCATTTAAAAACAGTCATTCCATTAAAACTTATCTAAACTCCTACTATGTGCCAGACACTGTTCAGAGAACTTGAGACACAAATCTGGCCCCTGAAAACTTTCTCTCCTTGCCTCCCTCCCTGACCCCTCTCTCTCAGAAGAAGTCTGAACAAGGTGGCTACTTCTGATAGGGGAATTCTGAATTCTATTTGGTTGTGGGAGGGAGGGAAGAGAAAGAAATGGAGGCAAATTTCCCTTTATATTTGGAGTTTTAATTTTTGACCATATGGATGCATTCATGAATTAGTCATGAAACTAAACCTAAAGGGAGCGGGTAAAAGAATTATGTAAGAGATGTCTAGAAAAATTTAAAAGTCCTTTGCAGGCTTCCCTGGTGGTGCAGTGTTTGGGAGTCCTCCTGCCAATGCAGGGGACACGGGTTTGAGCCCTGGTCCAGGAAGATCCCACATGCTGTGGAGCAACTAAGCCCGTGCGCCACAACTACTGAGCCTGCACTCTAGAGCTCGCGAGCCACAACTACTGAAGCCCGCGCACCTAGAGCCCGTGCTCCTCAACAAGAGAAGCCACCGCAATGAGAAGCCCACGCACCGCAACGAAGAGTAGCCACCGCTCGCCTCAACTAGAGAAAGCCCGCGCTCAGCAACAAAGACCCAATGCAGCTATAAATAAATAAATATTTTTAAAAAGTAAAAGTCCTTTGCAATTACTTTAACCTCCACCCCACCCCACCCGCGGCCCCCAGAATATGAGATAACCCAACCCTACACTGCATGCTTGAATTAAAAACCAGTGGCTCTACCCAGTTGTTCATATGAATGAGAATTAGTAAACAACTAATTGTTTACAAACTAATGAGAATTAGTAGCAACACTCAAGCAAGAACCATCTTTCTTTTGTTCATCCCCATAAACCCCATCAAGTACACAATGGCTGGCATATAACCAACACTCAATAATGTAATTATCGAATGGCTTGCTAAAAGAATGAATGACTGAGGAAACCTTAATCTCATGCCTCAACGACTGAATGTTGACCATTTTTCCTTCCTTGATGACTCCAACACACTCTCCAAGACTCCCCCTCAAAGGATCACTCCGGTGTGTCTGTCTTTTGTTGACATCTAGCTTACCCACAGTGAGGAACACAAATTGAGCCTACATCTGGATGTCTTCTACTGATGGTTACATCCATGAAACCATCAAGCAGATGAAGACAAGCAATCCCAACAGACTCCCTCAGTATAGCCTCCTTTTCTTTTTAATAACATCTTCCTCCCACTTTTTATTTCTTTGTTTTCTGCTACTTGGAAAGTGAAACAGGTTTTGAATAAGACAATAGATAAATTAGTTGATTTTTCTTATTAGAGTAAACATCTCTATTCTAGCAGTGATACAGACTAAAAATAGTATGAGGAATCTAACAGTATTCTGTCAGGAGATGAAAATTTAACCTAAATTACATAGGTGATATTTATTGTGAAGGGTATTCTGCAAATGAAAATGCATTAAAGGTTTCTATTTGTAATACATTTATTCTCAATGGTCAATGCTTAAATAATTTTTATCTACATGCTTGTTGACTATAAATAAAAGATATACTAAGGAAATATTCAGATGTGACAGAATGTGCTCCCTCAAAATTCTCATCTTAAAACTGTTCCCTTTGTGAAACCTTGTTCCATCCATCACTTGAGAATGTCAGAAGGCAAAATAACTTGTTAAATGTATTTTGCTAAGGACAAAATACCTCATACCTTCTCTTACACAGGAATGATAACATGAGGGCCTCAAAAAAATTTTAATGAAGGTCCATAAAAACTATTTAAACCTTTAAGATAATAATGATAAATTAACAAGAATCCAGTACAACTGTTTAAGGAATCTCTAAAATCCACTCTCTGTCTCTCCCTGGGACAACTCCAAGGACATTCAAGTCCCATGTGTAACCTTCAAGAAGTTTGAAAAACAAACATTTGTCTCAGCAATGTAGAAACCCAGAGAAGTATCACACCATTAGCTCCTGAACACAGCCTGGCACAGACTGTGCTTGGAACAGAACACAAGAAAGGCAGAAATTTCCAAAGAATTCATCACTCTGCAAAACAAAGCATTTTTCATATGGCTTAGTAAAAGGGACACGGTAATTCCAGAACTTCAAAACAGAGGAAAGATTTCCAGATGACATCACTGACTGCTGTGGACAATTTATTTATATCACGGTTTCTTAACTTCAACACTATCGACACTTGGAACCAGATAATTCTTTTTTAAAGGAGGCTGTCCTGTGCACTGCAGGATACTTAACTGCATCCCAGGTCTCTGCCCACTAGATGCCAGTAGTACACCCCCAAGCCGTGACAACCAAAAAACATCTCCAGACATTCCCAATGTCCCCTGGGGGATGAAACATTCCTTGGATGAGAACCACTAATTTATAAAAATGACACATGATGATGATGACGATAGTAACAATAACAATATTAAATAAATCAAAACAATTTCCACTTATTTAGTATTTACATCAGATATTGTACTGAGGACTTTATATATGCTTTATTCTGTAAAACAACCCTATGAGATAGGTACTACAATTTTCCACATTTTATAGATAAAGGAACTAAAGTTAAGAAAAGTTAAGTGCCCTATTCAAGGTCATACAATTAGTAAGAGGGTGACAAGGGGTTCAACTTTTATTGTAGTAAGTTTAACCACCATGCTATATATTCCTGTCTCCACAGGGGGAATTATGAGTGTTCTTTGAATGCAACACCACACAGGCTATTGCAAACAGAGTGAATGTAGAACGTGGTACCCAAAGGATACAACAGACGATGTCTAGAAACAGGCCACCACTGGACAGGAAACTCTCGTGTGGCTTCCATTAATAACATATGCTTTACCTACAATATCGATCATCCTCAGAGCAACCCCTCAAGATAGACACCAGCATTCCCGTGTTACAGGTAAAAAAAAAACTGCATCCAAAGAAATTTGAACAAATCATTCAAGGTCACATAATTGGCTTTCTGGATGGAGCCAAGCCGTAAAATGAGATTGGTCTGACAACTGAGCTTCAATTGCTAGGGATACAATGATATTATGAGTTGAAGAACAATAATAACGTAAACAGCCAACATACCATCAACGGTAATTGACGTGGGTGAAATACCCTTGGGTCTCACTTTGTGGTGAGACCTTGAGAAGACCAAGAGAACTCACTCATGCTCCAACCGCCTCACAAATTGGGGACTGTTCTGGTCTCCTGTCCCTCTGGACTTTCTCAGGACCCATATAGGTCTTGGCTTTTTAGATCTAATTTTAAGCAGAACCAGATATTTTGTTTTTTTCCTAAATGAATTCTCCCCTTACGAGATTATTAACTTCATAGCTGAAGGTCAGCTGGGATGTATGAGGTCCATGAACGATGGGTCTCATGGATAATCCAAAGGGGGAAGGAAAGACAGAAAGGGAGATTTATGGTGGGAAAATGAGAGCAACACCCAAGGAGGGAATAATCAAAAATACAGATATTTAATCTGAGAGAAATATTTGGATACTGGGAATTCCACAGGAGAACTGAGGCCATCATTATGGTCCAGAAGGGCCCAGGGGTTGTTATTAAAATGCATCTACATGGAGAGACTAGTCTACACACACACATACGCACACCAGTGTGAAAACACTGCCTGAGGTTTCAGTGCACTCCCCCCATCACAGACAGTAATGAGATGCTCTGACAGCTGGGATAGCTGACCACACTGGGACCCTACGCTTGTTTCTGGATGTTTCAGCAGCCCCCATGTAGAAGATACATTTAAATGTAAGGCCTTTAGGACATAGTAACAATTGTCACTATTTCCAAAGGGAAGTTAAATAAGTAGGTGAGAGAATTTTATATAAACCTTTACCAGGATCACAGAAATTCACTTCTCAGATGTCATCCATCTTAAGCTCCCTTACAATATGGAAACAGTAGAGCTTACTATACAAGCCAGGCAACCCGAGGCAACAAAGGTGGCAGAGAAGAGACATCACCGGGGTGGGAAAGGACAATTTAAATTAGGGGTCTTTGAGGAACACTTTGCACTGGGCGGTTCACTTTGTTCTGCTCAGTCCCACCATCCTGCAGAAATCCTGAACAACCTGGAAAAAAACACCTTTCCGTTATGATGGAAAACCCAACTCAAGCTGAAGATGGAATACTCTCACCTGCCGACCTAGTCACATACCCAGCCCTGGAGCCCGGAAGCCCGGGAAGAGGCTAGCGAAGGAGAAGAGGGTGGGACGCCCAGAGCGAGGTGGTACCCAGTTACCAAGGTAAGGAGAATGGATGTGATGCAGGCAAAAGCGTACCCTGCACATTCTGACCTTGTTTCATGCACATACAATGGTGACTACTGCACAGTTCCTCTTTCTAGAAGAACTCACAGTCTTCCAAACTCACCTATGCTGCTTTCCTCTCTACTGCCCTACTACACACCCCCATTTTGAATGCCCCTCCCCCAACTCCCCTCTCACTTCTCTGTGTTTATCTGAGTCCCCCTCCCGAACATACACACACACACACTTCTCTCCATCATCTGTCATCTTCCTTCATTTCAGGATCTCCTCTTTTCCCAAGTATCTTATAACTTCATCTATGGCAGGAACAGAGCCAGTACAAGAATTCATTCACCAAAAGGTGTTGAATCTTCATCTTTGCCTGTTATGTCCCATTAAGTAAAGTTATTCTGACTCAAAGGCATGCATGCTAATGGTGGAATTTCAGATACTGTGGCACTTTTGGGGAGACCAAGCAGACCTTTCTTCCTAATGGGCTTCAAACCATGCCACAGAGACAGACTGCCTCCGAACTCTAGCCTCCAGGAGCCCTCGCTCTTTATCCAATCTCTACCCCATCCACCTAAAAGGCTGATTCGTGTTGCCAGTAATGCCTCTACACAGAAAACGAGTACTTTCAAAAGGTTATTTCAAGACAGTTAAATGAAACATGAGTAATCCCATGAGTGTTGATTAGGAACACAAGTCAGAAACTGCTCCAGACAAGAAACTAGTAACCACCACAACAAATGGAGAATGAACTCCAACTTGGCTCCCCGGAGAGAATCGAATGAATTGATGGGTATTTTCCTTCTCTCATTTCCAAGGATCCAGCAAAAGTTCCATATCTGTCAGTGACATTAAGAGGTCACTGACAGGGAAAGATGATGGCAGCCCTCTGTTGTATATCTTGCATTCCTCAATTGGCCAAGGAGGCACAGCCCAGTCTCAGCATATGGCAAGGAGTAGGTTTCTCCATTTCCACAAAATACGGGCAATACAAGCTCAACTCCTGTTCCTCTTCTACTTACACAACATACACACATACATCCACATGTACAATAACACACAATGATGCAGTTAATCAAACTGCAGAATAACTCACAAATAATGTTACCATTGGAAGGACATATTTGCCTTCTTAGTAATTTAACTAAATAATTGCTAAAGGTATTTTCTTTTGGCATACAGATTTTTTTTAAGGTCAACCTTGAGATCTGTCTTCCAGTTTCAGTGGGATCCCCTGTTTAGTGACTTTCTCAACTCACACCTCTGAATGTGACGTGTGATGCTTTAGATGAAACAAAAATAGCTAACCTCCAGACCTTACATTGGCACACCTCAGCCAACCTGGGATGGTCAGAAGTCTTCCCTACTTTGCTTTCTCCCTCCAAAGAAATCTGGATGCTGACTGTGACCCCACAGTCCCCTGTACCTCTCATCCCCAGATGTATTTGCTTGTTGCTGTATCTGTCTTATATTCCAAAAAAAGGATTACGAACCATGCAGACTTGTTAAGAAATAAAAACTCACCATCTACCAGGTCCTCATGACCCAGGCTCATGCACACCCCAATCTGCCTTGCTCATTATGACCCAGGAACGAAACTGCCCTTCCCTCTATCTGGAAAGGTCTTTGCCGAATTCTTCCCATTCTTGTGGTCTCAATCCCAAGCATCTTTTTCATGACCTGAAAACAGTGGTAAGGAAAACAGCCCTAGTCCATCCCTAGGTCCACAGACTCTCAATTTCAGCAACCTATTTACATCCTTCATAACACCTACACACCATGAAATTGCACTTGTTTTGTGATCTGTACACATGTTCAGTCTCTCTCCCCTTTCTCCCACACAAGACTATGTATTTCAGGAGGGCTCCAGGCAGTGTCCTCATTACTGTGTAAGTTCCTAGCACAGAGTAGGCACTTCACACATATTTATTGGGATAATTAATCCATTGGTTTTAAACAAAGGATTGATGAATAATTTAATGAATAGCTACAAACTGCCTCAGTTAGGTACAAATGTCCTAACAAAATACTGGGTGGCTTAAACATCAGAAATTTCGTTCTCACGGTTACGGAGACTGGGTAGTGGAAGATTCAGGTGCCAACTGATCTGGATCCTGGAGAGCTCTTTTCCCAGCTTCCAGATGGGCCACCTTCTCGCTCTGTCCTCACATGGTGAAGAAAGGGAGAGCTCTGGTCTATTTCTCTTCTTATAAGGACATTAATCCCATCAAGGAGGTCCCAAGCTCATGATCTCATCTAAACCTAATTACTTCCCAGAGGCTCTACCTCCAAATACCATCGTGTTAGGGAGTAGGGCTTCAACATATGAATTTGGAGGGGATGCAAACATTCAGTCCATAACACATATGGACGATTTTCTTCTCAATGCATCACAGATTTTTAGCTTCTGCAAGCTAACCGTAGAAAACATTCTACAATACCAAAGTATGTATACAAGAAAGCAAAAAGTTGCCATACATACTTCATTATTTATCTCCATGAAGTTTCACAAAATATTCTTTGCACCTTGGTCCCTCGATATTTATAAAGCATCTTATTGTTATGATAACTTTTCTCTTAGTCTCACAATTCAGCCCCTACTGACATGAACAAACAATGAAGACTACATTTGCTAACATGTCCGGGATAGAGTCTAAGAGATTAGTGTCTAAATCCTGAGTAGCCTTTTTCTTATTATACTGGACATCTTTTGGATTGCCTGCCAAGCCCAGAAGCCAACCCTCTTCTTGAGAAGCTTCCTGCCAGATCTCCAAGGGGAGCCCCAGGCTGCCATGTTTGGACAGGGAATCCAAGCTCCACTCATTGGCCAAGAGCAGTCACATGACCCGGCCTTGGCAAAGCAGAATCTAACTTTCCAGGGAATGTGGAACTGTGAATGAGAGCCAGCCAGCCAGCCAGTCTCCGTGGGTGGCTGGAACTGTAGAAGCAACTAGGGGTTATTCATGTTTTCTTCCACACAAAAGCTGCTATGCAGAAAAATACAGAATGTAGCAAAAACTAAAAAGCAGAGGCAAGAGGGAGAGAGAAAGTGCCAATGGTTTTCCAGGTCCAGATTACAGCCCATTCCCAAATACCAGCTCACTCCTGACTGTGAACAGCATGAGACACCCCTGTATAATAGACTCCTTCTTTTTCTTCTTTTACTTAAGCTACTTTCATTGCTAACTAATTCCTTGATTGGAACCTAGTATGTATGTGCTCGTATCCTAAGAAGATGAAAACCTTTTGTATATTTACACACATATGCGTGAGTACATGCATACACAGGTATATAAACATGAAACTTTTTCTTTTTGTGCAAACTCCCACAAAAACTCTGAGGGGGGGTAATCTCACGATCTCCGCATTAATTCAGCATGAAACTGATTTGTGTATCTCTGTAACTCAAAGCCAAGCCATCTAAAGAGTTTTCAGGAAACATATTTTCCTAGAAAAATGACAAATATTTTTTTAAGTGTAGGGGGAGAAAAATAATGCCCCACAAAGTTGGAGCCGCCTATGGCATTTCTGACTCACCTTGGCGCAATATAAAAGTTGCCACAAAGTGGGTGTTCTATAGAAATGTTAATTGCTGTTATTGTTGCTATTATTCTTACCATTTACCTGTTCCTGACGCAGTGCTCCCCAGTAGGGCCAGCGAGGTGGGGGCATACACTGCTGTGCCACTAAATGCATAAAAACATCTTCTCTGAGCAAGGATTGAATAAAATTACAGGATAATTATAAAAGTCAGCGATGACACTTGGCATGCTATGTTTTAAAGGAATTCTAGATGACCTAAAGTGAATGACACAAAGTGACTAGTAAAAATTGGTTCACATTTTTTTAAAAGAAAAAATGTAGATGTATATTTATTTATTAAAGGGAAACAATACAAAAAATACACAGTCACAATGGCATTTGAGGAAATAAAAGCATCTTCACTCCTCTGAAGGAATCCAGAAGAAGTGAGGGGTCAACAGAGCATTTGCTTCGCAAGCTTTCCTCTCTAGGTCTCACCAAGGCTCACACCCCCACTCCTCCCAGCTCGAGTGAGGATCTAGCACCAGCTAGGTCAAACCTGAAACAGCCAAGGGTCCTTCTATTGGTCACTGTCAACCTGCTCCAGGAAATCCTACAGAGAAGCATGACTATTCTCAAGCAAAAGCTGATAGAAGGCAATTTGGGGGAACAAAGGAAAGTAGGCAGGTGAGAAGATTTCACGACCACCTTCACTAACAATCAAATATATCAAAAGGAAACAACAAGATTCTATTCTAATTTGGGACCTACCAAATAGGCAGTTAACCAGAAAAAAATATATCCACAAAGTGACAGCACACATGGAGAAAAAGAACAGACTCAGAATTGACTGGTGGGAGGCTAATGTGTTTCAGTCTTTCTGGAGGGAGTCTTGGAAATAAGCATGTCTTTAAAATATGCATCCACTTTGACCCAGCAATTCCAACTTCTAGAAATTTATCCTATGGCAATAATCAGAAAGATGACGAGTGCTGAGGGTACCCAGGTGTTCAGAACAATGAAGACCACACAACGGTCTTATAAGAGGGAGCAATGGGACCAACCTAAAGGTCTCATAATAGTGGAGTGGTTCCTTGAAATATAGCACTTATATTTAAGACCAGTGTTCTTCAAACTTTGTTCTGAAAAGCTCAAGGAGCTGCTGATGCAGCTCCTTGAGTTAAAGGTCCCCCGCAGCAGTGACCAGGGAATTTCAGTGGCTGGGTCTCTTTCTCATTCATCCCAGACTTAACATGCATTACCTATTAGGCAACCTCCTAAAATTATTCATAATGAAATGGTTCTACTGCTTAAGAAACAAAAATTATTGGACTTTAATAAGACTATTATGCAACTGTTATAAATCATGTTATGTAAAGGTATATACAGACTTAAATGGGTGGTTTGCTCCCCAAATATCTAGTAGCTTTCAGTGAAGGGTTGATCTTTAGTACCCGCTAAAGACACAGGTTTTCCTGCCATATACCAGGATTCTTATCCCTAATATACTCATAATATACTCTTTAACCTCATTTGCATAAGGTAATTATGATAAAATCTCACTTTTAAGATGGTGATGAAACTTAATTGAGATGATGGAAAAGTTTTTGCCTCAATGTCTGGTACACAAGACTCCATAATGGAAGCTCTTTTACTACACATCAGCCTAAAGCTTATAAGTTCACTTTAGCCAGCGTTTATCCTTCACTTTCCACTGAGGTAGCAATTTAAATCATAATCAGGGCTTCCCTGGTGGCGCAGTGGTTAAGAATCCGCCTGCCAATTCAGGGACACAGGTTGGAGCCCTGGTCCGGGAAGATCCCACATGCCGCGGAGCAACTAAGCCCGTGCACCACAACTACTGAGCCTGCGCTCTAGAGCCTGCAAGCCACAACTTCTGAGCCCATGTGCCACAACTACTGAAGCCCGCGCGCCTAGAGCTCGTGCTCCGCAACAAGAGAAACCGCCGCAATGAGAAGCCCGCACACCGCAACGAAGAGTAGCCCCCGCTCGCCATAACTAGAGAAAGCCCGCACGCAGCAACAAAGACCCAACACAGCCAAAAATAAATAAATAACATAAATAAATATTTTTAAAAAATCATCATCAGCTCAGACATCCTAGAAGGCATCCATGAAACCAAGTCTTTTTTTTTTTTTCTGGTTATGAAAGACATTTTATTTCTGTGAAATTTTAATAGAATGCAAACTGTCTTCAATCAAAATGCCTGTTTAATCCATATGTTTCTATTCCATTGACTATTCTTTGAAAATATAATAACTTCATGTATAACTGGAATAATGGAGAATATATTCATAAATGACCAAATTAAATATGGAAGTAATATTTTTTAAAGCCCCTCCCCACAAACGATCATATATATAACAAAACTTTTAAAAATGGCATGTTTCACATTATAGATGGTTCAAAACCAAGTCTTTTCTATAGTCAAAAATGACTTATCTCACCCAAAGGACTCCAGTCGTTGAACTGTACAGGTGTTGGTGGAGACGAGGGGGTTTGCAGCTAAGGAAGCCAGCACTGCTTTTTCTTAAACAACTGCATAGATACTCACTAACCACCCCGACAGGTCACCCTTCCCCACAGCCAAAGGACGGCTAAGAGAACACTCAGAGCATCACAGAACATTACGGAAGCCTTTTATGGAGAAGAGTATGGCTGTTGTGTTTTTATGTCTTGGAGAAATGGCAATAATTCAGGTTTCACTTCTATAGTAATTTGATTTGATCATTTTAAAACACAGACATAAAATGGTTCATTTATATAACCGGTTGCTAAGAGTCTTGGCATTTTAACAGGCGGCTTATGAAAACATAATTTTTGAAAGAAAATACTAATGTCTACAGAGAGGAAAAGGATGGATGAAGATCATAAAATTTAACTGCATTTTAGTTTTGACTTGGGAAAGCTGCAAGATCATCCACTTGGGAAACTCAATCCACAGATCCACTGATATACTGCTAAGTGCTACGTGGTACCGTTCCCAGCCAGTTGCTGCCATGAGAGCCCCTTGCCTAAGGTGTTCCAGGAGCCAACAGAGAACAGCAGAGTTGATATCTGCCCCTCCACCACCTCGTCTATGTCCAACCACATGGAAGTCTCGAGGACTCACAGAACTAGAAGGTCGTTTCTTTCCTCAAAGTCTGACAAGTCTTGGCCTGTTGTCTGGGAATAACATGGTCCAGCCTAATCCAAACTGGGGCCAACAAGCGGTTGTTGATTGCTCTAAGCATGGAGGCGATACCATGCCCAGTCAAGTCTCAAGAGAGAACAGCTGCTAACAGCATTCAAATTCAATCCTGCTCAGCAATTTTACGTGGTGAACCAAGAAAGCTGAGGAAGCAACTTCAGGTAGGTACAGCAGACTCTACAGAAACCTTCCAGTTCCAAATTATCTCCTTACTCATTGGACAGGGGTGCCTAAATTCTTACCTTGAGTTGCCATGAGACATAGTAAGGAAACATTTAAAATTTCCCCAACAGGGAGGGCAAAATCCATGAAGAGAAATCCTGTAGTATTATCTTAGCAAGAATTTTATATTCTACTTTAAAATTATAAAATATATTTTATGTTCTAAAATATATTCTATTATGAAATATATTAATATTTATTAAGGGCTTATGTGCCAGGGACTGTCACAAGTGTTTTATATACCTTATCTTAATTAATCCTCACGTGCTTCAAGGCATGTTCTATTATTATCTACATTTCACTCAGGAAGTAACAAAAGCTTAGCTTGGTTAAGTAACTGGCCAAACATCACTCGGCAAGTAAGGAAGCAGAAGAACCCAGGTTCACTTGATTCCCAGTGTTGAACTCTAACATAATATTCTACATGTCTCTCCAACCAAGTTCCAAAGGAGGCTGGTCAACGAAAGACAGAGGTAGCAAGTACAAAGGACACTGGTTTGCCCCATTAAAAAACAAAATGTTATTCTCCAGAACGGTGGTGCTAAATGTCAGCAGCTGACTAGAATTGTGCAGGGAATTTTTTTAAATGCTGGTGCCCGGGCCCCAGTCCCCTATCCCCATTCTGATTCCAATTGGCTTGTGCATCAGAATTTTTATACACCTCCCCAGGTGATTTTTACAGAGAATCAAGGTTAAAAACCACCATCTGAAAGGATGTGGGGTAGAAACTAAATGTTAACAGAAGCAGCTAAGTGACCAAATGAGGTTTTAGAAAACTCTAGAGCAGCACCGTCCAATAAAACTTCCTTCTGTGTTAGAAATGTTCTATAATTTGTCCACTATGGTAGCCACTAGCTACAATGGCTAGTGTGACTGAGGAAGTGAATTTTAAATTTAATTTCAATTATTTTTCATGTAAGTAGAGGACAGAGGCTACTATATTGGATAGCACAGCTCCAGAGGTCCCTCAGCGTGCCTCAGCTTCATTGGTTTGCAATGGCTCAAGAGGGATATGGACCGGAAGCAAAGAGGCAAAGTAGATAAGGTCTGACTGTTCATACCCATTATCTGACCAATTTTCCAAAATGGAGCTTTGTTAACGATTCAGATGCTCTGAGTAACTTACAGGAAAAAAAAAATGATCAATGCCATTGAACGTATGTCCAATATGTTCAGCCAAATATGCTTTGAGGACACAACTCTTCAGGATCATTCTTCACTTGCTCTGTGTAAAGCAAGTACCAAGTGCTAGCCATGGACGTCATATATACCATATCATAATGATAATGCAAAGAAATGAAGACAATTACGGACGTGAGAAATTGTGCATCTTCACATCTTTGGCAACTACTAAAGTGCATATATATATATATTTTTTCCAATGGATTAATTAGTCATTTTATGATAGAGCAAATATAAATACATTTATCCAATATCTTGAATAGTGTAGCTAATCATACTTGAGGAATATAAGGGCTTGGACACAAGTTACAGTCTAAAAATATATAGAGAGCCTACAAAAAAAGCCTCACTTTTATTTCAATAAGAATTTTTAAAATTCTCTGGTATGTAACATGCCTGTGTGCCAAGCTATTGAACATTCCTTAATTAGGGCTACAAGACTACATGTCTGTAGTCATTCCAGAGTTGTGTATATTTCCCTAACTTTTGCCATAAAGTGAGATGCTTTTTTAAAAGCCTCAGATTATTTGAATTTTTTATATCAAATGTTGACACATTTTGTATCTGGATTTAATTTAGAATTTAACTTAATGCTTTGCAGTAAATTATACTTAACTAATTGTATATGTGAATGACTCCATAATTTAAGATGATTTACTATATTCTGAATTGCACTTTCAAAAAGGAAACATCATCTATGGCTCTGAGTTTACCTTTACACTTCAGTCATCCAAAACCTGGACATAATACCAATCTAAAAGAAAACAGGAGCTTTGTCTGGTAAGTTCAGTTGTCTGGAGATAAAAACCAAAAACTTGTTGATATACTTCTCATTAACTGGATAATATACTTGAACTTCCTCCCATTTTCCAAAATGAAAACAGGTTAACAACTGAGCAGTTGCTATAAAAGAGAGAGGAAGAGGGCACAATAACATTGAAAATGTCCCAAATGTACTCAAGGTCATTAGTTGCTTTGAGGATACAACTCTTTTGGACCATTCCTATCCAACTCTATATCATCTAAGTAACAACTACTGCTTTGGCATTGATAAAAATACTCCTTTTATGACAGCAATGGAAAGGAAGAGTTTGCCTTTGTTTTCAAGATAATGACATGGCAAATGTAACAGAACAAGACACAATGGTCCAATAAAAACGAAAAGCAAATCCTAAAAGAAATTTGGACTATGATAATGGCCTAAAACAGCCATTTCCAGTGCAGGAGACCATGATATCTACTAATTGTTCCTTTCCAGAGCCAAAGACATAACACTTTAACTGTGACAAAGAACAACTGAGTGAAATTATCGGTCTCTCTGACTTTATTTTTTTTTAAGACTTTTTTTTAACCCATAGTCTTTTTTTTGTTGTTTTTTGGGGGTTTTTTTAGCACAATGTTCCATATTAATCAAACACTGCCCTGGCCTAAAAAAATGTTGGTTAATTGATCCTCTGTGAGTTAAACATTTTTCTACCAAAGCACTCACTGCACTATTTTTAGTTTGTACATCTATCTCCAATATTTAATTCAACAAGTATTTATTGAGGCTCCATATGCCAAGCGCCATACCAGATGCTGGCAATCTGATAATGAACATGGTAAGTTTCGTGGTCTGATGGAACAATATATAGATTTATGGCTGAATAAGGTCCGATAAGTGCTCTAATGGGAATACAAACAAGATACTGTCAGATCATAGAGAAGGATGGATCCAGCCCATATGGGGGAGTAAGAAAAAGCTTTCCAGAAGATGGGATTCAAAGAGTGACTCTAAGCTGGCCGACAGAAGCAGCAGAGGGACAGAGGATAGGGGAAGTTAAGAGCATCACTGGCCCAAGAAATAACACTGTCCAACAACTTGGCAGTGGGCATGGCACTGAATGAAGGAGAAGGCAAGGTTCACTAAGCTCGAGGTTCAGGATGAGGCCGGAGAATGAGCAGAGGTAACCGCCAAAGGACTCATACCTCTTGTTAAGGAGTCTCAGCTTCTATCCTGACAGCATGGAGGAGCCACACATGGAGGAGTTTTATTGGACAATTGTTCTGGCAGCCTTGGAGAGAGGAGATTGGAGTATGGAAGATGCCAGAATGCATAAGAGTCCTGCAGACTGCCTCCCAGAATGCAGCTTAACGGGGTCCAATGCAAGATCGGTAACACTGATTCAAATTAATTCATGCTAGAAAACATATCCATTGACCTATTCACTCCAAAAATATATATATTTCTATCATTCTTTACTAACAATGCATATGCTCCCCATCCACAGAATATGGGATTTGAGCTGTTTTATAATTACTAAATTAGCTTCCCCTAAATTTTTGCACTCCACCACCTCCTTCCCACCACCCTCACGTCGGTCATCCTAGTGATCGATGGATACAACTGCACAGTGGCAGGTCAGAATTAGAGATAGATCTTCCCCTGAACTCAGGTAACTCCTTTTTTAACAATGTTGATTCCACCCAATATGACAGAGTGCACCCCAGCATTAAAAGAAAAGCAAAGTTGAGGAATAAAGGCATCCATCCAGAAATTGTTGAACAGAATTATGTATCTGTACATGAAGCAAATACACTGCACTCACACAGGGATATAACTCAAGAAGCATCCCACTGGACCACTCTAGGCATCATCCCAGCAATTTATAAATTAGTTAACTGACCTTTAAGTAGACTTACTAGAATATCCAAAAATCAGCACCCAAAGAGAAAACAAGTCTTTACTGCTGCACAAGCATTTCAAAGTGAGGAAAGAAAATCACCACACTTGAATAGTGTTATTTATCATAGCAATTTTTTTTCTGCCTTTCAGCTTGCACTGCATAAAATTACCATTTTCTGGGAGCTCCTCGGAGATGAGTCTCTGGTGCTCTTGCCACTAATGGGAACAGTTTTAGAAGCCTGCTCATTAACATTTGAGATTTCTCCATGATTTTCTTGCTACTTACAGCCAATCTCCAGTTACATCAGTGACATCATCCTCCATTTCAAGGGGCCAATGGGTAGAACGGGTAGTGAAAGAGTAGCGATCTCTTTTGTTTAAGTCAAGGCGTACACCTTCCACTCTAATTTAGACACATCTTCATCAGGGGTCCTTAACCTTTTGGGCTACCCCCACTTGAGCCTATAGGGCCATGCCTCCCTGGAATCACGAAATCTTAAATGCAATTTCTGAAGCCCATGCATGGACCCCCAAATGCATCTAGACTAGTTAGGATTCTTCAAGTTCCAATAAATAGGAAATTTAAGTCAAGCTAACTCAAATCACCCTACCTACTACCTTGTCTTATACAAATAACAAGACAAACATATCGTGTAATAACATGGCACAACTTGAGTCAGGAGGTACAGTTTGCATCATCAAGATTGTCTCTTTTTCATCTCTGTGGGCTTCATTCTCAGGATCCATGTGGTAATAACATAGATCCACCTGCTCCAGGTCAATGCCATTGCAGGTTCAAGTCTGAAGGAAAGGTGACAGTACCCTTTATCCCACTGCACAGAACTCAGAGTATTAGCTCTAATTGTTCCTGCTTGGGTCACAGGCCCATCTCTGAATCAATCACTATAGCCAAGGAGGCATGATTCTCTGCCCAATCTTGTGCCACATACCCACTCCAGGAGCTGGGTACCAAATCAGCAGAGGAAGGGATAGTAGTAGTTCAATGTAAATCCAAGAGTCCGCTGCTAGAAGACAGGAAGTGGGTACCGCTTACAAACTCCTAATCGACACACTGAACTTAAGGAGTCTAAACTTTTGCATTAGAATCTTGGAATCACAGACTCTCAGAACTCAAGGAGACAAACATATTGATCTAGACCACTGATCCTCGAGGTCTGGACCTGGGCCCCTGAGGGATCCTGAGATCTTCTGTGGACTCACCAGGATGGGGTCATTCCTCAGCACTGTTTCAGGGACTAAAGACACCTGTACTTTGGCCACAGTGTATACATTTATGTGACTGGTGCCTTCTACCCCTAGACTGTAACTCCATGGAGGCAAGAGCCATGTTGGTCCCACCCCTCACTGTTTACCCCCCCCCCATGGCACACTTATTGGAAGTCAACAAGTGTTTCTTGAATGAGAAATTCAATACATTGTAACACAACTATTACATCTAAATACGTCCTAAAGATGTCATTTGCAAATCTTCCTTCTTACCAAGTGAACCACCAAGGATTTTCTCAGTCCAACCCTTTCAGAGGTCAAAGATGTTATATAATAAGAGGTCTGATTTTTATCCAACACAGAGCTCAAGTAGACATCACAACGAATGGAAATCATTCACAACCTACTGTAAATGCCAAAACCAAAAGAAGGAACATAGTCATAATACAATCAGTCACTAATTTATTTGGGCAAAGGGCTTTCTTGATGCTCCTGTGACTTAATATAGTCAAACTGAGGCAAAATTTAAGACTAGCAGCTAAGACCCAACATAGGGGCAAAAAGACAGATGGTCCATGATGGTGAGGAAACTCAAAAAACAAATAAACAGGAAACAAACAAACAAAACTCTAACAAGGCATGCTCCGGCAGAATGATGGTTTAGATAAGCTAATAAACCCTGAGACAAATATCCTTTTACAGAATCTCTTTTCTGCGTATCAAGGTGACCATCTTCAACGTGATCAAATCACTCCATTTTCCAGACAGACAGAAGGAAGACATCAAGGGTCTATAGGCACCTCCCAACTTAAAGGAGAACAGAGAAACATGTAAACTGACACCACAGGGAGGGGATCAGATAATCCACATGGTGGGAAACTACAGGACAAACAACCCAGTTTCTCAAAAATAAATTGCAGGGAGAGGAAAATGGGGTGGGTAGGGTAAGAAATGGAGAAGAACTTGAATAAAAAGAAGCATAAAAGACCAATCAACCACTCGCAACATGTGGTCTGTAGTTAGGTCCTTACTCAAACGGAAAAAAAAGATTTTATGATGTGTGACAATTAGTCATTTGAACACTCACTGGATACTTAACGACTAAGTTCCTACAGTTAATGTTTTTTATTCACTTTAAAAATATTTGGGGGGGGCTTCCTTGGTGGCGCAGTGGTTGAGAATCTGCCTGCCAATGCAGGGGACACGGGTTCGAGCCCTCGTCTGGGAAGATCCCACATGCCGCGGAGCAACTAAGCCTGTGAGCCACAACTACTGAGCCTGCCCGTCTGGAGCCTGTGCTCCGCAACGGGAGAGGCCGCGACAGTGAGAGGCCCGCGCACCGCGATGAAGAGTGGCCCCCGCTTGCCGCAACTGGAGAAAGCCCTCGCACAGAAACGAAGACCCACCACAGCCAAAAATAAATAAATTTATTTTTAAAAAAAATTAATTTTGGGCTTCCCTGGTGGCACAGTAGTTAAGAATCTGCCTGCCAATGCAGGGGACACGGGTTCGAGCCCTGGTCCGGGAAGATCCCACATGCCGTGGGGCAACTAAGCCCGAGGGCCACAACTACTGAGCCTGCGCTCTAGAGCCCGCGAGCCACAACTACTGAGCCTGTGTGCCGCAACTACTGAGCCGGCGCGCCCTACAGCCCGTGCTCCACAACAAGAGAAGCCACCGCAATGAGAAACACGCACACTGCAACAGAGTAGCCCCCGCTCGCCACAAGTAAAGCCCATGCGCAGTAACAAAGACCCAACGCAGCCAAAAATAAATAAATAAATAAATTTATATATTTTAAAAAATTTAATTACTTTTTAAAAAATTTCTTCTGTCTTAGAAGCACATATTGAAATACATATGAAGTGAAATAACATCTACAAATTGCTTCAAAATGAAATAGGAAGGAGGACAAGATTGAGGAGAGCTCTTGTGAGCGGGTGGCGGCACTCTGGGTTCATTATATTATTCTGCCTACTCTGTTCCATTTCATTTTCTGGAAACAAGAAGGAACGTAGACTCGACAAAATCAGGAGGCTTAGCTATCTTGTTCTCTATTCCTAGTGCCTGGCACAATTCATGAAAAAGAAGAGGCATATCATTATGGTGACCATTTTGAAATATACAGAAATAGCAAATCACTACCTTGTGTACCAGAAACTAACATAGGGTTGTAGGTCAATTATACTTCAAAAACAAACAAACTCACAGAAAAAGAGATCAGATTTGTAGATACCAGAGGCAGGGGTGCTGAGAGGGGGTATTGAATAAAGGTAGTCAAAAGGTACAAACTCCCAGTTGTAACATAAAGAAGTCCTAGGGATGTAATGCACAGCATGATAAATATAAAGAACCCTGCTGTATGTTATCTATGAAAGTTGTTAACAGGGTAAACCGTAAGAGTTCTCATAATAAGGGAAAAAAACTTTTTTTTTCTGTTTCTTTAACATTGTATATATATGAGATGTTGGATGTTCAATAAACTTACTGTGGCAATCAAAAAAAGAAGAGGCATAATAGATATCTGTTAAATGAAAGAGACGGTAAAATACTAATTTGAAAAGATACGTGCACACTAATGTTCATAGCAGCATTATTTACAATAGCCAAGGTATGGAAGCAACCTAAGTGTCCATCAATAGATGAATGGATAGAGGAGATGTGGTACACCAACACACACACTCCCACACACACACACACTGGAATACCACTCAGCCATTTTTTTAAAAAAAGAAATATTGTCATTTGCAACAACATGGGTGAATCTAGAAGGTATTATGCTTAGTGAAAGTAAGAGAAAGACAAATACTATTTGATCTCAGTTATATGTGTATTCTAAAAAACAAAACAAAACGAAAACAGACTCACAGATAACAGAGAACAAATGAGTGGTTGCCAGAAGTGGGAAAGGTAGAGAGTGGGAGGGCAAAACAGGTGAAGGAGATTAAGCGGTACAAACCTCTGGTTATAAAATAAATAATCCACATGGATGTAATATACAGCATATGGAATATGGTCAACAATATTGCAATAAATTTGTATGGGGACAGATGGTTACTAGACATCACTGTGATCTTTTCATAATGTGTGAAATGTCAAATCACTATGTAGTACACCTGAAACTAACATAATATTGTATGTCAGCTACATTTCAATTAAAAAAACAAGAGAAAGAGAACAATGGAGAGGGTATTCCCACTAGTTCATATTATCCATTGGGTTCACATTACTCATTCCATTAATCCAAGGCTAGTGGCAGCATGGGGAGCCCCATATAAATCTAAATAAAACCTTCCCCAGCCTGCTTCTACTGATATATACACCGCATACACCGCTGTTGTCAACAGCATCTCCTCCTCTCTGCCACTACTGTTATGCTTCCAGGTGGCTTCTCTTTCAGTACTCACAGCTTAGTACATCATCTCCATGACTATGGGAATGCAATAAAAGTGAGAAAAATCCAACCCAAAACAATCTAATTTTTTTGGAACAATGGATATTGACTGCTCCTGTACTATGTGCCAGAATTGATTTAGACCCTCAGGATGATAGCCCTTTCATGGCACTTAGATTTTTAAGGAGGCCAAAACAATCTAATTTTTTTACAACAATGGATAATGACTGCTCCTGTACTATGTTCCAGAACTGATTTAGGCCTTGAGGATGATAGCCCTTTCATGGCACTTAGATTTTTAAGGAGGGACACAGGCCTGGCACACCCCTTCCCCAGTGTCACCATGGGAGGCAGCAGTGCACAGGGGACTCTAGAATTTAAGACCCCGTAGGAATCTTGGTTTTGTCCCTTACCAGATGGTGGGACACTAGATGAATTATTTAAACTCTCTTCATCTCCATGTTCTCACTGGTAAAATGGAGAACATTTTAAAAAATCTACTTCCCAGAGTTGTTGGAATTAAACACAAAATGCTTATCACAGTACCCAGTCAAAACAATCAATAAAGCTACTCATTATCCTACCAGGTATTTTCCTAGGAAAATTTTAAAGATTAATTTGTTTTAATTAAAAGAGGATTAAAGGATGTTGGGCAAAGTTACCCACATCTACCCACCACCCCTGCTAACTTCGAATTGGACATGATTTTGAGAATCTCCATCCTGCTCTTTCCAAGCCCTTAGGGGATCTCAGATGAGAGATCTAACAACTACCGGAGCTGCAGATGTGCAAATAGTAGGACTTCTTTGCACATCACATCTGGACTTCTTTCCAGCTCTTTGGTGGCCAAGAGTTGGCCAAAGTTCCAAAGCATTTTGTCTTGCTTGCTGCACGAGGCAAATGAACATACCCCACGGCACGGATGGAAGCAAACAGCAGGTCCAGCAGGTCTTAAAGGCTGAAGGTTAATTCCCCAACTTTGAGCTGTTAAAAAACATACAAATGGTGATGGAGGCCCTTAGAAAGCAGCATGTACAAGCCAAATGGGTTGTTGAAAGGATTTTGCATAAGGTTCATTATCTTCAAAAATAAATCCATCCACTGCTCTCAGCAGACTCAATCTCTTTCCGTCATTAATGGATTCATCAACAGAGAAACAAGACACAATAGCCCTCCACTTCCTCCTGAAAGTGGCCACCTAAATACCTTTCGAATCTAATGCAGCATTTAGGGCTTGGGTTTTTAGTCAGGAAGGCAATATTGCTAGAAGCCATGGTTTTTCTCTTGCCTATCAATAATTTAATATCTCAGTAAGTTACAGGAAATAACTGCTTGTAGAAAAGTGTTACTTTCCATCTTAACCTCTTCTGCTCACACACACCAATGAATTCGTGGGAATATTCAAAAATATTTTAAGATTACCTGGATATTAAATATTTACAGATGCTCCCTGAGAGAAGCATGATCTATAACCCCTACCCCAAACCACCAAACATCCACACACAAGCAGCCTAAGGGAAGATATCCCTGAAGTAAGGAAGAAGAGAGAGTAACATCTTCAAAAAGCAACAGACAAAGACAATGCATTAACCATTTGTAAACAGCATCTTGTTTTAAGATATTTTAATAGATTTTCCTTTGAAAAGCAAAGCCTGAGGTTAGTTTTGGGAAATCTATGGAAGCAATGAAAAGTGCTTTCTAGCTTATCAATTAAACATTATGGCCAATGGCACATTCTTTTTTCCCCCTTGCTTAGAGGGTCTCTTATCATGTTTAGAATCTGTCTAGCATGTAAACAATACTCCTCTTAAAGAACTATCCTTAACATCAATTGTTGATCAAACTTGAACCTTAGCACTGGGGTGCTGAAGCTGGCTTGCAGTATCTCTTTTCAACTGCATATTCAGTGACATCATATTGGTAGCTTGAAATCAGCTATGGTGGCTTTGTTTACACCATGGAAATCAACAAGTTCTACAAATCAGGGTTCTTTTTTCCCCACAGAGCCAGTTGTTAAACACTTACCAGCACAATATCCTGGAGCTAAATATCCATCAAAAAGGGCCTGGTTTAACATGAAAGGATGCTCAACATCACTAATCATTAGAGAAAAGCAAATCAAAACTACAATGAGATATCACCTCACACCGGTCAGAATGGCCATCATCAAAAAATCTAGAAACAATAAATGCTGGAGAGGGTGTGGAGAAAAGGGAACCCTCTTGCACTGTTGGTGGGAATGTAAATTGATACAGCCACTATGGAGAACAGTATGGAGGTTCCTTAAAAAACTAAAAACAGAACTACCATACAACCCAGCAATCCCACTACGGGGCATATACTCTGAGAAAACCATAATTCAAAAAGAGTCATGTACCACAATGTTCATTGCAGCACTATTTACAATAGCCAGGACATGGAAGCAACCTAAGTGTCCATCAACAGATGAATGGATAAAGAAGATGTGGCACATATATACAATGGAATATTACTCAGCCATAAAAAGAAATGAAATTGAGTTATTTGCAGTGAGGTGGATGGACCTAGAGTCTGTCATACAAAGTGAAGTAGGTCAGAAAGAGAAAAACAAATAAATACCGTATGCTAACACATATATATGGAATCTTCAAAAAAAAAAAAAAGGTTCTGAAGAGCCTAGGGTAAGGACAGGAATAAAGATACAGACATAGAGAATGGACTTGAGGACACGGGGAGGGGCAAGGGTAAGCTGGGACGAAGTGAGAGAGTGGCATGGACATATATACACTACCAAATGTAAAATAGATAGCTAGTGGGAAGCAGCCGCATGGCACAGGGAGATCAGCTCGGTGCTTTGTGTCCACCTAGAGGGGTGGGATAGGGAGGGTGGGAGGGAGATGCAAGAGGGAGGAGAAATGGGTATATATGTATATGTATAGCTGATTCACCTTGTTATAAAGCAGAAACTAACACACCATTGTAAAGCAATTATACTCCAATAAAGATGTTAAAAACAAAAAGATGCTATGGTGGTTTGGGTACAAAGATTGTTGTAAAAATAAAAGCTGATGCACTCCGACAAAAAAAAAAAAGGGCCTGGTTTAATAAATTATGGCACAATTATACACTGGGCTTCTAAAACACCTTGAAAAGTAATACAGAACTATATACTGATCAAGGAGGAAAGATGTCCACAGTATTTTTAAGTTACAATTATGTATTATACTTAATTTTAAAACTATATATACACATATGTATTTTTATATGTGATCCCATTTTAGTAAGATACATATGTATATCTACACACACACACATACACACAGAAACAATCTGGAAAAATATATACCAAAATGGTAAAAACACATTACCAATGGCTGGTAGGAGTATGAGTAAATTTCAGTTTATTCATCTTACTTTTCTGAATTTTCCGAAGTTTTTGGGATGAATGGCTATGCTTTCAAAATGGGTAGCGGACCTCAATGAAAGTTAAATGAAAAGAACTTAGTGTTATTATACTGGCCCAAGTGTATGCATTTCAGTGCTAGCATTATGAACCATTTATATCTGAAGATGACTGGGGTAAGAAGTAGAGGGGAGTATTATTTTTTAAATGTACTGAAATGAATTTGATATAAGAGTTCTGTGTAAATTTTCAAAAGTTCTTTTGACCTAAACGAGCCTTCATCTGCTTCTGGACTAATTAAGGATGGCTACTCAGTCTGATGAAACTTTGAAAAAAATTAGTATATAACTGAGAAGAAAATCTTTCTTAGTGACCTTTCCTATCACTGCATACACTGGTCCACAGCATTCAACACTCGGTACATTTTGCACCCAACTAAGAAGACCAGGCCAATATCACATTTATTAGCGTGTATATATATATATTTCTTAACTCTCTCTCTACTTCCAGCAAAGGCGTTGCATTGAGACATCAACAGTGCTGCCATTCGGATGCTCTAACAATCTCAGATCCTCCAGAAACCCTTTGCAGTAGGTTTTGAAGATGGAAATATGACCCACTTCACATTTCAAATGTAAGTTTTTTCCCCAACGCCTTTTAAACATTTTTATCAAACATAATATGAATGATAACATTAGTGAGAGGAAAAAGAAAGTCTTTAAAAATGAATAAGAGGAAATTAATCCATTCTGTCAGCACTGTCCGTCCTTAGCAACATTCTCCAGCTTCTCTTCACATTACCTGACTTGCTCGAACCCAAAATGAATTTGTACCGCCATCCCCTGCACCCTACTCCATAACTAGATTCCTACTTCTCAAGGAGATTCTGCATCTCCCATGGGGATTCACTTTCCATAATCCAGGGTAATCAGATAATCAAAAGGCTTTTAAAATAAGGATTTCCTTATTTTTATTCAAGTTTCTCAGACTTGTTTTTTCATGACTTTGGCGATTTTGAAGAATACCAAATGGGGTATTTTGCAGAACGACCTTCAATTTCACTTTGATGTATTTCTCATGATTAGACTAGGGTTATAAATTTGCGGCCAGAATACCAACAGGCGAGGTGTGCTTCTCATCACACCACATTACGGGTACATGATGTTAACATGGCTCATCACTGGTGATGTTGACCATGATCACATAGTAAAGTTGTGTCTACCAGTTTTCTCCATGGTAAAGTCACTATTTTTCATTCCCTACATTGTATTCTTTGGAAGCAAGTCACTGAGTCCACACCACACTTCAGAGGGGGCAAATTAATCTTCCCCGCCTAAAAGTGAAAGTATCAACATAGAGTATTTGGAATTCTTCTGTAAGGAAGATTTATCTTTTCTTCCCCATTTATTTATATATTCCATCACTCATTATCATTGTGGACTCATGGATAACCATTTTATTCTTTGGGCTATAATCCAATACTATCATTACTTATTTTGTTGCTATTTATATTTTTAGCTTGCACAATTTTTTGAGAAATTGAGATCTGGGATTTTCTTATCAGTTATGTTAGATAGAAATATTTCATTTATCTTACAGTTATATTTTCACAGCTTCAATGGTTGTCCCGTAGTTCTAGGAATCTGAGATATGCTCTACAACTGTACACCATCTCCAGGGCCACCACACTGCACAGCCCCAGGGGGTATTGATCACAAATATATATATATATATATAAATTAAAGATTTCCTTTAGCCAGTCCCAAGAAACCCAGGGTTGGTAATAAACTTAAATCTTCACCACTAATCATTGGGTAGTTCTCTTTATTTTCCTTTCTATAGTCTACTCTTTTCCCTGATACAAGGGCAAAACGGTAGTATCCATGACCGAGAGCCTAAGAGATTTGCAGAACATTAGAAAGTTAATGTTGAATTGGGAGGTAAGACAACAAGTGGGGATGAGATGGAAGAAGAAAGCAATTATTTCCACTTATTGATCACTTCACTACAGGCCAGGCACAATGCCAACATATTATTTTTTTTTAAAAAGTCTCTCAATGCTCAAAAATCCCTTCGGGAGACTATCATCTGGATCGTACTCAGCAGAATGAGATAATACCAAAGTCACACACAGCAAAGTTAGTTAACTATCAAGTCAAATCACCCTCGCTCCAAAGCCCTTTGTCTTAAGCCCTATAATCTTCCACCTCCAAGATTAGGGTCTAAACCTTAAGATGCCTTTGACCCAGGATGCCTGAGTCAAGGGGGCCAACCATAGACGTATCAGGTGCATCTTTACTTCAAGCCCTTCTCACCTACATTCCCTCCACCACACACTAAATTTCTAGTTCCCAAGCTATGCGCTCTTAGCATGTTAGAAGTTGTATAAGATTGCTGTGATAATTATTACAAACAGGCATAAGCTTTCTCCTATCCCATTTCAGTACTGAGAAGTACAGTTCTCATAGTTATGTAACACCTAAGTTTATTTTCCCATCAAATCCTTCCAATTGCCTGCAGCACAATAAAAAAAGAGTTATGTGTAAAAATAAACAGTGTCTTTACATCTATCATGACGATGCTGAGACTTACATCCATCCAAAAAATTCCCTGAGCACTTCCTTCCAGACGAACCAGTAACCATTCATACAAAGTGCATGTTCAACTAGAGCCAGTTTCATAGTATATTAATTAACATAGCTTCACTCTGCAGTGACAAGAGCCCATCTGCTTTCTTGGCAGTGTAGAGGAGATGGATTTTAGACCCGAGCCTGGAATGTTTCTATCTGAACTTGAAACTGAAAGTTCTCATCTAGTTCTACTTTTCCCTGTTAACTCAGTCCATTCTAACAGATTTCAAGGCCAGAGTAGGACCATTTCTTCAGCAAGCTCCATCACAAGCTGGGTGAACATCAAGCATCAGCATCACAGGCTAACTCTGGAGCTGAACTTCCACAGGAAGGGGGAGAAGGGCCATCCCACAACAATGAGATTTTTCACCACCGAAGCTTCTCTCCATTTCTCTACACGTCTCTATAGCTAAATCTAGCTTCTGCATTGTTGTTGCCCTCTGGGGGAGTGTAATCTTAAATCTATGGCTGGATTTCTTCTAATGATTCTTTAAGATGGGGCACTAGAGGAAAGGGAGCAAGGACTACCATATTACCCCTGTGGTTAATGATTAATGCTCTGGTCTCCAAATCCCAAGGACAGAAACCTAAGCAAATTAACATGGTTTCAAGTGTTAAAGTCATGTTAGGCTGTGGTAGGCACGATAATGGTCCCTTGGACGTCCACATCCTAATCCCCAGTGAATATGTTACCTTACATTAAAGGACTTGGCAGATATGATAAAGGGTATGGTCCTTGAGATGTGGAGGTGATCCTGGATTATCCAGTAGGTCCAATCTAAATCACATGAGTTCTTAAGTGCTGAGAACCTTTCCTGGTCAGGGAGATGCGATAGAAGGAGGAGGAGAGATTTCAAAAGCAAAAGGAACTCAAACCACTGTTGCTGGCTTTAAACATGAAAGACTATATGGCCACTAGCTAAGGAAAATGGGGCGGGGGGCAGGGGGTTGTTGCGGAGAGGCCTAGAAGCTGAGAACAGCTCTCAGCCAGCAAGGAAACAGGGATCTCATTATTGCAATGACAATGAAATGAATTTTGCCAACAACCCAAATGATCAAGGAAATAGATCTCCCCCTAGAGCCTCCAGAAAGGAACGGAGCCCTGCCAACAACTTGATATTAGCCCAGTGGGTCCTGTGTCAGAAGTATAAAATAAATTTGTGTAGCTGCAAGACAGTAAATTCATGACAATTTGTTATGGCAGCAATAGAAAACTAACACATGGGCTCAGGCCAAACAAACCCTTGTGTGAACATCTTCTTGGGCTCTCAGTCTTTAAAATCACAAGGAACCAGTTACATAGTATATTGTTTACAAATGTTCTTTAGTAAGTGAGAGCTGCCGTAGAACCACATTTACAATGCCAAAGACAGCTCTTGGTGTTGGGCAAAGTCTCTGAAAGATTATTACCCAAAATATTAAATCATCCCAGATTATTCTCAAATGCAAAGATAATTAACTTTGACCAGTAATTCCAAGTTTTTTCAAGTAATTCCAAGCTTTTATGGACTCCTGCATGAACATGTGCTTTCAGTAAGTATGTATTGACATAATCCCCCAAATCTAGTCTGGTTTCATTAATGCTTGTAAATGATTTTGAATCTTATTAATCACAACGGCATCTACATACAGGTGAAAAACTGCACTCCACACACAAGGGAGAAAATTATTTATGCAGACAAAGCTTGGTACACATATGGATGCCAAGATTCTTCTGGGTACTGGCCACCACACTGCCCAGACCCATAACATGAAAACCAGCGTCATGGACTAAATACCACCATTAGGGTCTTGGCACATACTGTGTCAGAGGGAGGGTACCTCTGTTTGGGGCATCACAGTTTTTCCAATTTCTATCTTAAGGATGAGTCAAGATATTTTTAATATCTTAGGATTTTTAATCCTCTGAATATTTTAAGGGATTTTTTTAATAATTACAAATCCACCTGAAGCTATTTTATGTACTGCTAAAGCCCCCCTGGAAAAGATATTGTAAACAAAATGACTATACAAAAAAAAAAAAAAAGGTCATTTCCCCAAAAATACATGAGTTAGCTGTAGTTGGCATGATTCAGTTTAGCACCAACACATAATAGGTTCAACTATGACTCCAGTGAAAGTTCTCAAGGCAAATATAAAATAAGTTTTAAAAAAGAAAATTAATTCAATTATTTTTCTAAATATTAAATCACACAAAACCAATACTTGCAGAATACGCTGCTACACTCATTTTCTACCAGTAGACATTACTTCCACCAGACTCCCATAGGCAGACTTTATATCAATAGGGGATCCTGCAACCAATGCCAAATAATTCAACAAGGCTGACTTACATATGCAATCAATTTCCAATATGGTTTATAGTTAACAGTATGATATTGCACAATCCATTAAAAATAATCAGATGTGCCCATGTGATTAAATACTGGAACACTTGCCCAAGGCTTATCAAGGTTACAATATAATCTTACTTCAATACGATGGGTAAGTAAAATATAAAGAGATGACGGTACTTCCATGGTTTATCATGAATCCCAAATGTGACATCTAGTGATAACCAACGAAAAGGTTTGTAGTATTAAATTGAAGCAAATAAGTATGCAAAACCAAAGAGAAGGTAGCAATTGATGGTTTTAGGAAGGTTATATGGAATTTTTAAGTGACAACAAGACTGGCATTTAGACTCTGCCAATAATCAGCTGTACATCTTCAGGCAAGTAATTGGACCTCTCTGAGCTAAAGTGATTTTCCCCATCATGGGTAAAAGGATGAGGCTGGTCTGCATTTGATTCTGCTTTCTAAATTCACGAATGCGGTGGGGAAGAGCAGTGTCCCTAACTATTGCCCTCAGGTCCTGATGATGTTCCTCACTTCTAAGACCGAGCTAGCTGTCAGTCAGCCCACTGCTTCGAACCCTGATTTGACGGACAACCTCAAGCAAGTATGGATATCCCAGCAAGCCTCAGCTTCTCCTTTGCTAAAAGCGTCCTCTTCTAATTGTGAGGAAGAACAGGGCTAACTGGGGAGAAATTCCTATAAAACCCAAGTAGCATCCCTGTTTACAAAAACTAAAACCTGCTCGGACTAAAACTCCAAGCGAGTAAGTTCCATTTCCTTTATACTTTTAAGAATGGGGTGTGTGGAGGGGAGAAATAGGGGAAAGCATCTTACTGTGACCAAGTACACTGTTGGACTTGCCCATTCTTCCAAAGTACACAAAATAGAACACTTAATCCATAAAACAGATTTGAAGATTGGCCTCTAACTCTTGACAGTTGGCATGCAACCACAATAAAGCACAATATAGCATGCCAAGTCTTTGAACAACAACAGAAAAAAAAAAAAAAGCAAAGAACTAAATGACTCCTGGTCTTAAGATTTGGGCAGGAAAGCAAAAACAAAACAAAACAAAATTCCACAAGGATTTTTGGCAAGCGAGAATTTGAAAAGCACCTACTGGAGAAAATCTACTTGCAGGAATGGGACTTTTAGATAAAATGCCCCCTTGAACTACAAGGACTTGAAAGAAAGGGAGGGAGTGAGGGAGAGAAGTGGGGAAGGGAGGGGGGTAAGAATGTGCTACTGCAAATTTGAAATTGAAAAAGGAAAATCTGAATCCTGCCACCCCACATGTGAGACACAAGGTTACAGCCAAGAGAACACCCTCAGAATTCTAATTTACATCATTTATGCACTCCTGGACCTAGTGAACGGTGACTAGTAATTGTAGGGGCCTTGCTTTCAGTAATAGTGCCAGTACTCTCGAGAGACTTCATACTGTTATTTATCAAGAGGTCTTTACTGTTTTCTTATCATCACTCCCGAGTGCCTTTTGGTCTCTGTTGTTCCCAACCATTCCTCTTTTCGAGAGCACCTCTCTCTTGTCTGCCCACAGAGGAATGTTTAATCGTGTCTGGAAAGGGAACAACCACACAGCCATCAGCATAAATCACACTGCAGATCCACTAACCGCCACATTTAACGGGCAAAATTGATGTCTCCCAAATCAGTGCCTTCAAATGCAGCTGGTTCTGTAGAGTCCTCGTGCCTTATAATTCGGTTAAGTCCTTTAAAAATTATGCCAAAGGAGGAGCGAACAGAGATTCTTCAAAACAATGGGGAATGACTTTCAGTGTGTTTTTAGTGCATATAATAAAACTAAACCCATTGAAAATAAAATTCCTAGGGATTGGGAAATCACAAAACTAAAAAGTTTACGGGCAATTCTTCATAGCCAGACTGCTAGCAAATCTCTGAATGGGTGATCTTCCACGCCTCTCTGCTCTGCAAGTGTGCTCCACCCAATTCCTCCACCTTTATCAGGCAAAGAGTCACTCATCCTTGGAGACTCCTGGGTGAAGCTAGATGTTGTTTTCTCTCCGCCACAAAACAGCCCAGCCCACAGCTTCAGTTCTAGCAATTACCATGTGTTTTGTAGCTGTTCCTTTTTCCAACCATCTCTCTCCCAAGACCTGAGCTTCTTGTTCATTTCTGTACCTCAACAGCCTAGCCCCACCCAAGACATTCAAGTGGTACTTGGTATTCACTGCCATGACTGTCCATCAAGCAAAGCATGCGCCTCAAATATAACCATCTAGGTCTCCATCCACTTCGAGGAAAATAGCACACCATCAAGGACATTGTTGAGTTTGCAAGGGTGATTATTTTTAGGCAATTGTGGGGATGAGGGGTACAGCTTGACCCCTACTCACTACGTTCACCCGGTGTAAGATTGTGTCAAGGCAACAGATTAAACAGGCATTATTTTGTTGTTGTTAAAATCTTTACAGCAACTCTATAGTGGTGCTTTTGTCGTTCCCCTTCTTATGGGTGACGTAACTAGGGCTTGAAAGAGTAAATGACTTTTCAAACATCTCCCAACAGGAAAATCAGTGACAGGGCTTCCCTGGTGGCTCAGTGGTTAAGAATCCGCCTGCAAATGCAGGGGACACGGGTTCGAGCCCTGGTCCGGGAAGATCCCCCATGCTGCAGAGCAACGAAGCCAGTGTGCCACAACTACTGGGCCTGCGCTCTAGAGCCTGCGAGCCGCAACTACTGAGCCCGCATGCCACAACTACTGAAGTCCGCGCGCCTAGAGCCCATGTTCCGCAGCAAGAGAAGCCACTGCAAGGAGAAGCCCGCGCACCACAACGAAGAGTAGGCCCCACTCGCCGCAACTAGAGAAAGCCCATGGGCAGCAACAAAGACCCAACATAGCCATAGACAGATAGATAGATAGATAGATAGATAGATAGATAGATAGATAGATAGATAGATAGATAGATGATAGATAAATTTTTTTTAAAAAGATAATCAGTGACAGAGCAAGGACTGGATCCTAGATCTATCAAACTTCCAACACCCATGCCTTACGACCTCTCCAACGTACCCAACAACTTATGTCCAACTCCAGTTCAAAACAGAAAGACTGAAAAACTTGACAATGACCTTTCACTTAATATGCATGTGTATGTTCAACTATCTATTTAATAGGGTAACCACTGTTTGGTAATCATTTACCTATTTGCAAGTCTTGTCAATGCTACATAAAATAGAGAATATTCATTTTTAAATGCCAGGTTTACTTCATCATTACAACCATCTTTGGGGAACTACCAGCCTTATTCCACAAGTCAAGTTTGCAGGCTTCTGAATGCTTTTAAGCATTCATCCTATTTCAATCCAAGTTCCCCTAAGAGTTTCCTTAGTTAGAAAACAAATACATGAAACCAAAGGTTAGCTAAACACAGAGAGGCTAGTTCTCTTTTTCTCATTTGCATGCAGGAAAGAGTTTATTTACTAACTTGCACAACATTCCTAGTGGCTTTCTGTGGCGGAGAGGATATCTTTAGATATCTAGTATATGTGGCTACCTAGGTAATAGAGATCTACAGTCCATTCAACAAGTTCTTACTCAGCACCTACTGCCCTAGGGGCTGGGGATGCTGTAGTGAACACGGCACATGTATTCCTACTGTTCTGAAGCTACTATTCTTGTGTATAATACCAGCTCATAAATAAGTAAATAAACAAAAAGGGTAACTTCAGATATTAATAAGTACTTAGAAGAAAATGACAGAGGAATACAAAAGTTGGTGGAGGGTGATGAAGTCAGGAAGATGGTAGCCAGAGGGCACTGTGCAAAGTCTTTTTAGATAGGGTAACTACTGAAATTTCTGAAATGGTGGTGAATTTAGAGCTTAGATGAGTAAAGCCAGCAGAAAATCTGAGGACAGATTTGAGACACAGACCTCAAATGGTATGACTGGGTTTAATATGTTCAAGAAACAATATAGAAAGCCCAAGGAGCTGGAGCTATCTTTCCCTTCTTGATTTCTACTTTGATTCCACTGTGGTCGAAGGACATATCCTGTATGATCTCAATTCTTTTAAATTTAGTGAGGCTTGTTTTATGGCTCAGGATATGGCCTATCTTAGTATATGATCTGCGGGTACTTGAAAAGAATTCCATAAATGCCAACCTAATGGTTGATGGCACTGCTGAGTTCTTCAATACCTTTGCTGATCTCCCTAGTCGTTCTAACAATTGGTGAGACAGAGATGTTGAAGTCTCCACCATAAATGTGGATTTGTCTATTTCTCCTTTCATCTCTATCAGTTTTTGCTTTACATAGTTGGCAGCTGTGTTGTTTGGTGCATAGACATGTAGAATTGCTATATCAACTTGGTGGAATGACTCTTTTATCATTATAAAATGTCCCTCTCTACCTCTAGTTAATTTATTTGTTCTGAACTCTACTTTATCTGATATTAATTTAGCCACCTTTGCTTTCTTTTGATTACTGTTTCCATGATATACTTTTTCTATCCTTTCACACTGAACCTGTTTCGTATTATTTGAAGTGAGTTTCTTGAAAACAGCATATAGTTGGGTCATGTTTTCAATCAATCCACCCTGCCAGTCTCTGTCTTTAAATTGGTGTACTTATATCACTTGCATTTAATGAAATTACTGATGTGTTAAGGCTTAGGTCTACCATTTTATTTTTTGTTTTCTGCTTTTTCTGTTTTCTTGTCTCTCCTTTTCTTTCTTTCTGCCTACCTGTGTGTTGCTTGAACATTTTTTTAGAATTCCACTTTGATTTATCTATAGTATTTTTGAGTATATATCTTGTTGGTACAATATTTATTTTATTTTATCCAGGGACTTATGTACTAGATATTATGTAACTACTTTACTCACATCAAGGAAACAAGAGATACAGTTATAAGAATATTTAAAAATTCACTGGTTCAGATTTGTCTGGCAGGAAGAGAAGAGTGTCAGAAGGGCCTCTTAATAGCAGTGACAAATGTACCAGCAAGCTAATTTATATCAAGAAATTGGAGAAGAGGTTCACTTTCAACCCAAAGCCAATGCGTTTTCTAATTCCATGAATCTGCATTTCCTGAGTTTCTGACTCTAAACACTTTAACAAATAGGACTCATAAGTATGATAAAGGTCCTTCATGGTAAGCCAATATTTGAAAATAGATGACTGTGTATAAGAAATTAATAACTCTGTCTGGTGTACTTACTTTCATTGCCAAATAATATTTGCATTAACATTACATTTTTTTAAAGTGAAATCTAAGAAATCTAAACTATTTAAATGTAAATGAGAACATTCTTATTTTACACTAGGTATTTATAGACCATTATTTGGCAGATTTAATGATTTATATTTACAATTTTAGCACCCACTGCACCATATATAGGCTCTCCCACCCCGTGCTTGAAACCAGAATGCAGACCTTCTGTTCAACGGCCCTGCTTCTTCCCTTGTAGATTCTACTACGCTTCTTGTGTATTCCTGCTTTAATAATGAAATTGGTATCATGGAGAACAGACGAAAGGCAAAGTGAAGTCCACATCACTGCACACAAGCAGGGTGCTCCCTGCTCAATATGAGGACCCAGTATCAGGACACTCTAGTTTGGTGGCTTTTGCCATGTCACACACAGAGCCTCAAGTACATATTCCTGAGGTCTACCAGCTCTATGCTACCTGAAGCAGACTGTGTGACCCAGGATCAAAGCGAGGCATACCCAGGCTGAGTAAGAGGTAAAAGGAACTATACACAACATCACAAAGTCAAAGAAGGATGACACTCTCATTGGAAAATCTGAAAACGCTGCTCCACGAATACATGAGAGATTACAATCAGGAGAGTAAACAGCCCTAGTTACTGACAGGCTAGATGGTAACCAAGAAACCAATCTAATTCTGCAGGCATAGTGCAATGTTCCTGCAGTTCTTCTAGCTCCTTAAAGGACCTCTGAAACACAGAGAGGTTGAGGATGTCGATGAAGAAAAAATTAAGATTGCTAAGACAAAGAACGTTGTTCTCCACCCAGTTCTACAAGGGTTACGTCATAACCCACTGTACCCCAAATGGAATTCAGGATGAAAAAACAGAGAGAGGCACTCTGTGCTTTGGACCAGCAGGCCCTTAGTTGGATACATACCTTAGGAAGAATTTCAATGACCCCAGATTCTTGCATCGTCCTCTATATAGAAAAGCACTAAGATCATTACCTTGAGATACCTGTTCTTTGTGATTAACAGTAATCTTTTAGCTCAGTGTATGCTTGACTGCGTATGTTTCCCAGTCAAAAATCATACATAAACTGGCTTCTCCCCTACTTCATCAGAGCAGTTTCCTCAGAGCTACTAAGTGCCTATTTCCCTGGCTGTTGTCCTCAGTAAGAACCTGAATAAAATTTAAACTCACAACCCTTCTGTTGTGTGTTTTTAAGTTGTCAAGAAGCACTGGCTTGGTGACAGGGATGGTGAAGAAAAGACAAGGAGAAGGAAGTTCAGGATGAAGATGGAGTATAAAATAAATAAGCTATAAGAATATATTGTATAGCACGGGGAATATAGTTCATATATATATATATATTCCCCCCCCACTCTGTGCATCTTGCGGGATCTTGGTTCCCTGACCAGGGATCGAATCTGTGCCCCCTGCAGTGGGAGCACAGAGTCTTAACCACTGGACCACCAGGTGAAGTCCCTAGCCAATATTTTATAATAACTATAAAATGGAATAGAACTGTTAACAATTCTGAATCATTATGTTGTATACCTGAAACTTACATAATATTGTACATCAACTATACCTCAATAAAATATTTTAAAAATCACGCACACATACACAAAAATGAAAATGGATTCAGATCGGTTTCCTTGTGAAACACTATGATATCTCAGGTCCAAGGAGACACAGGGGGGATATGGGAGCCACTTCCTGCTAGAAATAATCCCAGGCCAAATGTAGTTTCCAAGGCAGACGTGTGCCTCCTTGGCCCTGCCACCTCCACCCTGGGCCCCGTCTGGTGTCTCTGCAGTAGCTGTCTGAACAAACCCTCAGGTCAACAGCAGCTGTAGCTGCAGTGCCTGCTAAGGGAAGACAGGTCACAGTATTGAAACAGGAAGAGGAGGGAAAATGCAACAACCTCCCAGGGGTAGGACAGGGCCCCTGGATTTCTCCCAGCCACATTCTCCAACGCCCACACACCTGCAAAGTCAGACCCCCGTTATATCTATCCCGCCACCTCACCACAAGGGAACACCACAACCAGCAGGGGTTTTCATCGTTTGCTTGTATGAAATATGCAGGCCCTGCAACCAGCTGCTCACCCAAGCTCCGGCCAAGCTCCTGCTGCTTGGCAACAACAAGTATTTTACCTGTGGCCTAAAAACCACACGTGACTGTAAAGCATAAAGTAACTCCAATTTTGTCGTTTTCTTTCTCTTTATGCTATACTTTTTTCTGCTTTCGATTCACAAGAACCGTCTTTGTCAGCATTCTAATCTATGTTGGTCTTTGCTCATCTATGAGGTCCTGTCTGATACTGTTATCTGGTTCCTCGAAGGCATAACCCCAAACCTCACACTTCCTTAGGGTTTCTCAAACTACTGACATGTAGGGCTGGATAATTCTCTATTGCAGTGGCTGTGCTGTGCACTGTAGGATGTATAGCAGCAGCCCTGGCCTCTGCCAGGAACATCTCCCCACACCACCAGTTTCAACAGTCAAAAAATTTCTCAAGACATTACCAAAATACGCCCGGGGGGAGGGAGGGGGTGATGGGAGTTCTCACATTTGAAGAACAAATGATCCATATTACAACTGGCCCAAAAGGAGCCAACCCAAAATGCCTGAGTGACATCAGGGGCTCATTTCAACAACAGGCTCATTATCCAGTGTGATAATATAGACACAAAGGAAGCCAATCCTGGTAATTAAATATTTAAATAACTAAATATTTAAATATCAGTGGGAGCATTTTTATCATTATTTCTACCTTTCCAGTTCCTGCTCCAGACCTCCCCCCACTGAAATGTTTTGCCTCCATCCAATTTTTATTGCCATTTCTCTAACATCAAAACAGATGTCACAGCCCTGAGTTATGGAGCTGTTTCCTAGGGAGGAGGAAGCAGTTGATTTTTCCCTCCTGGGTGTCTTAAGAGATAACAAATAAACAATACCAGCATTGCCCACAGGGTTCCTGGGGGGGTGGGATGGGGCAAAATCATGGTGACCGACTGTTCCTGATTTAGTTCCATGCATACCTTCCTTTTCTCTGCTTACTCTTGGGCCATGAAATATGATACTCACAATGGAAGACAGCAGCTTTTTTGTTAACCTCTTCTCTGTCTTCTCACCACAAATGAAAATTGCAATTGTCTTCTCCATCAAGAAAACCCTAGCCCTCTCTACACTGCTGTGGTAAGTGGCCAATGGTTCTTAGTGATCCTCACCTCCTCCTGGTGTTCAGGTCTTTGAATAATCTTCTCCCCATGAGTGCGGGATAGACTTACTGACTTATTCCTACCTAAAAGAACTGGGCAGAGGTAGTGAGATGTCACTTCCAAGATAACATTATAAAAAGACTGTGACTTCTTAGATTCTCCCTCTCCCTCTCTCCTGGATCCTTCTCTCTGGGAGAAAAGCCAGGTGCCATATTACGTAGCCACTGGGTGGAGGTCATGTGGTGAGGGACCAATGCTTGCCAACCACAAGAGTGACCTTGCAGGGAGAGCCCCACCACCACGCCAATCAAGCCTCGGGTGGGACTGCAGCCCCAGCTAACTATCTGCTTGCAACCTCAACAGAAACCTTGAGCCCAAGGTACCAAGTTAAGCCACGCTCAGATGACTGACCCACAAAAACTGGGAAATACAAAACGTTGACTATTGTAAGCTGATAAATTAGGGGGAATGTGTTATACAGCAACCGACCGTGAATACACCTTCCCAGCTAAAGCCCTCTCCAGCCAAGATAAGACTCTGACACCTACCACTTAACTCGCTCTTTACCAAAGAGCATCTGATTTCAGAGGACCCTCTCCATATTAGGTTCCTGGTGTAGGGAAATAAGTCACCATCCTTAACTTCAACTGTGTGGAATGTTTTTCATATTGAAGCAACCAAAATACAAAGGAAATAAAAGACAGTAAGGTTCAAATTTGGCTCAGTTTTCAACATTAGTCTCAGAGGAGCTCTGAGAAAAGAGAATTTGGGGGTAAAAAAAAATGTTTGGGGAACACAAGCTATGCCCTATTGGAGAACCCTAAGGTTCCTTAATATATTGAGAGCTCTGAGAAATCCTACAAAGGCACTCTGCTTAACTTCAATCTTTTATTAAGATCCTACTTCAGTAACGTTCTAAATGACAGACTGTGGAGAACAGGGATCCAATGCAGCAGTTCTCGAAGTGAAGTAAGTAAGTGAAAACCCAATTCACACAAGTCTTGGATCTTATTTTATAGTGTGTTTCCCAGTCCAGATGAGATCCTACTCTAAAAGCACGAAAATGAAATTGTGAATGAAATGATACTGATTCTCATTTACCGATCTTCCTCCAGAGGACAGGCCAGAGGGCATGAGCCCAGTCTCACTCCAGATTTAAAGGTTAGGGAGACATCAGCATTCCATGTGCCCATGCATAAATTTGCTCAACCCTTTCTTTCTTTCTTCTGCCAATTCAAATGCCTGGGAACATACAGTGTAGCAGTTAAGAAGTTAGGCCCTAGAGTAACTTTGAACTTGACTTCTGGCTCCATCACTTACTACACATATCAATTAACCTTGATGAGCGTCATCATTGTTATTTGTAAAATAAAGACAATAATAAGTAGCTTGTTGGATTATATGAAATAATTTATGTTTAGTTTTGGCACAATGCCTGGCACAGAGTAGGCACTTACCAAACGCCACCTACTGATACAGTTCTCATCATCCCATGCATCAAATCTGAAATTATCCCATGTAAGTTTCTAACAGATTCCCAACGTCTCAAGAAGCTTCAACCACATCATTGACAACTGCACAGGTTTCATGTCTCTGCTATGCTTTTGCATTGCCAGGCTGAAGAATGTGATGTTTTAACCGCACTCCCACAGGCAGCTCTTAGCTCTTCACCTCCACGTGTTCCGGCCACACCTGCCTCCACCTTCTCTAGTTCCAAACTGCAGACAGTTCTATAATCACCACCTCAGTTTTAGAAGCTTCACAGTCTTTTAAAAAAGGTAAGCTTTGCTGTCTTACTTCCAATATCATTCATGATGCCACCCAATATTTTACTAACCTTACGGTCCAGCAGACAGATTAACCTGCAAAACCTATCCAATCCTTTTGTCCTCCCTATCGAGTTCAAAAATGAAAAGTAAGTAGATGGTTGTGCTAAAAAAGCATAAATCCTCCTTTCATAAAATCTGGGCATCAGAGATACAAATCAGTAGTAGCGACGCCCCCCTTAGCCCTTCATTTGGCCAGTTCAGAACCCACGGAAGCTGACTTGGGGCGTCGGCACACACACAGAGCAAGGGAACAGGAGATTAGGCAGCTATAAATGCAGCAACTGCCAGCCCCATCCTAACACGAACAGAAGGCAGTGCTTATGTAAAAGTGTTATTTTCAAGGTGCTCTCAAGACTCTCTAAAGTTGAGTAGAGGCTGACTGAAAACTAATGTCATTCTAGGATGCAAGCCCTGATGTAAGGTGGTCTCAAGTGAATAACAGCTGAAAAGGGAAATTTCACCCCAGACTCCACAACATTGTAAATCTATAGCAACACTGAGACACTGGATGCAGCTTGGCCTAATAAGTTACTTAACCACTCTAAGCAACATTTCCTCATTTGCAAAATGGGGGTCATGGTCTGGATGTTCTCGGTTGTTAAGAGTTAAATGACGCTCTGCCACCAATGGCACAGGAGGGCCGTGAATCTGGGACGGGGTCTCTGGCTCCATGAGAGTCCTCGTAATAATCCTAAGTAACATTCGTGGTCACCAATATGTTTTGTGCACTTATTCTGTGAAAGAAGTATTTCGTATTTTTAGCTCGTAACAACCCCGAAGTAGGTTCTCTTATCCCCATGACAGATGGGATAACTATGTACCTAGAGGTTAAGGAATTTGATCCAAGGCAGCTAGGAAGTGCTGCAGCTAGGATTCACACCCAGGCAGTCTGACTGCAGGGAGTGAAGTCCTAGCCATGGGACCACATTGCCTCCCCAAGGAAGAATTTTTTTTTTTTCTTCTTTTGGCTCTGTTGGGTCTTCGTTGCTGTGCGCAGGCTTTCTCTAGTTGTGGCGAGCAGGGGCTACTCTTCGTTGCTGTACACGGGCTTCTCATTGCGGTGGCTTCTCATTGCGAAGCATGGGCTCTAGGTGCACGGGCTTTAGTAGTTGCGGCACAAGGGCTCAGTAGTTGTGGCTCGTGGGCTCTAGAGTGCAGGCTCAGTAGTTGTGGCGCATGGGCTTAGTTGCTCCATAGCACGTGGGATCTTCCCGGACCAGGGCTCGAACACATGTCCCCTGCTTTGACAGGTGGACTCCCAACCACTGAGCCACCAGGGAAGCCCCCAAGGAAGAATTTAATTCATATTCGTGAAAGGATAAATGGGTTGATAAACATAATGATCTGATCTTTTCATCTTCTATGGCTTTTTTTCCCTCCCAAACAAAAGGGGGAAACATTGATTTGTTCTCCCTGCAGATTACATTGTTTTTGCTGATTTTAACACAATTATTTCCTGAACCAAATTTTTACTACCCTGAGGGTAGGTGCTTATACACTGCCACATAATGAAATGACTATGCAAAAAGCAACAGCTGATCACTACAGGCAATTTTTTTTCTTTGTAAAAACAAAAATCCGATCAGCCATAAGAGTATAGCATGACAGATCACAAATCAGAGACAGAGTCTTCTACATGAGGATTTAAAGCTCAAGAATTTCAATGTACTTAATAGCATTAAATCCAAGGCAGATAGCTGAATGCCTTAAGAGATCCCAAATTGTTAAGGGTAACCCGGATGGAAATTCCTTAGCTGGGTTTGTATTTCTTCTCTCTGGATCAGAAAATGGCTGGCACCACCTGGTGGCTCTTTTTCCCTCTAAAACCTAAGTCCCCTTGAACCATAAAACTAAGACCTGGAATATATTCTCGCTGTCAGGGTTACCCATGTAAGAAAGGAGGCAATCTTTAATTTATATTTCATTCACATAATTCTAACTAAAGTGTTGAACAAATTTAGTTTTTATCCATGTGGAAATACTCCCATCTCTAGAGCATTCTCTTAAATATAGAACCTATATCAAAATACATGAGTTGGCAATCCCCAAGACTCACGCCCAGCTCAGCTGGAGCACTTCTGAACTTACAAAGCCCTGGGGAACCACCCACATCATTCATTCATTCATGCTGATGCAGAGATGATTTCCTGTAAGTCTAATGTGCTTTTGATGATACAACTCCACCGGGTACTGTCCTTGTCATCATTTTACAAGTGAGAACAATGAGGCTCAGCCTGAATTAGAAACTTGTCCCAGAACTAGTAAGCGGCAGAGCTGGGATTTAAATGCAGTTTTACCTGTTCTTATATTCCTCACTGCTATGCTATGATTTGCTTTGTCATGATGATCACGATGCTGATTAATCCAAATACATTTGCATGACAGTGGAAGAGTTCCACTTTTAAATCCTATTAACTAACTGCAGTTTAGCTGACATTTTCCTTGGCGGGCAATCCTACCAAGTCAAGCTGCAGTTGTACTGGACACACAGGTGCTCAAACACTTGCTGACTGGTTAAAAGTTCAGTTGACCTTGGGTAGCTCTGAAGTCCTAAATGCCTTTCCCCAATAGAAGCACAAAAGACATAACCAGAGGATAAGAGTTACCCAAATGACAGGAAGGACGCCTGTCAAATTTATACCAAGCATCAACAAGGAGAAACAAGTCAGAAGAAATCCACTTTGTCCAACCACGTGTCTCTGGGTTATGGAAGTATGGTGGCTGTGAGAACTGTGTGTTATCCTGAATGAAGTTTCGAGCAGAAGAAAACCAAATGGGACAGTTAAAGAGGTGGGGGAAGCAAAGCCAAGTGACCTAGAGTGTTTCACACCCCATGCTGGGCTTGAACAATCTTAATAAGATGCTCAGATTCATGTCCTATGGACTGAGAATCCACTTCAGCGCTTAAGTACATCTACCCCTGGCCCCGCGGACCCATTATTGCTCAGCTTACAATAATACAACACTTACAAAGAGCTGACAGACAACTTTTAATTAAAATGGACTGAAAATAACTTGAGGCACAGTCTGCACAAAGAAAATGACTGTTTTTTTGGTGGAGTTACCCAACTTATGTTGTATCTAATTGTGTGAGTGTGTTCCTTCTATGCTGAGAGTTTTCAATGAAGGGAAGAAAATGATCTTATAATTTATAAAGAGACAAAAAAAAAATCTGCAGCGGGGAAGGGAGGAAGGGCAGCTTAATGTCAAAAAGCTTGAGTGCTGGAACCCTGACAGTCCTGAGTTTGAGCACTGCCACCTGCAAGCGGGATGCTCTAGGTCAAGTTACTTAAACGCTCTTAGTCTGATATTCCTCATCTTCAAAAGGAGAAGACTTCCGGATGTGGTGGACATCAGAGCAGCTCGCCGACTATTTCTGGCCTTCTGCCATTGGAGACATGGAAGGGTTAACTACCTGGCCTCCTCTTTTATGAGTGGGTGGGTAGGGGGCATGTGTTTAGTTCTGGCCCATCAGTTGTGTATAGAAACAAAGTGTATCAAGTCCAGTCCAAACACTCAACTGCAGATTCAAGACCATCCAGAGCCTTCTTTTCCCTTTCACACAGCAACCAGCAATGGTGGGAGGGTGGGCTCTCTGTCGATCTGAGTGACTATGGTGGACAGGCCCCCCTCTCCACCCACTGACCCATTTGATGCACAAGTATCCTGAGCTAAAAAAACAAAAACAAAAACAACTCTCTTCTTTGAGGGGCCACACTGGTATCTGGGGATTGGCAGTGTCTGTTACTGCAGACAATACTGAGTGATAGACCACTTTATAAGCTGGTTATAAGGAGTAAATGTGAAGATGTCCATAAGTATTCAATGAATGACTGATTTTTTTTTTTTTTTTTTTTTTTGGTAAGAAATAGCATTTCTACCAGACAGGTACAAATGATTAAATGGTGTTCCCCGGGTACACTGGAGGTATATTTTTTCTTTACACCTAACAGAGAACTAATTTAACTGAACTAAAATATAAATCAAGAAACATTTTATTTTTTTCTTCTTTCCAGGTTCCACTAAAGATTTGACGTTGGCCTTTGGAAACCTACAGAAACTCAATCCCAAAGCGACCAGCTCTTCTCTCCAGAGTCAGCTTCTAAGAGAGCTGAAGTAACTCGATCAAGAGCATCCCGCTTGCAGGTGGCAGGGCTCAAACGCAGGACTGTCAGGGTGCAGCACCCAAGCTTTTCGACACTAAGCTACACTGCTGCCCGTCCTCCCCTCCCGACTACAAATTGTATTTATCTCTGTATAAATTATAAGGTCATTTTCTTCCCTTCACTGAAAATTCTCAGTGTAGAAGGAAAACACACACACACACAGACACACACTGCAGAGACTTTCTCTGCCATGCAGATAAATAAGCTACTTGACAAATATGGTACAAAGCATGAATACACAACTAAAATCAATTTACCAATCATGCACTATTACGTTTCAGGGCCATATCATATTTTTCTCCAAAATAATTGATATTAGAAGTAAAATAAAATATCACTAACCAAACTTATTGAGATACCCTGATTCTTTATTAAAAAAAAAAAAAAGAAGAAGAAGAATGCTAATTTAAATGTAACTATTTGGGGAATGTTCTAAGAGTCTGTACTGGTATGTTTGTGACATTCTCTAAATCGTGGTGAATACAGTCCCCTTCCACTTCCAGTATGCAATCTAGGATGACCAACTAGTCCCTTTTTGCCTCAGACTTACCCAGTTTTAGCACCAAAAGTCCTGCAAACCCAGGAAACCACTCAGTCGCAGGCAAACCAGGAGGAAAGTCCAACACTGTCTCTATTTTAAGAAAATCCCACATCCCAGCAGCCCCTCAATCCCGGACAAACCAGCATGGCTAGTCACCCTAACAATGCAAAGATATCCTTGAAGTGTCAAATAAGCAAGAAACATCTTCCTGGAGTGTAAAGATAAAGAGAGGGACATTACATCACCGAAAAGAGTTTTATATTAAAACAAAGATATGTAATAGTATACTACGTAAACTCTGCATGAACTTTTAGGAAAAAACTCAAGCCGTCAAAGTAATGTTGAGCTTTTCATGCTCTGTTTTTATAGAGATACACGGGTGGGAAGAATTGATAACCAAGACTGCAGAAAAAAAGCCACTGACATAGAAACACCTAGGATGCAATGTTCACTCCCTCCCTACCTTGCTGCATGAACTTAGGCCAGGCACTGAACCCCTCAAAGGCACAATCACACATCCTTTCTTTTCAAGCACTCCCCACTAGAAGGCCGGGACTTTGCTTTATTCACAATGCACTATGTGCCTGGTACCTAGAACTAGGCCTAGCATGTGGAGGGGCTCACTCTACAGTGTCTCCCTAAATGAGTGGCTAAATCTCCAGCCAGGGATAAAACTACTACCCACGTTAGGATCTGAGAATCTATCAAAGATGATCATACTTATGGAAGTGATCTGCCTATTAATAAAAGCTGTATGAAAGTGATTTTATTATTTTTACAAATCTCTTGATCTTATTTTCTCCCATTCAGTGACTTACGGATATTACGTTATTGCCTGATTTAGATTTTGATGGGTAGTGGTAATGGTGCGTATATTTGTAAACTTAAGTTGGGGGAAGTCTGTTAGGCTAAGATACATACATACTGACATGGTCACAAATGTTTGGGAATATTTTCTAAAATATATTACATTGGCAGAAATCAAGTGTTTATACTCATAATATAAAACAAAGTTTCGGGACTTCCCTGGTGGCGCAGTGGTTAAGAATCCACCTGCCAATGCAGAGGACACGGGGTCGAGCCCTGGTCTGGGAAGATCCCACATGCCGCGGAGCAACTAAGCCCGTGCGCCACAACTGCTGAGCCTGCGCTCTAGAGCCCGAGAGCCACAACTGCTGAGCCCACGTGCCACAACTACTGAAGCCCGGGCGACTAGAGCCCACGCTCAGCAACAAGAGAAGCCACTGCAATAAAAAGGCGGCACACCCAACGAAGAGCAGCTCCCGCTCGCCGCAAGTAGAGAAAACCCTGCGGGCAGCAACTAAGACCCAACGCAGCCAAAAATAAATAAATAAAATAAATTTATAAAACAAAGTTTCATTGAAAAAGTTTGAAGACATAAGCATCAAAAGGAAGAGGAGACTGCAGAGTGTAGATCTACAAGAGAAAGAGGAAAAGGGGAAGAATTTGAGAGCAATGTGGACGAAGGCCAAAAGCTGAGATCATACAGAGAAAGTTTTTTAGGTTTTAGAAGAGAATAAATTGAGCTGGGGTGTGAGGCTCAAGAGCACATGGGCCCAAAACAAGCAGTCAGTTCTTCCACCAGGTGGGGTTACGACTGGCCTAGATATCAAGTGTTCATGGACCAACACTACCTACAACTGCCCTCCTTTTGGATGGACCCCAGCACAAGGAAGAGATCCTGGCCAAGGTTATTCTCCTGGTGGCTTCCATGAGGTGATACAGCACCTAGTATGGGAACAGCAGGCTGGCAGGGATGGGCTTCCCACCCCTGGTCAGCATCAGATTTGAGCTTGTCCAGAAAGAGGAGGATAGTGGTCAAACACATTTAGGATGGTGGATCAAAATGTGATGCTCATACCTAACAGGTAAAAACACACACTAGACATGTGTGTATGTACACACATCTATTACCAAAAAAAAAAAAAAAAAATTAGAAGACATGCCTGACACCCATACATTAAGTAACTGGCAAAGCATGAGAAAATATCTGTGGTCTCTACTCTGAGGCACACCACCAGATCCTTTGTTGATTCATGACCCAAGATTCAAAAAGAAGTGTCTTGAGATTGATGACAATCTCTAGCTAGCCCAACCCAACACGGATGTAGTGAACAGCTCAATGGAAACTGTGAGCATTACCTTGCTTGTGTGATATGACTTTTCTTACAGGTACATGTTTAAGAGACTGATAAATGAGTTCCTGGCAGGGTCAAGATCTTAGCTCATTCTTCCATGCGTACCCTGTGCGGATAATATTGTTAACACACGTTCCATCCCTCAAATGCCTCAATATCAAAAGTCTCAAATGCCTCAATATCAAAAGTCTAAAACACCACACTTTTCTCAGCTGCTGGCAAGTTCTGATACATCTAACCCTTATTCATTTCTCTGCTCTGTTCACACTATCCTCCCCATCAAATTAATATTAGAGAAATATACAATGAATTTCAGGATCAATAAATAAACCTTAAGACGTGTCCAAAAAGGGCAACTGGATGACAAGGAAAGAAAAGCAGTCTTTATCTACACAAGACCATATTTTATTAAATTGCGATAAAATGCTTTGCCTGGCTATTTTGTAGCTAATGCTAAAAGCAGAAACCTTTGTGGAAGAAAATGGTCTTCTGAACCAAGAACCCTCAGAAAGGGCCCTAACAAAAACAGATCGGTTGTATGAAAATTCTAACCTTTTATTTAAGAAAAAAAAAACATTTAAGCAGACAGAAACAGAAAAACATAAACAAATGTGATATACTCAAGGATTTTGCCAACCCAGTAGTAACTTAGAGCGCGCTTTGTACATACAAAATATCTGATCTTTGGATGGGTGGATGGATGAATGAATGAAGTGAATCATGTGAACCCATGTCTCCACTCTCAAAAAGCTCGGAATTCCTATACCAGCAGGAATCAGGAATCAACATTTCCATATGATTTATACAAAGAGCCCACCAGATAATAAAAGCGGTCTCAAAGGCCAGACTTAAGAGAACCACCTTTTCTGCAACATAGGCAATTTTCAAACATATGCACGGAAAAGCTCAAAGCTAGTCTTGTAAACACCACTCCAGGAAGTCCTGTTTCAGGGAATCTACATACAACGTCCTACCAGAGGGTGCTCAGCCCCACAGGTTTCACAAATGAAGCACAGACCTACAAACCAAGCTAGTCTCTGCCACTAAACAGGCTGCTATGTCAGCTGGCTCTTCTGGTCGCACTACGAGCTGCAGTTCCCACACATCTCCCGAGTGACAAGCCGTGACAGATGGTCACACCCCTGAAGGGGGAAATACCTAGTAAAAGCCCACAGCCGAGGGAGAGGTATGACACCTAGAAGGTGGGAATAGTATCCTCCAATCAGGGGCTGAAGAAACAAATGTCTGCAGGGACCAGGAAGGTGATATAAACTAGCACAGGGGGCATTATACAAGAGGGGAGAGTGCTGATTGCAGCTGGACAGGGTATGCCAGACCTCAAGTATAAAAAGTAATAAAGTCTGGGATGATAAAATAGAACCTGCTCGCATCCATGGGGTGTGAGTTCACAACCTCTAAAATGGAAATAAAAACATGAGGTTGGGCCAGGCTGCAGGGTGCCTACCCAATACTGTCTTCCCTTAGCGCTTGTGGGTAGAAGGGCCATTGTCACTGAAGGCAGGGTGTCCAGATGAAAGACTATGTGTCCCAGCCTCCCCTGCAGTGAGGGGAAACCAAGGAGGTATCAGCAGAGCCACTGGGTGGAACTTCAAGAAAACGTCCTTAAAAGAGGACAGACAGCTGTCTTCTGTTCTTAGCCCCCTTCTCATCCTTCTCGCTTCTTCCTGCCTTGAACTTGATCCAGGAGGCTCATTCGAGGTGAGGATAACAGCCTGACCCAGGGACAGCAGAATAGAGAACAAAAGTGGTGATATTACAATGGGCTCTAAATACCCTGGACCACCTTTGCCTGGACTTTCCATTTCCTGGGAAAACAGTCAATCTTGTATAGGTTACTATTTTACGGTCTCTGAATTATCATCACAATACAATTAATCCTAAATGATACAGAGCCTGAGGTACTTCCAAGATCAATCAAAATATTGAAAGAAATGAAAGCAATGAGGGTACAGTAAAAAAGGGTCCAGCCTGGTGGCTTTGGATTCTTCAATATGGATGTGACCACTAGCTCTGCCATGTTCTAGGGAGCTGGCTCACCTTGGGCAAGCTTCTTATTCTGGCAGACCTCAGCTTTCCCATGGGGACCCCAGTAGAACCTACCTACCTCCCAGGAGGACTGCATTAAATTGTTTACCTGAAGCACTTAGTGCCCTAGCCAGCATACAGGATGTGCTCAATAAAAGATGCCATTAGGAGTAGGACCCTGCATGAATCCAAAAGACAGAAAATGGCCTGTGAAATGTTTGCTTGGAGACCTGCAGGCAAGAGATCAAACAGCACTAAAGAACTGGGAGGAAATGTAATTAAATAAATGAAGTCAGAAGGGGGCAGATGGCACATGTATACTTATAAGAACCACGCCTGGAGAGCATTACCCGCACTGGGTACATCAGCTGCAGTGAGAAAAAGAAGGGCATTGTTAAACCAAGCTCATGGAGGACGAAACTCCTTCATTCATTCACTCATGTATAGCCTCTCACTCATTCTTTCACTCACTCATGCAGAGATAGTTCCTGGGAGCTTTTCATGGGTCAGGCACGCCTGGTTCAGCACTAAAGACTTGATGACAAGCACGTGCGCACACACACACACACACACACACACACACACACACATATACACAGGACCTCTGTTCTTCTAGAGTGTACTGTCTGTAGTGCTGTCCAACAGAATTTTCTGCCATGATGGAAATATTTGAGATCTGCACTGTCCTACATGGTAGCCACATGTGGTTACAGACTACTTGAAACATGGCTACTATGTTGGAGGGATTGAGGGTTTTTTATTGCATTTAATTTTCATTAATTTATATTTCAATTTAAATAGCCCATGTGGCTAATGGCCACCACTGGATAGCACAGGTGTAGGGAGACCATCTGGACAAGCAGTCCTCAGGTTGGGGAGAAGAAAAGCAAAAGCAAGGAGAATTGAAGACCCCAGAAGAATGGAATGCAGGACTTACCCCAACACCCCTTTATATACTCAGCTTTCTGTACTGATTAAATAGCTCATATGTTCAGCTTTTTCATGCCTACCTCCTCCATCCAACCCTGTAACAAGCCCTCCCAGGTGACAGAAGTTAAAAACGAATGGCAGATGGTGGCAAACACTCAAGGTTCGATTGGATAAAGTCTCTACCAGAGCACTGAGTCAATGAACTCAGGGGCCCAATCCAATTTAGTCTCAACGGCATGCTGCCTGATGCTGTTTCCTTCCCAGACATCCCTGCATGCAGAATGACAAGGTCACCTTCACATCGACAGAAATGTTGCAGTGCTACAGAAAACAGGGAGTCTAAGAGAACACACCAAGCTTTGCTCCTCTCCACTCTGACATATTTCAGATAAATAAGGGAGAATATCATGCACTAAACCTTCACGTCAACAGTACTTTTTCAAGAGGTCAACTTGCCTCCACTATATGATGCCCAGGGCACGTTAGTGAGGGGCTGATAGTCTCAAGTTGCTCTGCAAGCTGGAAAGTTCTCCCCACTGTGTTAGGGGACCAAACTTGGGTCCCCTCACCCAAGATTGGCTTTGCTGTGCCAAAGCCCATCCTACTGACACTGGGTTGTGGTGAAGGTAAGTAAAGTGTTTATTGCAGGGCGCCAAACAAGGAGAACTGGCAGCTCATGCTCAAAAGAACCGAACTCTCCAGGGAAGGGTTCCTAAAGGCAACATTTGGGGTGAGGGTTGCAGCTCGTGGACTTTCTTCTGATTGGTTCATGGTGAGGTAAAAAGGTGATGTTTCAGGAATCTTAATCATCAACGTTCTGGTTCCAACCAGTCTGGGTTCTGTGTGCTGTGGTCAGCATGTAGTCGCCATCCTCCACCTGGATGGAGTCTTAGTTTCTGCAGAACAACTCAAAGATAGGCAACAGATTATTATGTATATCCATCCGTTAAGGAGGAACTAGGACTCTGTTTTATTGCTGAACTATTGTTTAAGCTATCGGTACTTTTCTTGCTTCACTGCTTTTCCTTGGTTTCTACCTTACTTCCCTAATTAGTAACTGCTTCAGTCTGCTCTTTGGAACTCGGGGAAGGCCTAGGAGAAACAGCGGACACAGGAGGGCCCCATGGGGTCCTGCTGGGTTTCAATCCCCCTTTTCTTTGATACTTCTCAATCCCGACGGGAACAGGGCCAGGACAAGAAAGGGAATAGTTTTGGATGGAGAGGTTAATCATAAACTCGGCAGGGGAACTTGGTTTCAACTGCAGCCAACAGCATGGAGGAACAGGACCTTCCCTTCTCTGGGAAGCTTGATACGTGCTCAAGTTTACAGGACGCCTAATGGAAGGGGACCTCAAATTGCCCCTGGAGCCAGACTTCCTTTCCTCTTAATTGAGTGACATATGAAAAATTGTCAACCAGTCTCCCCAAAATGCAGGAACCACATGAAAACCAATGCAACCTGACTGCCCTGTTCACTCGACAGGAATCAGCCAGCCCAAACAGAGGTAATGGGGCTTAGCAGGGTTCACGGCCACCGCACACATACAAGCACACCTGGCAGAAAGGCAGCCTTTATTTCTTCATGGGGGTTGGCCTTTGTTCCTAGGGTCAGTTGCTAGAGTTATGGTCAACGGTGTTCAGAACAGGAAATAGAGCTGGTCTTTGAGAGGACTGGCAAGCGGTTTCCTGGAGGGAGGAAACATGAGAGGACTGCCCAAAATCTGAGACGGTTTTAGATTTTATGAACCATCAAAACACAAAAATGAAGCCAAGTCATCTATGATTTCAGCTATGTCCTATTTTTCACATTTTAACAACTTTAAAAATTGATGAAATTTTGTAATTATCACCCAAGTATCGTTTGCAAAGCAGAATGCTTTCATGGCTATTTTCTAATTTACACCGGTTAAGCCTCACATTACTCCAGCCAGAGCAGAGATCTTGGAACCCAATTCATGGAGGACAAAGCAAGAGTCAAGGGTCCAGCCAGATCGCACAGTTCAGAGCCCAGGGTCTCTGACTTCCTCACAGGGATGTTCTGCAGGGAGTTGATCTGCAAGGCTGTGATTTTTGACTCTTTTTTCTAGTACTTTCCTGAAGGAAGAACCTGAAGGGGAGCAGAATTTACGACCCCAAAATATGCCTCTGGGGCAAAAATATTATTTTATGCTGATCATTTTTAAGAAACAGCAGACAAAGGTGAAACTCTGAAAACTGAGTGGGAGTTAAGAGACATTTACATTGATAAGGGAAATCTCCATTTGTAAGGGTATCTTCCCATCTGTACCAGAAAGAGGAGGATGAATAAACTCAAGAAATTCTTATCAGCAGAGAATCAAGGACTTAAATCTGCATAACAAGCATACCCTTGTTTACTGTGGTTTTCTGATAATCTCCCATAACTGACTTCCTTCCATCCCAAACATCTTCTTTTGTCTTTAGCTGGAGATGGTATTTAAGGAATGGTTTGGGTCATTTTGGGAAATTTTATTCAGTTTTCCTGGGTATCTCCCATGTATACAGGAGGTATAGATGTTATTAAACTTTTGTTTGTTTTCCTCCTGTTAATCTGTCACTTATTACTGAGGGTTGGGGGGAGTGTCTCAGCTAAAACCTACAAGGGTAGACGAAACATTATTTTCCCTTCCCTAAAAAGCTAAAAAGGTACACACCTGAGATCCCTGCCTTTCTTGAAATTCTAAAAAGTGCTATGCCTTAGGAAACAGGTTAGGTGGTGCTATAGTCTACCAGACTATAAATGGGACAGACACAGATGGGTCCTGCTTTACCTGCATTCCATTCTTTTATGGAGGGACACACTGAAAACATCCCTTAGGCATTTAAAAGGAAACAGGATGGCAAGGAGGAAGGGAACAAATTGACCAAGTTATACAACATTTCCACTATTAAGTAAAGATTCATAAAAACCTAGTATTTTCCACTGTATTAACTCTAAAATGGTGATAACAAGTATAATATTTTAATAATGGCCTAAGCTTAAATGTAATCATTACCACAGAACAAAAATTCATGACAAACTGAAGCTTCCTGATGACTTCAGAAAGAACTCACTGTTCCATGTTGACACAACATAAAGGGATGTTTATAAAACTGTGTGATTAGCAAAAAGAAAGTGCCATGCCTCACATCAATGACACAAGCCAGTTGTCATGGAGACAATACATCGGTGGGTCCCTGAAATTCGCCACATTCAGCGAATTTTTAATCTTGTGGATTTGTAACTCTGCTTGGCTGGGTAATGCTATTAATAAATTTGAAAAGATGAGAAACAGGATTTTCAAAATTCTAATAAGAGATCACTAAATCATTGCTTCTTCCGAGCAGGAACTGAAAATTCCTTTACCTCTAACTCTGTTCTACTCTTTATCTCTTCATGGGATGTAATTGTGACTATCTCTGTTTTGGGGAAGAAGAAAGGGAGAGTGGGTAGCATTTTGACCATAAAACTTTGCTTTCTAAAAACACCAAAGGTCTGCTTTTCTTATCTCTTAGCAAGAAACTCCTCCTGTGGGGTAACATGAGGAAACAACACGGCAACTTTCAAGGATTATTTTATGCAAATATATAATCTCCAACTATGTGTAAATAGCAATAGTAATAAATCAAATCCTATTTTCTCACTGACTTTATTACTAATTCAAAGTTAACTCATCTTTACTTCCGAATGAGCTAACACCAGGTTTCTCTGCATTTACTATAAATACAAGTGAAATCTTCAAGCTTACAGAGCAAGAAAGTCTTACCTTGGGCAGGAAAGGGGGAGAAGGGATATGTGGAATGGTATGTGCTTTAAATATGTGATTGTATTTAGTCCTTATAGCAGAACTGTAAACAAGCATACTGACAGAGCCATCTTTACAGATGCACACAAACACTGGATTGGGGATGAGCCAGAAGCCACACAGCTGGGCAGTGAGAGCGCTGGTCTCTGCAGCCCGAACGCTTCCCCACCCTCCCTCCACACTAACTCAAAAGAGGGAGAAGTCCTCGCCAGAGGCTACATTTCTAACAGGAGCTGTGGGGACGTGCCATGGCGATGGCATCCTCAGCCAGGTACCACAGGGAACGTCCCTCTGGGACTGTGTTTCGAGCTGCCCTCCACTAAGGCAGCTGGTACCACTGAAGGGCATCCTCGGGGGAGAAAAGCAGGATGTGCGTACGGTAGACTCACAGTGAGTAATTTTCCCTCTTCTTCCATTTCCGTCAGCTCCTTTGAAAAGGGAAACCGTCCTTCACAGATTTCAACTGCAATTTTCAAGGATTATTTTTCACAAATATATAATCTCCAACTATGTGTAAACTGCAATAGTAATAAATCAAATCTTATTTTCTCATTGACTTTATTACTAATTCAGAGTTAACTCATCTTCACTTCCGAATGAGCTAACACCAAGTTTCTATGCATCTACTATAAATACAAGTGGAATCTTCGAACTTGAAGAGCAAGAAATTCTTACCTTTGGCAGGAAAGGGGGAGAAATGACAAATTACGTCTTTGAGCCATTTCAAAGTAACAAACAATACTCATTACTTCTCTCTCGTTTCCTCATTACTTCCGAAGTAACGTACAGAATTCAAATAAGAGGGGCACAGCTTGTGCCTTAATGAAGATCCTGAATTCAGCAGCATTTCAGAGGATGTGAAAGGGTCAGCCAACAGCACACCTATGACCAGGGAGGCCAGGGTCACCCTCAAATTTAAGAGTGATGGAAAACAAGCTCTCCTCACTCTAGTTTTCAGCTGCGGGGGAGACAGGGGACTGGGCTATATCCTCTTGATGTTAATCCTTGTTTTCTAAGATTTCTCCAAAGAGCTATATTCCTTATCGGAGATCACAAACAAGAAACCAAAGGGCTGAACATAACCCTTGTTAAGTAAATATTCTGTCTGCCAAAACAATTTTTGTGTTTTTTGTTTGTTTGGTTTTGTTTTTTTAAGCTCAGTTACCAGTTTTATAGACCAGGTGTGCACTCTCTTATCCGGCTACCACATCACCAATTCTGACTGTCCCAGACAGGCCAGGGTCACTCTTATGTCACCTCCCTGGCCCCTAAACACTTTGTGTTGCAACCCCCATTTTATATATTCAGAGGGGAAAAAGAACAAAATTAATCTCCACAAAAATTATGCCCCCCTTAATCCCTCTTGTATATAAACCCCAGGAACTGGGGATGTTAATATCCTCATAGAGGAAACAGAGTCCAGAATAGATTATTATAAATAAATAAATAGAGTTAACGGCACAGCGTGAACAGAGAAGAGAGAAAACGACCTCTGCCCATGGAAGTTGGAGAAAGCTTCCCAGGGAGGGGCCATTTGACCTTGGTCTTCAAGGTGAGTGGAAGCTTGCAGAGGGGTGGGGTAACCTGAGACAAAGACATTCACACAATGAAGAGCAAAATGAATCAATGGCTGAGTCACAGGGACTGTGCCTCCATTGTCCCATCTAAAAAGTGCAATGCAGTGAACTTTCCTTTAATACAGAGCAACCAATAAAAATGCTTATAAAGCAACTTGTCAAGACGTTAACAGGCGTGTGCAGTCCCTGTGCTAAATCAGGGCCAGGCGCTGTGAGATTGCAGATCTGGAACAACTGGTGAGGCCTCTTGCACAAAGAGTCACACAGAGCACACCCTGTCTCTCTAATTGGCACCCCCGGGCTCCCAAGCTTGACATCTTGTTCAGCTTGGATTCCTTTCTTTTCCTCACATCTCATGAGGCACTGGCCACCTCACTGCAGACTCGGACCTCTTGCTCACCTTCCCCTCCCTCCTGCACTCCCGGAAGACAGCAAGGCCCAGCAAGAGACAGTTGTGGTTAAAAGCTCAGGCGCTAGACTAAGATCTGCCTGGGTCTGAACACTGGTTCTTCTAGTTCTCAACAAGTCACCCCCAGGCTCGGATTCTTCTTCTGTAAAATGGGGGAAACAACAGTACCTATCTCATAGGGTTGATGCTTATGAAATAACTTAGCTCCTGCCACAGAGTTGAGTACCAAATAAATGTTAACCTTAATTATTCATGCCTTCATGCTGAGCCCTTTTCCCTCCCTGTCTCCGGGCTTCCTCTCCTCTAGATCACCCTCAATCCCACCACCACAACTAAAACAGCAGTGCAGCAGGGTCTGCTATTCTATTCCTCTTCATCCCATGCAAGACACCTAGACTCCATTCCCCAGCCCCCCATGCAGCTTGGGGGATCCTGGAACTGAGTTCTATCCAATGAAAATGTGCACAGAAGTAATGTGAGAGACCATTTCAAACTTGGCGTATAAAAACTTCATGCTACTCTGTTTTTTCTTCTTCCACCAGCTTGTTGCAGATATGCATAGTGACATGGAAGCCACAGGCTGAAGATGGCAGAACCTCCAAAATGGAAAAGGCTGGGACCCTGAATCACCACTTGGAAGAGAGCAGCCTGTTAATTACAAACACCTCTTTCGGACATTATGTGAAGGAGAAATTAATTTCTATGATATGAAGTCACAGAGGCTCTGGGGTTAATCTGTTATATCAGCTAACATTCCCCTAACATAATCAACCTGATGAAATGACCTTCTCCTCACTACCTACAGAATGAGACCTAACCTTCCGAGGATGGCAATCGAGGTTTCTCCCAATCCAGCCCCAACCATCCTCCCTCCAAACCCATTTCCCACAAAGAAGCTAGTACCAGATATCGCCAGGCCTCTGTAATCCTTGAAATCTTTGCACTTAAGAGTTCCTTCTATCAGAAGGCCCCAAATCCCTTAATATTTGACAAAATTCTTATCAGCCTTCAAGGATCAGTTCATTCACAAACTCCTCTGAGAAGCTCATGTAGAGCTGGTCACCATGTCCTCAGGATTTCAGAATAGATGGAACAGACTAAGTTCACTCCTTTACTACAGGAGGATGGCTTAGGATACTATAGAGTGAATTGCCTCTGTATCTTCATATATTCCAGCTACCATGAGATTATAGTATGTCCAGGTGTGGCTATTTGGCCTCAACATCCCTGAAATGAGGCCACTTCCTTAGAGCAATTCCTTGGCAGGTCTATTACCTTTGTCTACAGCCCAGGCTGAGGTTTGAAAACTTGGATCATTAAATACCAGGAGCCAGATGAGGATGTTGGTAAATACAGGCAAATCCACTCCACTGCTAGATCAAGAGCTCAAAGATCGAATCAGTCCATAAAAATGAACAAAATGGACGAAAAATCAACAATAATCTAAAGGCCCCCATATACCTCAATAAAGTTGAAAAAAAGTCTAACAGTTTGTTATGTAATTTATGACATATCCATAAATGGAATTTTTACATAGCTATAAAAATGGATACAGACCCATCTTTTCTCATTCTAAGTTCACATTTTAGTCCTCAGATGGCAACTGTAGTGACAGTTCCTCAGGGATCATGTCCCCTCTGCAGTACGCCTACCACTTAACTCTCCTTCAGAGTTCCTTCACATTCACTGCTACAATTATTTGACTATTATCTGTCTCTCCCACTCATATTAAATGAATGACGGTGGAAAGAATGTTCTTCTATTTTTAAATGTTAGATTTTAAATGAATGAATGAATAAATGAATGAATATTCAACAGAATACTGACATGAAAAATATATATACTTGTAAATTTAAAAAATTAGGTTACATAAGCGCGTATTCAACATAATCCTATTTTGCAAAGGAAAAAATGTTACACCTGCCTGCCAACACACACACACACACACACACACACACACACAATGAGGAACCTCTGGAAGATTCTTCACCAAAATATCAACAATGGGTTTTTCTAGCCAAGAGGAAAAGATCTGTATAGGGTGATTGTGACCCCATTCAGAAGATTCCAGGCTCTTCTTCTTCCCTGGTCCAGTCCAGGGGAGTTTTCCCCTGAGTGATGAATGGAATGGACAACTTCCATGAACAGGTGGAGGACGTGGCCTGCTTCCCTGTTTTGCTCGCCAACTGAGCAAACAGCAGCTGTGATGGGAAAGCGTGGACAGTCCAGGTTGTCCATCCAGCGGGAACCACGGCACGTGACGAGTGGCTAGACCGCTGTGTCCGGCACTGCGTAGCCAGTTGCACGTCCAACTGGAAAAAACAGTACCTTTCACTCCAGTTACCCAGCTTAGGCCAGCTCACTATGGACAAGACATGAGCGATGGAAGGGGCGAAAGTGCCGTGTGCCCTTTCCCTGCCACTTGCCTCCAGGCTGTAGGGGAGAACCAGGTGGCTTTTTGAGGAGATTCACTGGAAATATTGAGCCAATGGGAAAGTCCTGCCTAGTCACCCTGTGGCTGTTTAAACTCAAATCTCAGTCACAAAATGGAGATTTCACTGAGGCTGCAGAATAAGGGAGATGAAGATTTTTATAGGGAAGGCTGGCAGGGATAAAGGAATATATGTAAATGTCCACCGTTATCATAATGATATACAAAAGCAGCTCTGTCCTCCAATACTTCAGATAAGGACATCTGTAATTTTGCCACACACATATACACACATACATATGTGCATATACACATACATATATACACACACACGTGCATATACAAACAATACATGTACACAGACACACACGCATACATACATACATATGTAGAGGGTACATATAATAAATGGTAATGGTTAAAAAAAAATCAGCAGTAGGGGGAGCTAGCCAGCATAGGCTGATAATCTTTGCCCTTTGACGGCACAATTTTTCTCCTGGAAATTTGTCAAATAAATAATCTAGGATGTGTGCCAAAATGAAAATTTAGAAACATCCAAAGCAGTAACTAGTTAAAGCAATTATGGCACACCAAAAAAGGGAGCACTTTGCATACTTTAAAAACCACAGATGCAGTTGCTGACATGGAATGATGTTCGTGATGTTATTAAATGAAAAACAAACTTCAAAACACTGTATATTGTTTGCAAAATACTACATATATTGATTCAAATTTTGTAATTTCAACATATAACTTATATGTATAAATAAACATATGTATTATTCTATTAAAATATAAATATATAGGATATAAAAATATATAAGACATATATAAAATGAAGGTATACTACATATGAAGAAAGTAAGTATGCTTGGGAGGGGTTGTGGATATTGGCTGTCTTCATTTTTTCTTTCCTGTATTTTCTATTGTTTTCTTTAAAAATGAGATGCGCAATTTTTTTTTTTAACAGGTGGGAACAAACAAAGAAAACGCTAAAGGAAAAAGGAATCCTAGGCTGGGATTCAGAAGAGCTAGTTGAGAAAGACCAGATCATGACAGAATAACCCATGTAACCTGGGCTCTGGACCTAAAGAATTAAAGAGAGGCACTGTCTCGTTTATGTGTATAGAGAGGCTGGAACGTTACCTGGCCCAAGATAAACACTCCAGGTTTATCATCATCCAACCAGCAGCTCCCACGGGCCAGCCTGAAGCTGGCTAGAAGCTACATCAGGGCTAGAAGCTCCCTGAAGACCGGGCCTGTGCCTCCACTAGCTTTGGTTACCTGACCCCAAGCACAGGGTCGGACACAGTGTTTTGGCAGTAGTGTTTTCTGAATACATGAATCAGTCATGGAATATTTCCTAAAAAGTTACGGTCCACGAATCCCTTCCTGCATCACCAGCCCAAAACCTACCTAATCTCAAAGGGTGTGACTAGGCTTCACAGAAAACAGCCACCACGTAAGGCTGCCCTCAATCCGGTCCCAAGGACCCTGCCCATTACTTGTGCTTTCGGAATTCCAGTCTGGGTTGGAGGTGGGCTGTCACAAGTCTGGGGAGGATGGGAACAGATGGCAGTCCCAGGGGTGACTCCTGACAACTGCTCTTCTATCAGGACTCCCCAAGCCACCTCTCTCCGCCCTGTCACTTGTTTACAAGTCCACCTGCTGAGAAAAATCCCTATGAGTTTTTTTGGTCCATGTGGTGTTCTGGAAAGTTGGTCCCGTGTCGGGAAGAGGAAGTGAGAAATGCCAGGGCCTCCCTCCTCTGGGCCTCTCACCCGGCCTAGGCGAGGGCCCTTGGTGAGGCTAACTGTTATCTTAGCCATCTTGCCAGAGACTCCTATCTTGGAACAAAATCTCGGATGATCCTACAGATGAGGATGGATGAAAATAATCACCATTGTGACAACGTGTCAGTTACCACACTAAACACTGTCAACAATGCTTACATCAGCTTTACAACAACTCTCTGAGTTAAGTATTAATTTTCCCATTTTACAGAGGAAGAAAGCAAATCTCCAAAGAGCTGAAGGAACACACTAACCATTGTCAAATGGTAGAGCTCAGATTCAAAAGGTAGCCTGACTCCCAAGACAAGGCTTCACCACTTAACCTCCCAGAGAGATTCCCAGCGCTCTGGAAAAATGTCTCAGAATCCCTGTGAGTCAGTCACAGGGCCTCCACATAATGTGTGCTAAGCATTTATCTCTGGGAGGTGCTTACCGACATCCAGTCTTGCCTCTGAACTCCACTGGAAATCCGTCTGCCCTATTCCCTTGGACACCCAGTCATTTCCTGGGGGCTAACAGATCTCCCTAGAGAAACCATAAGCCATTAGGGAGCATGGGTGACAGGAAGAACCATTCCTGCATCTCCCAGCTCAACAAAGGCTTGTTAAACGAGTTCTTCAACCCTTTTAGCAAGATGATAGGACAGAGTAGTCTTTTTTTTAATATTGACATTTTGCGTATTTTACTCAATTCTTGACTTCTCCATAAAGTCTAACCTGACTATTCCATTAAATACTATAAACTGCTAAACCCTGACCACTTTCAATTCCCTCACCTTGCTCTATTTTTTCTTTCTTTTCACAGTCCTTATCAACCTCTACTGTACTCCATAATTTACTAGTTGATTATGTTTATAGTTTATTATCCATCCTACCCTACCTGCCCACCCTCGTTAGAATGTACACTGCCTAAGGGCAAGACTCTTTGTTATTTAATGATGTATTACAAGTTTCTACAACAGAGCCTGGCACACAGTAGGCACCCAATGAATACTTCTACATGAATTAAACTGAAATGAATATTCTTACTATTTGGCGTCTCACGTTCCTTGACTACAATTAAATGGTTGTAGCGCTCCCTATTTCATGCTTGACAGTGAGAATGAGAGTGTGAGAGACACGTGCGGGCCATGCAGTATAAGGCCGGGCACAGAGTAAGTGTCAACAGATCTTCCCTATTCTTCAACACAGAAAATGAAATCTGCGTTGTGTTCCATACCTGGCTTTATAGATTGAGCCACTGATTGCTACCTTTACAATGGGTCAAGTTGCTTCTGAGGTTGGGAAAGCCATTCTTCATTAAATGCAGTTCCTCTGAGAAAGAGCTATTTATTCTACCAACGATGCTGAGAGTTTATTTCTACTGTAGACAGAAGCCTACAGTATGCAGGAATGTCTAGAATGATCGGTGAACAAAATGGGAAGGGTAGGAATGGACTTAATTTAATAGGCTGCCTGAGCATTGGGATACATTTTTTTTTTTTTTTAATTCTCAGGCCCCAAGGTCAATTCAATACTTGAGTAGAAGGCCTGGGCCTCCAATGGTTCTTCAATTTCATTCTAAGTGAATGAGGAGGATGATCCAAATGACAGAGAAAACTTTCATAACAATAATCTACGCATATCCTGATCTCCTCACAAGACTCTGATCTCCTAGAAGGCAAGGGCCTTATCTTAATGCACCTTTACATCCTCTGGTCCCTGCATGATGACTGGACCAAGGAAGCAACTCACTGAAATTAGGAAAGAGGGGAGAAGTGAGGGGGAAAGGGAAGGAGCCAGAAAGGGAGAGAGTATGGACCAGTAGGGAAGCAGGTGGGAAGGAGGGAGGGAAGGAGGAACGGTTAAAGGAAGGAGGAGAGTTGAGGAGGGAAGGGGAAAATAGGATTGTGTGCATAGCAACACCCTACCATTTTAGTAAAGAAATGAAGACAGACTATGGTCTTTACACTTTATATGTTCCTACAGGCGTGAAAAACTAGTCAATCTGGCAACACGGATGCCTGGGGTGGGGCTGAGGGAAGGGTGAGTCTGGAGGGGGAAAGAGGATGGGTTAACGTTTTCTTCCTGCACCTCTGTAATGTGTGACTTGCTCTGGTACTGGGACTGTGTGACTAGAGCAAAGCTATCCCGCTGAGAGCACAGCACTGAGAGAAGACAATGTGGGAACTGCCAAGGGGAAAAGGGAGAAAAATAATTATGGAATTCTGCGTGCTCCCCAGGAGGCAAATGCTGGATCTCAGAAGCAGCAGAAAGGTGGTGTAAGGCCAACAGAGTGCAAAACATGGCAGGCAGAATGCGGAGGAGAGAAAGGAGTAACACGGCACTTTTACCTGGGCCCAGACTGAGGGGTGAGACTTCAGAAAGAGCTAAAAGGACTTCAGGAAGATGTGGGGGGAAGGAGTGATCTGGGTCAGTTAGCATCACCTCTATACAAAGTTTCTAGTGAATGCTGAGAAAGAAACTTGAAAACTTGCCCTGGGGATGGGGCTAAATACTATGGAAAGAGATTTGCCAACTTTCCGTTGTCCTTCACCCCATATGGTCATTGTCCCTTCTTGGACTACTCCAGAAAACCCTGGATGAGTCAGCCAGTGTTTTATCCTGCCTACATGGATAGTAGTTCTCCATTTGTTGGTGTCTACAAACAAGGACACTGCCTTTCATGTCTACTTCCCACAGTCTCTGCAATCCATACAGAGTTCTCACTCGGCTAATTTACCAACACTGTGACCTGGGGGCATGTTACTGAACATCTCAGACCCTCAGCTTCCTAATGGGTAAAATAACAGCACATAACTCACAGGGTTGTTGTAAAGATTATATCAGAGAATTACATTAGCACAGTGACTAGCACATAGGAAGCGCTCAATAAATATAAGCTGTGCTGTTACTTTTAGGCAACGCCTCATATAACGCTCACAATCACTCTATAATACAAGTGCTTATTATTAGTTCCGTTTCACAGGTGAGAAAAATTTGCCTCCGAAGCGACATAAGTTTCCTAAAGTTAAATAGGTAGTCAATAGCAGAGCGAGATTTTGAATCCAGATTGAAAGCTCGTGCTCCCAACTCATGATCATACTGTTTCCAAGTCATTCTCTCCATTTTCTTCACTATTTTCCTTTAATACACATTTCCCCATCCCCCTACATCTCTCTTCCTTCATCAGTTTCTCTTCCGCCTCTTTCCTGTCCCCAACCTACGTATACTTGAGGACATGAACACATACTCTGAGCCACAGAGCTCAGAGAGAGATGTAAACAGAAGAGGATAGAAAATCAGAACCCAGGACTTCCCTGGTGGCACCGTGGTTAAGAATCCTCCTGCCAATGCAGGGGACACAGGCTCGATCCCTGCTCCGGGAAGATCCCACGTGCCGTGGAGCAACTAAGCCCGTGTGCCACAACTACTGAGCCTGTGCTCTAGAGCCCGTGAGCCACAACTACTGAAGCCCTCACACCTAGAGCCCGTGCTCCACAACAAGAGAAGCCACCGCAAGGAGAAGCCCACGCACTGCAACAAAGAGTAGCCCCCCGTTCACCGCAACTAGAGAAAGCCTGCACGCAGCAACGAAGACCCAAAACAGCCAAAAGTAAATAAATAAATATATTTATTTTTTTTATAAAAATCAGAACCCATTTGGCAGTGTCTTCTAAAGTCAAATACAAACCTACCATCCGCCCAAGCTCTTCTTATATCTAGTGAAACATCCTGCCAGACAAGAATAAATACAGCATTGTTATTGAAAATAGCCCCAAACTACAAGCTACCCAGACACCTATGAATAGAAGAATGAATAAATCTATTATGGTACGGTCATATTACAGAAGCAGTAATAAATGAACTATTGATACACCAAAATGGATGTATCTCACAAACATACTGAACAAGTTAAGCCAGGCATAAAAAATCACATACTACATACAGTTTTTGTTTACTCGAAATTCATGAGCAGGCAAAACAAATGTATGGTAAGAGAAGCCAGAACAACAGCAACCTCTTTGAGAAAGGAACACTGAATGGGCAGAGGCAGGAGGGAACATTTGGCGGTGCTATCAATGTTCCATATCTTGATCTGGGTGACAGCTACACAAGAATACATAGGTTAAAAGGTCACCAAGCTGTATTTAATATTAGTGCACTTTATGTACTTTATGTATTTTAAACTTCAATAAAGAAGAATGAAGACAATGAAAATATCTAAATCCACTTCACTGCAGAGGTCTCCAGGGTTCTAGGAAAGTGGCCAAGATGGCGGGCTTTGTACTGTCCTCAGGCAAACTGCTGATTTGTCTCTTGGCTGAGACCTGAGAAAACCTTTTGTGCAGGGCTAGGAATGGTGTACATCAGGGCACATCCAATGGAGTCACAGCCAAGTGCATCTTCTGCTGTCTACATCTTCTGGTCCCAGAGCAGCTCTCAGGCCTGCAGAGATCTGCAGCAAAAGCTGGAGCACAGCTCATCCACAGCTGGGCTGCTTGTGCTGACTCTGTGTTGTGTTCTTTTCTAACCCTCAAAATAATTCCTATTTCATATTTTCTGGTACATTTGATGGTTTTTAGTTGGTACATTACGATACTCCCTTATCCGACCAGGAATGCATTCCTCCAAAATGTTTATTCCCTCTAGTCACAAAGGTTTTAGACAAAGGGTATTACTGGGAATCCATTCATTTTATTATCATGCACATTATTACATTACTCACCCACACTTTGTGGGAGAGCAGGATAGCCTGACACTACGTCAAAACCCCTGTAGATTCGATTTTCGACAAGGGTTCCAAAATAATTCAATGAGAAAAGAATAGCCTTTTCAACAAATGGTGCAGGGACAATTTCATACATCTATGCAAAATAATGAAGTTGGGGCCCTTTCCTCACACCACACAAAAAATTAACTCCAAATGGACCACAGACCTAAATATATAAGAATTAAAACTATAAAGCTCTTGGAAGAAGATATAGGAGAGGGCTTCCCTGGCAGTGCAGTGGTTAAGAATCTTCCTGCCAAAGCAGAGGACATGGGTTCGAGCCCTGGTCCGGGAAGATCCCACATGCCGCGGAGGAACTAAGCCCATGCGCCACAACTACTGAGCCTGCTCTCCTAGAGCCTGTGCTCTGCAAGAAGAGAAGCAACCGCAGTGAGAAGCCCGCGCACCACAATTAAGAGTAGTCCCCGCTCTCTGCAACTAGAGAAAGCCCGCACACAGCAAGTAAGACCCAACAGAGCCAAAAATAAATTAATTAATTAATTTATATTTAAAAAAAAAAAAGATATAGGAGAAAATCTTCATGAACTTGAGGCAGGCAAAAGCATTTTTAGATATGAAGCATAAACACAAACATAAAAGGAAAAAAATAAATAAGACTTTTGTGCTGCAAATAACACCATCAAGAAAGCAAAAACATGTCCCACAGAATGGGAGAAAATATTCGCAAATCATACAACCAGTAAGGGAATTGTGCCCATAACCTATAAAGAACTGTATCACTCAACAACAGAAATAACACAATGTAAAAGGGGAAAAAGCATCTGAATAGATATTTCTCCAAAGAATACAAACAAAGGGCAGTAAGGGCAGGAAAAGAGTCTCAGTATCATTAGCCACCAGGGAAATATACACCAAAAGCACAGTACACTTAAGGTTGGTGTACTTCATGCACTTGAGATAATAACACATATTGGTGATGAGATGAAGAAATTGGGTCCTTTATACACTGCTGGTAGATATGTAAAAATAGTGCAGCTGCTTTGGAAAACAGTCTGGCTATTCCTCAAAAAGTTGAAAATATTTTCCATATGAACCAGCAATTCCAGTCCTAGATATGTTCCCAAGAGAATGAAAACTTATGTCCAAAAACTTGTACATGAATATTCAGAGTAGCAAGACATATAGTAGCCAAAAATTATAAACAAACAAAATGTCCATCAACTGATGAATGGATCAACAAAATGTCTATCTATACGATGGAATATTATTTAGCCATAAAAAGGAATAAAATACTGATACCTGCTGCAACATGGATATATCTTGCAAACACTGTGTTAATTAAATAAAGCTAGTCACAAAAGACCTCATATTGTAGGCTCCATTTATATGAAATGTCCAGAACAGGCAAATCTATAGACATAGAAAGTAAATTAGTAGTTACTGAGGGCTGAGAGTCAGGGGAGTAATAGCGAAACCGTACAGAATTTCTTTTTGAGATGGTGGAAATGCTGTTAAGTCAGATTTTGGTGATGGCTCCACAGTTCTGTGAATATATTAAAACTACTGAATTATAAACTTTAAATGGTTGGTTGATATTTGAATTGTATCTCAATAAAGTTGCTATATATTTTCTTTAATTAAGAAATTAGGCAAAGGGAGAAGAAATGGCTAAGGCATTACACAATAAAAACAAAACAAAAAACCCTGCAGGCTACTGAGGCTGTGTGAGAAAATGGAAAGAGCACATGACTATAACTAAAGTTACAGGTGCCGGGATCTGGTTCTGGCTCCACCCCTCTGTACTGACTAGACCCATGACCTTGGTAAAGACATGTATCTACTCTGGGTCTCATTGTAAAATGAAGGGTTATGTCTCAGTTCTTTATCAGCTATAAAAATATGCCTGATTCTTAAAGATGCATTTCAGATTAGTGATCATAGTTTAACATGATAAAGAAGAGAAGATTTTTTTTAACAACAGTAACTAATACTGATTAAGTTCTTACTTCATACCACTGCCTTCCATGTCTATTAGCTCATTAAATTCTCACAATAACTCCCTGAGATAGATAATATTATCCCCATTCCACGGATGAAGAGCCATGGCTGAGAAGGGTTAAAATACTTTCCCTTTCAAGGACTTTATAAAGGGAAATTCCAGGACGACAACTATGGGATGGATACAGACAGCACCCAGTCCAGACCTGAGCCAGAGGACACTAAACAACATGAGACAGGACTCTGAAAAAAAGTTTTAAAGGAACTAATGACTTTGATTGGTTTGACTATGTTGGGAGGATTTTTCAGTTCTGCTAGAGTTGGGAGAAGAATTAGACATGGGCACAAAGAAAAATAAGGAACAGAAAAAGCAAAGTACTTATCAGCGCCATAAAAAGCAACGTAATTATAGTACACTATGTGACTCAGCTATGAATGTTCAAGCAAAAATGCTGATATATTGATATTGATATGTAGAGTTTAGGAGGGCAGAGGAAGGGCAAGTGTGGTTTTAGGTGAAGTGAGAAAACAATCCTCAAGGTCCTTTCGAGGGACGATAATAATAGATTACAACAGATGATACCTACATCTGAAACTGAAAGAAACAGAAACGCAAACATGATTTCTACACATAAAGGGAAATATTAGAAGAAAAAGGTCAGAGAGTTAAAAATGGTACCCTCTGGGGGATCCCCCCGAACGGCAGGGAGGGATGATGCTGGGTATTCTAACATTTTTGTAATAAATCTTAAAGTCCTTTTTGAGTTTCATAAAATTATCTACATGTATTGCTTTGATTTTTTTTAAAATAAAAATTAAGTTAAAACAAAACCAAAAACCCTATTCAAGTTTGAGCTGTGATTCAAATGTAGGTCTCAGTCCAAAATCCGTGCTGTGATCAACACACTCTGTGGCCCTACCCACGGGGGCCTTTTCCCCTCTGGAATGTATATAAAATGATCTTGGAGATGTCTTAGAAAACATCTTAAGACATTCTGACATGATCATCAATATGAGTTCATTCATTCCATAGAAGAGATGAAACCCTCCACAGTTGAACTCCCTCTCTTCTAACACTGAACTGAGATGAGTCACACTAGTAATTAGGCAGGGCCATAAACCCCAGCAGCCTCCCTACAAGTATGAGCAGCTCTCAAAAGCCCACAGACATTTTAATGTGTTTTTCTTCACTTGCACCCATGGGGACAGGTTCCCTAGAGATGACCTGAGCTTGCGTCCAGCTGCAGCAAGCAGTCCTCATCCACAGAGAAAGTGTCTTAGCTCTCAGGAACAGAATCAGTAAGGTAAGAAAAAGACAGACAAATAGTTGCCCACCACATATAGTCACCTGAATTTTCAGTTAACTAATGTGCTGAAGCTTTCTGGTCATCAGAAAAGAACCCGATCACCTGCAAGAATAGAACAGCCCATGATAAACCAGGACCATGGTACATCCCACAACCACTCTGGCTTTGGATGAAATCCTCATGTAACAATGTTCAGGCTTCGAATCAAAAGTTTGGATGTGAGAACCTATGTCCATTCTTTAACTGCCCAAATAAAGACAAAATGAATTATCATTCTCTCCAGTTCTCAAATGAGTGTTTCTTATACCCTAAGATGAGAAGGAAGAAATAAAAGTAGAGGACAAATCACACCAGAGACGGGATAGGTTTCCCACCATGACTGCATGTTACGTGTGTGACAGTTTCAAGATTACACTTTGCTTCGATGCTGTCAACCTGTTTACAAAGAGCCCAGAACCCTGCTCCTGATCACAGTCCAAAGGAAAGCTGCCTGGATTGACTTAGCGACCAGCTCTGACCAGAAGGTACCTCCAACTGATCTATGCAGCAGGGAGGGGGTGGACAGAGGGACTGAGGTGGGAACTGTTTTTTGCACTGGAGAGTTTCTTCCCCCCAGTTCTCATCATTGACCCCATCCGAGCTGCTTTCCCCTGGCCCTGGGGCCAGAGCTCTTCCAGGTGGGAGCTGGAGTGATCGAAGTCAATACAGATCTTGCTTTGGAATGGCTTCCATGCCATCAATCCACCTTAAAAAAAAAAGAAATGCTCCTCAGTAAACAAGAGTATCCCCACCAGGCAGGTCTGCAGCCTAATGGTGGGTGATTCAGCTCATCAGTGCACCAGAGACTTTAGCTGCAAAGCTCCTTTAACATATCTCAACTTGTTGAGGCCAAGCCAGAAGTTAAAGTGGAAGCAGAGAGTGAATAGAAGCAATTTAAGCTCACTGGGAGTCCCAGGTGGACATTAAAAACACTCTATAAGTAGTCATTCTTACTTTGGAATTTGGAATACCAGACCCACCTCCACCTGCAGCGGCAGAACTCCAAATGGGAGTAAAGGTTCTGGGCAGAGAGCAGTCAGGGCCACCTCCGTGGGGGAAGAAGCAGGTCTCTTTGATGATTAAAGCCCAGTTTGTGATCATGATATTATACTTTGAATAAACGTGACAATGTATTCAGTGATGTGATGCTCAAAGCTTCAGGTATTATAACAACGTAGGGTAACCAGACCGCCTGTGTCCCAATCCCAGCCCCCCTTCACGTTGGCTGTGTGTTCATGGACAAAGCTCTTAACCTCTCTGTGCTGAGAATCATCTGTAAATTGATTCCTACAACTCAAAGAGGAGTTAAAAGGTTCGAAATAGACAATCTGGGTAAAATGCCTGGTTCATAATAAGGAATCAACATTATTTTATGGTTATTATTATTATTCCTGTTTTACAGAGAAGGAAAGCAGCTTAGAAGGGACCACAAGCTTGTCTGAAGTGACACAGCTGATAAATGGCAGAAGTGGGTCTGATGGGCTCCAGAGCTCCCACTGTTATCACAGTCTCTCCTCTCCCCTGTACCCTTCTCCTTACTGTCCGTAGTGGATACATGACATCAGCTACTGGCTTGTCTATGTGATAAAATATCTTAGAAGAAAAACTGAAATTCCCTAAAAAGCCCATATAGTAGTAATACTAGTAGTGGTGGTGGCAGTGGTGGTGGTTGTCATCATCGTAGCAGTAGTCAGTGACCCTTGGCATACCACTGTGGGCTAAGGTGTGTATATACAACATCTCACCTCCCCTGTCAGGAGAGACTCCACGAATCAGCTAAAACATCAGGGATCCGGAAGTGATATCACAGAAAGGGAGCTCTGCAATTGCAGGACAATTATGGACAAGAAATATTGCTGAATGGTCCCAAAACAAGGATCTTTATGACAGGTGGGGTGGGCGGATCAGCATATCAAATGCTCATGCCATAAAAGTAAGTGCTACACACCTCACATATGAGAAGCTGATGAACAGCTGACAACCACAGATCACAGGGAGGCGTCCTTGCTAGACCCTCTCAGCAGGGTAGGCACGCAGGAAATGGCCTTAATTTTTCTCCACTAGAGAAAATCAAATACAAGTCACTGCTCTGAGAAATCGTTGTAACTTCCTAAATTAACAGTTAAGACGGTACTCTTGGGGACACATCTCAGCAATGCCACATCATCACTTTCATCCTCGTCTACACTGTCTTCATTTTCATGGACAATGAAACATCTCTGGGTCTGATTTTAATTCCTCTTCTTCACCCTAATCTCTATAAGGGCACGGGTTGAGTTGTGTTCACCGCTATACAGCCAATACCTAGAACAGTACCTGGCACATACTAAGTAGATAATAAATATTTGCTGAAAGCACAAGTGATGTATATAAATCTCTTAACAGGCAAACACTGAGGACTCCGTAAATAAATGGTACCTGATTATCATTATTTTCTCTTTTTCTCTACAGAAGGGTCAGTCTATTTCTTTGGATCCTCACAATTTGCAAGCCTTACATGCAAAGTTCATTAGCGCGTCAGAAGCAAACAAAGAAAAAAGATGAACGTTTGCAACTCACCATTTCACAAACAGATCCCTGCCATCATAAATGAGGCCTTAAATCAAACTCGAATCATATACACACAGACACACACACAACCCCTGCAATTTATTGTGTATATATTGAACATTTCCTTCCTAGAGAAGACAGAAGAAATCCACACAGCAGAAAATGTAATTAACCAGATGACACTATTGTTTTCACAACCTGGAAGCTCATCATTGTTGATTCTTCTCTTCCAACCAAAGAGCAAACTCCTTGAGGGCAAAAAGTGAAGGAGAGAGAAATCCAAGATTGCTACTTCCAGTTGGCCAAAAGAAGAGATGAATACTAAAGACGAGATTTTAACTTTAAAGTTTATTACAGAATTCTTTTGAGGGGACAGGTAATACTGTTTTAAGAAAGAGGAGATGCTTCCCCTATCCCAATTTTTCTGTTACCTACTCAACCCTATGCCTACCTTCATTAAAAAATTCATAGCATGTTATAACTGAAAGAAATATCAAAGATTATCTAATGACCAAACTTCTCAATTTACCCTTGGAGGGAGAGCAGAGATGTGGCAATTTCATGTGAAAACAAAATCACACTCAGGACACAATGTTCTCAATACATAGTATAATTAACATAAAATAATAAAATAATTTTAGATCTGCAAAGGCCATAGACACCCTTGTAAATATTTGCAGTTTGACTCAATTCCAGACTTGTTCCTTTCTTCAGACCCCCCAGCTTCCACTTGACTCATAATTTGACATCTCTCCTAGGAACTCATGTGCAAGAAGGAATTTCAGCACCTGCAGGTCAAAAGGCTCTGTGATCCCAAATCCACGTGTAGGAAGTAAGAATGACCAAGTCTACATCAATGGGGTTGCTCGCCATCTGTATTCTCCCAAGTCAAGTGGGCCCAACCCAGCCTGACGAAGCCCTGCCCTCTGCGCCTGGAACAATACAACCAGAGTCCAAGAGGTTGTGGTCCTACCACACATCCTACGCTCAAACTGCACGTCTCACCTATAAAACTCAAACCAGAGAAACCCTAAAACATGTCCCCAGTCAGCAAGCCACGAAGAGGACCGTGACACATCCTTAACTCCTCACTGACGTTTTCCATGGTTTGCAGAAAAAAAGGTCACAAGAGAAAGGCACATTTCTTTAAAAATGGTCCACATCAAAAAAACATCTTTTTTTAAAAAAAAAAAAAAGGAAGGGGGACTTCCCTGGCAGTCCAGTGGTTAAGACTTCACCTTCCAATGGTCAGGGAGCAAAGATCCCACATGCCTTGAGGCCAAAAAACCAAAACATAAAACAGAAGCAATATTGTAATGAATTCAATAAAGGCTTTAAAAATGGTCCACATCAAAAAAAAAATCTTAAAAAAAAAAGAAAGCAAGGCATATTTCTCAGGTGAGTCAGACAGTGATCAAGGACAAAGCGGCATCCATAGAATTCTAGCGTTTTAGAGGAGAAACAGTCCTTCAAAGTTGTGTGTAACACCTTTCTGTTACACGTAAACTGAAATCCAGAGCAGTGAGCGAAGGTCCCATGGATAGGCAGTAGTAGCAAACTCAGGTCCCCTGATTTCCAACTCAAGGATTATTCTCCTACCCTGACTGGAGAGATATCATACAAGGGGTCCAGAGATGCATAAACACAACCGTAATTTGTCATGCTTTGGCACCTTCCCCGCCCTGCTAAATCAGTTATCTTTCAAGGCCAAATTAAATGTCATCTCCTCTGCGAGGTCCACCTTGTCTTTTCCGAGCCCAGTTGGGACCAATCACTCCTTATTCTCTGTCTTCAACTCAGCCCCTTCCTTGATCTGCCAATTAACCCTCAGTTCAACTGATCCTGTAAATGAATGTCATCATTCACCACTTGTCTCTCCCTCTGGACTAGGAAGCTCCTGGGTGCCTGGGTTCATCCTTCTACCCCCCCACTCACCCCCAGCCTCCCACACACTGCCTGGTTGCATGTATTCATTAAAACGTTCATTCATCCAACAAAAATTTACTGAGCTCCTCCTCTGTGCCATACATTGCCCTGGGGATATAACAATGACCAAGACAGGAACTGAACCAGCCCCCAAGCAGTCTTCACTCTTAAAAGGGAAGAATCATGTTACAGAGTTAATTATTCAAACAATACAGATGGGTGGTACTGATGAGGAGAAAAGTTTACTGTGTCTACATGGCTAGGAAAGGTTGGGGTAAGTAACAAGTAAGAAAACTGATCCTTGTGAGAGGTTCTCCATGTGAACATGCTTATCTGGAAACACTGTGTATGTTTTACAACCAGTAGTAGAATATGAAGATTCAATCCGAAGATTTTGATGATCATGATTTCACCAACAAGAAAAATATGTTTTGGGCAGGAGAGTCGATAGGAATGATTCAAAGTCAACTTTTGACATGTTGGCGACCAAAAGACGGAGGGAGAAACTGGAATGGGAATTGGGGGAGATTTTTTAAAGAACAGAACTGAGGTCAAATGAGGAAGAATCAGAGTAGTGAACAAGGGACAGGTTCCCCAAGAAAGAATTAAGCTGAGACCTAAACTATGACTAAAGACTAAGGTAGGCGGGTTGAGGAGGATAAGAGACACAAAAGGTGTGGATCCTCCCAGGTGGAAGGAACAGCAGATTTACATCAAGCCTGAATTCAAGGTTACAAATAACCAGCACACTATAGACATCCCATCGTTGTAAAAGTAACCAATTTTTAGGCACCTTCATCTCTTCTTCCTCCATCACTAAAATCCACACATATCAGCCTGATGCTGCCTGGCAGATGTGTCAATTCCTCCCAAATACCATTTCAAACAGATTTCGTTTCCCAGGAAGCATCACATATAAATTTTAAATCACTCTCTTGTCTTAAAGGACAAGATGGTCTCAGGGTAGAAATTGCACAGAAGGAGCTGGAAAACTTGGGTTTTAATGCCAGTTTTGTTGTTAATTTACCAGGTGACCTTTGGCAAGTCAATAAACATCCTTCTGTCTTCAATTCTCTGTTTATAAAATGATTATCCAGAATGACCCTCTTTTCTAAAAACACTGAAATTTTATGAGAACTGCCAAGATGTAACACTGAATCTGCTTTAAAATGATTCAGTAATAGAGTCAACTTAAAAAATTATTTGAAAGTATTTAAAAGTTGTTTAGTCTTTTGATGCAGAGGAATTTTATTCCAAGAGATTATGTATTTTTTTTTTCTAAGTAGTTTAAAAATCTCTGCTAGAGCCTTTACACTGATTAGAAAAATAATGCATGCCCCAATTCTTAAGCCATGCAACACTGAAAACTTGAAAGTAGACACACTACTGGCCAAATGACCATGGCCACGTGTGTTAGAAGTTCCTACAGTACAGAGGTTAACAAGAGGAGCAGAGAGCAACAGCGTGGAGACAGCAGAACTTGGTCTGAATTCTTCTTCTACTACCTCACCGGCTAAATAACCTGACATTGGGGATTAATCTTTCCAAGTCTTATTTTCCCACATGAAAAATGGAGCTGAAGACCGCCTTAGCTGACAGCTATGGCAGAAAGTCTACTTCACAACGTATTAACAAAACTTAGCATAGTACATGACACATACTAGTGCTTAAGAACTGGAAATCAAACTGAGCCTTAAAAATTAGAACAAAGGTGGCCATTTTGATAACCTATGACTATTGATTAAATACCAAACACATGCATGGTTCTCACTGTGCCAGATACAACAGTCAAGACAAAGAATAATATTCAAAACCCTCAACACGTATTAACTCATTTAATCCTCCCAATAGCCATATGAGTACTACTATTATCCCCCGTTTTACAGATGAAGAAATCATGGCATTGAGAGAGGAAATAATTTACCCGAGGGAAGAGCTGGTCAATCCAAGCTCTTGAACTTCAGAGCCTGGGCTCTAGACGAGTGTGCTATATGGCTCCTCTACAGAAAGAGGGTGCCACTTTATATGCTTGAGCACGGGAATAGAATGATCAAAGTAATTTGGGGGGAAAATTATTCTGATCATATCAACAAAATTAAGTGAAAGAATGAGACTAAAATCAGGGAAACCAAGTAAACTGGTTATAGTAATCCAGAGGGCAGGGAAAGTGACAGCAAAGAAAATAAACATCAGTGGTACCAACTATCCTAAGACCTACTAGACTCGTACACATGATATAAAACATCGGGGGAAGTCAAGTCTGGCTATCTTTCTGGAAAGGGTGGGTTCTTTGACCAACCTATAATCTAGAGTTGTTATTAGCAGATTTCCCCCAAGATCTTGGGAGGAAAATAAGATAAAGGAAAAGAGGTAGGGAATAAAGCTGTTCCTCTTGGCCAGCAACTGTGAATAGCCATTTTACAGTGTGAACAAAGAGGTTTTCTCTAATGTATACTGAAGAATTCAGAAGCATCCAAAGTTCAATCCAGGTGGTCTGGTTGAAGTCCTAGGAAGCTGGGACCATCATGGGGGTGTATGTAATAAGCTCATCTCACATTTGGAGTAAACTTATCAAAGGATTGGACTTAGCCTTAAGAAAGTCTAGGTTTAGAGACGAATGTGTTCTCAAATTTATGGTGGGGGGCCTCAGCTCCTAGCATCTTTCTAAATTCGTCCAGGTACTTTTCCTAGCAGGTGAGCTGGGTGGGAGAGGAAGCTCAAAGTTCTCTTCCTCACCTAAGTAAAAGGCGGTTCAAAAGGCACGGGAGGGACTTCCCTGGTGGCGCAGTGGTTAAGAATCCGCCTACCAATGCAGGGGACATGGATTCCTGGTCCGGGAAGATCCCATATGCTGTGGAGCAACTAAGCCCGTGCGCCACGACTACTGAAGCCCGCGCGCCTAGAGCCTGTGCTCCTTAACAAGAGAATCCACTGCAATGAGAAGCCCGCACACCGCAACAGAGTAGACCCCACTCGGGACAACTAGAGAAAGCCTGTGCGCAGCAACGAAGACCCAACGCAGCCAAAAATTTTAAAAAATTAAAAAGGCATGGGAGCCTCTGGAAATCTAGCAGGGGAAAGAGCTGTAGGATGGCAGAGCCCATCCAAGCACTGTCAAGAGGGGATGAGGTTTCTATCTAGGATCATACAACTAGCTCATCCTATTCACCAAGCAACCTTCTATCTGGGAAACTCCTGACTTCTACATGGCTTGCCAACAGGAAATGGCTGCTTTTCTTTTATAAATTCATATGTGATCACTCCAACTCATCATTCTGTGAGATGAATTAATGTGAGTTTGCTCCTGGCAGCTGGGTAAAATACCCTCCTTGGAGACCCCTGGCTGCTGCACAAGCTTCCCTTGAACTATTGTGAAATACATTTCAGATAAGTTTCTTTGGTTAGCAACAGAAACCAACTCTGGCTAATGTAAAAGAAAAAAAAAGAAAAAGAAGTTTATTACATGGCCACAAAATTAAAGGAAAAAAAATGAAAATAAGTATTTCTGCCATCTAGATTTTAAAAATTCTAACGATCATATGCATAATTTATATGTGTAGAAAAAAATTGAAAAAAATATCACTCAAATTGGTTTACCTCTGTAGGCCTGGAATTTTGGGTTGGGTAAAGAGGCAGGTAACAGGAAAAAATGTAGTTTTCTTCTAAATATACATATGTTTTATTAGAATTTTTTGCAATAAACATGTATTACTTTAATAATACACAAAAGTTTCAACAATAAAGCATATATTAGAACTCTAAGTTACACTGGTTTAAAAAAAAAAAGCAGATGCAGGAGGCAATGAAATTTCCATGTACAAATAAAACCACAGCCTTCTGAAGTCAATGAAATAAATCCATACACTCATAACTTCTACCGTACATAAAAAACTGTAGCACACCATAAAACTTAAATCTATTTCTTTAACTTCTTTTCCTTTAATGGATACAAAAATTTCTCTCAGACTGAGACAGTAAACAGAAAAAAAAGAAAACTGATAAAAATGAAAGGAACAGAAAAATACACATTCTATATCTGGTTAAGACATCAATAAACTAACGATCACAGGACAACCGTGGATCTAAGGCACAGTATTTTCAATTTGGATGTTAAGTCGGTTCATCTTTGAGCCTCAATCAGTGTCTGAAGGCTATCAAGACCTTGTGAGGGTGTGGCAGGCTGCCTGTTATCAAACTTGGGCATTGATACATTATCCATTGCCAAGTACTCATTCTCACATAACAACAGTACAGCTACACTACATTGAATAATAGTGCACATCAAACACACATTAACATCATATACACTGAATGTTAGTGACTCTTAGAGCCTGAGTAATACAGTATCAATAACTGGCTATCTCATTCAGGCTGCCATTAGTTCAATACAGTATACTTGTTTCATGAAGAACATACCATCAATTTAAAATTTCTTTAGATCAGCAGCACCCAATCTTTATAAAAGGTGCCTGGTTGATTAGCTAAATCACATTCTCATTACTGTAAAACAATCACCGTTGCCCAGCCTCATGGTAAAAGAGCAGCCACATAACAGTGTGTGAAACCATCAACTTTGAGTATTCCTAGAAAAGAGTGCTCCAAATCTTTGTAGGACTTTAAATCTACGGAGACATATTAAGCACCTAGAATCCATCTCAAGAACTTTATAAAAGCCCAAGGGTATTCAAAGAGAGCTGGAGAAAACAGGGACTGTATCTTTCATCTCCAAGGCTAGAACCAAGGAAAAGTGTTGAGCATTTATCAGGGACTTCGTATATGTCCAATGCAGGCAATCAAAGTTTTAAGAGGCTCATTATAACTCTCAAGGTCCAAATGAACTCTTATGAGGCTAAGTTGAGAAGAAAAAAACGTTGGTGTTCATTGCAAATTATTACTGGCAGAGGTTAGGAAAATAAAAGTATTCACGTAGTAAATGGGATAAAATCTCTAATACCAATGAACGCAGATTTAGAACCTACCAAAACTGAAAATTGATTCACAATAGTCTTACACACACACACACACACACGCACACAGATATTAAATTTTAAAATGCTAAAACAATATTCTTTACAATTAAAAAAACACTCAAAAACAAAATACTGATTATGAAAAACTAAAGGCCTTTAATTCCCCCATTCTAAAAGAAACAGAAAGCATAAAGATTGCCCAGATGGTTCAAGACATTCCAATCCAATGCTCCCATGAACTGCAGGTCACAAAATCTGATAGATGGAAAACAGTTATTCCAAGGGGTTTGGTATTCTATATGGATACCTAGAATTAGCTGTATAATAAATAAACAATGTAATTTAAATATATGTATTTTCCATTACACACATGCGCAAACAGATGTAATAATATAGAGATGTAATATACAATAAATAGGCACTACCAGATTCATTGTGGTTTTCCAAAACTAACATATCCTAAAAGTATAACTAATATTAAGTAAGTGTCTAAAATTTTTTTTGAAATATAGACTCTAAAAGACTAGAAACCACCACCCTTATCCAGAGGGATCTTTCAACTGACCTGGACAATATACTGTCTGATAGCTAGCAAGAGTAACTAAATCAGCCCTGGGTCACAGTGAAATGCTGAATAAACTAAGCAAAGAGAACAATCATCCGACCTGTAGTGGAGAAAACATGTGAAAGGAGAAGAGAAAGATCTATCAACTGAAAAAGGCAAAAACTCCCTTTTGTTCCTAGGAGTCTTTGTACAGATCACGTTGCTTCTGCGGATTTTCCGTCAGCACGGATCCTTCCCTTCTGGGCTTAGCGATACACTCAACATTTTCAGTCCAGAGTCATAATTCTCTGTCTACTCAGCTACACAATGAGCCATAGTGATGACTATTCTTGAATACCATTAGTTGAATAACATTAGTGACTTACAACAAATTCCTCTTTCCCCAAAACACAACAGAGAAGGACAGTAACAAACTTAATTTCAGGGACAGCAAAGATTTAGTAAGATTCTTTTCTCATTATCTGCCTCAGAGTGTCTATGAAAATGACACTGATAAAAGCCTGTAGCACAGATCCTGGTACGTAATATGAGTAAAATAAGATTTCCTTCCAATCCCCTGTTCTTCACCTGTTCTTCTACTGACTTCCTATAACGGAGTATTTATGCCTCCTTCTACCAACTGAAACCAAAGGTTCTTGGATATGTACAATCTTAGCAAAATATGTAAAATAAATGTTTGGCGGATACTAGTAATATACTAGCGATAGATTTATTTTTAATTTTTAATTTCACAAAAATGACTTTCAAACTAAAAGCCCCACGGGTTTCTTACCTAGAGAAAGGCACTTAAACAACATTTGCGTAACTCCTTTAAAAATCATAATAAAATGAACATAAATCTATCCACACATTCTCAAACTCCAACAATACAGTTTAATAGAAAATAATAACAACGAGCATTTATTTGACATCTCACAGGTATTAAATCACGAATTATCATTAAGTCTAGAAGGAGCCCCATTTATAGGTAAGGAAACAAAATGCAAAGAAGTTAAATATCTTGCCCAAGGTCATGCAGCTATTAAGTGGTGGAGGCAGTATTCAAACCTATAAGGAGAACGACTGTTTCATTTGAATCTCACAATGAACTTGTTCTGGTTATTTACTGCTGCATAACAAATCACCCCAAAACATCATGGCTTCAGACAACAACCATACGTTTATTATCTTTTACAATTTTCGTGTGTCAGGCTTTTCTACAGAGCACAGTGGAAATGTCTTGTCTCTGCTCCTTGATGCCTGGAGCTTCCACTGGGAAAACTGAGGGTGACTCGACAGCGAGGGGTAGACTCTTGCGGGATCCACCTAGCTCAGCTGCGGCCGTCCACCAGAACGCCAATGGGAGCATCTCCACGTGGCTGCCTGAGCTTCCTCACAACCTGCTGGCTGGATTCCGAAGTCAAACGTCCCAAGACACTCAGGTGGAAGCTCTCTCACTTTTTATGACCCTATCATGGAATTCTCATAGCACCACTCCCACCATCATCACAAATCCCCCTTGATTCAAAGAGAAGTAACACAGACACTACCACTCCTTATCTCCCCATGGAAGCAGTGTCCAAGTCACACTGTAAGAGGAGTATGTGGAATGGGAGCTATCACCGCACTCAATTGCTGCCATATTCCCTAAAACACAATGAGTATTATGATTCCTAACTAAGAGTGAAAAACTAAGTTTCAGAAAGCCTGTGTGACCTGCCCAAGTTGACATAATTAATAAACGATACTAAGAGGTTAAAACAGGCCTTGGCGATTTCAAATCCTATGCAATTTACATTACACCATACTTGTAAAACATGCCATTGAAACTGTGCTATTCTTTGGCAAAAGCTAGTACACATGTATGTTTCTGAAAAAATAAAGAAAAGCATCCCATAGCTAAGAGAATATCCAAATATGAATATCACTTTGGAAAGGCGGCAAGTGGAAATCCTATTACATCCTTAGCCTTGTCAATCATGTTGAATACTAGGGTTTGTTTGTTTTTAATTGAGGATTAGTGTAAGAAAAGAGAAATAAAATACCAAGAGTATTCTGCAAAGAGAATCCTTGAGAAGAACAGGAACCACCTAGGACAGTGGTGCAACCATCCAATGAAGCCTACACAGGACAGACCCAGGCAACACAGGGAACCCAATGGGCTACCATCTCCACCTGATGTCAAGAGACATCCAAAAAGGCAGCTCTCAGTCATCACCATCGACAGCCTTGAAAGTGCCAGTCCCAGCGATGAGTGTCTCCTCTGGCGTGGGAAATTTCACAACACACCTTTATTGCCGGCCGAGGCTGCTTGCATCATCCACATTTACTGCCTTAAGAAAACCTGTGATGTGAATGTTTACTGTTGTCATGGCACCTTCACAGGAGGTCAAGATAACACACACCCATCGCTGTGACCTTTCCAAAGAGGACTGAACAATACAATGAGGATCGGAAACAGAGACACCTAATAATGTTATTTATTAAAATAAATCAAGACGTCTCTTTTTTAGGGATCTGTGGTGTTCACGGGAGACTTAGCACTATGCACATGGTCTTGTATAACTTGACAATAAATCCATCAGTCCTCTACTGCACCACTGGGTTGAGGAAAATGCCAGGCATGAAAGTGACTGTACCTCTTGAATAAATGCATCTTTTAAGTGGCAGCGTCAGCACTTGCTCCCAGGATGGGTACATATCAAGTACAATAAGCCGAATGCTTTACTTTAAAATTCAGAACCTCTTTTTCAATCCCTTTTCTCTCCACCCAAAGCCTTGACCAAGACACTAAAGAACATATTATGTGAAACATACACAGCGTTTCCTGGTCTGGGCTTAATCATGTGACATCTTAATAGTTCAGAATCAAACTGACACCTCAGAGTCAGAGGCCAGAACTCTCGAAATTACTGTCCTTCATTCCAGAAGGCAAGGCACAGCAGACACTACCTTTGTGTCTTCAAACAATAATCACAACTTTTCTTTCCAAACCCCCACCAAGAATCATGAAATGATTAAGCACTATCTACCTATCCTGCAGCTTTCTTTATCAAAGGGAATAACATAAATTAATTACGGTTTGAAGTGCCAAGTGCATAATTAATAGCTAAAATCAAAACAAACGCATCTAAATGGTGATGCCTCATCCAAAATTACACAAAGTCGCCCTCCATATTAATGTTGAAAAGCAATGCCTATCTATGTCATCAATACACTTACTTCTAAACACTTTTCTGCCTTTAATGGATTCTTCAGTAATCAAACTATAATTGGCGTTAAACCCAAAAGAGTATTCAACCATAGAAATTAATATCTCCCTGGAAACCAATTAATTATTCAGCATTCCTTAGCTGCCTAGAAGCCCAGAGGTACCCTGATTGTTCTGCAGTGGAAACACTTGCTTAGCACTCCTCCAGCAAAGAGAGGACTACAGACTCACTCCCACTTCATCCCTGCCACACTCGTGAAGGGATGCTTAAAGAGGATCCTATCAATAACACCCAACAGCCTGGCTGAGGAAGTCCCAGACAAAACACATCTCTACTAGCTGTGGTATTTTTCTCCCTTACAGGCAGCGGCCAAAAGGCAAATGTTACAAGACCTCAAATTCAGGCATAAGTAAACAGACTTGGGCAAGGAAGAAAACTGAGGCCCCAGTCAAAACAGAAACCACCGGGATGTTAAATCATCATCATCATGATAATAACAACAGCAGCAGTAGTAGTCACAACAATAAGAACACAACCATGCCCAGTGGTGGTAGGAAGGTGATCAATAAAGGAAAATTTGGTTATACGTGATTCCAAAAAAAAGCCTTAGAAATATCAAACAACAAACATCTTGGACTCAGCAGTTCTACATCTGGGAAGGCCTTCCAGGAAAATCATTCATCTGTTCGGCAAAGATTTAGGTACAAGGATGTTCACCACAGAGTTGTTTAAAATGTGAAAAACGGGACACAACCAAGATACCTGACAATAAGGAAAGAGTTATATGTATGTAATATGTCCGTACGGTGGCATACTATGCAAACCTTAAAAGTGACAGTGTAAAGTCACATGGGGGTGTTGGGGTTTTTGGTTTTTTTTTTTTTTTTTGGCTGCATTGGGTCTTCCTTGCTGCGTGAGGGCTTTCTCTAGTTCCAGCAAGCGGGGGTTACTCTTCGTTTTGGTGCGTGGGCTTCTCATCCCGGTGGCTTCTCTTTTTGCGGAGCACGGGTTCTAGGTGTACGGACTTCAGTAGTTGTGGCTCCCGGGCTCTAGAGCGCAGGCTCAGTAGTTGTGGTGCACGGGCTTAGTTGCTCTGTGGCATGTGGGATCTTCCCGGACCAGGACTCCAACCTGTGTCCCCTGCACTGGCAGGCGAACTCTTAACCACTGCGCCACCAGGGAAGTCACCACATGGGGGCGTTTATGACAGGACAAAATATTCACGAATTATTAGGAAATGAAAATTCAAGTAGCAACATGTACACACTTCAATATAAATTTTAATTTTATATACAAATATACATCTAGAGTAACATATCCCAAAAGGATAACATTGGTGGAATTAAAGGTGCTTTTTTTTGGATCTGTTCTAATATTTCTATAACAAACACATAGCACTCTTTGGCATCAGACAATTAATGGAAAGCATGCAAGCATTTCACCCACATTCTATGCCTTTAAATGGAGCATTTTTAAAGGCATACTGTTTTCAGAGAAGACAGATATTTGCTCCCTAAAATTAACTTGTAGCCCAAATGCAAATATTGAACCCAAGATAATTCCATAATTAGCTCTTTTTCTCTGTAGAATTCCTAAGAATATGTGCTTGAGATAAGACTGACCACTAGCCAGAGAGTTTGACATGCCAGTAGGTTTAATGATTCTTTCAAGGCTCAAAATGACCCTTCTCAATTTATCTATTTTTGCTAGGTATTTTCACCCAGAAGTCCAACCTTAATTATGACATAAAGGATCAAATTCTCATTCTTCCCAAATGATAGTCCACTGACAACTTTAAATACAAAGGGGGGCTGGGGGAAGGGATGGGAGGAAAGGTACTATTTTATAACACCTTAAGAAAAAGCAGTAACATAGAAGAGTTTGGTGTGGCAACGTAAAAATGCAGGCATTTGTTTGTAAAAATAAATACACGTTTGTTTGTATTATGTATCCATGTGTGTATATGTGTATAACTATGCACACATACACACATCAAACAAAAACAAAAAGATAACCTGAAATTCAAATTTCGGCAAGTACAAAAAACAGGAGTAAGTTGATGGCTCATTCATTTGTATGACTCATTTCAGCATAAGTTCCTATTACTATTTTGAAATGCTTATTATACAAAGTCCTTCAAAATACACTGACCTAGAACAACAAATAAAAACAACAGCAACCAATGACAAAGCAATACATTTTAAAAGGATGTCTTTCAGAAACAGAAAACGCATTCACACTGTGCAATCCACACCAAGAGGATTCAGCTCCATGAAAACAGCCATCAGAGGCAGGAAGTTCCAAATTACTTGGGTCTATTTTCTCTCTATAATTCTTACTAATAACATGTACCTTTATGATTATTCATCTGAAAAAAGTCAGGCTTATCATGAAATGAAAACAGATCACAGGAAGGCAGAGGAGGAATGCCAACTTCATAAAAAAATGAGAACTTTTCAGAGGCGCTGACAAATAGTGGAAATATCACCCATGCCAAAAACTACCAGCCCTTTGACATGACTGGATTAAAATCCTTAATAGACAACAATACCAGAGGAATAAAATGAAGAGGGCTGGAAACAGAACAATTATGAGCTGTCCTCATTTGTTATGTTGGAAAATTAATTTATACCAAGGACCTTGGCATCAATGTTAATTTTCCATACATGCACCAAAGACCCACAGAGATTTTTAACACAATTTATAATATACTTCAGGTAACTCGCTTACATTTTGAATTAGACTTACAAAGGGGGATTAAAGTTAAAACTGGATTAAGGAATGCAAATTAAAACAAACACTCCCTAATGTATTACTTTTCCAGAGACCATAGAAATCTTGGTCAAGTCCAAAGTGAGAGTATTAAAATGGCCTTAAGTCGATGGAAATCCACATCTTGCCTCCAAAGACAGAGGGAAAGGAATGTATTACACATACCTGCAGTCAATCACTTGTATGCTTAGATCAAAGAGAATAATTAAATAAAGTTCGAAAAGAAATTCAGTTCAGCTTTCACATTATCATGTGTCCCATGAGTATAATTACCTGGACCCAAAATGTAATGAGTTTTCTAGCCTACTGGTAAATTATGCTTCTTTGCATGTCTTTGGGACAAGTGATGGGCAGTAGATACCCAATCGTCCTGCCTTGGATATTCCTTCAAGGACACATGCAGTTCGTTACAGATCTAATCCTTCCTCTGTCAGGCTGCTTTGAATTCATTAGCTATTTAGAAACACCCATCACCCAGGACATAAAACGTATGAATCAAACATCACTCACTAAACTTCAAAATAACATGCAGCTCACTATAATGAACATGACGGGTGACAGGTGGACAGAAAACAGAGGGTTAAAATTGGGAAGAGGGGAACTTCCCTGTTGGTGCAGTGGTTAAAAATCCACCTGCCAATGCAGGGGACACGGGTTCGAGCCCTGGTCCGGGAAGATCACACATGCCCCGGAGCAACTCAGCCCATGTGCCACAACTACTGAGCCTGCACTCTAGAGCCCGTGATCCGCAACTACTGAGCCCGTGTGCCACAACTACTGAAGCTCGCGTGCCCTAGAGCTCGTGCTCAGCAACAAGAGAAGCCACCGCAATGAGAAACCCGCGACCGCAACAAAGAGTAGCCCCTGCTTGCCACAACTAGAGAAAGCCCTTACGCAGCAACGAAGACCCAAAATAGCCAAAAAAAGTAATTAATTAAATTTTTAAAAAAAATTTTGGGAAGAGGTAGTAAAGGTATGGACAACAATAAAATGACTCATGTAACTGATGTCTAGTACTAGACTTGAAACAGGGCTTAGCATACAGTAGGCACTCAATAAATGCTCACTAAGTAATAATATTCTAGACACAATTACTTTGCCATACCTGTCTATCCAACACCATGCATATAAATACTCACCAGTGTTTGACTAGGTTCTGATAAAGTTGAAGTTACGATGGGGAGGGAATTAGCAAGAGGTCCAACAAGGTCCAACCAACAAGCATAAAATCCAACTGTGGGGCTTCCCTGGTGGCGCAGTGGTTGAGAATCTGCCTGCCAATGCAGGGGACAGGGTTCGAGCCCTGGTCTGGGAAGATCCCACATGCCACGGAGCAACTGGGCCCGTGAGCCACAATTACTGAGCCTGCGCCTCTGGAGCCTGTGCTCCGCAACAAGAGAGGCCGCGATGGTGAGAGGCCCGCGCACCGCGATGAAGACTGGTCCCCACTTGCCGCAGCTAGAGAAAGCCCTCGCACAGAAACGAGGACTCAACACAGTCATAAATAAATAAATAAATAAATAAATAAATAAATAAATAAATAAATAAATTAAAAAAAGAACGTGAATTTCTTTAAAAAAAAAAAAAATCCAACTGTGGTGAACACCATTGGATAGCCTAGCAAATACTCTGCTGCCCCCCCAATTTTCTAGCCATTGTCATACCCCTATCTATTGGTTTCAGTAGACACTCTTCCAGCTACCACATCTGCATGTTAACTCCACTGCACCGGCCACCGTTTACGGATCCAAGCCCTTACGGACCCCACAGAGCCCCTGGAATTCACAACAAGGACTAAAAGATTCCAGCCTCAGTTTGGCTGAGCTGGTGAGAGTAAGAAATGTATGCTGGGAACTGTGGGCAGCCAGGCTCTGCTATGGAAGGCAGATGAGTCTACTTTTAAAAAACAGAAGAATGAAGCAAGAGCATATTAAGGGGGAAAAGACAGATACCTGTAGGAAAACCAAATAAGGTGCAAAGCCCCAAGTCTTGGGGTGTTTTGAAGGCTTGACTACATCCCTTACCTTGAGCATCCCTCAGGCACCTTATACCCTAAAAATATACACCATCTTTTTGCTTTTGCTCAAGAGTATTATACTACTCACAACTCAGTAGCCATACATGAAAGACTAACACAAATAACCAACAGGGCTTCCCTGGTGGTGCAGTGGTTGGGAGTCTGCCTGCCAATGCAGGGGACACGGGTTCGGGCCCTGGTCTGGGAGGATCCCACATGCCGCAGAGCAACTGGGCCCGTGAGCCACAATTACTGAGCCTGCGCGTCTGGAGCCTGTGCTCCGCAATGAGAGAGGCCGCGATGGTGAGAGGCCCGCGCACCGCGATGAAGAGTGGCCCCCGCTCACCGCAACTAGAGGAAGCCCTGGCACGGAAGCGAAGACCCAACACAGCCAAAAAAATAAATTAATTAATTTAAAAAAAAAAAAAAACCCAACAGATAAGAAGGATGAGAATGGGAAGGTCAAATGATCCAGGGTGGCCCTTGAACAGATGAGGAATCCGCCATGCAGGGCCAGGACAGAGCCCGGAGAGCTCAGAAAAAGTGGATGAATTGCAGTTCTGTTCATAACCTGTGGAAGGGCGTGGGGAACACAGTGACTCCACTGGCTACAGACATCAGCATTGTTTTTACAATGTGCTAGTATTTGTGAATACCACATTCTTTTCCTTTCTTGTACAGTCTTGTTTGAAACTCTGGCAAAATGCTGCACAGGGGAAGCAGTTGAATGTTGGCTGAGATGAAGTTCTGTGATTTCAATTAAAAACATTCTCTCACTCGCCACTTGCTACCGCTGTGGAAAGGAAAGAACTGCTGTGACAAGGGAGTTTTTTCTATTGAAAAATATTTCTCCTAAGCTTCAGAACGGTGAAAATCACTTATCTACATACACAAATAACTTCTGTTCAAGTTATACCAGGGCTCTGGCCCAATCCCCAGATTCTGGGAAAACAGCAAATTTTGTAGAGACTAATTCTACTGTTCTCATTTCCTAAGCGACCTCCACACACTTGCATTGATTATATCCAAGAATGGCTAAAAACTCCCCTAGATGTTTGCTATCCCACAGAGTTCCAATAATTATCACTTTTACTAGTACATGCTCATTCTGCTTCAGAAGATACCTGCCAGGTTGAAAAATTCATTATTATTTAAAAACACTCCTTTCACCATACAAAAAGAACTACCAAGCCTGTTCTCCCCCAATGGACAAACATACCTCTTAATTTTTCCTCATGATACTAAACATTAAAGAAAACAAAAATAAAACCTCTTTGGGAGCGTTCTCTGCTATGAATTAATGATTATCTTCTTATATAGCAAGGGTAGGGAATAAATATCTGGATCTGCTTCTGCTTCCTGAACAATCGTACAGGTTGGGATGTTAGCATTACACAAACAGAAGGGAGGCAAACAAGCAAAGCGTAAGGAGAAAGGACTTCCCGCATCTCTGAGCTTTGTCTTCTCAAAGAACTGGTCCCAGGAACACTGCCTCTCCATCCAGAAGGGAAGCCACAGATTGCCAGCCCTCTACGTGAAGCCCAGCTTCCAAGAGTGGAATAAAAATAACAAGGGCCAAGATGGCTCCTTCACACTGAAATTCCAGCAATGCAGGAAGCCAGCCACCCACCGACACTGACTTCAGAGGCAGGGAGAGCCCCAGCCCCTTGAACGTGTGAAAATAAACCCTCACATGGAGTCATTCATTGCTGCAGGAAGCACCCACGGCCCTGCTGGAGTCACAAGCAGAGGGGATAAGTTTTAGCTGTAAAACAACAGACCAAGCTCGGGCTCTCTTACCTGTACCAGCCTGCGGCTCCCTCCCCCTTATTCCAATTTGGGACAGGCCGCCAGGGCTCTTCCGGCAACTCTGTGAAAGGGGCGGGGCTGCTGGAGTTCCTGCTTGCACCTGCGTGCAGGAAACTGAGCACGCTCCCTCACCAGGGAGAGGCTAGGACAAGGATGCCCCCCGCATCTCAAGCTTAAGAGAGAAAGCAGGCCATCAGCACTGACCTTCCAGCATTACTATTAACCTCAGGAAACTAAAACTGCCCTAAGGACCTTGACCAGCATCAGAAATTAAAGATCAAAGGAAGAGAACAAAAGAGGTCATGGGTGTCACTCAAATGGCTGGAGTAAGGCACAGGGCCAATGGTTAAAAAGGAGCCATGGAATTAGTCCACATTCAGCCAGGGGTTCTGAGTTTGAGGTCTTAATGTAGTGCAGGAACAACAGATAAGAGCTTGGGCTATGGGACCTGGGCTTATACTCTGACTCTGCCGGTTCCTAGTTGGGCGTGACCTTGGACAAGTCACTTCTCTCTGGGATAAAGTTTCTTCATCTACAAAACAGGGATAATAGCAGTGCCTACACCTCATAGGGTGGGGTGAGAATTAAATTCCAAGCACACAGAAAGCACTCGTGAAATGTCATTATCAGGGTAATACAACCCAGAAGAATCTACACACACTCACACCTTCCCCAGAGACTAGTTTCCTGAAGAGAGAGGAAAGAAGATACTCCCTGAAAGGTTTTGTTTTTATTCCTTGCCAATTGGTTTGCTTTCATCAAAGTTCCTAAGTACCTTTTACAAATGGCCCAGTTTTCGATTTGCCTGAAGCCAGGCACAGAAAATAATTTTAAATTCCTTGAAACCACAAAAACCTAGCAAATTAGAAAGGAGAATACGTCATCTTTGGGGAAGTCATCTAGATTGTGCAATAACTTTTTGATTCAGCTCTCACCTTTCCAACTAACTCCAGACAGTACAGAAACACCATCACACTGATGGCTGATAGTTCTACAAACTATGAGGTGAACAGAGCTGGTGAGGGCCAGAGTGACCTGCACTAACCAACCCCAATTCGTTTTCTATTTTCCCTGCTTGACCTGAAATCAGATTCTCAGGATTAGAAGGGGCAATAAAGCCACCCACTCTCAAGGCCCTTCTCACCTACCACATCTCCAAAGGCTTATTCAGCCTCTGAGTTATCAACCTGGGTGACAAGAAGCTCACTGCCTGCTTTAAAATCCCCAAAGGCTGGCCACTGCCCTTAGAACAAAATCTAAACCCCTTACCATGGGCTTCAGGGCCCAGTGGGCTGGCCTCTGCTCCGGCCACCCCCCATCTAGTTCCCACCACTCTCCCTGGACCCACCCTCAACCAACACTCCAAGCTCCGCCCACTTCTGAGACTTTGTTCCCACCCTCTCTCAGCCCAGAATGTTATTTCTCTGTTATTCCCACCTCTAGCTCTTTCTCATTCTCCAGGTCTTAGACCACTCTACCTAATATTGACCCCCTACCATTTCATTCCATCAAAGAGGAAGAAATTTTTCTCTGCTCTTCTAGGTTCTTCTGGCTGGTTTAAGAATGAAATTGACATGAGACAGATTAACAAGAGAAAAACAAACAAAAGTTTAATGACATGTATACATGGGAGAGACCCCGGAAAACGGAGTAACTTGCCAAAAAAATGATTGCCTTAAATACCATCTGCAGCTACAACCGAAAGAGGATGTGGAGGGTACAGGTTTGGGACTTCAAAAGGGTGGAGGCAATTCACATGGAGATGGAAAAGCAAATGCTTGGTAAACAAAAGTTGGCAGGGCACCAGAGGCCATAAGACACAAACTCTAACCTCTAGGCCCTGTGCAGTTTCTCCCACCACAGAGCCCGTATTCTTTGTAGGCAGGTCTGGTGATATCTCTATCCCAGGAAGAGGCCCTTTATCTAAATAATTTTAGGCACTTAAAGGGAAATAACAAGAAACACTTCTTGAGTCTTCTGTTTCTTAGAAATAATCAGCCTAAATTTATCCTCACGCCAAAGAGACACATTTTGGGGTGGCAGATTCTGCCCCCCTACAGATTCACAGCCTGTTCTACAGCCTGTTTCCCTCCCCCCACGAGACTGGAAGGTCCCCAAGGGCAGGGCCACATGCTGATCCCCAAGCCCATCTAGCTCCTCTCTGTACAGCATTTTGAGACAAAGCTAAATCAGGTAACAGGCAAAGAAAAGGCTTCACCTTGAAGACTTTCCATCTTTTATGAGGATCAACAAGTCTTCACAAACATCTCAGCAAAATGTCAGAGTCTCCACACGGGGGAGATCAACCTTGACCCCGTATTACAATAAAGGGAGCTTTAAAAATTACTTTAAAAGGATAAAAAAAATACTGATGCCTGGGTTACATAGCCAAGATTTTGATTTAAGTGACATGCAGTATAGCCCCCGGTGTGGGGATTTCGGTAAAAGCTCCCTCACATGAGGCTACTGTGCAGCCCGGGTTTTAACCACCACTTTAGAGAACTGCTTCTCAAGCATTCTGTGGGGAAGGACCAGTTGTCTCGTTTCCAAAAGTATCCAAACCCAATAAAAGTGAATAACCAGAAAAAGAAAACGCGTACAAAATACAAGCCTCAAGTTTTTTTATTACTAAACTCAAGTGATGTACAGTTGCTCTGTGCCATTATTATTAAATTTCTAAATGCTTACTCTCAATTTCTGTATTTATAACTTTATGCATCAGTAACTAAAACACAGTTTGCACCCTGACATGAGTCTACAAAGCCCATGTTCAGAGCAGCACTATCCAGACGGAACAGAAAAGCAACAAAATATAGTCTAACAACTTAGCTGAGGACTGCACACCATTGAACTTACACTACACAGCACTAAACAGCTGCATATCTAAACCAGACAGCAACACGACAGAGATCAGGACAGACTCGTCCTCTGACAGGTTTTTTTCTGCTGTTTCTGGGGACAAGGAAACATTCTCAGAGTGTTTTTAGAATGCTGAAAAAGTGGAATTTCTGGGGTGGTTTATACACAATTAAAGTATTTCCTTTTTTAAAAATAACCTTGCATTTGTTCGCTTGGTTTTTTTTTTTAACGTCCCTATATTGGAACATGTGTTTTGCATTACCTAATAATGGAGAGGTGTGTCATTCTTCTCCCTAAAAATATGCTGCTATCAGGAAAGCACATGTTGGAAATGATAGCATCTAACCATAAAGAGAATGTATGGCTTGAACCAGGACTAAATGAGGAATGGGAGACTCATGGTCTAAAATTAATGAAAGGATGGGAGAGACCAGGGAGGCTCAGAAGAGCAAGTGAACGCTTTGTGCAGAAAGAAGCACTAGGGGTGGGGCTTAAAGATGGTTAGGATTACACAGGCAGATAGAAGCAGCAAGGAGGGACTTCAGCCCAGTATGATGGACAGCAAGACGACTGGCTAACTGTAGCACAAGGGCTATGCCATGGGGAGGGAGAGAGGGATGTGGTGAGTACTTGTCTTTTCCTGGAAGGGACAGTCCCCCAGGCTCCGGGCCCATTCCTGCCTTCCTCAGTATCCACGAAAGTCAATGCATTTCTCTCAAGGGAAAGACAGAGAAAAGTTTAAATATGATCTAAACCAAAGGCCATGGTCTTCCCAGGAAGTTTTAAAAGGAGAACTGAGAATGTATTTCTGCATCTGAGCCGTGCATCTGAGCCGTGGTGAGAAAAATGAGATTTCCCTATTGTCTCTAGGATCTACCCACAAATTCAGTGAGAAAAATCTTGCTTCTTGTTTACATAAAACAAAAACCACCAGAACAAGCTCAGCTTGGTGAAGCTTAAGGATTTTTAAAAAGAAAGAGCTCAAGTACAAATATAGTATTAGCTTTAGTCACTCTACTGCCTAAGAAAGCCCTTAATTAGATTTTTTAATTTCTAAGAATATTACTGCTTACTTCCCCCTTTGGTTTAAATATGATGTAAAATATATTATTAACAATAAACACTTTATATGTTATTCCTGTTCATCCTGCAGAAAACCCTAGTGGGTGTATATCACCATCTTTTTACAGACTGAGGTTCTAGTGAGATGAAGTTACTTGTCCAAAGTCCTATAGATAGTCAGTGACAGAAATAAGACTCAAACTCAGGTCTCTGGTGCCAAATCTTTTGAAGGTCACCACCGGCAAAATGCTTTCACTCCCACCCCCCCGCCTAAATCTTGTAACAGCTCAGCCAGTCAAGTTTCGGCTACTGAAACATAAGCAATTATGAAAGCAAAGAGGCCATGTTAAAAGCAAAAGCACAAATCGTTTTAAAATCTGGAATACTCTGCTCTCCAGAAGTGGCCAACTAAAGGCTTGACATTTTTCAGGTTGAAGTCTTCAGTAGCCCTGGTTTTTCACGTTGCCCAGCCCTGAATCCTCGTTTACAGTCACGATTCATCCTTCTGGGTAACTTCACTGTCAGTGTCCTTGGAGCCTGTTTCAAACTATTCCTTCTCCACCCCAACTTCCTTCCTCAAACATCCAGTGGCTTTTTCAGACTTGTTCCTGCCTCAGGCCCTCGACACTTGCCATCCTCTCTGCAGGGAACTCTTTCCCTAATATCCATGTGCCTGGCTGGGTTCAATATTCCAACTCAAACATCACCTCCTCCAAGAGGCCTACTAGGATTACACTGTCTCATGCCACCCCCTATCACCCGATATTAGCTTCCCATTTTACTTTCTCCCTCACGTTTATCACTATCAGAGATTCTTATTCATTCATTGGACAGGTAAACTCTGTACAATTTAAAAGAACAGAGAGAAAGAATCAAAGTTAACACAGAATGAATGAACCAGATGCCACATTTCATAAACAAACATACCCTGAAGGAAAAATTCTTGTCAGTAAATTCAAAATAACAGAAGACACCAAATAATGACTGTTTTGCTAGCTCTACTATTGTGCTGGTAGAGAGGCACGCAAAGGCTATATATACAGAAAATTTCTACCAAACAACAAAAAAACAACCTCTTCTTCCTGCTGTTTAACACGCTTCCCTCCGCCAATATCGTCCTCCACAATCCCTAATGTTTCTAAAATAACTTTTTAACTGTGGCTACAAATTATCAGCTGTATTGCTCCCTCTAGGAAATAGGTTAGGTTGCAAAAATCAACTAAGAAAAAACTGATAACTAAGCTGTCCAACATAAAGTATATATCAGGATTCTCTGGCCATCTTCTGCTCCCAAAAACTTTGATCACTCTTTCCAACGTCTGTCCTCAGGGCAACTTTCCAGTGTGTCTTACTTATCATTAGAGGATTCTCTTGGTCATTAGCCATAAGGACCATTCACAGGCCCTTCATTTCCATGTGCAACACAGTGGGGCTGAAACTCAGAAGTCTGCTCATGCCCTAGTATGTTATGCTGATGCAGATCAATTTTTTAATAAAAATAGTAAGTTTATAGTTTTATGTAAAATAGAAGAGGATGACTCCCAGCTATGAGAAACTAACCAATTTTATAATGCCAACCCTGTACACAACTGGGAATCAAGTTAAAGTGAAACTCTTTCCAAGTAGAGTATGTGAATTCTTACTAGAGGATGCTTTCTGCTCACAGAACCTCCCCTCCCCATGGGGCGACCCTCAAACTGTATTCACGTGTATAAAATCCCTTTTCCTGCAATGACACCATCAATGAAGTGCTGGTGTCAAAATTATGTACTACAGTCCACCTCTTCCCAAAGTAGCCGCTGTCAGCTTTATTTCAGAGATTTGGGGATTCCAAACTTAAGCAAACGCAGATAATATCAACACAATGCTAGTTGACAACCATAGGTCTGTGTTTGGCAAAAATTACACTGAATAACTGAATATAAAACAATAAATAATTTGAGTAGTTTGGGCTATTAATTTAAAGACTTAAAGATTACCTTTGTTAAGAGCTAGATATAACTGGGAATGTCAAATTTGGGAGGAGACTTTTTATCCCCATGAAAAGAAGGTACAGTGATCCCTCTGTATCTGCTGGGGGAACTGGTCCCAGGACCCCCTGTGGATATCATCATCCACAGGTGCTCAAGTTTCTTATATAAAATTGTGCACTATTTGCATATAACCTGTGCACATCCTCCCATATATTTTAAATCATCTTGAGATGGCGTATAATACCTAATACAATGTAAATGCTATGCAAGTAGCTGTAAGTGTATTGTAAATGTTATGAAATAGTTGCCAATGTGCTGCAAATTCAAGTTTTGCTTTTAGGAACTTGCTGGAATTTTTTTTCAAATATTTTTGATCCGTGGTTGGTTGAATCCGTGGATACAGAGAGCTGACTATACCAGTTAGTTCAAAGCAAATATGTAGAAAATGATAATAAATACTGTGCTGACAATATACAAGTCTGTCAAAGGCACATTCCAGAGGAAAATCAAACACCCTTGAAAATAAGCCTGTGAAAAACACCAAAAGAGCACGTCACCATTTGTGAGTGTCTTTCTCATTTATATGTTAAAGTGGTTGCTGGGCCAGCACGATGGAAAAACTAATATGATGGGGGACGTGGAGGTCTGAGGTAGCCAGGAAAAATAATAAACTAATCTAAGGGAAGAGTCGGTGTTCCTTTTTAAAGAACTATTTATTTATAATATCTTGCTGTAAAAACAAGATGTGACCCTCAACCTCCACCAAAATCGTACCAAGGCTTCCCAATACCCTCAGGACGTAATCCCAAACTTGCTCTCCAACTTTCCTTGCCAACATCCTCCTGATGTAAAGGTCTTGGTCTTGTCAAATCTCTCCTCATCATCTATCCAACATCATGGATGGATTTCTGCCTTCAAGTCTCTTTCATACATGGTAGATTTTGCTACCCAGCATCCATTTCTCCCTGCTCCTGGTGGGAGCAATCCAATTTTGTTGAAGGACAAGATCCTTTCTTCACTGGCTCTGGTTGAGTGGGACCACCAGTCAAGGTGTTCTATGTGGGCATTTTACCCAAGCCAGACCATTTGACTCTCCAGCAGAAAAAGACTGAAAATGGTCAGAGATGATTCATCCTTGAGGAGGCGCTTGGCAGAGATGGTGCACCCCCTCCTCCATCTAGCAGCCCTGGAGGTGCCCAGTTCGTAACCTTTATTTTTCAGGTGTCACTCGGACTCCATAGGCTATTCCATATCTCTATTATTTGTTTTTAATAAATGTATTTTCTGCTGAAGGTGGATTCAGGGCAGATTTTCTGCTGCTTGCAACCAAAATATACCAACTCACATGCTTGCCAAGATCATTCTTGTACCTTGGTACCAAAAACACCCAGTCTCTGATAATTTCCAAGTCCCGCAATGCTACCACCCCAACACCATGACCCTCCCTCCTCATAGCTTTTATGAGTCCTATCATGTACTCTTATTTTTTATTTACTTTTTCCAAATAAAATTTAAAAGCAAAATTTTGTAGCCCGCTGACCTGTGATTTTCCAGCATTGAATTTCCACCTAGAAGGTGATAAAGTTTTTTATCTACCATTACTAAGTACTTATTCCCACCATTCATTATGCATTTAATCCACACAAGACAGGCAGTGTTATCCCATTTAACAGATGAGTACACTAAGGCTGAGAAGAGACTACCTTGCCTAAGAACATACCTACACAGCTACGGAATGAATATACCATGATTTAAACCCACGTGTACCCTCAAAAACCTAAATTCCCAACCACTGATGATAAAATTTGATGAGGGGGAGGAGGCGATGGGTATGAAAATACTTGTATCTTGGGAATTTTAATTTTGTTAACTGGCTACAGATGACCAAACCCATATCTTCTCTTGGGTCTGGTTTAAAAACTCTGCCAATTTGAATGTCCACAAGCCCTGTCTTGAAAACTATTCAGAGTTAAATGGAACAATCCATTATTTTCGCTAAACATAAAAAAATCCTGTCCTCTAAAGAAAGATGTCTGCATCCTAAATCACATATACGATGTCCTCAGACTTTAGGGTTGGTTTATATGCTGCTCTGACAAAGCCAAAACAGGGGCACAGAGACAGAACAGCAGATACAGAAGCTGGGAAGAACCCAGCAGGGGATTAAAAATTAGCTACAAGTGGATAATTCACAAATGGATCATTAGGATTTGGGCATGGTTAAAAACAGCTCACATCTGGTTTTATTTGGGCTCCCTGTTTTGTCTAATAAACAAGTGGCAAAAAGGAAGAAATTCTGGCTTTAGGATTAAAAAAAATTAGGTAACATAAAGGTATTTTTTCAAATCATACACAAAGTAGAGTTAGTTTGGGGAATGCAGACATGCAGCTAGAAAGGCTAATTCACTGAACTAACTCACCATAAGATCCTGAACAAGTGACTTAATCTCCTAGGACCAGTTTCCTTAATAAAATTGGGAAATATGTTTCTGGTAGTTATCTCACAGGATTATTATAAGAATCAAAGGAAAGCATTTTACGTGGGAAAGATTTAACACCATGACAAGATATTAACAAATATGCCCAGAAGAGGCTATGCAGGTCCAAATGAGTTGACATTTAGACAAGTTTGTCCAGTGTATTATAAACTGCAGGATCAGATTAGTTGCGAGTCACCAAACTAGAAAGAAACCCAGGGCTTCCCTGGTGGCGCAGTGGTGGAGAGTCTGCCTGCCAGTGCAGGGGACGCGGGTTCGCGCCCTGGTCTGGGAGGATCCCACATGCCGCGAAGCAACTGGGCCCGTGAGCCACAACTACTGAGCCTGCGCGTCTGGAGCCTGTGCCCCGCAACAAGAGAGGCCGTGACAGTGAGAGGCCCGCACACCGCGATGAAGAGTGGCCCCGCTTGCCGCAACTGGAGAAAGCCCTCGCACAGAAACGAAGACCCAACACAGCCAAAAATAAATTAAAAAAAAAAAAAAAATGCTGGCTTAACTCCTAGAGAGTTTCATTATAAAAAAAAAAAAAAGAAAAAAAAAGAAACCCAGTCCCCATGTCATCAAGCAATCCACCCACCAGATATCATGAAGAATGACATAGCTTTTATTTAGCATCATCATTTTAAATACTCCCAAGCCATGAAGTTCAATTCTTCATTAATAATTATTCATATTCGACAAACTTGCATTTCACAAAATAAATCCACTGAAATGGAATCAGGATTATGCTCCTTCCTCCCCGCCCAAAAAAACACATGGCTCCATGCTTGTAGGCAACTTCTCCTAAGAGGCGATCTCAAAGCATGTTCTGTAGAAAGCTGACAGGTACATGGAGTAGTTTTAGAGGACAGGGAGGTGATGTACAGAAAGGATGGGCTCCAGAGGGGGTTCTCTGGTCAACTAAGTTTGGGAAATGCTGTGTTAGGCAAAACAAAGTATGTTCCTTGAATATGGTACTGCTCAGAGCCTCTGACACGGTATGCATTTCAAATCCCTGAGTAGGTGTTGAAATAAAAAGCATTTCCCAAACTTATTTGTACGGGGCATCCTACAGGGAATGAATTCATGGAAAACACGGGGAAGAATTTCATGAGAAACACACTGAAAATGTGGCAGAAAATAAAGATGGAAATACATGGAACAGACCATTTTTCAAAACACACAGCAATGTACATAAATAGCAGCACGGGGGAGGCACGTTCTGCCACTGGCCCACTATCCCAGGTTCCCTTCACCCTATTCGAGGAGTGCTAAGTTCCTGAACATTATTGATAATTTAGAAGACACTCATATAGGGCCAGAATGCAATTCGTCTAAAACTGGGGATTCACTTTGTTATGAAGCAGAAACTAACACACCATTGTAAAGCAATTATACTCCAGTAAAGATGTTAAAAAATAAATAAATACAACTAAAACTGGAGAGTAAATTAGGAAGGAAGGAAGGAACGCAGGAAGAAAGGGAGGGAGGAGAAAAGAAAAGAAAAAAGAACCACAGACTCTCCTTTCTCTCCTAATGCTTCTGAACAACCAACTTGCTTTCATTTTTTTCTTCAAGAGATTTAGACTTATGAAAAACTTCACCTCGGGGCATATTAGTCTAATCAATCAAACATCAGCTTTCAGAAGATGCACCATATGACTCTATCCACACAGGTCAGCAGACATAAATGAGGCGGGAAATTCTACCATCAAAGGGCCTTCTGTGAAAAATGTTAACAGTGAATTGGTAATAAAGTCTATCCATTGTCTTATAGAGAGTAATGTCAATACCAGCAATGTTTATTTCAGGGCAAAAATCGATTTGTTAATTAATCTGAACTCACAAATGAATGCATCCTAACCGGCATACTTCCTGGTTTAATGGTTTCTGCAATCACAAATTCGGATGCCATCAGGGGCCATACAGATAACCTTAATGAGTGAAGCAGGCAGGGCCTAAGGAAATAGGGAGTTATGGGGACTAAGGGGGGAACTTGGGAGCACATATAAGCCTCAAGACTTTCATGCTCAATTCAATTAAAACACAGCGCTGGCTTCCCTTCCCCCTCTCCTTCCAAAACAAAACATAACAGGTGCAGTCCACATTCGGCCCACAGGCTGCTGGCTTGAGACCTCTGGGAGACCCACTATCCTTAAGAGGATTTTAAGCTCCTCTTCTACAAATGCCTGATGAACACATTAAATTCACAGATTGCCAAGTTGAGAACAGAGTGTCAACCCAGATGTGTCAAATAAATGTGCTTATGGTGGACAAATTTTTGCAAGGTGTATATACAAATATAATAGGTTTTCAACACTGCACAACTGAGGTGAATGCCTTACAATCACCTGCTGAGTGACCTCAGGCAAGGTATGCCACCTCTCTGAGCCTCAGTCTCCCCATCTATAAAATAAAGATGATAATACCAGCCCCTCTGGGTAGTAGTGTAGGTTACACAAGAATACATTTGTAACACTCTTAGCAGACAGCAGGCATTTGTAAGAAAATTAATAAAGAGAAACAGGGTCAATGCCCTGTTGCAATAGCAGAGCCCAATGGGAGGAATACTCTTCTTTCCAGGCAGGGACTCAGCCAATGAAAAGCCATGGACTCTTTTGTTTACCTTAGCCCTCCCCCAACTTCCTTTCCCCTCTGTTAAAGTGGTCTCCTTCCCTTGCTGCAGAGGGAACTTGCAGGAGGCCTGCCAATGTTGCAGACTCCCAAACAGCAATTCTCTGCTGATCCCAAATAAACCCATCTTTGCTGGAGAAGTATCTGGCAATATATTCATTTCAGGTCAACACACTCAATTTAATGATGGTTAATAATTTTTATTACCAAGTATATTTCAGTTACTACTACAAGTGATGTTTAGAACAATTCATGGGGCGATAGAGTAAATTTCACAGGTAAACTGTTAGGTAAATGATGCTGATCAGCCCCTTGGAAGAAGCTACTAATCGTGTGACCAATCTCAGTCACTTTCCAGAAGTCATGGAAAGATGCCAGTGCCAACTCAGGGAAATGCTCAGAGCCCAGAGGAGATTAAAAACTACTAGTGCCATTAGAATTTGAACAGCTTGTACACATTTAGCGTTAATTCTGTTAAATATTTTTAAACACAAATCACAAGTGCAAATCCAAACACACACAGGATGCTAATACACAGCTCCCTGCCAAACACCTTGCAATGTGCACAGTCATTTGTCCTCCAAAATTCACGCCCATTAATGCTACTCTTCTCACCTCGTCTTCCAGCAGATGACCTGTATACTTGCCCTTTTTTAGACACTGAACACTCTCCCCTACAAAAAATTTAAATTCCAACTTGTTGGGTTTTTTCTTTTTTTAATCCCTGAAGAAACTGGACTGGGAAGAGGAAAAATGATGAAGTAATAACACCCAGGTGCTTCCTACCTCATTAAAAGAAGTTTACAGCTGCACTGGTAGTGAATCATCCTTGTGGGTTATCCACGTGTATCCTTCAAGTGGCATGTAGCTCCATCAAGAGCCATATTCCATATGCTTTCCTGAGAACTGCCTTCTCTTCGCTTTGGTAAAATGATGACTATCAGGTAAGCAATGGTATTTTCTGCTTCCTGGCTTTCCTCCCTGTGGACATCCCAGTTCATCTGTGTTTCCTTAATTCTAAAAATAATTAAGTAACCTTGAAGCAAGAGGCTCAGAGCTTAGTAAATCAAGCTTTATTTTAAATCAAAGAGTGCTGTCAGCGTAAAAAAAGCTAGATGCAAAATTAAGTATAAAGTTACCATTTATGTCAGATATATATAACTCACACACATACACATATACACACCTTGTCATTACCTCAAGGAAAGCCCACTGGCGGAGGTGAGAGGAACCCAGCTGACTGAGGGAGCAATTACTCTTCATTGTATACCCTTATCTTCTGATAAAGGTGAATATATTAATGGTCCCCCAAAATTTACCTTTGACTTTTTTTTTTATTATTATTATTATTTATTTATTTATTTATTTTTGGCTGCATTAGGTCTTCGTTGCTGCACACAGGCTTTCTTTTTAGTTGCAGCGAACGGGGGCTACTCTTCGTTGCAGTGCGCAGGCCTCTCATTGCAGTGGCTTCTCTCGTTGTGGAGCATGGGCTCTAGGCGCGCGGGCTCAGTAGTTGTGGCACACGGGCTTAGTTGCTCCTCGGCATGTGGGATCTTCTCGGACCAGGGCTTGAACCCATGTCCCCTGCATGGGCAGGCAGATTCTTAACCACTGCACCACCAGGGAAGCCCTACCTTTGACTCTTTAAAATTTTATCTGGACTGCCAGGTATTTTCTTACATCTCAAATTACTAATACTAAAAATGTTTACATTAATCTGTTTTTAATTCAAATTTATCCATGGATATTTCTCTTTTTTATATATATATAAAATATCTAGAAAGCTATACATCAGACCACTAACTCTAAGGACAAGGAGTTGCCTGGGACTAAAGATTTTGCTTTTTTCTCTATCTTTCTGCAATAGTATCACCTTTAAAATTTGAACAATTAAATTAAATTAAAAGCTACACAGAGGAAAAACAATGAGATACCACTCCACATCTATTAGACTGGCCACAATCCAGAACACTGACAATGCCCAATGCTAGCAAGGACATAGAAGAAACAGGAACTCTCATTCATTCTGGTGGGAATGAAAAACAGTACAGCCACTCTGGAAAACATTTTGGTGGTTTCTTATGAAACTAAACAGTGTTACCACACAATCTCTCTGTACCTTCTTCTCACTTTTGATGTGAACTTAAAACTGCTCTAAAAAATAAAATCTACTTAAAAAAAAAAAGCTACACAGAAAAATATCAGAATGAGACTGAATGAATTTTATGGTTACAAAGAGAATGGCTACCTACTGAGGTAGGGTCAGAATCATTACAAATAAATTTTTATCCTTAAGCATTTTTATTAAATGACCAGGACAGCTATAATTTAAACAAGGATTTACATAATTATACTGTGTTAATTTCTCCATTTTTTTTTTTTAATCTTCCAGATCCAATTTATTATACAGGAATATTTCTATTTCTTGATTACAGATTTTGTGCACTTATGAATAATTTAAAAGTACTTAAAATTAAGATGTCTATGCCCCTCAAATAGTTCATTCATTATTTGACTATTGGCACCAACTGGGTTTCCAATGTATTTTGTAATTATTCTGAGTCTAATCACAGTGTTATATTTAACACAAAATTCTTTTTTTTATGTATTTATTTATTGAATGAAAGATTCTTATAATTCTATAGTGCTTTACAATTTTCAAAAGTTTCACACACATGATTTTATATAATAACCCCCCTTTTTTCCCCTATGCACTCTTTTTTTAAAAAACTTATTGTTATTTTAATTATTTTTGGCTGTGTTGGGTCTTTGTTGCTGTGTGTGGGCTTTCTCTAGGTGTGGCAAGCGGGGGCTACTCTTCGTTGTGGTGCGTGGGCTTCTCATTGTGGTGGCTTCTCTTTGTTGCAGAGCACAGGCTCTAGGTGCGTGAGCTTCAGTAGTTGTGGTGCATGGGCTCAGTAGTTGTGGCTCGCGGGCTCTAGCGTGCAGGCTCAGTAGTTGTGGCACATGGGCTCAGTTGCTCCGCGGCATGTGGGATCTTCCCGGACCAGGGCTTGAACCCGTGTCCCCTGCATTGGCAGGCAGATTCTTAACCACTGTGCCACCAGGGAAGCCCTCCCCTATGCACTCTTTACTTTTGCTTATCTTGATTAAAAATCTGTAGTAGGAAACTTTCACCTGCACAGTGTACTCTTTTGAGAATCAGTACAAATATCTAGCTCCACAACATTCTTCAACTGATTTATTTGCAACAAATAAATTGCTTTTATCCTATTGCTTGGTGGCTAGACATGTGAACTGAAAATTAATGTGTGCTTAAAATCAGAATATTTCAAATGGTTTTCTCCTCTTCAAATTGTCCCCCCAATAAACAAATGCCACATAAGGAGAATGCTTATAAAAAGTACTAAAGAGTTAAATCATATCCCAGAGAGATCTGTTTTTCTGAAGGATAATAATCCTCATTTTCCAAAAAATAAAAATAAATAAATAAACCAACACAAGATGAACACTAGCTGAAGGGGCATAAAATTTGAGTCCCATATTATTCTGGCAGACAGCAATAGCAGGTCTACTGGGGATTCAGTGAACATGGAATCAGGTAATACGGTAAACATTGATTTGAGAAGACAATCAGTTTTCATGACCCTTGCTCAACAGAATTTCATCAGCGTCTCTTCTGGAGAAGAATAAATTAATATCATTGATTTTAGAGATTTTCTTTCCCACCCAGGAGATAAAATGTTGACTTCTCATTCTGAAACTATATATGTAATAACAACATAACTTTCCAGTTCTTTTTTTTTTTTAATTGAGGTAAAACTGATATATAATATTATATTAGCTTCAGGTGTGCAACATAAGAACTCAATATTTTTATACAAATTTTCCATTTTTTAACCCCCAAAACACTTTTACAAACAAGAGAAGGAATACAGCCGGGAACTTGGATAGATTCTCATTCATATTCATATTCTCTCTCTCTCTCTCTCTCCAGCCTCCACACCTCTCTCATATTGCCAAGTTAAAAAAAAACACAGTTTCCCCCATGTGAGGCTTTCCTGACAATGACCACTAAATACTACTGCAATAATTTTCCTCATACATACTCTTAGCCTCCTCCCTAGTATCCAGCTACTCGTTTGTATATCAAAACTCTACTTTTTAGCAAAATATTCTAGATCTTCAATCATATTGCCCCTTTTAAATTTTTCAGTTGTATCCAATGGCCATTTGCTTAAAATTCCTGGAAACTCAGGAATGACAGAGATCTTAGTGGTCACCTGGTCCAATTTCTCATCTAATATTTGGGTCCATTCACAACTTGTGCTTGGAATGACCCAGGCTGGGCTTGGAGAGCTCAGATGCCAATGAACGACCCATTTTTCTAGGTAGCTAAATCTCATTTCAGGAAACTTCACAAGTCACCAATTACTGCCATAGTCCTGTTCACATCTCTTAGGTCCACAGAAAACAAACTGAAGTTCATTTACAAATATTAGCCGTCCACCCATTCAAAGTGTTGGTCTCCACCTCCTTTCTGCTATATTATTTTCTTCCAACTAAATACCTCAGGCTCTGCCCTCATTTTCTGTAATACCTCTGTGATAGTCATTAAAGACACAGTGATATTCAAGAACAAGTGGTTCTAAAATTACCTTCCTTTTAGTTTTAAGCCGTGTGGAACAAAACATATTGGATCTTCCATCAAATTCTGACAGTCACATACAAACACCACATAAATTTCTAATCCTGAACTATCTCTTTTTAAGCTATAATACATGCGTCAGGTGAAAACCTAATCTCTCTTCTCTTAGATTCAATCACCTCAAGGCACTCCATATTTATAAACTTCATTCTCTCCTGGGACTTACATATTTTTTAAACAATACAGTATAATTAAATTTAGTCCATTTTGCCCGTTCTCAAAAAGATACTTAACAACAGTTACTCAATTCAACATTTCAGAAGAAAATGAAAATTAATGTTAAATTGAATTATCCCTTGTGATTATTTATACATGGGTTTTAATTTATATTACAACATTTACATTCGCTAAGTACAAAATGGAATTGGGCTGCAATTTTATACTTATAATCTACTCCACTGCCAAAATAAGTTCAGTTCAAATTATAATTACACTAAAAATGCAAATATATGATTTTGACTTTTATTACCATTTCAACCCGCTACAGAAATTATTTAATGTGGTTTTGCCAAGTTGGAAGAACCCTACCACATGATATTTGCTCAAGCCAATATGCAATCAGAAAAATTTGACTTGAAAAGACAATTTTTTAAAGTCTGTGTTTGAGCCTTGACTTACAACTTTCTTAAAACCTTTACCATCAGATTGGAATAATCTCCAGTCAATGCAGATACCATTACCTCTCTTGCAACACATCCCCGGCCCCCCCCCCAGGAGTAATCATTCTGCCCTATCAGTCCTAGAAGAATCAATTAAAAAGACTAATAAGTGAATGCAACCTACTAATAAAAATTAGAGAAACAGAAGAAAATCAGAATTGATTTCGAAAAACAGTAAAAAAAATTTTTTTTTTAGAAAATACCTTTAGGCTCAGGTTAGATATGAAAGAAGAGAATAACAATAAGAGTGTAGTAAATGCTTTACCCTGTGCTGGCTATGTATTACACTGTTTCTCTGCATCATCTCATTTAATGCTGAAAACTTCGTAAGATACAAGTACTATTACTAGTGCCCTTCTACAGAAACTGAGCTTCTAAAATATGACACGACACGCAGCAGGTCACACAAAGAACAGCAGAGCGTAGACTTAAACTCACAGACTAGCAGCCAAGGAAAGAGTTGAATAGTGGGTTGACTAGTGTCTGCAAGCCCCCCAAATTCATGTCCACCTAGGACCTCAGGTGACCTTATTTAGAAGTAGAATCTGTGCAGGTATTATTATTTAAGATGAGGTCAGATTGGATTAGGGTAGGCCCCAAATCCAACATGACTGGCGTCTTTGTAAGAAAAGAGGGGACACTCAGATACACAGAGGGAAGACAGCCATGGGAAGAGGGAGGCAGAAACCAGAATGATACACCCACAAACCAAGGAATGCCAAGGACTGCCAGCAACCAACAGAGGCTAGGAAGAGACAAGAAACGATTCTTCCCCAGAGCCTTCAGAGGAAGCAAAGCCCTGCAGTCACCTTGATCCCAGACTTCTAGCTTCCAGAACTGTGAGAGAATAGTTTCTGTTGTTTTAAGCCACCCAGTTTGTGATACTTTGTTATGGTAGCCCTAGGAAACCAATACATCTGGGAAGAGGATGTAATGATTCAAAATAGCATTGCATCCCAAAGAAAATCTGGGAAAGGGAGAGACAGCAATATGAAAGTCAGAAGACCACCAGGTCAGCGTCAAATATCAACCACTGGTGTATTAACAGTCCCTTCCAACTGTCATTGGAAACCCCAGCTTGCAACTATGTACGTCTACGATGAGCTCTGGCAGCACAGCACATAATGAGAAAGCATAACACTTTTTCTTGATAGCAAGAACATCTGGTTATGTCAAATGTAAGAGATTCACAACGGAAGAAATGTGCAAAATACAGCCTCCCTAAGGGTTGAGAAGCACCTGGATAAAACTTGATTATTCTATACCAGCCTGCAAGTTTGATTCTAAGATCCCAGGTTCGAATAACCCAGGCAAAAGATTTCTAATCCTTCCATGTAAGACCTATGCTTGTTCTATCCATTCCATATGTATCCATGAGCCCACCCATGAATGCAACTGTCAAGCCTGCTTTCAATAAACATCATAAACAATAAACATCATAAAGAGCCTACTGGGTACTTGGCATTTTACTTGTTCGTAGTTTAAGTGAGATGACAATTGCCAAGTAAACATAAAAGGTACTATGGGGGATATGAGATGAGGTGGCCAGTCATGTGCAGCTGTGCAGGCTGTGTACTGCCCAAGGGCACCTGGCCGAGGAACATGTGGGAGCTAAATTGCAACCCTGTCCATATGTACAGCCTGACCAGAAGAGCATTATTTTCTCATTACCACAAAGAAGCAATTAAAACTGGCATCAGCCCTGAAGCTGTAGAGGACAGGGGCAAGATCTTGCAGGCAGCCTTAATAAATTTGGATTTTACATTAAGCGTAATGGGAAATATTGGAAGAGTTTTTTACATACTACACTCAACTGTCTAGGGGAGCAGAGGCAGAAATTTAGCCAACATGATTTCGTCACTTGTGTAATACTGAAATAATTCAAGGAAAGGTATAAATAGTTGAAATGAAGACCATCTGTCAAAATGCCATTTTGGCTCTTCACCAACTGATGTGCATTTAAAACCATGATGAAAAATATAGCTTTTTTCATTCTCTTAACTTCAAGAGAATTTAAACGCTTTATTAATCAGATGCCCTTTCATTTGACTCAGGTAGGATCACAGGCCCTATTCAAAGCTGTCTTCCATTTCCCCATAGCAAGTTGTCACCTTCAAGAGAAGCTATTAAAATGCTGAAATGAAGAAAGTTTGGTCTGCAGAAATGGGATCTGTTCTCCCCAACCAGGAGATCGTAAAGTTGGGAAATTAAACCTGTCACTTTAAGATTTTTGAGTCCCACACTTTCAGAATTTCTAGCCTCAAATCAAGCAAGAATATCATTGGGAAACAAATCTATATAACGTGGCTATTCTAAGAGAAGCCATCACTTACTTCCTGGGCAGAAACCAGGAGGCCTAGTAACATGCAGTCAGAGAGAGGCCATCCTACTTCCAAAATCATCTAAATGTGAGTCAGTGTGCTTAGAGCATGAGACCAGGCTTCCCACGGCTCTCATCACATGAGGTGCATCACAAAACCTGTCTCTGGTCAGATAATGTTTAAGAAATCCCACATCCTACACTCCAGGCTTCAGTTTCCTCATATATTAAATGAAAATAAATAGACATGCTTATTACCTCCTAGAGCTATTCTGAGGATTTACAAGCTAATACATGTAACGTGCTCAGAACCATGTCTAGCACATAGTAAGTGCTAAATAAAAGTTAACTCTTACTGTTATTTTCATTTTTAAAGCATCATGATGGATTTCCATACACAAAGCCCTCTGAATGGAAGTGCAAAGAGATAAATCCGTTGAGCTTTATGTGTTCCAGTTTTTCCCGAACTCGTCTGGCCACCAGATCCTTTTCTCTCCCCTCTTTCTATCACTAGGGGAGCTCAAGTCCTACAGAGCTCACCGTGGGACACGCAGCTTCCAGCTTTGTGTCTCTGCCGTGTTTACTTCCCACTGCTCATTCAGGAATCCAGAAGGAGATTTTACTTATAAGTCACGAGAGGGCATAAGAAGAAAAAGCAGACCCATATTTAGGCCACCTTTAAATTTCCAGTTCCTCATCTATTGAATCGTCCTTGATATTTCCTTTGGAATTTAATTCCAAAGTAATAAAAGGCCTTAATCCAGGTGGTGTTTTTAATGTGTTATTTATACATAAGAAATCGGCTGAAAGGTCACATGAAATGACAATAAAGGGCACCTTGCCCAGACTTAGTGTAAAAAAGCCCACCTTGACTCACTGAGGACAATTATAAACAACCCAGGGCCAGTGAAAACGTAATGTGGAGCTGGGAGGAAAACAATAGGAACTTTTGTTCATAATATTAACACAATATGGCTTATTCTTTTTTCTATTTACCTAGAACACTAAGTAACGCTCTTTTAAGAACTAGAACATGTTGGTTAGACTGATAAAAATGAAGAACCTCCCCGCCACCAAAAAATGAAGAACCTCACCCTCTTAAAAAAAATAAGTAAAAAATAATAATAATAGCTCACACTTATATAGCCATAACTATCCTTAATGTGTAACTCATTTAATCCTCACAACTGCCCTTTGATGTGAAGACTTTTAACCCCATCGTTCAGGTGAGCAAACTGAGGAGGCACCAAGCATTAAGAACCTTACCCAAGACCACATGACTAGTAAAAAGAGGGATTCAAATCAGGAGACTTTCGGTTCACACTCTTAATGGCTATTCACATCCACCATTATGATGAGATATTTTTAAGTTCTAAAATGTTGTTACTTATCTTACAACCTGGGCTCTTAAAAGGATTTGTATCCACTTCTGATCCTGCAGCATTATTTACACAAATATTAACAAAACTTCAGACCTTGAAGACTTACCTTCATAATGTGTCATGCTTGAAAACCGCCTGTTATTTCATATTTCTTTAAATAAACACATTTTTAACATGAATAGTTTCAATTTGAAAGGATATTTTATTTCATTATTGTGAGAGGAAAATCAGTATCATCTACTCTAAGTAAAAAACAGCCCTAAAGATAAATAAATACAATATAACTAAAGGAATGTTAATTTCTAGCTAAAAACTGTCATCTGCTGAAACTCCAAGACTGAAGTTCATCTCTCTCTCTCTCCCCCTACCCCTTTTTCTTTTGTCAAAAGGTACATCAGCAACTGCTACAAGACATTAAAGACTCATTGGCACCAAAATGACACTGTCTCCTCAACTGAATCACACCCAATGACAGTGAACTTCAAGGGGGAGCGACCCTCTCACTTGAAGATTTGGTGTCATTCAATGCCAACCCCTTCACGTTTCATGGGTGATTCCACACTTTGGAAAACACTGCTTCAAGGAGCATTAAGACCTAGAGATGTCACAAATAAAGATTTTTTTCTGCCAATAAATCAAGTTACCCCTGTAGGTATTTTACATAATGAGAAACCACAGAGATAAATGTAAAGTTTTGCCTCTAGGTTCAATCACTCAGTGGTAAAATGATCTGATGAGGGAAACCTGGCTTGGCTGGAGGGCGTTCCCAAGGCAAAGGACCTGTGGTTTGCACTGACCACAGGATCAACAGCAGCCAAGAATGGGACGTGGGTCCATGGAGAGAGAAGGGCCTCTTAGGCTACATTCCTAACCTGTCAGGGACCAAAACAAGGGAAGGAGGGGAGGGGAGCCCAGACTGCACCAAGAACCTGGCGGACCACACCTGGTACTCAGGGCACACAACTACTTAACACAGCATGTCCTTTTCAGAAAAGGCAATCAGAGATGATGAAAGAAAGGTCTGAAAATTAAGCCACATGAGGAATATTATCGCCCTATTTAAAATAGCAACCCAAGTCCCTCCAGTATACATAATCCCCCTTACTCTGTTCTATTTTGTTTCACAGCATTTTCACCTCCTAACGTGCAACATTCCTTGCTTTTACATGAGTCTGTTGTCTGTCTCCCTCCCTGAGGACGAGGATACTTACTGTTTTGTTCACGGAGGCACGAGGAGTGCATAAAACAATGCCTGACGCATACAGATGCTCAGTAAACTAAACTAATGAATGAACTATTTGATTAGAATTGTGGATGCTTCCGCCAGAAAGGCGAAAGCTTAGATAAAATGCAATCAGCTTTTAATTTTAAATATTTTTTAATTTTATATTTTATAGTGATTTTAAGCGCAGATTCTGGAATCTGAAAGACACAGGTTTGAATCTGACATCTGCCACTTACAAGCAACTACACTCTAAATATTTGGATAACCTCAAGTTTCACAGAGATAACTATAAAGAGACTGAGAATCCAAGTATTTGGGAATAGAGACTGTATAAAATGGGGAGACTAATAGCAGTTATTTCCCAGTTATCATGGTGCTCAAATAAGATAATGTGTATAAAGGAGCTTTTAAAACTCTCGCTCCCAATGAACCATTTTCCATCCTCATTTATGGTTATTACATTATCAGTCATGATAATTTACTGTGTGTGGAGTTCAGTGGTGGCAGGGGCCACCTGTATTAACACCAAAGAGCCAACTGCATGCAACTCTTCCCAACCCTGTGTTCAGTGTCTTTACATTAGTCACTTAACATTGGCCAAGGTGGGAATATTTACATAATGGAAACTGGCAAACACTACAAATCAGTGCTCGCTGCCCAGAGCAGGTTGATAACCATTAACCAGCACAACACTGATTACACTTGAGAACAGAATTCGGGGCAAGAGTAACATAAGGACAAACTTACAAATGAGAGAGTTCTCCAGACTGGCCCCAGGAGCATGTTTAAACAGACACTGGACATCATTTGTCAGGACTACACGAGATGCAGTCAATGCATTGTTTTCACACCGACTCAGTGAGCCCAGGAATCTCCACTGTCCACATGTCTGCATCTCCCGACACTGCCACAGGGGCAAGTGCGCAGCGTATTGTAGCAGTATTCAATTGTTTCCTTCTCCCTCAAGATTCTAAAATTCTGTAATACCTGTCAAATTACATTAGGTCTAACTTCCTTGGTTCTGATCTCTAGGGAACCAGTGCCTTCTTTTAAATATAAAAGGTGCAGTTTCACCTTTTAAAACCTACCTTTCAAATAAGAAAATAACAATGGGAGCTGTTACATAAGGAAAACTACACCTTGCAGTGTTCTCATTCCAGCCTCCTGGCAAAACAATGAAATCACTTCTGTTCTTCAAAAGGACCTTGACAATGATGCAATTAGCAGGAGTTTTCAGAGATGCAATGATAACGAGTGGGCGGGGCATTCAATGAAAAAAGCCTGTGACAATGAACATGTTTGCAGAGCATCTGTCCTGAAAACCTACCTATACTGTACTTCTTTCATCCTTTCTCCTCATCCTGACTCAAAATTCATTTCACACAGTATCCTCTCCCAAATTGACAAAAACCCCACCATCACACAAGAATGGAATCAAAAGATTTATAGCCAGAATTCAATGCAATCCGCGTAAGATACTGGACAATTTTACCTCTTTACCTGAGACCCTTTCATGCTGCAAAAGCTATAAAAGTGAGAAATGAAAACAAATCCTCACAAACAAGGTACCGTAAACCACAAACCACAAACCACAAACCAGGGGGCCTCAGAGCAAACCAACACAGGGGAATAATTCAGGATGAGAAGCTGAGGGGCACCAAAGGGCTGTAACATGGAACGTGTGGTCAGTCAGAAATCCGGGGTTCTAGTTCATTCTTTGACATACTAATAGTTACGTGGCCTTGGGCAAGCAATTAAATGAAGTTATAGTTTTCTTCATCAGCAAAAAGAAAAATACTCCCCTGTGGACGTCACACCTTTCCTAGAGTGTAAATCACTTAAAAGTATGCCAATGTAAGTTCTTTAAAAGCAAACGCTGAATAACAAAAATGTATACTGTATCTAAAGTAAGCATCAGGTTCTTCCAATTATGTTCTGGCCTTTAACTAGCTTCTCCAAGTATTTATCGAAAAGACCACTTGCATTCTTATATTTGCTCAACTTCTTTTCAACTTATATTACAGGGTAAAAAAAACAGGTTATGCATTATTCCCCAGGGCACAAAAAACACTATCATGAAGAGTGGATTTGAGGGACTTCCCTGGTGGCACAGTGGTTAAGAACCTGCCTGCCAATGCAGGGGAGACGGGTTCAAGCCCTGGTCCGGGAAGATCCCACAAGCCGCGAAGCAACTAAGCCCGTGTGCCACAGCTACTGAGCCTGCGCTCTAGAGCCCGCGAGCCACGACTACTGAAGCCCGCGCGCCTAGAGCCCGTGCTCCTCAACAAGAGAAGCCACTGCAATGAGAAGCCCACACACTGCAACAAAGAGTAGCCCCCGCTCACCGCAACTAGAGGAAGCCCGCGTGCAGCAACGAAGACCCAACGCAGCCAAAAATAAAAATTAATTAATTTTTTTAAAAAGTGGATTTGAACCCCAATTTTGTGTATGCCGCAGCGAAAATCCCCACCTATGTCTAACAGTTGACTTTTCATGGCCAGGAGCCACGATAACCACTTGCCTGAGTGTCTCACAACAGAAGGTCCCGATAAGGAACACGGACGGTGCTGCCGAAAACTAACCGGGAGAATTTGGAGACGGTAATCTCCCAGAGTCCTTCTTGCTGGACTCCATCTTGGCTGAGAGATGCGCGCGCCACCCGGAAGGACCCTGAGACAGACTATGGGCCGAGCAAGATGATTGGCCAGAGAAAACCCGGAAACCAACCCCATTACCATAAAACCTGAGACTGTGAGCCAGATGGCAGAGCAGTTCTCCTGGGTTCCCTTACGCTACTGCTCTCCGCCCAGGTGCCCCTTGCCAATAAAGTCTTTCGCTTTAACAGTATGTGTGTCTCCTTGGACAATTCATTTCTGAGCGTTAGACAAGAGCCCACTCTCGGGCCCTGGAAGGGGTCCCCCTTCCTGCAACAGTACTATAACTAGAGTACGTGCATATGTACACTCACAGAAAAGCCTTATGACACTAATTAAACTATGTGTTTAAAAATACCCCCTCCCCATTGGAATACCATCACATATAAAAGTACTTCATTGAAACTGGGAGATGCCAAATATTCCAGAAAATAAACCAGAGATAAATGAAGAGATTGAGAATACAAGCATTTTGGAATAGAAAGAAACCTCATTAAATTATCTACACTTGTGTGGACACAAATGCTTAGAAACAGTTCAAAAGATCTCAGTGAACTATTTTTTTCAGCGAGGAATGCCTCAAACTTGCACTTTTTAATCTGACTAGTACGTCATTTTCTTGTTCATTTTCTCTTCCGATCTGTTTAAAACAATGCAAAGAAAGCTTTGTTGGAGACCAGTGCTCTCTTCAAATTACTTCATTATATTGTTCAAGGAGGAAATATTTCAGACATCCTGACTCGAAGTTGTATGTGGCAAATAAGAACATCAGAACTGCCACGTGTATTATGCCCAAATTCCCAGACAATGTTTGAGTTTACACTGACCAGAGAAGGATATTTGTTCTCACTCCCTTCACTCTTTCCAAGTGATGAGTTGGAAAAGCCAAGAACGCTGACTCTCCACATAGGTGTCATAAAACTACATTATCGATATAGTCTTTGATTTTGACTTTTAGCATGGGTGATTAGCTATTATTTTACTAAAGCTCTTGGTAGTAACATTTATAACCCAGGATCTAAGGGGGAATAAGGGAGAGAAGGGAAATTACATTTAGGGTTTTATCATCGATTGCCGTTTTGTAGAACAACAGGCTGAGAATTCGCTGCTTCATAAAGCTGAGATAATACATCATGTTTTCTAAAACTGGTTCTCCCCTACATGAGCAAATACCTTTGAGGTATCTGTCTGTCCCACAGGCTCCTTTAGAACTTAATCCCCCCACTACAGCAACCCGACCCCCTCATGCCCAGCCCAGCCCCACATACCTATACATACCTATGCAATCAACAGGAAAATGCTCCAGCCAGCCCCATAGTCCCACCTCCCACCTCCAGCTCCTCCCCAGGGCAATGGCTCATTGGCTGAGGAATGGACAACTGACAGAGACTCTACCAATCAAATTCTCTCTTGGGGGGAAATGAGAACAGAGTCTCTGTGTGACTAAAACTGTCACATTATAAATTAGGGAGCTTTAGGACTTTCAAATTCCGCCTTGTAAATGGGAAATCAGAGAAAGACCATCTAGAGAAAAAGATATTCAGAGCAAAGAAGAGATGAAATAAGAGTCCTTATAATTTTCTACTCCAGTTCCAGACCCTTTATGAGACCCTCCTCCATCCTTAAGCTGGGGTTCCATGAGACATTCCTCTTTCTATATAATAAATTTCCTTCCTGCTTATGCTGTTACTTGAAACCAAAGCTGATTCATAAGTTTAAATAAAGCACTATGCTATGCTACCCTATACCAGACTTCATTTACTTAACATTTCTATCTTTTCAAAGTTTTAATCTTATGAGGTATGAATGATATGAAACATGACACGATCCCACCTCTGCTTCTAAGTAGCATCTAACCCAACGTTCCACTGAAAATTGGGCATCCAGAAAAGGTTATAGTTATGCTTCTCCCAATAACTAGATATATTGTGTAAATATGTATGGCTGGGAGGATCTTTTCCAGGGCTAAACTCAGTCAATCCTGTTGCAGACAAAGGCCATGCTCATTTCTTGGAGTCCAGAGAGAATGCAACATGGCCAATATATTAGTTCTCTATTTCTGTGTGACACATTACTCCAAAGTGTAACAGCCTAAAACAATAATAAACATTTATTATCTCAATATTTACTATTTCTGAAGGTCAGGATTTGGAAGCACTTTAGCTAGGTGGTTCTAACTCAGTCTGTTACGTGGTTGCAGTCAAGATGCTGGCCAAGGCTAGAGTCATCTGAAGGCTTGATGAAAGCTGGAGGATCTGCTTCTAAGATGTTTACTCATATGGCAGTTGGCAAGAGACCTGGGTTCCTCACCATGTGGACAATTCCTGAAGGCTGCTTGCATATCCTAATGTGGCAGCTGCCTTACCTCAGAGCAAGTGATCAAAAAAAGCATAGCAGAAGCCACAAGGTCTTTTATGACCTAGCCTTGGGGGTGACACACTGCCATTCCACCATACTGTATTGGTTCAAATGTCAGTCCTATCTGTTGTGGGAAGAGACTATACATGGGCATGGTTACAAGGGCATGAATACAAGGAGGTGAGAATTGCTAAGGTGGGGGGAGGATGTCTTGGAGGCTGTCTACCACAACTGGCTAGATTAGAATATATATTCATTGAAACATTCATTGAAACTCTTAAGTTAACACTAAATCTAATGCTTGGAGTAAAAGAAAAAAGAAGGAAGATGTCTTGGCTAAGCCAGGGTTTATTAATTATTTATGATAGTATGCACTGTGAAGAAAATAAATGGGGTATGAAACACAGTCCTGTTCCTTCAAAGAGCTGACTCCAGGTGAGAAGCTGAGACTTGCACACGGCATAATTAGAGAGCAATTAGAGTGACAAACTGATTCTAAGTGCAATACAGGTTCAGAAAAGGAAGAACTAATAGGGTGGCTGAGCTAGGGGAAAGCCTTTCTCCACTCTTTACAAACAAAAGCTTAGCTTAAGTCCACATTTTTAACCACCTATTTCATGCACTACAGGTAGGACTTCTTCCAAACATTCATTCATTTGAGGTTAGCAAGTGATTTAACAGCTCTAATGACTCAGTAAGTCTAAGAAAAAGGCTTCCACCCTAATTATATAACTAAGTCCCTCTTCTGTTGGGCTATTTCCTTGATGCTAGATTGGTGGGCTGAGCAGAAAAAAAAAAAAAAATTAACGGGGGGAAGGGCAGTATTCCAAGGGGAACCTCAAAATCATCTTGTGAGCAAACACCAATATGGAATCTGCACCAACTTGATTGTGTGATTCCACAAACATTTATTTAACAGCAGCTATTGGAAGCCAGTCACTGTGCTGGGTACTAGACACCCAGTAAGAACAAGACAGACACCAGTCCTGCCCTCTGACAGATTACAGTCTATCAGGAAAGGCCAAACAAAGAAAAAAATTAATTCTGATAAGGGAATGATGAGTGTTAACATGATAAGAAAAATCCAAAGGAACTATTAGATCATAGAAGAGGGATTATATTTTCCGAAATCTAAGACACTGTCAAGGAAGGGCACTCTGATTAAATGATAATGAAGTTAAAGTATGTGTTTGAGTTAACTGGAAAAAAAAAAAAGGCAAGAAAGGAATACATGTTTTCAGGCCAAAATCTGGAAAACAAGGTGAGTTTGAGCAACTGAAAGAAGTGAGAGACTAGGATGTACAGTAAAAGGGGGCAAGTGGAAAAGGAGAGAAGAGGGCTTCCCTGGTGGCGCAGTGGTTAAGAATCCGCCTGCCAATGCAGGGGACACCGGTTCAATCCCTGGTCTAGGAAGATCCTACGTGCCACGGAGCAACTAAGCCCGTGTGCCACAAGTACTGAGCCTGCACTCTAGAGCCCGTGAGCCACAACTACTGAGCCCGTGTGCCACAACTACTGACGCCCACGCGCCTAGAGCCCATGCTCTGCAACGAGAAGCCACCGCAGTGAGAAGCCCGCACACTGCAACAAAGAGTAGCCCTTGCTCGACACAACTAGAGAAAGCCCACACGCAGCAATGAAGACCTAATGCAGCCAAAAATAAATAAATAAATAAATTTATTTTTAAAAAAAAGGGTGGGGGGGAGAGGAATGGTTTGGCAGGGTAAATTCTCTGCAGCAAATCCCAGCAACAGATGGAGTTTCTTTCCTCACCCTTTAAATTCTGGCCAGCCTGGGACGTGCTTTGACCAATAAATGCGGTAAAAGTGACACTGTGTAATCTCTATAGCTTGGGCCTCAAGGGACCTTGCCACATCTACCTTCACTCTTTTGGAATGCTGCTCCGAAACCACCAGGGAAGGAAGCCAGTCAGGCCTAATGGAGGCAAAGGGACCACGTGGAAGAGAACCAAGGTGCCCCAGTGGACCACTAGAACCAAAGACCAAACACATGATGGAGACCACCTTGGACCTTCTAGAGCTCAGTCACCCTTCCAGTTGAGCACATCAGATGAGGGAACCCAGGTGAAACTAGCCCAAGTACTACCTGGCCAACTCAAAATATCACGAGAAATAACAAATTATTGTTTTGGTTTGTTGTGTTTTTAAGCCACTAAGCTTTGGGGATTTTGTTAGCAAACAGAAAGAAGCCAGATAGCACAGGACCAGGTAAAAGACTTTGACCATCATCCTGAAATCAATGGCAAGCCACGGAAGGGTTTTAAGAGTAGAGCAACGTAATCCATCAGTACCACAGACACAATGCCTAGGCCAACAAGATTTCCAAGGGCCTAAAAATGTTGTAAAGGTGGTAGGAGAAAGGGGATGGATTATGAAATACAAAAAAAAAAAGGTAGGATCAGAACTCATCCGTCTTTCATTAGATGTCTGCAATCCATAGCAGGTTGACTGTGAATCAATTCTTATGTAGTTACACATATTATTTTTCATCTGGGAGGTGGGGTACATTTTAACTTGTTGGATTAGCCACAGAAGGGAGGCTCTCCAAAATGTCCCATTCCTTGACTATCTTCAAATGGCAAATATGGGAAGAGAGAGAAGGTTTCAGAAGTGAGAGTAGCAAGCAAAGAGACAAAAAGGCTTACCACACCAAAGTGCCAACCCATCAATACAGCGAAGAAGAAATTATATTTACCTTGCAAGCCAAAAATAAAATAAAGAAAATTCAGAGAAATTTGAGTCCAACTGCTAAAATTAAAAAAAAAAATTCTCCACCTATTTTTCTCTAGAGACGGTGGTATCTTTCATCCCAATCAGGAGCCAGTTTGTACAGATAACAAAAAGCAAACCAACACCCGTGTGCTTATACCAGAGAGAGAATCTCATCAGGAAAGTAAACTAGCAAAAGAGAGGAAGGCCTATTTTCTGGAATCTAAATTCCAATAGCAAGTTACGACTGTTGGAGATTACAAAGAGCTGTCAAAAGAATGGCAGCCAATTACCTTGAAAATGCTTTCAACCAGTTTGCAGACCTCGGCCTGCCCCTCCCTGTCGCATCTCCCTTGCCCTTTCCCTCATATTTCCCAGGCTCACCAGCTTTGTCTGTTTTGAATGGCAGTGCATAGTGTTCAGCTAAGGAAATCCCCTCCTTCCCCAGCTGGCTCACCAGGAAATTGTTTGGAAGTCAGCTTTTTCCTGGAGGTGGCCTGACTGCCCACAGGGAGACAGGGAGGTTGTCTCTGAAGCTGAGAGCGCTCCCCTGGCCGGCCAATTTGTGGATGATGGACTGACCGCCTGGCCTCGGGCAGCCTCTGCAATGTGAGCTACCTGTCTAGATGTGTGTTTGATGTATGGACTGCTTCAGATAAGCACCACCCAGGACTCACTATCCCTCACCTGCTAAATAGAAAATTTAAGTCATACTTTCTATTTTATTATTATTATTTTTTTTACTTCCAACTTAACTTCTGACAAATAGGAGAGCTATTGCAAAGGGTGATGTTTCATTCAAAGAAGGGCAAAGAGAGAGAGAATGAAATTACATCGAAATTAAATAAGAACTTTCCCTAGAGGACATTCTTCTATTTGATGATTACTTTAGTCCAAAAGAGTTAGAAATAGGTGAAGTCAGGATCTCAGTCAATTTAATGAAAAACAAAATATGACAATTCTTTTACTCTTTATTTAAATTTATTTATGTATTTAGGGTTTTTTTTTTTAAGAGCAGTTGCCAGAATCAAAAGAATATGAACAAAATAATAATCTTCTAAGGATGAACTATTTAACCACACACCTTGACCTTAAGTGGTATATTCCATATTAAATGTCAATATGATCTTCCTTGCTCTCAAGTTCAAATACATACAAGGAAGACAATCTTCAAGCTACTGACAATTTTTTTCAATTATCCACGTTACAAATAAAAATAGAGTTGCCATGAGAAATACAGAACTTGATCCATGGAAAGGAACAATTCCTTTCAATTCAGCTTAATTAACTAGTGTTACTCGGGGGAAATTCTGCAACATACTTCTTTAATGACCTTTAACAAGGACTCTGCTCTCACTTACCAGCTCAAGGTGATTCAAGTACTACATAGACGCTGGGATAGGATGGCCAACCTCTGAATGTCTCCTTCAGTCTTAAGATGACATTGTTCAAAATGAAAAACCTCCCCATTAGCCACATTCACTGAGACTTGATACTCTTCCCCTTTCAGCATTTAGACAAAACAATTTAAAGCCCTGAATGGAATAAATTAAAACAAAGTGTCAAACATGCACACCTTGGAATGCAGACTGCTTGTAATGAAGGGCAGTGGGACATCCTAATTATCCAAGGCCTTGAGATGTCCTTGTTCTTTGGTGTAACAGTGACATAAGATATATTTATAGTTTTCCTGAGACTCATTAAACATTTCCTGAAATGAGACCACTTCACTGAAATCATTTTCTTGTGGTAGGCTGGCAGAGCACAGCCTTTGTAGCAGAGGGCAGGGCATATTTTTTCTTTTACAGAGGATGCATCCATTAGAGGTAAACAGCAAAGGCTGTTACATCCTGTCCTGTTTAACTCATTAATTTCAGAGAACCTAAGCTGATAGAGTGATAACTAGCATTAGTAATTCCTTTGTGACCGACTTTGCAGCTAAAGAGAAAAACATAAACCAGTCTATTTATATTTTAAATTAACCTAGATCAGGCAGAGAATGGGACACTCAGATCATCAATGATATACACTCTTTTGAACTTATTGTGGCTCCACAATAAGTTGAACATGAAGTCTTTCTGTTTATTTCCTCCCTTTTTTTAAGTTGTCTTTTTCAAGTCCTGCAGGTTTCCACATTTCCACTACTATAGGCAGGAAGACCAGTATAATAGCAAAATGTGTAATCTTTATTATTAAAAAATATACAAACTACATTTTACCACCAAGATCACTATTTCACAGTTTTTCATGTTTACACACTGTGTGGGGGAAAAAAATTAATAACCACACAGATCACCAATGCTAATTCTAAACAAAAAACAGCTAAATGTAGATAATTAGTTGATCTTGAATTACTCATAGACAGACCTGAATAATTTAAGAGTATTCCAAAGAAACATTGTCAAGCGGTCTTAAAAATGGCTCATTTTCTAACTTCAGAGAAAACATTTCAATGGTGGATAGGAAATGATGAGCCTATCTAAATTATTTAGTAGGAGTGACCAGGGCCATATAAAATACCAACTCCTACTTCTCCATCGCTCACACCAGCCCCTCTGATCTTCCCTGGAATGTATCATCTGCATCTAAGACCCTACAAGAAAGGAAAGGGTGATTGATTTGGGGAGTAAAAAGACTTAAGCAGTCACAGAATCAAGTAGTTTGGGGCTAACGAGGATTTGGAAGCAAAGCTGACATTCCTCATATTCTTTAAACATTAGTAAGCACACTGTGGCCACTTGATAAATGGCCGTTCAAAATATTACTAAGTTTCTGGATCATTTCATAGTCTCTCGAGGTAAAGGAAGAATAAAATGAGAAAGAAGAATATTAAGTGGAAAAAAAAAAAGAGGAATCTTGAAATATCAGTGTAGTACAAGCTGTAATTTGCCTGTTGACAATCCTACCCCTTTGTCCCTTAGTAACAGAACCTCCACATGAATGGTAGTCAAGTACCAGGAGCTGGGCTAGAAGACCATCACGAAGGGAAGGTTTCAAAGCACCAGAGTCACACTTAGGAAGGAGTTATCCACACCTCACTTCTCTTTATCCCAAGCAAAGCAGAGCTCACAAGAAAAGCAACACTTACGAATGTCCACTCAAAGACTTTACTATTTGCTCCGTGCTTCAACAAAGAATTAGGGAGTCCAGTTATTTTACTACTGAGATTCTTTTTCATCTTTAAAATGGGTACATTTTGAATTTTATTGGATATTAAGAGTAAGCAAAATAATATATGCAAAGCACTTATCACACTGCCCAACACAGAGACAACCTGAAATTTTTAACCATGATTTAGTTTGTTTGTAGCATGTGTTTCAGAGGAAGAGCTCCACCACCTCACAATTCCAAACCCCTAACAACCCCCTCTTATTCCAAAGTTCAACAATTAGAGAAATTCCAAGTACCACAATTTTCCTGGCAACTGACACCATTTCTCACCTCTTCTCGCCACTGCAGTATTTCGCCCCGCCCCCCCAAAAATTGAAACTGGATATGAAACTGTAGCCAAGAAAAATATTTTAATATAATCTAGGTGCAAAGGAGTTGAATTCTGTTGCTCCTAGTTAAAACCAAGAGGGTTTGCTAATACAGAACTGTATCTAATTGCTGCAAAGCAGGTTTTCTCAACTTTAATACTTTTTGCTTCTGTGGCTAGAAAATTCTTTGCTCTGAGGAACTGTACCGTGCATTGCAGGATGCTTAAGCAGCATCCCTGGCCTCTGCCCTCTAGGTGCCAATGGCACTCTCCCAGTTGTGATAATCAAAAAAGTGTCCAGGGCTTCCCTGGTGGCGCAGTGGTTGAGAATCTGCCTGCCAATGCAGGGGACACGGGGTTGAGCCCTGGTCTGGGAAGATCCCACGTGCCGCGGAGCAACTAGGCCCGTGAGCCACAACTGCTGAGCCTGGGCGTATGAAGCTTGTGCTCTGCAACAAGAGAGGCCGCGACAGTGAGAGGCCCGCGCACCGCGATGAAGAGTGGCCCCCACTCGCCGCAACTAGAGAAAGCCCTCGCACAGAAACGAAGAACCAACACAGCCAAAATAAATAAATAAATAAATAGCGTTCCCTTTAAAAAAAAAAAAAAAAGTGTCCAGATATTGCCAAATGTCTCCTGGGAGACGCCATCAACCTTGTGGAGAACCACTGCTAGTGTAACATCACTGAAATGAGAACCACGACTCTAGTATAAAGTCAGAAGCTCATGGGTTTAGCTTCTCTCGTAAGTGAATCAAATAAACTCTTCAGAAATTAAAAAGTGTTTCCCAATGGGTATGGGGCAGTCGAGGAAAAAAGTATTGACTTTCTTAGAGAATGCCACTTTCCTTTGTAGAGGAGGGGGAAAAAATCCTTTTCTTCTCTCCTGCTCAGTTCTAGGCTGGGGCTCTGTATCAAAAGACAGATTAACAAGAGAAAGGGTACAGATTTTTTTAATATAAGTTTTACACAACACAGGAGCCTTCATAAGGAAATGAAGACCCAACAAAGTAGTAAAACCTGAGCATTTTTTATAGTAGGTTTGATGAAGAGCACAGAGTCATGGAAAAAGGTGACAGGACAGAAGGATATGAGCAAAGGGTACAGTGAACTGGGGAAACCTAGCAAGACTTGTTAATTCAGATTCCTCTTGGTGTCTTAGGAAATAAGGATGCTTCTTTCCTCCAGGGCATATAAGGGTCATAAGCCTGCTTCAGGGGAAGGTCAGAGAGTCCTTCCTGCAAATGCCACTTCTCAGACTCCTTCAGCTTAAAATAGTCAACATGCCAACAACAAACTCCTACAGTATAGCACAGGGAACTATATTCAACATCCTATGATCAACGATAATAGAAAAGAATGTGAAAAAGAATATATATATGTATAACTGACTCACTTTGCTGTACAGCAGAAATTAACACAACATTGTAAATCAACTATACTCCAATAAAAAAAAAAAATTCAACATACCAAGGTGCCACAGTTTGGGGTAGTGTGTCCTGAACCCTGTCCCCTTCCTCAGCTGTAGCCAACTCAGCATGTTGCTATATACACAGTTCAGTTTGTGAGAAGTGTTACTTTTATGAGTGTTTTATACTATCCGCAGGAAAGACAGATACAAAACCAACAAAAGAAGTAGTCCTGACACTAGTGAAATACTCCCTTATAAAACAAAAATATTCCTTACTGGGGGTGGCTGGCAAGCAATATCTGAAGAAGTTTTATCCATGTTTTGGGGAACTGTCACATTTTAAGAGCCCTCAAACAGACAGTTGATCATTCTAGGGTCTGAGCATAAATTGCTTCCTCCCCCAATTCCATTACTATGGGGCCAGAAAGAACATCTGGCATGATCCCAACTCTAATATAATATGGTTGGCTTCTCTTTTTGGTTTTAATTACCATTATTAAATATGAGGTCAAAGTTACACATACTAGAGTAATTATTACTGCCACTTTCTGAGTTTACAGTTAATTATATCAGACAGAATGCTAGCAAGTTCCTCACTTTTCTCATCCATAAAATGGGGATAATAATCGCACAGGGTTGTTATGAGGATCAAATTAGTCAATATTTGTAAAAGGTTCACAATTGTGTTGGCACATAGTGAATACTACCTATGTGCTTTTTAAATAAATAAAGTTAACATGGCCCTGTTATTTGAAGATGAAATTTTAATGTTTATACTGGCATTCTTCATGTCAAATTGGCTGTATTTTTCTGTTGTTTTGTTTTTCTTTTGGTGGGAGGAGGTGCAGAAACACTGTTTTGAAATGTCGCTTTCTGTCTCTGAACTTTCAGGACACACTCGCATCCTGAAAAAAAAAAAATTTTTTTTTTTCTTTTTTGCAGAAAACAATACCCCAGTATATGTGATGCACTAATTGTGTGTGTGTGTGTGTGTTTATGTACATGTACATGTAAATTCTGGTTGCAACCCAATACATAGATTTCCCTACCGTCATTCATGAATCTTGTCCTACCATTTGAAAAACACCACTTCAGACAAGTATTCCCCAGACTGTAAGATCAGCAGGTATTAAAGAAGGGGTTCTGTGCTCAAATAAGTTTGGGAAACTGTTTATTTCATATACCCCACACACAGTACAAGTCGAGAAATTCCGCAATTAAGAAATGGATTAATTCTGTAGAACTCAAAGGCCTCAAATTTATTTATGGACTGGGAACATTTTTTTCTTCCATGGTAACAGAATAGCATCACAAAGCTTGAGGAATCGTAGCTAAATCTTACATTTCTCAAATGGAAGGAAAAAAAAAAAGAGTCTCAGAGAGCAGCATTCTTTGTGACTCAGCCTACAAGTCTCTTAAACCTGTGCCTAACTCAAGGGAGGTGCTTAGGAATTCTTACTCAATTCCGTTAAGCATTTTGCAGTTTCTTAATATCATTTCATGCAGAGTGATCTCGAATTGTTTTTCCCTCAAAAAGGAATGTACTAGTTGAGTACATCCCCCAGCCACCAATGGGGACAATTCAATTCTTTTTGTCTTGGCAAGGCACTCAGTAAGCTGTTGGTTATGTCATTTGCCCACAGGTAGTCAGGTCTGGCTGTTTTGTAGTCATCCATTTACCAAAAATGGTGACCACACACACACACACACACACACACACACAGCAATACACTACCTCCCTGGCCCCCTCCAGCTTGCTTTGACTCCAGAAGAAGCAGGGCCAGGCACAAGGGAACAAAAAACAGAAAAGATACAATCCATATGGAACAAAACACATAAAAATCTTAAATACGCAAATATTTTTTTCACCTACAGAGAAAGTACGGGAAAATGTGGATAGCTGGAGAATTTTATCCAGCTAATGAGTTGATATGGCACACTTCCGAAATTAAATCTAAAATGACAAAACCATGAAAGCCAAGGAGTACCCAAAATTCCACTGCTGAAGTGTTTCATCTCAGGTATTTTATATGAATTAATTTCAATTTACAGCTAAATGTCAAAGAAAATTGGTTCGTTTTCTATATTGAATTATGTTTGGTGCCCTAAGGCCTTCAGGCCCTGCGTAGCTTGTAAATAATAACATTTTCTCCTGATCGTTACGTAAAATAATTCCCCAGCTTGTGCCTCCTACAGTCCCTGAAACAGAACCCCAAAGTTACAAAAGAATTAGATCTATAAACCACAGTAAACAGTTCCTGAAAGCAGACCAACAAAATGCTAAGAGATCTGGCCTCTGTCCTTTCATATTTATGGTTGTATAGATACTAGGGCTGGGATTAGAATTTGTAAAACCCCCAAACAGAACTGCAAGATAGAACTATTCCCCACAGAGAATTAAGAACGGACAAAAATCATACCATTAACCTAAGACAGGGGGATGGGAAGAATAAACAACAGCATTTCCCTAAATTCTGGCTTAAGATAAATTGTAAGGATTTAAAAATCCTGTATTTATACCTTAAAATCATCAAATGAGTACACTGAGACAAGCTATCATGAAATTATATGATCAAATAACACTAATTATAACTTGCACATCTCTGATTAACTATTGAAGCTTTTAAGTGAAAGCTTTAATCAGCAATACCTTTTTAAAAATACTTTGCCCTGTGTACTCTGACAGTGTTGAACTTTAAGCCCAAGGAAAGGAGACCAGTTCAATATATACCGCCTCTTTTTGGTGACCCTTTTGTATTCAAAGAAAGGGCTAATGGCAAAAGACCACTCAGCTCTGGAATATTCTGAGATGAGACCCACCTCCACCCTCCCTCAGGGTGATTCTCTTCTTTTATAAAACCCTGAGTTTTGGGCTTCCCTGGTGGCGCAGTGGTTAAGAATCCGCCTGCCAATGCAGGGGACACGGGTTTGAGCCCTGGTCCAGGAAGATCCCACATGCTGCGAAGCAACTAAGCCCGTGAGCCAGAACTACTGACCCATGCGCCACAACTACTGAAGCCCGCACGCCTAGAGCCCCTGCTCCGCAACAGGAGAAGCCACCGCAATGAGAAGCCCGCGCACCACAACGAAGAGTAGCCCCCGCTCACCGCAACTAGAGAAAGCCCGCCCACAGCAATGAAGACCCAACGCAGACAAAAATAAATACATAAAATAAATAAATTTATTTTTTAAAAAAAAAGACAAACCCGAGTTTTCTCTCTCTACCTTGAGACTTTCCTCATTAATGAAAGTTTTCCCTACTGTAACAGCCTGAATAAAATGCCCAGTACATTTGCCCTTTTATTATAATAAAATCCAAACTGCTCAAGTGCAGCTATGGTAAACTTTGAAATGGGATTAAAAGTCACCTGGCCAGCCTCATTAAATTACAGTTTGTGTTAGACCCAAGAGCCTGAAAATTCTTGGAAAAGTTCAGTCGAGCTAACTCAAAACCCATGTTTGAATTCTGGAAATCTTTCCTTTAAAAGATAAGAACAAGACTCACACTGGTTCGGCTTATTCAACAGATTTGTAAAACAAATCACTATATGTCACAAACGAAGACATTTCTCTTCAACTCACAGATTTCAAACGCCATCTATGCCCAGGAATAATATCTAAGCAACAATTTAAATTACCTAAAATTTAAACTGCTTGAAATTGTTTGAACAATTTAAAATCTGTTTTGATTTTAGCATCATAAAATCTCTTAAGAGATATATTAAGAAATAAAATGTATGAGACATGAAGATGCTGCTGCAGATATACTGTGAACCATGCAGCTGAATTTTATGTGCCAAAGCAAAAGGACTGAACTGACTCACCCACAGTCTCCTTTAACTGCCCAGTAACCAACCTAAGAAGATGACAAGAGCAGAGTGAAGGAAGCACAGGAAAAGAAGGCAAATGGCGCTCCTCCAAGTGTCCTCACCAGACCTATCGCTCTATATTCTTCCAAGCATTTGTCACTTCCTGAGCACACTTCCGTGGCAGTGGAACATTCAGCTATAAATTTTTCTTCACTCAAGTCGTTAAAATGCAAGTGTGCCTGTGTCACATCAGATACGTTCCCAGCACCTGCACAATAAACCCAAGCAAACCCTGCATCCATTGTGTGGGTCCCTATAGTCTAGAACAGTGCTTGACATATAGGAAGCACCCACTAAACATTTGTTGAATGAACCAATAAATGCCCACTGCTGTTTCTGTCGTTATTACTACTGTTTGGCTGGAAATTGTTACGTTTTTGTTAGGTGGCGGATTAAATAAACAAAACAGAATCCACTGACAAACGTTCCTTCTGTCTCAATCATTTAGACTTGTCCAAATTTACACCTTCATTTTACCAAGACTAACGATGCCCAGAGAGCAGGTAATGTGCCTTTGGTTCACTTTCAGTAGCACAGTATAACATTCAACATACAGGCCCAGCATTCAGCTGAAGTGTGAGACATGCTTCCAGGTTTCTAAAGTCCCAAAGAGTTCAACATTCTCTCCAAAGAGCGAAATACACCCAGGATTTACTCATGGGCAGAATTCACGTACCAACAGCATCCGACTGCCCTCCACATCTACCTAAACCCCAAATGTTTAAACTTTTATATCTAGGAAACAGTAAACTGGATCAGGACTAGCTACTCTATTGTTTCATAATGTCATCACAGCTTGTCAATTTTGAGCAAAAGAAATGAAAAAGCCACATCCGGGATCAAAATTTAGACACACACATTAGAATATGAAAGTAGAGTTAGACCGCCCAAGTGGAGAGTTTGGTGTTGGCTGAAATTACCTAGCTTAACTTCAGAGATCCATTCCTGCAAAGGAAAAGACATGGAACAACTTTAGTCAGTTGTGGGAAACGTGGAGCTTTGCTTAACCTTCCTGGTAAAGGACCTCCACGTGGATTTACGTCTCCTCTCAGCCCCGCAAAAGACTAAAAACACTAGGCTTGCATACTCCTCAACCATAAAAAAGAATGAAATTTTGCCATTTGCAACAACATGGATGGACCTGGAGGGCATCATGCTCAGTGAAATAAGTAAGTCATAGACAAATACTGTATGCTATCACTTATATGTGGAATCTAAAAAATAAAACAAACTAGTGAATATAACAAAGAAGAAACAGACTCACAGATATAGAGATCTAGTGGTTACCACTGAGGTGAGGGAAAGGGGGGAGGGGCAATGTAGAGGTAGGGGATTAAGAGATACAAACTACTAGGTATAAAATAAATAAGTGGGCTTCCCTGGTGGTGCAGTGGTTGAGAATCTGCCTGCCAATGCAAGGGACACGGGTTCGAGCCCTGGTCTGGGAAGATCCCACATGCCGCGGAGCAACTAGGCCCGTGAGCCACAACTACTGAGCCTGCGCGTCTGGAGCCTGTGCTCCGCAACAAGAGAGGCCGCGATAGTGAGAGGCCCGCGCACCGCGATGAAGACTGGTCCCCACTTGCCGCAACTAGAGAAAGCCCTAGCACAGAAACGAAGACCCAACATAGCAATCAATCAATCAATCTTTAAAAATAAATAAATAAATAAATAAATAAATAAATAAATAAATAAATAAATAAGCTACAAGGGTATATTGTACAGCACAGGGAATACAGCCAATATTTTACAGTAACTATAAACGGAGTATAATCTTTAAAAATTGTGAATCACTACGTTGGACACCTGAAACATATAATATTGTACATCAACTATATCTCAGTACACACACACACACACAAACAAACAAAACACTAGGCTTGCACCTGCCCTACTTGGTAAATGATAGTCAAAGAAGATAGGTTTTGAATCCAAAAAGTAAGGACTAAGGTAAAAGATTAAATTATTAAATTAAGTCCTGCAAGACACAGATACAACTAGTATAAATTCATATGTAAATTAAATTCCCTTATTATGCCAAAGGATGGCTCAAGGAAAATAATTAGAATCTCTCCAAGAATTTGTTAATCCCTCTTCTCCCAGTTGGAATGGAAATTACAATATGCCACCCCCAACTGATCTGCAAAAGCCACCACTTAAACGGAAATGCCTGCCTTGTATCACACAAAGCTCCAGCCAGAGTTCTGTATTCTGTGTGGGTCTACTGGGGGACAGGCAGAGTGCTGGTGAGACTTTAAGGAGAGGACCAAAAATAAGCACTTGGTTCACTAAACAAAGTAACAAAAGACCATGTTTTGTCTTAATGAAATCTCCCCAGTGCCCTGTTCCTGCTTCTCCTCGTCAAGGGCTCTGTGTCTAGTCAGGCGCCCAGAGCTGGGCTAACAGGATGACCACAGGCCACACACAGGCCTGAGTACTTGTAAGGTGGCGAGTGTGACAGAGGAACTGCACCTTAAATTTTATTTCAACTTCACTGATTTAAATTAAAATGACAGTGCAATTAATGGGAAAGTTTTCATTACATTTAAAACCACCTGAATCTACTTTTTCAACTAAATTATTTTAAATGTATATACACATCATTTCCAATGAAACTGTAGCATCCAAACTCTGAGTGTAAAAATACACCTGATTTCAAAGACTCGGTATGAAAAAAAAATGTAAAATATCCCATTAGTAACTTAATATTGACAACCTGTTAAAATAATAATATCCAGAATAGATTTGGTCAAATTGAATATATCATTAAAATTAACTTAATTATTATAATTAATTCATCAATTAAAATTAATTTTATTTATACAATAATAAAATTGTATTATATTAATTAAACGTACTTCATTTTATTCTTTTAAAGTAGCTATTAGAAAAATTTTAATTACCTGTGGTTCACATTTTATTTACATTGGACAGCACCACTCTTCAGATTCAAATCAGCTTAAACTTTCAGCTTTAAAACTTGCTCTTAATCTTCTTTGTGCCTGGACTTTGGCAGTCAGATAAAACCCATGGGCCCTTCTCTGAATGATGTTTATAATAAATGAATAAAATAAAATGCGTAAGAATATAAAGGAAACCAATTATACTGAAATACAGTTGCCCAAATAATTTAAAAAATAATTTTATAATTGTGCTTTTTTTAAAATTAAGGCACTGAAAAATCATAAATAAACAGTGATGAGTCTAATAACTAGTATAATTTCTAACTAGAGACAAGCATAAATGAAACTGTCACGCCATATTAAAATAGCTGAGCTTTCTATTGATGGCAAAGTTGTGGGTATTGTTTATGCTGCTGTGGTTTGTTGCCTACTTTCATAATTGAAGGAAATGCTCAAGTTCAGTTCGGGGTGAGGGAAAATGTAGAGGTAATTTTCACCCTGCCCAAATGTATGAATCCCCTGATTTCTGCCTACACACCCCTTTGGGGATCCATAGACTGTAGGTTAAGAGGGCTGTTTTGATACCTGGTGAATTCCTGAATCTGTTTGTCAAAGATGACCCCTATCTTTAGGATGTCATTTTACCTTGGCTCATTCCTGTTCATTTGGAGTTTATGACTCACAATTCCTGTTTTTGACCACAACCAAACCAATATTATAAGGAAACGCTTGCACTTGTTTTTTTCCGATACTTTTGCTTGCCAAAGGGAACAGGAAGAGCAGTAAGAAATGTAAATTTTTTTTTTTTTAATTTTACTCAAGTAAAGTTGATTTACAATGTTGTGTTAATTTCTGCGGTATAGAAAAGTGACCAGTTATACATATATACTCTTTTTTATATTCTTTTCTATTATGGTTTATCACAAGATATTGAATATAGTTCCCTGTGCTATACAGTAAGACCTTGTTTAGGAATATATATTTAAAAGGAAAAAAAAAATCTTAACTACATAGTACCAAAACAACTATTCTTTTGATCTAATGATTAATTTCTGTGTGTCACAATATTCAACAACCAGAAAGACCACATAAATTTCAGTGGCACTTAATACAATTGCACAAAGTATCTCCAAGTTTATTTTCATTTACAAACACTCTACAATACTTACTGTGTGTGAGGTACTGTCTTACGGACTCCAAGTATTAACTTCTTAATCCTTAACACAATCCTACGACCTGGGTACTATTAGTATTATCCCCATATGACAAATGAGAAAATTGAGGCTCAGAGAGAGGTTAAGTAACTTTCCCAAGGTCACACAGCTGGACTTCCAACAGAGACCAGCTGCCTACTGTATTTTCAAGGTGAGGAAAATACCAAACAATGGAACCTCAAGACTACTCATTACAACAAGTAAGCTAAGGGTTTTGTTTTGTTTCATTTTGTTTTACCACCTTCATCCCCTGCTTCTAAATCACTCGCTGAAAAAGCAAAGCTAGATGAGGTAGGAAAGGCCACCTTTATACCTTCTGGCCGATTCACAAACAGGTTTCAAAATTAAACCAAATGCCTTTCTTTGTCTGTGAGGAAAAATAAGCTCCTCTGTATCTTAGGGCAGAGAATGCTGGGCCTGGCATTTCTTCCACTCTTATCTAAAATACGTTCCAGGAGAACTGACGCCACTGATAAGCCAAGTTTGGACTTCACCACACCAGTTTAAGAGAAATTACACACATACTCGCAGGACTGAACCAGCAGGAGAATGACACAGAAACCTGAGTTCCTACGGGTCCAGTCACTGTTGACACTGTTGCCAGGGCAGAGTAAACCCCGCCTGTGTCAGGTGCTCAGCCATGAGTTTTCATCAGAGAAACCAGCCCTACAGGTGTATCCAGGGAGGCAGGTGTACAAGGGCTGCATTCTTCCCTCCTGTGAACAAACGCCAAGATTGTCTGGGGCTGTGCTGGGCTCCCAAGGCCAGATAAACCCCCCTCACACAGTAATCTCAACACAGAAACATTTTAGCAGGCTGCCACTCTGTAGCACCGGAAGTAAAAAGGCTTTGAACGCCAAGCACTGAAAGAAAGAGGCAGATAATGTTACAATAACATTTCTCTAGAAAGACAACGCTCCTTAGGTAAAATGTAACTCCAGCAAGATTCTTCAGGGTGGATACAATCAATTAATATTTGTGGCTCTAAAAACCAACTGCTACCTTTAAAAAGATCTCTTGGACTAATTTAAAAGCTTCTTCTTGGCTGTGTGAACTGCCATCCCCTTGCTGAAATGATAGAGTCCCAGTGGTAACTATAATATGAAATAAAATGACTTCATTTCCTCCAGAGAAATATTTTTACCTTGACTCCCACACTCTGGCACTCAAATACATGCACTCCAATAGCAGGGGGCAAAAAGTCAGGCCTCATAGGCCTGGCTCATTCTCAGATTAACAACCTTGGGGGAATAATCCTATAGGAAAATATTTTCAAGATTTGGGGTAATAACATTTTGGGGCCAGATGAAATTTGTTAGAGTTTGCACTTTTGTTTCTAAAAACCTCTGAAGTCATTTGTTTCCCACAGTTTTTCTCAGAAGCTACTTTGTGGGAAAGAAAGCCAGTTCCTAGGCAGCAAGCCAGCTAGAACTGGGTTGTTCTGAAAGCCAGCCAGCCCTCGCCAAGGCTGGGCTAAATGGCCAGCTCTTGCCAAGGTGGTTAATTTTTGACCCAGGTGGAGCTATAGGGACTGACCTGGAAAAACGTTTGTGACAGCCTGTCAGGGAACAAGCGAGATACACAGAGTGGACCAGGCTTCTTGCTTCAAATTACATAGGAGGGGTTATACCAACCTGTGAAATGCTTATCTCTAGATAAGAGTGAAAGATGGAGGGACAGTGGGAGCAAGGCAATATTGTGACGAAGGACATAGATTCTGGAACCAGACTGCCGCCCATGCAAATCCCAGCTCTGCTCCTTCTGACCTGAGTAATGCTGAGTCAAGTTAGTTAAACACTCTCTGCCTCAGTTTCCTCCTCTATAAATGAGAGCCCACAACCCACAGGGCTGTTGTGAGGATTAATGAATGGATATATACCAAGTACTTTAGGCGAGTGCAATTCTCACGTGTTACCTCAAATCAGCAGGGTTAGCTTCTCTTTCTTTCTTTTCTTTCTTTCTTTCCTTTCCTTCCTTCCTTCTTTCCTTACCTTTTTTTTTTTTTTTCTTTTTTGGCCAAGCCACACGGCTTGTGGGATCTTAGTTCCCCAACCAGGGATTGAACCCATGCCCCCTGCGGTGGAAGTCTTAACCACTGGACCTCTAGGGAAGTCCCTGGCTTTTCTTTTCTGACTTATTTTCTCTTAAAAAAGAAAGAGATGGGGGAAGTTTAAAAGAAAAAAAAAAAGCATATTAGGGTATATTATACTTTTTTTACTAAGAAAAAGAATCTTAATTAATGACAAATGAAATTCCACCAAGTCAAACTCTCGGAGGCTACAAGATGAGGGGTTACTCCTCTCCTGCCCTCCTGGCCTGGCTTGCACCTCAATTCTAGCTGATCTTCCCCAGCCAGGCAAATAGAGCAGAGGAAGGCCACGCTCATACGGACGAGACCCAATAAACCTCAACTGTCTTGGAAAAATCTCTCCTAAGGCTCAAGGGAGGTAGCACGATAAATCCGGGCGCTCAGGGAAGGGAACGCAAACAACCCACATAACTCTCCTCTGCTTTTTCCTCCTCGAGATGTCTCCCGGCTTCCCTCAAAAGAAATATTTACCTTGAGGCTTCTGTTTTTCTTTACATCACTTTTTCATTTATGGAAAAATGCTACAGCTGGTTGTCCTTCGAGTATCAGCATGACAATAACTGATCTTTCAAAAATGCCACCCTCGGTCACCATGTGATGGCAGGAAAGGAAAAAACAACCACACGGGGCTGCCCATCACAATATTTACCAGGGCTAGAGTGTTTTGTTTGTTTTCGGTAGAGGATGCAGACAGTTGACAAAGGAAAAACAAAACTCCTCTGTGTCAAAACACAAGCTGAAGATGATTTCCTTCTCCGCTGCCCTTGTGTCAACCACACACAAATCCAGAGCTGCCCTGGGCTCAAGGAGTGTTTATGGTCCTGCGGAGCCATAAACACACCATCCTTCAAAACACCACACAGAGCCACCCAACATCAAACAAACGAGTTCATTCCAGAAAGGATATACTGGGTTTTGACGTCTAATGCACTGGGTGAAATAACTTTGTTTCCCCTAAAAATAGATAAACTAAAACAAATATAGGAGTATTCCAAAGCAGTGTAGCCAGCCACTTCTTCCTGTGACTCACAACGATCTCATAGCTTCTTTTTTATAATGACCGTGGGCCATGGGCCAGGAACGACATGCTCGTTGGTGGATTGACTCATACTCTTCATACCAAAGCTGTGATGAATTTGAAATGATTCCCATTTTGCAGATGAGAAGACTGAGGCTCACAGAGGTTAAGTCACAGTGTAGGTTTACATAGTTTGCTTCTAGCTTTTGGACCCTGGTCTGTTAGACTGTGGAGGCTGAACTTTAAAAAGACTGGCCCATGTCCTTCAACCAGGGTTTAAGTGAAATTCATTCAAGGTTTCTGGGCTCCAAACCTCAGCCTCATTTCTTTTCAACAAAACCCCAGATTCCATAATGATCAATTTTAAAAATTTAAAGTACACACACTTTTCAATGTCTAAAATGAAAAGATTGGCAATACCAAGCCGGTGAGAATGTTAAACAACAGAAACTCATATACTGCTGGTGGGAATGTTAACTGGGACCACCACCGTGGAATACTGTTTGGAATTATCTACTGGAATTAGATAAATGCATAGCCTATGCCCCAATCCTGCAATTCCACTCCAGGGTTCACCCCAGAAAAATGCAAGTACATTTCATGTGCACCAAAAGTCACAGATGGTCATAATGACAGTAATATTATTCATAATAGTCCCCAACTGCAAGCAACACAAATGTCATCAAAAGTAGAGCACCCAAGGGACTTCCCTGGTGGTCCAGTAGTTAAGAATCCGCCTTCCAATGCAGGGGACTCGGGTTCAATCCCTGGTCCGGGAACTAAGATCCCACATGCCGCGGGGCAATTAAGCTTGCACGGCGCAACTACTGACCCCATGCACCACAACTAGAAAGAAGCCTGCGCACCGCAACGAAGAGCCCACGTGCCGCAACTAAGACCTGATGCAGCCAAATAAATAAATAAATAAATATGTTTTTAAAAAGTAGAGCACTCGAGTAAACACTGCTATCTCCATACTATAATATCATACAAAAACAAAAATGAACGAACTCTAGCTATCCGCAACACAGACAAACCTATTGTATTCAGTAAAGACCTGCTTCTTGTGGTACCAAAGAGGCACACATGTAATCCATCTCAAGAAGAGGCAGACACACACAGTGCCTGGGGTTTGAAAGGATAACTCTCTTATTGCAATGATGAAGTCATTTAGCATTTTAACACACAAGTACCCTCAGCCAGGGGAAAAACTCTGCATTCTCTGCAGCGGCTCCTAAGAGAAGCAAGGTCCAGTCTGCTTTTAAATGTCCTATTCAACATGGCAGCCTTACTTCCAACAGTCCTAGAGAAGACAACAGGGCTCTACATAATATAATATGTCCCATATAACTGAGGTCAACAAATTTTAAATGTCCATGGTCCTAGTGAGGAAAAATACTCACTTTGTCCCTTGGCCAGTATAGAAAGAATTCCACTGCTTCTCACCCCTGCCAAAGCACAAATAAGGTTTCAAACTCTCCAGAAGCCCCTGAGGACATGGTAGCTCCAAAAGATACAGACCCTGGGACTCCAAACTGGCTTGTCTGTCTGGCCCCTTCATTTGGTTAACTCCCTGAAACAGCTCAGACCCACCTCAAGCTCACTGCTTCCAAGCTTTCCCTGACCTCCCCCTTCCCTGTGTTAGTCCCTCCACCTTCTAGACCCTTAGAACATTGTTCCTTTCCAATCAGTCCCTCACTCAAATTGTCATTATATCCTTATCTATACAATCATCTGATTCACTGCAAAGAACATCGCTTTTCTGCCCATCTTTGATTCCCTAAGGCAAAATATCTGTGCATAGTGGGTGCTTGATAAAGTCTTAATGAACAAATGAAAAAAAAATCTCTCCTAATACCAACAATAACAACAAAGGCAAAAATCTTCCTGTTCTATTCAAACCAACAACTGCAGCCTGGTAAGTTTCAGGAGTGATCTAAAAGTCAGAAGGGTTTTTAGATAAAGTTCATGTTCCTTTCTGCCTAGATTCCCCATGTGGAAAAGCTCCCAGAAAGGCTTGCCGAGATAAGGAGAAAGTGATGTCTAGACGATTCTGCTTTAGCCTTCTGCTGGGAAAACCTCCAGCTATTTCACTGAACCTCGTATAACCAAGTCATAGTTCACATTTCACAGATTCCTCCCGAGGGTTTTGACATCTTTGGAGAAGAGAGCTGGGGGATGGGTGGGCAGACATCTGTCTTTAGAGTGGTTTCTAACAAACCCATAAGTACAAACAATTCTAAGAAGGCTACCATGTCACTGGTCCCTGTGGTTGCAAAACAAAAAAGGAGGTCTGTCCTATGGAATGACTCCAAAAGAGTGAAAAAGTGCTTAATCATGACTTAATTACAATATTTTATGCTGAAATCACAGAGGAGAAAATCACAGAGGAGAAAAATCTCCCAGGTTTCAAGCTGGAATTGTGGATCTTATTGTCCATACAAATATACACAAGATTGTCCTGGAACAGAACTATGCAGGGAAGTGGGTTCTTGGTACCCTTCACCCATTCCAATTCTCCCACTTCTCCCCTAAAATTTCCCCACCTTAGTCTGCATATAATTTCCCTATCGTTTCTCCTATGTGGCCACAAGGAAAAAAATTCTGAGAAATGTGTTTCTAGTTACATGCATTCCTTCCTTGTCTATTAATAACCCTTAACTCTTACTGACTTTCTGTACCTTGTCTCTAAGCTATAAGCTCTTGGTGGGCAGGGACTCATCTGTCTTTTCCATGTTCTAGGCAGCACATGGCAGGCATGCAAATGCTGATAGGCTAGATGGATGAATTAGGTTCCTTTTCTGCTGTGAAATAACATGAAATGCCAGAATAACCTTTTGAACTTCCAGGACACCAAGCTTCTAGGGACAAAGAGGGATAAGATTATTGCTGTTTGCCATCTGGTATACCCCTGCCTCATGCTGTTTCCATGTGCTGAGATATATCAGAAGGAGGACAGACAGGAAACTACTCTAGATCAAGTCAAAAACTTATTCAACACAAATCTATAGAAACAAAAGTCACCTTGACCTTGGTGAGCTTACGCAGCATCCACTTCTCCTTACCTCTTTGAATTCATTCAGTAACTCAGCCCATTCCTTCCTGGGTGGTAGCTGCTATCATCATTTTCAGCTCAAATTCCTTAAGCAACACTGAACATGTGTAAATGAACTGCACACTGTCAGCACTGAATAAATTACTAGGGTCTTGAAGATTCCTTATGTAAATTAAGAAAAAATATAAAACCAAAAAAATCCATTGAAAAATAACGTGCATACTGCATGGCTGACTTTAACAGTAGAAATACCTTTGTATATGTGCTATGCTGGGAATCTTGGGAAACAATATTAAAATGGAGCCCTTTGGGAGATACCAATGAGATCAGGAAGGTCTGGTACCTAGATCGTGCCTCAAAAGGCACTTTATGAAGAACAGGTATCCTGGTTTTCAATACAGTCAGGAGCTGAACAGATTATACAGAACTACATCCGTTCGTGTCACTTAACATGTTTCAAAAAACAAGCTTTCCAATAAAGACAGACTCCATTCCTCTTCCCCCTGACCTTCCTGTCAGACTTGCCTTAATGAAGTTTCTGCCTGATGAACGTCATGAATGTTCCATTGTGCTGAGAAGAAAGAAGCTCACGACAAGTTGCTTGGTTTGAGCTAAGCGCTTGGGAGCCACCTGAGCAAATCAGCTAAGTTCTTTGGAAAAGGTTATTTCTCCAGTTGGGACAGTTTCCATGATTAGACTTGGCATAATATTCAACAACAGGATCTTTTTCTTCTACTATCTTTCTCATAATCAGTAGTATCAGGATAAGAAGGAATCATATTTGGCTTGTTTTTTCTCATAGACACTCCTCAACTATATTGCTCAAGCGTATTCAAGTTTTTCCAGGAGTTATACACACACGCATGCGTGCACACACACAGAACAAATCTACTTTCCAACTCAGTTGTTTGAGAAGATGGACTTTGTTACATCAAAATAGCGATTAAAAAGTCATGACACAATGGGCAAAGAGATATTAAGTTTCCTCTCATAAGCAGTCAAAACAAGGAAAAAGAACATTAAAAGAATATCCATTTTTTTTCAAATACTGTGTATAAAATAATGAAGTCATTTGTTCCAAGAGTTCTGTTATTGAACAATGACACCCCAATGTAGAATGTGTAGCTCATAACTTCTCCATAATAGATATTTTCTAATTTTTAGAAGAGCCCTATCCCCGTTTACAGACACTAATTTATTTAAATTTCAAAATAATCTTAAATGAGAAGGAAAAAAATTCTGTGAGGGCAGAGAGCTTTGCCTGCTTTTTCACTCATTTATCTTAAGATCTGGCACAGTGCCAGGCACACAGTAGGTATATAATAAAGTCTGTTAACTGAAGGTCATATGTTAGACAAATGCAGCTCATAACTCTCAAGCAACTTGTCTGAGACCACAAGACTATTAAGTGGCTAAACCAGGCTCCCAAGAAAAGGTGGTGGCATTTCTGAGTCCCGACAGGACTGTGGGTCTGGTCCTTCTAACACCACTTTTAAGATCACAACACTTCTCTGCAAGGCAACTATGAGACACCATCCTGCAGACTGAGAAACAACACAGTTTTAACCCAGTAACGAAGTAACTGCCCTACCCACGGCTTTCACTGTCCTTTCACTGTCTCTTTCACAGTGTACCTCAGCCCCCAACAATTACCTTAGAGTCACAGCTCCATGGGGAACTGAAGACGACCAGGACTCAGGAGAAGCGAAACCACAGGCCTGTGGATACCATGGCCCCTGCTGGAGGAAGTCACTTTTGTACTGATATCAAAATCAGTCCCAAGGAGAAGGAAAAAGGAAAGGGCAGAGGTGGCTCATCTGAAATCACCCTGACATTCCAAATGGGCCCCATATGCCTGTCAGCAAGTGACTCAAAGGGAGAGAAGAACTCTTCACAGAGCAGGGGCATGAGTCACTGGCTCCCCGTTTACCAAGAGATGCAAACAAAAGGAGTTTCCCTTTATGCACCTAAAAATCTCCCAATCTCTCCCAATCAATCTGTCAATCAATCGATCATTCAATCAATCTCTTTTTCTCTTTTTCATTTGCTCCCATTCTCAAGGGTCCATGAATTGGAACAAGCTCTTACCAGTGAGCATCTGCTTCTCTTTCCGAGGTTAGATCTTGCCCTTACCTTCCCTCCTTTCCAAACTTCAGGTGATTTAGCACTAACCCAGCTCAGACAGATTTTGTGAGCAGCTGCAAACCTTTACCTTCCTAAACAGAATCGCTAAGAATCATGCCAATCCTCAGGCTTATCCTCGATTCACTTGCAGGGCACTCTCTGAGGATGCCCCTTTTTGATGGTCTTCTGCCTTATGAAGTCACCCCAAGACTAACAGACATACAGTACCCATTTCCTGGTGTCCAGACACATAAGAAACTCAAAGGGTTTCAAGGAGAAGTTAAAAAATCAGCCTCCAACTCACCTACTCTAGGTGCCAAAGATACCAAGGGCTGTCTCATGAAAATATGCATGCTTGCCCAACGCCCCAAGGCATAATTATAATTAGTCTTGCTCTGAAACCTTTCAGAGGCCAAAACCTACTGCATATACTTTCTTAGCCAAGAAACAGATGTAGGGTATAAAGGATTTTCTACTGAGCATCTTCAAGACAGATGCAACTTTCTGATAAATATCCCCTCTGCCCAGAGTATCTACTGTCAAAGGAGACAAGACAGACAACCCTGAGGATCAGTTAGTGTTTTTTTAAAATGCCATCATTGGGCTTCCCTGGTGGCGCAGTGGTTAGGAATCCGCCTGCAAATGCAAGGGACACGGGTTCGAGCCCTGGTACAGGGAGATCCCACATGCCACGGAACAACTAAGTCCGTGCGCCGCTTAGAACTAATGAGCCTGCACTCTAGAGCCCGCGAGCCACAACTATTGAGCCCGCGTGCCACAACTACTGAAGCCGCACGCCTAGAGCCCGTGCTCCACAACAGGACAAGCCACCGCAATGAGAAGTCCGCGCACCGCAACGCAGAGTAGCCCCCACTCGCCACAACTAGAGAAAAGTTCGCGTGCAGCAATGAAGACCCAACGCAGCCAAAACTAAATTAATTAATTATTTAAAATGCCATCATTTGCATACCCATTCTGACGACTTTTGCCACAACTGAGTACCATTTTACTATCCCATCTTAGCTTCAAAAAAAAAAGCTTCTTTTTATGTAATTAAATGTATTTTAAGTGGAAATTTTATATTACTTCTATAAGCAAACATATAGAATCAGTTGCCATAAAAATAAATAACTCCAGGGGCTTCCCTGGTGGCGCAGTGGTTGAGAGTCTGCCTGCCAATGCAGGGGACACGGGTTCGGGCCCTGGTCTGGGAAGATCCCACATGCCGCGGAGCGACTAGGCCCGTGAGCCACAGTTGATGAGCCTGCGCGTCTGGAGCCTGTGCTCCGCAACAAGAGAGGCCACGATAGTGAGAGGCCCGCGCACCGCGATGAAGAGTGGCCCCCACTTGAGGAAGCCCTCGCGCAGAAATGAAGACCCAACACAGTCATAAATAAATAAATAAATAAATAATTCAAAAACTGACAAAATAAATAAATAACTCCAAAAGCAGATACAAACAAGGCAAAATGATGGCATTCAAAACCGTGGCCTCTCAATTAGAAAGGGAGATTAGCAAATGTTAAAGGGTATTAAAGACATATTAGCACCTAGAATTAAGGGGAAAGGGGGAAAGGATTGAATCTGAATGGAGGCAGGAACTCCAGTAAGAAGACAAAAGCCAAGGCTTTATTTCAATCTCCTCTTTACTGCCTAAGGTCTGCGCATAACACAGCTTACTGCAGACTTCCTTTCCAAGACAGAGATGCTATCAAGGCCACAACTTTCACCCTCAAGTGACCAACTAGGGCAAAGCTTCTCCTCCAAACATCCAGGTCTGTTAGAAAGTCAACTGTCACATTTATTTCTATTTGCTGCCCTTCTTTCCACAAAAGATTTTGGACAGCAAGTTGGAGCTATGCCTAGCACGTAAGAAGTTAAACAGTTGACAAATGATGGCACGCCAAAACACCCCAAGGTAATTCCTACCCAGCGAGGTCAGCCAGCACACCAGACAGCAGGAGGACCCAGAACTGGAAATGCTAATGGGAAGGAAAGAATTTTAACAAGACACACAAAAAAATGGCAAGTTCTTTCTTCTACAAGACTGACCTTCAACAGCTCAAGGTCACACCAAAGTGGTAAAACTTTGGGTGCTTGTACCTGCTTCCCGGAGTTCAGAGGAAGGTTTTTTTCCCCAACCATAGATATCTCTGCCACCTTATATAATCCAGCAATTTCTCCATCTCATGATTTAAAAAGAAAGGGCAAAGCCTAGAGATTATGACCATTGGAGTAGGATAGATTTGTGATTAAATCCCGTTCCTGCCATTTACTGGCCTCAGCTTGCTCATCCGCAAATGGGATAATCTGTTTAAGATTATTGTAAGGATCAAATGAGGCAATGTACATACACTGTCTGGCCCAGTACCAGACACACAGTTGCTCCTCCCTAAAATCCAGGAAATCTATTAGTTTTTTTTTTTAATCCAGGAAATTAAAATTAATTTAGCACTTTATGGCATGTATTAAATGACTAATATATTGTATCCTCTGTTCCAAATGCTGGACATGTACTGATTCAGTTAATCTCACAAACCCCCTGAAGTAGACACTATTATTATTTCCATTTTGCAGATGAGAACACTGAGGCAACAAAGAGGTTTAGTGACCTGCCCAGGATCACAGGGTTCAAACAGCAGAGCCAGGATTCAAACTCAGGCTCCACAGCTCACCCTCCAAACCACCCTCGTGCCATGATGCCTCTGAAATGCCAGAGGTATCACTAAAAGAGCCCCAAATGACGAATGGGGAGATAGCTATGCAATAAAACAAGTATAGTAAAATGTTTATAGCAGAATCTATTAGCAGACATATGAGTGTTCGCTATAAAATTCTTACAACTTTGCTGTATGTTTAAAACTTTTCACAATAAAGTATTGGAAGGAGAGCAAGGGAAAGCCCAGTATGCTGTTTCCTGCTCAAAAATGGAAGAACACTGAAAAGAGGATTTGCCAATAATGTCATGGTGAAAGGATTTTTTTTTTAAGTGTCCCTGTTCAATTCCATAGGCCAAAGAATCAAGTTACAGGTAACCCCAAACGGGGTGGAAGGCTGAGAAAGACAGGAGCTGGGGGGATGGAAACCTTGGTCCTCTGCCAGCTTAGCTGGAGAAACCATCTCCCCACTGAAAGCGTTAATGGAGATGCCAGGCCAAAGCAGTCATCTGGAAATCATTTCTTGACACTGTACACGCAAACATACACGGTTTTTTCTGAAATGGCAAAGAATGCAGTGGTCCAACCATGCCTATCTTTAAGTACTGGCAAGCACCCAAGACAAGTGAACAGATTTTGACTTTTTGGGTGCTAGAGATGAGTACCAGCTCTTAAAAGCCTCCCAAGAGAACGAACAGCAGAAAGAGTGAGGAAAGGGATTTCACCCAGATGAGGCTGAGCCAGCAAATAAAGGGGAAGGTGGTGGTGGGGGTCCCAGCAGCACTGCCTACCCCAGCGAGGGAGGAAATTTGAGCAGTGCTCACAAAAGGGAACAGGTTTGCGCCTTTCAAGAAAGCTCCTGTGAGATAAACCCTTCAACTGAAGGCCTCCCAACTTCTAGACTGTGTCCGGGGGCAGGAAGGGGGTTTGGAGAGAGAAATGAGGCGGAAAAGATTGTAAGGAAATAGGAGAATGAAATTTTAGGCATGTCCATAAACAGTAGGTCAAGGTACATCTTAAAAATGGTGCATCTTTTTAAAAGGGGATTTTGGCAATATGTCATAGAAACATAAAATGTACCTGCCTTTTGAACCAGAAAGTCCACTACTGGCATTTTATTTTATAAATACAATTGTATATGCATAAAGATCAAGATACAAAAATATATTACTCATTGCAGCATTATTTGTAAAAACAAAAGGTTGGAAAGGCCTGTAATGCGCATCAGCAGGGGACTGGTTCAGTGAATTATGTATGGAACACTGACACGAAGGCGAACTCCAAGTCATTGAAAAGAATAAAGCCAATCTCAGTACTGATGGAAAAACAGCTCCAAGGAAGAGTTGTAAATATTAACTGAAAAAAATAAGGAACAGAGCCTGACACATACAGACCATCCAAAAATACACAAAGTGTGTGTGTGTGTGTGTGTGTGTATGTAGCACACATACATAAATACATACTCTCGTTTCTATCTATATTTTTTCTATTTATTCTTATTAAAGGAGGGAAGAGGAGAAAGAATATCCTTATATAGTATAAACAATTTCTAGAACAAGAAACCATCAAGGGTAGTTAGACCTGGGAGAAAACTGGAGAAGACAGAGGTCAGAGACCTTTCACTCTATATACCTTTTTGTACTGTTTGAATTTTTTACTCCACATCTGCATTCCTCTTTCACTATAAATAAAAGTAAATACATATGCAGATATTCTAAATCAGACCATTAAAAGGCTCTTTTATATAGGCTCACAATATATTTACTGTTTTTGTTTGTGAATTTGTACTAAATTATTTTCCCTAGGGGCTGTGACAATTAGTGGCATATCCTAAAATACTTTAAATTTGTATGACTTTAGTCACTTTCATTTGCATTAACTGTTCTTTTTTTTTTTATGGTTTGAAACCTTGTGACTTTGGTTTTGTGTAATCTTTTTTTTTTAATTGAAGTTGGGTTGATTTACAATGTATTAATTTCTGCTGTACAGCAAAGGGATAAATGGAAAAGAATATAAAAAAGAACGTTTGTATATGTACAATTAACTGCTCTTGATTAAAATCTCCAGCACAAAAACGTGTCCCTCCCATGGACATTCTGTCAAGGATTTCTTCAGTGACAAAATCAAAGTCTTGGGCTGTTGATTTTGGGAAATCGTGTTCATTCATACCATTTCCAAGTGATTAAACCTCAAGTCTTCTTTAAAAAAATCAGAGGTCCCCCTTTAAGTACATACAGGTCTTTCAGTCCATACAGGTGACAGTCCATTTGGAATGTAGTTAAAACGTCTCCCTGAGCTTACTGCGCTGAATGCCTACTCTGTGTAGACATTTCATAGGACGGCCTTAAATGTAATACCCAATTTACACAGGGTGGAACTAAAACAAGGAAGGAACATGTAGCAAAAGGCTAAGAACTCAACTCAAAATAATTCACGTGAAAGAGGAAAGGTTTCCAATACTGAGGTCCTTCACAGAACCCCAATGAGGGACAGAGGCCGGTCTCAGGTACAAGGAAGCTGGAGGCTGGACCCCCGGTCAGGAGTCCCCAACTCTGTGGCTGCATTCTCTCTCACTGACACCAGCTTCTTCTACATGCCGGGAAACATGGCTCTCAGATCCCGGTTCTTATCTGTAAACAATTCACCAGGAGCAGGAACACATCTCTACTTTGGAATTATTAGCATTTGGGGCCACCGTTCTGTGGTGCCGGGACTGCCCTGCTCATTGTAGGAGGTTTACCAGCATTCCTGGCCGCCTCCACCCTCTAGATGAGATGCCAATAGCACCTCCCTCTCCCTGCAGCTGTGACAATCAAAACTGTTTCCAGACACTGCCAAATGCCTCCTCGGGGTAAAATTATTACTGACCTAGAGAAATCTGAATTCCTTGTTCACTTTACCTTCCAAAGTGCTGAGGAAGGGCTCCGATTGGCTTGCTTGTTGCTCAGACCTGGACAAATAAATTATGGCCATCTTGCACTCACAAGGTGACCTTGACAGGCTTGTGATTTAAGAAGAAAGTTTTCAGAAGGAGAGAGCTGTTGCTCCACAACTACCATATGGCTTCCCCTAAACCCCCTAAGTCGGTTCTGTCCAGTAGAACTTTCTGCCACGATAGCCATGTTTTATATCTGCACCATTCAATACAGTAATCACTAGCCACATGTGGCTATTAATCATTTGAAATGCAGCTACTGCAAATGAAGAAGTACATTTTAAAATTTCGTTTCAAGAATTCCCTGGTGGTCCAGTGGCTAGGACTCTGCACTCTCATTACCGAGGGCCTGGGTTTGATCCCTGGTCGGGGAACTAAGATTCCACAAGCCACAAGGCACGGCCAATAAATAAATAAATAAATAAATTCTGTTTCACTCTGATTTATACTTAAGTAGCCACATGTCACTACTGGCTACCAAACAGGAAAGCACAACTCTATGTATTGAGAAATTTCAGGGTCATTTAGGAAAGCTGCTGGCACATACTAGGTGCTTAATAAGTATTCGTTGAATTAATGAATAAATGAATGGACAAGATTGAACACAGCGTCTGGAGTGAAAAGGATTATTAAGCAAAGTCAGATGACTCCAGTCATAGAGAAAATGGAAAATCAGTGACAAGGAATCAGGAAAATGGAAGTAACCCAAGTGTCCACTGAAATATGACTGGATAAACAAAATATGGTGTATGTATACTATTCAGCCCTAAAAAGAAAGGAAAATTAGACACATGCTACAACATGGATTAATCTTGAACACATTATGCTAAGTAAAATAAGCCAGTCACAAAATAATAAATATTACATGATTCTACTTTTATGAGATTCCTAGAATAATCAAATTCATAAAGACATAATGTAGAAGGGAAGTTGCCAGGGGCTGGGAGGGAGAAAAAATGGGGTGTTTGTGTTTAATGGGTACAGACTTTCAGCTGGGGAAGATGAAAAGTTCTGGGGATGGATGATGGTAATGGTTGCACAACAATGTGAATGTAGTTAATGCCACAGAAAGAACTATTAGATTTTTGTATATTTTACCACAAAAGAAAGAGAAGGAGGGAGGATGGGCGGATGGATGGATGGACAGACGGACCTACAAAGCTTAATACAGTATGGTGGACTGAAGCATGCCTCATGATTCTTCATGCTGCCTCTGTATTAAAATTATACACCTATGCCCTTTGCCATGTAAGTCTGTAGTTTTCTCTAATATGGATGGAGTATATTTCCCTTGCACCACTAATGTCGAGTTTGACCATGCAATCTGCTTTGGCCAATGGAATGTTCCCAGGATGACATGACACAAACAGAGGCTTCCAATGTGCTTTGGCAGTCTGGCTTGCCTTCTCACACTCTGGTGATACACCATGAGAAGAAAATACCACGGTAGCTGCTTGTGAGAGAAGAAAGAGGAAATAAATAGAACAGACACAAACTCAACTCCATACTCTGGAGCCGAGACCAGCCAACCCACAGCCTGACATAAAGCCACTTCACCAACCTGTAACTGAGAGAAAGACATGCTGTTGTTGTAGGCTATGGGATGTGGGGGCAGTTTGTTACACAGCATGTTTATAGCAAGAGCTACCTGATACAATGGGTTTCAATGGTCATGGCTTTGCCACCAAGAGAATCATCATAGAGTTAATGAGTACTTGCCACAAGGGTGCTTAGGAGGAGTTGGATTCCAGAATTATACCTATATCTGTTCTTTTAAATATAATGCCCTGAACTATAAACTTTTATGAATTAATATTTAGGAGGCCCACCAGGCCTCAGAGCCTTGAAGAAGGTGAGTCCAATGTAGAATTGTGCTTCATTCCTTAAGGCCCTGTGGCTTATGGTACTAAGTGGTGATAAACCTGAAGAAAACGAATTCTGGCACCTCTCATGAGGCATTATCATCCGAGAAGACCATCTGATTCAAAAAGGATCCAATCTGAAATGCTCCCTGAAGCACTTCAAGCCTCACTCAGCATTCTCCTTTCAAAATTTCTCCTTTCAGCAGTCCCTGGCAGTCACTCCAAGCTGGCAGCCAACAGACTCTACAATCTGAGACCCCTCTCCCACGGAGGAAATAAAATTCGCATCCAAGTCGAGCACGTGTTTTGACGCAAGTCAAAGAGACCAAACCATGAACAATCAGAGGGCTCACAGGAGCCCTGTCATCATGCACAAAGATCAGTGAAGCCAACTCCAAAACACTATCACTTCCACAACACAGATGCCTTCCTGCATCTTGGTGGGAGGAGGTTTCCCGGTTTCTTCCTGATGTGCTTCTCTGGGCTTTCAAGAGCTCCACGTCCTACCCCAGCCTCCCTTCACCTCTGTACCAAGTGAGTGAAGGAGGAGGAATGGTTTGGATTATTTTTCTTCCCAAGGGGCAAATGTCTTCGGCTGCTAGGCCCCAAGCCCACCCTTGGGCACATTCAATAATCATGCTGATAGACTTCCGTGATGGCGTAGTGGTTAGGAATCCGCCTGCCAATGCAGGGGGACACGGGTTCGAGCCCTGGTCCGGGAAGATCCCACATGCCGCGGAGCAACTAAGCCTGTGTGCCACGACTACTGAGGCTGCACTCTAGAGCCCGCAAGCCACAACTACTGAGCCCGCATGCCACAACTACTGAAGCCTGCGCCTAGAGCCCGTGCTCCACAACAAGAGAAGTGAGAAGTGAGAAGCACTCTCACCGCAGTGAGAAGCCCACGCCACGCAACGAAGAGTAGCCCCCGCTCGCCACAACTAGAGAAAGCCCACGCACAGCAACAAAGACCCAACACAGCCAAATAATAAATTAATTATTTTTTAAAATAAATAAATAAATAATCACGCTGCACCGAGCAAGAAGGAGCAGAAGAAAAATCCAAGGGCGAATGGAAAAAGATTCTATCCAGGGGATGAGAGGAACAGCACCTGGGAAAAGACTGATTTCTAGGGCACAAGAGAGAAGGTATTAAATCAAGGCTTTCTCAAGCACACCCCTCCATCTGTGCAGCCTTCTAGCCGGTCCCAAATTCTGCCACATCACAGAGCAAAGCAGTACCCATTTCTCATTTGGAAAACTGACAGAGACATAAGATAGCAGGTAGGAGAAAAACACACTAGCACCAGTGAAAACAGTAGAAAGGAGAAAACCATTAAAAGAGGGATTTGTGACAGAAAGTCATTGTTTTAAATTGAAAATGTTAAGTAATGTAAAAAGGAGCATAGCCTATAAATACTTTAGAAAGAGGTTCATCAAAAGATGAAATTTCGCTGGCAATTCTATTTTTATTTTGGGGGGGTTTTTATTTTTGGGGGGTTTTTGCTGTCAATTTTAAACATTTCCTGATGCGGTAACATTCCATTGCCCTATGTGTATTGTCATATGCATATGTTTCTTCTTTTATTTAAATTGTAAATGAACTAAAGATGTTTCTTTTAACTTAGTTTCTATTATGTAACCTCCTGGGTAGTCAGCACCATCTGACCTTCACTTGGCTGGAACCATTTCCTTCCCTAATTTTTATTTGAAATTTCTATCCAGCCTATAATCTCGTGTATTCTTGCTAAAATCATGATGATGCCTCTGAAGCCTGCTAATGATAAGGATGACGATGAAGAGGGGGAGAAAGGAAAAAAAAAAAAAAAAAAAAGCAAGAAAAGTGACCCTATATTCAACTATTAACAGTCAACATTTATTAAGCACATATATGCATTTACTCAGTCCTCAGAACAACATAAAAGTATGCTAATATTATTCTAATTTTACGTATGGGAAAATATACTCAAAAATGCTTAGGCATCTTACGGAGGTCATACACCTGGTAGAGTGGTGCTTGGATTAAAGCCAGGGCCAATTAATTCAAGTCCTGATCTCTGAAGGACTTCCCTAGTGCACTGCCCTCCAGGTGGGTGACAGACACAGCTTTCTGAAGACAAAAGGTAAGGAGGCTTGTTCTCTTCCAGGAGACATTAGTCGACTCATCTCAGCCCCCTCTCTTCACAGTGATCAAAATTTAATGAGATAAAGTTTTCCTGAAACCTCTAATCTGGTATGTTCTCTCTCTTTTCTTTTTTCTTCCCAACTTCAGCACCTTTACGAAGGAAGTACCAAAGAGTTCCTCTGGGTTGCACAGGATTTGATAAGAAACCTCCATTTAAAGTTCTGACTACTGCAGCCCCCATGATATTCTGATACAAGTTTGGCCAAATCATGCTTTAAGGGGTCTGTTTACACATAGCAAACAGGACAACTGAGAGTATCTGGATAAAACTATAAAGTCCTGAAACATGTAGCATGGCATTGTGTATCAGTTCACAAGCATATACATCTATGTATAGCAGCGTAGCTAAGATCTTGAGACCTGGGTTTGAAAGTCACCTCCTTACTTACTTTTTGGACTTTGTGCTAATTAACTGTTCTAAATCTTAGTTTCATTAACCATAAAATAGGGATAATAATTATAATACCTTGTGAGGATTAACGGAAGTTATGTACATAAATTACTTAGCATGGAATCTGGCATGGAGAAAGCACTCCAATCAATATTAGTATTTACTATTACGTATTAATTTGGCTCAAATCAGATTTTCTTCCTGAAATTCCTTAGTAACTTTTCATTTTTGGAACAATTCATATAATCAGGGGAAATTATAAACAAGTAATATCAATAATTCAATTAAAGCATTATATACAACTTATAAATACTGATGCCATATAATATATTTTGCATTAATTTCATCTAAAATTCATTTTTATAATGTAAACCAAATATTATTTAAATTAATGTTTATTGTTATCTGTTTTGAAGTAGCATAAAGAACATAAAAAAGGAAAGACAGAGAAAAACAAGAATTTTCTTTAAATATTTATTCACTTTTCAAAGTCTAATTTAACCTTAATAAAGTGAAAAGGTAGAATTCAAGTATAGCTTTAATGGGGAAAACTAGATATTTTGCTCCTTGAGAACATGGATTGTTGCATTCATTTTACCTTTTAATCACCGAGCACAGTTCCCAGGACAGAGTAAGTCCTCAAATATTTGTTGAAAGCATGGAGAGTGGGATGGATGGATGAATGGATGGGTGGATGAGTAGATGGGTAGATGGGTAGATGGTGGGTGGATAAATTAACCAATCTTATATTATCAGACTGTATTTGTTATCTATTGCTGTGTAACAAATTACCCCAAACATATTAGCTTCAAACAACAAACCTTTATTATCTCACAGTTTCTGTGGGTCAGGAAACCAGCAATGGCTTAGCTGGGTGTTCTGCGTCAGGATCTCTCACACCCTTATAGTCAAAGCATTAGTGGGACTGCAGTCATCTGCAGCTTGACTAGGTCTGGAGATACTCTTCCAAGCGCACTCATATGGCTGTTTTCATGTTCCTCACCACATGGGCCTCTCCATAGGGCTGCTGACAACGTGGATTTCCCCAGAGTGAGGGATCCAAGAGAGAGGGAAAGAGAAAGAATGCTTAGGAAAGAAAGCAGACTTTTATAAAGACATACCATCACTTCTGCTAGCGGTCACACAGACCAGTCCTGCACAAGGGTGTGAATACCAGGAATCATTGGGGGACATCTTGGAGGCTATAATGTTTGAGATCATCAAATCTTCTAAATCCTGGAGCCAAGCTCAGACATTGACAAATTAACACAGCATCAGAGGCAGATTTATTTTTGCACAGTTTCAAAAGCTTATACAAATCATTCACGTTGTGTTGCAAAGATAAAAAAGGAAATATCTATAAAGAAGAAAAAGTAACTATCTATGGTAAATGTCAACTTTGATTTTCTTCCTGATCCAAAAACGACTGAAATACCCCTACTGTCTAACCTCTAACTCATGGCAATAGTGGTTTTCACTCTAAAAATTCAGAACTTAACTCAGCAAACACATCAGTGCCAAGAAGGCAAATTGCCAAAATCATATCCCGCTCTTCCTGGAGCACAGGTTAGATCTAAATGAAAAAACAGTTTAGACCACAAAATAGGCTGGTGTTTCTAGCCCTTGTATAAACACATTACATTTTATGCAAGGCATAAAATAGAAGGAAACACTTTTCTAGAATGCCTTATTACCCAAGTGTGAATTGGAAGATGGCTTTTACATCACCAAAAGCTTTGCACCAGTTTCCCTCTATTTCTTTGTCTGGAATCAAATGTCACTCAGACTTGAACTAAAATTAAGTCAAAACTGACAGATGTTGACCCTTGTTTTTGAGCTCTTCCGTGACTGGATCAAGCCCCTGAGTATCCTTATATGGCACATTCTTCCTCTTTTTAAATGCTTCCAGAGGAGGGTGGCAGTGGCCAGCATATATTAATACAAAGCACTTTAAATCTTTTTTTTTTTTTTTTTAATCTGGAATTAAGGAGAAACAAATGCCAGGCTGCACTCAGTCGCCGCTGAATGATGGAGAGGGTCCCTCTCCCAAAGGGCAGTCTTTATGGCTGCTTCCTATCCTGGCACCTTCAAAATTGCCCTTTGCAAATGTTTCATCAAAGTTCTACTCCAAGTGCTGAAAAAGCCAGAAGCATTTGGTAACCTCAATTGTGTTTCTTTCTGTGAGTTATCACCCCTTGCTGCCCCTCCCTAGCCAGCCTGTATGTGACACTAGACGATATTATAAAAGCTGCTGAGTCGTAAGATATTCTCAAGTAAAGCAAATCATCGCCAACACCTTCAAATGGTGGAAATTACTGTACATGCCTATTTTTTAAACAAAGTGAGGTGGGAGTGTTAAAATACAGGCCATGCAAAATTTATTTATAAGACTTTTCTCAGGTTTCTCAGAGAGAGAAACAAATATCATATGATGTCACTTACATGTGGAATTGAAAAAAATGATACAAATGAACTTATTTACAAAACAGAAACAGACTCACAGACATAGAAAACAAACTTATGGTGACCAGAGGAGAAAGGGGGCGGGGCTATAAATGTGGAGTTTGGGATTAACAAATACACACCACTATATATAAAATAGATAAACAAGATCGTACTGTATAGCACAGGGAACTATATTCAGTATCTTGTAATAACCCATAATGGAAAGAATCTGAAAAAGTTATACACATACTATTATATTGTATTGTATTGTATTATATGTATAACTGAATCACTTTGCTGTACACCTGAAACACCACATTGTAAATCAATTATACGCTTCAATTTAAAAAATATATATATATATATAAAAGTCTTTTCTCACCAATGAGTCTATTGATGGTAAAACATTTTTCATCATGTTTTAGAGTTAATTACTCTTGCATTTGATTCTGTTCGTCTTTTGAACCAAACTCAGTTACATATAAGAATCAATCAAAACGCACTTACCTTAAAGGACAGGTAAACCAAGAAAAGCATTAGAAGTCGTGATAGTAAATTAGTAGAAGCTTATTACCTGCCCTAATTCAAATTACACACTTTCACACTTGCTTTGTTCAAAAGCAACAACAGGCAGAAGGCATCTTCAAAGAACACCTTCTTTCTCAGCAGCGTCTCTTACAGGTATTTTCAAGCAGAAATCGTCTGAATATTTCAAGTTAATAAGAAAAGGAAACCACTCCAGCAGGCAATTATTCAAATTTTAATTTCAGGAAACCAAAATGTCAATTAAAGTGCTTAACCCTGGGCTTTTTTAGTGACGCTCAATACCTATTTATAAACGATGGTGGTGTTATGGGGTTTCCTTCCATTTAATTTGTACTTTAAGCACCTCAGTGTTGGAAAGGAGACCAGAGGTCATCATAGAATCTAACCCTGTGGTCTCCTTCCCCACCCGATGGCATGCTTGTAAGGTTGTCAACATCACTGCCAGTGTCATTGTCACCTTCAACCGGCGGGCAACTCCACTTGACTTCATCCTGAGAGCACACTTAAGTACAGGTTCCAGGGTAGCTTTTCCAAAACCAGATCACGTCACTGCTCACTACAACACCCACCTTACAATATCCTTACAATAAAATCCAAGCTCACCTCCACGGTCTACAAAGCTCTACATGAAATGGCCGCTACCTCGTCTTTGAGCCATCGTTCGTTTGTATGCCACTAGAGTCACACTGGTCTTTTAGCTCTTCCTCAGGCTCACTAAGTTCTTTTCTGTCTCAGGGCCTTTGTTGGTGCTTCCCCCTCTGCCCCCAGATCATCAAGAGGCCAACTCCTCAGAATCCGGGTCCTGTCTCAAATATCAACTTCTCAGAGAAGCCATCCCCGACCAGCCAATCTAATATTGCGTCTCCCATTATCTCTCATCATTAGCTGTTATTTTTGTCCACATTTATTCATTAACATGCCTATTACCTGTCATATGGGTACACATAAAGCCGTAAGCTGTATAATAAGAGCAGCTGATAAAAAACTAAGGCTGATGTTGTATATAAGACTCACTAGGTGCCAGGCATAGTTCTAAGTACCTTAGTTCTCTCAACAACCAGATAAGGCAGCTAATACGTTTATCCTCATCTCACAAATGGGAACACCAAGCACATAGAGGTTAAATAACTTGCCCAGGACACACCACTACTCAGTAGTAAAGCTGGGATTCAAATCCAGAAGCATGTGGCTCTAGAATCCATACTCTTAACCATCACATCCTGTGCCTTCCCATCAGAGCAGAGATCTTCTCTGTTCTGCTTACTGCTGGATGCTGGGAAGAAAGGGTTAAATGAAGGGCTCTAACTTATCTCCTACCCCAGGTCAATTTCCTTCCCCATCATCCCAAATACTACCAACCTCCACCAGTGGGCTCAGCTTCTTCACTGCCAGGTGTAATCTGAAATCATATAACATGGGTGACACAGCTCTACATTTCTTCAATCACAGGGTAACGATTTTAAGGATACAGAAAGCATCTCTTCCTTCATTCAAAGAGACCAAATATCCACTTTACTCACTCACTTTGTTTTAATTCCAGAAAAAGGAGTCAAGTTAGAGAGAACAGCCAGCTTTTTGTTTTGTTCTTTTTGTTTGTTTGTTTTGTTTTCTGCCACAGCCAATACACAGAGATCTCAACATCTCTGGAACAATACATAAGAATTCAACATTAAAAGCCCAGTCCAATTTTTTTTTTACAGTAATTTATCAAACAAGGCACAACCTCAGCCTACAAGCCCTTGCTGCTCCTCCAGCTTCTATGTGGACCATAATATTTCTATCTACAAGAGGTCACATTCCCAAGGCTGGGAAGTAGCCTGCTGCTTAATCAAAATACCATGCAACAAAAACCTTCCTAGAGGTTAAGTTCGGTTTCCTTCAGAAGCAGTTGGCTGAAAGCTCACTGGGACGGTGGTTTCAGCTATTCTTACTCTTCAGGGTTGTGCTATTTTTCCTCAAAGCAATGTAGCCCAGCAACCCCAAAGAACCTTAATTAGCTTCTTTGGGGATGTGCTTGTAAAACTCTTAACTGTTTTCACTTCAGGGAATTGAACGGCAGCATCTCTGTTTTACTACAGCCGTAAAATACCCAGAGAACTATGAGCAAAAATTGATGCCTCTTCTGTAATCTTCTTTCTCTCTCCCTGTTCCTCATTTTGTTTGCAGAACGCAGGCCAGCAGTAGGACCTGGGACCTATACCTCATCTCTCTAAAGAAGAGCTGCATTGATACACTTGATGATATGCGGTCCAAAGGAACTCATTAAGAGTGAATACCTTATGTGATAATAGGACATGCCAATTACTCCAATGTCTGTGGCAGCATCGCTCAGACGGTTCTAGCACCAGGCTATGTGACCAAGGATACAAAGTGAGTCTCCTTGTAAACTACGAGCTCAGCAATATTCCAGGATTCAGCTGCACCCACCCCTGGGTTTAGAGAGTCATCTTGAAAATATGTGCTGATGACTCAAGAAGAACTGGCCTGCAAACTGGGTCAGTACAACGGATCACCATTCCTGAAAGAGCTGCTGAGCCCTTGGCCCTGGGTGAGAGCACCCCTGAATAACAGCCAGGGCTAGATGCAGGTAAGACGACTGAGGATGGGGCGTCCGAGTGCAGGGTCAGATCCTGAACTTATCTGAAATTTTAATATTGTGTCTTTCATAAATTTTTTCATTAATTCTGATTTTTGAACTATTGCATTCACTATTATTTACCTTGGTTATTGAGGTTTTGGCACCCCTTAAATTTTACAGCCAAGGTGAGTGCCTCATCCAAGTCCCTGCCCTGGCAGCCCATCTCTGTGGAGTAACTGCCTACATCTGAAGCTTCACGTGCCAGTTGACTTACTCATCTCTGTTATGTCATCTGATTTAATCCTTAGGGTAACAACCCTAAGAGGTAGGTACTGTTATTATCTCCCATTTTACTCAAAACAGGTTACGTAACTTGCCCAAAGATGCAGGGAGTCCAAGGGCTTCACTCCCAAAGCAGCTGGTGGGAAATTTGTAGCTATACTGATATCCCTTGACAGGTAAGCTTAAAACCCCTTCCTTAATTGCACTGCCTATCTTCACTTAAAAGAAAGGGCGACCAAGGAATACAACATAGTTCCCAATATATCAGCCCAAAAATAGCTTGAAAGAAGACTATTGGACTATCACAAACGAAATACAAGCAATGTAAGACTTCTCCTTAAAAGAATATTTAGACAAACAAGCTTCTCAGGTTCCAATTGATGTTTCAAATATGATTAATGAACCACAGGAGAAAACAATCTCAGTTCCCCAATATGAGCCAAAACCAAACTTTCCGCAACCTTGGTAAGGCATGCACAAGCCTTAGAAAACGATATTAAGTGCATCAAGGGTGAAAGGAACAGGGATGTGTGCATTTGCACCTGGGGAACATCAAAGCAAGAGCTAATTTTAGGACTGGCTGGCCTGTTCGAATCCCTTTACCTTAATTACATACTTCTAGTAGAGCATAGAGGTTGGCCCTGATTCAGATGCAAGAGACAAATTCAGGTGCACACCCCAACTCATCCATGGATAAAATTCGTATAGGTTGTAAATGTATTTATAGAACCTATTTCTTCAACTGAACCTAAGGATCTCTGCAAATATTAACTCTTCTTCTAAGATAAGCCAATCTTTCTTTAAAGTTAATATGGGTAAAATCTGGGACATATCAAAAAAAATCATGTCATATTATCATGAATAACACACATGTTTCATTTCATGTACCAATTCTCATAACTTGAGAATAACTCTGCAAACACAACTACGTTTTGGTGGGAGAAGGTGCCAAGATTGATAGGCTGTGTCTGCCGTGGGCTTGGGGAAACAAGACCTAACCTATTTGCTACCCCAGTCCTAAACCCTTACCCTTGAGTTGGTTATCCAAAAGCCAATGAAGGATAGGGATCTATCAACTAGGGTAGAATTCTGCAGCATTTAATACAATACATCCTTCTTGACTTATGGTTCTAAATTGAGTCATGGTGTAGGTTAAAAATGGACACTAATTTTGTTTTAGTTTTCTATTTCCAGTTCTCTTGGATTTTCTGCAATACCACTAGCCTTTTCACCTGAACTCACAGATGCAAAAAACTTGAGCCAAATTGGGTCTATCCCAAATCACTGTCTGAAATCAGAGCCCTATTGTTCTGGGACAATATGACATTTCCTCCAAAAAGGTGGTTAGTAAATAAACAATCCAATACTGGAAATGAAGTTTATTTTAGACTCTCAAAGTACCAGGGGAAAAAAGGCAAGGGATTCGTCCTTTGACACAGTCTGTTAGTCTTGTACTCACTTCTATAACCTTCAATCTCATCGAACTTTTCAGAATGACACATGTAAAGAATTTTCAGTGAGACCAAGACAGGTAGATAGGCATTTCCAACTTTTCCCAATTGCTTACCACGTACATTTCCAACAAGGAAGAGCCTGGATACCAACTAGCTCCAACTAGCCATTGACAATATCCCTGCATATGACCAAAATGATCAGGCCACCAAATAGGCCACTGTGATCACTTTGGCCCTTCTTAGAAGAGACTGAATTCATGAACAAGGTCCCAGCTTAAATGCTATTTCCTGCAAGTCCTTGACCTGCCACCCTCTACTCAGATGATGTTAAGAACAACCTCTCACATGTTCCTGAAACACTGCAAACTCCATCCAATACTCAGCATGCTTCTAGTTACACGCTCAGGGCCCAGAGAATGGCTACTAATTCATCACAGAACTCGAGAGGCTAACAGTCTTACAAAAGGCTCACATACATGTTCAATAAATGAGGAAATGGGGCTGCCATCAGTACCGAAAGTGGATTGCAAGGGCTACTACAAAAAACTGGACTCAGGTAGAACTTCAAGTTGCTCCAAAGCAAAACAAAGGAAAAATCTCCCCTCCTAAAAAAAAAAAAAAAAAAAACTCCCCTCCTCTCCACAGCACAACATGAATCTGCGAATAAAATGGTATTATATTTATATATTTAAAAGGGGGAGGTAGATACAAACATGCAGATTGGCCATCACAATTCCATTAAGCATTCCCTTCCCAGTATAAACAGAATTTTTTTTAAATAAATAAATATTAGTTTCAAGAATCCATGAATGCAAAACCACCTCTTTCCATTAATATCTGGCACACTGCCTTTGAAGAAGGCATTCAGTTATTGAATGAACGAGGGAGCAAGTGAATTAAAGGATGATGATGATGATGACCAATAATAAAAACATCAAAAAAACCCAATATTAATGACAATGTACTGAGGACCTCCTGGGTGCCGGGTACTTTATATGCATTAACTCATTCAAACCTCCCACCAATTTATAAACTGTACCTATGGTACTTACCTTCTGGGGCTAGTAACATCACTATTCCCATTTTACAAATCTGGAAAACTAAGACACAGCAAGGTTAAGTAATCTGGCAAAGTTACCAGAAAGTAGCTGCTCCCAACTAATGAATGTTTCCGTCCACTCTAGGAGTGCTGAGGGATGGAATGAGTGAGGGTGTGAGTGAATAATGAGAGGATAATTGAGAGGAAGAGGGGGATATGGAGGGGCAGATAAATGACTTATTTAAAACGCTGGCCACCAAACCCTTCAATTTGGTTTTTTAAAAAACATAATATTTATCTAAAAAGAAAACGTACTTAGAGAAAAGCACTCAAATTTGGAATCATGCTATCTAAATCTCGTTGTCAGTTCCAGTTATCTCATTTTATTCTATTTTTTATTTATTTTTTTGGTCACACCACTCAGCTTGTGGGATCTTAGTTCCCCAACCAGGGACTGACCCTGCACCCTCGGCAGTGAGAGCGTGGAGTCCTCACCACTGGACTGCCAGGGAATTCCCATCAGCTCCAGTTCTTTTAATCCCAATTATGTGAGCAAATTTTAAAAGACAGAAAAGCCCAGAGTTGCCATGCTCGCCAGTTGTTTTAAAGTCACTTCACAGAGACCTCAGAAAACCACACTGTACTTCACATTATTTGGATAAAAGAACTTCATTTCGTTTCACAGCTTCAAAGGGGAACACAAGTAAGCAATGGTCCATAAATCAGGAACTACTGAAGTAGAAAGCAAGATGAGAGAAATAAATAGTAAGTCCACATAATAGAGAAAAGAGAAGCAAATATTTATGTCAGAAAGCAAACAAGTTCTGCTTTATGAGGTAGACTGGATCTTTCCTCTCCTCTAAGAATCCCTATGCGTTAAAATATCCACATTCCTTGCTGTTAAAAAAAAAATTTTTTTTTTAATTTTTATAGGCTAGACTGTTCCCTCCCAGGGCTATCATGAGAGCTTTTGAGAGCTTTTAGTCCCAGGATCTCTTAGTCACAGAGGGCTTCAAATTCAGCCTTCCAGCATTGTCTCATAGTGAGCTTAGATATACGTGACTATAATCTACTGATTGGAATGAAATTATACCACTGTCACTACAACTTTACACAGGAGCCTCATTACCAGACCACACATCCTCCGAGACATCAGTAATTAATATCTTTTATGAAACCACAATCATCTAATAATGGCAGTCACTCTACATGGCTATTTTGTATGCAGTAAGAGCACTAATTTATTAGGCATAAATATTTAAAATACACCATCATTTTTATAGCTGTGTTTGGCATTTATTCCCTTTATGAACGCATGGTGGAAAGTACCCGAGTGTCTCTCGACCTCTGCCCAGGACTTGGAATGAAGTGTGTTGCCGTTGAGGAGAAAGGTAACAGAACAAGGATCTGCCTTTATTCTGGAAGCTGCACGCTGCGTAGGAAAATCTAGCACAAGACAAGGAGCACACAGCCTGCCCAAGTTTAGCCCCAGAGATAAGGAAAGGGTGGGAATTGAACCTCAAGCCAATCTCAGGCTGAAGTGGTCATGGAAACCCTCTCCCTAAGTCAAGTGCTCTTCCCAGAGCCACTAGGAAAGGGCCAGATGCCCAGGGGCCTGGGTCAAGAGGTGCAGGCACTTGTCTTCAGACTAAACGCAGCTGCAGCCAAAACGGCACTGCAAGGAAAATATCCCTCTACTATTTTAAGTTACATAATTAAGATGTTCACTCCTACAAGGTCAGAAGGTGCTGCACTGCAGTGATGTTTAAAGAACTTGAGCTCTGAAGGCAGCTAGAGGCCCCCGCTTACAAGACCTGGGGCAAGTGCTGAGCTGCATGTAAAATACATATATGCCATCTTTTGAGCTCTTAGTATATACAACATCTCATATAATATTTACAAGAAGTCTGTAAGGGGGCTCTGACGATCCCGATTTTACAGACGATCACTCTGAAGCTCAAAGAGGATAAGCAGTTTGTCCACACTGTCAGATAACTGACAAGAAGGAGAAACCAGGATGAGAACCAGAAGACAGTATAACTCCAAAGATCTACTACTCTTGATGGCTGCATTTTACCAAATCTGCAAAACGCAAACTGGGGACCATAAGGTTCATTACCTGCTGCGGCAACACTGTCCAATAGCACTTATAGTGATGACCAAAATGTTCGAGAGCTGAGTTATCCAGTTACAGGAACCACCAGCCACAATGGATACTGAGCTCTTGAAATGAGGCTAGTGTAACTATGGCATTAAATGTATGATTTTATTTAATTGCTATTCATTTCATTGTAATTATTTAAATGTAAATAGTATAAACACAGGACAGGGTACGCTCTAGAGCACATGGATGATCTGTGGCCTGGTCAGCACTAATAAGTAAACTTCCAAACTTTCAGGCCAATGCTCTTTCCTCAGTATCACACATCAGGACACCTGTGTACAAACTAGTTCTCTGACCTACACCCTACAATTAACCAGTGTGAAACTTAGCTACTAATTAGAAATTCTTTGCTAAGTTACAAGGATCCCCACATGTTATCCTTTAATTCTTCATAAACCCAGGTACTCTATTCTTATAGTCCATGAAAATGTGGCTCAGAGAGGCTAAGTAATTTGCCCAGTGCCACACAGCTAGTAAGCGGCAGAAGCCAGAATTCAAAACACTTACCTCCTGACTCCAGCTTATTTAAAGCTGGATTTTAACTGCCACCACCGTTTACTTCTGTCAAATGAGGATGACGCCTTTCCTGATTACCTCATAGTGTTACAAGGCTAAAATGACAGTGGGGATCTGAAAATGCACTGAAAATAGAAGACAGGTGTAAGTTACTATCTGAATGCTTTTTTTAAAATTTGAAAAACAAAAATCTTCTCAATTTTTTGGAGCTCATTAGTGGGGACTTACGACATTCCAATCAAAAAAGAAACCTACGCCAGTAGGTAATGGAAATATTCGGGAGCCTCTCCAAGTCACTTAAATCTCCACTTGTCCTGAAATTCAAGGTACTAGTTTGTCTGTGAGATCCAATGTTTTTCAGCCTATGGTTCCCAGAAGCCAGGGAGGCCAGCTATTTTCAACTTGAAGGTTAAACCAGGCATAATTCTGTTCTTGACAATGTTAAAAACTGTCCCTAGTAAAGGAGGAATCCACACAGCACCCCTAAGTCCACTGGGAGATGGTAAGGGTAGATGTTTCCCTTCACCCACACCCCTCCATCTGGGCCATCTTCCAGAGCAAAGGAAGATTTCTACCACCGATGTGGAAACATGCAACTTCCAAGACTCCACCACAAATGAGGGCAAATCCAGAGCTAACACACTGCAGCAAAAACAAACACAATGAGGTACAGTGAAAGGGAATCTAACTTCGAGACACCAAAATCAGACCAGACTGTATATTTTATTTTAGTTGTAATTAGCAGCCACTGTTCATTTCAAGCATTAAGATGAGCCCAGCTGTTCCATTTCGAAGACTGTGAGTAGTCCAAGAGCAAAAATATAGAGTAGGTTCTATAATTATAATTAGCAAGAAGTCTTTTTTAAAATCACCACCACTAATGTGAAATATTTTTCCTCATATTCTTCCTATCCTATTTTTTATCTTCCCCCAGACTTGTTAATTAATAATAGTTATATGCCATGATACCCTTAAGACAGTTGATGGCACTTTTTAAAAATGCATTTTCTCATCTGATCCTTACTGAGCTGGGAGATACACATGGTAGTGATGAGTCTCTCCATGTGGCCACTGACTTAACCAAAGCTCAAAAAGATGTAGCCATTTGCCTACAATCCCCAAGTTAAAAAGTGGCAGAACTGAGCCTAGAACCCAAGTTTGCTCACTTTCACTCCAGTATCACAAAATTATATACCTAAGATGTTCCCTCTGCAGATACTATTCACAGCACTGTAATTATTTCTGTATAACCAAAAGTCTTTGAAAATCACAGTTTTAAGAAGATTAACATAAAAATAATGTAAAACATGGATTAAAACAGGTAGAGACTAAAGATAGTAAGACTATTTGACCCTATTCTAGGCTCCGTGGTTTTCAATTTCAGCACACTAGACTCACCTGATAAACTTTTTTGAAAAACTCTCTATACCTGTATCCCATTCCCAGAAATTCTGACTTAACTGATGAAGCTTGGGACATCGTTTTTTGTTTGTTTGTTTGTTTGGCCATGCCGCGCGGCATGTGGGATCTTAGTTCCCGACCAGGGATCAAACCCACACCCCCTACAGCAGAAGCTCAGAGTCTTGACCACTGGACCACCAGGGAACTCACTCAGTTGTTTGTTTGTTTTTTTTAATATCCTCCCACATGAATCTAATACTTCAGCTGAAAACCACTGCTATGGGTCAGAGCTTGGTACCCAAAGTACATGGGCAAGGATGGTAAGTGAAATGATTTTGTCATACCAGGCAAAAAAATTAAAAATTAAAAAAAATTTTTTAATGTTAACAGTTGTGTGTTCATTTTAATGAATATTTGGGAAACATTAGTAGCCGTATAAAACCAATGATTTTACAGATTTTTACAGACTATCATTTAAAAAGTTTCTGACCGAAAGAAAAATATGAGTAAAAACCTGTACAGGTGGTAGACAGATATGAAGAAATTATGAAGGTGGTTCAAGTATGACTGAAGTCTAGATCTTCAATGATAAAAGCTGGGGAAGAGGGGTCTTGGAGAGAAAGGAGAGGGGGAAAAGCAGACACAGGAAGAGAGGAAGACCCAGCAGGAGGCAGGGAAGAGGCAGAAGGAGTGAACAAGAGTGAACCATGACATGAGACTTCCCTAACGGTCCAGTGGTTAAGACTTTGCCTTCCAATGCGGGGGGTGCAGGCTCAATCCCTGGTTGGGGAGCTAAGATCCCACATGCCTCGGGGCCAAAAAACCAAAAACATAGAACAGAAGCAATGTTGTAACAAATTCAATAAAGACTTAAAAAAAAAAAAAAAAAACAGTGAGTCATGACAAAGTGCAGGAAAATGAAGTCAAGTTCTCAGTTCTCTATCTTGCTTCAAGTACTATAAACACCTGCTAGGGTTTCAGTAAGCATTCCACCACGGGCAGAAATGGTAAAGCTAAAGATTAAGGAGGCTGCTGATGGAAGACCAACATCTAAATCAACTGCTCAGGCTAGTTGCCTTAGAAAGATCTACAAGTCCCTTGAGGAAGATGCCACCTACTATGGCAGCCTGCCAGAGAACGGCCCCCAGGGTAAGGGAGACTCTCCTTATTTAGCTGAAGCTTCTAAAACCATCTGAGCATAGCTGACAAGCCATTCTCAGGCACATGCAAGCTTCAAGTTTCATTCTTCAAATTCAGCTCCTGCCATGGTGCTATGTTCCTCTGAGGCAGTCTGCCTCTGCACACAAGGTAAATGATGAACTTGAACTCAGTATAATATAATGTTCCCAAAGTCGACGTGTTATAAACTAAACCACTTGCTCAGGGATGACTCTAGAAAGAGAATTCCAACCATGAAAACTTACTTATCTTCAGGCATATCTGCCAATGGGCAGGAGAATTCCAATGGTATACAGACACAGAAATAAGTAAGAGTGAATCACATTTTGAGAAAATTATTTCCTAATTCTCTTTCAATCCTTCAGATTTTGGATCTCAGAAGGCCACAGTTTGGAACTATAGGGTTTTTTTCCCCCACCTTACACTGGTTAATTGCACTCTTTAATGAATGGACAACAGGACTCAGGTTCAGAAGCTTGTATTTATGGTATAGCTTATATTCATAGCAAATAGTGCAGGTTTCCACTTATGACTGTGATATAAAGCTTGCTCCTGGACTTCCCTGGTGGTGCAGTGGTTAAGAATCTGCCTGCCAATGCAGGGGACACGGGTTCAAGCCCTGGTCCAGGAAGATTCCCACATACCGCGGAGCAACTAAGCCCATGTGCCACAACTACTGAGCCTGTGCTCTAGAGCCCACGAGCCACAACTACTGAGCCCGTGTGCAGCAACTACTGAAGCCCATGCGCCACAACTACTGAAGCCCGCACGCCTAGAGCCCGTGCTCCACAACAAGAGAAGCCACCGCAATGAGAAGCCTGTGCACTGCAACAAAGAGTAGCCCCCGCTCGCCGCAACTAGAGAAAGCCCACATGCAGCTACGAAGACCCAATGCAGCCAAAAATAAATATAAATTTATAAAAATTTAAAAAAAGCTTGCTCCTAAAATACACCTAATTCTTTAAAAGTGAATCAGTTACAGAAAAACAGGTCAATTGTACAATAATAGTATGTGAATAGGGGGAAAATCGTGAAGGTGGTTTCCAAGTGACTCATATTTGAGGACTTCTGCTTCAGATATGTGTTTTAGTGTTCTTCAATGGCATTATAAATGTTTCTCTACAGCTTCAGTGTATTTATGAAACGTAGGTGTTGGAAATGCAGACCTAGACATCACTTTTTCTCATTCCCAGGAAACTGAAAAAATAGCTCGTATGAGCTCAGTCCTAGCAGACTGTCTCCTTGGCCTGCTTCTGATGCAATGAAATTCAAATATTTACCAACCACTATTACATTTAAGACTTTGCTCTGATCGATCAAATATGTGTTTTGACTTGGACTCTTCTCTTGCTTAGATTCTTCCCAAAATCTCATGATGATATTGGTTTAAAAAATAAATCCCAGTGGCATGAGAAAGAAGTGTGCAGGATGATGGCATAGAAGGGTTTAGGTGCCAGAGAGACGTGGGGTTTGATCATAGGCAAGTGAATTGATCTCCCAAAATCTCCAGGAAGTTGTAAGAGGATTAAATGAAATAACACACAGAAGGCGGCTCGCACACTGACATATAAGAGGCACTTAATAAATGTCAGCTCGCTTTCCCTTTCTTGAATAAAACAGCCAGTTACACGGTTAAGGCAACAGTACCTCACCAATGTCCTGACACTGACATTCAGTCCATAATCATTTAGGACAAGTATTTGCTCTCCTTCCCTAGGTCCTCGAGTGATATCCTTCATTCTCGTAATAAAATACATGGATTGAATACAGTTGGTACTGAGCCAAAAACAGTGAACAGCCTTGTGATCAAAATTAATTGTGTAGGGGATTTCCCTGGTGTCGCAGTGGTTAAGAATCCGTCTGCCAATGCAGGGGACACGGATTCAAGCCCTGGTCTGGGAAGATCCCACATGCCGCGGAGCAACTAAGCCTGTGCGCCACAACTACTGAGCCTGAGCTCTAGAGCCCACGAGCAACAACTACTAAGCCTGCGCGCCTAGAGCACGTGCTCCGCAACAAAGAGAAGCCACCGCAATGAGAAGCCCGCGCACCGCAAGGAAGAGTAGCCCCTGCTTGCCGCAACTAGAGAAAGCCCGCACGCAGCAACAAACACAGAACGCAGCCAAAAATAAATAAATAAATAAAAAATTTTAAAAAATTAATCGTGTAGTAATAGTGTATCTTGTCTGCCTGTACGTAGCACTTTTACTTTAATATTCATGCGCCACAACTACTGAAGCCTGCGCACCTACAGCCCGTGCTCCACAGCAAGAGAAGCCACCGCAATGAGAAGCCCGTGTGCCGCAACAAAGAAGAGCCCCTGCTCTCTGCAACTAGAGAAAGCCCGCGCGCAGCAATGAAGACCCGACACAGCCAAAAATAAATAAATAAATTATTTTTTAAAATGGAGAACCACTGCACCGGGCCTTATGTAGTTAGTTATAATGACACAGAACTAATCTGCCTACTTCGCGTGATTTTACTGGCAACCCATCTGATGTCAGTTTCCCCACTGACGCTTCAAACTGACAGCTCTGTGGCCTATTATTCCGCAGGGTGTGGCCCTGCGTTGGTGGAACAAGAGCCGATGTAGCTAGAGGCTGCTGAGTCGCTGTAGGAATCCACAGGCAACTAGAAGAACCAGCAAGCCCTTACTGAACACCTACTGGCCAAGAATAACTTACATCCAAACAGACTTCACACATTAGTCATTCATTCAACAAACACTGGTGAGGCACTAACTGTGCCAAACCTGTTCTAGGTTCCGTAGATTGAACCCAGAAATTTGTTCACTACTGTAGCCTTGGTAGACACTTTTTTAAATCAAATTGAATGAAATTTGGTCACAACAAGCCTCTGCGTTAGGCAGTTCAAATACTATCTCATCAGACCGCTTGCTACATCATCTTACATAGTTTTCAAACTCCATGAGGTTAACATTATCTGTAGTTAAGAATCACAGGGAATTCCCTGGTGGTCCAGTGGTTAGGACTCTGCGTTTCCACCGCAGGGGGCTCGAGTTCAATCCCTGGTCAGGGAACTAAGATCCCTCATGCCGTGCAGCGCGGCCAAAAAAAAAAAAAAGAGATCTCACACACACACACACACACACACACACCTCTCTTGGGGTGGTTAAGTAAACTTCTCCCAAGTAACACAGCTAATAAATACCAAAGAACAAACTCCCACCTGATTGTAAGATCCATGCTCTTAATCTCTAGTCTGAGCTCCCTCCTCAGAGGAGAGAAGCAATTCCCTGCCTGCCCTCAAGAAGTTTACCATCTCATGAAAAAGAGAGTACAACCCACAGGGGGAAGCAGTTCAACAAACACAGAAAATGGTAAACGGTAAGCCAAAGTCAACACTTCCAACACAAAATGCTCTAGAACTCAGGCAGCCCAATGCCCTTTTCAAAATACTTTTAACTTGGGAAATTGTATCAAATCACTTTCTTCCCATCCATATACTAAGCTCCCAGAGGTAGAGAGACCAGCCCAGTGATGGACCTACACTTAGTGCTGACTAAATATCTCCTGAATACATCTGTTTCGATTATCTTTTTTATACCAAACTAACCAAAACTTAGTGGCTTAGAACAAACAACAACCATTTCATTATTTCGCAAGTGGTATCTGCTGGGACTGGGGCGTCCCAGACACTTTGTACACTCACGAGTCTGGGGTCCCAGCAAGAATGGCTGAAACAGGCAAGGCTGGTTAGAAATGCTTACAAAAAGGTTAAGAAGTCAGGTGCTAAATGTGAGGGGCACGGAGTCTTGGACGGGAAGCTCCTCCACCAACGTACAAGCTTCAGGGGGCGAGAACACTGTCTTGTTCCTCACTGACCCCCGGAGGCTCACGCACTACAGGCCCCAAACAAACACGGAAGGCACTGTGACCCTCTGATGAGTCACCCAGCTTTGGCTTCTTCCTGGCGCAGACAACAAGAAACACATTTCCATAAGCGCGCTGAGATAAGCAGCAGCATAAATAATACATGCAATTGGGTCTTGGGATGGATTTGCTACCCAGTGGTGCCTGTCCAGAGGGTTTGGTGATGGCCAATAACTCCAATGAGTCATTAGGAGGTAAGTGGCTGGAGGTGTCCCAACATGCGGAAGCCAAGAAATAATAACAGACAGATTTGGTCCCCCTGGAAGCTCAAATTAATTAGAAATTTAAAATATTTTTTAAACAGTATAGCTGATCGAAACAATAGGACACATTCTTTTCTCCCATTTTCTCTGTAGGGAATGATGGCTTCCTTAAAGGTTTTTTGGAGATAAGGGTCAGATCCAAAGTGTGTCTCCAGGCCCCAAACAATGAATTCAAATCCTACTCCAGCTATAGTCAGGGGAGGAGGGGAAATGAAGGAACCAGCAAGCACATTCCTAATACACCAATTTAACAACCTCCCATAATCTGTTCCAGCTGAGAGAGCACAGCTCCGCTGGGCCCTTCTATTCCCATTTGTAATTATTCAGGTGTGTTCGTTTCCATAGTACTCAATGTCTACCAAATCCATGCTGTGGGAACCCTGGGAATAGGTTCTTTGCAACAAAAGTTTGTGCACCAGTTCAAAGGACTCTTTTTCTGCTTTCTAAAAAATAAACAGGTATGGATCGCAATCTAGGACCTGCCACTCATGAGCTTGGTAACCTTGGGCAACTACTGAACATCTCTGAGCCTCAGTTTCATCATCTATAATAAGGGATTATAACACCCATAAGGATGTTAGGAGGTTAAAAAAAAAAAATGATATCATGTCTGTCAAGTGCTTCACCCAGGACATGGCACCCAATAAGCTCTCAATAATTGCTAGCTACTATTATAACTTGTCTTTTTATACTGCACCTAACCCTACATTAGCAGTGAGACACTCCATTCTTTTTAAGTCTCCTAATTCCATCCCATTCAAGTCTAACTGAATTTCAAATATACACCAAAAACTAAAAAAGAGTTACAGGCACAGCTGCCAAATGGAAAGTAAAAAGCCGCAATTTTCCATCATTGGAATATATTTAGTGATAACTATAAATGAAAAACTAAGAAAAAGAAAAAATATCCCCAACTTCAAGTCACCCTCCCAGTCTGACGGTCTGAAAACCAAAAATGAAGTTAGACTTCCGCTAGCTTTGCTCCTTTCCACTCCCGTCTGTCAAGGTTGGGTGGAGAACTCCCACATTTCCTGTTCTGGGCCCGGGAGCTCTCTGCCAGGTAAAGCAAGAGACACTGCAATTTGTGTTGACAGCTGGGACAGTCGGGGGGAGAGGCTGGGAACTCAGGAAGCTTTCTACCATTCTTTCTGGGGTATTTTCCTATGATATCAGCACCCTGAACTGTGAGAGGGCCCCAGCCAGCCAGGGTAAAAGGTTCAATCACCAAATAACTAGCATGCCTGCCTCTTAAGCAACTGTTTGGGGCCATCCACAGTATCAAATGACGTCATCTCCAGGACACACCTTGTTGGGTGTTCAACTTCCAACTTCTCACACCTGAAAAGGAACTAGGCTGCTGGCTCCTACTGTGCTTTGTGGGGGTAGAAATTTAATCGGGATGCAGATGGTTCTTTAGATTTTATCCTGCAGGCAACTGTTGCCTCCAGCCCTTGACAACCCCTAGAAAACAGTTTCTGCTCCAGGGAGTACTTAAAAACATGTATGAGTGCACACCTCGGCCTTGATGGACGTGGTCTGACAACAGATTTCCTCACTTCCACTGACCGGCACGTGTGAAACTTTATACAAGATCCAAACCACGAAAACCTCCACCAAGTTGTCCACAAACCAAAGTTCAGATTTGCCAAGACCTATAAAACTATAGCAATATCATACTAGCAAGAAAAGAATATCAGCCCTAAAGAACTCAATACAAATGACAAAGTTTAATATACATATATGACATTTCATCTAGTATGTTCTACCTCATCACCTCACCCACTGTCTAAGTTATCTTGTTCAAGTATTTGCTATTGTGTTTACCATCTTTTCCCTCCACTCCTGCCCCCCCACAGAAAACAAGAATAAAGACCCCTGAGAGCAAGGCCTTTATCAATCTTGTTCACCACTGTAACTTTGACCTCACAAGGTATAGAGCAAATAGGAGCTGTGGTGGCTTCGATTATTTTCTGGCAAATATCTCTCCCTCCTTCTCCTCTAACCAATGGGGGAGGAATATACTTCATTAACATGCTTTGGATATGTGCCTAAATGACAACGTCATGTCAGTTCCAAGACCAGACTTACTTGTCTACACCATTCCTGCTTGTTCCTCTGGGAGCCTGGGTTCTTGCCATAATGAGAACCTGCCCCAGATTACCAATATCCCCACCAGCCCCTCATTCCCCATCCAGAATGAGAAACATAGACCAGAGCTCCCTAGCCAACCTGCAGACCTGGGAGTGTGAGAATAAATACTTACTGCTGAATGCCATGGAGTTTGGGGTGACTTGTTACACACCATTTTTGTGCCAACAGATGACTAATACAGCAGGCTCTCAATATATTTTTTCATTTTTTAAAATATATATTTGTTTAATTAACTAATGAAAAAATTTCACTGTACTTAGTACTTCCAAAACTCCATTCATTGTGACAATTCTGCAACACATCAAGTTTTAAGCCTGGTTTTTGCTTTTGAATATACTTCTTTGTGTAATAAAGAATACATATTCAGAAACTGGGACCAAAGAGACCAACACTGATCTGTTTGGTCTTCCTTATTTAACCTGAGCCAAAAGATAATGACTACTTCTTCCATCTATAGATTATACTCTGAAACCATTGGTAGGTTTTTTTTTACCCCCTCCTTTCCTAAAATGCTGGTGAAAGCTTCAAGCTCATAAGATACCAATTTTTATGGGGTAGTATCCCTTTCATCTAGTGCAAAAAGCCTTGAAGCTCATAAAATTGAGGCTGTAAACTTTCAAGGCATCTAGCTTTGTAGGGTTACTGTTGATGTATTTCCATTACTTGAAACATTTAATGGAAGTAGTTTTACAGTTCACTTACATACTGTATTTACAATTACTTCATTTCTTAGCAGAGAATAGAATCACATCTAAATGGGGATAAAACCACATTACATTCTCTAAGTACCTTTTCATTCTGACCCTTTAACACTCAAGGCAACGGCTATGAAGAAATCTCTTTTTAATAAAATTACAGTTTCAGGGGTGTGGAGGATAGACAGACAGAAAGGGGAAAGGACCAATAAAATCTGAGACCACAAAAAAAAGAAAAAAATCTGAGACCAATATGTCTCCCAGCTATGGTATCGATATGTTTAATTTGAATGTGCCAAGCATATGAAATACCAAAATTTCATATGTGCAGATGGTTATAATCTATCAATTCCTTCTCCCCTTCCAAGTGTGAAAAAATATGGGAGAAGCACCTAACAGAATACCCAGGCCCGATGGTGAATATATGGTGAAATATTCAGCGATTTTGATGACCTAAAATCCAGATTACTTCAAAATGCTCTCTAGGACACCTTGGGAAGTCCATCATGTTCTCTATGTTGGAAAGCTCAAATCACTTTTTGAGACATGGTAGTAATGTTGGTTTATTCTCTTCTTTATTGTCAAGTTTTTAAGTTCCCTTTCAAGCCATGATAGGATATACCTGTGGTCCATAATCTTCTTGCCATCCAGAGCTAATTGCATCATGTTTTGCAAATACAGCCCCGTCATGAAAAGTCTGTGCTCCCCCGCTGCACTTATGAACTAATCAGTAACTTATCTGCTCCCAAGATAGCCAATGAAGCCAACAGAGTTGAGATAATTCCAACTAAAAGTAAGGAAACTTGATATTTTAGTTAACCTAGGTAACTGTACCTTTAGAAAACCTATTTTTGTCCACTAGGTTTTGTTCTCGTTTAATACTGAAAAAAACTTGAGATTCCCTCCCCAAAGGTTTTTTAAGGACTCCAAAGAGACTCAGAAAACCAGGTGCAGTTTTCATCTTTAGTTTCCCTTCTCTTTCTTCCTATCTCAATTAAATTTTCTTATTGAAAAAAAAGTAGGCTTAAAAAATAAACTTAATATGACTAAGGCAAAAATACTCCCTATACACACACTCTGATGCTTTAACCCTGGTTATCTACCAAGAGTGACGAATGGTACATGACGGGTCTGTAGGGAATGAAAACGAAGACTATCCAAAGACACCAGGCAAGATGAAAAGTGTTCCAAACTGGAGTATCAAAAAAGGAAGCAGGTGGGCTGAGAACCTGGCTTAGCTCCCATGCCTCCCTTGGGGGCACTTAGTGCAGCACTCAGCACAAGGGGTTGGGCCAGCGGTGCGCACTTAATGAATGTTTATTCCCTGTTGGCGACAGGGCAGTCCCCTGTATCATGGGCTCAATCTTCTCTATCAGGCTTTTCTGAAAGGGCAGCAATTATTTACGTTCTCAGTCCACCAACCTCAGTGACAATCCACGGCAGGCTAAGCCCTGTCTAAAGTGCTTCACACCCATGATCTTGTTTAATCACTCCGACGTTCCGGTGAGCAAGAAGGAAATTGAGGCTCCAAGAGTTGCAGTCAGCACGCAGTAACATATTATGAAGATACCTTGTCCTGGTACTGGAAGTGGTGAAACGAAGAGGATGCAACTATATTTAAGGGGCCTGCCATCAAACAGAGGAGACAGAAGGGTTTTCAGACGGTCACTGAATGTAGTAAGAACTAGAAGCAAGTACAAGGTATCCAAAAGAGGCCCCTAAGCTGGTATTTGGGGTAGAGGTTCCCAAGGCCCTGGTGTTTGAGCTCGGTCTTGAAGGACAATGAGGGGTTGGTTTGACAGGGATGGAGGGGGGAGATAAGGGAGTGAAGACCTTCCAGGATGAAAGAAATCACCTCCATGGGGCTTTCAAAAGGAAAATCTTGAAATAAACGTTGAGTATTCCAAAAAAAGATGTATAACATCTAAAAATCAGTGTGATTATTATGCGTCAGGCATTGTCATAAACTCTCGACTGGCAGCATCTCTCTCAATCTTCACAACCGCTAAAGGAGGTAGGTCCTATAACTAGCCCTATTTTACAGTGCAGAAAACTGAGGCTCAAGGTGGGGGTTAAGTAACATGGCAAATAAGTGATTAGACTCCATTCCTATATAACGCAGAAACGTACATGATTTCTGCCTTAAAGACTGTTCCTACCTGCCCTTCAGATTTCACTTCCTGTCCAGTTCATAACAGTATGTCTGCCTAATCAAAAACAAGTAGTCTGAAGAACAATGGAAAATTTTGGACATCTGTGCCAATTTTAATGAAATAATTGCTTGCCCACAGGCCAAGCCGTAAAGTCCTTAGGAAAAGATGGACGTTAAAAGCTCTCGTGTATATAAAACAAAAGCTACCCTCTACGATGACTGTCAAGGTCCAAATCTTCCCCCAGCCTCTGCACTTGTTCATGACAGAAAGCTCAGGCTTAACAAACCACTTTCTGCCTCAAGCCTTCACACCCTCTGAAGCCAGCTGACATGCTTGCTGCCTCAATCTCATGGAGTGAGTCTCATAAACAAAAACAAATGGTCAGCACAGAAATCTCTTGCCAATAAAGTAAAGGCACTCGCATCTGTTGTCCTCAGACAAATCATTAACTTCCATAATCATGCCTCGAATCATGCTTACAATCAACTTCTGATCAATGCTTAGAAATCAAGAATTTTTAATTAGCATTTTTAGAAACAAAGGGCAAATTTGCAGAAAAGAAAAAATATGTTTGCACAGGGAATGAGATCTCACTATTTTAAATGTCTCTATGATAAAGAATTCCCTACCTACCCACTTTAATCACTTGACATTTTGTTTCCTTTTGATGCAAATACACAGCAGACAACACTACAGCCCCAATTTTATTTGTAAGGATATAGGTCTCAGGCAAGAATTAGAGCCTATTTTTAAGACATTTTGGAGGGCGCAAGATGATGTGTGTCTTCACCAAGACGCGTGGGTACTTCTTAAGACTTGCCTGTCCCAACATAGACCAAAAATAATAATAATAAAATATAAATAAATCAAAAGCAGTGCTTCTGATTCACTATATTTCAGAGCTGGCCTTTAATATTTTCAGGTACAACTGGCATGAGAAGGACCATTTGCTCAGGCAGGTAAATTAATGATTGACCCAACAGGAGAATCAGCGCAGGGGTGGAGTTAACAATACACACACAAACACACATCATCCAAGCAGTATTAGATCTATATTCATACATGAGGCAAAACTTCCCCTTGAACTACTCAGACCTGTTTGCCATGAACATATGAAAGAAGAGGAAATGGTAACTTTGATACCTAATAAAACAGTGACGATGAACAGGACAGGTAGCGCAAAACCATAAAGCCCTTTTCCCTTGAACGGCAGCATCATGGGAGGGCCATAAACTCTCACCCAAACTATCCCTTCCCTCCCTCCCTCCCAGCCGCTCCCCTTTCTCACTGGCATCCGCACTATGCACTGGCAATCTGGCCACAGTATAATGGAAAGTAAATTGGCTTGTTGACTCCTAAGGTTGAAAGGGGGTAGGCATGAGAGAAAACTACTACACTACAGAAAAAGGGAAAATCTACTGTCATATTATTTGTTTCTATCACTCATGGGCAGATAAAATTTTTTTAATGTATCTACGTATTTTTGGACCAGGAAAGAAACGAATGTAGTAGTCCCCAGGGCATCTCTTGTGAATGCAAAGAGCTTTTATTGACACTAAACCGAGCTTTAGGCAACTTCTGCCTCTAAACAGTGTGTGGTGTCCCAGGAAAAGTGCTGGCCTGAGAGCCAGGAGGCCAGAACCCCAGTCTAAGCTCTCCCACATCCTGGCTGTATGACCCCAGCCAAGTCATCTCTCTCTCTGGGCATGGGCTTCTGTAAGATAAAGATAACAGATGAGGTGACTTCCAAGGTCCCTTCTAGCCCCGAGACTCTTTACCAGAAAGTGCCTTCTACCAAATATGTGTCAAATCTGGTTTAGAAAAATCATCATAGGTAGGGAGCTAGAAAGGAAGATATTAACTCAAAACCAAGAATACAGCAGGTCCTAGGGAATGTCAGGAAACCAAAAGCTTTCAAACGCTCCAAGTTAAGGAGAAGCTTCAACTGCTTTTAAGGCTAACCTGGTAATTTAAGGCTAACTTGGTAACTGACTGGAGCAAATTCTCACCTTCCTGCTTATTTGTTTTAATAATAGAACAGTACCAAGAACAAGGTGTAGTACATCACAATCATCTACCTGTACCCTTTTTTTAAGCTGACAGTGCTACTTCCTTTATACTTGGGAGGCAAGCTAAACAATTCATAAGGTGACGCTTTACGCAACAAAAAATATATATATGGTGGGGGGGGCGGACAACTCAGAATTCACTTGAATGGAATGCCTTTTTCCAGTCTCTCTCTCTCTCTGGTTACTAATGCTCTGAAACAAATCACCCCAAAACTTGGTGGTATGAAACAACCATTTTATTAGGCTCAGTGGTTCTTAGAGTTCACGAATTCAGATGGAGCAACATGGAGACATGACTTGACAGCTGGGGGCTGGAATATCTGGAGGCATCTTCACTTGCATGTCTGGAGGCTGACACTGGCCATCAGCTGGAACACCTACACATGGCCTCTCCATGTGGTCTCTCTACAAGGGCTAGTTTGGGCTTCCTCACAGCATGGTGCCTTCCAAGAGTAAGGCAGAAACACATGGCATTTTTATGGTCTTGCCTCGAAAGTCACAGTACGACTGCTATCATACTCTGTTGGTCGAGACAGTCACAAAGGTCTGCCCAGGTTCGAGAGCAGAGGATATAAACACCCCCTCCCTACTCTATGGAAGAAGAGTCACAGACATATTATAAGATGAGCACATGGAATGGGACTTATTTTGCCTCCATCTTTGGAAAATGCGGTCTACCATGCCGACAGACCCCTGACAGAAGAATCCCAGGAACAAGAGAAGTACAAAAATCTGGGTCTCAGGCACCCTTGAATATTACAGATTTAAAGCCAACACTTTGATAGGCAAAAGATCACAGCCAGGAGCTGGAGGAATGGCATTTTAGCCACAGAAGCCCATCGAGTTGCCTTTGAAGCCACGATTACAAACACTGGTTCTGGTAACAATTAGATGGGTCCTCGACAGACAATATATACCTTTGCTGTTTTATTACAGCTTGGTTCTTTCTGTATCCCACTGACATACGATTTAAATGTACAAGAGTAATAAAGCATCTGCTGAATTACAATTCCAAAGTTCAGATGACATTGAGATGAAATCTATGAAACTATGAATTGACCATGTTAAACAGATTTTTTTTTTTTTTTAATTGAATACAGAGAGCAGCTGTTTGTAAAGCAACCCCATATGCAGAGACGTGGGTTTGGGTTAATTTGGAGCTGATGTGACCTACAGGTCTTTGGATGTATTGCAAGGGAGACCTCAGTGTTCAATAATGCGGCACCTCATAGCAGTCCTGCTCTCCAGGACGGCAGGGGAGGAGAGGCAGAGCAGACGATCGACATTGAGTATCCCATGATTTTCAGCACTTTTTCCCCTTCTTAAACCTAAAATCCCTACTCCAGCCTCTTCTTCTGTCTTAGAATGCAACAGACCCATCTTGCAGGTTCCTAGTGCCAGCACGAACCAGGGCCACCATCACTATCAGATATTAAGCTAAGATCCTTATTTTGCAACAGTCCCACCCCACTTGTTCAATAATCAATATTCACTGCCTCTTTGCCTCCCCTCACCTGCCAAGAAAATCTTTGGCATTTGCCACTTACTACTAACCCCATTCCTAAAACTCCTTGTGTTTTACTCTACATATTGAGGCAATCAGTGTGTGGGGGTGGAAGAGGGGAAAGTAAAGGGAGATAAGAAAATAGCAGCTGAAGGACAAAGAGAAAGAGAAGGTGGAAGAGACCAAGAGGAAGGGCAGCAGGATGTCTTAGTAGAGAATAAGGAACATACAAGAAGGAGACAGTCAAGGCATCTACCAGGTACCAAGAATGGGACTAAAGACAAATTGTCAGAGAAGGGAAGTGTTGCCTGAGTTCTTCTAAATGTTCTTCAAGAGACATAAGATGGGAATCACTTCTACCCTTGGACCCTCTTTGTTTGAATGAGACACCGCTCCAAGAGTCGGCCACTTAGGATCTCTAGATTTCCTTGGGGTCCACATAGCTGATAAAAATGAGGCTTAGAGGGAATTCCCTGCAGGTCCAGTGGTTAGGGCTCAGCACATCCACCGCAGGGAGCCTGGGTTCGAACCCTGGTCGGGGAACTAAGATCCTGCAAGCTGCGCAGGGCAGCCAAAAAAAAAATAGAAGGAGGCTTAAAGGCTTAGAAAGGTCAGTAACTGGAAAAGTGACAACTCAGTTCTGCCTGTCACTAAAGTGATTTACCACTGCATCACACTATGAGGCAAATAGAAATCCAAACAGATACATTTAGCCCTTATCATCAACTGCTCCTGAGAATGAGCTATTCACCAGGTCAGGACCTGCAACCAGGAAAGGAGGCATCTGTGTTGTTATTATGCAAATAACATCAGCAAAGGAGAATTAACTCATGAGAGGCTGAAAAATTACTGCCAGTGGTGGATGTGAAACAAAAGGAATTCCCACTTTCTAAGAGAGAAAACGGCCAAGGATTTTATTTGGAGTTTTAAAGTCTTAGGAACTTCTCAGTGTCAAGCAAGTAATTTTTTACTTGCAACACAAATATACACGCACACATATGTATATAGGAGTTTATATATAGCTACATTTAAGTATATATTTGAGTGTATGTATGTATGTGTGTGTGTGTACCTAAGTCAAGCTAAAAGGATTTATTTTCAGCAAATGCCAAACCCTAGGCAAATGCCGAATAAAGCTTTTTTACTGGCTTCATGGTAACCATCCTACGGTACCAGGACTTAAGGAAGATTCTAATGATGTCACATATTATACTGTTTAAAGTATAATGTCATATAGACATAAAAACACCTGAACACACAGACACATGAATATTTACAGAGAATGGGATTATAAATTTTTTAATTTTGTTTTGGTTTGTTTTTAGCTCAGCAGTTTTCTCTTTAAAAAGCATAAACTTCCTATAAATTGGATTGAGTTCCACAAAGCTCAGGGCACAGTGCAGAGGCCGGATCCCAGAGTCAGGGGAGGAGAGTGAGTCCCTGGTCCCTTCTTGGTAAACATTTATAAGTTCTATCTTATTATCTCATCTAAGCCCCAGGTCACAGTGGCATTACCATCTTCCCAATGAGTCACTGCCTCTTTTCCCATCTTATTAATTAACTGGCAAGAATCAAGTTGCAAACAAGAGGATAAGGGCAACAAGAAGCAGAAAAGTTGGGCCATACACTCGAAACCTAATGGATGCCTGAGACACCAGGAGTTGCCTCCAAGCCTTCTGACACGGCAAGTCAGCAACGCAGTCCAACCCCAACGGGGAGGAGGAGAGAGGACAAAGAAACTCAGCTGCACAAATGTACAGGGATAAGAACAACGGTGCAAGGCCAAGGAGAAATCCCTTAATTGCCTCCCAAGCGGCTGTAGTCGGTAAGACCTGCTGTTGCCGAGTTGTCTAGGAGGAAACATTTCAGGACCATTCATCATGGGTGTTGGGACATGATGTGGACGAGCCTGACACAAAGGAGAAAATATACTGCAGACAACAAGGAAACCAGAGAACAACTAAATGTGACAAGCCACAGCACAGAGGTAACCATGTCAGTGTATTTGCTATACTTTCCTCAGGAGCAGAAGAGAACGAAAGGTACAGAATGGGGGTGGGGGGTACGCACCCCAGCCACACGTGTTCTCTGGATCCTACCTGGCTGCTCAGACTCTTATTATTCCAAGCGTGGCCCCGGGACCAGCATCAGCATCACCTGGGAGCTTGTTAGAGCTGCCCGACCTGGGCCTACGGAGTCAGAATCTACATCCCCAGGAGATTCACATCCACGTTCAAGTTGTGTGTGGATTTACCCTCCTGGGCCCTACACCATTTGGTGAACCCAGAAGGTTCCATTTTCTCCTCCTCTCTTCATTCAGCTTGTCTCCAAAATGTGAGCACCCACAGCATGCAGGCACCACCCCTGGCAGGGCCTGTGGATACAGTGGTGATATGAAAAACAGAACATTACTGGCCCCCATGCAGCGTAGAGTTCAGCACTGTGGCGGGGGGGATGGGGGTGGGGGGGCGGGGAGGGGGGGACAGACACGACTCATACAACCACAAATACACATAAAAGTACAACAAAAAAGTGTGATGAGTGCTGTCAAAGGGAAACGTGTGGTCTTATGAGAGTATAAAACAAGGAGATCAGACCCTGTCAGGGATGGCTCCCTAGAGAAATTGATGATAGAAGTGAGATCTGCAGGGGGACTAGACATTAACTCGGTAAGGAGGGGAGGGAACAGCATTCAGGTAGAGAGGAAAGGCATATGCAAAGGACCTGTGGCCTGAAGGAACACCACACATTAAAGGAACTACAGGGGAACAGCATGTGCAAAATGAGACTGGTGAGAGAGGCGGGGGCCAGACCATGCAGGCTCCTGTAGATCCATGAAGGATTTGATCCTAAGAACACAGCGAAGCCCCTGACAGGTTTTAAGCAGGTTACCCAAGGTGAGAAGAAAAGAGAGTGAAGAGAAGTGGATAGATCCCAGAGGTTTTACTCTGGAAGCAAGACTGAGACCCCAGACAACCCTGTTTGTACAATTTACCTTCCCTCCTTTTGATCCTGGGCTATATCCTGCCTGCCACCAATCCCACAAGACAAAGTGAGCCCCTTTCGTACTGAAGAGCAGGCGAGAAGCACCCCAACGCTACAGCAAGAGAAACATACATTTAGGCTAGTGAATAAGCCTAAATGGCTTCCCGGAATGTTGGAGGGATGTTGAGTAGTACTTAAGACTCTTAGAAACACGGAATATCCGAATTCAGACCCGGTTCTACCACTGACTACCTGGACACCTCTGAGCCTCCATTTACTCAAAGGGCATAATTATCTCTACATCACAAGGGTCTGACTGGTTTGAACAAGGCAGACAGAGTCTACAAGCCCGGAGCAAGGCACTCAGCACACAGTAGGTGTTCAATGGAAGATGTAGTATCTTTACACATCACTGGTTCTCAGCCAGCCTCCAGGGACACATTATTAACTCTTGAAGCTACAAGTTTCTTCGTTAAAAGATAATAATCATTAGCATGGAGCAAATGCTTAGACACAATGCTAAGCCCTCACCTCAGGTTTATTATCTCATTAAGTCACCACAATAGCTCTGCAAAGTGGAAGCTGCTATCAGCCCTACTGTACAACGAAGCACAAAGAGGACAAGCGGTTTGCTCACGCACCAAGTGAGTCCAGGCCCTAAGCAGGCTTGTGGCTCCTCAGGGCTCCCAGTGGGCACACCCCGTGTGGTAAGGGAGGCGATTCCCACAAAGGGCTCTCCCACTCACCCCTGAGCTCCTTGAAGCACGGCACTCTCAATTCACCGGTGCCCAACAAGGCCTGGTGCACCCAAATTCTCACTGAATGAAAGCTGGGATGAAGGAAGCTGCCCCTAAAAGAATCTGACCCTGTGAATCAGGTGAAGAGGAAGAAAGGCTGAAGACAAGTGTACATCCCAGGAGCACCTCACTATACCTTTCTTGCTTGGCTTGTCTGCAGTGTCCTTAGCAGGCCAGTGACCCCAAAAATCCCTCAGGACTGAGTTTTGGTAAGATATAACTTTCTCTTTGGAATTTCCTGTTTGGGGCATTTAGAGGAATTGCTTCATCTCTGTTTTCTTTCAACCATGAACTGAACTACCTTTATTTTCCAATTTTTTGCACACCATGGCCACCACCAGCTTGGTATTTACAAAACACCTTTGCCCTCAGGATTTCCAGGCAGTGATAAAAGCATACAGAAAATCTTTCAGAGCCGGTCCTGTTCTAGTGATGTCGGGGGATGTGCAGAATGCCAGCCAGCTGTAAGCAAAGGACCAGGACTTGAGAACTTTCTCAGAGGAAGCCAAGTGTTCCCTGTGGGATTTTAACGGTAAGGGGCCTGGTGAGTCAAGTGCTTCCCCAGGGAACTGGAAGGACACCAGTTTGTTCAAAGTCACCCCGGCTGAGGAACATAATGGAGGGCTAGAGTTCAGACTTTTTTTCAGACTGATGATTCATTTAGGACAAATGATGTTACCTTTCCTTTCACCCCCTGTGACAAAAGGTATGTTGGAGAAAGCCAATTCAGCAAACTTCAAGGATGTCCCCACACTGCAGCAGATGTAAAGCCACATGCACAACGAAAGGGGCTGCCCTGGGTATTCTTTTCTGTGGCAACTAACATTGCAAGCAGTAAAACACTGCAAGCAGTAAAAGTCCCAAAACACGTTTGGGGACTAGTCAAACGTGAATTCAAATCCAGACACATCTACTTTCCAGATGTGTGTTCTCGGTCAAGTTACTCAAGAAAGTGGCACTTAGTAAATTAATACACACACACAAACTCACCTGCATTACACGCTCATGTGAAGTGAATCCTGTCTATGCCTCCCTCCCGGATCCCCGGTCAGGACTCATCTTGACAGTAGGGAGCTGCCATCCCAAGGGTCACATCACCCCCCCAGAAGCAGCCCACTTCCAATGGCTAGCTGGCATGGCCACCCTAACCCTCTCGTCCCAGCTCAGGACAATGATGAAGAACCAGCTCAACTTCAAAGCTTCCTGTGGGTCAGCTGGGGCCTTTGCTGAGACAACCCCACAACCTAACTTCTCCTCCAGCCTCAGCCCTCCACAGGGGTTGATTCGTAGAGCACCGCGGAACAAACATCCCATGTGGTAATCTCCACCTCTGAGTTTGCTTTCTACGGAGCCAAACAACATACTTCACCAAGAAACTAGAGGGAGGGAGGGCAAACTATGACCACTTCACAGTACTATAGTATTTGATTGTCATTTCTCCAAGGTTTAAGTAAAATGCAAATCTGAATAACAAAAAACAAAAAACAAAACTGAGGTCATTTTTTTACATGGTAGCCAACAGACACTAAACATTTCCTCTTTACTTAGCTCCAGTTCTCCCTATATCACATAAACTTGTCTACATCAGATATGCTTGTGTTTGTTTTCATTGGAATGAACAGCAAAGTGGATATTTGAAAGTTATATCCTTTAAATTAAAAAGAATGACCAGGACTGACACTATTTACAGTCAGCTAACCTGAAACAGCCAACTTTAAAATGCATACAGGGGCTTCCCTGGTGGCGCAGGGGTTAAGAATCCGCCTGCCAACGCAGGGGACACAGGTTCGAGCCCTGGTCCGGGAAGATCCCACATGCCGCGGAGCAACTAAGCCCATGCACCACAACTATTGAACCTGTGCTCTAGAGCCCTCAAGCCACAACTACTGAAGCCCGCGTGCCTAGAGCTCGTGCTCCGCAACAAGAGAAGCCACCACAATGAGAAGCCCGTGCACCGCAACAAAGAGTAGCCGCCGCTCGCCGCAACTAGAGAAAGCCTGCATGCAGCAACGAAGACCCAACACAGCCAAAAATAAATAAATAAATTAATTAATTATTTTTAAAAATGCATACAGGCTTTAATCTGTTAAACACTTAAACAAAACTTTTCTTGGACAAGTAATCCAGTAATATCTTAAACTTACTTTGTAGCAGAGGACAAAGAAATTATACCCTGATCCACTAAATTTGAATAATACGAATGATACTTTATCCAGCAAACAGTCATTCCCAGTTTTTCTTAGGCATAGAAATATGAAAGAATAGAGAGGGTGGGAGGGAGGTGCAAGAGAGAGGAGATATAGGGATATATGTATAGGTATAGCTGATTCACTTTGTTATACAGCAGAAACTAACACACCATTGTAAAGCAATTAAACTCCAATAAAGATGTTAAAAAATAAAATGAATAAAAATTCCTGGTAAAGTAGGAAAAAAAAAAAGAAATATGAAAAGAGATGTATTAAAAGTTCCCTGTCACCAGACTTGCCTTGAAACACAAAGCAAAGATCTTAAGGCTCAGAAATAACCAGCTAATTACAAAAAGCAGAGGTGGAAATGGATGAGAGAGAAAAGCAGATGGCGAGACTTTGTTAACTCACTTAGAAGGAATTTTCCAGGAACGAGCCATTAACTGGCTGAGCAATAGACTTGTATAGTCTTTAAGGAGAAATGCATGGCATAAAGGCCAAATATCACTAAATAATGTCACCAAAGCCTCTTGCTATAACTCTGAATGGAGGCATATGGAATTCGTAACATGAGCCTTCACGGTTAGAGCACATACATACATCCCTGATGGACCAGAGGATGAGCGAGATTAATCAGCTAAGAAATGTCTTCTTAGTTCAATATTTTCAACCTTTGCAACATTTTGACCAGAGCCAAGGTTAACTAATATGATTTTCAACTGCTTTTTCCTAGTTCCCAGGTAATAAAAACGGCATGCAAAGAAAATTAGACCTGGAAGAATACACAGCCAGCCAAGTGTAAGAGTCTCTACCTTTGCTTGCCTGTTCTTAACTCTTGATTTGTCTGGATTCTATGATGGTCTTTGATTTTGGTGTCGTGTAGCCATTCTCAGCCAGGGACTATTCTGCACAGCCCACGCCTCACCTGGGGACTAATTTTAGCAGCGTCTAAAGACATTTTTTGGTTATTAAAACTAGTGGGTGAGTGGGTTTACTGGCATCTAATGAGTAGAGGCCAAGGATGCAAGGATGTAGCTAAACATCTTACAACACTCACCGCGGCCCCCAACCCAAAGAATTATCTAGCACAAAATGTCAGTAGTGCTGAGGTGGAGAAATCCTAGTGGGGTGGAGTGAGCACTAAAATCCCAGATCAAAGGAGCATGAATGGAATCCCCAGTACCTGGGGCAGGAACTTAGCTTTTCTGAGCCTCGGTTTCCATCGGCATAAAATGGGCCTAAAAATACTCTTGAAGAGTTCTGGTAAAGAACACATGAGATGGCAGATGACAAATGACCTAGCACAGTGCACGGCACATCAAAGGTGCCCATGATGTCTGGGCAATCTGAATCACTGCTATTTTTTAACTGCAGCTACTTCCCACCCATCCCCATTTCCTCTAGGATTTTACTGGGAAGCAAAGAAAAGAGGAACCCAGCCAAGTCTGAAGCCCACTCTAGGTCAAGAGTTTGCATTTAGCTCATTTAATAATTCTGAATCCTATTGTGTCTAAATTTACGTTTGAGGAACCCAGGGGTGGGGAGGGCCACAATTTTTACATTTTTTTTAAAGGTGTGCTGTTTTTCCAAAGGAGAATTTCAATTCAATGGCTTAGGAGCCAAATGAAAGAAGGAAATGCAAAAATCCCCACTAGGTCAATGAAGAAGCATATTAGTGGGAATGCTAATAAGTACTTTTCTCAGACAAAGGAATATCTTCAATGAGTTGAGTGAAGACTTATTTAAGCAGAACCAAGTAGATACTCAGATATCAGACAAAAACAAAAAAAGTAACTTCTCCCTAAGTAATGACCACCCATGGTGGCTCAGCAGAGAACCACTGCATTATGTATTAGGGGCATAATCCTCAATACCTTATAAAAGTAATATTTGCCTGCTGTAAACTATACCAAGTCACGTGGTGACAGCCAGTTTCCCATTCCTCTTGCCCCAATTCTAATCCTCAGAGGAAGGTAGGGTAACCATATAATTCATCATCCCAACCAAGCCACTAAAGACCAAAAGGGAGCACAATGAATAATTACACTAGGATAACAGGTGTAGACCAGATATTTCTCCAGCAAACGGGAACAGATGGCCACCCTACTCAGAGGTAGCCATGGCTAATGGTTCCCTGTCGTTTACATTTTTAAGGCACACACAAACACACCCATGAGGTCACCTGTGAACGAGCTACACCAATGGGATGAGTCTCTAGATGCTCCTCTGTCTCCTGCTCTTTTAATTTAATATATCATGAGGTGTCTACATGTCAGCACACAGAGATCCATCTCATTTCTTTAGTTAACTGCAGAATATGCTACTGTACGGAGGTGCCATAATTTTTCAATCACCTATAACACATATAAAGTCAACTTCAAATTTTTGTCATTACGAGCAAGGCTACAGGGAACATAACCCTAAACACATCTTTTAAGGGCTTGCGTATTTCCACAGAATAGGCTTCTAGCAGTGGAAATGCTAAATCAAATGTTACCATTTTTGAAGGGTTCTTCTGAAGTGCTCTCCACAAAGGCTATGTCAGGTCACATCACGACCAACAGTTACTCAACAGTTTTGAATTTCTGCCAAGCCGATAAACGAAGCATGCTAGGTAGTGCTAATGTTCACAGCAGCTCTATTTACAATTGCCAAGGTATGGAAGCAACCTAGGTGTCCATCGACAGACGAATGGATAAAGAAGATGGGGTATACAGTATATACACAGAGGAATATTACTCAGTCATAAAAAAGAATGAAATTTTGCCACTTGCAACAACATAGATGGACCTGGAGGGAATTATGCGTAGCGAAATAAGTCAGACAGAGAAAGACAAATACTGTACGATATCACTTATATGTGGAATATTAAAAAATAAAACAAAATAGCAAATAAAACAAAAAAGAAGCAGACTCACAGATACAGAGAACAAACTAGTGGTTACCAGCGGGGAGAGGGAAGCGGGGGAGGGACAATATAGGGGTAAGGGGAATAAAAAGGGTTATTATGGGATTATATGAAATCATGTGTGTGAAACTTTTGAAAACTGTAAAGCACTATGGAATTTAAATAATCTTTTATTCAATTATTTTTTTTTAAGTAAATGTACACAAATTAGAAAGAAAAAAAAAAGATAAGCAGGTAAAGTGGCCTTTTGTGTAGGGGTCGGAGACCACGCTCCAAAAGACTTGACCAAATGATCCAAGATAAGATGTCAAAGACATTTCTATCCTCATACCCTGATAAACTGTGCCAAATCTGAAAAAAAAAAAAGGATGTCATCTCATTCCATGATTTCCTTATGTGGTCCCTCAACTCCAGACAGTCTGGGCCGTGGGTGTACATGGAATTTTCCACCTCTAGGCCTTTGCTCTGCTGTTCTGTCCACTTAGGATAACGTTCCACCCATCCCTATAAATACCCTACCAACAACAAACATAACCTCCTCCATAAGGCCTGTCCTGAGCCTGACTACAAACTGTCTTCACATCATCTTTTCCTCCTGGGAAAGCCCACAGCGCTGCTAATTCCCCCCGCTGCACCCATTCCTGATAACCTGAATCAGCGTCCACAGTCACCCCTAAATCGTGCAGACTCAGAGACAAGTGGCTACGGGCACGCACAGGCACAAAGACCTGCCCTGCCCCAATTTCCAGGCCTCAGTTTCTGCATCTGTAAAATGGGGATTATATATAGTACCTACCTTAAGTTTTATTTTGAAAACTATATGAGCAAATGTATAGAAAATACTTAACATATAAGATGAGATAAAGAAATGCTAACAATTTATTACTATTTAATAGTGGAATTGATCCCTTGATGACATGTTTCATTCACTCGTGAGTCCTTTGGAATCTCGCACATTCATTTGCATGTAGAAATCCTACAATACATGCGTCTGTTGAATGAAGACTTTAATCCTGTTGCTCAGTGGATCATATAAAAATAATGATAAAGGCATCTCATGTGAATTGAGCACTTACTATGTACAAGGCACTCTGATGAATATTTCTCATCCACTATCGTATTTTAATCCTCACAAACAATACTATGAGGTAGGTGCTTTACAGATAAGAAAACTGAGACTTGAAGAGGTTATAAATCTTACCCAGTGCCACAGGTGGATGGGGATTCAGACCCACAATTACCTGACTCCAGAATCTATACCTGACACATTCCTGAGTCTGTGTCCCTACGCTGCACCCCACACTGTAGCTAAAATCACATTACAGAGTGAAGTCAACAGAGTCCCAAGACCTCCTCGTCTTACTCACACATGAATTCTTTCCTAGAATATAAAATAAATACCTTCATACGCATAGGGCCTGGATTTTCAGAGGGGAGAAAACCTGCTGCTTAGTGCAATCACCGCTCAAGTGTCCCTGTCCTTGACTCACCCACCCCTCACCAGCTCTCCCCACCAACGAAACCAAATATTTACTTTAAAAATAAAAGGAGCCCAGACAGCAGGGACAGATGAAACAGTGCTGTGGAGGGAGAATAGCAGGGCTCTGAGGCCAGGCTCAGCCAAGGCTTCTTGCAGCGCTGCAGGTCCTGAAGCTGCTCCCACACTGCAGCCTGCAGGCCCAAGACAGATTCATACGGCTCTGCCTCAGCCTGCGGCCCCAAGACAGGAAACAGGACTGGGCATTGCAGCAGTTTGGGGAACAAGTCCAAAGTGAGCCTTGCACCAGCACCATATCAGCAACTTCTAACCCTGTGGGGGACAACTGCACAGCCAAAGCCATTGCTGGTACTTAAGGTACACAGAGACCACGTCCTTGTGACAGATGCTTGGCCTTGGTAGACATGCAAGTAATAACTTCGTTGAATTCCAGAAATTTGTCTTGACATCTACAAATATGGCACAGTAGCCTTTCTACAGATGAAGAAACTGAGGCACCGGCATTATAAAGTAGCATTATAAAGTATTCCTACTTATCACTTGAAAGTAGGAATAAAATGGAATAGTTGGGAAGTACAATGTTTTCCCTTCAACAGCCATGCTGATCTGTTACATCATTTGCAGGGCTTGTCCAAACTGCCCCTGTCATATATCGATGGTCTTTCTGGATTTGGAAAAATGGAAGACATAATGTACATGTACTAATTGATAAATGGGGATTGCTGTGATAAGTCAAAATCAGCTCAGGATACAGCATCAAAGACCTGGATGGGCGGAACTATATTCAATATCCTGTGATAAACCATGATGGAAAAGAACATGAGTATGAATGTATGTATATTGGGTTGGCCAAAAAGTTCGTTCGGGGTTTCGTACCATCTTACCAAAAACCCAAACGAACTTTTTGGCCAAGCCAGTATGTATAACTGAGTCACTCTGCTGTACAGCAGTAATTAATACAACACTGTAAATCAACTACACTTCAATTGAAAAAAAAAAAAAAAACCTGGATGGGCTCTGCTGACCCCAGAGAGGTCCATTTCCTCACCAATAAGCGAAGATGCCACCAACCACCTCCCAATGCTCAGAAGGGAATCCATCATCCCAGGACCTGAGAACCTACTTTGTATCCCAGCACTCTGCCATTAACAGCAATGGTAGAGAATACTTTAACTTCTCTGAGCCTCAATTTCTTCTTCTGTAAAATGGGAATGATTATAGTATCTACACTCCATGGAGTTGTTTGAGGAGAAAATGAAATAATATAGAGCACTGACAGCAAGCATAGCACACAGTCAAGGATCTAACTAGCACTTTTTATTTTTTTGGCTGCGTCGGGTCTTAGTTGCAGCACGCTGTATCTTTCGTTGTGACACGGGCTCTTCATTGCGGTGCGCAGGCTTCTCTCTAGTTGTGGCGCGTGGGCTCAAGAGCAAACGGGCTCAGTAGTTGCAGTGCGCAGGCTCAGTAGTTGTGGCGTGCAGGCTCTAGAGTGCATGGGCTCTGTAGTTACGGCACGTGGGCTCTGTAGTTATGGTGTGTGGGCTCAGTTGCCCCGCGGCATGTGGGATCTTAGTTCCCCGACCAGGGATCGAACCCACATCCCCTGCAACTGAACCACCAGGGAGGTCCCTAACTAGTACTTTTAATAAGGATTAAATGAGAGAAGAGTATACAAAATTTTTAATAAGCAATAAATGTCTAGCAGTTCCCTTGTGATCCCATTCACAGCTGGAACAATCAACTGCAAGAAAAACTCAACAAACCAGGTAACTTTCCTGGTATCAAGTTTACTGGAAAATACCTATCTTTATATCAATCATTCTAGAATTCTAAAGACTCAGGAGTCATTTAATTGCTCTATAATCATTTGTAGCTTTCCACAGAGTGGTGACTAAATTCAGACTTCAAGAGAGAGAGCTACGAAAAATAACATAAAGACATAAAGATAGTATACTTAGAATGTGTCTCTATCTGATCTGCTCCATATAATTTGGTCCAACAAATTCAGCTCCATAAAATCTAAGAGGAGGTGTTAGTGCCAGGAAAGAAGATTAAAACCCAGTGTTAAAAGAAGTGTTTTGAGTCAATTATGCAGTAAATTCAGCACCTCCACAAACCTAAAATCAAAAGCGATCAGATTCAAAAGAGGTAAACTGACAAATATAATAATAACTATCATTCATTCAATGTTGCCTTTGCTCTCTGTTCCACGCTGAGAGATTCCCTGCAACGTTTCCTTTAATCCTTGCAGCAACCATACGAGGTGTGTGTTCTTATTATCACTACATCACAGAAGTAAAATCATGCACACAAGGTCCCATAGCAAGTGAGTAGTGGGACTGGATGTGAACCCAGACTACCTGAAATGCAAAGCCTGTATCACTACTGAGCATACGGTCTCTAACCCAAAAAGGTGAAATGTTGGCCAAGTCAAAGCTGGTGGTGGGATTGAAGCCTCCAAGACCAGGTGACCAGGGGCAGCATTAATTTTAAAAAAAACAAAACAAAACAATGAAGAAAAAACCTGGTGACCAATACCCATACGCTTCACAAACTGCTCTAACTGCCAAAGAGATGACAAGGACACACTGCTGGCAAAGCTCTACTCAGGCAACAAATTCTCCATCCTCAGAGCCAGAGACATTAGGCAAATGGCATTCCTGACAGACCTGGGAAGGTCAGGCAAAGCTATGAGAAAGGAGAAAAAGCAGAAGAGAGGAGACATCAAGAAAACCTAACTGCACCTGCTTCTGAGGGCAGTGGGAAGACAAAAATCACATAGAGAAAGGTAGAAATCCAAATGCCCATTGGCAGATGAATGGATAAATAAAGGTGGTATATCCATACAATGCAATATTACTCAGCTGTTAAAAGGAAGGAAATTCTGACACATGCTACAACATGGATGAAGCTTGAGGACAGTAGGCTAAAGTGAAAGAAGCCAGACACAAAAGGACAGACACTGTATGATTCACTCATATGAGGTACCTGGAGTAGTCTGACTTATACAGACAGAGACTAGAATAGTACCTGCCAGGGATGAGGGGAGGGGAGAATGGGGAGTTAGTGTTTAATGGATACAGAGTTTGAGAAGATGAAAGAGTTCTGGAGATGGATGGTGGTGGTGATGGCTGCACAACAATGTGAATGTACTTAATGCCACTGAACTATACATTTTAAAAATGGCTGAAACGATCAAACTTTTATGTTACATGTATTTCACCACCATTTTTCAAAAAGTCAAATAGAACCTTGCTATGGCCATAAAGTGCAAGTTCCATCGCCTGGAACCATGTCAGGAGAAAGCTGTGTGTCAGCACTGGAAGAGGCAGGCACTTGTGTCCGGACCCGCACAGGGCATGGCTGCAGATGGACAAACAGAAGCCCTGAGCTGTGATGAGCCAAGCAGACTCACCCCAAAGCATCCCCGGGGCACTGATGTTTCCTTCCTCATGGAGGACACAAGGACTGTGGCCTCCCTGAGCACAAGAAAGGGTACCTGGCTTCCGGCCTTCCCCAGACCACACTCCAGAAGCTTCTATACCCTGAATTCGCACAGTGGTGCAGTGCCGTCTGAAGTAGATCCCACCACATGGCACGAGGCAATAATGCAGCATGCTGGTGGAAGCCTGGAGGAAACCCATCGCTGTCACTGAAATCCGAGGAGTAACCTGGGACAAGTAATGACTTTCAAGCCTCAGTGTTCCGACCTCTAAAATGGGAGAATTGTACACACGCTTCATGGCTCGTGCTGAGGACTAAAGATCAGGCCTGGGCAGCCCTCAGAGCAAAGCCAGACCTGCCCAGCACTGAATCTCGTTTTGCTCTCGCTGGCATCATTGCTACTAGCTTTCTCTGCTAGGCTTTCACTCCCGTACTTGAAGTCCAACTGGCAGACGATGTGAGGAGGTGAGAGCTGGAAGGCTTCCCGACTTTGACAAGAAAGACAGACTTTTAGGCTCACACGATAAAGTAGGAGAAAGGCATTAGAGTTGAACTGTGAGAATGCCATGACCCAACATGATAAAAGGAAAAGCAAACATCCTTACTCTTCTTTGGGAGTTAATATCTGTCAACTGCTTTATTATTTGGGATTCCTTTATTTTTCTCCCTTTTATCTTGGTCAGAGATGGGGTCCCTAATTATTGCTGGCTATACGTCACACACACACACACACACACACACACACACACACGAGACAAAGATAAAGTGAGGACATTTTGTTGTGTGCATGTGCACATTTGATGTTATTATATTTTACAAACCTGGAACAAAATACCTTTAACCACTCCCCTGCCACCACACACACACACACACACACACACACACACACGAGCAGCCCATGCATATCCTCACATTTGTAACTTTCTGCTACCACCACTCAGGAGATGTAAAAGCAGACTATTTTCCTCCAAAGACTGTTTGCCTGGGTAACAGCATTTGGCCACATTCTCTTTCCCTAAAGATGGCATCCCCCCCTCCACCCACCTACCAGGGTTTTCGGAGCCAGGATTTGAACCCAATGTGCAATTCCAAAACTCTTAAGCATGGAGCTGTGTGGCCTCCAGCCAGGCACTATTATTATCACTGCTTTTTACAAATGAGGAAATTGAGGCACAGAGAGGCTGAGTCACATGCCCAAGGCCACAAAGCTGGTAAGGAGTAGGCTGGAGTTGAAATCAGGGCAGCCCACTGTAGACACTTAGCTCTCTTGATTCACAGGGATCATGGTTCCCTATGGCCTGGGTTCCAGAGGTACGTGCTACAGCTAATGGGGCTGGTGGCCCTCTTTGCATCCCCTACATTCTGGGTACTCAGGGTCTTAATCAGCCACCCAAGCTCAGGCTCTTACCTCACTCAGCACAACACAGGCTTGTCCTGCTTACTTATCTCCCATTTTCCTCTTCAAGTCAGTGCTTGTCAAGCTTTGCCAGCAGACTGAGAACTTGTCTGCTCATCTCTCACTCTGCCCTTGGGGAATCCACAGCATGTCTCCATAGCTCTCCAGCACTGCTCAAGGCTCCTGGTTAACTTTCATCTCTTCCCCGAGCCACTTCCACATCGGAAGGCACCTCCCCACCATGAGAAGGCAGCCATTTGGGTTGATTCATTCATTCACTGGTCCATTTAACAAATGTTTGTGCTGCTCAGCTGTCAGGTGCCAGGTACTGCTTCACCATAAGAATAAGGAAGTATATGATTCAGGTTCCTGCCCTCAAGATAATTACACTCCGGTGGGACAGATAATAAACAAAGGGGCTAATTTCAGATAGTGATGAGGGTGAAGACAAAAGTAGAATGATGAAGTGATGAGTGACTGGAGGAGAGGAAGATTCTATGAGAAGGTAACACTTGAGTCTGGACCAGGGTTTCTAAATCTTGGTTCTATTGCAGTAGGTTACAAGTGGCCAGTGATTTGCTTAAGCTTCCAGAATTGGTTTAGGGATTGCAGACCTAAGTCACTCAGCACACAGCATATGGCATTCCTCTCAGTCTCTCTCCCCCTAGCTGTAAATAAGCAGGCATGTCACCCCTTTTGCCATGATCACCCATCTGCAAACAAGAGAAGCCATTCTAAGGCCAAGCCAGCACTGTGAAGAGAGCAGCACTGAGAGAATCAAGGCTATCCCTTACAATATCTAGGCTGTGTCCCTACAGCTGATAAGTATAGGCTGAAATCCAGCCCATACTCTGCTCTCCAGGCCATGCACGGATGTGTCTGCCCAGAAGAGATATATAGTTTCTACTTTGAACAAAGACATCATATGGGCTAGTGGCAGCTCTGAAGCAAATCAGAGACACAGGACCCATGCCCTGATCAAACCCTACCTGAAGCTCCCTCCTTGTTCTGAAATTCTTGGTTACTTGCATCAGTTAATCTTCTTTGTTGTTTAAGTCATTTGAGTTGATTTTTATGACTTGTAACCAAAAGCATCAAGGTGATAAAATGGTTTATGCAACTCCTAGATAACTCAGAGTCTCCCTCTCTGCATAAAATACTCAAATTGAGATAATTTATTCAACCATTTGTTATATTAGGTGCTGGAGACAGAGCAGTCCACAGGAAAAACATCATCCCTAGCTTCACGGAACATATCTGTTCCATATAAACCACTCCATTTGGGAGAATCAGCACATCGCCATACGCTGAGCTTCTTTAAGAAAACTGTCACCACTATATACATGGATAAAATGGTCAAAAAGACACTTAAAAACTACCTATCCCAGGCTTTCACATTTAACAAACGTCAACACAAAGGGTCACTCCAGCCTCTTTTTCTTAGAGCAGCTGAATGTGTCAAAGAAATATGACTGTCCTCACCATTTGTAATGGCAATGTCTCCCGTACTGTTCAGTCTGGTAGACACCAGCCACGTGTGGCTACTGAGAGTTAAATTTAAATAAATTCCATGTAAATAAAACGAAAAAATTCATTTTCATAGTGTGGCTGGTGAAAGGTAGCCACACCAGCCACATGACAAGCACACAATCTCCATATATGGCTAGTGGATAAAATACCAGACAGCATAGGTAAAGAACATTTCCATCACTGCAGAAAGTTCTATTGGATTGCACTTTCCTTCCTCCAGAGTTCCTTTCCTACTTTAAAAAGGCATGTGGTGGTGAGGAAGAGGTCTCTGAAATTGCCAGGTTAATGCTAGGATCCCGAAGCAAGAAAATGACCTTCCACATACACACCTGCACATAGCCAGTACGTGCCACCCTAGAAGAACCGGAGGCTCGAGTAACTCAGTTAGTCTTTCTATTCTTGACTCCCTTCCCCAATCAGTGTTCATTCGAGTATAGAGTGGGGTCTGTTACCATCATTTATTAGGGAACTGGATTTGAAGTGGCCAGCATGTTAGAGCCTGGAGTCTCAAGCTTTAAATTTACACAACGAGCCAGAACTTTTTCTAAAATGTGTGGATTCACAGGGACCACCCCCCTAGGATTTTTTTATTCCACAGGTCTGAGATGGGGCCTAGTAATCCCCATATTTCATTAACCTTCTGGATGATTCTGAACCGGTGACCGTTTCGTGGACCATTCTTTGCAGTTGGGGTTATCAGGACTCCGCTGGGCAGGGAGACATGAGTCAGCGTCACTAACAAACTCGCCCGCAGATGCCCAGAGATTGCAAACTCGCCCAGGTAATTCTGATGCACTTTCCATTTACCTAAAACCCAATCTGTGGGCCACTGGTTCTGAAGCTGATCATTTTCTCCAATCAGCTCTGCCTGCGAGCTGTTGGCAGCCATCAGGTGAATATAAGTGCCTGGTAACAGGTGCCCAGGGCTGCAAATTTCCCTCACAGCCTTTTCAGGATGTCTCTCTTCCCTCAGGAATTCAGGCAATAGGGTGACTCATCATGTTTTATTAAAACCCATGGATGGGTTCCTTCCACCAAAAAAGACTCCAACAGTGACAACCGGCTATCATCTTCCCATTAATGCCATGTTCTCACAATTGTCTTCCTTGGAGATAATTATTTCATGCAGAATAACTTAAGCTTACATTTTTAGCTAAAATGTCTCAGAAACAGATTCACATTGCTTAAGAAAGCCTGGTCCTTTCTTCCTTATGGCAGTTTTTTCCCGCAGACTTAGACAGAAATAGGCAAGAGCTGCATCAATTTTTCCTTTGCTGGCCATCCTATCTCTCTGATATTTCTCTTATAAATCATGATATGTGTACATTGTATCAATATTGAAACAACACTTTGTGTTTTCTAAAGTCTTCCTAGACCCTGTGCAGGTACTAAACTGTGATTTTGCATATGGCATGATTCACTATGGCTAGACTCTTTACCAAAGACCAAAGCTCGGGAAATTTACCAATGATTGTCCAGTCTCAAACACCGCAGAATATAAGTTTTCCTGCTACACCTTATCCTTGGGCATTTTATGATTTTTAAAAAATATGTATTTACTTGTTTATTTATTTATTTTTGGCTGCACTGGGTCTTCACTGCAGCCCGCGGGATCTTTAGTTGCGGCACGTGGGACCTTTAGTTGTGGCATGCGGGATCTAGTTCCCAACCAGGGATCGAACCCCGGCCCCCTGCATTCGGAGCACGAAGTCTTACCCACTGGACCACCAGAGAAGTCCCCCTTGGGCATTTTAAAGTAGAACAGAAGCCAAATGTCATGTCAACTTGGGGGAATCCTGGGTGCCCCAAAAGTGGTGATCATAATGAAGGAGGTAGATCAGGGCATACAGTCATCTCAACTGGAAAACGCTCCTTAGTTTTGTCTCACACCCAGAGTACTGGATCACATATAGAATGTCCTATCTAGAATCTGAATTCCTAGACAGTCTCTTGGAATGTTCTTACTCCGATACGGATATGGAGAAAGGGAAGGAGACGAGAGAAGAGAAACAGTCCCAATCCACACCTGGCAGAGTTTGAACTCCATGTCGGGCTTTTGCTGACAACTACACAGTTTTCATTTTACACGCCCTTCCTTGCTTAGCTCTTTAACAGAAAAACTGCACTGCCTAAACTTCTAATCTGAATTACCTAAGCTCCCTTCCCCATCCTAGTCCCGCAAACCTGGTGCCTGCCATGAACTCTGCAACGCAGAACAACCTATTTCGCAGGCAAGAAAGAAGGGCTGCACTGGTTTTCAAAATACAAAATTCTACCAGATAACGCTGGCCTGGAGAACAGATGCTCGCCAGTCTTAGAGGTTAACTGTGTTCTGAAAGCATCCACTCTTGGAGTAAAAGTCAGGGTGCTGATTTACCTGTAGAATGCCCAAACGAGTCATGTTATTAGGGATTTTCTTGCTGTATCTAAAACCGCCCTAAGAAGTATACATAAAACTCATTCTTTTATTTGTAAGACCACACATTTCCCAGTAAAATCACCTTAGAGCAGAGAATGTATACTATTCCCAGTACATATTCATATAAATGTCATCATCGAGACACGATTTTGCACCCAGTTTTAAGATTCAGCAGACCACGACCCTGCAATAAAATAGTCCAAGAATCACGATCAGCTGTCAAAATATATCCTCTCCCCCACTCCTCGCAACTCGACTGGGAGAGCTGTCACTGGCTGAGCCTCCAATAATCTTACGTGGGCTACAGGGACAAACTGGACTACTTCTGGAACTTATTTTTCACTTCAACCCACATTTGTGGACCTTTACTGTGTGTTGGTCGCTATCCTGGGCCCTGAGAACACAGACAAGAGTAAGAAATGTGATGACTGCTCTTGAAGAGATGAAGTGTGAGAGACATCAAGTGAGAAAGACAAATATGTCAACCAGAGGCTGCAAGCTTGTTGCCTGAGGACCAAATATGGCTCCCAGATGTGTTCGGCTTGGTTTATCCATGCTTTTGGATAACTTTGAATCAACACTTTTACATTGGCAAAGTTCATTTTTTTAACAATTCAAGCTTCTGCATTCTCTTGAAAGCTTGAAAAATCTGGCAACAGTGGGCAATGCCCCCACATGTCAACAACAGGCTGAAGCTGAGTGGCAACTGCTCCCTCTTACCCTAGTCCCCACCACGCCCTAATGCCCTTTAAAATACCCAGTCAGTATTTGCGTTTGTGATGACTATTATAAAGGAACAATTCCAGGCCTACGTAGGATCTATTCTAACTGAGATAAGTAAAGAAATACAGGACTCTCACATGCAGGCAGCAAGGATTTAAGTTGATAAGTGGTCTGAAGAACAAGATGATGGTGGGAATTAGGTCTTCAAAAGATAAAATTCATGTGAGCCAAGAAGTTCTAGATATCTATCCAAAGAAAATAGCTGAAGAAGTTCACTAAAATGTATATATAAGGATATTCATCAATGTGTTGTGTAAAATAGGAACTGAAAACAACCTAAATGTTCACTCTGAAAGCATGATTTAACATAGCACAACCAAAAACTGATTCCACAGCCCCCAAAATGGTACAGTCGATCTACATGTAGCATAGAAAAAAAGTCTGTGATATATTGTGAGGCACAAAGAAAAATCTCACCAAAACAGCGTGTGTGGGATTATCCAATTTTCAGAAGAAAAAGACCCTCCCAAAAAAATCTACCAAAAAAACAGGTGTGTGTATTTATATATGTTTACATATATAAATGTCTGGAGGTGGGATTATGGGCCACGTGGATACATTTTCCTTTCATATATTCACATTTTTCTCTATCATACACATTGTTTAAATGAGGGAAAAAATTAAATTTCACCATGAAAAAACCATAAGCTGTGGAAGCACAGACCAACAATGGAGAGTGATTGACAGTCATCCATGATCATAAAACTATTTGAGTTTTTAAAAGATTAGAAACCAAAAAATCTAGATGATGCCTATGCTTTCTAAAAAAAAAAAAAAAAAACCTACATGCTCCAACACCAAAGAAAGTCCTTTTTTAACGACCTGATCTTGAGTTTTGAATTCTTAACCAAGTCACACAGACTTAAACAGGCTGATAGTTGGAGGAGGAAATGAACAGGCTCTCCCTATCAGATGTAAATTCCAACGCTTGGCCAAGAATCCAGGTGGTAAAATACTGACTCTATTTAAATCAAGCCAAAGTGATGCCTTCTGTGGCCGCGTTACATAAGCAATAGGCTCCATCACTGCACACATCTGGTCAGAATAAAGGCCCTCTAAGACCTTCAACACAATTAATTCAATATTTTCCCGACAGTTCAAAATGCTACAACAACTGGCAGACAACCATTTTAAATCATCACAGAAAAGTCAGACATATGGCTAAGTATATTTAATATGCTTTAAAAATAAGCCGCGGATCTTCGAGCCAACGAGATCTTAGGCAAGAATTTTTCTTATTTATTTAAAAGTTATGCCTACCCATTACCTCAAAAGAATTCAATTCAAAAGTGATTGCTTGAGTACCTAGAGAGGGCAGAGATTGCAAAGAGACATAAAACAGGGATGCTGCTTTCAAGAATTCAAGAAACACATAATCCAGTACAGGAGACAGAAGAGCAAATCTACATTACAAGACACTATTGTGACTCTTGAAATCATGTTGTGTGTGGGGAAAAAGAAAAGACAGAGAGAGCACAGAGGAGGAAAGAATCAACAGTGTTGGTGAGGGAGATCAGGGAAAACAGAAGGAGAAGGCAAATAAGCAGAATTGCTTGAAACTATATAGCAGCACCCTCTGTGTTCTGGCCAACAAACACTTTGGGAATCCTTTTTTTTTTTTTTTTAATTTCTGGGACTCTCTTTGGTGGCGTCACCAGGCATGGTATGCTGTCTCAGGCAGCAATATTACAGCCTAACAGAGGTCAACACACTTCTAGTGTGGAAACCTGGGATAAGGATTTTGGAACCAGGCGGATCTGAGCTTGAATCTCACCTCTGTCAGCTGCCTGGAGGCCAGGATAAATTACTTGACCTCTCCAGCTGATTTTCTCAGGGCTAAAATAAGAATGACATCCTCTACCCAGGTAAAAACCTAACCGGGGTCTCAGGGACATGTCAGAAGATCAATACATAATAGTGATTACAGTGATTAGTTTACTGCTCCTATTTCTGATTCTCCGTCTCAACCATGAAGTTATACCTTAGAGAAGAGTTTTTCAGTCTCAGCCTTAGTGCCATTTGCGGTTGCACACCTCTCTGCCATGGGGGCTGTACTGTGTAGGAAGTTTAGCGGTATCCCTGGCCTCAGCTCCCTCAACGCCACTAGCACTCCCCCTTCCTGAGCTGTAACAACCAAAAATGTCTCCAGACATTGCCAAATGTCCCTTGGGGGTCAAAATCACCCCCAGTTGAAAATCACTGCTTTAGAGGAAATCATTGATGGGTCTTCACTTCTCAACTGAAAGTGAACATGGCTGCTATTAGGTAGGTATTGCAGTAAGCACTATTTACACGCCAAGCAGAGGACAAAGTATTTTGCATACGTTTTCTCATTTAATCCTCACAACCACCCTATGAGGTAGGTATTATTCTCATTTTCAACCAGAACAACTGAGGTTCTGGGGGGTTAACATGCCCATGGTTCTTCAGCTGGAGTTGGACCTAACCAGCCTGACTCCAAACCCTTATAACACCAAGTCCTACTGCCTCCCCAGCCTTTCCTGATTTGGGAGCCCAGGTATGGGGCCAGGAAGATCAGAGGACCTCAGTGTCAAGTTCTCAAGGATCACCCTTGCTGGTACTGCCCTGCCCAGGACCTCCAGGGAGTAAGGAGAGGACCTGTCCTTCCTCTACACATTACTGAACCTGGGTCCCGATGACGATCATTAGAATCAATTCATCACCAGTGACAACGTAGAAGTTCAGGCAGGTCAGACCTCTACCACACGGTGAAATCTAGAGGTTTCCTTCTGACTTGTCTGAACTAATCCAGTCTCAGCCTTTTTAAATAGTGGCATCTGAATCAGGCAGGAAAATGAGGGCTTTTTCTAGACTTGAAAAGCTCTCCAGGGAACTGTGTACCACAATCTCTGTCTCTCAAGAGATTCTTTCTTCCCTCCCAAGTGCTTTCCAACAGGGAACATTCAAACAATAACAGAAGCCAATATTTTGTGGGCGCTCAACACGTGCCAGGCCCTGTGCCGTGTGGTTTACCTCAATCTCCTCATTTTATTCCTCCATCAGCCTCAGGTACTAGGTATCATTATCTCCATTTGCAAGAAAGAGGGGAAGTATCTCGCCCTGAGTAACCCAGCTAGTAAATTGAAAAGCCTGGTTTCTAACCCCGATCAGCCTGAGTCCAAAACCTGCCGATCTACAACACATCAATAAATGGATACTTGTGGATTATCTTACGAGCGGCACTGCAGGCCTGTTAACACTGTATATGGCAATACTTGTGAAACATGGCTTGTAATCAGGGCATAATGGCCTTTTAATTGCACCATCATGCCACTGTCCATAAAGAGAGCTTCGAGTCTCACAATGGGCTGAAAGACTAGCCTTATTGTGGAAAACATAACTGCATTCCGTTAAAGGCGCACACTAATGGCTCTGTTGGCAATAGGAACGGGGCTGACACCTTAGCCGGGAGGATGTAATTCTCTTACGTAACTCATTCTCACCACACTGCAGATGGTAACAGGAAAAGTCTATACACACAGCTTATGGTGCCCAGAAGAACATCTCACAGTCCGCTGGAGGGTGACAGAGTGTGCAAAGTTCGCTGACAGACTCAGCATGGTGCTGCCTTAAATCCCTAAAATAAAGACCATTTGAGCCCGGCCAGCAACACTCACTGTCTTCAGGAATATTCCTAGATCAATCAGTGAAGCTCTATTTAGCCCAAGTCATGGACTGCAAATGTTAAACCCTCATCAAGTTTAATGCGATCCATCACAAAGTACCTACATTTTCAGAGACTTTCAAATATCGGAATTTTCAGAGGCAACCGAGCTCAGGAGAGAGTTATTCTAGTTCTAAATCTGACAGTGGACGTTCAAGAAATACTGGAGCAATTAATATGCATCAGGCACCATTCTCAGTACTGGGATCAACAACAGCCCTGCCCTCTCGGAGCTTATATTAAAGAAAGAGAGACAAAACAAGGAACTTAGTTATTTTGAAATGATCGACATATGATAAAGTAAAATAAAGCAGAGGAGGGAATAGGGAATGACAAGGCAAGTGGGAAAGACTTGAAGTTCGTGAGAGAGTAAGCCTCCCAGGTGTCCAGGTCGGGCCAGGAGGCCACGGCCAGGGAGAGAGAAGACAAGCCACAGGACAGATTGTGAGTCACTGGGAGGACTTCCGTTTCCCCTCAGAGAAAGGGACTAGAGAAATGATTGTATGTAATGGATTACTCCATACTTTAATCACTTGGCTATAAAAAGAGAAGATTACTATTTAATCATAAAAGACATTGTTCAGAACTTCCTGGCGGTCCAGTGGTTAGGACTCGGCGCTCTCACTGCCGGGGGCCTGGGTTCCATCCCTGGTCGGGGAACTAAGATCCCGTAAGCCTCGAGGCACGGCTAAAAATAAAATAAAACAAAAGACATTGTTCAAATTATGTTTGCTACGTGCCTTCAGAAAGGATGACATCCAGAACACGCTGGACCCTCCATGGGCCACTATACTATAAAGCAAAAGTCAGCATCACTTGCTTGTCCTTGACATCATGGGGGTTCAGCTGTGAACACACCAAAACAAATTCACCAGACATACTATATGGATGTCGACATCCATAGGGGTGCAGTAGAGCAAAGCGCCAATATTTACCAAGGATTTTTCAAGGTTATAGATCTCACATATGAGCTGCATAAAGACAGGCAGGAAGGCAGTAACCTACTTTTTTAGGATATGAATGTCAGCCCTTAACGAATTTGACAGCCTTTATTCTCAGTGTATACAAAATCAGTATATCCTGTTACACATATATACAAACTCAAGGAAGGGACCACTAACATCAGAGACTGGTGTTTTGCATTAAATAACCATCGTTTATAAAGCAACATCCTTCATGTAAACCCTTGTGGTAAGGAGATGTCAGAATGTTTTCTCTTATAAACCACTTAATTCCCCTTGGTGGATATCATCAATTCTGCCATCCGAAACTAGCTGGGTAATGAATGCCAACAAATGCAGTGAGCCAACTGTATGCCACTGCATCATAAGGTCAAGCTAATCTATTTTTAAATAACACAGCCATTGGCAAAGGGAGGCCTCCAGAAACAATGGACATGTTGGGTTGCCTGTCCTTGCATTATTTTTTGTAAAAGCCATAGAATGTTCCACAATGTAACCTAAAAATATCCTTCAGAGAGTGATCTTTTGGCAGCAAGAACAAAAATAGATTGATTTTTGAAAGTTTAAGTTAAAAAAAAAAAAGACGTAAACACCAAGCACAGTTTAAGAGCAAGAGGGGACAAAAATCAGACTATTTTCTGTAGCAAAGATCCAGTTTGCTGTCAGCTGGAAACACTGTACACAGGGACAATGCTACAAGAAAATGGAGGTAACGTGTCATTCTTCTCGATGCTGACATAGACCAGGTCCCGCATGAACAGAAAACAGAAAAGCTCCTCATCATCCTGCTTGCTGAATGAACATCTGAAATTTCACTTCTTAAACTCCACCTAGAGTCAACAGGCAGAAATACTTAAATACAGTTCATTAAGCCTTGTCAGTCATTTATTTATTTATAGCTCGGTATAAATTATTAGACACTGAGAATCAGCTGATTGTAAAATCTGGTGATGAGAAAATGAACATATTAGGATCCTAAATGACAAGAAATCAAAGACGAATAGGGAGGAAAGAAGGAAAGATGTGCATGTCCTGGTCTGCACTTACCATCCGAATAAGAAGCAACAAGAGAAAATTCATTCATGCAGCCAACAAATTTTAGTGAACACCTATGACTTGCCAGGTACTATTTTAGGTGCTGGGAAATAGAGGGGTGAACAAGTGAGATAAACTTCTTGCTTTCATGGACCTTACATTCCAGTGGGAAGAGAGACAGACAATAAAGAAGCAAAAGAAGAAGATAATGTGAAATTACACGGTTTTTTTTTTCTAATATATAAATTTATTTATTTATTTATGGCTGCTTTGGGTCTTCGTTGCTGCACGCAGGCTTTCTCTAGTTGTGGCGAGAGGGGGCTACTCTTCATTGCGCTGTGCGGGCTTCTCATTGCGGTGGCTTCTCTTGTTGCAGAGCACGGGCTCTAGGCGTGCGGGCTTCAGTAGTTGTGGTGCGCGGGCTCAGTAGTTGTGGCTCATGGGCTTCGTTGCTCCGTGGCATGTGGGATCTTCTCAGACCAGGGATCGAACCCGTGTCCCCTGCATTGGCAGGCAGATTCTTAACCACTGCGCCACCAGGGAAGCCCAATAATGTGAAATTATGTCAAAGCTTTGAAACACAAACCACGATGAGGGGATGGCATGTGATCCAAGGCGCTATCTTATATGGGGTCAGTGGAATGGTGGGGCCAGCTCCTACTGGCTCTGGAGAACCAATTACATGCATCTCTTCCCAACTCCAGTGATGCTACAAATCAGTCTCCCCTCCACCGGAGCCGGCTGTTAAGCCTTTAGCAGCACACCATCAGATGAGAAGGTCTTTCTGAAGAGACACTAAGGAGAGGAGTCAATCTTGTGACCATCCTGGCGGAGTGTAGGGGCGGGGAGGAGGCAGAGAAAAAGCAAGACCGGAGACCCCGAAGCAGAATTCACAGGAAACTAAGCAAGACATGGAGCTGTGTTTCAAAATGAGAACAGAATTATTTTGTTACAGAGCTGTTGTAATATATTCCAACTGGTCAAAATAAACACACAATGTCAAAACAAAACCCAGAAGGGCACAAAGAACTATATTCAATTGTATGTGGTCCTAAGTCCCTCATTACGGTGAGGGGAAGGGTCTGGTGGTGGTGTTGTGGTTTTTAAATTGTGTCTTATTTATTGCCTCCATTCTGTCTATAAAAAAAGTGGAGGGACAGTTTGGTTCCTGGGTAATTTGCAAAGCCACAAAATTCACTTACAAAAATATGTAAGTGTGACCTATAATATTACCAGTTTGGGAAACTACAATCACACCCTTCTAAACTTTTGGAGTCTGGGTTATTCAGGGAATCTTAGCATTTTAGGAGCTCAAAGGATCTAAAAGGATACATCTACTTATTTTAGGTATGAAGAAAGGCCCAAAGAGGTGACTCACCAGAGATGACAGCACTAGTGGCCTAGCCTGTTCTAGAACACAGATCACCTGCCCCCCTCGATGCCATATTTTCAATGCAGTCCATACCCTAGGCCAGTGGTGCTCAAAATTGAGCATGCATCAGAGTCACCTTGTTAAAAACACGGCACACGCTCCACCCTCCTAAGTTCAGGTATCAGTAGGGCTGAGGCCTGGGAATCTGCATGTTTAACCAGTTCCCAGGTGATGTTAATACCACTGGTCTGGGGAGCCTACTTTGAGACTCAATGACCCAGGAACTAGAAGCATGGCTTTTGAAATCCAACACGGCTGAGTTCCAGCTCTACTTCACCCACTTGTATGACCCTTGGAAAAGCCACCCACACTCTCTGGACCTCAGTTTCTGACACGTGAGTCCAGTTGAGAGGAATAAAGAACAAAATGCCCATAAAGCACTAGCTTAGCCAAGGGCCTGGCACTTCCTAAACCAAGTGCTCAAAAAATACTAGCTATATCCTAGAGCTAAGCTTCCTTAATTGTAGTAGTTCCCCCTTATCTGCTGTTTTGCTTTCTGTGATTTCCGTTACCCACAGTCAACCACGGTCTGAAAATATTAACTAGAAAATTCCAGAAAAACACAAAATCATGTTTTGTAATTGTACACCAGTAGCAGGATGAAATTTCCCGCCTTCCCCCTCTGTCCTGCCCAGGACATGAATCATCCCTTTGTCCAGGGTATCCTGCTACTAGTTATTTAGTAGCTCAGTTATCAAATTGACTATCCAGGTACCGCAGTGCTTGTGTTCAAGTGACGCTTATTTTACTCAATAATGGCCCCAAAGCACGAGAGGAGTGATGCTGGCAGTTCGGATCTGCCCAACAGAAGCCGTAAGTGCTTCCTTGAAGTGAAAAGGTGAATGTTCTCGACTTAATAAAATCGTATGCTGTGGATGCTAAGATCTACAGTAAGAATGAATTTTCTATCTGTGAAATTGTGAGAAGGAAAAAGAAATATACAGATTGTCAACAAACACATGAAAGAATGCTCAACATCATTAATCATTAGAGAAATGCAAATCAAAACTACAATGAGATATCATTTTACACCGGTCAGGATGGTCATCATCAAAACATCTAGAAACAATAAATGCTGGAGAGGGTGTGGAGAAAACAGAACCCTCCTGTACTGTTGGTGGGAATGTAAATTGATACAGCCACTATGGAGAACAGTATGGAGGTTCCTTAAAAAACTAAAAATAGAACTACCATACGACCCAGCAATCCCACTACTGGGCATATACCCTGAGAAAACCATAATTCAAAAAGAGTCATGTACCACAACGTTCATTGCAGCTCTGTTTACAATAGCCAGGACATGGAAGCAACCTAAGTGTCCATCATCGGATGAATGGATAAAGAAGATGTGGCACATATATAAAATGGAATATTACTCAGCCATAAGAAGAAACGAAATTGAGTTATTTGTAGTGAGGTGGATGGATTTAGAGTCTGCCATACAGAGTGAAGTAAGTCAGAAAGAGAAAAACAAATACAGTATGCTAACACATATATATGGAATCTAAGGGGAAAAAAAAAAAAACGTCATGAAGAACCTAGTGGCAAGACGGGAATACAGACACAGACCTACTAGAGAATGGACTTGAGGATACAGGGAGGGGGAAGGGTAAGCTGTGACAAAGTGAGAGAGTGGCATGGACATATATACACTACCAAACGTAAAATCGATAGCTAGTGGGAAGCAACTGCATAGCACAGGGAGATCAGCTCGGTGCTTTGTGACCACCTAGAGGGGTGGGATAGGGAGGGAGGGAGGGAGGGAGATGCAAGAGGGAAGAGATATGGGAACATATGTATATGTATAACTGACTCACTTTGTTATAAAGCAGAAACTAACACACCATTGTAAAGCAATTATACTCCAATAAAGATGTTAAAAAAAAAAAGAAATATGTGCTAGTTTTGCTGTCGTACTTAAAACTGCACAAGTTGTAGCCATAGTGCATGATAAGTGCTTAGTTAAGATGGAAAAGGCAATAAATTTGTACAGTAAGATATTTTGAGAGAGAGGGAGACCACATTCCCATAACTTTTATTATACTACATAGTTATAATTTGTTCTATCTCATGTTGTTTTTAATCTCTTACTGTGCCTAATTTGGAATGTATCACCCACAGATAAGGGGGAATTACTGTACTTTTCCTCTTTTTCTACACTAGAATGGCTAAAGTTCAAAAGACAGACCAGGTCAAAGATTGGCAAAGACGTGGCAGAACTGGAACATTTACAGCAGCTTTACTCATAATAGATGAAAAAATAAACAGTCCAAATGTCCATTGACAAGCAAAAATATAAACAATCTGGTATATGTATGCAATGGAATACTACTCAACAGCACAAAACAACCATGATACACACAATATGTGAAAAAAGCCAGACACAAAAGAGTACACATTGCATTATTTCATTTATATGAATTTCAATGACAGACAAGATTCATCCATGGTGAGAAAAATCAGTCAATGCCTCTGGAAGAGGTGGCGGGGGACTGACTAGAAAGGGACAGGAGGGAAATTTCTGGGGTGATGGAAATGTTCTGTATCTTGATTTGGGTGAAGCTAACATGAGAATATACATTTGTCAAAACCCATCAAACTATATACTTAAGATCTGCACATTTTATTACAGGTAAATATATACCTATAGTATGTATAGTACATATATATGCTTTATTATATATATAAAGTAACATATTTTATATAACATATATATGTATTTGTACATTCTTTTTAGGCACTTTTGTGACAAAAGACTGTCCTCTCCATTTAAAATGAATCAACTCTAACCTGGTAGATCCATTTAGCTTGATTCTTTCACAATCCAGTCCTGCTTCACATAATACCATTTGCTGCAGACTATTTTGGTCTGTGCATCTTTTCAGAGAGTTGCCATGAAATAGAAACAGCAGAATCTTCTCCCACAAGAAGACCGTGACATTTTCATACAGACAGCACCCAGAGTGACGCGTGTCCCTGGTAGTGGCTAGTTCAAGGTGCAGACAACACAAAAGTAACATTTTCCTTTACCATGTACCAAGTAGAAGCCTATCTAATATGATTAAAACACAGTAATGAAAGCACAGGAAGAGCAATTTCGTAGTATAATTTAAATCTTATTCTCAATATAAAAGAGAAGGCTGGTGAAATGCTTTCTAGTGCCGTCTTTCTGTAATGAAGATGTTAGAAGAGCTACCTGTGCCTGTGTAATCATTACAGGAAGTAGTAGCTTTTACACTGTGGTGGATTCCAGGCCATTCAAGCGTCCCCATCCATATCTTTATTCTATCCCATTACAAGAAGAACAAGTAGATTTGCCTACACATATTCACACACACACGTTCTATGAGCATTCCTACGGAGCACACAGAATAGTTCCGGGTGAAAGGAAATAAGATGGGGAGACACTACAGTTTCCTTCGAACCCAGAGATACCTGACTCCAAACACACTGTGTTAGCTGACCAACCCTTCCAGACTGCCATGATGAGGTAGCCCTGGGACGATACCTCCCAATCTTTGGTAACTGATGGAGGGAGGCTCAGCCACATGCAGTAGCTTGCACGCTGAGAACAAGCCCCCACTGGACCCATTAGACACCAGTAGACCCCCGCACAGGATATGCAGGAACTCCTGCCGGTCCTTCCACCAGCCCTTTCTCCAAAATGCCCCTGCACGGCGACCAGCAGCTGATCCCATCAAATGCTACAGTATTTTCTCTACAGTTCTATCAAGTCCTAGTAATCCAGGTACTGGTATTAACTTCATAATTCAGGTTCCTGACACTAAAAGCTAGACTTAGAAATAAATAACTGCCCCAATTCACTTTAAACATAACAATAATAGCTAATCTTTATTGAGCACTTACTATGTGCCAGGCACTGTTCTGCACCCTTTCTGCTTATTAGTTTATGTGACACAAGAAAGCCAGTTTACAGATGAGGGAGGACACATTCTCAAGTGAGGCAAGGTGATGGACCTCAAGCAAAGCTGGGGAGATGTGCAATGAATGAGCCACAGTCTCTCCCTTCAATGAGCTTACCACCTTGTATGGAAATGAGGGGAGGGAACTAACATAGTTCAGAATAAGTAAAAAACTACAAGATACACCTTTAGGGGAGTTCAGAGGAAGAAGGATTTGTTCATCTGGGCAGGATGCCTGAGGGCTTCTTGGAGGAGGTGTGCAAGCGGACAATGAGGACATAAATGGAAGGAGCTTTCCATAACCGTCAGTCCCTCAACTCCCAAAGCTACCAAAAGGCCCAGCTCTTCTCCCTGTCCCCCTCCTCCATTTCATCTGGAACGGGCCTGTTTCCAAAAGAGGACTAGCTCAGCCCAACCCTTCTTTCCTCTGACACATTCCTCCAGCTGCTGCTTGCCCTTCCAAGCCTGCGCAGGCACATATGGGAACTTTTCACCAGGGCTCAACCTGGCGCTTTCACGGGGGAGAACCTGCGTCATGGTGCATGGTCGTACAAGGGCTCCCTTTAAGGGAGTCCAGTCCTTCTCTATTGGACTGTATCAGGGACAGCCCCATGCCTGCACCGAACTAAGATGTAAGGGGCTCCCCGCCCCCACCAGCAGCCATCATAAAGGTCCTCTCCGGGCTTCTGAGAGATGAATTTGCTTCCACTCCCTCCTCTCAAGTGCGCTCCTCGGGGCTCCCACGGTCATTCCCTCACCGCTTCCTCCTCAGTGCTTAAGGCTCTGCAACAAGGGCTCAAACCCTCACTCTTGGCATCTCTGTGACCTTGGACAAGTAACTGAACCAACATCAGTCCCAGTTTCCTTATCTGTAACATGGGGTTTATAAGAACAACTCGTTCTCAGAACTGTTGTCAATCAGAACAAGATAGTGCAAGGAAAGCATTTTACATAGAGCCTGGCACGTAGTAAGCTAACAAGAAATAGCAGCTATCACCATCATCACAGGGATGATGACGGTCTTAGTGATGGTGATGGTGGTGATGTTGGTGGCAGTATAAACTTGGGCTTGAGTAGCACTGAAATACCCTCTCCATTCTCTCCCCCCACCGCCACCCACGAGCCTGGGGCCGGGCCACACGGTCGAGACACATGCGTCATCCTGCTGTGGGGTGAATGCAGGATCTTCAGGCGGCGGGCTTTGGAACTGCCAGGCGGTGAAGCCCGGACTCACCCGGGCGGTCGCGGGTGACGCTGATTTTCTGATGGAGGAAGCCCAACAACCAAAGACCCTCACCTCCTTCGTACCCATTCTCCAGGTCTGAAAACAGACAAGTGGCCAAAGAACGCAGCAACTGCGCCTGCTGCAACACTCGCCCAGGGAGTCAGGAGAGCGTCCACGTTGCCCCTGCCAACTCTCCTCCAGGTGCAGGCAAGCTGTGCTGCACTTGGTGGCGGAGATAACAGGTTGGCAAACCAGGACTGGGAAAAATCTCCGCGCTTCCCCGCGCAAACCCAAGCCCCTCTTCCCAATGCAGGTGAGCAAACAACCCACAACCTCTCAACAACTTTGTATATTTCACTATCACAGGGCGCACGGCCTCAACTTCCCCTCTAAGCCGCATTCGCAGGAGAAAAGCGGGAAATCGAGTCGGGGGGCGGGGAGAGCCTCCGCAGGCCGATCCCCTTTTCTGGGGGCGCCTCCCGGAGGCGCGTCCCGTCTTACCTTGTCTGACGGCCCTGAAGGTGACGGCCTCCTTGCAGCTGTCGATAACTCCCAGTACGTCATAGCGGGGTAAACCGGACACCCGGATCCCCTGCACCTCCAGAAGCAGCTCCCCCTCGCCCAGCCGAGGGCTCTGGCCGCCGCCGGGAAGCCCCGCCGCCTCGGCCGCCGCCACCGCTCCGACATACGGAAACTCTCCGTTCTCTGCGCCCCCCAGCACCGTCACCCCCAGCTCGCCCTGGGGTCCCCGCTTCACGGTGCATTCGTGAACCCTGCTAGTCCAGTGGTTCTTCTTCTGGATCACTTTCGACATGATGACTTACGCCCCTCCTCCCCCTCCCAAAAAAATAACAATAAAATGAGAGACAGGTGCCTTCCACAGCACAAGCCCCCAAGCCCACACTGATTCAAGGGAGAGACATCTCCCCTCAAATAACGCAACGGGAGAGAGAAACTTGGCAGACTCGCTCCCTGCACACACTCGCGCACTCAAGCCATCATAAAACAAACTTTCTGGGCTTCCCCGCGAGCCCTGCACAGGCGCCCGCGAGCTTTGTTTGCATTCCGGTGCTTCTAGGTCCACGTTCCGGCGCCTGACCGTGCTCTCCGGGACCAGAGTCCACTCTGCGCCGCTTGGGTTATTTTTTTCCTTCCTTCCTTTCTTTCTTGCCTCTTAGAAATGCGGTGTCTCCTCTTTGCCTCCCGCCTGGCTCGCCTTTCCTCGCTGGCGGGCTGTTCCTGAGGGTTAGGGAAGCCCTTCCAGCCAGTTGCTGGGAGCCCTGGATACGCGGTTGCGGAGCGCGGCAGGGGGGGCGGGGGGGCGGGGGAGAGGGACAGGAGGGAAGTGCCTGCGTCCCCTTTAAACAGATACAAAGGCTCGGCTTGTTTTGTTACAGTTCATTCTATTCCGCGCCGCCGAGCGCAGCGGCCGGCAAGAGGAGACGCGCGCGCATGCGCCCCGCGGCCGCCTGCCGGCCGGCCCGCCCCACCCCGCCTTCCCGAAGGGAGAGATTCCAATGTGCTTCCCGTTGGGTCCTAAAGCCGCTCTAGCAGAAGCAGGCAATTTTCCCCCCCTTCACACACCCCTCTTATTCTTCCTTTTCTTTCAGTGCCCACGCCTCGACAAATCCCTTTGGGAGTTTGCGGGATGCGCAAGTGTTTTCCTCCAACCGTTTGCAACTTTTGAAAACATAGGCAGTCTGGCTTTGGCATTTTAAAACCGTTTCAAACAGGTGGGGGTTGGGGAGCCTCATACACTCACCCTGGCGCTCACACTCACGCACACACGCACGCACTCACGCCGCCCTAAGCTTCCTTACCGCCCTCGGCCAGTGGCTGGCCCCGCTGTCGGTCACCGAGCCCGCACTGTCTGCCGCCCCCCACCCCCGCCCCCGGCCGCATTTCCATATAATACGCAGTACCCGACCCCGAAGCTTCTGTCCGCCGCCTGCACAAAGCCCTCGGGTTCGGCTCCTGGAGTGGGGTCTGCCCGTGGGTCTGCGATCCTGTGGAGGGGGACCGTGAGTGTACCCTGGGTCTCCCAACTGGGATCCCTGGAGAGTCACACGCTCACACACACACACACACATACACCCTTACACTTTGGGGCCAACTTTTTTGGACACAGGGGAAAACTATAGGTGAGGGAAAGAAGCCAAAAGGCAAGAGGGGGTTCGGGTCTTCAACCGAAAAGGGGTCTAGCTCTTTAACTCTCTAGCCGGGAGAGACTTCTGGAGCCATGCATCTGTCTCGGGCTCAAGTTCCTGGCTGAGCTGGGCAGCCTTTGGACCCGCCCCAGGGCCAGGAGATAAGGATCACTTCTGGGTCTGGGATCTGCACCCGAGTCCTGGCGCCCGCGGGGGCGTGGGCGCGGCAGCCACCTCTCGGAATTCGCAGCCCCGGGGACTGAGGTAGAGCCAGTTTCTATCCCTGCTAGCTTTCGGAACGTGCTCGGGGGCTGCGGACAGAAAGAATACCGTGCACCGGCAAGGCTGCACTCCCCACATACTCCCCAACTGGCCTGGGCGATAGTCTCCCAAACATTTTCTTTCCCTCAGTGATTTATAACTTGTTTATTCATCTTTGGTCACAGGAGAGATTTCAAGTGCTAACTAAGGGAGGTGATTGTAAAGGACTCAGAAAGAATGTGGTGCTGCAGAGGTCACGGTTGAGAGCCGGGCTCTGGGGTTTAGGTTCCCACCGGTCCAATCTCTGTGTGACCTTGACCAAGCGCCGGGACCCCTCAGAGCCTTCGTTTCTCCCTTGTTAAGTAAGTATAACAATACCTCACAAGATTCTTGGGAGTATTACAGGGAGAACACTTGTAAAGTGGCATATAATGAAAACTTAGTAGTATTAGTAGTAATAGTAGTAGTTGGAAAAATTAGGAATCATTTGGGGTTTCAAGTTAGATGATGATAATTCCTCCTCTCCTTTCTAAAGCTTAAAATATATAGGCATACATTTAAATATTTTAAAGCACTGTTTGTAGGGTGCTATTCTAAGCCAATATAAATGAAAGAAGAATGTTGCTGTTTCTCTCTTGAGATATCCAGAACTGAAAAATCCTATTGCCTTGTAGTATTTGTAAAAAAAGGAAGTGGCCAGTTTTCCACGGCTCTTCTTGGTGAGGGAAACTTTGTCTTCAGCCTCTTTTCCTGGAAGATACCCATTTGTTTCCAACTTGACTGAATCAAGATGAGTGAGAAATTCAAAAGGTTCATTCCCAAGCCCAAACACAGATCTAGCCAGTCAGAATCTTAGGGATGGGTTCTATCATCTGGACTTCTAAGGTTCCCCTGAAGTGGTGCTGGTATACAACATGAAGACCACAAGTCTAGCATCTTGATTCCTGAGCATTTTTTACATCACAGACCCTTTTAGGAGAAGAAATCTGTGGTCCACATCTTCCTGTAGAGTGTAAGCTCCAGGAGGGCAGTGAAGTTTGGTTTACTGATGCATTCCCAGTTCCTAAAACAGTGCCTGGTACCTGGTTAATGCTCAAGTATTTGGTGAGTGAATCCTTCCCCCCAAATGCACATTTTTGTGTAACACCTTAGACTGAAATCACAGATTCCCCTACAAATCACCGGTAAGCTTGACCTTGTATGTTCCTCACTTCTGCAGCCCATATTCTAGGATTGCTTGCCAAGAATTCCCCCACCTGCCTCCAATCACTGGTCCCCTACCTCCTACCTCACTCCCACCTGGAGGAGTCCAAAGGATGGGCAAGACCAAGTGGTTTGCGATTCCTCCCACTGGCAGAGCACCACCTTCCCTCTCCAGGATTCCACGTGTTTCTGAGGCTGAGAAGAGGAAAGGACTTGGAATTTAGCCCACTTCAGATTTTAGATGTGGAATAACCCCCCAAAAAAGAAGGGATACCTAAGGGTACAGACAGCAGGGTGGAGAGAGGTATAGAGAGACATATTATCATCCAGGAACATAAAAAGAAGTAATTTGAACCTCCGGTGCAGCTAAGATTGTCAATTTTTCATTAAGTTTATGATATTCCCAGGCTCTCTGCTCCTCCTCTGACACTCTGTCTACTCTGTTTCTCCTGGTGCAGTTCCTATGTCCCAGATTGGAAACAACTTCAAGGCAGAAATCATATCTATCCTTTTCCAACCTTTGAATCCTCAGCACCTAAATCCATGCCTTGAGGGGAGTGTGCACCATACACACTTAATGAATGAATGCATGAATGCCCGGATTAAGTGTGATCTTAAACTGGATAATATATGGCCTTCAACATGAAGCCCATTTAGATGCGGTAGCTAGAACCGATTTATAGATTGTTATTTTGAAAGAGCTTATAGTTATCTTGGAGTATATTTTTCTTGAATAGATGTAAAGTGGGATCCTAGTGTTCTGGCTTCTCTCACTTACGTTGTGACTTTGACAATACATTCCAGTGGACAATATAATGCCATAAAATATCTAACTTGGAGGTTTATCATGTGTGCCAGGATAATTATGTGCATTATTTTATTTAATCACTACAACAATCGTGTGAGGTAGGTAAGACCTTGATTTGCATGAATGACCTTGATTTTACAATTGAGGAAAGTGAAGCTAGGCAAGTAAAGAAACTTGCTCAAGAGCTTGGAAGTGATAAAGCTAGGATGTGAACCCAGAGGCACAAACCAAAGCCCATTCTGAGAACCACTGCACTCTGAAGGTGTAGGATGTGGCCATCCACCATCTAGCATATTTGGGTACCAGCATTCTTTGGCTCCTGAATCTGCCACATAGTGTGTGCATATCAATTAAGTCACCCTGCTATCTCTTCCCTTGAAACTGAAAGAATACAGTGTTCCACTCCAGAATCCAATCTCCAGTTCCCCTTCTGTAGGCTCTGAAGATCGAATAATTTACTGTAATGTAAAGAGGATTAATTTGCAAACATTTCTAAAGTGTTTGGAGATCTGTGGGCTCCGGTACAGGCAACGTGCCAAATGGCCTTATAACTGTTATTGCGGAAGCATTTCAACAGTGAACTCTTAATAAACACAGTGGATCGAGATGAGAAGTAAACTGTGACACAATGAACTCTGCACAGATGATGATTTAATTTTCATATAGCTAGGTGAACTAAAAGGAAGAAAAAAAATCCACAAATATAAATTGTACATTGCTTTTCTTTCTCACAAATAACATTTCTTTTCAAAGTTTTCTAGTTGTGAGTAAGGAAATCATTATTGTAGTCTAAAGTGGTAACTTACCTCCTTTTTCTGAAAATGCGAAGATGGGAGATAAGTTCGTTGGTGTGGGGCAGAAGAGGACATGAAAATTGGTTATCTTTTAGTTTCTGAAGAATGCCATCGAGGCGTATATTATAGACATCAAGGTAAATATTTCGTATTCAAGAAAGATAACTGATGCCAAACTGGTAATTTAGAGCAGAAGATCAACAGAGGAGGTTAAAGCCCTTAGTTCAAATTGAAGGAAATAGACAGGACAACTTTCCAAGTCATCTCCTGGAGAGGCTTTTATGATTCGCTTGATAACTTGTTCTTTTCCTCACAGGGAGGCAGATGGGTTTTTTCTGACCATGGTACCCCTCCCTTTAGTCCTTTCAGCTAGGCAAGAATAAATAAAATGTTAATTCTTGTGACCTTTCAAGACATCACATGTGAACTATTATTTTAATACCCCAGAGGAGGAAGAGAGTTTAATACTGGCTAATGTTCTGGTTCACTTCCATGGGAAAAAAATGAATATTGGTAACTGGAAGATTTGAAATTTGACATTGGGTCCGAGAAAGCAAGAGAAACCAAAGAATTTATCATGGGAATCTCTCCTAAAATTTCCAAAATGTTCAGCTGTAATGTAGCATATCATCCTACATAATTCCACTGAACATATACCTCATGATATTGTTAATTCCTTGAGAACAGGGTGTTTGCATTTTCTTCCTAATAGATATTTGTATCTCTTTTATTTCATCTCCCACCAACTCTATGAAAATATAGTAATTGGAATATGGTAGATGCTTAAATAATACAGGATTTTATTATTGAAGGTGTTCACTCATTATATGTCTTCTTCTTTATTGTATGTTTTTAACAATTTATTGCACGGAAACTGAACTGAATGAGAGAGAAGGAAAATACACGTTGAAATCAAAGATGGAATGCCCATATTTTTAAAAATACCCTAGTAATGTAAGTTGTTGCAGAACAATTTTAAAAATAGGTAACTAAAAAGGCAACATTAAATTTAGTTATTCAAAATTGTATTACCACAAGGGACTTTCCTGGTGGTCCAGTGGTTAAGACTCCACACTTCCAATGCAGGGGGCCTGGGTTCGACCCCTGTTCGGGGAACTAAGATCCTACCTGCCCTGGGGCGTGGCCAAAAAAAAAAAAATTGTATTACCACAAGATAAGCACTTTCTACATTTGGGTGTATCTATCTCCTCCTGGACTTTGGTCAATACAAGTATGTACACGTGCACGCAATCTACTTTCTTAAGTTGTCTCTCTCTCTCCCTCTCTCCCCATTTGGGATTTACAGTTAATTTATGGAATAAAATAATCCTTTATACCTTTTATTACTTACCAATATATCCTCAATTTTCTATTTGTTAAATATAAACCTCTACTGACCACTTTTATTAGCTCAATAATATTCTATTCTTTGAATGTTCCAAAATGTATTAAACCAATGCCCTATTAGTGATCATTTAGGATTCTGAACGGGGCTGAAGTAATTACCTGTATTAGGATGTTTTGGTTGCCAGTGACAGAAACCTAGCTGAACTAGCTTAAGCAAGAAAGGATATATATTACTCCATATAACTGGCAAGAGTAGAGATGAAACTAGTTTTCATCAAGGCTGGATGAAGAGGCCCAAGCGATGCCCTCAGCTTTCTCTCTCCATCTGTTGGTTATTTTTTCCTCTGTTGCCCTCATCCCCTCCTACTACATACAGATTGGCCTTCTCCCGACAGCCGGGAAAGATAGCCACGTGCAACTTACGTCATCCAGGTTTAGCAATCCCAAAATAAAGGAGATTTTTCACTAACAGATGGGAAGAGCAATGAGAGACATTTCAGTCTGTATTAAAGCCTTCAGTTTCAATTGTGGAGAGTAGACGGAGTCTGCCTACTTTTCAGTAGCTTTGAGAATAAACACAAATGAGTCACAGACATGATTGGCTGCCTGATCAAGCCTGGCAGAGTATGTGTGGACTTGAGACGACTCAGGGAAACCTCATTAAAGTGAGTTCCTCTACAAGTTCCGATCGTGGTCGCCTCTTCCACAGTTAACTAAGAGTTCCAAGAATTCAAACGTAGTGTGAGTTTGATTTCAATCGAAACTGCAGTGGTTGGCCCACACATTGGTAGCTATTTTGAAGATATTCTGAAGCTGGCAGTAGTGCAGAATTGTACCCTTTACAAAGGAAGCCAGTCAAGTGTTACACTTGTTTAATACAGATGGTTTGTTAAACTACACAACATCAATTTCAAATATTCTGAAATGAATCTTAAATTTTTCTGAAGCTAAACTAAAAAAGAAAATTAAGTATTCTAAGATGGCCCATGACAGTTGGCAGATTGTTTTCATTCATTTTTTCATTCAACAGATGTTCATTAAATACTTATTTTGTCAATTCCTACTAGGCACTGATGGTACAGCACTAAAAGACATGCTGTTTTTTTGCTGGAGGAAGCTTACCTCCTAATTGAATACTCATTGGATACTGAGACAAGAAAACATACCAGTTCAATAGTGTTGGGTAAGTTCAATGCCAGGGACCCTAGGGTGATCCTGGTGGACATCTCTTTGGGGAGGATTGTAATTCACAAATATGTCTTCAGAAACTAAAGGTGCCATTGTTAGAAGAACTTCTTGCATCCTCCACCTATAATTTATTTTAATAGTATTTTAATAAGTGAAAGACAATGTCCAGTTTTATGATCACATTATGATACTTGAAGGTGTGCTTTATGGAACCATTCACTGAGTTCCCAGATGGTTACAGTTGCCCACAGTGTGAATATATGGTTCCATAAAGGACAACCCTGTCTTGCCACAAAGCCGATCCAGCAAACACTAGGCAGAGTTTTAGAAAATGACTCAGCAATCTGGAATCTGAGCAACCTTGCTCCTTGAACTGTACCATCTTTGGAAAATTGTTCCCCATAAAACCTTGTAGCCAGATGAATGAGGACCCCAAAAAATGTGTTATTCACTTTCCAGATTTAGCACATTCCTGGAATTTTAAACTCATTTTTGTGGACTGTTGCCCAGGTGAGGGGAGGCTTAGCCAAACCGGGAGTGGTTAAGAGCAGCGTCCCCCAGGGAATCAGTGCCCAAATTTGGCGTGCTTGTATCCTGAACATTCCTGACACTCCTGGCTGAGAAATTCAGCTTGCCTGAGTTTGGGTACCCCAAGGATTTTACATGCAGCAGAGAACTGCTGAATTAAGCTAAGTGTTGGAAGACATTGCAGTTTTAATCATTAAGTTAGTTCCCTGCTTCAGTGAACTTAAAAGCTGGCATATGCTTGGGAATGTTTCTGCTTCCAAACGCACAGCATGTGCATTTTTCAGATGTTTGACCTTGATCTTGTGACCTTTCCTCTAAAATCCTGAGAGTGCTGGGAACACTCACAGCTGAGTGATGGGAGCAAAACTAGACAGATAGCAATTCTTTTTTTCTTCTCTCTCTCTCTTTTTCTTTCTTTTTTTTTCTTTGCTTAATTCTTAGGTTACTCTGTTTTAGACTAGACCCCTAGTCTAAATAACTTCCCCTTTAGTTATTAATTTCCTTTTAATCTATCACTTTGGTATGACTTTACATTTTGAATTGATACCACTAAAGCCTAAAACTAGTAAAGCTATGTGATCCACCTGCTAAGGCAAGCTGGCATTTACAACACCGCTCTCCAGATAACCTTCTCTAGGTTAATGTTTTCAAATTTTTTGATTGCTGTTCAGAATAAGAAATGCATTTTGTTTTACCACCACATATACACGCATAAACATGTATATAAATAATTGAAACAAAAGTTTCAAGAAACCATATTTATCCTTTCTTCATATGATGCACTATGCCTTGTGTTATGGCCCACAGCCAAATTTATTTCTTAACCTTTCCCTGTATTACCTACAAGCTAAGAATGGTTTTATGTTTTTCAGTGGTTAAAAAACAAACAAAATATACTGAGACATATTTACAATGTGTCATGTACTCTTCTAAATCTTTGCATTTATTAACTTGTTAAATCTCTGGTGGTTAACATATTTTGAGGGAGTGCTCAGTGTGCAGGATGCTTTGGTAAATGCTTTCAGTGATGCACTTACTTAATCCTTTCTACCTTATGAGGCAGGGAGTATTAGCAGTCCCACTTAATAGATGAGGAAACAGATGCTATGTGACTTGCCCAGGATCACACACCTAGGAAGTGGCAGTTGGGATTTAATCTTAGGTTTCTCTGCTTCCAGACTTTTGATTCTTAATGCTATTGATGTTTGCAGCTTTGTGACCACAGCTTAACACATAATATGGGCCCAATGCATATTTGAAGAATGAATGAATACATGTATGAATGAATGAAGGATGCAGAGATAGAATGATGGTATCCCATAAATCCTGACCAACTATGGGAACACAGATAAATTAGGTGATTGCTTGGTGCTTTAAGAAGCAAGCAAACAAACAAAGTAAATCCCTCATTTATTGAGTGCTAAATACTGCATGTAAGTGCTTTCAATACATTTTTTCGATTGACCCTCATAATGACACTATGAGGTAGATGCTATCCCTATTTCGCAGAAGAAGAGACTGAGGTTCAGAGAGGTTAGATACCTTGCCTAAGATGACATGGCCAGTATATTTAGACCTGGTGTGACTAAGACAGACGATGTTCTTAATTACTGTGCTATGTACCACCATTTATTAATTTCTAATGTCACTGTAATACTATCTACCCCCATGATTTTGTAAGCAAAATAGACAATGTATCAGAACCTTCATCAATAACTATAATATTTTCCAATGACATATTTCTCTATCAAAAAGTTAAAAACTCAAGGTGGAAGAAGTAGAGGAGGCAGAGAAATGCCTTCCAGTACATTTGATATGGAGATTGTGTTATTAAAATGTTGTTATATAATTTTTGCAAATGTTCTATAAATCTAAAATTTTAGATTATTTATTATTATCTATTCTAGAATTAAATTTTTTTTAAAAGAACAGTACTAAACACATGAAAAAATAATGTTTAACTTCATTAGTCATTAGAGAAATGCAAACCAAAACCCCAGTGAGATACTACTATACCTCCACTAGGATGTGTACAATTTTTTTTTTTCGTGGAAGATAACAAATGTTGGTGTAGATGCGAAGAAATTAGAACACTTATGCATTGCTGCTGGAACTGTAAAATGATGCAGACACTGTGCAAAACAGTTTGATGGCTCTTCAATAAGTTAAACAGAATTACTATACCATCCAGCAATTTAGTTCCTAGGTATATATATCCAAAAGAATTGAACACAGGTGTACAAACAAAAACTTGTACATGAATGTTCATAGCGGCAATTTTCACAATAGCCAAAGATGGAAATAACCCAAAAGTCCATCAAAAAAATTAATGTATAAAGAAAATGTGGCTATCCATACAATGGAAAATTTTTCAGCTGTAAAAAGGAACAAAGGACTGATATACGCTATAAATAGAAGAACCTTGAAAACATGATGTCAAGTGAAAGAAAACAAATACAAAAGACCACATAGTGTGTGATTCCATTTATCTGAAATGTCCAGAACAGGCAAATTCATAGAGATAAGAAACAAATTCGTGGTTATCAGGAATTGTGGGGAGGCAGGAGGAGGAGTGCTGGTTAATGGTTATGGGATTTCCTTTTGGGGTGATGAAAATGTTCTGGAACTAAATAAAGGTGATGGTTGCACAACACTGTGAATGTACTAAATGCTACTGAATTGTGTACTTTAAAATGGTTAAAATAGGGAATTCCCTGGCAGTCTAGGGTTTAGGACTTGGCACTTTCACTGCAGTGGCCCCGTTCAATCCTTGGCTCTGCAAGCCAGGAGGCCAGAAAAAAAAAAAAAGGTTAAAATAGCAAACTTTATGTTATGTGAATTTTACCTAAATTTAAAAACTCACTCTGACACCATTTTATTTATTTATTTATTTATTTTTAAAATTATTTTTATTTATTTATTTTTGGCTTCATTGGGTCTTTGTTGCTGCACGCAGGCTTTCTCTAGTTGTGGCGAGCAGGGGCTACTTTTCGTTGCGGTGCACGGGCTTCTTATTGTGGTGGCTTCTCTTGTTGTGGAGCACAGGCTCTAGGCATGCGGGCTTTAGTAGTTGTGGCACGTGGGCTCAGTAGTTGTGGCTCGCGGGCTCTAGAGCGCAGGCTCAGTAGTTGTGGCACATGGGCTTAGTTGCTCTGCGGCATGTGGAATCTTCCCAGACCAGGGCTCGAACCCGTGTCCCCTGAATTGGCAGGCGGATTCTTAACCACTGCGCCACCAGGGAAGCACCCTGACACCATTTTAAAAAGGTGGCATACTAAAATAATATAGAATGTGCTGGGATATACGATACAATTTACAAAGGAAAAAATATAAATATTACATGAAATACCAGTACTCAGTACAGCATCCTGATTTAGAGTATGGACTTTCAAAACTAGCAGCTCTAGAATCAAAGCCCTGTGCTGTCACATAATGACTAGTTATCTTTAGGCAAGTTTTATAACCTGTATAAGACTCGCTGTCCTCATTCATCAACTATGTATAATTGCTGTTAGTTATAATGTAATACTTTTTATATAAGTTGTCACTTAGCCTAAATATGATGATGAAGATAAATATATACTTTGATCTTTTTTTCCTTTGTATATATGTGAATTGAGTGTTGCTTGTCTTCCTAATGATCATTTCATTAAAAGCAAAGGGTTTAGGGAGATAGCCATCATAGTTTTATCACCATATGTGTCTTTCTACATCCCAGGAAAAGTATCCTGTGAACAGATCTTTAAAATAGCTTCCAGGGACTTCCCTGGCGGTCCAGTGGTTAAGACTCCGTGCTTCCACTGCCGGGGTTGCGGGTTCCATCCCTGGTCAGGGAACTAAGATCCCACATGCCGCGTGGTACGGCCAAAAAAAAAAAGTAGCTTCCAAAGGAGTCTAGCAATTCACTATAACTATTATGTGAGGTTATATTGAAATTCAGGCTAAATTGCTTTAGTAAAATTTCTAGGCTGCTCCCAACCTGTTACTAAGGAAGAACAGTCGTGGAATATGGGAGTTGATAGGAAAGACTTTATTAAGAAAAAAAATACCTATTTTTCCTTCCCTTCCCCTTGAGGATAACTAAGCTGTCCCCATGAATATGAAGACTGCTATTTCTTCTTGAATTTGCATATGGCATCCTCCCAGGTAATTTATGGAACAAATCCTGACACAGCTCCAGAAGAAACCATATAGCCCCTTTAGTATCATTAGTAACTGAAAGGCCAAACGTTTAAAGAGGCAGAGGAAATCCATCTCCCAAAGGTTCAGACCCAGCGCTCTCTGCTCTATACCCTATACAATTCCTCCACCCACACAACTCAACCTTTCGTAAGAGAAAGAAACTTCTAGAACCCTGCCCTCTAACCTCTGTTCCTCATCTTCTGGAGCCCTCCTGGGAGTTGAGGAATGCGGGGAAAATAGCTGCAGGGTTTGACTTCCAGTTGGTCAACCCTGACACTAATTGCTCTCTGGGAGATTTTCAATCTTTGTTCTTGGCAAGAAACTGCAGGACAACAAAAGCTGCCAGCTGAGTGACTATATGAAGAGCAGGGAGGTGGGTCTGATAGGTATCTGGGAAGGGAAGGGAAGGGTTTAACAGTTTCCACTCCTGCTCAAGCATTCTAGTCTTACCAACGACTGTAACAAAGTTTCACTGACCTACAGGCATACCTCGTTTTCTTGCATTTTGAAGATACTGTATTTTCATAAACTGAAGGTTTGTGGCAACCCTGACTTGAGCAAGTCTATCCGCACCATTTTTCCATCAGCATTTGCTTACTCCAGTTCTCTGTGTCACATTTTGGTAATTCTCACAATATTTCAAACTTTTTCATTATGATTTTATTTGTTATGGTGATCTGTGATCTTTGATGTTACTATAGTAATTGTTTTGGAGGGCCACAAACCATGCCCAAGAAAGAGTTAACTTATCTGATAAACGTTGTGTGTGTTCTGACTGCTCTACCAACCGGCTGTTCCCCGTCTCTCTCCCTCTCCTCAGGCCTCCCTCTTCCCTGAGACACAACAATATTGAAATTAGGCCAATTAATAATCCTACAATGGCCTCTTAAGTGTCCAAATGAAAGGAAGAGTCTGATGTCTCTCATTTTAAGTCAAACACTAGAAATGATGAAGCTTAGTGAGGAAGGCAAGTCAAAAGCATAGATAGGCCAAAAGTCAGGCCTCTTGCACCAAACAGTTAGCCAAGTTGTGAACACAGAGGAAACGTTCTTGAAGAATATTACAAGCGCTGCTCCAGTGAACCCATAAATGATAAGAAAGTGAAACAACCTTACTGCTGATATGGAGAATGTGTTCATGGTCTGGATAGAAGATCAAACCAGCCACAACATTCCCTTAAACTAAAGCCTAATCTAGAGCCAGGTCCTAACTCTCTTCTATGCTATGAAGGCTGAGAGAAGTGAGGAAGCTGCAGAACAAGAGTTTGAAGCTATCAGAGGTTGATTCACGAGGCTTAAGGAAAGAAGCCATCTGTGTAACATAAAAGTGCAGGGTGAAGCAGCAAGTGCTGATGTAGAAGCTACAGCAAGGTATCCAGAATATCTAGCTAAGATAATTTATGAAGGTGGCTATAGCGAACAAGAGATTTTCAATGTCGATAAAACAACTTTCGCTTGGAAGAAGATGCCATCTAGGATTTTCATAGCTAGAGAGGAGAAGTCAATATCTGGCTTCAAAGCGTCAAAGGACAGGCTGACTCTCTTGTTATGGCTAAAGCAGCTGGTGATTTGCCATTGAAGCCAGTGCTCATTTACCATTCTGAGAATCCTAGGGCCCTTAAGAATTATGCGAAATCTACTCTGCCTGTGTTCCATCAATGCAACAACAAAGCCTGGATGACAGCTAGCACATCTGTTTACAACATGGTTAACTGAATATTTTAAGCCCACTGTTGAGAACTACTCCTCAGAAAAAAAAGATTCCTTTCAAAATATTACTGCTCATTGACAGTGCACCTGGTCACCCAAGAACTCTGATGAAGACGTACAACAAGATTAATGTTGTTTTCATGCCTGCTAACACAGCATCCATTCTGCAGCTCGTGGATCAAGGAGTCATTTTTACTTTCAAATCTTATTATTTAGGAAATATATTTCATAAGGCTATAGCTGCCCTAGATAGTGATTCCTCTGATGGATCTGAGCCAAATAAATCGAAAACCTTCTAGAAAGGATTCACCATTCTAGATGCCATTAAGAACATTCAAGATTCATGGGAAGAGGTCAATATTAATAGAGGTCAAATATCAATATTAACAGGAGTTTGGAAGAAGTTGATTCCAACCCTCATGTATGACTTTGAGGGGTCCAAAACTTCAGTGAAGGAAGTTACCACAGCTCTGGTGGAAATAGCAAGAGAACTAGAATTAGAAGTGGAGCCTGAAGATGTGACTGAATTGCTGCAATCTCAGGATAAGACTTGAATGGATGAGGAGTTGCTTCTTATGCACAGAAAATGGTTTCTTGAGATGGAACCTACTCCTGGAGGAGATGCTGTGAAGATTATCAAAATGACAACAAAGGATTTAGAATATGACATAAACTTAATTGATAAAGCAGCAGCAGGGTTTGAGAAGGTTGGCTTCAAGTTCTACTGTGGGTAAAATGCTATCAAACAGCATTGCATGTTACAGAGAAATCATTTGGTAAAGGAAGAGTCAATTGGTGTGGCAAATTTCATTGTTGTCTTATTTTAAGACATTGCCACAGGACTTCCCTGGTGGTGTAGTTGTTAAGAATCCGCCTGCCAGTGCAGGGGACACGGGTTCGAGCCCTGGTCTGGGAAGATCCCACATGCCGCGGAGCAGCTAAGCCCGTGCGCCACAACTACTGAGCCTGCGCTCTAGAGTCCGTGAGTCACAACTACTGAGCCTGCGTGCCGCAACTACTGGAGCCTACACGCCTAGAGCCCGTGCTCTGCAACAAGAGAAGCCACTGCAATGAGAAGCCTGCCCACCGCAACGAAGAGTAGCCCCCACTCGCCACAACTAGAGAAAGCCTGCGTGCAGCAACGAAGACCCAACGCAGCCAAAAATACATAAATGAATAAATAAATTTATAAAAAAAAAAAAAAGACATTGTCACAGCCACCCCAGCCTTCAGCAACCACCACCCCAATCAGTCAGCAGCCATCAACATGAAGGCAAGTACCTCCACCAGCAAAAAAGCTCAGGTGATGGTTAGCATTTTTTAGCAATGAAGTATTTTTTAATTAAGATAAATACATTGTTCTTTTAGACATAATACTATTGCACACTTAATGGACTATGGTATAGTATAAACATAACTTTTGGCATTAGGAAGCCAAAAATTCCTTGCAACTTGGTTTATTGCGATGTTCACTTTATTGCAATGGTCTGGAACTGAACCCACAGTGTCTCCGAGGTATGCCTATATTGGCTTAATGCAATCAAAATGGCTGAAACCCCCTTTTTATTCTATATACCTTATATGACTTACAAGGAGGTTAAATGTTCTGCATTTGTTTGAGCAGCACCTATACTTCTTCATACAGGCACTTACTCACTCAAAAATATTTACTGAGTGCCTACTATGTGATGACAATTTGCTAAGCACTAGGTACTGATTCAGCCATTCATTCAATAAATATTTACTGAGCACCTAATATGTACCAGACAGGTGAGCTTCCAAGGAAAATGTAGTCAACGAAATGAACAAAAGCTCTATTCTCATGGAGCTTCCATTTTAGTGGAGCAATACAAAAATGAAGAAAATAGAGTCTTTGAATAGTAGAGGTGCTCTGCAGGGCAAGATAAAGGGAATTGTGATGCCCTGAGTTGGGACTGTTATTTTGTGTAAAGGAGTTGGGGAAGGCCTCATGGTTAAGTTCATATCTGAGCAGAAACCTGAAGGAAGTCAGAGAGTGGACCATGTGGCCATCGGGAGACAGTGTTCCAGGCAGAGGGAGCAGCACGAACAAAGGCCCTGGGGTGGAGCGTGCTTGGTATGGCATGGAAATACAAAGGTGAAAACACTAGACACTGGTTTTACCTGCTTGGAACGTAGAGTCTGGTTGTGGAGGCAGAGAGTAATCAAATATCTCCCAAATAGATGTCTAATTCTGAAGAGCCCATGTGCCAAGAGGGAAACACAGATGGGGCTGGAAGATCCTACAAAAATAGCTGATCGAATCTCAGGGAAGGATTCCCTTAGGAAGTGTAGTTTAAACTGAAATCCAAAGAAGAAAGCGAGGTTAACCTGGTGAAGGGGAAGGAGGTGGTAGTGTATTAGGGAGGCTATTTCCTGTAAAGGGAACAGTGTGTGCTCTAAGTGTTTGTGTTCAGAGGGGTGGATGGGAACAGGGCTGGTTCTAGGACAAAGAAGATCCAGGCATCTGCCTTGCAGAGAATGAGGGGGAAAGCTTCCTTGATAAGCAGGAGGGTATGAGCAGGGGACATATCGCACAGGATTTCTGCAGTTTGTAATTACTTAACTGTTTAAATGAGTATGTTTACTGTCTGCCTTCCCTGCTGGAGCAAGTTCCAGGGGGCTGGGACCCTGTCTCCTTTCACTACTGTATCCCCAGCTCCTACTCCAGGTGTGGCCCCCTGCAAGGGCACGGTTTGTATTTGTGGGCTCCGTGGCTGGCTAATATCTCCAGCAATCTCACAACCAGCTGAGAGCCTCAGTGGTAACAAGCAGCTCGCATTTTGTGAGTAGTTGGCTCTGCCAAATTCTGGGTTCAGGAAAGGCCAGCAAACTCGGCAGTATTCAGAGCTGAGATTTATGTTTCAAAATCATAGATAAAAGCCGACTGTGACCATGGAGATCTCCTCCCACGGAGAAGCAGAGTCCAAATGGCACTGTTCTCCCTTCGTCATACTAAGATGACGTTTTCATCTTGACTTGGTGATAGTGTACTTCTAGGATGGGTGCTCATTGCATAGTATTAAAGAGTCAAACTGTCAGATGAGAAAACAATATTGTTTTTTTATTTCAAGAACATGTGATGTTATCTAAGACACCGGTTGCCCAGCCAGTAGACTGATTGCCAAGGCATCTTCACTGTGAGAAAAAAAAAAAAAAAAAAAAGGGAGGGGGTGTATAGCATAACTCTGGGACAAAGTGCAGAGATTTAGCCAAGCCCTCATTTTTGCAAAGCTGAAGATCAACTTTTGGGGGACAATTCCTGGTATTTCCTATCAGCCTCCACTCCCCGGTTCTTCCTTCCCAACAGCTGTTATCTTGCATTTGAGGCCGCCTGTGGTACCAGGGAAGTGAATTCTACCCTCCCCAGGGTTGGAGCAGGGAAGCCAGGTGCAGCCCATTCTGTTCACGTGGCCACAGTCACGGATCCCGGGCTGCACGTGGGAGCTAGGCTGGTTCCTGGAGCGAACCTCGGGCGCTGCACTTGGAATGCTGGGATAGAGGCTTCCTTCATGCTGGGCTGCGTGGTAACGGCAGCACCTGGAACAGCGGTGGTGATTTTTGCCACCAATAGGGCATGCCACCCCGGGGCCAGTGCTAGTTCAGAGGAGGCCAGATTGAGAGAATTGAATGGAGAGAGCGGTGAAGCCCCAAAACGTGGTGAACCTCAGAATCAAATTGCACCTGAATCCTGCCATGCTTCTGGACTCTTCCATGAAGTAAGTCCATACATTCTGTTTATTATTGAAATTGAGACTTCTGTATTTGGTGGCCAAATCATCCTAGATGGTAAGGGTAATAGAAATGCAGAAACAATTTTCTGTCCTCTAAAAATATAGTAGCATGTACAAAAAATCAGAATGCAGGTGTAATTGCTGCAAGATCCATATTCTCCTAATTTTTTTTAAGTGAAATCTTCCAAGAGTTAATGCCTTAAGTATGTTAATGACATTTTGAATAAGTAAAAATACATGTTTTCTTAAAAATGACAACAGTATGAAGGGGTAGACAGTGAGAAGGGCATCTCCACCCCGTTCTTCTCAGTTCTCTTCCCCAAAGGCAACATTTTAATTCCTTTACAAGCTTCTTATGTGTACTTCTTTTTTTTTTTTTTTTAATTAATTAATTAATTTATTTATTTATGGCTGTGTTGGGTCTTCGTTTCTGTGCGAGGGCTTTCTCTAGTTGCGGCAAGCGGGGGCCACTCTTCACTGCGGTGCGCGGGCCTCTCACTATCGCGGCCTCTGTTGTTGCGGAGCACAGGCTCCAGATGCGCAGGCTCAGTAGTTGTGGCTCACGGGCCCAGTTGCTCCGCGGCATGTGGGATCCTCCCAGACCAGGGCTCGAACCCGTGTCCCCTGCATTGGCAGGCAGATTCTCAACCACTGCGCCACCAAGGAAGCCCTTATGTGTACTTCTTAAGATAGTCTGTACATAGATCTCCCTTTTAATTTACACAAATGCTGCTATATGCTGTCAGCATCTTGCTTTTTTTGCTCACAAATATATCTCGGAGGTTGTTCCATATCAGAAAAGATACAAGCTGCTTCCTTATTTTTTATTTCAGTTGAAATACAGTTGATGGGCAATATTACGTTTCAGATTTTTTTTTTAATGAAAAAGCTGCTTCTTAAATATGGCTACGTGGCTAGGAATTTTTCATTCTTCATTTCACTGCTACCTGCAAACAAGGGTGAGTAAATTAGTTTGTTTAATCAGTGAAATGAAACAATGGTAGCAAACACCTTTCATACACTTCTGAGGAAATTCATTTAAAATTATGAAACAGCTCCAAACTATTCCATTTTTTGGTTCTGTGATTTATTTAACCAAGTTCCCATAGAGAGTCATTTAGGCTGTAACCTTTAGCTACTTTACACAAAGCTGCAACAAATGTTATGTATGCTCCTTTGTTTGAAAGCTGTATAAAATGTTCTCAAGAACAGTCTATATAAATATAGGCTGTTCAATCAAAAGTTTTAAACCTGAGACTGAATACAAGAATTCAAAAATTGTTTTTTGTTGACTTTTTTTGTGTGTGTGTTAACCTTTCCCCACCCCCCAACAAATAGATGGATTCCTTTTTTAAAAAAATTGAATTATAGGGGCTTCCCTGGTGGTGCAGTGGTTAGGAATCCGCCTGCCAATGCAGGGTACACGGGTTTGAGCCCTGGTCTAGGAGGATCCCACATGCCACAGAGCAACTAAGCCCGTGTGCCATTACTGAGCCTGCGCTCTAGAGCCCGCGAGCCACAACTACTGAAGCCGGCGGGCCTAGAGCCCGTGCTCCGCAACGGGAGAGGCCACCGCAGTGAGAGGCCCGCGCACCGGAACGAAGGGCGGTCCCCACTTGATGCAACTAGAGGGGGCCCGCGCGCAGCAACGGAGACCCAGCACAGCCAAAAATAAATAAATTTTTTTAAAAATTGAATTATAGTTGATTTACAATATAATGATAGTTTCAGGTGTACAGCAAAGTGATTCAGTTATATATATATATATATATATTTGATTCTTTTCCATTATATTGATGTTATTATAAGATATTGAATACAGTTCCCTGTGCTGTACAGTAAATCCTTGTTGTTTACTTTATATGTAGTAGTGTGTATCTGCTAATCCCATACTCCCAATTTATCTCCCCACTGCTTTCCCCTTTGATTATCATAAGGTTGTTTTCTATGTCTGTGAGTTTGTTTCTGTTTTGTAAATAAGTTCATTTGTGTTATTTTTCAGATTCCACATATAAGTGATATCATATGATATTTGTCTTCCTCTCTCTGGCTTACTTCACTTAGCATGATAGTCTCTATGTCCAGGTGGATTCCTTTTTCTCACTCATCCATCCATCCATTCATTCATTCAACAAATAGTTATTGAGCACTCACTATGTGCCAGGGAATATTTTGGTGCCGATCCTTACGTCAAGGGCCTAACATGACATGTTCGTTGGAGAAGAAGATAATAGGTCCAATGGACGGCCAATCATCTGTGGTTATTTATACACATTAATATTTAAGTGACTTTAGTTGTAACAGCTTCACAGTTACTTCAGTACAAACCAACTCAGTCTTGGACCTGTATCAGAAGGGGTCATGTCTATGCTAGGTCAGTCAATATTTCTAGGTGATAAAAGCAAGGGACCAACAGCCCCTTTCTAGGGAGAGCATTCCCTACAATCTCTTACTGCAAGAAACAGCTCCAAGCCATTCATTAAGCATCAATGCCCATGTAGCTTCCCTGTAGCCCCAGCTCTGTGGCCTTGGCTGATTGGACCAGGGGTGGGCATGGGACCTCAGGGCAACCAGTTTATAGGTTGGCTGGTGGCCTATGATCTGGCCTGACTCCAAAGCTTTGTCCAATAGGAATGCTGGTAACAACTTGCCCCAATCAGATCCTTTTGAATTGAGATACAGAGAAAATAAAATAAATGTTAGCTAAGGAAGCAAAACCAAAGGAGAGGAGAAGCCTAGTCATGTAACTGTTGAAGTCAAGGTTTCCAAACCCAGTGACTAACCGGAGTTAACCAGGTCAGGTCTGGTCTAGGGCAATGGTTGTCAAACTTGCAGAGACAGTCCATGCTTCTGGACTCTTCCAGTAAGTCAGTCCATATGTTCCACTTCTTGTTTATCTTGAGACTTCTGTTTAATTGGTGATTGTTGTCTGAATCATCCTAGATGGTAAGGGTGATGGAAATCCAGAAACAATCTTCTGCCCTTGCCTGGAGGGCCTGTTAAAACAGAGATGCTTGTTGCACCGTCAGAATTTCTGATGCAGTGGGTCTGGGGGGTGGTGCTGAGAATTTGCATTGCTAACAAATTCCTAGTTGACGTTGATGCTGATGATCTAAGGACCACACTTTGAGAACCACTGCTCTAGGGAAATCTTCCATCCATTCAGGTCTCTGTGAAGTAAGATGGGTCCTCTTCTTACCGTTAGGCTAGAGCGTTGCATTTTCTGGGTCCCTGTGAGATCATGCTACCACAGAGCTGAAATTCCTGATTGCCTTTTTTTTTCAGGTCCTTTTGACATCTCCACATTTCTGAGTCAGTCCTTACCGCATTACGAGCCCCCAGAATAGAACATAGTAATAGGTATCATTTATTGAGCCTGCACTCTGTACAAATAGAAAGCATTCAGTAAATGATAACTAGATGTTCACTAGGGAATTGCAATGACTCATAAATATTTTGTCCCTAAATTCACTACTGCAATATTGTTTATTTTGTATTTTTATTTTTAGAAATGTTTATTTCCTCTTGATTCTTACTGTCAATTATATAAGAACCAGTTTTTGCTCAGCATTTGCAATTTTTTCTACAGTTGTAATGTTCCATCATATCCTCAAAAATATTAAAACTCAGAGAAAATCAAAAGCAACTCTAACAAATGAGACTGAACTCTTCCTTTGACCTAGATATACTGTTCCTGACAAATTAGTGTGTTATTAAAATGTTTTAACTCTGAGGACATCTGTGATCACATTTATTACAAACAGAAAGAGGAAGATCTATTGGAAGTTTATTTATATCAAGTCCCATCCTAATAATCTCAGGTCTCTGGTTATGTCTTTTGTCAAACTTTAAAATGGAATATTTATTTTACGATTATTTCCCGTGTTTCTGCTCCACTGGACTCTGAGCTTTCTGAGCTCTGCAAGTGGGTCTGTTTGTCCATCAGTTTTCTCTTAGTGCCTAACACATGACAGGTGTTCAATAAATACTGGTGGATGTTATAGACTCAATGTTTGTGTCCCCCTCCCCGCCAAATTCTGACTCCCAGTGTGATGGAATTCAGAGGTGGACATAATTAGGTCATGGGGTGAAGCCCTCATGAATGGAATTAGTGCCTTTATAAGAAGAGGTCAGGGAGCTCCCTTACCCACTTTCCTTCATGTGAAGATACAAGGAGAAGGAGGCAGTATACAAGCCAGAAGAGGACCCTGAGCAGAACCTAACCATGCTGGCACCCTCATCTCAGACTTCTAGCCTCCAAGACTGAGAAATAAATTTCTGTTGTTTATAGGCCATGCAGTCTATGGCACTTTGTTACAGCAGCCCAAATAGACTAAGACAGTGAAACTGAATTACCCTGGCTGTACACTTACCATTAAAAAGTGCTAAGGCAAGCATCGTTTGTATCATATTAAACTAAAAGAATAATGTGAACATAATTAAAGTAGAATAATAAATTGAAAATAATGTAGCTCATTAAGTAAGCCAGTGAAAAAGGAGAAGCAACAAGGCTAGGAATTTCTTTATTCCTCATTCCATTGATAAGAACTCTGCCTGTGGCCAAGGGCAAGTAGATTGTTCTGTTTAATCAGTGAAGTAAGGCAACCACCTTCAACTCATTTAAAACGATTTTGCCCCATATTCTGTAAAAGAAATATAAGAGAGCACATAATAAAAATGACAGCGTGATACACCAAAATGACCCCTTTTATCTCAAGACCTTGAGGCATTTTGCAAATGATAATTATCTCTTATATCATCCCCTCTGAGGTAAGAATTATTTTCCTCATTTATAACTGAGCCTCCATAAAATTATTCCCTCCCAAAGTCCCAAGTCATGGCTGCTCTTTGAATCCCTCACCTCCTGAGATATGTCTAAGTTAGCACATAAATCACATTGTTAAAACTTTAAATCAGGGCAAAAAGTTATGTTTGAGCTATCCAGAGAATAAGCTACTAAGGGATTTTAGATTTCAAGTAAAACTTTCCCAGTGATGAGTGGAAATGGGAATGGATTGGAAGAATTTTTTCTTTAATTTGCTTTTTTTTTTAAAATTTTATTTATTTTTGGCTGTGTTGGGTCTTAGTCGCTGCACGCGGGCTTTTTCTCTGGTTGCGGTGAGCGGGCTTCTCATTGCGGTGGCTTCTCTTGTTGTGGAGACTGGGCTCTAGGTGCGTGGGCTTCAGTAGTTGCAGCACGTAGGCTCAGTAGTTGTGGCTCGTGGGCTCTAGAGCTCAGGCTCAGTAGTTGTGGCACACGGGCTTAGTTGCTCTGTGGCATGTGGGATCTTCCCAGACCAGGGCTCGAACCCGTGTCCCCTGCATTGGCAGGCGGATTCCTAACCACTGCGCAACCAGGGAAGTCCTGGAAGAATTTTAACACTAAAATCTGTTCAGTTCTACTTCGTATTTTAATGACGTTTTCAATATTTGGATGGCCTGAGAAATGAATTGACTTCAAAACACAATCTGAAGTTGTAGGTGATCTGAAGCCAAAATAAAGAATATCTGACAAAGAATACGTTCTCAGAGGAATGATAATAAAATCCTGGACTGGGAGAATGTTCCATTTTATTGCCCAAATCCATAGAAATTGACCATGACAGATCAGACTTTTAATATCTGGTCACAAGGACATCATTCTTAATGATCCCCAGCTGCAGAGAGTATGAACTTGGAATTTTCATCCCTACCTTTGTGCTATTAGGGATCCTACATTTTAGATTTACAGAATTTTTAAACTTCTATTTGCAAAGAATTACAAGTATCAAAAGAAAATTACCAGGATAGTACAAAAAAACTCCACAATGCCCTTCACCTAGATTCACCCATTGTTAAAGTCTTGCCCCATTTACTTTGTCATTTGTCATATATAAAATATTTTTCCCAAACCATTTGTATTTATGTTGCATTCATTATGCCACCTTATCCTTAAGTTCTTTAGTGTGTATTCCTAAGAACAAAACGTTCTCTTACATAACCGCTCTGTAGTTACCCACTTCAGGTAACTAAACATTGATCAATACTTTTATTTAATCTACTGTCCACATTCCACTTTTGTTGACTGATCCAATAAGGACCTTTATTGTATTTTTCTTCCACAGTACAGGATTCAGACCAAGATTGCATATTACATTTTGTTATTATGTTTCCTTTAATTTTGATCAATTCTTCAGCTGTTTGTTTGTTTTTTTTTCATGACTGATATTTTTGAAGAACACAGGTCCCTCTTTAAATAAGTTACATAGAAAAAAATTTTGGAGAAATGTAGGTTTAATGGTGGTGGTTATTGTTTTTCAGTTAACAACTTTTTTAAAAAATTGAAGTATAGTTGATTTACAATGTTGTGTTAGTTTCAGGTGTACAGCACAGTGATTCAGTTTCATATATATATGTATATATATGTGTGTATACATATATATATATATATATATATATATATATATATATATATATATATACACACACATATGTATATATTATTTTTCAGATTCTTTTCCCTTACAGGTTATTACAAAATATTGAGTATAGTTCCCTGTGCTATACAGCAGGTCTTTGTTGGTTATCTATTATAGATAGATAGATAGATAGATAGATAGATAGATAGATAGATAGATAGATATAGTATAGTGTGTGTGTATTAATCCCAACCTTTAATTTATCCCTCCCAGTTAACAACTTTTGATGGTAACTGCAAGAAAAGGAGAGATGGGAATTGCATAACTTCTAATTCAGTACTGTCAGTGAAATTCATAACAAATCCATTCATGTGTAATGTGCTAAAGCAGTGCCTGGCACACAGTTACTGGAAAATAAGTGTCCTCAAGAGCACCTTTCTTCCCCCTTCCAAACATGTATGTTCCATGTGATGAGGGCCATATATGAGTCTTGTTGGTAATTTCATCCTAATTATCTAACACAATGGGTTGGTGTTGAGTAGACTCAGTAAAATGTTTGCTGAATGAATGACTCCTGCAGGGATGAGGTGTATTCAGATGTGTTAACTGGTACCATCTCTTTTTTCTTTAAAATTTCAGTCACCTAACGTAGTGACAAGGCACGAAGTAATTGAGCAGGTATTGAAAGCCTTCACCTTCTCATGGAAGTGAGTTTCACAGCAGGTGTCAAGGATACTCCTGCAACAAATATTTTGTTTACTTCCCAACTGCTTAAAATCCACTGACAATATGGTGTTCTGTTATCATTTTTTTTAAATTTATTTTTATTTTATTTATTTTTATTTTTGGCTGCGTTGGGTCTTCGTTGCTGCACGCGGGCTTTCTCTAGTTGTGGCGAGCGGGGGCCACTCTTGGTTGCGGTGCGTGGATTTCTCATTGCAGTGGCTTCTCTTGCTGTGGAGCACGGGCTCCAGGCGAGTGGGCTTCAGCAGTTGTGGCACGCAGGCTCAGTAGTTGTGGCGCACGGGCTCAGCTGCTCCGTGGCATGTGGGATCTTCCCGGACCAGGGCTCAAACCCGCGTCCCCTGCATTGGCAGGCGGATTCTTAACCACTGCGCCACCAGGGAAGCCCTGTTCTGTTATCTTTAATGGTCATTATACATAATTTCCTTCTCTTCTTTGTTCATTCCTTCTCTCCACATGTTAGGATACCAAAAACTCATTAACTTAAATTCTGATAAATTGAAACCTGTGGAGTTTTTGAAACACTCTCTGTCATCTGAACATGCTAAGCAAATTTTAAAAGTAAATAAACCATGTAAGGGTGCCCATTTAGTTTACTTAGGGAAATCAATAGTGCTTTGCTGAGGCACTATTTACATACAAGTGATGGGTTAATGGCAAAGAGCTCTATACTATTATTTAGTTAGCAAATTGAGGGGACAGATTTAGGGGACTGCGTTGCTGTTTACTTGTTCTTATCCCCACACAGCCACGTTTTAGCCACAGACAAAATGATTGATGCTAAGAGAGAAAGAACTAGCCTAGGGTCCCACAGGTGGTAAGTGGCTCCGCTGGGATTTGGATCCAAGTCTTTAAGTTCTGCCTTTGCTAGACCACACTCTGTGCCAAACAAGTTTGAGTCGTATGAGTCCTTACCGTGCTGAGTCCCTGGCAGGCAAATTAAACCAACAAAGCAACTTCACCAAGAAAAAATTTTTGAGAAAGAATTAAATATATGCTATTTCAAGGAAATCAATAATGTAGTCCTTGGGGAAAAGTAGAACTTTGGCCTTTTTTCCCACTTATCTTAGGGTCATTTTTATTTTGAAATACAAGGTGGGGGCTTCCCTGGTGGCGCAGTGGTTGAGAATCTGCCTGCCAATGCAGGGGACACGGGTTCGAGCCCTGGTCTGGGAGGATCCCACATGCCGCGGAGCAACTAGGCCCGTGAGCCACAACTACTGAGCCTGGGCGTCCGGAGCCTGTGCACCGCAACAAGAGAGGCCGCGCGATAGTGAGAGGCCCACGCACCGCGATGAAGAGTGGCCCCCGCTTGCCGCAACTAGAGAAAGCCCTCGCACAGAAACGAAGACCCAACACAGCCAAAAATAAATTAATTAATTAAAAAAAAAAAAAGTTACAAAAAAAAAAAAAGAAATACAAGGTGGGGTGAGGGAAGAAGCCATTGTAATGTCTTTGGTCTTTAGAGCCTCTTAAAGTACTCATTGCAGCCCTGCGTCCTTTAAAAGGAATAAAACAGTGTTTCATTTAAAACTATCCTTTTCATCATTTTAGAGAAAGCTTCCTTCACATTGAGATAATGAGCTTTTCCAGCAAAATATGGTGGTGAAAGACTTTGCTTTTGAATTACGCAACTCGGAGCACATTTTGAGCAATTAGAACAGCTCCTGAGATAAAAGGAATCACCTGATAGAAAACACATATTTGTGTCTAGAGAGAGTTACAATGAAGATTTCAGAGTAGCGTTACTTTCTGATTTTTCGTTGTTTATCTCTGGTCAGCTAAGGATTAAATTCTTTCTTCATATTCTGATGAAGTGCCCTTCAGAATGCTTAATGGCCCACTCTACTTATAGTTGATTTTTTTATTTCTTTGAACATGTTTTTGTTTTTTACTGGGGGCCATAAGGCATAAGTTATGGGAAGAATCTGTTAGGAGTGTGAAAGGAATTGTATTAACCTAAAAGGAAGAATTAATAAATGGTCCATCTACTCCTATTTTAAACGCTCCTTTTATATCTGTGACTTAAACCGTTCCTAAGTATGATTGGTTTCGTTTAAGTTATATGCATTTTCTCCTAATTGTGCCCCTCAAAAATGATGAAAAAGAAAACAAGACGTAAACCTAACTTTGCACTTGACCTGTATAAACTGATGAATGAATGTTGTAGAATAAACATGTGCTTGTTCATAATAGCTGGGGTGAGATTGTCCTAAATGGCTGGCTGGTGGGCAGGCCAAGTGGTCATAGTCATGGGACCTAATATTTACTGAGCAGTTGCTATCTGCAGGCACGAAGGAAAGCACTTCACTTTCCCTTAACCCTCACCTGAAACCTCAGAGGCAGTGACTATTATCAGTTTTGTAGATGAACACGATGAGGCCCAGAAAGGCTATGGGTGACAAATGCCCCACGGCTAATGATCCCATTCCATCTGACTCTAGAGGCTACACTTTATTTTGGATAGATCTCACTGGCATTTTTCAGAAGGGGGAATTAGAAGGGCATTGAGTAGATCCAACAAACTAGAGGAAGAACTGTTGCAGTAGTCCACGTAGGAGGTGATGGGAGCTGGGACTAGAATTTTTTCTTAATTTTTTTTTAACGCATTCCTCCCATCCTTCACCCTCCCCCACCCCACCTCTGGCAACCACCAATCTTCTGTTCTCTGTATCTATGATCTTGTTTTTTTGTGTTTTTGTTTTTCTGTTCCCCATATAAGTAAGATCATTTGGTAATAGTCTCTTTGAATTATTTCACTTAGCATAATACCCTCAAGGTCCATTTATGTTGCTGCAAATGGCAAGATTTAGTTCTATTTTGTGGCTGGATAATGTTCTACTGTACATATATATGTGTGTGTATGTGTTTAAAAACATGGGGGTACATATATCTTTTCAAATTAGTGTCTTTGTTTTCTTCAGGTAAATACCCAGAAGTAGAATTTCTGGATCATATGGTGGTTGTATTTTTAATTTTTTGAGGAACCACTGTCCTGTTTTCCATCGTGGCTGTACCAGTTTACACTCCCATCAACACTTCTCCACATCCTTGTCAACACTTGTTATTTCTTGTCTTTTTGATAATAGCCATTCTTACAGGTGTGAGGGGATATCTCATTGTGGTTTTGATTTGCATTTCCCGGGTGATTAGTGACTTTGAGCATCTTTTCATGTACCTGTTGGCCATCTGTATATCTTCTTTGGAAAAATATCTATTCAGCATATCTGCCCATTTTTTAATTAGATTTTCTTGGGGTTTTGCCACTGAGTTGATGAATTCTTTGTATATTTTGGATATTAGCTCCTTATCAGATATACGATTTGCAAATATTTTCTCCTATTGAGTAGATTGCCTTTGCATTTTGTTGATGGTTTCCTTTGCTGTACAGAAGCTTTATCATTTAATGTAATCCCACTTATTTATTTTTGCTTTTGTTGCTTTTACTTATGGGGTCAGATTCCAAAAATCATCATCAAGACCTACGTCAAGGAGATTATTGCCTACGTTTTCTTCTAGGAGTTATATGGTTTCAGGTTTTATGTTCAAGTGTTTACCTTTTTTTTTTTTTTTTTTAAAGACACCAATTGTACTTGAACATTTGTTACCTTTTTTTTAAATTTATTTATTTATTTATTTTTGGCTCTCTTGGGTCTTCGTTTCTGTGCGAGGGCTTTCTCTAGTTGTGGCAAGTGGGGGCCACTCTTCATCGCGGTGCACGGGCCTCTCACTATCGCGGCCTCTCTTGTTGCGGAGCACAGGCTCCAGATGCGCAGGCTCAGTAATTGTGGCTCACGGGCCCAGCTGCTCCGCGGCATGTGTGATCTTCCCAGACCAGGGCTCGAACCCGTGTCCCCTGCATTGGCAGGCAGATTCTCAACCACTGCGCCACCAGGGAAGCCCCACAAGTGTTTACCTTTTTGAGTTAATTTTTGTGTATGGTATAAGACAGTGGTCAAGGTTCACTCTTTTGCACGTGGCTGTCCAGTTTTCCCAGCACCATTTATTGAAGAGACTGTCCTTTTCCCATTGGATATTTTTGGCTCCTTTGTTGTAAATTAATTGTCCATATATTCGTGGGTTTATTTTTGGGCTCTCTATTCTATTTCATTGATCTATATGTCTGTTTTTATGCCAATACCATACTGTTTTGATTAATATAGCTTTGTAATATAGTTTGAAACCAAGAAGCATGATATCCCCAGCTTTGTTCTTCTTACTGAATGTTGCTTTGGCTATTTGCAGTCTTTTGTGGTTCCATATGTATTTTAGGATTATTTATTCTATTTCTTTTTTTTAATATTTTTTTTTAAATTCATTTTTTTAATTATTATTTTTGGCTGCGTTGGGTCTTCGTTGCTGCACACGGGCTTTCTCTAGTTGTGGCGATCAGGGGCTACTCTTCATTGCTGTGCGCGGGCTTCTCATTGCGGTGGCTTCTCTTGTTACGGAGCACGGGCTCTAGGCATGCGGGCTTCAGTAGTTGTGGCATGCAGGCTTCAGTAGTTGTGGCTCACAGGCTCTAGAGCGCAGGCTCAGTGGTTGTGGCGCACGGGCTTAGTTGCTCCACGGCATGTGGGATCTTCCCGGACCAGGACTCAAACCTGTGTTCCCTGCATTGGCAGGCGGATTCTTAACCACTGCACTGCCAAGGAAGCCCTATTCTATTTCTTTGAAAAATGCCATTGGAACTTTGATAGGGCTTACATTGAATCTGTAGATTACTTTGGGTAGTATGGACATGTTAACAATATTAATTCTTCCAATCCATGAGCATGGAATATGTTTCCATTTATTTGTGTCTTCTTCAGTGTCTTTTATTAATGTCTCATACTTTTCAGTACATGGGTTTCACCTTCTTGGTTAAATTTATTCCTAGGTATTTTATTCCTTTTGATGCAATTATAAATAGGACTGTTTTCTTAATTTCTCTTTCTGATAGTTCACTATTAGTATATAGGGACACAACAGATTTCTTGTGTACTGATTTTTTTTTTTTTTTTTTTTTTTATTTATTTACTTATGGCTGTGTTGGGTCTTCGTTTCTGTGCGAGGGCTTTCTCCAGTTGTGGCAAGCGGGGGCCACTCTTCATCGTGGTGCGCGGGCCTCTCACTGTCGCGGCCTCTCTTGTTGTGGAGCACAGGCTCCAGACGCGCAGGCTCAGCAACCGTGGCTTACGGGCCCAGTTGCTCCGTGGCATGTGGGATCTTCCCAGACCAGGGCTCGAACCCGTGTCCCCTGCATTGGCAGGCAGATTCTCAACCGCTGCGCCACCAGGGAAGCCCTTGTGTACTGATTTTGTATCCTACAGTTTTACTGAATTTAGGGACTTCCCTGGTGGCACAGTGGTTAAGAATCCGCCTGCCAATGCAGTGGACAGAGGTTCAAGCCCTGGGCCGGGAAGATCCCACATGCCATGGAGCAACTAAGCCCATGTGCCACAACTACTGAGCCTGTGCTCTAGAGCCCGTGAGCCCCAACTCCTGAGCCTACGTGCCGCAACTACTGAAGCCTGTGCGCCTAGAGCCCATGCTCTGCAACAAGAGAAGCCACTGCAATGAGAAGCCCACGTACCTCAACGACGAGTAGGCCTCACTTGCCGCAACCAGAGAAAAAGCCTGCGTGTAGCAACAAGGACCCAATGCAGCCAAAAATAAATAAATAAATAAATAAATTTTAAAAAATTTACTGAATTTATTAGTCCTAGCAGTTTTTTGATGGAGTCTGTAGGGTTTTCTACATATGACATATGGTATATATGATATCATGTTATCTGCAGTTAGTGACAGTTTACTTCTTCCTTTCCAGTTGGATCCCTTATATTTCTTTTTCTTGCCTAATTGCTCTGGCTTGGACTGCAAATACTGTGGTGAATAAAAGCAGTGAAGGTGAGCATCCTTGTCTTGTTCCTGATCCTAGAGGAAAGGCTTTCAGTTTCTCACTGTTATATATGATGTTAGCTGTGGGCATGTTGTATATGGCCTTTATTATGTTGAGGTACCTTCCCTCTACACACCTTTGTTGAGAGTTTTTATCATAAATAGATGTTAGGGACTAGAATTTTGAGGGTGAAAATAAAGGAAAATGTGTAGTGATGGTCAGGTCTTGGTGACGGATTTGATAGGGACATGCAAGAGTACTGAGGGTCAACCCTAGGTTTTTCCCTGACTTGTTGTGAAATATGTATTTGGTCTTCATCAAATTTCGGGCACAGAGCTCCTAAAACTCTTGGAATTTCCTAACTGATGAAAGTGACAATTTTTTTTTATATTAGTGAGGCAACTTTTGTATCACAACTAAGGGTGGGGGGTCTGGTTGCCAGGAGAACCAACCATGTAATTAGAGTGTTGGAACTTTCAGTCCCTCCGCCTTGACCCCTGGGGAGGAGAGAAGAGAAAGAAACCAAAGGCAGTGGAGGAGGAGCTCTGGAGAAAAAGATCTATGAAACCCTCATTTGTCTGACTACTTGTTAGAGGAAGTTCAGTCAGAATGAATGGAATATCAGAACGGTGAAATATTTTTAAAGGAAACAGCTTCACTATTTCCAGGAAATAGAACCAGGCTTTAAAATGATTCCTTCGTTGATCCCCAGCACTTGTTTAATAGAGACTTAGAAATGGTTTGCCAATCACAAATCGGTTGGACTGCCAGTGGTGCTCCTCAAGTGTTTGAAGGTGATTAAAAGCAGCTTGTTTTTCTAAGGCATTTAAATAGTCCCTCTGGAAATCTTGTTAAACTCTTCATTTGCTTCCCAAACTCTTTCTCTTTAAAGAGAGGAAAACCTAAACTCTCGTTGAGCCTCTCTGTGTCCCAATTAATGAGGCTTTACTCATTTAAGAAATATTGACTGGCTGCATTAGCCTGCGTCTTCCTCTGGGGTCAATAGAAGCACTTTTCACCAGGCACTTAAACCTTAGCTGGTGTTAATGACTATTTTAACGATCGCTCCAGTTAGCATTTTGCATTCTGCCAAATGGACTGATGAGGTAGGGGTGGGGATAAGGGGCAGAGTCTCATAGCCCACTTTGCCTGGAAACAAACCCCAGATCATGGAATTATGTCGTGGTGGAGGTATTTCCTCTGACATCTGTTGAATACCTACACATGCCAGGCTTCCACACACACTGTCTCCTTAGTCCTCATGACCACCAGATGTGGAATATTTCATCCTTCCCTTTTGCAAATGATAGAATCCAAACCTTAAACCTGTATATCCAGCTGCCTGCTGACCATCTTCACTTGTACATCCCCTGAGCAAAGGCCCAAACAACGAATTCTTTTTTTTTTTTAACCTCCTCCTTTATTTGGGGTCAGCAACCAAACCAATTCATCCATCAACAATTAGAAATCTAGACTTTTTTTTGGCCTTGTTGCGCAGCATGTGGGATCTTCGTTTCCAGACTAGGGATCAAACCCATGTCCCCTGCAGGTGAACCACAGAGCCTTAATCACTGGACTGCCAGGGAAATCCCTAGACTCATTCTTGATTCTTCCTTCTCTCTTGCTTTCTTTTTTTAAAGCTTGTATATCCTACCAATTGCCAGATCTTAATGGTTTCACACCTACATATTTCTGTACATCTGGCACTTGAACAACAGGTTTGAGCTGCATGGTTCGGCTTATGTGCGGATATTTTTCAATAGAAAATACTACAGGACTACATGGTCCACTATTGGTTGAATCTGAGGGTGCAGAATAATCACTGACAGGGAGATCTGACTGTAAATTATATGTGGATTAACACTCATGTTGTTCAAGGTCAGCTGTATTCGTTTTTTTTTTAATCCTCTGTATTGATTTCCTATGGCTGCTGTAACAAATAACCATCAACGTAATGGCTTAAAAAAACCCACAAATTTATTCTCTTACAATTCTGGAGGCCGGACATCTGAAATGAGTCTTACAGGTCTGAAATCAAGGTGTCAGTAGTGCTGGCTCCCTCTGGAGACTCTAGGGCAGAATCCATTTCCTCATCTTTTCTCGTTTCTGGAAGCCGCCTGCATTTCTTGGCTGATGGCTGCTTCTTCCAAGCACATCAGCTTTTCTCTCGCTGCATCCGTGGTCACTCATCCAAGGTTTTCTTCCTCTTCTGCAGCTGAATCTCCCTCTCCTTCCCTCTTATAAGGATACTGTGGTTACATTAAGGGCTCACCCAGATAATCCAGATCATCTTCCTCTCTCAAGATCCCTAATCACATCTGCAAAGCCCTTTTTGCCATGTCAGGCAACATTCACAGGTTCAACATTCAGGATGTTGCCATGGACATCTTGGGGGGCTAAGCCCACCACATCCTCCTTGCCTGGCTCACCTGTCCTCACCTCTCACCTCCTCACTGCTCTTCCTGTCTAGTTTAATCCATCCTCTCTTCCTGCCACCTGTGACGTAGGGCAGTGGTTCCCCAAAGCAGATCCATTAACTGAACCCCGAGAAGGTTGTGAACAGTACAGGTGCCTGGATTCTACCCCTAGAGATTCTGAGTCAGAAAGTCTAGTGGATCTGTATTTTATAAAACCACCAGCGTACTGATTAAATAAGAAAATGAACAAACAAAGCTTGATGACCTTGATGACAGCTCCAAAATTTCAATATAGGGGAAACTCAGGAGTTTGTTTTGGAGAGTGCTTAAAAATAATTTAAGTCCCCCCGCCCCAGGGGACTTACCTGAGCCTGTGTTTGCATAGCAAGCATGCTGTGTTTACACTGATTGCATGTTACAGATCAATGAAAATAGCAAAGTTTTCTAAAGATGGCTCTCTGCAGATACTGCATTTGTTTTTTAAAAATTGTTTTTACTTCAAAGTAACTTTACGGGGTGGATGGAGGTGATAGGGCGGGGGAGTGATGCTTAAACCTTCCTTTCCCATGCCATACCTTACCACCCCGCTGTTTCTCCAGGTCACTGATGCCCAGGGAGTTTGGGAACCTCTGATTCTGATCACAAACTTCTTGAGGACAAGGATGATATCAATACCTTGTTCTGTGTTTAGTCCCTACCTCCTAGGACTCTGGCACTCAGCCAGCTTTCAAATACTGTATGCTAAATGCACAATTCAACAAATTAATGGAATTTGCTAGTACATAATGTGAGTACAAAAGCATTTGTTGAGTTTTTACTAAAAGACAGCCTACTTTGTTTTTGTTTTTTTTAAAAATATTTATTTATTTGGTTGCACCGGGTCTTAGTTGCGGCTTGTGGGCTCCTTAGTTGCGGCATGCATGTGAGATCTAGTTCCCTGGCCAGGGGTCAAACCCAGGCCCCCTGCATTGGGAGTGCAGAGTCTTAACCCCTGCGCCACCAGGGAAGTCCCAAGACAGGCTACCTTGATGAGAAACTGAGGTGAGGGATTAAAGGATCTGCTGGGAGAAGCACAAATACCCAGGTTGTTCAGAGGTCAAGGTGAGCATTTGCTGTTGAAGAGTGTTACTAATGCTGGTTAGTGGTGATGCATGTCCAGAGTGGACCCAAACACTCCTGGGAAGTGAAACGCCAAGCAGATGTATGTTATTTGTATCTGTCTGAATATGGGGTATACAGATAATAGCTAACACATAGCACTTCCTATGGGCCAGGCACTGTTCTAAGCACTGTATATGTACCAGCATGTATGTGTATCATCTCATTTAATTTTCACAAGAACCTTAATAACTCACAAAAAACCATTTAAGAATGATGAAACAGAGTGGTTAAATACCTTGGCCACGGTCACACAGCTGGGGAGTAGGTTCAAATCCAAGCACCCTGTTTGCAGAGGTTTTACCCACCATGCTGCACTGCCCAGAGACCTGAGCTGTGTCACAGGGTACGGTACAAGAGAGATGGAAGAACAAGCCCTGAGTGCATGGTCCAGTTAGGTAGAAAGGACACATAGACAACATTTTGAGACTATGACAAATAATTTAATACAAAGGTATCTATCTCCTGAAGTCTTAAGGAGGGCAAGTGACTTGTCCAAGATCATGCAAACAAATGGCACAGCTGAGACTAGAATCCACATGTGTCTGAGACCAAATCCAAGTACTTGCAAGTGGGATGAAGCTTTCTAAAGTAGGGGCCAAGGGAAGGTATAGCAAGGGCATTTTATTTAATCTCAGGCTAAGAAAAGCCTGGCCTTATTATTGTTATTTTAAAATTTTTGGTATACAATTCAATGATTTTCATTCAATTGACTGAGTTGTATAACTATCATCAAAATCCAGTTTTTAGAACTTTCTCATCACCCCTATAAGCTCCCCCATTCCCATGTACAGTTAATATCTGTTCTATCTCCAGCCACACGTAACCACGCATCTACTTTCTGTCTCTATAGATTTGCTTTCTCTAGACATTTCATACAAGTGGAATCACACAATATGTTATCTTTTGTACTGACTTCTTTGATTTAGCATAACATTTTTTTTTAACATTTATTTATTTGGTTGCATCAGGTCTTAGTTGCAGCAGGCGGGCTCCTTAGTTGAGGCTCCAGAGCTCCTTAGTTGCAGCAGTCAGGTTGTGGCATGCGAACTCTTAGTTGCAGCATGCATGTGAGATCTAGTTCCCTGACCAGGGATCGAACCTGGGACGCCTGCATTGGGAGTGTGGAGTCTTATCCACTGTACCACCAGGGAAGTCCCAAGCATAACGTTTTTTAGGTTCATCCATGTTGTAGCATATATTAGTACTTCTTTCCTTTTTGCAGCTGAATAATATTTCAATCTATGGCTATATCTCATTTTGTTTATCCATTTGCCAGTTGACAAATCTTTGGATGTTTTCCACTTTGGGGCTCTTAAGAATAATGTTGCTATGAACATTCATGCACAAGGTTTTGTGTGGATGTTATGTTTTCATTGCTCTTGGGCACATGCCTAGAAATAGAACTGTTCAGTTGTTGTGGTAATTTTGTTTACTTTTGCATATGTTTAATTTTTAAGAAACTAAAGGCTGACATTTAAGCAAAGATATGAAGGCTGAAAAAAGAAAGAGCCAAGGGAGAGGGAAGGGACAATGTTCTAGGCAGTGGGAAAAGCACCAGTTTCTTTATTCCTGATGTGGTACCTATAAAGTAATAACGATTGTATGTTGCATCTTAAACCCAAGGCAAAATAGTGTTATCAAAGGAAAACTGTCAATTTCTTGAAGGTGATTAATGTGCCTGAATCACAACAAGGTTGCCTTTTCTCAGTTTGGTTTGAACTATTCTATGAGAAATCATTAAAAAACAAAAAACAAAAAACAACAACAAACACCCAAACAAAGCAAGCAAACTAAAAACCAAAACCCTGGCCCTGATAATCTGGTATGAGAAGGGCACAAGCCAAAAGAAAGAATCTACACTACTCCGTATAGTCTGTCTTTTCCTACGTTTCAGTGAGTTAATCCCCTCACGTGCATAGCAATAATATTTGCAGAGTCTAAAGGCCACAGCTCTGTTTGCACTGCTTCCCAGATGATAAATGGTGTTCCGCAAAATGCAGGAAAATAATCATACCTGAGCCACCTTTCTCCAATATGCTTTCCTCCTTTTTGTCAGATTTAGTCGAAGTTGTTTTGTGTGCGTGTGTGTGTTCCCTGTTCGTGTGGTTTTCAGTGCAAGACAGAGCACGTATTCAGGGCCCCAACAGTTGTGCACACAATACATTGGTTAATCTAAGGTGACCTGCATGTTTCAACTTTGTTTGCAAAGGCAGCTACAATACAGCCATGGAGGCAATTACAGCATTACAAACCATGGACATAAAGTTGGAGAGCTGATTTCTAAAAGGCCCAAAGAGAGGTTTTACTTCTTAGCTTATGACCAAAAGTTCATGGCACATTAAGTTTTCCATTTGAAAGCTAAGAGAATCCCTTCCCACAGCTTCCAACTTCTCAAAATGATTGGAGAGAGAGAATGTCAGGGTTTCTCTTGGTGAAAAAAAGTACTCTCCAAGTGTAGTGACAGAATGCCAGCTTTGTCTCTGTACTTTAAGACTGAGTAGGAGGCAGGGATTGGTGGTCTATCTGCACAGAGGTCAGTAATGGCCATTTTTTTTTTCATCATCTACTTAAAATTCATGTTCCTGACTTCTAGATATGGCACCTTGATTTTCCTTTGTGAAATTCTTGAGTTCATGTAGTTTGGTTGTTCTGACACCATCACTATGCCCCGGGGTAGGCAGACGAGACCATTTGGAACAATGCGTATCCCTGGTCACGGTGATGGATTCACGAATGGGCATGTGACCCAAGCTGGGATAATAAGAAGTCTAGAGCTTTCTCTTAAACAGTCAGAAAAAAGGTGCCCTCTTTCCTTTGGGTCGTTAGGCTGGTAGAATTGAAGTCTAGAAGTGCTGATGAATATCTTCTTCTGGCTTCAAGGAGGGATCCTATCTATAATAGGAGAGAACAAAGCCAATAGAGAGGAAAGTAGAACCCAGAGATGGGGAAAGACAGGTTACCATGGCATGATCTCAGCATTCAGTGCTAGCTGTGCTAAAACCTATACAGCCCCTGCAGTAGTCCACTATTTAAACGAAGGATTTCTTTTGTGTGTGTTTAGATGGAGGGAGGGTTTTGTTACCTGCAATCCAAAAAAAAAAAAAAATTTCCGACTGATTTAGGGATCACCCAAAGCTGTATTTAGTACTAAAAGAAAATGGGCTTTCTCCATACCTTAAACCCCACCTCTGAATCAACATCAGAATTTGAAAATAGTCTCAGCGAGTGAATCTGGGTTCAGCATATTTTGCTTTATCTACACACAGGTGCCGTATGTAAAAATTTCAGCAAGCTAAACCTGGAAGACTCCCAGTAGGTTTGTGACCTAAAAAGGTGAAGTTACTGTCCCAGGACCGTATGTTGTGGTATAATTGAAGTGTCCTGGTGTCAGAGTCTTCCACTGTCTTTCACTATTTTCAATGAGATGAATTTCAAAGTGTAGGATCCTACACATACGTGGATTGTAGTATCAACTTACAGGAAGTGGTCAGCTTTTTAAAATAAATGAAATAGAATAGATAATATCAAGAATACATCACATAGGGACTTCCCTGGTGGCGCACTGGTTAAGAATCCACCTGCCAATGCAGGGGACATGGATTTGATCCCTGGTCCAGGAAAATCCCACATGCCGCGGAGCAACAAAGCCCTCAAGCCACAACTACTGAGCCCATGTGCCACAACTACTGAAGCCCGCACACTCTAGGGCCTGCGTGCCGCAACTACTGAGCCCAAGTGCTGCAACTACTGAAGCCTGTGCACCTAGAGCCCATGCTCCACAGCAAGAGAGGCCACAGCAATGAAAAGCCCGCGCACCGCAACGAGGAGTAGCCCCGCTCACCACAACTAGAGAAAGCCTGTGCGCAGCAACAAAGACCCAACGCAGCCAAAAAAAAAAAAAAATACATCACATATAAGAAGAGCAAGTACTATTTTATTTAGTTTCATTTCAGTTGTATATAAAAAAATGTATATATCCATGTATACATAGAAATCAATATAGTGAATCACTGAATCTGACATGAACTATGTGCTTCTTACTGTGAGTCTTGGTCAAAGTTTGAAAGCCCCTTGAGTGCATGCTGGGGTTTCTTTTATGAGCACGTTTACATTGGAGGGGGGAGGGGAGAGTATGTTTTTCATAACAGGAAAGGGTCCCTGGCTTCCCAAGCCAGCCTATTGTGGCGGGCACGGGTTCTAACGAAGGTTCCAAGCCTGAGTTGTGAACACAACAATTTCCCTGTTTGTCTTCCCCATCACTGAGCTACCAGTAACCAGAGCATTCTTTCGGAACGCTTTTGGAATTCTTTGGGGGATGAAAGTGCTGTATAAAATCAAGCCTGGTCTGTTTATGGATGTAATTCCCTGCGCCCGGAGATCAGGACCGAGCGCTGCGGTCTGAATTACACTGCATCTGATTCTCATTAACTGCCATGATTTCCCCCCCGGATCCGGCTCCTTGGTCCTCTCTGAATTACCGCGCACATGGCTGGCTTCCGCAGATCGCTCAGTCCCGCTCATCTGCCATCCAGTCTGCCGCTCCGTTGGAACCCACACTGCAATTTGAGTGGACCCATATCAGGGGTGCTTTCGACATGAAAATTCTGTCTAATGATTCAAGAAACTTCCCGAGCTCAATGCTGCTGACTTTACACAGTTTATTACCAAACACCATGGGGAAGAGGTAGATTCGATATCTTCGGCCTGGAGAAAGAAAACTGGACATGTTTATTACCAAAACTCGGACCGCAAGCAAGGCCTATCTCAATCCCTTTTTAGTATTAAAAGAGTGTTGCATACTTTTTCTTAACTTAATAATTACTTACATAGTGCCTACTATTTACTAGTCATGTTCTCAAAGCTAAACAACTATTAAGTCATGCAATCTTCATAGCAACTCTCAATCGGGGTGGACTCAGTGATGCTAAGTAAGTAACAACTCATATTTCAGTGTTTAAAACTACAGGTGTTGGGCTTCCCTGGTGGTGCAGTGGTTAAGAATCCACCTGCCAATGCAGGGGACATGGGTTCAATCCGTGGTGTGGGAAGATCCCACGTACCGCGGAGCAACTAAGCCCCTGCGCCACAACTACTGAGCCTGCGCTCTAGAGCCCGTGTGCCACACCTACTGAAGCCCGCGTGCCTAGAGCCCGTGCTCCGCAATGAAGAAAAGCCACCGCAATGAGAAGCCCGTGCACCACAACGAAGAGTAGCCCCTGCTCACCGCAACTAGAGAAAGCCTGCATGCAGCAACAAAGACCCAACACAGCCATAAATAAATAAATAAATAAATAAATAAATAATTAATTAAAAAAACTACAGGTGTTTACAAAACTACAATGAGGTACCACCTCACACAGGTCAAAATGACCATCATTAAAAGGTCTATAAATAACAACTGCTGGAGAGGGTGTGGAGAAAAGGGAACCCTCCTACACTGTTGGTGGGAATGTAAATTGGTGCAACCACTATGGAGAACAGTATGGAGGTTCCTCAAAAAACTAAAAATAGAGTTGCCAATTGATTCAGCAATCCCACTACTGGGCATATATCTGGACAAAACTGTAATTCAAAAAGACACATGCACCCCTATGTTCATAGCAGCACTATTCACAATAGCCAAGACATGGAAACAACCAAAATGTCCATCACAGATGAATGGATAAAGAAGATGTGATATATATATATATGATGGAGTACTACTCAGCCATAAAAAAGAATGAAATAATGCCACTTGCAGCAACATGGATGGACCTAGAGATTATCATGCCAAGTGAAGTAAGTCAGAAAGAGAAAGACAAATACCATATGATATCACTTACATGCGGAATCTAAAATGTGACACAAACTTATCTATGAAACAGAAACAGACTCAGACATAGAGAACAGACTTGTGGTTGCCAAGGGGGAGGGAGGGATGGATTGGGAATTTGGGATTAGCAGATTCAAACTAGTATATATAGAATGGATAAACAAGGTCCTACTGTGTAGCACAGGGAACTATATTCAATATCCTGTGATAAAACATAATGGAAAAGAATACGAAAAACAATGTATAGGGACTTCCCTGGTGGCGCAGTGGTTAAGAATCCGCCTGCCAATGCAGGGGACACGGGTTCGAGCCCTGGTCCGGGAAGATCCCACATGCCGCCGAGCAACTAAGCCTGTGCGCCACAACTACTGAGCCTGCACTCTAGAGCCCCGCGAACCACAACTACTGAGCCTGCGTGCTGCAACTACTGAAGCCTGCACGCCTAGAGCCTGTGCTCCACAACAAGAGGAGCCACCACAATGAGAATCCCGCGCACCACAACGAAGAGTAGCCCCCGCTCGCTGCACCTTGAGAAAGCCCACACGCAACAACGAAGACCCAACGCAGCCAAAAATTAAATAAATAAATAAATTTATAAAATAAAAAAAACCCAAAAACAATGTACATATATGTGTAACTGAATCACTTTGCTGTACAGCAGGACTTAACACAACACTGTAAATCAACTATACTTCAATTTAAAAAAAAAACAAAAAAAACTACAGGTGTTTTAGTTCTCCCTCACACTTAAGTCTTCCTTGGGCTGGTGTTTGTATAGGTGGGGGGCTCCTCTCCACGTCATCCACTCTCTACCTTGACTGCACCTGGCAGATTGCAAGCTCTGTGACAAGGGAACAGAGGGTGGCAAATTGTGCAGGAGTACTTACAGACTCCTACCTGGAAGTGACACCTTCCGCTCACTTCTCATTGGCTGAAGCAAGTAATAGGCCTCACCTAACTTGAGGAGGACCAGACAGTGCTTTCCTAGCATGTTTCTGGAAGGAAGAGAAGCAGACATACTTATTGAACAAGAAAAATGACGACTGCAACCGTTCTATGAAGAATGTACTTTTACTATGCCCATTTTACAGATGAGAAAACCAAAACACAGGGAGTTTATGGAACTTGCCCCAGGTCACAGAAGCAGTAAATAGAGTAGGGTGGCCAGGTTTAGCAAATGAAAATATAGGATGCTCAGTTAAATTTTAATTTCAGACAACAAATAATTTTTTAGTATAAATACAAATATCTCATAAGCAGATTTGGGGCTCAAATGTACTTGCTGTTTATCTGAAAATTAAATTTAACTGGGTGCCCTGTATTTTATCTGGCAGCCCTAAAATGGAATGGCCCAGATTTGAACCCAAGAATTCTGGCTCCAGAGATGAAGCGTTTGTTTCGTACTGTTCTCTGGCTTCTGTGACTTTGTTCCTCTTCCAATGTTAAATTAGTATTTGTTCCTTAATTATATGAATAAGGCCCTAAGCAAATTTGAAGATTTCTCTATCAAAGAAAAAAAAAAAGCATTCTAGAAATGTTTGCTCGCTGCTAGCTTCATGTAGTGTCCTAGGAGGTGGGAGTGGGGCTGCGGAGGGGACAGGAGATGGGGGAGGTAAGAGTACAAGGGGGAGTAAGAATCTGTCTACTTTCAGACCCATCTCTGATCTGCCCCCTAATATGCTTAATGGGAGGGGAAATGTGGGGCAGATAATGAAAATGACAATCAATCCCCCCTGTTTTCCTCTCTGACTTTGAAATGTGGCATATTTACCTTTTAAATTATGAAACACTTAGGCTGATAATAAAATTAGTTTTCATTCTTGGTTCACAATAATTGAGGATATAGGCTTGAGGAGTTGGATTTACCCCAGTGGCCGAGAGTGGGCATATGATTTATTTATGTGGCTGTGTGTAAGTTTAGGGGTGGGTGGGTTATGAAGCCAGCCTAAGACTCCAGATGTTTCAGATACTTTCCCACCCAGTGGATAGTTGGTATGCAAATAATTATTTAATAATTAAGTTATTAAACAATATCTGATGCATGATTAGCGTTTGATAAATACTTTGCCTGAAGCAGAGCCTAGCAATAATGGAAATTAAATATTTCTTGAATCAATGAATGATTGATACTCATAAAGTTGATGCCTTTATTTGCCCTATTTTATTTTTTTATAAATTTATTTATTTATTTGTTTGTTTTTGGCTGCATTGGGTCTTCGTTGCTGTGCACAGGCTTTCTCTAGTTGCGGCGAGCGGGGGCTACTCTTCATTGCAGTGCACGGGCTTCTTATTCCGGTGGCTTCTCTTGTTGTGGAGCACGGGCTGTAGGCATGGGAGCTTCAGTAGTTGCAGCACGCGGGCTCAGCAGTTGTGGTATGCAGGCCCTAGAGCGTGCGGGCTTCAGAAGTTGTGGCTCGCAGGCTCTAGAGCGCAGGCTCAGTAGTTGTGGCGCACAGGCTTAGTTGCACCACGGCATGTGGGATCTTCCCAGACCAGGGCTTGAACCTGTGTCCCCTGCATTGGCAGGTGGATTCTTAACCATTGTGCCCCCAGGGAAGTCCCTGCCCTATTTTACAAATGAGGAATTAGAAGTTTAGAGAGGCTAAGTGACCACTGATTAAAGTCAGACCAATCTCTGAAGAGCTTTTGGTCTAGGCAAGAACTTTGATTTGCTGAAAGGCTGGTGTTATTACTATTCCTTTTGATTTGACTTGGCCTTCTAAGGCCTTGCAGCAAAGGCAGTTAACCTGGTGACTCATCATTCCTATTAGGAATAACGACAAACAAACAATTAGGAAGAGCTGATTGGTATGCCTGAGCCCTTGGATAAAATGATAACCCAGTACAGAAGATTAGCATTTCCTTGCTGCTAAGTGGCCTGAGTTTCAAGTCTTAATCCTCTGCAAAGGGAAACAAAAATCTTTCCGTAGGCTAGGTTTTAAAGCAAAGTATTTGTTGTGGTTTGATGATCCCATCAACTGAACTACCTTTTTAAATCAAGTTCTGCAAAGACACAACCTGAGTGGTTTTGTTCTAGAAATAGATGCTGTATGCAAAAGCACCATGGTGCTTTATTTTAATCTTGCTGGCTTGCTTGTTGTTCAAAGAAACTACCTTCTCAGTGAGGCCTGTACAGACTACTTTCAGATCTGAGCAATGGAGATTATCCTCTTATTTCGTGCCTTGGTGCAGAGACCAAGGAAAAGAAAAGTAAATGCAAGTCTGAAGTTGTTTCTGATCAGAAAACTGCTCAACACAGATGTGTTCCTTGGGCTGTTTAATACATTTTGGCTTGGCACTAGGGGTATATCAATAAGCTGGACATACACATCTCAAAGACTTTAATAGTGTAGCAGAAAATAACACTTGGCATTAATTAATTTCTACTGGGAATACTATTATTTAGTCATTATTATATCCCAAGCTCTGTCCTGTGTTCTTTATCATGATCATATTTTATATCCTTCAAAACAGGCTTATGGAATATTCTAACACTGTTGGTGCGTGTACAGCTTGGTAAAGCCACTTTGGAAAACTGGCACTATCTCCCAAGCTGAACGTATGCATACACTATGACCCAGCAATTCCACTCCTCAGTGCATATATACCCAACATAGATGTGTACAGGTGCTTACCAAAAAACATCTTCTAGAATGTTCATAGGAGCACTGTTAGTATTAGCCCCCAAAGAGGAACTACCCAAATGCCCATCAACTTTTAAATGGGTATATGAACTGTGGTATATTCACAGTTGCAGCAATGCAAATGAACGATCTGCAATTACATACAGAAGAATTAGTGTATTTCACAAACATAATGTTGAATAAAGGAAGCCAGCACAAGAGGCATACTGTATGATTCCATTTTTACAAAGTTGAAAAATAGGTAAAATGCCTGTGTTAGACGTCAGAGAGTAGTTACACTTACATGATGGTGTGGTAGAATTCCAAGGCGGCCATGTGATCCCTGCCAGTAGCCTTACTCCCTTGTATAATCACTGCCACTTGAATACAGTGGAACCTGTGATTTGATGGGATATTACTCCTGTAATTAAGATCCCTGATCACCTAGGAGATTGGCCTGGGTAGGCTTGAACTGATCAGGTGAACTCTTAAAAGAACATTTAGAGGTCAGAGATAGAAGTCAGAGAGACGAGCTATTGCTGGTCTGGAAGAAAGCAGCAGTGTGAACTGGACGAAAGCCATGTAGCAAGAACTGTGGGCAGCCTGTAGGGGCTGAGATTGGCATCCGGCCAACAACTAACAAGAAAGAGGGGACCTCAGTTATTCAACCATAAAGAAATGAGTTCCGGGGCTTCCCTGGTGGCGCAGTGGCTGAGAAACTGCCTGCCGATGCAGGGGACACGGGTTCGAGCCCTGGTCTGGGAAGATCCCACATGCCACAGAGCAACTAGGCCTGTGAGCCACAACTACTGAGCCTGCGCGTCTGGAGCCTGTGCTCCGCAACAAGAGAGGCCACGATAGTGAGAGGCCTGCGCACTGCGATGAAGAGTGGCCCCCGCTTGCCGCAACTGGAGAAAGCCCTCGCACAGAAACAAAGACCCAACACAGCCAAAAATAAAAAAATAATAATTAAAAATGAATATCTGCTAAAAAAAAAAAAAAAAAGAAATGAGTTCCACCAACAAAATGAATGAGCTCAAGCCACAGATGAGACCCAAGCCTTGGCTGACACCTTGATTCTCACCTGTGACCTGAGCAGAGGATCTAGCTGAGTCACGCCCCAACTCCCAACCTATGGAAACTGAGATAATCAATGTGTGTTGCTTTAAACCACTAAATTGGTTTGTTACATAGCAGTAGAAAATTAATATAGATCGTAGGGACTGGAAGGGAGCTACTGGGGCACTGAGAGCATTCTGTTTCTTGATCCGAGTGATGGTTACACCAGTGTGTGTGTGTGTGTGTGTGTGTGTGTGTGTGTGCGCGCGCGTGTGCGTGTGTGTGCGTGTGCGTGTCTGTATAAATTTTTTTTTTTTTTGGCCATGCCGCGCCACTTGCAGGATCTTAGTTCCCCAACCAGGGATTGAACCCTGGCCACGGCAATGAAAGTGCCATGTCCTAACCACTGGGCCACCGGGGAATTCCCTACACAAGTATATTTTTAATTTGTGACAATTCATTGTGCTTTACACTTGGGATGTGTGCACTTTTCTATCTATATTTTGTATATTGGTACAGAATATCAATACAATATTATGAAAGGTTCATCAAATTATGACACAGTTGGGGCTTCCCTGGTGGTGCAGTGGTTAAGAATCTGCCCGCCAATGCGGGGGACACGGGTTCAATCCCTGGTCCGGGAAGATCCCACATGCCACGGAGCAACTCAGCCCATGCGCCACAACTACGAAGCCTGCGTGCCACAACTACTGAAGCCCGCGCGCCTAGAGCCCGTGCTCCGCAACAAGAGAAGCCACCACAGTGAGAAGCACGAGCACCGCAATGAAGAGTAGCCCCTGCTCGCCCCAACTAGAGAAAGCCTGCGTGCAGCAACAAAGATCCAACACAGCCAAAAATAAATTAACTTAAAAAAAAATTTTGACACAGTCTTATGAAATAAGTTGTATGGTATGATCTCTACTTTACAGTTGAGGAAATGGAAGCCCAGAGACACACAAACCCAGGCCCATGTGGTTATACTGCAGCCCCGTCCCTCTCGTTCATGGTCAGGCAATAAAAATCTCCCCTTGGGGTTGGTTCTACTACAAAAAAAAAAGGCAGCAGGGAAGTTACTCTTTAGAAGGAATCAGACCTTTGTGATATGTCATTTCAATTATTCAGAGACGCTTGATGATAATTCCAGTCATTCTCCCGTGGTGCAGTGAGTGATCTCTGCTAAGTGCGGCCTTTTATTGCTGTCTCCCTGCCCCTCCTTCCTCCAGGGGCCAGCAAAAATTGTAGCTACTGAAGATTCTGACTTCTGACCCCTCCTGTCAACAATGGAGAATGAAAGTAGAGATGAGGATGAGAGGTAGGGCCTCACCCAAGCATCCCTTACAGCTGCAGTTTCTTTAAACGAACAACCCAACACCAGCTGTCTTTTAAAGATTACCGATATACAACTATACTCCAATAAAAAATATATAAATAAACACCTTTTCTATTGAAAGAATGAAAGAAAGAAAGGTAGATTACCGTTATAATACACGATCATTTTAACAGAATCAAGCAGCCTTAGAAATTAAAAACCTATAAATTTAAAGACTCTCCTAAAAATAAGCACTGTTAACTCTTGGGCAGGTCTTTGTTTTGTTTCGTTTTTTAACGATCTGTTTGAATTTAAAAAGCAAGTGGAAAGTTACCAAAAAACAGAATTCATTACCCTATTGTTCTGCAGAACGATGGCACATGCCTACCTAAAACCACACTGTCCAATACAGCCACCCCTAGCCACACGGAGATGTGCTATGTAAAATACAGAGGATTTCGGAGGCTTAGGGAAAAAAAAGAATGTAAATATATCAATGGCATCACATTGATTATGTGCTAAAATGACAATCTTTTGGATATATTGGGTTAAGTAAAATATTTTATTACTTAGAATAAAATTTTATCTGTGGCTTATTTTCCATTGGGTAGGCTAATCTAACGTATTGCAAAAGATACCTGCAAAGGAAAAAAACTGGAGATTTAGTTCCATGGCATCATTATTTGTTTCTTAATAATCTTTTTTTCTGATTGTAAATGTATGATAGTACAGTAAAAAAAAAAAAAGTCAGAAGTACAGAAAAGAATAAATTAGAAAGCAAAAGCTCTCCCGTAATCTGAATCATTTTGTTAACGTGATGACTTGTACCCTTACAAACTATATTTACACATACATAATGTGTATAGTCTGTTCTATAAACATTTTTTCACTAAATCTATCATAGACGTCTTTCCATAGTAACATATAGGTAGATATTTCACTGTATGAATATACCACGAGATTAAGGTTCTATATGATCCATTTTTCATGGGGAGAAAAAAATTAAAATGTCACCTACTGGAATTCTAACAGTACTTTTATCATTAATTCATAGCAATTTTAGGGTTTTAAGTTTTCAAGGAGTGCCTGGAAATTAGTAGGTGCTCAATTGCTGTAATTAACGGAATTAGAAGAAATATTCAATGCCATCTAGCCCACCTTTATGCTAGTAGAATTAACACCATTTTATTAGACATATAAAACCACTCTGTATTCAGAAACATACTTCGGTCTACAAATGTACACCTCTAGGGATTTAAGGTCCAAAGATTATCATTCTGTACTGTACACTTGTCGTGAATTAAAAAAAAAAAGGCAAAAGTCACCTACTGGTGCACAATGGAAATTTTCATAGAAGGGCTTGACTAGTTTCTTCTGGAGTTTAGAGGGCCCAGAACCTGACTTACACGGAATAGCCTAAAGATGAATAGCCGAGGGATAATCCCTCCTGGCAAAGCATATAGAGCAGCCTGTGAACTAAGAGCGTGGACACTCCATTGGCATTGATAACCTTGTTTGATTCTCTGAAGATTCCCCCCCTCTGAAGAGGAGAGTAGCTGAATGTGGCATTATGGGCTATACCAACAGAGTAGGCTGGGAGGCGACACATAACTGTTGGTGAAAGAGTACATTAACTAAGGAAATAGGGCACTGTCAGAAGTCCCTGGTTTTGGTGTTCAGTAAGACCATATTGTCTGCTTCCGTAAGCTCCTCCCCCTCTCTCAACCCCAACTCTCCGTGATCCAGAAGAAGCCAAAAGTGGCTAAAATTGGAGGCCAAACAAAGAGAGAAGCCTCAAATCATTTTGCCTTACCATAAGGGGTTAGGTCTGAGCTACTGGGGAAAAAAGTCTGAAGTGGATGAAAAACTGAAGTTTTGATATTAAAACTACATTGGACATCTAATACCTGAAAATGAGTTTGTTAATACTCAAATGTTCCCGAACAAGCCATGGAATCTGCCCTAGATATTGACCTGGGGTAGAGGAGAAAAGCACAGTAGAGAAGATCTGAAGATGGCAGTGGGGGAATTGAATTTGCTTCCTTCTTTCTCTTATCAAGTTCAATTCATTTAATTAGCCAGTTTCTCGGATAAACCTTCATTACTATATAAACCGTATCTCAGTTTTTACAACCTGAGATGACCTGATTGACCCAATAATCATATGTGACTTGTTAGTTTGGGATCAAATGAAGATTCTCTGCTAGAACCAGGTGGCTCTCTTTGACTAAACAGAGGACTGGTCCAGGGACCAGCAGCATCTGTGTCCTCTGGGAGCTGTCAGAACTGCAGAATTGCAGGCTCCATCCCAAACCTACATAAGAGGGATCTATATTCTAACAAGATCCCCAGGTGATTTATACACACATTACAATTTTATTTTTAAAGAGCTTCTGACTTATTTATTTATTTTATTTATTATTATTTTTTTTTGGCTGTGTTGGGTCTTCGTTTCTATGCAAGGGCTTTCTCTAGCTGTGGCGAGCGGGGGTCACTCTTCATCGCGGTGCGCGGGCCTCTCACTATCGCGGTCTCTCTTGTTGCGGAGCACAGGCTCCAGACGCGCAGGCTCAGTAGTTGCGGCTCACGGGCCTAGTTGCTCCGCGGCATGTGGGATCTTCCCAGACCAGGGCTCGAACCCGTGTCTCCTGCATTGGCAGGCAGATTCTCAACCACTGCGCCACCAGGGAAGCCCCAACATTACAGTTTGAGAAGCATTGATCAGAGAACTCTCAGGATTGTGAGATGCTGAGTTAGTGGGAGCTTGGAATTATGAGACCTGGGCCCTAGCTGTGTTACTCTGGGCAAGTCATTTCTAGGACTCTCCTTCTGCTTTCTCAAGGTTGTTTCATCAGATGAATTGTAAGGTCCCATCTGGCTCTGACCTTCTGTAATTCTAAGAAATTTCAGGGAATTCCCTGGCAGTCCAGTGGTTAAGACTGTGCTTCCACTGCAGGGGGCACAGGTTCGATACCTGGTCAGAACTACGATCCTGCAAGGCGAGTGGCGTGACCAAAAAAACAACAATAAAACACCAAACAAACAAAAAAAGAAATTTCAGTGAAGCAGAAGAAAACAATAAGTTGAGACTTAATAAACTCTGTAATAAGTTGATTAAAGAGCCACTGCAGCTTTACCACATCCTTGTGTAACTGGGATGGAGGGTATTGTCCATGCATTCAAGCACATTGCGCTGTCCTTTGTGTTAGCCCAAATGAAAAATAGTTTCCTGTTTAATAACAATTATCTCTTCTTCATTGAGAAGGAAGTGTACTTGATGGGAAAAGAAGATTATTGCTGAAACAAAATAATATTTAGAGCAGCAGGCTGCCAGGAGCTTCTAAATCATTTGTATCGGAATGATTAGTAAATTCTTCATTTGGAAAAGATGGCTAATTGGGATCAGTTTGGTGTGTAAGGATTTCTTTTGAAGAAAACTCTGTTGAAAAACAAAACAACCCCACCCTCCTGCCCACCACACTCACCCCAAACTCATATCTGAGTTCTGAATGAAGTCATGTGTTCGTGTAGGGGTTCAGTACTCAGGAGTACGTGTCGGGTGCATCGCTGATTCGCTGTGTAACCATAGCAAAGTCTTTTTCCTCTTCCGTGGTTCAGTTCTATTATCTTAGACGTGATCAGATCAGACTGTTCCATCCTGCATGTTAATTGCTGCTTCCTAATAGAGGTTGCCTGGAATTTGGGGCCCAGAATGACAGCAGGACTTCAAGCCAGCTCAGCGGGAAGGAGTTGATTGATTAGTAATGTCTGCTATGGGCAAAGGAACAGAAAGTGACAAAGTAAGTTCCATTTGTTTGCAAATTCCTGGATTCTCTGGGCCCTCTGAGGACATTGATTTTTAAATATATTTCCTCCTGAAAACATTTATAAAAGGTTCTTCTTATAGGATAAAACGAAAGAAATAGACTGATTACTAGGTTTGCTATTGCTCTTCTGGAGTCTTTTCAAAGCTTCAAGTACATGTGTGTTTTTGTGTTCTCGATAGAAACATGCAGGGCAAGCTCTAAGGAAAAGAAAAATGTGCCTGGATTTAAAAGAAATTCAGTGTGAGATATCTGATGGGTTGAAAGTGATTTATGAAATGAGTTCTCTGTTTTGTTAGAACGTGGAGTGTTTTTCCATCCAGGGCCCCTTGATATGAAACAGATGCCCCCATCTATAAATCAGGCACCCTGCAGTAAGGAGATGGCATTTTTGTATAAATTATTATGGATCCAGGAAGAAAAAGCATGGATGAACAAATTTTTATTGGCTTCTTGGCATAGAAGTCATTTTATTGGTCATCTGTCTGGGCTGATCTTCCCTCCCTATTCTTCCTAGGGGATTGATGATGAGGAAAGAGTTGAAACTTCTGTGGAGAAACATCCTCTTTGACCTAACAAGTCCCTCCCCAGGTTTAACTTGACTGGGTGGGTAAGTGCCTCTTTCCCAGCCTGTAGAGAGAGCACTGCTGTTGCACTGGGGTTTCAATTTCAAATGTAAATCCCTGAAAGGAAGCTGGATTAGAGAAGGAGTACATTTATAGTTTTCTTTTTTCCCTTTTAGGTCATTAAGCTCTTCCTTCAGTGGTCTACTTTCTACTTTCCATTTTAAAAATGAAAACTTCACTGTTTTCATGCCATTCCTTGGTTCTCTGATAGTTTTTGACAGTCAGCTAATGATCATTCTCTCTGCACTTGAAAGCAGGAAAAGCTCATTTGTTTATTCACTGGTTCAGGAAAAAAGTATGCATTGAACTCCCTGATTGAGAGTAAGACACATACATGCCTGGCCACCCAGTTACAGGGTTGCGTACAACCTCGCACAGGGCCATAGTATTTTCAAAATGACAGAGAATTCAAAAAAAAAAAAAAAAAGACAGAGAATTCAAATAAGGATTCTGAGTTGGGAAGTCCATATTCATTTTAGATGTTAATAATTTTCTTTATTTTGATTTTATTATTGGAGTTGGTCCTATATTCACATGACTCAAAAATAAATTGCAATCAAAAGAAGTCTTATTGTCACTCCTGACTCCACCTACCCAATTTCCCATCTTCAGCCCCCTGTATGTAACCACTCATTAATTTCTTGGATAGCCTTCTAGTGTTTGTGTTTGTGCAGATATAAACAAATATAAATACATTCTTATTTACCCCCTTTTTACATAGAAATTAGGAGACTACATGTATTGTTTTGCATCCTGTTTCGCTTAATAGGTTTCCCAAGATATTTCCACAGAGCGTGGAGAATTGCATTCTCCTTTTTGCAGCTGTGTGATACTGTGTGGCAGTACCATGGTTTATTTATCTACTCCTCTTTAGATGGACACTTGGGTATTTCCAGTCACTTGCTCATGCATGCACACAGCCCTGCGATCAGTAATGGGGTTTATGTCACTTTACTTCATGCTGGTTTAAGTAGAGCTGTAAAAAAAAAAAAAAAAAAAAATTCTCAGGAGTGAAACTGCTCAGTAAAAAAGAAAATGCAGTCATAATTTTGATAGGGATTGCCAGTGAGCTCCCCAAAGTGTTGTGGACCATTTTGCACTCTTGCCAGCAATGTGTGAAAATGCTTAATTCTGCTATTTATTATAGGACATGATGCATAAAATTTTTGAATTGAATTTTTGTCAACTTGATAGGTGAAAAATGATGTACTGGTGTAGTTTTGACTTGCAGTTTTCTTATTATAAGTGAGGTGGTCAAACATCTTTTCAAATGGCTAAGAGCCATTTATTTTTCTGTGACCTGTCAGTGTTCCTGTCATATTTCTCTTGCTTTGCTGATATTTTCTTCTTCACAGTTTCTAGGCGGATTTACTCTTACTTATGAACATTTATTTTAAGGATCTGAGCTAAGTCCTCTTTATACGTGTCCTCGTTTAATCCTCATAACATGCTTGGGAGTTGAGTATTGCCACCCCATTTTAAAATGAGAAAACTGAGGGACTTCCCTGGTGGCACAGTGGTTGAGAGTCCGCCTGCCAATGCAGGGAACACGGGTTCAAGCCCTGGTCTGGGAAGATTCCCACATGCCTCAGAGCAACTAAGCCCGTGCGCAACAAGTACTGAGCCTGCACCCTGGGCCTGCAAGCCACAGCTACTGGGCCCGCGTGCCACAACTACTGAAGCCCACCTGCCTAGAGCCTGTGCTCCGCAACAAGAGAAGCCACTGCAATGAGAAGCCCGTGCACCGCAGCAAAGAGTGGCCCCCGCTCGCCGCAACTAGAGAGAGCCAGCGCGCAGCAACGAAGACCCAACACAGCCAAAAATAAATAAATAAAAAATAAAATGAGAAAACTGAGATTCAGAACAGCTAAGCCACTGACTGCAGGCCATACATCCAGGAAGGGGCAAAAGTGACGCTCAGATCCAAGTTTGTCTTACTCCAAAAGCCTTTCCTCTTAATCCTCCAGTAGTACTGTTTCTCTTAGGCAGAGACCAGAATTAACTAATTCAAACTGGCTTTCATTTCCCCAGCACGCAAGATGACAGAGGAGGGTTTTGCTGAGATCATGCTGGGTGGCATGTGGAAGCCCAGCTGGGATTAGAAACATGCCTCGCATAATCCACCCAGTGAATAATCCACAGGAAGATTGATGGTACACCCCCTCCCCCGCCCCCAGGAAAGGATTGCCACAATGCATCTGAAGCCAAGAGGAAACAGAAATGACAAGTGGCTGAAATTACACAGGAAAAGGATCACACCGAGTCAGGCATCAAAGCATGTGTGTGGCCGCTGTGAACTGAGCACAGAAACCAGACTTTACCAAGAGAGCCGTCCCGTTAGGAGCCCAGGCAAATTTTACATATTGCAGTTCCTTCTGCCTCTGCTGCCTTAAAGGAGGCTTCAGGAAAACCTGAGTGATCGGCGGGGTTGGCAGCCCCTCACCTAGTTCTTCTCACACAAGTGGGGCCAGCACGTGGCGCTCAGACGTGGAAGGATGATTTCCCTTTAAGCTGTCCTGTCTGCTTAAAGTTGCCTGTGCTATGATTGAAAAAAATAGAGCTGGCCCCCAGAGATGGAAAGAGAGAAAACTGTGGTTCATTTATAGCATTTGACAAATCTGCAAGATTTGAGGGAAGTGCATTACCAGTTGATTAAAACCCCAGGTTCTCCCCTCCGAGAATAAGTGTGTGAGAACATTTCATTACTAGCTGAATAATGTAATCCCTGCAGTTTTCTGCCAGTTCAAAAAGACAGCCAAGATGCCCATTTTCCCTCTATTTCCCAACCACGTTCTAAAAGCCATCTTCCCCAAGGCGACTTTCCTCATTTTCTTTCACTTTCGTTTATTGTGACTTGATAAAATATGAATCAAGTGGATTTAAACTTAATTAAGGCTATCATCACGTTTTTCAGCGAGGCAGCAGGCCGTACACAAGGGCGTGTGCTAACAGGATTCAGGGAGTGTCTCCTTCCTGGTGTACAGACTGATCATGCACACAGGAGGGGGGTTGGTCTGAACAGGTTTGGTGTTGCCAAGCATTTACTTAAAGTTTTCATTAAGGTACAGAGGTCCAGCATTTCCCCTGAATGTGTGGGTTCAGCAGTGGAAAAATCCCTGGAAACAGATTTTTAGTGTTGGTCCCAAGTCTTTAGCTTGATGTGACAGGGGAGCTGGTGTAGTGCAACTAGGAAGACCTTTAAACTGTAGCCACATGAGAGAGCAAAGGTTGGTAAACTTTTCTGTGAAAGGTGTTGACCTGAAATAGACTGCTGGATATTTCTCCAGCAAAATAAAAGGGTTTACTTGGGATCAGCAGAGAACTGCAATTTGGGGTCTACAACTCTGGCAAGCCGTGCACAAGTGCCGTGCTCGGCCAGGGAAGGAGACCGCTTTTATAGAGGGGAAAGGGAAGTTGGGAGGGCTAGAGTAAACAAAGGGTCTATGGCTTTTCATTGGCTGAGTCCTTGCCAGGAAGGAGGAAAAGTCTTTCTTTGTAGGGCATGAGGGCTCCCCCTTCTGGTCTCCTGACTCTATTTAACTGAGGTTTCTGTTTGTGTATTTATTTATTTCATTTTATTTTACAAAAGACAGATTGTCAATACTTAAGGCTTTTTAAAAATTAATTTTTATTGGAGTATAGTTGATTTACAATGTTGTATTATTTTCTGCTGTACAGGAAAGTGAATCAGTTATACATATACATATATCCACTCTGTTTTAGGTTCTTTTCCCATATAGGTCATTACAGAGTATTGAGTAGAGAATACTTAAGGCTTTAAATGGCTCTGTCACAACCCCTCACCTCTGCCACTGTAGTACAAAAGCAACCACAGCCAACACATGAATGAACAAGAGTGGCTCTGTGCCAATAAAACTTTATTTAAAAATAAACAGGCAATGGACAGGGCTGGGCCTGAGAGCCATCCCTAAGCTTGCCATAGAGCAGAGCGTGAGGGCTTTCTTCCCCTAGGTGGGGAATCCTGCTCTGGGCAGTACCTTCAAGTTATAAAAATTTGCAAATGTGATTGCCTCCAGACACAAAATTAGAACTGGACACCACCAAGAGGACTCTGGAGGTGGGTCTAACACCGATTCTTTATTTTCAGCCTTCTTCTGTCGTGCGCCTCTATGTTTTCAGTTTACTTTCTCCCCTTTCCTGGCCGACCTTGGAGATGGTATGGGGCAGAGGGTAAAAGTTTGGCCTTGACACTAGTTCACACCTGGGTTTGAATCTTGGTTCAGTCACCTATTTAAGTGCTTGACTACTGGAATTTTGTTTGACCTTGCAAATGAGGCTTGAGGTAGAGAATCAAAAGTTACTGTGATATTTGCACATGAGTATGAATGAAGCTTCACAAATTAGTACTCAATAAGTACTAAAAAAAATGTACAAAATAAGTTTAAATTGTTACTGGTTTGTAGTCTCTGGAGAGAACTCTTCTTTTATGAATCAAATTCTGAATTTCTTCCAGACTTCCATATTTTTTTTTAATTAATTAATTAATTTTTATTTTTGGCTGTGTTGGGTCTTCGTTTCTGTGCGAGAGCTTTCTCTAGTTGCAGCGAGCAGGGGCTACTCTTCATAGCGGCGCGCGGGCCCCTCACTATCGCGGCCTCTCTTGTTGGGGAGCACAGGCTCCAGACGCGCAGGCTCAGTAGTTGTGGCTCACGGGCCTAGTTGCTCCGCGGCATGTGGGATCTTCCCAGACTAGGGCTCGAACCGGTGTCCCCTGCATTGGCAGGCAGATTCTCAACCACTGCGCCACCAGGGAAGACCCCAGACTTCCATATTTGATAAGGTGGGAAGCAGAAACATCCCCAGCAGAGAGTACGACATTGTTTTGGCTGGGAGTGACAAAAGCATGGACCAACAGTGGCTCAGAGAAGAGCAGCTGGGGCAGCGTGGCGCCCAGGATGGAGGCTCCTTCTGTCTCGGGTCCCCCACGTCCACTTTACTGTCCAGTAGGGATGCTCTGGTTCTGTGGGCAGTTAAGCGATCAGAAAGGTCAGGGCAGAGAGGGCGAGGAGCAAAGTCACTTGGTGACTCCCTCAGGTGCTCTCTGCCACACAAAACTGCTTTACTTTTGGCACAAGCCATAATCATCTTGCGTCTTTCTTGTTTATTGCCTGTTTCCTCCCAAAAGAATATAAGCTTTAGGAGTTTGGGGACTTTGTTTTATTTGCCACTGTTTCTCCTGTACCTGATACAATGGCTGGCGTGTGGTAGATGCCCATTCCATATCTTTAGAATGAATTCCAGAGTAAAATTATTTCGCTTTGACGTACTGAAAGCATTCATCTTTGTGTCCCTCAGAGTGCTTTGCGCATAGTAAGTCCTCATTGCAAATACCAGGAGTGAACACTTGAACCATGAACAGAATATCCGTCAGCTTGGGTTCGTGCCAGAAAATAATAATAGTTAACCATGATTACGTGCTGAAGGCTATACAAAGTGTCTTACCTGCTTGATCTCCTCCGCCTGCCCCAAATCCAAGGACTGTAGGTGGTAGTAGCAGTAGTGACAACAGTCACCTCATTTTAATGATCAGGAGACTGGACTTCAGGAAAGTTCAATAACTTGCCCGAGGTCATACCACTGAAAAACGAAAAAGCCAGGACTTGACCCACGTGTCTAGATTTGAAGGGCTCTAGTCTCAAACACCAGGTTGTATTACCCACAGAGGGACTGCTGAACTCTGGATAGAAGCAGATGATTTCTGGATTCCTGGACTGATGGGAATAAGAGATATTCGAGGTGCGGTAGACCCGTCTTTAAAGGCGTGGAAAAGAGATACCAAGAAGCACTTTGAGAAGGAATTACTGTGCTTAGTCATTGACTTGACAATGAGTCTGTCTGAACTTGTTCTTTTATTTTATTACAATTAGTGATAGACATTCAACTTAAATTCAAGGGAAGGTTAATGAAGTGAAGTCCGAAAGTTAGCAAAAGGAGAAAAATAAATCAAGCTGATAAAAAGCTAAACTGGAAGATCTTTTTCCAAACATTTGAAGTCACATTTTCTTTATCAAGTGTCATGTCCAAACCCTTTTTAAATTAGGTATTTTGGGGGGGATAGAGTGCAGCTAAAATCATGACCATAATCCGGGTGCTAAGAACTATATAAAATGACTTGGAATTCATTCTTTTAAAATACAAATCAAAATCTTCCTGTTTAAGGCGGTGTGGGATAGCAGGAAACCTCCAAGACTTAGAAGCAGATGCATCTGTCTTGAAAGACTGGCTTTGCCAGTATCTGCCTGAGGGGTCAATGTCTTCTTGCTTCTCTGAGACCTGGTTTCCTCATCTCAAAAAGGCTACTAAAATCTCCTTCAATGTTTTGTCAGGAAAAATCAGTGAAAAAAAAATCACTTCACATAATGTGAAGTGCTGAATTGGGCTGTGAATTTAACATCTGATGTCTCTCCTGGGGACTTGCTATATTCTTTGAGAGCACCATGATGATAAATAGTACATGTCTGGACTTTTATTAGGAGCTTAGCCCCATGCAAATCACTGAGCTGGCTCATCTCTTTTACTTAAAGTTGATTTGATTCTTCTTTTTTTTTTTTTTAGCGCTTTAAAAAAATTGAGGAATAACATACCTACAGCAAAATGCATCCATCTTAAGTGTAGTGCTCAAGGAAATTTAAATATGTATGCACCCCTGTACTCCCAACCAGGATCAAGATAGAGAATATCTAGTACCCCAGGTTTCCTTATATCCCTCCCAGTTGGTACTTCCCCCAAGGGGAACAAATATTCTTTTATGTTTTTTTGTAACTTTGCATTTTGAAATAATCTCATCTTTACCAAAAAACTTGCAAAAGTGGGACAAAGAATTCCTGTCTACCCGTCATCTACTTTTCCCAAGCGATAACATATTTCTTAATCACGGACCATTATCAAAACCCGGAAATTAACATTGATGCAATACTGTTAACTCTTCTACAGACCTTATCTCATTTATTCCGCTCATGTTCTTTTTCTGGTCCAGGATCCAAGCCAGGTTCACACATTGTATCCTGCTGTTATATCTCTTTAGTCTACCCCAGTCTGGGACAGTTCCTCCGTCTTTCCTGTCTTTCATGACATTTTAAGAGACCGTTCCATTATTTTGCGCAACGTCTCTCAATTTAGGTCTGTGTGATGTTTCCTCAGATGAAATTCAGGTTATACGTTTTTGGCAAGAATGCCCCAGAAATAATGTTGTGGCCTGCTTAGTGCTTTCTAATTGGAGACACATGATAATGTCTCGTTATTATTGACATTAGCCTTGATCACACCATGAAGGTAATGTCTCCCGGAGTTCTTAAATGTAAAGATGTTTTTTTCGCCTTTCTAATTAATGATTGTCTTATTGGGAGATATTTTGAGACCATGCAAGTATCTTATTGCTCAGACATTTACCGACTAATTTTAGCATCCATTATTTGCCAAAGGGTGGTTTTCTATTTTTATCATTCCTTCTCCATTTATGAATTGAAATTCTCCTGTAAGGAACAGCTGTCCCTTCTCCTCCATTTATTTCTTCACTTAATTATTTATTAATATTAGTCTGTACTTGTGGGGATTTATTTTATTCTATGTGTTATAATTCATTACTATCAGTATTTATTTTCTTTCTCAAATTGTCCATTGGGCAGCTTAGGCCATTGGAAGTGCCTTCATGTTGGCTCCTGTGTCCTTTAAACATGTCCCATTATCTTTTTTTTTTTTTTTAATTTTATTGGAGTAGAGTTGATTTACAATGCTGTGTTAGTTTCAGGTGTACAGCAAAGTGATTCAGTTATACATATACATATATTCACTCTTTTTCAGCTTTTCTGATATAGATTAACACAGAATATTGAGTAGAGTTTCCTGTGCTATACAGTAGGTCCTTGTTGGTTATCTATCTTATATATGGTAGTATGTGTATGTCAATCCCAAGCTCCTAATTTATCCCTCCCCCTACCACGTTTCCCCTTTGGTAACCATAAGTGTGTTTTTGAAATCTTTGAGTCTGTTTCCGTTTTGTAAATAAGTTCATTTGTATCGTTTTTAAAAATTAGATTCCACATATGAGTGATATCATATGATATTTGTCTTTCTCTGTCTGACTTCTCTTAGTATGATAATCTCTAGGTCCATTCATGTTGCTGCAAATGGCATTATTTCATTCTTTTTTATAGCTGAATAGTATTCCATTGTATATGTACCACATCTTTATCCATTCCTCTGTCGATGGACATTTAGGTTGCTTCCATGTCTTGTTTATTGTAAACTGTGCTGCAGTGAACATTGTGGGGGGAGGCTTAGTCTTTTTGAGCAGTTTCTTATTTTCTAAAACCATAGGAAGTTCCAAGCTCATCTTGTATTTTCCCTGCCCCAGCCCTGGAATCAACCATTTCTTTAAGAAGTCCTGATTCCTTTTATTGGGGAATAGTATAGAGACCATGATCTGGGAATTACAGATGCTCATTGCCACTAAGTATCATTGTTTTCATTACTTCTGGATCCTCTCAGCAGGATCCAGAAATATATATATTTATGCTTGTATATAAATATTTATATTTATTATATATACGTGTAGACTAACACAATCTACATCTGTTTCTGCATCTATCTATGTGTATAACTGTGTATGTTTGTGTGTGTATTGTATATACCTCATGGTTTCATACTGATAACTCTAATGCCAACCCAACACCACAGGGTTTAGATATTCTAGTCTTCCTTTTTTCTCATTTGTAAGTCTTTTTTCTGACAGTGAGAAACCCATATCTCATCCATAATATATTCACTAACTTGCTCCATCCTTGAATACACATAAGATAGCTTCAGAATTGCTAACCACACCCCTGTTTAAGACAGTTCTTTAGTGCTACAACATAGAGTGGAAACACTGTTTTCCAAAGTTACTTTAGAAAAAGGTTCATATCACCTCTCATCCTGAGTCATTCTGTTATTCAGTTGTAACACAGGTTCATTTGTTACCGTTTGTATTGTGTTTGGGTTCCCCCCATGTCCTGGTTGATTTCAATTGTGTATTTATTTTTGAGAATGCAAAATATTAGCATGGTTCTCGAATCCAGAACTGTACTCAGAAGTGTTGCTTACTTTGCATCTTTTCTACCCCATTCCCATTTCCCCATTCTTTCCACCCCATTGCCACCCAGCTCCTCTTGGGAGCCATTTTCATTAGTTTTCATTTTACCTTTCCTGTGTTTCTTTTGTACACATAAACAGACACATGCATATTTTCATAAGAAAATATTTTCTTTCTTACATGAAAGCGAGTCTACTACAGATACTCTTCTGCACTTTGCTTTTTTCACTGAAAACATACTCTGGAAATCACTTTATATCCATTCATTGAGACCCTCTTCATTCTTTTCCTTCACAGCAACACAGTACTGCACTGTGTTTGAGTGCACCCTGGCTATTCAGCCAGTCTCCTGTGGGGGGGCATGTAGATTATTTCCAGTAGTTTGCAGTTCCAAACAAGGTTGTAATAAATAACTTGTGTGTATGTATTTTTGTATTGCTGGAGATGTAGCTTCAGTATAAATTCCTAGAAAGGGGATTGCTGGATCACAACACCACTTGCTGAAGAAACTGTCTTTTCCCCATTGTATATTCTTGCCTCCTTTGTCGAAGGTTAATTGTCCATAGGTGTGTGGGTTTATTTCTGGACTCTCTATTCTGTTGCATTGATCCATATATCTGTTTTTGTGCCAGTACTACACTGTTTTGATTACTGTAGTATTGTCTGAAGTCTGGGAGGGTTATGCCTCCTGCTTTCTGCAGGATTGTTTTGGCAATTCTGCATCTTTCATGGTTCCATATAAATTTTAGGCTTATTTGTTCTAGTTTTGTGAAAAATGTCATGGGTAATTTGATAGGGATCACATTAAATCTGTAGATTGCTTTGGTAGTATGGAGATTTTTTTTTTTTTTAAGTGTTTTTTTTTTTTTTAATATTTTATTTATTTATTTATTTATTTATGGCTGTGTTGGGTCTTCGTTTCTGTGTGAGGGCTTTCTCCAGTTGCGGCAAGTGGGGGCCATTCTTCATCGCGGTGCGCGGGCCTCTCACCATCGCGGCCTCTCTTGTTGCGGAGCACAGGCTCCAGACGCGCAGGCTCAGTAGTTGTGGCTCACGGGCTTAGTTGCTCCGCGGCATGTGGGATCTTCCCAGACCAGGGCTCGAACCCGTGTCCCCTGCATTGGCAGGCAGATTCTCAACCACTGTGCCACCAGGGAAGCCCTGGAGATTTTTAACAATACTAATTCTTCCAATCCAAGAGCATGGGATATCTTTTCATTTCTTTGACTCATCTTCAATTTCCTTTATTAATGTTTGGTCATTCTCAGAATATAAGTCTTTCACCTCCTTGGTGAGGTTTATTCCTAAGTTTTTGGTTTTTTGCTGCAATTTTAAAAGAGATTGTTTGCATTCCCTTTCTGATATTTCACTGTAAAATGTTCTTTATATTTTAGAAGTTTTAGTCTTTATGATGCTTGTTGCATATATTTTCTCTCAGTTTGTCATTTGTTCTTTTACTTTGTTTATGGTGTTTTTTTGGTCATGAAAAATTTTGAATGTGCAGTCAATTTTATCAGTCTTTTATTGCCTCTGAATTTTTACATCATTTTTATTTTTATTTTTATTTATTTATTTTTTTAAAGAACTTTTATTTATTTATTTATTTATTTATGGCTTTGTTGGGTCTTCGTTTCTGTGCGAGGGCTTTCTCTAGTTGCGGCAAGCGGGGGCCACTCTTCATCGCGGTGTGCAGGCCTCTCACTATCACGGCCTCTCTTGTTGCGGAGCACAGGCTCCAGATGCGCAGGCTCAGTAGTTGTGGCGCACGGGCTTAGTTGCTCTGCGGCATGTGGGATCTTCCCAGACCAGGGCTCGAACCCGTGTCCCCTGTATTGGCAGGCAGATTCTCAACCACTGCGCCACCAGGGAAGCCCACATCATTTTTAGAAAGGCTTTCTTATACTAAATTTGATGAGGAGTTCTCCCATGTTTTCTTCTAACACTTGTATAGTTTCTTTTTGATTTTGATTTTGATTTTTCCATTTGGCTTCCTAATCCATTTGTAACTTATTCTTATGTATGGTGTGAAGTATGCATTAAATTTTATCTTTTACGACTGACTACCCAGTTATCTCCTCACCATTTATTAAAAATCTATCTTTTGCCCTAGTGATTTGAGATGCCACCTTTATCATATGTTAAAATTTCATATATCCTTGAGTCTATTTTTGGGCTCTCTAGTCTATTCCACAGGTCTATGTGTCTTTTCCTTTGCAAGTGCAACACTGTTTTAATTATAAAGACCATTTATCTGATAGAGCAAGACCACACATGAAGTTTTTCTTTCCTAGAATGGGTAACAACTATTTTGACTACCATCACTGTAGGTTAATTTTGCCTGTTTTTGGTCTTCATATAAATGAACTATACATTGTATATTATTTTGTGTCTGACTTCTTTCACTTAATCTTTTTGTGTTTTTTTTCACTTAATCATATATCTGTGAGATGCATCCATATTGTTGGAAGTACCAGTAGCTTGTTTATTTTCATTGTTGTGTAGTATCCCTTTATATGCTGGTGCCACAATTGCCTTACCCATTCTTGTTGATAGGCATATGGGTTGTTCCAGTTTGAAAGCTGTTATGGACATTCTTATGCCTGTCCGCCCACACATCTCTTAGGAATTCCAAGGAGTGAAATTGCTAGGTCATGGAGTAAGATATTTTTAGCTGTAGTAGATCTTACCAAATAGTTTCTCAAAGTGTTTGTGCCAATTTAGATTCCTACCAGCAATGTATGACATTTTCAGTTGCTCCACACCCTTGTCAGCATTTGATATCGTCAGCCTTTTCAGTCGCTTTATGGAAAAGAAAGAAAAAGGAAAAAACTTTGCATGACTTAAGTCCTTCTTCTGGAGACTCAGGAGACATTTCCAAAGCAAGGAACACCCTAGAAAGAAAGAAACAAAATACAGCAGGCCCCATTTTTCATCTCATCTGATAAGTTAATAGCAGTAATGAATAATTCAGTTTTATAGAAAAAGTACAAAAAAGCAATTATTAGCCTAGATTCAGTGTTGCACACAGTTTGTTGCCCTACTCAAAAGTTATTTTCTCTCTTCTTGCTTACTAGCAGGACCTCAGTTTTGTTCAGCAGCCATCCTTCACGGGAGGTGAACCGATGATCACCAGCTCAGGGGTGAATCCTGATTAAGCTAATTATGGTTTTCCTATTATTTTCACCAGTAATTAGCTAAGGAATAAGCATTTGACATACGTCCAGTCAATGAGAAAGGAACAAAGTCTGTTGAGGGAGACAGGGGCTCCTAGGAAAGGTTTTCTTACTATTAAGAAGGAGCTTCCAGAAGAAATGATCCCTTTTTGCCTCTGGATGTGGTATGTGATACATGGAACTGCAACAGCCATCTGACTGCCAGGCTGAAAATGAAGCACATGTGTGAAAGAATCACAAGAAATGGAAATAGAGCCTTAAATAGCGGGTCCTGGAACCTGCCCTATCCAAGTTCATGCAAAGTAATAAATTTACATATTGTTTAAGACCATTTGGGCTGAGGTTTTTTTTTATTACCTGCCTCTGTAACTAATGACCCTGGTATTAGGCTGTGTTAAAATAACAAAGGAATGCTGTTACTCATCCCTTAAAATATGTATAGCAACCTCCTCTTTGCCAAGACCAGTGGTTCTCAATCTTCAGCATTCATTAAAATCACCTGCAAGGCTTATTAAGCTATCTTGCTGGAATCCATTAAAGAGTTTCTGATTCAATAGGTCTGAAATAGGGCATTTTCCCAAGTGACGCTGAAGCTTCTGGTTCAGGAACCACTCTTTGAGACCTGCTGTTCTAGAATATAGACACTATCTTACAATATTTAGCAACATGCTTTTAAAACTCAAATCTTTCATGGACTTCATTTTCATGTCAATGAATACTACAAATCTTTATCATCATCTTGAGTGACTACCTCGTATTATATTGTGTGGCTCCATCAGAACTTGCAAAACCATGTTACTAATAATAGATACTTCTACTATTTTGGGGTTTCATATTATTACATTAACGTGAACAGTCCTGCCATGAATATCATTTTAGAGTAATTCTAACTGTTTAGTAATTTCCTTAAGGTAAATTCCTGGAAGTACACTGCTGATCAAAGGGAGATATTTGGGATTTTTTTTCCCTTCTTGTTTCATTTTCAAAATCCCTCTAATCTACTTCCAGATACATTGTACTTAGGTTTAGGTATTTTGTCAGAGGACTCTTGGTTGATCCTAACTCAGCAGGCCAAGACCTTGGCTATTTGCCTTGCAGTGATCCTTCTTTCATATTAAAAGAGTCGAGTACTAAAGATCATGGCACACAGGCTATTTTATTCTTAAGAGTTAATTTAGTGATTTTACTAGTGGAAGTGAATGGGAGTCTGGGAGCTTCTTGAGTCTTTCTGTCTTTCTCTACATCATGAGAATTTGAGCATACTTTCTATCTTTGTCATAATTTTATTTGAGAATAAAGGAAACCAACTGCTCAGTGGTCCAGAGATCAATGCTTGATTTTGGATGTCATCTGTCAATCATTTCAGGCATGAAAGAAGGTCACCCTGCAGGGGGAAAAGCTGGGTCCAAGTTACGGCTGTGATGCTTGAGCATGGAAGCATTTCTTTTCAGATGTACCTGCCTTCCTAAGTTGGAGTAGCAACTTTGGTTTCAACCAGGATATTTAGTATATTTCAGGGGAAGAGTGTTCACCAGAAGAAAGCTGGCAAACAGAATGCAGATAATACCTGATTATTACTGGTCTTGGCTTGAGTTCCTTAGAAAGTAGAGCCTGAGGCAAAGATCGAGGCACCTAATACATTTTCATTTTAAATATCAAAGTTTCTCTCTCTTACGTACAGACCCAGCGATGAATGGTCCAGTACTGGCATGGCAGCTCAGCCATCACTGATTTGTAGCCTCCAAAACTGTTCAAATCATTGCTGTTTCCCAGCCAGTGAGGAGTGGGGTCATAGAGAGACAGAAAGAGAGAGGATGGGAGGGAGGTGTATACTCAGTTGTTTTTAAGGGCAAAACCTAGAATTTGTATATACCACCTCTCCTCATATCCCATTGGCAAGAACTTAGTCAAATAGCCACACCCAGATGCAAGGGTTTGGTCTCTCGCTGTGAAGCCATGGGTACGGCACTAAAACTTTGATTTGGGAGGTTCAAACCCAGGGAGGTGATGGTGAGGGGAAAAGTATAGCCAGGAAAGGAAAGATGGGAAGCAGCGTGATGCTTTGCATGATGAGCGAGTGATGAGGAGACACATGGACCACACTCCTCAGGCTTGTTGGCTTTGCACACAATGCTTTTCTGCAGGTTGCGAGGAGACATTGTGCCTGGGAGTAATCCATGGAAGGAGAAAAGGAAGGGGATTTATTTGTTCCTCTTCCTCCCAGTTCCCATTTCCCATTGTCAAATTACCCTCATGGGGAGCTAATTCTCCTCTCTTCCTGTTGTATCACCCAATCCCTTGGCAACTGCTCAGGAAAGAGATACCCTGCCCCGGAAGTAGAAGAAGAACCCCACGTGAATGAGGCACTAACCAGGAGAGAAAAGGGGGGCAGATAGAATCTGAGAAAATGTATGAGATATGTGTTTTAGTACATTACTTACTGTCGTTTTGTGTTTTTTTTTTGTAATTTATTTATTTTTGGCTGCACTGGGTCTTCGTAGCTGCGTGGTCTTTCTCTAGCTGCTGCGAGCGGGGGCTACTCTTCTCTGCAGTGTGCGGTCTTCTCATTGCGGTGGCTGCTCTTGTTGAGAGCATGTGCTCTAGGCACGCGGGCTTCAATAGTTGTGGCATGCAGGCTCAGTAGTTGTGGCTCACGGGCTCTAGAGCGCAGGCTCAATAGTTGTGGTGCACAGGCTTAGTTGCTTTGAGGCATGTGGGATCTTCCCGGACCAGGGCTCGAACCCGTGTCCCCTGCATTGGCAGGCGGATTCTTAACCACTGCGCCACCAGGGAAGCCCTTACTGTCGTTTTGAGTGGACTGTAAAAAGGACTTTGTTGAAAACGGTTCTAACTGAAGTCTATCTCCTGGAGTTCTGAGCCTGCCCTCAATACCTTACAAAATGAACTAACTGATCAGAGGCTGGTACGGAGAAGGGAGCCTCCCTTCATCTTTGGCCAAGGACTCTCCTGACAGAGGGATGGCTTTCTTTTTTTTTTTAATTTTTATTGGAGTATGGTTGATTTACAATTTTTATTGGCATATGGTTCAGGTGTACAGCAAAGTGAATCAGTTATACATATACATATATACACTCTTTTTTTTTTTTAAGATTCTTTTCCCATATAGGCCATTACAGAGTATTGAATAGAGTTCCCTGTGCTATACAGCCGGTTCTTATTAGTTATCTGTTTTATATATAGTAGCGTGTATATGTCAATCCCAATCTCCCAATTTACCCCTCCCCCTCTTATCCCCTGGTAACCATAAGTTTGTTTTCCACATCCACGACTCTACTTCTGTTTTGTAAATAAGTTCATTTGCACCCCTTTTTTTAGATTCCACATATAAGCGATATCATATGATATTTGTCTTTCTGTGTCTGACTTACTTCACTCAGTATGACAATCTCTAGGTCCATCCATGTTGTTACAAATGACATTATTTTGTTCTTTTTTATGGCTAATGTTCCATTGTATATACGTACCACGTCTTCTTTATTCATTCCTCTGTTGATGGTTGTTTAGGTTGCTTCCATGTCCTGGCTATTTGCTACAGTGAACATTGGGGTGCATGTATCTTTTCAAATTATGGTTTTCTCCGGGTGTATGCTGAGGGATGCCTTTTGTTGGGCATGTCAGGAACTTAAAGGATGATTTTCTCTCCTTGGTCTCCTCCCTACATTGATGTCAATTAGAGTGCTATGAGAGGTTGTCCTTCCTCCTTTCCCTCCTTCCTTCCTTCCTTCCAAAGGGAGATTTATGTGTGATTACCTTTGTTTTGTTAAGAAGGTTAAACTCCTTCACGGAATTTTTCCTGGAAAACAAGCAGTGTGCAAACCAACCATTTCAAATGACATGGAACGTGGATGGCTAGCCAACCAAATCAGTGTATACTTTAGGACGTCTTTGAGCTTGACATGTTTGTTTACTGTGAATCTGTGGATTTAGAAATACAGCCAAATCAAAACGTAACTAAAAGCCCCCTCTCCAATGAGAAACAGCCTCTGGGGGTTTCGAAACACCTGTTTTCAAAGGATCTTTAAAAACAGAAATCTGATCTTATTGGCACAAAGTCTGTTTAAGGGGCAGAAAGCTTAGTGGTTAAGTTCACTTCCTGTAGAATCAGAACACCTAGAATTAAGTATCTCAGTGCCCTTGGGCATGTTACCACATTCTCAGACTCTTAGTTTTATTTTCTGTTTAATGGGGACTATAACGACGTGTAGTGTTATAATAGTATTTGTCATTATACTAGTATCTACCTCGCAGCGATGTTGTAAGAACCAAATGAGATGACACATGTCGAGCTCCTGGCACATAATATGCTCTTAATAAAAGGCAGAAGTTATCATGGTCATCATCATTGTCATCATTTTATTGTATGGGTCACTCTTGTTCCATTCGTTGACATATTGTTCCATGTTGTTAACATTTGAGGGTTTTTAGTGAAACTTCACTTCATTAAAGGGATAATGGCCATCATCATAAGGCATGAGGCTACGCAAGGGTGGTGCTTGTAGATCAGTCTTCCGATCATTGGCTGGTTACAGATTATACCACCATTATGTTAAACTTCCTTTAAAAGTCATTATAGCTGTCACTTGTCAGAGGACAAGTGTAGTTACCTCAAGTTTATTCCCATTGTCTTGTTAGGAAGCCTTATAAATAGCACGTGGGGATTGTTGAAAGCCCTGTGGAAATTCCAGGTCTCCCCTTCATAGTGAAAGATTCTCCTTGTCCACTGAATCTTCTTGATGCTCTGGCTCAAAAGCATCACACCCAACAGTCAAATTCCTCCCTTGTCTTACTTAAAAACAACAGCAACAAAACAAAACTCCTCTCTCATGTTAGCAGAGTTTGTTAGGGCAGTAATCCTGCGGAATTGTTCATTGCTGGCAGGCATCATTAATCAATTTGTTTACACTTGGTCTAGGGTAATTTGGCAGTTATAAAGTCTGTTCTATGGCTTCTAACAGAAACCAAAAGCTTATCCCATAAATTCTGCAGCTGTGGAACTAAGGACATTAGGGCTGTCCCTTCATATTTTGGAGCATATTTCACTGCAGTGGCTCCCCACCCCTCTACCTCAGGATAAATGTATTACAGATGGAGCGTACATCCCATAAAGCAAAGCATCATCTTTTCTTGACTTAGCAATTCTTAGCTGCAAAGACCATGATTCATCTAGTCCATGCCAGCTTCCAAATGAGAAGGAAAAAAAAAAAAATAAAAGAAAGAGCGTTAGGAAGATTCACCCGTAGGCTCTCTCTTACCATTTCCCCTCCAAGCCTACTCTTATAAAACCACTGGGTTCCAGAATCAGCATCAGTGGATCTGACCTTTCTAGCTCTTGACCCTCAAAGAAGACAAAAATAAAGCCAGAGTGAGTCCAAGAGTGAAGCCAGAGTGAGTCCAAGAGTGAAACCAAGGTAAGGTCTGAGGCTTACGAAGTTGTGGACCAATGCACAGGCTGGCTTCTCTCAGACCACTCCTCTCGACTCAGTACCTCTTCCACCCTCAAGTCCAACCACACTGGTCTCCTTACAACCCCTCAGATATGCAAGTTCTTCCATGATGACTTGGAGCTCTTCCCCCCAGATCTTCTCATGCCTGGCACTTTCTCAACTCAAGGATCACTTCTTCAGAGAGGCTTCCCCAGTCACCCTGCTGAAAGGAGCACCCCCAGCTCACCCCAGCAATATTCTTTTAACACTTCACCCTATCTTATTGCTTTCTTAATCCATTAGACTCTCTGAAATTATTGCTTATTCACTTACCATTTCTTTTGTTTTCTTTTTTTGGCTGTGCTGTGTGGCTTGTGGGATCTTAGTTCCCTGACCAGGGGTCGAACCCGTGCTCCCTGCAGTGGAAGCGCAGAGTCCTAACCACTGGACCGCCAGGGAAGTCCCTACCAGTTTGATTATTTTATGTCTTTCCCATCTACCACAGAAGGTGTATGAGAGCAAGACCTTCACTTGCCCTGTTCCCCACTCCATCCCCAGCTCCTGGAAGAGACCGTGGTCCTTAGTACCAAAGAGCATTTGACAAGGGATCAGATGATTTGGGTGGCATTTCTGGCACTGAGCAACCTTGGCTCATTCCCCCATATTCCTGAGTGTCCTTCCCTCACCTGTAAAATGAGATAATACTTAATACCTACCTCACAGAGTACCCGTTAAGATCATGGGAACAATGATCCTGAAAAAATTTTTTAACCTGTTATTATTTCACGTGGGAGAAATACCGGGGTTTCCTAAAGGACCTTGGTTAGTGAATGGATGAATGGAATCTCATGGGAAGAAGGGAGTCTTACCATTTGAGACAGATAAAGTGTAAGATGCTTATCCTACTCAGAAAAAAAAAAGTATGGAAGTTACTACCTGAAGAAATTACATAAGTTGACTGTACAGATTCTAGAAAGTTAAAGCAGAAATAAATGTCAAGCTACAGTCAATTGAGTTTTATTTATTTATTTTTAATTTTTTTGGCTGCGTTGGGTCTTCGTTGCTGCGCACGGGCTTTCTCTAGTTGAGGCGAGTGGGGGCTACTCTTCGTTGCGTTGCGCGGGCTTCTCATTGCGCTGGCTTCTCTTGTCGCAGAGCACAGGCTCTAGGCACTCAGGCTTCAGTAGTTGTGACGTGCAGCCTCAGTAGCTGTGGTGCATGGGCTTAGTTGCTCCGCTGCATGTGGGATCTTCCCGGCCCAGGGCTCGAACCTGTGTCCCCTGCACTGGCAGGTGGATTCTTAACCACTGCACCACCAGGGAAGTCCTCAAGTGAGTTTTAGACTTGGATTTCTGGAGTCCTGGGGTCTTCTTGGAAGTCCCCATGGAGTCTCACTGCGGTAGAGGGGAAATCTTAATAAAGGCGAGACTGAGGTGACAGGAATATCTGCCCCTCCTCCCCTAATCCAGTCCAATCGACTCCTTTTCATGCCTTTTGCCTTGTTTCAGAAGCTAGTTCAGAAGCTAGTTCAGAAGCTCAATCCTCCTCCCCCACTTCCTTCCTATACCCTGATTTTGTGTGCAGTGGCAATGGACCCAACTTCAAGTTAGGGTCTGATCAAAGTCATTCATGGCAATCCCACCCCTCAATTCCTCACCTTGCTGGCAGCTATGGATTGGCATATGACCCAGCTTTGGCTCAGGAAACATGAGAAGTTCCTGATGCTAGAGCTTTGGGGAAACTTTGATTTCCCTACTAGTGAGTGACATGTGTGGCTTGTTCTGACCTTGACTTTCTTCCTTCCCCTCCCTTCATGGCCAGCATCACGTCTGCTACTCCATCAGCAATCTTGTCACCATGTGTCCGTAAGCATGGTGGGAATGCCTGGAATCAGAGGGACATGGAATTTGATCAATGAGCCACTGAACCAATGCCAGCAAACATCTGGCTCCAGAATTCTTGCCACGTGAGGAAACGAACCCCCTAGGTTCATTGTCTAGGCTTTTGTCACTTGCATCCAAAAAAGCATTCCTACGAGATATACACACAGGGTGCTTCCAGATAAGATTTTGTTTAGATCAAGGAGTCTGAGGCTAAAAGGAATTTGAGACATCCGTGATCTTGTGTCCTCTTCTCCTTATCTCCTTATCTTCCTTAAAGATAAGGAAAGAGTTGTAACTGTCTATTATTGCAGAACAAACCACCTTCAAACACAGAGGCTTCAAACAGCAGCCTGAAGTCTCTTACAATTCTGTGAGCTGACTGGGCTCAGCCAGGCAGTTCTTTTGCTTGTAGTGACGTCTGCTGGGCTACAGTTATCTGGGGGCTCAACGGGCTTACTTGTCTACCTTGACAGGAACAGCTGGAAGTTTGGGCTCAGCTAGGACACTGGGCCTCTCTCTCTCTCTCTGCGTGTCATCTCAGAGCCTCTCCCTCCCCACATGGCCTCTCCATTTCGCCTCTCCATTTGTTCTCTCTAGCCAGGTAGCTGGATTTCTTACATGGCACCTCAGGGCTCCCCAAAGCACAAAAGCAGAAGCCACCCGGGCCTTCCTAAGGCTTAGGCCGAGGTCGGGCATAGTGTCACATTTGCCACATTCTACTGGTGACAGTGAGTCATGGGCTATTTATTTATTTTAACTTTTTATTTTATATTGGAGTATAGTTGATTAACAATGTTGTGATAGTTTCAGGTGTACAGCAAAGTGATTCAGTTATGCATACACATATATCTATTCTTTTTCAAATTCTTTTCCCATTTAGGTACTTACATAATATTGAGCAGAGTTCCCTGTGGTATACAGTAGGTCCTTGTTGTTTATCCATTTTAAATAGCAGTGTGTACCTGTCAATCCCAAACTCCCTAACTATCCCTTCCCCCCACCCTTCCCCCCCGGTAACCATAAGTTTGTTCTCTAAGTCTATGAGTCTGTTTCTGTTTTGTAAATAAATTCATTTGTATCATTTCTTTATAGATTCCGCATATAAGCGATATTATATGATATTACATTATAAGCGATATTATAGATATTATCTCTTTCCGGGTCTGACTTACTTCACTCAGTATGACAGTCTCTAGATCCGTCCATATTGCTGGAAATGGCATTATTTCATTCTTCACGGGGCCATTTAGATTCAAGGGTAGAGGACTATACAAGGCCGTGTGTATCAGTGGGTGTGCTTTATTGGGGGCAGTCTTTGTGTATTAGCTACTCAGAAACTGAGACCCAGACTGTGAAGGCTTGTGGTCTAAGCTGCTAGAGTCATAACTATTGAATTTAGTAGATCATTGAAGGGCTGAGAGATGCCTAGTGGGATGGAGTGGGGTGGGGAGGGAGGAAGGAGGGAAGGTACTTATCCCTACCCCAGGATTTTCCAACCTCAGCACTCTTGATATTTGGGGCCGGGTCATTCTTTGCTGCAGGGGCTGACCTGTGCATTGCCGGATGCCTCCCTGGCCCCTACATACTAAATGCCACTGGCACCTCCCCTCTAGCTGTAACAACAAAAAAAAGTGTCTCTAGATATTGCAGATGTTCCCTTGGGACAAAACAGCCCCGGCTGAGAACAGTGGCCCTCGCCTTAGTGGTGTTTAGAGGTTCTGTTACTTCGCAGAAGCCCAGCTGGGCTGGAGAAGCTGATTTTACGTGTGGGCCAGCGGAGCACATTTATATTCTTAAAATCTTCCAGTGGGAAAAGTCTGTATGTAATAGAAAAAGATAGGACCATCAGTTTCACACTCTGGCTGCTTGTTCTTTGTGGAGACTTTGCTTTAGATAAAGGCTTTTTAATTTCTGCTCTAAGTTCACCAAGGGGTACTTTTAAGATTGTGCCCCCAAGTGAAATCTGAGCTGGTGACCTCCTTCACTGCCAGTACATAGTACTAAGCAATTCCCTTACCATGTTTCCTTTTTTCTTTTACCAAGGGTAGTCCACAAATAAGTAGGTGGATTTTAAAGTCATGGGACTTCGTGACATCAGTTAGTAAAGTAGGCAGATGAAGGAAGAAGAAAAGATGGTGGCCTAGGCCAGGATCCACCCTGAGTCCCGTCAACATTCCGAGGTGGGAAGCAAAGGAAGAAAACCGGAAGAATGTTTACATACACACACACACACACACACACACACACATATACACATATACATACATATACATACACATATATACAAAGACATACATACATATTTATATATGTATGTATCTGATTTTTTCTATTCATTGGAGGTCAATTGAATATATAAAGTAAGAAGGAAGAATCTAAAATAATTCTCAGTCACGCTTAGATAAGGCAAATGAATCAATCTGATCATTGCCAAGTCCAGGTTTGTTACTGCCCCCTCTAGAATATGAAGGGGAGCATTTATGAGCTCCACAAAACTTGCCTGCCTTGCTCAGCCCTGTGTCTATGGTGCCTGGAAAAGCGCATGGCACGGAGTAGGCACTCATGATATGTTTGTTGAATGAATATGTGTCTGTGCCAGAAGGCAAAGCACCCTAACGTGGACAGCCAGATGACTTGGGTCATAGGTGCAGCTCTGTGTGATGTCACTGCAGTCCGTGCTGTTGGTGCCCTGCCATCGCCTTTATCTTTCTCCAGCGGCTGCAAGTGTTGGCTTAATCCAGGAGAGGGAAGATGATGACTTGGGCCAGGGTATTGTCAGTAGAAATGTTAGAAGGGATCAGATTCTGGATTGAGTTGTCTATATTTTTGAGTTTTCTGTATGTTACCATGTTTTGACATCTTTAAAAAACCTTTCTGGGGACTTCCCTGGCGGTCCAGTGGTTAAGACTCCGCACTTCCATTGCAGGGGCACGGTTCGATCCCTGGTCAGGGAACTAAGATCCCATAAGCCTTGTGGCGCTGCCTAAACAACAAAACAAAACAAAACCCTTTCTGGCTGGGGAGGGACTTCCCCTCCCAGGGCTAGCCGATTCTTAGAGATAGTAAAGGGCTCAGCAGGCCTTTGATATGCAAACTAACCAATCCAGAGCCAGACCTCCTCGATGTGGCCCCTGCTTCCCAGGAGGCAATGTTCCTCTGCCTTAATCATCCCAAAGCCAGGGACAAGGCAACTAGAGATCACATTTAATAGCTTAAAGTCCGGAGAAATTATTCCAAGTAGCCAATCCTAAACTGTTTACCCTGCCCTACCTTGCCTTGCCGTTCCTGCAGAAACCCCAATAAAGGCTCTGGCCTAGATTTTCCCCTCTTTCCTGTCTTCCTTCCCCTGACCCAAACGTTGTATCTCTTGCATGGCCCTGGGTGACCTGCCCTGCCTCCTGTTTCTAGGGCCTGTGAGGATATGAAACCTTGTTTGCCTGAGCCACTCCTGTGTCTGTTCTTGTGGCCATGACTTACTGACTGTCTTATAAAAGAACACAGAGCCTGGATACAATTTGATGGTAGAGCCAACAGGATATCCTGGTGGATAGGATATGGAAAGTGAGACAAAGATTGCAAACGAGGATGAATCCCAGGTTTTTGGCCAGCTCAACTGGAGAGAGGAAGTGGAAATTTGCTGAGATATGAAAGACTGCAAAGGGAACAAGTCAGGGGTGGGGTGGAGGAAGGGGAGTGGAGTTTGGCCATGTTAATTTCCACATGTCTATTAGACAGACGTCCAAGAGGGGCAACTGAGCAGGTAGTTGTAAAAGTGAGTCTGGACTTTAGGAGAAAGATCTGAGCTACAGATATCATTGGGCAGTTATTGGCGTATAGATGATGTTTATAAAGCCATGGGACTAAAAGAAATCACCCAAGGAGTGTTTAGAGAAGACCGGAGGACCAAGGACTGAGCTTCAAGACCCCCAAAACTTAAAGGTTTTTCCCAGTGGTTCTCTAAGGTTCATTTCCATTGTCTTATTCTGTTATCCTTATGGGGCTAATAACTTTTTCAGTCTTTTCCCCAGTTCAATGTATTTCCTTTAAATTATTCATCATCTGAATCCAGTTGTTACTGTTCCATTTATCTCTCGCTGTGTACCAAGCTTCACCAAAACAGCGACATAATACACCAACATTTAGAGTTACAGATGTAGCAAACAATCTTAGGGTTACCAGGGAAGAAAGGGGGGAAGGGATAAACTGGGAGATTGGGAATGACACATACACACTACTATATATAAAATAGATAACTAATAAGGACCTACTGTATAGCACAGGGAACTCTACTCAATACTCTGTAATGGCCTATATGGGAAAAGAATCTAAAAAAGAGTGGATATATGTATAACTCATTCACTTTGCTGTATACCTGAAACTAACGCAACATTGGAAATCAACTAGATTCCAATAAAAATTTAAAAAAAACATTTGATTATATCTCATGGTTTGGTGGATATAGAATATGGGCTGGGTGGTCCTGATCCATGGGGGGTAGCTGGAAGTCTATCACTGGTATTCAGCTGGGGGTAAACTAATATGTTCATTGAGGAGAAATGTAAATTGACTCTCACAGCCAAGCACGTTAGAGCCAATGAAAATCAGTTACCCTCTATTGTGCAGGAAGAGAGAATGGGCACTCTTGGAAAGAAGACTGAAGTCTTCTCAGGCCCTAGGGCTGTTAGAGAAGTTGGGGGAAATGACAGAACGTTTGGTAAATTGCAGCATGATTAAGAAGAGACAACTTTACACGTGTGCAGAGGAAGCAGAATCCCATCGGAGCGTGGGCCTTCCTCTAGCTCATCACTCTCATTTCATCTAATAATTGAACCTTGATCTCGTGACCTACGGATCCTTGTGCAGAAGCCGCTGTTTCACACACTTCTCAGGGAACGCTTTCCAGATTCCTCCAGGCAGAAGCGGTTGTTTGTTCTGCAGTGTTTTGCACCCATGAGAGATCCTCCGAATGTGAGGAAAACTGGCTCTGGATAAAAACTTCAAATGAGGTGCAAACTTCAGTGCTTAGTGTGGATGTGGGTTTGGTGTAAGGGCAGGCTTAGCGGGACTTGACCTTGAAAGAAATTAATAAAAAGAAATTACTTTTTACTCGATAAAATGTTATTTCTTATGGCAATGACTTGCAAGAGGCAAAGAATGAATCAAGTGTTTATTGTTTTGCTTGGCATAAAGTTTTCACACATAAAATTTTATGATAAAGGGCAAGTCACCCTTTACTCAACTGCCACTTTTGCAGCCTAATACAGAAAAGATCACTTTTGCATTTATATATGCACACCTGTGTATGTGTGTATATAATGTTCCAGAACTTCAATATTTTAAACTTTTGTGGTCTATAATATATTCACAGAAAAGTGCACAACTCCTAAGTGTACAGCTCAGTGAGTTCTCGTTTTCATAAACTCTTAACATCCAGGTAGTCAGCACCTAGCTTCAGAAACAGAAATTTACTAGCACCCTGAATTCTCCTCTCATGCTCGAATCCAGTTATCCACTGCCCCATCCTCCCCTCAAGAAATAACTCTCTTGTCTTGTGATAGCATAGGTGAGGTTTGCTTGTTCTTGAACTCGATATAAATTAAATTATATTTTGTATCTGCCTTCTTTGTCTCCACCTTATGTCTGTGAGATTTATATTTGTCATTGCTGATAGTGGTTTATTCATTCCTCTTGACTGCTGTGTGTTTCATAGTATGTACATACCGAAATTTATCCATTCCACCATTGATGGATATTTGGGAGGTTTCCAGGTTGAGGCTCTTAGGAGGAAGAGGGTAACTGAACATTTTGGTACATGAGTTTTGGTGCACACGCGTATGCACTTCTTTGGGGTTATAATATAGGTGTTCTTCCCTGTGAGTCTGTTAATTTGGTCGTATCTGTTCAACATTGTTCCTTCAACGACATTTTGTACATTGTTGGAACTACATGTGTTGGGTTTGATTGATTTTTGATAAACTTTACAAAAGAGCACATAATGATTCAGCATTAGAATGGAAAGTTATTTATTTTATTTTTGGCCACGCCGCGGGGCATGCAGGATCTTAGTTCCCCGACCAGGGATGGAACCTATGGCCCCTGCAGTGGACCCGCGGAGTCTTAAAACACTGGACCGCCAGGGAAGTCCCAGAATGGAAAGTTATAATATCCACAGTTTTTGTGGATACAGAAACAGAGTAGCAGGGTGCAAATGACGTGATGAAACAAATATTCGTCAAGGGAGGATTACATCGATTCTTCTAAATATTTGTGGAAGGAACCTAAGAACACAGATCCCCTCAAGGAGATGAAGCTGCCAATCATACTTGAGTTCATGCTGTTTCTCAGATATGTGCAAAAGCATTTCCCATCCCACGTCAAGCCACGCAGCCGAAGGAAGGATAAATGGCCAAATTCCTTGAAATAGATGAAAGAAATTTTAAAGCAGCGAGAAGCTGATGTTATCTTGTTCAGGTGTCATGCAAGACTGTCATTAAGGCCTTGTGTCGTCGTTTGATTGGCAGCATTTTTTTTTTTTAATGTAGAGCTTTTTTTAAAAATTTATTTATTTTATTTATTTATTTTTGGCTGCGTTGGGTCTTCGTTGCTGTGCGTGGGCTTTCTCTAGTTGCGGCGAGCGGGGGCTACTCTTCGTTGCGGTGCGCGGGCTTCTCACTGCAGTGGCTTCTCTTGTTGCAGAGCATGGGCTCTAGGCGCGTGGGCTTCAGTAGTTGTGGCGCGCAGGCTCAGTAGTTGTGGCTCGTGGGCTCTAGAGCACAGGCTTGGTAGTTGTGGCGCACGGGCTTAGTTGCTCCGCGACATGTGGGATCTTCCCGGACCAGGGTTTGAACCCATGTCCCCTGCATTGGCAGGCAGATTCTTAACCACTGCACCACCAGGGTAAGCCCTGATTGGCAGCATTTTTACTCTTCCTTGGAGGTAGGTAAATAACAATGCATTTACTAACGATGTCTTATATTTTGATGAAATCTGATAATTAGAATGATAATATCAAAGCTGTAATTTATTGGTCCAAGCATTTGCACTCAGCAATTTTCAAACATTCTTGCATTTCATTTGATCTTCACAGCAGCCGTATGTAGTAGGTAGTATCTTTAGCCCTGGAAAAATTAGGTACCTTGTGCAAAGATGCAGTGGTAGTAAGTGATGGAGCCAGTACTCTAACCCAGGGATGTGGAACTTACTGAATGCTGACTCTGCCCAGTGCTGGGAGGTCTGTGGTTTTCCAGCTGCTGTACTTGGGGGATAAATTCATCCGAGGCAAGGAGGGACAGGAAGATTATTTTGGCTCTGTGTCTAGGCAGTATTCTTCCCTCCAGCTTTAATGGCCGTAGAGCTCTCACTCTGGTCCAAGCTCTCATCCTTTATTACCTGTATTAGTTGTAATAATTTCCTGCTAAGTCTCCCTGCTTCCAATATGATCTCTCCTAAAATCTGTTCTCCACACAGCAGCTCGAGCGAGCATTTAAAACATAAGTCAGAACACATCACCTCAGGAATTCCCTGGCGGTCCAGTGGTTAAGATTCCGCACTTTCACTGCCAAGGGTGTGGGTTCAATCCCTGGTCGGGGAATTGATCCCTCAAGCTGCGCGGCGTGGCCAATACAATAAAATAAAATTAAAATTAAAAAAAAAGAAAAGAAAAGAACACATCACCCCTCTACCTCAAACCCTCGGATGGCTTCCCATCTCACTTGGTGTAAAATCTGAGCATCCTCCAAGCCTTGTGCCACATGACCTTACCTTGTTCTCTGACTTCTTCCCTTGTCATTCCCCTCCCTCCCTACAGCAATACAGGCCTCCTTACGTGCCCACCTTTGGGGCCTTTCTGGTTGTGTCCCCCCCAGGAGCAGACTCAGAGACAAGGATTTGAGTCTAAATTATTTATTTGGGAAAGTGAAGGAAATACCCGTAGGACATTGGGAAGGGAGATAGGAAAGGGAAGGCTCCTAATACAGTATGTGACTAAGCTACCTACCACTGTGGGTGACTGATCTCAGTTCCACTGGCAAAGTCTGGGAGCCAGGGTAGGACAGACACCTCAGGGTTAGCCCTCCCGAGAGGCAAGGGGCCTGGGGGGTTAATACCCCAGCTCTCTCCTGTCTTTGGCAGGCGTTGATCTCACCACTGCCAGCCAGCACTGTGTGTGTGTGTGTGTGTGTGTGTGTGTGTGCGCGCGTGCCTGTCTGTCTTTCTGTCTGTCTGTCTCTGGGCATAGCAGTCTCCAGTGCCCAGAGAAAGCCTACAGGCAAAAAGGATGCAAATGTTGGTAATTTGATGTCAGGCTGGCCTTCAAGTAATAAAGCCTGAGGCGTATGGGTGAGATCCTGGAAGTGTCCACTACAGGGCCATGAATTTGCTGTCCCCTCTGCCTAGAACACTCTTCCCTCTGATGTTTGCATTTTTAGCCTTTCAGGTCTATGTTCAAATGACTCCTCAGCGACGCCTTTCCTGATCACCTTCTTTAAATTGCCACCCAACTTTTAACACACACATGTATCATGTTCATTGTCTTTCTTCACCCACTCTGCGGAGGCACAACAAGGGCAGGACTTTTCTCTGTTACGTTTGTAGCTTTATCTCCAATACTTAGCATGGTGGCTGGTACATAGTAGGAGTTCAATAAATATTAAATGAATGAAGGAAAGGTCATTTTTTCTTTTTTTTTTGCAATAAGAAAATATGGATTTTATTTGCATCTGCAATTTAAGCTATATGCTCTCAGATAAAAAGTGGAAGTCTTCATAACTTGTTACGCATTTATTCAACAACAATTTACTTATGTCCTAGTAGGTCCCAGGCCCTTTTTCTTTTTTTTGAAAGGTCATTTTAAAAAGTCTCTATTTGTCTCCTGTGTCTATTTGTCGATTGACTTATAATCCCCAAGAGATGAAAAATATGACTAATCGATATCTACGAACACCAACATATACCTATTAGGACCTGGTTATGAATGGCCTTCAATGGCCCTCATGGTCTCTCAAAAATGTTGACCATCTATCACGTGCCAGGCACTGTTTAAATTCTAGGAATACTGCCCTACATCAGTTAGGAATGACTTTTGGCAGGAAGTGGCAGAAACATCAAAAGCAATGGCTTAAATCAAGTTGGGGTTTTATTTTTCTCATATAATTAGAAGTCTAGACATAGGCAGTCCAGGGCTCATACAGTGGCTCCAAGGGGCCATCAGGGACCCTGTCTGCTTCTGCCTTCTCCATGTGGCCCCAAGTTTGCTGCTCCAATTCTGGCAACATCTGCATTGCAGACAGGAAGGAGGGAATGGCCAAAGAAAAATGTGTGTTCCAAAGGATTCCTCAGCCTATGATCAATCCCTTCCTGAAAAGTTCCACCGGACAATCCCCGCTTACCTTGTCTTACCCATCTCTTTGCCACCTAGCAGCAGGGGAACTAAGAAACGTGACATTTTTTGGTTAGTTTGATTTCCTTGGTAATTCTGTAAACAGAGTTGGGAAGAAGGGTACAATTAAGTGCATCCTTGAGTAAGTGACTAGCAATGCCTGCTGCCCTGAGACTTGTAAGAACCATACTCCCTTGAAACTGTCACTGTCGTGCAGGCAAACAGAAAACCAGAAAGCAAACACACACCCACTAATACATACATACCCCCTTGCCAAAAAAAAAGCCAAATAGCCACAAGTGCTGTGCTAAAGTAGTAAAAGAAGGGGAGGCATTAGAGAGACTCAGATGCTACATTGTACCTAGGAGTCAGGGAAGCAGCTCTCAGAAGAGGTGACACTGCAGCTGAATTCTGAATGAGGAAACAGAGGCAACCTTGCCAAGATCAACTGCAATTTTACTGATCCTTTGTTGGTTATATTTTAATCCAGGACAAGATTATATTTTAATCCAGGACAAGAGAGCAGTATAACCATGTCTGCCTAGTCCTATAAAATCCAGCTTTCAAGATGTGGGATAAATCAACCTTATTTTTCCTAAACATTCTCTCAAAGCTGTGATGAGTCCTTTTCTCCTTCTTGATGTTTTTTTTTTTTTTTTTTAATAAATTTATTTATTTATTTATGTATTTATTTATTTATTTATTTTTGGCTGTGTTGGGTCTTCGTTTCTGTGCAAGGGCTTTCTCCAGTTGCAGCGAGCAGGGGCCACTCTTCATCGCGGTGCGTGGGCCTCTCACTGTCACGGCCTCTCCCGTTGCAGAGCACAGGCTCCAGATGCGCAGGCTCAGTAGTTGTGGCTCACGGGCCTAGTTGCTCCGCGGCATGTGGGATCTTCCCAGACCAGGGCACGAACCCGTGTCCCCTGCATTGACAGGCGGATTCCTAACCACTGCGCCACCAGGTCCTAACCACTGCGCCACCAGGGAAGCCCCCTTCTTGATGCTTTTTAAAATTCTCTCCTCTCTTCTGCCTGACATACAGAGCAAAAGTGATGTTGTTCCTGGCAATAATGGTAAATGATTATGAGGTGGAGGGGTCGAAGGGCGTTGTGTTTTTTTGTTTTGTTTTGTTTGTTTGTTTTAAGCCTGGTAAAGGTTAATGCCAGAAAAAAATATTTCCAGAAAACAAGCCAGATGTGGGCAATTTATAAGAGAGGGAGTAAATTTAGAGAAATTCTGTTGAACCCGTAAGCTAGTCTGGTGGATGTAGGTAATATTAAAGAAGATGCACTTTGAGAGCTCCATGTTTTAGTGTCAAGATGCTGTGATGTTGGGTGAAACTCTATTTGTGTTACGTTCTAATTCACACCTAGCCTTAGAAAGGTTCTCAAGTGCCCAGGTGTTGTAAGACAGTAGAAATGTGATTTTTACATCTAAAGGTTTGCTGGCCACAATAACGGATTCAGATGCTATTGGACTTATTTTTTCTTGAGACTGCTGATGTATGGTCTCTTGCTGCCAGTTCTTTTTTCTCAATCCTTTTACGCTATAATTGCAACTTTGTGCAAGTTGACCACTATGGCTCCTAAAACTCCTGCCTAGACCCAAATCCAGGTGCATTCAAGTCTACTTTCAAGAGAATCAACAGGAGAAAGGGGGACTTCCTTGCTGGTCCAGTGGATAAGACTCTGTGCTCCCAATGCAGGGGGCCCTGGTTTGATCCCTGGTCCGGGAACTAGATTCCGCATGCCTGTCACAACTAAGAAGTCTGCATGCTGCAACTAAAGATCCCACATGCCACAATGAAGATCCCTCGTGCCACAACTAAAACCCAGCACAGCCTAAATAAATAAATAAATATTAACAAAACAAAACAAAACAGGAGAAGGGTGGGAAAGTGTCAGTGTACACTGGGGCTGTAACATGGATGTAACAAACTACCTTCCCTTACATTCACCAGTGACTTTTTATGCTTCATATAGAAATGTTTAAAATGCTTTCCATCACATTTCACTTTTAGGTTACAGTGTTGTGCTGTGTGTTGCACTTTTTTACCCCCGATATTACCATGATTGCCCAGATAATTTAGCACTTCTGTGAAACTGCCACATCGAGATGATTTTTTCATTATTTGGATGTTTTGGTACTGTGTAAATGCTGCCTAAGTGAAAAGTTTTTCTTTTTAATTGCGAGAAATCTGAGGTATAATGGATTCAGACCTGTTCATGTTTTTAGCACCTATAACTTTTTTGGTAATGATCTTCGCTTTAGAGGGAGTCCCTGCTGCTTAATCAGTTGTATTTGAAACTGCTGACAACAAAACCCTATGCTCTTAATTTCTGAATTCTGTAGCTTGTTCATGTAATAATTCTACTTACAGGATAAAGATCTCAGATGAAAGATTTTGATAATCAAAATGATTTTTAAATGTTTCTTGAATGGTTTTAATACCCTGGTCCATTAATTCAAAGGAATTATTTGCAATTATTAGCAACCACGTTCTTAAAATAGTAATATGGTGTTAGTATCATGTTGAATAAAAATATGGAGGATATAGAATAATGTAATTACTAGATGATTCCAATTTTCTAAGATGCACAGAAAACCCAGAAAACCAAATATTTATGTATTAATCATTGTAGGGTGGGAGTTTGAGTAATTTTTACTTCCTCGTTTCGCTTTTTTTTTTTTTTTTTTTAGTTTTTATTTATTTATTTATTTTTGGCTGTGTTGGGTCTTCGTTTCCGTGCGAGGGCTTTCTCTAGTTGCGGCGAGTGGGGGCCACTCTTCATCGCGGTGCGCGGGCCTCTCAGTATCGTGGCCTCTCTTGTTGCGGAGCACAGGCTCCAGACGCGCAGGCTCAGTAGTTGTGGCTCACGGGCCCAGTTGCTCCGCGGCATGTGGGATCTTCCCAGACCAGGGCTCGAACCCGTGTCCCCTGCATTGGCAGGCAGATTCTCAACCACTGCGCCACCAGGGAAGCCCCCTCGTTTTGCTTTTTCCTGCGTAGTTTGAATTACGTTTACTAGGAACAGGTAAAAGCAATTTTTTTTTTCTTTTTTCTGGCCACACCGCGGCTTATGTGATCTTCGTTCCCTGACCAGGTATCGAACCCATGCCCCCTGCAGTGGAAGCTCAGAATCCTAACCACTGGGCCACCAGGGAATTCTCTAAAAGCAATTTTTAAAGGAATACAAAGTAAGCTAGGAGGGAGGGCATGAGGGAGAAAGAACATCAGCTTAGGAGCTGAATAGATGTGGGTTCAAATCCAACTGACCATTGATTGCATACGCAATGTAAACCTGTAAGCTTCAAAGTCTTTCCTCAGTAAGCCCAGGGAGAGGGATGAGTGGTCCTCCAAAGCTGTACCTTTTTCAATAAAAATAAAGATGAAGGGTTGAAATGGCAGTTGTTAGAATCCTGATGAGAAGATGGTAGAAGAATCTGTGAGAAAGCATGAGAGAGAAGGTGGTCATAGTGAAGGCATGATGATGTCCACACTCCCAAACCACCATCGGCACAGGCTCACTGTCACTGTTTCCATACTGTTTCTAGAACCAACCTACCCTCCTTCTATAAGACGGGAATGAAAATGCATATTCCATACAGATCATGAGAAGATTCCAGCAGAATAGTACACATTGCAGGCACTCAGTCAGAATTGCTGTATTCTAATATTCGCTTTTATCACCCCCAATTGGAAGGAAAGAAGGGCTAGGACATCAGAATTACCATTGGTGCTGAGATGGCAGCTGTAGGTATTTAGAAGTCTATTTTAGCAGACTTCCCTCCAGTTGGAAAACAAAACAGGGAAAACTAGCTTGACTTAGTCTCTTTATCTCTTGCCATTTAAACACAGATATCCTGTTGTGATAACCTTTGACACTTTATTAAACGACGATGGTAAATAAAAACTGCTCCCGTTTTGTAATGTCATTCCTGGTTAAACAGTGCCATTAATTACTGAACATAAAAGTTGACGTTTTTGTGAATAGAAGGAAATGTCACTTGGACTCCTTTGCTTTGTTCACTAAATTTATTTGAGGACTTGGGTGGTTTAAATGGCTAAGAGAGAATTATTGAATTGTTGATCTGTCCCTGGGAACTGCCCCTGCACTGACCATAAGAATCAGCCCATTTGGGGCCAGTGGCGAAATATTAAGAGACTTACAGAGCTTCCTGGGAAATCTGAGTTCACAGTAAAATTAAGAAATCAATGAAATTAAGAAATCAGCTTCCAACTGCTCACAAGCCACCTTAATTGCTTAGACAATGCAGCTTGAGTTACCTTTTTTGCTGTATAAAATGATACTCTTTGTTATTGGAACAGTGTATAAGAACTTGCAAAGGAATGAGTTAAAAATCATTATGTAGGTTGCTTTGAAGAAAGTCTTGGAAATTGTTTTACCATAAATTTCTGTAATGACCAGGACATTGAGTTTGAGCTTTTGTCATCCTTCATCTTTGATAGTGTCATTCTTTGTCAGTATTTCTGAAATAAGGAAAAGGCTGGGATTATATAATTCAAATTTTACTGAAAGTTGTTTTTATTTTGTTTTTGTATTATTAACTCTTACTTTTTATTTATTTATTTATTTTTGGCTGCGTTGGGTCTTTGTTGCTGCACGCAGGCTTTCTCTAGTTGCGGCGAGCAGGGGCTACTCTTCGCTGCGGTGCACAGGCTTCTCATTGCGGTGGCTTCTCTTGTTGCAGAGCACGGGCTCTAGGCGCGCGAGCTTCAGTAGTTGTGGTGCACGGGCTTAGTTGATCCGTGGCCTGTGGGATCTTCCCGGACCAGGGCTCGAATCCGTGTCCCCTGTATTGGCAGGCGGATTCTTAACCACTGTGCCACCAGGGAAGTTGTTAACTCTTATTGCTTTTCTTGACTTACATTTTAATTTCAGCAATTATTTTTATTTCAGGTTGCTTTTCTTTCTTTTTTTAAGGTGAATTTGATGACATAATACACTTAAGTGTTTATCATCTTTTTTAAAAATATAATTTTTAAAGGTTACACTCCATTTATAGTTATTACAAACATGGGGCTATATTCCCCATGTTGTACAATACATCCTTGTAGCCTTGGACCCAATAGTTTGTACCTCCCACTCCTCTTGGCCCTAAATTGCCCCTCCCTCCCTCTCCCCACTGGTAACCACTAGTTTGTTCTCTATATATGTGAGTCTGTTTCTTTTTTGTTATATTCACTAGTTTGTTGTATTTTTTAGATTCCACATATAAGTGATATCATACAGTATTTGTCTTTCTCTGTCTGACTTATATTACTTAGCATAATGCCCTCCAAATCCATCCATGTTGTTGCAAATGGCAAAATTTGGGGTTTTTTAATGGCTGAGTAATATCCATTGTATTCATATACCACATCTTCTTTATCCATTCATTTGTTGTTGAACACTTAAGTTGCTTCTATATGGTGGCAATTGTAAATAATGCTTCTATGAACATTGGGGGTGCCTGTAACTTTTCAAATTAGTGTTTTTGTTTTTTTGGGGTATATTCCAGGAGTGGAACTGTTGGGTCATATGGTAGTTCTATTTTTAGTTTTAGGAGAAACCTCCCTCTTTTCCACAGTGACTGCATCAGGTTGATTTTCAATTTACTCCCAACCTTTTTGAAACTTAGCTTTTGTAAAATACAAGTAAACATTGTAAACTACTAGATGATAGGACCCTAAAATTTTAGGCTTGGAAGGAGCCTTTCCTGTTCCATCTTTCCCATCAGTTAGATGATTACTACAGAATCATTAACACTGGTGATATTTTAAAGGTGAACAATATTTTTCCCCCTGACTTCATCTATTTTGTATCATAAATCTGCTATTTTCAAAAGTGGTGTTAACTTCTGCAGATCAGGTCTTGACAAAAGTGTAAGGAAAAATTTAAGACTTTGGAATTAAAAAAAGGGATGATTGGATAGTCCTTTAGCAGAATACTGGCATCTCTGGGGATCATACACCCCTACAGGAATATATATCTTTGTCTGTGACTAAGCTATTTTACAAGTCTGTTGAGATAAAAGTCAACTTGAAAACTGTTTTAATTGACCAGAACAATTCAGAAATTGATGAGAAAACTGTAGTAATGGAAAGAATTCTTGTCCACAGACAAGCAAAGAAATTCTGTCCTGTGGATAGTCAACTGATTTTCCTCTCCCGGTGTGGAAGAAGACAGCTTTGTGTCCATTTGTAAATTTATTTTAGCATTCCCATCTATACATGTCTCCTCTCTTTGACTTCTCCTCTGAATAGGTTGTCACATTTCACTGATAATGAGGTAAAAAAATATTTACGAGGTATTCCTTTCATATCTGTATGAGAATCATGCTTTTACCTTTTGGGGAAAATTATCCTTTAACCTAAGATATACAAATGACCATTGCATCATAGAAAGCCACTTACCCCTCTCCCTAGGCTTATAAATAAAGACAGTGAGGCTCACAGAAACTCACGGTATTATATACAGGTAATAAATTGCTGAGCTGGATTTGAATCCATGTCCATTCAGTTCCTAAACTATTGTTTTGTTCTATCTCTTAGCACTGCCTTCTTACTGAGAAATAGATTTTTATTCTTTAAAAGACTGCTTTTAGCTTAATGTTCCAGTTGATGCTGATATTCAAAGTAATTACTTTTTATCCAAAAAAATAAAATAAAATAAAGGATACTCCTGTTATCTTGAGATTCATAGTAGTTAAATTTGATTTATATAGTCTCAGACTTCAGCTTTGTCTTTCTAACTGCTAGGTTTCTCTGTTCTGCTTTGGCGGAGATATTTTTCTTGGCTTTCCATCAAATAATACCATATTTCTCAAAGCCTCAGTTGGTCTCATTTAAGGTATGCATTCAATTGCATACATAGCTACTCCCACTCAGTGCCTGCTCAGGCCTTCTGATTATGTCAAGAAGAAAGCCTCAGTGAGGTGGGTGTGTGCCTTCAACATCTCTCTGGTGCTTGCTACTCTCCTTACAACAAGGAGGGAGACTCAGAGCTTCCCCAGCAGGGTCAGTAGTAATTCTTCGTAATTCTTTTTGTTTGTTTATTTGTTTTTATTGTGCTTATTTAATCTTTTACTTATGGAAAATCATTCTGTTTCCCATTTACATGAGTAGTATAAAGCTTCTTTTAAAATAGATTGCTGTTAAAAATAGGTCAAGATAATAGTTATGAGTTAGGAGATGGCAAAAACTATGACTCTTATGAGGCCTCAAATTTAGGATGGAGGAGAGTCTTTGGAGGTGAAAATCCAGGACTATTGCAGTCAGTTTTGTATGAGTTAAGTGGCCTTGGTCACTTACCAATAGGAACCTACCCATCAAATTGAGAATACTACTATCTACCTCACAGAGTCATTGTGACAGGAAATAAGATGACACAGGGGACTATAAGCTTCCCAAGGTCACAGGGTATACCTAGTTTATCTTTTTTATCCTTCAGCTTCTCACACATTCCTTAGCACATAGGACTCAATTAGAGCTTATTTTCTTCTTTCCTTCTGTGGTGCTACTTAGTATGGTCACATGACTTCCTATGTTATTATAAAGCAGAGAGTATTCCATATGAACACATGAAATATACACAAGCATTTCCAATCTTTTGTTTTTCCCCGTGATTATCAAAGCTGTATATGGTCAATGTATACACTGTATATGTTGCACGCAGAATATACATATGAAGTACAGGAAAAGATAATAAAGCAAGAAAAAAAGTCCTCCCTCAAATCCCACCTCCCTATACACACGTCACACCTCAAAGTCAACCACTCTTAGTTTGTCAAACTTCCATTTGTATCTGTAATTTAAAAAAAAGAAAAAACTTTGTATACTTGAGATACTACTGAAACTGTGCACCTCAGATTGGGACTTGAACCCATGCGGCTGGAACTCAAACCCGGACAAAACCCATAGTCCCCCAACTGAGATCATACACCTGATTTCAGGACTTAATGAAGCTCAGGTTCTTGATGTCTCATTGCAGAAAGAATTCAACGAGAGACAAAGTGATAGGTAAGAAGTGGATTTATTTAGAGAGAAACACTCTCCACAGAGAGAGAGAGTGGCCCATCTCAGAAGGTGAGAAAGGCACCAGCGTATGGGGTTGTCAGTTTTTATAGTGGTGGGTAATCTCATAGGCTAATGAGTGGGAGCAGTATTCCAGCTATTTCGGGAAGGGTCAGGGATTTCCAGGAATTGGGCCACCGCCCACTTTTTGATCCTTGTGGTCGCCTTAGAACTGTCACGGTGCCTGTGGGTGTGTCATTTAGCTTGCTGATGTGTTACAATGAGCATATACTGAGGCTCAAGGTCTAGTGGAAGTCGACTTGTCCACCATCTTGGACCCATTTGGTTCTAATCCGTTTATGTCATGTGCTCGGGCTATGGCATTCTTTCAAAGGTTGTGCCCTGCCCCCTTCCCTCCTGTTTTACTACTATATACATAATTTTGCAACCTGTTATTTTCTCTTAACATCAGATCCTAAGCCTTTTATTTGGCGTTGAGAATTCTTTCGCTGAGCACGATTTTTAATGTTTGCCTCACAATGGGGCCTTCCTTTCTCATCCATCGTGAGATCTGCCGACAGAATGTCAACCTGTGAACTCTTGGGTAGAATGTTCCCAGATGACCAGTCAGACAGTTGGGTGGCAGGGCAGGGCTGTTTGGGGGGCAGGGTAGGGAGAGAGAAGGAGATGGAGGGATGGAGGGAGCTAGGAAAGGAGGCATGGGAGACAGAGCTTCACCTGCGCAAACTGGATTGGGAGGTCCAGAATGAGGGAGATGGTTGCCTTGGTGACTCTTGGAACCACCCATTAATCTTGCGCTCCCTCTGCTGGTCTCACCGAACACATTCACTGCGTGATGAATGTGAGCAGTGACTACAGACAGAGGAGCGGAGGCCTTTGAAATCACCTGTGATGGACAGACGAGAAACAGCCACCCTTTATGCAATTTTTATAAGATCAAAGTTTACATCAACATTGATGGATTGACTGATTGTGCTTATTCGGTTGAAACAAATGAGAATCCACACCCCCCCATCTCCCCTCCTCCCCAGGGTAATGAAATTCTAAAGGTCTCCCCTTTTCTTTTCAAGATTCTTATTATTCTCCTGCCAGGTCTCTGGTGATCTCTTTGGTTGTTTCTCTTAACTGTATTTTGCTCTTGCTTTTCTCGGCTTTTCCAGAATCTTGACCCGCCCTGCCCCCTCGCTGGTGCCATTTGTGAATAAGCAAGTAATGGTGAAACTCTGCCTTTGCCTTGCAAAGCAGAACTACAGTCAGCTGCTCTAATTGTGCAGCCTCTTATTTCTCCATTTGGGCTTAATTCAGAGCTGTAAAAAGCTTTTCAAAATAGGTGCGCGCTCTCCTTGACGGTTGTGATAAAGCAATGCCTCCAATAAAGAGAAAGCAAGACACATTTGCAATTTCTTTTTCCGTAATTTATAGCGATTTAGCTCCCCCCATCAGGAGATAAGAATTTCTTTGGGAACAATTCTCTTTTAATAGCACCATCTGAAGCAGCAAACATTTCTTTTGCAGTCATTAGAGCTCCTAACCTACAAAACAGGGACTGAAGATTGAATTAGGTTTTAGAGAGTGGCTGCCTGCATCGCATAAATAAACAATGAGGGCCCCCGACCACTTCATTACAGAACTTAAATCATCAGTGCAGATGGTCAGCCGCAGCGTTACACGTGCGTAACCCTATTTAAAAGACCACATTTGTAAGGGCAGAAGCATTGGTCTTCTCACAGCGCCATTCATTCACTCTACTTGAGCTACTTCGTTTTACACCGAGAACCAAAGCCTGGGTCAGGCAAATTATTGCAGGCACTAATGCAGACAGATGAGAAGATAAGGGAATTGTTGAATGATGAGAGTACAAGTAGTAAATTAGCTTAAGGATTTATGGCCCCAAGCTTAGCCTAACCACTGTTATTTGCTTTGATCCTTCTCACTGAGTTGCAAGTGACCAAAAAAGAAAAAAAAAAAAAAGCCTCAAAAAAATTTAAGTACACACAAAAAGGTAATTTATTATTTTATTAGTTCGTGTAACTAAGAAGTTCAGACCTTCAGATATTGCTGGTTCTAGACGCTCAGGTAGGGTTGTCAATTCTGCTCCCTTCCATGTTGGCTTCATTTCCAGCATGATGCCACTGCGGGTGTCCACCGATGCCTCTATGCCTGTGTATTAACACCTTCAAACCCAATGGAAAGAGATTCTTTCCAAACCCAAGGAAAAGATCATGGATTACATCTCTTTGACCAGTTTTGGATATGTGCATTTTCTGAACCAATCATTGTGTCCAGAAGAGTAGAATGTTTTGATGGAGTCCTTCTACTGAGCCATGGGGGCAGTGGGGAGGAGAAAATGTGGTTTGTGTGTAGCACCACCAAAACGACTAGACTGGGAGAGGAGGTGAGTGGCCCCTCAGGGGAAAATCGACATGCTATTAGCAGATGATGGTGGGAGCGATGTCGACTAGGCAGAAGAGATGTCTAGTCCTTTAACCAATGAAATGTAGAATGGAACATCCTCCTAAGTAAAAACAATCCTTCTGACATCTTTTCTATGCTACCACTAAGTGTTTGCCAGCTTTTAAGTTCCCCATTTTCTCAAATGAAAGAAGAACGACTTACGATACCCCATCCCTCGGTCTGTTGAATTAACCAAAATGTGCAGCAGCTCTTCTGAGAATCCTGGTGCTGAAAGGGTCAAGTGAATGTAAATAAGGCATCGCTGAACTAACAGGTTCCAGACTGCTAAGCCCCTGTTACTACTTTAGAAATGTTTCTTTCTTTTAACTTGTACTTGGGACCATTTACTTGTGGTTATTCTCGTGGTGCCACAATCTCTCTGGAATGTCTTACCCATCGACAGACTATAATAATACTAAAAGGAACTATTGTTACACTTCAGTATAGAAACAGGACACACACACACAAATGAGTACGTATAAAACCACTGAATCTAAATGAGATAGATGGATTGTATAAATGTCAGTTTCCTGGTTGTGATATTACTCTATAATTTTGCAAGATGTTACCATTGGGGGAAACTGGGGAAGAACACAGGATCTCTCTGCGTAATTTTTTTTACAGTGGCATATGCATCTACAATTATCTTTAAAAATTCTTTTATAAAAATTTTTAAAAATAAAAATAACATAAGACCAACAAACAAAAACAACCACCAAAAAAAGTAATAAAGTGTTGGCATCATGATGATAACAATGTCTGATGTCATCTTGATGGAAGCAAATATTTGAAATGTTCTTCCGGATAGTGGTGTGAATGTGTCCTTATCTTCATGCAGACTCAAAAGCTTTGGACTGAAATTGTTGATGCCCTAGGCTGAGTTAAGAATACTCTGTACTTAGTTGTCGAAAGAGTTCTGACACAAGTTCTATAAATATGTATTTATTCAACAAATATTTTTTTCAGTTTTCTTTTTTAAAAATTGAGGTAAAATTCATATAATATAAAGTTAATCATTTTAAAACAAAATCAACCATTTTAAAGCGAACAATTATGTAGCATTTAGTACATTCATAATGTGCAACCACCATCTCTATCCAGTCCCACCCATTTTTATTACACCAAAATATATAAAATCCCATACTCATTAAACATTTACTTTCCATCTCCCCTCCCTCCCCTGCCCTCTCTAGCTTCTGGCAGCCACCAATCTGCTTCCTATCCCTACAGATTTACTATTTCTGGATATTTCACAAGACAGAATTGTAAATATGTGACCTTTTGTATCTGATTTCTTTAACTTAACATGTTTTGCCAAGGAAAACATTCATCCGTGTCATAGCATGTATCAGTACTTCATTCTTTTTCCTGGCTGAATAATATTCTGTTGTATGGATATAGCACATTTTGTTTATCCATTCAACAGCTGATGGATATGTGAGTTGTTTCCACCTTTTAGTTACTGTGAATAATGCCAGTGTAACAGTTGTATACAAGTATTTGCTTGAACATCTGTTTTCAGTTCTTTTGGGTATATACCTAGTAGTGAAATTGCTGGGTCACATAATAATCCTCTGTTTAACTTAAAAACTGTTTATTGAGCAGCTACACTATTCCCTGTAGTGTTCTAAGTGCTGACAACACAATATTGAACCTAAAAGATAAAGTCCCTGCTCTCCTGGGGCTTGTACCCTACTAGCAAAGAGACAATAAACAGTAAGCCAGAGAAGTGCATAACTTGTGGTATAAAATGAAAATGAAGATCTCCTTGGAAAAAAATTATTAAGAATTTCAAGATGGCAACAGCAGAGCATTAAACCACATGGAGGACACTTCTCAGCACGGGACTCCAAGAGACTTCACATGTCATTCACCCTGAAGCCAGCCCTGACAAAAAAAACATAAATATGGTCATTTCAGCTGTTGAGCACTCACAAGTACACAAAATGGGGTCACATGTTGGAGAAAAATGGGAATGCATGAGCTATTTTGGATAGGTGGTGGGAAAAGTCCTCTCTGAGAAGGTCATGTTCAAGCTGAGACCTGGATGATGAAAAGGAAGCAGCTTATCAAGATCTAGGGGCAGAGCATCCAGGCAGAGGGAACAGATTGAACAAAGCCCCCAAGGCGTGAATGCCCTTGGTGTAGTTAAGGAACCAAAACAACAAAAGGAGGCCACTGTGGCTGGAGCCTGGTGACGTCAGCCTGTGTTGAATTATGATTTCTACCAGTACGCCCCTCGAAGAAGGCCCCCAAGCTCTTACAATCTTAGTCAGTAAAAAGTGGGGCCTGTTCTTTGGAATGAAGCCACTGAAGCTGTCTAGGTAACTTCAGGCTCTGGACCCATGGTTCTCAACGAGCAGGAAACGGTACACTTGGTGTTCCCCAGGTCCCTCCCGGGAGGCCCCAGGTTCTACTGAATGTGTAAACTGTATTCTGCTTCACGGAGAATGCGTAGGATCTGCAGGAGTGCTGAGCTGAGGGGTGGCAGGATGTGGTGTGTGTGGAAGACAATTGGATGCAAATAGATGATAAGAAGCATACCATAATGCCCACCAGGGCCGAAGACTGTCTCCTGAGATGGACTAAGAATGTGGGTTTCTTTTTTATTTTTTTAGAATGTGGGTTTCTAAGAGCAGAGTCCTGGAAGTAAAGGCGGCTCAACTGAGGCCAAGAGCACAGAGTGATTTTTGTGCAGACTCTCGTACACACTACCAGACACAGTTAAATGGAAGTAGACACTGCATTGACGTCGCTGCTGAGGGCTTCTGTATCTCTTCGCCTCTCTCAGCATGCTTTCAAAAGCTCAATACTCATAAAGTTCTGGGAACTGGAATAAATGTAAAGAACAGGACTCCAGACAACATTTACAAGGACTATATAGGTGAAAGAGTCAGACGTTTGGTTGACCTTGCAGTTCCTTCTGCAACTGGGGAAGCCCCAGCCCAAGAAGCAGGGTTTACGCCCAAGCCAAGAATTTTCTGGAGCCATGAGGGCAGGGGTGGGTGAGTCAGAGAGGTGATGCAGTCCAGAAGGAATCTTTTAGGAATTACTGTAAAATCAATGGTTTAAAAAACTGAGTTAATGGGGCTGGAGACTGGGGGGAAAAATATCTATATTTGCCATGTCTTCCCTAAGCAGTATTAGAAACACTGAGAGAAGAGCAGTGAATATCATCTAAGAGGAGAAAATGAAGATATCAGATCACAGAAATGATTGAGTGGGAGTATAAATGCTTCACAAGTTTTGCATGAGTAAATGTTTCCCAGTTCTTTTTGGTAGATAAACACTTTGTTATTTTAGATCACTCTGAATAACTTGGACCGATAAATGTGGTCATATTCATTTTAAAGGACACTGTCTTGGTCATTTGAAGCTGCTATAACAAACTACCATAGACTGGGTGGCTTAAACAACAAACATTTATTTCTCATAGTTCTGGAGGCTGGGAGTCTGGGAGTCTGGGATCAGGGTGCCAGCATAATTGGGTTTTGGTGAGAACCGTCTTCTGGGTTGCAAATTGGACTTACTGTATCCTCACATTGGTGGAAAGAGGGTGAGAGAGCTGTCTCGGGTCCCTTTTATAAGGGCACTAATCCCATTCATGAGGGCTCCAACTTCAGGAGCTAATTACCTTCCCAAAGCCCTCCCTCCCCCCACTAATACCATCACATTGAGGATTAGGATTTCAATATATGAATTTGGTTGGTGGGGGGGAGACAAATAATTCAGTTCATTGCTGACCACATCAGGTTCCAAAGTGGACTTCATATTTATTACTTTTGTTAAAGTACCAACTGGTGAGAACATTTCGAATAGTTTCAGCCATGCCTGGGCATCCAGTTATAAAACAATTCTTGGCAAGATACAAAGTCCCAAATTCTTTTGCCTTGTTTGACAGGCATTGCTGAATCAGCATTCCATTCAGATTGTGCGACACATAACTTTTGTGTTTTTTAAAATACTCATGATCATTTGGCAATTTTTTTTTTATTCTTTGAAAGTGAGGTACCTAGGGAAAATGTTATATCCTCATTTTGAGCTAAATATAACCCCTCCAGATGGAAATCAAAACTAGAAAATGTGCCATCTCATTTCAGTTCTCTCTTTTTTTCCTTCTCCTCTATGATTGTAGAAGAAATTCACTGAAAACCAGCTAAGTAAAAAAATATTCCTCACATTTATTTTTCCCAGTCTGAGTAAAATTTGAAAGTTAAGTCACTTTATAAGTGAGAACTCTGAAAATAATCATTTTGTAATTGTTCTGGAAAAAAAGTGAAGTTATAATAATCATAATAATAATGTTCTACAAACATAAAGTTAATTTTTGTATGATTGAAATTTAATCTGAGAACATTAGCTTCCTATGATCTGTTTTAATAGGAAAGGTAGACTATTCTTAACGCACTTTTCACTTTTGAGAACTTTCTATTTAAAAACTGGATAATCATTCCACTTTTGTAAAAACAATGTGTATATATGTATTTACATGCAAAAAATAAATTATGGAAGGGTATATCCCAAAATTTATGTAATCATCACATCTAGGGGTAAGATAAGGTATGATTTTTTTCTTTTCTTTTTTGTATTCTCACATTTTTAAACAATGATCTGTATTATTTGTTTAATATGGGGGGAAAAGAGAAAACTAATATAGGCGAACTAGGGGTCAGGGTCTTGGCTATAAACAGAAGGCATACTCAAGAGTTTCAGCAAAGAGAGCTGAACTGAGTTTAATCACTTTGTAGAGAGGAGTGGGCAGGGTTAAGAAGTCAATAGTTCATGATGAAGCACCCAAGGACGCAACATGAGAAGCTGTTAGCAACCTTTACAAAAGGCCAAGGAGAAGGAACATGATTACAGAGTCTGGAGAAAGCTTGAGTCTGGCAGGATCTTGGCAAGGCAGAGACTGAGTTGGGGGAAACAATTATGCCAGCCCCTATTTCTTCCCCTGATCCAATCCCAGTGGAACCTGGCTTAGGCCCTCCTAAGAGGCGGGCCTCAAGAGCACAGAGCTGGGCAGAGAGCTGAGGATAATGGATGTGCCCGAGCAAATGGAGAGGCAACAGTACAGGAAACCACGTTATAAAGATACATTATCTGCTATGGGCTATGTCCCTTGTATCTTCCCGCCATTTTGAAAAACTTTTTTTCTTTTATTATCCATTATTTTCTTCTTTTTAGCTCTTCATGGAATTGAACTAAATTCTGTGTGTCTGTATCAAGAGACCAGTCTCTCAACATGGGAACACTGAGAACTGAGTGTAGTTTAATAATCATTTCTTAAGGATCTATGCGAAAGACATCTGTTATTTTTTTGTCTATCCTTCATTCCTTCTGGGCAACTTTTTCTGCCCACCTCTACTTGATGGAGCCATTAATCACGAGTACCCATTTCCTTTGCCATGTGGGGGCATGTGACCCAGCCTGGCCAATCAGCATGCTCCATCTCCTTCTGCATGGGGATAAGTGGATACAGGACCCCACTGGAGCCACTCAGAGACCTTTCCCAAGGATTGGTATGGATGCTGAGAAATAAAGATCTTTCTCCTTCTGAAATCAGGAACTCTAAAGCCTAAATTTGGAGCGCTCAGCGGCTGCCTTTGCCACCATGTAGAGAGCCTTTTGGTGAACGCTGCCAACACAGAGGAAAAGAGAACTGAAAGACGGAAGAAGATCATAGATTCCTGATGACATCACTGAAGCCCCTGAACCCTGAAGCACGTGAAGGTAGAAAATCCCTTGGACATTGCAGTTTTATGTTTAAGTTTTCTTTTCTGCTTATGTTACTTGGAGGCGTATTTCTCACACTTGAGACTGAAAGTGTCCTGAGTAAACAGAATCTCCAATGAGAAGGATGAGGGTGGTCATTGCTACTGTTCATGGTGCTCTTTCCTGTATTGTTTTCATTTATTCTTATAATAACCATTGAGGGAGGGCTTCCCTGGTGGCGCAGTGGTTGAGAGTCTGCCTGCTAGTGCAGGGGACACGGGTTTGAGCCCTGGACTGGGAGGATCCCACATGCCGCGGAGCAACTAGGCCCGTGAGCCACAACTACTGAGCCTGCGTGTCTGGAGCCCGTGCTCCGCAACAGGAGAGGCCATGATGGTGAGAGGCCCACGCACCGCGATGAAGAGTGGCCCCCGCTTGCTGCAGCTGGAGGAAGCCCTCGCACAGAAACGAAGACCCAACACAGCCAAATAAATAAATAAATAAATAGATAATAATTAAAAGGTGCTAATAATTAAAAATAAATAAATAAATAACCGTTGAGGGAAATGATATTCTTTTTTTAAAATAAACTTATTTATTTTATTTTACTTATTTTTGGCTGCGTTGGGTCTTCGTTGCTGTGCGTGGGCTTTCTCTAGTTGCGGCGAGCGGGGCCTACTGTTCGGTGCGGTGCGCGGGCTTCTCATTGCGGTGGCTTCTCTTGTTGTGGAGCACGGGCTCTAGGCGCGTGGACTTCAGTAGTTGTGGCATGCAGGCTCAGTAGTTGTGGCACATGGGCTTAGGTGCTCCGCGGCATGTGGGATCTTCCCGGACCAGGGATCGAACCCGTGTCCCCTGCATTGGCAGGCAGATTCTTAACCACTGCGCCACCAGGGAAGTCCGAGGGAAATAATATCCTTATCGCCATTTTCCAGGTAAATAAACTGAGGTACAGAGAGGTTAAGTAACTTGCTAACGGCACTAAGGGACTAAATTGTCATTCAGATCCTGGTTGGCTCAACCCCAAACCTATGCTTTTAATAAAATAACTATGCAATTTATCAGCTGGGCCAGGACACTTTTATAATGACACTGGAATAATTAAACACAAACCAGGACTGTCCCAGGCCAACTGGGGTTCACCTAGCTCTTCACCATTCTACCATGATTCTTCTGTGCCCTGCTTTACTGTTAAGGAAACTGAGACATGGACAAGTAATTTATCCAAGGTCACATGCTAGCACATGTCAGAGCTCCATGGGTAGGAGGAGAAGGGTGAGGGAAGGGAACGATCAGTGACAAGTGTCTAGTCTGTGACCCAACGTGAGGCTTTTCAAGGTTCAGAGACTCCTCATTCACAGATCAGTACAACAGCCCAGGAGATCAAAGTTTAGGCTGTGATAAAGGCTTGGCTCCACATCTCCAAACCAGAGGAACTTGACGTACAAAGGTGACTTTATTAAAAGGTAGCTTTGTGCTGTGAGAACAACAAAAATATGAACTTAAAAAATGCATAATTAAGAAAAAATGTATAATATGGCACCTAGAAGAATAGTAATTAACAGGATGAAATTGAGACAGTATCAGAAACTATGAGATAGTAGTAAATGAGGACATCTCCTTCTCTCCATCCACTTGCAAAACCGTCTGGATTATTCCGGAGTTATTTGGACAATATTTAATAGACCCTCTGTGATTGCGGTAGGTGATGGTGGAAACCGGCAGCTCATACTATCTTTCCTTTGGGACCTCTTGTGTGTGTGTGTGTTGAGGGAACGTCTGGCTGTGCTATGTAACTATATGGTCACATCTCTAAGGCAACACTAGGAAGCGGGTACTATTATTATCGTATTTTACAGACAAGGAAACTGAGGCTCTCTGAGGTTAAGGAACCTGGGCTAGGCCATTCACCCAACAGGTATTTAGTCCATCCTTCTTTGGGCCTGGGAATGCAGTGGAGTGCTGAGCATGCTGTGATGATGGTGTCACTTGCAGCAGGACCACTGTCACTGGGGCCCTCGCAGCAAAGAAGATGTAGAAATGGATTTAATCCAAGTCAGCCTGACCCACGGCTCCATTCTGTCTGTCTGCCCCAAATAACAAGTGTGGTGTGAACATGCTAAGCTATGCTGGTCTACTCTGCTGGGTGATAAGGAAAGGAAGGGGAAAGACAAGGACAAAAGATGTTGGGACAGGGCTCAGATTGTGCACATTCTCAGTTGATAAACTGTGCTATGCGGGAAAACACTATATTTAAAATGCATCAGTGACTTCCTGCTCAGCAAAGGAAACAATCAACAGAGTGATCCCAGCCTATGGGATGGGAGAAAATATTTGCAAACCACGTATCTGATAGGGGATTAATCTCCAAAATATATAAGAAACTCCTGCAAGTCAACAGCAAAAAAAACTAGAAACCTGATTAACTGAGCTAAGGACTTGAAGAGACATTTTTCCAAAGAAGATATACAAATGGCCAACAGGTATATGAACAGATGCTCAATGTCACTAATCATTGGGGAAATGCAAATCAAAACCATGATGAGATATCACCTCACACCTGTCAGGATGGCTATTATCAAAAGAGACAGCAAATGTTGGCGAGGAATATGGTGAGGATGGGAAGGCTTGCACACTGCTGGTGGGAATGCAAACTGATACACCTACCATGGAAAACAGTGTGGAGGTTCCTCAAAAAATTAAAAAATAGAGCTACTCTGTGATCCTGCAATCCCAACTCTGGGTATTTAACCCAGAGAATTGCAATCAGGGTCTCAAAGAGAAATTAACATTCCCACGTTCAAGACAGCAGTATTCGCAATAGCCAACGTGTGGAAACAACCTAATGTTCATTGACAGGTGAATGGATAAAAAAAATGTAGTATATACACACAGCGGAATACTATTCAACCTTATGATAAAAGGAAGCTCTGCAATATGCAACAACATGGATGAAGCTTGAGGGTATTACGGTGAGTGAAATAAGCCAGTTACAGAAACAGAAAGACGAATACTACATGATTCTGCTTATTTGAGATATCAAAAATAGTCAAATTTATAAAATCAGAGAGTAGAAGGGTGGTTGCCAGGGGCTGGAAGTGGGGGGAATGGGGAGTTACTAATAAATGAGCATTAAGTTTCGGTTAAAGAGGATGAATAGGCTCTAGAGATGTGCTGTACAACACTGTCAGCCTAGAGTCAACAATAAGGTACATGTACAAATGTGCTAAGTGGGTAGATCTCATGTTAAGTATTCTTGCCACAGTGAAATAAATATTAAAATAAAACAAAATGCATCAGTGGCTTTCTGTTAGTTTGAGGATTAAGGGGAAAAACTCCTTAATGTGGGTTTTAAAGTGTTAAAAGAGGCTGACCCTTGCTTACCTGTCTGAGCTCATTTTGACCCTCCCCGTTCCCAGGTCAGCTCTCTGCATCCCACGCTCCCTGTCTCCTGGCAACTTGTTGAGTTCACCCGCTTCTTCCTGCGTGGAAGGGCTTTACGCATTGTCCTTTCCTTCTGCCCTGAGCATTCTCCTCTTTACCTGTCCCACCCTTCTCTACCCACCCTTCTGATCTCCTCAGGGCAGGCTTGCCTGACCATCCTGATCAGATCAAATATCCCCCATGGGAGGAATCCCCACAGTACCTCTCCAGGGTAGCGCTTAGACGTAATTGGCACCTTAACATTTACCTGTGTGATTACGATATCTGTTTTCTCAAATACACAGGGAGCTTCTTAAACGGCAGAGTTTGCCTCTTCTCTCTTCTTTGCTCGCTTTTTAATACTTTTGCTAATTTTGTTAAACTCCTAAATGTAGTGCTAAATACATATTTGTTGAATGAGTGAAAGAATGAATGAACTGATGAAGTTGAGGTGTTGGCAAGTATAAAACAGGGCATCTAATCAAGTCAGAGAAGCCAAGTAAACAAGTCTGTTTTTTCCTTATCCTTGGCTCCCTATCATCTAGCCCAGTGCTTGAGAGAGCAGTTATCTAAGCCCAGGCTTCTAAAACTTTAATGTTCATACAAGTTCCTCAGGGATCTTTTTACGAGGCAGTTTCTGATTCAGTAGATCTGGAGAGGAGCCTGAGATTCTGCATTGCTAACAAGTTCCTAGGTGACATTGAGGCTTCTGATTCAAGGACCACTCTTTGTGTAGCAAGCCTTGTCGATGAAAAAAATTAATCAATGGTCAATCTAGGACTTCCCTGGTGGCGCAGTGGTTAAGAGTCCACCTGCCAATGCATGGGACACAGTTCGAGCCCTGGTCCGGGAAGATCCCACATGCCGTGGAGCAACTAAGCCTGCGCGCCACAACTACTGAGCCTGTGCTCTAGAGCCGGCGAGCGACAACTACTGAGCCCACATGCCCACGTGCCACACCTAGAACCCGTGCTCCGCAACAAGAGAAACCACCGCCATGAGAAGCCCGTGCACCTCAATGAAGAGTAGCCCCCGCTTGCCGCAACTAGAGAAAGCCCATGCACAGCAACAAAGACCTAATGCAGCCAAAAATAAATAAATAAAATAAATTTTAAAAATAGTCAATCTAAGAAAGAAATGGAAATTTTTATTCAGGCCAAATTGAGGATTATAAGCCAGGAGACAGTCACGTAACTGAATATAACTTGACAGGGTGGAATTCAGGTACCATTTGATCAAGGTTACAGCTTTGTTTCTCTGTGATTCTCTTGGTGCTCCCCTCCTCTGAGTGCCTTTTCCATTTTTGGTCGATTTCTCTGATGGTGGCAAAATGACTGTAGCTCTTTCAGCTGTCATATCTCTATATTTTACCAACCAGTAGAAAAGAGGTTTTCTGTTTTCCTAGCCATCAAGAAAAGGTCTATTTTAAACTCTGATTTAGGTTATATATGGGGTGAAGTGGGAGGAATTTATAATGTATTTGGCTGAAGTTGTCTGTTAGTTTCAGAAGAGGTGGCTCATGTCGTCCTATCTGGGTGACTGGTCCTGATGATACATAGGTGCTCACATAATCCCATCTATGTGACTTGAGTGTTTATAGCTTCCGTGAAGTCACAAACATACATGTGGACCCTTGCCTCCAAGTGTCTACCTAGAGCAGCGGTTCTCAACTCTGCCACATTAGAATTATTTGGGAAACCTTAAAAACATAGGTGCCTAGCTTCCACCCCAGATCAAACAAATAAGACTTTCTTGGGGTAAAGTCCAACAATCCAAGTTTTACAAAGATCCTTGAGTGACTCCAATGTGCAGCCAGGGTTGGAAACCACTTACCTAGAGCAGTGCTTTTCAGTCGTGGGTAGGGGGGAGGATTCTGTCCCCAGGGGACATTTGTCATTGACATTCTATTGACATTTGGAGCCTTTTTTAGTTGTCACTACTGGTATCTAGTAGGATGGTGCTAAACATCATCTAGTTCACAGGACAACCCCCTCCCTCAAATAAAAACTACCTGGCCCAAATGTTGACAGTATGGAGGTTGAGAACCCTTGACCTAGAGGAGCGGTCCCCAACCTTTTTGGCACTAGGGACCAGTTTTGTGGAAGACAATTTTTCCACGGTCAGGCGGGGGTGGGGGGAGATGGCTCAGGCGGTAATGCGAGCGACGGGGAACGATGGGGAGGGGCAAATGAAGCTTCACTCGCTCGCCTGCCGCTCACCTCCTGCTGTGCGGCCTGGTTCCTAACAGGCTGCGGACCGGTACCGGTCCATGGCTCGGGGGTTGGGGACCCCTGACCTAGAGGGACAAGATGTTAGAACCGATGATTTATTTGCAGTATATTCTGGCACACTGGTAGGGAAATATACAGTATAAAATGGTCATTTATTTTCAAGCTCTACTGTACTTAAGAAGTGCTTGTTTAAAATGAAGCTTCCTGGGTCCCATGCTCTAAGGTATTGATTCATCCAGTCTGGAATGGGGGTCCAGTCAACTGAACGCTTATCCTGATAAAGTTGATTTGAATACAGGTGTTCCACAGAGCACACCTTGAGAAACAGGAACAGAATGTGCCTTGGTCTTATAGAGTCAAATGAAAACCCCAGCTAGTTCATGATTTTGTCTTCCTTGGAGGAAAGATTGTCTGAAGACAGGGTTTCAGCGCACCGAGAAAGCTCTGGGGATTTTACTGACATTCGTATTTTTTTTTAAAAATTAATTAATTAATTAATTTATTTATTTTTGGCTGTGTTGGGTCTTCGTTTCTGTTCGAGGGCTTTCTCTAGTTGTGGCAAGCAGGGGCCACTCTTCATTGTTGTGTGCGGGCCTTTCACTGTCGCGGCTTCTCGTTGCGGGGCACAGGCTCCAGACGCGCAGGCTCAGTAATTGTGACTCACGGGCCTAGTTGCTCCGCGACATGTGGGATCCTCCCAGATCAGGGCTCGAACCCGTGTCCCCTGCATTGGCAGGCAGATTCTCAACCACTGCGCCACCAGGGAAGCCCTGACATTCATTTTTATAGCTCCGACGAGGTAATTTCTATCCTTCCTATGAGTGCTGGGAGATGGGTCAGGAGGAAAACAAGGTTCCCCAGGAGTTCCAGTTTATTCGAGTCCTTTAATGTAATTGTGATGAGCCTGGTCTGAGCCTCCTGGAAGCTCTGTGGCCAGACTGTGTTTATCGTCTCACTGTGGTACCTGAATATGAAACCCCCGGGTACGAGACCCTGGCTGCCCGGGAGATTGGGGGAGAGATAGGAGGCTTCACACACTTCACCCATCCCCCCTGCCTCTTGGGGGGACCCTGGGCCTCTATCAGAGATCCTGCCCTGGGGATAGACCAGTGCTTCGGCAGAGACAGCTGGCTAGATGCCTCTTCCCTTTGCTGTCTGCATTGTTTTGGCAGAGTTTATCCTAAAAATAGGACAGCGAGTCCTGCCTGGATTCCTTCTGCCTGTATTTTCCACAGGGCTGTGCAGTGCCATCTCACAGAAGAGGCAACATTTTGTAGGAGTGGAAAAAAAAAACCCACTGGGCTTTGGAGACAGAAGACAGCAGTTAAGTTCTGGCTTTGCCTCTGACGGGCCTCAATGACTTTGGATAAGTCACTTAACCCTTGTGGGTGCCTGTAAAAAATGGGCATCTTCTAAGACCAGTCATGTGGAATCAGCATGAGAGTCAAATCAGATAAAATGTGTACTAGCTCTCTGGTAAAGAACTGTATGCGGGGGCTTCCCTGGTGGCGCAGTGGTTGAGAGTCTGCCTGCCAATGCAGGGGACACGGGTTCGAGCCCTGGTCTGGGAGGATCCCACATGCCGCGGAGCAACTAGACCCGTGAGCCACAACTACTAAGCCTGTGCGTCTGGAGCCTGTGCTCTGCAACAAGAGAGGCCGCGATAGTGAGAGGCCCGCGCACCGCGATGAAGAGTGGCCCCCGCTTGCTGCAACTAGAGAAGGCCCTCGCACAGAAACGAAGACAACACAGCCATAAATAAATAAATAAATAAATAAATAAATAAAGAACTGTATGCGGGTCCCCATTCTGAGCAGATGGTGGTCACCATAATACTTAAGATGACTTAAGCCCAACACCATTCTTGGCACATACTAGGCAGTGTATGACGCATAGTTAAATTCACTATTTCTCTTCTTGTCTTTATTTTATTAATGGCTGTCTCCCTGCCAGAATTCCACCAAGGCAGGGGCGGTGTCTAACTTTTTGCATACCTGTTCGCCTCTACTTTCTAGCCCAGTGCTTGGCTCTATAAATATTTGTTGAGTTAGTGAACAAATGAATGAATGAATGAATGAAAAACCAAATCAAGTCAACAAAGGTTTTGAGGATGCCTCCCATGTGCTAGGGTTTGGTGGTCAGGAATTATCTGTGGGCAAGAAATAAAAACCCAGCCAATAATGTGAACTGAAAAAAAATAAGTAAGGCTGGAAGTACAGCCAGGTCTTGAGGGATAAGATGAAAAACTCGAAACCAGCATGCTCCAATCAGCGAGTTCACTTGCCCAGACTATGTCTCCTTCTCTCTGCGCCCGCTCCTCTCTCATCTCACTTCCTCTCTGCAGCGCGTTTCATTCTCTTTACCTTCATACTGGCTCCTTCTGCTTTGAACATATTTGAGACCAGACAACTCCAGTCTCTCATTTTAAGCACCAACTCTTATTTAATATATTTTTATTTTTTATAAATTTATTTATTTTATTTTATTTAGTTTTGGCTGAGTTGGGTCTTCGTTGCTGCACGCGGGCTTTCTCTAGTTGTGGCGAGCGGGGGCTACTCTTTGTTGCGGTGCACGGGCTTCTCATTGCAATGGCCTCTCCTGTTGCGGAGCACGGGCTCTAGGCATGCGGAGTTCAGGAGTTGTGGCTAGTGGGCTCAGTAGTTGTGGCTCACGGGCTCTAGAGCGCAGGCTCAGTAGTTGTGGCGCACGGGCTTAGTTGCTCCGTGGCATGTGGGATCTTCCCGGACCAGGGCTCGAACCCGTGTCCCCTGCATTGGCAGGTGGATTCTCAACCACTGCGCCACCAGGGAAGTCCCTGCTCCAACCCTTATTAATCAGAATCTCTGAGTGCCAAACCAAAATTTCCCAGAACATAATTAGGAGTGTCTCAGCTTAGGGAAGGAGTTCACCCCAGGTCCAATCAGCCATGATGGCAGAGGCAGTGTGTGTCTTGGGGGAGATCCTCTGACCCGCCTCCCACTGTGGAGGGGCCCCAGAAGCAGAGGCACTGAGGGAAGACACTGATCGGTTCTGTCAGAGGGGAAATGGAGGCTGAGCAGAGATTATCAGTAGAGATTATTGTGTCTGGAACACAGACACCATGCTGAGCTCTGGGGCAAGTATCATTCATTCATTCCAGAAATATTCACTGGATGCCTACTATGTTCTGGTCACTGTTCCAGGTGCTGGGGATCCAGCAGTGACAAGGAAGACAGTCAAGAACTTTGCCCTCCTGGAACCCTCATTCTGCGAGACAAACAATCGTACATTACAGCAAACATGAACACGAGCAGGATACCAGTTCAGATAGTGGTAAGTGCATGGAGGAACTGGCAATATGATATAAGGTGATGGGGCAAGGGGTGAGAAGGTTATTATTTTATTTTATTTTATTTTATTTTATTTTTTATTTTATTTTATTTTTGGCTGTGTTGGGTCTTCATTGCTGCGCGCGGGCCCTCTCTAGGTGCGGTGAGTGGGGGCTACTCTTCGTTGCGGTGCGCCGGCCTCTCACTGCGGTGGCCTCTCTTATTGTGGAGCACGGGCTCTAGGGTGCGCGGGCTTCAGCAGCTGTGGCACGCGGGCTCAGCAGTTGTGGCTCGCGGGCTCCAGAGCACAGGCTCAGTAGCTGTGGCGCACGGGCTCAGTTGCTCTGCGGCATGTGGGATCCTCCCGGACCAGGGCTCGAACCCGTGTCCCCTGCACCGGCAGGCAGACTCATAACCACTGCGCCACCAAGGAAGGCCGAGAAGGTTATTTTTAATTGCCATTTAGAGTGTTCTATTCTGTCATACTGGCACAAAATATCCAAAATAGTGCCAGGATCTGGTTGTTCTACTTACAAAGAAGGACGTAAGAGTAGAGTCTAGAATGTTCCTTGCAATTCTCCCTGTGCTTGTCATGATATGAGGAAAAATGGGTGGCAAAGCATGGAACTTGGGCTGGATTAGGGACAACCAGGCCCAGGAGTCACCCTCACTAACGCTCTTTTGGGACATACTGACACAGCTCTGAGTGGCTCAGGACAAACCACATTCCGAGAGCCACCTGCCTTTGCTTGCTTTGGAGGCCTGCCTAGTGCAGGCTTCAGGGGAAGTAGAGGGGGTGCAGTGGGAGAGCTGTTCATCTGTTTACCTCAATTTCAAGCCTCTTGGACTTTTCCCAATAGCTTCCATAGAAAGGATGCAGCAAAGGGTGAGTCTATTCTCTCACCATCCTCAGAAATAACAGCAGCTAAGGTTTACTGAACACTTAACATATGCAAGGCAAATAAGTATTCTGGTCACAAATTTCAGTTTGAGGGAAGGTACCCCACACCACCAAGCAATGCGGACACCAGCTGGGTGTCCAACAATTCAACTCAATTCTGACACTCTCCACCGAGAGATAGTACCAGATTCCACAGGTTAAGGGTTCAGTCCCACACCCCATTAACATAAAAAAAGACACCTTTGTCACTCTTATCACTTAGGAAATTCCAAGGGTTTTAGGAGGCCTCTTCCAGAAATGGAGATGAAGATCAAATATATATTTCTTATTATAAATCACAATATCACAGCTATGTTCTAAAAGCTCTACATGTATTAACCATTTCTGTGAAGTAAATCAGAGAAAAACATATATCGTGTATTAACGCATATATGTGGACTCTAGAAAAATGGTATAGATGATCTTATTTGCAAAGCAGAAATAGAGACACAGACGTAGAAAACAAATGTATGGACACCAAGGGGGGAAGGAGGGGGTGGGATGAATTGGGAGATTGGGATTGACATATATACACTATTGACACTGCGTATAAAATAAATAACTAATGAGAACCTACTGTATAGCTCAGGGAACTCTACTCAATGCTCTGTGGTGACCTAAATGGGAAGGAAATCCAAAAAAAGAGGGGAAATATGTATACGTATAGCTGATTTACTTCGCTGTACAGTAGAAACTAACACAATATTGTAAAGCAACTGTACACCAATAAAAATTAATTAAAAAAATAAATGTTAGGTGATTAGACAAACCGAAAAAAAAACCATTTCTACAATTATACTATGAGGTACAATTATACTATTCCCATTTTACAGTTGAGGAGATCAAGGCACAGAAAGCTTATATAATTTGCTCAAAGTCTTGTGGTAGGGACTTCCCTGGCGGTCCAGTGATTGGGATTCCACTCCTGCTTCCACTGCAGGGGTCATGGTTTTGATCCCCGGTTGGATAACTAGGATTCCTCATGCCATGTGGCACGGCCAAAAAAAAAAAAAAAAGTCTTGCGGTAGAACTAGACTTCAAATCCAGACATTCTAGCTCCCAAATCCATGATTCTTATGAATAATATCTGATCCCAGCTGACTCAGACCCCTGTCTCTAGCTTACCTCAAAGTAAGTACTGAACAACTAAGTGACTACATCAAGCTTACTATTTCCACTGAATCTTCTACTAAGTAAGTGCCATATGCATGTCCAATATCTTTCAAAGCTCCTATTCAAATACAGAAAGGGAGAGTGAAAAACCATGGGTATCAGCTCAAATGCAGAATGATTTTTTTTTTGTTTTGCAACCTTTCCATCAAACCATATAGCCTGAAACCCACTGAGGGGACAAAGAATTGTATTGTACTTGTTTTCATTTAGAGGCAAGACTGGACTCAGAGATTGTTCCACAAATGCGAAAAATAAGAGTAAAGTATTAAAATACTTTGACTAGAATGTAACCACAGTAGCGTGTCAGGCACCAGTAAGTAAGCAGTGACGCATTTGGAGGCAGACAGCCTTTTGATGCTTCCAACTTAACTGCAATCCTTGGTAGGTGTCGTGGAATCTCTCAGCTGAGCCCAAGTCTGATTTTGCTAGAAGGAACTGGAGAGCTGGTGATTCTTTCTTTTCTCCTACTTCTCACTTAAAAAAATTTTTTCAATTGAAATCTAATTCCCATACCATAAAATTCACCTTTAAATTCTAGTATACTCACAGAGTTGTACAACCGTCACCACTAATTCCAGAACATTCTCTTCACTCAAAAATGACCTCCCAAAAGATACCCTAACAGTCACTCCCCATTCCCCCCCTTCCCTTAGCCCCTTGCAACTACCAGCTGACTTTCTGTCTCTCTGGCTTTACCTGTTCTGGACGATTCATACAAGTGGAATCAGACGATATGTGGTCTTTGTGTCTGGCTTCTTTCACTTAGCGTAAGTTTAAGGTTCATCCATGTTGTAGCAGGTATCTGTACTTTGTTCCTTTTTATAGCTTAATAATATTCTATTGTATGGATGTGTAACCGAAAGTGGGGTCGAGCTGCTTGCCGCTCAAAAGCCAATAAAGAAGACAGGTTGGTAGAAAGGAAAATTTGCTTTATTTTGGATGCCAGCAACTGTGGCAGGGGACGGCAGATGCCTGTCCAAAGGCTTACTCCCCCCGACTAACAATCAGTGGGCAACAGCTTTTATAGGCGGAGGGAGGGAGTTACATGCAGAAACAGCACAGTCAGCTCTGACAGTCATCTTGCAATTGGTCATCGGCGGTCTGACCAGCGTCATCTAGATTGTTTTAGGTACAGTTAATCTTCAGTTCCAGGGTCGGTTTGTTTCCATTTCTTGGAGGCCGATTCTTGGAATTGTGGCAGGTTCTGTCATGGCTACAGTCCGGTCATCGTGTAGTTCACTTCTTCCACCTGGTGGGGTTTCAGTATCTATAAGACAGCTCACAGCCTCAGAATATTATCTGTAGCCCTTAAAGAAGAACTAAAGGTCCTTGAGTATGCTTACTGCCTAAACTATTATTATTTGGTCTCCTACGACTGTTTTCCTTTGTTTCTGCATTTTCTCACTTCTCTGATTAAACTTATTCTTTGGCTAAACTTTTTCCACAGGCAAAAGGCAGACTGAGGACATGGGGGGGCAAGGACCATAGGGTTCTGCTCCATTTCAGATGTACCCCATTTTATTCATCCATTCATCAATTGACAGGCATTCGGGTTGCTTTCATTTTGTGGCTATTATGAATAATATTGCTACCAACATGTAACTAAAAGTTTTTGTGTGGATGGTTATTTTTAGTTCCCTTGAGTACAAACCTAGGTGGTATTGTTCCTCTTTTTGGTTATATGTGTTGATTCTTACAGGTATTTTGTTTACAAATTGTTATATCGGGTAGCTTTTGTTTTATTGGCTAAAGAAAAGTACGGATTTATTTCTCTTTATACGTGAAGAGGCAAGGGGAGAAGGGAGAGGTAGGGACAGTAGAGTTTTGTCACCCAACCTTGTCTCATGAATTGGTCTTGAGTCTCAGGGTGGAGAAGAGATAGGTAAGAGCCCAAGAAGTTCCTGAAACACCTGGTAATACACTGTGCACAAGCAGGATACTTTGGCCTGGGTTCAGCATGGTGGGGACCTTCTCCCGTATTGATGCTGGAATGAGGGACAGCAGGGAGGGCGCCGAGGGACATGAGCTGGCGGGCAGTGGCCTCCACAAGGAGGCCAGCATATGAGTACGTGCTGTGACACGAGGAGGCTCAGGTCCTGCTTTAGGGGGTAAGAGTCAGCCTGATTTGGGAATGAACCTTTGACCCACAGGCTGGCAACAACCGGGACCACGTCCACATGGCCCTACCTCAAACGCCCTGTGCAAATTTGAGTTGTTACTTTTTTTTTTTAATTTAAAAAATTATTTATTTATTTATCTTTGGCTGTGTTGGGTCTTCGTTTCTGTGCGAGGGCTTTCTCTAGTTGCAGCAAGCGGGGGCCACTCTTCATCTTGGTGCGCGGGCCTCTCACTATCACGGCCTCTCTTGTTGCGGAGCACAGGCTCCAGACGCGCAGGCTCAGTAGTTGTGGCTCACGGGCGTAGTTGCTCCGCGGCATGTGGGATCTTCCCAGACCAGGGCTCGAACCCGTGTCCCCTGCATTGGCAGGCAGATTCTTAACCACTGCGCCACCAGGGAAGCCCGAGTTGTTACTTTTTGCCTTTTAGGGAATTCTAGGCCTGACAAGTATAAGTAGGTTTGACCCTAATGAAGAAAGGAAAGATGGAAGCGTCCATGACCTTTTAAATCCTCATTTTTCTACAAAGCCCGGTGCTTCTCGTGAGTGTTTTACAGACTGGAAGAAAAGAGATTTTGTACCGTGTGAATTCTTTTGAGTTTCTGGTCTCCGGCAGGAAAGCCAGGGCTGGGTCCTCAGAGTTTGTTTTATGGTAGTCCATTAGAACGTGTGCCTTATTGATGAACCAATAAAGCATGCCCTGCCTGAGCCTTGTAATGGAATCTCCTAATTCATAGTTAATATTCAGACAAAGCACCACCCTATTAATCTGATTTCCCTCCTGTGGTAATTGCTGTTTAATTTCTATTTTATTAGCCAAGACTGGTAAATCTTGGGAGCTTCTGGTTCCACGCATTACTCTGAGTCTGCTGTATCCTCCTTCAGTGTTTGGAAGTTAATGATACCTTTCGGTAAACAAGGAAGCCTGTAATGTCTTCGCTTTCTGTGTGCGCTAACCTTTAAGACGCCCTACCGCAAGCTGATGTGGGCCCTGTTCCTGCTTGGGAAGGGAGGATGAGGCAGGTACCACGAAGCCCCATATTTAACTCATGTGGAGACGGAGGCTTGAATAGGGTCTTCAGTGGCAAAAAACGAGTCTTGACCCTGATTCTCTCAATTCTACGCAAGTCCTTGTGCTGCCTATATAAGATTTATACGATGTTAATAATGAAAGTTGTAAGGTGGTTTTATTGACTTAATTTGTCCAATCAGTTCTGTCTCCCATTTCTCCACACCCACTCCCTCCCCTCAAAGCCAGTGAGTAATTAGTGTACTTCAGACTCTAATGCTGGGAGCCAGAACACTGTCAGAATGACTGATCTATTCAGTTGAAAGAAAATAAAGTTCTGCCCAATCAAAACAATTTTTAAAAAGCAGACACGAATGTGTAAGGTGGATGCATTTATTCCCATTACACTTGCCCCCCCCTTCCCTTCCAAGACTGCAAAATGAATTATTCTACATGCACAACAGTCTGTGACAAACTTGAATTGACATATTGGGTTAATAAACTATTATGAAAATCAATAGTAATTAAAGGAAACACTTCGCTGACAGAGTTGACAGAGTGGAATGTATTGGCAAGTTCTGACTTTTCTTTTTCTCTCTAACTGCTCCCTCTGGCTGCTGTGGCTTTCAGTTGTTCATTATCCAAATATCAAGAAAGTGGATCTAGCCTGGGTATTGTTGGGTGATTTCAATTACTGAAAGCACAAATTGGGATTTTATTTTCTAAAGAACTTCTCTAATCTTGGATTTATTCCTTTAAGCTCATTATTTTGTGCTATGATTGGGGGTTACATAGAAAGTGGAGGATTGTGGATTCCTAAATGCACTAAGAATCTCTTCTCTCTTCCATCTTCTCCTCCCACTATCACTGACCCTGACTCCTATGGGGAATGGGAGTGAAATAGAGATGGAGAAACACAGAACCTAGGTAAATAATGGAAAACCCACCAGAAATTTTTCTTTGACTATTAATGATTCTATGACCAATTTGGGGAACATTTGGAATGTGTAACTTCATAGATCTAGTGAGGTATAGATACTTTGATTAGAAGTTAGTGAATTTAGGTAAACTGACTAGGAAAATACTGCTTCAAATCCATGTCTCTTCTTCAGCAAGAGAGTTTTTGTTTACCTAAATTATCTGGATAACAGACATGATTTTTTTCATTCACATCCATCCATCCATCTATGGGAAACATACTGCATGCCTTCTACATGCCTTTAGGCATTCAGTAGGTCTTGATGATACAGAGACACACAATCCCGACCTCAAGACCTTCAGTCATCCACCCCTCAATCCGAGCCATCAACCCACACACGCTCACACACTAAGGAGACAGAACATAAAAAGGAGACAATTCAATGTGATAAGTGTTTGGAAAAGGAAAATAAAGGATGGTTACAAAAGGTCATGGCTGGTCTCCTGGAATTCATGGAAGCCTTCCTAGGGTGTATTAGTTTGCTCGGGCTGCCATAATGAAGTACCACAGACTGGGTGGCTTAAACAACAGAAATTTATTTCTTCACAGTTCTAAAGGCTGGAAGTCCAAGATCAAGGTGTCTAAAGTGTTGATTTCTCCTTGGCTTGCGGACAGCCATCTTCATGTGGTCTTCCCTCCATGCATGTCTGTGTCCTAATCTTTTCTTATAAGGACACCAGTCATATTGGATCAGGGTCCACCCATATGACCTCATTTCACCTTAATGACTGCTGTAAAGGCCCTATCTCCAAATACTCACATTCTGAGTACTGGGGGTTAGGGCTTCAACATATGAATTTGAGGGCCAGCACAATTCAGCCCATATCACAGGGGAAGTGCCTTTTAAACTGGGACTTGAAGAAAAAGTAGGATTTAGTCAGGTGAAAAGCTGGGTAAGAGGGAGACCATTCTGTGCCAAAGGTACCCATGTATCTATCAAGGCAAGTGAGAGAAAGTGGCACATGCGGCAAACCGCATATACTTTGGGGTGGCTAGAGGCTAGATGTGACATGGAAAGCAACAAGATTTGAGGCTAGAGCATGAGAAGAGCTGGACTGTGGGCGTCCTTGCCATCCAAGGTTAGGTTGGGACAGTGGGGTACATGGAAAGATTTTAAGCATAAGACTGAGGGCCAGATTTATATTAATCCAATGTCTAGAGGCCACTGATGGGTGCATGTGCACATAGCATGAGCCTTGCACAAACAATCAAGAGGCTGTTCACTTTTGTAGAAGGACACAAGTTGTGGAGGTGATGAGGGTAATAATCCTCCTTGCATATGTAGGTGCAGTTAAGGAAGCTCTTTCATGCAGAGAGAATTTGGTTCAATCCTCCACATTCACATCTGAGAAAATCACGGCTCAGGGAGACAGAGGGACTTGCCCAATGAAGCTCACAAAGGTAGCAGGTGGGGTCCGAATGGGTCCTGGATTAGAACTCTGGCCTCTTAGCTCTTTGCCCCAGGCTCTTTCTAGGAAATCAACTTCTTTTCTGAGCGGTGAACTGCATTCTCTAGCCTCCTTTCCAAAAAGCCCTGCAGCACATATTTCTCTGTGGCCTACTCCACAGCCTTGTTAAAAATGTTCACCCTTTTAAGGAAGAAAGAAAGCTGTCATTTGAGAAGCATTTACTGCCATAATTACAGCCACCATTTGGTGACGTTGTGTGAGAAAACCCCAATGACTTAAAAGACAAACCACACTCCATATGCCACAATCTGTCAGGGGCCAGCATTTGACAGAAAACAGTTTGATGGAAACTTTCCTGCCGTATTTTCAAAAGAGATAGGCATCTTGCAGGGAACCACTCTGATACAGCGGTTTTTCTCATGATTGGGTTGTGTTTTTTCAACCACTTTTATGTGCTACCTTCTAATCTTTCCCCACCCCACCCCATCCTTTATCGAAACCTTTGCCCCAAAGGGTTATAGCCTCCCAGAACTCTGGGTACCATTAGCAAGATCGCACCTCTTTCTTTTCATCTTTGTCATCAGACTGTTTGTGGTCCCCAGGACTGTTTTGTCCAAGACCCAGACCAAGAAACGTTCCCATTATGCCCCAATAACTCCCACACAACAAAAAGGATCCGAAGAGGAGATGAGAATGGTTATCTCCGTGCCCCGCCAGCCTGAGACATAGCCAAGGTTTCTACCTTGCCCACCTCCTTCCTCTTCCTTTGTCTTTATGGTTCCATCTCCCCGTTTCAATATACCCATTGTCTCCAACGCCTCTCTGCCTTGACCAGAGTCTGACTGACCCCCACATTTAATCTAAAGTTTTGCATAATAAATCTTTTATGCTAGAAATGAATGTCCTAAGAGTCATTCCGTAAGACCAGTGGTTCTCAACCACGGGTGATTTTGTTCCCCGGGGGCACTTGGAAATGTCTGGGAACACGTTCGTTTGTCACAACTTAAGGGAAGGGCTGTTAGTAGCATCTAGTGGGTAGAGGCCAGGGATGCTGCTAAACGTCCTGCAATCCACAGGACAGCCCCACAGCAAAGAATTATCTGGCCCCAGATGTCAATAGTGCTGAGGTCAAGAAACCATGATTTAGACAATACTTAAGACTTTATTCTACGCCAGGCCTTACTGTAGAAATAAAGGATTTGTGATAAACATGCATTTTTGCCCTGTAAAATTTCACTGTCTAGAGGGGAGTATATAAAATTTAGAGTGTTTTTAGCTGCAAGTAACAAGATTCCCAAAGATTGGCTTAAAGATAATTTTAATTTTCTCATGTAACAAAAATATGGACGTAGGTAGCTTTATTGGGCTGGCCAAAAATTTCGTTCGCGTTTTTCCATAACATCTTATAGAAAAACCCAAATGAACTTTTTGGCCAACCCAATAGGACTGGTTAACAGAGCAACTCAAGGATGGCAGGTATTGGTCAGCTTCTCCAGAATATTTTTGGCCTTCTCCTCATGGTTACAAAATGGCTGCCACAGCTCCATTCTTGCAAGACAACCCCCAACGAAGGATAGATGAAAGGCATATGGGATCTCCTCTGAAGTATCCATTTTTTTCCTTATGAAGGAAAAAAAATCTTTCCAAAAGCTCTCCAAGCCCAGTAGGCTTTCTCTTTATCCTTCAGGCCAGAATTGGGACACTTGCCTGTTCTTAAACCCTTCAGGGAAAGTTGGGAAAGTCTAGGTAGTGACTTAGACTAGGAATTAGCAAACTTTTTCTGTAAAGGGCCATGTGGAAAATATTTTAGGCTTCGTGTGCAATATATGGGTCTGTGTTGCACATTCTTTTAATTTTTATAACCTTTAAAAATGTTAAAACTATTCTTCGCTCAATGAGTCATAGTTTGCTGATCCCTGGAAAACTTGCTTTCTAATACCTGAAAAAAATCAGGATTCTGGGGACTTCCCTGGTGGCGCAGTGGTAAAGAATCTGCTTGCCAATCCAGGGGACACAGGTTCGAGCCCTGGTCCGGGAAGATCCCACATGCTGCGGAGCAGCTAAGCCTGTGCGCCACAACTACTGAGCCTGCGCTCTAGAGCCCACGAGCCACAACTACTGAGCCCACGTGCCACAACTACTGAAGCCCATGCGCCTAGAGCCCATGCTCCGCAACAGGAGAAGCCACTGCAGTGAGAAGCCCGCGCACTGCAATGAAGAGTATCCCCCACTCGCTGCAACTAGAGAAAGCCCGCGGGCAGCAACGAAGACCCAGTGCAGCCAAAAATAAATAAATTAAATAAATAAAATTTTAAAAAAATCAGGATTCTGTCATCAAGGAGAATGGGGACAATGACCCTTGGTAGGCAGACAACTGTGTCTGCCACAGGAGGGTGTGCAAGAAAAAGGTAATTATAATACATTGGGACAAGCGCTGTGATAAGAAAGCATAAGAGAGGCTGTGGCCATTAGCCAGCCTCCAAGACGGCCCCCAGTGATCCATGCGTCCTAGCATTTATCCGCTTGTATTAGGTTGGTTCGTTGGACAAATGGAAGTGACAGTATATGACTTTAGAGGCTAGCTCGTAAAAGACACAGCCGCTTCGACCTCGTTCTCTTGGAGGGTCCATTCTGGGGGAAGCTTTGTTGTGAGAACAATGTAAGTAAACCGTTGAGAGGCCCACCTGGTGAGGAGATGACGCTTCCTGCCCACAGCCGTCTCCAGCTTGTCAGTCATGTGATCGAACCTCTTTGCAAGCAGCTCCTCCAGCCCCAGACAGACTTTCGGTCGACTGCAGCTCTGGCTGATATCTTGACTGCAACCTTGAGAGACCCTGTGCCAGAACTCAGCTAAGCTGCTTCTGAACTGCTGACACACAGGAACTGTAAGATAATACATACTGATTGTTTTAAGTCCCTTAGTATTGGGGGTGATTAGTTACAAAGCCATAGATAACACAGGCCTTAGTCTTAAGGCTCTTGGGATGGAATTTCAAATATTAGGGAAACAGTAAGGTGAGGTGGCAGGAGAGGAGGGTGAAAACCCAACAGACTAGGATTCAGGAAACCTGGGACCTTTAGTTCAGTTGTGAACTTGGGACAAATTGAATCACTTCTTTGGATGGCATAAGTACATCCTGGGAAGGAGAGAGTAATAATTGTCAGAAAAATGAGAAAACTATCATATGTTTGTAGAATAACCTCTATACGGTGATACATGTCTCAGTTCTTTTCTCTGAGGTAGTCAGTTAGCTTATCTTTTTTTTCCCCATCCGTCTTGAAAGCAAAAATACAGAGACACCCATAGGACCAGGAGAGGTTGGACAGGAATGCAAGGGTCCACCATTAGGAAAAGCAAGTCGGCATGGAGGAATGGTTCAGAACCAAGGACAGTAGCCTACATACCTCTGCCACTTCCCCCCACAGAGAATTTGGGGCTTGATATGCATTTTCTGGCATCCATTCTCTGATACGTAAAATTAGAGGAGTTGAATCATACGCTATTTAAAACTCAGCTCTAATCTGTAAATTCATGATTCCAGCTTATTTGCACTGCTCTCAGATCCCTGCCAAACACCTTCAGTTTCTGCTAATGTAGAAGGTCAGCCTTGTCTATCGGATGGACACAGCACTGAGGGTAATATACTGAACTCGCATCAATTTACCGAGGAAAAGAGGACAAGCAAAGGGTGCTAATTTATTTCTCTGTATTCAGCTGTTTGCTATCATTTGCCAAGCCCTGCGGGGGATAAAGCAGGGAGAAGTCACAGATTCTTTCCTCAAAAAGTCTGCAGTCTAGAGGGCAGGTGACAAGGACTCAAATAACTTTCTTACTGCGTTTCTCCTTCCTCCTTCATATACACACTGTATGCATCTCCCTACATAAGACTGACTCTCAGAGAAGGATCTTACAATTTTTTCTTTCATGTAAGTTTAATTTACTGAGTTACTGTTTACTTTAAACCTCATCTGTCTTATGGAATGAAGGTTAATGAGGCTATGATTAACAGATTTTTTTTAATTTAAATTTTATTTTATTTATTTATTTTTAATTATTTTTTTTAACAGACTTTTTTTTAATTTGGGCAAGTCCGTCAAAATTTGTTCATTGAAAAAAAAAAAAATTTGTTCATCGGCAAAATAGGACTACGATATTGGCTCTGCCTATTTGTAGCTTTTGTCAGCTTAACAATCCTCTTTCCATTGCAGAAATAGTACCCCCAGCCCTAATTCCATGTGGTTCTGGCTGGACTGTCAATCATGTCTACTGTCTGGTCACAGTAGTGGCTATAGATTTGAGCCCAGCCAATGGTGTTAAACTGCTCCATTGTTCACAGAGGTTGGCTCAAGCGATGGGTACATGGCCAAAGCAGGGTCGCTTAGAATCTCTCCACATGATCTGATTTCTGCTTCATCTGGAATTGCAATCTACAAGGATGATGTAAGCTTTAGTTGCCTGTAGGAAGCCATCTACAATAGGAGAAGATAACACTAATGTGTTAAAGAAAAATGAAGCTAAGATACAGAGGGGGAAGGAGTAAGAGAGAATGAGAGAGGGAGAGAGAGACGTTGTCTGGCCTCTGGATCCAGCCAGGCCTGAATGTAGCACATTTTATGTTTGCCAATACATTCCCTCTTATGCTTATGCACGCTTAAGATATGTATCTTTCACCTGTAACCTAAAAGAATCCTGACTAACATGCTAACTCTAAGAGTTATTATGAGGACCAAGTGAAATATTTGAAAGCCTTTTGTCAAACACAAAATATAAAAACTGCCATAATGTTCTCTGGAGCTAATCCTTTAATCTCTCCATATGTCCTTAAGTGCACAATAAATATTATTCCTTCAATTCGGTTCTGCAGCCTCGATGCCCTGATGATGGGGAAAATGTTCAATTCTCCTTCCTTTGATATTAAGGTAAATGTTTCATTTATTAAATTTCTCAATGAACTAAATAATAACCTGAAAGATCTCTGTGTTCTTTCTGTATGGGTTAAAAATGCATAACTACTCAGAGTTAAGTGCAAACAGCTTTTTGCATTACTTTATAATAAGACCCTTAAGGAAAACATTGCCCTCTTAATGTTTTGCTTAAATTGTAGTGAAATGGCTGCCATTTTGGATGATAGAACACCCTACCATTCACTGCCCTTGATTTTATCTGCACTAAGATGAATCTATTATAGTGACATTCCTGAAATTCTGAGGCAGGACAAAAACTTTTGCAGATGTTCTCTCAAATTAACCTCTCTTTCTCTTTTGGAGGGGGGAGCTCTTTAGAAAAAGTTGCATTTCTAAAGCATTTTTAGGAAGTCCTTTTGGAGCCTTGACTTATAGTCAGAACTGTAATTAGTCTTATTTTTTCTCCAAGCTTGAAATATCTTTGCTGGAAACATGGGACTTTGTCTTTTCTCTAAAAGTAGGACATTTTGGAGTATAATTTAGAGAAGTTGAAGATTTGATAGTTGAAGTGAAAGCAGGAGCTACAGCGGGGTCTAAACATTTGGTGGATCTGAGCTTCCAACTGATAGAGGTGGTTTTGAGCCCTTAGGAAGCCACCTAGCTCAGTAATTTCTAAAAATTGATCTATAGCCCATAGGTCTTCCTGATAAGGTATTTAATAATTGAGAAAGCACTGGTCTTTTCTTGAATTTTTATGAGGACTTTTGGTTTCCTAGATTTTCATTATTACACACAGAGTCTATTCCTAAAAACCTATTAAATAGTTATTAAGGGGTTATTCATGCTTATTCAAATTTGATATCCAGGAACTAAGCTTATTGCACTATTGAGTTACTGAGGCCACAAATTCAGTGTTAATTTACTCTATGCCACCTATGCTGGTCCCATCTCTATTCCTCAGTAAGACCACATTCATTACCTATGTAGGGCCTTTGCACTTGCTATTTCCTCTGCCTGGGAACACGGTTTCTTAGTTCTTTAAACACTTGGCTCCACCTTGCCACTTAGGTATCAACTCAAATGAATCCTAAGAACCTTCCCTGCCCACCCCATTAAAACAGCCAGCCACCAGTCACTCTTGGTGACTGTATCCCATTTTGTTCTGTACATTGCTTTTTATGTTTATTGTCAATCTTGCCCTTGTAGTTTCAGCTCCCGAGGACAAGGCCTTGTTCATCTTGTTCACGTTTGTATCACCAGCTTCTAGAAACTATGCCAGATGCATAAATAAATATTAGCTGGATGAAAACAAAAATCTGGCTTCCATGCAACTTTACACACTGGTGTGCAGCTGTTAGATTCCTGCCAGACATTGGGAGCGGGCGGCCTCGGCGGACTGTGGTGTTTCTGGCTGCTCTAAAAGATGACGGCAGCCTTTGAAAAGCTTTAGAGTCACTTATCAAGAAGCATTCTTCACCTGGAATTCACAGATGGGTTCGAGAGGCACATGAACCTTCTGAAATTTTACACATGTTTTTGGGGGGAGAAGGGCAATGACGTTCTTCGTGTTCCTGGTGGGGTGGGCAGCACTGGTTGAGGCCAACTTGCTGCTAATCTTGGCCAGTCCAACCCAGTTCCGCAGCGCCAAGCACGCACTGGGGCTCCCAGCATCTCTGCCTTTCCAGCTTGGGCGCCCTGCCTCAGGCTCCGAGCAAGTAGTCAATCAAGTCCTTTTATTTGCCTTTTTTAAATTGATCATATATGAGAGAGAGATTTATTTAAATTTATTTATTTATTTTTGGCTGCTTTGGTTCTTTGTTGCTGTGAGCAGCTTTCTCTAGTTGCAGCGAGCGGGGGCTACTCTTCGTTGCGGTGCGCAGGCTTCTCATTGCAGTGGCTTCTCTTGTTGCGGAGCACGGGCTCTAGGCATGCGGGCTTCATTAGTTGTGGCATGCAGGCTCAGTAGCTGCAGCTCGCAGGCTCTAGAGTGCAGGCTCAGCAGTTGTGGCGCACGGGCTTAGTTGCTCCGCAGCATGTGGGATCTTCCCGGACCAGGGCTCAAACCCGTGTTCCCTGCATTGGCAGGCGGATTCTTAACTGCTGTGCCACCAGGGAAGTCCCACAGGACATTTCTTGAGGGCATTAACTGCCCCCCAGGCCTTGGGAATAGGAAGTGCCCATGAGCACCAGTTGTAAAGTTGTTGTTATGGGCAGTGTCCACAAGGCAGCAGCATTTCTTCATGCCCAAGTCGGGTTACTCGGGCAAGCAGAGGCTTAGCGAACGAAAAGTTGTCTTCCTGGGTTGTGAATGTGGAATGTGCCAGGTGCCAGAATGTGGAAAGTGCCAGAGCAAACACCCAAGGGCTTGTGTCTCACTACTTCTTCCCCATTAAACTTCACCCCCCAGACAAATCCGAAGCCCTGACTAACCACCCTGCCAAGGGTGCTATTGTTCGTAGGTGGGTTGAATCGAAGGAAGGAGGCTGAAGATGGGAAACCCAGTGCCAGGAGACGTGGAGGCTAGGGGGCTTTTGGAAGCTCCTGCGGGCTGGAGGGTCCACCTTCGTTTGGGTGCTCTAGGCTTGGTCAAGCTGTAGGAGGGCCCACCTGGATCTGCAGATTGTGGTCCCATGCAGAGCCAAACAGACCCTACGGGTTAAAGGGGGGGCTCGTTGGCGGGCACATCCTCCCCAGCCCTCTCGGCCAAACCACAGTCCAGCCATGGGACCCAAGCCTGCTCAGGCTCCAGGGATGGGTTACCAGCCCAAGTCAAGGAGGCCGGAGGGGAATATAGTAGGCATTGATTGCTCTGCTTTGCTTCACTTTTTGTAAGTTCATTTCTATGGTATGTTGGAATAGAGTTGACGTACAGTGTTGTGTTTGTTTTCAGTGTACAGCCATCGGATTCAGTTATACATATACATACAGTATATCTATTGTTTTCAGATTATTTTGCCATAGAGGTTATTGCAGAAGGTTGAGTAGAGTTCCCGGTGCTGAGCATCAGGTCCTTGTGGATTATCTATTATACATATATGTATTTGTGTGCATGTGTTTGTCCCGACCTCCTAATTTATCCCTCCCCCTTCCCCTTTCCTTTATGGAACCACACATTTGTGTTTTAAGTCTGTGAGTCTCTTTCTGCTTTGTCAATTAGTTCATTTGTATCTATTTTTCGATTCCACCTAGAAGTGATAGGATACGCTATTGGTCTTCCTCTGTCTGAAGTGCTTCACTCAGTGTATGATCCTCCCAGGTCCATCCATGTTGCTGCCAATGGCATTATTTCATTCTTTTTAAGGCTGAGTAATAGTCCATTGTAGATATGTACCACGTCTTTTTTTATCCATTCATCCGTTGGTGGACATTTTGCTGGTTTCTGTGTCTTGGCTATTGTAAATAGTGCTTCAGTGAACGTTGGGGTGCGTGTGTCTGTTCGAATTACGGTTTTCTCCGGATATACACTCAGGAGTGGGAATGCCGGATATAGGGTAGCTCTCTTTTTAGCTGTTTTCAGGAACTTCAAGACTGTCCTTTATACTGACTGTTACCAATGTACATTACCACCAATAGTGTAGGAGGGTTCCCTTTTCACCACACTCACCTCCAGCTTTATTGTTTGTAGACTTTTGACGATGGCCGTTCTGACTGATGCGAGGCATTACCTTGCTGCAGTTTTGATTTGCATTTCTCTAATAATTAGGGATGTTGAGCATCGTGTCATGTGTTGTTTTTTTTCTTAAACAGTGTCAGTAAAATTTACCTCTTGAAATTTCCTTCTTGAGTGTCGTCTTGAATTCTTTTTGCATTACCTACCCCAGGACATTACTTGAGGGCAGGTGTCATTTAACAATCCCCCAGGCCTTGGGAATAGGAAGTGCTTTTGAGCAGCGGTTGTAAATTTGTTGTTACGGGAAATGTCCACAAGGCGGCAGCATTTCTCCGTGCCTAAGTCGGGTTACTCGGGCAAGCGGAGCCTTAGGGAAAGTCGTTTTCCTGGACTGTGAATTAGAGTAGAAGGTGCCAGAGCAAACACCCAAGGGCTTGTGTCTCACTACTTCTTCCCCCTTAAGCTTCTACCCCTGCAGACAAATGCGAAGCCCTGCCAAACCGCCCCGCCGAGGGTGCTGTGGTTCAAAGGAGGGGCGACTCGCAGGAAGGAGGCTAGTTGTTGGAAACCCAGCGCACGAGACGTAGAGTAGGGGACTTTTGGGAGCTCCTCCAGGCCGTAGGGTCCACCATCGTTTGGGTGCACTAGGCTTGTTTAAACTGTAGGAGGGCCCGCTTGGATCTGCAGATTGTGGTCTCATGCAGAGCCAAACAGACCCTACGGGTTAAAGGGGGGCCTCGTTGGCGGGCACATCCTCCCCAGCCCTCTCGGCCAAACCACAGTCCAGCCTTGGGACCCAAGCCTGCTCAGTCTCCAGGGATGGGTTACCAGCCCAAAGTCAAGGAGGCTGGAGGGGAATATAGTAGGCATTGCTCTGCTTTGCTTCGCTTCTTGTAAGTTCATTTCTATGGTATGCTGGAGAATAGCTGACGTACAGTGTTGTGTTTGTTTTTGGTGTACAGCCATCGGATTCAGTTATACATATGCATACAGATTTATTTTTCAGATTCTTTGGTCACAGAGGTTATTGAATTAGGTCAAGTGGAGTTCCCGGTGCTGAGCTTCAGGTCCTTTTGGATTATCTATTGTACATATATCTATTTCTGTGTATCCATTATCCCGACTTCCTTCAGGTCCTTTTGGATTATCTATTATACATATATCTATTTCTGTGTATCCATTATCCCGACTTCCTGATTTATCCTTCCCCATTCCCCCTTCTTTTATGTAACCCCACGTTTGTGTTTTAAGTCTGTGAGTCTCTTTCTGCTTTGTCAGTTAATTCATTTGTATTTACTTTTCGATTCCACCTAGAAGTGATATCATATACTTTTGGTCTTCCTCTGTCTGAAGTCCTTCACTCAGTGTATGATCAACACAGGTCCATCCATGTTGTTGCCAATGGCATTATTTCATTCTTTTTTATGGCTGAGTAATAGTCCATTGTATTTATGTACCACATCTCCTTTATTCATTCCTCTGTTGATGGTCATTTAGGTCAAACAACAGATATTTATTGTCACAGTTTTTGCTGTAGAAGTCCATGATCAAGGTGTAGGCAGGGCTGGTTCCTTCTGAGGCTGCCTCTCTCCTAGTTACTGGTGGTAGCTGGTAGTCTTTGGCATTGTTTGGAAGAAACTTCTTAAAATATTAAGTAGCAGAAAACAGATTGGACGCTGCTGTTCAGTATTGTACAAAAGGAGACATTAATTCTTCTGTATCAAAGTTATTCGCTGATTAGCAGCTCTCTCCGGAAAATTCAGGGTCTACCCAGACTCCTCTTCAGCGATAAGGAGTAGTTCAAGAAGTTGTACTTAAATTATGCAGCACAGAGCACCCATGTCTCTGCACTTTAGCATTTATATCCACGTTTCCATTTTGAACCAAACTTTCTAGAAAGTCTCTCGCTCATATGACAAGGCTCTCATAAGAAAAGACACTGTGCCTTGAGCACTTATTAATATTCGTGATTATTTCTAAATGAAAACTAAAATGAAATGATGTTGTCAGGCTTAGGAAAATGCATTATGAAAAGTCACCAAATATTGCCATGCAGAGCATGCCACTGAAAGCTTTAAAGATACAGTCAGTACATTTCAGTTTACCTAGAATCCCACTTTAGTAAATCCAGCATGTAAGTTGAATTGCACGTGGTTTTCTATGTTAAATGAAACACAATTGATAGACTGAGCTTAAAGCTTATGTGCAAACCTGGCTTTTGAATCATAACAGACCTGGTTCTACTCCCAGCACCAGCCTTTTACTTTCTGAGCAAGTAACTGGGCAAGTATTCCAAGCATCACTTTCCTCATCTGCAAAATGCAAGTAAATATACCTGGCTCTTACGGTCATTCTGAGGTTTAAATAAGTTAACTTACAAGATCACAGGGTACAGCATCCGTTGAAGGAAAGCACTCAGGAAAACGGCAACCATTGTGAAGTTAAAAACAAAAAAATCCACTTTTTCCTTTGGTAATTAGAAAACCATAAGTACACTTGATCCTTTGTCTTGAACATGATGTTTATATAAATGGAATCTTTGAAAAGCCACACCTGGATAATTTTCTTTCCATCTTGAAATAGGTACCCTACCAAATTGCAAAGGGAGTGTTTCATTGTGTATTTTGTCTGCGGTGTAAGAATAAGTTACACCTCCAAGTAATGGTTTTGAAAAGCCATCTATGCTTACATAGAGTACAGAGTTCTTTAGGAAAAAAAAAACTGGAGCAAATATTCTGGGTCTTCCACCAACGATGAGAAAAGTGTTGAGGTGCTATATAAGCATAAAAAACTAGGAATGATGAACGCTGTTACAGCCGGGAGGGGGGAAACATGGAAGGAGCTGGTAGATGGTGGTATCCTGTACAAGTGACAGTCCTTGTGCCTGTAATACGTTGCTCTAATATAAATTCAGAGGATGCCTTCGAGCTTAGTAAATCAAAAATAGATTTGAACCTTATTGATTGAATTTTAAAAAATCAAATCATTCTTCTCCTGAAACATATTTGTAGTTACAGGATATTGCCTGAAGTTTGAGATTATTAAGGAAAAAAGACCAGCCAAAAACAGAGGGTTAGAATTTAGAAGGTCTCGGATTTTGTGTTTACTTAAATTCACCATTTCCAAGTCTACCATGACAATATACCTAACCAATAAAATAAATGGTATCACTGAGGACAGGAATCGAAGGACACCATATACTTTCTTTTTTAAATTGAATTATAATTGACACACAATATTATATTAGTTTCTGGTGTACAACATAGTGATTTTATATTTTTATACCTTACAAAATGATCACTATGTCTAGTTACCGTCTGTCACCATGCAGAGTTATCACAGTATTTTTAACTTTGTCCCCTATGTTGTCCATCACATCCCCATGATTAATTTATTTTATAGCTGGACGTTTGTACCTCTTAAACTCCTTCAACTGTTTCACCTGTCCGCTCATCCAAATTATCCTTTTTTCTTTTTTTTTTTTAAATTTTTATTTATTTATTTATTTATGGCTGTGTTGGGTCTTCATTTCTGTGCGAGGGCTTTCTCTAGTTGCGGCAAGTGGGGGCTACTCTTCATCGCGGTGCGCGGGCCTCTCACTATCGCAGCCTCTCTTGTTGCGGAGCACAGGCTCCAGACGCGCAGGCTCAGTAATTGTGGCTCACGGGCCCAGTTGCTCCGCGGCATGTGGGATTTTCCCAGACCAGGGCTCAAACCCATGTCCCCTGCATTGGCAGGCAGATTCTCAACCACTGTGCCACCAGGGAAGCCCTTATCCTTTTTTCTTAAGGGACCCCTCATAATTTGTAGGATCTGATGAGGACTTCATTTTTGATTGCTTTAATTGGGGAAGGAGTGAAAGGTGGTAAAGCGAAGTGAGGGTGAAGATGCTGAGAAATCTACCCCCCATCCACAGAGCATGAAAAGGAAGAGGTGTCTGAGATCTTTTTGTACCAGATAATTGAGCTTATTATCCTGATGATTAATGACCTTCTTAGATCTCTTTCTAGCCCTATAATTTTGTAATTCCAAGAATAATGTCTCCCTCTAGCTATCAAGGCAATTAAGGTAAGGATCACACTTAGGCAAAAGTGAGATTATGGTGGGAGTCATCCAGATAATTACTATAATCCTCTGCTTTCCCTTTAGCCCTGGAAGTCTGGGATGTTAATCAAAAGATAGGCCCTCTTGACTGAGTGAACGGACGGCTAACTGGGTTCACTGAGACGTGCAAACACACTAGGTACCACAGTGAATGGCAGCTGATTCTATCTCCGCCCTGTGGAATTTTGGAAGTACTGACGTAGCTGGACTGAGCACAGTAAATTGTCTTACAGATTTGGGCAATCTTATTGATAATGACAAGTAACAAGAAGGCTCTGAACAAAGGAGTTATTCCAGAAACCACTAGAATAAATTGCCTTTGACAAAAGGAGAATCAGAGTGGACCCCCAGCAAAACTGTGAAGATACAGAAACGTTGTTTCAGCAACAGTTCACAACACTTGGTGGAGAGTAGCTCTCAGCCTTTGAGCTCCTACCCTTCCTTGCCAGCATCTTCTCGCCCCTCCCCTCATACTGAATCCCCACTGATGCCTTTTGCCCTACAGAGAACCAACGCAATGTATCCCTTTATTTCTTTGATGTACCCATCCTCTGTCCTATGATTGCCCAGGGAATGGGAATGAGTGAGATCAATGGGTGACATGGATGGTATATGAAACCCTCAGGTTATGGACTTATCCCCTGAAGAGTCATGCTAAGTAAAGTTGGCATTTTAGGCAGAAAGAGGGGTCAAAGGTTCACAATGCATTTACTGAGCATCTACTATGTGCTGGAATTTTAGAAGCAGCTGTGGCTCATTCCCTTTAACTTTAGTCAACTACAGGCCCACAAGGAAGATATTGTTGACTTTCTCACACTGTTGGGCAGCTGCTCTTTCATTCTGCTTCTGGGAAAGAAAGTGGTAAGATGAGTGGACTAAAGAGAATTGATTTTTTTTTTTTTTTCTTTTTTGGTTGGCTTCTAGGCTATAAGAGATGGGTGACTTCAAAGATGGTGACCCCTTGTTTGGAATTTTCTGACTGAGACAGCTCTTGAGACTTGGAAAACTTGCTTTCCCCAACCTTTGCTGAATTTGAAGAAGCAGCCTATTCTCTCAAAATACGTTCACCTCAAAGTAATTGAGGTGACTCTCAATTACTTTGACTTATTAAGGTTATGAAGTGTCTTATCCTGTTAATTAAGTTTAAAAATCCAATTTGTTTGAAAAAAATAATAAATATTTTTCGGGACTTCCCTGGTAGTCCAGTGGTTAAGACTCCACGCTTCCACAGCAGGGGGCCTGGGTCCGATTGCTGGTCAGGGAACTAAGATTCTGCATGCCGCGTGGTGCAGCCAAAGAAAAAAAAAAAAAAAAATTTTTAAAATGCCAGCAAATAACATAGAAGGAAAGCCTTCAAGAGAGCATAATGAGGGGACTTCCCTGGTGGTGCAGTGGTGAAGAATCCGCCTGCCAATGCAGGGGACACGGGTTTGATCCCTGGTCCGGGAAGATCCCACATGCCGTGGAGCAACTAAGCCCGTGCGTCACAACTACTGAGCCTGCGCTCTAGAGCCCGTGAGCCACAACTACTGAGCTCACATGCCACAACTACTGAAGCCCGCAAGCCTAGAGCCCATGCTCCGCAACAAGAGAAGCCACCGCAATGAGAAGCCTGCGCACCGCAACGAAGAGTAACCCCCGCTCGCCGCAACTACAGAAAGCCCGCACGCAGCAACGAAGACCCAATGCAGCCAAAAATAAATAAACAAACAAACAAATAAATACATTTATAGAAAACAAAAAAGAGCCTAACGAGGAAGCAAAATTAAGGTGAAGAGTGATACAGTAAGATGTATCTATAATTGTTTAAAGACATACAAAGCCTACTCTGTGTAGTCAAATCAGATTCATTTGTAAGGAAGAAAGAGACCTTCCACTGCCTGTTGTCTAGCTTTTATGGCCCCATCTGGAGACCAGGGTTCAGAAGACCCAGCAATTCTGGGTGAGCTCAGACCCACCCTGGCTAGCCACATCCCACTGGAGTGTGCACTGTATTTCTGTCTCATTCTGCTTTGCAGACTTTCCGGAGGCCCTCATGGCCCCCATGGAACGTGCAGCCCAAAAGCGTCCGGGAAGCTAATGCCCTGGGGGCCATCTTCAAGCAGTGGGGAAGAGGGGCTTGCGTATGAGTCTGCCATCCTCCACTTCTCTAGGTGGATAATCCTGGGCAGCGTCTCGTGTGCTTTTCAAAAGGTCCTGGTGGTACTGAGGCCCTGTTGCCCCCATCCAGTGCAGTCTGAGCAAAGGTACATTGACACTGGCTTTCTCAGCCCCACAGCCTTGCTCACTCGCGCTTCCTGGGACTCTGCCGATAGATGAATTGCGCTGAAGTCCTTGTCTCAGGGGTTCCCAACGACAGCCACCCAGGGAGTGGCAGTCTCCGATAATATTCTGTAAAGTGCTGGGACTACAGGTGTCTCTCAGTTACTTTGACTTATTAAGGTTATGAAATGTCTCCTCCTGCGAATTAATGTAAATTGTTAAAAATTTAATAAATATTTAAAAAATGTCAGCAAGTACTAGGAGGAACGCTTTTAAGAACGCACATGAGAATGCAAAATTAAGTTGAAGGATGATACGGTAAGATGTTTATACAATGGTTTAAGGACACACAAAGCGATATCTTACGTAATTGATGGGCCACATATGCTTATGCATGAAGGATGTGTTCCAAATTCACAGTAGTGGCCTCCTCTGGGGAGGTAAACAGAAAAATGGGGCTTGCAAGGGCTATAGAGAGGATTTCAATTTAATCTGTGACTTTTGTCAGGTATTTATTTATTTTTTTAATAAATTTATTTATTTTATTTATTTATTTTTGGCTGCGTTGGGTCTTCGTTGCTGCTCTAGTTGCGGTGAGCGGGGGCTATTCTTCGTTGCGGTGCATGGGCTTCTCATTGCGGTGGCTTCTCTTGTTGCAGAGCACGGGCTCTAGGCACACGGGCTTCAGTAGTTGTTGCACATGGGCTCAGTAGTTGAGGTGCACTGGCTTAGTTGCTCCGCGGCATGTGGGATCTTCCCAGACCAGGGCTCGAACCTGTGTCCCCTGCATTGGCAGGCGGATTCTTAACCACTGCGCCACCAAGGAAGCCCCTGTCAGGTATTTTAAAGAAAAGATTTGAAGAAAAGTGGAAACAATGTTAACATTTGTTCATTTTGGTTGGAAAGTATGCAGGCATTTATTATATTTTCCGGTATTATGTATTTTAAAATTTTCCCAAATTAAAAAGTTAAAGCAGTTTTAAATGTTTTCTAATAAGTCAGTGAATTCAAAACTTTTAAAAAGAATTAAGATGACCTGCATAAAGTTAACTCGAAGCAATAACCAATATTGCCAATTTGATATATTTTCCTCCAGATTTTTTCCTAACTTACAGTTTGTTGATTTGAAATGCAACTATTAGTCTTGTTTTCCTTAGAAGCCCAGAACTTCTATTGTTGACTATGGTAACCAGGGAGGAAGCATTGGTAACAGAGAAATTTTTAAAGTATATTAATTTCTTCTCCAGAAAATGTGAGATTAGCACTATGAGAGTAAAGATGGAGCGTGACTGATTTCACGGTCACATAGTAAAGAACGTTTGTTCTTGCCCCAGATGGCTGACCACCCAATCCAGAATTTTTATTGGGAATAAACCAAGTTCAACCACATTTCTACCCTTCCTCTACCATCCATCTGTAAAAACTGTAACATACACGCTTCATTCTATCTTCCATAAGTACTTCTGGCTACTGAGCTTTTTTGTTTTTTCTTCTTATGATTACAAATAACCTTCATTAAATGTGCAAACTGAACTTACAGTCTGGAATCGCGTGCATGGCTGCCACTTGGAATTATTCAGTATTATTTTTTATTAATATCCATGTTGGGGGACAAGAGAACATTTTGATAAATTCTCCTGAAATGTGCCAGATCGTTGCATATTTAGCGTATCTATTTGCACAAAGCAATGACGTGAACATATGGCTCACAAGTTCTGAAGCCTGATCCTGTTAGATAGATGAATGCTGGTAATTTATCATGTGCCGCCAGGAGTAGGGAGATGAATTGTAAAACCCTTTCATGGTTTCTGGCATCCAGGCAACAAACCTTCCTGGCCTTTCTCTGTCTGCTCTTGGACTCATCAGCATCTCTGTGAAGTAGGATTCAAGGATGAAGTCCACATGAAACTTTTGCTCTAAGTTTTTAGGAACAAACTGACCGGGAGCAGACCTAAACAGAAAACATTACAGGCAGAAAACCACAATGTCTTTTCCTCTGAGGTTTCTTCTGGTTTTTAAAAGAGCTTGCAGCTTCGCATACTGCAAACCTTTCTTTCTATTTTCCTTCTCCCCTCACCGCCACCCCATGGGAACCAGGAATAATAATTTCTAACGACCCAGGAGAAGGGGGTGGGAAAGTATGCTGCAAAGCCATGGAAGTGACATGAAAACTCTTGACTCCCTTCAGACTCGCCAGAAACTGTAAATAGGAACGCCTGGCAAGAGGGGAACAAGGGACAGACCTTTCACTTCTTCAGAATGCTCTTGAACAGGAGGGAGGGAGAGAGAAGGGACGTTTCCGATATTTTGCACGAAACCCGCTTCATTCATTTTACAGCAGAGCTGCTTGGCTTTATGGGGGAGCAGTTATCTGGGCAGGACTCAGAGCTGAAGAATTTTGCTTCAGTGGCTGCTGGTGATGGGATGGGATTTTAAAAAATTCCTCCTTGGGGAGAAAAAGTCGACAGAATATTTGTTTTTTTGGAGTATGTGTCTATTACATGTCTGTTATGGACTGCATTAGGTCCTCCCCAAATTCATATGTTGAAATCCTGACGCCCTCCCCCCCCGACAATGTGACAGTATTTGGAGATAGGGCGTTTAGGGAGGTAACTGGTATTGAATGTGGTCATAAGGGTGGGTCCCTAATCTTACGGGACTGGCGTCCTTATAAGAGGAAGGGACACCAGAGATCCCACTCTCTCTCCACACGTACAGAGAAAAAGCTACGTGAAGACCCAGACACAAGGCGGCCACCTGCAAGCCAGGAAGAGATCTCCCACCAGAAACCAACTCTACCAGCACCTTGATCTTGGACTTCCAACCCCAGAACTGTGAGAGAATACATTTCTGTTGTTTGGGCCACTTAGGCTATGGTATTTTGTTCTGACAGCCCAAGGTGACTCACACAGTGTCGGTTAACACCGGGAGGTGGATTTCATCTCACTTGGGTATGCTGAATGGCTCTGGATACATATTAAGGTCCGAGAGGTGGCGGCGTGATTAAGGGAATTGGCTGCTGGACTCAGGCAAGCCTTATCTGAATCTCAGTTAACTGCTTCCTAGGTGCGTGACCTTCAGCAAATTACCATCTCTTTGTGTGTTTCCTCATCTGTAGAAGAGGAATAATAATAGTTTATACCTGCAGGATTGTTGTGAGGTTAAATGCTTTAATGTACGTAGAGCATGTCACAGTGGCTGGCAAACAGATCTACAAAATGCCAGCTCTGTCGAGGAGGCTCAGAGCCTCGTGTGTTGACAGTTTTTTCACTTTACAAAGAACGTCCATAACCATGATTATGTTTGATTTTTTATAGCCATCTTATGAGATTAGTTGGAAAGGCAATGCTACACCCACTTGAGGGAAGAGGAAACCCAAATTCAGAGAAGCCAAGAAACTTTCCCAAGCTCGAATTTCTAACAAATCTAATAAATCGAGCAGAGCCAGGCTTCAAATGAAAGTCCCCTGACTCCAAGTTCCGAGCTTTTTGAACTAAATTTGCTATCTCTCTGAATTCCTCCCTTCCCCCCTTGTTCCCTCTCTTCTGGTCTTCTTTTCACCAAACATATATCAAGTTTCTATTATGCTCCTGGCATTTCCCCTCTTTCCCTGGACCTGTGTTTCTTTTCTCTTTATTCATTTTGACCTTGATGCTAAGTGTGTGCTACGTGTGTGTGTGCACGCATGCGCACGCCTGCCTGGGGACATGCCTGCGTGCCCACGCTGGTGCTTCCCGTGCTGTCATCTCCGTGGGGATGACCCTCTGCCTTGAGTCTCTCCTCCTAACCCGCCAGTTTTTTAGCTCTAAGAAGTCAGCACTCAGCTTTCAAGGGCATTATAAATAGAGCCTTAACAGTACTCTCTTTTCTTATCTGAAAACTGACACCAAACACAGGCAAACAGGACAAAAAGAAGGAGAACAGGGTAGTTGTCGAGCAGATAATCAATATCTTTAAATGATATGAGAGCAGAGATTCCCAAAAGGGAGGTGAAAAGAGACCTGAAAATGACAGCCTGAGAAAGCTTGCTGGGCTCTTCTACGGGAGTGAGGGATAGGGTGTTGTTTGAAAAAGCAGATTTCATATTACAGTTTTCATATTTGGGGAGATGTCAAAAATCTCTCTTATCCTCATAGCACAAACTACAGAAATGAAAGCTCCACAGAATCTCCCTGACCCCTGCAGCTGTGTAGGAGGTGGGCTCTGAATTGTGAGGTGAGATCGGTACCCTGCATTTCTGGCCCGTTTGGGACGTGAATTTTAAAAGCTGGGAAATGTTATTCTGCAGGCTTCAGAAGAGAAGCAGGACCTGAAAGCTGGGAGTCAGTGCCTGAAAGGTTCCCATGGAGTTTGAACAGACCATCAAATCCAAATCCCCTATTTTACAGATGAGACAACTGGGTCCCAGCGAGAAATCTCTGGCTGGAGGGCTAGTGTTTACAGTACCTCATCCAGCACTTGCTTCTCCCTGCAGGTTGGGGAGTATCGGTGAAAGGCCAGGGAACTTGCAAGCAGCCATCCTCTAAGATAGAGAATTAAAATGTGCCTGGAGGAGGTTGGGACCCAACCCAGAGCATTGGCTCACTGGGCCTGAAGGAAGCCATTGCAGTGGAGGACTGCAGATTATTCTTATTGTTCTAGATGGGTTCAAAGAGTCCGCAGCTTTTCAGGTAGGTCCTTCCAAAGACCTGAAGTGGTGGATTGGACAGCAAAGATGTGGAGGGTCATGAAGTAGCTGCTGGCTTTCTGTGCATAAATAATGCCCCTCTAAGGAATAGGGGTTTTTATCCCGTACAATAAGCCACCCCCAAAGCGTTGGTGACCCTCGCCCTCACCCTTACCTTGACTCTGATACACACCCTGACTTTTACCTGTCCTTTAGCTTGAAGCTGAACTGAATCCTTTCCTTGATCCTTCCCCTAGACCTGCCTCTGATCTTCACCATGCCCCTGAGCCTGATACCCTGACCCAGACTCTGACCCTGAACCTGATCTTGACACTGACTGATTCTCATCTTCACCCATCACGTTGAACTTGTCAAAGTCACCATGTTCCTGATCCTGACCATGACTTGCACACTAACACTGATTGTTCACCCTCTTCAAGACCCTGACGTTCAGGCTCACCCTCACCATCATGTTGATAGTACCCTGACCCTGACTCTAAAATGGACTCTGAATCTGACCCTCAATTTGTTCCTGACTGTTATCTAATCCTCTCCATTGACCTTCAAACTAAATCTGACCATGATGACACCTTGAAACTGATTCTACTACTAACCCTACCCCTGAACTTGACCTTCAACCTGACCCTGATTTTCACCCTGATTATCATCCTCAACATGACCAACACCCTGACACTGATCCTGAACCTTACCTGACCTTGACCATCATCCTGACATTGACCTTCAACGTGATCCTTACCCTAAACCTGACCACGAATTTGAACTTCATCATCAACCTGACCCTGACCACAGATATGAAACCAACTGTGACCCTCACCATGACCCTGAACTTGATGCTGCCTGAACTTGATACTGACTGTAACCCTGATCTATATATTCACCCTGACTACTCTTTACTCTGAAAACCCCACCCTGAATCTCTCCCTAAATCTGACCCTAAATGTAACAATGACATTGTCACTGACCCTCAACCTTGCACATAACTTGATCCTGACCATAACCCTCACACTTACATACACTCTGAATCTGACCTTTACCTTGTTCCTTACACTCACATTTCTGGTAGCCTGACCCTCACCCTTATATTTTTCTGAACTTGTACTGAACCTTACTCTTACCCTGACCCTAATCACGAGCCTCACAATGACCTTGTCCCAAAATGTGACCTGACACTGACCTTCAACCTGACCCTCACTGTGACCCTCATCCTCCATGACCATCTCCCAAATTGATCCTGAGATCACTCTAATGCTGGCTCTGACCTTCCCACCCTCGAGCCTTACTTGAACTTGATTCTTAACTTGCCCCTACCTTTAACTGAACCTGATTGCCATCTTACCTTGAAAACCTTCACCCTGATCCTGAAGCAGACCCTGACTCAGACACTACTCTCACACTGACCCAGAAACTGAATTTGACCCTGAACCTTACCTGATCCTAAACTTTACCCTGACTTTCACCATGTCCCATGTCCCTCAAGCTGACACTGACCATGACCATCAACAAACCCTTCCGCTGACCATCCACCTCTCTCCGAATGTGACTTGACCTTCACCCTTGCTCTGACTCTCATGCTGACTCTGACCCTGACCTTCACTCTGAATCTGACCCTGACCCTCTCCCTGAACTTCATCCTTACTCTCACCATGTCTGTAACCTTGACCCTTACCCACATAAGTGCACAGAACCTCGCCTTCATCAACCTGAACCTCACTCTTATCCTAAAGCTTGTATTTACCCTCTTCATGACCCTTATCCTCAAAGTGACTCTGACCTTGACGTTACCCTGACACTGGATCGGACTTCCTTACTCCTCAAATATTACTCTGTCTTTGATGATCAACCTGACCTTACCCTGTTCGTCATTCCAAACCTGACAAACACCCTGACCTTGACCCTTCTATGACTCTCACCCTGAACCCTACCCTCACTTTTTTGTTACCTTGATCCTCAACATGACTCTAATCCTGGTCATACCTTGATTCTTACCTCACACTGACAGTGAACCTGACTGGAATCCTCAACCTGACCCACATCCTCATCCTGTCCCTCGCCTGAACAATGACTATTACTCTGAGGCTCATCTTCACTTTCACCTTGACCCTGATCCTAACCCTCACCCTGACCCTGAAGTTCATTCATATGTTTACCCTAACTCTTATCACCACCCTTAGCCTGGCCCTGACAGTGACTTTGATCCTCAACCTGACCCTCACCCTGACTCTGAAATGTATACTCACCGTCACTCTGAACTTGTACCAGACCTTCTCGTCTCTCTCACCTTGACACTAACTCCCTCACTGACCCTGACCCCCACCTTGACCCTGACATACACTCTGACCCAGATCCTGACACTGATCCTGACCCTCACCAGGATCCTAAAGATCAGTGTCATCATGACTTTGACCCTCAACCTCACCCTGTCTGACCCTCAATGTGACTCTGACTCTCATAATGCTTTTCAGAATTCTGCTGACCCTAACAATGACCTACCATCACCAAGCTGGGTTTGAACATGAAATCTCGTACACTTACACACTAGTTTCATCTAGATTTCTTATAACTAGCAATCAGAACACACTTTTGAGAACAATGTATAATTCTGAAGTTGCTTACACTTGTACTCTGTGTTTTCAAATGTGCTGCTTTGACTTATGTTAATACGGTCTACTTTTGAGAACGTGTGGTTCTCATTGATTTGCCTCAGAAAAAGCATGGGTTAATTCTAGCAGTCAATAAGAATTTTCTTTAGAGACTAGCATCTGATTTCTTCTTTACTGCTAGTCTGTTCACACAAATATGATTTTCAATGATATTTGCTTTAACTCACAATAAGAAGTTACTGTGGAGAACAGTGTATAAATATGAACTCATTTTCACATATATGGCTTAGATTCCTCTTATCTTGCTCTAACAGGAAGAAAATGCAATGGAGATGAGTGTGAGTTTCTGGGGGATTTTTTCTTATATATATCTTATATACATCTCAGTGTAAGCAAACAGAAAGTAGAACTGGAAAAAATTCGTATTAATGGAAAGAAGCTCAGTCTCAGACATTTCTCACAAAAGAAACTCCTTAGTGCTCATTAGAGTAAACCAAGATGAACGCATATGTGGATGTTCATCTCAAAGGCACATCCTTACAGCTGATGAGGAAGAGTCTAGGTAGTACAACAGTAATGAAAAGAATCCGTATTTGTATAAACAAACTCAGTCTCAGACATTCTTTTCAAAAATAACTCTGTATTGCTTTTCAGAGTAAAGTAAGATAAACATAAGTATAGCACAACACTTTATTTATTTACTTACTTTAAAATTTATTTATTTATTTATTATTTATTTTTGGCCGTGTTGGATCTTCCTTGTTGCACGTGGGCTTTCTCTAGTTGTGGCGAGTGTGGGCTGCTCTTCGTTGCCGTGCACGGGCTTCTCATTGTGGTGGCTTCTCTTGTTGCAGAGCACGGGCTCTAGGCGTGTGGGCTCAGTAGTTGTGGCTCGCGGGCTCTAGAGCTCAGGCTCAGTAGTTGTGGCACACGGGCTTAGTTGCTCCGCCGCATGTGGGATCTTCCTGGACCAGGGCTTGAATCCGTGTCCCCTGCATTGGCAGGCGGATTCTCAACCACTGTGCCATCAGGGAAGCCCCGAAAGTAGTGATTAACTGAAGAAAGTACTTAGTGTAGACAGGTGATTATCTTGGGTGCAAGCACTGCAGAGATACAGGTATATACATGAGGTGATTTTCTGTTTATTTTTAAAGGTTGTGCACTTTATTCACATAACAAATTTAAGATGATATTTTATTTAGTATACTGACAATTATATTTTAAAATTATAGTTTAAAACTTTAAATTTTTACCTATTTATATGTTTAATATCTATGTATGTCTTGATGCATACAAAAAAGGTATATATCCTTTACTATAATTTGTTACACAAGTAATGTGCCAAAAGAATAAAATTAAAATTTGGGTCTTTTGTGTAAAATGATTCATTATTATATGCCCAGATCAACAGAAGCTCCTTTTTGTCACCAACTGTTAACTGATGGTTAACTATTAATGCTTATGGTTTTTGCATACTCATCAAACATTTTCTCAGCGAGTCCTTTGGATAGCCTTGACCTAATTTGTTCAAAGTTAAAAATGCTATCACAGAGTTAAAGTCATCCTTTAGACAGACAACTTCCAGAAATTAAATCAGTTCAGATGACTAGCATAATTATCCTCACTCAGGGTTGCCTGCTCACAAAAAATAAAAGTGCAAATATTTATACAAATGTGCTCTCATGGGAGCTCACAAATTCAGAGTCACTTAGAAGCAAAGGTGTTTCTAATCTTGAAAGTCCTAAATAAATTGGACAACACATTAAAGAACTTTTAGGTGGTTTGTTAGTACCTAAGAAAATAGCTATAATAAAAAATGAAAGGTCAAAGACTTAGAATCTCACAGCAATGCTTCCGCTGACCACTATTATGTTTTAAAAAAAAAAGTTAACCTAGATAAATACTCTTATAATCATACAGACAAGAAAAGTCTTGGGGCTTCCCTGGTGGTGCAGTGGTTGAGAATCCGCCTGCCAATGCAGGGGACACGGGTTCGAGCCCTGGTCTGGGAGGATCCCACACGCCGCGGAGCAACTGGGCCCGTGAGCCACAACTGCTGAGCCTGCGCGTCTGGAACCTGTGCTCTGCAACAGGAGAGGCCGCGATAGTGAGAGGTCCGTGCACCGCGATGAGGGGTGGCCCCCGCTTGCTGCAGCTGGAGAGGGCCCTCGCGCAGAGGCGAGGACCCAACACAGCCAAAAATAAATAAATAAATAAATAAATTTATAAAAAAAAAAAGAAAAAAGAAAAGTCTTGGAGGAATTCAAAGAATGTCAGAAACAAGTCCCTATTTCAACTTAGGATGTTCATTACATTTTCTGGAGGGCTGCTTATATGCCAAAACACTTGCAAAGGGAGTTTAACAACAGCTCTACATGGCTTTGCCCATAAAGCAAAGACAAATCAGCAACAATCTCAGACCAACACTAGTAGCCTAATTTTACATGTAGACGTCAAGGATGTTTCCAAGAGCAAGTCCCACCTGCCAACCACACAATCCTTAAACTGTCAAGGTGGGTCCTGGACAGGAACCAAGGGCCCTCAGGCCCTTTAAACACCTCCAAATGGACTTCATACAAATCCTTTCTGCAGTGAATTAGAAATACGTTCCTTCCATTGTGTATTTATTGTCAGCGTGCATCTAAGTTTTTCCTTGCTGGAGAGCTATGCCCACACTTGGGTGGCTTGGTTTTGTTTTCCCACCAGGGGATTCCCACTTACTACTTTAATGGCTGAGATACTCGTTTTACTATTGCTGCGATTAAGTACTTTTACGCAGAAACTCCACTGTCCTTATTGCCTACAAGTCCTCAAGAACAACCCAGAGAACTAACGGAATTTTAAAACTAAAATTAACAAAGCTCTCCAAACCCCTTCACTGTTCGCGAAGTTCAAGCGCGAGGGAGCCCCCGGCAGCCCCGAGAGCGCCTGCTACGGCGGCCCGGCCAGGATAGGGGTTAGTTAGCAGGGAGGTCTGTTGCATCTTCCTCTTTCCTCAGAAGGAAGAACGACACAGGAGGCAGGGTCGGGGCTCAGAGAAACATCAGATTGCGACTACCTGTTCCTTCAGGAAGGTGCCCTAGCGCTGGGCAGGCCAGCGGGCTCGCAGTTCAAAGGGTGACGCTTCGGCTTCTGGAGCGCACGCGCTCGGTGTCTCCACCTGCTGGTACCGTGGTCCATATTTTAGGGGTGAATTAAAGTGTGCGATGGCGTTTTATTTTTATTTTTTAAAAACATTAACAAGTAAAATTAGGTCAGGTATACCCAAGGGAATCTCAAAAGAATAGTTGAAGAGAATGCATAAAACTTTGAGAATTAACAATAATTTGGTGATAAAAGGAACCTCTGTCGATCCGGGCGTAAAATAATAATAATTTTTACATGAAAGACCTAAATTCTAATTTATTCCTTTGAAACATCATTTATGTAACAAATTTTAGTAAAGGATCTGTTAATACACATTTATTTGTATGAATTCAAGCACACCTATATATGCAAACGTATAAATAGGTGATAATTTAAAGTTTCTGAAAATGCCATTATCCTATATATAGACCTGTGATCTGTGAAATCATTAAACCTAGTATAATCAACATTTAGAATAATTAGTATCTTTAATTAAAGTAAGCAACCTTTTTTTTTTCTTTAGACAGAAGAGATGCCCAGAGGACAGAAAGTTTAAAACCACCCAGCTTTTCTTTTTTTAATAGTAAATATTTATATCCTAATATTTTAACATATTGAAATGGCAAAAATACAAGGTATTCTAACTCTAGCAAAGCTGACTCCACAGGTCCTGTGCCTATGTGTGCATTTGATTTGTCAGTGCCTTTGAGTCAATGACTTCCGGGAACATACCTGTGATTGAATAAACTGGGCTTATTACTGGTTGCATCGAGGGCGAACACACAGCTGTGGTGTGCCAGAGGGTGTCTCAGTAAGAGACTATTATAAAATAGCGATTATAGAATTTGGTCTTTTGTTGGGTGATTTGGGGAAGGTCTATGGAAGTGAAGGGTTTGCTCTGGATTAGGTGTTGTTAGAAAGCAGGGCCAATTCTATAATTGGGTATTTTTGTGGATATACAAACACATAATCAGGTGGTAATTTAAAGTTTATACATACAGCTCTAAAATGTAATTTAACTGCCAGTTTACTAAATAAAACAATATATAGATCAAATTACATTCATTATGTGAATGAACTGCAACAAGTTTTTAAAATAAACACATAGAAAATCAAGTAGAATCTCTCTCTGTAATTCTTGTACTTAGTGTAATCAACTATCTACATTAATTATTATCTTTAATTGAAGTAATCATTATTTTCTTTCTTTTTCTATAGCCATAAGTGACACCTAGAGGACAGAAAGTTAAAAACCATCCAGGTAATTTTTTTGTGTGAGCATTATCTCATATTAATTAAAAATTTTGAGAAGGCAAATACAAATATATATGTATTATCATCCAAAGGCATTTGCATATTTTAAATCACTGATAATTTAAGAAATAAGGGGTCAACTAAAATTATGGTTTGTAAACAGTGTTTTATATCTTTTTTTTTTTTCTTTAAGTAAGAATGTGGCTTTGAAATGAATGTGTTTTGCTGTCCTTATGTTTATCTCACTTTACTCTAAGGAGAAATGAAGACTTTCTTATGAAAGGAATGTCTGAGGCTGAGCTGATTTGCACCAATATGAATTGTTTTCAATACTACTTCTTGTTTGCCTAAACTGAGACATATGTAAGATTTATGTGAGGAAAAAAAAACAAAAACAGAACTCAAATACACTTTATCTCAACTGTTCTTTCTTCTTCTGAGTTTGAACTGGGTAAGAATAACCTAAGCTGTATACGTGAAAAGGAGGTCATATTTACACATTGTTTCCAAGAGTTACTTCTTATTGCGATTTAAAGCAAACATAGTTGAAAATTGTATATATGTGTACAGACAAGCTGTAAAGAAGAAATCAAGTTCAGAATCAAACTTTCCTCTCTAAAGAAAATTCTTAACAGCTGTAAGAATTAACAGAGTTGAACCCAGGCTCTGTCTGAGGCAAATCAATGAGAACTACATGTTCTTCTCAACTGCACTTCTTACTTTGAGGTAGACCATATTAACAAATCAAAGCAGCATATTTGAAAGCATGCAGTGCAAGTGTAAGCAAGTTCAAAAGTATACATAGTTCTCAAAAGTACATTCTTACTGTGAGTTACAAGGAATCTCAATAAAACCAGAGTATAAGTGTACAAGATTTCATATTCAAACTCATCTTGATGATGGCAAGGCTCACGTCAGGGCCAAGGTCATTATAGGGATTAGGGTCAGTATCAGGGTCAGTGTCAGGCTCTGGTCAGGGTCAGGGTATTGATTAGATATTTAATCATGACAGAGTGTCAGGCTCAGGATGAGGGTAGGGTTCAGTTCAGGGTGAGGTTAGTAATGAGGGTCAGGAGAGGATCACAGACAGGATGAGGGTGAGGTTCAGGGTCACTGTCATGGTGAGTGTGAGCTTCGGGTCACAGAAAGGATCAGGATCAGTTTCAGGTTCAGAATCAGGGTTAAAATGTGTGTCAGGGTCAAAATAAGAGTCATGATCAGTGAAAAGTTTATTCTCAGAGTGAAGGCAGAGGTCAGAGTCAGGGTGAGGAGTGTACTATTAGGTCAGTGTCAGGGTGATAAGGTCAGGTTGAGAATCAAGGTTACTCTTGGGTTCACTGTAAGAATCAGAGGTAGAGGGAGGCCAAATAAGGGTCAAATATTGGGTGAAGTTTAGTGTCAGTTTCAGAAACAAGATGAGTATTAAGATCAAGGACAAGGTGAGAATGTAGGGTCATTGTTTAGGGGAGAATCAGGGTGAGGATCAGAGTCAGGTTCAGTATCAGTGTGGCATAAGAGTGAAGGTGTAGGGGCTTCCCTGGTGGCGCAGTGGTTGGGAGTCCGCCTGCCAATGCTGGGGACACGGGTTTGAGCCCTGGTCCAGGAGGAGCCCACATGCCGCAGAGCAACTGAGCCCGTGAGCCACAACTGCTGAGCCCATGTGCCACAACTACTGAAGCCCGTGTGCCTAGAGCCCGTGCTCTGCAACAAGAGAAGTCACCACAATGAGAGGCCCGCGCACCGCAACGAGGAGTAGCCCCCGCTCACCGCAACTAGAGAAAGCCCGTGAGCAACAATGAAGACCCAACACAGTCAAAAATAAAAAATAAATAAATAAATTTATAAAAAAAAAAAACAGTGAAGGTGTATATGATCAGGGTGAGGGTCATGATCGGAGTCAAGGTAGGGTGAGGGTCAGCTCCAGGGTGAAGGTAGTATAATGGTTAGGGTGAGCATCAGAGTCAAGATCTTGGTATTGGTCAGGGTCAGGGTGAGTATCAAGTAAGGTACAAGGGTGAGGAGGTCAGAGACACTGTCAGGATATGCCATCCGTATCCCCTATTACACTGTGAGCATTACAATGTCAGAGAATGAAACTTAATCATCTTTGTATCCCCATCCCTAGTTTAGCACCTGGCACATAGTAGTCATGCAATGTGTTGGAAAGAAGTAAAATAAAGGATACTCTACCCAGTTTGTGTACCTCTTTCCTCTGTGTCTGAATTTTTAATCAATAATGAGATAATTGACCTAATGATACAGTGCTAGAACTGCTTGTCCTACAACTGGAAACTTTAATGAAAATGTCAAGACCAGTTATTTGATGGAATATCAAAAGCAGCCATACCATTTACTCTGGCACCCTCATGCTTTTGGATGTTCAGAGTTTTCTGTTTTCCAAAGCACTTATTAAAATGCTGATGCCCCAAGAACATATCGTCTGTTTTGTTCACCACTATATCATGTCATCAAGGACACTGCTTTTTCGTTGCTGTCCTCCTTGAGTGAGAACAGTGACTGGGACATAGTTGGACTTCAGTAAAGAATAGTTGAAGGAATGACTTTCTTGTACCAATTCTTACTGACTGCTGCTGTCTGCTGGCAGCAGTTTGTTGAGCAGTGTGATGCTGTTTCAGCAGTAGATTAGCAATGTGTGCCATCTGCACAATAAGACAAAGTGAGGGCTTTTCTAATATGTTTGCCATGAATACGTTAAACCACTCTTCTTGCCTTAGCTATCAGCTAACATTTTGGAAAGTTAGTTGACTGCAGAGAGGAAGACTGTGGTACTAGGAGGTGGGGAAGGGTATTGACCAGGGGGACTAAAGGTGCTGTGAGATGGCAATGAGAATTCTGGAAAACAGATTCTGCTGCTTCCGTGTTTGGCTGAGTACTTTGCCGGAAACAGAAGAATTTCAAGCTTTTTTTATCCACTAGCTTTTTATTCGTTTTATTTAGTTTTTCCACAGATTAAGAGGTTAGGTTGTACAATGCAACAGTGTTTTAACATTTCACTAATTGAATGAAGCTAGCCATGTGCAACGAAAAGGTTTTCATGTTTATTTATCGAGATTGTGCATACACTCTGTTAATTTCACAGTCTTTGCACATGTATTCCTCCCTGAATTAGAGAGGAAAAAGCGTTGCTGAGGCTCAGAGATAAAGGAGTGATTTTAAAGAACAAAGAAATGGATTTAAAATTCCCCGTCCCCAGAATCTTATATCTTTCTCTGGTTAGGAAGCAGATGCACTCATCATTTTTCCAAAGCTAGGTTATCTCAAGGCTTTGTGTCCAAGTTCAGAATGGGGGTGTCTGCAGGTATTTTATTAAGAGCTTGAAGAGAATTTGAAGGGTGGAGCGAGACTTTTTATAGCATAAGTACAAAGGATCTTATACTTCTCCCTACTCAAAATTACAATGTGGACTATGTCAGGGCTGGCTAAAGGAGCAGTCATTTGCATCTGCAATGGAGCAATGCTTTGTTGCATTTGTGAGGGGCAGTTGAGTTTTCTGTCATGTTGTCACAGATGCAGTTTGGGGCATGAGAACTCACTGCCTAACGTGGTCTTCTTACTTCCCACCTTCATGATCAGAGGAGGCAGACCATTGCCCTGTACAAGAATTATTCATTTATTCATCCAACGTGTATTTAGCCCTGGACCAGCACTCAGGTTACAGAACCAAATAAGGTCACTTGTTCCTAACGGCATCTGTCTTAATTTCTTCTAAAATAGACCCTGAGACAAAGACTTGGGTGCAGGTAGTTTTTTGGGGGGAGACAATTCCTGGAAAGCACAAATGAGAAAGTGGAAAAAGTGAGACAGAAAAGGGGGAAAAGGCAATAAAATGTGCATAAAACAGCAGTTTAGGGCTGGAAGCAACTAGGGCTCAGTTCTCCTGGGGAACCCCTGAGAAACAATGCGGAAAACGTACAAAATCTCCCTATTAGAGTGAGGGCTGGGGCATTGATTTACCCACATATATTGATGGTTCCAGCAAAGCTCCCAGCCCAGGAGAGAGCACTCAGGTGGAGGATGAGAAACACTGATTCCTGAGTTGAGATGTTGTCGGTGTGCCAGGGACTGTTTACCATAGCTACAGGTGAACCAGGGAGATATGGGGCAGTGCATCAGTAGCATTTACTACAAAATCCTCGCTTTCTCTGCTCCAAGGCAGGATCCATTTTGGAGGCAACAAACTTCAGACTGAGATAGAGCAAGGGCCGCCATGTAAGGCTGTGTAGGTTGTGCACTGTACCACTCCAAGGGTTGCCGCTTGCATAGAATGCAGTGTAATTATTGTCCCCCAGAGCTGTGCAATGAAAAATCTGTGAAACATTCACATGAATTACATTGTGATTGGCACCCCTTGGAGCCATGCAGCACCTAGTCTGCAAAGCTGTACACACAGTTTCTCTTACAAAAAAATCCTCCTATGAAGGGTAGATATTATTTTTGGAAGAATGAGTAAATTATCGTAAAGCATTAGACAGAGGACATTTCAGAAAAAAGGGACTTCAGTTAATATGTTTGTATCAGCCCAGTGATAGTTATAGATTCTAAATGGCTATCAGACTTGAGATCCAGAAGGCTTTGCCTAACAGCATCTTTTCTTAACTTTTTAGATAGATACAGACCACACACACGGCATCTGCACCTCATTGGGAGGCCCAGCTGCTACCCAAATTCACAGCCCTCTGGCCTTCCTCACCTACACAGGACAGGTATAGCTGCCGTGCATACAATGTATAGGTGTGTCACATTAGCTCAGAGAATTTGCAGTCTCAGTTTCCTACCATTTCTTTCTTTCTTTCTTTCTTTTTTTTTTAGGTAAGAAATGGATTTATTTAGAAAGAAACACACTCCACAGACAGAGTGTGGACCATCTCAGAAGGCGAATGAGCCTCAAAATATGCTGTGGTTAGTTTTTATGGGCTGGGTAATTTCATAGGCTAATGAGTGGGAGGATTATTCCAATTATTTTGGGGAAGGGGTGGGAATTTCCAGGAATTGGGCCACCACCCACTTTTTTTTTTTTTTTTTTTAATTTTTATTATTTATTTATTATGTTTATTTTTGGCTGTGTTGGGTCTTCGTTTCTGTGTGAGGGCTTTCTCCAGTTGCGGCGAGTGGGGGCCACTCTTCATCGCGGTGCGCGGGCCTGTCACTATCGCGGCCTCTCTTGTTGCGGAGCAGAGGCTCCAGACGCTCAGGCTCAGTAGTTGTGGCTCACGGGCCCAGTTGCTCCGCGGCATGTGGGATCTTCCCAGACCAGGGCTCGAACCCGTGTCCCCTGCATTGGCAGGCAGATTCTCAACCACTGCGCCACCAGGGAAGCCCCACCACCCACTTTTTGACCTTTTATGGTTGGCCTCAGAACTGTCATGGTGCCAGTGGGTGTGTCATTTAGCATGCTAATGTATTACAATGAGCATATAATGAGGCTCAAGGTCTACTGGAAGTCAAATCTTCTGCCATCTTGGACCCAGTCGGTTCTAACCAGTCTTTGTCATGTCCTATGGCTATATCATTGTTTTAAAGATTGTGCCCTACCCCCTTCCCTCCTGTTTCACTACTATATATAAAATAGATAACCAATAATGACCTACTGTATAGCACAGGGAACTCTATTCTGTAATGACCTATATGGGAAAAGAATCTAAAAAAGAATGGATATATGTATATGTACAAGTGATTCACCCTGCCGTACACCTGAAACTAATACAACAGTATAAATCAACCACACTCCAGTAAAATTTTTAAAAAATAAAATAAAATATAAATTTCCTTCCATGAAATAATAAACTCAAATGAAATAATAAACTCAAATGTCTACTTTACATAGATATTCTCTAGCAAAGGTTGGCAAACTACAGACTTTGGGCTGAATCCAGCCTGCTGCCTGATTTTGTACAGCCTACAGCTAATATGGTTTTTACATTTTAAGTGACTCTACCATTTCTTTAGACCATTCTAGTCCAGTGTGGTCCCAACAATTAGCGGTTTTACAGTAAATGAGGCATATGCAACCTTCCACATGTATCCTAATTTGTCATTTCCAATGAGACAGAACTACAAGAAGACAGACCCTGAATTTGTTTCAAAGGCTGATCCTGGTTCAGCCCAGGGCCTGATGCAGTATTCTACATGATTTACTTGTAATATTCTGCATGATTCTTTGATGAATAAGAACACAATGCATAAAAAACAATGGCCCCCATCTCCAAATTCCTGCCCAAAGCAATGGACAAATGGTATAAACTTTCATATAAACAAATGCATAGTTAAAACCAAGCCGTCTTTTTTTTTTTTAAATTAATTAATTAATTTATTTATGGCTGTGTTGGGTCTTCGTTTCTGTGCGAGGGCTTTCTTCTAGTTGTGGCAAGTGGGGGCCACTCTTCATCGCAGTGCGCGGGCCTCTCTCTATCGCGGCCTCTCTTGTTGTGGGAGCACAGGCTCCAGACGCGCCGGCTCAGTAATTATGGCTCACGGGCCCAGTTGCTCCGCGGCATGTGGGATCTTCCCAGACCAGGGCTCGAACCCGCGTGCCCTGCGTTGGCAGGCAGACTTTCAACCACTGCGCCACCAGGGAAGCCCAAAACCAAGTCTTTTTAAAATTACAAATGTTTCATTGTTAATTGTAAAATATTTGAGAAAGAAGATAGGCACACAATATACATTTTAGAAATGTATTTCTTGCCTTAATTTTAAATCTTGATCATAAGTTCTGTCCCAATTTTCTTGTCTACTTAAGTTTTCTTTTAGAGGACTATTTTAGAAGTTGAGGAGAAATACAGGTGGAAAAGAAAGGTGGCATAATAGATCATCTACTATTGCTATTGATCAACTGTTGAACAGAAGTAGTTCTATTTTTCATGAATTAAAAATTCATTATATGCAAGCATAAAGTAAGCATACTGTGAGTACTTGTGTAAGCAGGGTACTTTCTGAGTACTTGCCGAGGATAAATCTTATATTACATAGGAAGTCACTTTATAATTATAACACTGTAGAAAAATCATTTTGTTTCTGAGGGATTACTCAACAGTATTCTTGTTTTTTTGAAGCTTATTTTTAATGATTCTTTCTCTAGATTTACTAAGGTAAAATTTAGGTTCTTCTTTAATCTTCTCTTTTTATATCTGCAAGCAACATATATTCTCACTGATCATCACAATGACTTTTAAAAAGAGAAATGATTACCTGCTTTTGTGAAGTGGCCAATCTATATTGCCAACTGGGTCACAGCAAAACTGATTTCTCATTGCCCTGGTTGGATACAGCTGTGCTTCTGAGCAAGCTCTTTTCTTGAACGGATACCTTGGCAGGCCAACGGCAGTGAACTCTGGGAGGGGCAGGGATCAGGGAAATTAGGATAAGGATTGTTATATAGATTCAGTACGCTCTTTGCCAGGAGAACATACTGTGTTTTTGACATCGTTTGTTTTCCAACTCTCAAAAGTAGAGAAGGAATGTTTTTCTGGAGGAAAGGACACCTGAAGATTCCCATAGCATTACAAACCCTCTAGAATTGGTCTCCAGAAGTCTTGGCTGCCAGATGAAGCTTCCCAATGCACACCAGCTTTGCCATAGGACTGAAGATGCAACTGTGTCTTCATTCCCTCCTTCATTCCCTTCCTCCCTTTCTCTCTCCTCTCTCTCTTTTTTTCTTTTTTTAACATCTTTATTGGAGTATAATTGCTTTACAGTGTTGTGTTAGTTTCTGCTGTATAACACAATAAATCAGCTATATGCATACATATATCCCAATATCCCCTCCCTCTTGTGTCTCCCTCCCACCCTCCTTATCCCACCCCACTAGGTGGACACAAAGCACTGAGGTGATCTCCCTGTGCCATGCAGCTACTTCCCACTAGCCATCTATTTTACATTTGGTAGTGTACATATGTCAATGCTATTCTCTCACATCGTCCTAGCTTACCCTTCGCCCTCCACGTGTCCTCAAGTCCATTCTCTACATCTGTGTCGTTATTCCTGTCCTGCCCCTAGGTTCATCAGACCTTTTTTTTTTTTTTTTTTTTAGATTCCATATATATGTGTTAGCATACAATTATTTGTTTTTCTCTTTCTGACTTACTTCACTCTGTATGACAGACTCTAGATCCATCCACCTCACTACAAATAACTCAATTTCGTTTCTTTTTATGGCTGAGTAATATTCCATTGTATATATGTGCCACATCTTCTTTATCCATTCATCTGTCGATGGACACTTAGGTTGCTTCCATGTCCTGGCTATTGTATATAGTGCTGCAATGAACATTGTGGTACATGACTCTTTTTGAATTATGGTTTTCTCAGGGTACATGCCCAGTAGTGGGATTGCTGGGTCATATGGTAGTTCTATTTTTAGTTTTTTAAGGAAGCTCCATACTGTTCTCCATAGTGGCTGTACCAATTTAAATTCCCACCAACAGTGCAAGAGGGTTCCCTTTTCTCCACACCCTCTCCAGCATTTACTGTTTGTAGATTTTTTGATGATGGCCATTCTGACTGATGTGAGTTGATACCTCATTGTAGTTTTGATTTGCATTTCTTTAATGACTGGTGATGTTGAGCATCTTTTCAGGTGTTTGTTGGCAATCTGTATATCTTCTTTGGAGAAATGTCTATTTAGGTCTTCTGCCCATTTTTGGATTGGGTTATTTGTTTTTTTGATATTGAGCTGCATGAGCTGCTTGTATATTTTAGAGATTAATCCTTGGTCAGTTGCTTCGTTTGAAACTATTTTCTCCCATTCTGTGGGTTGTCTTTTCGTCTTGTTTATGGTTTCCTTTGCTGTGCAAAAGCTTTCAAGTTTTATTAGGTCCCACTTGTTGATTTTTGTTTTTATTTCCATCTCTCTAGGAGGTGGGTCAAAAAGGATATTGCTGTGATTTATGTCATAGAGTGTTCTGCCTATGTTTTCCTCTAAGAGTTTTATAGTGTCTGGCCTTACATTTAGGTCTTTAATCCATTTTGAGTTTACTTTTGTGTATGGTGTTAGGGAGTGTTCTAATTTCATTCTTTTACATGAGGCTGTCCAGTTTTCCAAACACCACTTACTGAAGAGGCTGTCTTTTCTCCATTGTATATTCTTGCCTCCTTTATCAAAGATGAGGTGACCATAGGTGCATGGGTTTATCTCTGGGCTTTCTATCCTGTTCCATTGATCTATATTTCTGTTTTTGTGCCAGTACCATACTGTCTTGATTACGGTAGCTTTGTAGTATAGTCTGAGGTCCCAGAGCCTGATTCCTCCAGCTCCATTCTTCTTTCTTAAGATTGTTTTGGCTTCAGGGTCTTTTGTGTTTCCATACAAATTGTGCAATTTTTTGTTCTAGTTCTGTGAAAAATGCCACTGGTAGTTTGATAGGGATTGCATTGAATCTGTAGATTGCTTTGGGTAGTAGAGTCATTTTCACAATGTTGATTCTTCCTATCCAGGACCACAGTATGTCTCTCCATCTGTTTGTATCATCTTTAATTTCTTTCATCAGTGTCCTATATTTTTCTGCATACAGGTCTTTTGTCTCCTCAGGTAGGTTTATTCCTAGGTATTTTATTCTTTTTGTTGCAATGGTAAATGGGAGTGTTTCCTTAATTTCTCTTTCATGTTTTTCACCATTAGTGTATAGGAATGCAAGAGATTTCTGGCATTAATTTTGTATCCTGCTACTCTACCAAATTCATTGATTAGCCCTAGTGGTTTTCTGGTAGCATCTTTAGGGCTCTCTGTGTGTAGTATCATGCCATCTGCAAACAGTCACAGTTTTACTTCTTCTTTTCCTGTTTGGATTCCTTTTATTTCTTTTTCTTCTTTGATTGCTGTGGCTAAAACTTCCAAAACTATGTTGAATAATAGTGGTGAGAGTGGGCAAACTTGTCTTGTTCCTGATCTTAGAGGAATCGGTTTCACTTTTTCACCATTGAGGACGATGTTGGCTGTGGGTTTGTCATATATGGCCTTTATTATGTTGAGGTATGTTCCCTCTATGCCTACTTTCTGGAGAATTTTTATCATAAATGGGTGTTGAATTTTGTCAAAAGCTTTTTCTGCATTATTGAGATTATCATATGGTTTTTCTCCTTCAGTTTGTTAATATGGTGTATCACATTGATTGATTTGCATATATTGAAGAATCCTTGCATTCCTGGGATAAACCCCACTTGATCATGGTGTATGATCCTTTTAATGTGCTGTTGGATTCTGTTTGCTAGTATTTTGTTGAGGATTTTTGCATCTATGTTCATCAGCGATACTGGCCTGTAATTTTCTTTTTTTGTGACATCTTTGTCTGGTTTTGGTATCAGGTTGATGGTGGCCTCATAGAAGGAGTTTGGGAGTGTTCCTCCCTCTGCTATATTTTGGAAGAGTTTGAGAAGGATAGGTGTTAGCTCTTCTCTAAATGTTTGATAGAATTCACCTGTGAAGCCATCTGGTCCTGGGCTTTTGTTTGTTGGAAGATTTTTAATCACAGTCTCAATTTCAGTGCTTGTGATTGGTCTGTTTATATTTTCTATTTTTCCTGGTTCAGTCTCAGAAAGTTGTGGTTTTTCTAAGAATTTGTCCATTTCTTCCAGGTTGTCCATTTTATTGGCATATAGTTGCTTGTAGTAATCTCTCATGATCCTTTGTATTTCTGCAGTGTCACTTGTTACTTCTTTTTCATTTCTGATTCTGTTGATCTGAGTCTTCTCCCTTTTTTTCTTGATGAGTCTGGCTAATGGTTTATCAGTTTTGTTTATCTTCTCAAAGAACCAGCTTTTAGTTTAATTGGTCTTTGCTATTGTTTCCTTCATTTCTTTTTCATTTATTTCTGATCTGATCTTTATGAATTCTTTCCTTCTGCTAACTTTGGGTTTTTTTTGTTCTTCTTTCTCTAATTGCTTTAGGTGTAAGGTTAGGTTGTTTATTTGAGATGTTTCTTGTTTCTTGAGGTAGGATTGTATTGCTATAAACGTCCCTCCTAGAACTGCTTTTGCTGCATCCCATAGGTTTTGGGTCGTCATGTTTTCATTGTCATTTGTTTCTAGGTATTTTTTGATTTCGTCTTTGATTTCTTCAGTGATCTCTTGGTTATTTAGTAGCGTATTGTTTAGCCTCTGTGTATTTGTATTTTTTACAGTTTTTTTTCCTGTAATTGATATCTAGTCTCATAGCATTGTGGTTGGAAAAGATACTTGATACGATTTCAATTTTCTTAAATTTACCAAGGCTTGATTTGTGACCCAAGGTATGGTCTATCCTGGAGAATGTTCCATGAGCACTTGAGAAGAAAGTGTATCCTGTTGTTTTGGATGGAATGTCCTATAAATATCAATTAAATCTGTCTTGTTTAATGTGTCATTTAAAGCTTGTGTTTCCTTATTTATTTTCATTTTGGATGCTCTGTCCATTGGTGAAAGTGGGGTGTTAAAGTCCCCTGCGATGATTGTGTTACTGTCGATTTCCCCTTTTATGGCTGTTAGGATTTGCCTTATGTATTGAGGTGCTCCTATGTTGGATACATAAATATTTACCATTGTTATATCTTCTTGGATGGATCCCTTGATCATTATGTAGTGTCCTTCTTTGTCTCTTGTAATAGTCTTTATTTTAAAGTCTATTTTTTCTGATATGAGAATTGCTACTGCAGCTTTCTTTTGATTTCCATTTGCATGGAGTATCTTTTTCCATCCCCTCACTTTCAGTCTGCATGTGTCCCTAGGTCTGAAGTGGGTCTCTTGTAGACAGCATATGTATGGGTCTTGTTTTTGTATCCATTCAGCCAGTCAATGTCTTTTGGTTGGAGTGTTTAATCCATTTACATTTAAGGTAATTATTGATATGTATGTTCCTATTACCATTTTCTTAACTGTTTTGGGTTTGTTTTTGTAGGTCTTTTCCTTCTCTTGTGTTTCCTGCCTAGAGACGTTCCTTTAGCATTTGTTGTAAAGCTGGTTTGGTTGTGCTGAATTCTCTTAACTTTTGTTTATCTGCAAAGGTTTTAATTTCTCCATCGAATCTGAATGAGATCCTTGCTGGGTAGAGCAATCTTGGTTGTAGGTTGTATGTCCTGCCAGTCCCTTCTGGCTTGCAGAGTTTCTGCTGAAAATCAGCTGTTAACTTTATGGGGATTCCCTTAAATATTATTTGTTGCTTTTCTCTTGCTGTTTTTAATATTTTTTCTTTGTATTTAATTTTTGATAGTTTGATTAATATGTGTCTCGGCATGTTTCTCTTTGGGTTTATCCTGTATGGTACTGTCTGTGCTTCCTGGACTTGATTGACTATTTCCTTTCCCATGTTAGGGAAGTTTTCAATTATAATCTCTTCAAATATTTTCTCAGACCCTTTCTTTTTCTCTTCTTCTTCTGGGACCCCTATAATTTGAATGTTGGTGTGTTTAATGTTGTCCCAGAGGTCTCTGAGACTGTCCTCAATTCTTTTCATTCTTTTCTTTATTATGCTCCCTGGCAGTGATTTCCACCATTTAATCTCCCAGCTCACTCATACATTCTTCTGCCTCAGTTTTTCTCTTATTGATTCCTTCTAGAGTATTTTTAATTTCAGTAATTGTGTTGTTCATCACTGTTTGTTTGCTCTTTAGTTCTTCTAGATCCTTGTTAAATGTTTCTTGTATTTTCTCCATTCTTTTTCCGAGATTTTGGATCATCTTTACTATCATTACTGTGAATTCTTTTTCAGATAGGCTGCCTATTTCATCTTCATTTATTTGGTCTTGTAGGTTTTTACCTTGTTCCTTCATCTGTAACGTATTTTTTTGTCATTTCATTTTTTTTCTTTTCTTTGATGGCTGGTGCTGTATTCCTGTCTTACTGGTTGTTTGGCCTGAGACGTCCATCACTGGAGTTTTCAGGCAGTTAGATAGAGCTGGGTCTTGGTGCTGAGGTGAGGACCTCCGGGAGGCCTCACTCTGATTGATATTCCCTGGAGTCTGAGGTTCTCTGTTAGTCCAGCAGTTTGGACTTGGAGCTCCCACCACAGGAGCTTGGGCCTGACCTCCGGCCTGGGAACCAAGATATCGTAAGCTTCTTGGTGTGGTATTAAAAAAAAAAAAAAAAAAAAAAGGAAGAAAGAAAGAAAGAAAAAAAAGGAGCAGTACAATATCAAAGAATAAAAAATAAAATAAAATTAGAAAGATTAAAAAATATATTAGGAAAAATAAAACTATAATTGAAACAACTGCAACAAGGTAAAATAAAACCACAACAGAAAAAAGAAAAAAAAAAGGTGGGGGGGGTGGAACAAGCCAAAAGGAGAGATCACTAACAAAGTATAAAGAATAAAATAAAATTAGAAAAATAAAAGATTTGTTAGGAAAAATAAAAATATAAAGGAATCAACAACAATGAATCAACAAGGTAAAACAGAACCCCAATCTTAAAGAGGAAAAAAGAAAAGAAAAGAAAAAAAAAATCCTTGGCATGGGGTGGAGTTTAGGCAGGGGGTGGAACTTAGGCAGGGGTGGGGTTTAGGGTGGGCGGGGCCTGGGCAGGGCGATGTTCAAGCGTGGGCTGGGGTTCTCTGCTTAGGACCTGCACGGAAGGGGAGAGGCAGCATGTGGAAAGGAGGGCCTCTGGAGTGTGGAGTTCTGGAGTTTGGAGGTAGGGCCCTGTGGGAGGGTGTGTGGGTGGGGTTTAGGCCCCGTGCATTGGAGGGGGTCTCAGAGGGGGTCTCCGAGTGTAGAGGTGGGGCCCTGGGTGGGGGTGTAGGGGCGGGGCTTGGGCTCTGGGAGGCAGGAGGGAGGCTCAGAGGACAGAGGATTAGGTCTGATAGCCCAACAGGCTTCCCGGTGCCTAAGTGGACAGGGAAAGCACTGGCCCCGTTCCTTTCCGTTCCTTCGTGCCCCTCCCCCACTGTCTCCCCCAGGGTCTCCCCTGGCACTGTGGGTGGGTCCCGCTGGCTGTAGAAACTCCTCCCCTCCCCCAGCCGCCCCTCAGGGGTGCTGGTCCCATAGGTTCGGCCTTTACTTTTGCTTCCCCCTCTCTCCCTCCCACTCTCTCAGGACCCGCACAGCTGGAGGGGGCCTTGGTGGGCAGAGGATCAGGCCTGGGATCTCAGCAGGTTCCTGGGGGCCCAAATGGGCAGGGGAAACCTGGCCACACTCCCTTTTGATCCTCTGCCTTCCCAATGGTTCCCCAATTTCCCGCTTTGGGCGTGGGATCCCTTCCCCTCCCCCAGCCGCCCCTCAGGGGCACAAGTCCCGTCCTGCCTCCACTTCTCCTCCCCCTTCACTGCCCCCCAAGCTCCATGTCCTACCCGGTTGCTGGGGGTTCCTCCCGTCCCCTTAGGTGTCCGTGGTCCCCCACCGGTGCCTGGTAGGTGCCCTAGTTTTGAGGAGATGTGAATTCCACGTCCTCCTAGTATGCCATCCTGACTCCAGCCCCTCTCTTATTTTCTTCATTCCAACAATTAAACTCCTCCTATGTGTCTGGCACTGAGAACAGTGGTGAACTTGATAAGACATTGACCCTGTCTTCATGGATTTTATAATCTAGTGGTGGAGAGCGATGAGCACACACACATAGAATTACAAATTATGATAAGTGCTGGGGAAATAATATGATGCTACAGGAGAAATATGGGAGGAGTAGGGCGTTGTGAGGGAGAAGACAACCTCTGAGGAAACCACATTAAACTGCATTGTCAGTAAAGGTGAAGTAAGAAGGAGAAGGGTGGAAGTGGGCCTGTGCCCAAGCCCTGAGGCAGAAAGTATGGAGGTCAACTCCCCTGGGGAATCAAGAGCAGAGAAAGGTAACTGGCAGGCCATGAAGTTGAAGCAATAGTCTGGGGCCCGAGGATTCAGGTAAAAATATAAAATGTCTGTTGAGAAATAAAACCTGCAAGAGGAACTAAAAATTAAGAGAGGATGTGGAACTGCACCTGAGAGACACATTACCCTACAGAGGGTAACATGTTCTCTCGTAATTATTTGGGGGAACTGTGGCCATTTTGCAATGTCAGTAGCATTGGACCTGAGAAATGACAAAGGTATTAGCTCACTTTTTTCAAGTGATTCTTTGAGCTCTAATGGGTTCACCTGGGGGACAGCTGGAGCAGATTAATGTTCAGCCTGTAGCATGAAGCCTAAAGTGTTCATTTAGGACCCATGCTGGTAGCTAAGAGGAATGAAAGGTCATGCCCTTTTGAATGAAGGACTGCTGTTTGACGGAAGGTAATAAATAAAAAGACCGCAACGCCAGAGAGCTCTGGGGAAGTTTTGCAATGAGGAAGGTATAGAATGGCAAACTGAGCCGGGGGAGGCACATCATGATGAGGGAGTTGGTGAATGGGAATTCAAAGCCATATATTTCATTCTTAAAACATTTTCCGTATCAGTGAATGAGCTGGGGCCCTGCGCCGTGTAATGGAGCTCTTCACTTACTGCTGCCTCCGCCACCCCACTTCCCTCCAGCCACTCTGACTTAGGAAGCAAAATGGCATCGAAGGGGTAGGGAGAACTTTGATTACTGGTTGACTAAAGAATGTTGTGCATCAGCTTTTTCGTGAGCCTGAGAATCATTTCATCTTTGAAATGAAATGTGTTAAATGCGTTCCATCACGTATGAAGAAAAAGTGTCTTGTTTATGTTAGTAAAATATACATAACATAAAAATGACCGTTTTAACCTTGTTAGGTGTACGGTCCGGTGGCATTAAGTACATTCACATTGTGCAACCATTACTACCATCCGTTCCCACCATCCATTCCCAGAACTTTTTCATTTTCCCCAGCTGAAGTTCTGTACGCATTGAACAAACACTAAGCATTGCCCCTCCCTCCAGCTCCCGGCAACCAGCTTTCTACTCTCTGTCTCTGTGAATTTGACTACTTCTAGGTGCCTCTGTAGACAGAATCCTACGGTATTTGTCCTTTTGTGAACGGCTTATTTCACTTAACACAATGTCTTCAAGGTTTGTCCATGTATCAGAATTTCTTTCCTTTTTAAGGCTGAATAAGATTCCATTGTATGTATAAGGCAGGAGGTAGATGGGCTCCAGGCTAGGCATTTACAACTGGCCTCCTGTTCACACTTCCTGGGGTGAGAAGAAGATGGGCTCCAGGCTGGACATTCATTACCCAGCCCCCTGTTTACATTTCCTGAAGCAAGAGACAAACGGGCTCCAGGACTACATATTTATAACCAGACTCCTGTCTATATTTCAAGATCTGTACCTTGATATAAAAACCAGCAACAGAAATAGGGTAAATAACCAGACATTGGTCATTTTTATGGCAGGGACAGAATGGGACTAAACCCTGTTAAAAGATCAAGAGATCATACATTTCCCATCCTTAGGGCAAGGGAAATACTGCACATGTGCAGAAAGGCTCCTTGGGGGTCAAAAAGGAGGGGGCACCACCCCATAATACGTGATGCTAAGGCTGTCCCATAGACCTCTGGGCTGAAATCCATCTTGGAAAAACGTTGCGCACGCACGTTGGGGAGGGTCCTAGGGCAGGGCAGGTGTGGAAAAAGAAACCAGGTAATTGGCCAAAGGTAAACAAAGACCCGGAAGAACTGCCCTGTATAAATGACCTAACCGCCTCTTCACTGCGTTCCTCCTCATTCAGGAGGACGCCCACACCCTTCCTCTCCCGGTGTGCATCTCTGCCTTGCTTCTGTCTTAACTAAACAAACTGTTTCTCTGTGTGCTCTCCCACTTGTTGTTGTGCTGTGTCTCTAATAATAAACTTTGTACCTGTTTTTACAGTTTTGCCTCTGTGAGAAATGCATTTTTCACTGGGGGCAAAAGCTAGGGGGTGTGGTGACTGGGATTCCCGGTTTTCATTCAGGCTCCCCAGGTTCAATTCTTGGGCAGGGAATTAAGATCTTGCTTCACGCCACCACCCACTGCTGCCTCTCCGAGATCATGTATACACCCCATTTTGTTTATGCATTCATCTGTCAGTGAACTTTTGGGTTGGAGGAAAAGTATGTCCAACCCATGGAGCAGAGACAAGATATTTTTCTTTTCATATATTGTCTTATTTTTCCTCTTTTCTTTGCACACTCCTTGCTCCCTCCCTCCTTCTCTCCCTCCCTCCCCCTCTCTCTCCTTCCCTCCCTCCCTCCCTCCCTTCTCCCCTTCCTCCCCAACCCCAGCCCCTGTAGAAGGAGGATAGAATTTGACTGAAGTTTGTTATCATTGGGAATCTCAGGGTATAGTACAATGACTTCCTTTTCTTGAAATTATTGCGATAGAATTTATCTTTCGGAGTACATTTAGATTCACAGTAAAACTGAGCAGCAAGCGCTACATTTGGAGTACTCAGTGGCGCGCTCCCGTATACTCCCTCCTTCCCCTCCGCCCACACCCTCAGTCTCCCCGACAATCAGCATCCCTCACCAGAGGGGCATGTCTGTTACAGTTGATAAATCTACATTGCAACCTCGCTATCATCACAAACCCATGCTTTACATTAGGTGAATCACTCAGTATTGTGCATTCTATTGGTTTTGACAAGTCTGTAACGACATGTATCAACCATTATAGCATCGCATAGAATAGTTTCACTACCCTAAGAATTCTCTGTGCTCCACCTACTTATCTCTCCCTCTCCTTAACCCTTGGCAACCACCGATCTTTTTATGGTCTCCATAGTTTTACCTTTTCCAGAATGTTGGAATCATACAGTATATAGCATTTTCAGACTGGCTTGTCTCACTTAGCATTGTACTATGCATTGAAGGTTCCAACACGTCTTTTTTCACGGCTTGATAGCTCATTTCTTTTTAACACTGAATACCATTCTGTTGCCTGGATAGACCACAGTTTATTTATCCATTCACTTACTAAATGATGTCTTGGTTGCTTCCAAGTTTTGGCAATTGTGATTAAAGCTGCTGCAAACATCCGTTTGCAGATTTTTGTGTGGACATAAGTTTTCAACTAATTTGAGTAAATACCATGGAGCACAATTCCCAGATCATGCGTTTAGCTTTGTAACAAACTGTCTTCCAAAGACAGTCAATGGAAGTCAATGACTTCCTTTTGGGTTTTACAGGAAACCAGGAGTCCAGGCTTGATTATAATACCTAAGTCGTTATAGGTTGACAGTTTGGATTAAGTGAGAAAATAAATAGGGAAATGGTCAGTCATCGACACAGAGCCTGATATAAGATGGTTCCTTTTTTTTTTTTAACTCTTGCAGAGCTGTCCAAACGAACTAGAAATGGGGATATGGAGACAGGAGAAGGTTTTTATGACTGGTTTAGTCATTAAGTTATGATTTTTGAAGGCTCAAACCAGAGCCTTCAGTTTTGCAGAAAGGAGAGGAGGAAGGCCTCTGAAGGATTAAGCAATGGTTTAGGCATCAAGGATAAATACGAAATTGGACAAGAGGCAGGCTTCTTAATCCAGAAGATTGTAAGAATCATGGAACACCATGATAAAAAATGAATTTGGGAGGGTCAGATGTTTAGAAAGAAAAAAGGCCATTATGGACACACAATAACTGGTTAGCACTTGCTGATGGAATTAATTTGAAGAATAATAAAGGTTCTTATTTGTGATCGTGGTTTAATGGTGGACAGTTTTGTTTTAAATTCCTGTAATGGGAAGATCATGAACCCCATTTCTGTTTTCCCATTATTTCCTCTCTTGCAGAGAGGAAAATAGCTCGATTTGCCCTTGAATATAACAATAGTCAATGACTGAGAAAAATCATTTGCTGTCGTCCTCTGTGTCAGGTACGTGTCACAAGGGTGACCTATAATTATCAGTTGCCACTTCAGCAGAGGGGAGCAATTACAGCAAGGGCAGTTTGGTGTTATATATCAGTGTGACAGGCTTGCCAAACTGATGGGCAGTAAATGCACAGGCACAAGGTTTTAGGATAATTTCCGCATCCAATAGAGTGGAGATCTTTGTCAGAGAATGTAAAAATTAGCTGAGCAAATTTCATCCTGATTATTTTTATATGTGTTTTGGAAACCTAGCCAGAGCTTCATCTTGGGTCAAATATTGAACAAAACCCGATTATGGGAGATAACCGATTCACGCTTTGTAAAATCTAGACAGGTTGATATCAACTTGCTCATGGAAAAGGCAAAGAAATTAAGCAATATCATGTGAGTGGCTGTCAGCTGGAGGTAGGTCAGCAACAATATCTGATGGTAATAGCTGCAGCAGTACTATTTATTCGTTAGAAATGGCCAGTAACACAAGAAGAAAACAAACATCATTTTTTAAAAAAAAATTATTTATTTTATTTTTGGCTGCATTGGGTCTTCGTTGCTGCACGCGGGCTTTTTCTAGTTACAGTGAGTGGGGCTACTCTTCGTTGCAGTGCACGGGCTTCTCACTGCAGTGGCCTCTCTTGTTGCGGAGCACAGGCTCTAGGTGCACAGGCTTCAGTAGTTGTGGTGCATGGGCTTAGTTGCTCCGCAGCACGTGGGATCTTCCCGGACCAGGGCTTAAACCCGTGTCCCTTGCGTTGGCAGGCAGATTCTCAACCACTGAACCACCAGGGAAGGCCCAACAAACATCATTTTTAATGTCCCCAAAGATAACCCGTCATCATACAGATTTTTTTCTGTGCATTTGTAAATTATATATATTGCCTCTAAGATTGTCCCCATTGATTGCTGCTGCCTTATATTCATGCCCTTGTATAATCCCCTCCCCGAGTGTGATTAGGTTATTAAAGATTGTGGCTTCTATCTTGGGTGCTCTCTCTCGCTCTGATGGAAGCCAGGGGCTGTGTTGCAAGCTCCCACATGGAGAGGCCCTCGAGGCAAGGAACCGAGGGAGGACTCCAGTCAAGGAACCGAGGGAGGACTCTAGTCAACAGACATTGAGGAATTGAGCCCCTCACTCCAACAACCTGTGCGGAGCTGAATCCTGCCAACAACCACGTGAGTGAGCTTGGAGGTGGATTCCCATTCGAGCCATCAGTTGGGACTGTAGTCCTGGCTGACAGCATAACTGCAGTCTCATGAGAGATTATGAGCCAGCCAGGCCTAGCTAGGCCGATTCCAGATTTCATACCCACAGAAACTCTGAGATGGTACATGTTTGCTGTTTTAAGCTGCTAAGTATTGGGGTAGTTTTGTTATGCAGCAATAGGGAACTAGTATGTAAATGTTGACAAACATTGGATTAGAGTGTCTTTTGTCAGTCAGAGTTCTAGCAGCAAACAGAAGGCACCCAACTGGGATTTTGAAGAGAGACTTGAGCAGTGTTAGGAAAATCAATAAGGTACGAAGAGGCAGCCAGGGCTTACAACAGTGGGAAGCCATTATCCTCCCTAGACCTGAAAGAGAAAGGGAGCCAAAGAGATAGTAGCAGTATTGTAGAGGAATGCAACACCTGCCAGAACTGGGTTGAGGCAGGGAGCGAGTAGAGAAGAAATACCCTGACCTCTTTATCTCGCCATCCTCAGATCTGCCCATGACTCTCATTGGCCAAACCCTACTGGAAACCAGGGGGCAGTTCCTACCGGTCAGCTTTCTAGGACAGAAAACAAAAGAAGAGAAAGTAGGGAGTGGATCTGCTGGGGCATAAGGACAGAAACCAGGATATGCAAATGCTCTTGTGCAACTGTTTTTATTTTTACCATCCTTCTGTATCATTAAAGATTCTTCCACATCACGGTTTTAAATAGCTACATATGGATACTGTAACCAAAGTATCTCAATCATGCAATGATGAACATTTTTGGTTGTATAAAAATTCTTCTTTTGCAATGAAAACGGTGAAATGAATATGCTTATAGTCATATTTCTATAGCTTAAAAAAAATAATTCCTTAGAGTACAATGCAGTAAGTAGAACAATTGAGGACAAAGAACATTTTTTAGGGTTTTGATATATCTTGTCATATCACTCACCAGAAAAGTTGCTTTGATGCTCCCCCTATAAAAATCTTTGCCTATTTGATAGGTTTGAAAAATGCTGTATTGTTTTAATTCTTTTTGATGTTATTAAGGAATTTAAAATATTTTCACATGTTCATTAGCTACTTATTTTTCTTCCTTTGTGACTTTCCCCATTTTTTTCTATTGGTATTGGTGTTTTTCTTATTGATTTATAGGAACTATTTAGTATTAAGAATTCATTCTTGTCATATGTGCTGCAAATATTTTTCCTAGTTAAAAAAGTCTCATGCATAAACCTGTTTCTTTACCTCAAGAATATTAAAATATTTACCTTTTCCTTCTAGTATTCTAATAAATTATATAAGTGAGAATTTTAATCCATTTGGAACTGTTTTTGGAGGTAAAGTGTGAGACAGGGATGAAACATAATTTTCTTCTAAATGGTTATCTAACTGTCCCAAAGCCATTTATTGAAAGGACAGTCTTTTTTTTTTTTCTCACTGATTCAAAATGGGAACACAAATCCACATGGAAAGTATAACCTTGATTTTATTACTTAAAGGGTTCCTTTCCGTTATATATATTTTTGCATATGGGTTAAAATATGCATATGGGTTAAGATACATAAATATTTTTATTGCAAATGATTCTATTACTTTATTTTTCAATAAAGACCAGTAACAGGAACTTGGAGCTTGGGTCTAGTTCTGGCTAAAGATTATGTCCTTTATTTCCCCTAAGCTGGACCTAATTTGTTTTTTTTGATGTATTGTTTTTGACCTCCTGATAATTTTTGTAAATACTACGAATATTTCGGAACTAAAGTGAACTTGGCTTACAGTGGTAGATTTAATTGAGGAAGACAATATTATAATTTCACATGTTTAGTGCAAACCAGTACTTATCTCATTTGGTAGTTTTTTTAATTAGAAGATCTGAGGATATACTCTGCCTGCAATGTGGTGACAATGACATTGCATTGTAATGTTCCATTTAAAAGGCATGCACAAGTGGTAATGGATCTTTCTGTAAGCATTTCATGAAAGGAAGGCCCCAGGTCATGTTTGTTCATCTGTATTTCCTAAAGGGTTTCCAGTGGCATCATGAAATACCTGATGAAGCTTTTACCTCTGAACGATAGAAGAGAACATAACATTTCTGTCTTGCTCTCTTAGATCACTCACTCTGGGGAAAACCAGCTGAGGACACTCAAGCAATCCTATGGAGAAGTCTATGTGGTGAGGAACTGAGGCCAACTGCCAACAGCTAGCACTAATTTGGCAGGTATGGAAATAGGCCATTTTGGAGGTGGATCCTCCAGTCCCAACCAACTCTTCAGATATAGCCCTAGCCAATGCCTTGACTGCAACCTTATCAGAGAGACCCAGAGCCTGAACTGAGACAGGCTTGTTGCCGAAATTAGCCTCTGTACACCGGTGCCGAATTAAATCTTGGAGACAGAGTTTTGGGTGAAGTAGAAAGAAACCGCGTTATTGCTTTGCCGGGCAAAGGGGACCACAACAGGCTAATGCCCTCAAGACTGTATGTCCCACCCTGGGACACGGGGGTAGTGAGGAGTCTTTAACAGTGTTCGGGGAGCAGGGCGTGATCAGCTCGTGGACATTCTTCTGATTGGTTGGTGGTGAGGTAATTGGGAGTCAGCATCATCAACCTTCTGGTTCCAACCGGTCTGGGGTCTACGTGCTTGTGGGCAGCATACGGTTAACTTCTTCCACCTGGTGGCGGTTTCAGTATCTGCAGAACAGCTCAAAGGACATGGTTCCGAATATTATCTATAGACCTTGGGGAAGAACTAAAGGTCCTTGACTTTGTTTAATGGCCAAAGTATTATTATTTTGTCTTGCTTGACTGTGTTCCTTTCTTTCTGCATTTTCTCACTTCTCTGATTAAATTTATTCTTTGACTAAAGTTTTTCTACAGACAAAAGGCAGGCGGAGGACATGGGTGGGCATCTGTTCCAGGAAGGCCTTATAGTGTCCTGCTAGGTTACAGGCTGGGACGTGGGACCTGGGACCCTTTGCAGCAATGCTTGCACCTGGACAAACATCTCCTCAAGCAACAAATACAAAGAAACTCCAAGGGACTAAAAATAACTGTGTGCATGCACATTTGGGGCAAATTATGAACAAGATACAAAAAGCCCCAAAACCTAACTTCCACATCTGAGGAGTTGGGAGCAAAAGCATGGTAGCGCACATGATCCTTGCACACAGCACCACCAAGGGGATGGGCACACCACCCAAGCCACCCCTGCAGCCTGACCCCCAGACCTGCCCCTACCCTCACCCCATATAAGGGACCAGCTTGCCCTCCCCTCACGGAGCAAGCAGGGCCACCTGTTACTTGTTTTCGCGCCGTCCTGCTACAGTACGAGTCCCAGTAAAGCCTTGCCTGAATTTCTCGTCTGGTGTTTTTTCAATTTCTATTGATTAGGGAGTCCAAGAACCCTGGCCGGTAACAGAACCACTCAGGTAAGCCACTCCCAGATATCTGGGGGTTCCGAATTTGAAACCCTGAAGGCATTCTGCTAATCATTTCTAGAACATCTCAACTAGAAGAGAATATTGACTGTAGAAGTGGTATGAAAGACAGATTGAAGAAAGGCAAAGAACCTAAGGCTGTTGCAAAGGTTTTGAGGAAATATGATGAGGTCACTAAGTAAAATTTCAAGCCTGGGTCTGCTATACTCTCTGTAGCTTTGGGTTGGTTAGTGAACCTCTTGGAGCATCAGGGTTCTCTGTAAAATGAGGATGCTAATGGTGCTTACCTTACAAAGTGGCTGTATTAGAGCACCACATCTGAGATGCAGTTGGCTCTTAATAGAAGGAAACTTAGAAGGTATTTGTTTGAAAAATGTAAAGGCAAGTCCACTGCGAGAAACTTTAAGTACTTAAAGTGGTCTTTGAAGTGTGCAACTGATACTACAGCTAACAGGATGAGCAAGTAAATAACCGAACAAATGAATTATATTAAGTGCAAAAACTGCTGGTAAGAAGTAGAGGACATTAATTTTTAGCTCGAGTAAGGAAATTTTTGAAATGTTTTTCTATATTTAATACTTTTCTGATAATGAGTCTGTTTTATGGAAACTCAGACAAAATTTCTACAGGTGAAACCAACAGATAAAAGCAAATAACTCATTGGAAGCCACAGGTCTCGCCCGCTGAAGCTAGTCCTGCCTCTCCATGGCCCCGCCTTCCATATAGCCACGCCTCTTTTGTGTTTAAGGTTGGGCTTCACCCTTTCCTCATCACCGGGCTCGCTACGCCTAGTTCCCAGTCGAGGCTCGTTTGCTCGCGAGAGTTCCTCCACCTGGCCCACTCAGAAGCTGTAGGAAACGGAGGCAGAGAAGAGTCGCGAGCCTTGACTCGACCACACTTTCCAGGCCCCGCCCCTCCTTCCTCGCCCTCCTCCTGGCCCAGCTTCCCCGGTTGCACGTGTAATTGTTGTGGTTCAACCTCACGTGGCCACGGAAGTGCCGGCGTTACATGACCCGCCTCCAAGATGGCGGCGCCCAGTGCCGGGGCCCACGACCTGAGCCGGCTCAGCTTTGAATTATAACCTTGACTGAGTCTGTGCGGCCATGGACCGGCCTGGGTTCACAGCCTCGCTGGTGGTGAGTACCGGGCGGTAGGGTGGGGGCGCTAGGCGTGCCGGAGGCTTCCCTGTCCTAGCACCTCCTTCCGGTTTTGCGCGCTGAATCATCCCCGGGTCACCGGTCATCAGGTCTGGGAGGAAGCACGGGGCTCCTGGGCCGCGCCGGGCCTCGTGTCAAGGTCCTGAGTTTCCTACCTGTATGCCAGAAAGAGACGGGGGTGGGATAGGGGTGGCACTTGACCCTTAGTCTTCCGCACCGCGGTTTACCTAACGGAAAAAGAAAAGTTTCAATTGTATACTGTGACCATACTCTGGAGAGCTTGGCAATTAATGAAATATATGTAATAAAACAACTGGAGTCGCTCACAGACCTCCTGGTCAAGACTGTGGTTTCATTTTGCTGTATCTTTTTTCAGTCTCGGAAAATGACGCATCCATTCATTCATCCTGTATATAATTAATCTGCTTATTTTGCTTCCGAGCATTTTTCTAGGCTTTGGGTATATACTGATGAGCAAAAATAGCCGCGCGTTGAGCCAGTACGTCAGTGGTGTTTAATTCCTTAGAAAACAACGAGAATCAACGTGTCTTAACATCAACCCCCACCCCCATATCCTTTAATAAATATTTTGAAACCTTTCTTAGGACATGTTCAGTAGGGGATACTAGATACAGTAGTGAACAAGACAGATTGGCTGCCTGTGTTTTCATTGTAGGAGAGCGGGCAGAGGCAGAAAATAGACAAATAACTTTTCAAAAGCTTTTCCTGAGAAACGGAGGCCCAGAGGACTTTCTTCGTTTAATTATCAAATGTTTTTGCAGGTGTTGGAGATAACATGGTGAACAAGATAGACCTGGCCGCATGGGTCAGGTGGTGGAGGCAGAAGGGTGAAATGATTGTTATCATAAATGATGATGAGGGTTAGTTTCAGAGTGCATGGAAAGATGTGGAAGGGGGATCTTACCCAGACTGGTGGAATGATGGTTTTAAATCTAGATTTGTTGATATTTGTAGAAGCTAGGTTTTAGAGATGCAAAGAAATATGTTACCCCTTTGAAGACGTTTTCCTGTCCAGCTGGTGAGATAGCAGTAGTACTTGTGACAATTAACATTGCTCTGCCAGGAACTAGGGTAAGCTCTTTACATACATCATCTCATTTAAGCCTGACAAACAATTGAAGTCTTATCCTAGTTTTCCAAATGAGGGAACTGAGGAATAGTATGTTAGATAATTTGTCCAGAGTCACACAAGTGAGATACATTTCATGTGTGGAAGTGTTGGAGCTTAGATTCCAAGCAGTGTAACATGGGATTCCATTTACTGCTCCTTGAGACTATCTCTGAAGTCAGCAACAGTAGCAGTTGCTAAAAACAGGTGAGTGTCAGAGTTAACAAAAGAAAAATTGTATTAAAATTTATTTATTTTATTAAAGAAGGGTACACATGCTTACTTCTTTTTTCAGTGTAGTTACAGAGGGTAAAATTGGGATCGACTGGTAGAAGTTTCAAGGAAGTTAGATTTTACTCCCGGCGAATTCATTTAGCATGCAGTTTATCTGCCATGTGTTCTGTCTACTGGTACTGTGATTGCCCTTGGAGATTTGATGGCAAACAAACCTAGGCTATATGATAAGTACTGTGAAAGAAATGAACTGAGGTGGGAGAGAGAGAGAATAATATTGGAAAACCTACTTTAGATGGAGTGCCCAAGGAAGGCCCTGAGGAGCTGACGTTTAAGCTAAGACCTGAAAGATAAGGGGCAAGTCATTTTGATGAGCAGAGGGGAAAGTTCAGAGGGAGCAGCACGTGCGAAAATCCTCAGGTGGAAAGAGTTCAGGATGTGACGATGGTGGCTGAGGCCTAGTGGGTGAGGGTAGTGTGTCGGGGGTGCTGTTGGAGAGCTAGACAAAGCCTGCCGGGGGGAGTCTTGGTGGGCAGTGGAAAGGAATCTGGATTTTATATGAAGCATAACGAAAGCCATTAGAAGCTTTTATTATTGAAGTAGTCCGGAAATGGAGTGGCCATTTTATTTTGTTGTTGTTGTTGTTTTTTTACGGTTGGGAGCATCTTTGAGGCAGGCTAAGCACTCCTGAGGGAGTTCTGTTTTGTTTACTACTGTGTGGCCAATGCCTGACACTTCGTAGGCACTCAGCACTTGTTGGGTGAATGAATGCAACTTCACATGTTTGCAGAAGTCTTGAGCCTCGGCTTCTAAGGATTAAGTGAGATGTAGTACAGAGCCTGACATAGAGCAGATATTTAACTGTTTCCTTCCTCAAGTTTCTAGAGCAGGATTGAAGGGCTGTAGAGCTGAATAAGGAGAGAGCTTCTGGCATGTTAAGTTTTCATTTGGAACACAGAGCAGACTATTCAGAAAAAAAACCACCAAGAGTACATTCACTGGTGCATGCTTTTAGGAGAGCAGTTTGAAATAAGTATTAGCGACCTAAAGATGTTCATAACATTTAACTCAGTGAAGATAATAGGAAAACATGAAATAAAAGAGGAATGGTGATAGATGCATCTCATGGACTATTTAGGGGCCATTGGTAACAGTGCTTGTGAAGAGCATGTGCTATAATAGTAACATGGAAAATGCTTATGAGATTAAAAAAAAAGAAAGAAAAAATACAACACTGTACCTGTACACATCTGGTTCATGCCTAATTAAAACTTGGTAGCCAAGGGGAATTGGTTCCAGGTCCCCTGTGGATACCAAAATCCACAGGTGCTCAAGTCCCTTATATAAAATGGTGTAGTATTTGCATGTAACCTGTGCACATCCTCCTGTATACTTTAAATCATTTCTAGATTACTTATCGTACCTAATACAAGGTAAATACTGTGTAAATACAATATAAATATTATGAACATAGTTGCCTGCATGCAGCAAATTCAAGTTTTGCTTTTTGGAACTTTCTGGAATTCTTTTTGCAAATATTTTGAATCTGCATTTGGTTGAATCTGACGATGCGGAACCCCAGGATATGGAGGGCTGGCTTTATTCCATTCCTTAAAAAAAAAAAAAAAAAAGCTGTATTGAAATCCTCCAAGATGGAATGAAATAATTCCGATAGTAGCCCTACTTTTTTCTTCTACCTTTTCAGTGCAAAACAAGCAAACAAACAAACATACCTCCAAACCAGTCTTTCCTTCCAGCCTGACATCTTCTCTCCCTTTTCAGTACTTAGCTGTTTCATCGACCTTGTAGTTCATCTGGGTTGTTACTTGAGTGAAACCAAAAGCATCCCTGTCTCAGTTACTTTTAACTGGGTTACAGGTGAAGGAACTTCGGCACGTGTTGGTGCTCTGCAGTGTGAAGTGCAGGCAGTCCTTTGCGTGTAATGTGGGGCCGTAAAGATGAATGTGCGAGTGGACGTCATGCGGAGTGATCTTAATAATTGATGAAAACACTTATGATTATTTAACGACCTTTAAAAATTCTTGTCAATGTTAATAACTCTCTTACTGTCGATTGTAGAAGTATAGGGAAGCGGAAAAAAAAAGAGAAACTAACATTTAGTACAGTGTAATTTAAAACATTAAGATTGTATTTCTTTGTAAAAAAAAAAAAGTATCAGAAGTAATTTTTAAGTCATATAACTTGCAATACAGAACAAGTGTTCCTTTAATGTGGAGATCTTTGCTGGCACAGCTTGCTCTGGGACATCTTTGTCCTTTTCGTCACAGCCTCTTTCCCCGTATATGGTGATAAGTTTGCCTTCACTCACTTTCCTCTGGCTGCATGTCTAGAATCTCTCCAACGACAGCAGAGTTGATATTCCCACGGCCAGCTAATTCTTTTATAACTCCTTTTACATTTGACTTGAATGTCACTTTCATTGTTAACCACTTGTCATTTATTTGCCCCGCTTTCATGTTTGCTGGCCAGTTCCCTCTTTCAATTATCCATTTTTGTGAAATGTCACTGTGGTCACTGTAATTCACCCGTCCTGTTTGAGGACTTGTGTTCCTTGTGGCAACTGAGATGCATGCGTTTCGGTGCTGTGCAAAGCAAGGACTGCTTGTACTGTTTTTGTTTTTTTTTAATATTTTGTTTTTTCTTTTCTTACATTAGGGAGGTGGTTCTGAAAAAGTTTCTTCATAATATTTGCGTCTTCTCACTGGACCTGCCCTTCTGCTGAGAACCACTGGCAGAAAGGGACTTGAGGGCAGTGGCATGGATTATGTTGCCAAGGCTTCTTAGGTGGGGTAAGAAAACAAGAAAAGATAAGAATGAAGTTGAAGGGACGTTTTCAGGGTTTTTTGCCTCATACCTTTCTTTTCTGGAAGGCAGCTTCTTAGTCTGCTTTCTGGAGTCAAGGAAGTTAGTATCTGATGATGAAGCATTATCTCCATATCTCTAAGGGATTGGGAATTATGCTGCACATTCTCAAGCTTGCTTTGTGTGACTTGTTTCTTTTCGTCATTTTGGTCAGAGTGGGCAGGTCTTCCTTTTTTTGCTCATTTTTGTGTTGAGTAGGCCGTCACCTAGACAGAGGTGTATTCTCAATTTTGGTCAATCAGTGGAGCATGCAAAGCACCCTTGGAGACCACCAATCGTCTGGGACCACAATCGAGAACCACTGCCATGATGGAGGCATTTCTTCTGTATTTCAAGTACGAGGAGATGGAGCTACCTTTTCTTTCTCATTTTTCTTTCAGTATAAGAGGGGGTCCTGGGAAAGTTTTAGAATCTGAAATTTAGCTGTAAATGACTTAATATGCTTTTGTACCACTTCCAAACCAAATGCTGTGTGTTCAGATATAAGTTTTAAATATTAAAATTTTAACGGTACACACAGAATTTGAGTAACAAAATGCCAAATAGAGGGAAGATAAAAGTTGTACCCACAGTTTTTCCACCTCCACGAATCAGGTATTGTTACCTGTTTAACCAGACATATGTGTGAGCCTTTGCTCTGGTACTTGGGAAGAGCAGGAGCCTCAAAGATACGGTCCCTGCCCTCAGGGGTGTGCAGTCAAGTGGGAGCAGACATTTAACAGAAAATAAAACGAAAATTAACCATGTAATTGTGCATGATGATAAAAAGTAACCATTTACTGAGCACTTTAATGTGTGCTTATGCAATTTTTTCAGAGCAGAAATCATATGGTTACAATTTTGTCTTCTTTTTTTTTTTGTATTCTGGTTAAAAAAAAAAATAACCCATAAATTCACATCCAAGCATCATAAAGAAATTTGAACAGTAGTGTTTCTCAGTTTTTTGAGTTTGACGCTGAATCGTTCCTGCACACGTCGCATGATTTGGTTTTTCTATTGTGTGAATCCGTGGGTGATTCTTGTCCAGGGGGGCAGAATTTGAGGAGAGCTTTTCATTCATTATTGGTAAGGAAAGACTTGAATTTATCGATTTTGTATATACATTTATTGTTCAGTTTAATATATGAATGCAATCTTCAGTCTTTGGTCAAGTCCTCCTTCGTCTTTCACATGGGTTTTAATATTGGCCTGTCAGAAATAGGGCATCAGCAAACTTGGAAGGATATTTACAGTAACATAACACTAAAAATGATAACTCATATTTATTGGTAATTGAGGCAGGCATTTTGCTAAGCATGTAACAGGCTCATGTAGTTGTATTTAATTCTCATTTAATCTCACTCAGTTCTCAAAAACTCTGTGAAGTATAGGTACTATTATTTTTCCCCTTTCATGCATGAAGAAATGGGGGCTTACCTAGGTTTAATAGCTTTCCTAGGGAGACCCAGTTGAGATTGAAGCCAGGTCTGCGTGTCTGATGCCAAAGCTGTAGTCTAAGGCAATATTTAATCTGAAAGAATTTCTGGAGAAATGGAAGAATACTCAAGTCAAATTCTAGAACCATTATTGTATTCCTGAGAATAGCCTTACCAAACAACACTGATCCTACACAGTCTTTCCCGTCAGGAGGTGATGAAAGGCAGAGGATTTCTGGGAAAGTCACCCTGAATATACCACAAAGCTGTCAGTGGAGCTGTGGAATGCCAAGAAGTATAGCAGCAGGTAACACCAGGTTTCATAGCACCGGTGCTATGACAAACTGCCGCAGGACAACCAGAGAGTGATTTGCTGAAGTTTTTCTTCTGAATGTTGAATCTTTCCGTAAAGTGTTTTCTCATCATCTTACATTTCCATGTGATTCAGACCAACAAACAAGTGTGGAAGCCCTGCTGCATCCCAGGCACTGGGTTATATACTTAGGAGGGCCAAGGTCACTCACCTGGCTTCTGCTCTGAAGGATCTTGGTGTCAGCCATGGTGGTTAGTACTGAAAGTGAAGTGTAAACAAAGTTATCCGGGGGCGTTAAGGAAGTAGCCTTTAATGCTGACTGGGAGACTGGGAAAGGCTTCAGGAGGGATATGGCGTTTGGTCACAGTCTTAACAATGAAATGGATTTTGGCAGGGGTGTGTGTGTGTGTATGTATTTGTGTGTATGTAATGGCTGGGGGGAGCAGGGGGTCTGCTGGCTGTAGTAGACAGGAGGCAAGAGGCATTGGAAGGGCCTTCCAGGCTGAGAGAAAAACCTAAGCAGGAGCACAGAACTGTTAAGTTTCCGGACGTTTTTGGGAAACAGAGTAGTCAGAGTGGACGAGGCTCAAGGTCAAGAGTGTGCCAGATGAAGCTGAACAGGTAGTTTAGGGTCTAGGGGTCGAGGTTCTGAGTTACCCCTTACTGAGTGCCTACTGTATACCAAATGTGACCAGTGAATTCGGGTTGTTGTTTTTTGTTTTTGGTTTTTTTTGGTGAGGGAATATTAATTTGAGTAGCTCTACTTTTGTATGTTTGTAGTACTCATTGGGTACTTGTAGTACTCAAGTAGCAAAACTTGAACAATACAAAAATCAACAAGATAATAATAAAAATACTCCTCATCCCGAATGTTTTTCCACAGAGATAATAACTTCTAGCAGTTTGGTGTGTATGGTTCCAGACTTGTAATTATGCATAGACAAATAAATACACATTTCTTTGAAAGGTGGGATTATACAGCATATATTGTTCTGTAGCTTATTTGATTAATTAAGAATATAACATGTTTCTGTATCAGCAAGTTCAGGTCAATCTCATTCTTTTAAAGGCTGTGTAGCAATCCGTTATTCTGATATAATACAACTTATTAGGTTATTTCCAGTTTTTTACTGTTAGAAACAATTCTATAGTAGACATTCTTGTATATTTATGAACTTATGTGGAAGAAATGTTTAAAAATAAAATAACTGGATCAAGTATTTTACAGTACTTTGCCAAATTGCCAAATTTGTCCTTCAATAGATTATAATAATTTGTTTATGTTAATACCCATAACTATTTTCATATTTATAATCTTTTATAATGTAATTGGGAAATTTAAAATTTTGTTTTTATTTGATCACTGATGATGGGGAAGCATATTTTCATAATTTTGTTGGCTGTTTATATTTTTCTTTTGGGAATTGCTTGGTCCTGTGTTTTGCAATTTTTAAAAAATTTGATGTACCTTTTTTAGGTTGCTTTGTAGTACCTTCTAAGATATGGTTAGTAACCTTTTGTTATAGTCATTAATTCATGTGTTCTTCAAATAGTTATTGAGTGCCTACTGTGTACTGGGTGCTGGGAACATACTGGTGAACAAAACAGGTATGGATCTTATAGTTTCGTGGAACATACAGTCTTTGAAGAAATGGTCAGATGCTCAACTATAGAATTAGAATTCTGATCAGTGTGTGGAAACATGAGGGTCTAAACCTAGACTGGGGGATCAGGGACACAGTCCTAGAAATGAGGAAAATCAGATGACTTGGAGGAAAAGAGAGATCAAGGTGGTAAGAAGGTACCCAGCAAGGGGCTAATTATGGAGTTAAGGGTGGAGAGGTAGATGAGGGCCAGAACTTCTAGAGCCTTGTAGGCTGCACTGTGATTTTGTTCTTCATCCTAAGGGCTTTTGGAAACTTTGAAGAGTGTCAAGATGAAATTGAAATTTGTATTTTACACAGACAACATTAGTGTAGAGGGCCAAGGAGCGCTGCGGGGAGAATGGATGGTGGAGGGGGAAGAAGGCAAGTATCACAGGAAGCGGAAGCCACAGCTCTGCAATGAGGTGGAGGAAACTGAGAACGTCAGGGAGGGATGTTTCCCCGAGAAGCCATGTTAATGTTTTGCCTGGTTCTTTTTAGTTGTGGTCTAGGCCAGGGGCCTGTGATGATTTTGCTTAGTTAAATTAGATGGATGGTTTGATTTTGTCCTGTAGTTGAGCAGCAGTGAGTTTTTTTGTTTTTGCTTTGTTTTTTTCTGTTTTGCCAGCTTCATGTAATCTTGACTTTTTTCAACTCCCAGAGGAATTTCAAAGGGTCTAATTTCACTAATTATACACTTTCTCTCTACAGCCCGCCAGCACTTTTTCCATTTTTAAATTAAGGTGGTGCTGTGTACTTTATCTATATGATATCAAGATCTCAATAAATTGTTATGCTATGGTAAGGCTTGCTGGTTATCTGGGTTATGTTCTCTTTCTTTGGATTTTGTCTAGTACTTAGGATTTTCAGTGTAAGCTACCATAAATCTTGAAACTAACCCTTTGCCTGATAACCTTTTTTTAAACATTTTTTTAATTTTTAAAAATATTTTGGCCACACTGCGTGGCATGCAAGATCTTAGTTCCTCAACCAGAGATCGAACCCATGCCCCCTGCAGTGGAAGCGGAGTCTTAACTGCTGGACTGCCAGGGAAGTCCCGCCTGATAACATTTTTGATAGTGATCATAAATAAAATTCTCAGGCTAAAGAAAAAAAGAAATCGGTAGAGTTCCTTATAATTCAGTTGATGCTGGCTTGATGAAAAATTATAAGCATTCCTTAAAGTTTTTGTTTAAATCTTAGATATGTTGCTATGTGTCTAAATACATAGGTAATTCTTAATCTTCTGTTAGCATTTTTTTCAGTCTCATGAATTTAAGTGACATTTGAGTTATAGAAGTTTGAAATCCACAGAAGCAATTAGTAACTTGATTCATGATTTACTAGATAAATAGATTCAATCTGGTCATTTTATTCTCAGACGATAAGAATTCTGATGAAAGAAGGGCTGGAGAATCAATGCATGCAAAGGAGCCAAATAGATTAAAAGAGTAATTCGCTTATTGATTAAAATTTAGCAGTAGATAGCAAACATCTCTCTGAACCCACTCCTAAGATTAAAGAGAAAATTAGAATGAAGTGCAGCTATTTTTAAAGAAACCAGTCATATCAGTCATTCTCACCAAGATTTTAGTTCTTGTGTTTTGAGAAAATGAAGAGGCAGGCAAAATATTTTGTTATGTACTGAATTTTATAAAATCCTTAAAGAATAAGTGAGAAGAATGTTGAAAAAGTTGGCTTTTTTTTTCTTTTTAACTTTGCTACGTTACTTGTGACCTTTTTCCTTTGACTTAGAAAAGGCCACCTTTATATCCGGAAGGAAATCCCACATTGTCATTCTTTTACTCCCACTTGTGGTGCTCTCCTGGCCCATCTCTGTGTTCTTTTGGTGACAACTTTTTTTTTTTTTTTTTTAAAACCTTGGGCCATCTGTACCATTTCAATTTCTTTCTGTTTTATTTATTTATTTATTTATTTATGGCTGCGCTGGGTCTTCGTTGCTGTGCACGGGCTTCTCATTGCGGTGGCCTCTGTTGTTGCGGAGCACGGGCTCTAGGCGCACGGGCTTCGGCAGCTGTGGCTCGAAGGCTCTAGGGCACAGGCTCAGCAGTTGTGGCGCACGGGCCCAGCTGCTCCGCGGCATGTGGGATCTTCCCGGACCAGGGCTCGAACCCGCGTCCCCTGCATTGGCAGGCGGATTCCTAACCACTGCGCCACCAGGGAAGCCCGGTGACAACTTTTTAGGTCATTCACAGAGTATCCTGCATGGTCTTTGGGGTTCTGTCATGCCTTTCAGGCTGATCATATAGTATTAATGTATATGGTAATGTACTTTTCTTTCTCTTTTTCTTTTTTTTAAAATTTTATTTATTTTTGGCTGCGTTGGTTCTTCATTGCTGCGTGCGGGCTTTTCTCTAGTTGCGGCGAGCGGGGGCTACTCTTCGTTGCAGTGTGTGGGCCTCTCACTGCGGTGGCTTCTCTTGTTGTGGAGCACAGGCTCTAGGTGCATGGGCTTCAGTAGTTGTGGCTCGTGGGCTCTAGAGCTCAGGCTCAGTAGTTGTGGCACACAGGCTTCAGTAGTTGTAGCTCACGGGCTCTAGAGCGCAGGCTCAGTAGTTGTGGCACACGGGCTTAGTTGCTCCGCGGCATGTGGGATCTTCCCAGACCAGGGCTCGAACCCGTGTCCCCTGCAGTGGCAGGCAGAGTCTTAACCACTACGCCACCAGGGAAGTCCCTATGGCAATGTACTTTTCTAGTGTACACTAATTTTTAATAATTACCTATGCTAACTAATTGAAAAATAGACATTATTGCATTTCTCATCAGGGTAATTTCATTTTTCCAATGAAGTCTTGAAGTGGTTTTATGGTGAGTGGCAAGTAGAGCAGAAAGTGTTTGCTAGGTACTAACCTTTGTACCACTTGAGCATCCTGTAAACCCAAAGGATGGAAACGGCGGATCATTTTGAACTCTGCCTGTATGTTTAAATAGTACTGATTCTTCTTTTTCTGTGTCATGGAATATATAGTTTTTAATGTCTACTTTTACTTTTTGAATAGGTAATATATTCACATGGTTCAAAATCCAAAAGATAGGAAAAGTTAGCAATTCAGCTTAAAACACTATTAGGAACCGTGTTGAGAGTTGCCTCTTCGTAGTTCTTCTGTCTGCTTACTCTAAAATGGTGTTGATTCATATCTTGAAATGATGCCTTTAGACCTTGTGTGCTGACCTTTCTTTGACAGTCTCTGAGTTCATATTTTTCTGAGTCTCTTTTTCCTTTGACTAAGCTGTAACCAGTTTTTAAAATATTCTACATATGCTTTACTGTAATCACGAGGTGAAAACTTAGTTTTTAATCAGTTTTTAAAGTGCATCTTCCCCAAAGCAACATGGTATCTCTTGGGAGATGACTAGTTTGGGTCAGGTTTTAATGTCCTCTAGGAATTTAGTTCTTTTTTTTCCCTTCATTTATTCACTTAAATTAAAAAGTATCAAGGAATTTTCAAATATACACAAAGTAGAGAGGATACCATAGGAATCCTTACATGTGTGATTCTTAAAATATGGATCTAGATTCACAAGGAGCATTACCATTTAGAATGTAACTCTCAAAACAATTTTTTTCTTAATGCAGATTCACTACTCATTAGTTAAAAAGGCAAAAAATATAACATTTGGTGTAATTTGGAAAGATCACTGAGATAAATTGTCAAATGAAAAAAACAAGGTGCAGCATACCACCTTTTACTTAAAAAAAAAAAGGTAAAATAAAATACATATTCATATTTGCTTATATATGCCTAAAGTAACTTGGGAAGGATACAGTAAGAAACCAAAAGTGGTTACCTGGGTTTTTAGGGACAGGGAAGGAGACTTTGAACTCTTTACCTTTCTGAGGTTTGTTTGTTTACTTTTTTGAACCCTATGAAATCATTAAAAATGAACTTGAAATTTATTTTAAAATTATTAGAAATCATTAAACATTTGTTTAAAACAGAATATGTAATATAAAATTTACAATTTGAAAATATATCACAATAATGGTTATTTTCCCAGGACAGTCTGTAGATTTAGGTAAGAGGTGTTTTGACTGTACCAAAGTAGTCTGTGGTATACTTTAAAACCATACTTAAAGAAATATGCTTTAAAAACTACCCCATCCCCAAAATGGCAGTTTATTTTATTGTAACCTTTTTTTTCTTTTTCTTCCTTTTTTTTTTAAAGGCTGGTGGGGTAGCAGGTGTCTGTGTTGACTTGATATTATTTCCTCTGGATACCATTAAAACCAGGCTGCAGAGCCCCCAAGGATTTAATAAGGCTGGTGGTTTTCGTGGAATATATGCTGGCGTTCCTTCTGCTGCTATTGGATCCTTTCCTAATGGTAAAAATTATATTGGTATTATCACTGCTTTATATAAAGCCAAGATAATGGGATTTATTTTCAGAATGGTATGTGGTCCAACCCTATATAGAATTCCTTATATGATTGATGTAATTGATCTCCTGAATTTATTTTCTATTCATTAATCCATTATTTTTGACTCAGCTGGTACTATAGATTCCATTCTACTGTATTTGTCATAAAAAAATGAGCAATCTTTAAATGAGTGGTTTTTGTTGTTGTTAAAACTCCTTGTTAGAATCCTTAAAGTGTTCCTGTAACATTGATTGTGATGTCTTACAGCAGTTCTCAACCTTGCCTGCATGTTGGAATCTCTTGGGAAGCTTTACAAAATACTTATGCCTGTGTCTCCATGAGAAGTTTAATTGGTCTGGTCTTTGCCTGGGTATCAGAAGTTCTTGTAGCTTCCCAGGTGATTCAGATATGAAGCTGAGTTTAATAAACACTGGCTTGGAGATTCTGGTGGAGCAGATGAACCTAAGAGGCATTAAATCTTTGTCTTAACTAAATTGCTCTCAGATGATGCAACCCATTCCCACTAACCTCTTTCCATTGTCTTGCTTTTGTTTTGGTTTTGAAGTTGTGTGATTTATGACCCTTTTATTCTATAATCAGTATAATCTGTTTCATTTAATCCACCTCTTTTCAGATACTTATTTTAATAATTGTTTACTGCTGCGTTGATTGGCACTCAAAAGCAGACTAAGCAAACAGAAAACCACCACCATCAAACACACACACACACACACACACGCGCGCGCGCACACACGCGCACACACACACACACACTCACACTCTGACTCACAAAACCCCTGCTCCAGAAGATTCTTTTTTTTTTTTTTTTTTTTTTTTTTTTTTTTTTTTTTTTAAAAGTTTATTTTATTTATTTATTTTTGGCTGTGTTGGGTCTTCGTTGCTGCACGGGGGCTTTCTCTAGTTGCGGCGAGCGGGGGCTACTCTTCGTTGAGGTACGAGGGCTTCTCATCGCGGTGGCTTCTGTTGTTGCAGAGCACAGGCTCTAGGTGCGCGGGCTTCAATAGTTGTGGCTTGTGGGCTCTAGAGCGCAGGCTCAGTAGCTGTGGCTCTCGGACTGAGTTGCTCCGCGGCATGTGGGATCTTCCCGGACCAGGGCTCGAACCCTTGTCCCCTGCCTTGGCAGGCGGATTCTTAACCACTGCGCCACCAGGGAAGCCCCAGAAGATTCTTAAATTCTGGGGTTTGATTTCTTTTTTCTCAGTATATTTCATTAGAAATTCTTTCTTGTTAACTTGATGTTAAGATGTCCATCTGTATCCATCTGTGAGCATAACATTCACATAAAGATTTGTAGAGCAAATCTTTTTGGTCCTTTAGTTTATCTCCCCGAGCCATCCTTAGAGCAGCCAACTGTTTTGAGGTTATCCTTGAATTATTTTATGTCTTAATTTTCAGTAATTGATCATAGCAAGTCACTACTGAGGACCCACTCCATGCCAAGTATAGCTCTATATGTGGGAGATGGGCCTTGGTTCCTAAATTTGTCTGCATTGCAATCACCTGATGACCTGAAGAGATTTTTTTTTTTTTTTTTTTAAAGAAATTACTGCTGTCCCACTCCCAGAGATTAGGGATTTAGTTGGCCTGAGGTGTGGCCTGGGCTTTGGAGGTTTAAAAAAAAAAATCCCCAGGTAATTTTAATATGCAGACAAGTTTGGGAACCTCTGAACTAGGGAATTGCAAAGAAATATGTTACTAAGTCCCTGTCTTTTGGTCATCCATTCTTATGATGCCTCCCTCATCATTGTAAATACTATTTTTTCTCTTACGTATTACATAGGAATTGTTGGTAGATGAAGTATTAGTGATGGTCTGCAGGGTACATGGTGCTCCATTAAGCTCACAGGGCTGGTTTAGATTCTTGTCAGCAGGAGTTTACATACAGAATGTAGTTTTGAATTTCTGTATGTTTGAGAAAGTGGTGTTCTTCTTGCCCTGCTTTTCTTTTTCTTTTTTTGCCATCCACAGAACATCTTTGAATGGGAGATGCTGGGTCAAAGTGCCAGTGTTTCAGAAATGGCCTTTCTGTTTTTCTGCAAATTTTTGGTGAATTGAAACTTTTTACGTGGCACTTTAAACAATTTTTGCTATTGGTTAAGGTTCTAGTCAGAGTACAGTGCACCAGTGTAACATTCAGCGGCTTGTAGACTTTTTAGAGAACGTATTGTGCAGGGGTTATGGAAGGGACTGAGGGTCGAAAGAAGAGAGGAAAAGACCTGTATTCAAGACCCTTACTCCATGTTTAGAAGGGAATGTAGAAAAACCATAGTTTTTTGTTTTGTTTTCACTCCTGGGGGGTGGGGGTGGGGGTGGGTGGGTGGAACGTGTAGCAGGTAGAACTTAGAGCCGAATGCGACTGGAGATATTCTAGCCCATTTAGTGAGTAGGCCAAAGTAGGAACAGCCTAAATAAGAATCACAAGTGGGAATTGGGACCTGCGTTAACTATATACAACTGCTTGCATGGTCATTACTCATCCTGGGACAGTGTGCCTCCTCATTTGGCCTGCTGTTTGTTTGTTAGCCACTGAGGGGTGTTTACAAGCTTGTTGACTTTAACTGTGGAGAACTGATTTTCACTACCAAGCTCTTTTCCTGAGTGTTTCAGACTTTACTGTGACATGTTCAAATGCCCTTCAAAAGATGAATTTGCCATTTATTTATCTTTTGTGCCTCACCTTTTATGTGAGTGATGAACATCTTTTTATTAACAATACATGGCAAGTCTTAAAGCCTTCCTGTGCAGCTAAGATTAGTTCATGGTGATAGGGGTAGCTTTTTAGAGATTTTGATTTCCAGTTTTAATTCAGTAGTTGATTGTTTCCTTGATATAAAAGTGAGTTGATGTAGTAAAAAGTAGCCATGGTTATTTTGAGTAACTAGCAACAAAGCATTATGGAATAGATGTTTTATTTAGTTAAGATATGTGTTTGCAGTTTTAACCTGTCTAGAAATCATTGTAGTTGATTATTTTATGACCATATATAAAGATATTTTGGATCACAGAAATTCATATCCTTTTGTAAAAAACTTAACTAAAAAGTGTTAAGTGACTTATCAGTACAAATTGGTAAATGCCAGGTTAGCTGTTAGGCTTCCTCAGGGCAGGGATCATGTCATCTGCATGTTTGTAAGTCCGAAGTGAGGCATGTAACATGGGCTCAGTCAAATCTGCAAGAGTGAAGGGGTGGGGGTGGGGGAATAGTACATATTATTATTTTATCTTTATATTTATTTATAGCTATAAATATATACATATATAATATAAATATGTACATATATAATGTATATATTATATAAATAATATATTTATATTTTTAGAATTTATTTGTATTTATTATTTATACTTATTTATTTATATTACTTATATTTATTATCTTCATCTGTTATCTCATAATTTAATAACTAGAGTTGTAATATTTTTTCAAGAAACATATCTCTTAGCAGTTTGCATATATATTTAAACTTTGTGAAAGACTGGTTTGTTTTAAATTTCAGCTGCTGCATTTTTTATCACCTATGAATATGTGAAATGGTTTTTGCACACTGATTCATCTTCATATTTGATGCCTGTGAAGCATATGTTGGCTGCCTCTGCTGGAGAAGTGGTAGGTAATAAGTTATGTGTATAAAATACTTCAGAAATGCAAAGTATGCAAATATCTTCAGTACAGGTATTATTTCATTTCATTTTTAAAAGACAATTGTTTTTTAAATTATGAAAGTCATATATCCCAATAAATGTAAATGGATTAAACATGATAGTTGAAAGACAGTCTATATAGGATGAAAGAAAAATCCAGCTATCTGCTATTTACAAGAGACACACCTCAAACATAATTATACAGAAAGAATAAAATTAAAGAGGTAGAGGAAAATATGCATGCAAATTTTGGTGGCTTCATATTGGGTCAGCATAATTGAGCTGGAACTCTATTTCCTAGAACTCCCTTTCCAGGAGGGTTCCAGGTTAGCCTGGCTACAAGAGAAAATTGCTCAAGATTTGTAAGGTGGAAGTAAAGCAGCGGTCATGTTCATGCTCAGAAGGTTGGTGCGAGGTCAGGCACTGTTGCAGTTCATACACCTCATCACTGATCTGTTGACTTCAGGCAGCAGTCAAGCCTCCAGCTCCTCCAACTCTCACTGGGTCTTCTCCTTCATCTTCTCTAAATTTTGAGTCAGTTGTGTGGGCTCTGTCGTGAAGGGTGCCAATTTATGCTGTAGGTCACCCACATCATTGAGATTGGTGAGGGAGAATGCGAGTTCCAGTTTGTCCTTGCTCTTCCCCATTTCACATCCATGTTTCCTTCCTGATTGCATGCCTTCTAAGTTTCTGTCCCAACACCAGATGCAGAAGCAACAGTTCTACATAAATTGCTTAACCAGCTCCCACAATTACTGTTTATATCCCATTGTATAATGATATGAGGAACAATTCTCCTGGGAGATGTAGTAAACCTGAACCTGGACTAAATAGCATAGTCTCAAAATATAAAGCAAAATGTTGCTAGAATTATAATGAAAAATGAATACAGTTATTATCTTCATTGGAGTTATTCACATCTATCCGTAAAAGTCATAGGACCAGGCAGGTAACTTGTTAAGACCATAGAAGATGTGAACAACACAATGGCAAGAATGGTCTAATGGATGTGTATGGAGTTCTGCACCTAACTGCTAAAGATTATTCATTTTTTTCAAGCACACTTGGAACATTAATAAAAGTGTGTGACCCAGTAGTCCACAAAGCAACTTTCAACAAATAATGTAGAGATAATGTCATACAGATCATTCGGTGTCTGATTATAATGAAGTAAAATTGGAAAGCAATGATGAAAACACAGGCAGTCCATCCCTCCAATGTGTTTAAAAAATTATCCAACTCTTCTGTAAATAATTCATGAGCCAGTAAATCATAATGTATGTGGTAAAATATTTGTAATTAAAAAATAATACAGGAATATGTATTTTTTCTAAACTAACACAGAGAAGAGTATAATACAAATAAGAGCTTTCCCACCCCCCTCACCCATTTACCTTTCTCCAGTCCCTCCTGCCTACTACTAATGGACAACTTCAATTAAAATTATTTTTGTGTATCCACCCAGAAATTGTCCTTTACTATTGTTGCTTTCTTTTTTTTTTTTTTTAAAGGATTTTTTTTTTTTAAATTTATTTATTTTTATTTTTGGCTGTGTTGGGTCTTTGTTGCTGCACGCAGGCTTTCTCTAGTTGCGGTGAGCGGGGGATACTCTTCATTGTGGCGCGCGGGCTTCTCATTGCAGTGGCTTCTCTTGTTGCAGAGCACGGGCTCTAGGCGTGCGGGCTTCAGTAGTTGTGGCACACGGGCTCAGCAGTTGTGGCTCACAGGCTCCAGAGTGCAGGCTCCGTAGTTGTGGCGCATGGGCTTAGTTGCTCTGCGGCATGTGGGATTCTCCCAGACCAGGGCTCGAACCCGTGTCTCCTGCGTTGGCAGGCGGATTCTTAACCACTGCGCCACCAGGGAAGCCCCTACTATTGTTACTTTCAAATCACATTGTCTCGTTTGTTTGTATGTATGTATGTATCTATCGATCTGCCTATCTCTCTATCTAGTCTATCTTAATAATCCCAGAACGTTGTTAGGGGCAGGGTGCATTAACAGGAATGGACAAAAAAGTGAAGAGAAGGGTCTCGGTTTATAAGTCTTTTATCATTTTGTCAAGTAGTATATATCGTTTTTCATTTAATAAAGTAGTGGTATGTATTTACATTAGGAAGTTAGAAAAATGTATCAGCCTTTATAAGATTTACATAAGAAACAACTGTGATATATTGCGGTTTTGTTTTCTGTGCACTATTTTCCTTTAGAAAATTTGGATGAGAATCTACAAACTGTTTTGTAACCTAATTTTCTTCTCTTAAGAATATGGTGAATGAGGGTGATGAAAGAGAGAGATTGCACTTTATGGAATTCCCTGGCGGTCCAGTGGTTAGCACTCTGTGCTTTCACTGCCCAGGGTGCACAGGTTCAATCTCTGGTCGGGGAACTAAGATCCTGTGAGCTGCATGGCACGGCCAAAAAAAAAAACAAAAAAATAAAAAAAAGGAGAAAACAACTAAAAAAAATAATAACTGTTCTGAGATGTAATTCACATACTGTATGATTTATCCATTTAAAGTGTACGATTCAATGGTTTTTTGCTGTACTCACAGCTGCAGCCATCGCCGCAGTCAGTTTTAGAGCATCGTCATCGCCCCAAAAAGAAACCTCGTACCCATTAGCAGTCACTTCCCATTTACCCCAACGTTCTCACCTTAGGCAACAACCACTGACCTACTCTGTCTCTGTAGATCTGCCTATTCTGGACATTTCATATACATGGAATCCTACCAAGTTTCTTTCTGAGGTGATGAAAATGTTCTAAAATTGACTAGGATGATGGTTGCACATGTCTGTGAATATATTAAAAACCATTGAATTGTATCCTTAAAATGGATGAATTTTATAATATGGAAATTCTATCGTATTAAGCTGTTAGAAAGGAATAAGAAGAGAATATTATGAAAACCATATGTGAATAAATTTGACAAATTCTTGAAAGATAAAAACAAAAAAAGTGGAATCCTACAATCTGGTCTTCCGTGACTGGCTTCTTTCACTTACATTTTCAAGATTTCATCCATGCTATAGCAGGTATCAGAACTTCGTTCCTTTTGATTTGCAAATAATAATCCATGTGGTATAGATATACCACACTCTCTTTATTCACTCATCAATTGCCTATGTTTTTGATTTTCTTGGATACGTACCTAGGAGTGGAAATATCGGTCATATGGTAACTTTATGTTTAACCCTCTGAGGAACTGGCCAAGGCTGTTTTCCGAAGTGGCTGCACCATTTTACACTCCCACCAGCAGTGTGTAAGAGTTCCAGTTCTGCACATCCTTGACACCACCTGGTGTTACCTGTCTTTTTAATTATAACCAACAAATAGATATTCAGTGGTATCTTATTGTGATTTTGACTTGCTTTTCCCTGGTAACTAATGATTTTGAGCATCTTTTCATGTGCTTATTGGTTATTTACATATCTACTTTGGAGAAATGTCTATGCATCTCCTTTACTCATTCTTTAATTAGGTTGTATTTTTGTTAATAAGTTACAGGAGTTCTTTATATATTGGCAAAACTTTTTCCCATTCTGTGCATGTTTTTCACTTTCTTAATGGTGTCCTTTGAAGCATAAGTTCTAAATTTTGATGATGTCCAGTTTATCTGTTTTATCTTACATTGCTTGTGCTTTGATGTCGTATCTAAGAAACCATTGCCTAATCTGAGATCATGAAGTATTTATACCTATGTTTTCTTTCAAGAGTTTAATAGTTTTAACTCATATTTTTAGGTCTTTGATCCATTTTGAGTTAATTTTTTTATCTGGTTTGAGGCTGTGGTCTAACTTTATTCTTTTGCGTGTGTATATCCAGTTGACCTAGTGCCATTTGCTAAACTATTCTTTACCCATGGCATTGCCTTGGCACCCTTGTCAAATACTAATTGACGTAAAAGTAGGGTTTATTTGTGGACCCTGTTCTATCGATCTCTACGTCTATCTTTATGCTAGTACCACAGAGCCTTGATTACCACAGCTTTGTAGTAAGTTTTGAAATCAGAAGTGTGAGTCCTCCAGCTTTGTTCTTCTCTGTCAGGATTGTTTTGCCTTTTCTGGGTCTTTTGCATTTTTATGTGAATTTTTTTTTTTGGCCTCACCTCACGGCTTGCGGGATCTCAGTTCCCCAACCAGGGACTGAACCCGGGCCATGGCAGTGAAAGCCCGGAATCCTAACCACTAGGCCACCAAGGAACTCATATGTGAATTTTAGAATGAGCTTGTCAATTTCTGCAAAAAAGGCAACTGAGATTTTGATAGGGATAAATAACATTGAATCTGCAAATTAATTTGGGGAGCATACCATGTTAACAGAAATGCTTAAATTTTCCAATCTATAAACATAGGCTGTCTTTTCATTTCTTTAGGACTTCTGTAATTTCCAATGTTTCATAGTTTCACAGTATACGTTTTACACTTCTTTTGTTAAATTTATTCCTAAGTAATTTATTCTTTTTGATGTTATTGTAAATTGAACTTTTTTCATTTCATTTTCAGTTAGTTTATTGCTACTGTATAGAAATAAATTCATTTTTGTATATTGATCTTGTATCCTCCAACCTAGCTGAATTCATTAATTAATTAGTTCTAAAGTTTAGTGGATTCTTAAAGATTTTCTGTGTACAAGATCGTATCATCTGCACATAGAGCTAGTTTTACTTATTTCTGTACAATCTATATGTCTTTTATTTCATTTTCTTGCCTAACTGCTCTGGTTAGAAGCTCTAGTACAGTGTTGAATAGGAGTGGTGAGAGTGGACATCCTTATCTTGTTTCTGATCTTAGGAAGAAAGTATTTAGTGTTTCAGTACATTTTCTGTCTTAAAGGGTTACATTTTGTCAGTGCCTTTTGTTCATCTGTTGAGATAATCATGTGGTTTTGTTCTTTATTTTACTGATACGGTGTATTACATTAATTGATTTTCAAATGTTAAACCACTCTTGCATTTGCAACCCAAATGTTAAAACTCACTTGATCATGGTATATAATACTATTTATATAGTGCTAGATTTATTTACTAGTATTTTGTTGAGGACTTTTACTTTATTCATAAGAGCTACTGGTCTGTAGTTATCTTGTGTCTTGGACTGGTATTGGTATCAAGGTAAAACTGGACTCATAGAATGAGTTGGGAAGTGTTAAGATAATTTATAAATTATTGTAAAGAAAAGTCATATTAATTATATCATTTTGGTTGATGAACACATATCAGATACTAATATATTTGGACAATCCAGGAGAAAAGGAATTATGGAGGAAAGAATCTCAGTTTTAAAGAAAAGCGAGGGTCTCCCTATTCATGTGATAATTTGAATTGTTGAGGTTATGATATGTAATATGGAAAAAAAGATGACCTCTGGTCCTTATCTGCGTTTTTGCATTTATTTATATCTGGGATATATATATAATTTTATACTTTCCTGTTACTATACAATGAATTTCTTGATCTAAGAAATCATTTGGATGGTTCCTTGAAGAGAATGTTGAAAGAAATTAGCCTGAAAGACACTAAATTCACGGAAGTGTTTTCTATAAAACTTCCTTTTGTCATTGGTTTAAAAATGATTTTGCAGAACCCAAGCTAACTCTGGATTAAAAAAAAATTGCCTTCATAATTTACTGAACTTTTTAGCGTGATGGGACTAACAATGTATTAATTTTTGAGGAGCAAGGAGCATAAAGTAGTAGTTCCTTTATGAGCCAGAGACCCCTTTATGAATCTAGTGAAACCTGTGGTTGTCTCTCCAGGAAAGTGAACATACGGACAATTTGTGTACAATTTCTGGGAATTTTCATTCCCCCCACTCTTACCCAAAGTAAGGACTCCAGTGCTTGAATTCTGCCTAAATATTGGTTTAGTCTGCGATTTAAAAGCAATTTATATTTAATTTAAAAAAATCTTTGAACCTGTTATCCTTGGTTTAGATTGTGTTTTTGTGATTATGTTCTGACTTTAGAACCTCATTGCATGCAGTTATTTTCGAGTATATATACTCAAGAACAGCAAATGGTGTGTCAGAGTTTCAGTGTCTCTCAGCTTGTAAAAATTCTGTCCCTTTGACTGCTCTTGCCTCTATTTTAGAATTGCCTGTTGCTTTGATTTAGTTTAAATATATCCTCGTAAGTTCAACACTTGGTTTACGTTTTCTCTTACATTGCTGAGAGCAAGCAGCAAAAAGAACTTGGCCACTTTTTTTTTCATTTCCCACAGGGCCATCTTGCTTGAAAGCTGGTTTGCCATGTTGGAGGATAGACTTTCTGCAATTTATAAAATTTCTGTCTCTTAGACTTACGAAGAATATATAAAGTGGTATAATTAAATAGGGCAAAGGATAGCTGTTAGATCGGTCATGTTAGTGATGCAGCTTTTGATTTGTAGAAAACACTGTATTCTAATACGTTAGTATCTGTAACTGGTATTTTTTTAAAAATTGGAGCCTTTTAAATGTAATATTCTGTGTGAAGTCTTGGGCATAGAAAGTGGCGTAGGTAGACTTTAGAGTTAGGAAATAGGTATCTGTAAGACTGGAAATAAATAATTCTAGGACATTCTTATATTTATTGTGTCTCTTATGGTTTCCATGGTCCCTTAGGCAGTAAGGCCTCATGTCAGATGCCTTTTTATAGTTTCTGTGATGCCTGGAGAGCCTTCAGAGGAGAACTGATCAGCAGCAGGTACATAGATGGAGGATTTCACCTGTGAAACATCTCTTGATGTTGACTTTATTTGATTTTAATTCAGTTACAGTTTAGTATGCTAAGAATTTTGTTAGATTTATGAAGTTTGTGAAATGTTGTTCTGGTGCTCCTGTAATCTTTAAACTTTCTTGAAAAACTTCCTGCAGCCATTCAGTATCATTGTTCTTAATAAATGATTCAGACACGTACCTACTGCCTTTCTGTTTTAGTAATTTGCTTTCAGTTTCATAGAGCATACATTGGTTGCAGATTCAGCCAAGTGTGGTCACTGTAAGTAAGAGAAAGAAACAGATGAATTTAGGAGAAACAAATAAAAAGGAATATAAAACAAAACATTTATAGCTGTCAGTGATCAGAAAGGTATAAAGAGACCTAGAGAAAATCAGATATAGTTTAGTGCAGTCATTGTTCTGTAACACATTTGCGCTGATATAAGATAGTTATGTTGCAGACACATTCCTTAGAAACAATACTGTATTTTTGTTGGCATTGAATGTGTCCACAGTTACTTTGTTGTAGTGATGGTAAGTGTGTGAAACTTAGAAACAAAAGAACACTGCTGTAATAACCATTCCCTGTAGCAGCAGCTTGATTAAAAGTTAATGACAAATCAATAAAACTATAATTACAGGCTTCTGCCTTATGTTTGTGATTTGGAATACAGTAAAATCGATCAAATAAGATTTAATATGTAACAACACTGAGAAGAGTCCCATTTGTGCCATTTTTATTAGGAGGTTTGCTGTACCAAATCTCTAAATCCCTGCCTCAATTATTTTACAGCTCAGTTTTCATCAGACACAGAAAAAGCCCTGTGAGAAGTAGAATCTGTAATTATATCAGAAGGGTTGGGGTGGGTTTACTTTAGTATAACAGATGGTATAACATTGCAGTGGTAGTGAATTTTTTTTTTTTAATTAATTAATTAATTTATTTTTATATTTATGGCTGTGTTGGGTCTTCGTTTCTGTGCGAGGGCTTTCTCCATTTGCGGCAAGTGGGGGCCACTCTTCATCGCTGTGCGCGGGCCTCTCACTGTCGCGGCCCTTCTTGTTGCGGAGCACAGGCTCCAGACGCGCAGGCTCAGCAATTGTGGCTCACGGGCCCAGTCGCTCCGCGGCATGTGGGATCCTCCCAGACCAGGGCCCGAACCCGTGTCCCCTGCATTGGCAGGCAGATTCTCAACCACTGCGCCACCTGGGAAGCCCTGATTATTATTATTATTATTATTTTTTCAACTTCAGGATTTGACTTTTCCTGGGTCTTATCCTACTTATGGATTTAGTTAATATTGTTTTCAGAAATAGAAGAATTATTAAAATTTCTTTGCTGCTAAAATGGCCCCTGTGAATTTAATGTGCTCATGGGTGATGTCTGTGGATGTCCTTACACCCATAGATGCTGGTAGATTTTTCTTTCCAGTCCTGTTCTAACTTGGGATTGAGAAAGCTAGGAACTCAGCGATACCATGTTTTGTAAATGCTCTTCTGACAGCCTCTAACAGTACTTCTCCACACAACCATGTGGCCCAGGGAGCACCTACTTTAGAATCATTTGCCTGGGCAGCAGGTTACAAATAAAGATTTTTGGAGGTGGCATTGTGGGCCCTGCATTTTAAACAAGATTCCTAGATGTTTCTGGTGTTCAGTGATATATAAGCACCACTCATAAAGGATTATCAAAAATTTTGATTTATACCCCAATGGTAAATATTTCTATTGAGTTGACTTGGCAGTCATGTGCATAAGAATATTTTAGTAGGTGTGGAGCACATTGATCAAAAGTGTGATTCCTTTTGTCTTCCTCAGAATTACATACTTTTAGGCCTACTAAAAAATCCTAGTTTAATAAACTGGTTAGTTTTGAGGGTGGCAGTGTACTGCAGTCATTTGAGGGGCTCGTTGAACATCAGAATATGGGTTAAGCAGGTCGTTTTTATTCAGCTTCCCCACTGAATTGGCTGCTTGGAGGATTAGATTCATTGTTATCAGGAGTGTTATCAGCTACACAGCATGGGGCATGTGTTACTCATCGTTGTGTTTTCCCTAGCAGGGATTTAAGTTCTTTTTAACTATGCTGTTAATATCATGGTTGAAAGTGTATGTATAGTGTTTTTCATGATCTCTACTGGCCTTTTCTAAGAACCACTGAGCAAAACAATAGAAGAAAGGTTAACAACTTTTGAAATGTTTTTCATCTTTTGAAATGATCATGATGGGTTTCGAAATATCCATAAATTAACAGAGAGGAACTCTCATTTGCACTTGTGTTAGCAGTTTGTCAGACTCTTGTGCAGTCGTATAATTGAGTCAATGGAAGATAAGTGGAGTGGAAAATAAGATGGGCATCCCTGAAGTGCAGTGTCACTGTCAAGTCAGAAGGAAGCTCTCAGGAATGCTGCAGATGAAAACGCTTGTGTGTGTCAAGATGCACGGAGGCGGGAGGGTAGAGACAGTGCTAGGAAATTCGCTGTACAATCAGAAGCTGCAACCGAACTGTTAGATACCCAGCCACACTCACACAGGCACTTTGCTTTCTGATGCATCTAAGCACGTGGCTCTCCCGAGGGGGCCTTGTGCCCTGTTCCCCTATCTGTTCATTTTCCGTTGTGCCTGGGAGCCTTTTTTTCACTTCAGAACATTAAGTACGTAAGGCAGACAGACTTTGTAATTCCTTCCTAGGAATGCTAAATTATAAGAATTACACAAAGAATTTTCTACAGAATTGCGAAAAATAACTTCCTTTCCATTGCCTTTCCTTTGTTATGTCCTTTCCCCACTTGGACCTCTTTGATTCCTTTTATATCAGCTGCTTTTGTTCAGCTCCTCTTAGTTTCCTCCACCACTCTTGTTGTCCTTACCTGGCAGTGTGGATTTAGATCTTAAGACGGCCTAATGTGTTCTCGGCACTGAGGATAAAATGACAAGATACCGCCTTTAGAGACTTGCAGTCTAGACGTGCAGATGGGCATGTAAGTATGGAAGTACACTAAAGGGTTACAGGTATTTTAAGAAAAGTACAAGAGCCTGAAGGGAAGTGGATTAGAGTGGGTGGATGGGTGTTGATTCAGGGAAGGCCTCAGAGAATAGCTAGTCCTTGAGCTGTGTTTTGGAGGATGATTGTTAGGCGGGCGAGTACAAGGAGGGCTATTGAACTTAGGCAAAGCCCTTGTTAGACGCTTTCAAGCTCCATGTGGAGCACAGATGTGGGGGTCGTCCGGAGGGCTCCGCCTGCTGTGGTGAGGTTTTGGCTGTTACCCCTGAAGGGCTGCGCAGGAGAGCACCACTGGTTGGTGTTGTAAGGACATCCTTTGGCAGCTGTGTGGAGGTGGGCGTGGTGTGCGAATGGAGGGGAGGAGACTATTCTAGAAATCCTGAGGAGAGAGAGATGACTGGAGCCTCCACTGAGGCAGGGCAGGGGATGCAGAGGGAGAAGGTGAGTTGACGAGAATCAAGGTGGAGGTTCTTCCTTTAAAAGCCCTTCTAGCAGCGTTCCTTCAGTGCGTCTTTCCTCGTGGGTGCCTGCGTCATCTCGTCGTGTGTCTGTGTTGTGTGCGTGCTTGAGCTTGCTGTCGATCTCCTGAGCTCAGCTCAGAAGCACACCCCAGCCCTCCAGCTGTCCCGGCCCTCTGAGCCCGAGCTGACAGTGGAAAGGGGAGGAAGAGGAGGAGAGAGAGGGCAGGACCTGGCAGGACCCCCGTGCGGTGATGATCCTGCTGGTAGTCCTTCATTAACGTCCCCGCATGGATGTGCTGAGAGGTTTTTCGCAGAGGCACTTGTCAAGGAGCATCTTACCCACCGTCCCTCCACTTTCCTGATGGCTTCTTTCTCCAACGCATTTCAGACTGTTTTCTGTTGTGTGGACTTTTTCTCTCTGATGTGGTATGCAGCATGCCTTCAGGTGGTGTTGACTCATGACCTGGGCCAGTGCAGTTTCATTGATCATCTTGTGTAGTTAGTGCATGGGAGGGAAGGGGAGCTCCGTGTTGGCTTTTTCTTTAAGAGCAGTGTCAGTTTATGCTACGCAAATTAAGGTTAGCTTTATAGAAACGATGAGTATGATTTTCATGTAGGATGATGAAGCTGGAGAATCCAACTTAAACCACAAGAATGTTACTTGGTCAGTACCACCCCTACACTGTTAATGGAAAAACCAAATACTTCTCTCCAAGATGAAGTTAAGATCAACCGCTTCTGTGGGAGTCTGCACTTTGTCAGTGACAAAACTTTATTTTTTAACATATTATCTTGTTAAGAGTAGGGTTCTTGGTAGCATAATGAATTAAATGCCACTGTCACAAATTTGCTTTGGTTTGTAATTGAATACTTGTAGATATATGAGTGCCTATTATATATCTAGCGCTGTGATTGGTGCTAAGAAACAAAGAATAAGAAATTTTGATCCCTGTCCTTGAGGAGTATATAAAGAAGTTGGATACATTTATTAAATAGGTAGAGAATATTTTGAGGACCTCTGAAAGGAGGCAGCTTTGGTCCTTTATGCAAGCTTACCAAGCTGTTGTTTTCCTTATCTTGAAAAGTCGGGTTAATGCTACCCCACTCACAGTTCTTGTAAAGCTTAAGTGATACAGCACTTCTAAAGTGCTCAGCCTAGCATCTGATACACAAAGTGTTCGTTAAGTGTTGGTTCTGGTCCCATGTCACACAAATTGCTGTTCGGAGCACATTTTTAGAATTTTATAGTTTTAGGAAGGCTGTCAGTTCAGAAAATGAAGAAATTGAAATTCAAAGAAGTTTAGTGCTGCACACAAGGTTTCCCAGCTGCTGTGGATGATAAAACACCATTGCAGACTGAATAGTTAGACAAATATTAGACCTTCACTTTCTATTTTTTATGTCATCTTTTAAAAATGGCAGAACTGATGCACAACTGGAGATGGGAGGTATATTACTTGGGTAATGTTAAGAACTCAGATCACTCTGGGTTTCTTAAACTAATAAGACAAGGTCAGGATTCTAAAGCTTGCCTTTGGTTACATTGGTTGGGCAAAACAGCGGCCCCCTGAAGATGTCCTAGTCCCTGAAACCTGTGGCCATGTTACCTAACATGGCAAAAGGGACTTTGCAGATGTGATTAAATTGAGGATTTTGAGATGGGAAGATTTTTTTTTGCATCATCCAGATGAGCCCAGTGTAATCACAAGGCTCCTTATAAGAGGGAAGCGGGAGTGTCAGAGAGGTTTTAGGATGTTAAGCTGCTGGCTTGAAGACGGAGGAAGGGGCCACAAACCAAGGAATGCAGGGGGCTTCTAGAAGCCCCCTTGATTTTTGCTCCCTTAGACCCATTTTGGACTTCTGATCTCCAGAATTAGAATAGATTTTTGTTGTTTTAAGCCACTAATTATGTGGTAATTTGTTACAGCAGCAACAGGAAATTAGTGTAGTTAGCATTACAGTCTCCTCCATTTTCAGATTTTATATTCGTTGAAGTCTATAAATCCATCCATGAGACTTGTCATCAAATGTGAAATCATGGCCCCATTCTGTTACAGAAAGTTATAAAAGAGAAAAAGCCGTTTGAGGCTTACCTCGGGGTTCTGTAAAATTCTGTAAACAACTTCAAGACACAGGGCCTAAAAGATATAAATTATTTTTGTTGAGAAGACTATTAACTTTTTGTCTAGAGTCTGGATTATCAAGAATGTTAGTTTTGTCAGGAAAGAGAAGACCTATACTTAAAAAAAATTTTTTTTTCTTTCCATGACTATTGGCTTTTTGTATACATGGAAAGAGTCTTATTTATAAGGAAGAAAGGCATGGTGAACTTATAACTCAGTATGAGTGGATAAAATTTAAACCCTAAGGAAGGTACATTTGGATTTAACAATTACTTTTTGCATTATTTTATCAACAGCTGTGATTCCATTTGTAACCAGCAGATGGCAGAATTGACAAACAGATGAACTGTTCACTTGTAGGGGTTTTGAATTTAAATGGTGGTGTAGAAAGATAATGTTAGGTGTTCTTAATTTGGAAACCTGCTTTCTAGAAAGAATTTTGGGAATGTGGAATAAAATACAAGTAAGTAAACTGTGCTTTTAAAAAAATTTTAGAGTGCCCTGAATTTTCATTCTCTCTCTCATTAACTTGCCACTTGGAGTTTACTCCGCAAAGTCTAAAGTAGCTTTACTTTGAATGTGATTAAACTTTGATTGGCTCTATTCAACTTACTTAAGTTTCTGTTGAACTAATTATAGAGTTGCTGGTTTAAACATGAAGATTTAGCTGATAATTAAACCTAGAACCTTTAAACTCATTAGCCGCATGTAAATATGATATGCCTTTAATGAAAAATAATTTTGGATCAGTCTCCCAGGGCAATAGAAATAAAAGCAAAAATAAACAAATGGGACCTAATCAAACTTATAAGCTTTTGTACAGCAAAGGAAACCATAAAGAAAACAAAAAGATATCCTGTGGACTCAGAGAAAATATTTGCAAACAGTGTGACTGACAAAGAGCTTAATTTCCAAAATACACAAATAGTTGATACAGCTCAATAACAGAAAAACAAACAACCCAATCAAAAAATGGGCAGAAGACCTAAATAGACATTTCTCCAAAGAAGACATCCAGGTGGCCAATAGGCACATGAAAAGATGCTCGACATTGTAGTTTTGATTTGCATTTCTCTAATAATTAACAATGAGGTATCACCTCACACTGGTCAGAGTGGCCATCATCAAAAAGTCTACAAACAATAAATGCTGCAGAGGGTGTGGAGAAAAGCGAACCCTCCTACACTGTTGGTAGAAATGTAAATTGGTACACCCACTATGGAAAACAGTATGGAGGTTCCTTAAAAAACTAAAAAAAGAGTTGCCGTATGATCTAGCAATCCCACTCCTGGGCATATATCTGGAGAAAACTGTAATTGAAAAAGATACATGCATCCCAGTGTTCATAGCAACACTATTTACAGTAGCCAAGACATGGAAGCAACCTAAATGTCCATGTCCATCGACAGATAAACAGATAAAGAAGGTGTGGTGAGTATATATGCATATATGTGTATATGCATATGTATGTATATGTATACACACACACACAATGGAATATTACTCAGGCATAAAAAAGAATGAAATAATGCCATTTGTAGCAACATGGATGGACCTAGAGATTATCATACTAAGTAAGGAAAGTAAGAGAAAGACAAATATGATATTACTTATATGTGGGGAATCTAAAAAATGATACAGATGAACTTATTCACAAGACAGAAATTGACTCACAGACATAGAAAACAGACTTAGGGTTACCAAAGGGGAAACGGGGAGGGACAAATTAGGATTCTGGGATTAGCAGATACAAACTACTATACATAAAATAAACGACAGAGACCTACTGTATAGCACAGGGAACTGTATTCAATGTCTTGTAATAAACTATGATGGAAAATAATCTGAAAAAGAATATATATAAAACATATAACAATCACTTTGCTGTACAAGAAACTAACACAACACTGTAAATCAACTATACTTCAATTAAAAAAAATTCTGGAGATGATAATCAAAAGATTTGGGTTTCACCCTTGCTCCCTAGGCCAAATAGTTCCCTGACCTTTGGTAACTTCTATCTCAGATTGATTTATATATTAAATACTGACATAATTAGCTTCTAATATGAGATGAATATTTATAGGCTGTTAAGTTTCCTAAGGAAAAGTCTTAAGTTGGGTATTTTTTTGTGAACTGTGTTGAAATAGTTGGGTAAAAGATACAGTGTTAATAAAAGTTACTGTGGGTGATGTCCAGCAATGTTGAAGAGCATTTCAAGAGTGAGAGGATGGAAGTGAGACTGTAAACGGCTGGCAGGTGATGTGTGGAAGTCTGGAGCTTGGCTTGGGCAATGAATGAACCAGGGAGTTTAGCAGCAGCTTTCTCTCTCTCTCTCTCCTCTCTGCCTTCACTCATTTTACAATACCTAATGTGAGGCCAGAGTTCACTGTGATTTTTTTTCCTTTCATACAGTTAGTCTTAGGACGTGTAGTTTTGCATCTTGGTGGTCAGTAAACACTAAAAGGAGGCATTCTACTCTCCATTTCAAAAATGAAAACCATGTCAGAAAAGTTTTTATTTATGTTAAGGAAAGAAAAGTCTTAGTAGCAACTTTACTATTGTAATCATTCTCAATTTAAAGTTCCTCAGATTTTTGGTATGTTAAATTCCACTGAGGTCAGTATTGCATTTTAATGCTGATTTAAAAAAGACTGGGGACATGTATTTTCTTTATGGAAAGCTTTACTTGTCTGTCTTTTGTTAGAACTTTAACATATACAACATTTTTGGGTTTAATGAAAATGTCACCCTCCCTGGGTCATGGATTCATACTGAACCCCGGACGTCTGAGGAAAGGAAGCTCTGACGAATGGCTTTACCCCAAGACCCACAGATGGCATTACCTTTATTTCCTTTCATAGGACCATGATACTATAACATGTTTTTGTTCCTGTGCAGTGAAATACTCCGTGGCGGCTCGGATTTAAATCTAAGAAAGATCAGAGTTAATAGAAAACCAAATGGAAGGCAAGGGAGTTGCTGAAGGAAATAGAGGCATTACTTTGTGGCCTCTTACACCAAAATTGCCGTGCCAGGGAAGTCAGGAAACCGTGCTGGGTGCTCTGTACCTCTTCTGTTAGATTGTTTTTCATCTGAGAACCTTTACAAAATTTCTCTTCTGCTGCTGTATTTTTAAGAAATAAGAATATAATGTAAGAACATGGAGGGTTATGAAGTATGAAGTTCTATAAATATTTATGCCAAGGCACAAAAGTGGACAGTTCCTATTTTCTTGACATATTGGGGTCATATTTCACTCTTGACCTCTTGAGTTGAAAAATACAAGGTGTTAGAGTACCCTTTTCTTTCTTTTCTTATTTATTTATTTTCATTTCTGTAATGAGTTTTAGATGCTGGGAGCTGCTCTGTAAGGTTCATGTAAGTTTCAGTGGACTTAATTTTCTATCCTGGTTTATTAGCATGGATTTGAAAGTTTACACTCTTACCAAAAGTAACATAATTTATACCCAGTTTTAGGCTTTAGTGGTAAGCTATTTAGTCTGTTTTGGGTGTGTTTGTTATTGTCACTAAATTAAAACTAAATGTTGTTTTTGTCAAGGCTAATAAGTAGGATTGCATGTAAAAGCATATTTTAAGTTAGTCCTTTGATTTTATTTTGTCCCTCACTTAAAATCTTTGGTGCATAACAAATGTTTTTGCCCTTTGAAATTATGTTAAAGAAACTGATGAAGTAATCATACATGTTCATTGTAGAGAATTTAGAAATTGCAAGTGGGCAGAAAAGAAGGAGAAACATCACCTGTAATCCAACTCTATTTTTTCTAGTCTTTTTATAACTATATATAAAGATAGTCTCTTCAGTTCAAAGAAGAAAATGTATTTTAAAAATTCTGGAGTATTGGTAAGGTATTTCTGTGGAAATGAGTAATTTTTGCATTTCCCCTCTTCTTGGGTAGTTTTATTTACTTTACATGAAATAATACCAAAAAATAGTAGATAAAATTTTGTCAAACCTAAATAAAGCTTGGAAAAAAATATACCAGAGCACTTCCTGTCCCCTCCCCTGTCCCAGTTGACTCCAGTTGATTAGTAAAATTAATGCATATTTTCTTTTTGCCCTCACAGTATTTATGTTTAGTAGGAGAGAAAGTAATATATTTTAAAAACTATATGGTATAAGTTAATAAGTAAAAAAATTTCAGTTAAAATAGTTTTTTTGGGGGGAATGAGAATAGTGAGGAAATAGTTTATTTGGAGAATAAGGAGAATCTTTTGAGGTAAAAAAGAGAAGGTATGATTGGAGAAAATTAAGAATTTTAGAAATCAAAGCCTAAAAGGGTACCATAAAGATTTCTGGTCCAACAATGTGTGAGAGATCACTGACAAAGCTGGGGCCACAGTCTAGGTCTGAAGACCCTCACCCAGACCACTGCTCATTCCCTCCTGGAGTTGAGCCCTGAATGAAAAGCCCAATTCAGATGCAGGATGGTACCCTATGCTGAGGGGCAGCACAGGCAAAGGCTGGTCATCCCAGCAGTGTAGGCAGGTGCTTGGGCTCCTGGCTCTACCTTTTTCATACCCTCTGGGGTCTTCATGTGTTATCCCATTTCTTTCCTAAACTGTCAATCTCTGCCTTGCTATTACCACTTTCCCCCATCCTATGTACAAATACTTACCATCCTAGATAAAACAAGACAAAGAACTTCCTTTAGCTATGAACCCATCTCTCCTAACGTCTCCACCAGCTTCCTGGTGTAGTTCTCTACTTGCCCACCTCCATCTCTGAATCACTTATGAATTCACCGTAATGGGTCTCGTGGCCCAGCCCTCCATTGAAACAATTCTTGGGAACTCCAGTAACCCTCATGTGTGCGCTGGTTGATACTCTTGACCCGTTGCTCCGCAAGAGACTTCTGGTCCCCTTGAAGATCGAGTAGCATTCTTGGTTGCTTTCAGTTGAAATTGATCTTGGCTAACCTGTGGGAAAAAAGGTTGGTTTTTGGAAAGTTGGCAGAGACTGTTAAGTTACTTTCTGCTTCTCCCTTGATTTGGTTTGGGTGGCAGTCTTCCTAACCCTTTGCTAGATCTACATATTCTCAGCCTTCCTAACAAGAGGTGGCCATGTCACACAATTGTGGCCAAGTGGACACCCACTAGGGGGCATCTGAAAAAAAAAAGAGGAGGCCCTTTCTTCTTGCCTGGAATCCAGCTGTGTGACAAGGTTACGCTGGAGGATATACAAGCCACGCTTCTCATGAGGCAGCAAGCCTGTGGCTGGAAAGCCAATATGCCAGCTTTGGCAGGGAGGAAAGAGAGAAAGAGCGTGGATTCTAGCTCACTTTGTAGAGGTTCTGCACTAAATGTTGAACTGCCTTTCACCACAGTACTTGTTAGGTGGCATAATTAAATGTCATTTATTGCCCAAGCCACTAGTTGGTGTTCTGCTACTTATATCCAAAAAAAAAAAAAAAAAAGATGTTACTTCTGTAATTGACTCGGAACACTGTTTGATGGCTCTTAGAATAGATGGAAGACTGGAGAATGAGGGAAATGAATGGGAAGGGAGGCCACGGCAAGGACCACAAGCAGGCCTGTACCTTAGGAACGGTGCATTCAGGATGCTCCCTCCAGCACTGCCCGCTGACTGCCCCTGAACACTGGACCTCGGGTGCTACTGCTGTGATGAATGCTAACTATCCCAGTAGCCCCAGAACAGCACTGTCCCACAGAAATATCATATAAGACACTGGTGTAATTTTACATTTTCTAGTAACCACTTTAAAAAAGGTGAAAAAAACCAGCTGGATGATTTTAATACATTTTATCAAACCATACATATCCATAGTATGACTCTTTCAGCATGTAATCAGCATAAAAGGATTATTAATGGGGTGTTTTACATAATTTTCTCACAGTCACTTTTCAAAATCCTTTGTGTGTTTTGTATGTACAGCAGCTCTCAATTGTATTAGCACCTTTGCGAGTGCTCTGTAGCCTAGCGTGGCTAGTGGCCTGTGATTGGCCAGCATAACTCAAGATTCAGACCCCTGGCTGGGAGTATCTGATAAGTTAAGCCTAAGTTGGTGACAAGGCCAGGGAGGAGAGTGACTGACACCCTTTGTTTTCCTGAGTTGGGAAGCCTCTCACATACGAGAGTTGAAAACTGGGCAGCCACAGAAGACCACTGTTCACCATAGCAATTTCCTCCTTCTCATATGTCTGATCACTTCTTCTCTTTTTGTCTGCTCTGTAAGAGTGGGTGTTCCTTGGGCTTCCATTCTTGGCCTTTTGACCTTCCCTTTTTGCTCTTTATTTAGGTAGTCTACTCTCTTGGTTCCAGCCATCACCTATATGCTGACGACTTCTATGTCTGTATCTCTAGCCTTGTTATTTTCTAGCTTTATAGTCAGATATTAATTTATTGGATAGATACAGCCCCCTACATGTGCCACAGATTTCTCCAACTCAGCATTTCCCAGAGTGAATTTATCCTTTTCGCTCTAAACTTGTTTTCCTCCTCTGCCCCTTGGTCTCATTTAATGGCACCACTATATTGTAGGAGCATCTTACTCTCTCCCCACTCCTGACCTCTTATCAGTCACCAGGTCCTTTCATTTTACTCCTGACTCTTCCCTCAAATTTGAACCTTCTTCTCTGAGCCATATTCATTTCCTGGTCTCTTCTATAGAACTGTTGTAGCAGTCTCAGAGCTTGTGTCTTGCCTTCTTTTTGTCTTTGCTCGTTGCTTCGTATCTTTCTCTTCTCTCCCATCCTGCAACTATTCTTCTACCTACTGCAGCCAGAGTGATGTCCCTAAAGCACAGGTTATCATTCCTCTGCCTAAACTTTGTGTGTATTTTATTTTATTTTATTTTTTTATTGAAGTATAGTTGATGTACTTATATGTTACAGGTGTACAATATAGTAGTTTACAACTTTTAAAGGTTATACTGCATTTATAGTTATTGTAAACTATTGGCTGTATTCCCTGTGTTGTACAATATATATCTTTGTAGCTTATTTTATACGTAATAGTTTGTAACTCTTAATCCCCTACCTCTATATTGCCCCTCCCCCGTTTCCTCTCCCCACTGGTAACTACTAGCTTATTATCTGTATCTGTGAGTCTGCTTCTTTTTCGTTACATTCACTAGTTTGTTGTATTTTGTAGATTCCACATCTAAGTGATACCATACAGTATTTGGCTTTCTCTGACTTATTTCGCTCAGCATAATGCCCTCCAAGTCCACCCATGTTGCTACAGATCCTCTGCCTAAACTGTTCCAGTTGCTCCCATTGTCTATGCAATGAAGTCCAAGCTCCTTGCATGGCATACAGGGCTTTCTTGGCCATCTGTCCAGTCTTACTCCCCGTTACTCTTGACCTTAAACTTGAGGTTTTGGTGATATGGAATGGCTTGGGTGGGTACACACTGTGGAATGCTAACTTGATATGGGATGGTTCTGTTACCCCTGAACACCCTGCTTTCATATTGTGTGCTTTTCTGTTTCCACTCCCCATCATGCCCTTTTTACCTTTCTTGCCAGCTAATTCTTGCTCCTTTGGAAGGCTCTATGAAGGCATAATCTCTGGCAGCTTTCCCTCAGTCTGGAGGTTGGACTAAATACCCCTCCTCTCTGTTTGCTATGATACTTGTCTTTGCCTCTTTTTAATTTTACTCTATTTCTTGCCATGTATCAATATTATTGAAACTATTTATATGTGGCTGTGAGTTCTTTGAAGTCAGGGCACCATCTTAGTCTTCTTTACCAGGCAGTGTCTTGTGCAGTGTCTGGCTCTACATGTTTTTGTTGAACTGGATCGGGTAAATTTGAAGGGAGACTGTGGGTGGAAAGATATATTGGCCCAAATTGTAGATATCTTTGCAGACAAAAGGCATTCAAATGTTTGATGAACGAAGAAAAAGAAAGTAGATTATATTGTTTTGTAAGTCTTGTCAGTTTGGGGAGAAAAGTAACTTCAGGTAATTAATGCACTCCAACTGATATGTTATCCTAACCGTATCAGTTGGAGTGCATCCACATAAAGTACTGTTACTTTTGAGCTACTTTTCAGAGGTGATATGCCCTTGTTAGCTGACTCCATGACACCTGAATCACATTACATGCCATCCCTATCCCTTGTTTCCTGGGGTTGCTGAGGCCTACATCTGTTCTGTGCCTACTCTGCTCTTACCAAGGCTAATACCAAAGAAGGATTTGCCAGTGTTTATACCTAGCGCAGGGGTTGGCAAACCATCACCTGTCTTTATAAATAAAGTTTTATTGGAACACAGTCACACCATTCACTTACACATTATTATCTATGGCTGCTTTTGTGTTCCCACAGCATGGTTGCACCGTTGTGACAGAGACCATTTGGCTTGCAAAGTCTAAAATATTTACTATTTGATCTTTTACATGAAAAGTTTGCTGATTTGTACCTTAGAACTACTTAATATTAGAAAGACAAAGCCTTATATAATATCCAAATTGGGTAGTAATCTCAAATTAGGAATTAGGAGACTTTTGAAAAGGGCAAACATCCTATTTGGTGGGATGGTTTTGTTAAATTTCTTGTTGTTGTTTCCATTTTGCTGCATGTGTCACTGAAGATTGTCCACATTTCTTACTGTGCCTCAAATATATATATTTGTATATGAAATATATATTGTAAAAGTTTTAAAAGTAATGTCCTTAACCATATACAAAATATTGAACACCAGAGTCAGGTGTGTGAATTCCAAATTGGAAAAAAAGTTTGTATCCTTGACAGGCTGCTTAGTGTATTGAGGCTTAAATACAGGACTTCCATTAAAACAGTTTAAAATATCAGTTTATATGTCTCCCTCCCTGTTGCCTGCTGCCCTTTCCCCTGCCTTCTGTCCTTCAGTGGGCAGACCAGTTCTTTCCGGTTTGACCAGTTCTTAATATTTCTGAAGATAAGTGGGCTACTGAAGGCAGAGTCCTGGAAGTGTGAGGTTGAGTGGCGTGTAACTGACCCTGGCATGTCACCAAGGATGATGTTACAATTGTTTGTTGACTAGTCGGGACCTACGTCAACTCAAATGCTGGAGCAGGGCCTGGGAATGCCTGGAGTTACTCGTCAGCTGTTGGGTGGTGGGAAGGTCGGGGGGTGCTGTGGTTGGGAGCTGGTCGAGGCTGGGGGTGGGGTGGGATGGAGGGTTTGGGGTAACCAGCCGCTTTTCAGTCTTGCCTCTACTGATGTGTGTTACTCCAGTAAAGCTAAGTCCCTTTTGATTCATTCATTGAGCAAACATGTTTGATATGGCTGTCATGTGAACGCCAGATGTCCTCGTAGGTATTAGGAGTTCAGAATGAGTTCATGTGCTTCTTCCCGTCGAGTGGCTTATAGACAGATTTGTTTGGAGCAGTGAGGCAGGAGGTAGGAGGATCTACGTGGGACCAGGGAGGAGAGGTTCTGTGTTGGTAACACAATGCATGTCCAGTAATGCTCTAAGTGTTTTAGGTTAAAAAAAAAAATAACAAAACCGAAAAAAAACCCAACTTTTCGCATCTTGCACTGAGCCTGTACATTATGCTTTTGTTTAACTGTAATTTTTGCTTATGAAGCAATTTCCTTTTTCATAGCAGTTCTTTTTAAGGATATAATTAAATTTGTATATTTTAGGTTGCTTGCCTGATTCGAGTTCCTTCTGAAGTAGTTAAGCAGAGGGCACAGGTATCTGCTTCTTCAGGAACATTCCACATTTTCTCTAACATCTTATGTCAAGAGGTGAGAATATGTTTTTAAGCTCTCTTATTGAGAATATTGTATGGTAGCTAATAGGAACACTGTGACCCTCTTCCTAGGAGCCTTAGAAGAGACCTTAAAGCTAAATTTATTGTGCAATTATAGCAACTTTTTATGCTAAGATTATCTTTGCCTTTCCATGGTTTTCAAAATTTTTAGTTTCATTTTTATTTCTTTTTCAAATTTCTAAACAACCATACTACTAAGTGTGTGTCCTACATTGCAATAGTCTTACCATTCTTTTGGAATCAGATATGGAATAAATAGTGAATATGTAAAGTGAATAAAGATATTAAAACATCACTATAGAATTTGAGGACCCATGGAAGAGACCTGTGGTAATGGACTGATATTAGTGACCAACGTCGTAATGTTTATATAAAAATGTAATTCCTCTTGTACTGGTTCATGTTAACTTGTGGATCAAAAATCATGCGTGCTGGCCATGTGGCTAGGGACCAGTGAGCTGCTTTTCTTTATAGTTTGTACAGAAGCCCTTTTTTTTTTTTTAAATGGAATCAGTCACATGAAAATTTCAGTGAGTCTAGGTTTTAGAATAGTTTTATTCTTAATCCCTCTGTCACCTAGGTGAGCAGACATTGAGTGTTTAATTGTATGATTGAGATCAGTCCAGTAAAGGGTCCCTGTTGAGTCGTCTGGATAGTTAAACAGATAAGTCAAGGTTTGTCTAGAGGTATCTCTCACTATTTAGAGATTATTCATGCGTTTGTGACGTCTTATAATTGAAACTATAAAATATAGTTCTGTTCTTTTGTGAAAGGATAATTGTCATTATTTGTGCATTTGGTTTTGAAAATATGTTTATTTAAAGCTTCTCAAGTATTTTTTTTTCAAGAGAAGAAATGTTGAAAATAAGTAAAGTTTAATTAATATGTAGTCAGCTTTATTATTAGAGATGTTCCCATTTTAAAGGGAGCTGATCTGAGCTTTATATACTTTAGGCCAGTTTAAAAGCTTTAATCTCTTTTAGAACTGTAGTCATTGTGAATATTTCAAAACTCAAACTTTAGAAAAGGTAAATCTGCTTCATGCAGAATGTCATTTAGAAGTCTCTGCTATTCTAACTTTCTCAGGTCTTGGTTTTTGTTTGTTTCAGGGCATCCAAGGATTGTATCGAGGCTACAAAAGCACTGTTTTAAGAGAGGTAACTAACTTAATTTCCAATATTGAAGTACAAAAGAATGATATGCTTTGTTTAGTAAATTTATTTGGAGAGACTGGTTTAAAAAATTACAAAGGGAAATCATGATCACTTTTTAAAACACTGTTTAGTCTTATCTTGGCTCTTACATTTGATGACTGGGTAGAATGGGTCTGCTGAAAGAGCAGCCCCAGTGGTCAGAAGGCCCATCCTAGAGCTTCAGTCTTATCATAGGCGGCTTCGTGGCTGTGATAGCTAAGATATGAAGAAAGAACTACTAAGGGTAAGATACCAAGTTAATTACTGTAATATACAGAATGAGTGAAAAATTGGTAAGGAAAGAAGCACTCTGGGAGACAAGTGTCCCAAAGATCTATTTTTATGTGAAAAGTCATGCAGTTAGCTCTTGTCTTCCTGATAACAAAATATGATGAATTGGGAAGTTCAGTCTGGACTGGAGAGCTGACCCTTGCCGTGACTTGCAGTGCAGTGTGCCCCCAGAGCAAGCCTTCCAGTTCCGAAATTCTGTGGTTCAGTATGTGGTCAATGTCTTCTTTTTTTGGTTGAAAAAGCAAAGTGATTTTAGTACATATATTACTGCAGGAAGCATGTTTTAATTTTTGGCTCCTATAGAGGAGGCTATTTTGAAGTTGTATTTTTTTTTTTAATTTTCTTTCTTTATTTTTTTTGGCTGCGTTGGGTCTTCGTTGCTGCGCACAGGCTTTCTCTAGTTGTGGCGAGCGGGGGCTACACTTCATTGCGGTGCGTGGGCTTCTCATTGCGGTGGCTTCTCTTGTTGTGGAGCACGGGCTCTAGGCGCGCGGGCTTCCGTAGTTGTGGCACGTGGCCTCAGTAGTTGTGGCTCGCGGGCTCTAGAACGCAGGCTCAGTAGTTGTGGCGCACGGGCTTAGTTGCTCTGCGGCATGTGGGATCTTCCCGGACCAGGGCTCGAACCCATGTCCCCTGCATTGGCAGGCAGATTCTTAACGACTGCGCCACCAGGGAAGCCCTATTTTGAAGTTTAAAAGTTGATTTATAGATAACTGGGATATGGGATATAAGAGAAGTCTTCGGTTTGGGACATAAGTTTTTTTTTTTTTAGTGAGTTTAAATCCTAGGGGTTTTTTTGTTTTTTTAGCTTTTTGACATATAATTGACAAATAGAATTGTGAGGCATTCATAGTGTACAGTGTGATGATTTGATATAGGTATACACTGTGAAAAGGATTAGGACATAATCTTCTATTAAAATACAGAAGAGATTCTGCATACCTCTGCTCTGAATCCTTGTTTTCTGTTTGGGTTTCCCTTGGATGCTAAAACAGTCTCATTTATAAAAATGAGTTTAATTTAAATAAATATTGTCATAATTAGCAGAATATTGAAATCTTTGAAATCTGATTTTATTCCCAGGTAGTCTTTTTGTTTATTTTGTTTGTTTGCTTGTTTGTTGTTAGTATAGATTACAGTCTTCTTTATGAAACACCAGCACTGTTACATGTTACTTAAAGCTTTGATTTCCACAAAGTAATAACCTTCAGTGTAGTGTGGTGTAGTTGATGTATATCTTTGAAAAACTTTTTCTGAAGGCAGACTGAATGTTTCAAAATTAGTTATTTGTGTGAAGATGACTTCTGCCTTTCAAAATACCACCTGCACTGTATCTTCATTCTGTACTTATTTTCCCACTCACTAAACACGTGTTATTTACTCAGGTTTCACCTGGGTGAGGGGAAAAAATGGGGGGCAATAAACCTTTTTTTATTTTTTTGAGAGATGCTAAATAAATGAATGTATTTACATGCCAGAGAATACTGGTTATGCATACAAACAAATAGATAAAACACATGGTTACAACTGCATTCTATTCTTTTAAAAATTTGTTTTGACATATGTCACACTAGTATTTAATTTCTAGGCTGCATTTCTTGCAAAAAATGTGCCCCTAGTGAGATGACTTTGTTTACTCAAGATGGCAGTGCTTTGTTGGAAATTTAATTGGGGTCTTCTGCATTATGCATTTTCATAAAAATATCCTTCAGAACTGATTTTAGTTGAAATATTGCTTTCGTACAGATTCTCTCATAGAATGAGAGAAGAGTTACTGCTAAATGAAACATCGCTTCTTTTCAAAATGAGAAAAATAAGAAGTGATGTATCTGCTTTAAACAAAATTTTTACATTATAAATAGTTTCAATTCTTACATCGTTCTGACACCAATATCAAATCTTTTCACCAAGAGCTTGTTTGATTGTTTCAATAAGAAAATACATTGAAGCCTTAGTGAGAGTCACCAGGAAACTCATACATTTATTCTGTGTACACTTTTTTCTTTAAAATAGTTTTATCTCCCTCGCAGTAGCCCATTAGAATGAGATTGAAGTTTGAATCCATGCGTTATAAGATAGATTATGTGTGTTCTTTAGATTTTGTGAATGCTGTCACATGGTTTTTACTGCATTTGATTTTTGTGGAGATTGCATGCTTATCCCTTATGTTCTCCTAAATTATTTTAGTTACTGTGAATTTTAGATGGAGTCTAAGCAAGGTGAACCGATTATACTCTTTACCTCACACTTTCAGTATTCATTTACCTCAGGATCTAGGCCAAATTAGATGTGGCCAAGCATTGTGGGGCAGTGCGGTTATTCCAGGAAGATGGAAACAGGGAGCAAAATCACAGCTGCTTTCATAGCCAGGCTAATTTCAGAGGGTCCATTGTCCCGAAAGTTCTATGGAGAGCAGCCTCACGACCTTGGATGTGAATTAGAAAGAAAGCAGAGAAAGGCAAGTCGTTTCCAAAAAAAGTAGGAATAAGTTAGGTTCAGCAAATGCATTTTTTTTTTTTTTTTAGTCTATTTATTTTTTATTTTTGGCTGCACTGGGTCTCTGTTGCTGCACCTGGGCTTTTCTCTAGTTGAGGCGAACGGGGGCTACTCTTTGCTGCAGTGCACTGGCTTCTCATTGCGGTGGCCTCCCTTGTTGCGGAGCGCCGGCTCTAGAGCGCAGGCTCAGTAGTTGTGGCGCAAGGACCTAGCTGCTCCGTGGCATGTGGGATCTTTCCGGACCCCTGCATTGGCAGGCAGATTCCCAACCAGTGCGCCACCAGGGAAGCCCCTCAGCAAATGCATTTAATCCACACATTCTACACGACAGTCGTTTTAAGAGTGCCTGCTGTGTCTTGGGCACCACGCAGAACACTTCTGCCCTAAAGGATTCATATTCTGGCGGGGAAGGAAACGGGGGGCAGACACTACAGGGCAGTGTAATAGGGCTGAAATGACACGTATATCCAAGATGCAGCAGAGGTTATAGAGGAAGCAGTGCTTGAGTGGTACTCAGTATTCGTTGCATTAATAAAAATTAGTCTGGACTTAATTCTTGAAGAGGTGTCACTTAGAAGTAGTCCAGGAGACAGGAAGATGTAACAACACATACAAAGGCCCAAGGGTGTGAAAGAACACGCGTTGTGTGTACCTTGCTTATCGAAGCAGAATTGGGGTTTTCACGCCCAGAGAAGAGGCAGGAGTGATTTCCCTCTACCTCAAGCCGACGCTTCAAAAAAGCACTCACCCAAGTGGGATATTTGCCAGGAGGAATGGTTGAACCTCTCACCCCAGCCGAATGTTTGCCAGGGACCTGGAATCAAGCACATGGGAAAAGCCCTGTCAAGAGCCTGACGTATGTCCCCTGGAGTTTGGAGGATGAATTACTGGTTTTTAACTGTTATCTGCAACGAATCTCACAGTGAGATGCTGTTGGAGCGGCCTCACTGGCGGGATGTTGCCATTTTGGTAATGAGTAACTCCTGGCTTCTTTTTGGTAGATGAGTGTAGCAACTAAAGAGACCTGAGATAGGTGAGAATTAGCTCCCCCTCTCACCCTGATTTTGCTCCCAGGCTTCCGTAACGCAAGTCTCCCACCGAATTCTGTTACACATGCAATCAAAATCAAGCACTCGGACGGGCCAGAACAAGCCATTCATCCTGTTCTGTGAGTGCACTGAAGCCCTCAATCTGTCCCTTTAGGTGCAATGTTCCCCACTCTGACTGCAAAGTTCACTCGCAAGTTCCAAACCCAGTTTCCCTTATTGTCTATTTCAGGCAGTGAGAATTTTCCCTAATCTAGTGGCTGGAAACAGGAACCTTTAGGAATCAAGCCTTAAGAATCATCCTTCAAATCCTCTTTCCCGGCTCTGTTATCATTTCCTTTCCCCCCAAGGTCTTCATGTTATATCAGTCTCTCGTGTGTTTTTCCAGAGCTACCCTATCCTAGGTGTTCAGCATCTTATTTGCTTTTTAACCAAAATATTTTAGAGATCATTTTATATCACTTTATAAGGGGCACACTTTTTTATGATTGTGTAGGACTCCATTGTACGAAGGGATCATTGTGCCACCACTTCCTCATTGGTGGGTAGGACAGACATGCTACAATGAATAATACTGTTCCTGTGTCATTTCATACATGGTTGAGAATGTTTGTAGGTTAGATGCTGAAAAGTGGAATTTCTTGGTTAGGGGTGTATGGGCATTTGTAATTTTGATGCAAATCGCCAAATTGCGCTTCGCAGAAGTACCAGTCGACCCTTTTGCCCACAGTGTGGGAGCTCTCTTTTGACCCCTGCCTCACCAACGGTACTAGCAATCTCAGAGGTGAAAAATGATCTCACTGTAATTTTAATTTTAAGTGAGACTGGGCATATGAACATATATCTGAGAACAATTTTCTTCCTTTACTGTGAACTGATGGTTTGAAATTATATTGAAGTTATGGTGAGAATTAAATGAAGAGATCCTCATGAAGTGCTTTCTATAGACCCTGACACGTAGGATGTGTTCAAATATGTTAACTATGATTAATAGCACTCTTGGTAACTGAAAGAGCTTTTGACAGGAAATGACATCTCAGTGTGGAATGCCAGTGTCTCACCAGCTGTCTGCTCTTGGCAAGTTACTTAACCTCTCTGAGCCGTTTGCCCCTCTGTGCTAGAAACTTTGTGTCAGTTGTTCTTGCTGCAGTCTCATGAAGGAGGTATTGCAGCAATATGGTCTGCTAGGACCAGAGATGAAGAAAGCTGCCTCTAGGCTGTCAGGTTCTTGAACAGGGATGCAACCTTGATCTGTCTGCATGTAAATGTGTGAATGCCATTTCATGATGATGAATAACAATAGTTGTGTTTGAACTAGAGGCTGGCTAACTGCTACTGCTTAAAAAGCTTCTCAGCTACAGTTGGAGAGTGTTTTATCCAAATGTCTTGTAGAATGGAATCATTTATTCACTTAACAGATTGCAACCTGCAACTGATTTTGTGTTCGCCGGCTACTTCTGTCGGAAAACAACCTATTGGTTATAATAATGTACAGTTACCCTAATTGATAGTTGAACCGATCAAAATTACTAACATAAATGGGTTGGAAAATTTTTTATGATTATTCTTTTTTGGGTCACATTGGTAATTTACTGGAATTTTTTCTCCAGATAAGATTACCCACTTAGAGGAAGGCTTTCTTTTTAAAATTGCAATACTTGAATGTTTTCTGTTGAAAATATTTTCGTGCAACTGTAGTTAGAATTATTACTTATTTACCATTTGTAAGCCTGTGTACTAGTTTCTGCTTTCATGATGGAAGAGAAAAAGAAGTGTTCTCTGATGAGAATTTTCCTGCTTGTATCAATGCTCTGTATCTTTGTGTGTCTTTGTATGAAATTGTTTCCTTGGCATTATCTCTTCCTTTCTTTTTTGGTTTGTCTTTACATTTTAAAAAATTAATTAATTAATTAATTAACTTTGGCTGCGTTGGGTCTTCGTTGCTGCATGCGGGCTATCTCTAGTTGCCGGGGGTGGGGGCTACTCTTTGTTGCGGTGCGTGGGCTTCTCATGGCGGTGGCTTTTCTGGTTGCGGAGCACGGGCTCTAGGCGCGCGGGCTCGGTAATCGTGGCTCGTGGGCTCTAGAGTTCAGGCTCAGTAGTTGTGGCGCACGGGCTTAGTTGCCCCGCGGCATGTGGGATCTTCCCGGACCAGGGCTCGAACCAGTGTCCCCTTGCATTGGCAGGTGCATTCTTAACCACTGTGCCACCAGGGAAGCCCCTGTCTTTTCATTTCAGTTTTGTCTATGTGTAATTACGCCTGCTCTTCCCAGACAGTATGATTTACCCTTGAAGACAGTAATTGGGTTTTGACCTCTTTGTAGTATGCACAGGCTCTGCAGTAACATCTTCCACAAGCTCAGCGCTCAGTAAATATTCGTTGCTTTTTTCATTCCTTTAAGTTTGATTGTCTTTCGTTCAGATGCTGTTAGACACTGTGACCGTTTCAAAGTGCAGGGGGAGCTCTACGGGGTTTGGAGTTGTGCTGGGTGGGGGTCAGCCTCTGACACGCTACATTGTAAGGTATTCGCATTAGATAGGTGACGAAGTACCAAAGAGTGTACCCTTTTCTGAGATTTCCATCTTCTTAAACCTGGAAAAAATAGTTTTTGTAAGCCTGATTTCATTAGAAAAGTAATTAATTCCCTTTTTTCCCCATATATCTTAGTAATTCACTATAAAGGGAAAAAAAGGTTGTAAATCTTTCCAAACTTTTAATGTGAAATCATTTTTCAGTTAAAGTCCAATGCAAACATATTGAACCTTGTTTTAATCCTACATAATTCATTTTATTAACTATGACCAAATAGAACATCTGTTAAAATTCCATAATGTTAGCTTCATGGGAAAAGAAAAAAATCTGTTTGCTCTTGGAATTTGTCCATTGTTTTATTGTTCAGGCTTTCAGTAAATGTGTTATAAGACATTCTTATTAATGGGAATATTAAACAAATGAAAATGAAATATTGCCTTTAATCACAAGCGGTTTATAAAATGTCAGCTAATCGCATTTACTTTATTATAACTTTACTGTAGAGATGGTCTGTGAGGAATGCACAATACTTCATTCTTTAATCCAAAGAACATAAAATTATTACTCCTCAAATATGGATTTTAGCCTACAGTTTTTCATCATCTCTTAAATAAACAAACATTTTTAGAAAGAAAAATTTAGTAAAATTATCTTAATGTGGAAAAATTGCTTTAGCCGTTTAGTGCATATTTTCTCATGTTTTGTTTACATAAAACCAGCTGCTATTTACTTTTCTCATTCTTTGGACAGATTTCATTTTGCACTGTACAGTTTTGAAAAGGCTACATATTTCCATTGTTGCGTGTTGGCTATGTTGTCTGGAAGAGATACCAGTTCCTGTGTGTAGGGTTTACTGAGAAGTAAATCAATAGCATGAATCTTCAGTGTAAACGTATAGGAAAGCTGTCGGATAAAGGTGGAAACTGTCTTTTAATTCTTTTTAGATGTTAACATCATACACCATGATGTTAAAGTAGCTTTGTCTAGGATGTTCCTTTGTGTTTTTCATCTCATGTGAAATATCCTGTCCCTTCATATTTGTGTGTTAATTTAGATGGCAGATGGGCTGTAAATAAGAAAATCTGACTACAGTGGCTGAACTAAATACAGTCTAGTATTAGAATTTTTTTTTTTTCTCACTCTGTAACAGGAAATCTGGAGATGGTCCCTCTAAGGCTGGTGTACTGGTTAAATGAGGGTGTGAAGATGCAGGCCCTTTCATTCTGCTTGGGGAACCTTAATACTCTGGCTAAATTACTCATGGTTACAAAATGGCTGCTGTACTTTTTGGCGTCATGGCCCCTTTCCAAGTATAAAGAAGTGGGAAAGGCAGGAGGCGTTATCTGTCAGTCTGTTTACTTGGAAAACAAAGCTTTCTTGGGCCAGGTGTCTAAAGCTCTCCTGAGTTGCATGGGGCTTGAGAAGTTGTATATGCATGCAGCTTTTCAGTGTGGTAGGTAAAGGCTGGCAAAGAGGGGCTTGGGACTGCAGTTACTGAGTCACCACTCTACAGTGTCTGCTGTGTTTTATCTGTTCAAGTCCTAGTTCAACCTCAGTTCCTTCCGAAAGGAAACCATTTCCTACACTGCTGACTTAAGCACCATAGTTGGGGACCCTGTTGTTCATATCCAGAGCACTTGTCTAGACTACAATTATTTGGACATTTAATTCTACTCTGTAAATTTTGATGTCTGTTCTCATTCTTTTCCCGCCACCTTTGCCCTTGTGGGAACAGTGTGGAAGCTCTTCTTTAAAAATCATTTGTCAGTCTCTTTGTAATCATTATTCTGAAAATGGAATTTATTTCAAAGTTACTTTTTTATACTGTCTTGATTTTAAAGATCTCAGAATACCTGTATTGATATACTATATGTGGACACTTTCCTTAAAAAAATATGTAAATCACAATTGAAATAATAGCTAATGCTTACCAAATATTTACAGTGTTTCAGTCACTGTGCTAAGTTCTTAGCATGCATTATTTCACATAACCCAAAACATGATCCCTGCTTTGTGGAAACTGAGGCTTAGTAAGGCTGTGGTTTGTCCAGAGTCTTTTTTTCTTTTTTTTTTTTTAACGATTTCTCCATTTATACACTGCCAATTAATTAATTAATTAATTGGCTGCATCAGGTCTTGGTTGCAGCACGTGGGATCTTTCATTGCGGGGTGTGCGGGCTTTCCTCTAGTTGTGGCGCGTGAGCTTAGTTGTCCTGCGGCATGTGGGATCGTAGTTTCCTGGTCAGGGGTTGAACCGGCGTCCCCTGCGTTGCAAGGCGGATTCTTAACCACTGGACCACCAGGGAAGTCCCTCGTCCAGAGTCTTAACATCCAGTAAGGGAGGAAACCGAGGACTTGAGAGCCCGTGATATTAGCCCCCATGGTGATGTATGTAGTTTGCATTTTATACGCAGACAAATTTTTCGGGAGAGGAAAATATGTTTAAAATTCATAGTCCATATTTATATCTTTCTCATTTTTGAAACTTTAAGTAGACATTAGTGCCAGGAGTTTGGGGAAAATAAGTTCTCAGCAGCTAGAAGTCTCTATGACATTAAAAGAAAAGTTAATCAGAGGACATAAACAAAAGGAGATAGAGATATTCATGGAGAACAATGGCTTTTAAGTGCCTTTTATCCCAAGTGTTTGCATGATTTGTTCTTATCATTCAGGTGTTAGTTCACATGTCCCTTCTCTGAGGGGCCTACTTTGACCACTCTAGCTAACATACACCTGCCAAAACCCCGATTGCTCACTTGGTACCCTAGCAAGTACCATTATCTGAAATTATCTTCACTTTTTGTTTATAAATTTATTTCCTGCATTCCTCCGATAGAATATACACACTTTGAGGGCAAGTGCTTCTTGCCTGTTTTGTTCACTTCTATTAATCCAACGCCTAGAAGATTCCTTGACATACAGCACACTCAGAAAATATTTAATGAACAAACCAAGGACTTAATCACACTTTTCAGAAGTAGACTAGTTGTAAGTGCTTAGATATTTAAAATCTCCAACAGATGCTCGGGCCTAAGATGCATTTGGCAAGAATTATGGAGTCAGTCCTCACTTAATTCCCAGGCAAGTTAGTGGTTTTCTGCCATCTCAACTTTCTGCACTTCCAGTGAGCTTAATTTTCTCCTTGTCTCTTCTTATCATTTTTCCTGGTATTCTTGTGCCTTCCACAAATAGCCCTTATTTTAATTTTGTCATTTCTTGTTAGGGGTTGCTCCTATGAATATTTTATATATGTAAAACACTTTTTGAAATGACATATGAAAATAGTAAACAACTTATTCATGAAGAAAATCTTTTATCAGTTACGTGCAAGCTATGTCCTATGAACACTGGGTAAAAATCACTCTTGAGAGTCTTAGGATTGTGTACTATCTTATCGTCTGAGCAAACACCATCCTATAAGAGGTATTAAGAAAGAAACTATATGTATTAAGAAAACCAAATGTGAAGGTAAAATCTAGAATGTTTATGTATGAATAAAGGATTGTGGTTGCAGGGAGTCATTTAAAAGAGCTATTGAAAATGGGTTTTACTATCTGGTAGCAGATTACCCTGGGCTTATATAATGATAACAGTTACAGGTTGAATTCTGATCATGTATAACACTTTACTTGTATTTTTCTAATCTTCAGATAAAACTGTAAGATATTAACCTTTTTGTTTGTTTGTTTGTTTTAAAATTGATCAGTAGCCTGAGCTTGGAAAAGCAAGCTAGTTAGTATATGTAGTATATGGCAGGTCTGGAAGCAGAGGCCCAGCCTATGTGATTCTAAAGCCTGTGTTTCTGGTTACTCTTTGCTTCCTGCTCATGTTTTGCAGATAAATTCACTGTTCATTGCGCTCAGAATTTTTCAGTAAATTGTGTGAAAACAAAGTGGTAGTATATCTGTGAGACTTGGACCACATCTGTTAACTTGAAGTGGAGCGCAATTTCTGAGTGTTAGAGGATTCTAAACGATAGAAATGGAGCCATCTATATAGGCAGCACACAGTGAACTAACTGTGCTTCTGAATTAGGCAGTAATATTGATTTCAACATCTTCTTTCCTCTAGCCTTTGTGAAGTTTGCTTAAAAACGCTTTGACTGATTTTAGCCTTCTGTCCTCTTTTTTTTCCTGAGCTTTCGCATATATTCTGAGAAGTAACCCAATAGACGGGAAAGAGTTGATAATCTTTGGCATTGAAATGGTTTTGGTACTTAGCCAAATAATTAACAGATAATTTGTTGACTAGTGGAGAAGCAGAAATTGATGAGAAGGTATTTCTTTTCCTTTGTGAAAACACTCTGCTTTTTGTTATTGAATTTGTTGATGCAAAGGTTGCGTTATAGAAATGGCACACTAGAGGGCACACGATGTCTGTGTTTTAAATGTTGGTGGCAGAAACTTCAGTGTGCCGGAACCTCGAAGCTCTTGAGTTGATTGCTTGGCACTTTTTAAAAGTGGTTCGAATTAAAAAATAAAAAAACAAAGCTTAATAAATAGTACTTTCCAATCCAGGGTTCCTGAATAATATTATTTTATTTAATCCATACGTACTTCATTATGCATCTCTCAAATACAAGAACCAATAGGTATATTTAACGTACCAAAAATGAATATCACAGTCTTAAAGTATTTCCCTCAAGCTATTTTTTTAAAGCTATTTTTCAATTACAACTGTAATTTCACATTTGGAAGAACTGGCAGACACTACTTTATTCAAGTGATGAAGGGTAGTATCACCAGTGATAAGATATATTGACATCATACACCCCCAATATGATGCACAATATCACTTCTTTGTTCTTCGTGCCAAAAAAATACATAATCTCTGATCATGATAAAACATCTGGCATACCCAAATTGAGGGACATTGTACAAAATTGTCAAGGTCACAAAAAAGAATTGTCACACCCAGGAGTAGACTAAGGAGACACAAAAAGCAAATGCAGTGAGGGATCCTGGGAAGAGAAAAAGAATATTAGGGGGAAAAACTGGGGAAATTCAAATAAGGTCTATAATTTAGATGTTAGTATTGCAGCAATGCTAATAGCTGGTTTTGATAATCATACTCTGGTTAAGTTCTTAACATTAGGGAAGCTAGCTGTAGGGTATATGTGAACTCCCTGTATTGTTTGAGTAACTTTTAAGAAAGTCGATAACTTATTTTTAAAAATAAAAAGCTGGGAATTCCCTGGTGGTCCAGTGGTTAGGACTTCGCACTTCCACTGCAGGGGGCCCGGGTTCAATCCCTGGTCAAGGAACTAAGCTAAGATCCTGCAAGTCATGCGGCGTGGCCAAAAACAATAATAATAATAAATAAAAATAAAAAGCTGGAAAAAAAAAAAGAATGCCAGATTTGGACATTGTATGAAATACTGTATTTTTAAAATGATCTTCTAAAATAATGACAATTTAAACTTACAACTTAATTAAAATTTTTTAAAAAAATAAATTTATTTATTTTTATTTTTGGCTGCGTCTGCTCCTCCCCAACCTTTTTCGGTTACACAAATTTCATTCCTCTGGTTATTTTAGAAACATGAAGTCATATATTTGAGTCTTTATTTCTTATCCCACAAACTTCCAGCATCTTCTTTCTTTTTATAAGATGAGGCTCTTACTTCCTTTTTGCCACCATATCCTCTTTCACCTTCAAGTACCACTTTCTGGATTGACTTTTTCTCACCTGCACTTTGATCCTAGATTATGAAGATGACTGACAGTTTCATCCTGCCCTTCACCCACAGTCACTTCTTTTGTGACGTTTCTGGGTTGATTCTAAAAGTTGAACACCAGTGAACTAGTGTGTGTATTATTTGAGACTTCATGCATGATCACTAGGCCATGTAGTGTGCTGGGTTATTCTTCCTTTTGTGTTGGGAACGCATCTTCCTGTGTTACCCTGAAGGAGATGTTTCCAACATGGGAATCAAATAGACTCTCTTCTTGCATTCCATCACTTGCTAAAATTTGTCCCATATTTTAATTTGCTGAACACTTGGGGCATGAACTTTCTTATGTTTTTTCCCTTTGGAGTTTATAATTGCCTTTTGGGGGTACATTATTTGCCTTTTTTCACATATTTAGTGTGACAGCCTCAAAATCATTGTTTTTTGTAGTTCTGTGGGTTTTTTGTTTTTGTTTTTTCCTCCATTGGGAATCTTGGAATCTTCCGTCTTCCACTTCTAATCCATCGTGACCATTCACTGTGTCTGGACTTCTCACTGCTTTCCTGGGCTGGATTTGCTGTTGCCTGGAGGTGTCAGAGCACATTGGTTCAGACCACGGGCTTGGCAGCCAGACTGCCTGGGTTGGACCACCGCTCTGCTTCTGAAAGTCTTACACTTCTGGTTCCTTACTGTCCTAATCTAATGAAAATATTGGAAGGCATAATAAATATAAGGATATAGTTCCTTTGTTTGAAGGCCTTTATTTTATCCTGATTTTTTTGGTCAAGTAATTAGCTTTCTCTAGTTCCTAATATAACTTAAAAAATTTCTTACTAACAACACTTAATGATAACCATTCATAACAATTCTTTGGCCTCAACTGTGTTTCACTGATTTTTTTTTTTTTTTAAGAGGAGGGCATTATGTTAATAAGTTATGATTCTTAGAGAAGCATGCTGATCTTATCAGTTTAGTGTGTATCCTAACTATATTTGGGAAATAAGTGATGAAATTTGTGTGTAGGAAGCTTATAAACTGATACCAAGTTTTCTAATAAAGTTCCCCTATATCTTGATATACATGTGATGAGTTTTCCTTGTTGTTTATCCGTGAATTATTCCATACTTCTGTTTTGGGAAATAGAGTGATGACCAAGTTAAAAAATCACTTTGGGATGAAGTTTCTTTTCTTCAGAGGGTAAATTAAGTATGTCTTTTAAGTATGCCTTTTGCCTGGGAGCAGATATCAATAATATCTGTGTTTAGAGGAGACAGTGATATGTCTTACATGGAGCAACCAAGATCTTGTGAAAGTTACACTCTCTGCTGATTTATCTGTTGGTTCACGCAACTGTTTACAAAGGTTCTTTCTTCTTCCTTATGGATGTTTAATAAGAGTCTGAAAAAATTGTGTTGTGTAGATAACACATTTGAATCATTAAGTTTTGGACTAGTTTTGATTAAGTGAAGGCACCAAAGGGTCTGGTACATAGTAACCTCTTAGTAATTTCTTGTCACTTTATTTTTCTGTATTTGAAGGGGGAAGTAGATTGAATTTATCCAGAGTCTGCCACTTTACCAGACTAGGTACTTTTCAAATGTTTTTTCATTTAATCTTTACAGTAATCCTACAAAGAATCATAAATGTCAACTGAATGCTTGAAAAGTGCATACCCCCTACGTATCTAGTCATGATTCCCAGCCAATCTGTAGTGTTCGTCTATCTTGTAAACCGTGTTGTGAACTAACAGACAGTTGCCTATTCAATACCAATGAGAAAATGACATTCAGTGGTGTAAGTCACTTGCTCTACATAAAATAATACAGTTAGCAGAGGGCAGAGTTGGGCTCTGAATTCTTTGAACTCTTATGCTCTTTTCATATCAGTGTATGTATTTCCTTTTCTCTGTTGGAAATGTGAGTAAGTAGGCTTTAACATAGTATCATCTTCTTTTTCTTTTCTTCTCTCTCTCCAACATTTTATTTTGAAAAATTTCCACTTAGAGACAAGTTAAAACATATATTCTTTTCCCACAATTCACTGACTAACATTTTGCCCCATCTGCTTTGTCCGTCTTTCTCGCTACAGTGTTTTTTCCTGAAACATTTTAAGTAGGAAGCACACACATCCCAGGATAGTTCATCACTAAATATTCAGCATGTGTCTCCTAAGAATAGTCATTCCTGTCATAACTACAATACCATTATCCTTCCCAAGGAAAGTAACATTGATATATTCATATTATCTAATATATGGTCAGTTTTATTAGTTTTCCTATTGTCCCAATAATAAAAGCTTTATAACTTTTTTTTTTCCTCTCTCCAGGATCCAGTCAAGGATCACACATTGCATTTGGTTGTTAGGTTTCCCCAACCTCCCCCACTCTCTCCCCTGCATGGCAGTGACATCCTTTCAGAGTCCAGGGCAGAGTTGTTCTATAAACAGTCCATAATCTGGATTGTCTGATTTCCTTATGATTATATTCAGATTGCATATTAAATTTTGTGAGTGTGCATGGATATTGCGTGGGTGATGCTGGGTACTTTTGTGGCATTGTACCAGGGGTCACATAGTGTCCCGTACTTGGTGAAGCTAAGTTTAATCACTTGATTACGTTGGTGTTCCCTAGCTTTCTGTACCTCAGAGGTTCATTTCTCCTTTGTTTTTGAGAAGTAATCTATGGGGTAATATTCTGAGACCATGTGATTATCCTGTTTCCCAATAATCTTTCACCCAATAGTTTTAACATCTGTGGATGCTTCTTGCCTGAAGTGTTTAATTACATTGGTGGTTGCAAAATGCTGATTTTCCTAATACTGTCCTTTTTCTTTGAATTTATTAGCTGTCATTCTTCTGTAAAGAAGAGCTTTCTTCCTTTACCACCTCCTCACCCCACGTCTCCCCACCCCAGGTCCCTTTTTTAGTATCCCTATATACTTATGGATTCTTCTTTTTTTTTAAATGGCTTCATTGTGATATAATTCATGCACCGTACAGTCACTGATTTAAAGTAGCCATTCAGTGGGTTTTAGTGTAGTCACCGATATGTGCAACCATCAGCACAGTCGTGGATTCTTTTTTAATAATCATAATCCATTTCCATTTATTACTCTTTTTGATGCTCAAACTGCCCCAAATTTGGCCAGTGGGAGCCTCTTCAAGCCTACTGTTCTTACACATTTCCCTGTTAGTCTTTGGGAACTTCCTTATTGGTATATCAAGGTGTCCCAGTCTTTGTACTTTACCTGCCCAATCCTGTAATCAGCCACTTCTCCAAGGAGCACTTGATTCATTTTAGTGGAGCGTGGTGTTTAGAAACTAAGATTTGGATTCTAGCTGTATTACTGCATGTAGGCTTTTATTGGGCAGAAAAGCTTTTATTTTATTATTATTTTTTAAAATATTCATTTTTTTATTTATTTGGCCGTGCCAGGTCTTAGTTGAGGCCTGCAGGATCTTTAGTTGCAGCATGCGAACTCTTAGTTGCGGCATGCATGTGGGATCTAGTTCCCTGACCAGGGATCGAACCCAGGCCCCCTGAATTGGGAGTGCTAAGTTATCATACTGTAAAATTGACTTCTTTTTAGTGTACAGAGCTATACATTTTAACAACATGTATAGATTAATATAACCAGCAGTATGATCGGGGTACAAAATATTCACATCATCCCCTAAGCTCTTGTGCTATCCCTTTGTAGTCATACTCATTTCCCTACTTCTAATCCCTGGCAACAACGGATCTGTCATTTAAATTGAATCATGTAATATAATGTTTTTTGAGACTTAGTTCCTATCACTCGTCATAGTGCTGTTGAGATTCATCCCAGTTGTTGCGTGTAACAATAGTGTGTTTCTTTTAATTATTCCATTGTTTGGATATACCACAGTTTGCTTATACATTCACCCATTGAAGGACACTTGAATTCTTTTCAGTTTGGGGCCGTTATGAAGAGAATTGTTATAAATATTCATGTACAGGTTTTTGTGTGAACATAAATTTCCATTTCTCTAGGGTAGATAGTCAGGAATGGGATTGCTGGGTCATATGGTAAGTGTATGGTGACTTTATAAGAAACTGCAAAACTCTTTTCTATAATACATTGGCTGTACAATTTTGCATTCCCACCAGCAGTTGATACTCTAAATCTTTGTCACCACTTGGTTTCGTAGGATTTTTTTTTTTTTAAGTTTTTTAAATTAATTAATTAATTTATTTATTTTTGGCTGTGTTGGGTCTTCGTTTCTGTGCGAGGGCTTTCTCTAGTTGCGGCAAGCGGGGGCCACTCTTCATTGCAGTGCGCGGGCCCCTCACCATTGCGGCCTCTCTTGTTGCGGAGCACGGGCTCCAGACGCGCAGGCTCAGTAGTTGTGGCTCATGGGCCTAGTTGCTCTGCGGCATGTAGGATCTTCCCAGACCAGGGCTCGAACCCGTGTCCCCTGCATTGGCAGGCAGATTCTCAACCACTGCGCCACCAGGGAAGCCCAGGATTTTTTTATTTTAGCCATTGTAATAGGTGTGTAATGATATCCCATAGTGGTTTTAATTTTCACTTCCCGAATGGTAATGATATTGAACGTGCTTATTTGCCATCCTTAGATGTTCTTTGGTGAAGTGTCTCTTGTCTATTTTTTAATCAGGTTGTTTCTTACTTTAATATGTCAAAAGTTCTTTATATGTTTGGGATGCTAGCCCTTTGTCACTAATGTGATTTGCATGATAATTATTTTCTGATAATCTCTAGGTTGTATTTTCATTCTCTGAAATGTATTGTTTATAAAACCTTAAAATTTTGGCAAAGTCCATTTTATCAACTTTTTCCTTTATGAATTGTGCTTAGAGTGTCGTGTCTAAGAACTCTGCCTAACCCCAAGTCCTTAAGGTTTTCTCCCATGTTTCCTTCTAAAAGTTTTATAGTTTTATCTTTGACATTTACATCTACGATCCATTTTTTGATTTTTATTTAAGGGTGGGGTTTAGGTTGAGGTTTGTTTTTTGCACATGGATGATCAGTTGTTCCAAAAACATTTGTTGAAAAGAATATCTCTTCTCCATTGATATGCTTTTGCATCTTTCTAGAAAATCAGTTGGCTGTATGGTAATGATGTTGAATGTGCTCATTTGCCATCCTTAGATGTTCTTTGGTGAAGTGTCTCTTGTGTATTTTTTAATAGACGTGGGTCTGTATCTGGAACAAATTTGAGTTGGTTCCTTGTTAGGTGCCAAACAATGTGTTTTTTGTTTGCTTGTTTTTTCCTACTCAGGTATTTGTGTTCATATTTTTGAACATCCCAGTCTTGAAAGATGATGTTTTGATTTTCTAAGACATTTCCCCTTTTTTTTTTAACTGATAGAACTGATAAAAAGCCCCCAAACTTATGTGTTTACCATCTTTTTCCTTTCTAAATCATCTCTTTTTTTTTTTTTTAATTTTATTTATTTATTTATTTATTTATGGCTATGTTGGGTCTTCGTTTCTGTGCGAGGGCTTTCTCCAGTTGCGGCAAGCGGGGGCCCCTCTTCATTGCGGTGCACGGGCCTCTCACTTTCGCGGCCTCTCTTGTTGCGGAGCACAGGCTCCAGACGCGCAGGCTCAGTAATTGTGGCTCACGGGCCTAGTTGCTCCGCGGCATGTGGGATCGTCCCAGACCAGGGCTCGAACCCGTGTCCCCTGCATTGGCAGGCAGATTCTCAACCACTGCGCCACCAGGGAAGCCCTCTAAATCATCTCTTAAAAATACTGATAGGAAGGACTAAAAACATTCTAAAACGTTTATGTATCTTTTATCCTTTTTTTCTTTCCATTTTTGTAAGAATGACCTATTTTCTCTTGAATTACTGTACCTTTAATATGTATACGTCAGTGGGTTAGAAGCTTAGTTCTTCATCTAACTTTGATTCAGGAGATAGTATTATTTCCTTATATAATTTGGACCACTCATTTTTTTGTTGTTGTTATTGCTGTTACATTGCCATATGGTATAAATAATCTTGACATTGACTTGAAGAAAGAAAAGGTGCTGTGTATTTTATTTTATCCAAACATGAAGCATCTTTGCTTTGAGAGTTATCCGCTTTGCACTTTTCTATAAAATACAAGACCTGAAATGACTTACCAAGATGACTCTGCTAGTCTGTGGTGAAGGTAAACTGAGAACCGAGATTATTTGACTCTTAACCTAGCCCTGCCTTCCTAGAACGGAGGGTTTGCAGACCGTGGAATTTAATATGAAATATTTAATGCAAAAGACAGATTATGGAAATTTCCTTTGTATATTGCAGCTTAAAAGAAGTTCACAGTGGTTGCGAGATAAATATTGTCGCTGAGGTGGTGATCCAGTGGTTTTAGCTCACCTGAAAATGTTTATTGTATGCGGGTTTCAGAGCTATGGAGTTAGCAGTGTGTGGATAAGACAAAAGAGGTCAAAGATTCTCCCCTCAGAGAGCTTCTGTTACTTGTATGTGGAAGGGCATGTATATGCATTTGTAAAGCAGTTCATCAGTAGTTGAAAACAATAGTGCAAGTGCTGGCAAGTATAGGAATGAATAGTCAGGGAGTGAACCCCTTCTCTAGATGAGCTGAATTTTAGGTAATCCTTTTACAACATAGAAAAAGGTAGAGGAGAGTAATGGAATCCGTGTGTCGATACTGGGGGAAACATTCTTAAAAAAAGGTACGCTAGCTGCCTTTAAAAGAATGTTTTTTGTACTTCAAGTGGTACTAAAACCCTGAGCTTGGACTTCCTGCTTGTAATCACGTGTACTGAACCTCCTTTTGGGGTTGGGACCTTTGTTAACCTTTTTTTTTTGAATGCCTAATTCTTGCCTCAAGTTGGAAGGGAAAAATAGAATTGCAAGTCAAAATGGAATTTGCTTGGAGGGCTCTCTGTAATGTTCTCATGTAAATTATAGGAATGGGTCTTAGAATATCAACATTAAATAGAATAACTTAAAAAAAAATCCATCTGGTACTTGGGGCCCCCCCCCAAATCAGGGCCTTGTTAGCTAATTAACACTCTGCTTATAATACTTAGTAACCTATTTACTATGGGTTTTCATTGATTATGAAAAGTAAATGTTAGAGTGACCTTTGTAGGAAATGTGTCCCTGAGGCTCAAATGTGTGAGTAGTAAAGGCAAACACTCTGCCCTTGGCTCTTAGGTGTGGGACTTCACTTCAAAGATTTTGAGTTGAAGTGGCTCTCAGTACAATTAAAAAAATAAAGCGTTAACCTCTTACCAGGAACACTTAACTTTGATTCTTTATGTTGAAATAAAGTTAGGTGCATGCTGACTATTATAGAAAATGACTAGATACAGAAAAAAATGTTGCCTAATTCGTTTCATGCAAATCAAAACCCCAAAATCATTTACAACCCGCTTCAGAGCTTAGAGAGTATTAAACAGGTGTCACCCATATTTTGGGGCTTTTTGAGGCATTATTCAACACATGTCAACTTGTGCTAGCTTTTGCATTTTCTCAAATTTGCTTGTGTGTGCATTTTTAGAACTATTTTTTAAATATTCTACTTCTTAATATAAAGAATTGGAGCCATCAAAGTTGGCAAGCATTAAGCATGCTAATTAGTTCAACATACTGACCAGTTCTCTGAATTATTAGTTCAAAGAAGCATGTGGACAGGGATGAAATTAGATTTGGGCATTTTTCACTCTAGTTGTTTTAGGATACTCAGGGTTGCTTTGATGTGTAAATAACATGCTTTTTCATGCATGGTTCAGGATACATCAAACATGTCTAAAACTTTGTCTCAGATTTAGGACTCATCATTTGTATCCAGAATTGGATATACACACTTGTAACTGTCCAGCAACTTTAGAGAAAACTTTTTTGAGTTTGTATTTGATAGTTAAAGTACAGGATATTTTATTTTTCATAATATGTATGCACGGGCTTATTATTTTTTATAAACTGGCATAAATAGTTGTAAGGCGATGCATAAAATTTACTTTATCAACTGCTAAAATATATTCACTTATTCAAATGTCAGTTTTAAGACTAAAAGCTTAGGCAGCTATGAAAGCATAAAGAGTATGTGTTTGTGTGTGTGTGTGTGTGTGTGTGTGTGCCTACATGCATATACATATATAATTGCTTATGTGCGTATATGTATATAAGTATAATCACATACTTTTAGCTATTTGTGTGGTAAAGATAAACATGTTGACTTTATCAGCTAAATGTTCTGTTTAAATTTAATTATCTAATAACTAGAATTAAGAGCAAACATAGTTGTTTGCACATTAAGTTTTAAAATTTACTACCTCCTTTGGCTTTTATGTGGGAAAACTTGTGTCATCATGAATAATTTTTGTAAGGATGGGCATCCATTCACTTAGTCTTAGTGAAATTCGACTAAGAGGGTAAGAAGTGGGAAACCCATGACTTTCCATTTCCCGCAGTCGCCGATCAGAAGCCTCCATCACAGGCTGTGCTCCAGCCCCGTGTTAGATGCAGGGGGCCATGTGACAAGAGTTCAGGCAGTGTCCTCTATTGTGTAAGCCTCCTATTTAGAAATAATCTCAGAAATGTTAAATAATAATGTCTTGCATTAATGAGAGTGTATAAAACATACCCTTTTGTTTAGTGAAGTCATTTTTTCTTTTTGGTTATTAAATTACATGAAGTTTCATAACACATTCTATTTTGTGGCTTTTCTCAAAATATTACTTTAACAGTGGCTTCTTTACTCCATCAGGTATTAGTATACTGAGGTTCTAGTTGCAGTTATGTCACTTACTCTCTTGTGCCTTTTGAAGTTGTTTCATCTCCCTGGGCATTGGTTTTCTCATTGTCAGAATGGTTGGTAAGGGCTTCCCTGGTGGCGCAGTGGTTAAGAATCCGCCTGCCAACGCGGGGGACACGGGTTCGAGCCCTGGTCCGGGAAGATCCCACATGCCGCGGAGCAACTAAGCCCGTGTGCCACAAGTACTTAGCCTGCGCTCTGGAGCTCGTGAGCCACAACTACTGAAGCCTGCGCGCCTGGAGCCTGTGCTCTGCATCGTGAGAAGCCACCGCGATGAGAGGTCGTGCACCATAACAAGGAGTGGCCCCCACTCTCAGCAACTAGAGGAGGCCCGCATGCAGCAGCGAAGACCCAACGCAGCCAAAAATTAAATAAATGGAAAAAAAAAGAAAAAAGGTTGGTAAACTTGTGGGCCGTATCAGACCACACCCTGTTTTTGTAAGACAGCCTTATTGGCCCATATTCATGTATGTCTCGTCTGTGGCTGCTTTCATGCTACAGTGGCAGAGTAGTGGTGGCAGAGACTGTGTGGCCCGCAAAGCTTAAAATATTTATTCTCTTTACAGAAAAAGTTTTCTGAATCTTGGACTAAATCCATCTCTAAGGCCTATCTTAGATTTCCTTTATGTCAACTTCTCTTTAATTCTTAGGGTCAGAAGTCTTTTTTCCTATTAAGGATATAGTATATCATATACCATGTTTCAATGTTCATTTTTCCTCATTACCAATTTTGCTACTTACCAGGAGAAAGAAAATATTGACTAGATCATTTGTTCTCAAAGTGTTGTCCCTGAACCAACTGCAGCAGCATTACCAGGGAAACTGTCTAGAAATGCAGATTCACAGGCCCCAAACCTTCTGAATCAGAAACTCGGGGGGTGAGACCCGGAACCTGTGCTTTACAAGCCTTCCAGGTGATTCTGATGCACAATGATATGTGAGATCCACTAGGCTAGATGATACCAAGTTCAGTTAAAAGATTTTCTTGTTTTCTTTTGAAATAAAGAAAAAACTTAAATTCTAGAACCATTTGGTAAATCAGGAGAAAAATGAACTGTTGGATATTATTACAGAAACTGGAGAAATTATTACTTTTTCTTCTCCAGGAAAACCTTTTGTCATAAATATGTGTAGAATTTTTTTAATGTAATGAGAAATTCCTGAAAGATACATCTGTGTCACCTTCAGCATAATTTTTTTTTTTTTAATGGGCAAAAGGAAGAGTAACCACTATGATTGATTTCTTCATGGGATTTTCTTTTTTTGGTGGGGGATTGCTTTGAGTTACTTTGAAACTAATGATTTGAAATAAACAGTTTTCACAATAAAAGAATTACATTAACAGTTTTTTTGCTTTTAAAGCTAATGCTTTAAAAAATAAGCATTTAGGAGGTACAATAGCCTATCTGCCGTGGCTCCCTTTCTTGCCCGTTTTGCCAGATCCATGTTGAAGTGACTTTTTCCCAACCCTGGAAACCACTAGAATTCTGAGCACCAATCAGACTACTCATCTCTGTTAGGAAAGATCACAAACATAATGCTTCATATTAAATCTCAGAGAGAGGAATAGCAAAATTGTACATGTCAAGAAAGCATTACAGGATGACGTTGTTATTTGGAGAATTGCTTTCATCTTTGAGATATCTCACACCTGCTTCATTTGGCACAGACGGTTTCCATCTCATGAAAAACAGTCGTTGCTCTCCTCCAGATCCCAAAGTATATAGACATTGCATGGTAATAAGAGAAAACTTTTAACATAAAAACTCACTTAAAGGTGCCATCTAAAAATGCAGGGTGTGTAAACTGAATTAACTAACTTCATTTTGTTGAAAAGGGACCCTTGGTTTTGTGTGTGTGTGTGTAATAAATACAACATACACATATACACACTTATTATATTATTATATATACACTTATACATTTATATATATACACATATGATATATGTGTGAATGTGTATAAACACATTTCCATATGTGTGTATATATATATTTAAAACAATGCATACAACAAACTTTCATATATAAAACCCTCTAATGTTTTTAAACTGCTTCTAAAATCTGTGTTAACTCTCAGTCACTAACAAAGTTCTGTAGGCCGAATTTATTATGCTGGTTGCTTTTACTTTCTCTTTAAAAATTTTAGAAAATATTTATTTATGGGACTTCGCTGGCGGTCCAGTGGTTAAGACTCTGCGCTTCCAATGCAGTGGGTGTGGGTTCGATCCCTGGTCAGGGAACTAAGATCCCACATGCCGCATGTTGCAGCCATTAAAAAAAAATTATTATTTTCTGCTTTTTAAAATGCACCAAAAATATAAGGTAATTTAAAGGGAGAAAACGTGTGCATGTGCATGTGTGTGTAACCATCCCCTGATACAGAGTAAGAGTTAAATATTTCCAAATACTAATATGATAAATTCTGTGAAGTCTTCTTTTCTTTGGATAAACAGTTTTGGCTTTTTAGGTTATAGGTGTTTTGTTTCTATTTTTAACTAAACATCATGATTATTTGAATGTCATGTAACTCCTTGAGAAGCTTCCTCCATGCTAGTGATTTTTGAAAAGGGAGTATTTGCTTCAGTTTTTCAGTGGGCAGAATCAGACTTCTTTTCACATTTTATAGATGACACATTTGGCTATCCCTGGGCAAAATCCAGTTAAAAATAATAGTATTTAATATTTAATAAACTACCAAGCTTTTGGAACCATCTGGAACTTTATTTTCTTTGCACGCAGCATCTGAGTTTCAGCTGTTAGCATTTCTCCTTTGCTCTGGGAAGGGTCAATTGCTTTTAAAGTCTTTGATGCTTGCTGTGTCAGCCCTTTTCATATTTTCAAAATGCCCGTGTAAAAGGGCTTTTCGTCCATTCATGCTGATAATTCTTTTGAACTTGAGGTTTGAACCAAACTAATCAAATTTAATTATAGCTCACATCCCGTTACAGTGAACTCCAGTAGACTTCTAGGCTAGGTTATTACTATTATTTTTTTGTTATACTGGGATTCAGCCATAACCAATATTACTAGAAGTAAGTGGGCTATTGACTGTATTTTGGGAGATCTTTTGTAATGTCCAGACTTTGTTATATTGACATTGGTAAATATGGATTTGAACTTTCATTCTTTTCTAAAGAATACTGAATTAATCTCATGTACAGTTTCTCTTTCTTTGTGTATACTTTGGGTGATCTTTTCCTCTTCATCTTTAACAGTTTGAACAATTAAATTCAGGTATACTTTCTGAAAGAGTCCTTCGGTTTTGTTGTTGCTGTTACTTGTTTTTTGTTTGTTTGTTTTGAAGATCCAAGACTGAATGGGGATTTAAATACACCCTCCTGGGAGCACCACCGTGGTTTGTGCATATTTATTTGCCTGGTGTTCTGAGAGAGACGGGTTTTTTTCCTTATTTGCTTCATTAAAAAACAAAAAAAGTTTGAGCGGTATTATTTACTGGAGAGAAAGTAGGAAATATCTATGTTTTAGACTGTGGCATATATTAAGGGAGGTGGACTAATACTGATATTTGTAGTGCTTTCTTCAAAATGATTGCTAACACATGTATATTATATGTTAGCATCTTGTTAAATTTACTTGTTGATCTGTATTTATGCTTCTGTATATGCAGAATTGTTTTCCCTACTATTTAAATTTCTGTCCATTTTTAAATGAGATTTTGTTTGGATTTCTAAGCAGATTTGGGAGTAATGGCATTTAAAATACTTTAAGTTCCTTTTCATCTCTAAATAGAGTCAATAATTTTAATAATATTGGACCAATTTTTGATCTGCAGGAATAAAATGACAACTCATTCTTTCCTTGGAGCTTTTGATGCTGAAATGGAAAATAGGCTCAGTGAAGAAGAGCAAATAGCAGAGCTCCTATGAAAGGTGAAAAGTGAATTTTTTAAAAAAGATTTTTATTGGAGTATAGTTGATTTACAGTGTTGCATTAGTTTCAGGCATACATGAATTTTCTTTTTAAAATTCATCTCAAAACTGCCAGTTTCCCTAAGTTTATTATAGTGAGGGCTCTTGTTTTTTAAAGGAAGTGAATGTGAGTTAATTTGCATACTAGCTGCTTTGAAGTATAATCTTGCTTGCTAAGTTGTTATGGATTTCGAGTACATGCATTTACAGGAGTTTTAGTAATGATGCTGCCATGTGTAGTGTCTGTGCAGTTGCCTGGTGTAGTACAAGTTTGTGCCATAAATCTCTGGTGGGTTTAGAATCGTTTGACCCAGTTCCCACTCTGGTCAGAGAGCATGACCAATTCTTGTATGCTTTTGACTTAAATGCAAGAGAGTGTGACATCCACATCTGATTGTCAGTCTTCTTACGTAAGAAGAAGCACAAACTATCATTAGGAAAGTCAAACTTCGGCTAACAAGAAGGACTGAATCTTGCTAGGCCCACGTGATTTCTAGAGAGCAGAGAGTTAACATTTTCGTTTAGAAGAAAATGTTTGCATTTCCATACATGTTCAGACAGAGGACACTGAGCCTTGTTTCAGCCTTTTCTTATCCAAATGTTGGCACGTAGATAAGAACTAAGATTGATGAAGCACATTTTATGTGTAGGTACAGGTAGTGAGAGAGGTGGAACTCACTGCCTGCAGATGTCAGCGTGAGAAGTGTGATGGGTGGTGGTTGGGAACTTGGCCTCTGAAGGGAGCCTCCCTGGGTTCAGATCTCAGCTCCACAACTCACTAGTCCTGGGTCCTTTGGCAATTATTTAATCTCACTTACCTCATTTTCTTCATCTTTACGATGAGGGTAATAATAATACCTACCTCATAAGGTTGTTGGAAAGATTACATATGTTCATATACAAAAAGTGCCTCAGTTAGTGCCTGACGTACAGTCCTGAAGAAGAGTTTGTTATGATTTATTGTTATGGTTATGATGTTATAATCATTGTTGCTAAAGTCACCCTGGAACTTGCTGGCCTCCCCCGGGAGCCTTGTCACGTAGCTTCATCCTGAGAGGCCCTACCACTCCATCTGATGTCCTGAGCATACCCTGAATAGGCCCTGAATTCTATCTCTTTGGAGCCTCTTCATTGGCCCTTACTGTAATTTCCAGACCATACATTTCAAAGAGGTGGTCCGAAATATTGGACCCATAAAGTACTTTAAAACTATAAGCCAACATGTTAAAATTGGGTGGTTTCAAACACAGCTCGAGATATCCAAGTTTTCTTGGAAAGTCAGAATATTTGGCAGTATTGAGCCCACATTCCTGTGTGGCAGCAGTTGGTTGAGCTGAGTAGCAGCTCTCTCCTTAGACGGAAGCTTGCCCTCCTCATCATTGGAGTCTCTACCACTTCCCATTGTTTTGACACCTTCATCACGTCAGCCATTTAAATGATTTGCTTGCCCCATGTGATATTTATTTGCTGCCAGCAGTTTAGCAGTGGTTCTCAACTCTGTACCGTGCACTCAAGTTCCATTAGCCCTTCACTAGCCATAGGTTGCTGAATTTTGATCAGTGTATAAAACGTACATTTGTTAAAATCAAGTATACATCATAGTGTTTTGGTTTTGCCTGTAAAAAGGAACATTGAGCTGTGCAGATGGGTCTGTGCTGTCAGAGCAGGATACAACTTGCTGAAAATAAGAGTTAAAAAAGCCTATGTTTAAGCTCAAGCCAAGGAAAAAGTGATTAAATCCCAAGCCAAGGAAAATTGGGATATGAGAGAGCTTTGCCTTCTGAGTGTTTAAGAGAGGGCAGTCGGGGTACGTCACAGTGCTGAGGGGCCAGCAAGGATAAAGAGGGACACCTGTGATGCCTTCCCGTGGGCTTTCTCACCTCTGGCACTGGTGACATTTTGGGCCTGATAATTCTGTGCCATGCAGGCTGTCCTGTGTATTATTGGATGTTGAGCTGCATCTCTGGCGTCTACCCACTAGGTGCTGGAAACGCTGTCCTTTCTCCCCGAGTAGTGACAACCAGCTGTCCCCTGGGGGGCAGGATTGTCCCTGGTTGAGAACCACTGCTTTAAAGTTAAGGAAGACATTATTATAATGCAGTAGTTGTGCTCTAGTTACCATTGGCCTCCTTAGTGCTGCTTTTAGTCTTTGACTCTTTTCCAGTATCTGCTTTAAAAACCCACTTTTCTAAAGCATGCAGTAGTTATTTCACAGGCATTTTAATGCAGTAGCTAAGAAAGTAGATATCCTTTCTCTCTCTCCCTGTCTACAGTCAAGCCCAGCTACCTGTATCTTGAGGAGGAGGCCACCTGGCAGGGTCGTCCGTGTGCTGGGGACGTGGGCTCTCGCTCTTATTCCACTGCCCTTTAACGCCGTGAGCCTGGCCACGTCAGCACCCTCTCTGCGGCTTGTTCAGAAAATGAGGCGGTTGCACCTGATAGTGATCACGATGCCTTCTGGGTAAAATTCAGGCCATGAGTCAGAAAATAGTGTAAGATTTCTGAAACCTTAACAGCTTATATATATATTATTAAATACATTATTTTAGCTACTCCCTGGTCATTTAACTAGAATATCCCACATTTTTCACCCTATTAAAATGAATGACTTCAAGAAGGAGTCACGTAATAGCAGATTAACTTAGGGAACCACCTAGAGGTGCTTTAGATGACTGTGTTAGTTTTCTGTGGTTGTATAACAAATTACCACAAACATAGTGGCTTCAAACAACAGGTATTTATTATTCCACAGTTCTCTAGACCAGCAGTCCGGGCCCACTGTGGCTGGGTTCTTCCTCTGCCCAGGGTTTCACATGGCTGTAGTTGAGATGTCAGCTAGGGTTGTGATCTCATCTGAGGCTCGGGACCCTCTGCTAAGCTCACATGGGCGTTGTGGGATTTCTTCCTTTGTGGCTGTATTGATACCTTATTATCAAGAAGATGACTTATGGCATACGTTACGATTTTTAGGGTCAAAAAAAACCCTGCTAAACTCACCAACATTTTACTCCATAACGTTAAGAAAGTTGAAAAATCTTGTCACTGGAAAGTACATCTTAGGGTTTTTATAACACGGTGGTATCTGTTAGAATCCTGGGATTTTTTAATTAAGCACCAAACAACTTTCTAGGAGCTAAATTTTATGCTTGCAGCTGTCAAAAGCCACATCTGTGTCCAAAGTCTTCATCTTTCTCCCCCCAAATAATAATTCACAAGCTCATTAAGTTTCTTGGATTCTCATGTCATTCTTTAGTGTTCTCATGGATGAGAGAAGTTTGGAGAAGCAGTGTCTAGATTTAGAGAATGGAGTTCTTTTACATTATCAAGTGTATTGCTATAATTTAAAGACATATGAGAACTTGTCTTTTTTCTCAAGTGGATCTATCTATCTTTCTTCAAAATGGTTCTCTAAGAGTAACATGACTGGGATAATTTAATCATTGATATAAAAACTGGAACTCCTGGTTAGGATTTTTAAGATGATATTTACAGATACCAAGTTTGTATATTAAGGATAGAAGAATTTTTAGATTCATAGATTTGAGCTATCCTTAACCTCTTCTCCCCACCTCCAGGTGACTTATGCGATACTCATAAACTTTGACTTAACACTGATATAATTTGTATATGCCAGAAGCTATGGATACAGAGTGAAGGCAGAGTCACAGCCACCTTTTAGGAGCTTAACAGTTTCAAGGTAGGAAATGAAGAGTCTGCATCATTTAAAACAGGTTAGAGGTTGTAGAATCCAAGTTAGTGAAGTGGGGAAGTATAGCAGATGCACAGATTATTACAAATTTCCTATCTTATAGGAGCCTCATTATATAATTCGACTCTAATATAATTTTTTTAAGTTCCAAATGTATCGCAAGTTGAGGGTACCAGAAGCAAGCGAGACCATATACCACTGGAAATTCATATTCTGGCTAAGCAAATAAAAATTATGGGCAGAGATATCATTCTGATATATGATGTATCCTGCCAGCCTGTTTATCAAAACACTTCATGTGCTTTCACTAGACAGTTTATTTGTCGTACAAATTTCATTAAAACTGTTGCCTAGTCTCTCATAAGTGGGTTTTCTTTTCTTTCTTTCTTTCTTTTTTTCTTTTTTTTTTTTTCTGGCCACGCTGTGCGGCATGTGGGATCTTCATTCTCCCACCAGGGATGGAACCGTGCCCCTTGCACCCTGCAGTGGAAGCAAGGAGTCTTAACCACTGGACCACCAGGGAAGTTCCTCTCATAAGTGGGTTTTCTTTGGGAGCATATAAATACTATAGACAAAACGGGAGCAGTCTGATATGTCTTTGTAGTTTAAGGGCTCAGCTAAACTGAAATCAAAGTACTAATATCAGCGATTCAGTCTCCAGTGGGATTTTGGGACAAATAATTGAGATTAAACTATTCCAGCTTTTTTTTGGTGGTTAAATATATATAACATAAAATTTGCTATTTTAACCATTTTTAAGTCTAAAATTCGGTAGTATTAATTACATTCATGGTGTTGTACAACCATCACCACTGTCTATTTGAAAAACTTTTTCATCACCCCAAACATAAACTCTGTAACCATTAAGCAATAACTCCCCATTCCACCCACACCCCAACCCCTAGTAATCCCTAATCTCCTTTCTTTCTCTATGAATTTGCCTATTCTAGATATTTCATGTAAGTGGGTTATAAAATATTTTTCCTTTTGTGTCTGGCTTATTTCACTTAGAACAGTGTTTTCAAGGTGTATCCATGTTGTAGTTTGCATCAGAACTTCATTCCTTTTTATGGCTGAATAATATCCCATTGTACGTATATACCACGTTTTGTTTATCCAGTCATCTGTTGATGGGCATTTGGGTTGCTGCCATCTTTTGGCTGTTACGAATAATGCTGTAGTGTTTTAGTCCATTTAGGCTATGTAACAAAATGCCACAGACTGGGTGGCTTATAAACAGCAGAGATTTATTGCTCACAGTTCTGAAGGCTGGAGATCCAAGATCGGGGTGCCAGTGTGGTCAGGTGAGGGCCCTCTTCTGGGTTGCAGACTTCTCGTTGTAGCTTCATCTGGTGGAAGGAGCTAGGCAGCTTTGTGGGATCTCTTATATAAGGGCACTAATCTCATTCATGAGGGCTCCACTGTCATGACCTAAGCACCTTCCAAAGGCCCCACCTTCTAAAACCATCGCATTTGGCATTAGAATTCCAACACATGAATATTGAGGGGACATGAACATTTAGACTATGGCACACAGTGAACATTGATGTACAAGTATCTGTTAGAGACTCTGCTTTCCATTCATTTGAGTATATACCTAGGAGTGGAATCGCTGCGTCATACAGTAATTCTCTGTTTAGCTTTTTGAGGAAGCATGAAACTTCTTTTACAATGTCTCCACTAGTTTACATTCCCACCAGCACCGTATGAGGGTTCTGATTCCTCTCAACACTTGTTAGTTTCTGTTTTACATTAGAGCCATCCTAGTAGGTGTGAAGTGGTATAAAACACTTGAATGTTTAAAAGTAAACTTAAGATAATTTGTTTGTAAAAGCTTTAAACTTTGTTTTAAAATGCCCAGAGTTCAACAATTTAAGAAAATTGCTGCATTTAAAAATAGTTCACATAAAAATTATTGTTAGACCCTATAATTCTTTTTTTATGTTAACATTGGTCATTATTATCCTGGTTGTCATGGTCTTTGAAGTGTGTGTAGCTCACCTAAAAAAGAAAATAAAAGTGAACTAATGAAATGGAAACAGTTTTTTTGGGGGGGAGGAACTTGTAAATTCATGCCATCCTGTACTCCAACTATGGGAAGTTAATGGGATTCTCCAAATAGGTTATACACATCTGCCCACACCAGTGGTTCTCAAAGTGTGCTTAATGGATCAAGAGCATCCTCTGGGAATTGAATTTAAATGCAGATTCTCAGGCCCTCCCTACGTCAGAAGTCTGAAGAGAGGGCCCAGAGTCTGTATTTTAACACAGATAATCCAGATGATTATGATGCATGCCAAGGTTTATACCATTCTCTCCATTCAGAGTACTTCCCTTGCCCTTTATAGGATGGTAAGAGTCTATACATCCTGACCCCGCTGCAGTATTCCCCCTTCTAGGAAGGGTTCCCTCCCCAACCGCAGCCACCTCTTGCTCTGGGCTCCCTGAACGCTATACTGTAGAGTGCTGGTAGTTTGTTGGGTATCCCCTACGGTGTGAGAAGCCCTTTAGTATAGGGGTTTGCATTTCTTTCACTTATGTATCTATCATAACGCTTAACAAATTACAGACGTTCTTTAAAGGTTTGTTAATTTGAATTGTGTGCCCAGTGGGTGGGCACAGGGTACATGAGTGATTACAGGGAAGGAGCGAGGAAGCCGGTTGCTATGTAACCTGTGGGGTCATGGAAACCATGGTAAATTACCATGGAAACCATGGTAATTTAAAACTGTGGGTTTAAATTAAAAAAAAATTTTTTTCCTGTGGATTTTATTATACTTTCTTGATGTTTAGCTTCTTGTCCACTTCATTGCTTTTTGCCGTATTTTAACCGTGGTATGTGCTACAGAGAACTCAGAAGTATCAGGAGGAGCTTGCTTTAAAATACCAGCATTGTCTGAAATGCACTTGGAAGATAGTTGTGTGTGGGGCTGATTCTGTGATGATTCTCTTGACATTTTCATCTTTAGGGTATGGCAAAGTGTCTTTCAAGGAAGGAGTCCTTTGTATTAATACTATTTCACTATTCACTAGTTCGATATGTGGTTTAGATTAAATTAAAAAAAAGGACACTTTTACCCTGCAAAATTTAAATACACAACTCATTGAAGGTGTCATTTAAAGTCTTGGCACACACTCTCTCAATAAACAGGTAATGGGATCCATGGTTTCCAGTTTGGGGGATAAAATAAAAACTGGGTGAGTAGTTGCTACAGTTTCAATCTCATTACAGTTGCAGTGGAGTTTTTTTTTATTAAGACAAACCTCTTTTCAACCACAGAGATACTTTTAGGCTTCAGAAGGCCTCATAACTGAGGTTGCATTGGAGTTGAGTATCTTGCCTTTAACAGACTTCTGGGGCTCTATTTGTTTCCCACAATTTTATGCGTGTTTGTCTCAAATGAACCATAAAAATACTTCAGTGCCAACATGTGGTTTTAATAACAAATAAGCATGGGCAAATGAATGTTGAATTAGAATGTGAAGTTTTATATATATATACCATGACTTTAACTTCTAAGTCAATTTATAGCCCGGCACTCAGTCAATGTTAAATAATCTGTCAGTTGCTATAAGGTAATTTTCATTCTATGCATCAGTTATTTGGGGTGTTCATCGGTGATTGAAAATCACACATTTGTTGATAAACAATTTTCTACAAGTTTTTCATAGTAAATTTCTAGTCAGGTTTTATGATTAAGTGGGAACAAATTTCCCCCCCTCAGAGCTCTTTTTTACCTTCTTGTTTTTTTAATTACTATAGTTTATATTATAAAAATGTCCATTTCACAATTATTTTAGTACTATAAAACTCACTTTTTTACAAAGTTCCTACTGAAAATGAGATCTTGAAGTAGGAATTTGGTCTAGCTATTGCTCGGAGGATTGGATTAGGAATAAGTGGAGATTGCTTCTCCTCTCTCTCTGGGGTGGACAGAATGAGGCAGTTGTCTGTGTCAGTGTGTCTTTTCCCTCAGATGGGTTGTGGGGTGAGGATGACAGGGAAATGGAAGGGATGTCGAGAGAGAGTTAATAGAGGCCACATAGAATTGTCTTGCCTTTTACAAGTTTTGCCTACTCTAAAACCGTATTTTCCAATCAGCTGTACGACAATAAAGAGGATAGTCTAGCCTAAAAATAAAGGAATAATGCATTATATGTGAAAGATGTTTTCAGTTGTTAAAGTTCAGTTATTAGCCCAATTTTGTTCCTTTTGTTTTATATTTTGTGTCTTAGCTTTTTTTTTTTTTTTTTAACTTCTTGGACTCATATTTTGTTTTTACATCATGATTTATCTTCTTCAAATTACTTATTCCTTTTAGATCAGTTTTACTGAGATATATTATCTACAAGAGATCCATTTTAAACATACAGTTCAATAGGTTTTGACATATTCATACAACCTTATAACCCCATCATCCCAAGTAAGATAGAGATAAAGAACAGGTGTCAGAAACTTTGTATGTAAAGGGCCACATAGTAAAATGTTTGAGACTTTGTGGGCCATAATATTTCATTTGCAACTACTCAGTTCTGCCCTAATAGTTTAAAAACAGTCATAGACAACACATAAATAAGTGGGCATGGCTGTGTTCCAGGAAAACTTGATTCACCAAAACAGGCAGCCAACTTGCAGGCCATAGTTTGCCACTGCCCTGTACAGAACATTCACATCCCCCCCAGAAATTCTTCATGGTCAAATCTCCATCCTCAGCCCCAGTCAGGTACTAATCTGCTGCCTAGCACTTTAGATCTAGTTTGTGTGTTTTAAAGAACTTTTAATAAATGAATATGTACTGTTTAGGGTCTGGCTGCTTTTACTCAGCTTAATGTTTTTGAAGTCCATCCATGTTGTTGCACGTATCAGTAGTTCATTCCTTTTTGTTGTTGAGTGGTATTCAACTGAATAAATAGACCACAGTTTGTCTGTCTACTCTCCTAAAGAAAGATGTTTGAGTTGTCAGTTTTTGGCTGTTATAAACAAAGCAACTGTGACCATTCTTATGCGAGTCTTTGTGTGAATGTTTGTTTTGACTTCTTTGGGCACATACCTAGATAGATGGGCCATGTGGTATGTATTTAACTTTTTGAGATGCTGCCACACCCTTTGGTAAAGTAATTGTACCGTAATACACCTCTACCAGCTATTGTGTGTAGAGTTCTAGTTGCTCCACGTCCTTGCCAACACCTGGTATTGTTAGTCTTCTTACTTTTTTACTTTTCCGTTCCAATATGCTTTTTTTTTTTTTTTTTTGGTCTTGCTATACTGGCTCGACCTCCAATAAAATGTTAAGTAGATGTGCAAGAGTGGACATCCTTGCCATTTTCCCAGCCTCATGGGGAAAGCATGCAGTCTTTTGTCATTAAGTATGGTGTCAGCTGTATGCTTCTTATAGATGTTCTTTATGGATTAGAAAAGTTTCCTACTATTTCTGCTTTGTCTATAATAATAGGTGTCTCATTTTTTCAGATACTTTCCCTGCATCTATTGAAATTGTCATATGGTTTTTCTTCTGTTAAAATCAAATTTTATTGATTTTAGAATGATGAATGAACCTTGTATTCCTAGGATAAACCTCACTTACTCATGGTGTATTATCATTTCTATATATTTCTGCATTCAACCTACAAATATTTTGTTAAGAATTTTTACATCTGTGTTCATGAGGAATACTGATCTGTAGATTTCTCTTGGAATATCTTTATTTGGATTTGGTATCAGGGTAATGCAGGCCTCATAAAATATGTTAGGAAATAGTCTCTTTTTTTTTCTGAAAGGGTTTGTGTAAGATTGGTATTAGTTCTTCCTTATTGTTCAGGAATAAGGAAGAATTCTAATTCTCTAGAATTAGAGATTAGAATTAGAATTCTCTAATTCTAATTCTCCTTAGAGTTCACCAGTAAAACCATCTGGGCCTAGGTTTTCTTTGTGAGAAGGCTTTTGATAAATTCAATATATTTTACAAATATAGGACTGACTGTCAAGGTGTTCTCTTTAGCTTGTGTCAGTTTTATAAAGTTGTACTTTTCCAAACAATTTTTCCATTTCATCTAAGTTGTTTGTCTTATCCTTTTAATGTGATGATCCCTCTTTCATCACCAGTATTGATAATTTATGTGTTTTCTTGGTCAGTATAGGTAGAGGTTTGTGAAATTATTGATCTATTCAAAGAAACAATTTTTAAATAATTGATTTTGTGTATTTTTGGTCTGTTTTCTATTTCACTGATTTCTGCTTTTATTTTTGTCATTTCCTTTTTCCTACTATCTTGGGTTTACTTTGCTGTTCTCTTTCCAGCTTCTTAAGTTGCAAGCTTAGATCACTGGTTTGTAGATCTTTTTTTCCCCTCATATAAGCACTTAAATTTATAAATTTCCCCCAAGCACCAAATTAGCCATATCTCCCAAACTCTGATATGTTGTGTTTTCATTTTCATTCCTTGCGCAGTATTTTCTGAAGTGCCCTTTCGCTTAGGATATAAAAAGCCACAAGGAGAAAAAAGCCAGATAACATATAAAATCATAGTTCTTTTTATTGAGCCCATTAGAGCTGAGATTGCAAGACAGCTAGGCAAACTGAATTACACGGGGGTCACAAGAAGAGACTGAACGGACACACAGACTGTTTGACCTTTGGTAGACAAAGAAGAGGTGACAGCCAAAAGAGTGGGTAAGAAGGACATCACTGAAATCTTAACACATTCTTAAAGGCTCAGTGTTGTCTATCATGAGAGTTTAGGATTCTTGGAAGACTCAGGTACCAGGAGAATCTGCACCCGTTCATGAGCTCTTTCCACGTTACTCCACCAGGTACTTATAAGAAGGATTCGGAGGCAGGGCAGGAGACCTGAGAAGGGTCCCCTCTCAGAGTTTAAGGGTGGAACGGGAGTGCCCAGAAAAGCCCATCTGTGCTCTGGACCCTGCATGAGTACAAGGTGTTGATCACATGTCACTGGCACAAAACTGACCCACATCTCAGAACCTTCACTGGGATGCAACAGAAGTCACCTGCGAGGGGAGGAGCAGGTAACCCTCCCCCTCCCCCGCATTCTCAGTACCAGGCAAAGGTTGGCTGTTGCTAGTGGAGGAAGATGGAAATCGACCTCAGTCTTGTGATTGTGCTCAGAAAGTGCCATCTGCCACGAGGAGGGGGCCACAAAATAAAACTGAAGTATCGCATTTCTTGAACTTGTTACTAGGAAAATGACCGATTCCGTGTGGGATGACTATGGACTTCTGGCTGACTGTGATTCGGGGCCTCGTTACAGTCCGTATTTACCTGGCACACTTACTCAGCTTGAGATTACTGCCCAGGGTTCATGTCGGCATGTTAGTGATTCCTCTGAGAATTACCCGGTGACATCCTTTGTTAATTTTATGTTTGAGATGTATTATTGTTGTGTGTTCTTAGAGGTACATATTTAGGATATCAATATTTTATCATGTATTGATACATTATAAATATATGCCTAGCTGTATCAGTTGCTTTTTACTTTTCTATAAGACTTATGTTCCATATGGAAGTTTTACATTTTTATGTAGACAGATGTATCATTTCCTCCTCCATCTTTGTTTTTTTCTTTGCTTTTATGAAAAGGCCTGTACTGGTTATTCTTCCTTGAGGTATAATTTGCATATTTTGAACTCTACAGATCTTAAGTGTACAGCTTGACGTATTGCATTTTTGTACATGTCCCCATAATCACCACCCAGATCAAGATACAGAACTTTTTCATCCCCCCAGAGGCTCTCTGGGGCCCCTTCCCCATTTCATGTTCACACCCCCATCCCCAGGAGTTAACCACTGTTTTGACTTCCATCATAGATGCTTTAGTCTGTTCTTGGCTTTCAAATAATAGAATCACGCACTATGTGTTCTTTTTGTTACAGCCTTCTTTCACTCTGAGATTCAGCTATGTTACATGTGTAGTAGTTCTTTTTTTTATTGTTTTATAGATTCCATTGTATGAATATGGCACAATTTGTATATCGATTCTCCTGTTGATAGATGTTTGGGTTGTTGGTAGTTTTCGGCTCTTATGGATAAAGTTGTTATGAACACTCTTGTACATGATTTTTTGTGAGTTTAGGTACTCATTCTTTCTTTTTTTTTTTTTTTTTGGCTGTGCCATGTGGCATGTGGGATCTTAGTTCCCTGACCAGGGATCGAACCTGCGCCCCCTGAAGTGGAGGCATGGAGTCTTAACCACTGGACCGCCAGGGAAGTCCCTAGGTACTCATTCTTGAGTGTATACATAGGGGTAGAAATGCTGTGTCATAGGGTAAGATGGATACAGTTATCCCTTGGTATCTGTGGGGCTTTGGTTCCAGGACCCCCCCCTGAGGATACCAAAATCTGTGGATGCTCTAGTGTCTTATGTAAAATGGTGTAGTATTTGCATATAACGTAGCACATCCTCCCATATATTCTATTTATTTATTTTTTATTGAGGTATAGTTGATGTACAATATTATGTAAGTTTCAGGTATATCTCTCATATACTTTAGATCATCTCTAGATTATCTATAATACCTAATACCAGGTAAATGCTATGTAAATAGTTGCCAGCAAATTCAAGGTTGGGTTCAGAACTTTCTGGAACGCTTTCCCCCCAGTTTTGATCCTTGGGTGATTAAATCCACACATACAGAGGGCTGACTGTATTTAATTTAATAGATACTGCCAAACTCTCATCCAAAGTGATTGAACAAATTGGCATGCCCCGCAAAAAAGAATGTATTCATTGGTTTTCTCTTACTGAAGAGATCCTTTTTGTTTTAAATATTTTTAGCAAAAATTCTGTTTTAGTTCGTCTTCAAACTATAACACCCATTGTGAGAAATATTATTTTGTATAATGGTGTGACTTAACACAGCTCTCTGCAGTATGACAGGAGGTCAAGCCGTAGTCCCCCTGACATATCCCAGTATTCCCAAAATACTGTTGTTTAGGAAAAGCAGTTACTCTTTTTCCAGGTCAGTACATTCCTTTAACAACTTCATTTCAGCTTTTGTAAATTCTTTTTTATTTTTTTTTCATTTGTTAGTTCACTTTATTATTCATTCAACAAATATTTATTGAGTAGTATGTGCCAAGCACTCAAATGCTTGGGATACACATTATTTACACAATGGACAAAATTAAATTTCTTCACCCACTGTGCGTAGTTGGCAGCATGCCTCAATACAGTGGGGTGAAATATTCTGCTAAGTGGTGTTCCTGCTATCAGTTTTGCACAATATAACCCAATGTCCACAGAACAGAAAAAGGGAGTTTTAAAAGTCAAATTTAAAAAATATTAGTCCTTTGCCACCTTCATGTAAATTCTTTAGATGGTGTAGAGGGTGTAAAATTTTGTTGTGGTTTTACTTAACTGTCCTGGAATAAAGGGATTTTTTGTGTATCTTACTTAGTTCATTATATTTAAATGAAAAACCAAAAAAAAAAAAAAGGTTTACCCTTTCTTTAAGGATATGGGAGAGAAGTGGTTTATTGTCTCTAAGGTTTTCTTTTACATGGAAGTCTGGAAATCACATGCTTAGTATATTTGAGACCTGCAAGCCTATTTGAGTCTCCTACTGATTCCCCGTAAAGAAAGCTGTTCCTGTGCTCACATCACTTGTGCTTAGCTTGATGAGTGAAATGGTGTGATTGGAGAGAATTGTTTAGCAAATGACATTGCCACAGGGAAAGGGCTTTGGTGGTTATCATTTGTGGAACAGTTGAAGTGCTTAGAATGTCTTCCAAATCAAGTATCGTAAAGAGCATAGGATTCCCCAAAGATGGGACCACTCTCTCTGTTAGTTAGTCACTTCGGTGGTTTTTCACACTGGCTTAGACTCTGTAAATAGTTTAGCCCTGCCGGAGGGATCAACCTTGTCTCCCATTTTGCTCAGTGGCTTCTGTGTTTTTACCTCTGTATTTATGAAGACCTTCATGAAGACAGAGAGCCAAAGGAGAATTTCTTATTTCTCACTCTTGGACATGCTGGCATCGGCCACCTATCAGGTGAGGCGGCAAGAATCGCGAGAAGGCGCAACTCTGGCACTGCTCACAGTGCTTCCACGTGCACCTGGCCGGTGCCACAGAGGCTGTGCCCCGGATTCCTGACCACAAATCCAAGCTTTCCCTGTTCTCTTCTGTTTTTAGTTGCCTTGGTTTCTGGCAAGGAGTCCCGCTACAGAGAGAAGGCTCATGTGGTCTTTTAACTTACCCACAGACCCGTAGAGCCTAACCCCGTGTGAAGTGGGACTCCACTGGGATGGCTCCAGAGGCACAAGGGGCGTGGCTCTTTAGCGGGGCTGTGGTAAGAAATGCCCGCCAGGAAAGAGAGGAGCAGCTGGCTGTTCCTTCCTGCAGCTTTCCAAACCACTGCATGCATGTGGTTTCCGTCTAGCAGGCGGTGGATTTAAATGCAATACCTGCTATGTTCCAGCCCCCACGTTAGCACATTCCACACACAGGGGCTTGCTGCATCATAACGTACAGGTATTTCTGTGAGCATCTGTTGAGGTTGAAGAGGTTTCATAATAAAACAAAATGAGATAAACCCCACAGGCAAGCCAGTCACTTGAGAATACTGTTCCAATCTTCCTTTCACCTAGGAATTTGATAGTATCTTGAAGGCAGAATGGTTTGAATGCTCAAAGATCTGTACACGGCTTTATTCTTTCCTAGGCTTTAGCTCTCTGGTTCTCATACCTTAGTGTGCATGCGGCATTCTACAAGGTTGGTTATGTAAAAGCAGGTCTCCTAAACTGACAGGAAGTTTTGGGCTGTCTTCTTTCCTCCCTTCCTTTGCCGTGTGCACCACTACTCAGCTTACTAGTTGGCTTTCCACCTCCACCTCCCTCTCTTTTGGATTTCTCTCTCTTTATGCTCGAGGGTGGTCTTAACCCCCTGCCTTGCCTTTAGTCTCCTTTGATGTTTCCACAATTCCAGTATGAGCATTTCTGTCAGAACACTTATGCAGTTCTAGTTTGTGGGAGACTGAGGCATATAGTCAACAAAAAAGAAAACTAGAATAAAAGAAAGTAATTGTAAGCAAAGGTGAGGTGATGAGCCCTACCCTGTTTGTATATCAAGAGTCAAGTCCAGCTACACGAGGTATCACAGACCGATGGATGGAGGGGTGGATGGTTAGTTCATTGATTCATTTGCAGTACACTCAGTCTTTCATACGCGCAAGGCGCTGTGCATTGGACAGTGTTCATTAACACGGCGAGTATTGCCCCTGCTCTTTGCTCTTGCTTTGCTTACGGTCAAGTAGGTGAAACAGACACTAATTTGAACATAATGTGAGTGTTTCAAAGGAGAAGCACGCATACTGTGGAAGTGTCCCAGTTGGGGCACCTGATCTAATCTGGGATCAGTTACTGGTATTTTCCTGGAGGTGGTGCTGTTGGGTCTGAGGTCCAAGGTATGAATAGTAATTGGATGAAAAGGCGTTCGGCACAGACTGAACAGTCTAAACAGGGGGGATCATTTATGAAGGCTCTCAGTGGGTGAGGTCAGTGTGGCTTAGAGCGTGGAGCAGGGTCAGGTGGCTTAAAATGAGCCAGTTCATGCAGAGCTTTGAAGGCCATGGAATGATCTTTTATTTTATCCTAAAAATAATAGATCTTTGAAAGCTTTATGTAGAAGGTGACCACTTTTGTTTTGTTTGTTGATCTGCTGTTCTAATGCTGCCTCTGGTTCCTCTCAGAAATTGTTTGTGGTGCGGGAATGAGAAGGAGGTAGGAGAGAGATGAGTCAGGCTGTTGCATTTGTTCAGGTGAAAGGTAATGTTAGCTTGGATTAGGGGTGCAATGGACAGAAATAGGTTGAAGAGATATCTAGGAGAGCAGATTGACATATTAGGATTGGCTAATAGCTTGTGAAGACAAAGGAGGTGCCAAGAACAACCGCCAGGTGTCTGGCACGATCACCTGGTTGTATAGTGTCCGTGTTGACCGAGGGAGGGACCCCAGGAGAAGGATGGGCTTGGAGGTTGGGACGTTAAACTATGAGATAGATTGTGGACATACTGAGTTTGCGTTGCCTGTGAGATGGTCAAGTGCAGATGCTGAGTGGGCAGTTGGACGTATGGATCAGGAGTTAGAGAAGCTGTCTGGGCTAGAGAGAGACATTTCTGATGGATTTTTAAAGAAAACATCTGTTTGAGTTGGCCAGCAGCTTTGCGAGCCCTGTAATTGTTAATGGAATGTCCAATATTGCAAAAATTTGCAGACGCCACAGATTATGGTAATAAAACCTTTTCTCCTTTTTTTTTTTTAAGTAAGATATCTTTCATGACAGTAGTAGTGAGGGAAAGTGGAAAGATAAAAACCTTAAAATAAGGTCACCTGTAGAGCCGTCTGTAGGGAAGCTACCATTCATTGCTATCTCCTGCCAGCCAGACATGATGCCCAGCTCTTTATATCTCTCATCCTTCAGGAAGTGCCTCTCTTTTGTGGATTAGATACTGACGCTTAGGCTTATGTTGAGTAACTTCACAGCTTCATTTGGCAGATCTGGATTTTAGCAAGAATCTCTTTGGCTCCATAGTTTTTGCTCTTTTTAGTAACCCTGTTGCAATCCAGAAAACAGTTAAACTAAAATAATAATCTACAATCAATTTAACTCTGGGGTACAAGGGGCAGACAAGGTAGTCAAGAGGTGTCCTACTGAAACAGAGGACATTCCAGGTATCTGTGGAATCACGGGTGCTTCAAAAAATGATGTTAAAACCTTGGAACCTTGGCATTCTAAAACTTTAATGTTGGAAAGGACTTGTGAGACCTTGATATCTAGTAGTCTTACTCTATAGACAAGGAAACAAAGACCTCAAGGTCACAGATCCTGCTAATGGGAAAGACAGACTGTTGCCCAAGCTTCAAGCTCCTGGTCCCTCGTTTCACCAGTGTCCACTACTGATCTCATCTTTGACTTCTCTGTCGGCGCTCACGTTCAGTTACCAAAGTCCCACCCACTGCTCTTCTGTAAGGCCTTTCACCCCTATTGCTGTCTCCACTTCTTACTCTTTCTATCCTATTTCAGTCTCCCACCCGCTTCACTTCCACACTGTTGCAGTGACCTCCTAACTGGTCTTTTCCTAAAGCACTCCTGTTCCTAAGTCCCTTTCCAGCTCACACTGATTGAATTGTCCCCAGAGCCTACTGTTTGATGTCAAAACTCTTCAGACCGTTCTTCATGGTGCCCTTCGGCTGGGCCCCAGCCTACACATGCCCCATCTATATACGCCCCTAGTCCTTATCCCCTACCTGCCAGCTAGCCTACATGAGTTACTGCTCCTTGAGGGCTTTTCCTTATCTGTGCTTTTCTAGTTTGTTCCTCTGCCAGAAGATCCCACTCCCCACCTTCACCTTTCAAAACACTCTCCATTTTTCATGGCCCGGCCTGCATCTTCCATCAGCTGGTACAGTCGGTCGCCCCTGCCTGAGGTCTCCTCTTAACACTTAGAGTTTTGTGCCCCCGCTCATCTTCACTTCCACATGGGGCCTTGAATCTTGTAGGAAGTCTATAAATGTTCCCCTCTGATGAATGCTGTGTCATTATTTTTTTCTTCACAGTTGCATTTTCTTAAGAGGACATTACATTTGTTTCAGTCAAATGCTGTGTCATTCTTTTTTCTTCACAGTTGCATTTTCTTAAGAAGATGTTACGTTTGTTTCAGTCATTTGGATTTTAAGACTATAAGTATCTTCGGATGTCTGGTAACTTTTCCAGTGTGCGCAAGTGTTGACCGTGCCTTTTGTGTCTGGTTTCTGGTTTCCACATCACTTTTGACACTGTTCCGGGGTCCTTAGGTTTGGGATCCTAGGTGATAGTAGCGGGGGTCACAAGGGCTTGGTGGAATCAGTGGGTCTGATTTGAAAACTGAAATCAAATCTTTGAGAATTTATTGTTTTGAGGATTGGGTCTTTCTTTAGTTCTACTTAAGTTATTTTGTAGAGACCATTACTTCAAGTGTTGTATTATCTGTAATTTATTGAAAAATACTTCTAAATATAGTATAATATGTGCGTACCTGTACAAGTTAACTCTCATCGCACTGTAAGATGGTTAACTTATTAAATATATGACAATAATAGTTTGCATTTGAAGGACCCTGATCAGGAGTCCACATTACAGAAGTAGCTGTGGCAAGGACTTCGGATATTACCATCTAAACCTGTACTGGAGGATTTGTTAATTAACATAAAGAACCCTTGCTGGTTCTGTGTCTCACCACCTAAAGGAGGGTTCTGTCGCCTGAAGGTAACAATGGACATTGTTGCTCTCACCTTGGACTTATTGACAGTGGAAACTTTACCAAGCTTACAAATTAGGTTGTTCAACCTTTTTTTTTTTTAAATCACAGATTGCTAATAAGTGTCTATTTTCAAATTCCGTTTAAGGTGTCTTTTCATTGTAAATATCACCTGCTAAAGAGGTTGTTGGGAAGGAGACCTATAGCCCAGACCCCTTGCCTACTTCACCTTTGTTGGCCCTGCCTGTATTTAAAATAAACAAACAAACAAATTTGGTCACATTGGCTTGGTCAGATCACCGGAATAGATAGACAAATGGTGAGTAAGGTCACCACCGATAAGGCTCTCTGCCTTTCTCACACCTTCCCTTAACACACACACACACACACACACACACACACACTCTCTCTCTCTCTCTCTCTCTCTCTCTCTTTCTCTCTTTCAATGTAATTCTTTACACTGAAAAAATCAACTATAAAAAGATTCCACTGAATATTTTCCTTATTTTAGAAAATAAAACTAGCAAATTCTTGGATAGTTCTGCAGATTCAGCACAGCTTTGTAGCTTATACAAGTAGAAAATGGTATTTCATCCTGCCTACATTAAGTGTCTTAGAGAGTCTTATACACATATATACAGATATACTTATACACATATGTACTTACACATATACAAACGTATATACTAAAGACATGTAATTATTTATGTAAGAATAATAGTATTGATTTACACACACCCCCCAAGCAATGTATACTGCCCCCCCATCTCCTTCCCCTTTTTCTGTGAAATTTTTTGTAAAGTTACTTGTTTGTGAATTCTTTCTTAGTTTTTAGACCAAAACTGAAATGCATTTACTAGACAAATCTTCAGTGTCATCTGTCCAACTTTCATGTTTTTCCAGTATACAGGTAACAATTGGAAAACATGGAGGCAAAACCAGTTCTCATCTTTGTTATTAAACTAGTACCTGAAATAGGCTGGTAATCCTTCCTGTGGTCCCAAATCATCTGACTCTTCCTACCAAGGGGCACCACTGAACTGGTACTAAGAGAAGAAACTTCTTGGAAAGAGTTGATTCTGCAGTTTTGTGGTGTTGGAGGTCGGGGAGGGGGCCCAAAACTTTAACCTCCATCTTATTGTTTTCTCAGCTTTGGAAGTCGAGAAAGGTCAACTTTTAAGAAAGGGAGTCAGTCACCCTCTACCTATACGCTGTTGACCTTTCTAGCTGTGCTGCATTCAGCTCAGTTGGCTTCAGTGATCATTTATGAAGTGCCCACAATGGACCAGGCCCTGGGATAGTCATGGGAAATGGAGCCAGTGACTTTATTTGGTAGAGTAACATCTCTTTTATTTAGTTCTTAGAAGAAAAAATACCATTAGAATGGAGCCTCCTTGAGGTCAAAGACCTTGTTTTAATTATCTTTGTATCCCCGGGGTTTAGCTTAGCAATGGATGCTTAATGGGCCTTCAGTAGATGTTCATAGTGTTCATGGAGATAGAATTAAGCTAAGACTTTTTGAACTTTCATATTCTGTTTCACTTAAAAGTTTTTCCATAAAAAACTTATACTTTTTAAAAGTCTCTTAGTTTTTTTTTGTTTTTGTTTTTAGTTCATTCTGTCCTGACCATCCTTTCCATTCATTTCTTATTTAATTTATTGATGGCAAGGCAAGTAATGGTTTAGTCATGAAGAAAGTAAAGGTATTAACATGTAATAAAATCTTTTGTTGTGTCAAATTGAAAAAACACATAATAAAGGTAATATGCCTTGGATTTATATTAATAAATGTACTGTGCTTTATTAGGAATTTGAAATACTTAGTAAATACTCTATGAAAGTATGTGTTATTCTCTTGTAGTATTTGGTCATTCCTTGTCTCTTATTATTACATTTTAATTAGGAAGAAAAGTTTTCACAGATTCTTTTAATTATGTTGATCTTTTTTAGCATTGTGATGATGCTGCATTCTTTCAGTAATGGCATGGAAGGAGAATAAAAGTCCTATTAAGATGAAAATTCAAAGAATGACTTACTTCATAGCAAACGTTTTTCTTTATAGTTAGACTTCAGCCCTTTTTCCTCTGAAGTTTTATTTAATGTGAAAACCTGTTTCTAAGAGGCGTTCCTCATGTGAATCAGTGTTAGACCTCTGTGGTTTTAAACCCGGCACATGTGGTCTAATGCATTACCTACCAATAAGTAGGAGATCAGCTGTGGCTTATATATATTCCTGAACAGCTCACATGTTTTCAGATGATTCATTGTTATCCTGTGTCCTTTAATCATGGGACTCTAAAAGGTTTGCCATCTGACACACTTATGTTTCCTATTTAACAATACTTCCATTCATCTAAAGCTGCTGAAGTCATCTACTACATTACAGAATTTTTGCCTTAAAGAAAACTCGGTGTTCAAGAAATAGCTTAGGTGTCTTTATAAGAGTATTATACATTGTTTAATCAATAAAATTGTGTGTCAATGAAACACCGTTATGTTTCTCCTTACAAGGTATTCTTTTATAAGTATTTGCATTTATATTTTAATCTTAATTTCCCATTTGTTGTCTAAATGGCCCCATTTAAAATGTTTTAAGAAAATACTAATATTTTCTTACCAGATTATGAGAAAAGCATATCTTTAAGGAAAAATTACCCTATGAGCAGGTGATTTACAATATTGTTTTCTTTTGGCTAACTTTGTTAAAATCCAAAATATGTGCAGTTTTTTAAAAAGCTGCATTAGAATTAGTAATATATTATAACCTATTTTTAAGGTATATAAAGTGCTTCAAACAGTGCCTGGCACATAGTGACCACTAACGGTTTGCCGTTATTACTCTTACCTTGATTTTAAAGATGGAAAAGATGGAAATGAAGGAAATTTTTTGATTCTTACACTGAAATTCTGTCTTGTCAATGGTCATTATGATAAAATTGTTTCCTCTAAAATTCTCTGCAAAAGATTTTCTTTCTTCATATTTAATTTCTGTGTATGCCATAATTTGTTTTTCCACACTTCCTCCTTTTGGGGTTCCTCTGTAGATTTTTTTAAACATGTCTTACTTAAGAACCTCTTCCTTCTCTTAAAATTCTACATCTGTAAACCAAATAATTTATAAAGCCTTTCAAATTTTATGCGTCTGAGTGGTACTAAATTTGAAAAGTTAAGGGTTGTTTTCCCCAGGAGCAAGCTGTATTGTATGCCAATTTAATAATGAAGAACATTGTAGTGAATTTGCTTTTAAAAAGTTCCCCCTTTTTTTTCCCCATTTCCACTCCCCTCCCTTCCAAGAGTGAATGTAAGTGTTAGACAAAATTGAGATGATTTTCCATTAGGGTTTTTCAAGGAATTTTTCATTATAAAGGAATTGTATATTTATTACATTTTAAAATATAAGTTGAAGAAGAAAACCGCTAAAACACAATTAGTTTTAATATTTTGTGGAAAATTGTTCCATTATTTTTTCCTTTATTTTAACATTGATTTAGATGGTGATTGTTAAGTCAGCTTCTATAATTAAGAGCTATGGCATTTATCCTTCTATTTTAGTATGTTTTTCTGAGATATGTTCATACATTTAAGAAGTATTTGAGGACCTGCTATATACCAGATGCTGTTCAAGAGACTTTGACTCATTAAGATATCCCACCCCTACCCCATCTTTAACTTCCCTACTTTCTCCTAATCTTCCAGTCTGCTCCTGACTTTAGGAGTTTCCAGTAAGTTGGCCTGGAAAGGATGTGGTTTGTGAGAGGAAATGAGCCATCAAAGATGACTCCAAGGTCCCTCCAGTTGGCCTATACAATTGGACTTTCATAGTTCCTTTAAGATGGGAGAAACCGTAGGTAGAGTAGGTTTGGGAGGAAGATCAGGAGTTGAGTTTGGACATGCTCAATTTAAGATGTCTGTTAGACATTTGAATGGAAATGTTGAGTAGGCAGGTGTGAAATAATAGAAAATATATATTTTGGTCACAGTCCCTGGTTTCTGGCATGGAGATCCTAAAACCCTTACATATTTGTAGGTAGTAAGAACACTAAGAGCATCTTTTGTTCTAATATTTGGTCTTTGACCCCGGTTCACAAGAGCTCCTAAATCCCTTAGAATTTCTTGGGTGATAGGAGTGTCTTTTGTTCTAATGAGGCAACTCCTGGTGGGCTCCTGGATGAGGGTGGTCACTAGAAAGACCAAGCCATAATTAAAAGCTTGAAACTTTCCACCTCACACTCCATCCTCCGGGGAGCAGAGAGGGACTGGAGGCTTAAGCTAATGACCCATCGTGACTCTGTGATGTAACCTCCATGAAACCCAAAGTACGGGCTTTGGGGAGCTTCCAGGTTGAACTCATGCACGTAGCATGCACGTAGCAGAAGCTCAAGACTCTTGAGACCTCACTCTATGTATCTCTTCAGCTGCCTGTTCATATGTCTGAACAGAAGTGTTTTTCTGAGGCCTGTGAACTGTTCTAGCAAATGATTGGATCCGAGGCGGGAGGTGCAGGTAGGGTGGGTATGTGTCACGGAAACCTCTAGTTAGCAGCCAAGCTGGACAGAAGGTGTGAGTAATCTGAGGACCTTTTACTTGCAGTTGGCATCTGAAGTGGAGGGCAGTCTTGTGGGGCTGAGCCCTTAATGTGGGGTTTTCTGCTTTAACTACCTGGAGTTGAATCCAGTTGAATTATAGGACACTCAGCTGGTTTCACAGAGAATTGCTCATGTGGGAATAAAACCTCACACATACCGTGTCAGAAGTGTCGTAAGTGTGGTAGATATTTCTGTGACTTTGTTCTATTTCTGACACTTTATTTTTTGCAACAGTTTTAGATGTGCAGAATTATCGCCAAGATACTATAGAGTTACCATATACCCTGTACAGTTTCCTGTTATTAATATCTTACATCGGTATGGTACATTGGTTGTGATGAATGAACTAATAGCGATACATTGTTGTTAACTAACGTCTATCCTTGATTCAAGTTTCCTTAGTTTCTACCTAATTCCAGGATATCACATTACATTTAGTTTTCATGTCTCTGTAGGCTCTTCTAGGTTGTGTCAGTCTCTAAGACTCTGTTTTTGATGATCTTGACAGTTTTGAGGAGTTCTGGTCAACTCCTCTGGTCGTAGGATGCCTGTCTATTGGAATTTGTCTCATGATTAGACTGACGTTAGGGTACATACTACCTACTTGACTTATCACTGTTAATGTTGACCTTGACCACCTGGCTGAGGTAGTGCTTGTCTACATATAGGGTTTCTCCACTGGGAAGTTACTCTTTCCTTTTCCCACACTGTCCTCCTTAGAAGGAAGTCACTGTGAGCAGCCCACACTTAAGGAGTAGGGACTTATGCTCCACCTTCTTGAGGGCAGGGCATCTACATGAATTATTTGGAATTCTTCTGTACAGGTTTGTCTCTTCCTAATTTAATCATTTATTCAATCATTTATTAGTATGATTCCTGGATGTTTATTTTATACTTCGGACTCTGATCCAATACTACTATATTTGTTTTACTGTTTGAATTGTTCTAGTTTGAACTATTGGGTACTCTTTCCCTTGGCTCCTTTGTCCCTCTGACATACCCTGTTCAATGTGAGTGTTGGGGCTTTGTTTTTGTTTTTTTGGTTTTGAGTATTTTCTTAATTTCTGGCCTTACAAGATGCTCATCATCATGTAAATTTCCTGTCCTAGCAGTAGAATCCTGCCCTGGTTTTCCCTCCACTGCCAGGGTTTTTTTTTTTTTTTTTCTCTCTCTCTTTCTCTGTTTTCTCTAAAACATTTTTTGAATGCTTGAAATGTGTTCACCGTTTGTGGTCGGCACTAGGGCTCCAAGGTGACACAGGATAAATTCCATACTACTTTTCCTGACATCTCAGACATCCTGTCCTGGTATATCTTTGTAATTTTTACCTTTTCTTTTTAAATTTTATAATGTTTTCTTCATGTATGCAAAACATATGTGTTTTACGCTTTATAAAAGATGGCTTACATGATACATATTTTTCTATGTTTTGTTTTTCTTTCTTTTAAAAAATAGTTAAAGAAGGCCCTTCATGTCAGTCATTAGAGTTCTGACTCATTCTTTTAAATGGCTGCTTACTGTTTTCTGGTAGGGGATTATTTTCATGAATCCAACTCTTTCCCTGTTAATGGCATTCACATAGTTTGCTTCTAGACATTAGTCACTATGAACAGTGTTGCAGTAAACATCCCTGAACAGAAATGCTTTATTTCTGTGGGATGAATTTTTCAGAGTGGGTTTGCTGTATATAAAGATATGTTTTTAAACAGTTGTTTCTATATTACAATATTCTTTTAAAACTAGCAATTCACACATCCACCAGGAATGTCTGAGAGGACCCTTTCCCTCGCATTCCTGTCTGCAGCAGGAACAGATCTTATCAATTTTGCAGATCTGGTTTATGTTCAGTGATACCTCCTTGGTGGTTCAGTTTGCATTTCTCTGAGTTTGTCGTCTTGTTTATTTGTTGGCTGCACTGACCACTGGGAATTACTCTTCTGTGAATTTGCTTCTTTTTTGTCCTTTGCCATTTTTTTCCTGGGTGCTCATCTTGTCAGTTTGTAAGAGTTCTTTGTATTTGTGAATATTAAGCCTGTGTCCTCCATATTGGAAATATTTCCCCTAAATCTTTTGTCTGTTCTTTTGCATTTTCTTTTGTTTGCTATAGAAATTTAAAATGTTTTTTTTGTAGTATATATGCCTGTCTTCTCATTTGTAGCTTCTGGGTTTAAGGTCTCTTAGATTTTTTTTTTTTTTTGCAGGGTTTTTATCAAAACAAAATTTTAAAATTTTTATTTTATATTGTGGTGTAGTGGATTTACAGTGCTGTGTTACTTTCAGGTGTACAGCAAAGTGGTTCAGTTTTATACACACACACACACACACACACACACACACACACACACACACATATCCATTCTTTTTCAGATTCTTTTCCCATATAGGTTATTACAGAATATTGAGTAGAGTTCCCTGTGCTATACAGTGGGTTCTTGTTGATTATTTTATATGTAGTAGTGTGTATATGTTAATCCCAACCTCCTAATTTATCCCTCCCCCTGCCACCTTTCCGCTTTGGTAACCGTAAGTTTGTTTTCAAAGTCTGTGAGTCTGTTTCTGTTTTGTAAATAAGTTCATTTTTATCATCTTTTTAGATTCCACATGTAAGTGATATCATATGATATTTGTCTTTCTCTATCTGACTTACTTCGCGTAGTATGTTAATCTCTAGGTCCATCCATGTTGCTGCAAATGGCATTATTTCATTCTTTTTTTTTTTAATTAATTTATTTATTTATTTATTTATTTTTGGCTGTGTTGGGTTTTCATTTCTGTGCGAGGGCTTTCTCCAGCTGCGGTGAGCGGGGGCCACTCCTCACCGTGGTGCGCGGGCCTCTCACTGTCGCGGCCTCTCCCGTTGCGGAGCACAAGCTCCAGATGCGCAGGCTCAGTAGTTGTGGCTCACGGGCCTAGCTGCTCCGCGGCATGTGGGATCTTCCCAGACCAGGGCTCGAACCTGTGTCCCCTGCATTGGCAGGCAGACTCCCAACCACTGCGCCACCAGGGAAGCCCTATTTCATTCTTTTTAATGGCTGAATAATATTCCATTGTATATATGTACCACGTCTTCTTTATCCATTCCTCTGATGATGGGCATCTAGGTTGTTTCCATGTCCTGGCTATCGTAAATAGTGCTGCAGTGAACATTGGGGTGCATGTAGCTTTTTGAATTATGGTTTTCTCTGGATATGTGCCCAGGAGTGGGATTGCTGGATCATATGGTAGTTCTATTTTTTGTTTTTTAAGGAACCTCCGTACTGTTCTCCATAGTGGTTGTACCAATTTACATTCCCACCAACAGTGTAGGAAGGTTCCCTTTTCTCCACACCATCTCCAGCATTTACTGTTGGCAGACTTTTTGAGGATGGGCATTCTGACCGGTGTGAGGTGAAACCTCACTGTAGTTTTGATTTGCATTTCTCTAATAATTAGCGATGTTGAGCATCTTTTCATGTGCCTTTTGGCCGTCTGTATATCTTCTTTGGAGAAATATCTATTTAGGTCTTCTGCCCATTTGTTGATTGGGTTGTTTGTTTTTTTTGATATTGGGCTGCATGAGCTGTTTATATATTTTGGAGATTAATCCCTTGTCGGTCACTTTGTTTGCGAATATTTTCCCCCGTTCTGTGGGTTGTCTTTTTGTTTTCTTTATGGTTTCCTTTGCTGTGCAAAAGCTTTTAAGTTTAATTAGGTCCCATTTGTTTATTTTTGTTTTTATTTTCATTACTCTAGGAAATTGATATATTCAAAAAGATATTGCTGTGATTTATCTCAAAGAGTGTTCTGCCTATGTTTTCCTGTAAGAGTTTTATAGTATCCTGTCTTATATTTAGGTCTTTTATCCATTTTGAGTTTATTTTTGTGTATGGTGTTAGGGAGTGTTCGAATTTCATTCTTTTACATGTTGCTGTCCAGTTTTCCCAGCACCATTTATTGAAGAGACTGTCTTTTCTCCATTGTATATTCTTGCCTCCTTTGTTGTAGATTAATTGACCATAGGTGCATGGGTTTATTTCTGGGCTTTCCATCCTGTTCCATTGATCTATATATATTTTTGTGTGTGTGCCAGTTTTGTGTCTGAAGTTAGGGATCCTGATTCCTCAAGCTCCATTTTTTTCTTTTTTTTTGTTTTTTTCCCCTCAGGATTGCTTTGGCTATTCTGGGTCTTTTGCATTTCCATACAAATTTTTAAATTTTTTGTTCTAGTTCTGTGAAAAATACCATTGGTAATTTGATAAGGATTGCATTGCATCTGTAGATTGCCTTGGGTAATATAGTCATTTTGACAGTATTGATTCTTCCAATCCAAGAACATGGTATATCTTTCCATCTGTGTCATCTTTGATTTCTTTCATCAGTGTCTTATAGTTTTCAGAGTACAAGTCTTTTGCACCTAAGGTGGGTTTATTCCTAGGTATTTTATTCTTTTTGATGTGATGGTAAATGGGATTGTTTCCTTAATTTCTCTTTCTGATCTTTTGTTGTTAGTTTACAGAAATGCAAGAGATTTCTTTATATTTTGTATCCTGCAACCTTACCGAATTCATTGATGAGCTCTAGTAGTTTTTTAGTAGCATCTTTGGTCTAGTGTTTATATTTTGTACCTGGAGTAAGATGGGGTTCTGTTTTCTTCTAGTTGCTCATAGTGTATTATACTAGCACCTTTCTCTACCTTTTCATAAATTAAATTCTCATATGTGTTGAAATTTATTACTTGGTTCACTATTCTGTTGTGTTAATAGTTTTATCTACTTTTAGACTAATAATGTATTTATTTGTTTGAAGTAGCTTTATATTATATTCTGATATCTGAACTTGAATTCTGCTTCCCCCCATCCCCCTTGCTCTTCTTTTTCAAAATATTCTTGGGTATGCATGTGTATATTTTCATCTATATAAATGTTAAGATCAGTATACAATTTTTAAAGGATAGTTTTATAACTGAAAGAATATTAAATATATGTATTAAGCTTGGGAGAACTGACAAGAATACAGTATAATTTCTATATTTTTTCAGACCTTGTTTGATGTCTTTTGATATAATTTCATAATTCTGTTCATATATTATAGGTCGTATGCCCCTTTTTTGAATTTATCCTTAGGTATTTTCTAGTTTTTGTTACTGTTGTGAATGGAGGCCCCCTACCCCCCTTTTCTTTTTAGGAGCTTATTGATAGAATAGTTTTAAAAGATACTGACTTTTTAATTTTCCCAGTAACCAGCCATATTGCCCAATTTTCTGATTAAACCTAGAACTGTCTTACTAGAAACTCTTGGGTTTTCTGTGGCAGGCGAGGAAAAAGGGTTCTTTTTCCTTCTCCTTTCCTCTCCTCTTTTTCTTGTGTTCCTACCAGTTATTTTATTTTCATGTCTTACATGTCACCCGTTACGGAATGTTCACTAATACTGCTGACAGCAGGCATTCCTATCTAGTTTTTTTTTTTTTTAAATATAAATTTATTTATTTATTTTTGGCTGTGTTGGGTCTTCGTTTCTGTTCGAGGGCTTTCTCTAGTTGCGGCGAGCGGGGGCCACTCTTCATCGTGGTGTGCAGGCCTCTCACTATCACGGCCTCTCTTGTTGTGGAGCACAGGCTCCAGACGCGCAGGCTCAGTAGTTGTGGCTCACGGGCCCAGTTGCTCCGCGGCATGTGGGATCTTCCCAGACCAGGGCTCAAACCCGTGTCCCCTGCATTGGCAGGCAGATTCTCAACCGCTGCACCATCAGGGGAGCCCCAGTTTGTTTTTTATTCATTTAACTGCTAAGGTTTTGGTTGGGTATAGGTTTATAAGATATCTTCTTCATAAATCATGGCTTTTATCATTACTTAAGGACACTTAAAAAGATACCATTTAGTCATTTTAACCTTCTAAACCTAATTCCTGTGCCTATCCTTTTAAGCATTTCTTTATCATTTTGTTTTATTTTAAACAGAATATAACTTGGTCTTTTAATGGAATAATTTTCTTTCTTCACTTGTATAAATAGTTTTTCTTTTAACTTGCTTTGTTTGTTATGTAGTTTAACTTGTGGTTTCTATTTCCTTTTTAAATTTTTGCTGGTTTGATCAAGTTATTTTGCATTTGTTGTTGTTGTTTTTACTTTAAAAATTGCTACACATTTCCATCCCATTAATAATTACCTTTTCTTTTCTGTACTCATCATTAGAAATAGTTACTTACCATTATTTGAAAATGAGATGCTAGTGATTTCTCCCACCAACTTGACTTTAATATGATCGGCTCATTTTTATACCTCCTCCATCCACCCCTCCTCATTAAGGTGAGAACTTGAGAATATTTCACTCTACCCCATACCTAGCTGAGATCTTTAGGATACTTTTACTTCTATTTTTAGTCCCTGTCTCACCTCCTAGATTTTCCTGAGATAGTTTAATACTTTCAGTTCAGCACTTACTAGATATTGCTTTGCTGTATATTTGTTTCAAGAACTCTGATTTAGAATTTATTACATGCTGCTGGACAGTTAATAATTACTCATTTGGACTAAACTGTATATAAAACTATCATATTTCATAATTCTAAAAAGCAGGGTTGGTTTTTGTTTTTTGTTTGTTTTTGCATTTTAACATCTCTGAAATTAAGGTGTGCCTTATAATTGATGGTTTCCTAGAATTAGATTTACAGTTGTCCTTGGCAGCATTTGTCTTTCTTAAGGTTAGTAGATTCAGTGGAATTGATACAGATACATGAAGCTGAATATAGGGAAAGGAAGCAAGTGCAAGTACAAAGTTTTTTCTCATCACTGCTCTCTCTGATGTCCTCCCCTAGAAGGTCTCTGTTCTAATCTGTTTGTTCTTTGTCAGAATTCTTTCACAGATATTTTCCTATATGAGGTTTGTGGGTGGTACATTTTCTGAGTATCCACCCATCTCTTTTACCTGCCAGTTGTAGTGTTTGTGCATTACCATTTTTCCCTCAGTAGTCTGTTAGAGCTATTGCTGTAGCTTCCAACGTTGCAGATGAGAAGTCTGATGCCTCTCTGAATTCTCTCCTCTGTAAGTTCTTGCTCCCTCCAAGCTTGTATATTCTTGTATATAAGCTTATATAGTTCAGGAATTTACAAGGTTACGCCTAGATCTTTGTCTAGAGTAAAGTGAGCTCTTTAAATCTACAGATTGAGGTCTTTCTTTGGTCCAAGCAAATTTTCTTCTGTTGTGTTCTGTTATTGCCTCTCCTCTATCTGTTCATCTTTCTTCTGCTAGAACTGCTGTTCATCACATTAAATCTGTCTTCCAAGTCTCTTATCTTTTCTATCATGATTTCTGTTTTGCCGCTTTGAGCTGTTTTTTCCATTTGATCTTCCAGACCACAAATTTGGAGCTTTGCCACAATCCATTCTTTCCTTCAGTTAATATACTGTATGGTTTATTTGGAAAGTCTTGTTTTTCAATGCAGGAAGACTTCTTTCTGGTGTGGTTAAATCTCCCTAAGTTCCTGTATTATTTTTCTGACCCCTATTGGTTTCTCTTACTTCAAACAGCTATATTTAGCTGTGGGTTTGTTCCCTTTGTCCTGACTGATCACTGTCTCTTTGGATGCTCAACTTCCTTATGTGTTGTCATATTTTCCTTGTCAGCTCATCAAGGTCCAGTTTTGGTCTTGGCCTCTAATGAAGCCGGGAGACATGCGCCCCCCACCCCCGCCACTGCCCTCAACCCCGCCCAAGGGCCATAAGGTCTCCATGGGCAGGCTTTTTCTAGAAGCATTAATTTACAGTCCTTGTTCCAGGCTAGTTCCAAGACGCTAGTCCTTAGGCACTAGGCCCAGCTCCTAGAAACTAAAAAAACACATTTTCCAGTTCCCTCCTCTTTACTCTGAGGAAGCCAAGCCTTCAGTTTCGTTTAGTTGTCTGCAGGCTCCAGAACTATATCTGTTGCAGCAGATAAATTGAAAATGGAGTGGGGGTAAAGGTGGGTGAGTTCATGTCATTGTATTCCCAGGATCTTCTTTGAGCCTGGATTTTTCATTTTTTCATTCCCTTAATGGTTGTGGATATGTGCTTTTGCCTAGACTTACCCACAATGGGGAGAAAAGCATTAGGCATGGAAGTTGGAAGATCTGTGGGATAAATTATTTCATAGTTCTCAGTTCTGCTTCTTTCCCTGTAAGATTATCTGTTATATTTCCCTGCCTGTGGTTAAATGATCTGCAGTGCCTCCCTGTCCCATAGTCAGGCTTGGCCTTACAACTTGTTTTGGTCCGTGAATGTGTGTGGAAATGACAGTGTTCTAGTTCTGAACAGAGCTTTAAGAGGCATAACAAGTTTCTATCAGCCCTGTAGCTTCTGCCCTTTGCTTTGAGAATGGCATGTCTCATAAGGTCTGTTCCTTCTGATTGGGTCTTGGAACAAGAAGACACGTGGAGCAAAAGCCACAGCCTGGGGGCAGCCACAGCCACCCTGTAGCTGACATGTCATGTGAGTGGGAAAAACAGTGTATTGTATGCCCTGGAGATTTGAGGGTTGTTTTGATACTGCAGCAAGGCTGACTGATAAAATCTGCTTTAATTTCTTGTTCCTTTTTTTATTAGCTAGTATGTTTTTTTTTCCCATCTTAAAAAAAAACTGTATCAGATGCTAAAGTCTGTTCTCTCTCTCTCATCTCTCTCTTTTTTTTGCCTGCGCTGGGTGTTCGTTGCTGTGCACGGGCTTTCTCTAGTTGTGGCCAGAGGGGGCTACTCTTCGTTGCGGTGCACAGGCTTCTCATTGCAGTGGCTTCTCTTGTTGCGGAGCACGGGCTCTAGGCACACGGCATGTGGGATCTTCCTGGACCAGGGATGGAACCCGTGTCCGCTGCATTGGCAGGCAGATTCTTAACCCCTGGACCGCCAGGGAAGTCCCTCTCCTAATCTCTTAATTGGCTGATAAGCATAAACTAGTGTTGTAATTATGGTCAAACACTGATTACCTGTGGTAGAGTATTGACAAATTATGTAATAGTACTCAACCCATGTAACTGAACTTGAAGAAAAGGTAACCAGTAAAGCGAGGGTAGTGTCTTCTGGCAGTTTATTACACTTATTTATCTAATGCCTTAAAGTCTACCGGAAATGATTCTTCTGGAAGCATGGCTTTTCTTCAGTTGTACAAAGTAGATTATTTATAGTTCTCAACACCTGGGCTTTAATGCTGTTTTCTGTTATCATAAATGAATAAGAGATAATTGGAGAAGCATTTATCGAGTGGCTTTCCAAAGCTTCTATTTCTTGGGATGTATATGTGTGTGCATTTGTGTGTGTGTGTGTGTACCTGCATATTTCTCTCTTATTGACTTCACTAACAAATATAATGAATAGGATCTATTTTTATATTTTTTCCCTTTTGTATTTAATTGATACTCACTTTTCTTTTTTCTTATCATTCAGCTCTCAAAGCACTGTTCTAGCAAATACTTCTAGATCAATAGTTCATGAGTGGAGAGAGTATTCATTGGACTATGAGCCAGAAAACCTGGGTTCTACCCTAATCCTGCCACCTGCCTTTTTCCCTGCCTTCTCTTCTTCCATTCCTTTGCCTTTCCTCCATTCACTCATGTAGTAAATAGTTACTGAGTACTGTTGGGCCAGGTAGTGGGAGATAATGAGAAGTAAGCAAGTAAGACACCTGTACCTTCCTGCCCTTATCAAGCTTACTGCCATCTTTTCTTCTGTTCCCCCATCCCCTCTTCCTTCTGACCATACTGTAACTTTGTCAGCGTCCCACTTGTGATGAGGCTCCTGGTTGTCGTTTTTCTCCCCCCTCCCCCAATTTATTTATTTATTTATTTATTTATGGCTATGTTGGGTCTTCGTTTCTGTGCTAGGGCTTTCTCTAGTTGCGGCGAGCGGGGGCCGCTCTTCATCGCGGTGCGCGGGCCTCTCACTATCACGGCCTCTCTTGTTGCGGAGCACAGGCTCCAGACGCGCAGGCTCAGTAGTGGCTCACGGGCCCAGCTGCTCCGCAGCATGTGGGATCTTCCCAGACCAGGGCTCGAACCCGTGTCCCCTGCACTGGCAGGCAGATTCTCAACCACTGCGCCACCAGGGAAGCCCCTGGTTGTCATTTTATGTTAATGGGGCTGCTTTCAAATTTGCTTTTACTGCCACTGGATTATTTTGGGGAGGTTGAGGGTGATTCTGGGAGAGGAAAGAAGGCAGGTGGGAGGGAGGGATGGAGGGAGCAAGTGAGCTACCTGCACAGCCTAACCACTATACAAATTTTTTATTTTTCATGATTCTTTTTAAGTTGTAATTTTGCCTAAATACCCAAAGGATGTACCTATACAAATGTTTTGAATGTTAGGTGAGATGTTTATTGCTGTTGGCTAGTCTTTTAAATCGTATTTATCTAATTTTATTTTTACTTCTTAGAGTTTGGGAAGCCATCAGTTAGAACATCTTTATTACCAAAAACCAAATTGCTTCAGAAATGAGGAAAACCTAGATAAATAAACATGTGCCTTAGTTATTAACAAGGACAGTTGGTGATACAATAGTCTACTCTGTATTGTAGAACTTCTTGAGGGATTTGTTACTCATTTTTCTTTGCTTTCTGAGTCATGAGCTAACTGGGCTGCTGGAAGGGAAGGAGGGAGTGGTAGGTGGGAGAGACAGCTGGACTCTACTTGCTAAAGCCATTCTCAGCTGCAGAAAAACATCTTAAGAACAACCTGATTATATTTTGTAAGGGATTAAAGTTGCCTGCAAATGCTAACTGAGAACATCTGTTTCCTGACCCTGTGCCAGAGTCCTCACCTCTTGACAGGAATTCTGGTTTTGAAATTCTGAGTCTCAGGCACCTCCTTCAATTACTCTTTGGCTGTTTCCTTAAAAGACTTAAATCAACACTGCCTAACATGTTGGAAGTGACTCTGTGAAGAACTGAAAATGAACTTCTTCCTTTGCTTTGTATACTCAAAAAGAAAATTCAGGTTTCATTAACAAGAGTCGTCCCAATTGCTGAATGATTATCATAAGAATTGTGGGGTGATCCATAGTTCATTAAAGAAGCCAGGAAAATAAATGGAAAGGAATCAGTGTATATGTGTATGTGTATGTGTGTATATTTATATAAAGATAGATTTTATTTAACTTTCTTGAATTAAATGGAAAACTTTAAAAAGTATTTCTAATTTTATTTCTTAAGAATCCCAGCTAACAAAAATAGTTCTTTTTTTCTTTTTAAAGATAGGGCACAACTTGTGTATACTTGTGACCTTATATTTATATTCTGTAAGTCAGACATATATTGGTAATTCTTGATACCATAATTCTACTCCATAAGTAATTGTTTACAGACCCCTGGAAGCAGGATTAAATCTTAATGCAAGTATTGAACATTTGCTCAGAATCAGTTAATGTTGAATGATGTGTTAGAATTATTCACAAGATATGTGAAAGCCAATGTGATACTGTGATTTTCATTTTGATTGATTTGTTAAGTGATGCCTAAAGGAAGATATCTTTGTGCTCTGATATTCCTGCATATTAACACTGGGCATTTATAAGGATGATTATGCTGATGAAGGGTTAATGTTGGGCATTAGCCTTCCACGTTGTTATTAGGTATGTTTAGAAATTATATATTTACAATCTGTATGATATATCTAGAATCTCCTACGTATCAGAATGATTGATTAAACAAAAATAGTGTTTTATGAGAGATGAAATTGGACATCAACTATCAAGGGATAGTTAAATGTTATAAAATACTGTGCAATGGTCAGAAATGACAGATCTATATTGATCAACATGGAAATATCACTAGACATTGTTTAGGGAAAATTTTAAATTTTGGAACTGTATGTATACTAACGTTTAATTGAAAAAAACAAAACAAAACTAAACCTAAGTATGTTGAGATAAATGAGAAGCTATATCCCAAACTATTAGTGTCACTTAACTTTGGTTAACTGGAGATAAGAAGCCCGCTTTGACCTTTAGTTCTAGGCTTCTGTATATGAATTTTAAAAATCGTGCTTTACTTGCACACTTTTTTTTTAACTTAAGAAAAATTTAAATCATACACAAGGTAAACGAATAGTATAACAAACCCCAAAGTGCTCATCACCAAGCTTTGACAGTTATCAGTATTCTGTCATTTTTATTCATCTATATCTCTACCCACTCTTCACTGTGATTACTACTGTATTTTTCATAGTGTATTTGTAGATAACATTTGTCTGCGTTGAAATGCACACATCATAGATGTACACTTTTGAAGAATGGATATGCTCATGTCATCCACACCCCTGATATGATAGTGAATATTTCCATATCCCTAGAATGTTTTCTGATATCCCATCGCAGTTACTCTGCCCACTCAGGTTAGTTTTGCCTTTTCCTTGAACTTTCTGTAAATAGAGTCTTGTAGTATAAATCCTTTTTGTGTCTGGCTTCTTTTACTTGATATGATGTGTGTGAGAATCATCAGTGTTACAGCATGTATCAGTAGTTCTTTCCACTTTATTCCTAATGTTCCACTGTATGAATATACCACAATTTGTATAGCTTTTCTTCTGTTGATGGACATTAACTATTGTGATTAAGGCGGCTTTGACATTCATGTACAGATCTTACTGTGGACATATATTGTCATGGCTCTTGAATAAATACCTAGGAGTGGAATTTCTGGATCAAATAAAAACTTAGCAAACCCCTTTTGAAAGTGATTTTTCCATTTTAAGTTCCCATTGTCAAAATCTGAGAGTTGTGGTTGCTCCACATCTTTACGATTATTTGGTTTTGTCAGTCTTTTTTATTTCAGCCAGTTTAGTGGTTGTATAATGGCACGTCAATGTGTGCTTTTTAAAAAATAGTTTTTAAATTGTGGTAAAATAGTTATCACATGAAATTTGCTAGTTTAACCACTTTAGGTATACACTGCAGTGTAGTTGACACTGTGGTGCAATCATCAGTACAGTCTACTCCCCAACTTTTTCATCATTGCGAACAGAAACTCTGTACTCATAAAGCAATCACTCCCTACTCTCCTCTTTCCTGAGCCCTGTAAATTTTAATCTAGTTTTTGTCTAAGTTTGTCTACTCTAGCTATTTCATGTAAATGGAATCATAGAATATTTGTCCTTTTGTATCTGGCTTTTTCACGTAGCATGATGTTTTCAGGGTTCATCCATATTGTAGCATACATATATCACAACTTCATTCCTTTTTATGACTGAATAGTATTCCACTGTAGGGACAGACCACATTTTGTTTATCCATTTATTTGTTGATGAACACTTGGGTTATTTGGTTATTGTCAGTAATGCTGCAGTGAAGATTGGTGTACAGGTATCTGTTTGAGTCCCTGGTTTTGGCCGTATACCTAAGAGTGGAATTGCCAAGTTGTATGTTTAACTTTGGGGAGAAACACCAGATTGTTTTCTCAGTGTGTTTTAATTAACACTTCCCTGATGACTAATGATGTTGAATATCTTTTTTGTGCTTATATTAGTGATTTGTATAACTTTCTTTGTGAAGTGCTTGTTCAAGTCTTTTGTGCATTTTAAAAATTGGGTTATTTGTTTTTCTTTTTATGATTGAGTTTTGAAAGTCCTTTATTCTGAATAGAAGTCCTTTTTCAGACATGTGTTTTGTGAATATTTTCTTTTAGTCTGTGGCTTGTCTTTTTAGTAACAATATCTTTTAAAAATTCTTTAAAAATTTAAAAATTGTGATAAAATACACATAATACATACCATTTTAACCATTTTGAAGTGTACTATTCAGTTGTGTTAAGTGTTTTTACATTGTTATGCAGTTGTCTTCAAAACACTTTTCATTTTGCAAACCTGAAACTCTTAAACTTGTGTAATAATCATTAAACAACAACTCCCCTTTCCCATCTTAATCCAACCCCCCCCCCCCCCCGCCCCCCGGCAGCCACCATTCTGCTTTGTGTGTCTATGAATTTGACTATGCGAAATACCTCATATAAGTGGAATCCTTCAATATTTGTCTTTTTCTGACTGGTTTATTTCACTTACCATAATGTCCTCCAGGTTCATCTGTTCTGTAACATGTCAGAATTACCTTCTTTTTAAGGCTGAATAGTATTTTGTTGTATGTATATCCCATATTTTGTGTATCCTTTCATGCATAAGTGGACACTTGGGTTGCTTCCACCTTTTGGCTATTCTGAATAATGCTACTATGAAAATAAATGTACAAATCTCTCTCTGAGACCTTGCTTTCAATTCTTTAGTGTATATACCCAGAAGTAGAATTGCTGAATCACATGATAATTCTATTTTTAATCTTTTGAGGAACTGCCGTACTCTTTTCCAAGTGGCTACTCCATTTTACATTCTCACCAATACAGCACGGGGTTCCAGTTTCTCCACATCCTTGTCCATACTTGCTTCCTTCCTCCCTCCCTCCCTCCCTCCCTTCCTTCCTTCCTTCCTTCCTTCCTTCCTTCCTTCCTTCCTCCCTCCCTCCCTTCCTTCCTTCCTTCCTTCCTTTCCTCTTTCCCTCTCTCTTTACCTCTCTTTCTCCTTCTTTCATAGTAGTTTCATAATGAGTGATATCTCATTTTGGTTTTGACTTGCATTTCCCTAATGATTAGTAATGTTGGGCAGCTTTTCATGTGCGTGTTGGCTATTTGTATATCTTTTTTGGAGAAATGTCTATTCAAATCCTTTGCCCATTTAAAAAATAGGATTTTTTTGTTACTGTTGAGTTGTAGAAGTTGTTTATGTATTCTGAATATTAACTCTTGATCAGATTGATGATTTGCAAATATTTTCTCCCATTCCGTAGGTTGCCTTTTCAGTCTGTTGATTTTGTCCTTTGATGCAAAGTTTGGAATTTTAATGTAGTCCCATTTGTCTAGTTTTGTTGCCTGTGGATTGGTGTAATATCCAATAAATCATTGCCAAATCTAATATCATGAAGGTTTTCCCCTCTTCTAAGACTTTTATGGTTTTGGGTCTTACATTTAGATCTTTGATTCATTTGGAGTTAATTTTTTGTATATAGGGTAATGTAAGGGTCCAACTTGATTCCTTTGCATGTGAATATACATTTTCCTAACACTACTAGTTGAAGAAATTGTCCTTTCCCAATTAGGTGGTCTTTGCACTCTTGTCAGAGATCATTCGAACATATATTCAAGGATTTATTTCTGGGCTCTTCATTCTGTTCCATTGTCTGTATGTCTGTGTTGATGCCACTACCACCCTGTTTTGCTTACTATATCTTTGTAGAAGTTTTGATACTCTCATTGCTCCTGCCTCTGAGATCTAATCTTACTTGAGAATCAAACTGCTCACACTCATCTCCTTCCCTATTTTATTTTGATACTCTTGTGTCCATTTAGTGCTTTCTTTGGAAAGATGCTTTTGGAATTTTAGTATGGTTTATAAACTTGAGGAGTGAGTCACTTTAAATTTTTTCTACTTTTAGGTTACTTTCCTTTATTAGGTATACATTCTGCTCTCTATGTACAGTACATGTCAATGAATTATAGTTGTTAAATTTAAAAATCAATATATATTTATTATTAGAATGCTTTCCTGATATGTCAGATGGCAGCAGGCCAGATTTGAATGGGTCTCACCTTTTTCTTTTTTCTTTTTTCTTTTTTAAAGAATGGTAGTCACTTTGGGGCAAAATGTCTTCAGGTCTTCAAACTCACTTGTCCTTGGTTACCACTGGGCTTGAATGGAAAGAGGCACAGAGTATTTAACAGGAGAACTGGCTTTGTTATCTTTGCAACACTAGAATGGAAAACCCGAAATCAAGCACAGAAATTTGGACACTGTCTTGCAACAGAAAGGAGACTCCCCTTTGTGTCACTTGTAGGATCCATTGTGTTCTTTGCAGCTTACGATCAAGTCTTATTTTTTTAAAACATATTGGTATTCTAATTTGATCTGTCCATTGAGCCATAGAATTCTAGAGCTAAATGATACCTTAGAAATCATATCTTCATATCCCTTCAGTTATATTATAAATCACATTATTATTTGTTAAAGGACTATAAGGTTATAGGCATTTATTTTAAGATCATAGGATTATAAGCATTGATTGGCTTCAAGGATAATCTAGTCCAAACACTTGGTAATAGGTAAAGCGTGCTCATAATGTAATTTTGTACCTTCTTTGTTTCATTAGTAATGCCCAACACTTCCTTCGCCTGTTTACCACTCAGCTTTCACTTTCTCTACTTCACATGGAATCCTCACATGTACTCTCGTATGGAATTATTGCTATGTTTATTACTAGTGGAATTCATGTTGAATTTTAGCAGGTTTTTTCCCCTCTACATCTGCCTCTTTGATGGTAGCTGAGTTTACTGCTGCTTACTTGTTAGGGCCCTGGGTCTTAACAACCTTATTCAAACAAAACATCTTAAATGGAGGCATTAAAAAGGTCACAACAGTGAGCCATTTTGTGACTTTTGGTGCAATAAAATGGGTATGTTGTGTTTTGGAATATAAGACCTCTGAGTGCAGCTATTCATTTTATTCATCTATAAAACATTTTAGAATAACAGCTTACATCTGTATGGCGTTTAAAATTCCACGTTTTGAAGAAACATCACTGTTTTGAAACTCCAAACCAGACATGGGGAGGGAACTTGCCTTCTGACCGGCCCATGTTCTGTAGAAGTTGGGAGAAGAATTTGTTTTAGCCGTGGAGCCATATTTGCTGGCAGTACTACTGTCACATGAGTGGGACACATTTTCATTATTTCTTCATATTGTAAATGACAAGGCATTCAGTAAGATTTTGACTTGAAGAATGTTTGAAACATTTTCACACATCAGGAGTTTATCTTATGAGGGATATTTCATTACCAGAAGCCAGAAATATATTTAAGTATTCAAGCATTTACAGCACATTTAATTACCTGAGACTGTCAATTAATCTTGTTTTAGAGTGAAGTTGGGATTTACTGTCAGCTCACTTTTTAAAATAAATACCCAATTGAACAGTTTTGGCCGTTTCAAATGTGTGATTTTTAAAATTACTTCTTTAAATTGAAGGAACAATTTAATGAATAACTTTTAATGGAGGAAAATGGGCAAAATGCCCATCTACAGGATTCAAAATCTGGTATTATTTATTAAGTACCAAAAAAGTGCCAATAACATACAGTTCAGTATATCGTTTATTTTAATCAAGAAGTGAAGAAGGCTAACGTTCAATAAGTTACAATAAGTTATAAGTTACAGGCCTTATTACAGTAAGTTATAGGACCTTTTTTCATCTTACAAATGTGAAATATAAGCCCAGGACTAGATGGCTTCACAGGTGAATTCTATCAAACATTTAGAGAAGAGCTAACACCTATCCTTCTCAAACTCTTCCAAAATATAGCAGAGGGAGGAACACTCCCAAACTCATTTTATGAGGCCGCTATCACCCTGATACCAAAACCAGACAAAGATGTCACAAAAAAAGAAAACTACAGGCCAGTATCGCTGATGAACATAGATGCAAAAATCCTCAACAAAATACTAGCAAACAGAATCCAACAACACATTAAAAGGTATGATTACACCATGATCAAGTGGGATTTATCCCAGGAATGCAAGGATTCTTCAGTATATGCAAATCGATCAATGTGATACACCATATTAACAAATTGAAGGATAAAAACCATATGATAATCTCAATAGATGCAGAAATAGCTTTCAACAAAATTCAGTACCCATTTATGATAAAAACTCTCAAGAAAGTAGGCATAGAGGGAACCTACCTCAACATAATGAAGGCCATATATGACAAACCCACAGCCAACATTGTTCTTAATGGCGAAAAACTGAAACCATTTCCACTAAGATCAGGAACAAGACAAGGTTGCCCACTCTCACCACTATTATTCAACATAGTTTTGGAAGTTTTAGCCACAGCAGTCAGAGAAGAAAAAGAAATAAAAGGAATCCAAATCGGAAAAGAAGAAGTAAAACTGTCACTGTTTGCAGGTGACATGATACTATACAAGAGAATCCTAAAGATGCTACCAGAAAACTACTAGAGCTAATCAATGACTTTGGTAAAGTAGCAGGATACAAAATTAATGCACAGAAATCTCTTGCATTTCTATACACTAATGACGAAAAATCTGAAAGTGAAATTAAGAAAACACTCCCGTTTACCATTGCAACAAAAAGAATAAAATATCTAGGAATAAACCTACCTAAGGAGACAAAAGACCTGTATGCAGAAAATTATAAGACACTGATGAAAGAAATTAAAGATGATACAAATAGATGGAGAGATATACCATGTTCCTGGATTGGAAGAATCAACATTGTGAAAATGACTCTACTACCCAAAGCAATCTACAGATTCAATGCAATCCCTATCAAACTACCACTGGCATTTTTCACAGAACTAGAACAAAAAATTTCACAATTTGTATGGAAACACAAAAGACCCCGAATAGCCAAAGCAATCTTGAGAAAGAAAAATGGAGCTGGAGGAATCAGGCTCCCTGACTTCAGACTATACTACAAAGCTACAGTAATCAAGACAGTATGGTCCTGGCACAAAAACAGAAATATAGATCAATGGAACAGGATAGAAAGCCCAGAGATAAACCCACGCACTTATGGTCACCTTATCTTTGATAAAGGAGGCAAGAATATACAATGGAGAAAAGACAGCCTCTTCAGTAAGTGACACTGGGAAAACTGGACAGCTACATGTAAAAGAATGAAATTAGAACACTCCCTAACACCATACACAAAAATAAACTCAAAATGGATTAAAGACTTAAATGTACGGTCAGACACTCTAAAACCCTTAGAGGAAAACACAGGCAGAACACTCTATGACATACATCACAACAAGATCCTTTTTGACCCACCTCCTAGAGAAATGGAAATAAAAATAAACAAATGGGACCTAATGAAACTTAAAAGTTTTTGTACAGCAAAGGAAACCATAAACAAGACGAAAAGACAACCCTCAGAATGGGAGAAAATATTTGCAAATGAAGCAACTGACAAAGGATTAATCTCCAAAATATACAGGCAGCTCATGCAGCTCAATACCAAAAAAACAAACAACCCAATCCAAAAACGGGCAGAAGACCTAAATAGACATTTCTCCAAAGAAGATATACAGATTGCCATCAAACACATGAAAGGATGCTCAACACCACTAATCAGTAGAGAAATGCAAATCAAAACTACAGTGAGATATCACCTCACACTGGTCAGAATGGCCATCATCAAAAAATCTACAAACAAAAAATGCTGGAAAGGGTGTAGAGAAAAGGGAACCCTCTTGCACTGTTGGTGGGAATGTAAATTGATACATCCACTACGGAGAACAGTATGGAGGTTCCTTAAAAAACTAAAAATAGAACTACCATATGACCCAGCAATCCCACTACTGGGCACATACCCTGAGAAAACCATAATTCAAAAAGAGTCACGTACCACAATGTTCATGGCAGCTCTATTTACAATAGCCAGGACATGGAAGCAGCCTAAGTGTCCATTGACTGATGAATGGATAAAGAAGATGTGACACATATATACAATGGAATATTACTCAACCATAAAAAGAAATGAAATTGAGTTATTTGTAGTGAGGTGGATGGACCTAGAGTGTGTCATACAGAGTGAAGTAAGTCAGAAAGAGAAAAACAAATACCGTATGCTAACACATATATATATATGGAATCTTAAAAAAAAAAGTTGTTCTGGAGAACCTAGGGGCAGGACAGGAATAAAGACGCAGACGTAGAGAATGGACTTAAGGACACAGGGAGGTGGAAGGGTAAGCTGGGACGAAGTGAGAGAGTGGTATTGACATATACACACTACCAAATGTAAAATAGATAGCTAGTGGGAAGCAGCCGCATAGCACAGGGAGATCAGCTTGGTGCTTTGTGACCACCTAGAGGGGTGGGATAGGGAGGGTGAGAGGGAGATGCAAGAGGGAGGGGATATGAGGATATACGTATACGTATAGCTGATTCACTTTGTTATACAGCAGAAACTAACACAGCAATGTAAAGCAATTATACTCCAATAAAGATGTTAAAAAAAAAAGTGAAATATTTACATTCTTGTTAAAATGTGACATATTTACATTTGGGAGGAGAAAATACAAAGAAGAAAATTAAAGCCATCTCTAATCCCACCAACCGTTAGTCCTCTTTGGTATTTTATTACATATTATAAATTTTTAAAAATGGTGGTCCAGTGGTTAGGACTCATCACTTCCACTGCAGGGGGCCCAGGTTTGATCCTTGGTTGGGGAGCTAAGATCCCGCAAGCGTGCAGCGCAGCCAAAAAAGGAAATGAAAACTACAGTCTTTTGGGTTTTGATAATTTAATTGAAAATATAGCATTTTAGTGTCAGAATGGACAGTGTCAGATGCTTTCATGTTTTGGTGACAAAAAGCTCGACTAAATTTGTCTCCTATTATGGAACTTTGATGTGTACAGGATGGGGCGCTGCTTATTTATGAAGATGACAAAATTCCATGAGATTTTAGTTTGTCAACTTAAACTAGTTTATTGACATTGATTTTTTTTTTTTTCCCTCTCTCACTGCCATTTCCTGCCTGAATGGAAGGCAGATTTTTCTTTCTGTGACCACTGTCAAGCCCAGGGCCCATCATTTCTTCCAGCAGAATAAGACAGATGATGCTAGACTCTTAATTTCTGATTAAATATAAATATTTTGGAAGTAATTTAGTGCTCTTAATTCATGGGAAGGTAAATACCCATTAATCCCTTCAACATTGTGGCCTCTGACATACACACACACACACACACACACACACACACACACACACACTCTCTCTCTCCTCTCTCTCTCTCTCTCTCTCTCTCTCTCTCTCTCTCTCTCTCTCACATACCCCTATGCATATTGTTATTGATCAAAGTCCACATTTACTTTTCACTTACAACTGAACTGGATACAGAGCAACTATACTGGGGCCACGACCTGCTTGAGCAGCATCATGCCTTATGCAGGCCCAGTGGATAGTGTGTGGATATTACCTAGGTTAGTGGGTAGGATCCCCTGGAGTTCAGGTATTTTTATTTTCGGAAATATGGAGGGTGGGGTTCTATTTTAGAATTTGAGAAAGTTTAATTAAAAGCAAATGGATTATACTGGCAGTGAATTTATAGGCAGATAAATCCAATTAGATGTCTTTTAGGTAGAGTAGTAGTCAGACAGGGCCCTGTAGTCAGATTGTCTGGGCTTTTTACTTCCTAACTGTGCTTTAGGCAAGTTAAACAGCATCTCTGGACCTCCATTTCTTGATCTGTAAAATGGGGATGGTAATAATACCCATCTTACAGGGTTGTTGTGAGGATTCAGTGAAATAAAAACTATGAAGTGCTGGTTGGCACAGTGCCTGGCATGTGAAAAGTGCTTGGTAACAATTCTAGCTTATTGGTATATACAGCTAATTGTAAATCCTTAGTCTAAGTATGCTGATTGTCTTCACTGCTAGGGATGACTCTTCTCCCTGACCAAGCTTGAGACTAAATCAGGCTTTCAGGCCCAACTGTGCTCCTGTCTGTTGAGAGCCCTCACTCCTCCACACTGAGAAGCCGTTCCTTCCTCCCCACGCCCGTGTTCTGTCCCCAGACCTTGCTTCTCAGCTTCCTCCTGCAAGTGGCTCTGGCTGCTTCCTCTTCTCTCTCTCCTCCCATCCACCTGCCTTGTCCCCTCTGTCCTTCCTCACTCCTCTCCCTCCCCTCTCTCCCTCTCCTTTCCTCCACTACCCCCTTCCTGTGCTGCCCTCCTCCCTCCGGGCTCCCCCCTCCTCCACTCTCTGTCCCCCTCCCTGCTTCTCTTTTCAACCGTGACACGTGGCCCGCTGAGGAGTAGACAGCTCAAACTCTTAAGCAGAGAAATGTCACATTTTTAAAGTCTTCATTACCTGTGATGGAAAATACTTATTTTCTCATTTCTTTCAGTAGCCAGACACTCTTCATATTGTGCTTCTCTTTCAGTTTCAAGAGGGCATCATTTTATGTCCCTTGGCCTCAAAAAATTAGTAGATTTTACAGGCAGTTACCGTTTAACTCTTTTTCTAAAAACTATGCATCCTGTACTTATAAATTTGTTTAATGGTAGCTTTATTATGTACATAAAGTTAAAATGAAATAATCTTTCTAAGTAATAATTATAGGTTCATATAGTCATGCTAAGCAAACTGATCTTTCCTGCCTAATTTGTTTGATTTTTTTTTTTTTTTTCTCTTCAGATTCCTTTCTCATTGGTCCAGTTTCCCCTGTGGGAGTCCTTAAAAGTAAGTTTTCCAATCTTCATCTAAAATTTCTCTCTAATTATCTTATGATCATTAATACCCAGTAGTTTCGGTGTGGAATAGTAGAATATAATATTGAGTAGCGGTTTAAAAACTCAAAATTATTAGGAGTTGGAAATATTTTGTGAGTGGGATTTACATGCCAGTTCAGTGTTTTAAACTTGTTTAGGTGTCTGTGGTCTGGGAAATAAGCAGAGCAGGCGTAACTGAAATCCTGAGATGTTTAGGAAAAACTTTACTTTCCTCTGTATTGTAACTCTTTTTCCACCCACTTGAATTTTATTTCACTTTGCTGTGTGTGTGTGTGTGTGTGTGTGTGTGTGTGTGTGTGTGTGTGTGTGTAGAGGTTAAGGAATAACAATGAGGGTAAATGGAAAAGGAAGGAAAGCGAGGCTCTGAATATTTGTAGGCCTCGAAGGCCAAGACCTTCCTGCCCACATCTGATGGTGGGTGGGAGTGGGGAGCAGCAGGGGGCTTGGTTTCTGAAGGTCCCTTCTGTCTTTCCTGCTCACCAGGCCTAGGAACCCTCAGTGAGAAGGAGCAGAGTGTGGGGAGTTGTGAGTCAGCCTTGGGGAAGGTCACTCATATGTTTAAAAACAAACAAATGAAAATTTGAAAGCCTTTGTACAAAACATGCAGAGACATTGTATTTGTTTTTCATCTCCTGGTGCAATGATTTCAGAAATTGCGGGTCACGGTATGAATTATGTAGGTGTTTGCCAGCATTTTAAAGACAACAGCAAAAGGGAAAATAGTAGCATCTTATGAGGTAAGGTTAAGTCTTGCTTTGTCAAACTTCAGTGTTGCGTGTACATATATACATGCATCTATGTACTAGGTTGCAATGTGAAAGTATTTCTCACTGTGGATAATGAGCAAAAGAATCTGAAAACCCTTGTTCAAATGAAAATGGTTTATAAATGACCAAACTGTAAAATGGCAAAGTACCTAGGTAGGCATTTGATAATACAAAAAATAAAGGAATTACTCTCATCATTGTATAGCATTAGTAATCATGGTGCGCTCAAAGAAAATGTCTTTGGAAGAATAACAGTTATTTGGACTCTAAAGAATATTCTTTTGAAGTTACATACTAAGGATAATAAAATGAGGACAAACATTATTCATAAAAATAAACTCAGCAATATTAAGTATTGAGAAATACTTCTTACAAATGATCTGATTTTAAGGAGTAGTACAGTTCATTTAATGCAGGTTTTGGGATCTTTCATGGTCGTTTTGTTTGTTTTTGTTTTTACTGTTTTCCACGTGGCACACGGTGAAATTGGATTTCTCTGGCAGGGTTTCTGGGCGTGATGTAACAGCTATCCAATGAGAAGGTCACATTCCATAAGCATAACACCTCTCTATTTTTGTGTATGACAAAAGACAATGAAGCAACAGCTGTCCAGCAAACAAGACTCACTTTATTAGTGTCTCAATAAACAGCATTCATGTGGCTTCTGCACTGTGTCTAACATACTTAGGCCCAGTTTCTGCACAGGAATGTTTTGAGGCCCAAAGAGGGAAAAAGCATGGGATTTGTTTCTTTGCAGTATTCAGGACATTTGCAGTATGCTAGCTAGTTAAGAAATGTCTAGGCTTCCCTGGTGGCGCAGTGGTTAAGAATCCGCCTGCCAGTGCAGGGGACGTGGGTTCGAGCCTTGGTCCGGGAAGATCCCACATGCCGTGGAGCAGCTAAGCCTGTGCGCCACAACTACTGAGCCTGCGCTCTGGAGCCTGTGAGCCCCAACTACTGAAGCCCACACACCTAGAGCCCATGCTCTGCAACAAGAAAAGCCACCGCAATGAGAAGCCCTCGCACCACAACGAAGAGTAGCGCCCGCTCACCGCAACTAGAGGAAGCCCACACACAGCAATGAAGACCCAGTGCAGCCATAAATAAATAAATGAATGATTGAATGTATGTATGTCTAGAATTTTTCAGAGTAATCATAGATAACGATGTTGAGCTTTAATACTTTCCTTTGAGCCAATGTTAAGATGCCATATATATATATATTTTTTTGTCAGATTTATTGAGCAATAATCGTCATACAGGAAAACTCCTTTTAAGTGTACATTTTTACAGGTTTTGACAAATATAACTACCACCCTAAACAAAATGTAATATCATCACCCTTTTCCAGAATATCATATAAATATAATCACACACTATGTAGTATTTTGTGCCTGGCTTCTTTCATTTAATATGAAAGAAGAGATTCATTCCTGTTTTATCCCGTACCAGTAGTTTGCTCCTTTTTGGTGCCGCTGCGTAGCATTTCATTGTGTACGCGTACTGTACTCTGTTTAGCCAGTTACTAGTTGATACACGTTCGAGTTGATGATTATGGATGAAGCTGCTGCAAATATTTGCATATGGGTATTTGTATGGACATATATTTTTGTTTCTCTTGGGTAAGTACCTAGGAATGGGATTGCTGGGTCATAGGGAAAATAGAAGTTTAATTTGCAAGAAACTGTCACAGTGTTTTCCAAAGTGGCTGTCCCATTTTCCAGCAATGTGTGAGAGTTCCAGTCGCTCTGCATCCGTTTCATTGTTTGTTATTATTAGATTAAATAAAACTTTAGCCATTCTAATAGTTGTGTACTGGTATCTCATTGTGGTTTTAATTTGCAGTTCTCTCAGGGCTAAATAATATTGAGCATCTTTTCATATAATAGTGCTTTTTTCTTTAAACATCCAAATGTGAAACCACAGTGCTTTGTAAAAGTAGACAATTTTTGGCATGTCTTTTATTTTTGTATTTATGAGTTTATCCATTTAAATTTGTTTCTGCAACCATAGAGACACTGTATTATATGGAAGGGTTTCTCTATGACGTTTATGTGGAAATACTGCTAAGAAAAATTTTTCTCAGCAAGCACTTTGGCAGATTGTGTGCACATTGTGCTATAAGGAGTGGGAATCTGGAGGTAGGGGGTGGCCACTATCATCTTAAACTTATTCTGCCTAAAATCGATGGTATCGCCTTCTAAAATCACTTCCTCCTGCTGTCTCCCTGATTTCTGTTAATCATACTACTATTCTCCTGACCCCTTTGGTCTCAAATCCCAGATTAAATCTGATCCTCTTTTTCTCTATCACTCACCAAGTTGTGTTCACTCTGACTTTTTGGAACCTGTGGCCTCCTTTTTTTATCAGATTCTTACTAACGTATGCCTGGACTTAGTTAACACTCATCTGTTCTACACATTGAATTTGTGTGATCTTCCTTAAACATCTCTTTGAAGTTCCCAGAAATGTATAACTTTCTAAAACTCTAAAGCATGAAGTTGTTGGCACGGATGTCCATACCGTGTCCTTAACTGGTTTTTCCAGCTCCCTTCCCCTTACATTTTTTTTTTTTTTTGCTTTCCCTCCTTTCCTTCCTTTCCTTCCAACCAGAATAGCCTCCTTACTGCCCCTTTTCTTTGGCTTCTTTCTGCAATGGGCTTTCACGGATCAAATGCTATGCATCTTTTAAAGCCAGCTCAGTTTTTTTCTCGTGCTTGAAGTCTTCCAATCCAGACCCTGAAGGTTTACCCTTATAGCTAACATTTGTCTGTATTGCTGATTGGTATTTATTCGTGTACTGTATCTTAGGACTGAGCTTTAGCACGTTCTGATAAGGCCTGAACCCCTTCTATTTATAGAAAAGTGACAGATGCCGTTAGTGTACGTGTATTCCCTGCGTGCTGCGAGCTAGACACTGTTTCATTTCACAGCAGTTCAAAGATGAATAAGACGTGGCTGATGCCCTTGAGGAGTTTTTACTCTACCAGAGAAGCACATGCCCACAGATAACTCTAAGGTAGCGTGTCTGTAATTGAAGACCACCCAAGGCACTGTGGGAGCCAGCCCCCCGACTCCCCAAATCATGTCATTTCACTACCTCATTTCTTATGTTTTCTTTTTTTTTTTTTTTAAATAGTACATATGCTTACAAAAAAGATTTAGATGAAAGAAGACTAAACACCATAAAGAGGAGGGGAAGTAAAAGGGGTAGATCATCATATCCAGAACCTCTGAGAAGATCATTTACCTTTAAGATTTATATTGAGTTTGGAACTTTTCTAGTAGCCCAACAAGAAGAGAAACACGTTAGACTACGTGGTTCTCTTATCTGACAAAAAACCAAAGCTTATTATTTCATCTTGTCCCTTGGCTTTGAATACCCTGTGTATATGGTTGACTTGCATATTTAAAGCTCTCTTGTGGACCACTTGCGCTGAGTTACAGCCTCACATGACCAACTTCCTAGATGACACCCTTACTCAAGGTGTCTCAGGGGAACCAGTTCAGAACAGAACACTTGGTTTTTATTCCTCTTCTCCCCAACCTGTTCCTTCCCAGGTGTCTCCTTCTCAGTAAGTAGAACACATGTCTGTTGCTTGCTGAAGTAGAAACTTAAGAATGACTCCACAGTTCTCTCTTTCCCTCATCATCCAGCCCGTCAGAACAGTCCACTGTTTTTTTTTTTTTTTTTAAATTTATTTTTATGTTATTATTTATTTTTGGCTGCGTTGGGTCTTTGTTGCTGCGTGTGGGCTTTCTGTAGTTGCGGAGAGCTGGGGCTACTCTTCGTTGTGGTGCGCGGGCTTCTCATTGCAGTGGTTTCTCTTGCTGTGGAGCACGTGCTCTAGAGCGCAGGCTCAGTAGTTGTGGCGCTCGGGCTTAGTTGCTCCACGGCATGTGGGATCTTCCCAGACCAGGGCTCGAACCCGTGTCCCCTGCATTGGCAGGCGGATTCTTAACCACTGTGCCACCAGGGAAGTCCCCAGAAGAGTCCACTGTTCTGATTGAAGCCTCTAACTCATCTCTTGCTTGAGTTGCCATGTTGGCCTCTCCAGTGGTCTCCCTGATTCCATTCTTGCTTCTCTAAAATATCTTCTCTTCACAACAGCCAGAGTGATCTTTTAAAGAAATAAATCAGATCCTACCACTCTCTGCTAAAAGCCTTCAGTGACACCTCTTTGAAAGAAGAGTAAAATCCAGAGTTTAAACTGCGGTTGACAGGGTCCCGTGTTGTCCGCCCCTCCTGCCTCACCGACCGTATCCCACAGCACCCGCCCGCTGCACTCCAGCCTCCCCACGTCCACGTCCTGTCCTGCAGCCCGGCTGGCCTCCCTCTGTTGTGTTCGGACTCGCCGGGCTGCTCCTTACCCGAGGGCCTTTAAGTTTGTTGTGCCCTCCGCCAGAAATATCCTTTATTCATTTATTCTACACATTGTTACTGAGTACCTACTATGTGCCTAGGGCCTGGGGAATATAGTGATCAAGAGGGTTGACAGAAATCCCTCATCAAGCTTTCACTCTGGCTCTTTCCCTAGGCTTTTCTCACGTCCAAATCTTTCTTGTTCTTTAGGTCTTAGATCATGTCACTTCAGAGAGGCATTCCCTGTCCACCCACCTTTAAAGTAGGACCTTCCCATCTTCCCTGCTCAGTAAACACAGCACCTGTTTATTTCCTTTGTAGCACTTCAATAATTAGTTTATTTAGTTATGCGCTTACTGACGCCCAAACACTTGTAAAGAACACGTTGTGTGCTGAGCAGATGTATGCCGGGCACTGTGCTGAGGAGTACATTGTATATCCCTTAGCGTCTTATTCACGTGACGTACAACTCAGAGAGACAGGCCCTGTCGTCATCCCCACCAAAACAGGGCAACCAGGGCTCAGAGAGATTGTCTTTCATCTGCCAAACTAAGTCCTCAGTTTTCTGTCCAGTACCCTTTTACTGTGTTAACACTGTTTTTATTACTACAGTCATGATCATTAATTATCATAATACGTAGCATTTCTCAGAGTTACAGCGTGCCCAGCACTGTGATGATCACTTTCCATGGATGATCTCCTGTTAATCTTCATGGCAATTCTGTGAGGTGGGTGCTCTTGCCGTCTTCATTTTGCAGCTATGGAAACTGAAGAAGAGTTTGAGTGCCTTGCCCAAGGCCTCAGGAACACTCAGTGTTAAGGGGTACATCCAGGATTTGAACCCGGACAGTCTGACTCCAGAGCTGATGTCCTTAATTATTTTACACATAACTTTGCACATAGCGTACAGTCTCTTTAAGAATGTCGTTGCTGTTTCGCATGTTCAAAAGTTGGTAAAAAGTTGAGATGGTTGTATTATATCTAATCAGCTTATTTCAGGCGTTTCTGCAAATTGTGTTGATTCTTTAACTTGATGACGTAAAACTTAAAAGCCCTGGATACCATATTTCTTAGACCAGCCTCCCTTCTTCCCCTCCCCCAGCCCATCCCCGGTTCTGCTGTACTTGGGTAAGGGTTAAACAGTGTTTGCTTCAGGAAGGAGTCAGCTCCCAGGGGCCGACATGGGGGAGCACAGATAGTTTATGGGGATGAGTGGAGCCAGACTACATTTCCAACATGTTTGTGTTTTAATTCCTTGTAGGACTTGGCTTTTTGGAGGAAGAAACTTTGTCTTCTGATCATTTATATTCTTTGTAGTTCTGACTTTTACACAGCAGGTGTTTATGACTATTTACTAATTGTTTGGAGGTTAGCATTCTTTCTTTTTCAAGGTCAAAGCAAAGTTGGGTAGCTGTATACATCAACTGTTTTATTTAAAAGTAGTTTCTTTTAGAAGTATGATCACAGCTCTAACATACACATGTACTCTCACTGAGCCTTTGGCAAACAATACACGTATTTTGAAAGGATATGATAAAATTTCCTGTAAGAATGTCAGATTTGTTCTAGTGTCTGAATATATAGAGAAGTGTAGAGGATTATTAAGAATGCTGCCAGGTCTAAGTAGTTTTGCTTCTAGCCACAAGATGTTACAAAGTTGCAAAGCAGTAACTAGAAGAAATGCAAACTTAACCTCAGATGCAACGTTTGAAGAAAAATGAAAATAGAATCAGTTTGGTTATGTAAGATTTTCACATTATGCTGATGATTTTCTAAAATGAAATCATAGCTTTGTAACAGGAATCAGGGGCCAGTGGATTATCATTTCAGTTATAGGACAATGTATAAAATCAGTACATTTTAGAAGTCTTTTAAACAGCCACTACTTTATAAAAACTATATTTTTATTCAAATTGAAGGGTAACTTGTTTATTGTTGTTGATTCTTATTTTTTTAATTAATTAATTAATTAATTTTTGGCTGCATTGGGTCTTCGTCGCTGCATGCAGGCTTTCTCTAGTTGGGGCGAGCGGGGGCTCCTCTTTGTTGCGGTGCGCGGGCTTCTCATGGTGGTGGCTTCTCTTGTTGCGGAGCACAGGCTCTAGGCGCACGGGCTTCAGTAGTTGTGGCACACGGGCTCAGTAGTTGTGGCACATGGGCTTAGTTGCTCTGCGGCATGTGGAATCTTCCCGGACCGGGGCTTGAACCCGTGTCCCCTGCGTTGGCAGGTGGATTCTTAATCACTGCGCCACCAGGGAAACCCGTGATTCTTATTTTGATAATAGTTAAAGTGTCTTTTATCACTCCATCCACAAGATTCCCCCATACCTTTAGTATATGAACAAAATGATAGTAGTTTAGAAGGTGCTCATGCTCAGGGTCTCCAGTGCACCATTTCCTGAGACTGGGACAATCTGGTATCTGCACAGACATGTTTGATCAGAACATAGATTCCTGTAAAGGCATATTAAAGATTGAGAAGGGAATGATAACAGAGTAAAAATGATTGTGTGTGATTTTTACCACACTAAGTTTGTCCCCTAAATTAAATACAGCATGTCAAGATGGAAGAAAACTCCTAAAAATAAGAGCAAAATATTTTATGTCCAGATCACCAGCAAAGTCAGAGTCTGAGATGCTGATTAGGATTTTAGCAATATGTCATTATAATGAAGCAGACATCTTTTTTAACAATTTAAAAAATATGAGAACTTTTGAATTCTTAGAGACAGATGGTTAAAAAGAGATGGCAAAGAAAACTAAGTAAGGAAGGAAGGATGTGTAGCAAAGCCTGACAGGATGGATGGAAAGGGTGTCACTTCTGAGGCTCTGGATCCTTCTCCCATCTCCTCCTTTGGACCGGTGTACTCAGCTGCCTGGTGTCCTGCTGCAGTTACAGTTGTGAAGCCAAAGCAGTAACAACACCTAATATGTTCCTTACAGGTTCCATTACTTTCAACCGAGTTAAGATTTAACCTTGCCTCATGGGTCCCACAGGCTAGAGGGTAGTGGGTTAGGGTCCTTTGTCAAAAAACAATAAAATGCACACCAGGATTCCTCCTTTGTCATCTTCTTTTGGGTGTTTCTCTTCTGTTTATGCAAGTTTGTGAGCAAAATGAGATAAATATGCTCATTCAGATACAACATTCCTGTGATGAATCAAATTGACTTTTTTTGGCTGAGACAAAGTGTGAGAAAGGAATTTACCACACTTTATTTTAATCAGATTATCAAACAAATATATATTAAAAAGCACTTTTAAAAAATGCCTATAATGACGCCCAGTTCCTTTGGAGATATAAAACTGTGCTAGTATTTGATTTCAAGAGAGCCATGTACAGATTCACATGTAACCTCCTTTAAAAAATGGGGAGAAAAGGAGTTAGCTTTGTTTCTGTTTGTCCTTTAGACCTGCTTCCTGGGTATTTGTGAGTGTTTTTGGTGTGAGTTTAGTATGTTTGGTGTAAATATGCGATATGATACTGTTTGTGCTGCTCTGGTTTCACTCTGTCATCACTGGTTGATCCTAGCCCTCCTTCCAGCTGAACCTCACCCAAGCCTTGGAAGCATCTCAGCCCAGCTCACTAGAAAGCCTTGTCCAGTTAAGTAAATGTTCATCCTTGAGGTGGAACCCGTTAGCCGTTCCTGGTTTATACGGTTCTTTCCTGAGCCACAAATGACAATTTGGGATTATGATGTTTGGCCAGTTGATGTTCTCCTCATTCTCTACACAAGGGTAAAATTATCCAACACTACTTACATTATAGGTATTCATATTGGTTCCAAATATTTGCCTGCCTTCTTTGTATAAGGAATTGTGCAAGACCCTATGAGACTCCAGAGGTGAAGGTAATGAATTCCCTCTCCTGTTGAATCAGGGGTCAGATGAGTGAGCTTTTGCAGGTTAATGAAAAGAAGTGAGTCCTTATTATACATATTTTTTGGTGCTTTTGAGGATAGTGGCTTGTCAGTGTACCTGTTTCTGGATAAATGGAGCTTGTTAGTGTAAGCCCCCAGTTCTTCCATTTGAACCATTTTCATAAAAATCTTTTAAAAAGATTGTTACATACTTAAACATAGCAAACCAAGTGTGTCTTTCCAGGCAGAAGTATTAAAAATAATCACACCTTTTCTTGTTGACTTAAAATTTGTATCATGAGCATCAGTTATAATAATAAATGTTACTCAGTTTAGATACCTTTTGCCCCTACCCAAACTAATAAAAGACATCAAACCACAGATCCAGGAAGCTCAGACAGCCCTCCGATCAGAATAAATACCTCCCAAATGAAACCTAGCCACACATTTCCAAAAATATTACTTTGTAATTGTAAAACCTAAATATTACTCAGCAAACTCAGCATCTTACGTTTGCTCAAGAGTAAATGAAATTTCTTATATTGGGTTGGCCAAAAAGTTCATTTGGGTTTTTCTGTACCATCTTAAGGAAAAACCCAAATGAACTTTTTGGCCAACCCAATATTTACCAGCACAATCATTCATTAAAAAATTTCTTATGAACTCTTATTATCTTTACCACCCTAATTATCTAGAAGGTAAATATCTCAGTATCTCAACCAACCAAAATACAGTTTAACCGAAAGCAAGGTACAAATCAGCCACATCAAGTTGGTGCTATTTACAAATCTCAGAATAGTTTCAATCCAGCTGCCATTATAACCAAGATTAGCCTGTGTACTGTAAATAGTTAGGTGTACCCAGTTTTAATTAGTTCTGTTTAAGAGGAATCCATTTTAGCCCTTTAACCACTTGTGTATATTGCTCCAGCCATGGTAGGACAGAAGTGAAAGCTTACTTGTGGTTCCCGATTGTAATCATTATTCTTTTCATTTAAAAACTTTGCTTTGGAAATCCCGTATTTATTTATTTATTTATTTTTAAAAATTTATTTATTTTTTTATTTTTTAAAACTTTTGGCTGCATTGGGTCTTCATTGCTGCCTGCGGGCTTTCTTTAGTTGAGGTGAGCGGGGGCTACTCTTTGTTGTGGTACGTGGGCTTCGCATTGCGGTGGCTTCTCTTGTTGAGGAGCATGGGCTCTAAGCACGCAGGCTTCAGTAGTTGTGGCCTGGCTGGCTCAGTAGTTGTGGCTCACGGGCTTAGTTGCTCTGCAGCATGCGGGATCTTCCCAGACCAGGGCTCGGACCTGTGTGCCCTGCATTGGCAGGTGGATTCTTAACCACTGCGCCACCAGGGAAGTCCTGGAAATCTCTTTTTTTTTTTTTTTTTAAAGAATTCCTTTATTTTTATTATCATTATTTATTTAATTATTTAATTTTATTTTTGTCTGTGTTGGGTCTTCGTTTCTGTGCAAGGGCTTTCTCTAGTTGCGGCAAGCGGGGGCCAGTCTTCATCGTGGTGCGCGGGCCTCTCACTATCGCGGCCTCTCTTGTTGCGGAGCGCAGGCTCGGTAGTTGTGGCTCACGGGCCTAGTTGCTCCGCGGCATGTGGGATCTTCCCAGACCAGGGCTCGAACCCGTGTTCCCTGCAGTGGCAGGCGGATTCTCAACCACTGCGCCACCAGGGAAGCCCTGGAAATCTCTTTTTTAAAGTCATGTTTGTATATAAGTACTTCACAGAGAATTCATTAATGTAAATTATAAATATAATTTTATTATTCAGTTATTAATTGTTAATTAAATAATAAAATTATAGGCAGCTGTTGCTTTAATTATTTTTTAAAGTGTATATGTCAAAGCTATACAATAGCTTGATCACCTACAGTATGGAGGGCAGTTGAGTGAAATTAATCATCTGCTGTCTTTAATGTGTTATGAAATTCTGGTGCTAGACAGACAGCGGTGAGACCTGCACAGAGGATTGTCTTTTCTGTTGTCTTAAATGAATTATCATCATTTATTATGATGTCATTCGTGTGGAACTGAGTAGACGATTCAGCACACATACCTACTAAGGTACCATAAAACTCATGGGGTAAAGTGTTGTAATCTTACACAATTGGAAGCCACATAACTACTTCTGAGTACAACAACTGAAGAAGTCCCAAATTTAAGTTTCCCTGCACTGAAGCTAAAACGCTTATTTTCAATTTGTTGTTCGTTCATAAGACAACTGTGCACATTTGGGTGGGTCTTTTAAAGTGACAAAGCCTTCTCTTCATGCTGTACTTGAAAGACACTTGGCTCAGGCTTGGACTCCCAGCCATTTCCTAGTATCGGGCCTGGTGTTTGCTCTCTGTCCTGTGAATGAATACTGGTGCTAATAGCTGTAACCCTGGCGGGGGTGTGTGTGGAGGAGCCTCGAAAGTACTTCACGCCTTCTTCCTCTGATGGGCCTTGAGCTCTGAGTGAAGAATCACTTGGGAAATTAGAACAGCCTGATTGTTTTGTAGCGCCACCACTAAGTATTCAGGATTCCTCATAATATCCTACTGGATAATAGAAATATCATTAATTGAAAAAAAAAAATCAGGACTGATGTTTAAAATTTGCACACCTTTAAACAATGTGAATGGTGAAATTCAATTAAGGTCTGTATCTTAGGAGTATTGTACCTATTTTCATTTCCTGTTTTGATCATTATACTTGGGTTATGTAAAATGTCAACAGTAGAGGAGGCTGGGTAAAGGGTGTATGGGACCTCTACTATTTTTGCACATTTTCTGTAAGTCTAAAATGATTTCAAAATGAAATTTTCTAAATAAGCTACTAGAAATCGTTTCCAGTCATCCTATGTTAAGGAAACTTTTCTCAAGAAAAACCGCAAAAGTGAAACTAAGAACATTTCTGACTGCCATTCTCGTTGCTTGAAATGTCTCATTTACATGAGATATAAGCTAATGTGCATGGATTCATCTGAAAATTTCATTTTTTATTTGAAAAGAAAATGGAAACAGGACTTGGAATAGAGATAAGTAAGCGAACACCAAGTAAAGTATGGCCGCCTGCTTTTTTTAGTCTTACAAGCTCTGTCACATCAGTTGAGACCCAACACTGTGGTTCTTCACGTTTGGGCCTCCTTTCTGCCCTCCCCCCGCAGTCATTTACTTGCTTTTACAGGAATGATCATTAGACCTCTGTGGCAATGGAAATACTTACTTAGGTTGAGAAGTTACGGCAATTTAAAAATTTTTGGTGTTGAGACAGGGCCTTAAAAAAAAAATCCTCCATTCCAAACCTACATGATTTATTACATTTATTGACATCAAAATATTTTCTTTAATAACTTGCATATTATATTGTAGCTTCCCTAGAAGTTGAGCTGTGTATCGAGGAAGCTTATAAATGTTGCATATATACTATTCTGTCTACAAGGCACATGGCTTTAGGGGACCGTAACAGTCAGCTTCATTTCCCCCACTTTCGATCTATGTGACCTCAGGCAAGTTACTTGACAACTCTTAGTACCACCCTATACCTGTGTGTCTGGATAATAATACACACCTTTCAAAATTAAATGAGAAATGTGAAATCTTTTGCATAGTTTCTGGAACATGCTAGGTACTCAGCAAGTGGTAAGTAATACTGTCAATAGCAGTCACTCATACTGTTCCCTAAACTACATTTTTATTCCATTTTCTAATCTACCCTTAAATTATTGAAAGCTCATAAACAATAATATTATACTTCCTACGAGTAATCTTTCCTGTCTTTTTTATTTTTAACATCTTTATTGGAGTATAATTGCTTTACAATGGTGTGTTAGTTTCTGCTTTACAACAAGATGAATCACCTATACATATACATATATCCCCTCATCTCCTCCCTCTTGCGTCTCCCTCCCACCCTCCCTATCTCACCCCTCTAGGTGGTCACAAAGCACCAAGCTGATCTCCCTGTGCTATGCAGCTGCTTCCCACTAGCTATCTGTTTTACATTTGGTAGTGTGTATATGTCCATGCCACTCTCTCACTTCGTCCCAGCTTACCCTTCCCCCTCCCCACGTCCTCAGGTCCATTCTCTACATCTGTGTCGTTATTCCTGTCCTGCCTCTAGAACCTTTTTTTTTTTTTTAGGTTCCATATATATGTGTTAGCATACGGTATTTGTTTTTCTCTTTCTGACTTACTTCATTCTGTATGACAGACTCTAGGTCCATCCACCTCACTACAAATAACTCAATTTCATTTCTTTTTATGGTTGAGTAATATTCCATTGTATATATGTGCCACATCTTCTTTATCCATTCATCTGTCGATGGACACTTAGGTTGCTTCCATGTCTTGCCTATTGTAAATAGAGCTGCAATGAACATTGTGGTACATGACTCTTTGAATTATGGTTTTCTCAGGGTATATGCCCAGTAGTGGGATTGCTGGGTCATATGGTAGTTCTATTTTTAGTTTTTTAAGGAACCTCCATACTGTTCTCCATAGTGGCTGTATCAATTTACATTCCCACCAACAGTGCAAGAGGGTTCCCTTTTCTCCACACCCTCTCCAGCATTTATTATTTGTAGATTTTTTGATGATGGCCATTCTGACCGGTGTGAGATGATATCTCATTGTAGTTTTGATTTGCATTTCTCTAATGATTAGTGATGTTGAGCATCCTTTCAAGTGTTTGTTGGCAATCTGTATATCTTCTTTGGAGAAATGTCTATTTAGGTCTTCTGCCCATTTTTGGATTGGGTTGTTTGTTTTTTTGATATTGAGCTGCATGAGCTGCTTGTAAATTTTGGAGACTAATCCTTTGTTGGTTGCTTCATTTGCAAATATTTTCTCCCATCCTGAGGGTTGCCTTTTCGTCTTGTTTAAGGTTTCCTTTGCTGTGCAAAAGCTTTTAAGTTTCATTAGGTCCCATTTGTTTATTTTTGTTTTTATTTCCATTTCTCTAGGAGGTGGGTCAAAAGGGATCTTGCTGTGATTTATGTCATAGAGTGTTCTGCCTGTGTTTTCCTCTAAGAGTTTTATAGTGTCTGGCCTTACATTTAGGTCTTTAATCCATTTGGAGTTTATTTTTGTGTATGGTGTTAGGGAGTGTTCTAATTTCATTCTTTTACAGGTAGCTGTCCAATTTTCCCAGCACCACTTATTGAAGAGGCTGTCTTTTCTCCATTGTATATTCTTGCCTCCTTTATCAAAGATATGTGCGTGGGTTTCTTTCCTGTTCCATTGATGTATATTTCTGTTTTTGTGCCAGTACCATACTGTCTTGATTACTGTAGCTTTGTAGTATAGTCTGAAGTCCGGGAGCCTGATTCCTCCAGCTCCATTTTTCTTTCTCAAGATTGCTTTGGCTGTTTGGGGTCTTTTGTGTTTCCATACAAATTGTGCAATTTTTTGTTCTAGTTCTGTGAAAAATGCCATTGGTAGTTTGAGAGGGATTGCATTGTATCTGTAGATTGCTTTGGGTAGTATAGTCATTTTCACAGTGTTGATTCTTCCAGTCCAAGAGCATGGTGTATCTCTCCATCTGTTTGTATCATCTTTAATGTCTTTCATCAGTTTCTTATAGTTTTCTGCATACAAGTCTTTTGTCTCCTTAGGTAGGTTTATTCCTGGGTATTTTATTCTTTTTGTTGCAGTGGTAAATGGGAGTGTTTCCTTAATTTTCTCCTGTCTTTCCAGCCAGTTTTTTGTTGATCACAGTCCTCTGGTTCCTCCATATATGTGAACAAATATGTAATTTCAAAATATTTTCATAATTCATATACAGTACTTTTTACCAGCCAGGTTTCTTGTCATTATCCTTGTTGCTTAATGAATTTAAAGTTGCCCCCAAATGAATCATTTGTAAACAACACTCATCTTTTTAGCTTGGTCTCAGTATTCTTTTTCCAAAGTTCTATATTCAGACAATTCATTATTTTAAAAAATTACAAACCCATATTATTTAAAGCAAATTATTTTGGACATTGACAAAGTTTGTTCATTCACTTGAATATTCTGATATCATTCTAGTATGAGTTACCTGTATGTGGAAGTGAAGTGTCTTATAAATCCCTTCTGTTTGCTGTCAAGACACCTGTAACCTATACATCCAAGTCCAAGTATGTATATACTCTGTACCTACCTGTTTAAACTTTGGCAAGTTACTTAACTTCTCTGAGCCTCAACTTTCTTGTCTGTAAAATGAGGTTAAGATAGCACATACCTTAGAAAATTGTGGTTAGGATTTCATGAGTTAATGTATGTAAAGTGTTGGGTACCTGGGGCATAGTAAGTTCTCTATAAGTGTTTATTGTGGTTGCTGTTATAATTGTTACTTCTCTTATGCTCTGTGTTTGCCTTGGAAGTTTCTCACTTGAATCTAAATCTTCTGGTTATAGAGATTTTTTGTTTAAGGTATTTATTAGTATCCTTTTCTAATACAAAATGATTTCTTTATATGTTTTTAGGCTAAATTGTTCTGGCCAGGTGATATGCTTATCTTTGGAGATTCTATTTTTAAATTGTGTCTTCAGCCATCAGAGTCTGTTTTGATCCAGTGTTTTTCTTCCCCTGGCAACCAATTTTTTTCCTTCCTAGATTACAACAGGCGCCTCTGTGAAGCCTTCTTTGTCACTTTCTGTTATAACCCTCTTCTGCCCTCACTCTACCCCCATCACATATTAGACCTGGGGACTGCTATCTTTTTTCCCTTGACCTTATACTGCCTGAATCCTAGTAGGTATTGAGTAAATGTTGAATTTATGAGTTACATAGTATCTTTGATTTTTTTCTCCTGTATCACATGTAGTGCACATCTTATTATTTGTTCTTTATTACTGCTTATAAACTCAGCATTATTTGTAGTATTTTAAGTCTGTTTGGAGTAAACTTTGGCTCTCTGGAACCCTTGAAGGTACCAGTAGAAACTGAAGATGACCTTCAGTCATTACCAGAATGACTATTTTATGTTTTGTATCCTTTTTCTAAAAAGTCAGCAAAGTAAATAATGGTGTTAAAATTGGCATTTGCCTGATAAAATACACATTTTGCCATCTTTAAGGTAAAAAGTTGCTGTTCTACTAATTTGCTTCTTATGCTGTCTTGAGTGCTTATAAGAGCTCTGGAGAAAATAATGTTTTCTACACAGATATACTTGCACACATCACAGAATTTACTGAAAAAATACCAAATACTCTGCTTAATGGCAAGATTATCTTTAGAAAGCTGTTTGTGATAAAACATTTTTTTAGCTCATCTACTTCCACAGGTAAGGTTACAAAAATATTTTTGATAGCTGCACTCTTAGTCCAGTGATTTTAATAAATACACTTTCCAAGTAACCGTTCTCATAGTTAGGTGGAAGGAAATGTTGGAGCCCTCAGGCACCACACATCATTGTATCTCTAACTTGTTAGGTAGTTTCCATAGTTAGGTGACTGACTTAAGAAAAGTTGTTAAAGTTGACAAACAGGGCCCTACATGCCTTGGTTTGTTTATATGGCATCTTCTCCATTTCTGTAGCAACTTACTCAACCTTCCAGGTGTATTTTCGGTGGGGAAGTATTGAGAGTAGAAAATTAGTACTAAGTTTGCTGTTCTTCTTTCAGTTGTGGTATATTTGATCATCCATAAAAATGTCATGCCACTATCAGCAGGTCATTACACTATTCTAACCATTGTAATGAATATATTCAAGAGGTCTTATTTCTAATATTCTTCATCCTTATTGCAGTACCTGCCATTATGCTAGACATCCTACCCAGTGCAGTAAGGCTAGAAAAAGAAATAAAAGGCAATAATCCAAATTGGAAAGGAAGAAGTAAAACTGTTTATTCACTGACAGATGATCACTGATGTAGAAAATTTGATGGAATCTCCAAAGAAGCTACTAGAGCTGATAAATTTAGCAAGGTTGCAGAATACAAGATCAGTTTGCAAAAGTCAATTGTATTTCTACATATTAAGCAATCAGAAACTGAAATTTAGAAAAAAAAACAATACCGTTTACAAGAGCACCAAAACATATGAAATACTTAGGGATAAAATTGACCATACAAGTGCAAGACCTATATACTGAAAACTGCAAAACATTGTTGAGAGAAAATAATGGAGCCCCAGGGCTTCCCTGGTGGCCCAGTGGTTAAGAATCCGCCTGCCAATGCAAGGAACACAGGTTTGCACCCTGGCCCGGGAAGATCCCACATGCTGCGGAGCAACTAAGCCCTTGCACCACAACTACTGAGCCTGAGCTCTAGAGCCCACAAGCCACAACTACTGAGCCCATGTGCCACAACTACTGAAGCCTGCGCGCCTAAAGCCCATGCTCCACAACAAGAGAAGCCATGACAATGAGAAGCCCGCGCACTGCAATGAAGAGTAGCCCCTGCTCACCACAGCTAGAGAAAGCCTGTGCACAGCAACGAAGACCCAACACAGCCATAAATAAATGAATGAATGAATGAATGAAAATAATGGAGCCCCAAGTAAATGGAGAGATGCACCACGTTTATGGGTCAGAAAACCCAATACTGTTAGCATCTACATTCTCTCCAAAGTGACTGATAGATTCATTGCAATTCAAATGAAAATCTCAGCAGGCCGGACTTCCCTGGTGGTGCAGTGGTTAAGAATCCGCCTGCCAATGCAGGGGACATGGGTTTGGGCCCTAGTCCAGGAAGATCCCACATGCTGCGGAGCAGCTAAGACCGTGAGCCACACCTACTGAACCTGAGCTCTAGAGCCCACGAGCCACAACTAGTGACCCTGCACGTCTAGAGCCTGTGCTCCGCGACAAGAGAAGCCACCGCAATGAGAAGCCCATGCACCGTGACGAAGAGTAGCCCCTGCTCACCCTGCAACTAGAGGAAGCCCGCGCGCAGCAACAAAGACCCAGTGCAGCCAAAAATAAATATTAATTAATTAGTTAATTTTAAAAATCTCAGCCTGTTTTGCAGGAATTGATAAGCCGATTCTAAAATTCTTACAGAAGTGCAAAGACTCTAGACTAGTCTGAACGACTTTGACAAAGAAGAAAGTCGGAGAACTAATACTACTTGAACGCAAGATTTATTATAGAGGTGTAGTAGTCAGAAAAGTATTCAATTGGTATCAAGATAGATCCATAGATTAGAGATAAATAGAGTCCAGAAATAAATCCACACATATATGGACAGTTGATGATTGACAAAAGCGAGAAGGCAGTTCATTGCAAAAAGGCTAGTCTTTTCCAGTTGCTGGAACAATTACATATCCATGTTTAAAAACAAAACAAAAGAACTTCAAACCTTGTACATACATAAAAATCAACTTAAAATGGAAGATAGATCTAAATATCAAACCTAAAGACATACAATTTCTAGAAGAAAATATAGATGAAAAATCTTTGTGGTCTGAGTTAGGTAAAGATTTCTTAGATCGGTCACCAAATGCAAGATCTGTAAAAGTATAATTTGGACATCAAAGTTAAATATTCTGTTCTTGGATAGACACTGTTAAGAGTATGAAGAGACAAGCCACAGACTAGGAGAAAAGAATTGCAGGTGACCTGTAGCTGGAATATATAAAGAACTGTAAAACTCAATAATTACAAAAACAGACAACCCGATGAAAATGTGCAAAACATTTGAACAGACACGTCACTAAAGAAAATATATTATGGATGGTAAAAAAGTACATGAAAAGGAGCTCAGCATCATTAGCCATTGGGGAAATACATATTAAAACCACAATGAAATGCTATTGCATACCAATTAAAATGGTTAAATTTTTAAAATACAATACCAGGTGTGGGAGAGGATGTAAAGAAACTGGAACTGGTCTAAGTGTAAAATACGACCACTTTCTAAAACAATTTGGTAGTTTCTTAAAAAGTATACGTACATATACCTGCCATGTGGTCCAGCTGTTTCACTTCTAGGTATTTTCCCAAGAGAAATGAAGGCATGTGTCCATACGAAAACATGAATGTAAATGTTCATAGCAGCTTTATTTGTAATAGCCAAAAACTGGAAAAATCCCAAATGTCTATCGATAGGCAAGTATATAAACAAATAATGATACAATGGAATATTACTTAGCAATTAAAAAGGGGTGAACTATTGATATCCACACTAACATGAGTGAATCATACAAAAATTCTGAAGGAAAGAATTCGAGTTAAAAAAATTAATGTATAATTACATTTATATAAAATTCTAGAAAAGGCAAACGAATGTAGAATGACCGATCAGATTGTTTAGGGGTTGGTAAGGAAGGGCAGGAAAGGGGGATGACAAAGGGACACGAAACTTTTTTGGGGTGATGGATATGTTCACTGTCTTAATTATGGTGATGATTTCACATGTATGTCTATCAAAAGTTACCAAATCACGTACTTTAAGTATGTGTAGTTTATTGGATATCAGTTATACCTCAATAAAGCTAAAAACAAAAATAAAGAGTACAGGCTCTGCTGTTAGAAAGCCTGGGTAAAAGAAGGATAATAACAGGACCCAACTCTCAGCGTTGTTGTGAGGACTGTGGGTTTTGATATATGGTCAGAGATTAGACCAGGGCCTGACTCAGCGCTCTTCACCATTTGATATGACTGTATTTTATTTTCTACTAAATCATAAACTCTCGACAAGCAAGGCACCACGTCTCTGCTATCATTTTGCGTAGTTTGAAACTCAGCATGAGTATTTATTTGTGTAATCCTCAACGTATTACAAAAACAGGGCAGAAAGCGTTTTGACGAACTTTACGTGGTTCAGTAATAGTATTAGCATCCTTCAAACATGTACAGCATGGTTAAAGATTGAAAAAAGAACTGTGGAATTTGGTATACACTGCTCTGGCCTAATTTGTGAATTATGGTATTTATATGTTTAGAATTATATGGGAAATATTTAAAATGTTACATTGTCTTAAAGATATATCTTTCTTTTTATACGTGTATGTAAATGTGTGTATATGTGTGTGTCTATCACACATATTCCCTGAAAATGGTTTCCTTTGGGCACTCTAACGTAGCTGTCACCCTCGTTTCTTTGACTTATTTTAGAATGCAGTTAAGTCCTTGGGAAAATCACTTATGTCATCAGTGAGGAATGCCACCAAAATAGCTTCTCACTTAAGTTCCCATCCCCAGAGCTAACCCACGGGAGGTTCCGATAAATTCAAATATTTAATAACTTGTATTTTTCTTTCTCCTTAAACACAGGCCCTCTGGTCCTGGAGGCAGGATCATGTGGTGGATTCTTGGCAGTCAGCAGTCTGTGGAGCATTTGCAGGTGCAAAGGATTATATTATACTGGGAAAGACCAAAGAGGGGGAGAAAAATGTGAAAATATTAACTGTGCAAAAACAACATTCTTCAGAAATTCCAGATTGTTTGGAAGAAGAGAGTCCCACTAGTTGTTTGAGAAAAGAGAGTGTCTTAGGAAAAAAAAAACCTGCTAAAAAGGTGTCTGCCTGAAAGACAGCCAATTTGTTTTTGACAAATTTTTTCTTTTTATTAAAGCCTTCACTCAGGCCCTTGGATTATCTTAAAGATGATTTAGCAAGGCCTCTGTGGGAAGAGACTGGCTGTGGGTGCAGCTGTCTGCCTTGAGCACTTCTTGGGGGGGTTTAGGCGATTTTTGCAGAAGGCAATGATTCACGGTCCATGTGACATGTTTGACAGCGCCGTAGATTAACTGGTGTCAGGAGAGCAGAGGCGGCTCCACAACTTACTGAAAGCTAAACTGCGCGGTGTAGAAAATATGGAGATCTAAACATCTGGGCATTTTCTAGACATTAAACAAAGAGCAGAGTGACACTATGCAATGTCTATCCATCACTTGGTCATAGGCATTTTCCAGTGAGGTTTTTAGTGAGAACTCAGAAACTGGAAAGAATTTAATAAGTGAGAGGTGTAACAGTCTAAAAGAGAAATACATTTTGTTGCAAATAAAGGTGAGTGAGAATTGTGGTTGAAATAAATCGAAACGGAAATTTGCCAGAAAATTGTAAACTGCTGGTTTTGATGGGAAGCCAGTAAACTGACAGATATGCGGGCTTAGGATACCAGCCTTAGTAGAAAATAATTCATTTCCAACTTGTTTAATGGTCGTTGGATGGGTTTTTAGTTGTAGTGATTAGGAAAACAGAAAACGTACATTTTATAATGAATAAGTGGACCCATCTGACTTATAGAATTGATAATCCAAAATAAGACTCTTGCCTCTAGATATGAAGCCAGCTCAGATTGCTTATGACGGGTAATTGTTTCCACATGATCCATAGTCATTAGCTGTGTTAAATGGGTAGGTGGTCTTGATTCATTTGCCAGTGGTCCGGAGTCTTTACTCCCCAGTCCCTAAGAAATGGGCGTTTCTGTGGACTCCCTTCTGGGTCCTGGGCACAAAGTAAGCATTCTGGAAATTGAGTCATCTTGGATAAGGAAGGCCAGTTCTTAAAGTTAACATACTATAAAACGTCTGGGTGTTGAAACAAATATATATATTCTCTGGTCCCTTCCCTTAAGTAGCTAATTCAAAGATTTGCTTGCAAATATGCATTGTTCCTATTAATGACATGTGCGTTCATTACAATTCCTTTTTCTGAATAATGCTGTGTAATAGGCACTAAGTACTTAGTTTAGTCAGGGGGTGGGAGCCGGGGAGAAACTTGGTATCAGACCCCCACTGTTTGGCAGGATCCTGTGGGCCAGGCTCTTTCCATTTCGGTGGCCCCCCTGAGGCTGAGGAGCGCAGCAACCCACACTGCCCTCCAGGGACAGTGGGGAAGCTGGGATGCACGGGGCAGGGAAGGGATTTGCCCAGAGCCTCAGGATCCAGTGCTGGCTGACCTGTCTGAATCATAGAGCTGTCAAACCTCTGCTGTATCCCCGACTAAGGAACGAGACTTTGGGGCCTTATTGAGCACCAGTTTCCTTACCTGTAATGCAGAAGCAACCCTCCCTCCATTAAGGGGTTGTTGCTGGGATAGGTGCGATAATGTGTGTTAGAACTGCGTTTACGGAGTTACCACTATTTCAATAAGAACAACCAGCACCCAGGAAATGAAAAGCTGTCATTATCCCAGTAATTCATATTCTTAATTGCATAGAAAAAAATAACACATTAATAAACTTACTATACATAATCATCACCTCTAGTAGGGTGTAGATTTAAAAACTACTCCAAGACAATTATCTTATTTTTTCAGCTGAGGTTCTGATAGGAATTTGCCCAAGGTCTGCAGAAAATCCATTGTCAGTACATCTACATGTATTTAACAAAAGATAAAGTAAAATAAATAGATTTCTTGTTTCTATCCCTTTTGTTTTGAAATTTTAGTTGGTACAAATGTTGATCCTGAGGAACAAGGTTACTCTTTTAAAACCTTTCTGAAAGATAAACGTAATTGGAAAATATTTCAGATTGTGAAAAAGCGACATTCTGTAAGAATTTGCTGCAAGATTGTGCACTGCACAGTATAGGGAAATGACTAATGACTAGTCGTCTTGGGCAGCCCCTAAGATCTGACATGCTTACTGGCTGTACTTTCAGACGTTTTTGCCTTACATGGCCACAGAGGCAGTGATAAAACTTGCCCTATAAACCAGAAATCTGATTTCTCATCCCTGTGTGCTTTTCCAAGTTTAACCTGGTTAAATCACTGTAGACGAACCACTCTCTGGCCATCCTTGGCACTCTTCGGTGCCCATGCTTGCTTTATAAACCACTTGGCACAAATATCCAAAAATGTCCCTTGAGATTGGAGGTGTTGATGGCTCGTCATGCTCAGAAATTCCCTTGGCTTCTGGTCAGGGGTTAGATTTGGGGGGTGGGGGGGGCGGAAACAGACTTTGCCAACTTCCCTACTTCAAGTTAACTTCCAAACATAAAACCATCATTCAGTCTTAGTAATTATGTATGACATCTGCTACTATAGTGATATCTGCTATTCTAATGTCCTTTGATTAGTTTCCTGTAATGAACACTTAACTTACATTCTCTAAGAGAGAAGGAGAGAGAGAGATCTCTCCCCCCATGGCTTGAAATTCTAGAATAGGGTGAGGATTGTTTGGGTAACAAATGACAGGGCTTGTTACGGTCTTTAAAACACAAACGAAAACATGTTTGTTGCCGTTGTTGTTGAAGCTGTCCAAGTCTGGACACTTGTTTGGAGCTCGTAGGTGGAGCTGCTCTTCCCGCCCCCAGCTCATCTGGCGGGGGGGAGGCCCTGGGCGGACAGTGAGTGGCAGTGCTGCCCACTACTGCTCCCCCCACAGTCACAGCTGCTGTTGGAGGTGACAGCTCCATAACTCTTGTAGGAAGGCGGCCCCTTTGTCTGGAGAAGGCAAAGAACCTGCATTTCTTCCCTGAGGACAGGTGAGATGTAGTTTCACTGTAAAAGTCTAGTTTCCCCTGAATCTGGTTCTTGAAAGCAGTTAGCCTAACATTCAGTAAAAACCCAACTCTAGTGGAACCCATAGAAAATTGTTTCACATGTGATTTGAGCACTAAAGTAGCCTGCAGTCGCTGTATCAAATAATTATTTCCTGTCTAATGTTAGCATGTTTCTTGTATTTATTACCAGCGGTTTACATTTCCCTTAAGTAAAATGCAGAAAATAACTACATTTTAACTGGAAATACAGCTCCCCTGCCCCCTCCCCATTATGACCAGTTATTCTATTACGTGATCTTCACAAGTCCTTCTTACAGCCTCATAAAAAACATTGTGAGGTCTGTGAATTAAAGCAGTCTTTGATATTTGAAGACATTTAAATCGACTTATTAATAACTTGCATAAAATAAAGTTTCCATCGTGGTAGTAAAAGTAGGACCTACTTTAGCATATGCGTTTTTGTCTAACTTTTCTTCTTATTACTTTCATGAAACAGAAATCACTGGGAGAATATTGGCAGGCATCTACAGTAAAGGAATGGTGAACTTTGCTAATGGCCCAAATAAGTTCGATTTACAGTATCCAAATTTAGTAGAAAACAAATACTTTTCAACATAGGTGACGTGTGAGAGCCTGAGTGGTCAGACGGGACAGATGATGTTCTTGTCAATTTTTAGGTGGTTCGGGTCAGTTTGTAAAGATTTTCAAGTAGGAAAATCGTGTATGCATTTCTGGATTTTAACAACTGGATACATTTGGATTTGTCTTATTCATATATCAAAGTCATCGTGTAGTGAAACAGCATTACTTTTGGAGCCAAGGTACACATGACTTTTGAGTCCCACCTCCTTTATGGCAGAGTAAGTGGTTAAAAAAAAGTGAGAGTAGTATTTCAGGACTGGGTCCACAAAATTTTAAAATACTTGCAGTTTAGCAGGTCCCTGAATTTCAGACAACTTTTGAATTGGGAGGAAAGTGTTTCACATATTCATAACTCAAAGGTGGCTAAAATAAAAGGGACTCCAGTATACGTGTTTATGGTTTTTACTCGTTAGCCCTAAGATTGGTGTCATTCTGGGTACATCTCTCAAGAAGTCAGCATCATAATAAATGTTACCAAATGGAGGAGGTTCGGTTTAATGATCTTATTTCAGCAACATATTTTAGAAAGATATTTGGCAAAGATCAAATGACCTCCTTGTCCACACACCGCAAAACTTAGAGGGAGAGGTGTGCTATTTCTGAAGCATCCTTCACACACGTGTTCTGTTCAGCTCTTAGAAAACTGCCGATTTCACCCTGTCTCACGGAAGCTGAAACTTTAGAAAGCCCTTTTGGGCTCATTATTTCTATCTCCTTTGGGCCTTTTGGGGTTTAAAATATATCTTTGTATCGTATTAAATAAAATAATGGTACCATATACTGTGATTTCTGTTAAAAAAGTAGTCCTCCAGTTCCTCTGTCTGTAGATATGGACCCGTTTAAAATACGTGGATTTAAAAAAAATCAGTTTGGCAGTCATGGCATTTAAATAAAGAGGACAGGAGAGAAAAGTTAGGAAAGAAGCAGTAAGGAAGAATGCAGGCTTGAATCAAAACTGACTCTAACAAGATATGGAAGCGAGTTTAGAAATCTTGTTACTCTAACTGGCCTGTTGATCAGAAGCCTGCAAATACAGAAACATTTATCCTCTTTTAACCATAAGAAGCCAGCCATTTATACGAAAAATCCCCACACTGATACCTGTGTCTGTTTGCCAGTTTTGCCTCAGAGCAGAAACCAGAGCAGCATTTTGGAGTCGGATTAGAGAAGATGGGCCCATGGAAGGCATGGACCCCCTGAGACTCATGGGGCACAGCATGCCTCTCTGAGTGGGGGTCTGACCACGACACAGCCCCATGTACACACACAGGTTTGTCTGCTGCTTCACAAAAGAGCAAGCTACATTGTGGGGCCTTGTTTTTTTACTTGCAGGTATAAAGCATTATCCCGTCACCTCTTCTATATGCAGTCAGACATCACTACAAAGCAGGGAAGTGTGTGGGTAAAGATTTTGCATGTGTGCTTCCTATTCTTGAATCAATCAGGTGGACGTAACGATAAAGAAGTATTTTTGGCAGAGTTATGAGGAATTAATTACAAAATAAAAATGAGAAAATACCGTGTAATGCAGTAAACAGGACCTCACTTGTGTGTTGGGTATTTTTGTATGCACAGGTGGATTTGCAGCTGCAGTCACCACGCCTCTGGACGTGGCAAAAACCAGAATCATGCTGGCAAAGGTAAGTGGTAAAATATTGTAATGTAGACACAACAGATGCTTGTATCTGTTAGCACTTAGGGCTTACATGTATATAAAGTGAACAAAAGTGGCGTAACACCTATAGTTAGCAGCCTTTTGCTGCCTGTTGAAGCACTAATGAAACTGCCTTTGGACAAAGCAATATCCACAGGAATCGCTGTGACTGATGTCTGGGTAGCATTTTACCTTTTTGCAGTCATTTTCACCTGTATTATGTGAACAGGGAGGGCTGCTAGGGCCTCTGCCTGGTGATACGATTTTCAAAGAATCTCTATTTTTACTGGTGACAGACCCGAGGCTCAGAGCGTTGGCCTGCTTCATGCCATGCAGCAAGTATGAGGCTCTGAACTTACAAGAGTGAAGGCTTATTAAGCCTTCACCAGATGAATCAGGACATTTTTCAGAATTGTTAAAAAAAAAAAAGTCGTTAAGTAAAATTGTTTTTGAAAAAGCTGGACTGAGAGTTCAGGGAATGGCATACATATAACATACCTGGACCAAAACAATAAAAACTAAAAAGTCATACCCTTGTGGAAACGTGGAACAAATAAGGGCAGAATCGTAGTATGTGTAGCTTGATAGGGCGAAGCCTGTTTTAACTTGAACACAGTATTCTTGGTTAAGTGTGTTCATTAGCCACTTAGGTAAGTTTTATAATCATACCATTCATACTGATTATTCCCCGTTCTCCTCAGATGAGTTAATACCGCTTTCAGTATCTTTCCTGTTCAATAGTAATATGTGAATTATCTGGGTTAAGCTCTGCTCATAGGCTGACAGTGAGAGAAGGAACCTAGACAAGCTACTTCTGGTGGGAAACGGGCCAACTCAGTGCTTGCTTGTGGGTTCAAGTGTGAGGGCTTCTCGTCTAGTGAGATCCAGAGGTCCTGATTCCCGGGAGACCCCCCAGTCTATCTGGAACTGTGTCCTACAGGAGGGTGGTGGCGAGCCGTGTATCTGAGGGTATCTAGAGCCTGCTGTAAGTTGGTTGGGGAGTTTCGTGAAATGATGGTTTCTCTTTTGTCTTTCCACACAGGCCGGCTCCAGCCCTGCAAGTGGGAACGTCCTCTCTGCCCTGCACGGGGTCTGGCGGACACGGGGGCTGTCAGGGTAAGGCTGGGAAGGGAGGCCCCGCCGCTGCCGCCGTCCACCCTCCTTCTCCTTTAGCCCAGCATCAGGAGAGCACCCACCCTTCCTTTTGCGTGCCCTGGTTGGGGTATCATTTACTTTTATCGTACACAACGTTACGTTTGACGTTGCTTACGTGAGATGATATTGCACAGTCGGGTTGACGCAGTGTCATAGCGGGTGATTCCCATCTCATCGTTAGATGGCATCCACCTCTGTGGCCTCTGCCAGGTTCTGGATTGCAGCACTGAGAAAGCCGGCGTCCAGTTGTGTAAGGCAGGACGCAAGTGACGAGGAAAGCATTGTTAGAAGAAAGCGTCTGTGGTTTGGGGCACTTTTTTTTAACCCTTAATAGTTATCACGTTTAGCATAGCATAGTGCCTGACACCTCCCTTGCAGCTCACGGCTCTGCATCATCTGCAAAGGTCTCTTCACGATGCTATTTCAGCATTGCTTTTACAACATGTAAACCTGTCTAAAGGTTGGGATCTGTAACAGGTAGATGAAATCACGATTCTCTCTGGAATCATCTACCAGGGATTTTGCTGAGAGAGCAAAGCGGCAGCCTCCTGTAGGGGAAGGTTGAAGGGAGCCTAGTGACAGGGCAGGTGTGAAACAGCATGGCCACGGCGGTGCCACCTCCTCGTCCCGGTGCTGTGTCGATCATTTATTTGACTCTAGTTTTGTGTCCGTTTGGCAGGTTTTATTGCAGCTCGTTGACAGCCTGGGGAACATGGGGCAGGTTGGTCAGGCCGCAGGCCAAGGGTATTTTGCAGGAGTTAACAAGCCCCATCCTCTATTCAAAACAGGTAACGGATGGTTTCGTTAAATGTGCCAACTCTCAATGGCTGCTGCTTGCCTGAAGGACAAAGGGTTTGGAGACAGGGGCTGGGTTTACCAGAAAGGAGTAACTGAGCCTTGGAGGGCAGGGTGGTAGCTTGTATGTCCTGAGTCAGTGATTTATGGCTAATAGATTATAAGTAGGTAGGAATCTGGTTGCTCATAGCTGAGGCACGTTGATTGTGACACAGGATCCTCATTGCACAGTGAAATGGTGTGAGGAAAAAAGAAGAGCTCTGAAGTAGCAGGGAAAAGATTCTTAGGGCTTCAAATAGTGACTGGGCCACATAGAGGTATTGCATGCAGTAGCTGTTTTAGGTCATAGAGTCAAACTGCTAAATTTCACTCTTACTTGTTTCGATATAGTTCTTATTAGAGTCTGTGGCAACTATTGGTCACAGCTAGGCCCTTGACTTTAGCCCTGTGGAGTCCGTGTGGAGCCGCAGCCCGTCCGCCTTTCTCGAAAATGTGGTGATACTCGGGGATGGCATAGTCGGCAGGACCGTGGCCCCAAAAACTCGTGGACAAGGAATTTCCTTAAGTAGATGATTGAAACTAAACCTTCCCTGTCCCAGTGGTGGTGTTATCTAACCAGGCAGTGCCAGAATTACAGGCAGAGGAAGGGTGTCATCAACATGCTGAGGGCCTATTCCTGTCCCTGCTTTCAGCCCTGAAAAGGTAATTTGGATTTTTGCCGATCTTCCAGAAGCTTCTAAAGTCTTGGGCTCTCATTAGTATGCCCAGTGTGGTCCTTAGCAGAGTATTTCAGGCAGCTAATGACAGTGTTCATTAGCTTCCTATTAACGTGATAAAAGACAACAAGTAATTGGACCAGAGAACTGTAACGAGAAGCAAACAAAACCTCCTGCGAACGTGGGCCACTCTTCTGAGCAGTGGTCCTAGGCTTCCCCAGCCGCCGCCTCTGTCGGTTTTCCATGCAGAGCCCCGGTGGGCTCCGGAACACACCTGCCGGGTTTAACAGAGGATTCGAGCCGCCTCCCCACCTGCAACGGGCTGGTGCTGAGCTCTCGGCGTAAATTAAAGTGGTGACACTTGGGTCTCTCCGTGTTGGTTCACATGGGGAGGGACCACGTTCTGGCACCCGATTTGGAAGATGTGCCCTCAGGCAACTTGGTTTCTCTGAAATAAAAATACCACACGCTCACCGAGCCCAACAGCCCGAAAGCAGATGGGAAACCTGTTTATCCAGCGTTGCTCCTTCCTCCCTTTCTTCGGCTCATCACCTGGCCTTTTGTTTTCCTCTCCTGTGCCCTTTATGTCCTCACCGCTGCTGCCCAGTGTCCCCCCAAGCGGCGCCCGGCCCTGTGCTGAGCGCCTGACGTTTGTCATCTCGTCGTCGTGCGGTCCCTCCAGTGCAGCCCTGCTCTGTTCAGCCTTCGCGTCTGCGTTGCGTTGGGGCCCTCACTGTACAAATTACTCTAATGATGTTAACACACAGTTGTCATCTAGCGAAGCCATCAATTGCTTCCATCTGCCCCTCGCATGGAGCAGCTGAGCTCATTAGCAGCGGGGAGAGGAATGAGACACTGGCTGTAGAAACAAGGCAGGGAGGGAGGGAGGGTTTTGTGGCCAACGTGGTTTCCACAGCTCAGCCCCTGCTGACCCCCCCCTTCCAGCACTTCTCTTTGTAGGACGGGGGCAGGGAGATGAATCTCTTTTCCGGGCCACAAGGACACAGTGGCCTCAAAGCAGTAATTTAGGGGCCACCTCATGCAAAAACAGTTTGCATGATGCTGGGCTGAACAACTTTTTTCCTTCCAAGTGTATTTTGGTCTTCTGTAGAATTTTCACGTAGACAAGAAAAAGAGGTTCTCATTTCGTGTAGTATTTTACTTGACGATTTAAATCCTCAGTTAGCTAACTAAACTATGGGCCCCCTAGAGCCGCTCTCGAGTCCGTTTTGCTCAGAAGTGCTGAGGGCTACACACAGGGCGGTCAGGCTGGCCTCTCCCGGCCGTCACACAGAAAGGAGGCAGCCGGGCGGCTGTGAACCAGGCCACGGGGGTTTCCTTCCGGTCCCTTTCTTGGCACGCCTCCCTTTAGCTGAGCATGGAGGTTCCCCAGACTTTCCAGGCTACACAGGCTACTGCTGGCATAACCTCCACGTTTTCAGCTTTCGTCCCTGGATCCGACCCTAAGTCTTTTTAGTGGTCAATCCACTAGTTCTGATTTTGTAATTTTGTTCTCTGCTTACACAAGTAACACTCTTGGTAAGATAAGGTTCATTGTTGCAGAAACACAGGCAAAGTCTCCTGTACCCCTTGCTCCCCAGAGAAAGTTGAGGATGCATCTCGGCCGTGTTTGTCCAACATGCAGTCACATTATACATACAGCTTTGGGACTTGACTTCCTTCAGAACCTATTTTGTATACGTTCCGTGTCGGTCCCTATGGACGGCCTTATCAGCGGCACAGTCTCCCGTGTGCGTCCGCCGTAGCATCATCTCTGTAACCAGGGAGCAGATTCTTTGCAGTTTGTCTCTTATCAGCACCACCACGATGACCATCTTTGAACAAATACCTGTGCATCGCTCTGGGAGGGTTTTAAAGAATGACTCCCCACTTTACATCCCCAGTAACATTGTTCTTTTACTCTGCATTTCTTTGCTTCTTCCAAAGTTGCAACTTGGATGGTAACTGGCTCTCTGTAGTGCTTGGGGACGGAACCTGCAATGAGGCGCTGCTCCCCTCCCACCTGGAACCCACTCGCCTTCCTCGTCCTTTCTTAGAGGGGAGAGAAAACAGGGAATCCATGGAGATTCGATTCCCCGCGCGGCATCGCCTTTGTGGGTCTCTAAGGACAAAATGGGACGGAGTGGGTCACTGGGAGGGGCAGCAGAGTCGTCCGGAAATCTTCCCCATCACCCAGGGCCCACCTCAGGTTTCCGGGGAGAGGGTGGGGGGCTGGTGCCCTCCAGCCTTCCCTAGGATTCAGCCCTTTGACTTCTCTATAAAAAAAAGTCAATTTCATCATCTCTTGAAAGCAAAAATGGTGTGACAGTCTTAATAGAACTGTCGTGGGGACAGAGTTACTGTGTCTTGACTAATTGCTGGGCTGAACTGTGGGTGCTCACAAGTAAGCTGTTTGTATTCAGCCGCCTTAGCCAACAAGCAGCTGGGCTCCAGCTTCAACAAGTCTACTCGGGAATGTAATTTAGTGCCATTCTGAAAGGAAAAACAGACACATTTTAAGTGCTGTGTGGGGTTAAATGAGCGTGGTGTGTTGAGTGGAGCAAGCTGTGGGTGTTGGAATTGAACCTTTTTTACACACAAAATTAAAAAAAAAATCTTTCCTCCTCCCTTCCCCCCCGCCACCCCCCCCACCCCAGATTATTTGCAGGTGTCTTCCCTCGAATGGCAGCCATCAGTCTGGGAGGTTTCATCTTTCTTGGTGCTTATGACCAGACTCGCAGCTTTCTGCTGGAACTTGGCAGAGAGAGTCCATGAATCAGAGACGGCCCCTGCTTTCAAGAAAGGGTCCTGCTGTGAGAACTGTTTCCCCTCCGGTGAGCAGCTGTTTGGCCATCTAAACAACAGAACGCAGCGCTCAAGTCCAGTTCTGCTCAGATTACGACATGGAGAACGCATCTTCCGTGCTGCAGGCTGGCCGGGATGACGTCATCGGCCTGGTTCCCAGAGTTCAGAGAGAAAAGGATGTCCACAGCGGTACTTTGAACAATTTTCTCAGAACCCCTTAATAAATAAGTGTGGCAACGCTGAGTCCAGGCCCTTTCAGAGCCTTCGTTTGATCTGTATCTGATCTTTCATTTCCTGCCACCTGACAGTGGAATCAGCCAAAAGGCAGAGATGGTTATGATTTTAAAAGAATGGCTAGAGTAAGTAAGTAAAGGAAGGAGACTCGGGAAGAAGGTTGGGGGTGTGGGTGGCTTTTCTCCCCTGGGTTAACTCCGACGGCATCGGCTTACAGCCTGGTGTAAAAAGAACGAACTACATACAGGTGCTCAGCCAGCATCCTTGCTGGGTCACCAGGCTGCTGGTCTTAATTACCCTCACATTTCACCTATAAAAACAATTGTATTCTTTTACAGAGAGGTGTCCGGCGGCCCATGTGGTGTGTGAGAGAGAAACCAGTCGCAGCCCAGTGACTAGGTGGGCCCAGCGGGCTTCGCGGCAGGAGGGCCGTCACTGACCTGGCTCCTCTCCACTTCAGACCCAAAGCAAGGGCCGGGCCGGCTTTGGAAACGGGGTGGGTTCATCATTCCTAATCACTAAGGTTTGTTGCTTGGAGTTTTAAGCTCAACACTAGAAATCAAAGAGATGAAGAAGTGGGAAGGTCACCATCTTGGAGCTCTACTAATAAGCTCCAGGTGTTAGAAAAATTCAGAAAGCAATCTCAGGAATCTAGTGGTGTCATGTTTTCCCTGGAGCTACGGGTATATATACCATTCTGCTTTGACTAAAAACTTTTTTTCCTTTTTGGGGGTGGGGTGGGGGGGAAGGTACATACTTCAGGCAGGATGACTCCCTTACAAAGGCAATCTCTGGAATTAATTAAACAGGATGCAGCAATGCTGGTTAACGGAGGTATAAAAATAACCCCACCACACACTTAACATTTTATAAATGAACCTTTATTAAAGACACTTCAATGCCATTTGTTAGACACTTCAATATTTTACATGTTGCTTTTCAATGTACATTGTACCAAAATTTCTATAAATAAATAACTTTGTACATAAAAGTAAGTAATACTTCCTCTTTCACATTGCCTCTCAGAAGCAGCAAATTCACATATTTTGTGGAAGTAAGAATCAGTTAACTGTTGAGAACAAAATTGTAAATGTGCTTACCTTTTGGAACAGTGATGACATCTGACAGTGAAATTTAACATAGGTAAGTAACAATTCTGTCAGTACCTCCCTTCAGCTTTTTGGCCAAAGGAACTTTGCTTTCTGAGATTTTTTTTAAGGACCTTGTTTCAATGTAATTTTTCCTGAAATACACATTGGCACTCACAAGATGGTTAGCAACAGGTCTCAAAAAAGTGCAAATATACCCAGAACCCGGGTCAAGGGCTAATCGCTTAGAGTCCAAGCCCGGGTCCATCTGTGCGAGGGAAGGAAATGGACAGGCCTGCTCTGCACCCTCAGTAAAGACACGCTAGCCCTGAAAAGGAGGGACTCGGTTTTTCCTCCCCCAAGGCCAATGTAATATTAATTATATCGGCAGAACTAAAACAAACATCGCTATTGAAAAATCCACAGGTACCAACACCAGCAGCCTCTATCTATCTAATTAAAAAGCCTCAAATGACCATCGAAGGATCCTGACAAGACCACATTCGCCTTTATCACAGAAGGAAGAAGAAAGGCAGTGCTTAATTGTTCGAACCAATTGCTTGTGGTGGATTAACAACCTCCATTCCACTTGTTTGTTAGAGAAGGAACTTAAACCTATGAGAAGTCCATCACTGCAAAGGAACATGACATCTGCCCCTCTGGGCTCTACGGGGAGGTCACTGCGAGGCCATCCACACACAAGCAATACTGACATGAAGTTACTTCCAATGCCAGTGGAGTCTCTGCCGGTAAAACACCCGAGGGGGTCCGCCCTCCCAAGTGCAATACCAAGCCAAGGACCTTCGCTTCCCTCCCACCCACCAAAAACTCCTGCAAACAAATGTGGTTTGTAGCTCCTAGGAGCTCCATCCATGCATTAAGGCACCAGAACTATCCCCACCGTCCAAAATTAAACAGCAACCTGGTATGAAAAATAATATTGTCAAAATTGTACAATTTTTTTTTCTGTTAACCATGCACTAAAGATTAAAATAGCCTCTGTAAAAGATATATATAATATATATGCCATCTCTGCAAACTCTTATGTACAAGGGTATCAAATACTTTTCTGCCTTTTGTACACAATAGCCTCTTGCATTTCTGTGCTTCAGCTGCAAGTCCTTCAAACTGCTGACGCTCCCCACGGAGGTGGAAACTATGTACAAATCAGTGATGCTTGAAGCCGCCAGGCTCCCTCACAGCCTCACCCACCTCTCCGTCCTGTAGACATCGACGCCACAAGAGCCGAGGTAGACAAAGCCTAGCTTTTGGGTGCAAACAGCAGCGGCGCGCTCCGTCTCCCGGGCGGCTGTCCCGTCATGGGTGTGGACTCAGAACCGGAGTCACAGGCTTGGGGGAGGTGTCCGTTGGAAAGAAGCAAGTGCTGGCCTTCGCTGGGCACGTCGGGAAAGCCCGAGGCAGCTTCTGTGAGCTCAGGCTTGCCTGGAGTTAATGCACACGAAGGCTGCAGGTCTAAGGGGTCCAGCTCACACAACCGCGCTATCGTCCAAGAGGAGGCCCCTAGAAGGAGGAGAAGGAACAGGCCACGTCAGCCCCCTCCGGCCCGGCCGAGTCCGCGCTCCCCGCCACCTGCCACTGCCTCGGAAGACAGTGCCACGTTACCTTTCCCATCTAGAGGCGCCACTGGCTTCTTCAAGGCTGCCAGCATTCTGTCGTGGTTACTGGGGTAGAGGGACCCCCTGCAGTGGCCGCGGGACCCGTCAGCTGCCCCGCTGCCCCGAGGCTGTGGAGAGCGTGGGTGGCCGCTCGGGCTGGGCTGCAGGCTGCTCAGGGTTCCTGGCTGTGTGCTGTCTCTGGGCACAGGCTGAGGACAGAAGGCCCGCTCCTCGGAGTGACTGTGCGCCTCGGTGCTGCAGTCGCCGCACACCGCTGGGCCGCCGGGCTCTGCAGACAGAGCCGGAGACGCGTGAGACCCATCGCCACGCAAGTCTGCATCCCACGCAGAGGACAGGCTGCTCAGCTCTGCGGCCGTAAGGCCCGAGCCCTGCTTTGATCAACTCTGTAGCCAGCCCCCCTGCCAAGTCTGTTCACAGAAAAAGGACTTGGGCAAACACCGAGCCATTAATGAAGAACAGAGCCCTTCCACGTTGAAACGTTTCAGCTTAATTTCTTAATCAGAGCACGAAGTCATACACTCTGATCTCAGGGAACAAAAAAAATCCCACTTGCGTGAGCATGCACCATATAATGTCAGAAGTCTTCTGAACAATTAGAAATTTAGCCTCACAACGGCCCTGGTGAAAAGGTACTCTGGTTTGGGCCTTAACCCTTTATTTCAGTCAGTCACTTACAAATCTAGAATACTCATGCTCAGGCTTAGCACACCATAGTTTTATTTAAGAGACATCCTCTTCTGGAATTTAAAAAGAGCCAGGCCAGAGCTTCCTGTTTATGTATTGAATGCCAAATTCTAAGACAGCCTGACATCAATTATGTCTCCCCCCACTTTCACTTAATGAGTAGGTCAACCCAAACTTTGATTTCAAGAGCAAAATACTTTTCCTGACGAAAGCCTCTCATACCCATCATTTTCTGTGGACCAAGTGTGCCATCGGCCTTCTCCACCACTTTCCACTGCTCCTTCGTGTACCCGACGCAGAGCTTGGGCTGCCTGCACGTAATGCCGTGAGCTTCCACCTCGGGAAAGAGGCCTGCATCGCTCGGACAAACACCTGCAACAGACTCCCACACGGTTAGACACTCTGGGCTTAGTCCGCACTTCACAGGAAGCCGTGAGAACGGGCAAGGCCGCCAGAACGGGGACATTTTTCAAAGTGTTCTTTCCAGTGCTGGGTTATCGGGCTAACCAAGAGGTCCAGCAGGGAACCTTTTCGAATACTGCCTTCCCAGCAGGCAGGCCTTTCAGCATTCAGAGCCATGACGGTGAGCAGTTCTTGGCAAGGATAAACGCGCCCCTAACAAACAAGGGCTGCTCAGCCTCCCCTACTCTTGGGGGCACTTTGTACCCTGAGAGACTGGAACAACAGACCTGGGCGCTTCCCCTGTGCAACGAGTGGCTTGGTTTCAGTACCTGTCACGTCCTTTGCTGCTCTTATCTCAGGCAGTCCTACCCTATTCAGACTAGGAGTCCCACCCTCTCCCACCCTATCCCAATACGGTGACTTCCTGGGGGATGGGGATTTTAAAACCTTGCAGAACTTGCACAGGTCAAGTCCAAAAAAACCCAAGGGAAGGCTTGAGTCATCCAGCCTGCCAGGTCACTACATATGCTTCATGTGATACCAGGCAGCTGCCCCAGGCCGGAGCTGGCAGCAGCCCCAGGGGTCGCAGCTGCACCGAGGGCTGAGGCCTTACCGTTGCTCTCGATGTGCCCATTGGCCTGGTGGCCACCCTCAGTCCTGACCATGGTTTCCTGTCGGTCAGAAAGGGTCCCCTGAGAAGAGAGGTAGCTCGGAACGTCTGGTGGCACGATGGTTTCATCTGCAAGGAGACAGGACAGTCAAACACCAGGGGTCCCAATCCTTCGAGGTGACAACAAAGGCAGACACAGGAGACCCCAGCAGCCGCTGTCAGGCTGTGCAGAGACACCCTGTGGAGTCTGCGCACTGGAGAAGCCCTCCCAGGACCTGCTCAGCCTGACTTTACATCCAGGTGTGAGAGGTGTCCGAGTCCGCACAAGACAAAGCACAGTGATGGGAAAGGAGACAGAACTAAGAGAAGAAGGGACCTGTGAGGTCACTGCAGCAACAGTCTACCACGTGGCAGCAAAGCAAGTGCCAAGGATGCCTCAGAAAACTGCAGAGTTCATAGTGTATTTGAGAGTGTTCCCATTCTAATGTGCAATTCCTGAAAGATGATAGAATGGTGTCATCGAGACCAAAGCCTCAGCTGTCCCGAGTGACTCCACATTCCCAAAGGTTCTAGAGGAGTTCTGGATATACTGAGATTCTCAAAGAAGCCTCTGGCCCTGGCCTCCTTCACCAATGTCCCTGCTTTTCCCCTTCCCTGTGAGTCGCCGCCGCCAACCTGTGTTAGTGACACTGTACTCCTCACTCTTCTTCCTGGTCTGGTAGATGATGCACACCCAGACCAGGGAAGTCAGCACGATGCTGCACACCACGGCGATGGTGAAGATGCCCACAGTGGTGCCGTCCTTCCTGCAGCCCGGAGTGGGCAGGACGCTCAGCTGGCTGTGAGCGCGCTCGGTGCCCAGGGCGTTGGACATCTCGCAGGTGTAGCGGCCCGCATCTTCCGCCACCACGTTCTGAACGACCAGCAGCTGGTTGCCGGGGGTGAAGTGGTGCCGTTCGGTGAGGATCAGGGGCCGGTCCCCCTTGAGCCAGGTGATGCGGGGTGGAGGGCTTCCAGTCGCTTTGCACTGGAGAGCCACCGTTTCTCCCACGGATGCCACGCGGTCCTCCAAGGGCACCGCCAAGGACGGGGTTTCTGCAAGAAGTCAGTGGAGGTCTTACGGTTATTCTGTGGGCCTCGGCTGCTATACCTCTGCCTTGTCTCCTGGACCAAGGAAAATCCAAGACATCAGTGAAATGCCATCTAAGATCTTTTAACAGAGTGGCAAGCTTTTCAGAAGATTTTCTACCAGAATGACTAAATCATTACTATTCTGGGGATGAACTAACCTCCAGCCACAGAAACCCCTATGGTTCCCAGACTGCCCTGTGACAGGCCCAAGTTTATCCCTGACCCAGAGCAAATCCATCCTGCCCGATTAGAGGGCAGTTCTATAGGTAGAGTGTCTTATACCTAAGCCCGGTAAAGACTCTTCTGATCCACTGGCTATCTTATTTTTTTTAAAGAGATGGAACTACTTGTTTAAGAAAATCTTAGAAGCCTAAAATTTTAAACAAAGAAACAGCCTACCACAGTCACCTACCACAATCACCTAGGCTTCACAGAACAGTTTGAGAGAACCTTGCCTCTAGGTACCTAGGATAAGTAAGAAAATCTCTCCCTCTCACACATACACAGATGCGCGCGCGCACACACACACACACACACACACACACACTCACACACTCACACACTCACACTCTCTTCTCTCTCAGTGTATCTATAGTCGAACCTAGGACAGTCAGGGTGGCATTCGCTGAAATGGAGCCGGCCGAGTTCTGGGCGGTACAGCTATAAACCCCCATGTCATCTATCTTCACATCAGTGATGAAAAACACATCGTCGTCTGGCATGACATGCATGCGTCGCTCACGAGCAGCGGGGAAATCTGTGCCTCCATCCTTCTGCCACGCAATCTGGGGGTTAGGGTGGCCAGTGGCAGCACATTCAAGGCGGGCCATGGTGCCAGTCCGGATGGCAATGTCGTGGGGCATTTTGGTGAATGATGGCAACACTGCAAAACAGAAGCACACAGGGTTGAGTTTTTAGAAAGCTGGAATGCAAAGGCCAGGAGTATCTTCTGTCAAACTGACCTTCCCCACCACTGCGAGTGAGTTCACCAGCCTTCATGCCAGCATCTGCCCAGAACCACTACTGCCCCCTGTAAATCAGGAGCTGAGGTTTCCAAGGGCCGCCCGGCTTCTCCTACCGGGGAGGGGGTGGGCGGAGGAGCAGTTCCATCAGTCTCTCTCGTCACACGCCCGAGGCTGGCTCTCACCCCCTCAAATGTAAGGCTTTCCTGAAACATCTCCCTGCTGTCCGTCATGTCGTGATCAGTCTGTACAGGGATATCCCCTAAATGCCAGGGCCTGATACTTGCCTGCCTTAATCACCCGGAGAGAGCCTAGGAAACAAGAATATCTGCTCCTGCAAGATGCTATGACAGAGAGGAGGTGACATGCCTTCACCCTGGGGAAAGCAATGGGATGGCTCTTCCCTCTTGAAGAAAACTCATTTAGGAGCAGTGGTACCGGAACCGTATTCCTGTATACACACGAGCGGAAAGCATTCCACCAGCTTATTTATCCCAAATATTCCCTGAGACAGTGCTAAGGGTCCAGCCAAATGTCGGGCGTCACTGCTGTACCCATCAAGGTTGCTTTGGTGGGGACTCTTAACAGTTCCCTGAGCTTTTGAGAAACAGTGAGGACTCCTTCAGAATAAGCCAAGACAACCGGTCAATGTGTGGTAAAAAAAAGTGTGGGATTTTTTTGGGGGTCTGTAAGGGCTGAGAGACGAGGGCAGTTCTGGCACTTTTTAACTGTAATAATCAAGAAAATCTTGTTAGATTACTGGGGCAAGGGGTTAACTGCTCAAACTATTTATCTCTCTGTCCTTCTACCCTAAACTCACTACCACAAACAGCCCTGAAGGAGCCATCGCAACAGGCTCTAAAGCTGGCTGCCGAGTAAAAATCCTTGTCGAACACCCACAGACCATTCTGCTGTCAGGCTGGCTGCCCTACCACTGCCGGACTTGGCCCCGCCCAGGCTGGCCCCAAGGCTGTGCCATCTCCTCAAAGGGCATCAGCTTCCCCAGCATCAGGGTATGCTTGGAATCTGGATACCAGACATCCTGGATTAAGGAGGAGAATAAATGGAAAAAAAAAATACAAGGTTTGGGGCTACACTGTCACTTGACACAATAACTGGATTAAAAAAAAAAAAAAAAATCACCCAAAACGAAGAATGCAGTGAGAATAACCCTACAATCTACAACACTTGTTCTGGGCCCAAGCCAGGTAACAGTACAATACAATAATGTCCCGGTGAAGCTGGTGTGTCTCCCGTCTCAATCATTTCCACACGGATGACAGAACAATCACGAGTGTGGCTCTGCAGAAATCTTACACCCCAATGGCGAGACGGCACGTGCATACCATTCACAGTGAGCCTAGCCTTGTGCGAGTAGGTGGAGCCGAAGTGGTTGGTGATGACACACTGGTAGCGGCCCTCGTGCCCGAAGGTGACGCGGCGCAGGTGCAGGATGGTGGTGTACTCCATCACCTCCCCGTCCTGAGCACGGACGTGGGCGAAGTTCTCCATGTCGGCATTGGCCAGCCCCTCGTTGTCCTTCTTCCAGGCGAACGTCATCGGGGAACTGCTGCTGCTGGCGGCCGAGCAAGTGAAGCGGACATCCTTGCCCACCACAGCTGTGGTCGTCTCCGGCTGGGTGATAATCTGTGGCTTGGGTACGTCATCTGGGGTGAGAAGAGCCAACTGTAAGTCACTCAGACTTCCAGACACAGGGACCAGCTGCTGTTCACGCGAGGGAGAAATTGAGTCAGACCCGAGCAGGGACCCGTCCTTTCGGGGTCCCTGTGCACCCTCAGCGCCACCCAACACTGTCAGGGACTTGCACCGTGGCTGTCTGACCGTATCCAATTACAGATCCGTGAATGGTGATCCCTCTATGGTCACGCTCTTCGATTCAGACACATCCACCAGTACTCAGTTATCAAAGCAATGCGCAGTTTTCATGAGAAGACTACATACACAGATTTACTCACTGTCACACAAGACTCACAGGGTCAACCATGAATGCAAGGGCCTCACCCACAAACTTTACTCCAAAGGGAGTAGGGGATGAAGTACTTCCAGAACGTCAGAATAAAGACTTCTGAAAATCTGTACCTCCTATTAAAGCAGTGAAAATATAAGCAAAAAATTATCACAATCAACTTCTTCGGAATCTTAGAAACTAGCTAAAGGCTAGAACAACCCATGAAGTGTTAATTCAAGAAAACACCTGAATCTCGGGAAGAAAAGTGAGCTTTATGGCATTATAACCTACCCGAAGTCCCATCCTTCTCTCTCCAGCTCTACAGGAGCGTTAAGACTCAACAAGCCTAGCAATCAATGAGGGGGGGCATGGTGAGCTGGGCACGCCCACAAAAGCTGCATCTTCGGGGCTTGCGTTTATTTGACCTGATACAGTTTGCTCAGCAAGGGAAGCCCTGTCCCGGGGGCATGTGGTAAAAATAATCAGCAGTCAGTGCTGAGGCAGAAGTATCAGTTGGAACCACTGACAGGCTGGGCAGGAAACTGCAAAGGAAATTGGGTGAATGAAATGTCATCAGCAGGCTTTGAAAAGGGCAACATGTTCCCGAGGACCGCGAAGGCCACCTGCATGTGCAGCGCTACGTGTATGCCCAGGAAAGACCCCAGAGGGTCCAAATTTCTTCCCTGTGACCCTCATCGAGGATCAGTGCAAACAGGAAGTGATGGCACACCCCCAACACACAGCAGAGATGCTGGGCAAAGGACAGGAGGCCTGAAATAATTTAAGGACTCTGTCCAATCATTAGCTAACCACTAAGCCAACCACAGAGGGACTAAAGTGGCTGCATAGAACAGATTTTACAACATTTGTCCAGGAAAGTCACTAAACAAGTAAACTGTAACAAACAGAACAACAAACCCCAGGGGAAGACACAGGGCAGATCTGATTTCCAGAGTTGCTACACTACTTCAAACACTCTTTTATCAACATAGAAAAAATAGAAAAAAAACACGCAGTCAATAGAAACTGACCTTGAGGAAGTCCAGATCTTGTACCTACTAAAAAAAGACTTTAAATTGGCTTTATAAATATGCACACAGAACTAAAAGAAACCACGTCTAGAGGGAAGTATGTAAATCCTTTCCCACCAAATAAAGAATATCCAGAAAGAGCTAGAAATTGTAAAAATAAACCCAATATACATTTGGAGTTTAAAAGTACAATAACTGAAATAAAAAATTCACTAAAGGAGTTCAACAGCTGAACTGAGCTGGCAGAAGAGTCAGGGAAATTGGGACAGGTCAACTGAGGTTATCCAGTCTGAGAAACAAAGAAAAAAGAATGAAGAAGGTGAGCAGAGCCACCGAGACCGGTGGGATACCATCAAGCATAATAACATACAAATAATGCGAGTCCAAGAAGGAGGAGAAAGAAAAAGGAACAGAAAGACTATCTGAAGAAATCATGGCCCCAAACTTCCCAAGTTGGATGAAAAATTTACATCCACACATCCGAGAAGCTCAGTGAACACCAAATGCAATCAATTCAAAGATCCACACCTAGAAGCTTCATAGTCAAACTGTGCAAAGACAAAGACAATCTTGAAAGCAGCAAGAGCACAGCAACTCTTCACACACAAGGGATCTTCAATAACATTAACAGCTGATGTCTCATCAGAAACCATGGAGGTGAGAAGGCAGTAGGAAGACATGCTCAAAGTACTGAAACAGAGACTGTTAACTAAATTCTATATACAGCAAAACGATCCTTCAAAAATGAAGGAGAAATTACAACATTCTCAGATTTAAAAACAAAAAACCGGAGAGAATTTACTGCTATCAGACCTGCCCTACAAGAAATACTAAAGGGAATCCTTCAGGCTGAAATGAAAAGACGCATCAGTAACTCCACATAAACAAAGAAAAAACACCATTAAAGGAACTACATAGGTAAATACGTAAGAACTTTTGTTTGTGACTCTCTTCTATTCCTCTTCTTTGAGGAACTCTCTTCTGCTCCTCTTCTTTGAAAATATCAACAAAATTGAATAATATGTACTTACAGTAGGGTAGGGAAAAGAGGAGAGAAAGGAGAGAAGACTCAAATACTAAAATCTAGAATCAAAGAAAGGACAATACTACCAACCTTACAGCAACAAAGAAGAATACAGGGGAGTACTATGAGTAACTGTACACCAACAAATTAGATAACCTGTCTGAAATGCACAAATTCTGAAAAAGACACAAACTGAAAGCTGACTCAAGAAAAAGAAAATCTGCATAGATAAAACAAGTAAAGACAATTTTAAAACTTCCCACAAAGAGAAGTCCAGAGCCAAATGGTTGGTGAAATTTACCAAACATCTAAAGAATTTATCACTAATCCTTCACAAATTCTTCCAAAAAAGAAAAAAAAGGAAAAAGAAAAATAGATGAGGGGTGAATATTTCCTAACTCCATTCTATAAGGTAAGTAAGTATTACCTGATAACAAAACCAAAAAAACCCAGAAAACTATAGACCTTTATGAGTAAACATGCAAGAATTCTCTACAGTCAGTAAAACCAAGAGCTGGTTCTTTGAAAGGGTAAACAAAATTGACAAACCTCTGGCCAGACTCACCAAGAAAAGAGAGAGGACCCAAATAAAATAAGAAATGATAAAGGAGAAATAACAACCCATACCACAGAAATACAAAAAACCGTAAGGTAATACTATGAACAAATTCATATATGAATTTGGCATTTGTATATGCCAACAAATTCGACAGCCTAGAATAAATGGACAAGTTTCTAGAAACATACAGCCCACCAAAAAGGAATCAAGGAGAAACAGATAATTTGACCAGATGGATCACTAGGCATGAAGTAGAATCTGTAAAAAAACAAAAACAAAAAAACTCTCTACAAACAAAAGTCCAGGACTAGAATGGCTTCACAGGCAAATTCTACCAAACATACAAAGAAGAACTTATACCGATCCTTCTCAAACTCTTCCGAAAGATTGAAGAGGAGGGAACACTCCCAAAGACATTCTATGAAGCCACCATCACCCTGATACCAAAATCAGACAAAGACACTACCAAAAAAAGAAAATTACAGGCCAAATCTTTGATGAACAGCAATGCAAAAATCCTCAACAAAATATTAGCAAACTGAATGCAACAACACATAAAAAAGATAATACACCACGACCAAGTTGGATTCATCCCAGGGTCACAAGGATGCTTCAACATACGGTAATCAATCAATGTGATATACCACATCAACAAAGGAAAAGACAAAAACCACATGATCATCTCGATAGATGCAGAAAAAGCATTTGATAAAATTCAACATCCATTCATGATAAGAAATCTTACCAAAGAGAGGGAACATATGTCAACATAATAAAAGCTATTTATGACAAACCCGCCACTGAGTATATAATACTCAACAGTAAAAAGCTGAAAGCCTTCCCACTAAAACCTGGAATAAGACAAGGATGCCCACTCTTACCACTTCTATTCAACACAGTGTTGGAAATCCTAGCCACAGCAATCAGACAATAAAAAGAAAAAGTATCCAAATCCAAAATGATGCAACCCACAAGGGCTTAACTTCCGAAATACACAAACAGCTCATACAGCTCAATATCAAAAAAACAAACAACCCAATCAAAAAACGGGCAGAAGACCTAAACAGACATTTCTCCAAAGAAGACATACAGATGGCCACCAGGCACATGAAAAGATGCTCAACGTCGCTAATTATTAAGAGAAATGCAAATCAAAACTACAATGAAGTACCAACTCACACTGACTTGAATAAAAAAAGACCTTCTGTAAGCTAAAAAGTAAATACTTGTTTGTTAATAAATTATAAGAAAAAAATCTTAACAAACATACTAACAAACCAGGGCTTCCCTGGTGGCACAGTGGTTAAGAATCCACCTGCCAATGCAGGGGACATGGGTTCGAGCCCTGGTCCAGGAAGATCCCACATGCCGCAGAGCAACTAAGCCCGTGCACTGCAACTACTGAGTCTGCGCGCCACAACTACTGAGCCTGAGTGACACAAGTACTGAAGCCCACGCACCCAGAGCCCATGCTCCGCAAGAGAGGAGGCACCGCAATAAGGAGTAGCCCCCGCTCGCTGCAACTAGAGAAAGCCCATGCAACAACGAAACCCAACGTAGCCAAAAATAAATAAGTAAAAAATAAATAAATTAAAAACATAAATTAAAAAAAAAACAACAAGAAACTAACAAACCAAATCCCATAACATATAAAAAGATGTTATACCATGACCAAGTTGCATTCATCCCAGGAATGCAAAGTTGTTTTAACATCCAAAAATGTAATACACCATATCAGTAAAATAAAGGGAAAAAATCACGTGATTCAACAGATGCAGAAAAAGCATTTCACAAAATCCAACACTCAACAGGGCTTCCCTGGTGGCGCAGTGGTTAAGAATCCACCTGCCAATGCTGGGACACAGGTTCAAGCCTGGGTCCGGTAAGATCCCACATGCTGGGGAGCAGCTACGCCCGTGTGCCACAACTACTGAGCCTGCGCTCTAGAGCCCATGAGCCACAACTGCTAAGCCTGTGTGCCACAACTACTGAAGCCCGTGCGCCTAGAGCCCATGCTCCGCAACAGGAGAAGCCACCGCAATGAGAAGCCCGCGCACCGCAACAAAGAGTAGCCCCTGCTCGCCACAACTAGAGAAAGCCCGCACACAGCAATGAAGACCCAGCGCAGCCAAAAATAAATAAATTTATTAAAAACAAAATAAAACAAAACAAAACACTCAACAAATTACAAATAGAAGGGAAATTCATCAACTCAATAAAGGTCATCCATGAAAAACCCACAGCTAACATCATACTTAATGGTGAAAGACTGAATGCTTTTCCCCTAAAATCAGGAAAATGACAAGGATGTCTACCCTCATCCTTTCTATTCAACATTGTACTGGAGAACCTGGCCAGGGCAATTAGATAAGAAAAAGAAATAAAAAGCATTCAGATTGGAAAGGAAAAAAACTACCTTTTTGCAAATGACATGATGATCATATATATAAAGAAAATCCTAAGGAATTCACTGAAAAACTATAGAACTAATAAATGATTTCAACTTAGTTACAGGATACAAAATCAACATAAAATTCAATCCCATTTCTATACACTAGCAATGAAAATTTAAAAATGAAATGAAGAACTCCATTTAAGTAGCACCATAAAGAAAAAACACCAACAGGAATAAATTTAGCAAAAGAAATGTGAGACCCGTATAATGGAAGCTATAAAATTTCATTGAAAGAAAGTGAAAAAGAGCTACAAAAAGATGGAAAGACATCACATGTTCACAGATTGGGAAGACTTAATATTATGATGGCAATACTCCCCAAATTAATCAAGAGGTTCAATGCAATCCCTATTTCAAAATCCCAGTTGTCTTTATTGCATAAATGACAAGCTGACCCCAAAATTTATGGGGACATGGGAGGGAACCATAATAGTCAGAACAATCTTCAACTAGAAGACCAAAATTGGAGGACTACGTATGAGCTAATAAAATTGTACGACTCTTAGAAGAAAACATAGGTGTAAATATTTGTGACCTTGTCTCTGGCAATAGTTTCTTAGATATGACATCAAAAGTACAAATGACAGAAGAAAAAAAAAAGAAAGAAATTGGACTTAATCAGAATTTAAAACCTTTGTGCTTCAAATGTCAAGAAAATGAAAAAAAAAAAAAAACACCCACAGATTGGTAGAAAATATTGGCAAACCTTATATCTGATGAGGATCTAGTATCCATAATATATAAAGAACGCTTATAACTCAACAATGAAAAGACAAATAACCAACTAAAACATGGGCAGAAGATTTGAGTAGCCATTTTTCCATGGCAGATATACATATAAGTCCACTAAGCATGTGAAAACATACTCAACATCATTAGGCATTAGGGAATTGCAAATCAAAACCACAGTGAGATTGCACTTCACATTCACTAGCATAGGTAAAATTTAAAAGGCAGTACCAAGTGTTGACAAGGATGGGGAGACATCAGACTCCTCATACATTGTTGAGGGGCAAATGAAATAGTGCAGCCACTTTGGAAAACAGTTTGGCAGCTCCTTAAAAAGTTTAGCATGGAGTTACCGTATGACCCAGCAATTCCTTTCCTAGTATATAACCCAAGAGATTTCACACAAAAACTTGTACAGAAATGTTCATAGCAGCATTATTTATAATAACCAAGACGTGGAAACCACCTGATGAATGGCTAAATAAATGTATACCCATACAATGGAATATTTATTCAGCCACTTAAAAAGTAATGAAGTACTAAAAATACATGATAAAAAAAATTATACTAAGTGAAAAAGACTAGTCACAAAAGACTATGTATTGTAGGATTCCATTTATATGAAACATCCAGAATAGGTAAATCATAGAGACCTAATGTAGAGGAGTGGCTGCCAGGGGAGGAGACAGAGTGACTGCTAATGGTTTTGTGGTTTCTTTTTTGGGTGATGAAAATGTTGTAAAATTAGATAGTAGTGAGGGTTACACAACTGTTCCATATTCTAAAAACCATTGACTTGTACACTTTAGAGGGGTGAATTTTATATGTAAATTATACTTCTCTTTTAAAAAACACTTTGTTTAAATATAATTTCCTTACAATATCATTCACCTATTTAAAGTGGACAATTGCACGGTTTTTCGTATATTCACAAATATGTGTAACCATCATCACAGTCAACTTTAAGAACATTTTTCATCACCTCAGAAAGAACCTCTGTACCTTTAGCTATCACCCCTCTCCCTCCACCCCTCCCCAGCCCTAAGGAACCACTTATCTTTCTACCTTTACAGGTTTTCCTATTTTGGACATTTTATGTGAATGGAATCATATATAACATACAGTCTTTTGTGACTGACTTCGTTCACTTAGCCTTATATTTCAAGGTTCGTCTACATTGTAAGACTGATTCCTTTCTATGACCTAATAGTAGTCCTAATTGTATGCCTATACCACACTTTATTTACCCATTCATCAACTGATGGGCATTTGGGTCATTTCCACTTTTTGGCCAGTATGAGTAATGCTGCTATGAACATTCATGTACAAGTTTTGACGTGGACATACATTTTGCTTCTCTTGGGTATTTACCTAGGAGTGGAGTTGGCGGGTGATACCGTAACTCTACGTTTAACTGTTTGAGACACTTCCAAACCGTTCTCCAAAGCGGCTACGCCAGGTTGTATTCCCCTCCCCCAAAGGGTAGGAGGCTTCCTCACCAACACTTGTTGGTATCCGACTTTTTGATTCTAGCTAGCCTAGTGGGCGTGAAGGGGTTATACTTCCATTTTATAAAAAAGGAGTGGGAGATTCCCACAGAGCTTGAAACTTTGATCTCCTGCCAAGTGTTTTCATGATTCCCATTAGTACTTGATGATTGTTTGCGTTGGAGCCTGAGTGAAAATGTGGAGGTGGCTCTGAGAAATGTGTCAAGACTGCTGCATCTCAGAATACGCCAGGGTCACAGGCCCGAGGCTGGGGGCAGCGTGTCCCAAGTCCTGCCGTGCCTCATATCCAAAGGGAGAGATTATGCCCTGTGGTAGGAGACAGGACGGAGGTGCAGAAAGTGCAATTTCAGGGAGCTCTGTGACAACAGAATGGTCAGGGACCAGAAACCCAAGGAACAATGGATGGCACGGCTATTCCATCCTAGGCAATGGGGGGCCATGTGCACAGTGCCCATGAGAATGACAGTAAAGACAGCTGATTTGGCAGGGCTGCTACCACGTTGATAGTGTTCTTAAGGCTTCCTGCTGGACTGGGTCAGGAGAAAGGAAAGCAAGCCTGCTCTCAGAAGTGATGGAGGTGCTGGTGAGTGGGTGTGTGGAAGGAGGACACCTGTATGTTGATGTCAGCAGGCACACTGGCTACTGCTGTGCCCAAAAAGTAGGACAGAGAAGTGGACCACTGAGGTCCCCAGACCCTACGGGAGCCCCTGTTTGGGAATATCACACCCAAGGCTCAAGGCAGACCAGAGGGATGAAAGGCAGCAGGACGCACACCTGCCCAGCAGTTCCAGTCAGGCCCGGGAGTGCCACCCTCACTCCTGCTTAGAGCAGAAACCAGCAACAACTCAAAATTCATCTCGTTCTTTGAACACATCGTACTGAGCACGAGGCTGCGTCATCTCTATTTGAGTGTGGTGTGTGGTGCCTGTGTGCACGTACGTGTGAGGGTATATGTGTGTGTGTCTCTGTGTTCAGATGCTCACCATTTTCTGTGCTCTTTGCAGCCAAACTTGGACCCCGACCACCCCTGGTCCAAAAGATGGCAAGAGCTACATGCCAACAGTCAGGAGGAAAAAAGAATTTCAAGCTGCAAGTGCCGATTCCAGTGCTTTGGAGACACGGCAAGAGTGCAAGTCAACATGAAGGAATTATTTTTACTACAGCAACTGTTCTCCTGAGACTCATTCTTCCTGTATTTAACCTTTCATTCTTGGGGTTGGAAAGAAACACACAGGAAAACCCCAGCCTCCTATGCTGAGTAAATTCACAGCTAAATCGGGGCACCAGCGCTGTCTTGAAACAACACAGCCATCTTCCTGTAACTGATTATTTGCCGTGTAACTGAAGCAGCTCGTCCTCGCTCCTGATTAAACGCACGCACTCCAAGAACCACATAATGAGGCCACGGCACCGTAAACACGACGTGTGGTTTCAGTGGGAAATAAATTGTATCCAGCAGCTGATGGGTAACCATGGGCTAGGGTTGACTCTGATCACAGGAATCACTCCCATAGTGAAGCCTCCTGGCCTCCTTACCCTTTGTGGGGAAAAAAAAAAATCACAAGGACAGTCTTACCACACACGAAAGCCTCTGGCGGCACGGCAAAGATGCTCCGGCCCTTCAGTGACTCTGGGTGGGCACAGGTGGCTGTCACGAAGCCCTGCAGCGTCCTGCCCAGCAGCCACGGGGGCAGCCACTGCAGCTGGCAGTCGCACAGGAAGCTGTCGCTGCTGATATGGCTGAAAGCAAGACAAAAGGGGCGTGTGAAGTGTGACCGCAAAGAAGGGGTACTCGCCTCTGTGCCCGGAATGACCCATCGCCGCCGATCAGCTTCTGCCGTGAAAGCCAGCAAGCTTGAACGGGAGATGCTCTTTCTTACGGTTCCTCTCCTGCGACCTAGAGCAGTGAGTACGGTCTACCTGGAGACTGTGAGAAAACGCAGCTTCTGGCTCAGTGGGTTAGATTCTGCGTCGCTAACAGGCCGCCAGGTGGTGCCGACTCCGCTGGTCTAAGGGCCACACGTCAAGCAGCAGCCACCTGGAGTTCACACGTGTTCCACGACAGCCACTGCGCTCCTGTGACCCCAGGGACGCCGTCTCCCGGCCTCTGACCATCCCACAGACAGGAGTAGCACAGCCCCCTCTCTGCTTTTTCCCACCCCCCTGATAAGCCACTTGGAGCGGCCAAGCTCAATCTGAGACTCCGATCTAGAGTCCAAAACAAGCCCCGAGAAGGGCTCCTTTTTCTATATGGCTGCTCTGTTTTTATTTGGCAGAGCTGCATGTTTTCTTGCATCCAAATGTCAGCCTCGCGGGCGTGCTCCCCTCTTGTTTGTGTATTTATCTCCACACCAGCGCTATTCAGGAGGCCGGCAGGATTCGGCTCCGCTCCCTAAATAGTGCCTGTGAGTTAATTGCCACTGCCCAGGGAGCATGAGAACGCACAACTTGGGTTTTGTGAGGCTCCAACCAAAACAGAGAATATTTTCTTTTTCATTTCTCAGCAACTGAGGATCAGCTTTTTCAACAGAAATCGGAATCGCCATCTCAGCGGACATTCCTTCCTGAGGAGTCACTTGAAGATAAGTCAGCTGAGGGGTTGAGCTGCCGTGTTCCTGGAAGACCTCGGGCTGTGCGCTCAAGAGCGGAGGTTAGCCTGGCACGAGGATGGACACAGGACTTATGACATGCGCTTCCCTGGAATAAACTGTCCCCGGTACATGGTGACAAAAAAGGGGTACCGGGATGCTCAGAAATTCCCAAAATGTCACATGGGCCAGTGTTAGAGCAATGGCCTCCCCCCATCCCCCACCATATTCCTCAGGCCCCTTTCTCGTTCTCTATTTCACTCTGACCTTCTAATGAGCAGGGCAACCATCAAACTAGTCAACAGCAAGGCAGAATGAACCTGAAGGCAGAGAACCCAAGGCAGACGAAATTACACAGAATCTGCTCTTCGCTCCTGGTCCTCACTGTTCCCAAATGAGCTGGGCATTTTAACCAAATAATTTTGGGAAGTGCTCCTTCAAGACTGAAATAATTGAGCTCAAAGCCATTATAACTGGGATGCTTGCCCACATTAGACCTTACAATCAGCCCTAGGTTTTGTATTTGATGGGCGGTAGGGCTGTGCTTAGCGATACGTGCAGAGCGGCTCTGTTGAGGAGTCACTGTAGGTGGCGGACGGGCCCTCACAGCTGAGAGCGAAGAAATGGCTGAATCACACCCGCCTCTAGAGAGCTTCCCAGGGCAGGCTGTGTGTGGTGGTCGGGAAGGCTGCCGCCAGGCACAGGAGAACTCACGAGCCCAGGCGAAGAGTGGAAAGGGCCTCTCCCTCGTCAGAAGCACCTACGGCTTCCCATCAAGGGGCATCTGATGTGCCTGCCCCTTTCCGCAGGAAGGCCTGGGCACTACACACGGAAGTCTAGGGGAGGACACTGGCCACTGGGGAGACTTTAGGCCCTTATGTCGGGGACAGGGACATATTTCATTTGAACCACAGGAACAAACTGGAGAAAACAAATTTGACGTTTATCCTTGATCAGAAATGTGTTTGGGGGCTTCCCTGGTGGCGCAGTGGTTGAGACTCTGCCTGCCAATGCAGGGGACACGGGTTCGACCCCTGGTCTGGGAAGATCCCACATGCCGCGGAGCAACTAGGCCCGTGAGCCACAATTACTGAGCCTGCGCGTCTGGAGCCTGTGCCCCGCAACAAGAGAGGCCGCGATAGTGAGAGGCCCGCGCACCGCGACGAAGAGTGGCCCCCGCTTGCTGCAACTAGAGAAAGCCCTCGCACAGAATCGAAGACCCACCACAGCCATAAATAAATAAATAAATAATTAAAAAAAAAAAAATCTGTGCTCAAAAAAAAAAAAAGAAATGTGTTTGGAAAGGGTTAAGCCTCACACCGTGCATTCAGGGCATTTGCTGGCCGAGCTCCCTAGAGAATTCCCTGCCTCCTCTGCATGAAACCCTCCTCACACCGAGGGGTCCAGACCTCAGAAGACGGCAGGTACTTTGGGTGGACAGAAGGCTGTCCTAAAGAATGAGTTAGGATGAACGGGACGGAGGGAGAGAAATGGAGGCACCCGGTGGGACACCGCCCTCCCCTCCACACGCACAAATCGCCTCCGAGACCAAGCCTAGGCCAGACGGGGGATCGTCGGTGACCCCAGGACTCTGCAGCTTCCTGCAGCCAACAGGCACGGCCATTCTGGGCCCCCGCCTGCAGCCATCCCGGCACTCCGCTGGCTTATATCGCACATTTTCATGGTTCCAACGCCAAGTGTGTTTCTAATCATCGCTTGTGGAAATTTACCCAGAGGATGACTAAGTGCACAGCACAACCTGCCTTGATCCAATGGGGGAAGAAAATGACCAAGTGGGATTAACCGTTTCTCCCATCAGAGGACTGGGCCCACGGCCAGCCCAAGCTGGGTACATGCAGCGATTGACGGGAAGCCTAGGCAGGGGGCCAAGGCTGAGCCTCCAGAACCACACAGATGCATTTGCGGGGGAGGGGATCCGAGCACCTGGAAGGGCCCAGTTAGTCCCAACTAGAAAACTGTCTCAGGAAACCTGAGTCTTTAGGAGGCCCAAAGGAAAATCTTCTCTCCCTGTCCTGCTCTCTTTCTCTCTCTTCCCTCTAACTGGATCTTTTTCACTTCCAGCATTTTATTTGGAAAGTTTCAAAGACAGAAATGCTGGAGGGAAATGCACCGTGAACACCCACAGACTCACCACTTTGTAAAATCTGAATATTTTGTGATACCTGCTTTATCACATATCTATCCATGTGTCCATCCTTCCACAAACTCCCGTTCCAAGATCAGGACCCTTATGAGAAAGGGCACCAACTCGACAGACTTGAATCTCGCAGGACACTAAATGTCGTGAGGCCAGGGCCCGTCTACCTCGCCTCCCCTCACTCACCCAAGGGAAAGTCACCGGGGCCTCTTCCTGCTTTGGTTTCCAACTATGGGGACCGCACCCCCCTACTGCCCCATTCCTCCCCTCCCCACTGCCACCGAGGGTCCACCAGGATTGGCCGCAGGAACGAGGATGAGCTCAGGGTGTAAAGACGGCCATTGGCATGTCCGATTTTCTCAGCACTTGTAGGAACCCAAAGCTGCACCTTTAGGGAACTAAACATTATGGCTCAAACTCATTGGCTGCAGAATCGGATTCACGTACAGGAAGAAGAAAGGAAATTTGGGTGTTGCTACCTGAATACTTAGATGAGCTCCTCTGCCAGAGACTAGGACACAGGCAAGCTCTTCTCACCCTCGTCGCCCACGGGCCCACACGGAAAGTCTGCAGCGGCAACATCACGGCCTACAAATGCCACGGGGGCCCTGGGAACACACGTGGGCTGGGCGCCTCCTCACTATCCCATGGTACGTGTCACCATCCCACGGAGAGCTCTGCCCTGCTCACAGCCCACCCAGATCTTTTAAGAAGCCCCTCTCAATACAGGCCCTTCATTGTAGGCACCCCTAAAAGATGAAGCACTTGTCCTTGACATAATGAAAGGGATGATTATCCATTTTACAGAAGAGAGTTTGTTTCACATCATCCAGAGCAGCGGTTAGTCAACGACAGCCTGCAGGCCCACTGCCTGTTTTTGTAAATAAGAATTTATTGGCACACGGCCACACCTATTCGTTTACGTATAATTTATGGCTGATTTCTGCTACAAGAGTCAAGTTGTCATGGCAGAGGCCCTGTGGCCCAAAAAGTTGAAAATATTTACTGTGGCCCTGTAAGAAAAAGTATACTGACTCCTGATTCAGAATAAGCCCCCAGAGGGCATTTTTTTCAAAAAGACAATTGAACTTACAGACAACTATAAACGATCACAACTATTATATAAAATAAAGCATAATGCAATTAAGGCACTTCTTACTCTGAAATCCTCTACTCATGTTAACTGGGGCCACGGAATCCCGGGTACTTACAGCTCTTTAAGATTCTTCATCTTCACAAAGGCATCAAACTGGACAGATCTGATTGCATTCTCTCCAAGGTTCCTGAAAAAGAACATTCTTTACTTAGGCAAAGAAACTCCAGGTGCCCTTCAAGTCAGCCACGTGTTTGAGCCACGACGCTCAGGGATTTTTCCTGACAGCCCAGGCTTCGCCAACGAACCACAGGGACTAGCCAGACACCCGTGTCCTGTCCTAAGGCCACTGTAAGCGGCTGTTATTTCACCTACATTGACACAAACAAGTGGAATAACTCCGGAACGAGCCAGCCTTAAGGGTGGCATCAAAGCTAAGCCAAGGCCCGCTCAGCAAGTCAACAGGCAAAACTTTCCCAACAGAATTGTGGTCGCACTTGATTCAAAGACAAAATACCCTAAGAATCAAGTACTGGAGGCAGCCCCCCTCAGTTGGTGACACACGGACGTCTCAGGGCTGGCTCCGTCCTCTTCCTCCCGGGCTCTCAGAGGCGAACACACCAGGAGGAACGTCCCAGTTAAACCCAACGTGTACTCAGCACTGCTGCGCTGCTTTAGCAGTATAAAGGGTCCTGGTGGAAGTGGAAGGGAGCCCAGGGCCCGAGCAGGCCCAGGCAATGGGGAGGCCAGGCAGGAGGACGGTATTTATCTGAACACCGAGTGGCCATTTGTTCTGTAACCGTTTCTGGCATAGGCAAAACGAAGGCCAAAGTTGAAGCTGACTTATAATGAGAAGGAAGCAGCTGGCGTTTCCAAATAGCCTGTTTCTCAGTTTACAAAGATGCTTTTCAATTGCTCGCAGACTTCCCCGGCAGCCGCGTTTGGCAGGCCTGTGCGTCAGGGAAGGTACTCACAGGTGCTCCAGACCTTCCAGCCCCGAGAACGCTCTCTTAGCCACGGACTTGATCTTGTTTCCTGACAGAGTTCTGCAGTTTCCAAACATCCAGAAACAGAGGTGGGGTGGGAGCGGGAGGGAGAGCAACAAGGGAGGGTGGGGAGAAAGAGAACACACAATTAGGGTGGTGCTATCTGATAAGTCTGTCCAGGGAGAGGCAGGTGGAAATCTGACCTGTGCCGAGATTATGCATCTGAGGTATGCGGGCCCTCCCCCTTCTGAAATGAAATACTTTTATCTTTATTAGAATTTAACAGTGATGACAGGTAGGAATTGCATGCACTGTCTCGCCAAAAAGGCCCCTTGCAGTGTTAAGTGGAAATCACCTTGTCCAGCCCGGGCTCTCTCTCTAAGGACCACCCTGGGGGGAGTGTAGCCATAGTCCCACAGGGGAGAGAGAACTCATCACTGCTCCAGCGAGAGGAAGCAGAGTCAGGAGGAAAATTCTTGGAATTAAAAACTACCACCCACTTCTGAAAACTGCCTTCTGGGGATAAAGGTTCCCAGAGGAGGCAGGAGGAGGACAGGACAGTGGGTACCTATTGAGATGGCCCCCCAGCTCTGGGGCACACGCTGGCAGCCAGGATGCGGCCATAGTGTGCTGCACCCCTGCCTGCGAGAAGGCCCCTCGGCTCTTCAGCAAGAGCCCGGGTTTTAAATGATGCCAACGGCCCGAGGTTATTAAATCCTAGATAGACAGGTCCTCAACGGTCAGCCCCCAAGGCTATCTAATGCCTGTACCTGGACCATCTACCCATGAGAAGGGGGGTCTCGCTGCCAGAGAATTCCAGTCACAATCTCAGCAGTGACTGTCAAGAGTTTTCTCAGAAACCCAAGTCTGGCCCCTGCAGTACACGTGGAAGAAATGGATGCTTCTTCCACGGGCTGTGTCATCCAAAGGGAAGTCTGTGTCTGGACTTAGGGTAGGGGTGGCACCTAGAGTGGCTGGACATTGGGAATGAAAAGCATCAAGGTTCCAGTTTTCCCTCCTCGTTATCAGATGCTCTGATGAGAGCCCACCAAGGCGTTCCCTCTAACTGCTGCTGGCTCAGGAAATTCTGCCAGCGAACACCTGAGGTAATGCTGACAAGTACGGGGCTCTTTGACTGTGGTGTCCACCGGGACTCCCCAAAGGGTAGGTTAAGAAGGACATGGGCTGCTGGGAGCCAGCTCCTGGGAGATCTCAGAACCGCAGGTGTGGGACAGGGACTCCTAGGCACCAAGGGCAGGTGGTCAGGAGAAAGCCTTAGAGAAAGGCAGGCCGGCTCAGCCCCTCACCAGGAGGGGGAATTCCTTGTCTAGAACCCACCGAGAATCAGGGGAAAGATCTCGACTAAAGACCAGATCTGTCTTCAGACCTTCGTTAAGATGGGACCCACAAGGGAAAACAGCAAGCACACAGCCCTCCCTGAAAAGAGGAAAGAAAAGAAATGCGAGCCTTGAAGAAAACCAAAGATGGCAGAACAGCCTGGCACTGCCTGCCACGCAGGCCCCGGGCTTCCACCCAAGTGCCAAAGGCTCCTGGGGCCCGGCAGACAAGGACCAGGAGGCCGCCTCCGGGAGATGGGATCACACACACACAGAACCCAGCCCTCGCCAGGGGACTCGGGAGGCAGCTGGACCACGGGGCTGACGCGCCCCCCGGGTCCTCTGCTGATGCAGCCGCCCTGGCAACTCTGGGCTCGGCCCTCAGACAGAGCAGCTCTGTGCCCTGCCTCCGGAGGGTCAAGGAGCACCACGGCCAGAGACCCCTTTGCCTTCTCCTTCTCTGGGCGGCAGTCTGCATGGGTGTGAGAGCAACCTCATGCTGAAAGCGTTTCCACGACCGCACCGCAGAGCGGGTCCAGCCAGCGGCAGCCCGCAGGGCACCGCAGCCCGGCGCTCCTGAGAGCGCTGCCAACCTCTCACCCACTCAGATTCCCCAGGCCCAGCCGCTGCGGGCTCCAGGTCCTAGTAAAAGGTATTGAACTGTTTAGTGAAATCTTCCGTAAACGAGATCCAGGAAAAAAAGCTGTGCTTTCTGTCATCCGTTAAATATTAGTCACGTTGGCCTCTCCTACCACGAGGGCAGGCTGTTACTTCTAACGGCGACAATAGCAATAAAACAAACTCTCAAATGCTCGATTATTCAGGGGCTCATCAGCCTGTTGGTGGATTACAGTAGGTCCTCACATTCCCCAGCAGGCGTCTGTGGGTGGGGGCCGGGGCTCGGCTAGCAGACTGTGGTTCCGGTGAAAGGCCGCCGTGTGCGGACGGGAGAGCTGGGGCTGTGGGCCAGGCGTGTCCCCGTGCCTCTGTGCCACGTGCTGGTGGGCAGCGGAGACGTGGCGCACCCGATCGACGGCTCCCCGGAAGGCAGAGCCGGCCCCACGTCCCCCGCGCCACCGACCTGGAGCAGGCAGCGACCCTGGGGATCCCCTGTCAAAGCCTCTCCCCCATCCCTGCCAACCCAGCCAAGGGCCTTCCGGCTCTTGCCGCCTTCACCCCAGGAAGGTTGAAGGGCAGAGGCTACTGCTGTGGCACTCGGCCCCCTGCCCCCAGGAATGCCCTGGAGAGAGCTGCAACCACGGGGCGGCACCTGCCTCCTCCTCGTCGTCCGCAAGTGACCGAACCCTCCCCTCTGCGGCCGACCTGTGCTCCAGAGACCCTGCCTCCCCTCCTCACGTGCTATGAGCTCGGCGGGCTCCCAGCAGGTGTTCCATAAACATTCTGGAAGGAGGGGCGTCGGGTGGGTGAGTGCAATAACGCCCTGCCAGGAAGCTCAGGATTGAGGAACCATCCCAAATGGCTGTGTTCAGCAGCTGGAAAAATGAAGGGCAGGGCAGGCTTCACAGACGGAAGCCTTTTATGGCTCTGCTGCTCACTTGTTCCTTTCCCGGAAGACGTTTTAGTTTCGCGCTGGCCTCGGGCACGGCAGGGAGGACCCCGGGTCCTCAGCTAAGGGAGTGCAGGCCAGCCAGCGTGTCCACCTTCCCTTCTGAGGGAGGTCTCTGACCTCCGCCCCCTCAGCTGCTTCCACGGCCGGGCCCGCCGGCGGCTCTAGAGGGACGGCCCTCCTCGGCTGGCGTGAGCCCCCCCATTTCTAATGGGTCCAACAGACTCACCACCAGGCCGCTCAAACAGGGCCTCTCGGTGCCACGGCCACGCCGCAGAGCGTCAGGCATTGCTCTGGGGAGACCAAAGCAGCACGGGTTCCTCCCCGCTTCATTCAACAAACGTTGACTCAACACCGTTAGCAGTTAGGAAGGCGGCTCCAGGCTGCACACAGGCTGGTTTATGCAGAACCAGAAGCCCGGCGTCCCCAAGGGCCCGGCACACCCCACGAGGCAGGAAGGGTCTCCGTGGCGCGCTCACAGTGCTTTCTAACCGGAGCTGTGCACCCAGATCACAGGAAAGCGCGGGCCTTCCTTCTCCCCTTTTTAAAGCGGAAGATTTCACACACCCTCGTAGGCAGACGGGAGGGTGTCGTGAGCCCCATGTGCCCGCCACACAGCTACGACCATCATCTGATGGTGCCAATCCTGTTTCATCTCTGCCCACTCCTCATTCCCAACCCCGGCTGGACCACTGGGAATATCTATCACATAGTTTTCTTTTTTTATCCAAGAAGAGGATTCTTTTTTTTATCTTTTGCAATATAACCACAATACCATGCCACCTAAGTAAATGACCGCATATATTTAATCATATTAAGGAACTATTGTTATGGTCCCGATTTCCCCCAGTTGTGTGCATCTCTCCGTTTTTTTTTTGGAAAAGGATACAAGAGCCTCCAGGCCCAAGATCCTGATGAGTGGGGCTGGGTGGGAGGAGACTGGACACTGTATTTTACAGGTCACCGTTAACCCACTGCTTCCAAACACCCACGTCAAGCAGCTCAGTGCAAGCGAGGGTTACAGGCACTCGTGCTGCCTTCTTGGGACTTTACACAGGACTGTCACCCTAGTCCAGTGGGTCAAAGTAGGAGAACATGCTGGGGAACAGACAGCAGGCGATTAGGAAGGCGGCTCTAGGCTACAGACAGCGGAGAGCTTTTGCAGAACTGGAAGCCCTAGTGCCCTCAAGGGTCACCGCCCCCAGCTGGCAGGGAAGAGCCTCCTGGAAGCCGTGACACCCAAGAACAGGCTCCAGGTTCCACCGCAGGGACAGGCCCCGCAGAGAAGGCTTGTGTTCAATGGCTGCTCAGGTGCCCAGCACCCCGGCCCCGCCATCCCCGCAGCTGCATCCCGAGCTTGGGGCTCCTCTGGTCAGTGACAGGCCTCTGTCCCATCCCGTCGTGCTGTCCTGGCTCTTCCCAAGCCTGCTGGGTAAAGGACCCAGGAGGTGGGGGAGAAAGGAGCATTTTTTTAGGGGAGAAAAAGAAGGCTGACAGGCATTTGTGACCCACTATCAGAACGCAGGAGCCTCAAGAAGAGAACGAATCCTCAGAGAGCCAAAACAGCTGACACTTACAACTCCCAGACTATCAAAAGCGTGAAAAACCCCACTTTTCAAAACAAATTAGAAACGTTAACTCTACAGAAAGACCCTCCCACCACAGGCTTTCCCGGAGCCTCGCCCTCCACTGCTGCTTTCAAAATATTTACTTTACCCTCGTGCTCTGCTCGGCTCACCGTCACCACAACAGGCTGGGGGAGACGGAGCGGGGACCGTCTTCTGTCTTGTCCTCCTCCAAACCCTCCCCCCCAGCAGCTAGTGAACAGTGATAATAGCCCCCAGCCCCATGCCTATATGTTCCTTGGGAGGCATCTGTAGAGAGTGCTGGGGAGATGCAGAAAGAGGGTAGGACGAGGGGAGGCACAAGGCTTCGGGGCCACACAGGCGAGTCCCAGCCCTGCCGCCCACCGGCTGTGCGATCTTGGGCAAAATCCCTTCCCCTCTGTTTTCTCAACTACAGCAGAAAGGATGCGTAACACAGCCCGGCCTCCTGAGACAGTCAGACGTGACACACACACACACACACGCCTCACAAATTCTAGGAGCTTAGAAAAACAAACCCCAAACACCGGAAACCTTGAATAAAAAACAGCTACTGTATGGTAATGATTGTTTCCGTTTAAGATTATGATTGACAACAAAAAGACTGCCCGAAGACTCAAAACCATCAAGAGTTACTTAGCTTTAGACGTTTAGAATTTCTAGAAATTCAGTAAGAGGGGAAGACTCCTTTGAGCAAAGAACAACAAAAAAGTTGGCTGTTTTCACATCAGTCAAGAATTGAACGGGAGAAAAGACCCAACGGGCCTCCAAACACCAGCTCTCTAACCCCAAAGAAACCAACACCCAGGGCAGCGATGAGGTGGCGGGTCAGGGAGAAGGTGGGATGTCTTCTGCCCCCCTATTCAGACTTTCCTTCCCAAACAAAAGAGAATAAACGTGCCAACGCTCCCAGGGGTGGGCGCAGAACGAAGGGTGTGGGGGCCCGTGGACCCGTCTCCATGCACCAGCCCCACGGATCTTCCAACGCCCAGATACTCACAGCTTGCTGAGGCTGTCAAGCCCTGTGAAAGCACCACTGGTGTCCTCGATTGTCCCCGAAATCTCGTTGTGGTCCAGGTCCCTGGGGAGGAGACAGACAGAAAGCTCACCATTCAGTCTGTGGCAGGAAGAGAGACTCACACCCATTCTGCCACTTTGAAGCTCGAAACATCTCGGTGAGTTCTAGGTGCCCAAACGGAACATCCAGTTAAGATTAGAGGCGTGGGCTTCCCTGGTGGCGCAGTGGTTGAGAGTCCGCCTACCTATACAGGGGACACGGGTACGAGCCCTGGTCCGGGAAGATCCCACATGCCACGGAGCAACTAAGGCCGTGCGCCGCAGCTACTGAACCTACGCTCTAGAGCCCGTGAGCCACAACTACTGAGACCACGTGCCACAACTACTGAAGCCCGCGCACCTAGAGCCCGTGCTCTGCAACAAGAGAAGCCACTGCAACGAGAAGCCCGCACACCACAACGAAGAGTAGCCCCTGCTCGCCCCAACTAGAGAAAGCCCGCGTGCAGCAACGAAGACCCAACGCAGCCAAAAATAATAAATAAATAAAACAAATTAAAAAAAAAAAAGATTAGGGGCGTGACCACTGAGCCACCCTGCCACGAGAACTGCCTTTCTCAGCCTCCCCACAAAGCTGACACAGGCCTTGGAGTGGCAGCTTCGCAGCTGCGTGTGCTGCTCCCCAGTGGGCAAACGCCAGGCCCCAGGGGAAGGGGTGTAGACGGCACAGGGGAAAGCCTGCTTTGGATTCTGCCCCCAAAGAGCGGACCTCTGGCCACTGCTCTGAGAATGAGTCCGAAAGGTTCCCTAAGGTTCCCATCTGCTTTCACCCCAACCAGGGTCCCTTTCCCGGACTTGACCGAGAAACTGCAGAAGGCACATGGAGGAAAGGACAGGGAAGAAAGAGGCCCCGGCACCGGGCCCTCCCCAGTGGGTTTGGCGCCCAGAGCCCCTGTCTCCCCCCAGGGCCTGCACAGGTGCTGACTCCCAGCCAGGGACGACATCTGGGTGCTGAGTCAGACTTGTGACCCAATTGCCAAGACCAGAGGACGAGGCCAACTTTTCGGCCCAGTCTCCGCCAGCAACGCAAATCACAAGGCCAATGACTCAGCTTCCTCCCCCAGCTTCCAAAGGCAGGTCACCACACCGGGCAAGACACCCCACCTGGCGACCAGGCCCCCGTGCTGCCCTGGGTTGGCCCTCCCCAACTTTCCACGAGGTCGGCCACACCTCCCCCTCCCGAGCCCCAGCAGACGCGGGCCAGGACCAGAAAGGGTGCTGCTCGGCTCCCGTGAGCGCCCGCGGGGAGGGGAGCTCGGACCTTGGAGTGAAATGCTCATCCTGACCTTTACTTTACAACCGGAAGCTCAGAGCCGAGATCCTGAGGCTGGAAGGGCCTCCCCCTTTCATCAGGTTCCTCCCATTATCTTGGTCCTGAAACACCCGGGACCCGGGGCTGCTGCTCTGTGTGCCTGCCTCCCTGCTCCGAGCCTCGGCTGCCAAAGTTTTTCTCATTTCTCTGGCCTCCTCAGTCTGAACGTCCCGGCCTTGTCATTCAGCACTGCCATGGCTCCGAGGCTGACCTCGGCTTGAACAGCCTGGCGCCCGGGCTCTTTCTCGCTCCTCCACGACGGCCTGGCATGAAAGCCGTCTCTGCCGTCTCTGCCAAGCGCAAGTGCAAAGGCCTTCCTCCCCGTCATGCCGGAATAGGCCGCTCTTTCTGCAGGGGGCACAGCTGGGAGGGAGGCCTCAGACCCCACGGCCACTGCCTGTTGAAATCCAGACGCCGCTCCCACCCCGCCCCCCCTGTATGGTTGGTTGTTCTGTTGCCTGGAAGTTCTCGAAAGCCCAGAAAAGCCCAGAAAATTTTAAGTCCCAGAAAAGCACCCTGCAGCAACTTCTGGCAACTCCCTCCACCTCACGGGGAACTTAGAGGGAAATGACATGGTCATCTCCATTGTGTTAAATGACCCTAAAAAGGCCCCGGGAGAGACACAGGATTCCCTCATCACCTCTTCTGGAAACGGGCGTCCTGGATGCAGGCTATATGCTGAAGAAGTTGAGATGCTAGCCCAAGACACGAGCCTCAGGATTGCCCTGGCTCAGATAAAAATCCTCAGGACTGAAACATGGAAGTCAGCGGGAAGGCTCAGGAAGGGAAAGACGGCCCCAGGGCTGCTATCTGGGGGCGGCAGCGCGCAGCCTGGGGAACCTTTCCCACAGCCGGACGCCACGTCCCGCCGAGCGCACTGCAGGAACCAGTGCGTGGTGATGACAGTTTTTTTTTGAGTCGTCACCACTCTAGGCACCACGCCGGGGGGAAGGAGGGACACTTTTCTGCTCAACTGGCTCTTTTTCGATTTATCACATGAAACTCTGAGACTCTGGCACACATCACAGCTCAGCTTTGTATCTAATTCTGACTCGAGACCAATGAGAAGGGAATGCAGCGAAGCAGCTGGTGTGCTCTATCCTGCTCTCCCACCAACCCAACGGGGAAAGACGTACAAGACACGCAGGCTTTTGAGTCCCCGGAAGGCGCCTTCCGCAATGTGACTGATGGCATTGTGGCTGAGGCGTAGGATGCTCAGGCTAGTCAGGTCAGCCAGGCTCTCCTCGTCCAGCCGGGTCAGATTATTGAAGGACAGAATCCTGGGGAAGGGGAGGGGAAAGCAAACATCACAGTCAGGTTGCACGGCATCGCCCTCCCTCTCCTCTCCCGAACGTACAGCCACGGTCGGCCAGTCACCTAGGTCCCAGTGGGAAGGGATACGCCCACAAGGATCCCGAGGGCAAAACGGTCTCACGGCTAGAAACCCACCAGGGCTTGATAGCCATACATTGGACTCCTGGAAGGAGGTCTGTAAACTGTGAGCACTACACAGCACAGGGTCGTACGACAAAGAACCGCAAGGCTCCAACCCCTGCGTGCACCTGGTGTCCATGGCTGGTCCTGATTCAGGCCATGACAGATCTCTCACGGCTGTGGCCTGAGACTCTGGACAGGACGCCAGCGGGTTCTCATAGTGAGCAAGGGAGCCGGACAGCCTGCCAACATTGGCCAGCAGAGGGCACCACCAGCCACTGCTTGGAACAAGCCTTCCTCACTGAACTGCAGGCCTCACCTGGGCAGCACCCGGGGGACCAGAGTCTCCCATCCGGGCTACCTTGCCCTCACCCAAGCCAGCCTCTTAGCGTGATCCCCCTACCGTAAGCAGGTAAGGAACACATCCCCAGTCACACACCTTCCCTGAGCATCCGAATCAATCTTTCTTTCCTCCCAGCACAGTCTCTGCATCTCTGACATAGCCCTGGGTTGGGTACTTAAGTATATTAGTCATCTATCCTCAAAAAATGGAATCTCTGGGCTGGGGCAGGAGGAAGGAAAATAAATTCGGATAAGATTAGCAAGTTTTTAAAGGTAGCAGGGAGTGACAGTTTTTCTCTCCTGGAAAAATAAGTCATAGTGCCTGTCAGTTGCAGAGACCTGGCAGGAGATCAAAATTACATCCTCACCTGCAATTAAAGAATTTAGTTGAAAGGAGGGGCGGGACACACACGTGGAGAGCAACTCTAAATCTGGCTCCAAGGTTACCTGGGTGTCGGGCAAAATGCTAGGCTGGTCAGGGGACACTCCCGTGACCTTCTCTGCCCCTTTGGAAGGGCATAGAAGGCAGCCGGAGGGGGGCACAGGGAGTGTGCCCCTCACCGCTGCCTCAGCACCAGGGCGCACACACCCTCTGCAAGTACAGGGGCTCCGGGGGCTGAGAAGACCTCTCCTGCTTCCCTGTGGCTCCCAGGCCTGACAGCGGAAAACCATGGGTCCTGGGAGTTCCCTAGCAGGGTCAGGGCCTGAGGGAAGAGTCTTTCAGGAGCCATCCCATTCCACGTGAGAATACCGTGCAGGTGCACTGCCTGCAAGGGTCAGGAGGCTAAACCCAAAGGGTTAGTGCACGCACACACACACGCACACACACACACTCTCCCTCTCTCTCTCTCTCTCTCTCTCTCCAAGGAAAGCCAGCCACTGGAAAGAGGTGCGACTATTGATTTTTGCATTAGGTAATGATGGACTCACTGAAATATAAACTCCAGGTCAGAGTGGGGTGGGTGGGGAAGGGAGGGTGGGGGAAGGAGGAAGGGGGCTGGGGGAGGGGGAAAATGTGGGCAAATAGATAAAAACACTAGCTGCAAGACTCAGCACTAGGTTTAAACATCCCCTTAAGTTTGCCTGCTGAAGGCAAGAGACAGACAAGAAAGACAGGCTTGGCACTTGTGATCATTCACTTCAGTGGGTGAGTTTCCTCCTACAGTCAAGCCTAGAAAAAAGAAAACCCACCCAAACTCTCTTAAAAAAAAATAAAGAAACATACTGGACTACACCAGAATTGAACAACCTTGAACATATTAAATTGAGATGAAAACCATGTCGAGGAGGTACTTTTTTTCCTCCAAAAACCCCAATCTTCTAGACATGGGATTAAAACAAAGGGACATGACCGTGTCCACCAAGTCCCAGGAAATGCTGCTTTCATGATCAACGACCCACCAGGACATGGCAGGATAGCCCAGGCCCCAGCCCCTCCCCACCCAGGAGAGAGCCTGTCACTGCGGGTGTCAGGGACCCTGGGTGCCAGCTCAGGGGATCCCAGTCCCAGCCTGGAGCCCCGTGGGGGAAATCTCTTTATGTGAAGTATAAGCACACATTCCCGTCAGCTCGGGGGCCTCGCTACCAGGCCACGGGACCCAAAGCTGGGGAGCGGAAGGAGCCAGGTGCCTGGGCCACTTGTCAGGGGAAGGACGACAGAAACTACATGCACGTAGAAACTCTCCCACGGTCAGTGTGTCGCCGTCTCTCGGGTTCACTGTCCTTTCTGTGTTTGAGCCCCAATACGGGCACACCTCGTTTTAGTGTGCTTTGCTATATTGTGCTTTGTAGATATTGCATTTTTTTTTTTTAACAAATTGAAGGTTTTGGCAACCCTGTGTAGTCAGATGATGGATAGCATTTTCTAGCAGTGAAGTATTTTTTAATTAAGATCTGTACATCATTTTTTAAGACATAATGCTGCTGCACACTTAACAGACTACAGTATAGCATAAAGACGCTTTTCTATGCACTGGGAAGCCAAAAAGTGTGTGACTTGCTTTACTGAGGTGGTCTGGAACCGAACATGCAGTATCGCCGAGGTCTGCCCGGAGCCCCTCTCGTGAGAGAAGCACGTGTTATGTGGTGTAGCCGTTCGTAGACAGCGGCTCTCAGAACAGCCACCCTTCGACAGCAGCCCCTGCTAATGTGAAGTGGGGCGAAGAATAGAGATGAGCTGGGAGTCAGGCCCCAGTGACTGCGATCCGCGGGGCCTCGGGGTCCCATTCCGGGCCTGCCTGCTGGGGGCTCTTTCCTCCCTCCGCAACAGGCCCCCGAACCCCCAAGCCCGCTGTGCCGTGGGATGCGCGGCCCAGAGCTCCCCGGGCTCTGGAGGAGTCACCTCCGGGCCGTGTCCACAAAACACCTGCGGAGCCAGAATGGGACACTCACAGCTCGTGCAGCTTCTGGCAGAAGCTCCAGCCGTCGCGGTGGATCCGGGAGATGGAGTTGTTGCCGAGGTGGAGCTGGTGCAGGGCCGTGAGGCCGTACAGTGAGCCGCTGTTCACCTCCGCCAGGCTGTTGTACTCCAGGTGCCTGCAATGACGGCCACGTGCGCGGGGTGAGCGTGGACCCCCGGGGGCTCACGCACCCACCCAACCCACGGCGAAGGGGTGGCTCTCCGGCATCAGCCAGGATCCGACAGCACTGCTGGAGAGACTGGTGAGGGGGGGGTGTGCACCTACATGTGTGTGTACGTGTGTGTGTGCACACCTGTCTGGGGGGCAGGAGAAGACAGGCAAAGCAATGCAGATGGCGGTGAGCACCCAGGCCGACTGAGAGAGCTCAGAGGCCAAGGGGAAGCTCCTAGAAGCAACCTTATCAGCCGAGTACAAGCGAACCAGCACTCACACGGGCAGAGGAGCTCCGAGCAGAAGGCAAAGCCCCCTCCAGGAAGAGACAGGAGAGAGATGAGGAGGAAGCGCTCATCATCATCCCCATCTTGCAGATGAGGAGACTGAGGCCGGGAGAAGCTAGGTAACCTGTCTAACGCTCATTCCCAGCTCAGCCAGTAGTGAGGGGCCAGAATTCAAACCCGGGCCTCGCTAACCAAGCCTGGGCTCTGGACCACTGCACCACGAAACACGGTTTGAGCTCTGGGGTCAAACTACCGGGATTTAATTCTCAATTTTGCCACCTGGCTGACTGAAGGAGCCTGAACAACCATAAAGTGGAGATACCCGAGAAGTATCGACTCCACAGGGCCGTGCTGAGAAGGAAGGGAACGCAGGTCAGCAACTCAGCATCGTGCTGAGAACTGAGCTCCTGCGAAACTCGGCAGGGACGTTTCTACCATCCTGCTTCCCGACGCCGCACAGCCCGGCCACAGACAACTCCGCGCCACAGGACTGGCCTCCTGAACAGCAGCTACTACTTCAAATGCTGCTCCACGCTCAGTAGTACAGGGCTTCAGGCAACCAGGTTTCACTTTTATCCATCGTCCTTTTTCTGCCTCTGCTCAAAAGGCCAGCCCTTAATTTATAAATAACCTCTAAGGCAACTCCTTCTTCACCCCCCAATTGGTATGAATTTGTTCAACGTAAAACCCAAATGTCACATACTAAGGACTCCATGTTGTTCTGAGAATTCTGACTCCCGGCCCGCCCAGCTCGCGACCACCTGGGTTCCAAAGTCCAAAATGACAGTTTTAAGAATGTAAAGGAAAAGGGTCCTCGACTATGTAAAAACAGAGGCAGAGCCACGCAAAGGTGAACAACAAAGAGAGGGAGAAGCAAAACAGCAGTGCTAAGGATGTCACTTTACAAAGTGTGTGTGCGTGCGCACGTGCGTGTGTGTGTGCATGTGTGTGTGCGCGCGTGTGTGCGCGCGTGCGTGTGTGCATGCGTGTGTGTGCCTGTGTGTATGTGCGTGTGTGTGATGGTGTGCATATCGAGAGATGCTCCTGATAATGAGGACGGATTCCTGATAACGGAACTGGACCTGGAGTTTTTCTTTTCTGTATCAGTTGCAAAGGTAACTGATAAAAGGCATAAACGGAGTGATGTAACGTGTAGAGATTGGAAGGGCATGGGGGTGTCCTGAGCAAGTTAAATCATTGACCATAAGGCAAGAAATCTCACGGCGACACATGAAGATAGTGGTATAAGTGTATTAACTTGGAAGTAACCACCAGCAAAACTACAAATAGAAAACCCCAAAAGGAGAATGATTGGAAGTGACTGCCTGCCTCATGGGGGTGGAACTGGTGGAAAGAGAGAATGGCAGCTGGGGTTGGTGGGGGGCAACAACTACTTTTCTTTACAATTTGATTTTGCTCAGCTATGAGTATACGTTTCTTTTGATTAAAAATAAATATAAGTAAATGTTGAAAAACTGAAGCTTGGTAACTGCCTCGTCTGCCCTTCTCCAGATGCTTTTCCATCCCTCCACAGGCAGGCAAGCCCCGTGATTGTCCACATCTGGCTGGAGCGAGTGCTCCCTCGATAAAAGTGGAACATCTGCAGCGAGTGGCTTGATTAGTTCACAGAACATAAATAAATCTCTCAGGATGAACTATACATTTTTGGCCCACCTGCACAACAAGAAAGATGGTCAAACCCAAAGTGAGGAGAGAGGGAACTTCCTGTGGCGTGTGGGAGACAGGAGAGGATGTGGGAAGGGAGCCCACTGTCCGCCAAGGCGGCAGGGTGGGGGGTCTAATAGGGAAGAACAAATCTGATTCCATGTTAGATGTTTCTTTCACTTTAACCTTCGCCTTCTATTGCTTTTGCTTCCAGTTAAGAATCTTGCCTGTAGCATGAAATATACAGGGTAGCCCATTCTCAAGGCTCTGACCTTTAAAGGTGTTAACACTGTTCTGTTCACACAGAGATAAAAAGTTGCAGAACAGCGACTAACATTTGTCTTGTTGGAGGTTTATAGGAACATCGGAACAAAGGATTCCTACACCAAGAAGTCTGCACCAACCAGCCACGCCCCTGCCTCACCTGGCCTTTAAAAATGCTTTGCTGAAACCCTCTGGGGAGTTCGGGGTTTTGGGGGCACGAGCCATCCGTCTCCTTGCATGGCCCCGCAATAAACCTTTCTCTGCTCCAAACTCCGACGTTTTGGTATTGTTTGGCCTCACTGTGCGTGGGGCACATGGACTTGTGTTGGGTTAACAAGGGGAGGGGAAATGGGGAGGCGAAGCAGCCCCAGCAAAACAGCCCCCTCTTCCATCCTCACGAACCAACTCACTTCACTGAATCCAATGAAACTCCCCCCAAGAGATTTTCTTAACCTGCAAGAAAAACACCCTGAGGTTTGGCGAAGTCCCCCAAGACCCTGAGTAGTGCCCAGCTGAAGTCCCAAAGGGCAGGGGCTGGGTCCGGCCGAGGTCCTAAATGATCCCTCAGCGCCTGCAAGAATCCCGGCGCCTGGCCCGCACTCACAGCGCCTGCATCCTGGCCAGCCCCCAGAAGGCGCCGTCCGTCAGCTTGCTGATGTTGTTTCGCTGGAGCCTCAGCACCTCCAAACTGTCGAGCCCTTGGAACGTCAGGCCCTCGATGAGCCGAATCCGATTCCGATTGAGGTCTCTAAAGAGACGAAGCCAGCGGTTCAGAGCGTCCCCTACCCACGCCCCGCCTACGACTGATTTCACCACGCGGTCCCCAGAGACAATCCTGGGAAGCCGAGACGTACCACAGACGTGCACGCCCACGTGCATGCAGACACTGACGGGCCATTGCTAACTGGTGAAAGGGGGGCCCAGAGCTCCCAGAAGCCGGTCCCACCACACCCCCGAATGAGCGAGTGCTCCCATTTCCTCCCCAAGCACCCATGACTCTGCAGTGAGGAGGGGGTATGACTCAGGAGGTGAACGTCTTAGGTGAGCTGTCTCTTAACCCAGCAGCAGAAACCCACACCAGATGCCTCAACCCAGGAAAAATCTAACCACTGGGTATCAAACGGCGACGACATTTCCCACCGAGGCACTCTTCAGGCCTCTACTGATGGAGAGAAGTGACTGCACTCAGGAGCGGCCATCTGGCACGCTGCGAAGCATACACACGGGCTTCCAGCCCCCGTGTGATGAAGCCTCGGTGAACTGGCTCCATCGGTAATACTCAAGGGAGGGAGAGCACAGCCTGACCAGAAAGCCCTTGGGTTTCCCCCAATACTTCTGCAGTGTCTCATGACCCACATACGGTCCTGAGCATCCAGAGAGCTTCTCCAGCACCGGAGAGGGCGCGGCCGGGCCCCACCACCCAGGGGTGTCGGAGCGGGGGGAGCACAGCAGGGAGCAGGGTGGGGCACACCCCGTCTTGCCGCCACACCTGGCCGTGAACAGCTGTGTTGTTCTGCTTAAACCAAACATCCATCATCAGCTTGTTTTCCTGAGGTAACACTCTTCTGATACAAAAAAAGGACACAAAAACAAACAAAAAAAAACCAGGGAACAAACAGTCCATCAGGTTCTGGTAAAGAGAGGTTCTCTTGACTCCAAACCCTGGACCATTCTAGGAGGGCACTCAGCCGTGCTGGTCAAAAAAGTAAACAATTACACCCTTTCATTTAAAAAAAAATTAACTACCTTATGAGATTAAGGAGATGAAGATGGTGACCCATCTCCTGCTTCCTACCTCTGGCTACACTGACTTCCTCTCAAACTGCCCAAGCAGTGCCGGACTCTGTAATGTCCACAGCACAGATTATCTGGGTGCCTTAAAAAAACACAAAAACCTCGGAGATAAATAAGGAACCCCACGCCCACAGTCTAAGCATTAGCCAGGATCAGCCAGGCAGCAGGATTCCTCACTGCATTTTGGAAAGTGCCGACGAGGACAGACATGTACGTCCTCGGTGGATCTTCTCTCGGCAACCTGGGGCGGCCCGCAGGCACCAGACCCAGCTTCTAATTTGCGTTCATTAGGCTCCGCATCCCCGGTAGTTGATGCAGAGCCTGACCGAGGGGCAGCGGGGAAGGGGGTGCATTTGGATCGAGGTGCTGGGGGACATTTGGCCTCCATGTAGCGTGGCTAAGCTTAATTAAAGTGCAGGGCTCTGCACTCACAGTTGTGTCAGCCGGGGTAACTTGAATGCCTTCACAGGAAGCTGGGTGATCCTGTTCTTGCTCAGCCGAAGCGTTAGCAGCGACCGTGACAGACCATCAAATGCTCCCGACTCCAGGCTGCTGAGCCGGTTGCTCGCCAGGTTGCTGGAATGATTCATAAGAGAAAATGCAGTGGTCAGTAGGAGGCCTTCCTCATTCTGTTACAGACACCAGGCCTGCCTGAGTTAGGAAAACGAGCTAAAACACACCCAGAAGGATGGGTTTCCAACGAGACACCTGTCATCCCGAGGCTGCAAGGCCCACCTCTACCCTCAGCCTCAGGTGTCAGGACCATCCTTGTCAGGCTCGACAGGAGCCTTGTTTGAGCCCAGAGCTCGCTCTGCTTGTGGCTGGAGGGGTTTACCCCAGGAGGGTGGGAGGGAAGTCAGTTACCTCCACCCCAGCCATCCTCGCACCCCAGCCGGGCCGCTGCAGGAGCCCCTCCTCGCACCCACTACCCAAGGGTTAGGGTTCAAGGTCGGTGAGAAGAGCCTCAGGCAGCAGAAAGTCCACTGCGAAGCAAGGTCAGAGTGGATGTCATAATTTGGAGAAACCAGCCCTTAATTTTGAAGTGGGTCTCATTGTATGACGTGTAAATGTGCATAAACCAATTCATTTTAATAATTTTAAATGTGTCAAAGAAACATTCTAGTTAGAGAGATCTGCATGAGTGGTTACCAGTGGGGAGAGGGGAGGGGAGAGGGGCAAGACAGAGGTAGGGGATTAAGAGGTACAAACTACTAGGAATAAAATAAATAAGCTGCAAGGATATACTGTACATCACAGAATATACCCAATAGTTTATAACAACTATAAATGGACTATAATCTATAAAAATTCTGAATCACTAGGCTGTACACCTGAAACTTATATAATACTATAAAATCAACTGTATCTCAATGAAAAAAAAATTTTTTTAAGGGGTCTGCATGGAATCCCTTTAAAAAACAAGCAATAGTTGCATGGGACGTCCACCTACAGGATTACATGTGTAAGGGGCACCTCCCCTCAAAACGCAGTGCACGGGGCAGCTAAGGTCTGTGCATTCTGTTGTATGTAAATTACATCAAGTAAGGGGAAAAAAGGAGAGAAAAGGGGGAAGCAGTTTGGTCTTTCCTATGAGAAGTTATCCCCAACACTTTTCCTTCTACCTTCCCTAGACCAATGGTGCTTTTCGTGGCTTAAGCAAAAAAGAAAAAGACCAGCGAGAATTTTCTACATTAGAGAACAGAATGGAAGAAGGCATGCTTCGCCTCCATCAGGCAGCGGCCCAGGACAGAGCACATGAGGATTCTGTGCAAACAGAACTGGACTGTTTGTTCTTAACACTCTAGATTAAAGAAGAAGAGTCTGTGTGATGAAGATATACCGGTCAGCATCTGCCAAAGTACAACATCCCCTGCTTTTAGGCAGAGAGAGAGAGAAGGTCACTGCAATTCAGTTTAGCATTGGTGGTTTCTTTGTCCCAAACAAGTCAGTGCCAGGTGGCAGCGGGACACCTTTCAAAAGCCCTCAGTGAGGGCTGAGCACTGCCACATCGGCTGAAGGATTGGCCGAGGCCTCCTTTTTCCAACTCTGGCACTTCGATGCAGCCTAAGAAGGAAACTGCTCCTCTCCTCGGGGATCGCAAAAAATCTGCGTGCCTGGCCTTGGTCTCTGAACACATGGGTCGCAACAACCCCTAAAGCCAACCTCACGAACAATCCTCCAAAGTGCTCACGAATAATGCAGGGGATGGGGACTCACCTGTCACCTGAACATGCCTTTTTAGCCTGAGTTTTCAGTTTCTTCCCCAAAGCAACATTTTCCTACCAATAAGCGGTGGGTTAAATAGGCTTTGACTGTTTTTCTTCTGTCTGCCAATTGGCGGGCTGTGAGATGGGGCAGTAGGATGGGCAGAAGAGAAACAGACCAACGAAGAGATGGAGAAGGTCAAGAGAACTCAGAGGATGCACGGGCACTGGCTGGTTGAATCTCTACAGAGAGGTTTCGCTCCGATGTCACTCATCTAAGTACCCCCGAACCTCTGTTCTAAGCTTTCGTGGGAGGCAGCCCAGTGAAGGAGAAAGGAAACAGGCTTTGTGGTCAACACAGCCACGTATTTCAGGCCTAGAGTCTGCTCTTAAATGGTCAGTCTGTGAGGCTACTGAACATCTCCCCGCCTCAGGCTTCCTCAGCCACCTCTACAGTCAGAATAACGCCGCTGGACTTGGAGATGCTCTATGAATGGGCTACCAGAGGACGACGGACCTGGGTCTCCTGCCCCCTGCCCTGCTGCGGGAAGACAAGGGAGGTGTGTGCCCATCCCACTGACTCAGCCGGGCCACGTTGGAGGAGAGGAGGGAACGTCCACCTGCGTCCAGACCTGAGGGCTGCCGGCAGACCCAAGGCACTTACAGCTCCTTTATGGGCAGTCCGTGCGGGAAGCAGGTGCTCCGGATCTCTGTGATGTTGTTGGAGCTGAGATCCAGCACCTCCAAGGAAACGTAAGCCTTCAGCTGACTCCCCTCCACGCTGCGAATCCTATTGTGTTGCCTAAGACACACAAAGGAAGGTGAGTCCAGCATGTCATTTTGCAAAGAAACTATTTTCCTTAACCCTTCTTCCAGACATTTTTTTCCCTAGCTGCTTTGCAATTTCAGAAAATTAAAAACGCTATGACACTTCTTTTTTTTAAAAATTATTTGGCTGCGTCGGGTCTTAGTTGCGGCACACTTAAATGACATCTCCCATCCTTCTTTCCATCAAGTTCTTACCTGCAGGCCGGGAGCTAGACAATATCAAATTCTTTGTCTGTGACAAGTTTGTCTGCCCAAGTTCTAAGCCAGGCTACTCTCCCCAAGGACAGGAACACAGGGGTGATATTTCGGACGTGTGGAGAGCAGCCTGGCATGATCAGCGCTCAGATCTTACGGGTACACCTTCCCACAAAGGATGTGCCCAGTGCAACCAGCCAGCTTCTGATGCGGCTCGCATCTAGAATCTTCAGAACCTAGTCCAAGCCCATCACTTACAAGAATGCAGGCACCAGAGCCCAGAGTTCAGTTTCATCCAACTGAACGCATCATCACATACCTCACATTTTACCGACACCTGCCATGTACCAGGCGTGGCGACAGGCACAAGGGATGAAAAAAAGATTGCAAAATCCTGACAACCTCATAAGGGACACGGGAACTCAGTGCTGGGTCTAACTGGAATCGAATCCCCTGCACCTCCAACTCCACACTCTTTTTTTAAATTTATTTATTTATGGCTGTGTTGGGTCTTCGTTTCTGTGCGAGGGCTTTCTCTAGTTGTGGCAAGCGGGGGCCACTCTTCATCGCGGTGCGCGGGCCTCTCACTGTCGCGGCCTCTTGTTGCAGAGCACAGGCTCCAGACGCGCAGGCTCAGTAGTTGTGGCTCACGGGCTTAGTTGCTCCGCGGCATGTGGGATCTTCCCAGACCAGGGCTCGAACCCGTGTCCCCTGCATTGGCAGGCGGATTCTCAACCACTGCGCCACCAGGGAAGCCCCAACTCCACACTCTTGATAGCTCTGCTCCTCAGTTTCCTCATCTGGAAGATGGGGCCACACCCTTTACTTCAAGGATGATCCCACCTGAACCACACTGCTGCGTCTGGCAGATGTTCACGTTAAGTGTTCAATGTTTATCTCCCTCCAAGACTTATTTGTCCTTTAACCCTCTTTCTAAAAAAATCCCACAGTCTTAACCCGCCAACCAGTATTTATTAATCAGGAGAAATTCGATAGATGCCAAGGCTGCAGGCAGCAGGTGGCCCCCATGCGGGTTTCGCTCTGCCTGGCAGATTCAAATCACCACGGCCCCGATCCCAATACTCAGATATTTCAGAATCTGTGCAGTGGTAGCGCTGGGCCTCTGGGCTCCAGCCTCTCACTCCGGCCAGTTTCTGAGTAAACAGTATTGGGGTCTCCAGCCAATCAAAGCATTCTTGAACACGATACAAGTGAGCCAGGCGTCGCTAACCAAGTGGCATCTCTCTTAAACAAACACTTGACCAAATCGTTTCCAACAGGCATAAACAAGGCCCTCTTTCCCAGAAGCTCTGGGGCTTCTCGCCGACGCCTTTGTTTTCTTCCCCTCTCTCCCAGGCCCTGAACCCAAAAATCCATTTACAAGGGTACAGCTCCTTTACACACAGCAAAGTCACGCCAGAATGAGAGGCCCCTTTTCCCTCCATGTGTCCCAAACTACTTCCTTTGAGTTCTTTATTAAGTTCTTAATAAAGATAGTCTCTTCAGTTTTCTGACTCCAAAAGAAAAAGAAAAAAAGAATAGAAAAGAAGACCTTTATTATGTAAAGTATGGGAAAAAAGAACAAGAAATAAAGGGAATAGAGCTGAGCCTCATCCAGGAACTCTGAATGCAGTACCAGGGAGCCGGGAAAAGAAGGTCTGAGGAAAGAAGGGAAGGGGCGCCGCTGGCCCCAAGTCACACAAAGAGGGACCATACACAGTTCAAGGGACCACGGGACAGCTGCGAGCCCCCGCCCACTTCTCCCACTGCCCCTCCACCCCGTCCTCTCCTCTGGCTCTTTCATCTTACACCTTCCTTCTTCTTTCTCGTCTGTGTATTTATTCACTGAATCAAACACGTTCTGGGCCCCTGCTCTGTGCCAGGCCCAGGCTGGAGGAAGGATGCTGTGATGAAGACGGGTCTCTTTCATACACTGGGAAGAGGTCCCTGTTGAGCAGAAGAGGCAGCCATGGAGATGAGAAACAACGGAGCGTGGGAGCGAGGATGGATGAGACCTGCCGGGAGGGAGAGCGGAGCTGGGGAGGATTCTGCCGGAAGAGGCTGCCGGGGCCAGCTCCGGAGGGTGGGATGTGCATGCTGGCAGGAGACGGGCAGGGCAGAGGCAGGGGGACCACAGCAGGCAAGCCCTCGCAGATGCCCTGAGGAGTAGGGCATCTATGTCCCAGGGGACCAGGTGAGAGGTGGCGGCAACAGAGAGACAGACACAAGAGAAGAAGAAGAGAGGGGTCCACAGGACCTGGAGACGACAGATGGGGGCGCAGAGAATGGTGATCCTCAATTTTCTAGTTCAGAAATGCTAAGGTAACCAGGCGACTGGCGAGACCTTCCATCCTTGCCCTTATGGCCTGTTCTCAAGCCAGCAACCATAGAGATCCTGTCAGGACATCTCACAGAACGGGAGAAAACATCTGCAAATCACCTGTCTGATGAGGAGTGAGCATCTAGAATACACAGGAACTACAACTCAACAACAACAACAACAACACGAAAAACCCAAACGACTCAATCAAAAAACGTGCAAAGGACTTGATAGACATTTCTCCAAAGAAGATAAATGGCGAAAGAGCACATGAGGAGACGCTCAACATCACTAAGCATTAGGGAAATGCAATGAGATAGCACCTCACGCCCACAGCATGGCTACTATTAAAAAAACAAACAAACTCTGGAATGGTATGTGGGGGAGAGGATGTGGAGAAACTGGAATCCTGGCGCAGCTGCTGAGGAAAATGGTGTGGTAGTTCTTCGAAAAATTAGGCACAGAATTACCAGCGTGTGACCCAGCAATTCTGCTTCTGGGTGTTCATCCAAAAGAAATGTAAGCAGATCTCAAAGAGTTATTTGTACACCCATGTTCATAGCAGCATTAATCACAGTAGCCAAAAGGTGAAGCAACCCAATGGATGGATGGATGGATGGATGGATGGATGGATGGATGGATGAATGGATAGATGGATGGACGGATGGATGGATGGACGGACAAACATGACAGAGGTACACATACAAAGGACTATCATTCAGCCTTAGAAAGGAAGTTCTGACACACGCTATGACATGGATGAATCTTGAGGACACTGCGTTAAGTGAAAATACCCTATGACTCCACTTCCATGAGTACCTAGAGTAGTCAAATTCATTGAGACAAAACGTAGAGCGACGGTTGCCAGGGGCTGTGGGGAGGGGGAGTGGGGAGTTGTTTAATAAGTTTGGAGTTTTCATTTTCCAAGATGGAGAAAGCTCTGGAAATTGATTACACAACACGAGTGTACTTAACACTACTGAACTGTATACTTAAAAAATGATTAAGATGGTAAATTTCATGTAATGTGTATTTTACTACAATTTAAAAACAAAACAAAGCAAAAATCAGCCAGTTCACAGGGCTTGTTTGCCTAAAACTCAAACGATGGCTTTCCTGTCTCACTCAGGACGAAGTCCTTACGATGGCCTCTGAGGCCCATGTGATCTGCCACGCACTCGCCTTGCTGCTTCACTTCCTGCTCTTCCGCCTTGTACTCTGCCCCACACACTGGCCCTCAGACACGGCAGGCCGACTCCTGACTCACGACCTTTGCACTTGCCTTTCCCATTGCTTGGAATGAATGCTCTTCCCCCAGAGAGCCACAGGTCCCATGCCCTTCCTTCCTTCCCATCTGTTTTCACATGTCACCTTCTCAATGAGGGGTCCCTGGCCACAGTCTCTAAGACTACAAGCCTCCCTCCCCCACCCCCACTGTCACACTTTCCACTCTCTTGCCTGCTTTATTTCTCTCAGTATCTCTAATTATCATCTAATACATCCAGTATTTTGCTTATTTCTACCTTAACATCTTCTCTCCCACCAGGATGTGGCTCCATGAGAGCAGAGATGTTTGTTTGTTTTGACCACTGTTGTGTCTCCAACCACTGGAATAGGGTGAGGCACATAGGAGGTCCTCAATAAATAACTGTTAAAGGAATCACAAAGAATGAATACAGGTTGAATTCAGAAAGGCTGAGCCTAGACACAGATTTGGGGCTCATCAACATTTAAGTAGAAGAAAACCCATGCAAGCAGATGAGTTTAATCAGGAAACATGAAGGAAAGAGTTTGCCAACTGCCCTGTGGCAGCACTGCTCAGAGACAAATGATCTAGCCCACAGTGGCTTCAGAGCTTCTTGGGGCTCAAAGAATGCACATCATCTTCTCCCTCCAGGTCTGGTCTCTCTGCTCTAGACTCTAGTCCAGCACCCTGATCAAACTCTTCCTGAATTCCTCCCATTCAGGAAAGCTGACCACACAGCTCTATCTCCCTTCTCTCACTAGAGCAAGAATCACACCTTGTTAGATGTCTCTGGGGACCCTGGCAATTCCACCCAAGGCCATGAGTTCTTCATGGGCTGGAACATGGCATAGCATTGAAGAACATGCCAAGAGCATGGCCCTGCCTGAGTTCAAATCCCCATTATACCACTTACAGGTGTGAACCGCTATAAAGGTGGTGTGAAGTTCCCAGGCCCCGTGGGCTGATGTGACCTGACGTGAAGCAGGTACTCAATAAAATGGGTTCTTGTTTTTATTAGCTCTGATATCAGATACACATCTGTATCCTGAGAGCGAAGCTCAGGATCTAGTTTGCAGCAGGTGCTCTGGAAAAAGAAGGAATGATTGGTTCCTAGTCCTCCCCACACTTCAGCGCAAACAGGCAGGCCTGACTCCTTCTTGGGAACAAAGGGCTGACTCAGAGCGCTCACTCTTAGCTTCATGCATGAAACGAGCCTGCTCCAGCTGGAGGGTGTCAAAACCCCCACCACTGAGAGACTGGGCTATTTGGGGAGCTGTGCTTCAAATTAAATCCCAGATTGAAGCTTCTGCAGGTTTCAGGGGGCCTAGAGATCTGATGGGTCCCCAGCCAGCTAGATTACATCCTCCTTCTCACTCCTGTAGCAAGTGGGACTCGGGCCCACGCCCCTGACCCCAGCCCACCAAACCCTACCCCACCAGGGACATCCCCTCAGGACACCTGTCCATCAAGGTTCAAAGACCCAGTATTCAGGGAAGCCTCCCTCCTCCTCCTTGAGAGGTGTCCCACTTTCATAAAACTCTCCATGTTTTAATGCCACGTGCAACACGAGCGGTTATGTCACTCCTTTAATGTAACTAACTGTCCAGTTTTCAAGGCCCCCGTTCATCTTTTATAACCTCTGAATCCTTGTCCAAGTTCTTTTTAACAATAGCCGACCAACTACTGAACACACCTCTAGGCAGCAGGCCCAGGGTGGAGGCTCCGTGAAAAGACACAGCAATCTCATGAGGAAGGTACTATTATGATCTTTACAGCTGAAGACACTGGGGCTCAGAGCTCTGCTGGACTTCACCTGCGGTCACACAACCGGGACACGAGAGGAGCCAGCGTGCAAGCCCAGGGGAGCAGGACTCGCCAGCCCATCCGAGAGGCTCTCCAGGCGGAATTTTAAGTGCACTACCCCAGATTCAATCCGTAAGCCTTCAGCAGAGCTCGGCTACATGTGAATGCTGGCTGGCTATTCCCGGGTCAGCTCACACTGGTCTGTGTCATTGGCCTCAGCCAAGCCGGCTTTTGTACCAGCCTCCCAGAGTCCTGCGTGAGCGGCAAGTCTGCAGAGAGCTGTGGAGGGCCAAGCTGAGCAAACAAGGCGGATGAAGCTCTGGTTCACAGCGATGGATGCTCTGGACGGAAAGAAGAGAACAGCGCAGGACAAGCTGCAAAGGCACGCCCTTAGGGCTACAAAAGGAGAGTGAGGAGAGGGCAGGGGAGAGGACAGTGTTAGAGGAGCACTTCTAACTGGTCTCATCCGGGAGCAGTCCAGCCCTTTCTCTGCCACCAAACAGAATCAGAACAACTCTGTGGTGACAGGGACTGGGGGGGGGGGGTGGTGGCCAAATCATACAGCCTGTGCCTCCACCCCGGGTTGGTGCACCCCTCAGGCTGTCCTCTGGGGTGAAGAAACCGTAATACGGCAGAAGTCTATTAAACCAACACCTGTTAAAGGCTTCACAAATAAAATTCGGCTTCAAAGGCAGAGAGCGGGAAAGATAAGCTCTCTCCACTGGGCTACATCTTCAGAGTCGATGTTAAATTAGACAGTAAAACACACGGAGGCGTTTGAAACCAACATTGAAAGCTTTTCATCATAAGTGATTGTTCCACTATAGTTTACAAGGTAGTGCCGTTAGTGGTGGAAAAGATCTCGCGTCACAGAGAACAGGGAGAAAGGGCGAGGGGATCAAAGGAAGCAGCGTCAAGGTGGGTCAAGTGGATTACAGCTGGTTGCTGAAATTATGCACCTACTGTCTACATCAGGGGTCAGCAATGGATTCTATAATGGGCCAGATTTTAAATATTTTAGGCTCTGTGGGTCATTTGGCCTCTGTCATGACAACTCAGCCCTGAAGGTGGGGTGTACAAGTAGCCGCAGACAATATGTGAGCCGAGTGTGGCTATACTCCAATAAAGCTTTCTTTACCAAAGCAACCTGTGAGCCAGATCTGGCCCCTGATCTACACCATAGAGCAACCAGTTTGGGTTTCTGGGAGGCAGGGACCCAGATTCTAATTCTAGCTCTGATGCAGCTTTCCAACTGTGTGCAAATCACTCTTTTTGAATCTGGTTTAACCACCTGCAAAATGGGGCTAAACACCTCTCTGCAGCAGAGAGAACCCTCCCATGCTCCCTCCAAGGCCCAGGTCAGACATCACGAATCGCCATCCTTCCCAATGATGCCTTTCCTACCCCTTCAGGAAGTGAAACGGAACCTAAGTTTACATCATTCTTATGCTCCTCAGAAGATGATCCAGGTTCCTGACCGGGGCCAGTGGAGGCAGGCTGGCAAACAGGGTGATCTTACAGAGAACAGACATTCACACTGTGCATCCTCACTCTTTTTAGTTCTTCCAACGAGACAGAAAGAAACACGCTGAAGCTGGCCAACACACCAGTCCTAATATCTAAGCAGGCGTGCCCTCAGCTCTCCCAGACAAGTAGGGTGACTCACAGCAGTACACGTGGTCAACTCCTGCAGTGTTGACTCTTACTAGATACAGCAAGTTTTCCATCATGTTACCTCAACATCAAACTTTTAATAATCAGCAAAACTCAAATTACAGCTCTTGCCTCATCTGAACCTCTGGCTAAGAAAGAGTTTCACACAATCTAGCCCAGAAATGGGGGTAAAAATGTAATACACCTGCCACCATTCCCGTCCCTCCCCACCCCCCCATTCCCCACAGTGACCCTGGCAGACGTGGTTAATCAAACTCCATACCCTGCAGCCTCTGGGCACCCAGAGCACTTTGCACCTGGCCCATCACTGTGCTGCCCTGGAATTCTTCCTACGTCTCTGCACCACCGCACCTAACCCCACTGCCCCACACAGCAGGTGCTCCAAGGTCTCATCCAAATGATCAGGATGAAGGTGTGTACACGGTATTAATGATTTAATAATCCGAGTAGCCCTGACATTTACCTAAGGGGGTTCAACTGTATTATTGCAAGCGCTAAAAAACATTAATCATTTCAAGGACACACAAGAAGACGATTTCTCTTTTGTTGCAAAACAGCACTATCCAACAGACCATGTGGTCGGGGCAGGGGGACAGTTGTTCTGTTTGTTCGCAAATGTTTTTACTGAAATATCACAGGCATACTGAGAAGGGCACAAATGATAAATGTAGAGCTCAATGCATTTTTACAAAATGTCTGCACCCGTGTAACCACATGACAGATACAGAACATTTTCAACATCCCAGCAGGCTCCCTCCTGCCACTTTCCTTGTCATTTATTCTTCCCCAAGGGAACCTTTATTTCTACCACCTATGATTAATTTTGCCTGTTGCTGTGCTTTATCTACCTGGAATCGTTCCATATAGACTCTTCTGTATCTGGCTACTTTCACTCCACATATGAGACTCTTCCATGTTGTTGCATTAGCAGGACGTAAGTCTTTTTCATCACTGCGTAGTATTTCTCTTGAGGGAACATAGGGCAATTTATTTTTCATTCTACTGCTGATGGACACTGAGTTATTTCCAGTTTGGGTTATTGCAAAAACCACAGCCACGCACAGGGACGTGGCCTTTTGCACGTATCTTTTGGTGCATATTTGCCTGCATTTCGGGCAGGCATCGATGTCTAGGGTGGCGCTGGTACACAGTCACGGAGCCCACATATGTGCAGCCTCGGCAGACACCGGTACATTCCTTTTAACCAAATCCTTCAGGGTTGAAATGCATCTGAAAAGTCATCTGATCCAAATGCCATATTTCATGCTGCCTCATTCAACCACATTCTCTGATGCCACCGCCCCCGTGCGTCCCTCCTTCCTGTACCATTCCCCCACAAACAGCATTAGGAATACAGCCTGGAACCACAGAGCATGAAAAAGCTCAATCTAATCTTGTCCAGGTGTCAAACAGAGTAATTGTATTATCAGTGGGGGGCCTGAGAAGCACCAAACAAGGGAAAAAAGAGAATTAATAATTCTAAGTCCCAAATTGGCAAGAAAACTGTGAATGTGCCCGTTACTGGGACCAATGCCCATAAGCATCTTGAAAATAAAGATAAGGCGATTTTAAAAACAACACATGAATCCAGAAGAGCTTTCCTAGGCCAACTTGAAGAAAAGGTTCTCTTCTCAGAATGACACTTGAAAGCATCACCCTCTCACTAGGGCTGCTTTGCATTCATCTTCTTAAAAATGAAAACCAAAACCATCTGTTCTATTGCATAAATCGATAATTTGCCCTAAGAAACCAGTGCCTCGTAAGGACGGCCCAGCCTGGGTTATTTGCTGGACAGGAAATGAGACTCCGAATAAGCAGGTCTCCTTCTGTCTCTTGCTCACTCCCTCTCCCCACACCCGCTGCTGGTGAATCACCAGTTCCCTGGGGAATTTTGGCCCGATTCTCAGCCTGGCTGCAGATGACGTTCCGGATCTGTTTATTCAGGTGGAGATCGGACAAAAAACAAGAGTGGCCCAGTGGCGGGATAAACAGCCTCCGCCAGGCGGGGTCAGACCCTCCAAAAGCAGGACTGGGCTGTGTCAACCGACCTCCCGACCCATTCACTTCCTTCGGGGTCACTTTCCCCTTGGGGTCTTCAACGGACCGTTTCGATGAACTCCATATGATGAGGACCCGAGGTCCCCAAGGCGCCTTGATGCACCACATCCCGTTTGGTTCTCCCACCCACTGGCTTATACACATCGAGCTGGAAGCCCGAGATCTGGAATGAAGAAACTTAGGCACAGTCAAGAGTCAGCCACTATGGTTCTGTGAAGTCGAGAGCGACCCGAGCCATGAAGGACTGCAGATCATCAGGATCCAATCCAAACTACAAGCACAAGACAAAAACGAGACCTCCTGAGGAAATGCACGTTGCTGAACAAAAGAAGCTCATCAGAAAAGGCAACCTACTGTATGATTCCAAATACGTGACCTTCTGGAAAAGGGCAAAACTGTGGGGACAGCAGGAAAATCAGTGGTTAGCAGGGGTCTGGGAGGAGAAAGGAATGAATAGGTGATGCACACGGGATTTTTTTTAGGGCAATGAAACTATTCAGTGTGATACTGTAATGGTGAATAAGCAACACTAAACATTTGCAGAAGCTCAAAGAATGTACAACACAGTGAACCCTGGAAAACTATAGGTTTGGTTAATAATAATGTCTCAATACTGACCTATCAATTGTAACAAAGCACCAGACTAATGCAAGATGTTAACAGTAGTGGAAACCAGAGGGGCATGTTGCAGGGTATAAGGGAAGTCTCTGTACTTTCCGCTCCATTTTCTTGTAAATCTAAAACTGCTCGAAAAGTCTATTCATTGTAAACAGTACACAACAAAACCTCCTAAGGTATTAAGTAGTCCCAAGATCATTACATCATTAGAATGTAAGTTTAGTTGGTCTTCTTTACTGCTATATCCTTAGCACCATGAGTATAGAATCATGAGTATAACATAAAAGACATTCAATAAGTATCTGTTGAAGACTCACAGATTTAGAGAAGGAACTTAAGGTTTCCGGGGGAAGGGACAGATCGGCAGTCTGGGATTGACATGTACACACCACTATATTTAAAATAGATAACCAACAAGGACCTACTGTATAGCACAAGGAACTCTGCTCAATATTATGTAATAACTTAAATGGGAAAAGAATTTGAAAAAGAATAGATACACGTGTATGCATAACTGAATCACTTTGCTGTGACCTGAAACTAACACAACATTGTGAATCAACTATGCTCCAATATAAAGTCAAAATTTAAAAAAAATCTGTTGAATAAACAAATGAATTACAAGTTCAGTTCAGTCTCCTGTATTTGCCACCACATTCCTCAACAAAGGAATGTTATTCAGAAAAAAAAAAAGGCAAAAATCAACCATTCAATTAAAAAAAGTTTTTAAAGAGAAAAATGAGAGGTGTAATGTAGAATTAACTTTTTTAGGCAGGGAAGCTGACAGATATCCTTAGAAGAAAATGTCAAATACAATGGACTTTCAGGCTGATCGTGCATCTCCCAAGTTCAATCTGACCCCGAACACGGACATTCGTAGATCAGCCGGGGTTGGCGGAGGCGGTGGCCCTACTCGCCACGCAATGGCCACCAGTGCCCCCCGTCACCACACCCCTGGCAGCAGTGAGGGCAGATCGGCCCTAACCCAGGTCTCCACAGCCACACACATGCTTCCCCACTCCTGCCTCAGCCACAGTGGAAAAGGAGGAGGAGAAATTCAACCAGGGGAGTTCCAACCCGACACGCTGACCCGAGGAAGCCCTTTTGAGCCACGTCTGGACTGCGCTCCCCAGGGAGAAGGGCTGTGCCATTTCACACTGGCAGGGACTTCTAAGGGCTGGCTGGGCACTCAGCTCCGTGACCATGGGGAGGTAACCTGCCCTGCATGTGGGCAGGGCACAGCGGCACCAAGCTGGGCCAGGAGATGTTAAGTCAGGAACAGCGAGCCACTCCATCTGCACTCCTGTCCACAGAGAGACATCCCGGGCCAGAAAAGCCCGGAGAGTTTCTCTCTCCCGGTCAAAGCTGACATGGCCACTCTCGGCTTTATCTTCCCTTAAATGAGCCAATCCAGCCCTTTTTTTCTTCTTTTCTCCCCTCGCCCTGGCAACCTGCTCCCTGAACACCCTACCACGTAGGTGTGATCCTCTGCACCTCGGGGGGATGGGGGGAGGAGCCCAGTTGTCAGGCCGCGTCACGTGGAACCACACACCCTGGTACCAGTAGGGAGCCCATGGCTGAACTTGACTTGCCCGCTTCTCATTACAGTTTTCAGGGTGGCTCTGCAGGGAAGGCCAGCAGCAGGCCTACCCAAGAGCTAGAGGCACAGACTCTCCCAGATTCGAGGGGATGAGCCACCGTTCCCGGCACAGAAAGGTGGGAAAGATGGAGAGACGGCAGCGATCAGGAACCAGGTGGTCAGAGCACCTGTTAAGGCCAGGCTCAGCCAAGGGGTGTTCACACAGCCCCTCCTGGAGGACGTGAAGAAGTTACGATGGGTACTTCTCCTCTAACTGATGGCTCTCCACCAACGAGGCTTAGGTGGGCAAGCCCCCGGCCGGGTGACGTGATGGAGCTGCTGGGCTGTACAGAGCAAACACCCCTCCCCAGGGTCCATAAATGCTGGTTGGCAGCTGGCGGGTTGGGGGCAGCAAGGGGGTCACCCAGGGATCTAAGACTGACAGGCTGTGTCATTAGCTCCTCATAGACCTGGCGGTTTTGCTTCTCCCGGACCTCACCACCCAGGACTTGAAAAAATGTAACCACCACACAGAAACAACATGGAGGCCCCACTCAACATTTCCAAAGGAAACCTAACCTCATCCCTCTCAAGGCCGGGCTCGCATTGCAGCCTCGGCCACCAAGCTGCCCAAAGGACTCAGGCGCTCAGGAGACCGTCCACACCACCTGCCAAAGCAAAAGGTGGGACGCGGAGCCGATGTGCACTCTCTAAACCACACAGGCAGGAAAGGTAGGGAGAACTTAACTCCTATAACTCGTAGCTCTGGGACAGAACAGGAGGATGCCGGAATTTCCTCCCTCTCTTTTGCCTATTCTTTTAATGTGCTTATCAATTACGTAAATAAATTAAATAGATACTTTACAAAGCTGTTAATTCGATCTTAGACACCGACCTTTGGGACCTGATCCTTAAGTGTACAAACACCTGGCCTGCCTGACAGCCCCGAGGCGGAGGGCCCTGGGGTGGGGCACAGCTGAGAGGCCCGCCTAAGGAGCAGCGAGCAGCCTTTCTTCAAAGGGTGCCAGCAGGGAGGAGCCCCAGGGCCACCACTCAGAGTTCCTCCCCTCGTTCATCAGGCACCCTTCACCTAGCTAGGGATGACGCCAGTTCCAGAGTCTCCTCTGGAGCCCCCGGAACCCCAGCATGCTCGAGCACACAGCCTGCTCCAGGCCTGCTATGAGTCCTGGGGGCCTCTGCAGCCTCCAGGGAACAGGTCCAATGCTAGAGTCGGCTGCACAGGGCAGCGGACCCTCGCAGGAAGCTGGCCCTTGCCGCTTAGCCACTGAGGGGGCGCACACTTCTCGGGAGATACAAGAGCCAGACTAGGACCAACAAATCGCGCGTTTCATAGCTCGTGCTTACTAGGTACCAGGCTCTGGTTCAGCTCGTTTAAGCCCCATGACGACCCGAGGGGCGGATACTGTTACCATCCCCATCTTACAGGCGGGGCTGGTGAGCTGTAGGAAGGTTAACCAGCAGGAAGCAGCGCAGCTGGGACTGCAGCCCAGGCACGAATGCTCATCGCACACTCCTGCGCGGAACAGAAGCGGGCAGAACCACCCCTGGGGCAGAGGGCTTCTCCGGACAGTACCCTGTGTCTCCCACCTCTTCTCAGCACCCACCAGGGCCGCCCCCCGATCCTGTGACCCGAAGGGAGGCAGGACCCGCCTGCAGATGCAGGAAGGGCACATCCTGCCCACCCCCCGCCCCTTCCACACGCACACGTGGGCCTCCCGGACCCTCGGCCCACAGCGCGTCAGTGCACAGTTGCTGCAGGGCCCGGCCAGACCTCTCGCTATTTATATTTAAGATGACGGGCGCGGGCCCTAAATAGCAGCGTCAGAGTGGCTCTTCTATCCTCAGGCAGTAAGTATGACAAGATTGAACTGGGCACTTTTCAGGGAGCAGAAAAAACTTGCTCACCCTCTGCTCCACACCACGCCACAGAGGCACCGCTCAGCCAGATTCAGAGAGGGTAAGACGCTGCTCTGGGGTCACCCAGCTAAACAGCATGCGAGCCCAGGTGTCCTCTGGCTCCCGGCTGCGCTCCTCTCTGGAGACGGCCTGTGGCTACGAGGACAGAGACGGGACTGGGGGTGCTGGGGCGCTCCCGAAACTGCCCCCCCCCGGCCAGCCACTGCCAGCATGTTCCCCGGCTCGCCTGCCAGCTTCCCGGCAGCTCTGGAGCTCCAGCGTGGAGGAAGCTGTTTCAGCACTTGGCTGCAGCCTCCAAGTCAGATCCTCCCCGCCTCTGGGGAGTGATACCACTGACATGCCTTTAAAATAAAACCAGGCCTGCTTCCTGCCCCATCTGGAAGACTTCTGATCTCCCGATCATAGGATTCAGGGTATCTCTTATCACGCAATTTCCCAAGCCTTCAGCATACGACCTGACTGCACTCTGGGAGGGTTAAGGATATGCATGGGCGGGATTAAGGAGTCGGCCCTCTAATGCAGCCCTTCTTATCCACCCTGAGATGATAAGACCCGCTGCAACATCAAAGCGGCACCGACTCCAGCACCGCTCTTCTCCACCCCAGAACCACGCCATCCTCTTGTCTTGCCTGTTCTGCGTTCCTACAGGAGCCAACTCTTGCTCTGCTCCTTTCATGAAACAACAAGCTTCGATTTTCACCTCTGTTTCAGGTTTGAAAATACGTATCGGCTGTCACGGCCACTGCCTGGAGCTGCCGGGACCCTCCACCGTGCCGCCCGACCCAGCTTGCCACGCCATGCCGTCGGAGAAAACCTTCAAACAGCACCGAACCTTTGTCATTTTGCAGGGCTTCCCTAGTGGTGCAGTGGTTGAGAATCCGCCTGCCAATGCAGGGGACACGGGTTCGAGCCCTGGTCCGGGAAGATCCCACATGCTGCGGAGCGATTAAGCCCGTGCGCCACAACTACTGAGCCTGCGCTCCGGAGCCTGTGAGCCACAACTACTGAACCCGCGTGCCACAACTACTGAAGCCCACACGCCTAGAGCCCGTGCTCCGCAACAAGAGAAGCCCCCACTTGCCGCAACTAGAGAAAGACCGCGCGCAGCAAAGAAGACCCAACGCAGCCAAATAAATCAATAAATAAAAATAATTAAAATACGTATCATCATGAACCTAAATGTCAAACGTAAACTAATGACTTTTAGAAAAAAACTTAGGAGAAATCTATGTTTCGGGCCAGATAGATCTGACCCTACGGGCACAATCCATAAATGGAAAAATTAGCACATTGGACTTGCACCAAAATTAACAACATTTGCTCCGGGAAGGATCCTATTAAGATGAAAAGGCCAACTACAGACTGGGAGAAAATATTTTCAGACCACATATCCAACAAAGAACTAGTATCTAGAATATATAAAGAACACTCAAAACTCAACGGCAAAAACATCCCAAACAATCCAGTTAGAAACTGGGCACAGGACATGAACAGATATTATTCCAAAAAGAATTACAGATGGCCAATAAGCACATGAAATGATGTTCAACATCATTAGCCATTAGGGAAGTGCAAATTAAAACCACCAAGAAATATCAATACACACCTACCGAATGGCTAAAATAAAAAATACTGACAACACCAAATGCTGGCCATGACGCGGAGAAGCAGACCGCTCGTGCATTGCTGGCAGGCGTGTAAGACAGTACAAGCACTCTGGAAAACTACGGCACTTTCTTAAAAAATCTGAACATACAACTACCATACGATGCAGCAGTTACCCCCTAGGGCATTTCTCCCAGAGAAACGAAAATTTATGTTCACACAAAAATGCTCACAGCAGTTTTATTCGTATTAGCCCAAATCTGCAAACACCCCAGATGTCCCTCAAGAGGGGCATGGTTTAACAAAGTGTGGTCTCTTCATACCATGGACACTACTCAGCAGTAAAAAGGAATGAACTATTGATACACACAACAACCTAGATGCACCTCCAAGGAATTATACAGAATGAAAAAAAGCCAGTCTGCAAAGGTGAGATGCTGTATGAAGCCACTTATATGACACTCCTTAAATGAAAAATTATACATATGGAGAACATACTGGAGATTGCCAAGGGCGTGAGGGAAGGAAGTAAAAGGGTGTGGGTGTAAGAAGGGAACACAAGGGATCCTTGTGGGGATGGAAATATTCTTTACCTTGACTGTACTGATGTGAATATCCTGGTTGTATGAAATTTTGCAAGAGGTTGTCATCGGGGGAAACTGGGTTAAGGGTATACGAGGATCTTTCTACGTTATTTTTTTACAACAGCACGAGAAGCCACCATGAGCTCAAAATAAAAAGATTAATTAAAACGACAAAAAAAACAAAGCAAGACATTCACAGTGGAATCAGAAGTGCTGGTGGAATGCATGGTGCAATCAGCCAGCCAACCTGCTACCTCACTGGGTCTCCAGCAGAAATCTACCCAGTATGACTCAGTTCCAAGGGCCAAGCACCAAATACTACTGTGCTTTGTGAAAGTTCTGAAATGTAGGGATAGGCATGAACCGTTTAATTACTTTCTACTGATGAGGAAGGAATTGGGGTGGGGGGGCGGTGGTTGGACTCGGTGAGAAAGGTGTAGCTGATAAAGCTGATTGGAAGACCAGTGGCCACCAGTGGTGATGTATCAGGAGTTACTGCTGGGTTCTGTGTCCTGTAACTCAGCTGAACCCCAGCACCATGTGGCCAAGCAGGAGGGCCTCCTGGGCGTCTAGACTTAGATGGTGGTGGACAAAGGTCAGGCCTGCACTGCCAGACATGGGGTTCTCAAAACACCATCCCTGGAACACCAGCCTTGGGAGGAGTTCCACGAAAAGGCTCTGGAACAGCCACATATATTTCTCCCTTGTCAGCCCTGGCAGACTCCCAAAGCAGGTCCAAGAAAAGTACCTTTTCATTCTGCTCGATTCTGCATTTGCTAAACTTACATGACCACAAGACCCCCTTCTTCATGAAGCAATTGTTAGGGTCGCATAAAAGAGGGGTCCAGGTAGGCTCATTTTATGTGGGAGACACCACACTGCACCCCCCTCATTACTAAAGGCGCTACATATCCTGTGGCAAAGAAGGCTGCTTACCTTTAGCTCTGGGTTTTCTGAACTTCCTGACTACACAGAAGTAGTCAGGATGGGCTGGACGCATAGAGGGATCCGCAGTGATTCTCCACCTTCACTTTGGAAAAAGCCTGTTCCCCAATCTACCTGTTGGCCTCTCACAGGTGAGCAGAGACCAGGAGAGCCCTTCTCCTGACACACCCACGCCAGTTTAAGGACAGTTTCACATCTAAGCAAACCGAGGCTTGCAAAGCTGCTACTAGAAAGCAACAGGATAAGGATTCGAACCTGGACAATGGGACCCCGGGGCCCGCACACCTCCCCTAAGCCACGCTGCCTTCCACGGGGTAGTTTCTACAACTACTTTCCCTCCTATAACATCCGCCCAGATTTTCAATAAATCAAGGAAAGCGAGTCCTCTCTCTTGGCTGAAAAGAGCCAGGCCCTCTAGGAAGCCACAACAGACCATTTCTGTTATTACTTGTCCCAAATGAGTCCCTTCACCTTGACGATAAATGTCTAAAACTATCCAGTATCTGCCCTATGCTTCACAGTGCCTCATTCTTCGACTAACCCATTCATTTAGTCCTTCGTTTATTTATTCAGCCAAGCGTGTATGGGGTGCCTGTTAGGTGCAGCTGCTGTAAGAAAAAGGTAAACTTGACTGTAGTATGGTCGACCCCCCTTCCCCATCCCCCAATTCCCAAAAAACACACCCTGGAGACACAGAAAGACACAGATGTGACGGGCGCACTAACAGATGGGGCCACAGTGTTGTGGAGGAGGAGGCTGGCGGAGGGACAGCCATTCCAGACAGAGGTGACAACATGAACAAGGCCTGGAATCAGAGCCCCGGTTTGTGTGGGCTCCCATCACGAGCAGCTTGATGTAAAGCTTGAGGCAGGAAGTGGGGAGATGCCGGGAAGAAAGGGAACCAGGGGCCAACTCTGAAAGAGCCCAAGACTTTATTCCTTAGGTGACACGGAAGCCACAGGGCTCCTTCCTTCATTTCTTCACCAAATACTGACTGCGGGGCCACCACAAGGCAGGCACCCCACTGGGTGGTAGGTGTGGAGTGGCAGGCGACGAGGGTAGAGTTCTACGGGGGGTTACATGGGAGGGAGGACGGAGAGGAAGAGAAGGACCAAGCCTGCACGCTGCTGGAGCCAAGGCCACGAGGACCCGTTCAGAAACAAGGTGTGGGTCTCAGGTTTGGCAGTGGCCAGGGCGAGCTAGGATGCTAATTAAGCAGCTTCTCAACACGGGTGCTCAGTGGGCCCACTAGACAGGACTCACAAGCATCTGAGCCTCTACCAGGAACCCATGAGAGACGTTCTCAACTAGAGATGGACGTTTGTTCCAGAGAACACACTGCCCAGGCGCCGCCCCAGGCCTGCAGGAGAGGAAGTAGCCGTGTGTATCCTTGACCCTGGTTAAGTGTGGCTGATATGGGACCAGGACCTTTCCTTACCGCTGAGGCAACAGAAACCCAAAGTGGAGAGGTGACTCGTGAAAGACCCTGTAGGGGTATGTCTGGCAGAGGCAGGGCTAGAAGCTGAGGGGTAGGCCAAGTTCACGGGAGGGATGGTTCCTCCCCGTTCCTCGGGCACCAGCACCCACTTCGCTGAGAATGGCTTGCATTCTGAGTTCAAGAGGTAGGAAGCACCTTGTTGGGTGATGTCCTGACAAGAGAATGGTGTAGGGGGGTTTTCCTGCCAGCACAGAAGTCACCCTAACACCCCGTGTCCAGCTGGAGGTGAACAGAGACTGGACCAATATTCTCTGCTCAAATGCCCATAAAGGAGCAGCTGTATGAGAAGCAGGCAGGGTCCTCACCAATGTGCTTTCTCTTCCCCAAGGTGACCCATGGGACCACCCAGGCAGGGACAAGATGAACCTTGGCCTCAAGGTCTGATGGTACCCACAATACACAGCAGCACTTTGCTTTCTTTTTTATTTTATTTTATTCATTTATTTTTGGCTGTGTTGGGTCTTCGTTGCTGCACACAGGCTTTCTCTAGTTGTGGCGAGTGGGGGCTACTCTTCGTTGCGGTGCACGGGCTTCTCATTGCGGTGGCTTCTCTTGTTGCGGAGCACGGGCTCTAGGTGCACGGACTTCAGTAGTTGCGGCTCGCGGGCTCTAGAGCGCAGGCTCAGTAGTTGTGGTGCACGGGCTTAGCTGCTCCGTGGCATGTGGGATCTTCCTGGGCCAGGGCTCGAACCCGTGTCCCCTACGTTGGCAGGCGGATTCTTAACCACTGTGCCACAAGGGAAGCCCAGCACTTTGCTTTCTGAATCCCTCTCCCTGGACAATTTACTGAGCCTCCCAGGAGCTACAACTGTTTTTCAGGGAACGGGGGAAAGTGAAGACAGGCGTGAGAACCACAGGCGTGTGGCTATTTGGAACCACATAATTGCTGGAGCATCCCCAAATCACGGCTCTTGTTAACACACACTAGAGAACGAGGGAGGCAGGCAGGGGCCGGCCTGGCCTATAAGGAGCCTCGGGTGGTGAAAGGGTTTATCACTGCTGTCGGCAAGGCCAGGAGGAGAGGGGGCCCCTGGAATGGCCAGTCCTCACACGGATTCCCAAAATCAAACAACAATTACGAGGCAGAAAAACTTCACTCTGCGTGCTGATAAACACTGTTTTTCCACATACAAAAAAGAATCACACTTGATTTGGAGAAAACGTCACATTCCCAAAAAGTCCAAGGGAATTTTTCCCCTCATTTCCAAAATTCTAGTTACTCTTTGTGACTTGTCGAAGGGGCCTTGTCAAAGGGGCCAATTCCAGAACAACCCTCACAAAATACCAACAGATAATTATCCAAACTGAATGTCAGCACTAGAATTTTGCTGTATTACAACACAGCTTTTGGGTGGGATTAGAGGGAAAGCTTCACTTTCTATAGCTTATATTTACGTATTCTTTTTGTTTTCAAGAAGAGCAAAGCCTTCCTTTCGGAATTATAAAGAAAAAGGTTTTTAAAGAGTCTGATGTAAGTTTTGCCTACTGTTTTACTATAAAGAGGGTTTTCTTCCCCCACCATCATAATGCTTCTTCTCTGATTTACAGGCAGAATGCAAGTGAGAGATGGGTGGTCTGCCTTTCAGGGGAAGAAGATACCGCAGTTTAGGCGGCAAATCCACAATCAAGTTCTGTGATCACCAAATGAGGTGGTCATGCCTCACCAGGCCAAACACGCTGCCCCACACACGACAAAGCCAAAAGCATCTCTTAGTCATTTTGAATGGCTAACTTCGCAGTATCTTCCCATTAAATGAGTGGTAAAGGAGGTAACTAAAACCTTTCATAGGGACCCCCCCCGAGAATCATAAGCGCCAAATTAAAGGTCAGCCTTAGTATTTATTTTTCCTCTACTTGAAGAGAAAAAGAAAGAAAGAAAAAAGAAGGTGTGAAAGTCAAGAAGGCAGGGGAGCCTGAGTATTTTAACTGACAGGTATCAGAGGAAAGGAGAGAAGGGGACAAAACCTTTCACTTGCAAGTCCCCAGCTGTGGCTCATTAAAATTTTTGCCTGCATGTTGAAAGGAACTGGTGAGCTTAAAAAAAAAACAAAAAAACAAAAACACCAATGTCCCTCCTGCAACAGCCCCCCAGCCCCAAGGTTTTCCTTTAACCGGCCTTGGGATGCGGCCTGGGCTTCCAGGTTTGTTCAAGTTCCCCAGGTCCTTCTACTGTGCAGCCAAGGATGGGAGCCACTGCTAAGATATTTGCAGAGTGCTTTGCTGCTTGCTGCCACCTATCCCAGGTAGACGAATGGGCGATGAGAAAAGAGGAGGGAAATCAACTCTCCTGGTGCACGCAACAGTTCCCATAGCGGGAATTAACACACGAGAAAGCTAAGCTAAATCACACACACACACACACACACACATACACACACACAAGGATGGAGAGTATCTGTCTATCACAAGAGAGCGAGCCACACCACAACAGGTATCTGCAAGCAGAGTCCATTTTCAGGAGACGTGAAGAGCCTCTACCCCCGCCTCCGACACCAGGCCTCCCGGTTCAGTGTGGAGAATACCCACCAACGCCCCTTGGAACACCGCAGCCAAAAGCAGGGCCAGCTCCATCCACGCTCAGAAAGCCTTTGATGGGTCAGGGATAAAACAGTGTCTCCAACCTGGTGCGCTTTCAGTAGACACCAGACCCTGTACTGAGACACGCAGTATTTAGTGGATCCTCACAGCCGACACCATCGCACGAGTGGAGCCAACTGAGGCCCAAGAGAACCAGCACAGGCGATGGAGGCAGGACTCACATCCAGATGCAGCGGATCCAGGGCCTTCTCTTAACCACTGTGCAGAACTGCCCCCTCTCTACAAGGCCCTTATGATGTCGGACACACTGTAAGGTGAAGACATCCACTGGCACCTGCCTTCTCCCTATATTACTTGGGGAAGGAGCCCCGGTCTTTACAAACTGATTCACAGCAGCCCGCCTCTCCTAGCCCTCCCCACTGATGAAGAGCTTCTCTGCCCCCAAAGACCCTGCAGCCATACAGCTGAGCAGAGACAAGCAGTCCCCCGAGAGGACACCCCGGGAGTGCCACCTGGCTGCATCCCACAGCCCTGCCATCCTTGGCAGCACACATTTCCCTCTCCTGGTTGAAGGGGTTGGGAAGAAAGAACTACAAATTGGCACCTTTATTTCAGCCGTTTGGGTTTGAAAGGCGTCCAGGAAGTGAGGAAACTGCAGAGGAATTCGCCTCGAAGTGATGTGTTGGAGGGCAGAGGGCCACTGTCTGAAGAGCTGCTGGCACAACTGAACAGGCCTGGGCGCTGCAGAGACCTGACAGCAAGGCGAGTCTTCCTCTCTGCACCCTTACAAGACGGGCGACCAGAACCAGTCAGAATAGCCCACCTGGGGGTGTGTTTGGGGGGTGAGGGGAGGGTCAGGCTAATCTTCAGGGCAGGAGGACTTCCCGTCACTCTGCATCAGTTAATGAAAATCATACTGAGGGCTGCCCAACGTTCTGAGGCAGGCACACGACTTGAAGAGACGCCCATGCGTGGGGCGCAGCCTCTCATCCACACCAGAGCCTACTGGCCGCAGTCCTGAGGCGCACCCCTCTTAACACAATTTGATATGTCAGCATGTGAAATGACAAGACCCTCCCAGGCCCCCAGACCACACATTTCCCTGTGTACAGTGAGCACACAAACCCCAGAGGTGCAGAGAAATGAGACCAAGACTCACCTCTACCACTTCCTGTGTGACCTCAGAGAAGTGTCTTGCCCTCTCTGTGCCTCAGGCATGTCATCAGTAAAAAGTGCGTAACAACAGACCCTGTGCCTCCTAGGGCTGCAGAGGCAATATAATGAGGTGAGGCCTGGGGAGGCACACAGAGCAATGCCTGACAACGACTGTGTACCACATACAGTGACCGTTGCAATTTTCCATCTCAAGAGGCTGAACCATGATGAGACTGCTGATGTTTTGACCATGTCTGAACTAGAAAATCTGGCCACTTCGCACGACTCGACTTACTTCACTGGGTAAACTAACCTGTCTCTAAAAACCTTTGCCTTTGAACAGGCAGGGGGAATCTAATATTCCCTCCCTATTTCCCAACAACGACAGGCCTTATGAAAGGAAGGGCTGGCATAAATACAAACACATTTCTTCCACTTGGGCTGTAAAAGCTGAAAATGGCTCCCAGGTGTGAGCAGACACAATTGGCCTGGCCTTCTCTGCAAGGTCACCACGGGGGTCAAAGTCGAGCTGGCCATTTTCGGATTAGGTGCACACGCTGGCGAAGCTTCCCCCGGGGTAAGTGGATTACAGAAGCCACCTGCAGGAAGTGGGAGTGCAGGAGGAGGGGGAGGAAACGGCCTGGCTGGAAGGAGGCTGTGGATGTGGGCGGGGGCCAGCTCCTTTCACACGGGAGATTGTGCAACGGACAAAGCAGCTCCGCTTCCCTTCCCCGCGCTGCCGGGTCACACGGCCCTGCCGTGCTTTCAGCACCCACTGCTGGAAGGAGGTACTTCCCTCCAAGACCCTCCATGCTGCACCAGCATCCCCATCCCCACTGGGTCTTGGACTCTATTTAAAACTTACACGGTCATCAGAAAAAATGAGACAGAGAAGGGGAAGAAAAAAACCAAACACACAACAAAGGCCAACTCTCAACGACAGACCCTAAGCTACCGAGCTCCCAAAAAAGGCAGTGACCTCCGTGACCAAGTTCCTATTCCACGGGCGCGCCCCTCCCTCGGCCCCCCGGACTCCACAGCTGGCGTTCCCTTCACTTTCGCAGCAAATGGTTTGCAGATGGACCGCTCATCTGGCTGCCTTACCACCCCCAGTCTCAAAGAAAGAAAAAAAAAAAAAAATAAGGAAAGAAAAGAGAGAAGGAAAATGACAAGTCAGGACTGTGTGTAATTTGGCAGGCTCGCCGCAGAGGCCTCAGCGGCTCCTTTCCCAGCGAAGGGCTCCCTGAGACTCGGGGCAAGAGGCAGTCCGCGCTACAGAAGTCCTGGGAAGCTTCCGGGACGCAGAGCTGCTTTCTTTGTGTCCTGGGTGTTTAACTTTCTATTTTGAGGCTCACTGATGGTGCCCAGAGTCCGATGAGCCTGCGGGCCTGAGAACCAGGGGTCCCGCTCTGCCTTGCAAAAGAAGCTTCCTGGCCCCCTTCAGAGCAGCCTGCCTGTTGACAAAGGGGAAAATGGGGAGCGGGGCAGCAAACGGGCCTTAAAAGGGAACCAGCCGCGTCCTGTGAGCCCTTCTCCCAGTGCTCCTCCAAGTGGCCAGCGCGTTGGCTGAGCACCCCACTGCCCCATCTTGCAGGGGGGACAGAAAGGAGGTGTACGTAAGGTCACTTCGTCTGGGAACCTTCCCCGTCTTGCACCCCATCAGCGACGGCGGTGAGGAGCCCCTGAGACCTTCCCAGGCCTGGCTTGTATGACAACTGCCTGTTTACTCATCCTTCTCTGCAGCTAGACTGTGAGTCCCCTGAGGGCGGGGACCCTGGCCCGTGGGGCGCGTTTGTCTGTCCTGGGCTTCCCGTGGAACACGCGCTGGCACACCTCCCTGTGGCCCTGCACGCGAGCCCTGGGCCCCCATCTCAGCTACCTCCGCTTTCCTGTCATTTCTGGTGCTCCCTGACAACCAGAACGACAGCCTCCCGGTGGCAGAAGGCCAGAAAATAGGAGGTGAGGATCGGGGTCACAGACGACTCGACGCAGGGTGGAGGACAGGTGTGGGCCCCGAGTTCTGATTCCCCCATCAGGGCAGACGAGCATGGCTGTGCTCACCTTCCAGATGCTTCGCCGGGAACAAAGCAGCACCTTTCAAGTCTCAGTCGAGGGTGAAGTTTTATCTGATAACGGTGACTGATAATCAGCAGAAAGGTAAGTGGTGCTAAAAGCGGCTCCCGGCAGGGAGGCACAGCTGTGAGCAGAGCCGCTGATACCCGCACGTCGAGATGGGTACAGATCTCCCGCCAGAAGAGGCTCCCTGCCTCCCAGGGACTCGTGAAGGTCTGATGGGGAGACCTGCGTGATCGCCAGTCAACAGTCAATTAAGCAGAGACAAACTGATAACGGCCGTGGGCCTCAAACCGGCGGCCAGAGACAGAGCTGTGCCGCCCACACTCGCTCCGTGTCCAGCGCCCCCAGCACTTTGCTCCGAAATAAATACCTTAACCAGGGCTTGGAGCCCCACTGTCCCAAAGAAATGCCTGTGCCCATACCGGTGACGAGGGGAATTTGTCTGAATAATTTACTGCCCTCCAAAAGCTCAGCAGCGTGGTTGCTAAGGACTCCACCCTGCCCCCCATCACATTACTACAGAAGCTCAGGCAGCGGTTCTCCAAGGGAGGGAGGTTCCCAGACCAGTAGTATCGGCGTCTCCTAGGAACTTGTGAGCAAAGCAGATTCTTTAGTCACACCTCACCCGGACCTGCCGGATCAGAAACTGGGGCTGGGGCCCAGCCATCCTGTGGCCCGGCGAGCCTTCCAGGTGATTCTGGTAAATGGTCCAGTTTGAGAACCACACAGGTGATGGAGAGAAGCCATGATCTCCCAAGGGAACGGGTGTGACGTTTTACCCAGAGGAAAGAATCCGTTCACACCCACAGAAATTTGGGCAAACGAGGCAGAAAGTGAGCACGTCTCTGAAGACACAGAAGAGAGGAACCGAAGCCCCCGGTTTGCATATATTTTCCTGTTGTGCTGTTTTCTGACTAGGGCCCTGGCTTCCCTTTAGCATCTGGGATCTGAACCGGCTACAGGCTGCTCTGGGAACACGGAGATTCACACTTGACTTGGGGCCTTTGAAACACAGCTTTGTTCACAGTTTCTCCCTAAAGCGTTTCAGTCACTACTGACTCCATGATCCTGATGAGCGCGTGTCCAAAGGCCTGCAGCGAATAAGATGTCAACGGCCCAGATGGGGTTTACTTTTACACCAACGCCCAAGCCGACTGGCCTTCCTTCACCAGCAAGACTAACCTGGGTTCTTACTGGAGGACGCCGCTCAGAAGCGGAATGCGGAAAGAACTGCCCATTTCCACATTTTCCATTAAACTTGATTCAGTCCACTCTTAACCTGATGATTCGTGGATGGTCCAGCAAATTCCCCCACAGGAAGGACGGACAATCATTTACCTTGGGGAGAATTTCGACGTCCACCTCCCCTTGTACACACACTTGTAGTCCCCACAGGTCCACCTTTGTATCAGGACGTAAAAAGCTCCACCGTCCAAGGTTACCACTCAACTTTGTAAGACGACCACACACACACACACACACACACACACACACACACACACACACACACACACACACACACACACACACACACACACACACACACACACACACACACACACTTTTAGCAATGCCAGGCGACTATTCATTACTCAGTGTAATTTCACCTGATAATTAACAGTCTCAGCGCGGGTCCCGAAGCCCAGCCTAATTTTCTGAAGTTGAGTTCGGGGCCCCTTTCTCCCTGGCTGGGCCCTCGGGGAAATGAATTCCTCTCCCCAGTCCCGAGCGGCTGCCCAGATCCTCACTGCCTCCTGCTAAGGCTCACTCTTTAATGACGCTGTAACGTGAATTGATCTTCCCATTCATGAGCCTGTAAAGAAGACTGATCTGGCCCCGTTTTTCTAGAGGGTGTGCTAGGCACACGGAGAGTTAAATACTGCTATTGATTTTACTTCCCCAGCAGACCCAGCCCAGAAGAGCTCCCTGAATCCCTCCCGGCCTCACCTCATGCTCCCTCAGCGGCACCAATCGCTTCTGCCACTTAACTGGCTCCCAGTGGGGTCACAGACGGGACAGCAGGTTTCATTCCTACCAGGTTTTATTCTCCGGAAGTGACCATAAAGCGATGTTAAATACGCCATCCCTTTGATTTCATCAGTTTTTCTTCAGCTAAGAGGTCACAGCAAAATACAGAACTACGTCGTTCAACCTGCCTCTGATGTTTTCATTTAAATTTTTCATATTCTAAGTCTTCCAGGTACTTTGCTAACAGAAGAGAAAGATACTTTCCTCAAAAGAAAAAAAAAAAAAAAAAGATGAGTTTTCAAATTACTGGTTGCCAGGAAGCTGGGGGGACGGGGATAGGAGAGGTGATGGCTTCAGGGGTAGGGGGTTTGTATTGGTGGTGATGACACGTTCTGAAATTAGACAGCGTTGAGAGGTGCACAACATTGAGGAGGTACTAAAAGCTTCTGACAATACACTTTAAATCCGTTAAAACAGTGTTTTATGTTATACTAGTTTTCTCTCAATAAAAAAAATATAGTTTTCAGAAAAGTTTTTTTTTCCCCCCGAAGAGTCGAAGTAAAAGGTATTTCGATGTGTTTTCAAATGCAACATAGAACCTAAGGATTTTAACAGCACAATGACAAAGTCACAGGTAATTGTGTGCAAGGAATCTTAGCCTAGATCTCCTACCTGATCAAGGCCACAGGTTGGGGGAAAGGGAGCGGCAAGGCATGGGTAGGGGACAGGGTCCAAAACACACCACCAAATGGAAAAGAAGTTACGTGGACAAAGCCAAGGGCCATATGGGAAACATGCTACAGCTAATACACCTGAGACAAAGCTGCTGTGCTTTAAAACTAAAGTCGATTTTACAGCAAGCTTTTTACTCCTAGGAGTGAAAAAAAACGCAACCATTTCCACTGGAACCAATCTCCTCAATGATACGAGTGCAGTAACACCATAGGAAAAGTGGAAATTTTTCTTCCCCAGAAATGTCACTTATGCATCTTATGCATCACACGAAATTACTGTTGCTGTGGGAATTGTAACTTGAGTTTCCTGGACTTCAAATTAGAAAAAAAAAAAATCTCAAATGTGAAAATCTACCAGCAGATTCTGTCCCTGTTGAACAAAAGTCTGTTTCTTTTCCTGAGAACTATTTTATCAAATTTAGCTCCCTCGCTCCAACCCAATCCTATTAAAAGCTTTCCTCGAGTTTAATGCTTTTTGGTTATTAAGGACAAATGGCTTTGGCATTATCTGCAGAACGCGATGCAAATAAAAATCTGCTCTTTGACAAATACTTTAATTGAATTTGATTCCTTTAATCAGAAAGTAGTAACCAATTGAAATTTTCCTGAAGGACTCCAGTTCCCAAAACTCTAGAAAACTCTGTTTTGAGGCCCCGATAGTAAAGCCGGACTTGAAATAAACCCTTTTCCCACACAGCCCTCCCAAATGTGACCTCGGCACAGCAGGACACTGGTGTCGGGGGGATGAGAGCACTGTCGGGTGAGTGAAGAACCAGGGTTACTGACAAGGACACGGGAGACAGGAAACCAAACACAGAGATGAAGAGCCGACTTCTACACGCAAACAAAATCCAGAGGCAAAAGTCCCTAATTACAGGTGCCTGAGCTGAAAACCACAAAGCTGCTACTTCTAAAAGACATAAGGCAGCCAACAGTGGTTACAGGACAGGAGTATTTCTTTTGTGACATTACTGCCCCAACTCTCAGTTTCTGAGTCACAGAAGGAATATACCAGCTGCAAGTGTACTTTTACCACGTGTTTCAACCCCTTCATTCACCAGACGAGGAAAAAGCACCCTGTCCCAGGTCACAACATCATCAGAGACAGACCTGGATATATGCCTCGTCCCCCCCTGTTCCCTGACCCGCCTGCCCGCAATCTTGTCCCCAGAAAGCTGTCCCAGCTCCTCTCACTCAAGACAGCCTCAGCCACCTGGTCCCTTTGCACATTCTGATTATTTTTCTCATCCTCCTCCTGCCCACAAAGGGGAGAATCTGGAGACTAAGGGCTACCAAGCGTGAACGCTGATTAAGCTAACTGACCAACCACATTTGCAGACATCGTGTCAGGAACTTCCCACGCATGATGGCATTGAATCTTTCCGAGGTCACCCTGGGCCCCAACTGCACGGGCCCAGAAGGTACCTACTAAATGTCTGTTGAACATGTGACGCCTTTTACCGCTATGGTTCTGAAAAGCCACAAACACACCAGCAAAACATGCTCTTCAAAGCCTGGACCGTTGGAATTATCATGTGGATGGAGATGTGAGAAAATCACATTCATTTGTTGCCCGCCCTGCTATTTTCTCCCCTGTCCTTTGCACGAGCCACTTGGGAAATACAGGAAGGCATGAAGGATGAGAGCAAAATTATCTATAATCCTGCTACCCCAATGTCACGCTGCTAGCCTAACTCCGCAGGCACTAGATCCAGGGGTCTGAGATTGGAGAGCCCAGGCCCCCTCAGAGAGAAGGAAGATAAAGACCCTTCAGTGTCTGTAGTTTCAGAGAAATCACTGACCAAGTCAGATGGTGACCAGCTTCAGGCCAAAGGTAGTATCTGCCAATACGAACCTGCATTTTCCAAACTGAATCAAAACCAGGAGGGAGTCTTTTTTTTTTTTTTCTTTCCTACTTTACATATTTTAATGCTGTCTAATGGAATAGCAGGAACAAGGCCAACCAGCCCCACTGCTCCTGACACTTCGGCCAAGGAACAGAAATGTATTTTTAGTCAGCAGAGCAAGGCCTGATTCAGAGCACCACAGGCCCTCGGGGAAAGGACGGGTCACCTGCCACACTCCTGCACGCTGTGCAGGGGGGAAGAGAAAGGAGCAGTGAACGAACGTTTGTGTCCAGTTTTGGTTCACCTCTCAATTTTGCACCTTACAGGAACTCAAGGCAGCCTTGGTTTCCTGTCTGGTGACACAAAGATGTTCTCTCTGGCCCTGGCTTCCCAACCAAGCGAAGAAGAAGGGGAGGGAAAGCAGTGCTTCTCAAACTTGAACAAGAGGGCAAATGGCCAGGGGACCTTGTGAAGCCAGCTTCTGATTCAGCAGGACTGGGATGAGACTTGAGATTCTGCATTTCTAACGAGCTCAGTGCTGATAGGACACTGCTAGTCCAAGAACTGTCCTTTAAATAGCAAGGAGTTAAAAGTGTCTTCCGGTGCATTGCTCTATAAACATACCAGGGATTGACATGTCCCTAACTGGCCTCAGGTAAGGGTGACTCATTTAACTCGCAGTGAGACACCTTCCAGATGCTAGACCCCGCAGGCCAAATGGGTACAAAAAGAAAGTCAGATCCTTGACTGTCCATCTTGGGACAAAGAGCTACATCCTTCGCGTCAGCATTTCACAGGTACAAGAAGTGACTCACAGACCCTGTGGCCTTAAAGGTGAGATCATGCCAAGGCCCAAGGGGCCAGGTGGCAACTAGCTACCAGCCAGCAGCCGGCCGCCATCTGTCAAACACCTACTCTGGTCGTGCAGGACGGTAGGAGCTTCATATACATCTCACTCCCCTTGAACCTGGGGCTCACTGCCCCTGTGTGTACAACGGACCAAGAACACATTCTGCAGATGCGGAAAATGAGGTTCAGAGAGATGAATCTGTCTGTCCAGGACACAAGGCTGGGCCACGATTCTAACCCCCTGCCCCCCAACCCCACAGTGCCTTGAAAAGGGTTGAGCCCGAGACCATGTTTCACAAGGACAGGGCACCTCCAGGACGCAGGGCCTGTGGCCAGCAAAACCCGGAGATCTGAAAGCTGCACCAGCCATCAGACGGATGACTCTTTCCCACCAGGTCCCTCTGCTTGGCTCAGGGTCGAGAAAAGATACCCACAGGTGAGCAGACCAGTTATAACACCAGCAAAATCAAAATCAAATAAAAACCAGTGGGGCTGGAGTGGGAACAGGAAATCAGGTGTGAAGAGGGAGGCGCTCTGCTGGGGGAGCTGTCACTAAAATCTGGTCTAGAAAATTGTTGGACTCATGACTGGTTTATCTGGAAAGACCTCTGGGCGAGTTTTAAACAAGCAAGCACCTCCACCTGACTGCTGAAGAAGTGGGGTAACTCTCAGTTACCTCCCTTTCTTTCTCATTTAAGTCTCTTTATACCCTTTTTCATTTCCAGTGTGTTGTCTATAATAATCGACAGGCTGTATGTTGTCTAACACTTGACCATGACAGCGAATTCCTTACTTTTATATTGATTTCAGAAGGCCGGTGGTTTTTTTTTTTAAGCCATGAAAGTGAGTGGAGTCACATTCCCAAATTCATTGCCACAAAGATGAACCTACTGTCTTATCATGCACACAGCTTCTTTTAAGTCGGGTTTATTCACTCAAATTGCAGCTCAACCACTAGGACAAAGAAATTTAATTCTATGTACCCCTGGGCATTAAAAAGATAATTTCCCCCCAAATTCGAGATGAGGCAAAACTTCTGGGTTTTAATTCTACACACCCCAAAACAGCAAGCAAGGCATTTGTTATAATCATTAGAGCTACATGGAGAAAGGCCCCTTTTTTTACCAGTGAGCCCAGGAACACGAGTTTCCCTGCCACCAAATGTCAGCAAGATGATACCACGGCCTCCCCACACAGCCCAGGGTCCCCCAAATGGTACCACTTACAGAAAGAGAGAGAGGATACGAGACGAGGCAGCACCCAGCGACGGTATGGCTGTCAACTCATTGTTATTGAGGTACCTGTAATGACAACAAGAAGAAATGAATCATTTAAATCATTTAAATTACCAGTAAGAAATCACAGACATAAAAGGGAAATTAAAAAAAAAACCCAACAGTGCTGAGTTGGCCATGGGAAGACTGCTATGTTGTAATGCTGAATACAAGATAAAGAATTTAAAAGCAAGTTGTTAACGGGAGAGAATTTATGCCAGGTCACAAAAGCCAATTATTTACCACACCCAGAGTTTGTGAATAGACATTCAGGGGATGTCTCCCGTCCTCTAGGAGCTTCCAATCTAGCTCAGAAATCAAGACTAACAGACAAGGAACTGCGAACACAGGCCAAGGTGCATGACGCAGAACAACAGCGCCCTCAAGACCACCAGTGAGAGAGCTCCTTGTGGGCTGAAACACTCACAAAAGGATCTGGGGAGGAAAGACCACCCCCTCCTGGTTGTTTTGTACACGTCCCTGACACGGCTCTGCCCTCACCAAAGGGCAACGCGCTCGGACCCAGCGCCAAAGACTCGCGCACTCCCGTGGGGTTCCTGGAGCTGGGACACGTGGGCCAATTACTCCAATGCCTCATCTGTACAACAGCAAAGGAGCTGGACTTGGAGATTCTCATCTATTTGAGATTCCAGCTTCTCTGAACTCTGCTCAAGTCTCCAGACACGTTTCCCAGGAATATATCCATACACACACACACTTTTGCACGCAGACAACTGGAAAATCCTCCTCAGACCGCAGATGCTTCCCAAGCTCCCTTCCCGCTCGAATATTCTAAATCTGTACTTCCATAGTTCGTGACTCTTAATGGAAGGGAAAGCCCGAGAACCAGAACACAGCTCGCCTGGTCCGCCCCCAGAGGCTCCGGAATCTGGCCTCCTTACATGGACATGTGTTTCCAAATCTGAGAAGAGAATCCAAAATCAGACTTGCAAAGTGAGCGCAAAAATCCTTAAGAAAGCCAAAGCACAGTGCTCAGGCTTTTTGCCGGGTGACGGGCTGGAAAGAAACTGTATCTGAGATGCAGAATCAAGGATAAAGCTGGGTTATCTTATTCTCATTTTTGAAGAGAGTATGTCTTACATAGAGCATCTTGTTATGGTTTGAAGACAAGGCCACTGAAATGACAGCTGTATTCATACAAGTTTACAGCTAGCGTTTGCTTGAATAGAATAATCTGGTTGTCTGCCATCTTTTATAGAAATGAATAGGGTTAAAAAAAAAAAAGGGAAAAGGCCTTGAATTATCCCATTTGCCTTCTTCAGTGCCAAAGCTAGTTAGAGATGAAGCTTGGCAATTACTGGGCCGAGGGACACAGAATGTCTGTTTCAATAGCTTCATGACTGAAGCATCTGGCAGAGAGAAAGCAGATCCGTATCATGCGGCAAATCCTTTCTCCACTTAAAGGGCCCTTGTTTGTGTGTTGAAGGAGACAATTAATTACTTTAACAGTCTCTTATCTGACTGCCCCCTAAATCAGATTGCTTCTCCTTCACCTTTTATCTCTCCACCCCTGCTGTGATCCGTTTCCTATCTCGGTACAGGGACGCTGAAAACTCTCCATCAGTATGAATCTCTACCAATAAATCTTCACGGTACCATAAATGCACATATTACTAGAAGAGAGCCTCAGATCTTATCAGAGCAAGGAAAACTAAGGTCAGGCGCCTGTTGCCAAGAAGGCAGCTTGCTTAAGAACTCTTCATTTCTTACAGATTTACTCTCCAACACAGATGTTGGGGGGGGGGGGGTCATAATAATAATAGCAGCAGCTAACTTACTGAGGGCTTATTATGTGCCAGGCACGACTCTAAGAGCCTTTCAGTATACTGACCCGTCTTTAGAGCCCTACAAGGCAGGCCCCATGAACAATGCCATTGTACCAATGGGGAAACTGAATCACTAAGATGTTAAGTAATTTGACCAAGGTCACCAGCAGTAAAAGGCAGTGGCCCTGTGTGTCTAGCCCCAAAGTTTAGGTTCTTAACCATTACCGCTACTTATTTATAGCGACAGCAGCAACTCTACAGTATTATGTCACTGCATCGCTACAACTCTGAGTACCTTGCTACCAGGTACTAGTACTGTTCCCTACCTTACAGGTGAGTTCTCTAAATTTCAGTTTAAGTCACCACCCCAGGGTGACACTGAGAGAGAGAGGCCTGGACAAGAGCCGAACAAAGTACAACTGCAAATCAAAGGAGAGCCACAAGCGAAAAGGCCAGCAGGCAGAAAGCTCATAATCCCTTGGGGTGACATGGTAACTGCACTGCAGTTGCTTAGGATTGGACTTGATTTTAAACCCAAAATGAACAGTGTGGACTTCGCTGCAGGGGAACTCTGGCTGAATGAGCTCGGTCTCAGGCCACCCCTGCTGCACATATGACAAACTGCTCCACCCAATTTCACAGAATAATAAATGAACCAGGAAAAGGGGCATCATCGTAATATCTCATATCTTGACCAAAATGCCGGAGGCAGAGTGTGCAGGTGCCGTGGACCAGTGCTGAAGGTAAACAGGACATTTTAGGTCTGGATCAGCCTCCCGGAGTCAACAGGATGAGGCAGAAATCGCAGGCTCTGATCTCAGCAGGGCTGCTGGATTTATGAAAAGGTCAGATGGAGCTCAAAGGAGAAGATCTACAAGGCTAGCTTACTTCTGGATCACTTCTACTTAAAAAGAACCGCTAGTAAATCTAAGTCAGCTCCACCACTGCCGGCTCTCTCTTGGTTCACTCTGTCCCTTGTTGAAACCAGAACACTACCCTCAGAAGGCAACGGAGGACCAACTCGCGCTGAGACACGACCAACTTGCCAGACCGAAATAGAGACCGGTCAAAAATAGCACAGCCAGAGCTGGGCAGGGAAGGGCCCTCGGGAAGTTCAGCACACTCTCCACACGTAAAGACACTGTCGGAATTTAGGACTGTGTTTGGTGAAATCTTCTGAATATCTCGGGCTGTGCAATCTTCCCCCCTCTTCGGACTCTCCCCCAAATTTGCTTCCATCCAAGGCCCTAAAAATCCTTCTAAAATATCTGGCTTCTGTAACTGAACCTTTTCCTGATGATTCAGGACCGAGAAGTGCTCCAGGAGCGTCAGACCGTGAATTGTGGCCCAACCCTGCAGCTGGAAAAGGTGTGAAAAAGATATGGGGGGGAGGGCGGGGGCGCCCTCCCTGGACAGATGTGGAGGTGGGCCTTTCCCAGCCTTCTGGGCCCCCTCAGCTCTCTCTGAAACTCCCACTTACGTCCTCGACTTGGTTTATAGGAAGTTTTTACATTTTGCAAGATGTAAAATGTTAAAAAAGGATGTTTCTGAGGACTTTCATTACTATGACTGCCTCAGTCGAATTAGGCATCAAGAAACAACGAAAAACAAACCCACAGGTCATTCTGAGTTATAGCGCTTTCTGGTTTTTAAAACATTTTTGGCCATATTTATTTATATACTGAAGAGCTGAGATAAGCACACAGTAAAATTTCAAACTGTTTCAAAAAAGACCACCAGGAATACATGTTGAAATAGACAGCTTCCTTGCCCTCCAGGCCTCTGGTCTGCCTCCTCCGGCTGCCGGTTACTAGGGATGGACGCGTGTTTTTCTTTCACACAGATGCTTGTGTGTTATACAGACGGTTCGGTACCAGTTTTTCCCTCAGTAATAGATCTTGGAAATCTCCCTAATTCTTTTAACCAGCGGTGGACCGCTCCTCGGCTGGGATGAAGGGTATGAATGAACCATAATTTATTTAGCCGATCCGCCAATTCGTAGGCAGTTTGGTTGTTTCCAAACACAAAGGGAGCTGCCATTAATAACAGTCAAAGTTGGGCCGGGGGTTGGAAAGTCAGTTTGTTTTGTTTCTCAAGCAGGAGAAAGTCGTCAGTAGCAGGTAGGAGCGCGCTATTTTGGAGTCAGGGCCACTTAATCAATAACTGTTATTAGTGTTTTCAGCTACTTGAGAATAAGGCAGACTACATAATGACTTTGGCAAGACTTATGATATAGTGTGTATACCAGCTGGCCGGATACAGTTATTTTAATATCATGATATAGGATATAGTTACTTGAAGTCAGCACTTATAAACAATAAGGGCAAACGCTTTTCTATGTGCCAGGCTCTGTGCTGAGGGCTTTATGTGCCGTGTCTCACTGAATGACATGTCAACCCTTTAAGGAAGGCACTAAATCATCATCACCTCACCTTAAAAGAAGAAACTGAGGCCCAGTTACGGCACAGCAGAGCAGGGGTTATTAGGAGGGGATTATACAGTTCAGATTTTTACATCAGACAGACCCGGGTCCATTCAACCCCGAGCCTACCCCTACCAATCGAATGGCCTTCGGCATGTCACTTAACCTCACTGTGTGCCTTGGCTTCCTTCTCCCCAGTATGTGCAAAGTACGAGCACCAACTTCATAGGGTTTTGGCAGGATATGGCTGAAATAATTAAATCTAACAGCCTAGGAGAGAGCCAGATATGTAGTAAATGCTTAACAGGTGGTGGTAATTCACAGCCAAAAAGCAGTGCCTCACACGACACCCCCTCGGGATTTCACCCCGCCCTTAAACACACCGCACACCCGCACACACGGGGGCGGTGGGGGGCGGGACAGAAGCCTGGGACACCAGAGGGTGAGCCATAAATACCCGGAGGCAGGGCACACTCAGCCTTCCTCGCCGCCTTCAGGAACATTTTAGGTCAACGGCCCTGGAAAGCACACGACAGCACCCACATGAAGCATTCCCGGGCCAGGCAGCAGTAACGTGATCTGAGTGCAATTTTGAAAGAGGCCGGTATAAATAGCCCCTCTTATTAATAGCGGAGCCTCGCCGTCCAGGCCCGCTGGCTGGAGGCCCTCCCTGGTGGGCTTTCCTAGGAGCTGCGGGCAGTGAGGGCCAGGTGGCTTGGCAGCAGGTGCACGAGGTCCTCACGTCCTCTGGGGGCCTCCGACGGCTCGCTTTCTCTCTCCCACTGGCCTGCGATGCTCTGTGGTTCCGGCCTCCAAAATAAAACCACTGCTAAACCGCCGCCCGCTGCTTTGCCAGCCTGTGGTTCCCCTTGTGCTGAGCTTTCCAGACTCGAGTGGCTGTGCAGGGTTTAGGGGGAACTGACAGCTCCCGGGAGACCCAGTTAATTTAGAAGCAATTGTGTGTCAGCTGTGATTTTTTTCTTTCCTTCAATATCCTTCTCCACCTCCCCACCCTGCACTCCTGACGGCCTCTTTCTGCCTCCGTCATGTATTAAAATTCCCTTCGGGAAAGGCTCCGATCCTTATCAGTGAGAAGTTCCACTGCTCTGGGCCCCCGGGGAATTTGTCTCGTCCATCCCGCAGTGTGACACCAGGGACCAGAGGGGGTCACGGTGGTAAAGGGTTCAACCTATCGGCCCTCAAGGATTTGTTTCTTAACAAGGCACCGAGCTTGGGGCGAGGGGCGTGCGCTGTGTGCTTCTGAAAGTAGCAGAAGAGAAGAGAAATAACACACAGGGAGCCCTCCCCATGGGCAAGGCTCTGGACATCAGCTCCAACGAATAATTATTATAATTCGATAACGCGTCATTATGCCCATGTTCCAGAAGAGGGAAAAGAGGCACAGAGGTAAGTAACTTGTCCAGGGACACAGTCCCCCTAAGGGGCAGAACCAGAACTCAAACCCAGGTCTGCTTGCTACCAAATGTGCACTTTCCCCAGTACACCCTACTGCATCCATAAAGGGCAATCCCTGTCTTTACAGCTGCCACACCCAGGAAGGCAGTGCTGCCGTGGAGAGCTTGGGACAGGAGTTAGACGGAGGACTGCAGGCGCAGCTCTCCCATGTGCTAGCTGTGCGACTGCAGCCAGGTTCCCAGGCCTCGGCTCCTCCAACCGTCTCTAAAAGGTAGCACGACCATAAGGAGTGGACGGCTTAGCACGGTGGCCAGCTACGTGTGTCAACATTCCCGAGTGCATTAGCAGGAGAAAGGAGAGAAGGTACACCCAGCAGAGAGAGAGCGCAGAGGAGTGGCTGAGGGGCCTCATCCCGTCCCTAAATTCAACAGGAGCTCAGGGGAGGGAGAAAAGCCAGGTTGGGAGGGGAGAAGGGAGGCTGGGCTTGGAGCGGGTGTGGGTTTGGACAAGGGGTCTGGAGGAGTAAGAGGAAATACCCGGTACCTAGAGAGAGAAGACTGGTGGCAGGACGAGTGATACAGGAGATGAACACTGGACTTCCTGTCCTTCTAAAATCTTCGGTGGAAGGCTGTGGGTTAAGATGAGGGGTATGGGGATTTAGGGCAGTGCAGCTTCAGGGTTAAATGCACAGCTCTGGGAATCAAACAGATTTGAGTTCAGCTCTCAGCTTTACCAACTAGGCAACACTGCACAGGTTTATTTAACCTCTCCGAGCTTCCATTTCCTCCTTTGTAAAGTGGAGAAAATAATTGTAAAGGAAAGAATTTAAATCAGATAGAATTGGTGTCAGGATGAAATGAGGCAGTCTTCCCCGAAGTTTGAGTGCAGTGCTGCTGTGATTATAGTGGCCGTTGGGATTCGGGAAATTTATTTTTAAGACTAACCAGCATCCCCAATGAAGGACAGGTGCAAGTCAGATGCTCTCAGTTCTAGATCTGGGTGGGGTTTAACGTTCCAAAAAAGCACCAAGTAGAAGGGGGGATTAAAAGCCGGAGGTCAAGGGAACCAAACCAAATGAAAATTGAAAGGCTGTCTGGGGAAGGAACAAATGGAAAAAGAAAACTAGACAGAATAATACAGAAAAGGCTCATGGGAGCATCTACTGTGCCCCAAATTTATGGCAGGGCCAATGATTTTGGAACCATAACCTAACATGACCCCCAGGGCCCTGCAGGACCCAGGCGCTGGCCACACACTGCACCCCTCACGCACGCCAGGCACAATGGCCCTCCGTCCTCTTCCTTCCTTGGGGGCCTGTATTTGCAGCCTGTCCTGTCCACGTCATTCACACGTGCTTGATCTGATCACCACCATCCTAAGCACGCTGGCTCCGTTATCACCCCTCCAAAATCACAAAAGAAGAAAATCCTCCCGTGACCCTGTCCTATGCCCCCCTTAACACTTACCACCAGTTGAGTCCTACTGGTTTCCTTGTTACCCCTATGTCGTGCCCCATCTTAACGTGAGTTCTGTGAGAGGTGAGGTTTGTCTGCAGCGCCAGGATTGGGGGAGAAGGGGAGCAGCATTTAAGGGGCTGCCGAAAAACTCTGGAGCCAGGATAAAAAATATCTGAATGCAGTATTTTTTAAAGATCAAAGTGAACACAAAACAAAATTCATTAAGAACAGAGTATCTAAGTTTTCACACCAAGATAGGATTGGCAACAGTGCCGTGTCAAGCCAGACTGGAGCCTGGGGCAAAGGAAAGGTCAGTAAAGCTGATCCTGACTTTACCGAAACTTCTTGTATCTTGTTGACCATGGGGTTTTTTGGGCATTCATTTTGATGTTTTAAATACTGCATTAAGGTGTCATTTATCTCAAATGCTGAGTTTTTAGAGGCCCCTTAAATTCTGCACCTGAGGCGAATGCCTCATTTGCCAACCCTAATCCTAGCCCTGTATGTCTGTCTTATTCACTCCTGTGCTCCCAGCAGCAGAGCAGTGCCTGGCACATAGTAGGTACTCAAGGAAATGTTAAATGAAAGCTTGAATAATGCCAGAAGAAACACCTCAATTTTTGTTTTGTCCAATTCTAAAAGAAACCACTAAGCTCTGAGACTCAACATGCAGAAGTTGAATATCATAACAACAAGCGTTAAAGGCAGCCTGGATCAGGGGAAAGCACTGGGTTATGAAGCAAACCGGTTCCTTGACGGACTGCGTTTATCACCTTGGGTGGCTGTGATGGGCTGAACTGTATTCCCTCAAGATTCATATGTTGAAGTCCTAGCCCTCGGTACCTCAGAATGTGACTGCATTTGGAGAAAGGGTCTTGAAAGAGGTCATATGGATGGGTCCTAATCCAATATAGCTGGTGCCCTTTTAAGAAGAGGACATTTGGACACACACAAGAGGCACCAGAGAAGTGCGCATATAAAGGAAAGGCCACATGAAGAGGTGGCAAGAAGGTGGCTGCAGAGGAAACCAACCCTGCCAGGACCTTGCTCTTGAACTTCCAGCCTCCAAAACTGTGAGAAAATAAGTTTCCGTTCTTGAAGTCACCCAGTCTGTGGTCTTTTTGGCAAACTAACATAATAACCCACTCCAAACTTCCCTGCCCTGACCACTGGTCTGTTGACCCTATGGGAAAATAATGATCCTGAACAAAGTATTTCCAAGGGCCCCTTCCAACTCTGATCTTCCTTTAACTTTGGGAGTTGAAACCTTTTTCAAACAGACATGGAAATCATAAACGCCATCTTGGAGAATTTGGAGACGGCAGTAGGGAATGCAAGTATTTTACAAATTGCACCATCTGATTAAATTTCCTTTAGATAAATCATCAACAATGGAATCAAAGAATAATAAACAAGGACTTTTATCAGTTACATATAATAAGTAAAATATGTAAAACAGTTAATAATGTCTAAAAAATATCTAACAATAGAAGCACTGGGTGAATGATTTATGGAATATTCATGTGTAGTAGTTTTACACAAAAATTGAAATGGGATAGTAAAAACCTTTTAATTTACGTGACAAAATAGTCAAAATGTAAGGATAAGTAAAAAAACAGACATAATACCACAATGTAAACACAGCTTGATTCCAGAATTATAAGTGGAGAGGTGTATATTTTTCACTAAGTGTTCACAATGGTTAGGTCTGGGTGATAATTATAGTGATTTTCATTTGTTTTTACATATTTCTACAGTTTCCAAATTTTCTGCAGTGGGTATGCATGGCTTTTCTCTAAAGTCCCCGTGGAATTAAAATCCTGATAACCCTAATATCCATGTTAAAAGCAGAATTCTTTACATTAAAAAGAAGAAAAAGAAGAAGAGGAAGAGGAGGAAGAGGAAGAAGAGGAAGAGGAGGAAGAGGTGGAAGAGGAGGAAGAAGAGGAAGAGAAGGAGGAAGAAGAGGAAGAGAAGGAGGAAGAAGAGGAAGAGGAGGAGGAAGAAGAGGAAGAGGAGGAAGAGGAAGGGAAGAGGAGGAGGAAGAAGAGGAAGAGGAGGAGGAGGAAGAAGAGGAAGAGGAGGAGGAAGAGGAGGAGGAAGAGGAGGAGGAAGAGGAGGAGGAAGAGGAGAAGGAGGAGGAAGAGGAGGAGGAAGTGGAGGAGGAGGAGGAAGAGGAAGTGAAGGAGGAGGAGGAAGAGGAAGAGGAGGAAGAGGAAGAAGAGGAAGAAGAGGAAGGAGGAGGAAGAAGAGGAAGAGAAGGAGAAGGAGAAAAGATTGAGGCCTGATTTAAAGGACACTGCAAGAGGCAGCAAGCCTAGAGTTCCAAAGGCAGTAATGTCTAGTTCTCTTTGGAGATGGGAAGAGAAAAGTCTACCTTACTATCTATTCCTCTATACCTTGGTTTCCTGGGAAACAGAAGGGGTGGGCTGGCGCATATGTCCCTGCAAAGCAGGCTGCTCTAGCGCCCTGGGAACTGGGGGAAGTACCAGCCAGGGGTGTTAACCCAGCTGGTCCACCAGGCTTCCCACAAGCCTATACACCCACCATGGACTTGTGATTTCCAGTAACTCCACACCTGCTGGACTGCCCAGGAAAGAGAGGGGCTTCAGTGAAGGAGCACTAACTAAGCAGGACAGCTTGTCCCCGACAGTCCCTAGCAGATGCTCCTTCTAACAAGTTCAGACTGCTCATCCAGGGAAGAGAGCGACGCTGCCGTAAGAGAGAGTCTTTCCAAGGAGCTCTCCGTCCCCCCAACCCCCAGAAGTTTGGGGAAAAGCACTCACACTTCTTGTAGATTCGGCAAGTCCTCAAAACCAGCAGGATCAATCTCAGAAAGTCTGCTGTAACTCAGGTTTCTGGTAAAAGGAGAGCAAAAAACAAACAAAAAATTCAATCAATACCCCCAAATTCAGGAATCGTCTACCCATCCCTCCCCCCAAAAAATCATCCCTCTCCCTCATAACTGCCCGTATCTCACACCCTATTTTAAGTAATCTTATTGATAATGAGATTTACAGCTATACCTCGTCCCCACTTGGAGCCATAAACAAGCCACTGTGAAAACCTCAATTCACTTGAGGCTGGCTAAATCCAAATGGATTTCAATCAATACCATTTTGCCACTTCACAACTTTATAAAGAAATTCTGAGGGAAGCTACTAGTCCTCCTACTTTACACTAGAGCATGCTGGTCCAAATGCTTTGTACCATATCAAGTCCAAGGCTATTCTAAATGGCATTTTTTAAAATCAATGTTTTACTAAGGCATCAAACACTATCAAGAAGTAGTATAGGGAAAGAAGGGCTGGAGACTGATCTTTCTTTGGCTAAAAATCCGTGGTCCTCAACCAGGGATGACACTTGGCAAAGTCTGGAGACATTTCTGGTTGTCACGACTGCAGGGACGGTGGAGGGGGTGTGCTACTGGCATCTGGTGGGTAGAGGACACGGGTGCTGCTTAACATCCTACAACGCACAGCACAGCCCTTCACAACAGATGATTATCCAGCCCTGAGTGTCAACGCTAACATACAGAGGTCGAGAGACCTTGGTCTAAACAAGAACTTAAGATGAAAAATCGCTCAGATGCATACTCCAAGTTGAAAGGACTGTTTAAGAAGTGAGCAATGGGCTTCCCTGGTGGCCCAGTGGTTGGGAGTCTGCCTGCCAATGCAGAGGACACGGGTTCGAACCTTGGTCTGGGAAGATCCCACATGCCACGGAGCAACTAAGCCCGTGAGCCACAACTACTGAGCCTGCGCGTCTGGAGCCTGTGCTCTGCAACAGGAGAGGCCGCGACAGTGAGAGGCCTGTGCACTGCGATGAAGAGTGGCCCCCGCTCGCCACAACTGGAGAAAGCCCTCGCACAGAAATGAAGACCCAACACAGCCAAAAATAAATAAATAAATAAATAAATTTATTAAAAAAAAAAAAAAAAGAAGTGAGCAATGTACAACCCTAATCATAAAGTTTATAGGAACACAGCATTCCTACCATCAATGAATAAATATTTCGAGTGATAAGCGCACAGGAGAGAGGAGCAGTGTCACGGGGAAACATCGGTGTGAACCAAAGCCTCACGTGCCAGCAGCCTCCTCAAGATGATAGCACCCATCACAATTATTCAGAACTACATCTCTCTCCCCTTCATCCCCAACCCCTTCCTCAGAGGAAGACAAGGACCAAGTGGGGCAATGTTTGATCGGCTGAGCTTCCCAGATCACACCCTTAACCCTAGACCAGCTTAATCTTCCAGGAACAGAGTCCACAGAGATGTGGACCACATGGGCCCTGACTTCTTAACTGTGCACTGTGCCCTGCCCCCTGCCACTAAAATACACCTAGTCCTGTGTAGGCCGAAGGGGCTGGCTAACATTTTTCATCTCAGCTATTAATTCCATTGCCATTACTGACAATTAACAAGTACCGCGAATCGTGAGTTTAGAGTCTGTCTCTTAAGGGGCCCAGCATCACATTAAGTGCCAACTTTCTTTGAAGCTTCCTCCAGAGACATTCCAATCAGTACTAGGCCAGAGCTGACAGCCATTTGACTGTCAACTCAAGACATTCATCTAAATAAAAGTCAAACTACCCTTGAAATTAATGGCACATCTGTGTTCAGGGCACAGCCTGAATTAAAAGCAATTTGTCCAAGGATTATGATACCATAAAAATTGAAGGTGGTAATTTTTAAACCACTTATTGAAGTCAAGTGTGAGCTTGTCTGCTCTTAGGAGTATTTACAATGGGATACTTAGAAATCAGCAGGTTAGACTTGGAACAGAAAATCCACAAATGGAGAGAATTCTCTCACGTCACAAAAAGGACTGAAAAGACTGAAATTTTCTTCTATGGTGAGCATATTATCATGACAAAGGCGGGTGGAAATCTTGTTTCTGGGTCTACAGATACTGTGAGTTTATAATGACTGTGACATTTATATCATCATAGGTAATGGGAGTTGTTGAGCTAAAGGAAGCATGAGAGAAAAACTCAGAAACCACAAAGGCAAGAGTAGGAAGGGCAAGCAAGTAATGCGGGTGGTCACCTGCCAGGTGTGGAATGAGGTCGACACAGCAGTGCCCACTCACCCGCCCTCCACCTAAAGGGGGCATTTGCTCCTATTTCCAGAAACAAGGGTGGTATAGACCAGTCTCCTCCATTTCCAAGAGAGGCTCAATCTCTGAATTTTTATGTGAAATCTTTTCAATTCTTTAAGTATATATATAAATCTGCAGACCATATTTAGCCCAAGAATCACTGTTTTTCAAGCTCTGATCTAGGTTCAAAATGAATAACTTATTTCTGGCTTGTTATACGTGGCCAGGGCTGGAGCTGGGGCTCACAGGATCCAGGACCCAAGCAATTCCTGGTGGCTCCGTTTTGAACGATCTGGAATGAAATCACTTCCCTCAATTCCCACCCCAGGAGGGTCCACATCCTTCAGCAACTCAGTATTAGAATAAAACCACTTTCGGACTTCCCTGGTGGCACAGAGGTTAAGAATCTTCCGGCCAACGCAGGGGCAGGGGTTCGAGCCCTGGTCCGGGAAGATCCCACATGCCACGGAGCAACTAAGCCCATGTGCCACAACTACTGAGCCTGCACTCTAGAGCCCGAGAGCCACAACTACTGAGCCTGCATGCCAGAACTACTGAAGCCCGTGCGCCTAGAGCCCGTGCGCTGCAACAAAGAGAAGCCACTGTAATGAGAAGCCCGCGCACCGCAACAAAGAGTAGCCCTCGCTAGCCACAACTAGAGAAAGCCCGCGCTCAACAACAAAGACCCAACGCAGCCATAAATAAATAAATAAAATAAAATAAAAAGATAAAGAAAAAAAAAAGAATAAAACCACTTTAAATCACAACACCCCTTGGTCCATCTTTCCCTTAAAGAGCACACACAATTTATTTATATTTCAAAAATGCTACACAAATTCTGCTTTTTAGATAAGGCAGCTTGAGAAAGGGGGCTTCCGTAAGCTAGTTTTATCAAGAAACCAGCCAGTATCAGGACTTGACATGGAGATTGTAGTAAGTAGCAACAAAGCTTTAGATACTTGTAAGTGGAAATTTAAGCACTCACTGGGTCTGCCTGGATTTGGTGACTTTTTGACTTTCAATGAACTAGAAAAGCCATATATCAACAACTGAGTGTCTGCAGACTGGCTCTAAGAGTAATTATCCTCTCGAGTGCCTATCAGCAACACACAGAGAAGACAGTGGCTGAGGCTCAGGTCCCTTGGAACAGCTCTGCTTCTGGACACAGAGCTGCCGAGCTTTTTAGTCTTGAGAAATAAATCCTGGTACAAGCTGCTGATCATCAACTGCTTTATCAGGAAATGGGGAAAATATTTATTCTCCCTGACAAATAAATACAATCTGAAGTAAAATCCTCAGACATTTTCTTGTTTGCTCATTTCTGGGAGGCACGCCTCCCAGCATAATTATTTTTTAATTGTGGTAAAATACATATAACATAAAACGTACCATCTTGACCATCTTTAAATGTACGGTTCGGGGGCATTAAGTATATTCTCATTGTTGTGCAACCATCACCCCCATCCATTCCTCACTAGAACTTTTTTTTGCATCTTTTCCAATTGAAATGCAACACCCATGAAGCACTAACTTCCCATTCTCCCCTCCCCCCCGGGGCTGGCCACCTCCACTCTACATGGTGTCTGTATGAATTTGACTTGGCTAGGTACTTCATATAAGTGGAGCCATACAATATACGACCTTTTGTGTCTGGCTTATTTCACTCAGCACAGTGTCCTCAAGGTGTGTCCACGTTGTAGCACGTGTCAGAATTTCGTGTTCCTTTTTGTGGCTGAATAGCATTCCTTATTCCATTGCATGCAGATTTGTATATATCTCACTCACGTTTTGTTTATCCCCTTAACAGCTGATGGACAGTTGGCTTGTTTCCATCTTTTGCCTATCGTGAATCATGCTGCTATGAACATTGGTGGGGTTTTTTTTCCCCAGTATCATAAAGTTTAAAAAAAAAAAAACCACCAAACACCTTTGACTGCCATGCTTCCTGACAACATTCATTTCTCAACGATTAAGGACATCCATCTACTCGGCCCAAGAACTGTGGAGAGAGGGGTATGAATTCTCATCTCAGGTCTGAAGAACAATCCAAGAGTTAAATCAGCGAAAAACCTTTAACGAGGCCTTTCTTTCAGGTGGCGGTTGACATGCACACCAGTCAAAAGCATCTCACTTATTTCTACAGACACGATCGCCCCTTACCAGGCCCGACATCTGAGCGTGTCTTCAGTTGAAGGTTTCAGATTCTCCTGTCAAAACAATTCATCTGTCAGCAGGACAGATGCTGTCAAAAGCATTTCTGCACCTTTCAGGAGCAAAGCAGAGGGGAAAGAAACCTCAGGGAATTTAGTTACTGCCAATTGCAGCTTTCATTAAACAGTTTGTCAGCCATTGTCATAACATGCATTTCCCTTGTTCTTGGCACAAAGGGTGCGCACATCTTCGAACAATGGAGCCCGGATGTAGATATCCTTTCTGCTCATGTGCTGAGAGATGACTGTCCGGCCCACCATTTGCCCCACACACAAGAGGCCTCTCGGCAGAGACCAGCTCAAGTTTTAGCCAGGTTTTATCTGCGGCTGAAAAGCAAAGGGTTCAACAGTGCACGACAGTAATCTGCTTGCTGAGCCTTTTTCCTGGCCAGACCCCCTACCCTGATCCCACAGAATGAGAAGAGCTAAGGGTTCAAATAGCTGAGAAATCCCCACTGTTCTGTAAACCTGCGCTCTCCACTTCAGCAGCCACTAGCCGTGTGACTACTGACATTTATACTTTAATTAAGATTACAGAAAATTAAGAATTCAGTGTCTTGGTGGCACTAGCCATTGTCCAAATGTCCAACCACCTGCGGCTAGCGGCTACTGTCTTGACTGCACGATGCAGGGAGAGGACATGTCCATCATCCCTGAAATTTCTATTAATCTAAAGAATGGAGTAATCAACAAATACGTCTAAATCATAAAGTAATCAACAAATATTTAAAGTGAAACAGCACGTAGGGAAGAAACTTGGACTTTAAAAATAAATTTGATGACTGTAGCTTTATAGTACAGTCTCAAGTCAGGGAGCCTGATTCCTCCAGCTCCGTTTTTCTTTCTCAAGATTGCTCTGGCTATTCGGGATCTTTTGTGTTTCCATACAAATTGTAAAATTTTTTTGTTCTAATTCTGTGAAAAATTACAGAACAGGTATAGAGTTACAGATGTAGAAAACAAACTTACGGTTACCGGGGTAAGGGGGGGGGGAGGGATAATTTGGGAGATTGGGATTGACATATACACATTACTATATATAAAATAGATAACTAATAAGGACCTACTGTATAGCACAGGAAACTCTCAATACTCTGTAATGGCCTATATGGGAAAGGAATCTAAAAAAGAGTGAATATATGTATATGTATAACTGATTCACTTTGTTGTACACCTGAAACTAACGCACAACACTGTACATCAATTATACTACAACAAAAAATTTTTTTAAAATAAAATAAAAAATAAATTTGAATCTCCCAATAATTCAAGAGCTTTGTTAAAAACGTGGTGGCGGAGCGGCACGGATCTCAGCCTACATCCTCTAGGCACACACAGTTCTTAACCAATTCCAACACAGGAGAGGGCTTTGAAAACTCGATCCACAAGGAAGACGCTCTTATAAAAAAGAAATGCCCTCTGAACGTAATTCTATAGGCTTAATCAGTATTTACATAATCTGACCAGCATCTTCCTGGATTACAACCAGAACCACATATTACAAACTTGGCAAACACCATTCAAAGCTGGCAAACAATAATTCATTGATTCCTTGGAAGTTGAGGGAGAAAAAGTTCCGTTTACTTCCGAGTAAGCTGTGGTGAGCAAATAACCCCACTGTCATTAGACAACGTCGTTAGCGTTTCATCCTCAAAAACAGGCACTGCTCACAGACCACTGACCGTACAGGCCGAACCTCTCAAGGGGAAGGAAGGTGCAACGCATGGCTGTATTTTTCAACTTTAATAAGAATCATAATTCAAAGTGGAAGGAACTGGTCCCAAATCTGTGACAGGCATTCCCTGGGGAAGGAAGTTTTCCCATTCAGTTTGGTTTTCAGGCCCGTCGATTTCCCAGTACTCAGCCCCGTCTGGGCTCCTGAACGGCATGGGACTTTGCATGTTTTACCTCTCAGATGTTGGCTAAAGTGAAGAATACAGCCGGAAAGAAAAGTGTGAAGCAATCCAATGATTCAACTGCTGAGCACATGGGGCACACAGGACTAGCCTGGGAACCTCTTCCTTCTCGGGAAACTGTGGGCTTCATCTGTACGTCTCTACTTGACCTCACGCTGTGCTGTTGGTCATCCATTAAAAAAGGAGTCACCAGCTTAGGTCTAGCTGGGAAAAAGTGATTGGTCCTTTCAAATTTCAAGGGGTGTGAATGAGGAAGAGCATGCGACTTGTTAAAGTTATTTAATCCCTTAAGCTTTTAAGGCTGTTTCTGCTGCATTTTTACCTTCTGAGGAATTACACATCAAGTTCCAATGAAATCACCACACTGCGTTCCCTAGGCCCACATTATAAGGTTTTACGAGAAGAGATTTCTTTTTAAATCTAGGATATCAGATGTCCTTATCTTTTTTTTTTTTCTGTTGCAATGCTTTTTCCCCTCATTAACCAAAAGCCACAACTGAATGGCCTATTCATACACATTAAAGGCTTATACTGAGAATGATAAAAAACTGTATCTTAAACTGGAATCACTCCTCTGACATCGTCACCCAAGAATTCCCACTCAGAAGGTAGTTCTGTACTTGTCTTTCTTCAGTAAGCTGATCAACCATATATTGCCTAAACTGAGGCTTGGAAAAAGAAACATATTCAGCAAATAATCAAATGTAAAATCACTTGATAGCAACTCAATACGTACAGCTCACCGTCAGAGCTTTTGGTCACTAACATTGAACAAAGTCAGTAATGAGTCACAGTTATTCCTATTTTTGAAAATGTTACACAGATAATTCTCTATGCAAATGAGGCTTACAAGCAACTCAAATGAAGAAATAATACACACTAGCCATTATACAAACCCCAGAGTCAGTCACTCCTTAAAATCGGCTTTAGAAATTGGTGTGGGTCTCTGAATTCTGATGCTTAAGACATTATTTGAGAGAAGTCAGCCACGTGTGCCTCTGTAATCCCGCCAGTCTTAAATGTGCTTCTCTGCCTTAATATCTCACACATCTCACCTGGGCCTGTGGTTGATTTGAATGCAGGTTTAAGTCTTTGTCCTACAGCACCCAGCAGATGTCAAATTTGACAAATATTTACTGAGTGTTTGTCTACAATCTGTAATGCACATAGGTTAAATTCTAATACAGATCAGGATAAGATCTAGTCCTTGACCTTAAGGAGTTTACAACCTACTGGTCAGATAAGTCTCTGGACCAAATAATTGCAGCCAAAGGCTCTGACAGGGCAAGCATCTTGGGAATGATGGACCAGGAGATGCAAACTGGCAGCTCTTGGGCCAGAGGTGGGTTGCAGGGAAATTTCTTTCTGAGTGAATAGTGTTTGGAGAAACCTAAAGTTTTTAGCAAAAAATAAAAAGTTTCAGCTTCTCTTGAAATTACAGGCATACCTCAGAGATACCGTGGCTTCGGTTCCCAGACCACCGCAATAAAGCGAATATCACAATACAGCAAATCGGATGAATTTTCTGGTCTTCCAAGGCATACAAAATTATGTCTTTACACTATACTGTAATCCATAAGTGTGCAACAGCATTACGTCCAAAAGAAGAATGTACATTTTTAATTATAAAATAATGCTGTTAGAAAAATGGCGCAACAGACTTCGATGCAGGGTTGCCACAAACCTTCGATTTGTAAAAAAATGCAATAAAGCAAAATGCAATAGAATGTGGTATGCCTGTCACGGGGCCAGCACGCTGACAGCACAATCAGCTATATTTATTTAGCAAGGACCCCGGCTGACCACAGACCTCACACCACTCCTACTGTCTCCCCCAGGACCTCTTCACTCATTTGCAGTATCTCCCTGGCCCTGCAAGCATCTGAGTTTGTCCTCCTGGTGTGGATACCACTGAGTCCAGGTGATGCGCAGAGCAGGGAAGATCAACTGCGATGAGGAAGGATTATCAGAAAACGCAAGACCTTAGCTAAGCCTGGAAGAACAGTAGAAGAACAGCATGGTTTTTAAGGAAGTGTTTCAGGAAACAAGGCCAGAACGGTACAATAAGGCATGGAAGGCATGAATCTTAAAAAAATCAAAAACAAAAAAAACAAAACAAAGCCAAGTCAGGACCTCCTAGAAAGGAGAGAGGCAAGACAGGAATTGTTTTAGGGTAAAGTCGCGAAGAGTAGCCCCACGTTGTCAGATATACAACCTAGCAGGCAGTTAAGTCAAGGGTTATACAAACCTTAGCAAACCCCAGTGCCAGGTCCACCATGAACGTTAATCTACAGGGTCATTAAAGCTGATCCCCACAGGAACAGAATATCTCCTTGTTCATCGACTTCAAGTTTTGAGCCAAACACTCAAGAGGCCCACCACCACTGAAAGTAATCAGCCTTTGCTTTCCACAACAGCCCTTAAAACAGGAGACCTTCGGATCTGTTTTTCCTGCCCAAATCTTAGTTTGGCTAAAGAGAGACAAAGTAACTGGATATGATAAGGCTTTCTTACTTAAGCAGTCTCATGTTTGATTGTGGAGGATGTACGAGGGAGAAGCCCACAAATTTCCCACCACAGTCATTCATTAAATATGGTCTGTGCATCACGGACCCTTAACGATTAATTAACTTCATTAAGAAGAGGTACTCCAGCCGCTGTGGCGGCCGCAGCTCTGCAGTTTGGAGGGGGGGACCTTACAAACAAAGAGAATTTAGGCAGAGAATAGCTGCTGGCCACAGGCTGAGCCTCCCACACACCTGTCACAAAGAGACCGCCCCCCAGGACCACCCCAGCAGGGAAGAGGCACCCTACAGCCATCATTTGGCTTTGCTATTAGAGAAGTGGCTTTGCAGAGACTTGGAAATGGGGAGGGGGGAGGCGAGGGGACAGGAGTCTGGTCACCTACTCTCTACTTTATCACCTCTGAAGAGGGATCACCAATTCGCCCTTTCAGACAGTCCATAAGCTCTCTAGGGCTTTCCAAAGTCATCAGCCCCTTGCCCGGCACCATCTCGCACACAGCTGAAACCTTCCCTCCTCAAGCCCAGCCACTCCGCACAGCAGAGGGTGGTGATGCCTCAGATGCAGGCGCTCCCACCCTTACCAACCTCTCCTTGTCCTAAGGCACTAGGGGCTCCAGTGAGAGAAGAGGGCTCATCAATCAGGACCCAAAGGGGACAGACGTGCGCCAAGAACGCGTGCTTACCTCCAGCGACACACTTAGAGGCTGGAGTGTCTTCAGTTAAAAAAAAAATGGAGGAGGATTTTCCTAAATGAAAACCATGCTCTACTGAGGCAGGAAACGGAGGCGCTTGCTTCTGTTGTAGTTAAAACAAGTCGGGCAAACGGGACAGGACGTGAGGGACACATTAATCCAGTGGGTAAATTTGGAATCCTTGGTTTGTCAAGTGCTTTGTAGAGTCCACCAGTGCTCCTCTGGTCACAGACTACTGTCTTTCTGTCCTAACACCTCCACCTGTACCCCTCTGTCCCTACAAATATCCACTTTCAGGAGATTATTTTCCAATGGAACCAACCACTGCAAAATACAGGGTGTTTAGTAAAACCGTGATGGGGATTTGAAATTCATTAACTTTGGGTTGACCTACGCAAGATGCAAACTACTAACACCTTAGGAACCGTTCTCTGACTGAATGCGTCACGCAACAGAATTTAACTGTGTCAACGTTGGCATAACCACCAACGGTAAATGATACTGTGATCAATTTCCTTTTCCAACACACTGAAATGCTTCTCCACTGAACACTGAGTGACTGCCCACACTTCATGCCCCCACCTAAGGGCCCTGAGAGCAATGTGACCGTCAGAGAGGGAAATAACTATTTTAACATGGCCCCATAAAAAGTACTCCTGGTCGCAAGAACAGGGTGGCCAGATTCCGAGCCTGTCTTGCTGGCAGAAGCTACAACTGAGGATTTCATTGGGATAAAGGGATAAAGAAATTCTATATCAGTGACTCAAGATTCTTCAGAAATGAAACCTCCAATAATGGATTACTTCCCCTGAGTACAAGAGACACAAACTGAAATATTAAGAACAAACAAACAAACAAAAAAACTCCTTCCCACCATCTGAGTCATTACACGCCATTCTAAACACTCTTGTCTAGATGTTTCCTAGAACCAGGAAAGAATTAAGGCATTCATTCTATGCTTTTTTAACCCTCATTTCTCAAAATTCACTCTCTAACGTAATCCAATCAACAAAAAATAGTAGTACACAAACCTCACGTAACAGAAATGTACACCAAAAGATGAAAATTAAACTTTGCACATGTGATGATCAGAGTTTGTTGATGTTGTTTAAAAAAAGTATTTAGAAGAGTGATTTTAGGCAAATATACTTCTGGGTTACAAAAGGGCAATATATGATAATTTGCCTAATTGTCCCCCTTAAAGGGGAGGAAGAAGGAAATGAAAGACTTTTTTTAAAAGCAAATACATCTCTACAAGTAACAGTTTACCTTAGTTTTATCAGCTTCTCTTTCCCACTCCCACACAAAAAATTTTAAGGGACAAATGACCTAAGCGGGCATAACTACCTTCCCAGAATAGAGCTGCTCATAAGGAAAACCCTTTTTGAAAAGCCAGAAGTTCCCAGGGGTGTGCTCTGGAATGCCCTATCGGCTTCCATTGGAATTTACATGCATCTTTTATTTTTCCAACTGAAATCACACCCGGCATTCACTAACGTCTCAGGCATCTCTCTGTGCCTGTGCAAAGCCCAAGCACCCACAATCTACAAAGCTAACATAAAAATCTAGGTTTACTTGCATTTACCGCGATACTCTGCATTACAAGCAGATTAAGCGCAAGGTTCCCACAAGATCACCGAACATTCTCTTCTTGGTTTTCTATACTTTCTTCTAGGTTTCAAACAGTCAAATATTATCTTCTCGGTTTATCCTCCCATCTTTTCCCAGCTACCTCCCAACCTAAAAATGAAGATGACTCAAATACAGAGAACAGATCCCTGATATGAAAGTCTGCCAAATTCAAAAACTGAATTTACCCACAATTTTTCGAGAACACATCAGCTGTATTACAGGGAGGCACGCAAGGGACTCGAGCTAAGTATTTTAAAGAAAACACAGTGTGGAAAGGTCAGCCTCCTGTCTAACAGTGAAGGTGCTGACTTTATTAGCTAGCTTATCGACTTGGGATCTTGTTCTGTCCATTTTTCCACTGGGCTTTTTAAAGTTTATGTGTGTCATCAAATGCTCAGCTGAAACCAAAATTTTTCTTTCTATGATGCTCACACGTCACGAAAACACCGTAAAATGAAAAGCCCATCCACATCGTTGTCCTGAGGCCATGGTGACTTCTCTGGTTTTGGTTGCTGAAACGGCCGAGTAGATGCTAAGTAAGTCAAGGTGGGACAGCCAGGTGGTATTTCAGCACAGCTTTGGCACAGAGTGCTTTCTGCTGTTGCAATACAGGGCCTTCCTTTTCACTGAAATTACAGACACAAAGCATCAGATGACGCCTGTGACCTGCACCCGGGACATACTAAACTTTTACTACGTCGAATGGAAAACTGGTGGTGAAAATGACGGAGCTGCAATACACTTTTGTTGCTTCTTCTTTTTTTTAATCATTCATCAAGACTTCTAAAAAGGTTGCTTTCCCTCCTCCATGTGGTCCATCGACATTCGCAGGGGCCCAGGGCATCCTAACACCTAGCTCCTCATAGCCACACCCTCCCCGCCACCACCCTGCCTCTTGAGAGTTTGTGGTTCCAGGTCATTTACTCCCAAAGATGTGTCTTAAAGGTTGGATCCTAACAGTACATTCCGCTAAATTATACCTCAACCAAATAATGACCACTGGTATCTACAAGATGTGAGTCCGTTTTTAAAGTAAATCACCAGTAAAAATCAATTAAAAGCTCTACCGAAAGTCATTCACAAGTAACTCCCTTTGGAGTCCCAGTTACAGGCTGGAGAGACCTCAGAAACACCATGTGGACCTCTGTGAGTGCTAGGGAGACAAAAGCCATTCAATTCCCATCTCAGCAGGAAATCAAAGGCCCATGGTCCTACCAAACCCAGACCTCCCTGACATCAGCTGCAGAGAGGCAGCTGCCCTAGGAACAGCCAGCACTTCTTTGCCTAACACTTGTTACCTGTTGAACACACACATACACATACATACATACACACACACACACACACACACACACCCAGCTTCCACCATCACTCCTTTTTAAAGGTGATGTAATCCAATTCGAACTGGTCACGGTCTCTGCTCAACTTGCCCTGGTCAACCGACTCCATCACTCTGGTGGGGAGAGGCTGACTTGCTCCTGCAGACTTCACACTAACAAAACTGGCATCCGAAACCCTCTTCAGTTACAAGCCAGTTGGGTTCTACGCACTGAGATACAGGGAATCAAACAAAGTACAGTTTGGAGTGTGGCAGAGTTTGTGCAATTAAGGCATTCAGTGATGAGACCCAATCTGTCCTCCAGGTCAGACTCTGCAGACTGGCTTTCCTGTCTCCTCACTCCCTCCCACTGGAAGACTGTCACAGCAAATAAAAGGTGCTCCCATCCCAGGTTGGGTCTGCACAGCCACACAAGCATGACTCTGCAAAACTGTGCTGGCAACTCCGTTCGCCTGTGGCAAACTCCAGCCCTGACCCATAGGCCGAGGCGGGTTTGGCTTCGGTGAGGCTTACTCTTGCCCGAGCATGGGGAGAAAACCACCCACGCTCTCAGACCCAGAGAGCTCCTGCAGAAAAGCACCTGCACAAACTCGCCGGGGTGGGTTAGAAGGTCACAAGTGCCTCAGAAAAGAGCCTTTCTTCCCAGGGGCATGGGACAAATGGTAGGCCTGCCACACTGCTGGTGTCAATATTTATCTAAGGCCTAGGTATTCACCATGGTAGAAACCGGGCACTTTTTCAGTTCACTCATTCAGGTAATTTGCCACTACAAAACCCCCAAACAGAGATTCATTTACAGCTTGAATTTCTTTTCTTCCACTGCCATAGAGGAGGCTGGCGGTGGGGCCCACGGTCTATGTCAGCCATAATCCCAGCAGCTCGAGAATAAAGCGCTCAATGTGTTTCAGAGCTGCCAATATCAAATGGCCTTGCCCTGGAGACAATAAAGAGACAGGGAAGTGAAACAAAGCGCTTGCTTTCTCCCTCCCCGTGGCATGCATGTTTTCTGCCCTGTAAATGAACAAAGCTTAGGCCTTGCAGTAAAGGAACTGAACCCCCAGAACCACACCCGGGCATTTCTAGGTGTGACTTACACTGCAGGATTAATCCAGCAACCGATACCCAAAGGTACGTGCAGCTGAAAGGGAAGCCATGTGCTATTTCAAGAGCCCTCTTTGCTCAGCTCCGATTCTCCCAGACTCCCCCTCCTTCTCACCCTTTAAGGAGTCTTTCTCCCTTAGCCTCCCCTTCCCCCCAGATAAAGGCCTATACACAGTCCCCCTTCCCAGGTAGAAGTCAGAAGAGAGAACTAGCCCATTAATATCAAGGTTAGGAGGCCCTTAGGACCCCTGAAAAGAGCTGTGCATCGTGGAAACCAGGTTCACAAATGGATTCCTCCAAGTCTCTCCCCACCACTCAAAGTCCTGAAGTCGCCTTCCTGCAAAGGACGCTGAGCTGTAGCTCCCTCTGTTGGCTGTGTTGGCTTCTTCCAAGGAGACTCGCTGCTGTGGCCTTGTGGGGCAGGCCGACTGCAGGCTTTCACGCCAACGAAACTGAGGCACTGGAGAAAGATGGCTCTCTCTCCGGTGACAAATTAAAGAACCTGCCTCAAAGCCCTCTTGCAAAGCTGCTGGGGAGTGAAAAGACTTCTCAAGCCAGCTTCCCATGATTCACTAAATCTACTTTTCTGATCCCATCCACACGATGCTTCTCAGCTAGATGGGTAGCCCTACCAACCCCCTCACTAGGATCTGCACACTCCACGCAGCTCAATAAGGATCATCAGACTTATATCTGCCAACAGGCTGCAAATCACTTCCGTTCCTTCCTGAGCAAAAGTGTGATGGCAAGTGATGAGCTACGACGCACGTGTGGTCTATGAGGGGCCAACATTCCTACCTCTGCTTTAAATATGCCTGCTGAGTGAAAGCAGGCCAGCGCTGAGCACCAAATGGCAGCAGCTGAGGGTGTGGTCAGTTTCATTTTTTTCTTACATAAAAATATACAGGACACTTAAGCGCCCAGTATTTCCTCACGCACACTGAGGTTAATAATTCACAACCAACTGACATTCATCAAGGATCAGAAAATTTAAAGGTGGTTTGTGCAAACACTCCTGTTCTTCCTCTTAACAGCTGGTTTATTTAACTGATGGCTTCTGTTGCCATTAGGGGTAGGTAGCACTTCAAAAGCTTACGTGTGAAGGCAGATACACCACTACCTGGGTCGCTTAGCCACTGGCTCACGTGTTACCCAAACCCCAGCAATTATTTTCCTCTTACACGGAGAAGTTAGACAATTCCAGTAAGGTGAAAATCCAGGACAGCAAAAGTCCTGGTTTCCTGATAAGACTTTACTGTAAGCATGCTCTCTCTCGTTTCTAATCTGGGCCCTCCAGACGGACAATTCCCCCAAAATGTCAGTGCACGAAACAGCAGGAGGTCGGTGGCATAACACTCATGCAAGAGGCAAGCTGCCTGGATCTCAGATCAGACTGTCGCCCACCCAAAAAGGAGGGCCCGATTCCCTCTCCCCTCAGACCTTACTCTTTCCACCTCTCTTGATCTCACTTAACTTCACTCTCTCTAAAATCATGTGCGTGTGTGTTGAGAATGGGCAGGGGGGCAGCCTTCTCCAGACCCTTATCTGGGTGTCTCCAACCCGCTGTGGGACAGCACGGTTACCAGTGGTTGGCGGTGGTTGCTTTTCAACCCAGGGAAATAAACCTTGGGGGTCTGTGTTATCTGCAAAGCCATGAACTTCCTACAAACATGGGATCCACCGCCTGGGTTTATGAACCCATGATGGCTCTAAGGCCACATGGACGTCCACATAATCCTTGTTAAAGAGGTTACACATTAACCGCCACACATCTCAAGAGCCTATCGCCTCCACAATCTCTACACCTTTCATACCCCGCCTTTGAAAGGGCTTTCTGGAAGTTGCTACCACAGTGTTTGAAATAAATAAAACTGGATCTATATTTTGCTTTAGTCTTTAATAAGCAGCAATTTCAGTGGGAGCAGCTGGCCCTTAAAAGGCATCTAGTTAACCCCCCAGGGACAGAAAATAGTAATAAACCCAAAATGGCAGACGTACAGGACGGCCAACCTGTGCTTATTTCAACACGTGTTTCAGGGGCATGGGGAAACAGTGCCTGGGATGATACCGCATGGCAGAAAGGCCAGTGGTCATTCACATGTGGTTTGGAAATGAATGAACACACACAAGTTGATTAAGCACCAGGAATGGGGCTGGACTCCAGGACCACACGGCAATAAAGTGGTCTCTACCCTCAAGGAGTGTACAACCAGGAGGGGAAGACGGATGCTGAGCGAGTAACCAGAGGTGCGTACCAAAGGCCATCGTGGAACAAGACCTCGGCCACCCTCACCCGGGTGTCTGGGGAGATCTCTCTGAGGAACAGTTCAACCTGAGACCAGAACGATACTACAAGTCACGCAGAAAAGGCACAGGGATGAGAGCACAGGCAAAGGCCCTGAAGGGAGGAAAAGGCTCAGCTGGTGAAGGGAACACCCAGTCCCGTGTCACCTGAGCTCAGAAGGCACCTGGTATCAAGCGACGGCAGAGGAGGGAGGGCGGGAGACAGGGGTACAGGCACCTGGTACCACAGGGATGTGAAGCTGAGCCTAAGGGAGCCCACCGTCCAGGGCAACGAGCCTCACACTTCACACTTGAAAGCCAAGTCCCCCGTAGAACTGCCTAAAATGCAGATTCCCAGGCCCTGGCACCACAAATTCAGACTCCAAGGTCAATGGAAGAGTCAGAAAATGCCTACTGGCTCCCTGGAGGACTAACAGAAGGCCACCATGTCATTACCATGTCAATAATAATCAGCCCACTGGCCAGTCCACCTAAATCGGTGGATCGCCAAAGGTGGGCTGTCAACGCTTTTCCCAAAGCGTACCTGTCGGCCTTCTCTCAAGTGCCACACCACCACCTGGGACCCCCACCTCTCTCCATTCCGCTCACCTAGAAGGGAACTAGGGAGTAAGAAATGAAAAACAAATAACAGGCCATCGGGCCCTCTAACCCAGGCCCAGGGTTCCCAGTGCCTGCAGAGGTGCAGTACTGACCCCCTGAGTAACCCCACCAGCCGCTCTCCCTCTGGCTTCTCGCCGTAAAGGAAACCGCTTGCAAAGCCTCGGCTTCCTTTCTCATTAAAAGCCACCAGGGCCACAGTTTTCAATTAGCTGTGTCAGCCTACCACCCCGAAGCCGCCCAAGTTCAACATGTGGGCCCTCCCCCCAGCTTCCGGTCTCCACCAAGCACTTCACACCTCCCTATTGTAAACCTGTCCAGAGCAATTATCCTGCCTGCATTTGGACAGCCTCAGGACCACATTTCTGTCTAATTTATAGCTGCAAAGCTCTGTCGGCAGAGGCAGCCGTGCCCTGGAGCAGCGGAACTGCAGAGAAAATGGTCAGACCTGGCTGTAAATGCACGTGCACAGCAAATTTCCTTAGGTTACAGGAGGGCAAATTCTCCCATTCTCCCAGGGGCCAACATGGCGTGATAAGTAAGCTCCCCCAGAGAGTCTGAAATCTGGATTTGCTGCAGGAGTAACTATTGTTCTGTTCTGCCACATTTCCTCCTTCGCCTGGGATTACAAACAGGGAGACAAGTCAAGCAAATAAACCAGGCAAGTGCTGCACGTTATATTTCTACCTGAAGATTTTAAAAGTCTTTAAAATCTTAAAAATAAAATTCTGCTCACCTAAGGAACATAAGATAGAGAAATTTCTCTATCTGGGGAATTCAATTCATCCAAAATTTTATGACCTGTCTCTTTTTAAAACATGTCCTGCTTACAACTCAACAAAAAGGACAAATGACACAGCTGAAAAAAAAACGGCAAAGAAAATGAATAAATATTTCTCCGAAGAAGATATACAAGTGGTCAAGACGCACATGAAAAGATGCTCAGCATCACTAGTCATTAGGGAAATGCAAATCAAAACCACAAGGAGATGCCACTTCATACCCACCAGAATGGCTGTAATTAAACAGACAGACAATAACAAGTACCGGTGAGTCTGAGGAGAAATGGGAACCTTTATTTGCCGCTGACGAAATTCCAAAAGGGGGTGTGCAGCTTCTGTGCAAAACAGCCTAGCAGCTTCTCAAACACAGAGTTACCATATGACCCAGCAATTCCAGCCCTAGGTATCTCCCCAAGACAAATGAAAACACACATTCATACAAGAAGCTGCACACCAATGTTCATAGCAGCATTATTCACATTAGCCAAAAAGTCCATCAACTTATGAGTGGATAAACCCAGTGTGGTCTATCCATACAAGGGAATATTATTCAGCCATAAAAGGGAAAGAACTGCGGATACATGCTACAACATGGAAGAACCCTGAAAACACTACGCTAAGTGGAAGAAGCCAGACACAAAAGGCCACTTATCATATGATTCCATTTATATGAAATGTCCAGAATAGGCAAATCCAGAGGGACAGAAAGCAGATGTTGCCAGGGGTTGAGAAGAAGGAAGAGTGGGGAGGGGCTGCTAAGGGAATAGGGTTTTGTCCCTCGGTGATGAAGATGTGCTAGAATTAGTAGTGACGGTTGTACAACTCTGTGAATATACTAAAAACCCTGAATCACACAGTTTAAAAGGATGGCTTCTATGATATTTAAATTATATTTCAATGAATCTGTTATAAAAAACAAAACACAAAACCTTCTGCCTTAACAGGCTTTCAAAATTCCAGACTGAAAATGCCACCTAGCTACTTCTCTACCACACAAATGCAGAAACAACCTTTTCCTTTAAGTGCTACGGGACAAATGAAGTGGGGAACAGGCAAAATATCCACATTTCAGATGCTAAAGGCATGATACCACCTCTAAAATCCCTTCCACCCAATCAACTCCTTCTTGCTTCCTAAACTATACTACACTCATGACCATAGCTCTGCCCACGAATCTGTCAGAAGTGGAAAACCTCAGCTGGAGTTTATCCTCCCGCAGAAAACAAATTCTCAAGATTTCAAAAGAGCATTTTTTTCTTCTTTTTTGAGTAATTATTTAATAAGGTTGTGGAAAGCAGGGTTTTCCCGACGGCCAGCCATTCAAAAATGAAGAACAAACCAGAGGCAGGAGGAAATGTCACCACAATGGGGAGAAAATAAATTAGCTAGATTAAGATCTAACTGATTAAGATCTGACCCCTTTCTGTGGTCTAGGCAAGCAGATTTTAGAAAAAAAGCATGCTATTTCGGGAAAAGTCCTTCCAGAGGAAAAGTTGGCGGGGGGGGGTGGGGGGGGGGGGTGGGGGGGGTGGTGAGACTATATGTTTCAGTTTTATATTAAAAATTTGTTGACACTGATTGAAAGCAGATGCAAATGGCCAACACCTCCACATCCCCTGCCCTCCCCACCTTCCCCCACAGGTGTACTGGGTCCCTTCTGGTCAAGAACGTGTCCCCCTAGACTGCAGGTACCACACCACAGCCCAGCTCTCGCCAGCAAACATGCAGTTAACTGGGAAGTCCAAAAGTCTAATGGGGCCAGGATGCCAACCAACATCAAAGAGATTCCAGTTGCTCCCCTTATGCAATAAACTTCTTTCACCCGACATCATTCACACTTTCAGAGTGCAAAGTTCACTCTGATATTGGTGGCTTTCTCACTTTGTAGCTTTTTTGGCAAGGGTCCCTTGGCCTGGTTGTTCATTAATATATAATCAGAACATTAAAAGCATTGTTTCGCCTTCTAGGGAGGCTGTGGCCAATTGAATAAAGCCGACATTGTCCCTGGGATGGAGGAACTACCTTGTAAGGCACAGACAATTCAAAGATGCCCAGGTCAAAGGGTACGTGTGTCCACACGCTCACACTCATACAGAGGTACGTATTTCACAAGATGTTTTTGATATTCCTGGCAAAGGGGTAAGATTAAAATGTTGATCTTAACCACAGAGGTGAACCTGGCATCTCTTTCCCTTTCAACACCAAATTACTCCTTACCTTTTAAACCTTTCCAGGAAGTCATGATATTTGTGGCAGGAAGACAGATGAGCGAGAAGGGACGTCCCAAGGGCCATCAGGCAGTCTACAAGGATGCTGGGGAGGACATTACTTTTACTTTTCAAATCAGACACACACCAGGACAACTCACTTTCGAGACCATGTTTACTTTGCCGAAAGCCACATTCTAAACACGGGCTCGTTTGTGGAAGGGAAGCCGCTTACAGTCCAACCTTGTTTATGCTCCAAGTAGGTTTGACAGAAAAACCACATCAATTTGTTTTAAAATAATTTCCATTTGCTGGAAGCTGTTCCTGAAGGGTTCTCCGCCACGCTAATCTGCTCTGATTCCTACCAGCTGGAGGTGCCAGACATGCCGGCCACAGATGGGGTGGGGTGGGCTGGGCATAGGAGGGCTGGCTCTGCAGGCACGGTGGCAGGCCGGGGCGACTTCTGGGGACCCACAAAGCCACTGTGACATCCCCCTCTGGGACGCACAATCAACTCTGATCTAAGAAGAACACACAGACATTTCCTAGTTCAGAGGCAAAACTGAACTAGGAAATTGACACACCCACACAGAAGCACAGTTTTCTAGGCAATTACGCCTGGGGCCGGGGGAGGCTTTTCATGCTCTCAGAAACACATCATCTCGAAGTATTAGGGATATGGATGTGTGTCCGAGCCCAGAGTTCACAGTTGAGGGCACTAAGAGAATTTATTTGGCTAACAGAGCCTGAGAAAAAGAAGGAAACTTAAAAAAAGGAAGTGTCCATGGGTAACACCGGCAAAGATCTGCAGCCTCGCCAACCGAAGAAACACAGATTAAAGTAATCCAATGCCATTTCCATGTATTCAACTGGTGTATGGTTAGAGAAAGATAGCAATCTCAGGTTTGTGAAGGGAAAACAGGCAAAATTTCACATGTAAACCTTAAATCTGTGGTCTCTTAAGAACAGCAGTGCCAAGTCTTAAGAACTTGCATATCCAGAGCAACTTAGATTTAACTCATCCTAAGGAAATAAGAGATGTATAAACATATATGTATAAGGATGTTTACCACAGTTTAAGAAAAAACCTAAATACACAATATCAGGGAAGGCTAATTATGACTTAAACCATATTTATTTAAATGTTTAAAGTTGGAGAAAATATTCATGATACTGAGTCTTAAAAAAAAGCACATGTTCTGTTGTACGTACACCTGAAACTAATATAATGTTATGTCAATTATTCCTCGATTAAAAATTTTTTTAAAAAGCAGAATTACAAGTGAATAGTAACCCTAATTTTGTTTAAAAAAATATAACTTGAAATACTACTCAACCACAGACATTATTGGAAATGTATACACCAAAGTGATATTTATCAATGGAGAATAAGATCAATTATTCTTTTTTCTTGTGTAGTTTCCTCTTTACGCAATATATGTGTCTACCATGTGTCACCAGAAAATTAAAAGTAAATAAAGTAAATTCACAGGGAATTCCCTGGTGGTCCGGTGGTTAGGATTCGGCGCTTTCACTGCTGAGGGCGCAGGTTAAATCCCTGGTCAGGGAACTAAGATCCCGAAAGCTGCGTGGCACAGCCAATCAATCAATCAGTCAATTAAATTAAATAAATGCATGGTAACTAGGCTAGCAGTTTAATGGCACAAAACCCCTTTAACATCAAGTCACCCTCCTCAGCTTACCGGGTACAAAAGGGCCTTCCTACAGAATCACAGCCCAAGACCTTGACACCATTAAAATAAACATCTGAAGCAGAGCGCAACAGGCAGAACACAGCTTTCCCACTGCCTCCTGTTACCATCTCTGGGGGACTGCCCACACCTGAGGTCCAGGCTAAAAGGGGCCAGATTTAGAAATCCGTCTGCCCAAACTGCCTCCAGCCACTGGAAGCTTCTCTCTAAGTTTCTATTTTTTTTAATAAATTTATTTATTTATTTTTGGCTGCGTTGGGTCTTCGTTGCTGCGCTGGGTCTTTCTCTAGTTGCGGCGAACGGGGGCTTCTCTTGCTGCAGAGCACGGGCTCTAGGCGCGCAGGCTTCAGTAGTTTTGGCACACGGGCTCAGTAGTTGTGGCTCGTGGGCTCCAGAGCACAGGCTCAGTAGTTGTGGCACACAGGCTTAGTTGCTCCATGGCATGTGAGATCTTCCCGGACCAGGGATCGAACCCATGTACCCTGCAATGGCAGGCGGATTCTTAACCACTGTGCCACCAGGGAAATCCCTAAGTCTCTAATTTGGACTGAACCACTGAGGGCACAGTAACCTGCCCTTAGTGTATGTATGTATGTATGTATGTATGTATTTATTTATTTATTTATTTTTGGCTGCATTGGGTCTTCACTGCTGCCCACGGGCTTTCTCTAGTTGCAGCCAGCGGGGGCTACTCTTCGTTGCGGTACACAGGCTTCTCACTGCAGTGGCTTCTCCTGTAACGGAGCACAGGCTCTAGGCACGTGGGCTTCAGTAGTTGCGGCACGCGAGCTCAGTAGTTGTGGCTCGCGGGCTTAGTTGCTCCACGGCATGTGGGATCTTCCCGGACCAGGGCTCGAACCCATGTCCCCTGCATTGACAGGCGGATTCTTAACCACTACGCCACCAGGAAAGCCCCCTCTTATAACTCATCTGGTCGAGGAGAACAGCCTTTCTCTCTGCCAGCAAAGAGGGAGAAAAAAAATGACCCTGGCCTGGTCATCCTTTCTGTCAAAGCAGAGGTCTTAGCAAAGTAAAGGAGAGCCAGGCAACCCAAACCAGCTGCCTGGCCAGGGCTCAGCATAAACTGAGCACAGTAACCACAGGGGAAGGGTGCCGAGACAGCCTCGGTCTAGGTAAGATGCAACCCTCCCCTGCAGTGTCGACTCAGCAAAAATGGACTCCAAACATTGGCGCCAGCAAGAGAGCAGAGAAGAAACCATGAGGGCAGGTGGAAAATGCACTGTGGGCTCCTTTGCCAAACACAACACGGAGGAAGGTGCCAGGCCTGGTCCACCTGACACCAGAGACCAAGAAGGAAGGCAAGTCCCTTAAACTGAAAACGGGTTTCAGGAACAGTACTTGGATATGGGCTTTTAACAGCCACCTTCCCACAACAGAGGGACTAAAATGACAGTCAGTTCTTCGTATGGCATGGAAGCTGCCTGTACTTGTCACCTCTCCACTTGGGTGCCATTTCTTTCTCCTTCCTTTCCATTCTTTTAAGTTCCTCAACACGAGTATTTGGTGGAGGATGGAGGAAACTATCAAACAGACAAGGTATAGAAATGACAGATAGCTGAGCCCCTGGGAGAGTTAAATTATTATCCCAGTTGTCTGGGAAGGGTATTTCTGTAGGACTTTCAGGACTACATATTGGGTTGGCTAAAAAGTTCGTCTGGTTTTAAGTAAAAATAAAAGACACATTTTTCACTTTCACCAAGAACTTGACTCAACACATTCATCAACCGAACAAACTTTTTGGCCACACCCAAGAGACCAAATACCAACAGCTCCATCTATATCAGTATCTGCCCTGAGCATTTAATGTATCCCAGGCTTTATGCTAGATTATGGGAGCACCACAGTGGGTCAGAACCAAAGCCAGTCCCTGCTTCCAGGGCGCTGACACAGTCTAATTGGGGAGTGAGATATTAATCAAATCAGGACATGGAACTTCTGTATGAAGTACCGCAGGGTCCCTGAGGCAGGAATCTAACCCAGAGGGAAGGTCAGCAATGGTCTCCAGGAGAAGAGACATTTAAGGGGGATGAGCGGGAGTTTGCAAGGCAGAGAGGGAAGAACGCTCCTCCAGGCGGAGGGAACAGGATGTAAGGGACACGTGACACGTGCAGTATTCCAAGAGCCTGGAAAAAGTCCCAAGTGGTGGCCGGTGCACACGGAACCAGGTAGGAAGGATCGATGAAGCTGGAGAGGCAGGTGGATGGCCACAGCAGTTAGGCAATGGGAGTCGTTATGTTCCAATGTGTGACTCCTGCCAAGATCCCCATGGCTGGAGGGGGTGGAGCAGGGGAGATGTGAGTAAAAAGTTCTCTACTTCCCGTAAAGTCTGCACGACACAAAGATTACAGAAGAAAACTGAACATAAAATTTATCCACCAAATCACCTTCTTTCCATCTTTGCTGTAGTCCTTTCTTAAAATGAAGGGGGAGGGGGGTGCCGCTGGCAGTGGGTCACTGATGGCCACGGCAGTCTCCCAGGACCACATTCAGCTCACAGGGCCGCAGAGCCCAAGGCACACCAAGGATCTCAGGCAGAGTACACACTCCATTGGCTGGCCTAACTGTTTATATGTTCTTGAGTTAAAAATACACCACTCAGGTCAGTGTTAACACCAGGGCCTTATTACCAAGGCTGTTTGTAAGCCGGTTACACAAGGCCAGCCTAGGACTCGCCCATCTTTTAAATGTGTCTCGATCTGCAAATTGTCTGCCGATACATCAGTGGGATTATAATAAAGCCACCAAATACACACGCATTTGAGAAAAACACTTTCCAAACCCAAGGATACTTTACTGTTTATAAATAGTTTACTTTTTTTTGATCCCCGGGCATATAATATTCGCAGTTGCTCCAGAAACCAAAGAAACATGGAACAGGAACACAAACCACAACCTCGCAGAAACAATAAACAACAGATGGCGAGACATACGCGCAGGCTGCCACCCCCTGCACCAAAGGGGCACACCAGAAATGGACGCTGACACGCCAGCCTGCCAACAAAGACACGTGCTCTTCCAGATCACGCTCCAGACACCATTTATGGAGCACCGTCCACAGGACTAAGTGTTAGGTGCTTCAGGCCACCAAGGAGGTGAAGGGCCAATCACAGGCCTCAAGGAATTCAGAAACTTGAAAGGGAGGCAAGAGAAACACAAGAAAGCAGACAACGCCAGTCTTACTGTATTCTTTCTAAATACCGTTATGTAGAGTCGGGTGTGGGTTCTAACTCTGGCAAGGTGCTAGACTCTGGGCAGGTTATTCAACCAGTCTGGGCCTCGTGCATAACAAAGACATAAGATATTTCACAGGGTTAGGATGACAATTAAATGAGTGCATGTCCATGTGTCCTGATGCAAAAATGCAAACTTACTGCTATGCGTTGGGCCCCCTTCCAACAATTATAAATTATTTCAATTTTGTCCTCATAACAAGTTTAGTGAGGTGGGCACTAAGATTATCCTCATTTAACGTAAGAGGGAACTGAGTCAGAGGGAAGCTAAGTAAACTGCCCAACGTCACCCAGGACGGTAGACACAAGCACCACCACTGCTACCACTGTGCCACCTAAAAGCATGGCTGGCTCATCTCCACCACCAACACCCCCCTCATCACACATGTGACATGAAGGGGGCTTTGTAGAGGACAGGAACACAGTATTATCTTCCCCACTAGATCCTGAAATGCTGCACTGTTCTGGCCTTTTCATGGGTTAACAGGGCTTAAACTTAAAAAGTTCAAGACAAATGCTAAAATAAATTCAGAGTCTCATGTCACATTTGCCTTAACTAATGATTCTGATAAATTGATGTTTATAAAACTTTTTTTTAAATGTCATCTGTCTCAAAACAAAGGGAGGGGTCCCAGTAAATAAGTGTGGCCGTCATATTGCTTTCCAAATATGGACATGTCTATTTCAGGGATCACAAGCTCATGTCCAATCATTCTGCCAATTTCACCTCAATGCTCATTTTTTAAAACTCTGACTAGAATTTTCCAACTACAATGTAACTTTAAGCTTTTGTGTTTCTTCTACATTTAAAAAGAATGCCATTTCCCAATATATAACTCCCAGATGTAGAATTCACAGATGATTCATCTCGCAGAACAAGTGTTCGGAGACATCAGCTCCAAATAGAGCAAAAACTTGGAATTCCCTTCTCCCTCAAAGTAAGAACTCGCCTAGATCTGCTCTGCTCAACAAAGTTTGTTTTCAATTATATTTCCAAATTCTTTTAACAATAACTGCATGACGTCTGGCACCAACACATCTGATTCTTTGAAGTGGTTCTCAAGCAGAGAGTAGAAAATAAGGATAAAGGGTAAAGGAAGGGAGGCCCATGCATAATTTTTGTTTTAGGTCAAATATTCTCTCCAAAAGTGCTCTTCAACATATAAATTCAGACAAAACACAAGCTATGCGTTCTCTCTGAAGGTCTCCGCTACAGGAAGTACCACGGTTGAAGAAAGCTCCTGAATTTATCCCTTTACCCATCAGCTGGCTCTTCATGGGAAAACAGATCTTCAGCACAAAGAAAATGGCCTTTTACTCCTTATATCTAAACTCCAAAAACACTTTTGTTAAGTCCTCAGCACAGGTCAATTAGGAGTAATCACACTTGGAGGGTAAATTACAGAACCCTTTTCAGACACAATGAAAACATGGGATCCTTTCTGCCCAGAAAAAAAGGTGCACCAAGCCCCAAGAAGGAGAGCTATCGGGCAACAATCAAATAATTATCAAGGATTCCTGGGTACATGAAAGTGAACAATCCTGCTGCTTTCAAGTCTAAGTGGAGAAAAAGAGACAGGGATGTGTGAAAACTTACCTAACCAGAGAGACTCTTTCCTCTGGGAGAGGACAAGATATAAATAATAAATCCACCGGAACAAGGTCAAGCGAATAACAGAGAGAGTGTCTAATGTTGACAAAAGAAGCTTGTGGAAGAGTGGGAGGACTATTTGGCCTATTTTGATCTCAGAAAGCACATGGGCAAAGGCCACCTTTAGGTCTTAAAAGGGAGAATATTAAAAAAATCAAAGTCTAGTTCTTTGGACCATTTCCTTTAGTCCTAAAGTAGTCCCTAACTCTTGTTAAACTTCCTGTCAAGAAGTTCTAAACCACTAATTGTGCCTTCAACTTCATTGCATTTTAGCTGTAGCCCCAAACAAGGTTCCAGATTCCAAGAACTAGTTCTAAAGAAAAAAAGAGAGAAAAAACCAAAGGTTCCACCTTACGAAAGTGTACATGACAAAAAATGAGCGGAAGGGAAAGAAAAGCCCAAGAGTTTCCACTGAAGGCACAAACTCCACGTGGAAGAAAGGTGGATATTCAAGACACAGAAAATAAAAGCTCCCAGGCTCGGCATGACAAAGTCTTCTAAGGAGTCCAATTATGACAGGGATCACAATTATCAAGACCAGTGTTTGACCAAAAGGGAACCAATGAAGACCCAGGCAGATGGGTAACTTGGTATGAACTTGACCAAAAAAAGAGTACGAGAAAGACTTCAAAATTGGAGAACTCAAGCCCCTGATTGTACATATTAAGCTGTTGAGTTTCCACCTTGAAAGGCAACCTCAAAAGAGCTCCCTGGTAAAAGGGTTAAAAGCTACGCTGATACGCACCACGTTCCCTGCATGTTGCCAATGGCGAGCCAGCTCAGAGAGGACTGACGAGGTGGTGTGTAGCTGCCCTTCCTCAGGCGATTACTAGTGAATCGGCTATAGGTGGCTCATCTACTCATTTCAGGCAGCTTATCAACACCACCTACAACTTCACTCGTCAGAACTACGCAGTGAAGGCCCACTTGAGAGAGATGCTGCCTGCAGTGGCCCTAAGAAAGGCAGAGATAAGTGACTCTTGAAAAAACAGGCCCTTAATTTATTTGCCTTTTGTGACCTAAGATCTTAAAAAGCTAAATTGAAGATCTAAAGTGGGTCTGCACCAGCTTCCATAGTCTTCTTCAGGCCAGAGGGAAAAAGAGGCAATGATCAAAGAAAGAAATACGATGGAGCATTTGCCCCCTTCATTAACTCCCTCACTGAGAGTCCCCCAAGCACACCACATGTCCCTTTGCTGCCCAGGGCACCCATCTGAGGATTCCATTCAGAAGCACCAAATACACAAAGGTGATTTTTAAGTAAGTATCCTAGACGCATAGATCAACTGACTGATTCTTACCATCCAATGAGTAGTCAGTTTATTCCTTCTTTGTTTCAATTCGGATAGACTCATATACCTGTACGTATGTAGAAGTCATACATCCCCTTTACAGAAAGGAAATTAACTGATCAGCTCAAGGTCACACCGCCAATCAGGGGCAGAGCTGGGACAAAACCCCAAAGTCTCCTGACACCCAGCCATGGGCTCTTTTCCATCCATCCACATTCCTGCCTTCACAGCTTTAAGACAACCATTTTTTTTCCTTTTAGGTCAATAATTTTTATCCCTCTTTGGTCAAGAACCCCTTTAAGAAGCTTAATGAAAACGTGGGCTCATTTCTGCCCAGAAAGATACACTGGGCTCCAAGATTTCACATATAATAAAGTTCCCTAGACAGCCCCCCACAAAAAAAATAATATTTGAGTTCAGCCAGTCTTTATTTTAGGACAGTCTGGAATGTAATATAATTTAATCAATTCACAGTACTGTTTCAAATGAACTTGTGAAAGAATCCAAAAAGCTCCATAGAAGATTTTTCTCTTGGACAAAACACAACCATCGATGAGGCCAAACCACTGTGGCCAAGAGTCCCACACAGACACCAAATCTGAGAAAACATTCAAAGGAATTTGGGATGAGGCAGACCTCAAGAGCTATAAAACATTTCAGATCGCTTTCTGGATCTCCTCTCCTCCCAAGACGAAAGGAAACCCCATCCCATTTGAGCTGTAGCTTCTGCATCCATCACGTTGCTGGATCAACAACCAACTTCCTGGAAGCAACAAGCTCTTCTGGCTGTTTATAAGTTTTGCAAGCACTGGGAGCTTGTGTGCCAGAAACTCACACCAGCCCAGGTGGAGGGAGGAAATCACAGGGAAAAAAATGTTTTTAATTAAAAAAGAAAAAAAAAAATTAAAATATAAGCAAGATGCATGTTGCTGGACCAAGGGTACCACACTGCTGAAATCAGATGAAAGAATGAATTTCTCCTAATTTACAAAACAGAAATTAAACTCAGTCAGAATTCCTCAATTCTAAGTACCCCCCCGCCACCCTGCACCTCCTCCCCTGTTAAATCTTTCTTAAACTCTTTGGACTGTGTTTCCACTTCCCTAAACACAGTATCCACTGTAAGATGGTATCTAATCAAATATGATATCAATTTAATTAAGCTTAATACAACCATGAGTTTAACCTGACCGTGTTGGACAGCGTTTAAAACCAACGAACACCACATAATCTACACAGAATTAGATTTTCAGAAACAGAATATGGAAATCATTCCACAGACTTTGATAAAGTGAGTGACTATGTAACTCCCATTCGGATTCCTAATTAAGCTGCAACCAGCATGAAATCTGTCCTAAAAGGCTCTCCTAACCAACAAAGTAACAGGCTGTGGAGAAATTAAACTATGGACTTTGACAAAACAAAACCAAAGCATTCTGCAGCTACTTGAAGAAAAAGCATTTTCAAATCTGTGTGAAGTTTAAATCAAGCACAGAGGGTTCCAGGACTGTAGTTCTTTGCTTTGGGGGGATTTTCTTCCAGGGTGCCTCTAACTCTATTTAAAGCAGCCTCAAGTAGCCACAGCTGGAGGGTCAGGCCTTACAAAGTAAACAATAGTTAACTCAATTCAGACTCATGACTTAACTACAACCAATGGCTAATTACCCCTCTATTAACCAACAATATCTGAAATATCACTTTTTAAATGAGCCATTCTGAATTATGTTTGTTCACTAAAGGATTCTAATCAACAATTAATAGCATATAGAAACCGCCCAATTAAGAGCTACATGGGGAGAGATGAGAGTTCCTCAGAATTACACATTTCTGGCGAAGGACTCTAGGACAAAAGAACTTTCTAAGCACCTCCCACAAGAGAGAGAAAAACTGGATTCTGAGAACATATAAATTAAGAGTGTACACAGTATGCACTCAATAAACATTCTTTAAATGTATAGCTTACCACAATTCCCTTTGGAAAAAACAGACTCAAAATAAATGCTGATTTTTTTTCCCCAAGGCTGTTCAAGTTCACATTTCTTTAATCCACCCCACAGTGAATGAAATGAAATTTAAATTTTCTCAAAAAATACTTATATCTTAATTTTAAAAAACCTATACATTTACAGATGAAGTGATATGCTTGCATGTGTTTCCAAATGGAAGGGGACAAGTGTATTAAGGCATAGCTCAAACAAGAGGAGCCATTATCATCAAAAAGAACACAAATAAAAAAAGCTGGAGAGGATGTGGAGAAAAGGGAACCCTGGTACACTGTTGGTGGGAATGTAAATTGGTGCAGCCACTGTGGAAAACAGTATGTAGGCTCCTCAAAAAACTAAGAATAGAATTACCATACGACCCAGCAACCCCACTCCTGGGTATATATCTGAAAAAAAAAGACTAATTCAAAAAGATACATGTACCCCAATGTGCATAGCAGTTATTACTTACAACTGCCAACATATGGAAACAACCTAAGTGCCCATCAATAGATGAATGGATAAAGAAGATGTGATATATATACATATGCACACACACACACACATATAGACACACACACACACAATGGAATACTATTCAGCAACAAAAAAGAACGAAATTTGCCATCTGCAGCAACGTGATTGGACTTGGAGGGCATTATGCTCAGTGAAGTAAGTCAGACAGAGAAAAACAAATACTGTATGATATCACTTACACGTGGAATCCAAAAAATACAACAAACTAATGAATATAACAAAAAAGAAGCAGACTCAGAGAACAAACTAGTGGTTACCAGTTGTGGGGGGCAATACAGGGGTGGGGAATGAGAGGTACAAACTACTGGGTACAAGATAGGCTCAAGGATGTATTGTACAACTCAGGGATTATAGCCAATATTTCACAATAACTGTAAATGGAAAGTAACTTTTAAAAATTTTATAAAAAATTTAAAAAAAAAAACAGGAGCCATAAGCTGCTATTTGTTGAGGCTGGGGGATGGTACATAAAGTTCATTACATTATTCTGTCGACTTGTGTAGATGCCTGTAATCTCCCTAATAAAAAGGTAAGAAAAAACACCCTATACCAACAGAAGTGACTTCGTTTTTTAAGTTCTTGGCTGCATATCCAATGTTCCCTTAATTTAGAATTTTTTTTTTTTTTTAAATCAGACTTTTCAGATCTTCCCCTCACTAGAAAGAGAAGCTGTGGGACTTCCCTGGTGGCACAGTGGTTAATAACCCGCCTGCCAATGCAAGGGACACGGGTTCGAGCCCTGGTCTGGGAAGATCCCACATGTCAGGAGCAACAACTACTGAGCCCGTGCACCTACAGCCCGTGCTCTGCAACAAAGAGAAGCCACTGAAATGAGAAGCCCGCGCACCACAAAGAAGAGCAGCCCTGGCTTGCCACAACTAGAGAAAACCCAGGTGCAGCAAGAGAAGACCCAACGCAGCCAAAAATAAATAATGAGGGGGGAGATGAGGGGGGAGGGGGAGATGGGGAGGGGGAGGTGGGGGAGGGGAGATGGGGAGGGGGTTGGGGAGGGGATGGGGACTGCCAGTCAGCGAGTAGCTGTCACTCCCCAGGCAGAGCCCCGTGTGTCAATGTCTTTTCATCCAGCCCAAAGTGCCACTGCTGGGGGTACAAATGCTTTCAAATGAAGAGCAAGGCCACTACAAAATTTGGAACTAAAGTGAGATTATCCATTCTCCAGTTCTAAAGTGCTCAATTCTTCTCATTGTATCTAACAGGCTATCATCAAGTAGGTAATCCAGCGAGAAAGAATTTATCAGTGCAATGTATGCCCTGACCAAGATAAGCGCCACATTACTTGAATGGCAAATTATAAACTGGTGGAAGGAGCAAAGGACAGGAAGTGGAGGTGGGGGAGGGGGACACTTGCTAAATGCTGTATAAAGGAGTCTTAGAAGATGAAGTTGTGTGATTTGTTTTTAATCAGCAAAAAAAAAATCCCTCCATTATCTTGTTTCTTAGCATTTAAGCAACTCTACTGCAGGGCAGACCCTCACCCATTCCATTCATTTTCTTCCTAATAAGACAACTTGAGAAAAAAAAATATTTGCAGATCATAAAAGATTAGAGACCTGGGCACCATAAAAGTTTAAAGAATAATCAATGCAAAGTGCTTAAAAAGAGACAGGCCATGCTTTCTTTAAACTCTCTGAATGCCACCTTTTGCCAAAATAAACTGAACAAGCAGTGATTGGAACCTGCATCCTGGTTCATAAGGAAACCAAGATGTATTAGGACTTGCAGAGATGAACGGATTGGTTGTTCACACAATGGGCTTTACCGGTTATGCTAGATTAAATAGTAATAAAGACACAAACAATCGTAGCCGTTCATGTGGGCAAGGCTGTGAATCATGGCCATTCACGGGGGAAGGGATGCAGGTACAGGTGCATGAGCAAAAGCAAACGGCTTTTCAGGTGGCATCCTTGCCAGATTCCTCAGATGACCCTGTGCTCACTGCCCGTGTCCCCTACAAAGTTACTGTACAATGGCAAACAAACCAAAACAAACGAAAAATGTCAGAGCTCTCCAGCTTTCCACACACAACCCCACAATCATCTCCCCTCACACCTCCTCCCTCAAACATTTCCAAAGAGAAGTGGGCACAGTGCAGGATTCAGCCGGACCCAGCCTGCAACCTAACCCTTGATTGGAAGAGCACATCTGCATGTTTCCAAGCAATTGACCGAGCATCTCATAGGGCTCAGTTTCAATGAAACCCTGGGAAATAATGGGATAAAATTATTAGTTTAAGGGCCTCTCACTTCTCAGCCTCCTTCCCATACCCCACCTCCCAGAATGGTAATGTTCAGTAGACAGAAATATTTGCACAACTGGAATACATTTATAAACCACCTCAATCATTTTTGCTAATTGCATAATTCATATAATTTTTTGCAACTGTTCATAGCTTCCCCCCCTGAATTTGTCTGAGCTTCCCAAGGGCACATAAAGTTTCACTCTATACATACCACCAAAAACTTCACGGCAGAAGGCTGTTTGGGTTGTGAGCCCTGCCACCTGCTTATGCCAAGAGAGATCTTCATTATCAGAAAAGTAAACTTTTCCCAGGAAGCCTCTGTCACCAGGAACTCTGACTTGGAGAGACTTGCCATGAGAGGATGCAAAACATGAGTTACTGGGGCCTTAGCCTGAGGTGACTGATTCACACTGGACTGGGCTGAATACATGTGTCATCTAACTTAGTCTTCACAGCAGCTTAAGATAGAATATTATGATCCCCTTTTTAGAAACAAAGGGAAGAGGTTCGCCACAAATCACACACACAGCTGTAGGGTGGTGGAGCCAGGAATGGACCCTAGAAATAATTTCCCATCTCTTCCTCACTATTGCCTAGTGAATGGTGAGCACCGGGTGTGATCAGCAGGGATGAGGCATCCAAATAATTAACAGAGTAAGACTGAAGGAAAGCTCTGCCCTCACCGGCTCTTTTCCCCATCAATAACCCAATCCAAGACCCAGGGTACAATCGGGCATCAAATGCCCACCCAGCGGACAGAGAGAACACCTGAAGGCAGGACGTGAAAAGCACGAAACCCAGGGAAATAGGGAAGCAGCTTTTTAAAAAAGCAGAGCGACTTCTATAAGCAGACTGGGTTTATAGCTTGCGTTTCAGAAGATTATGCGTAAAGTACTTATATTGAAACCACACGTAAAGTATTAAATTATATAAACATAACTAGTATAGAAATGTATAAAGCACAAAGCCTTTGGATAAGAAAAATTCATAAGCATGCCCCCACCAAAAAAAAAAAACCCATAAAAAACCAAAACCAGGGTACAAATTGGCAACTTTCAATTAGATCACAGACAAATCACAATATTCATTTTTTTCTGTAATCCTGATTTAACTATTAATTTTGCTTCATGGCAACAATGGTCTATCAAGTTCTTCAGTAGAAAATTTCTCAGCCTTAGTCCTATAATTGGCCAATTATTAGGTAAGTCTGGACTACTATTCTAAACCCTGCAGTTACACAGAAAAAATAACTCCAAGAGGGTTAACTATTGTGAAAATTTTAACCTCTGGTCTTCAAAGTCCTACTTCTTCCCGTGGGGACATAAAAACAGATCTGAGTTTCTGACGGATTCCCACACTTTAATGTGAAACAAAAGCAGAAGACAACCACATTACTGACAGACACCATGAACTGAAGCCAGGAGGTAGATGGAATGGACCCACAGGTTCAATGCCATGCTTAAGTCATTAAAAAACACCGCTAACGGTTCCTAAATTCACCACCGGCCAGGGAACATTGGGGATTTTTAGATACTTCCCCTCCTCTGCCTGGGAATTTTCCTCCCACCTCTCCTCCCGCCTGTCTCAAGACAATGCCTTCAGCCTTTGAAACTGCATCCATTGTAAACAGCTCTGAATATTAACACAGCCCAGAGCCCAGCTCTAAAAGACCCCCAGGGTTCCAAGTTGCAGTTGCTGAGGAGCGGGGAAGGTCCCCAATGAGTTAATATCACCAAACTCATTCACAAGTCCTTGAAAATCAGGCTTGCTCATGAAACTTGAAGTCTTTCAAGTTATGGGGTAAGTCAGAGGAATCCCTTTGAGTTTTAAGCCAACGACCTTGGTACCACGAACATCCTTGATTGCTTATAGCGACTTTTAATGCTACGAATCCCTTTCCCAGATCTCCCTCTCTGGTGTCACTTTTAAAATAACCAATGGCTATTTTAAACAACCTCCTTCCCCGGATAACAGACCTTCGGGGCTACAGCAGGTGCACAGAACTGGGCCGGGGGCATTGTTAAGTCACACAAAACCCTAGTAGCTCTCTCGCATTCCTGTCCACTCTGAAAGAGAAGATGCTGAAAAGCCTTTGCACCAGGGAGACACCTCTGCAGAATGGGGGAGAGGCCCTTTCATTGTGAGCGTGGTGTTTGAGGGAGAGAAAGGTCAGCCAGAGGCCATCCCAACGTGCTCAGGGAAGGCTGCGTGGGGAACTCAGGCCAAGGCATTAACACGGCAGGGAGAGAAACTTGCGGCCCCTGGAGCAGGGCTGGCGGGCCCGCGCATCCGGACATCCACTGGGAACCAGCTCTCATTACTCTGCACAGAATCGTCATCTTTCTGGAGATGAATTACTGCCGACAATACATTCAAAAGTCCAAAGGTTGGGAAATCTGGTGACCCAGTGTAATTATGGAAAAGAAAAGCACACTTCTTTTTAACACAGTCCCTTGGAAAGCGGGGGCAAGAACAGCCCTGACGTACCCAAAAGGCAAGAGGCACCGTGGGCCAACACAGTTCATCTGTATTGGGCCCTGGGGGTCTCCGGGCACTTCCTAATTTCACAGTCCTCAAAAATTAGATTTTATGGCCATAATTTCATATCAGAGGGACTTAAATCCTGTCCCTTAAAAAGGCAACCAATTTCATTTCCCAGACTTCCCCTTAACTCAAAAAAAGTGTCAGAAAACTCTTAACAGATAAGTGCTCCACCATGCAGGGGAATTGAGGCCAGGCTTGTGACACGTGTTGCAAAGAAAAGGACTCTGAGCTCAGACTAAAGCTGCCCAAAACTTTAAAAGCACTTGCACTTTTCAGATTTTCTCTCTCCCCATTACCCTGTGTTCAAAAGGGTCCCTATTCAGAAAAACCCTTTGCCCATCCCCACCAATCGGAAGATGTTCACGGTCTGCTGAGTTCTTCTTAAGTGATACAGAGACTCAAAGAGGAAAATGGGCAGAAGGGAAGACCTCAGGGTAATCCAGACAAGAATCTACTTCTTAAAAAAAAAAACAAAACACACACACACACACACACACACAAGAATCTCAGCTTAGGTTCTGGAACAATTTGGTCATCTGCACTTTAAATCTAATTTGCATAAACAGGATGGAAAGTATTTTCCAAACCCTTAATTCACAACACCCCGAACACCTGGGCCTTCCAGCACAGCTGTAAAATTTGAAAGACAAAGGCCCTCTTTGCTTCCCAACTACAATGGCAACCACCACAGGGCCTGTGTTTATTTTCTAATGTAATCATAAGCACCACTTTGGTGCCCAAACCAACAGAGGTTCGATTAAGTCACCCAGGTTCGGTACTGCAAACACGAAGGGAGACAAAATACAAAGAGACCCAAATCAATACATCTGTCTTAATGTGACTCAGAATAACCACACTTGGTGACCTTTAAGGGATGTCCTTGCTTCCGAATGCCATGTCATCTTCCCTCCACACTGAGAACGAGAATCATTTGTTCCTCCTTCAGGGCCTGCCTGCCTTCCTATCACAATCCCATTAGGTCATCATTGAGCTGCCAGACCCTGTAAGCAAGCAATACTGTGCTCAACTTCATGCCACAGACAAGAGTCTAAGGTAAATTGTGTTTAACGCATCTTAAACAGCTTCTGAAGCCATGCTCTCCAAAACAATTTCAAAGAAAGCAAACATCTGAGTTCTAAGAAGTTCAACTTCTTCTAAGGCTCTGGGAAGTTGGAATAGGGAGTGGCAGTGCTGGGAGCTATTTATGAATGTGCTGGTTGGACAAGGCCAATCGCACCTATGTAATGGGAGGCAAACTCAAGTAATGGCTCAGCTACTACAACTATAAGTTATTGTGCTGAATAAGTTATCCTCAGGCCCTGGGAATGAACATATTTTCCTTTCTCCCAGGGCCATTCCAGTTCTGCTATTCAAACTGCATTTACATCCACTATTAAAGAGTTTAACTTTCCTTATGCGGGGCTTAGGAGCAACTCCAAAATTAGATGCACTGTTTACAAAAGCAAAAAAAATAAAAAAATAAAAAAAATTCCATAAAGCCACAGGTCCCCTTCTATCTCAAAGGCACAGCCTGAAATTGTTTGAACTAGCTGCAGTAAATCTAGTTCATGGGGTTATAAACTAGCTCAAAGCATTTTCTAGACACAGTGGACTCAGAGGGTGTAAACTTGGTGAAACTATAAGATTTTATTATATTATAGACAGAGACTTTCTCCCCTAAAGTCTTACTGAATCATAGCCAAGAATATAAAAGATATAAATATCTTGATGCAAAATTTAGAATAAGACTAATGACTTAAATGGAGAAATCTGAAGTCTAGGGAAAAATAAAAACACATTTGCTTGCTTTTTCTTTAATCAGGAAAAAACCCTTCACAAACATTTTTCAAAGGTTATACATTCTGTACTGAATACCACACTGCCATATACTAACCAGAAGCCATACTACTCACATCTTAAAATCGAATCAGTTAACACCATCATCAGTACAATCAAGTCTAACTGAAGCTCAAAACAGCCAGTTTGGTATTTACTAATCATCAACTGTGTGAGGAAAAGAGAAAAGACTGCAATTGTAAAGGTATTTATGACTTGTGAAATGTCACTCCTTAGGCAGACAGAAAGGCCCCCAAACAACCAGTAGTTTTGCTCCAGAAATTAAAGGGCAAGGCAAAGTAGATCTTGTGGCCATAGGAAAGTGAAAACAGAGGACACCCTGTCCCCTCCAGGAAGCCACCACTTCTGAATTAAGTGCCTTCCCCACGATGCCACTGACACCTGGCATTGGGAGTCAGTCTTCCAACAGGTGAACACCTAAGATGTTAGTCTGATTCCACCCACATGATTTAACTTTTTAAAAAACTAAGAGTATGTAAAGGAAAACCCACAATACCCACGACTGCCACAACTAAATACAATACCACCTAAAGACAACGCTGGGCTCTATCTCCCACTACCTTACACAGCCACCACCTGTGTTAAAACCCACACCTTGATCACTGGTTTTCCCTAAGGGGATTCCAAAGACACAGCAGAATACAGAAGAGAAATCCTACACATAAGTCAAGGGTCCAGTTTCAGAACTCTGTAGGACTGATCACTAGTGATCCATGTGCAGCGTGGTCCAAGTTAAAGATCTGTGCCCCGCTCTCAAAGGTACAGGATCTTCACGTCAGAAAGGAATTAACTTCCCTTCTTTCCCTTCACGGCAACCAGATTCCCAGACCACATGTTCTTAGATCAAGCCACAGGTGTTGGTTAAAACCGGTGTCACCAGTTTTCTTTCTCTTTTTTGAACAGTGAATGTCCCGCCTGAGGTTACTACTGTGCCTCTTCTATGTTCTAGGAAAGATGTCCAATTATTTAACTGAAAAGCAGAACTATTCAAGCTAGGCCTCTTCTGGAAGGTACTAACAGTTCTGCAGAGATGTTAATTACTGATAACTGGACAGCATTTTGACTCATGGACTGGATTGGTCAGAAATTTTTAAAGCCTGTGACATTCTACCATGTTTACAGAAGTCTAATGTGGTGTTGTTGTTGTTTTCCTGCCAAACCTCCTGTAAGAAGTGTCCCACCAAGTCCAGATAGGCCAAAATCCGGACAGCACAGAAAAGAACCTCTTGCGGGTAAAACACACTCTGCTTAAATCAACCCAGAGTCTGGCACCCTCTTCCAAAGTAGCACTACTCCAAAACTAATTTGCACCATTTATAGAGGAGAAATGCTAGAGGATGGGCCCCACTCCACTGGATCGTCAAGCCCAATGGGTCCCCTAGGGAACAGACAGGAAAGGTCTGGAACACAGTTCCCTAAAATGCCAACCAGGTGGAAAAGGACCAACTTCCAGCAGTCACAGATCTCCAGGAACTCTCAAAGCCCGGTAACTCAGGGGGTCCTCCAAGGAAGACTGCCTTCTGCCCCGGGCCTGAGCCAAGTCAGGCCACTAAGGTCCCAGGGAGATGAAGTGGTGGCTACACACACTCTCACTAATAAATAATGTAAATGGAAGACTGGAGGCAAAACTCACCTTCATTCATTACCCACTGGACGGCCACGCAGCTCAGACAACAGAGAGTTGGGTTACAGAAGAGAAAAAAAGAAACACGCGGGGACCCCCAGACTGACTTCCTCACTCTCTCCCCTCCAGATGTTTCCCACTCTCCACCCACAGACATACACCCTCACCTCCTGACTCTTTACTCACATTCTCTTACCTCCAGAATCCCACCCACTCACCAACTCCCAGATGGCCTTCAGGAGCCACGCTCACTCACCTCCAGACCCCCACGACACTTTTTCCTCCTCCAGATCCCCAAGACCCACGCTCGCGCACATCCAGACCCTCACGAGACGCACGCTTTTCCCATCCCGACTTCTTCGCACGCACGCCCTCTCTCCTCCGGACCCCCAAGGACCACCACTACGATCCCACGCGAACAGTTTTCCAGCTCATTCAACTTCACATACAAGCAACTCAATCCGCACCCCTTTCCCGGGGAAACATCCCTGCCGCCCCGTCCCCAAGTGACAGCGTCCCGGGGCGCGGGGAGGACGGAAAGGGCGGCACTCACAGGCTCCGCGTCCAGGCGGGCAGGTCCCCGGGCAGCGCCGCCAGCCCGCGCCCGCCGCAGTCCAGCGAGTCCCCAGTGCAAGTGCAGGCGGCAGCGCAGGGCGCCCGCGGGCCGGCCGCGGCCGATGCGGGCTCCAGCCGAAGCAGCACCAGCAGCAGCAGCAGCCAGTGGAGGAGAAGACAAGGCGAGCGGCGCGGGGCCCCGAGCGCTCCCCGGACCGGCCGCGCCATCTTGTCTGGAGCGCGCTGCGAACTCCCGGCGCTGGGGCTGCGAGGTCCGGGGCGACCGCAGGCGCGGGCGGGCCAGCGGGGGCTCCACTCGGCACTAGGCTCCGCGCCGGGACATGGCCGCCGGCACAAGTTCTCTCCGCGGCGGCGACTCCGGCGTTCAACGGGCCCCCGGTGCCCGAGCCGCTCCGCAGCGCCCGGAGGGGGCCGCGAACCCCGCGCCCATCCGGGCCGACCCGCCTGTGCCCGCTGCGAACCCCACGGATCCGGGCAAAGGGTGCTTGGCCGGCGCTCCTCGTTCTCCCACCGCGCTCCTGGCCGGGCTTCGGAGTCCCCGTGCACGCCAAGTGCCGCCGCCGCTGCGAGGAAGGCGCTCAGGCTCGCAGCCGGAGCTCTGCGCCCGTGGGCATCTTCCTCGCCGCTACGAGCGTCCAGCTGCAGACTCCGGGCTGGACGGCGCGGCCAACCCCGCACTGCTCCAAGGGCCCGGTGCGCCTCGCTGTCCCAGCGCCGAAAGCAGAGCGCGCGCACGCAGTTCCGGGCTCCGCACGGCTCCTCCGCTCTGCGAGAACCCCGCACACTTCGCAGCCGAACAATCAGCCGCTAGCCGCTCGCCTCCCCGGGGCCCAGCCCCGGCCGATCCCCGAGGCCCCGCCCCCCGCCGCTAGCCCTCGCACACCCCCTGGGCTTCTTGCCCCGCGGCCTCCAGCCGGCCCACGTTGGAGGCTTTGCAACAGCGCCCCGCCCCGCCCCCGCCTGCTGCTCATTGGATGCCGGGGTCCACGGCGGCCAGCTTGGACGCCCATTGGAGCTCTCGCCATGATCCCGCCCCTCCCGCCTCTCGGGCCACCCCGCCCCACTCTCTTTTCCCACCCAAGGTGTGAAGGGCGGGGGACTGGGAGGAGAAAGGGAAAGACGGCCTCCGGCTCTTAAAGGGGACGTGCTGACTGATGATGGAGAAGAGGGATGCGCACGGGGGAGAGGAGGAATAAAGGTATGCCCTCTGCGTTTAGGGGAGGAGAGAACGTTGGTAGAGAGGGTAACGCCCCCGCTTTGGAGCGGTCTGGCCTCAAAGTTTCTTCCCTCCTTCCCAGACTGCAAACAGGGCCAGCGATTGACAGCAAGTTTACACCCATTTTCCAGATGCCCACTAGGAGCAAAGATGCAGATTTAAAACTTCACTAATTTCCTACTGATGGGGGCATCTTTAGTTATTTTATTAGGGGTGTCCGCCTTCCTCTCTCACAACCTGGAGCTCTTCTCGGCTCCTGACTTGTTCTTGACCTCTTTAATCCAGCAATATGTCCTTGATTACCAAAATGAATGTGTACTGCATGCAGAAACCGAATCTCAAAGGTGTACACAGTCCTACCCCCATCTCCGCCCTGGTGAATCGAAGGGTACTCCTGGAAACACTCCAGCCTTCGACAAAGGGGTTGCTTTGTTTGTTTAAATCAGAGCGTTTTAAAGCCAGTTTTCAAGAAGCAGTACATCGAGTACTCCTCAGAGACAGAGTAAAAAGGGAACTAATAATTGTTACAAAGCTACTAACTTTGGCTCCCAATAGCTGCTCCTATTGGCGTTTCGGTTTGCTGGTGTCTCATGCCCCTTCCCAAGAGTATACAAGTCTCTAACATAACTGAACACATTGTCAGGAAAATTAAGCAAGTCATGTCTGTTGAAAAACATTTGTGCCAGCAAATGAAATCTGACTTCTGTGTTACAGAAACCAAAGGGAGATGTTCCTCTGAAAGAAAAAAAAAATTTTTTTAAGGGTTTTGTCCCATTTTTGACACATTCTAAGGGGTTGCTTTAACTGAGATGTTAAAATTTTCCTCAGTCATAAGAGCGCCTCTTTTCTTTAACCAAAATTGGGTTTGGGCTTGGTAGTCAAGGGGTTGCTGGTTTCCTTTCTTTTTCTTCCCTCCTTCCCCTCTTTATCCCCCTCCCACTTCTTCTGATTTATTATGCTGTCAACTACTGGTCCCTCATTTTTTCCTTCCTTCCTCCCTCCCTCCCTTCCTCCCTTCCTTCCTCCCTTCCCCCGCCCTCCACATGATCTCGGTAGTAATGCCCAATGCAATGCTCAAATATGTGTGTAAATCAATCCAAATGTGATTCCCAAGAAACACTATCAGAAAAAGGCTGCGCCTGACCCATTCTACCTGGGGCTTTAACCAGCTTTTATGTTTCATTTGTGATCCACATTAAACATATACCTTCCACCTGGATAAGAAGCAGTATATCTCTGTTATAATGCCTTTCAGTAAAATAATAGTAATAAGAGGAGGGATGGGATTTAAATGACCCCAAATTGGTGTAGTCCTCTATGTCAAGGTTTCTTAAATTTTTCAAGACCGAAGAACACAAAACAGTAATTTAATGCAGAATACCCACGATCATTTCCTTAAACGGAACTGTCAGACCTGCCTTGCCCCACCTCAGATGAAACAGCATTTGCAGCAGAAATCAATTGAACTCATCGAACCCCTTGAGAGGTTGACCTAAAATTATTTTTCAGCTTTGTTCCATCATTGATATTGTAAAATGGATATTTATTGTCAAATGTTTTTCCAAATGCTTGTGGGTGCACCTGTGAGATGCTTCCTCGGAGGATAGGAGGATAGGAGTTGAGAATCAGCAAGGTAAGGATGTGCTCACAAATCTAAATCAGCCCCTGTGGTCTGGTTACCACGCAGCCGGAGAGAAAGATACCAAAACCCAGGAACACTTGCAGGGACGGGGCGCCTGAGCCTTGGCAGTTCCCCTTGTCTACAGCAGAGCATGAAGTCATGTCTGCTCCCCATACCGTGTATGGAAGTTTGCCCATATACTAGCAACCTGCTTGTGATTGAAAGGAGAGTGTGGGCTTGGAGAGCTCAGGGGAGAATTCACCTGTGGCCACAACCTAAAATCACAAAGACCTGAATGACAACAAGGGCAAGTTTCTAAGGGAGTCTCTGTCCCTGCTTATAAAAGAGCAAGTACCAGTCCATTCAGCACCAAGTGACAGTTGATTTGGGCATTCTGGGTCCTCATTTTCCTCCACTGCCATTTTCCCAATTTTAAAGAGTTACTTACTCCTTAAAGGGGTCATCCAGGGATTTTTCGGTTTTCCCATTCATTTTAATCTACCAGACACCAAACTCCAGGGGCCAGCATGGACTCAAATCCCCCTCAAAAATCACTGCAGGGCTCCCTCTTAAACTCTAGCAGTTAATCATCCTAAACCCACTGAAAGAGACAACCCCAAATCTAAATAGCCTGAAATGACCAAGCAGGAGACAAGCAAATGACAAAATAACAAGAAGGCAGATTGATCCCATGGACTTTTTTTTTTAACACAAATTCCAGGGGACCGAATCATGGTGGTTTATGACAGTTCTAGGTGGTGATATTTGGTGGTTTTAAAGAACACTGAGATTCAGACATGCTTTCTTACTGTGAGAAGAGAGTTTACACCATGTTCAGTACATTAAAAGAGCACCAGGGCCGTATTCAGAAGACCTGGATTCTAGCCAAGCCTTGCTACCCATGAAACCTTTGCCCAGTTATTTCCTTTCTTTAAGCCTCAGTTTTCTCAAATGGAAAACAAGGAGAATGGTAATTCTGACCTGAGTGTCAAGACAGTTAAGGAAGGATTCATTTTGATATAGGACCTGGGGGACTTTATCAACTGTTTGGGGCTACATATATCAAAGGCTTATTTTTAAGGTATTATTGAATTCTAACTCTGAAAAAAATTGAGGGTCCAGGTACATACCATAGATGGGAAATCTTAGTAGGTGTTTTCAGCATAAGAGGGTTTTCTCCCCCAGGCATGCCACAAAGGGTTAATAATTACCTATAAAACCCCTGAAGACTTGCAGGGTGATGACAGCCCTGCTTTGAGCCTGTTTTGTATCTCTCTTCCAAGGAAAATAAAGCTGTGTACTCATTAACTCCTTCCTCCTAATACTCCTGTCAATGACACGGATGGGTAGAGGAGGTAACAGACGAAGCTTATGAGTCCAGGGATGGAATATACGAAGAGACAATGTGGAGATTTCTGTGTTCCCCATCCCAACGTGTTCCCTTTGGTGGAGGTGGGGAGACGTATGCTTTATTGTGCAACCCCTGGCTACGGGAATATTGGTTACTGCCCAGACGGTGCCGGGCTGCAGTCACTGCATTTCCACAGCAAGAATGGCCGATGCCTGAAGCTCATCTGGGCCCCTGCCCGTGTCCCCTTCCATTCCTACAGAGCAGCATCAACCAGGGGCCCCAAACCACTAGAGTCTACCTTCTAACACAAACTAGACCCTGCATGCTTGTCCTTGCAATTTTAACTGGTTCACTGAAAGAATAAAGAAAAACTTTACGGAAGCTCGGAGCATTTCAAAATTCTGAGATTCTGGAGTGATGATCAGTGTAAGAGGCAGCCTCTTTGCTCCAACGATGAAGAGACGGGTACTTACATCATCACCACAGGCCGTACCTCTCACTACCAATCTGCTGCCTTTCCAATTATCACTTGGAGCCACACGTGAAAGAGGAGGGGGGGCGGGAAATCAAAGTTTATGCTTTACTACCAGCAACTCAGAAGCAACACCTCAATGTATATAAAGAACAGCACATTTCTCATAACTCATAATAATAGTTTTCATGAAGTCGTATACCTTATATTTTTCAAAGCAAGGTCACATCATAACAACAGCTGTCATCTACAGAGCACTTATTCTGTATCTGTCATTTGGCAGAGTGCTTTAGGTACTTTTTTCATTGAGGTAGAAGCTGAGAAAAATGCTCGAGGCCACACAAGCTAATAAGTAACGAGGCCAAGATTTCAAGCTGGCTCTGAGGACACCAAATATCCGTTATGACATTTGAGCCTCATCAACTTTGAAGATGACAGTTATTTTTTTTTAAATAAATTTATTTATTTATTTATTTTTATTTTTGGCTGCGTTGGGTCTTTGTTGCTGCGGGCGGGCTTTTCTCTAGTTGCGGCGAGCGGGGTCTACTCTTCGTTGCGGTGCGTAGGCTTCTCACTGTGGTGGCTTCTCTTGTTGCAGAGCACAGGCTCTAGACGGGTGGGCTTCAGTAGTTGCAGCAGGTAGGCTCAGTAGTTGTGGCTCACGGGCTCTACAGCGCAGGCTCAGTAATTGTGGCGCATGGGCTTAGTTGCTCCGTGGCATGTGGGATCTTCCCGGACCAGGGCTCGAACCCGTGTCCCCTGCATTGGCAGGCGGATTCTTAACCACTGCGCCACCAGGGAAGCCCTGACTATGACAGTTATTATTGTTCCCACTTTACAGATGAGAAAGCCGAGGTTAAATGATGTGTCAAGGTCTCACAGGGTCAAGAATAAATGGAACCTTAAAGTTCCGTTTCAACCGTCATCACACACACACGCTTTACATTCAGTAAATATCTTAGGAGATGGGTCATGATGCTTGTTTCTCAAGGATCTTGTGAGAATGGACATAACTTCTTTCCTTTTCCATACTGGTGAATTGCTTTTCTGAACTTCCTCTCTGATTAATAAGCAAAAAATTTTAAAGATAAATATACTGGCCTTTTCCTCCACCATACATGGCAGGACTTGTATAATAATAAAAGTTAATCATTACTGAGCACTTACTATGCGTGAGGCATTATTTCACTTTATGGCTTAATTTCACTCAAGTCACATATGAATTCTAGGAGGCAGGCATCGGAAACATCATTTTATAGATGAAGATCCCAAGACTCTCGTCAATCAACTAACCCAAGCCACATCCTCGTTAGTGGTTCAGGAGCTCAAAGCCGCTGCTAATTAACAGTTAACTCAGCAGAATCACAGTTAACCCACCACTCTCTCAGCACTCTCTATTGGAATTATTTTCTGTGTTTATCATTCCTTCTAGACTGGCAGCTCATTAAGTTCAGAGCCTGAGTCTTAGCCCAGTTTCAGGCACATGGTAGGCATAGAGGCAACATTTTCTGCCTGACCTTTACCTGCTCTGTAAAGAAGGAAACGTATCATGCATCCCCTTATCCCCCATCGTGTATAATCTTTCTCTTCAAATCTGTGCATCTACGCACCTAAAGCTTGTCAGAAACTCCAATCTCAGCTCCCATCCCAGACCCACTGGATCAGGATCTGCTTTTAAACAAGGTCCCCAGGTGATTCGTTCGCACATTTAAGGATTAAGAAGCACCAGGTCACCTTATACATCCCATATACACACCTCCTGTGACTGTCTTTCCCGTTGCTGCCACAAGGATAGACCATACTCTTCACACTTTATGCATTTTTATGTGCTTGTGTGTACATTTTCCATATTTTCACAAGCCCTTAGTAAAATAATTTCCAAAATATAGGCAGGCATGTGGTTGGCATTATTGCCCCTCAACTGAAGACCATTCAAAAGATCTGCTGCCCATGAGATTTTTGGTCAAATCCTCTTGTGCCGTTCAATTCTCTTTTTCTTTGAGATGCATTCAGGCTAATAAGAAGCATTCGGAGAATTTTATGGCCCGTTATATTTGTTTCCAAAAGGACAGTTGGGTTTTTGACACATTTCAAATTTATCATAAATGTATAGCCAGACATATTATACCCTTTTCACTGTCATTCTTATCCATGAGCTACATTCTTTAGGTAATCATTTAAATATCCTTATTTCCCTGAGGGAGTTCTGACACTCTTCTTGGATTTAGATGCTATAAATCAAAGACAAGACCCCCTCACCAAAAAAACCACTATTTTGTCTTATTTGAAGTGCATTAACTAAGATTCAGAGAAGGCAAGGATATTGCAAAAATGGCCACCAATAATTTCTCCCATCAAGATGTGGAGTAAATGTCCCCTCCTTCCTTGAACCTGGGATGGTCTTGTGACTTGCTCTGACCAACAGAATGTGGTGGAAGTGACACCATGCCAGTTCTGACATGTGTGAGCACGACACGAGCAGAGATAAGCCATCCCCACTGAACCTAGCCCAAGTTCCTGACCCACAAATTGGGAACCAATAAAAACAGACCTTGTTTCAAGCCACTGACTTTTGGGGTGCTGGGTTCTGCAGTCGTAGGTATCTGAAACAACAAATGTGGCTAAGTGGACGTGCAATAAAACGTGAGTAGATGGGAGGAAGGGGGGAATAAAGTCTTATCAAATAAACCTGTCATTAGGAGTGTCCAGAAAATCAGTGTTATTAGTTGACCTTCCCTGCGTGTTTGTCAGGACCTTTGACTGAATGCAACACACCAACTGGCTGACGCGGTTGAACAAAACTTCTTGGGTAATAAATATTCTGGCTCTTCAGCAGGCCACAAAACGAGCTCTCTTCCTCCTCGCTTGGAAATTCGTACGAGAGAAATGCAGAGTATCTGCTTATTTATAAAAGATAGCTTCTCCCATGTGGCTGGCAGCAAAATAAAATAACTGAAAGGATGAAATCATGGAAGTCCTATTCTATTCTTCCTGAAAAAAATCAAATAAGGCTTAAAGGGTTTACCTTATTTTTCATAAGAGACAAATGGATGAATCTCAAAAAATGGAGTCCCGGCCATAAAACTGACACTGAGGTAGGGAGTTAGGGGGTGGGTGTTCAGTAGGGGGTGAGGGTGGTAGGGGGGTTGTAGCTCTTGGGCACAGACTAGCTTACCCCTCCCCCCCAGGTGGCTGTATGCTTACCTTTAAGGTCTGTAAGGCAGAGCTTACTGCTTCTTTGTGTTACCTTACACTGTTCTCCAGCTCTCATTGCTTAAGAGTCTTCACCGTGCATGACATCTGGGAGGGGCAGGGCTGTGCAGGGTACAAAGCCCAGCAAGCCAACTCCCTGCCCTAACAAGCTGCGGTGCTGTGGACTACTAGATCCCCAGCAGCTAGAACAGTACCGGATAAAGAGCAGGTGTTCAAGAAATAGTGCTGAATGAATAAATGACTGACTGACGGAACGCACGGTTTTCTGTCCATGAATCTCCTTTTCCCATAAAGACCACGAGCAGCTCACAGGAAGCAAACACAGAATCACAAACTGTTGGAAGACAAACGGACCTCTGTGACCATCTAGTGCCGTGGGTCAGGATCCACCCTAGACCTGCTGGATCAGAAACTCTGGGGCGGGGCTCAGCATCCCATGTTTCAACAACAAGAGATTTTCATATGTGGTGATGAAATTTGAGAACCACCCATCTAGTCTGAACTCCTCATTTTACAGACCCAGAGAAGGCATAAGATGGCCTCAAAGTCACACAGCTAGTTAGAGGCTGGAAGTAGACCTGGTGTGACCAACCATCTAGATTTGCCCAGAACTGAGGGGTTTCCCAGGGAATATGACTTCCAGCACTAATACAGGGAAAGTTCTAGGTGAATCAGGACAAGTTGGTCACCTTACTAGAACCTTAGTTTTCAAATTCACATCTAGAACATTTTGCCTGCCATATAGCTAATTTACCTGAGTACCGACTATGTGCTAGCGAATGACTTGAGGGCTCTAAATGCACTAACTCACTTAATCCTCTCAATAGTCCTATCAGGTAGGAACTGTTATTATCTTCATTTTATAAAATATGGGCATACCTTGGAGATAATGCGGGTTCAGGTCCCAACCACCTCAATAAAGCAAGTCACGTGAATTTTTGGCTTTCCAGTGCATATAAAACTGATGTTTTAGAGAACAGACTTGTGGTTGCCAGAGGGAGGGGGGGATGGATTGGGAGTTTAGGATTAGCAGATGCAAACCATTATATATAGAATGGATAAACAACAAGGTACTACTATGTAGCACAGGGAACTATACTCAATATCCTGTAATAAACAATAGTGGAAAAGAAAAAGAAAAGGGATGTTTATCTATACTGTAGTCTATTAAGTGTGTAATAGGCTTATGTCTAAAAAAACAATGAACATACCTTCAGTAAAAAATACTTTATTACTAAAAAACACTAACCATCATCTGGGCCTTCAGTGAGTCATATAGTACTAACATCAAAGATCACTGATCACAGAGCACTATGACAAATATAATAGTCATGAAAAAGTCTGAAACATGGAGAGAATTACCAAAACGTGACTCAGAGACATGAAGCGAACAAATGCTGTTGGAAAAAATGGCACCAATAGACTTGCTTGACACAGGCTTGCCACAAACCTTCAATTTGTAAAAAACACAGTATCTGTGAAGTGCAATAAAGTGAAGTTCAATAAAACGAGGTCTGCCGGTAGCATACTAAGGCACAGAAAGGATAAGGAACTTGCCTAAGGTCACAGAGCCAGGAAATCAAGACTCCAGAACTCAAGCTCTTAGCCATCAGTCTCATATACTTCCTTTTTATTACAGTGGATTCCCAGCTCCTCTTCCACTTTTTTCTTTTTAATCGCATCCCTCTGTTTGTCTTCATAACACTTTTCACAGTTGGCAAATATTTTCACAGTTTGTCAGTCAGCCTCTCTAATAGTAGAAATGGAGCCTGAGAGAAGGGACCACCACTTGACCTTGCACAGTGCCTGGCGCGGAGGGGGCTGAGGACAGATGTGTTGAATGAATGTCATGGGCATGAAACACAGTAGGTTGATTGAATGACTGACTGATCAAGGTGAGTTTCCGAAAGAAAGGGGGTCTAATGTTAACTGAATACCCCATACCCCCCGTGTCTCAGCCACCAGCCCAGTAAAAAGGTGGGCCAAACTTGATTTATTTGACCTGGTGTGTTTATTTTCAAGTTTTAAATATGACCTGCCTTTAGGGGTTAGGCATCTGCTGACTGTCTTAATTTATATTTCCTTCCTGCCCACCCTGACAGGCATTTTAGTTTGTAATTAGGATCCCAGGCTTTCTCTAACACAAATTCATTTATTCTTTACAACAAGCCTATGTAGTAGGTATTCCCATCTACACTTTACCAATACGAAACCTGAGGCCTGGACGTTATAGGTAACCCAGCCAAGGCCACAAGCTCCTAAGGACTCAACTCAGGGCTCCCCCTTCTCCCCACCTCCATCCCTCCACCCCACGTCCCTCTTAGCCACGAGGGGCATCACAGGAACAAGAGGGCTATTGCGGTTCAGATAAAGCGTCCATTTTACAAGGATGAGGCTTCTATAAAAGGAGGCTCGGCTTCCCTGGTGGCGCAGTGGTTGAGAGTCTGCCTGCCAATGCAGGGGACACGGGTTCGAGCCCTGGTCTGGGAAGATCCCACATGCCGCGGAGCAACTGGGCCCGTGAGCTACAATTACTGAGCCTGCGCGTCTGGAGCCTGTGCTCTGCAACAGGAGAGGCCGCGATAGTGAGAGGCCCGCGCACCGCGATGAAGAGTGGCCCCTGTTTGCCGCAACTAGAGAAAGCCCTCGCACAGAAACGAAGACCCAACACAGCCATAAATAAATAAAATTAAAAAAAAAAAAAAAAACAATTAAAAGGAGTCTCCTCTTGCATTCCATACAGTCAATCCAGATGCACCTCAGGCTCTTTTAGATTGTTCTTTCTCATGACTGAGGCACCCCCTCACCGAGGAGAACATGATGTCTGGAAGCTAAGTGGAAGAAACAGTCAGCCATGTCAAATACTTTCAGAAGGTCATAGTGAGAACTACAAACCGACTGCTGGATTTAGCAATACAGATTTCATCTGTCACCTTGGCAAGAGCACTTCGGGTGGAGTAAAGGTAACAAAAGCATGAAGAGAATGTTAAAGAGAGAACTGAAGGTAAAAATTGGGCACCGTGAGGATAGATAACAGTTTTGAGAATTTGTGCTCTAAAGGGGAACAGAATAATGGATGGTCGCTGAAGAGGGAAAGAGAGTCAAAAGATGAGAGGAATAACATGATATTTACAGTGATGGAAAAATTGTTGTATAAAATGGGAAGAACAAATAATGTACTAAGGAAGGGGAGAAATGTGGAGATTTGAATTCAAGAATTCAGATATTTTTGAATAGGCAAGAGGGGATGGACTCTAGTGGAAAAATGGAGAGGTTGATCTTAGCTAGGACCGCGGAGCCTTAAATAAGCTGGAAGGCAGATTATACGGCAAAGAAGCAAGTAGCTTTGTTGCTGGAAGTCTGCGGAGGCTTCTTTTCCTTCATGAAACAGGAGGCAAGATCACTGAGAAAGAGAATACAGGTGGAGGTGTTTGAAGTTCAGTGAGCCATGACAAGGCACGAAAAAAATCATCTACGAGAGTGGGAGTGAGGGATGACCAGGGAACATAAATGTCCACTCGAGGTTAGAGGGCATGAATGAAAGTGGCCACAGCTATATGTGTCTCTTCAGTCCAATTCCTGTGCTCAGCTGTAGTCTGGTCCAGTACTGGACATCACCAGGACTCAGGCTTTGCCGGAAGCTCCTTATGAAGCAGTGAAGGGGCAGGGGGACTTGAGACTCTATGCTAAAGAGTAATTATAACAAAAGGCCATGATGTGTAAGCCAGGCAGTAAGGGATGTGAAGACAGAAAGGGGTGAGGGACCGTGTAAAGGGTGGTGTAGCATCAGTGGAATACGTCCCAGGGTTTGGAAGTCATTGAAGTCAGAGGGCTACAGGAAGTGAGCTGAGAAGCCTGATTGGGCAGGGGTTGCTCTAGTTGGCAAAGACTAGGCTGGAAATGACCACGGGAGTCAGCGGCTGAGAGCGTGTGGAAGACGGAGGTCTAGCCCTCCAGACATGGTTGAACGTTGAATAAAAGCAAAATCACTGGAGGTGATCTGATTTAGGACCTGAGAGGCCAAGATAATGGAAAGATCATTTATGATCTTTTATGAAAATGACTGTGACAATTACCAAGAATGACAATGGGAAGATTATTGAGAGAGTGACAGTGAGCCGGGAGATAACATTTTCAGGGATGGGTAGATGGCTGCCACAACGGGGTGGGGGGCGGGGCGGTGGATGGGAGAATCTAAAATCATGAGTTTCAGAGCTGTAGGGATTTGGGAGAGGAAGGAAGGAGAATGGTCTGGAAGTGGCAACTAGGATCAAGAAAAACATCTACCCCACCTCCTGGCCCAGCAACGTAAGAAGTGTGAGAGAAAAACAAACAAACAAACAGGCATCAGCCATTAACTTTCCCTGGAATTAAGATAAACAGATATTTGGCTAGTCAGTCATCAACACCAGAGGTCAACAGACTTTCCCAGTAAAGTGCCAGAGAGTAAATATTTTCAGCTTTGTGGGCCACAGAGTCTTTCTTGCAACTACTCTACTGGGCCACTGTAGCTCAAAAGTAGCTATAGATGATACATAAACGAACAGGTATAACTACAGTCCAATAAAACTTTACTTATAAAAACAGGCTGCAGGCCAGATTAGGCCTGCAGGTGGAAATCTGCTAACCTCTGACAAATACTGCTGAAAAAAAGCCCAACTGGGGGAAGGTCTCATGAACAAAAACAGGACATGTTTATCTAAAGACCAAAGATTAAAAAGGATTTAAGTTTAGGATCCTAGGTGTAAGCAGAGCGTCCATGTAGAGTTGTGAAGGTTGTACACTGCACAACCCCAGGGGGCACTATTCACATAGACTTCCAGGTCAATGACTACCCTAGAAGCTGTGCAGGGCATAATCTGAACGGTCACACATGACAGTCCTAGTTGCAAGAATAGTAACTGCAAGGATTTTACTCTAATGAAATGGTTGAAAGGATATCCCAGCTTGAGATGCTTTTGCCACTATTTCTAGAAAAATAATAACTAATTTTAGTGAGCATCTGCTTTGCCTCAGGCACAATACGTGGGGATACATAAATATTAACCTCCAGCAGCCCTGTAAGGTATATATTTTCCTCTTTTAACTTTGAGATTCAGAAAGGCTAAGCAATTTGCCCATAGAACCCAGCTAGTAAATATCTAAACCAAGGTTTGCCTGACATGCAATTCCTTCTATACCTCTCTCCTTTTATATTGGTTACAAGGTTCGTTAAGGATGACCTAGTAAAGCATACATTAAAATTTTTTCTTCTGGAGACCTAATTAAAAATAATTACATACCTTAAAAGACACTGAAAATATGGCAGGCATGCCAACAAGGAAGACAGTTCTTATTATATCAATGTCTTTATGCATTTGGATTCTGTTCAGAAAAGCTCAGACTCAAAAGGTAATTGCTGGCAGTGTGCAAAACCCATCAACCCATAATTAACATATGACAATTATTCTAATTGCCTCAAACATTTTTATGTTTTTAATTGTAGAGCAATTTGCCAATCTCATCATTCATTGTCAATTCATATTTTAAACATGTAAAAGACCATGGGTCTTTATTTCCTTTGAGGCAACTGAACACATTAACTGAATTTTTAAAATACGTTTTCTTCTTTTCTCAGACCCCCTTCAGATGGTTCTGATTGCAGTTTCTTCTGGCCAGAGTGTATTTTCTCTGGGTAACTTCATCTTACTTTAGCACTTTAATGCATTTTCTTAACAATTCACTTAGATCAGATCCTTGTTTCTCTCTAGACACCCTGAGCAGGGCTCCTGTTGACTTCAAAGGGAAAAGAGTGGGTGCAGGGGAAACTAGGAATCTGGTTCCTGGTTCAAAAACCCTCCACACACTATAAAAACTCACTGGTGTCTTCCTGTGTGTTAAGGGCCAATTAATACATGGGAGTGAAGCCTTTGTATGAAACCACCCTGGCAAGTCGTGAACTTGCTGGAAAGCCTAGCAACTAATGGAAAACAAAGTTTAGTGGACCCAGTTCCCATACGGCCTCCCTATTTGCTCATGGGGAGGGAGGGAGAAGAAAAAGAATTGCCTCAAAAGGCAGAAAGGCAGTTATTGACTCCTCCATATTCTCTCTCTGTCTCTGTCTCTTTCCCTATCTCTATCTCTGTCTCCATCAACTCCATTCCTTCAACAAGCATTCATAGGCTACCTTGGGCCAAACACTAGGTAGCAAAGATATTCATCGCTCAAGCGTCAACCCCCTTCATCCGAACTTCAGCAGTCACTTTCCTCTGGAATATTGGGGAAAGGGGTGGTATGCCTTAACTCCGCAGCTCGGGCAGCCTGACACAGCTTCCGTGTTGCAGAATCTTCCCTCCCCTCCGGGTGGCTTACTGTCCCTGGGAGCTCCTGGGCTTTAGCCCCATCAGGGGGATGCCGCTTCTCTGAGTGGGTGTTAGTGGGGGAGAGCGGAAGGAGTAAGATGCCTTTACCTTGTCCCTTACTGCCCTCCCCGCCTACACACACGAACGCACCATCACCACCACCGCCTGTACGAGGCTGTGAGAATTTAGTGATGGCTTGGAGGTATCTGACGGAAATAGGAAGACAAAACTTTTAATAATGTCAAACTCTTCATAGCTGTTTACCTGACTGTTACATAGAGCAGGGGGAGGCACAGAAAGTTCACACCTTGACAGGGGTTTCTGGCCTGGCCTTGTTTTTCAGACTCCTGGTCACTCTCTTCCCAAGACCATCTCCTTCTCCAAATACACCCCCTTTGCTCTTGCCCTTGTGTGGGGATGCTCAAATCTGACTGCATATTCCCTGGGGAGCTCTACCTGGACCAGTTAAATCAGAAGCTCTGGATGTGGAGCTGGGCATCAGTACATAGTTTTTCTCTTCCCTGGTGACTTTAATGTGTAGCTAGGATTGAGAGCCGCTACCCTAGGAGAGATCCTTTGTCTCCACCAGGCCAAGGGGCAGGATGGGAGTCGGGGTACAGGTCCCAAAGCTTGAATTATTCAGTCTAGACCAGAGTTTGCAAATTGGAGGCCCACCCACAGGCTGGATCCGGCCAGCAGATGTGTTTTGTTTGGCCCACACGGGAGTTTAAAAAAAATGAAAATACTTGCCAACATTTATTACTGGGAATATATTGCAGAAAAATCTGGATATCTGGCTTCGTTTGGAAAATAGGATTCTCTGCCCATTCTCGGTCTGCATTCCTGTGTGACCACAATTGGCTGGCGAGGAGGAGCCACCAGGCCCTGAGGTGCAGCTTGTGCTCTCTGGTTCACCACAATCCTCACCACTCCCTAACGCCTCACTCGTTTTCCTTCCTGGCCCCTGTGGCTCTGACTAATGGGGGAGGGGGGGAAGAAGCCCTGTCTCCCTTTGTAATATCTCCCCTGTGAAGTACAATACAAGGAACGTCATCCACAAGATAAGGGTGGCAATAAACCCCCAGAGATTCCTGGATTCACAGAGAATTAAGGAAGAGAACTCTTTTTCTATACCCAACTTAATCTGCACAGGCCCCCTGCCTACCATGGGGGAGTACTTAATATTATTTTCACAGAGCGGGGTTGGTTTGAGGCCCACCCCATCTCCTCCCTTTACCTTCAACTCCATTTCTTTGTTTAATCTCAGATTTGGACTCCCATAGGGGAAAAAAAAAAAAAAAATCCCACCCCCGGACTCCCAATCCATTCAGTGATTATCAATGCTCTAGGCCAGGCCAGGTGGTCCCACACCTGTCTCCCTGGGGTGGTATTTTTTAATATGTGGCTCACACAGCTCGTGGCAGATTCCTGGGCCTTACCCTAGACCCACTGAATTGAATCTCTGGGGGGCGGGGCCAGGTATCCACATTTGCCAAGTGACATTTTTACCCGAGAAGAATTTTAGCAGCAGCTCATGGCAGCACTTATTAAGCGCTTTCTTTGTACTATCTCATTTAATCTTCACAGAAATCCTTAAGCTGGGTAGTAATAACTCTACTTTACCAATGAGGAGACTGCAGCACAGAGAAGTTAAGTAACCTGCTCAAGGTCACACAATCAGTAAGTAGTGGATCAGGGATTCTAATCTAGTTTCTAGTTGAAAAACCACTTCTTTGAGTTTTGAAAAGGAGGCAGGAAGAAGATTTATGAGCTCTCAGACTAAGCAGGTCAAGGAGGATGGGGTAGAATTTTGTCCATTTACGATTAGAAAGCATTGCCTTGCTTTCAGGAACTTGAAAGTGTTTGGGGTAGAGACTAGACAAAAGCATATTACTCATAACATATGGTAGCATATGGTTAGATGTCAAAAATACCCTGGGTCCATAGGATCTGGTCTCTGCCTCTCTGACATCATCTTTCCACCTTATCCAGCTTCCCTGCCGTCCCCCGAGTCTGCACTGCAACTTAGCATGTGTGGGTCCCTCTGTCTGAATGTTCTTCTTTTAGATCCAGGGTCAGCACGCTTTCTCCCTAACAGGCTAGACAGTAAATATTTTAGGCTTTGGGCACCATCAGTTCTCCGTTGTAACTATTCAAGTCTGTCACTGTAGCATGAAAGTGGCCACAGACGGTGTATGAGCAAGTGGACACGGCTTTGTTCTGATAGACCTTTATGGATTCTGAAATTTGAATTTCCTATGATTTTTATGTGTCACAAAATATTTTTTAAATTTCTTTAAAAAGGTTAAATTTGTTTTCAAACCATTTAAAAACGTAAAACGTATTCTTAGCTGGCAGGCTGCACAAAAGCTGCTAGCAGGTAGGGTTTTTGTGACGGGCCATCTGCCTTCTGCCTTAGATCTTCTCATGGGAAGTGCTTTCTTGCACCTCAAGCTCAGCTCAGCTTCTCAGAGGCCTTTCCTGACGCCTCCAGCTCAAGTTGCCCCCTCCCTTCTCTGTTCATATCTCTCCCATCACCTTTTAAAACGACTCAATATTGCTTAGTACCATTTTAGGGTGTTCTTGTTCATACAGTAGTATATATGCTCATTGTGGGTCTCCCCCTGCTAGAATACACGTTCCGTGAGAGCATGGAGCTGGTCTGTTTTCTTTGCTGTCTCTTCACTGTCTAAACAGCTCCTACTGGCACTCAGACACTCAGAGAGCGAGAACCTGGATAAACCACTAGACAAAACTCTCCAGTCGTACAACTCACAGCTCCTTCGACTGGTCTCTTGCAAACCTTTCGCTATGCTGAGCTCAGGGGCTACAGAGATAAAATACCACCCAGCCACTGCGCGCAGGAGTGTGGTTAAGTCATAGAAAACAACAAAAACAAAAACAAAAAGCCAACAACTACTTGATTTCTCTTATCTAGAATAGAATAGAGTTTCCTAAATACCAGGGATGGCTACAATTGAATAATGCCCATCATTCTTGGAGCTAGGCACACTTCTTTTTCGGAGAGCAAAAATTTCATCTCTGGCTAAACTAAGGATTTCCACATTTCCTTATGAAAAGCTTAAACAACCAGGGCTCATGATTTTCTCTCATGTAAATAAATAAGACAGTAAGCAGCTCTTAAATGCTGTGTCTCATCAGGGCGTGAAGGAAAGGGACTCCTTACAAACTGGCCCCAGCACACACACAAGAGAACAAACTTGTGCTGTTAAGACTTTTATGACCAGGGCCACTGGGTCCCACGATCACAGGAGAAGTTTCCCCTGACGCCCTCAGGGTCAGCCAAGCAGCACAGATGGGCGAACACTGTGATGTTCACCTATTCGAGGGAGGTTTTCCTTAAGCCACAATCTTTCAATCTTAAGCAGCAATTCTTCCGTTCCACTGAGAGCCCATGGGAGGGGCCTCTATCCTCCCAATTGCCCACTGAGAGTGGGTTTCAGCCACTCCGGGTGAGCAGCCCAGTGAATGCTAAACACGTGATGGTCACATTTCCCAGGTACCGTTAGTCCCCTTTGGACTTCACCACACTGGATTCTCAGGCTGACGGGGAATTTGTTAAAGAAAAATCACTGCCATGGTTCTACCCTAGAGGCCTGAAGTTGAGGCTGAGCGCTGGACGCTGTGTCCTCTGAGCGTCTATTTCAAACAACGAAGTCCCAAAGGGCCCTGTGGGCATTAGGGCAAAGGCAGCAATGCCTAAATGCAGGATTCCAAAGTTAAGATCTGCTGTCTCCTATCAAACTCTTAGAGGAAAACATAGGCAGAACACTCTATGACATAAATCACAGCAAGATCCTTTTTGACCCACCTCCTAGAGAAATGGAAATAAAAACAAAAATAAACAAATGGGGCTTCCCTGGTGGCGCAGTGGTTGAGAGTCTGCCTGCCGATGCGGGGGACGCAGGTTCGAGCCCTGGTCTGGGAGGATCCCACATGCCGCGGAGCAACTGAGCCCGTGAGCCACAATTACTGAGCCTGCGCGTCTGGAGCCTGTGCTCCGCAACAAGAGAGGCCGCGACAGTGAGAGGCCCGTGCACCGCGATGAAGAGTGGCCCCCGCTTGCCACAACTAGAGAAAGCCCTCGCACAGAAACGAAGACCCAACACAGCCATAAATAAATAAATAAATAAATTTAAAATAAAAAAATAAAAAATAAAAAAAATAAACAAATGGGACCTAATGAAACTTCAGAGCTTTTGCACAGCAAAGGAAACCATAAACAAGATGAAAAGACAACCCTCAGAATGGGAGAAAATATTTGCAAATGAAGCAACTGACAAAGGATTAATCTCCGAAATTTACAAGCAGCTCATGCAGCTCAATATCAAAAAAACAAACAACCCAATCCAAAAATGGGCAGAAGACCTAAATAGACATTTCTCCAAAGAAGATGTACAGATTGCCAACAAACACATGAAAGGATGCTCAACATCATTAATCATTAGAGAAATGCAAATCAAGACTACAATGAGATATCATCTCACACCGGTCAGAATGGCCATCATCAAAAAATCTACAAACAATAACTGCTGGAGGGGGTGTGGAGAAAAGGGAACACTCTTGCACTGTTGGTGGGAATGTAAATTGATACAGTCACTATGGAGAACAGTATGGAGGTTCCTTAAAAAACTAAAAAGAGAACTACCATACGACCCAGCAATCCCACTACTGGGCATATACCCAGAGAAAACCATAATTCAAAAAGAGTCATGTACCAAAATGTTCATTGCAGCTTTATTTACAATAGCCAGGACACGGAAGCAACCTAAGTGTCCATCGACAGATGAATGGATAAAGAAGATGTGGCACATATATACAATGGAATATTACTCAGCCAGAAAAAGAAACAAAATTGAGTTATTTGTAGTGAGGTGGATGGACCTAGAGTCTGTCATACAGAGTGAAGTAAGTCAGAAAGAGAAAAAAAAATACCGTATGCTAACACATATATATGGAATCTAAGAAAAAAAAAAAGGTCATGAAGAACCTAGGGGCAAGACGGGAATAAAGACACAGACCTACTAGAGAATGGACTTGAGGACATGGGGAGGGGGAAGGGTAAGCTGGGACAAAGTGAGAGAGTGGCATGGACATATATACACTACCAAACATAAAATAGATAGCTAGTGGGAAGCAGCCACATAGCACAGGGAGATCAGCTCGGTGCTTTGTGACCACCTAGAGGGTGGGATAGGGAGGGTGGGAGGGAGAGAGATGCAAGAGGGAAGAGATATGGGAACATATGTATAACTGACTCACTTTGTTATAAAGCAGAAACTAACACACCATTGTAAAGCAATTATACTCCAATAAAGATGTTATTAAAAAAAAAAAAAAGATCTGCTGTCTCTTTGACAGAGAGCCCTGTAGCAGTAACTCAAAGCACTGACTATGTCTCATTCATCACATTAATTATAAGTCATTAAAATGATTCAAGGATCACTTTCTTGTTCCTTAGGGTCTGGAGCTTTAATGGAGCTTCTATTGAGCATTTACTACATACAAGGCACTAGGCTGATGGATGAGGGAAGTGAGTGGGAGTGTAATACAAGGATGAAGACAGGAGGGTCCCCCAGGTTGGAGTTCCCACCTGAGCAAAAGGATGCATGTGTTGGATAATATAATTAGGTATTTAGATAATTAGAACTGGGAATTGAATGTAAGTTTCATCATCATTGGAAAAAAATCAAGCTACTCTTGCTGGCTACCAATGGCTATTGTTAATTGAATACATAATTTGTCTTACCTTATTTAATTCTCACAGGCAATCAATGAAGTAGGTTGTCTTTTTTGCCCCATTTAATAGATGAGGCCACCAAGGATCAGAGATGTTAAAGAAACAGGTGCTAGTTCACACAGCTAGTAAATGCCTAAGCTGGGGATCAAACTGGGGTCTGTCTAAAGGCCATCTACCTGATCACTAAGCCCCTTCTGATAGTGCCCTCCTGGGTTGGTCTAACCCTTAGTTAAGGACAAAGGTCTTTACTCACTGTGATCTTCTTCCCTAACTCTACCCCGCGGTCTTACTTCCAAGAGCTGTGATTTTACCATTAGAGATTCATTCCTTTGGGGGAAATCCAGGTCTCTTGGTAAATTGTAAATGCCCCCTCAGAGGAATTATCCCTTATGAACTGCTCAGTGTCATACTGATAAGGGAAGCATGGAAAGAATGGGTTGGGAGGTAGGCACAGTTTAGAGAGCAGCCTTCAGAGGAGTCCCTCATGAAGCTTGCAGCTTAGGGTTCCTGGTGCCTCTGGCCATAGGACAGAGGAGGGGAGTGTGAACAGAGATGAGCCTTTCCCTTCCCTGCACCGGGCTGCAGGCCACCACCAATATGTTTTCTTCCTGGCACCCAGCTATGCTACATCTTCTTGCCTCCCTTACAACAGGTGTGGTCTCACTAAGTTCAGACCAATGAACTATGAGTAGAAATGAGTCTAAGATGGAAAAGCCTGGATCCCTAAGCAAGTCAGTGCCTGGACCCTTGCCCCCCTCCCGCTCCAATGAATTACGATATGAGTGAGGAATAAACCTGGTGTATTAAGCCACTAAACTTTGGGGACTGTTTGTCACAGCAGATAGTTTACCATACTACATGCCCTATGTGTTCCCTACCATCTTCCTCCTTTAACCTGTCAACCCTTAGCTTTCGTCCTCACGTGTCACGTGGAAAGAAATGCCTATTTATTTAGAGTTGGCTGTAACAAGGTGGACTGGGGTGGTAGTGTCCCCCTTTCCGCCCCACCCCCCCAAAATTCACGTCTATCCCGGAACCTCAGAGTGTGATCTTATTTGGAAACAGAGTCATTGCAGATGTAACTTGTTAAGATGAAGTCAGACTGAAGTAGGGTGGGCCCTTAATCCAATATGACTGGTGTCCTTACAAGAAGATGAGAAAAGACACAGCGAGAGACACACAGGAAGAATGCCCCCTAACGATGCGGACAGAGATTGGAGTGATGTATGTACAGACCAAGCAGCGGCAAGGATTTCCGGCAACACCGGAAGCTAAGAGAAGGCACGAAACAGATTCTCCCCTAGACCCTCTGGCGACAGCGTGGCCCTGCTGATACCCTGATTTAGGCCTTTTAGCCTCCAGAAATGTGAGAGGATAAATTTCTGTGGTTGTAAGCCACCAAGTTTGTGGTAATTGCTTATGGCAGCCCTAGGAAACTAACACACGAGGGAGGCGGCCACCATCACTTGCATTCGTCAGAGACTCAAAGGCTCTCAGGAGAGGGGCAAATTTTTAGAGCGAGGGAAAGGGAAGGCTTTAGGTGTATCCCGATGGGAGGCTGTTGGCACAGGAAAGGTAGGGGGCAATTAAGTAGACGTTGTAGGCCAGGATTCTACTGACACATCTGGTCCTGCCACTGTCCATTTACATGTTCAGTCTCTAAGGTGAAACCCTTTAAGGCCAGCATCCTCTGAGAAGCCATCTCTGACCCACACCAGAGCCCCTGGAGTATCTCCACTGATGTCCCTTATCGTCTTGTCTCTTCTGAATCTTTCCTGATTTTCTACCTTCTTCCTCCTCCTCCTTCTTTCTCTCTCTCCCCCCTCTTCCTTCTTTTTCTTCATGCCTTTGTTTTTTCTTTATTCCCAGGAAGTAAGTTCTTTAGGGAAAGCATCCTAAGAAACCATAACAAAATAATAAAAATGATAATAATTGCTAATATTCACTGAATACTCTACTCACTAGGTGCCAGAAATGTACACTTTCCATTGAATCCTTTCAACAAGGCTGTGAGTTAGATATTATTAGCTCTGGTTTGCAGATGAGGGAAAAAGATCAAAGCAATTAGGCAACTGGAGTGCTCTTTTTCAAGCCTATGAAAAAGATCTTTCTCCTTTTTATTCCTCACATTGCCTTCTAATAATTTTCTCTTTATAAAACTATAATTGCCATCTTATTAGGATGAGTATCTTATTACTGCTATTAAATGTATTTTCAAAATGTCTGCAAAACCTTTTCAATGCTCTTCTTACAAAAGAGAAAGGTCATATTTTGTCATGACATAATAACGGTTAAAATGGGAAGGGTTGCTGCTAAATGCATTTTAAAAGGAAAATTGTATATTTAAACAAGGAATTTTAATTTCTAAACGCTGATACAATGTAACCTCGGAAAAGAGAGCCGATAAAAAACAATTTTATGGCAAGCACTTGAGTTGGTCATTACAGATTTACATTTTGATTGAATCAGCAAAACAAACTATTAGGCAGCATTGAAAATCGATGTGAAATGGGTTTCTGTGTGACTTGCCCACTCACAAGTTGTAGTTTGACAGAAAGCAGGTGCTTCATAGGAATCCAATTAGATAGATTGGTTCAATACAACCTAAAATTGATTACCCATAATTCATGGCACAAATCTATAGTCATGTCCACAGTCTGCCCTCTGAAGAACATGGTGACCTTTGGCAAGAAGAACTTGCTAAACCTATTTATTCATTAACAACAAAAATTGCTGAATACATGTTAGGGGCCAAGATAGGTGCTAGACACCATGGCAGCCACTAAATGGATCACACTCCAAACTCACAGTCTTAGAGAAAAGATCAGGCACGGACCAAAGTACCTAGACAATGATTTAGGTCACTTCAAAGGTGTTCTCAAATTTTTTGACATTCCGGTCCATCCAGTGTGTGACTGCTTTGGGTGATAGAGTAACGCAGAGCAGGTCCAGGCCGGCCTTTGTAGGGACTAGGAGCTTCCCTTTTGGTCTGTTGGATCCCTGGGCTTCCATGTAAACATTTCAACTACCCTGCGGCCTGTGAGGAAGCACAAGCTGGGCATGTGGAGAAGCTCTGTGGAGGGAGAGAGCGAGCAAGAGAAATACCTGAGTCAACTCAGCTGAGGTTCCAGAAATCATCGAACAGAGATATGCCATCCCTGCTAGGCCCTGACCAAATTTTTGACCTAGAGGTTCATGAAATATAATAACAAATTATAGTTTTAAGCCACTAAGTTTTGGCATAGTTTGTCATGTAGCAACAGATAAGCAGAAATGCTTAGCGTCAAGACAAAGGGATAAATGAGAACCATGAGAAATCAGAAGAAAGTTCTGTTTCTTGCCTTAATTGATGGTGGGAGGAAAGGCTTCCAGAAAGTAGTGACATTTGAGTTGAGTTTGGAAAACTTGAGGATTAGGAAATTCAGAGATGAGAGGATAAGGACAGTCCAGGATTAGGAAATTCAGAGATGAGAGGATAAGGACAGTCCAGGCAGAGAAAATAATGTGGGTAAAATAATGTGGGTAAAATAATGTGGGTATAGAGGTGAGAAAGTGATGCATGTGCGGAAGCTGGAGTGGTTCATTTTGACAGAAGAAAATGGGCTGCAAGAGAGATTTCTTGGGATATGAATAAAAGAAAGTCTGGAATCAAATAGGACATCACCGAAGGCCTTAATGCCAGGGTGAGGAGGTAGATTCAATTAAGTCGACGAGGAGGAGCCATGCACTATGGTGAATAGAGAACTGATGTTGTTAACCCTGGGCCTTGGAGAAAGTTAATCCAGTGGGATTGGAGGTGGGAGTTAATGAAAGGTAGGAGGCCAGTTATGAAGGTCCAGCAGATGGAGAACTGAGGGTGCATCCCGACATCTCTTTGGGGTAGAGGTGGGGTACTAGAAGGTATGAACTAGCAGGAAAAGTAATGGCCCCCCAGAAACATTCATGTACTAATAATACCCAGAATCTATGAATATGCTACCTTATGTGGTAAAAGGGACTTTGCAGATGTGATTAATGGCAAGGACATTGAGATGGGAAGATTATCCTGGATTAACCAGATGGGCCCAATTTAATCACATGCATCTTTAAAATGGAGAGCCTTTCCCAGCTGTGGTCAGACAGATGCGACCATGGAAGAAGGGTCAGAGAGATGGGACGTGACAAGAACTTGACCGGCCATTGCTTTGCAGATTGAAGAAGAGGGTTATGAGCCGGGGTACGCAGCACCTTTAGAAGCTGGGAGGAGTCATCAGCTTGCAGTCAGCAAAATAATCTGGAACCTTGGTCCTAAAACTGCGAAGAACTGAATTTTGTCTACAAGCCAGAAGAGCAAGGAAGCAAATCCTCCCCTACAACCTCCAGAAAGGAATGCAGCCCTGCTGACACTTTAAGTTTAGCCTCATGAGACTCAAGTCAGACTTCTAAATTCCAGAACTGTAAAAGAATATATTTGTGTTGTTTAAGCTGCTAAGTTTGTGGCAAGAGTAGAAAATGAGTACAGATCTCAATGAATGAGTGATATTTATGGAGGACCAGGAGTTGACAGACCTCTCATAAGCTTCATCTTCACCCACCTAGGTGATCTTGAACAAGTTATCTAACCTCTCTGAGCTCTGGTTTCCTCTTCTGTTAAATGAGGGGGCTGAGCAAGAATAGTTGCTCCAAACTCCATGACATGCTTGATAGAGAATGTTCTCATCTGCCAGGCATGGGTGGGCATAATCTCAATTGGAGGACATTTCCAAGGTTCTAGAGATAACACCCTTTCCTCTCCCTGTCGAGAAATCATCTCAGAATATAAGTGACATTTTGACAGGCATAACCTTATATTTACTCCAATTTACTGAGCTTAAAGGCAGGGCATGACATTTTATGTACATATGTTCTCATATTTTAAAACAGGGCACAGAATTTCATTAATATAACACAAGACAAGAACTATATCATATTATAAATATCAGCAGTGAATTATTACTATAAGTGTCACAGTACTAATAGTAGTAGGAACGCTGCATTAGATGTGGTCCACCCTCTTCCTAGCACTGACATTAAACAGTTTTAGAAAATGAAGAGTGGCCTCAATTAGCTGAGGCTGAATCACTTGCAGCTGACAAGGTGGGAGGATGGTGAAGGGGGATAAGGTGTTTTCTAAACTTGAAAACAAAAATCAACCTCTCCGCTGCCCCCTGCTCCCCACCATCAGACCAAAGAACCTGAACACATCCTTAATATGGTAATACACTATTAGACTTGTAATTATTTCATTAGAAAATGACACCCCAAATACGATCCTAACTTTGTGGAGAGAGCAAGGGTCAAGGATCTCCTAGTAATTCTTAATGAATTTCCTACTGAATAAGAAAGAGCCATAAAGGGTAGCAAGAAACCCAGCAATATCGACAACAGGCCTGCCTGAGTTGCGGTCTACTATTGAATGACCCAGGGCCTGTTTCACGTTGAACAGCTGTGCCAGGAAAAGCTCTAAATCTGAACATTTCAATATTTTCAAGGCAGTTCAATTTGAGTCGGGCATCCTGACACAAAGCACGTGAATTTCTAGAGAAAGAGATGGTAAGTTGTTGGAGGAGAGAAGCCCTTGTGTGGGAGTGGGGGAATAGGGCGGCCAAGGTCATGGGTCCCGGGGTCAGACACCCCCGTGAATACACCCCATTTCTGCCACTTACTACGGGTCTGACGTTGGGTGAGTTATTTAGCTCTCCCAACTTCAGTAGCCTCATCTGCAAAATGAGAATCACAGTGCTTTCTTCACGTTCTAAGTGTTTACACTGAGGCCTGGTGGGCAGTAAGGACTCAACGCCAGCTCTCACTATTGTTAATAAGACCACAGACACCTCGAGGAAAAGCTGCCAAGTGGACTAGATCATTTCTTGCTATGCATTATATTAATGAAATTCCTTGTCTGCTTTGTAAAATATTACGGTACTTTTACATGAAATTCCAAACCCTGCATCTACGTTCTTAATTACCTTTTGGGAATTCTCTATAGTTTGGCTTTCGTGTCATTTCCATCTTCAAATCTTAATCTTTGGAATATTTGAATTGAGCAGACTTTTTGAGGACAGGATTACACTGGGCACTCCTGGCCCAGTTCTCAGAGCAAGGGATGTGTTAGTCGTCAGAACTCTGAGGTGTCCAGGTTAGAAGACCTCCCCCACCCATGACCCCGAATCCACAGTGACCTGAGGTAGAGAATGAAGAATACAGATAAATACACCAGAGAAAGTGTTTTTGTTTTCAGGCACATGACATTGGTAGTTCTAAATTGATGACTGGGACACGAAATAATCAGAATAACACAAGGAATCTCTGGTAGAAGTGACTCAAAGTGATTGCCTTGTTTTCTGTTCACACCAGTGAAACTTGAATGGTACAGACAAAAAAATGCAATTGGACAGGGAGTCAAGGGCAATGGGCTCTAATCGTTGCTTTGCCACAAATAGTTATGTGACCTTGGGCAAGTCACTTGCTCTTTCTGGGCTGCATATTTCTCCTCTGTAAAATGAAGAAGTTGAACTAGATCAGTGCTTCCCATTCTGGGACACACAAAACACCGGTGGTATGCAACATGGTTTAGGTAATTTTGTTATGTATTTACTTTAATATTAACCTGGGAAATATGCTACATATATCAACCCCATGATTTCATGGATATTACTGCTTTAAAAAAGGCTAAAAATATTTAAGTTTAGAAAGAAGATGCAAAAATAGATGATAACATGTTATATTAGACACTGGTCTGATTTCCTAAGGTGTGTATCCCAGCTGATGACCTTGACTGTGTGCATTAATCATGTTTTTTTCTACATTTTATGATGCTTTGACATCTTGGGGCCTCACAGAGCCAGGAAGGGAGGGACTGCCCCCACAGGGCTAGCAAATTCCTAGAGAGAGCAAACAACTTGCCTGAGGGCACACCTTTGATAAGCAAACAACAAATACTGAGTCCAAACTCCCCATTTGTTTCCTTTTGTTAGCCTCCTGTAGGCTGGGACACTATCCCCCGGCCCTAAATCACCCCAGGGCCAGGTACTGGACCAGTAGGGACCACCCCTATAGCCCAGAGTCCACTGAAATTGTTCAAACTATCCAATCTTAAACCTGCTTGGCTTGCCTACCCTGACTTGCCCATTCCTTCTTGAGAAAACCACAAGCAAGGCTCTGGACCATCTTTCCCCTCATTCTGCCTCCTGACCCACCCTGGTGCTTCCCTGTATAGCCCTGCATGGTGTGGTGTGTCCCTTCTTTGGGAATTGTGAGCAATAAACTATCTTTTTAATGGCATTTTTCTCCTGATCTGTTGGCCTCACCATGCCTGAATAAAAACAACATCCCAGTATGTTTGAAAACAAGATAAAAGGACATCTTTGGTTTACTCTAGTTTAGAAAAACTTTCACTACATCACCCTGCATGCTGGCTCTTTCTCTGTCTTAAAAATTGTCCTGTTACAGAAAGTAGGTTGGTTGCCAGGGGTGGAGGGGAGGAGGGAATGGGGAATGACTGCTAAAGGGTACTGGGATTCTTTTGGGTTGATGAATGTTGTGGAATTAGATAGCACTGATGGTTGCACAACTTTGAAAACGTACTAAAAAACACTGAACTGTACACTTTAGCAGGGGTGATTTTATGGTACGTGAATTATAGCTCAATTAAAAAAAATTTTCCTCTTGACATTTCCTCTCCTCCTGTCAAACTCCTACTTGTCCTGCAAGATTCACTTTAGATGCCTTCTCCTCCCCCAAAGCTTTTATTGATACATGAATTCCCTATAGTCACTGCAGTTTTTCCTGATGTGATTTAAATACTGGCTTAAATAGGGGTACGGGGTTAAGAAAAAGAAACCCTTTGGGAGACCCGGCTCTACTGTCCGTGAAGCTTGTCATTTAACACTTTCTTCCCTTCTCCTCCTTCTCCCCTTGATCTGAGCATTGGTAGGCAAATCCTAGTTTGACTTCAGTAAAACAGAATCCCAAATGTGTGATTTTTTGCTGTGACTTTTCCCACAGTTTTCCCTGGAGCTTTTAAATTAAAACAAAAAAAAGAGAGAGAGAGAGAAGGGACACTTTGTTTTACACTTGGAGGCACTGCATTTCAGAGATTGGGGACAGATGAGTTTGGCAGTTAAGTGTGGTCCAAGTCTTATCTTCTCTATTAACTTACGCTGGAAAATATGACTTTTTCTCATCAAAGCCTGTAACTTTGAGAAAAGCCTGAATCCACAAATGCCCACTCTGAAGGGCCATGATTTAATAAAATTTCAACAGATGTTGACTCTTTAAAAGATTAACTGAGAGCTTTGATAGCTGGTTTTGGCAGCCTGTTCCTTGGTTCCTGGGGAAGGGAAAACCAACCCTACTACTTCTACTTATCTGTCCATATCTTGTCTAGGCTAACTGTCAGTTATCTTTTTCTTTGAAAGGGTACAGTAATCCCATTCACGAAAGAGGTTCCTAGAAACAGTGATTAACTGTAATGGTGCATCTAAGATAAGACTCTCCCTAACCTCCTTTACTCCGGTAAAGAAAGCCCCAGCCAAACCTTGATCACCTTGAAGAACACCTGGTTAAGCGAAGGGAGGACTGTTTAGTAGTCAGGTGGCAGGTGGACTTGAAGGAGTTAAGGAGTAGGCCAGGGTATTCACTCTTCCTTTCAGGCTAGGAAGATTCTAGTGCTTCTCAAACTGTAAAGGATACACAAATCACCTGGACACCTTGTTAAAATGCAGATTCCAGTTCAGCAGAACTGAGGGAGCCTGAGATCCTGCATTTCTAGCGAGCTTCCACTTGATGCTGACGCTGCTGATTTCCTAAGCATCTTGAAAACTGAGATTCAAAAGAAGTTTCTGGGGCTTCCCTGGTGGCGCAGTGGTGAGGAGTCTGCCTGCCAATGCAGGGGACACGGGTTCAAGCCCTGGTCTGGGAAGATCCCACATGCTGCAGAGCAACTAAGCTTGTGCACCACAATCACTGAGCCTGTGCTCTAGAGCCCGTGAGCCACAACTACTGAGCCCGTGTGCCACAGCTGCTGAGGCCTGCGTGCCTGGAGCCTGTGCTCCGCAGCGGGAGAGGCCACCGCAGTGAGAAGCCCGCGCACCACGGTGGGGAGTGGCCCCCACTCGCCGCAACTAGAGAGGGCCCATGCGCAGCAATGAAGACCCGACACAGCCAAAAATAAATAAATAAAAATAAATAAATCTATAAAAAAAAAAAAAAAAAAGAAGTTTCTGAAAGTTGAAACTTTGGGATTCTTTTTTGCTGGTCCTAGTTAAACTAACAGTGGCAATAATGATTACAGTGACAATGATGACTGACACTGATGGAGAGCTTAGTATACACAGGGCAAGCCTAGCCTACCTATAACTGTTACCATCTTAGAAAAGGACCAGCTGGGGTTTGGAGACACCAAAGAAGTTGCCAGAGGTCACTTTGCTAGTAAGTTGCAGAGCAGTAGCTCACACACTACCTGGCTTTACAGGTGGGCTCTTCAATTGACTGTCTCTCACCTTCCATTGTCTTATTTTAGGTTCAGTGAAGCCGAGCATGCAAAGCTTGACCTTTGTTTTCAAAAAGGGGCATTTTCCTTGTGCTACAGGACTAAGTCACTGGTGCAAAGTTTTCCATGAAATCAGACGGAAAGTACAGGCAGACATAGGCAAAAACTCAACCAATAATAGCCTGCAGGCTTAGGCTGCACTGATAGCAAAAAGTTTCACCCAGTGACTTACTTTTTACCCTGCAAAGCAGATACTAGATTAGGAGACTGTTGCCACCAAATATGGGGCTTATTCAAAATTGGTGAAGAGGTAAGAAAAATGTATCATATATTTTTACATCAAAATTATGTTATGCTCCTTGAACAAAAAAGAAAATGCTTGGAAAGGATACCAAAAGTATAATGGATAAAAGAAAACATTTCATAAGTTGGACTTCATCAAAATTAAAAATGTATATACTTCAAAGTATTTGCAAATGATGTGATCAACAAGGGCTTAATTTCCAAAATGTACAAACAATAACAAAAACAACCAAACAATCCAATCGAAAAACGGGCGGAAGACGTAAATAAACATCTCTCCAAAGAAGAAATACAAATGGCCAACAGGCACATGAAAAGATGCTCAACGTCACTAATTATTAGAGAAATGCAAATCAAAACTACAGTGAGGTACCACCTCACAGTGGTCAGAATGGCCATGATTAAAAAGTCTGCAAATAATAAGTGTTGGAGAGGGTATGGAGAAAAGGGAACTCATTTACACTTGGTGGGAATGTAAATTAGTGCAGCCACTATGGAAAACAGTATAGAGGTTCCTCAAAAAACTAAAAATAGAGTTGCCATATGATCCAGCAATCCCACTCCTGGGCATATACCCAGACAAAACTGTAATTTGAAAAGATACATGCACCCCAATGTTCATATTAGAACTATTTACAATAGCCAAGACATGGAAACAACTTAAATGTCCATTGACAGATGAATGGATAAAGAAGATGTGGTACATATATACACTGGAATATTACACAGCCATAAAAAGAATGAAATAATGACATTTGCAGCAACATGGATGGGCCTAGAGATTATCATACTAAGCGAAGTAAGTCAGAAAGAGAAAGACAAATACCATATGATATCACTTATATGTGAAATATAAAATACGACACAAATGAACATATCTAAGAAACAGAAACATACACATGCATAGAGAACAGACTTGTGGTTGCCAATGGGGAGGGGAGCAGGTGAGGGAGTTTGGGATTAGCAGATGCAAACTATTATGTATAGGATGGCTAAACAATAAGGTCCTACTGTATAGCACAGGGAACTATATTCAATATTCTGGGATAAACCAGAATGGAAAAAAATATGAAAAAATATGTATAACTGAATCACTTTGCTATAGAGCAGAAATTAACACAACATTGTAAATCAACTATACTTCAGTAAAATATTTTTTAAAAGGTATATACTTCAAACAGCACCATTAAGAAAGTGAATAGACAGAGAAAATATTTGCAAATCATCTGTCTGATAAAGAACTTGAATTCTTACAACTCACTAATAACCCAATTAAATAATGACCAAATGATTTGAATACACATTTCACCAAAGAAGATATATGGATGACAAGCGCATGAAAAAAAAAATTAATATCATTAGGCATTAGAGAAATGCAAATTAAGACCACAATGAAATACCACTTCACACTCACTAGAGTGGCTGTAATAAAAAAGACACAATAACCAGCGTTGACAAGGACATGGAGAAATTCCCATGTATCACAGGTGGGAATGTAAAATGGCTCAATTACTTTGGAAAACAGTATCCTTTAATATCTTTTTAAAATAAAATGCATGTGTATTTCTATATGCTTGCAGTTGCTAATTCCCCTTCTCTTCCTTCTTTCTTTCCCATACTATTTTTATATAGAATGTGTTATGGTGGTTAACTTTGCAATCTAATCCAAAGGTTTCACGCTACTGAGGTGGAGTCCCAAAGAACCGGAGGAATGGTCATGATGCAGCAGTCCTGGATTTTGAGCTGGGCATGCAGGAGCTGAAGAGACTATGTGTTGTCTTCCTCTGGGAAGTGGATGAATATGTGTGTGGCTCTATGGGATCTGGTTGCACAATGTTAGCTGGAAATTATAAACAAAAAAGTGTGGCAAGGCATATTGGACAGCTAAAGGAGTAAGCCGAAGTAGACACTGTTATTTGTCCAGCAGCTGACTACTCTCTTTCTGTTTGGGGAAATCGCCAATTGTGCGTGCTCCCTCTCCTGCAATGGAAGCCAGAGAGAGATGACAGATCATCCCTCTGGATGCCAGGGTGGGAACGCATGAGCCAGGAGCAGCCATTCAGCTACATCTGCCCAGGGCTTTGGATTTGGACTAAGCATCACAACAGGGATATTAACGTTCCTTCATGGCGGCAGCACGTTCATGTCCCGAGGCCCTGGTACTGAGGCTGCGCGCTCCCGTTTTGCTCCCAGCATTCCCCTCGCTCCTCCTTTACTTCTTCCAGGTCTCCCCTTGGTGTCATTTAGGGAAGAGACCACCTCACCTGAAACAGCTCCCTCATCTGCCTGTCATCCTCTGTTCTCTAACTCTATTCTTCTGCATGGCACACATCGCTACCTAAAATTATGTATTTAGTTTTAATTGTTTATTTTTTCTATTAAAAATGTATTCTTGGCTTCCCTGGTGGCGCAGTGGTTGAGAATCTGCCTGCCAGTGCAGGGGACACGGGTTCGAGCCCTGGTCTGGGAGGATCCCACATGCTGCGGAGCAACTAGGCCCGTGAGCCACAGTTACTGAGCCTGCGCGTCTGGAGCCTGTGCTCCGCAACAAGAGAGGCCACGATGGTGAGAGGCCCGCGCACCGCGATGAAGAGTGGCCCCCGCTTGCCGCAACTGGAGAAAGCCCTTGCACAGGAACTAAGACCCAACACAGCCAAAAATAAATAAATAAATAAATAATAATTAAAAATGAATATCTGCCAAAAAAAAAAAAGACTAGATGGCTTCATTAAAAAAAAAAAATGTATTCTTCACAAGGATACAAATATTCTGCCTTGTTCCCTCACTTTATCTCCAGAGCTCAGAACAGTGGCCAGTACATGGAACTGCTCAATGCACTTTTGTTAAGTGAATAAATAAATGAAAATTAGTCCAGGGCCTGGCAGGCCAATAAAAACCTGTTAAGCTGCACTGAATTAGTATTAGTTCTATATCAGGCTTACTTAGGGGGAAAATTGAGTCTTGAGTGAGTGACAGAAAGGTGAGGGCATGATTTTAGAGTTCACTCCCAGCTGTGACTTGATGTCTATGTCAAGTTATGAAGTTATTTATTTGTGAAGTTATTATGTTATTATCTTATGAAGCATGAACATCTGGCTGCGCAGACTCTAATTTAAAACGGCATCTGCCTGCAGGCCCCGACACAGTATCTGCCAACTTCCGCTCAAATACTTATGAAAACTAAGAAAAAGATAGAAACCAGGCCTGATAGAGGGTCAAATGCCGAATATCAGAGGAATTTTCACCAATCCTAAGGCAAATGGTACCGTATTAAGAAAACAACCCATGGTTCTATGAAAGCATGGAGCCTCCTTCCTCAAAAGAAAGTAAAAAGCACTTCCTTCACAATTAACTGACAAAGGTTAAAAGAGCAAAAGCAAAATACACACCTAAAAGGAATTAAAGAGAAAAGCTTAGAAATAAAAGGATGAGTAACATTTTCCATGAAAATGCAAACAAAAAGATCACAGAAGTGACACAATTATGTTTTGGCAATTTAGAATCTGAGACAAAAATCATTAATGAAACAAAAGAGGCAGTTTTGTACAGATAAAGTTACAATCTACAGCAAAGACAGAACAGTCAAAAACCTAAATGTATCATTTATCACAGATCCCGAAAAAAAGGTGAAATAGGTAGGAGGCAAGTGTGATTTTAAAACATTCTTCATATACTTTTACAAATCTGGTAGTTAAAAACTATAAATAGGTTGAGGAAGAGAATTTGAACAATAAAGTTAGGAAGAATCAATATGTATATTTGTATACAGAAACGATATCCTTCTCTTGGGCATCCATTAATGTTTATAAAAATTGACTATGGGGGCTTCCCTGGTGGCGCAGTTGTTGAGAATCTGCCTGCCAATGCAGGGGACACGGGTTCGAGCCCTGGTCTGGGAAGATCCCACATGCCGCGGAGCAACTAGGCCCGTGAGCCACAATTACTGAGCCTGCGCATCTGGAGCCTGTGCTCCACAACAATAGAGGCCGCGATAGTGAGGGGCCCGCGCATCGCGATGAAGTGTGGCCCCCACTTGCCACAACTAGAGAAAGCCCTCGCACAGAAACGAAGACCCAACACAGCCATAAATAAATTAATTAATTAATTTTAAAAAAATGAAATAATTAAAAAAAAAAATTTGACTATGTATTGGCACATTGAGAAAACAACTCCCCCAACTGAAAATACAGAGGTCAAATATCCTCCACGTAGTGCAATAAGATTAGAAATGAATAACAAGGCTTCCCAGGTGGTGCAGTGGTTAAGAATCCACTGCAGGGGACATGGATTTGAGCCCTGGTCCGGGAAGATCCCACATGCAGCGAGGCAACTAAGTCCGTGCACCACAACTACTGAGCCTGCGCTCTAGAGCCCACGAGCCACAACTACTGAGCCTGTGAGCTGCAACTACTGAAGCCTGTGCGCCTAGAGCCTGTGCTCCGCAACAAGAGAAGCCACCGCAATGAGAAGCCTGCACATGCAACGAATAGTAGCCCCCGCTCGCCGCAACTAGAGAAAGCCCACGCAGCAACAAAGACCCAACACAGCCAAAAATAAATAAATAAAATAAATAAATTTATAAAAAGAAAAAAGAAATGAATAACAAAGGTGTTAGAAGCCTTAGAAATAATAAAACTACTTTCTCTAAAAAATATTGAGGTAAAGGAGAAATAAAGTGTATACTTAATGACAACTTGGAAATTAATGAAAAGAGAATATTTTCAGAAAACCACCAAATCCAAACTCTGACCAAAATCACTGGCTTAAATGTTTTCATTATTAAATAAGAAAGAATAAAAATAAATGAGGTGACCATTCAACACAAACCTTTATCAAAATGATTAAACATACACATTGAAAATAAAAGGAAAAAGAAAAAATATCAGAGCAAAAATTAGTGGATCTGAAAAAGAATAACCATACAATTGATAAATAATTCTATGAGCTTAAAAAAAAAAAAACAGGTGAAATGTGAAATAGAGAAATCTCAGGAAATTTTCACCCAGAAAAAAAGAGAAATTTTAAATGGAGGAGAGTGAGGGAAAATCAGATACCCTTTTCTCTATTAGTATGTTTGATGATTTCAAGGAAGAGAATGATTGGGACTTCCCTCGTGGTCCAGTGGGTAAGATTCTGCGCTCCCAATGCAAGGGGCCAAGGTTTGATCCCTGGTCGGGGAACTAGATCCCGCATGCATGCTGCAACTAAGAGTCTGCATGCTGCAACTAAAAGATCCCATATGCTGCAACTAAGACCCGGTGCAGCCAAAATAAATAAATAAAAATAAATAACTAAATAAACTTAAAAAAGAAATGAATGATTATCCGAGATAATATAAAACTAACAAATAATTGTGGAAGAAAATGGAACTATGTATCAAAAAATCATCTCTAGAGTAGCTTCTGAGGCCAAACAAGTGAGGTTTTCAAACCTTCAAAAATTAGATAATTCCTGTGTTTAATACATAAACTTTTTCAGGGTAAGATATGCTAGGGCTGCCATAATAAAATACTATAGACGGGGTGGCTTCAACAACAGAAATTAATTTTCTCACAGCTCTGGAGGCTAGAAGTCCAAGATCAAAGGTGCTGGCAGGTTGGTTTTTGGTGAGGCCTTTCTCCTTAGCTTGCAGATGGCCCCCTTCTTGCTATGTCCTCACGTGGTCTTTTCTGTGTGTGCCACACTCCTGCTGTCTCTTCCTCTTATAAGGACACCAGTCCTTTCAGATGAGAGCCATGCTATTATGACTTCCTTTAGCGTTAATTATTTCATTAAAGGCCCCATCTCCAAACAGTCACATTGTGGGTTAGAGATTCAACCTATGAATTTTTTTGCGGGGGGAAGGGGGGACAATTCAATCCATAACAGATATAACTGTGAAAGAAGAAATCTGAAGTTTAAAGGTATGTCTTGCAGAGTACCTACAGGTATGGTTATGTCATCAGTAGTTACAATAATAAATATTCTTTAGTACTTTGCAATTTATAAAACTTGCTCATTTATACTATTTCTCAAGTCACTCAAATATCACGTCATCACTGAGGCTTCTCTGAATAGCACCTCCACGTAACACGTGCTATCATGTATGTGTAATAGTTCCTCCAGCCATTGCTCTCTAACTCGTTACCTGGCTTTATTTTTCTTTTTAACACTTATCATCATTCGCTACATTTATTTAGTTAGTTAGCTATTGCTTACCTCCTCCACTAGAAAAGGCTTCCTGAGAGCCTTTGTCTATTTTGTGCACTATTGTATCCCAGCACCTAAAACAATGCCTGGCACATCGTAGGTGACCAATAAGTTCTTACATGAAAGAGGAAGTTATCATGTGATCACCTCAATTAACCTTGTGTAGGTGTGTTAACAGATGAGGATTCAGAAGCTCCTACAGTCATAGGAGAGGGCTTCTGATTTCCCATCCCATACTCTTTCTGGTATCAAAAATCACACTCTTCATGACTCACGTTCTTATCTTAGATGATTAGATAAATACGTTTTTTGAGGGGGGGAAGCTTCACTGTGATATAATTCATATACCATATACTTCATCCATTTAAAGTGTACAATTCAATCATTTTTAGTATATTCACAGAGTTGAGCAATCTTTACCACAATCAATTTTAGAACATTTTATCGCCCTGAAAAGAAACCCCAATATAGCCAATATGTTGATTAAACAGCAGTAACAGTGGAATAATACACAGCCATTAAAAATTACCTAGATCAGGAATCCTTAACTTTTTCTTGTTCCATGGACCCCTTTAGCAGTCTAGAGAAACCTAATGGATGGTCCCTTCTCAGAATAATGTTTTGAACTGTACAAAACAGAACCCACAGCACTGCAAAGGGAACATTACATGGAAATAAAGTTATCAGAATATAGTTTTTCTGGTAATAAGTCAGTAAATATGATTCTTCTTTTTAAAGGTGTAAAGTAAAAAGATCTAGTAGTAGATCTAATAGTTATAATTTTGAGGTAGCGGTAAACAAGATGTCTGTGACAAGCTCTAGACAAATTCACAGGTACTGCTAACATGACTGTGATTTGTTGCCTATATCAACCATTGAAAGAAAGGTTAAGTTTCCATTAGAACTGGTGAAAATAAAGATGTAATCTTTTTCCCCACCCAAATTCATAAACTGTCAGGTTTAAAACCCATGAGCTAGCTCATGAGTTCCCAAACTTTTTCTGTAAAGGGCTAAATAGTATTTTAAGCTCAGGGGCCATACTTTCTCAGCCAGTGCAGCAGGAAAGCAGTCATAGACAAGGTGTAAACAAGTGGGTTGGTTGTGTTCCAATAACAATTTATTTACCCAGACAGGCAGAGGACCTGATTTGGCTTCTGGGCCAGAGTTTGCTGTCCCCAACCTAGAGTACTATTTTCTAACACAGAGAAATGTTCCTGAACTGCTAAATGAAAAAAAACCAGTTATAAATAATTATGCAATGTCCCATTATGATAACAAAAGTATATCTTTTGTGCATAGGTATATAAATGCACGAGTCTGCAAGGACCAACTAAAATCAGCAATGACTATTTCCAGGTGATAGGAACATGAACAATCTTTAGATTTTTCTATATTCTCTCTTTTTTTTTTCCAATCAGTGCAATAGTTTTTTGTTTTTGTTTGTTGTTTTGTTTTTTTGTTTTGGCCCCATCCTAAACCTCCTTTCAGGCAGTGCATCTTGGATCACCTTTCCTGCCCTGGGCCATCGTCTCTCCCTGAGCCTGACCCACTGCTCCTCCCTCAGGATGGCTTCCTCTGAGGTTCTGAGTCACTCTGAAGCAGCGGCCGCCATGGGGAGATTATAAGAAAGGAGAGGTTGCCTTTTCCCTTTAGTCCCATTTTGCCCTTGATGCTTCCTCTCCCTCCTCTTGCATAGTTCCCCTGACTGGGAGCTGTTGGTGTGCAGTAGTTTTATAATCATAAAAATAAGAATTAAAATGTATCAACTGGAGGGGTTTCTTTAAAGGTCCAAACTCAGATGGAGCAGAAATCCCTACAACCGCTCCTTGTGTCTACTTCCTTCATGAGAAGAAACTCATCGGCATTTTAAAAATCTTTTGAAACAAGTGTAAGTACTGAATTCTATTTTATGCAGTTCAAGACATTGCCCTGAGAAGAGATCCATTAGGTTTCTCCAGACTGCCAAAGGGTCCATGGAACAAGAAAAAGTGAGTCCGTCTCCTATAGCGTTCACCCCACAGATCCTGCTTATAACCCTCTTAGAGTTAAACCCATCCAAGCTTAGCCTCTCGCTGCAGCACTCTAAGGGTTAAAAGCAAAATCCATATAAAGAGTCCAGCACAGGACTGGCAACTGGAGAGCCTCTGTAAATGTTCACTCCATCCTCCCTTCCATCTACAGGTCAATGTTATCAATATTGGTATTAGAGTCCAGTCTCTTCTCTGAAATCTGCTCACTTCCGGAATGGGTACCTTTGGTTCTTTTACCAGTTCCTCATCTGCATCAGACCCAAGGCTCACCTCCGCTGCTCCTCTTAAGCCCTCTGCTTTATTCCTTGCTGGCAGGACCCTGATGGTGTCAGGTATCGACTTTGCTATGTGTTTCAGGAAGGTGATCCTTCTCCATCCCCAGGGAGGATAGAGTGCTGATTAGTATAAATCAGTGGTTTTCCAACTGGGACCATTTTGCTGTGTAAGGGACATTTGCCAATTACTGAAAACATTTTTGATTATCAAGACAAAGAGGGTACTACTGGCATCTAGTGGGTAGAGGCCAGGGATGTGTCTAAACTTCGTATAATATGTAAGACAGCCCCCCAACAATGAATTCTCTTGTCCAAAGTGTCATTAGTAGCATGATTGAGAAATCTTGGTCTAAGCAAATCACAGCAATTCCATTTCCTTTATCAGGTGGTAAAACTGGCCTGTGAGTTCAAGAGGAGGCCTAGGAGAGAAGAACTTTTATCTCTGATATAAATATAATGCATGAGAAAGTACTGCCCTTCCTTCTGGTCTCTGGACATTCTCAGGGAAAGATGTGATGATTGGAGTTGCAGTAGCTTTGTATCATTAATACAAAGAGGATGGTAGAAATAAGATGTGAGAAACACCTACGTGCTCAGTGATTGCGGCCTCTTAGAAACAACCCTGAAACCTCAGTAATGGTCCTGACTTCTTACTGGTGAGATAATTTTATTTTAAAATTGACCATTAGTTCTTTTTCTGTTACCGGTAGCCTAACACACCCTAATGGATACATCACCCTACATGGCCTTAAACCCCATCACCAGGCTTCCTGGTAGATAATTCTTTGCTCTGAAGAGAAGTCTGAAGATAAGATCATACCACATTCGCTGGGCAGCCTCTCTCCCTGTCTGCCCCTGACACCAGGACCCGGTGGGAAGAACACTTTAGCACTGCAGCCTTGGCCACCCTTCCTGCCAGCCTCCACACCGTATTCTGCAGGCTTTCTTTACTAGGCTGGATCCTGACGGATGTCAGGCTTTCTCTACTAGGCTGGATCCTGACTGAGGTGTTATCATTGGCAAGGGAGATGATATGTGTCACCACCAGAGAGAGTGTGAGAAATGGACAGAGGGCAGACACAAGAAACAGAAGGATGTGAAACTGTCGGCTGTCAATCACAGACATATAGAATTTGAAATGTTAGCTGCAGAGTGAATATTCAGGGTCACCTCTTCCAGTCCCCTATTTTATGGCTATAGGAGTGTAGACCTAAAAGAGTTTAGGGACCTACTCAAGGTCACAGAGCTTTGATAGCAACAGAGCTGAGACTAGGAAGTCAACTGAGAGGACTGAGCCCCTAATGTGTCCACAATGCTGTGCTCTGTGTCCTGGTCAACCCCTCCCCCCATCCCCCATGAAGTGTAAGTTAATTCCCAGCCTCTTCTGATAAAGATCTTGCACTGGAACAACAATAAAGGCAATGAGCTGAGCACCTACTATGTGCCAGCCACTTTGTATATTTATCTTGAACCTTCACCATCGCCCTGAGCGGTGATGGTTTTTTCCATTTTGCAGATAATGCAGATTGAAACCTGGAGAGGTTGACCAGCTCGCCCGAGGCCACATAGTCAGGTGTCCATGTAACGAAACCCATGTCAGATGCTAGAGCACACGCTGATTCCACCACACCTCCTGCCTCACCTCCTAAGCATCAAAGCCACCCACCTCACTAAAGACGGGAACAGACCTAAAGTGGGGGCATCTAAGGTAAGATTTTCTCTTCATAGTCTTTGCCAAATGGATGCTGCTTCTTGGCAGTGACTTTAAGAACAACTTAAAGAGATAGGTTGGGGAAGATAGTTCAGATGGAATAAAAAACTGCTCCCTGCAGTTGAGGAGAAGGGGGGTTTGGGCAGGGTTGAGGGGGCGTGGTGGCGAGATGTAGATCTTGCTGGCTCCCAGGTCAGATCCCCTGAGGAGTCACCCCATTCTCCCCTCTGAGCTCCCCTCCAGCACGCTAACCATCAACTGCATGACGGTAAGAGCACAATAGCTATTGTTTCTTGTGTGGTTGCCAGTGTCAGGACTGTGCCATTCATCCGAATAAGGATGAATAAACTACAACCAACTGAGCTTACAGAATTTCCTTTACTCCTCTCAAAACCTAGTGAGGTCGAGAACTTTCACATGACCCGGAGACTCAGAAAGGTGAAGACCTTTGCTCAAGGACTTCCCTGGTGGCGCAGTGGTTAAGAATCCGCCTGCCAATGCAGGGGACATGGGTTCAAGCCCTGGTCTGGGAAGATCCCACATGCCACGGAGCAACTAAGCCCGTGCGCCACGACTACTGAGTCTGCGCTCTAGAGCACGCAAGCCACAACTACTGAGCCCATGTGCCACAACTACTGAAGCCCACACGCCTAGAGCCCATGCTCTGCAACAAGAGAAGCCACCGCAATGAGAAGCCCACGCACCGCAACGAAGAGTAGCTCCTGCTCGCCACAACTAGAGAGAGCCCATGCACAGCAACGAAGACCCAATGTAGCCTAAATAAATAAACAAACAAACAAACATGTTAAAAAAAAAAAAAGACTTTTGCTCAAGGCAACACAGCTGAGCAGTCATTTCCGTCATGCCTCCGGGTCTCTCTCATGTCCACAATCCCCACCTCATCCCCATCTGCCTGCTTCTGACTCTGTGCCTGCGCTCCAGCTGAGCCGCTGCCCAGAATGCCATCATCACGTCTCCTCTTCACAGTCATCCATCAAGGCTCAGATGAGATCCCCCATCCTGGGGGGAAACACATCTGTGACCACTTTATTCCACAGAACTTTTTCCCTCCTCTGATGCCTTAAAAAAAATTCTCTGAACTTTATTACGAACGTCTTATTACACATATCTTGATTTATTTAAGTCACTGCTTCACATAAAAAAAAACACGATTTTTAAATACTTCTCAAAATAGCCCCCAGAAGGCCACCACTTGCTAGTTATGCAACTTTGTTCAATCACTCTCGGAGCCTCAATTTCCTCAGCCGTCCAAATGGGGACAATCTTATCAAGCACTCGATGGCTTGCGGGGTTCTTGTGAGCCCTCAAATATTGTATAGGAAAATGTTTACTGTAATCCTCTAGACCAGGGACTGGGAAGCCAAATGCCTGCAGGAGTTAGGCAGCTAATGTAAATGAGAGAAGAAGGCCAGAGTGAGGCAATAGGGATTGGTGGGGACTGTGGTACCTGGAAACCACATGTTTCATCTAAAGGGGACAGTCGTTGTCCAGCTCCAGACAAGTGTTGCCATGTAGGAACAAGGAACTGGTATTGCTGGAGCTTAATTTTTCAAGAGAAATCAGAAATATAAACATTTTATAACGTTTCTTCATTTTTGAAACACTGTTTATGCCAAACAAAACCCAGAGTCTTCATTAAACAAGCCTCTCTAGTTAAGGTGGGCTCTTTGTATTTACAGTCCCTGTAATTCTTGTTTAATGCAGACCATTGGAGATTTGACATAATCAGAATACCTAGGGTAGTGGAAATATAACTGGTGGCATGTAAAATTCCTTGCATCCTGGAAGAAAGACAAGGGGGATTTAGAGTTGTGTCTAATAAGCTACATATTACACTGCAGCTCAAATTCACGATGGCAGTGATGTGTAATATCACGGCCTAGATCCTTGAGAGGGGCCTGACTTTATTTTTTGAAAGGTATTTTATTAGTGGGCAAAAAAATTGGTTAGTGTGGGGTTAGCAGATGGAATAACTTGAAGTAAGTCATCTGGTATTCCTATCACTACAATCTAACCACCTTATTTTGTGTCAGAGAAAGGGGTAAAATGTAATAATAGGATCATATACCCATCATTTGAATAATTTTGAACTACAAAATGTCCTTGTAGTTTTCACAACTGTTCTCCACTGTTTGAGGATGTTACCTACTAAACTGAAAACACAAATTTCATATCTACCACATTTACACCAGCAACAATATAAAATACAAGCCTAAATTTGCAAAATCCATAATAATTTAGTGATGGAATTTTTTAATAACATGCAGTATATAAATGCAGATTTTATGTAAGTGTTGACAAAATCATTTTTCAGCTTGCAAAATGGGACTGCAATATTACATTTTTCACTTCAGCCATTTTTTACATCGTTTTTGCTTTCTATAATGAATGTGAATGCCATCTTTTATGAATGCAACTTGCCTTTTTCATTACAGAAATTTTGTTTGACGTAATCAATAAACTTTGGTATGATATGAAAAAAAAAAACAAAAAACAAAACCCCAGAGTCTTTCCTATAGGAAGCCAATATACAACTCTGCTTTATGTATGTGTGCATTGTTCCAAACTAGAACAGGCATCTGGATTGGATGCCTGAGTTATTTTCTCTCCAGTGTTTTTCTTCAATATGTGCTCTGTGAATCTATGTTTTTTTTGTTTGTTTTGTCTGTTTGTTTCTCAATAAGACTATAAAGTTTTTGTGGGCAGTTCAAATCTTCTGTATTGAAGTACAATTCAAACCTGATTAATCTTGGTAAACGGTACTTGCTGGTTCGTCTAGCTGTATGGTTCTTAAATTTCAGCATGAGTCGGCGTTACTGGAGTTGCTTGTTTAAAATGCTGATTTGCCCCAGCAATTCCACTCCAAGATATATACCCAACAGAAATGTGTACATATATTCATCAGAAGACATCTACTAGAATATTCATAACAGCATTATTCATAATAGCTACAAAATGAAATCAATCCAATAGTCCATCATCAGTCTCAGAATAAATCTAAAAATTATGATAATATTCACAATAAAAAACCATACAGCAATGAGAATGATTAAACTGCAGCTACATGCAGCAACATGGATGAATCTCACAAATCATAATGCTGAGCATAAGAAGCCAGAAACCAAAAAGTATATGTTTCCACTTATATGTATAGAAATTGGCAAAACCTAATCTATGGGCTATAAGTCAAGATAATAGGAACTGCTGTAGAGAGGCAGTGACAAAGGGAACGAGGTGGAGGTGGAAGGAGCAATAAATTAAGAGTTTGGGATTAACAGATACACACTACTATATATAAAATAGATGAACAACAAGGACCTACTGTGTAGCACAGGGTTAGCTTATCTTGTAATAACCTACAATGGAAAACAATCTGAAAAAGAATATACATACACACACACACACACATATATATGTATGTATAACTGAGTCACTTTGCTGAACACCTGAAACTAACACAACATTTAAAATCAACTATACTTCAACAACAACATCAAAAAAGTTAAAAGAAAAAGGGAACAAGGCACTTTGGGGGTGCTGGCAATATTGCTGATTACAGGGGTGTGTGCAAATTCATTGAGCTGGACACTTATTTGTAGTTTTCTGTACATTAACACTGCAATGAAAAGTTAAAATGATAATTCCAGGGCCCCGCCCAGACCAACACTATCACTCCCCGGGCAGTACCGATGCGGGTCAGCAGAGGACTCCCGCTTCGAGAAAGCCACGGTACTTGAAGGGGCACACATTTCTTCCTAGAGAGGGTTTCTATAAGCACTCTAAGCTAAGCCACCCAGCGCCTGCCTTTTCTGCTTTCCCTTGTATATTCCCACATTTTACTAGAAGCAAAGAGTGACAAAATTAAGAGGCATTATGGGTACATTCAAACAGTGGCACTTGAGGCAACAGAGAAGGAGACACCTCTGATAATGTGCCAGCTTATAAAATATGGCTAAATAAAATTAAATGTTTATGGGGTGACTAATACGCCATATCCCCAGGGGAACAAGTCAAGTGTTCACCGTTGCTGAATGTCAGCTGAATCCTGGTTTCCCTGGGGGAGGAGAGCTGGGTGGAGGCCAAAAGGATCTGGGGCTTTTTCCTGGAAGGAAAAAAGGGGAGATTCTGAGACTGAATAGGAAAAGGGAATGACCAGCATCATGGATGTTTTGGGAACTGTGCTTCCAGGCTTTGTTTTTGTCAGTGTGAGAAAGCTGAGGCTGAGAGATATTATTCAGGTGACAGATATTTACATTCTGTGCTCTAGCATTTAAGAATCCAGAAGTCAAATGAATGTCAAAGGGAAACCAGGAATGAATCCTTTAATAAGCTACAGGAAGGCGAAGATGGTATCTATCAGCTTCATCTTTGAATCCCCAGCTCCTGGCACCATGCCGCGCACATGAGAACACTAAATAAATTCAGTCATTCAACACCTATTTATTGAATACCTAGTCTAGGTTAGGTACCATTCTAAATAGTTGAGACAGAACAGACTGAAGTCCCTTCCAATGGCTCCTGCCTCACTCAGAGTCTAAGCTGGAGTGAGTGAGTGACCACAAGCCTGACCTGGTGGCCAGTGCCAGCTTATAATCTTAGATTTAACCTAAGTACGTCTAGGCCTGCAATTCTGTTTTATGCACCATCCTCAAACTTGAAATAAACTTGTTTTAAAAAGAGAAAGTTTCTTAAAATTGCATGATTTTTAAATTAACTTGCCATAAAAGACAATTCATTTGCATGACTTTGATCAGTTTTTCATTTAAAAAAAAATCTAAAATTTAGTTTAAAAGGAACTTCAAAAGAAAAGATTATCTAGGTACCATCCAAAGTCATCCTGTAGGCTCCCCACAGGGCCACAGGTACTATTTACTTGGAGAAACATTAGAAGGAGGACACCAGGGATGGAGAGGAATACTTTTAGGATCGTGTCTCTTGCTGACACTTTTGTCTCAAGGCTGGGTGAAGTATGTAGCCCGTTGCCTGGGGCAGAGAGGGGGCAGATAGAGAAAGGGGTTGGTTCCTTCCAGAAAGCCTGAAAATAGACACATTGGTGCCCAGCTCTGGAACGTTTACATAAGACAGGAAACCTCATCATGCACAGGATGACTTTTGCCTACAGAGACCTGGCAACCAATTAAAGTGGCTGTCAAGCTGTGGGGCTTGGCGTCTTCAAAACAGAGCAGATCTGCACAGTTTAAGATTTATGCCCCAGGACTGTCGGAGCACCACTCTGAATACACAATTCACATAGGTTCTGGCTGACTTCTCCTGGGTCCTACTGCTTTTTCTCTGCCTTCTTGAGTTTAAGTATTACTCAGGTATTTATAAAGAGGGAGCATAATACTTGGCTGAGATCCATCATAGTTCAATCAACTTGCACCAAGCCCTGAAATATTCTGGAATACTGATTTTGTTAAGTAAGGGAACAGGGGTGAGAGTGAACCAGACAGGATTACAACCAGCAGCAACTTTTTATCAAGCACCTACCTTACGCCAAGAGCCTTGTTAAAGACTTTTTACTGTTAGTTTATGCCCAGTGACTCTATAAAAGGGGGTCTCCTGAGCCCCACTTTAAGGATGAGGGAACGTAGTAAGGTTAAGGAACTTGCCTGAGGTCCTGACATGCCTCAGTTCAAAGCCTCATTATGCTTCACAGAGCCTCATTATAGAAGTTCAGACAACAGACAGGGTTTTAAAGACAAAGAAGAAGACAGCAAGGCTCTGAGAAACGTTGCCCTACCAGGGGAGTATGTGGAAAGAGAATTTAATGGTATCTGTCTGGTATTGGTTGGACGAAGTTAAGAACATACATGAAACAGAGCTGTAGTCAATGCTAGACCAACCTTCGGGATCCACACCTCAGTGTGGAGGAATCATTAACACTGGGAGACAAGGAGGCATGTTTTTGTAATTAGCTTCTCTGGAACCAGTGACATACCTGCCATGGGTCTGCTAGCATCATGCCACTGATGTCCTGGGAAGAGCGTGTGCCAGTCACCTGGCTGTGTCTCTTACACAAGGGTGGAATTTGGTAAGACTGGGTAGAGTATTGCTAATCCATTCCCCTAACAGTTGTTCACACAAAATGCCCATTTGGCTGTCAATTTCAACTTTGAAAGATGGTCATGTGTTCAGGTAAGATTTCGATATGAACATTGTTCACCAGAGCCTTGGCCTTCGCAGATGTAACATTTAGTGATGATGATGATTATGATGTTAATGCTTAATATGTCCCAGACACTATTTTAGGCATTTTTTCAGGTGACAACTCATTTAACCTTTGAGGTCACCACTATTAACCCCATTTTACAGATGAAGAAGGTGAAGTTAGTAGGTGTGTGATACTGGATGAGTTTACTTCTTACTTACCGAAGCAGAGAAGTAAACTCACCCAGTATCACACACCTACTAGCTGGCAGAGCTTGAATTTAAACTAGGACAGGACGTCTTCACAATTTCAGTCTTCCTGAGTCATTGAAGACCCAAGACGTAGAGTCATTTGTCATGCTTCAGAGGCATGAATTGAAATTCACTTGCTATAAGGGACTTGGTACCAGAAACAAAACACTTAGGTAGTGACTAAGCCCAGCTCATTGACCGATATCTGAATCTCAGAAAAGTTCTGCTGTTGTCTAGTTTACTGAATGTGAACATTTTGTGGGAAAATTATATGACACAGTGGATTTAATAATTATGCTTTTAACTACAAGTGACAAAAATACCAAGTAATAGCAGTTTTTAAAGTAAAGACAATTTTCTCATATAACAAGAAGCCTGGAAACAGGTGCATGTTGGTGATGTCTCCCCTCACGGTACCAAGATAGTTGCAGCAGTTCCAAGCATCACATCTTTACACACCAGCATTCCAAAAACAATAAAAAAAAAAAAAAAAAAAGAAGAAGAAGAAGGAAGTGGGGCAAAAAATACCCTCTTTTTAAGGAGGAAAATTACTTTCTAGAAGTTCCCCTACCTCCTTCCTGTCACATTTCATTGTCCAGAACCGTGTCACATTTCAACTCCTAGACTAGCATGTCTCAACCTCAGCCTTGTTGATATTTTGGCACAGATAGTTCTCTGTGGTGGGGGGTTGTCCTGGGCATTGCAGGAGGTTCAGCAATATCCCTGACCTCTACCCACTAGATGCCAGTCGCATCCTCCCAGTTACAATAACCCAAAATGTCCCCTGACATTGCCAATGTCCTATGGGTGTGTGTGTGTCTTTAAAATTGCCTGGGTTGAGAACCACTGCCCTAGACCAATGACTGGCAGACAGAAATGGATAGTCATAACTGGCTCAGACCAATCATGGCGCATCCCTTGAGGCTGGGTACACTGTTGCCTGAAAAGAGTTCTGTCTAAAGGAGGAAGGGTAATGGCTTTGGGTTTGGCAATCATTCCCCTTGTTGCTTTCCTGTCATTCAAAAAAAAGAAAAAAACATGCTTTTCTCTCTTCCCACATCCAAGAAAGCACTTCACAGGGCATATCAGGAAGAATCAGGTCACAGAAATGGGAGCCTCAGTGATATCTAATCTGCAGCTTTGGTGGCCACAGGAAAACAATCGGGAGTCAGGGTGGCCAGTCCTCTTTTTATTTAGAAAATCTACACCAAGCTGCCTCTCTTTGAAGGCATTCCTTTCTTTTCTTCTTGCCCCACCTCCCTTAAAAAAAAAAAAAGAAAAAAAAAGACAAACCTGTATTTGTCCAGGGATATTTGGTAAACAAGGACTTCTAGTGGAAAATTCCTATATTCGTTCCTCAATTACATGCTCCGAACATTTAAAAACACGTGTTGGTTAAAGTATAATTGGCCATTTTATTCCTATCCCCTATCCCTGGGGACAGTCATCCCATTGTAATAATCATTGTATGATTATTGGAGGGTGCAAGTTTTAAGAACAACAGCCAACATGTTTTGAGCATTTGCTATGTTCTGGGCACTCTGAGAAATTGCAGGACGCGGATGAACGTGAAGTAGGTGTCAGGACTCCGTTTTATAGAGGAAGAGCCACAGAAGATCCGTGACTTGCCTGATTTACACAGCCAGGAAGACGAGGCGCTAATCTCTGAGCTCAGAGAACTTGAATCATCACCCTTTATTGCTTTAAAGCCACTTTCAGAAATTAAGATTATGTATCAAATCATTGCCAAAAAAACTAGTCAATTTTATGCCTAAAGACACACACACACCCCAAACAAAAACCACCTCAAACTTTTAAATTGGATGTTTGAAAACCATTGGTAAATTCTGTCAATAGGCTGCCCAAGGTCATTTCAATCTCACGCTACCTATTTTTAAAGTTTCAATCAGTCTTACCTGGAAGATGGATTCAGAACTTTCAGCTAGAAAACACTGCTTGCATTTAAAGGGTTACAAATGTGACTTCTCTGGGTTTTAAGAACTGTTCTTCAGATCATGGTTTTCATCAAAGTCATATTCTACATTTTTGTAAACATGTTTAATACGAAAAAGTTAAATAGCAAAAACAATATGAAAGATTGCTCTAAATATGGAAACAGTGGAATGAATGTTATGTTTTAAAGGCGCTCACTTATGAAAACACTAATTAAAAAGCCCACACTGGGGAGACTCAAGAGGGAGGAGATATGGGGATATAGGTATATGTATAGCTGATTCACACTGTTATAAAGCAGAAACTAACACGCCATTGTAAAGCAATTATACTCCAAAGATGTTAAAAAAAAAAAAAAAAAGCCCACACCGTGTATCTTAGGGAAGGGAGATACTTCTTCAATGTTTTCTAATAAAACTTATTTTTCACACTATCCTTTAGCAGTTCGAATGAAAGAGAATATTGAGAATTCTCAAATGGGAACCCAACTTTTATTATTAAAGAGAAAACCCAAGTCAATATGAAATTAGTTACATTAAGAGCTACAGACTCCAGGGAAGGCTGAAAACTAAATAAAAGAAAATTCTGTTAATCTCCTTAAAGCCCTGGAGGCATAGAAACTTCAGGAATTGATTAATTTTCTTTTGCTCAGATACTTTATAATGATTCAGCAAAACAAAGTTATAAATACTTCAGCACTGAGTAACATTAAATTGGGAGCAGATTTGAACCTATCCCCCCAAGCCAGTTTGCCTCAGAAGAGTCAGCGATATCAGGATATGCTTCAGTGCAAAAGTTTATCCTGAATTGATTGGAGCAGAGAAAACAAAATCATATATATATGAGTTTACATATATAAACTCCTACTCCTCATCATGTGTTCAGTGCATTTTTCCCCTCTTTGCAATTAAAACAAATCTGATTCAAATATTTAATTTGAAAACAAAGTTAATCAGATTTTGTAGAACTGAAAAAAAAAAAATAACCTTAGGGCGAGAGTATATGTATAGACAGTCGATTCTCATTATTTGTGGCAGTTTTGTTCTAGAAAGTCATAGCAAACACTGAATTAGTGAACAGCAAATCATCGTTCCTAGGGGAAATCCTCCCTGTGACTCTTTGGCCATAATATTTTTGTTAACCGGTCAACGCATAACCTTGTTTTATGTATTTCTGTTTAAAGACATCTTATTTAATATATATTGTTGATTCATAAAATTGAACTTGCAGCCAACAGCACGATAACTCATGTCTGAATGAAGCTTATCTAACACACATATTTTCTCTGTAAAGCACATCAGATAACACTTTAGCACTCTGCTTGGGGGCCACTGTAAATAGCAAAACCACCAACGAAAAGCACAAAAATGTGAAAAGCGTGGTGCTAAATAGACTGTGAAAAGGACACTTGTTCCAAGGCTGAGAGCTGAAACAGGAAGTTTAGAGAGTCTCCTTCCTTGATCTCAGCTGGGATTGTGCCTGATGGCGACTCAGAGTTTTCACTGCTCTGCATGTGTCTGGGAATGATGGCAAGAGTGCTGCAAGTATTGGTTTTGGGTTTACAAACCAAGTTTAGTGAGCGGGTGAATTTACAAATACAGATTGCGTGAATAATGAAGATTGAGTTTCTGCATAGATGTATACAAAAAATCTGTTCTCTGCTTACTGCAGATAAATGAAGGGAAGCATTCTCTCTACCAGGCTTTTGTATAAAACCCTTGGGTTGGGAGCAGGTGGATTCTTAAGCATGGCAATGGTTATAAGCAAGGTTGTGGAAGATAAAGAAAAGGAGAGGCCAGGATGGATCACTGCTTAGGATATAGGGTCCTTAGGGAGGAGCAACTTAAAACTACCATCCTGCCCATTTTTCAGGCACATCTAAGGCTTCCAAGTCAGAGAGCTACTTACTGGATGTGTGAACTTGGGCAAAGCATGTAGCTGCTCTGGGCCTTAGTTTTCTCACTTGAAAAATGGGACTAATTCTGGAACATACCTCTCTGAGTTGCTGTGAGGATTAAATGAGATAATTCATTTAATGACTTAAAGCACAAATCCTTGGGAAAACCAGACATGTACCAACTCCTGATGAGATGTGATAAGTGAAACACACAAGCCAGTTATGACATATTGTGGCCAAAAAAGGAAAATGCTGACCAAGCCTCAGAGCCAAACCAAGGGAGAGAGAGGAACAAAGTCAACAGCTCCACGCTTTGGATGCAATCAGATAAATTCAGAAAATAGGACAGCTGAGTTTTTTGTTTGTTTGTTTGTTTTTCAGTAAGGGCATGAAAAAAAGAAGAGGAAGGGGAGGCTATTCTAGATTGCGAATTGGAAGGGGCGTAACAATCAAGGGCAGTATGTGGAGAAACCAATTGTAAAAGACACTTTTGAGACAATTGGGGGACATTCGAATACCAACTGGCTAGTTTAACAATATTAAATAATTATAGCTAATTTATTAAGTGTGATGATGGTATTGCAGTTTTGTGGGAAAATGTCCTTATATTTTAGAGATGCATGCAGAAGTGCTGAAGGGTGAATGACATGTTCTGAATGACAGGGATTCGCTCTAAAATACTATGGAAAGAAAAAGAAAAAAGGAAAGGACTGGGAAAAACTGCTGCTAAATTAGTTATTTGACTAAAATTAATCAATTCCTCCTGAGTGGTTGCTGCCTAAAGTACTTTTGGAGCTCAGGAGGGAGTTTAGCTCAATTACTCTACGTAGTTGTTATTACTTAGAATGAACATTTTTGTTTGAAAGAGAGAGAGGTAGAAAGGCATAAGACACAGTTGGTAAGTAACAGCTCCCTCTGAAACCTCTTGAGATCTTTGATTTGTGAGTTCAAGACTCTTCACAACAACATTCAGGAGCTGACATAAACTGAGACCTAAAAGCTAAGGAAAGAGTGATCCAGGCAGAGGGAACAGCATGTGTGAAGGCTCTACAGGGCTCTTTGGCACGGGGTTGAGGCCTGGAGACTGGGCTCCAAATCTCTTGCAAAGTAGGTGGCAAACTCTCAAGGTTTGGAAGGCCCACCTCAAAGGTATCAGATGCTGTTCATTTTCTCTCTCTGCCATACACCTAAAAATATTGTTCTTAAAGAGACTCAGGTTTGGCAAAGTAACAGTAACCAACCCAGTCCAACCTATAGGGCACTTATGAGTTTATATATAAAGCTCTTCCTTCCAAGCATTTCTGCATTTTGATTTTGAGCCTACGAGGTAGACAAAGTGGGTATTACTATCCCCAATTTACAGAGCGGGAAACTAAGGTTCTGAAATACCAGGTGTCTTGACCTGAGTCACCAAGTTAATGAGTGGCTAAGCCAGGACGTGAAGCTGGGTCTCTGGCCACTAGATCATTCATAAAGGAATCAGTTCATGACAATACTCACTGACCTTGTATGATTTTGTTGTAGGTGAAAGCTGAGGTTGTAAGACGAGTAAGACCCAGTCCTTCCCCTCACAACCTTAGCCCTGGTAGTTCTCCGCATGTTTACGCACAGTGTCTAGCACGCAGCAGGAGACCACAGACCAGCAGAGTCCTGTGTCCTTCCATTGACCCTTTGCCTTTGCAAATGTTTGCTAGGTTCTGCCAGATGGGTCTGATATTACATTTTAATAGTGAAAGCCACTGAGGTGACTTTCACTGACCTACTGGCATTTCATACTAACCCATTCTTAGAATTACATGCTTTAGGTAACATGTTTCAGGCCTCCTGTCTTGCCCTTTTCTAACCAAAATTGCACACAAATGCACATAGGGTTTAAAAAAAGGGCAAGTCTACATTTGCCCACTACCTCAGAGCTGTCCATGGCTCCCCACTTTCTAAGGCAGAAGTGGCAACACGGTGGATTTACAGGCCAAATCCAGCCCTCAGGTTAAATCAGCCTCACTGACAGAGGAGTGGGGCCCTTCCCCGTACTGGATCTTCACTCTGTTTTAAATTTGAATTAGTCACCAACATTTACAAATAGGGAGACTGGTATAGGGGTCTGGATCTTGCCTTCTCTTGAACAACGGGAAGATCCAGCAAGGCTAGTCCTGTATTCTCTCACGGTAACAACTGGCTAGAGTATTGCGTGGCCTCTTTAGGCGACTCAACTGCACTCCTATTTGCCACAGTCCCCACCATTCCCTATTGCCCCTGGGCCACTGACTGATTCACATCACCTGCCTGGTCTTGGCATTCATGTACAAAACCTCAGGGCTAAAGGAACAAAGACTCTTTCTTTAGCCCTACATCCATGGCCCATGGCCCTCCACCACCGGCCCCAACTCACTTCTCCTGCCTCATCTCCATCCCACTCTGAGGTTTACGCTTTGACAATAAGGAGATGATTTGAGTTTCCAGAAAACAGCAAGCCTTTGCTTCCTTGGAACGCCCTTCACCCTTGCTCAGTTCTGCAAAGCCATATTGAGCCTTCAAGTCCCAATTCAGATATCATCTCATCCAAGAGGTCTTTCCTGATGCTTATGGTTGGATAAGGATCTCTTTATGTTCCCCTAGTTGCTTGTGCCTCTTTAACTTATGATTTGAGATGATCTGCTTGTCCAACTGTCTCCCCAGTTGGGAAGCTCCATCACCTGCCCACACTCACTTTTGTATCCCAGCCCCTAGTGCAGGGCCAAGCACATTTACTGGTGGATGTCATAAGAAGTCAATCAATGGCTCTGAGCCTAAGTGTCTCCAGGGAGGAGGCCTTGGGGGTCCCAGACTGAGAAACTTTCTTTGAGTCCAAATCCCCTTCTGTAGCCTTTCCTTCCATTTCTCTCTGTGTCCATTCCAAGAGCCCCTGGCTGTGGAAAAAAAGAATCACACATTTGGCTGTATTGAGTACTCTGGGCTTTAGATAGGAGATAACTTTTTAACAATCAAGTCCTTCTGGCTTTTTGTCTTTGCACACCTGGCTGAGGTAAGGTGGGAGTGTAGGTCAGTCACTGGGTTGCCTTTTGGCCCTGCTGGGGGCGAGGCTGAGGAGACCACTCCCCAAGAAAGGTGTTCCTGGCGATTTGGGGGAGGGAACCACTTCAGAGATGCCAGCCAGAGGCCAGGATGGGTTAGTAACTCTAATTGCTCACTGCAGCTATTAATAATCGTCAGTCATTTAGATATGAAGTAATTAATTCACCACTAGTTAGTGGAGGTATTTAGTGAGGAATTAAATACCTGCTTAAGGCCATCCTTAGAATAAAGGCAGGGGACGTGGTAGTCTAATTTAGAGACTGCTCTAGGAAACTCACCTGGATGATAGAACCTGCTGAGGATGTTATTTATTACTGAGCAGAACATCCTCAAGGGGCTCCAAGGGAGACACTGATAGATTCCTACTTATCAGGAAGATTAGAGTTTTTCCTAGACAATGTGAATTATGTAGCTGATCTTGTTTCCCTTTTTGTTTGAATTGCTGGAAAGCTCAGAGGCAAATTTGTGTCTTGCCTTTTTAAATCTTCATGGTATTCATTTTTGGAATAAACTTCATTCTTAGCTCCCTACTTTTATTTTTCTTTCTTTTGGTTTACCTATTTAAAAAAAAAAAAAAAAATATATATATATATATAAATAACTTTCCCACCCTGTTCTTCTACGAAACACAAGCATGAAATTAGTAAAAATCATTCATAGTCATACCTGGAGAGAAACACCCTTATGTTCTAGCATATTCCCTCTCTCCTGTCCCCACAGTACACATATCTTACAAAATAAAATCATGCCATATATAGTGTTTTATAACTGTCACTCCCACTCATTACCTTATGCACATCTTGGATCTAGTAGATGTCCCATAATTTAGTTAACCAATATAGGATTGGTGAAGTTTAGGCTAGTTCTAAATTTCTCCATTCACAGAAAGAAATATTTTGATAATCACTCTTCTGGCCGAACCTTTATGCACGTATTAACACTTCTTGCAATTAAAATTCTTAGAAATTCTCATTGGCTTCTATTTTAGGTCATCTTGCTTTACTTAATGTATGCTGTTGATCACCCTTACTTTCTGCAACAAGCAGAGACATAATTAAAGAGAGAAAGTCAGACACGCCTAACCTCTAGTTCTCAGATTAGCAGAGGCTCAGCGCAGCTATCCATCAGTCACCTGGAATTAGCGCATGGCTTTTACATTCAGTTTTTCTCTGAGGACTCAACATAAAAAAAAACCAGAGATGTTCTCTGTCCTCAAGGGGTTTAAATTCTACTAAGGGAACAGATGAGCAATAAGATGTGCACCAAGTCACCAAATACAAGGTTGGAGAAAATTTCTATCAACAACAACGTAAGGTGGTATGTGAAAAGTGCCAAAAGCAACAACTCAAGAAGGCTGGTGGGGGCATTCAGCAGGTATTTACTGTACCAAGTACTGTGTGCGAATACAGCGCAGCTAATGACACCAAGGAGCTCAAGATCTATGGCGGGGGAGGGTGAACGGGTAAAAGGGAAGGGGGTCCCAGTGCAGAACAACGAGGCAAGTGTACTCAGAGACACGCACAGGATCTTCTAGAAGCTTACAGGCCAGATTCTTAAAGGGGAAGAGGAGACCAAAATAGCCTTCCAAGAGTGTAGCCTAAAGAACACAGAGAACGCCAGAAAAGAGGCAAGAGTGTCTTAGTAACAAACAGACCTTTAGCAGAGAGCAGATGACTCAAACCTTTGTGACCCACACTTAAGAAATTCACTTAAAGTCTTAATCCAGTATAGACTTGTTTTTGTATCTAAGTGACATTCAAGTCCTCCGTGTATAAATTCTTTCTTTAAAACATGCAAACTACTCTTTTACCTTTTATTTTAATTCAGCAAAAGAGAGGAGGGTTGCCAGCCACTAAGTTGTTGTTACGACCCATTGGAGTACGCTGACCGTTATCGGCCTAAACTGCAAGTGGCCTTAATGCTTGATAAAGAAAAATTAAACGGGGTAGTGGCTTAGACTCCAAGTCTCCAAAACATATCAACCCGGTCAGGAAAAGGCTCTGTTAGTGTGAAAATGAAAGTGCTAATAGGTTTCCATTGTCTTGGAAAAGAGAGTAAAGAACGTGTTTTTTGTTCTTTTGAGCGGTTTACCAAAAGCTGCCTCACCCTTTGTTATGCAGAGCTAGTGCCTGGGGAGAATTGACCAGTTTTGTGCAAATTGCTCCCAATCTCTTTTAGAGAGATCTGGGCCTAAAATAGTTAACCTTCAGGAGACTTACACTAATGATTAGGTCTGACCCGAAGGGCTCAGAATCCACAGAGGTGGGCTGCTTTTGGCACAGGGTGTGGTTGATGAACTGAACTCCCCTGGGCTCAGTCCTCTTGGCACAGTGGGTGTGCGTTGGTGAAAAATGGCCATATGTGGGAATGTAAACGGAAGAAAGCTGTAATAAAGCCCCAGACGAGACGTCAATGCGCTTCAGCAGGTGCTTGGACCAGTCAGGACAACTCGGTAATTAACACGCACCCGCAGGTGCGAGACCAGTCTTCAACAGCGCCCCCATGTGTTCGGGAGAAGCAATGGCAGAAAGTGATCAATGTAGAATTTATTCGCTTGTGGAAGAGAAGTAACTCCTTCCAGACTCAGTAAGATTCTGGGGTTCTTGGTCAGTTGTGCATGAGGGGAGATGTCTCAAAAGAATGCTATAGAACATCCTGCTATTATGGCAAGATTAATTATAAAAAAAAAGATGTGACCGGATTTCAACTGAGTTCGGAGTCGCCACAGTAGCCTGGGTTCATCTTACTGAGCCCATATTCTTAAGCACGCCACCAGTGTTCTCCAAGTCTGGTCCCACGACCAGGGGCATCAGCATCACTGGGGAACTTGTTAAAAATGCAAATTCTCACCCCCTACCATACCCCGCCCCCCCCCCCAAGAACTATGAATCAGAAGCTCTGGGGGTGGGGCTGGGCAATCTTTATTTTACAAGCCCTCCAGGGGATTCTGATTCCACTAAAGCCTGACAACTATTGCTTATTGGTTCCCCCCCTTCCCCACCTTTCTCTTCTTTAATCCTTCTAATCCTGTGCCTGGGCTGGCTGCTGAAATTAGAACAGTAGTTGAGACAAGTTCATTAAGAGGTTGGAAGAGAGCGCTAAGACTCTGCGGAAGAGTCTGGGGCTTAGTTTGCTCCTGAGAGCTGGTAGAATTTGACCAGGCAGAGAACAGACGGGAGGATAATTTAGGCGGAGGAAGAGAGGGGCCTTAGTAGAGGGAGGAAGGGACAAGGCATGCTACAGGTCAGGCAGGCAGCCAGTGTGGCTTCAGGGAAAGGTGAATCTTTCCCTGGAGATGGGCACCAAGGCTGCAGAGGTAGTTGAGGGTCAGACTGAGGAGGGCCTGAAATCTAGGTTTAGATGCTAATGCCTTATCTGGTAGATAATATGGAGGCGTGGGAGATTTCAAGCAAGGGAGTCCTAACATGGACATTATTTTGGGGAAAAAGAAAAGCAGTAACACACATTTACCGTGTCAGTCACTGTGCTACAGTCTTCCATATATGCTCTCATTTTGTCCTCCCAACAATCCCAGGAAGCGCTAGTGTAATCCTCACTTAACACGAGACACTGAAGCTTGGAGAAGGTCACATAGCTAGCTAGTGATGGACCTGGGCTCAAACTCAGGCAGCCCAGCTCCAGAACCCACGCTTTGAACCACATTTCTCAAACGTTTCTGGACTGAGCCTCAGAGTCAGAAATGTCAGTTACATCACAATCCAGGACACACATACCGAAGCGCTAGGAAACAATACTCAACTGTCGCATACTTTGATGTGTTTTTTCTATTCTATTTTCTTCTGTATGCGTCTGTTTTATTCTTTGAAGGTTTTTATTTATGGCTCACTAGTTACGGTTAAGTTATGATTTAGTAATGATTTCACATCCCACTAATGATTGGGTTCCAACCCAAGGTTTGAAAAACACTGCATGAGAATACACTACTTTACAAAGAAAAAGCCAACAGATGGGAAATAGCAAGACTATAAAACAGAATACATGGCATTTAAGCACGTAATTGTTGGGAGCAGGTGAAAAGTGTTATGGTCAGGCATTTGGGAGACAGAGAGAGGGAGAGGGAGAAATCTGAGGTACCCATTTTACAGAGGGGAAAACTGGGACTCAGAGAAGTTACGCATCTTGCCCAGCTCCATAATGGTTGAACCCGTCTCTCCCCAAGAGTGTCTGACTCCAGAGTCTGTGCTCTTGACCACTAGCTGTGCTGGAACTTCTTCTCGTGACCTTCCTGATCAAAACCGTATTCTCCTTAGCATGGCCTTCTCCTGATTTGGAAGCTGACCGTAAGTCTGGCTACTATGTCTGGTCAAATTCTTTTCTTCTTCGTGAACAAAAACTTTCCCAAATGATGGGAACAGGCGTGTGTGTGGTAGTGGATCCAGGGTCCCCCGCTCTCAGTGGGGAGTAGGTTGAAGGTTAGGTTCCAGCCCCTCCTTATTCTGCCAGAGGCCGGGGGCATCGCAGTTGGGAGGAGCATGAGGGTGAGTGCTGTTCTGTTCCATTTTCAGGATGTGGATGTCCTGTCATCCTTTGTGCTCCAGCCACACTCTTGTCCCTTTGTTTTCTTTAAAATTTTATTATTTATTTATTTATTTATTTTATTTTTTGGCTGCACTGCCTGGCTTGCAGGATCTTAATTCCCGGACCAGGGATTGAACCCGTGCCCTCAGCAGTGAAAGCATGAGTCCTAATCACTGGACCGCCAGGGAATTCCCCTAAAAAAAATTTTTTTTTTTTAAATTGAGGTATAGTTGATGCACGATATTATATAAGTTTCAGGTGTACAACACAGTGATTCACAATTTTTAAGGGTTATAATCTGTTTATAGTTATTATAAAATATTGGCTATCTTCCCTGTGCTTTACAATATATCTTTGTAGCTTATTTATTTTATACATGGTAGTTTGTACTTCTTAATCCTCTACCCCAATCTTGCCTCTCTCTCCTCCCCTCTCCCCCACTGGTAACCACTAGTTGTCTCTGTGAGTCCGTTTCTTTTTTGTCCTATTCACCAGTTTCTTTTATTTTTTAGATCCCACATCTAGGTGATAATAGTACAGTATTTGTCTTTTTTTTTTTAAATTTATTTATTTATGGCTGTGTTGGGTCTTCGTTTCTGTGCGAGGGCTTTCTCCAGTTGCGGCAAGTGGGGGCCACTCTTCATCGCCGTGCGCGGGCCTCTCACTATCGCGGCCTCTCTTGTTGCGGAGCACAGGCTCCAGACGCGCAGGCTCAGTAGCTGTGGCTCACGGGCCCAGTTGCTCCGCGGCATGCGGGATCTTCCCAGACCAGGGCTCGAACCCGTGTCCCCCGCATTGGCAGGCAGATTCTCAACCACTGCGCCGCCAGGGAGGCCCCCAGTATTTGTCTTTATCTAATTTATTTCACGTAGCATAGTGTACTATCCAAGTCCATCCATATTGTTGCAAATGGCAAAATTGTATATTCTCTTTTATGGCTGAGTGTCCCTTTGTCTTCTTGAATTTGCCAAGCTCCTCCCTGTCCTCTTTCCCAGGTCTCAGCTGAGAATGTCCCTTCCTCAGAGTCACCTTTCCTGACCACCCCAGATAACTAGCTCTCTATCACTGCCCTCTGATTAGTTCTGGCCATTTGTCACATACCCATTTGTTGGTTGACTTGACTGTCAGCCTCTCCAGTAGAATGTAAGCTCTATAAGGGCAGAGAACACACCAGTTTGCCTAATTCATGAACTCCCTGTGCTTAGCACAATGCCTGGCCCCAAACAGACTCTCAGTAAATACTCCTTGCACAACTGAACACATCGAGCTGGAGAGCCTTCAAGATTCATGCCCATGGTGTGAACCTGGGTAAACTCTTCCCTCTCTGCTTCTCAGTTATCTCATCTGCGAAATGGCCTCGAGGTGACCTCTAAGCTTCGTTCCAGCTCTGAAATTCCCCAGCTCTCTGATCTGACATTGGAAACGACCGCGCCCCTCCCTGTGCAGTTATTTTGCCTTTATCGCCTAATTATTTCTTTAGAAAAGGGGGTGCGGCAGTGCTAGTAGAACCTTCATTCCTTTTTGAGCATTGGGCAGTTTTCCAATTCTTGTAATTGGGTTAGAAACCCAGCAAACTTAACCAAGTTATTGATCCTGGAGTTTCGGGTCTCCGTTGGTGAGACCAAACCCACAGGCTGGCAGCTCCGTGTTATTTTTTCTCCCTCTCTCTCTCTCTCTCTCTTTTTGTAATGTTGTGAGATTACAGGCCAGTCCCTGAATCAACAATTCTTTCAGGCTATAATAAAGTCGTATTTTTGAATTTTGCTTTTGACTTTAATTGCACCCAGGCATGAAACGAGAGAATGAGGGTGCCGTTCCAGATGAGTGCACATTCAAAATCATTCAGACTCTACTTGGACGAGGAGAGGCAAATTAATAATGAGAACAAACAGCCTTTGGAAACAGGCTGCCCCCCTCCTCCCTTCTTTGTAAAATGGAATCATTCTCCTGACAGTGTCAATGGAAAAAACACCAGAGCAAACACATTGCGGAAGGCGCTGGCACAACTGGTTCTTTTGGTCTATGCAGACCTCAATAAAGTGAAGTCGGAACTATGTACATAATAAAACCAGATAACTCAACATTCATTCATTTATTCATCCTTTTTTTCTTCAGCTGAGCCACGTGGCTTGTGGGATCTTAGTTCCCCGACCAGGGATTGAACCCAGGCCACGGCCGTGAAAGCCCCGAGTCCTAACCACTAGATCACTAGGGAAGTCCCACTTTTTTTCCTTTCTTTCTTTCTTTTTTTCTCTCTCTCTCTCCTTCTTTCTTTCTCTCTCTCTTTCTTCCTCCCTTCCCTCCTTCCCTCCCTCCCTTCTTCCCTCCCTCCCTTCCTTCCCTCCCTCCCTTTCTTCCTTCCTTCCCTCCTCCCTCCCTTTCTTCCTTCCTTCCCTCCCTCCTCCCTCCCTCCCTCCCTCCCTTCCTTCCATCCAACAAATGTTTGCTGAACTCATATCCTGTGCCAGATTTTGGACTGGGTATGTGGATAAAACAGTGAATAAGACAGATACAATTTCCATCCTAATACAACAAACAGTACTCATGATAATAACTGTTACTCGTACTTACTAGGTGCTTGACATAGTTTAAGTGTTTTTAATAAATTTTCTCATTTAGTCCTCACAATATCTTTAGGAAGCAGGCACCCCTGTGAGTCCTATCTTAGTTGGGAAACTGAAGCCCAGGGGGAATGAAGTGAGTTGTTGAAGATCACGTGGCTGCAAAGGGAAGCAACGGATGGCTGTGCTCTTACGCAATGGAGTTTAGAGTCTAGCGGAGCAAGGAGGTGAGCAAACGGGCGGTTCTAACGTGGTTTGGGAAGTGATGAGCTAGGAGACAGAGACAGGGCTGGCTGGAGAGGCTGGGAAGGATTTGTGTGAGACGTGATGTCTAAGTTGAGATCTGAAGAAGGAGAAAGAAGAGGCAGGCACAGATTGTGGGGCATTTGGAAGAGGTGAAGATATTTCAGATGGGAGAGGGGTGGAGGGGTAGGACGGGAGAGGAATGGGAGATGGGTCTGGCAGGGTAGACAGGGGGCCGACCATGAAGGGCCTGGGAGCCCAGGCTAAGACCTCTGCGTCCCCGAGGCAGTGAGAAAGCCCTCAGGTAGCCCTGTCAGGTTCACCTCTTACAAAGTTCACGTCTAACTGCTCTGTGCCAAGAAAGGACTGGAGGGTTGGTGGTAGAGAGACAAATTAGGCCCCGGGAGAGGTGATGGGGATCTGTCACGAGGCTGGGGGCAATGATGAAAAAGAGGAGTGTATTGGTTTGAGAGCATTTCTGATGTAGAAACTGTAGGACTGGGTGATAATTCGGATCTCCATTCTTCAAATCAGGCAGGAGACTAAATTGAACAACTCTGGTTGCCTGTGATAACTGATAACTCTCAACTTCACTTTGTGCTGTGCAGACGGGGTTACACATGAGAAAACGAGGGAACCCTCTACCCTGTGAGGTCATCTTTTCTCAAAGACTCAAAGTTGATATGAAGAACAAATCTACATCCATGTTTCAGTCTTTGCTATTGTTCATTACACCATTTTCAAACTCCGTCATAAGAATTCCTCAGCTAATTTATAATGAGGATCTAGTCTTTTTCTTTTAACTGGTGGTTGAAAGTGATTTAGTTCACCATGTTTTGCTTTTGCTTGGCTATCGAGAAGTTCGGGATGAATTTTTTTTTTTTTTAATTTTATTTTTGGCTGCACTGAGTCTTTGTTGCTGCGTGTGGGCTTTCTCTGGTTGCGGCGAGCGGGTGCTACTCTTCGTTGCAGTGCGCGGGCTTTTCACTGCGGTGGCTTCTCTTGTTGCGGAGCACCGGCTCTAGGCATGCGGGCTTCAGTAGTTGTGGCTCGTGGGCTCTAGAACGCAGGCTCAGTAGTTGTGGCGCACGGGCTTAGTTGCTCCGTGGCATGTGAGATCTTCCCAGACCAGGGCACGAACCCATGTCGCCTGCATTGGCAGGCGGATTCTTAACCACTGCACCACCAGGGAAGTCCCCAGGGTGAATTTTTACACTCATAATAAGTGTAGTAGCCTAGGGGCTTGAGCTATACATTTCACCTTCTTTAAATTTAACTTCTATCAATTTCTACATGTGCTTTTTTTTATTGGCATAAATACTTTTATAGGCCTCCAATACTGTTTGGAAGAAGTGGTGTATAAAATGATAAATACAAATTGCCCATCTGAGAGTGAGGTCACATGGTCTAGCTTCTAAACCAGCTTCATCCTCTCCTGTCACAGGTCCTGAGATTCCCCCATTAGACTTACTCCCTTGTGTTCGGGCATCTTCTTCACAAGACCCACAAGAAGTACGCATGTATTGTTTTGGATGGTAACTTGTCTGCACTTGATAGTAAGACAGATTCGTTTGTTGAATGTAATGTCACACTCAGCAGGGTGTAGGACTTGGAAGTGATAGGAAAGAGGACAAGGGAAATTTTGGTGGAGACCTGGAGGTTAGGGATATTTTGGAGGTTGGAGCTTTGTGAAGGCCAAGTAGTACCAGGATGGACCTGAGAGGGAGGCCATGGAAGGAGTGTCCAGATCACCCCAAAGTAGGACAAGAGTCACTGGCAGGAGAAATGGAGAGCCAGAAATCTGGTCCCCCAGCCTTGTTTTCTGCCACTCTGTTGACACAGGCTGACCAAGCCACACTTTTGACCGACGTGAACGGCAAATCCAAAATACCATGATTAGGTGACTGCCCACGAGGAATGATGTTTAGGAGGCTTGGAAAAAGATTCCACTTTCTCTGGTCTGAATATCTTTTATTACGTTTCCACTGTTGGTGGTTTATTCATTGCATCAAGTCACTGCCATCTCAGGAAGTCTCTGCTAACATGTGAATACCCCCAGTGGTGTCATGAAAGAAGGATAAAATCATAGAAACATAGACCTTTGGGCTGGAAGGGACCTTGGAGAGAACTGATGGCAACCCTCGTGTATGTGATACACGAGGAAACTTAACCACAGGGAGGTTAAACCAATCAGACCAAAATCACCAAGCCAGTTAGTGACAAAACTTGGACTAGAACGCAGGTCTCTGGCCACTAGTAGAAGTTCTTTCTATATTAGAGGCTAGTTTACGTCTGATTCCTTTCTAAAGTAACAGCTAAATAAAACGAAACTGGAGCTCCAGAGTGAGCAGGTTTTGATAGGAGGAGAGAGAAGAGAGACCAGTAGTAATTACGTGGACTTACTTATGGAGACCCGAACCATTTTTGTGAACCTGTGTTATGTTTGTGGAGAATTGTCCTTTGTCTATATCACATGATTCTGGTGGGCCCGTCAGTCAAAGACCCTAAAGTTGGCCAACCCCCTACCCCTGAGGGCCCATCTGACTAAGTCTGGTCAATCATTGGTCACCGTGCCTATTTTGTAGTTATTGGTCCAAGCAAGGGGTGGGTTCCAGGTCCAATCAGAGTCCCTCCATGAAATGGGATGGAGGGAAGTCTTACTTCCTCTGTAAAGACTATTTGGCCTGGAGCTGCAAGAGGCCATCTTTCTCATGTTATTTGAGAGAGGCTGCCTGGGTATGAAGCTCACTCACAAAAAAGCAGAGCCCAACACAAGAAAGAAAGAGCAAGAAAGAGAGGAAGTTAGGGAGAGGAGGAGAGAAGGAGGGAGAAACAGAGAGAGAGAGAGACGAAGAGATTGAGACAGAGAGTATGAGAGTACAAGAGCAAGCAAGCATCTGGAAGAAATAATTTGAGTAACTGGATCCAGCTATGCCTGAAGCCAGATGCACTTTAGGACTTTTCAGTTGATGGGAGCCAATAAGTACCTTATATTTTTTCTGTTTAAACTCGTTCAAGTTGAGGTTCTCCTCCTTTTAACTGTAAAGATCCTGTTTATAATAAACTTTTTATATAAATTATCCCACTTGATTCTCTCGACTGCTCTGTGAGACAGGTATCATCATGGTCACCATTTTATGAATGTGAAAATTGAGGCTCAGTGATTGGCCTGAGGTTATAGAGCTTTACGAAAGCAACCTGTGTTACTCTTTATAAGATCCTTTCTTTTTATCTGCTAAACCCTGGCTGTGCAAGGGTTTAGGCTGAGAGGCCTGGATGCCAGCTCTGTCCTTTTGTGGCCTGGTGAGGGGCTAGCCGTCCTCTTTGCTGGCTGTTCTTCCAAAGCTGGTATGTTCATGCACCATTAGCAGCTAAGATAACGCTAAGCAGATAGGATAACTACCCTTGGCCATGAGAAGTGGGTTATTTGAATGGCTGAGTCGGGCATGGCACGCTCACCAGCAGTCAGGGGCAGGCATGTCTCCAGCCCTGTGTGGGTGGACACTGTGCCAGCCGCCCAGGCCGCCGTCACCTCCTCCAGGACCACAGCAGGCCTCGGTGGGAAGCTCCACCACGAGCCATTCTCCTTTGAGGTCAGCACGCGGTGCTGCTGGGAGCCTGTGGTCAGCATGTGGTAACTCAAATAATACGCTCCACCGGGGTGAGAAAGCCACAACACAGCATGGAGGAAACAGTTCACCGGAACTTTCTACCTCATGTCTGCTGGGCAAGAGGGCCTTTGCGGCTGGGCTTTGAGCAATGCCTCTGGGTTCACCCATCCGTTCTCCCCAGAGAATCCTGTTAAAAGACAGGTGGGGGACCTCCCTGGCGGGCCAGTGGTTCGGACTCGGGGCTTCCACTGCAGGGGGCCCGGGTTCGATCCCTGGTTGGGGAACTAAGATTCCGCATGCTGCTCAGCAGGGCCAAAAGAAAAAAAAAAAAAAGACAGGTGGGCTGTAACACAGGAGAGCACCTCTAAACATCAGCTTAAAAGGCCTGACTCTCCCTGTCTGGATTATTTCCCCCAGCACTGGGGCTGGATGAGGACACACAGACGCATCTTTCTACTTCTGGGGCGTCTCTCCCGTCCCTCAGAGAACACGCCAAGTTCTGCACCTCCCTAATGAAGACACCCAGCCGTGTGGGGCGTGACCGGATTGTTTTCTGGACCAGCTCCTTGGCTAATTCGGTGCGTCTGCCTCAGTTTTTCTCACATGTTCCTGGGAGCCACGTGGTCCAGCACCACAGGAAGAAAAGTCTGCGAGTTACGGCTCCTCTGACTTGGGAGCACATTTCGCCTCTGATGTCTTTTTCCTGAATGCGTTTCAGCTTTACTCTTCTGATTCCTTCTCTCCCATCTGGTTTCTATCCGACCCAAGCAGATGTTTTTTCCATTTAAAATAGCACACGCACCTCTTTTCTTCTTTACATGCCGTGTTTTCAGTTTTGAAACGCTTTTTCATCTGGACTGAAACACATGTTTTGTTTTGTTTTTTTCTTCTTTTCCTTCTTCTTCTTCAAGAAAAGAAATGTACCTGTATTTTGATGTGGGTATGTGTCAATTCTTTCAGCAGACCCACAGAACAATTGCAACGAATGTCTCTCTCCCCTGGCTAGGATGCCACCCCACACATCCCACGATCGGCGTGCTCTGTGCACGGACAAGCTTTAAGCCACGACTAATATCAGCAAAGCACAGTATATACAACATGGTCAGTCGTGTATCATAAATATTTATAAAGACCATAGGAGACTTGCTCATAATGCAGAGGGTTGTGCCCAACAGGAGTTGAGCAGTATGTATTGGAGATTTTTGGAAAATGAAGAATAGATGACCTTTTCCTCAAATGACAAAATGCCTCTCCCCCCTGCCCCCTGCAACCCCGCCACCTCCTGGATTTTAAAGATAGATGGGAAAGTGAAGCCCTGGAATTTTCTTTGCTGATTGAAGAGTGAAGCGGAACACTTTGCCATCAGCCATAGAAGAATTTATTCCCATTTTAAGTAATGTTTACACTATCCACCACACCATAGGGAAAAGAAGACAGAATTTGAAAAAGAGTGAGGCTCAAAATTCAAGACAGTGGCCGATTAAACAGGAGGCAGGGGTAAAGCACTGGGATTAGGAGGATAATTGAATTCTGAGTCCACAGTTTGTCAGCTGTGTGAGCTCTTTGTGTCCCTAAATTTCCCTTCCTTCTCAGGGTCTTTGCACATGCACTTCTCTGCATGTGTAACACTCTTCCTGCCTTTAGCATGGGGGTACCTTCAGGTCTCTGTTTCGATGTCACCTCCTCAAGAGGGTCCTTCCCTGACCACCCCACCAATGCAGGCCTGCCATTTGCCTAGTTTGTCTTCATCGTTACATGGAGCACCAGCTCTTGTTATGTCTTTGTTTCCTTGTTTTCTATCTGTTTGCAGGTCTTCATAATGCTAGGGGCTAGGGTCTCCTCCCTTCTCATAAAAAAAAAAAAAGACTTTATTTTTTTTGAGCAGCTTTAGGTTTACAGAAAAATTGAGTGTAAAGTACAGAGGGTTCTAATCTACCCCAACACACCCCCATCTCCCCCAATCCCCCTATTATTAATATCTTGCCTTAGGTGGTACATTTGTTACAATTGATGAGCCAATGTTGATACGTTATGATTAATTAAAATTCATAGTTTACATCAGAGTTCGCTCTTGGTGTTGTACATTCTATGGGTCCCCCATTATAGCATCATACAGAACACATTCACTGCCCTAACAATCCCCTGAGCTTCACCTACTCCTCCCTCCCTCCCTTGAACACCTGGCAACCAGTGATCTTTTTTCTGTCTCCATAGGTTTCCAGAATGTCATATACAGTTGACCCTTGAACAACGTGGGTTTGAACTGCACAGGTCCACTTACATGTGGATTTTTTTCCATAGTAAATACTAGAATACTACGTGATCCACGATGAGTTGGCTGGTAGTGTGGATACGGAGGAACCCCGGATACAGAGGGCTAGAAGGCTGACTTTAGGTTATCCGTGGATTTTCCACTGCATGAAGGGTCAGCACCCCTAACCCTTGCATTGCTCGAGTCAACTGTAGCTGAAATCATACAGTATGTAGCCTTTGCAGATTGGCTTCCTTCACTTAGCAATTTTTCCTCCCTGCCTCATTTTTAACCACTGTGTTCCAGAGTCCTCGACTTAGGAAGTGCCCAGTGAATATTTCTGGAATGAATAAATGAATGAGCCTTAGGTTGTCCTGATTTGTAAAATGAGTCTACCTTATAAGGTTGTGAGGATTCACGAAGGTAACACATGGGAAGGACTTGCCGAGCTTATGACCCCTGGTGAGCCCTTGAGAGTGGTGGTTGCTATTTTTCATATTCTGGGGGCATAATCTGGGTCTTGGTGATGCTGGTGTGTGGATGGGGAGTGTTTAGGGGCTGACAGTGTGTTTATGAAACTTGGGCGCTTTTCAGAGCTCTGGCAGGTAAAACCACAATTTCTACATCAGCCTTTCTATCTCAGGATAGCCACTCCTAAAGTCCTGGGGCCACTGGGAAATCTTGGGAAGCTGCTGATAGGATGTCTCTGGTCATGGTTTTCAGAGCAAAATATTTCCACTATTTGCAATTATTCTGAGAGATGCTTCTTGCAAAATTATTCTGGGACTCAGTATTTGAAATGTTCTTATTTCTTTTCTCTGACATGATCTTGAGTAACCCCAGCTTTTCTTGAAGAAAATCTTCACGTGGTGATCCCAGTTCTACTTCGTGTGGCGATAAGAGTGGAAATTCTGATGGCTGTCCCAGTGGGAACCTGATGAGACTGGCCTGGTTGTAAAAGTGTGGCCTGCACGTGTAAAGTCTCTATATTCTGCAACTCTTCAATTGTCTGAAAATTCCAGATTGCTGAAACAACTTCTGAAATGTAAAATGTGAAAAGCATCTCATAAGAGCTCCTATCCTTATTTAAAATGCTTTTGGAAACTGGAACATTTCTCTGGCTTTTTTACGCCAAGATAGAAGTTGGCCTAAAACTTCGATTTCGATGTTTTATCTATCTAATGCCATCCATCTGGATGCTTGGGGACGGCCATGTGACTGTCACATGAGTGCTCTGGCATTTTCTGGAGTGCTTGAATCGTTGTTTTATAAAAATAAAATACAACTTTTGAGATATTTTAAATGTGTTGTGCTAAACAGAATTGGTTACACAATGTAAGCCTTTGTCATTTTAATTGGAGGAAAAAAAATCCTTCTTCTTACTCTGGCAAGAAGAAAGTGATATATCCAAATTAATAGGGTGAAAAATTTTAAAACAAATTTCCTTTAGGAAATCTTAAAATCTTTATAGGCTATTAGTTCTAATAATTAAAAATCCAAGTTGTAGTTTTTCAACTTTACACATAAATGGGATCTCTTCTTGGGACCCGACCTGCCTGAAGGTCAGATGAAACCCAAAGGTGAGAGAAGTTGGCTGTGGGTAAGAGCAGGGGTTGTCAAACACTATTGCTTGTAGGGATCATTTGGGTACTGGATGCTCATTAAAAATGCAGATGCCATCTCCCACCAAGATTCTGACTTAACTGCCTGGGGTGTGAGATGAGGTCCAAAAGTCTTCATACATATGGATTACAGAAATTTCCCAGATTAGTGTTGTTTGAACTAATATTTATGGAGCACTGTTTTAAGAGCGTTGTACACATTCACTTATTTAATCCTCACAGTAACCCTCAGAGGTGGGTACCTTTATTATCTTCATTTCACACGGGAGAAAACTGAGACAAAGGAGTTACTTACATACCTCACCCAAGGTCACCCAGACTCAGTTGGCTAGAGCAGACCTGGGGTTCAAACTCTGGCAGTCTGGTGCCAGAGTCCAAGCGTTCAGACACGTTGCTACACTGCCTCTAGTGGGTTATCATTACTTCCTTACTTTGAATCTGCATGAAAGATTTTTTTTTTTTCACTTCTTGCCTAAATGAAAATTTGCATCTTTCTGTGACCTAGTTCAGCTATGTTGTACAGAGCCATCAGTTGATTCTATCAAGATGACCAGGCATATAGACATAAGACCACTTGGAAAGAAGTGGACATATCTGTTAGGATGGCTAATAATTAGTGTTGGTAAGGATGTGGAGAAACTGGAACCCTGGTACACTGCTGGTGGGAATGTAAAATGGTACAGCCACCATGGAAAACAGTTTGGCAATTCCTCAAAAAGTTAAATGTAGAATTGCCATGTGATCCAGCAATTCCACTTCTAGGTGTATACCCAAAAGAACTGAAAGCAGGGACTTGAGCACATTCTTGTACACCAACATTCACAGCAGCATTAGTCACAAGACCTAAAAGGTAGGAATAACCCAAATGTCCATCAATGGATGAAGAGGTAAATGAAATGTGGTATATCCATACAATGGAATACCGTTCAGCCACAGAAAGGAACAGGAAATTCTGACACATGCTACAACACGGACGAACCTTGAAAACACATGCTAAGTGAAATAAGCCAGACACAAAGGGATAGATATTGTATAATTCCACTTATATGAAGTACCTAGAATAGTCAAATTCATAGAGACAAAAAAGTGCAACAGAGGTTACCAGGAGCTTGGAGGGTGCAGGGAGAGGAGAACGAGGAGTTACTGTGTAATGCGGCGGTCCCCAACCTGTTTGGCACCAGGGACCGGTTTCATGGAAGACAATTTTTCCACGGACGGGGGGGTGCTGAGGGGGTGGCGTGGGATGGATCAGGCGGTAATGCGAGTGGCGGGGAGCCGCAGATGAAGCTTCGCTCGCTCGCCCGCCCGCCGCTCACCTCCTGCTGTGCGGCCCGGTTCCTAACAGGCCACGGACCCCTACCGGTCCTCGGCCTGGGGGCTGGGGACCCCTGGTGTAATGGGTACAGAGTTTCTGTGTGGGATGATAAAAAAATTCTGGAAACATAGATATTGGTGATGGTTGCACACATTGTTAATAAACTTAATGCTACTGAATGTACTTATTGTTAATGTACTTAATGCTATTCATGTACTTAATGCTATACTGAAAAATCGTTAAAATGACAAATTTTATGTTATTGATAGTTTATTGCAGTAAAAAAAGAAAAGAAGGAAAGAAACGGAAAAGGGAGACCATCAGCCAAAGGAGAAGAGACACTGAGGCAATGGGACTTTGGATTTGATTCAGATTCTTATCTCAGCTCTTGGCATTTTATCCAGATAATCATCCCCACTATTATCCATTTCAATGTGTGCACAGGCACAGATGGGATAACTTTATAGAGACATCACTGAAATCCATCAAATGTTTATCTTCCTGTATAGAATAAAAGTCATTAATGTTAAAAAACATTAAAACTATTTTAAAACACTAAACTTCTAACAAATCCTAAGCAATACAATCCATTAAGATGAAGAAAGTCCCTCTGATTCTTGGGGAGGGGTTTACCACAGTGTTGCTATGACTACTGTGGGTGTTGTAATGACCCATTCATAAATACAGGCACCCCAGTTATTGGCTCATCCCACGCACGTGTTATGGGAAACAGAAATGTGCAACCTTGACCTCCGAAAGGATGAACCCTTGCCAACTCAACTGAAAGAGCAACTTGTAGATTGTATCCAGTGAAGGGCTGTGGTTTGAGCAAAGACAAATGTTACATAAAGCAGAGTTTGTTGTTCAATACTGCTGAGGATGAGTAAAGTTCACAAGAGCTCAGTTCAACATGTGTAACCAGATAGGACACCAAAGAATTAACTAACATGGACCAGGCAACAGAACGTGACCGTGCATAGGGTCCACATTCATCACGAGCCAGGGCGTTCGGGAGACGGACTTCATGACTCAGGAACGAAGGCGTGGGCTCTGCTTGACGAAGGGAATGATCACACTTGAGAAAGAGCAGAATCACATCCTGGTAGGGTAACGGCGAGGCATGATAAAGCTTATGGTGAATTCTAGTAAGTACTTTCTAGCACACGGCAAATAAACTCACAATATCTCTATCCTCTTCTAGGGGGCACTTGTAGTCTTCTTCAGAAATTCAACTGAAGGAGCAATGTGCTAATCTGTGAGTCAGTTTATGACTTCTTAATGCTAGTGTCCACATCTGGACAGCTAGCGTCTGCCCATCAACAGCGTTGATAAGAACAGCTGATCTGAATAATTTAGGAAATCCTTCTCCTTTAAAAAAAAAAACTATATAGGTGTGAATTACTTTATTTGGTTAACTAAATGGACAAAAGCTGTTATTTACTTTTGCTCTGCAGTTGTGCCCTATGGTTTTTCTGTTCAGGAAACAGGGAGAGTGGACCAGTATTTCTCCAATCTCTCAAACTAGTCATACCTCTCTAACTACCACCGTAATCCAAGCCACCCTCAACCTGCACCTGGGCTGCTGCCATAGCCTCCTCGTGGGTCTCCCTAAGGCCAAGTTTGCTTTCCTCAACCCAGTCTGTAGTCCCCAAACTGAGTGATCTTTTAAAAATGGAGATCTCCTCATTCCACTTCCCTGCATAAAACCGTCGAATAGCACCTCATTCCTTGTTATAAAGCTTTAAACATTTTCTAGGTCCTGCTGGGTTTAGCCCCTCCCTGGCATTCTGGTGCCTGGTCTTGCCCTTGACCCTGTACCGCAGGGTCACCCTCCAGCGCCCAGCCTGCTAGCAAAAGCTCCACCAGCCTCCTTTCCATTGTCTGAACTCACCTAACACTTACCAGCCCCAGGCCCTTCGCCAATGCCAGTCGCTCTTCCTGGAAGACCCTTGCAATCAGTTTTGAGTTGGCCACCTTTTATTTTACACTCCTATTGGTAAGTTACTTTCTCAGAGAGACCTTTCTGGGGCACCCATCTAAATGAGATACTCTGTGTACTCTCTTTCTCTCAGGTCCCTTTCTTCCCTAGCACTTATTATGGTTGGTAACTGTATTTTTTTAATCTGAGTGATTTTATACGTAATGTCAGCAGTCTGCTGCACTATTACCATAAAAGGGGCAATGTGTATCTTCTTTATTAATGCATCTTCAGAATCTGGCAGGTAGGTAGCCTGGCACATAGGCGTTCCTCAATAAATACTTGTTGAATGAGAAATACTTAATCATAACAAGCTCACTGTGGTCAGAAAGAAGATGTAGGTGGAGACAGCTCATAAACAAACCACATGCATTTTTTAGGACTCTGAGTTAGTTTTATTAGTGTCCAGATACCTTGTTAAATTCAAAAATCATGACACAGGGTTGGGGGGGGGAGGAGAAATCTGATTAATTATTTAACCTTCATTCATATTTAATACGACTTTTCTAAACAGATAGGGAGCTCTGCCAGCCTTGTAAATAGGTTTACAAAATTTGCATGGTCGAAATGCATACAAACAAAGCAATCCCATCATTTCCCTCCTTTTCTGCTTTTATTATTCGTCAACTCATAATGACCAAGAATCAGGTCAGTACTTGGCAACAGGAGGTGTGGAAAGGAACTGAGGACGGGGGTAACAATTGACAAGGAATCCTTCAGAGCTCCCATTAGACCCACATTCTTAGGAAAGTCAGTGAGAGAAGTGTAGCGAGGAAAGACAGAAGATAAAAAATATCTTTTCTAACCATTGCTTAATGTTTTTAGATCCACCTTCAGCAGGGCAGCCAGAATTATTTTTAAAAATGACCCACTTGATTCTTAAAGCTCTCCAAGAGACAGAAATGCCATGATCTCCACAGGGATGAGGTAAAGATTAAATCAGATAATACACGGAAAGGATTTAGCCAAGTGGTCTCCATCTAGTGCTCAATCACGCTGTTGGCAAGGATTATTACCATTCGGCAATGCTGGGAGAGCCTCTTTCAAATCTTTAGTCTTAGAACCTATACTGATTATCTTAGCTCTCTTGAGGCCAAAAGTTTTTGTTAAATCAAACCTAGCCTCCCTGTCATTCAACTGTCTTTGATAACCTTTAATATTTTCTGTACTTTCCTTAAAATATGAAATTATAAAGTAAGAAGTAACGACTTCATATTGTCTATATCTAAAAGAGTTGGAGGGAATTGCAGGATCTGAGCAATTAGCCAAACAGCTAAGCCTAGATTTTCTCCTCTTTTCTATCCTAATAGAATAGGTCTGGGTAATTGCATCAATTCTACACTTCATTTTGCATCTATCCCCAGAGTCTTAGCTGTGCAAAAAGGGATGTCCTTTAATGATTTCCTTTGAATGGCTTTCCATGTGGGGAGGAAGAGGGCCCCTCTTGTTCAAATACAAAGGAACCATCCATCCACCAAGACCTTTCTTCTCTGTTAAGTATCTCTTGAATTTCAAAGGAGGACTTGGAATTTCTCAGTCCCAATGTTAACCCGTAGCTCCAGAACTGCAATTTACTGTCTTTGTCCCTTTAAAACCAGAAAACACTACAGGCAATGAAATAGCAGTTCTTATTTTTCTTGGGTTCAAAACAAGACCAGATTCCAACCTGCTCATGCTTACCATTTCACAGTAACCAAGCGGTTTATGATAATCAGCTCAAGAACACACTTTCCTTCCAAACAAGGAGATGGCTACTCGCAGCAACAGCTGTATTTTGCTAGTCAGTCCTCATGGTAAAGATTTACAGTTTTCAATTCTGTCACTTGGTTTGCCAACTGTTCCTCTTCCTGGAGCTGCCCAGTTGTTTTTTTGAGGGGCCTTGAAGTGGTTTCCTAGCTATTTAAACTCCCCCTGAATGACAATGCGGCTTTAGAGCCGGACTGAAGAATGGAATTCCCTGTTTATATCCACAAGACTTCTCCACTCTCCCTCTTTTAAACATATGCAGAGTCACCGCAGAAACTGGAACCAGATTAAAAGAAATGCTGGCTTTTAAGGCCAGTTTGAAAAACGGTAAAGCTGGGAGCCGGCTCCGCGCTCCCGGCCTCTTCCCTTTCCGCGTTATGTGATTCATTTGCTCTAATCCATCACCGATTCATCATGCTCGTCCATCAGAACCTTCAAAGCCAAGCCCACAGCTGCTTTTGCCATTTATCAGTGGGAAATAAAAGAGAAAGGGGGGAAAGTAAGGAAAACACATCACCCCGTTCCAGGGCCTGGGATAATGGGTGTGAAAAAAGGGTGGAGGGTAAGCTTATCTAATGAAACCCAGAGGCTTGCAAGGATGTGAATTCCTGAACAAAGGATTATAACTGAAAGCAAGCCCAGCAGCCAGTCTGCCACCAAGTTTCGGGGAGAAAGCCGGACAGAAACAAAAGGTTTAGGGGGAAACTAGAGGAATGTGTACCAAATGATACCCACACTCTAGAGGAGTTTAAGACTCAAATATTTGTAGGAATTTGTTCTCTATGACTAGCCTCTCAGCTGGCTTTCAGCTGTGCAATAGAACCGAGGCATTCGGCCTGGGAAGCGAACATTCGACCTTGAAGCCCTTCCTTGCAGACTGGAAAATGAAGGGTCGAGTAATTCACAGTTATCATTTTCATAAGACGTCTTGCAAATCACCTGCCACTGAAACACCGCTGATGAGTATCTCAGTCTTGAATTGGTGATGCATCAAGATTTGCTCTCAGGTTTGAGGATCAAAAAGCAAGGGCCATCTGACTCAGTGATTCCACTTCTAGAAGTATAGGCTATATATTTATAACCCATGGGAGGAGAGGTCCATCTCTTTGTGATAGCGTAAGATAGAAACAGCCTCAATGTTCACCAATAATGGCATAAGATGTAGTTACGAAGAAGAATGAGGAGGGTAAGGAAACTATGGGTATTCAAATCTACTCCTTATTGTGGGAATTCTCAGCAATAAAAAGGAACAAAGTTCTCAGATGTGCAACACGGATGAATCTCAAAAACAAAGAGGGCTTCCTTGGTGGCGCAGTGGTTGAGAATGCAGGGCACACGGGTTCGAGCCCTAGTCTGGGAAGATCCCACATGCCGCGGAGCAACTAGGCCCGTGAGCCACAATTACTGAGCCTGCGCGTCTGGAGCCTGTGCCCCGCAACAAGAGAGGCCGCGAAAGTGAGAGGCCCGTGCACCGCAATGAAGAGGGGCCCCCGCTCGCCACAACTGGAGAAAGCCCTCGCACAGAAACGAAGACCCAACACAGCCATAAATAAATAAATAAATAAATAAAATTTTAAAAAAAACAAAAAAAACCCCCAAAGGACTATATACTGTATGGTTCCATTTATAGGAAATTCTAGAACAGGCAAAGGTATTTTATGGTAGAAAAACCAATAGTTTCTGAGGATATAAGAGTGGGAATTGACTGGGTGAAGGACATGAGAGAAGGGATGATATTAATATTCTATATCCTGATAAGAGTTTGGGTTTCACAAATGTATTCATTTGTCAAAACTCAGAATATTTACTTAAGATTCTTGCATTTTATTATATGTATATTTTACATAAAAACTGTAAACACATATTGAACTCTAGGTAATAATACACTTGCTGAAGTATTTAGGTGAAAGTGTACTGAAGTCTTGTGACTTCCCTGGTGGCGCAGTGGTTAAGAATCTGCCTGCCAATGCAGGGCACATGGGTTCGATCCCTGGTCCGGGAAGATCCCACATGCCGCAGAGCAACTAAGCCCACAAGCCACAGCTACTGAAACCCATGCACCCAGAGCCCGCGAGCCACAACTACTGGAGCCCGCGCACCTAGAGCCCATGCTCCGCAACAAGAGAAGCCACCGCAGTGAGAAGCCCGAGTACCGCAACAAAGAGTAGCCCCCGCTCGCCGCAACTAGTGAAAGCCCGCGCAGCAATGAAGACCCAACGCAGCCAAAAATAAATTTTTTAAAAAAAGTGTATTGAAGCCTCCAATTTATCTTGAAATGCATCAAAAAGTAATGTGGTTTGATGGATGGATAGAAGGATGGCAGATGGGTGGATATTTGATAAAGCGAGCACAGTAAAATGGTAATGGGAAACCTGAGCTGGTGAGTATTCACAGTAAACTTACTTAAACTTTGATCTATTTTGAAAATGTTTATAAGGTGTTGGGGGAAAAAAGAATGAGGAAGCTTTTTATGTTCTGATAAGGGCTTATCTCCAGTTTTTCTTTTTTAATTTTTTAAATTGGGGTATAGTTGTTTTACAGTGTTGTGTTAGTTTCTACATTACAGTGAAGTGAATCAGCTGTATGAATACATATAGCTCCTCTTTTCTGGATTTCCTTCCCATTTAGGTCACCACAGAGCACTGAGTAGCGTTCCCTGTGCTATACAGTAGGTTCTCATTAGCTATCTATTTTATACTTATTGCTGTATATATGTCAATCCCAATCTCCCAATTCATCCCAGGTTTATTGTTAAGTGAAAAAGTAACAGTATTCATAGTGTGCTACCAATTGTAGAAAAAAAAAACAAATGCATATGAATATTTGTTACTATGTGCAAATAGAGGAAGACGTAGAAATGGAATACTAGAGAGGTAATAATCCTAGAAACACTTACCTTAGAGGAGGGGAGGTAGGGATGACAGGGCATATTTTAAAACATAAGGTAAATCATTTTGTACCTTTGGATCTTGTATATGTGGATGGATTACCTACTCAAAGAAAAAAAAACACGAAAAAGGACATACGTCTGAGCTGTCTCAAATATCAAGGCTGACACTTGGAATTTATTTATTTTTTTTAACATCCATTCATTCACTCGATATTCACCAATCTCTTGTGTGCCAGGAATTGTCCCAGACCCTGGGGAGGGTAAGGAAACAAAGCCAGAGGTTGTCCCAGCTCTCACAGAGCTTACTGACTCGTGGACCTAGTTAAAGGTCAGGTGCATGTCCTAGGGTGACCTAACCTCGTCTGGGGTGGGGTGGGATGGACTGAGGATGGCAGTCTGGGCAGGGAGAACAGTTTGTGTGAAGGTTCTGTGATGGGAGGGAGCAAGGTGGTTCAAGTCCCCTAAAGAAGATCAGGATGGAGGATCCCAGAGAACACAGAGGGCTGAGGTAGAAGGCAAGGAGATACCAGTGGGGACCAAACATTCAGGATATTGATCTTTATCCTGTTATTTAACATCATAACTTACTTTCTGAACATGTTTTGCATGTCAAGATACATGTTTTTTTCTATCTGTAATTTTCTAACCCCCCCCCCCCCCCCACAAATTCTAAGAGGACGTCAGGGCAGAACTTGTTCTAGCTCTTCCCAGGAGAAATGGAGCATCTCACTAAGTCTCCCGGCATCTCAGGCGCTCACGTCACCTTGTTCTCTCCACCTCAGGACACACTGGCCTGACTTCCAAGGGCCAGAGCCTGCATTTCTTTGCCTGAGGGCTTTCTCTGGCTGCTGGGGTCCTCCGTGCCCCTGAGGCAGGCAGACGGCTCCTCTAGAGAGATAATGCCCTGGAGAGCAGCCCTCAACCAGCAATTTGGTGAGAATTGGGATATTTGTAGCCCAGCTTCTCCACTTTGGCTTCCACCATCCTTTCTCCCTTTCCTCAGTGGGAACTGGGGAGGGCTGGTTTTGATGAGTTCAGTTGCAGAATTTGGACTTAGTTAAAATCCTAGGTCTTTTGACGTCATCTTTAGTCTCATCAGAGGAGCACACGTTACTTGTCACATTTTCTTCTCAAGAACACAGCTGCTGTTTCTCTGATCTTTAATCTCACTAAATACAATCACAGAAGAGACAGTCCTTTAAAAATTGTCTTGGCTTCCATTTTCTATCAAGATGGTCGACTCACACTTCTAGCGTATGGTCCCTTTATATTCTTCTAGGCACCAGCACCAATATTGAAATTATCAAGAACCAGATAAACAGATGCCAAGGAGTCTGAGTGGATCAAAAATATTGCTTTATGGGACTAATTATTTCTGAAGGACTTTTACCTTTAAGCCTTTAAACTAAAATACAGGCTTGGTATAGCTAATTCTCCACACCCCATCTTTCACACTCTTCATTTGTTACTTTTGAAAAAAGTCAGTGAAATTTTCTGCAGAGATCAGATGTGAAGCAATCTATGGCAGGGTGAAATTTTATAGTCTGGATGCTGCCTTTTTATTAAGGTGTCATTTCCTTTCCTTAAGAAGAATGAGGCTGTTTTAGGGTGGGTCTCTGTGAATGACTCAAACCCAAACCCTTTTAGTTTGGGAAGTCCAAGTACCAGGATAATTTTCACGCTGGGATTACTTGTCCAGATGGTTTGAGCACAGTTTTCTTGGCATGCTTGTAAGAACACAGGAATTTTCAGGGGAAACCAGAGAACATAGTAGGGAGGAGAAGAGGTGGGGAGGATAAGCGTGGCTAAGAAGTCAGAAAAAAATTTGGATTCCACAAAATGGCACTGGCCAGCTGAACTGGAATCAGTCCTAGTTACATTTGGCAATGTTAGCCCTCTCCCTTCTCCAAGAGCACAGACTTCCCTTTGTCACAGTGGGAATTACCTGGCTCTCCTAACAGAGGAGGAAAGAACCAGAGGGAAATTCACAGTGCTGATGGAGGTGAGAATGGAGGTGCCGCACAGAACACTGCCACCAGGAAACCTGGGGTGAACTCCTGTATGCCTGCATAGGGCACTAAGCCAGGTAGAGAAGGAAGGCTGTGAAGGGAGATGTCATTTCAAAGAGCTGTGTTAGACCTGGAAACAGCGTGGGCGAACAACTTTCTCTGATAGCCGGAGCAGCCACTGTTTAAAAACAGAACAAAGGTGTGGTGGTAGGAAGAACTCTGAGATGGCCCACGAGATTCCCCTGGTGGACGCACACTATCTCCTGGTCATTCAATCAACCACTATTCTAAGCACTGCTGTGAAAGAATTTCACAGATGTAATTAAGGTCCCAAATCAGCTGACTTTAAGATCGGGTTTTGGTCCCGCGGGATCTGACCTCGTCACATGAGTCCTTTAAAGACAGAGAGTGGCAGAGATGAGAGTCAGAGAGACCTGGAGAAAAGCAAACATCCACGTTTGTGAAATGCCCATGGTGGCCACGAGGCAAGGAGGGTGGGTGACCTGTAGGAGCTCAGGGTGGCTCCCAACTGACAGCTAGGACATCAGTCCTACAACCACAAGGAAATGAATTCTGCCAACAACCGATGTGCTTTGAAGAGGAGCCAAAGCCCCCAGATAAGACGTTAGCAAGCCTTGGCTAACGTCTTGATTTCAACCTGGTGAGATCCTGAACAGAGAATCTAGCCACGCTGTGCCCAGACATCTCACCTACAGAAACTGGGAGATAATAAACTTGCGGCAATTTGTGACTCAGCAACAGAACAGTAAGTCAGAAGACAACAGAGTCACAGTTGGACAGTCATTGTGGCTTGGTGATCAAGAGGATGTGCTCTTTCTTCAAACGTCTCTGATCAAAAGCCTGGCTCCACCACTTACCAGCTATGTAATTTGGAACAAATTACCTAACCTCCCTAAATCTCACCATCCTCATGTGTAAATCAAGATTAAAATAATGGTTAAGATCAAAAGAATGTTACGAAGATTAAATGAAATAATGTGTCAAGTTCTAAATACAATGCATGGCACTTAATGAATGCTCAAAAAGCAAAAAGTTAGCAGCAGCAGCAGCCGTGATTTGTGCAACACAAAGCGCATGTTGGGCCCTTTGCAAGGGGCTTTACAGGATTCATCTTGACAGAAACCCTGTGACGATGAAATTATTATACCCATTTTACAGATGGGGAAACTGAGACTCAGAGAAGTTCAATAGCTTGTCTAAGGTTATGCAACTAGTAAGTGGAGGAGTCAGGATTAAAATACAGGGCTCTTTGATTCATCGGCAGAACATAGGTTCCAATCATGGTGAAGAGGTCATAACTCTTGAGATTCTTCTTTGGAGGAGAACCAGGGTGACAGGTTGGGATTCTGGCCCGCTGAGTATCTCAAAATGGAGCCAAAATGCTCCTCAGTGCTCCAGCCATGGTCTCTGGTCTATAGGATGCTCTCCCCTTTGTCTCCCTGCCCCCTTGTTTGGGTACCTCCTGCTTAACTTCAGACCTCAGCTCAAATATCACTTCCCCAAGGCGGTCTTCTCTGACCCCACAGGCCAAACCAGATCCACTTCAACACATTCTCATAAAGTTCCTCTCTTCTGTAATAGTTCTCACATTTTATCGTTATGTGCCAGACGAGCGGTTCTCAGCCAGGGGCAATTCTGCCTGCCAGGGGACATTTGTCTATGTCTGGAGACGCTTTTTGTTGTCACAACTGGAGGGGGGGTGTGTGTGCAAATTCCACGAATAGGTCAGAGATGCTGCTAATATCCTACAGTGCACAGCTTAGAGTCCCCACAACAAAAATGATCTGGCCCCAAATGTCAACTGTGCCAATGTTAAGAAACCCTGTCCTGTATTTATTTATATTTTTAAAATAAAAATGAGATCACAATTACATATCACTTGCTTTTATAAGTTAAAAGAGATTCCTGAACATTTATTTATTCATTTATCTAATGTTACTAGTTTTCCAGAAGCAGACTTACAGATATTGAAAACAAACTTACGGTTACCAAAGGGGGAGGAACGTGGTGGGGGAGAATAAATCAGGAGCTTGGGATGAACACACACTACTGTATATAAGATAGATAACCAACAAGGACCTACTGTAGAGCACAGGGAACCCTACTCAATATTCTGTGATAACCTATATGAGAAAAGAATCTAAAAAAGAATGAATACATGTATATGTATAACTAAATCACTTTGCTGTACGCCTGAAACTCACACAACATTGTCAACTATACCCTCACACAACATTGTCAACTATACCCCAACAAAACTCACACAACAGTGTAAACTATACCCTCACACAACACTGTCAACTATACCCCAACAAAATTAAAATATTTAAAAAAATAATATTACTAGTTTTCTTTTAGTGTGCCAGTACACACCGGAGAGGAAAAATTGTTTCATGCCATCATGTAGCTTTCCACAGCATCATTATTTTCAGGACTGCATCCCATTAACACCAAGCAGTTCTCTATTATTGGACATTTAGATTGCTCCTTCTCCCCCTTTTTCTTTTTCCTTTTTTCTTTTCCTTTCCTTTCCTTTCTGTTCTCCTTCTCCTTCTTCTTTTTTTGCTATTATAAACACCACCATCATGAACATCTTTGTGGCTTAACCTTTACACACATCCCTGATGATTTCTTCAGAATCAATTTGACCCTAACTGCTTTGGAAATCACTTTGTATTGTTGAATTTAACCAAGAGCCCATGGCCAACAGCAAACCCACAAACATTTCAACTGAAAAAGGCAAGTGTTTGCCCCCTCCTGATAACACCAATGGGAGAGCCAAGGCTGTAAGAGAAGCGAGACAGGATGGCCAATTCTCACCCAAGATGTGGTTTTCACATCGTCTAAACCTGCTGGGGCAGGCCAGCCTTTGGCAGGGACTAACTTTGTAATCTTTTCTACCAGAGACTCCCCAAAATTCTCAACTACTTTCTGAGTTCCCAGGAAAGATTCTTGACGTTCACAGAGAGTTAAAGAAGAAAAAGATGTGTTCACAGACAAATTAAAACAGCAAATGACAACTGGCTGGAAGTCATTCTTTCTGTGTAAGGAAGGTGGGGAGCCCAGTCAAAGCCCTAAGTAAACAACTTACAGAGACAAAAGACAAGGTGTTTCTTTTCTGAGCACTGGGAATTCAGTAACAACTTGCGTCAGATTTTGCAACCCTCACAAGAGTTTGGCTATTACAACACAATGATTGTATTCCTGGAACGGTCTCAGAACCAATTGCCAGGTTCTTTGGCCTGAAAGTCAAAGATGGCCATGAAACCAGTACAAACCACGTTAGATTTGGGGACTGGTGGGGAGAGAAACAGGGTTGGAATGAAGGTGATGGGGACAACATGGTATATTTGTAAAGATACCCAAATCCTTCCCACTCTCAACTCTGACAATTGCTTGACTCTGTGTTGACACTTTGAACTTGAAGTGTTCTTCAGGTGAGCACAGGACAAAAGGCAAAAGGATGTGTTCTGGTCAAACAAAGAACATACCTTGTAAATGTGGGAGGTGACTTCTGGCATCATGTTCTCAGGACATAAGGGGTTGAGATGTAGGAGGAAGCCACCTAACGCCAAAGCATTTAAGTTGTGTGGTTTTCTTGGGCATAAAGCACAGGAAGGATTCCAGGGGAAGGGAAGAATGTTTTGTTCACAAAAGCTACAGCTAAGCAAACAGTGCAGGTTGGAAAGGAATTGTAGTGTTTTAATATTATACAAAAGAATAGATGATAAATCCATTTAGAATTGACAAGAGCAGCCACATGAATAATCCAAAAAGCATTGCTTCGAGTCCTGAGAATGAATAATGCGGTGTCTTGCCCTGGCATATTTCTCTTTCTAAATATGTTTCCTGTAATTTATTGTTAAAATGAATGAGCATTCCCTGAGTGGCTGGAGAAAGGGGACCCGTATTTTGGGCAGCACAAAGCGACGTCCCTGGGGTCAAAACATTCCTGCAGATAACTTATACAGGCATCAGTGAGAGTTGACTGGGTGTGCTACTGTCTAGGACTTTTATGAGTCAAAAAACTCTTGAATCCACTATTATCCCCTCCTAGTTTTGGTGTGGTTTTTCCAGTACCCAGCACCCTGTTAACGACTCAGTTTGCATTCCCTGACCTAGATGACATTCACTGCATCTTGTCACCCAGTTTTATTTTCTTATTTTATTACCACTAGCTGAAATTTTCTTATTGAATCTTAATTTTTATTTTACTTTTTACTTAACCTAGAACATAAGCTGTGAGGTTCAGAGGAACAGAAACTCCTCTGTTCTGTTTGCTGTCATATTCTCTATGCCTAATATACTACTTGGCACATAGTAGGTGTGCAGTAAATATTTGCTGAGCATATCAACACGTTTCCATCCGACGTACTTTCTAGAGAGGAAGTCAGGGCTCCCTGAAGACTCAATGCCAGCTGAGCTCCTCCAAATTATCTCCCACTCTCAGGCCTTTTTTTTTTTTTTTGCTTCTTTTCAAAAAGTAAGATATAAATTACAAACAGTAAACATCATCTTTCTTAGTGTATGGTTCTGCAGGTTTTGACACATGCATTCAGTCAAGTAACCACCACAATCAAGATGTGGAATAGTTCCATCACCTCCCAACCACCTCCCACCCCAGGCTATTTAGCAGTTAATCATTCCCTGCACCCCTGCCCCTGGCAACCATTGATTTCATTTCTGTCCCTACAGGAGAAAGCCTTTAGAATCTGGCTTCTTTCACTTAGCATAACACATTTGAGGTTCATCGTGTTGTATCATTAATTCATTCCTTTCAATGGTTGAGTCGTCTTCCCTTGTATGGATGTACCGGAGTTTGTTTATCCATTCCACACTTGAGGCATCTCACCTCATCTCTTCTTATATGGAAAAGTTAATGCTCACACAGTGGCTAAGAGCAGAGCTTTGGGGTCTGCTAAACATGGGACTGAATTCTAGGCTTGATACTTCCTAGCTGTGTGAACTTCGGGCAAGTCAGCAAAATACCACGACTCAGTTTCCTCAGAAGAGTATTGGAGATAATTTATACAAAGCATTGAGCAAAAGGGCTGGCAAATAATAAGTGTACAATAAATGGTAGCTCCAATCATTTTTGGTGGGAGTGGGGAGAGGTCCTGCTCAAACTTCCTTTCCTCTGATCACCTCACCAATTTTTAGTCATTTAGTTGTTACTTAACCGGTCTCAACCTCGGTTTCTCTAACTGAAATATAGGGGTAATAATACCAAGTTCATAGAGTTGCTTTTCAGACTAAGTGGGCTAATACATGTAACTATCCTAACGTGGTGGTGCCTGGCTCAGAGGAGGTCTTCAAGAAATGGCAGCTTCCTAGCTGAGTGACCCTGGGCAAGTTACTTAACCTCTCTGTGTCTCAGTTTCCTAATCTGAAGCGTGAGGATAATAATGCCTACCTACAGGGTTGTTTGGGGGATTATATGAGATAATGTATGTCAAGTGCTTAGAAAAATGTCGAATACATAGAGTTCAATAAACGTCAGCTGTGACTATGCTGCTGAGGGTTAGACGCTGCACGTGTCTGATTCTCATAGATCACTTGAGCTTTATGTATCTCTGTATTATCTCAGAAGAGCACAGCTCCGGCCACAATGTAGGAGTTCGATGCATGCTTGTTGAACTGAATTAATCCAAATAACATATGTCCCTTTGGGTCACATCATGATCTGAAATTTTATTATATATATTTAAATGCAACACAAAGCAAATTTTCAAAGGATACATTCTGCGAAACCATCAGTGGTGAGATTCAGAAAAGCAGTTGAGGACTTATATCACCCATATAAGAGGCCTTTCGTTAGGATGATCATGAAAAATTTTTCATACTGGCACTTCTTTTAGAGAATCTCACCCTTGGTTTTTCTGAAAGCTCTTCTACAGTTCACTTGTTTTATCCTTCAGAGAAGAACACACTGAGTTTTTGCCATGGCTTGGTTGCCTTTGGAAATCAGACTTGTCTGTTTTCTGGCTCCAGGACTGGCCTGCTGTGTGACTCCAGAAAAAGTGAGTGCCTTCTCTGTGCCATAGGTGCTCCATCAGCCACTTTTGTGCACTGCAGAGTTAAATCAACAATTCTTGTTCGGTTGTTTGATATCCATAAAGGTGGGAGGTGTGTACTGGGGTAGAGCAAGGCACTATAAAAGTTACTATCATTTATTGTAAAGAAGTGAGGGGTTTTAGACATTATTTTGTAAGAAGATAGGTTTGTGTAGACTATACATGCATGCATGTCAAGTTACTAAGCTCGCATTGCGGTCTGTTTACTTATTCATTCATCCATTTTACACTTGTCAAGCACCTATCATGTTGCCTAGTTATCAATATGACAGTCTGCCCCCTGGGTGGGGTACGTACCCCTGGGTGGGGCGTAAGGCAGTTTCACATCAGTTTCTGCTGGCCACTGCGAATGGTCAGTGATGCTGGGGATCAAAACTGGTCCAACTGGAGTGAATCTCTAAACTTTGGTGGGAACTGCCAGAAAAGAGACTCATTGTTTCCTCCTGGACTTGATATTGGAAGAAACTGCTGGTGGCCATCCTGCCACCCAGGGGAGACTGTCCAAGAATGGAAACAAACAGAGGAAGCTGGCTCAGGAAGAGAGAGAGAGAGAGAGAGAAATGAGGTCCTAGTGACAGAATCCGAGGCCTGACTCCAAGTGTAACTGAAGGACACACTTTCTATCCATGTATTTTTCTATTGATGTATCTATTGATAACTTTTTCAATTTTGTAAGCCACTCAGTCCCTGAGCCACCTTTTTTTTTGGGCATATGCCGGTTTGGGTCCTATTTAATGTTATAACCACTTACTAGTTATGAAATCTTGGGGTTACTTGACCACACTGAGCTTCAATTTCCACATTTGTAAAGAGGGGGTAAAAATTTATAATGTGGGCTTCCCTGGTGGCGCAGTGGTTGGGAGTCCGCCTGCCAATGCAGGGGACACGGGTTCGTGCCCCGGGCCGGGAGGATCCCACGTGCCACGCAGCGGCTGGGCCCGTGAGCCACAATTGCTGAGCCTGCGCGTCTGGAGCCTGTGCTCCGCAACAAGAGAGGCCGCGACAGTGAGAGGCCCGCGCACCGCGATGAAGAGTGGCCCCCGCTTGCCGCAACTGGAGAAAGCCCTCGCACAGAAACGAGGACCCAACACAGCCAAAAATAAATAAATAAATAAATAAATAAATTTATTAAAAAAATATATATATTAAAAAAAAATTTATAATGTGTGTTTTTATTGAGAGAATTAGAAATGATGCTAGTATATAGTAATTCCCAAAGAAACAAATCTTTCCCGAATGTCACCTTCCCAAGGGGGACTACGTTGATCTTCCTATTTAAAATTTCAAGGCCTCAGCACTCTCTATCTCATTAAGCCTGCTTTGTTTCTGTAGCACTTAATACCTTTATTTCTGAAGCACTTATGGCAAAGTGATTTATGTAATCGTCCCAACTAATGGCTTTCCTGAATCTGCATCTTTGGCCCTGTCACTTTGCGGTCCTCTTCACTGAGTCCGGGGTCTGTCATGTGACTTTCTTTGGTCAATGGTATATTAGTAACTAGGATGCAAGCAGAGACTTGAGAAGTGTGCGTGCCTTTTCATTTTTCCTTTTGCAGAATTGGAATGTTCCCCTTTGCATGTCTGCCTAGCCATGAGAACTTGCTGGGGCTAGTCTGCAGGCGGGATGGAAGAGACACATGTGCCAGAATGAGCTAGTTTGCTTCAGCTGACCCCAGATGACTGAATCCTTAGCTGCAAGCCAGCCAGACCCGTGAGCAAGCCCAGCTGAGAGAAGCCACCAACCTAAATCACTGATCCACAGAATCGGGAAATATAGAAATGGTTACAGATTTAAGCAGTTGAGATTTGGGGTGGTTTGTTATGCAGCAAAAGCTACCTGATACACTAACATACCATTAATTTACTTACTTGCTATGTGTACTGTCTTCCTCCCCCAACTACACTGTGAGCCCCAAGAGGGTAGGGAATTTTGTCTGTTTTGCTTAGAGCCTGGCAGATAGTAGGTACTTAAACAATACTGTTGAATGTTAAACGAATAATATAGAAAGTACCCTAAGAAGTGGCATGTGAGTCGATGTTTAACAAATGGTAGCTATTGTAATGATAATGTTAAATATTTTTATGAAAGAGCCAACATTTTTTTCTCAGGCTCTTCTGTTATTTTTCCTGCTGATATTGTCCCAGAAAGGGGAAACAGACAAGCCACTCTCCTTTGGGTATAGGATGGAAGATGAGGGATGGCAATAATGTCAGATACAAGCTTAATTCTTTTTCTTACCAAACTGACTTGGGATTGTGGGTGTTACGGAGACACAGTTCTTCATTTTTTAACTTGGTTGGTGTCACCCTAGCAACCCCTGGGAATGCAGCTGGGTTGAAATTTATGTGTGTAGGTGGAGCCAAAGGTTGTGCAAAAGGTAAACTTACAGCATAGATAATATTCTTTTAAAACCACCATCATATCTGAAGTATTGGGTTGGCCAAAAAGTTTGTCTGAGTTTTTTTTCCGGAAGGTCTAAGAAAAACCCAAACGCACTTTTTGGCCAACCCAATAATCCATTAGTTACTGGATTATCTGTTTAATTCCTCTCTTCTCTACCAGGCTGTCAGCTCCATGGAGGAGGGGACCACTTCTACTTTATTTACCATTATACCCGCACCATCCACCACAGTGCAGGTGTTTAAATCTATTTGTTGGGGGAATGATTCATGACCTTGTTCATTTTAAGAATGTAAGCGTCCTGAGCTGAGGGACCACATCTTTTCACAAACATGGTGTGAGCATGGCAAGATGGTAGTACATCATCTATGTACGATCATTCTCAATTTGGGGCAAATTTTATTGAGCCATTACTATGTGCCAGGCACTGTACTAAGCACATGATACATGCATTCACTGTGGAGGAAGGTGCTGTAAAAAGTCCAGTTTTATAGATGAGTCAGAAACACAGTAAGCCTCTCTTGGAATATTGTGACATACATTGAACAAGTCACACTCCTTCTGAATCTCTATCCCTCACTTGTCAATTAAAGGGGTCAGGTTAGAGCAAGCTTTCCTCCTATGTGTATCAATCTGAGTTGTTCTAGAAGGAAAATAAAGACTTTTGTGGTGAGCAGACTTGTGTGCCACACCACATTCCTTTGGCCCACCTTAGCTCAGGGCAGCTGTGTGGAAAGTTCCATGCACGTTGCAAGAGTTCCACGTCAAGTGTTTCCCTTGGTGTCTCTTTGCTTTGTTGCCTTAGAACCTTCCCTAAAACTGTGGTGGGCTGCTCTGCCAGTAGGCAGGTGCAACCCAGGAAGTGCAGGGCATTTAACCCCCCTTGGACAACCTTCAGCCAATAGGGAACGGGAGCCCTAGTAGCCTTGATCTTTAGTGGGACGATCTTGAGGCACATTTTATATGGTTCCTCAGATGTTCTCCAGCAACACTGAGTTCCAACTGCTCATAATTGCAATCAGCTCCTTAACGCATCTTGTTCTTTCCCTGTTTCATGCTCCCCACTCCTTCACTTTTCATTACTGGAATCAACTCAGAAATAAACTGTACCTGAACTCAAGTGTTTGTCATTGCTTTTGGGAGAATTCAAACAAAGACATATGGTCAAATAGTATGAGAAAACACTGCATGCTATGTTCCTGTCAGACATGCAAAATGCACATTAACATATTCAAAGCTCTGAAGAGTCCTGCTGCAAAGTTACTCATCTAGCGCTCTTTAACTCAGGGATTCCCAAACTCACCTGCCCACAGAAAGTTTTACTCTTAAGATCTTTAAAATTTCCCCGAATGAGTGCTCCATGGAATATACTTAGAGAAATGTTTGTCAGTATCATCTCTAGGACCATCTTCCTCACTTGCATTCTTCAAGCTGATGGGTGGATCCAGCCTTGACTGTCATTCCCTGTCCTGGAGCCAGCAGCCAAATAGAACTCTCCAGACAAGAGATTTCTCAGCGCCAGGGAGGATAACCTTCAGACAAGCCGTTTCCGGAAACTGTCTCTTTCCCTTTTCCTTGTAAATGGGATGGTCAGCCTGCTGGTGAGGCCAGGAATGTTTGGCTGACTGGGCTGGGAATGCAGCTGTGGGCATCCTGAGAAAAAGCTCCATTTGCTGATGACGCAGAAGCCCAGATGAGATGAACAGGAGACGGGTGCCAACCAGCCCGCCTCCCCATGCTCTTCCGCTAACAAGCAGCCATGGGAGAATGTCATTGGCATGGGTCCAGGGTGGATAATTGTTTCCGAAGGTGATGCACAGAAGGGCGCTCAGGAGACCGAGCCAGGGCTGGCTCAGGAGGATGTGTGTGGAAACCTGGGGCCTGGGGTTTGCAGCCTCCCAGCGGGGGCTGGTCGTTGGGAGTGGAGAGTGCTGCCCAGCAGTGAATCCATCTTCTTTCACTGCTCAACATCTTATATTTAAGTAACAGCATTTGGGTTCTTGGATTTGGGGGATCAGGTTACACGTATTTGAGAGACATGCTTGAAAATCTTTTCATTCTCTTCTTTAACAAAAATGAAACCAATGGAAATAATAATAACAATGGGGGGCTTCCCTGGTGGCGCAGTGGTTAAGAATCCGCCTGCCAAATGCAGGAGACACGGGTTCGAGCCCTGATCCGGGAAGATCCCACATGCCGCGGAGCAACTAAGCCCGTGTGCCACAACTGCTGAGCCTGCGCTCTAGAGCCCACGAGCCACAACTGCTGAGCCCACGCGCCGCATCTACTGAAGCCCGTGCGCTCTAGAGCCCGTGCTCTGCAACAAGAGAGGCCACCGCAGTGAGAAGCCCGCGCACCGCAACGAAGAGTGGCCCCCGCTCGCTGCAACTAGAGAGAGCCCGCACACAGCAACGAAGACCCAACACAGCCAAAAAACTAATAACATAAATAAATATAAAATAAAAAAAATAAATTAAAAAAAATAATAACAATGGGAAAATCAATTTCTGAATTCTTTGTTGAAGGATGCACACATACAGCCCTTTATCAAATCCTTTATATTCAATGATTAGTCTATGTTAGGGTTTCTCAACCTCAGCACTACTGACACTTCAGGCTGGACCATTCTCTGTTGTGCGGCCGTCCTGCGCACTGCGGGATGTTTAGCAGCGTCCCTGGCCTCTACTCACTTAATGCCAGTAGAACCTTTCTCTCCCCAAATTGTTACATCCAAAAATATTTCTTGGGGTTGTAAAGTCAGTCACAGATAGGAGCTACTGGTCTGCGTTAAAGGGGTAGTAGGTGTTGTAGTTAAAGCACAGGCTTCCAGCTAGGCTGCCTTTGTCCAAATTCTGGTTCTACCATTTATTAGCTTTGTGACTTAAGGTACAATATTTAACTTCTCTGTGCCTCAGTTTCCTCTTCTATACAATGGGGATAATAAAAATACCTATCTGAGGGGGTTACTGTGAAGATTAAAGAGGTTAGTATATGTATATAACTATTTACAACATATTTAGCACAGTCTGATACACAGAAATCTTCCAATAAATGTAAACTGTTATCATCGTCTTTTTTTTTTTTTTTTTGCTTTTTGCTCCTAGTCTGTAAACTATTTGAATGCAGAGACCAAGCCTTTTTCTTTTTTAATTCTTGAAGTCCAGCACCGGGACATAATAAAGACTGAATTCGGTAAGAAAGGAGGGAAGGGAGGCAGGAAGGAGAGGTAGAGATGAGCAATGGAACTTCCTGAGCGAAGGCGCAAGAGAGGATGATCGAGAGTCTTCCCCAGACAGCCGGCCTGTGCACCAGCGCCTGGGACTGGGGGTCCCACGGTTTTAGACCAGACCAGGGGCGAGTCTGTACCAAACGCCAGGGGACGTGTAAAGGCAGCTACATGTGGATAAACACACATACGGCAACATGCGTGAAACTTCTGGGGGCTGGAGGTTGCAGGTGGGCTCTGAGCTAATAGAAGTGATTGCTATAGCCTGGAAGAAGCAAGACGCAAAGTAGGAATGTATTTTGTCTACTCATGCTTCAAGAAGGACGGAAATATGTCTAACAGTGTATTATATACTCCTCTATTCATAAATCTCGTGAAGTCCATTCACGGACTAGGGGTAGAACCCTCTCTACAGAGGTTGAAACAATACAACAGAAGGGACGAGGCTTTTGTGTGTCTCCCCACCCCACCCTAGAGCGGTGTCTACTTCTAAGTCCTAGGACAAGGGAGGGCCCTAGAACAGCACCATCCAGCTGAACATTCTGCAGCGGTGGACGTGTTTGGAACCTGCGTTGTCCAACATGGTAGACACTGGCCACATACAGCGATGGAGCACTTGGGTTGTGGCTGGTGCGAGTGAGGCACTGAAATTTAAATTAACTTAAATTTAAATAGCCACATGTGGCTAGTGCCTCCCATACTGGACAGCATGGGTCTAGAAGAAACCATGTGCCTCTCGATACACAGGCTCTCCGAGGACACCCTGAGAAATGGTGGGTTCACTGCTTTCAAGGACAAAGCATAAATCCCTATGACTCCCCACTCCCATCCACCTGCCAGAAAGGCCACACACTGTCCTGTTCTGGACCATTCCACTTTCCTGGGCCACAGGCTACCCGATGTAAGGGGAGAGAAAGGCCGAGAGACACACAACAGCAACGATGAGTGTATTACCATTACCGCTGCGATCATTAACAACCTTGATGGACCACTCAGTACTTTCCTAAGCATTTCACATGGACCATCCCTCTGGGTAGGTTTCCTCGTTATCCCTGTTCTATACAGAGGCAGAAACTAAAGTACTGAGAAGTGACCCACTGCCAACCAACCAGCACATGGTGGAGCTGGGCTGTTAAGTGGTTAGAAATACAGACTATGGAATTAGGCAAACTTGATGTGAGACTGACTCCGAATCTTTCTGGGAAGGGATCTATAAGAAAGTGTTCATGTTGGCTACTTTTGCAAAGAAGCCCTAGGGTAGAGGCTGGGGATGTAGGAAATTTTTTTCCTTTTTCTGTACTGATGTCATCCTGTATCATATGAAAACACAATTCACCAGTACCTGCCTAGCTTTCAGCTAAGGGAAAATATATCAGGAGGGCTTATCTTCTTGTTGAGGTTGCGGGCCTTTTCGTTTTTATTGTTTTTTGTATTAAAGCAATCAGATTATGTGGGGATGGGGAGGTAGGTTACTTGGGGCACGAGTAGGACAGTGGGTAAAGCTCAGTGCTGCTGATTGTCTTTTGGGTTTGCATTTTCCTCTCGCTGAAGCTGGGACTGGAAGGGGAACCCACGGCAGATAATCCCATTTATGCCACAGAAGTTTCCTAGACTGTTGACCTTGGAAGCAGGGTGACAAGCTATCCTGGTTTGCGCAGGACTGGCGTGTTTCGTGGGACACAGGACTTTCAATGCTAACTGGGAAAGTCCCAGGCAAACGAGGACAACTGGGTGACCCTACTAGCAAGTGGGAAAAAGATGAACCTTTCTGGAGACTTTGACCCACACAGCTCCTGCAGGGGGAAAACAGCTTCCCAGCAGGCACTATTAGGTGGGTGAGGGGTTGCCAAACCAACGATATGACTTATCTCCCTGGCATGGCTTGTTTTCCACTTCGAGTTTCAAAGACAGGGCGTCCTGAGGAAACACCACCAGTTCCCAGGAAGGGCTGCATTATGACTCCCATGTGCCCTAGGCACTTCGGCCTCTGCAGATCCCCTCCTCCCTAAAAAATACAGTAAAAATCATCCTTAAGACTGCAGTTGTGTAAAGATGGATGGATTCATTATCATATATCCATTCTTATTACCTTCTTTTTTCTATTGATCTCTAAAGAGATGAAAATTACAACATTTTTACTAGCCCTTAAAGAAGTCCTGGGCTTTAGGCGTTGGGTCTACTATGCCTGGTGGGAAGGTTGGCCCTGGTTCCAGGGCTTGAAAGAGAGGGAAGTTTGGAAGCATCTCAGTCAGGCGTTCCTAACCTGGATGAACTTGGATGGGAAAAAATGGGTGTTAATTTCTGACCACTTCTGACTGAAATTGAACATTTCCTCTACTATGACTTAGGCAACAAACCACACCCACATGGTGCTTCTTGCGACTCTGCCACCAGTAGAAATGACAGGAATTTTCAGATCATATCACAGTTGTGGTCGGGGTATTGAAATAGCATTTCCCCTCATTGCTCCTTCAAAATTATAATGGATTTCAGACTGGCTGCTAGATCATGTTATTCAGTGTGTTACTAAAGAAGCTCACGCATTATTTTATCACAACTTTTTAAAAATAGTGTCTTAATATATTTTTCTCTTTCATAATCCAACGTATCTTGTTTTATGCATTTCAAACCCTTATTCTGAGAAGGGGTCTTCAAGCAGATTGCCAAAAGGCCCATGTCAAAGGAAGTGTGAAGGATTCTAGACTGAGTGTTCTAAAATTCTTGAATCCGGCCCTTTCCCCAGTTTCATCTGTCCAGTGAGGAAACACTTACTCAGCTTTGCACACCTGACAGGAGAAGTCCAGGACAGGGTTAAAGGCTGGCTGGTAGAGGATGAAGTCACACCCCAGGTGTGCAAGCTAATAATAAGGTGTTAATTGGGAGCCAGCTGAGCCGGGAGAGGAAGCCTTGGGCAGGTTGCATTAGGCACTTTCTTCTCGGGGTTTGACTGTTGACAGAATATCATCAACTCCCGCTCCTGGATGGAAGCAGGTTGGGCGCCTCCCTCTGCAATGCTGCTTTTGCAGAAAATTCCACTGCTGCCGTCCTGGGGTAGACCCTGAATTTTAGTTGAATACGTCTCATTGATGGATTTGTTGTAAACCTTCATTGAGCCCTTCCTGTGTGCCTTGCAATTTGCCAAGGGCTTTACCTGATGATCTCATCTCATAACTCCATGGGGAAGGTCCTCTTATTTCTATTTTCACTTATGAGGCAATAGAGGGAGGCTCAAAAGAGCAAGTGACTTGCCTAAATCCAGAGAGGCCGCAAGTGGTGGGCTGGAATCTGAACTTGCTCTGACTCTTCCGAAAGTCTCTCCCCTTTGAACTTTTGGGTTATTTGGTTTTCTGTTTTGACTCCATAGAACTTTCTCAGTGTTAAGGAAATAGCACATCTCAGCCATGTCACTTGATAGGCAGTGAGCACAGCGGCAGCTTGTGAACCAGAGGCCCATGATAACGTAGCATGTGACTCCACAAACACAGTGGGGGCTTTCTGAGAATTCCAGGCCCCCCAAACCTTATTGCTCTATGATAATCACAGGGGTGACACTAGAGAGGCCGTGTGTGTGTGTGTGTGTGTGTGTGTGTGTGTGTGTTTTGGTGCGGGTGCTGAGGCTCAGAGAGAAAGCTACCCTCTTATATTGAGATAAAGGTCATACAACTCCTGCACACATATCCTTGAGTTTTTAATTAAAAAGTCAAGGGGAGTCAAAAGGTACAAACTCCCAGCCAGAAAGTAAGAAGTCAGGGATGTGATGTACTGCGTGGTAACTATATAGGTAACGATACCGTATTGAATGTTTGCAAGTTGCTAAGAGAGAAGATCTTAAAAGTCTTCATTGGAAGAAAAAACAATTCTGTAACTATGTATGGTGACAGATGTTAATTAGGCTTATTGTGGTCATCATTTTGCAATATCTAAAAATACTGAATCATTGTATTGGACACCCGAAACTAACATAATCTTGTATGTCAATTATACCTCAATTTTTAAAAAGCCAAGGGGAAAAATGTCACCTCTCTGTTCTCTATGATAACTGCCTAGTCACGTTCAAATCTTGCACTGCTGCAACTTGGGGAGAAGTGGCTGGTTTTTCTCTGGGACATCGTAGGTTGGATGGGTTTGCCATCAGACTCGCTCTATCCTGGGTCTGGGGTCAGCTTTTCTCTGCCCTACCTTCAATCACCCAGAAACAGCAGTGCTCAGATGCAATTTCTCCACAAGGCACCTACCCTTCGTCACCATCTGTTTATATCCCAAAGAAAGACTTGATGCTGCAAAACACTGAAATTTAGAGTACGTAGAGTAAGGAACAATCCATTCCTTGTTTTAAATCAAGTTGTCATAATCCAAAGGCAAGCTCCAACTTTAATAACAAACACCCAGTGTTATGACATTTTACCTTTTCCAACTATTTATGTAGGCACAAATATTGTGTTTAAATTTTAAACTATGCAGTTAACATGAAACAGTCCACTCACTTACACAGAGTAAAAATAAAGCGAGTTATGCCAGTTCTGTTTCCCTTTTAGGCCTCATTCTTTAAATAGATCATTCATTCAACAAAGGTCTGCTAGGCGCTCGGTGTCAGACACTGAGTTTGGCACGGCTCACCCTAAAATGAACCAGAAACTGTCCTTGTGTTCTGAGCACCAGAGGGAAACAGCCGGAAAACCCTGGGAGCCACTTTTACGCTGACCTGTGCTCTGCCATCTCTGATATCTCAAAGGAGAGCTCTCAGAACTGATTTGCATTCCCTTTGCATTCTCCACCAAGCCCTGTTCCTTCAGATCAAGCTGTAGTGGGGTCTAGAAGCTGTACCTTTGGAGTATGGTTTTTCAGCAGTTTTAGGAACTTCGGCTGTGAAACGCAGAAACAAAAGTCGTGGACACAACCGTATTTCACAGGATTTCCCCCAAAGAAAGATCACATGTGTGATACTCAGGGCTTGGCATCCTGACTCTTCATCCCACACTCAGATGGCAATTGGATTTTAACAAGGAGTGGGGTTTGTGGTTTGGGAAATATGGCATATTTACTGCCTTGGGTCATATTTGAAATAGTTGCAGGCATTTAAAATAGCGTAATGTTATTTTTTCCCTTGTCTTCAAAACAAACCCAGTAAGCTTTTATAAGTCATAACAACAAGTATAAAATTGGGACATTGGAAAACCCACGGGCAGGGATGGGGATAATCCATTCTCCCCCAAGAGGGGTGTTTGGATTTGGGTGCGGAGGATCATAAGCCTCTTGGGGGGTCCACCTGACCTTGAATGACTTTGGGATCCTGAAGGAAGGGACAAGGGCTCCAGTGACAGTAGAACCAGACACTGCCCCCCGCCCCCCGACCCCTATGGCTCTCCAGTCATTCTTCAGGGCAATGACAGAAGTATGTACAGGGGCTTTGGGATTTTTCTTCTAGCCAATTTTACTCTGGAAATTCCTTTGAAAGAAAAAACAAAAAGAATCCAGAGACTCATATTTATTTAAGCGACCAATTCCCAAAACCCACTGCCCTGGAATTCTGTCCCACGAGCATTGCTGTCTGGGGCCTTTTCCTGCCAAAGGGCCTCAGGTAGGGGCAAACACTAAAATGAAGATGTGAACCGGCCTTGGATGCAAGGGTACCCAGCTTTCTGTTTATTAGAAAAATCATTAGAAAAATGAAAGGTAATCAGTCTTTGCCCAGAAGGAAATATGTAAGCTGTATATGTATATATATACACATACACACATATAGGTATACATGTATATGAAAAATAAAGGTATAGTTATATAATGAACATAAAAGTTAATATTTCTTGAGCATCTAGTAGACCATAACCCAATTAATCCACATAACAATGCTATGAGATGTGTGCTATTATTATCCCAATTTTACTGAAGGAGTAAACAGGGAGGTTAAGTAACTTGCGCAAGGTTACACAGCTCGGAGGCAGTGGAGCTGGGACTTGCATTTAAGCAGCTGGATGTAAGGAAGGAGTTTCTGTTGTCATTACTCATCCTGGACCTGTTTGTCAAGCCCATGTCCATATTAGAAATCTTAAAAACCTGATGGCGGGGCTTCCCTGGTGGCGCAGTGGTTGAGAATCTGCCTGCCAATGCAGGGGACACAGGTTCGAGCCCTGGTCTGGGAAGATCCCACATGCCACGGAGCAACTGGGCCCGTGAGCCACAATTACTGAGCCTGCGCATCTGGAGCCTGTGCTCCACAACAAGAGAGGCCACGATAGTGAGAGGCCCGCGCACAGCGATGAAGAGTGGCCCCCGCTTGCCACAACTAGAGAAAGCCCTCGCACAGAAACGAAGATCCAACACAGCCAAAAAAAAAAAAAAAAAAAAAAACCTGATGGCGAAGGGGAGTGTTCGATGGCTTTCCTTTTGATGTTTGGTATTAAAGAAAAAAAAAGGATAACTCCAATTCTCAGATGTGAAAGATACAAGAAAATAAGATAGATCAAGAATGAATGAAACCAAGTTTTCCCTATCTCAGCCCTCCTGCATCCTCCCCCAAAGAGCAAAAGAAGCAAGAAAAAGAAGGGGGAAAAGCCCTTGACTTGTCCCTACTTTTTGAGATCATCTCTGCAAACTTTGAAATGTCTGGTCTTAAGAGTGTAAGAAGGAGCAACGCAAAAGAGTTTTCGAAGCCAACTAGAAAGCAGCAGAACCCAGCAAGCTGTGAGCTGCGCAGGGCGGCTGCTGGCGGCTGTGCTGGAGTGTGGGAGAATCCTCTCTGGGAGAAGGACACGGGAAACCTCTCAGCATCCCTGGGATAAAAGACTTGAGAAGAAAGGAGCCTCTCAATGAATGGTGCTCAAAATGGGCTGGAAAACAGGGGAAATGGGCCCTCTCAATGAAAAGCCAAGAAAGTGTCTTTTTTGTTGATTCTCTCACTGCAAAGCGCTGCTGCCCCCCCCTCCCCCTCCCTGACCCCTTCCCCAGCTCATCTCCCTGGGCTCAGAGAAAAGGCTTCTTGTTGCAATCCCATCTGCCTGCTGCTCATCCACATTCTTTTATCTCTGCCCAGGGCTGGCAGTTGGGAAGAGGTTTCAGTTGCCAGAAATTTGGGGTTTCACATCGAATCTTTCCAAGATGGGCATCTGAGAAATGTCAGTTTACATCAAAATTACCTTCTCTAGCAAATAGCCAGAAAGCTTTCTTTCCCTGGCAAGGTCGGGGAATAATTCTCTTTTCAGGATGGTGCCAATACAAACTGCAGTCCACATTTGGGACAATGGATCTGACTTAAAGAGACAGGGACCACTTCAGTTTTACACTTGAAAAAGAAATGATTTAATTTTAGATTAAAGATGGAAAGTTAGTCATGTTTCATTTTTAATAGTGCTTGGTGTAATAAGGAATATTATACTGTACTGTAAGAACAGGGTTTGTGGATATGGTTATAGAGAGCAATTTGGAGCTAAGTTAAAAAATCACCAATAGATAACACCTCTTGTGGTTGGCAAGTAAAAAAAGGTAATGGGAGTCGGGAGGGAGGTAAGAGGAAACGGAGTGAAAGAAGAATCTCTTCGAGAAATGTCACTGATCTTTAGAAAGTTCTGAAACAAAGGAAGCAAAGCATTGTTTGAGATAGAGGATGGGGCCCTTTACTTAATGTTAGAAAGCACAGGAGAAATTGGGAGAAACTCTGATTTTTTAACCCTGCAGGAAATCTCTACTCAAAATAATAATTTCAAGCATTGATACATCTATCCTAAAGATTGGATTCTGGCCATGCTGCAGAGGGAAATTCAGGCGCAGAGATGGACAGAGCTGTTTTGACTCTACAGTGTGGGTGTCCGCGTGGAATGCTGCCAGCTCCTTAGTTCCGGGTCTGAAGACAGAGCAAGGCATCCGAAGGCAATAAAGGACCTGGTCCCACACGGTGAATCCTGTTTGCTGCCTGCCCCCTCTTCCATGGTTGTGCTTTGTCAGATGGATTTTTATCTAGGGGTGAGTATGGGAGGTGAGAGGGTTGGAAGAGGAAGGGGGTTAGGAGATGGGGGTTGGGAGGGTTGGGGAGGTGAAGGTGGGTGGGAAGTAAACAATAAAACCCCTGCGGTGGCTGGGTGCGGCCATCCTAACTGCCACCTTAAGATGATGGGCTTGAAGTTTAGCACAAAGATTCTATTAGGTTGTGAAGCCCCTGGCAGTCCTCTTCCCACCCCCATTTTTTTTTTCTTCCTTTGTAGAGAACTAAGCACGTACCTTCAGGTCATCTTGTTTTTCCTTTCAGCAATATCTCTAGTCTCTGAAGCTAGGAAGGTTGTTCTAAAATAAAAATGAGACCCTAACACTCTGGCTAAAAACCCTGCAAAGGATTGCCCATCATCCTCAGGACATGGTGCAATCCAAACCGTGACTCAAGTGCAAGGGGACTGATATCATCCAAAGAAAGACACTTCTAAAAGTAAAAGTGAGCGCAGTGGAAATTATGCCAGGGCAACGGATATATACAGAGGCTGTCCCAAGCAAATCAAGACGTGGAGTCATAACCCCAAACGCCCTGTGCTACCTGACCCCTGTCCGCCTCCTCGGCCTCTTTTCATCTCCCTCAACTCTCTGCTCTCTGCTCCATCCAGGGTGGATTCCTTTTGTTCCATGTGCCTTGTCCCACTTCAGGGCCTTGATCCATCCTTCCTGATGCACTTTCCCTCAGAGTCGTGCTCTGCCCAGGGAAGCTCTCTGTGGGTACCATGACCATACTGGACCCCTTGTTTTATGTCCCAAGGACCAGAGGAGACAATCAAAATACGTAATCACTGCTGGGTAATGAATCAATGAACAAATGGATGCAAGAAATGAATAATCATCTCCCTTTGTCTTAGTTAGCTAGGGATGCTATACAAAAATAGCATATTGGGTAGCGTAAGCAACAGAAATTAATTTTCTCACAGTTCTGGAGTCTAGAAGTCCAAGATCAGGGTGCCAGCATGGTTGGGTTCTGGTGAGAACCCTTTTCCTGGCTTGCAGACAGGCACTTTCTCACTGTGTCCTCACGTGATGGAGAAAGCAAGAGCGAGCTCTCTGGTTTCTTCTAATAAGGGCACTAATCTCATCACGGGGGATCCAGCCTCATGACCTCATACAAACCTAATTCCCTCCCAAAGGCCACATCTCCAAATACCCTTAGGGCTTCAACATATGAATTTTGAGGGGGACACAACTCACTTGATAGGACCCTGTATTTCTCTACATAAATTAAACTATACATTGAACAAATGTACTAACTGATATGTTGCAGTATAAATTTCTCCAGTAATTTCAAAGTTACTTCTTAAAAACTATTTTGAAATAATTACAGATTCACAGAAAGTTGCAAAAATAATACAGAGAGGCCCTGTGTCCCCTTCTTAGAGTTCCCTCCCATGGTAACATGTTACCAAACTCCAGTACAAAATCAAAGCTGGGGCACTGGTATTGGTGCAATTCACAGAACTTTTTCAGATTTCACCAGTCTATGCACTTCAGAAATTTCTTTGAAAGAAAAAATAAAAATAATCCAGAGACTCATATTTATTTAAGCGACCAATTCCCAAAACCCACTGCCCTGGAATTCTGTCCCGCGAGCAGACAGTTTGTGGGTGGAAAGTATGTGTGTGTAGCTTTATGCAATTATATCACATGTGTAGATTCACTTAACTACCACCACAATCAAGGCACAGGACTGTTCCAGCACCACAAAGATCTCTTGTGTTCTCCCTTTTATAGTAAGAGTCAGGGGCTTCCCTGGTGGCGCAGCGATTGAGAATCTGCCTGCCAACGCAGGGAACACGGGTTCGAGCCCTGGTCTGGGAAGATCCCACATGTCGCGGAGCAACTAGGCCCGTGAGCCACAACTACTGAGCCTGCGCGTCTGGAGCTTGTGCTCCGCAACAAGAGAGGCCGCAACAGTGAGAGGCCCACGCACTGCGATGAAGAGTGGCCTCCACTTGCCGCAACTAGAGAAAGCCCTCGCACAGAAACGAAGACCCAACACAGCCAAAAATAAATAAAAATTAAAAAAAAAATTATATAGTAAGAGTCAGTTGATTTCTTCACCACTCCCACCCTGTCCCCAATTCTTGCAAGCACGAATTTGTTTTCCATCTCTGTAATTTTGTCATTTCGAGAATGTAGTGTCAATGGAATCAAATAGTATGTAATTTATTTTAAAATCACACAATTGGTATTGACATACACACAGTACTACAAATCAAATGGATAACTAGTAAGAACCTACTGTATAGTACAGGGAACTCTCTTCAATTCTCTGTAACGACCTATATGGGAAAAGAAAGAGTGGATATATGTATATGCATAACTGACTCTGCTGTACAGCAGAAACTAACACAACACTGTAAATCAGCTGTACTCCAATAAAACAGAATGCTATCAAAGGAAAAAAAATCAAATAAACTCACACAGTATGTCACCTGAATTTTAAAAATAGTTGGTGTGGTGTGATCTTTGATGTGGACGCCACTAGCTACATGTGTCCCTTATGGGCTACGATTTGACAGAGGAATCCGCATTGATGTTTTCCAACAACTTCCCCGTTACATCAATAGTGGTGAGGTACCTGGCCTGTTTTGTTTTGGTGAGGAACGCTACCTGCACATTCAGGTGGAGCATGTTTGTGGATGCCAGAGCTTCCCATGTGGTCAGGAGAAACTCTGACAACAGTGGCACCTCCCAAGTCCCTTGTCTTGCTACCTGCTCCACATCCCCAGAGACACAGGCCATCCCAGAGTAGCAGGTAGACACTGCAACACCACTCCAGGTCCTATTCAGGCCCCGGACATCTCTGGATTACAGAAAGAAACTTATACCATTCACCAATCGGCACAGAAATTATTTCACCATTTTAACAGTCTTCAGTTGTACTGGTACATTCTTATTAAATATGACCTTTTTAATGTCCTGTTCCACGTCTGTCCTCTAAGCTCCTTGAAGTCGGGTGCCTCCTTGTACTTGTTATGTCACCAGCACCTACCTCCATTGTCAGTGCCTAGAAGTCACACAAAGCACTTTTGCTGAATGAATAAGTGGGAATCTGTTTTGTGAATGGTGTGTTGAATCTAAACTGATTTCTCTTGAGAAGAGACTATTCATTCCTTTCCCCAAAGATGCTTTCCCCTCAAATTCCACTGGAATTTTTTTTTTAAATCAAGAAAGAGGGGAATGTGCCAGCAGCTGCTAGTCTAAATGACCTAGTTATGGTGTTCACAATGCCTCCTGCCCTCCTGACTATTTTGAAATAAGCACAGGAAATTACGTAAATTGGCAATAAGAGTCCAACAGTTGGGATCGGGGAGGTATGCATATTTGCTTTTCCAATTTTCTGCTCCCCTACCAAGCGAACACATGGAGCTTTGACCTTCCATATGTTTTTAATGCGTGTCGGAGATAAATGTTGCAACAAGTTAGAAGCAACAGGTTGAGTGCTCCCCCGGCCCTCCCTTACTCCATCTGAGGCTGCTTCAAGCAGGCTGTGGACCTGAGGCAGAGAGAGAACAACCTCCCACTGCACTAGGCCTCAGAAAGTTCTGGACTCCTATCCTCTTGAGTCGTTTGTTCCGGAAATTCTCCTTGACTTGCGGGATTGGATTAGTGAACCCTTGCCCCCAGAACCCCGTGTTGACCTCTCCCTGCACCGTTACGCTGTAGGGAATTCAGTCTGTCTCCCACATCTGCTTATAAACCCAAGGGAGACTAGGGCCATGTGCGTTTTCTTCTCCACCTTGTTCCCAGCTTATTAGCTCATGCAGGGTAGGGGCGCAGTAAGTATTTGTCAGATGAATGAATGGATGATGAAAAGGGAAACGGGAGCGTTAATCGGAGCTTCACGGACAGTCTAGAAGTCACCGGGACTTCTGGCACTCATATGATCTGGTTCTTATTGCAAGAATCAGCAGAGACCATGGTCACGCATCCTATAATTCAGTGGTTCTCAACTCTGTGCATTAGACTCACCTGGAGGATTTGTGCAAGGACAGATCGATGGGCCCAGAGTTTCTGATTCCGTTTGCCGGGGTGGGCCTCGCGATCTGCATGTCTAACACGTTTCTTGGGGATGCTGACGTCGCTGCTCTGGGGCCACAGTGTGAGAACCACTTCGATAATAAACAGGGGAACTGTGCTGCAACTGCATTATTTTTAACAATTAGATTTGCATTGCAGGATTTAAAACACTGGCAGCATTGCTACTTATGATGGAAAATCAGCCTTATTAGTTAAAGTGTGAGTCAAAGGACTTAGGAATCTGTATCTTTGACCATGTGGTAGACAGAGAGATGGGCCTTTCAGCAACATGGATTCCATATTTAAAAGGCATGTGGAGAAAAGAGCACGGGCTTCAGAGCCAGAGGGACCTGACTTTGAATTTCACTTCACTGATGATTGGCTAGGAGACCTTGGGCAAGTTAACGTGCTGTCTTAGGGTTTCAGAATATCCATCTGGAAGGTGGGGAGTGTAAAAGACTTTTCAAAGTTGCTAGAAGAAAGAGTAAAGAACAGAAAATACTCCTTCCTAGTCAAAGATTAACTGGATTATGAGACTAAAAATATTCAATTTGTATAGCAGGGGATATAATGCTTTTTTTTGTTGTTAAAAATCTATTTTATTTTACTTTTATATCTTTATTGGAGTATAATTGCTTTACAATGGCGTATTAGTTTCTGCTGTACAACAAAGTGAATCAGCTATGCATATACATATATCCCCATATTCCCTCCCTCCCACCCTCCCTATCCCACCCCTCTAGGTGGTCACAAAGCACCGAGCTGATCTCCCTGTGCTACGCTGCTGCTTCCCACTAGCCATCCATTTCACATTTGGTAGTGTATATATGTTAATGCTACTCTCTCACTTCGTCCCAGCTTCCCCTTCCCCTCATGTGTCCTCAGGTCCGTTCTCTACGTCTGCATCTTCATTCCTGCCCTGCCACTATAAGCTATTTGGCTCCTGAGTTTTAGGTAGCAAGGATTTTATTGGAAAATTTATCTCAACTTATTTGGTTATTGAGCTTAGATAGTGAGAGTTTAGATAGAGAAGGATATTTGTACAAGTAAAGAGACTTTTTATAGAGTAGATGCCCCAAAAATGATAGGTACATAGGTATACCTCAGAGATATTGTGGATTTGGTGCCAGACCACCGCATTAAAACGAGTATCACGATAAAGCAAGTCACACAGATTTTTTGGTTTCCCAGTGTATATAAAAGTTGTATTTACACTATACCGTAGTCTACTAAGTATGCATTATGTCTAAAACAACAAATTACATACCTTAATTTAAAAATACTTTGTTGCTAAAAATTGCTAACCATCCTCTGAGCCTTCAGTGAGTCCTAGTGATAACATCAAAGATCACTGATCGCAGATCACCAAAACAAATACAGTAATAATAAAAAAGTTTGAAATACTGCAAGAGTCACCAAAATGTGAAACCAAGACCCAAAGTGAGCAAATGCTGTTGGAAAAATGGAGCCAATGAACTTGCTTGTTGCAGGGTTGACACAAACCTTCAGTTTGTAAGAAATGCAATCACTGTGAAATGAAATAAAGCAAAGTGCAATAAAACGATATATGCCTGTAATAGAAAACTGAATGCAAGAGAATAAAGTATGCATAAGAAAGTGGATAAATCATATGGGGAAGATCTTCATTACCTGAGTATTCATTATTTGAGAACCTGCAGGTAGCAAGTTGTGAAGGGAAGCTGAGATCATGGTAACATGGAAAATATCCACCAATGACACAACTGTTTCAAAATTAGTTTCTACTCAAATCCTTCCTTGCTTAGCATCTATTTTGCTCACTAGGGCACAGTCTTAGTTGGTTCCCCTAACTGTCCATCGGATGCCCACCTAACAAACAAGCAAACACAATGAAAATCTACTGGAAAGTGAACAGCAAATCTTACAAATAGCGCAAGATTTCACAAAGTTGATGAAAAAATGTTAGAAAACTATTTGAGTCATGTAGAAAGAAGGATCTAGCAGAGTTAGACAAATGTACACCTGAAGAAGAAAAAATCCAAAAGGATGATGTTTTAATGTTTTCAAAAGATAATTATTTGGCTACCAAAGGATTGTGAGAGGCCCTGAGGAAATGAAGAAGCTCCCAAATATTTTTGCACAGTGAACTCTCTTTTTGATAAAACTGCTAAAGTCAAACAGGAAGGGATGCTACTGTATTATGTTAGCATATATTTTGTCAGAAATATGATGTCAAAAAAACCCTCACATGATTCGTGCTTTTTGTAAGAATCAGTATACATTACAATTATGACCCCAGTCAAGGATCCGCAAACTATAGCTTGAGGACCAAATCTGGCTCACCACCTGATTTTGTAAATAAATACTGGAGCACAGCAATGCCATTGGTTTACTTATTGTCCATGGCTGCTTATATACTACAGTTGAAACCTTGAGTAGCTACAGAAGAGATCTCATTGCCCACAAAGCCAAAAATACTATCTGGCCCTTTACAGAAAAAATTTGCTGACTCCTGACCTAACTTTTCTTTCCCAAATAAACTTTTCCTCTTTATTTTTACTTTTATTTTTCAAAGACTCTTCTAATAACCCCCCCCCCTTTACAATGGCATTTTGATTTCCAAGTTGATTTATTCTAGATGATGCCTGCCCCCCCCCCCCCCCCCCCCCGCTTCTCCTCCCCAAAGTAACCTTAGCTGATGAGGCCTCTCTGTAATTCAGGACAAAACATGACTGTTCATAAAGATAAATCATTGCTCGTTCCTAACTTAAGAGGGCTCGAAACAAGACTAACACTGTTTGAATCTCAGTACTATACTTCCTAGCTGTGAGTGTGAGCAAGCTTTTTGACGTCTGGGTCTCAGTTTCCTCCTCTGTCAAATGGAGATAACAGCATTAACCTTGCTCAGTTAGTGAACTAAAACAAGATAGTGAAGGTCAGGTTCTTACCCCATCCCTGGCACACCGTATACACATACAATGGTAGCTGTTGTGATTTCTATGTGCCTAATTTCTCTTTGGTTTGGAATGGCAATTTACGCAGCCTGGATTCTGAGCTCTGAGTTCCCTCAGGCATTCTCTGAGTTGCTTGCTGTAGGCTCCCCTCTAGCACACCGGTTTTATAAAGCCCTGCGAGGAGTGGAAGTAAGTCTTTACCAAGCCAACCAGTCTGTTCTGTTGGAAAGAGTAAGGGATGAGTGAAGAATTTGTCTTCACTTTTAAAGGTGTTTCCTTTAGTCAATAGATGTCATAAATATCTGCAGCAGCAGCTGGGAAGAAACTTTTCACAACAAGCCGACTCCAGCAGGGAGAGTCAGCCCAACACAGCTTGCATATAAATACTCCCAGATGCTCTGACTTCAAGAGGGGCGGCATTTTGTCATCAGGAGAAGTGGACAAACATGACAGCGGTACGGCAGTGATGGTAATGAGGGTGGTAATCAGCAGGCCAGGGGAGAGCAAGATGATTTCCTGACTAGATCATGGATGAGGAACAATACTGGCTTTATTCCCCCAGACCCTGTCCTAGTTTGCAATACTTGGAGGAACAATCCTCGTTACCCTCCCCTGGTAAGCAGCTTCAAAATCAGAGTCCCACAATCCCACCTCTTTGTATTTATGCCTTTGTGTAACTCCCTGCCCCTGAGTGTGGAAGTGGAGCTAGTGACTTGCTTCTAACCAACGGCAAAGATGATGGGACATGTCTTCTGCAATTAGGTTACAAATGTGTCAAGTGTCCGTCTTGCCAGCAGACTCTCTCTACTGCCCTCTCACCTTATTCACTTTCATGAAACAAGCTGCCACAGGGAGAGACCCGCATGTCAAGGAACTAAGGCCCAACAACCCTCTAGGAACTGAATCCTGCCGACAACCATGGACGTGAGTGTGGAAGTAAATGCTTCACCAGTTGAGCCTTCAGATGAAACCCCAGTCCTGCCTGACATTTTGATTCTAGCTGTGAGCCACCATGAAGCAGAAGACTCAATTAAGGCATGCCCAGATTCCTGACCCACACTAACTGTGGGATAATAAACATGGGTTGTCTGAAGCCACTGTGTTTTAGGGTAGTTTGTTATGCAGCAGTAGATTACTAATACAGATTTCTTTCTTAAAGTTAAAAAGTAAATGAATGTACATTTCTGCTGAGGGTTGGTGATGAGTTAGATTTTCACTTAGTTGGTTTCCTCTTAGTTTGAATTCATCTAACACTGTGTCACTAGATTAATCTGCCTGAAGCATACCTCTGATATTGCTCTTCCCCTATTTAAAAACCTTCATTGGGCTTCCCTGGTGGCACAGTGGTTAAGAATCCGCCTGTCAATGCAGGGGACACGGGTTCGATCCCTGGCCCGGGAAGATCCCACATTGCGTGGAGCAACTGAGCCCATGTGCCACAGCTACTGAGCCTGTGCTCTAGAGCCCATGCTCTGCAACAACAGAAGCCATGACAATGAGAAGCCCGCGCACTGCAAGCAAGAGTAACCCCCATTCGATGCAACTAGAGAAAGCCCGTGAGCAGCAACGAAGACCCAACACAGCCAAAAATAAAAACAAATAAATAAATTAACAAAACAAAACAAAAAAAACCTTCATTGACTTTCACTGACTGAAGGAAAGAAGGTTTACTTTTCCAGGTGGTGTTCAAGGCTCCCCTGTGTATCTGTTTTCTACCAGCTGCTAGAATGATCTTCCTAAAACACCAATTAGCACATGTCACTCTTTTTTCTTTTCTTTTTTTTTTAAATATTTATTTATTTATTTATTTATTTATTTATGGCTGTGTTGGGTCTTCGTTTCTGTGCGAGGGCTTTCTCTAGTTGCAGCAAGCGGGGGCAGCTCTTCATCGCGGTGCGCGGGCCTCTCACTATCGCGGCCTCTCTTGTTGCGGAGCACAAGCTCCAGACGCGCAGGCTCAGTAGTTGTGGCTCACGGGCCCAGTTGCTCCGCGGCATGTGTGATCTTCCCAGACCAGGGCTCGAACCCGTGTCCCCTGCATTGGCAGGCGGATTCTCAACCACTGCGCCACCAGGGAAGCCCAGCACATGTCACTCTTGCACTTAAAACTCTTTGTTGGAGTCCTGCTACCAACCAGATTAAATCTGTGTCCCACACCATGGCAGTCGAGGCTTGCCGTGATCGGACTCCCCTGCCTTTCTGCCTCACACTTAATGCTCAGCCACACAGAATGGATGGTCCTATGCAGCCAAGCTGTGCATTGTGCCATCTCGTGTCCCCTTCTCTCCTCCCCCCGTCTTTAAGCACATGCTTTCTCTTAACCTCCACTGCCTTTCTCCTCTCTGGAAAATTTATACTTAAAGATTCAGCTCTGATGATCTGTGTAGTCAAGAGGAAAAACAAAGAACCCCAAACACACTCATTTGTTTGGATCTGCATAGATGGTCTTTGAAAGGATCCAGAAGAAACCAGTGACATTGGTTGTCCTGGGGGTGAGGTGGGGTGGGTATTCAGTAGGCTTGAGGGATAGAGGTTCAGAGAGAGAATCTTCACGGTATATCCTTTGGTACCTCTGTAATTTTCTAGTATATGAATATATTGACTTATTCAAGCACCAAATAAAACAATTACAATGAAGGAAAAAACGTTAATTTCTTGACTCATCCTTGTTGAGAAGCCTTCCCTGACTTTCTCAAACTGAGTTAATTGTGGGATGACTTGCTTATGTAGCTGTCAACCCCTCTAAGTATCTGAGTTCCTAGGATCGTCCCTTATTCATTCTTTATCCCCGTCTCCCACTGTCTAGTGCAGTGCCTGCTACTTCATGGTTCCTCAAAATATCTGAGGAATAAAAGAGCTATCCTTCCTCACCACTCCCCAGGCAGACTGAAATAGTAACTCCCTCCCTGTGGGCTCTGGACTTTCCTGCCTCTGGGCTGTGGCCCCTACCGTTCCCTCTGCCTACATTTTCTTTTTCCCCACTATCTCATTTTTGAATTCTCCTTATCTTTCGAGGCCCAGCTCAGATCTCACCACAGGAAGTCATCTTCTCTTTCTCTGACATCCTATAGCACGACTGAAGATTTTTATAACTTTTCCTTTTATATCCAGGGTTGGCAAACTACAGCTTGTGGGCCAAATGTGGCCCATGCCTGTTTCTGTAAATAAGGATGCCCATTCTTTTACGTATTACCTCTGGCTGCTTTCCTTTACAATGGCAGAGTTGAGTAGTCCCAACAGAGACGCCAAAGGCCTGCAGAGCCAAAGATATTTACTATCTAGCCCTTTACAGGAAAAGCTTGTTGACCTCTGATTTATAACTTATTTATGTCTATAGACTCTTCTGCTCATTAAGACCCAAACTTGTACACAGAACTCTGTGCTGGATCCAGCCAAACTCATTACCCTGGCAAAAGGCTGCCCACTCCTCAGAGCCTGCTAAGGACAATCCCATGGAGACCTTCCCTACCCCCAGAGCTCCTCGCATCCTTTCCTGTCTCAGGTTGGAATGTGCTCTCCCACCCTGCCTGGAACTCAGCTCACCCCTGAATGCTTTCTTATTTTTCTCCTAGTCACACCCAAGTTCTCTGCTCAGAGAGGCCTTCCTGGACTACCTGACCTAGGTAGTACCACTGCTAGTCTCTGTTGCAACGCTGGGCATTCTTACGTGGCAGTACTGCAAACTGTAATTATTTTTATTTAATAAATTTTCTCTCTCTCCTAGTGGACCATGAGCTCCTTAGGGTAGGCTCCGTATCTATCCAGTTTCCCACTGTATTTGCAGTGTCTCGCACAGTGGCTGTCACACACTGGGTAAGGACTGTAGGAAATACTACCTACTGACCGACTAAACAGATGGATAAATGAATACATCTTCGTCTCCATCAAAGTGACTACCTGAGTGTTGAATAGGCACTCACAACTATTTGTTGAATGAATGAATAATGTAAGAGAGGACATTTAATCATGATAACACTAACAGATGAAAGTAACTCATTGCATGGGTCTCTTGACCTTTTAATATCAGCTCGTGGAAAAGAACAGCTTCCTTCAGCTTCATTTAAATTACTCAGGATAAAGGAAAGGAAGCAGGCTCTCGAGGGACACACTAGAGTATCCTCTGATCATGTGTGTGTGTGAGAGAGAGAAAAAGAGAGAGGGAGAGAGAGAGAGAGAGATACATCAGCCTATAGGTCTAGCTCTCAGTCAAGCTGCTGTCCACAGGCTGGGGGAACAGGGGATTGGACACCACAAATATGCTGCCAGTGGACTGCAAAATCTGTTTTTCCTCAAAACCAGCAGTTCAGAAGTTGGAATACTCATTCAGTATGGTTTTTTAAAGCAATGCTGTTTGGGATCATTAAACTGATGCATGCCTTGCAAAGAATTTAAAAGCTAAAGACACTGTAAACAAGAAAACAAAAATTACCCTTAATCTCACCATCATGGTTGTCTATTTTTTTCTTACTTACTGTATTCGTGTTTTAGATTCCTTCCCCACCCCCCCTTCTCCTTTCTCTCTCTCTCTCGCTGTCTCTGTCTGTCTATCTGTCTGTGTCTCTCTCACTCTCTCTCTCTCTCACACACACACACACACACACGGGATCCATTTAGCATTCTATCCTGAACATTATCTCTTTAACATTAAATGTGCTTTGTACCTCAATTATGCCTCTATAAAAAAACAAAACAAATTAAATGTGTTTTGACAATATTTAAAAAACTGTATACTATTCCAGTTAATCTACCCCAATCACTTGTATCACTTGTATTTGTTTACTGCTACTATCAGTCTACAACTAATATATAATTCTACAATGAACAAGTTTAGTAACTTTGCATTTCCTTTAAGTAGGTTTATAGGTGTGGCATTATTGGCTAAAAGAGTATAGAATTTTAAAATATTGTGGACAGGTACAGCCATATTAGTTGTGTGGGAATGATACAGATCCACAGTCTTAACCCCATTCATATCTATTTTACCACACCCTTGTCATGGATTTTCACCAAAATTATTACATTGTGAACACATAATACTTTTATATTTCATTAGAGAATATCAATTAAAATATGTTTACCATTTATATCTCTTTTTCTATAAATGTATTTTCCCTATTCACGTATGTCTTCTGGAGCTCAAAAATTCAATCAAATTTAAAACAATTATTGATATCATCTACGTGCTTGATTATACTTCCAATTAGAGGTAATATTTTAAGTATAATACACAAGAGTCATTGGATGTAAATAATCAGGCTGGAATACACTACCAAAATAAAAATTTGTACATTAACAGGTCACTTACCCTTGGCTGATTTACTGATACATTTGAACTCTTTGGCGTATGGAGCACCTGGATAGAAACAAAAGAATGGATCTGAGAAGCCCAGATGAGAATCAAGGACCAGGTTCTAAGGCAACGATCCTGAAGGTTTGGTGCAAAGCCAAAACACAACAAAGTTACCTGGTGGAGGTTGTGCCTTACCCCACGCTCGCCAAATCAGATCATCTTGTTGTCAAAGCCCAAGGATCTGCATTTTAACAAGGATCCTGCCATTTAGGAATGGCTTTCTTCTTTTCCCTGACTCTGTTGTGCTTTACTCCCAGTCTAGTGGGCCTGATATGGCACACATATTCTGAGCAAGATGGCCCTTATTCACACAGAATCCTGACAAGGGGGAACTTGCCACAAGGACACGTTTTTCCTCTTTGGACACGAGATCCTGACGATCCTCAGAGAAGGACCATGTGTCCTAGAAATATAGGTAAATACAATACTCGAAGGATAACCTTTGGTTTGAGAACCTATGAAGATGATATGGGCTCCTCTCCTGCTCGTGAGCAAGGCTGGTCGTTGACTTAGGGGTGGAGCCCCACTGGGGTGGGGGTAGGAGTAGGGTGTGATGGGTAAGCAGAGCTCATAAAGTAAGGTGGAGACAAACCCTGGATAAGAAGCAAAAGGCGGGCTGGAGAAAAGAGGAGACAAAGCCCCAGAGGAATTCTGTGAGTAATCCAGGCAGAGGGAAAGCGTCTTTCTGAGCAATATTCTTCAAATGTTGTTTGCTCACGTGACCCCTAAAATGTTTCTGAAACATTATTTATCCCTCACCTGTGTTATTATTACAATTATTTTTATTTGTACTTAATTGGTCAAAACAACAAATATATTAAAAATATTATAAATTTTGGTAAGTAATTACAAAACACAAGAATTAAAATTTTAATGGAAGTGTGTATCTTAAATGAGATTGAGCTTTTCTCTCCTATTAACTCTGGAATATTTCTTATTGTCCAAATGAGACAGAATTCAGCATCAATTTCACTCCTTTTTTCCCCCCTTTTAATCACAATTGTAAGTACTGACAAACTGTTCACATAACTAGATGGAAATGGAAAGAGTTTTGTTACAGCAACATCACTCAATTATTTTTATTTATTTATTTATTAATTTTTGGCTGCTTTGGGTCTTCGTTGCTGCGGGCTTTCTCTAGTTGCGGCGAGCAGGGGCTACTCTTCGTTGCGGTGTGTGGGCTTCTCACTGCGGTGGCTTCTCTTTGTTGCAGAGCACAGGCTCTAGGTGCGCGGGCTTCAGTAGTTGTGGCTCACGGGCTCTAGAGCGCAGGCTCAGTAGTTGTGGCGCACGGGCTCAGATGCTCCGCGGCATGTGGGATCTTCCCGGGCCAGGGATCGAACCCATGTCCCCTGCATTGGCAGGCAGATTCTCAACCACTGCGCCACCAGGGAAGTCCCCACTCAATTCTTTAAACTCTTCCAAGTTATTTGTCAGAAATTATATGGTGATCTATCGTCAAAAATTATTTTTAATGCTCTATCAACTGACAACTCCATCAGATCCTTCTTCAAGTTTGTTGAAAGCAAAGAATTGAGAAGGATTTGTAACCCAATCACTAGAATCATTCATTTTCTCAACACCAAAAGCTAGATTTTGAGTCACTCCTTTGTTTGGAGTCCTGGATTTTTTACCCTGGGGGAATGCATCACAGTAAGATTCAGATGGGCGAGAGGTGGGCCTTTCTTTGATAAAAGGGGAAAAAGGCAGCCGTGAAAGGGGAAGTGGGAGAGGGGACCAGCTGGGGCCCATGGCACGGGACCAGGTACACCCTTCTCTTTGTGTTTGTGGTGTGCTGGAGTAGGTGTCCCCAGGAGTTTGCAGTTTGAGGCTCTGGCAGGAGAACCAGCATGCCACACACATGTTCTCAGACAGAGCAGTTTTAGATGCATCTAGAAAGGAGCTGACAATCTGGAAATTATTCCTTTAAAACTATTCATGCAAAGTTGCCCTTAAAAATCTTTGTGGCAAGTATCCGAGAAATAACACATTCCAGCAAGAATCATCAATGGAGGCTAGAACTGGTGCGGAACAGGACAAAGTATCTCCCCACAAAACATAAATTATCACTAAATACAAAATACTTATAAATTAGAGAAAGTGGCAAACACTATATATGGACAAATAGTGGGTCCCTACGGATAGAATGCCCTGAGAAAAGCACAGCATCATTTGTCTGATATTTCTGCCTGAAAAGCATACCCTGAACCTCATCTTGGGGAAACATTTAGACAAACCCAAATGGAGGGATGTTCTACACAGTAATTGGCCTATACTCTTCAAAAATGTCCAGACACAAAAGGTGAGGGAGTACTGAGGAAATGTCCCAAATGGGAGGACACTAAAAAGATTTGAAAGCTAAATGCACCACATGACCACGATTGGATATGGACCTGTAAAGGACATTATTGGGTTAATGGGTGAAATGCAAAAGAGGTCTGTGTATTAGAAGGCATTATTGTTTCATGGCTGTACTATGACTATGTAGGAGAGGGCCCTTAGTTTTAGGGAAGAGACATTGGTGTATTAAGGGATAACAGGTGTCATCTCTGCAGGGTACTTTTTTATGGCTCTGGGAAAATATAAGTACACATATTCAGGGAGGGATAAGTAAAACGTGAGGAACCTGAGTGAAGAGTATGCAGGAACTCATTGTACTACTGTGGAAGTTTTTCTGAAAGTTTGAATTCCTGTTTTATTTTATTTTATGGCCACACTGCGCGGCCTGTGGGATCTTAGTTCCCTGACCAGGGATTGAACCCTCGCCCGCAGCAATGAAAGCACAGAGTCTTAATTGCTAGACTGCCAGGGAATTCCCTGAAGTTATTTTAAAATAAATCATTAAAAAGTCTTACTTTCTTGGGGGACTGCAAGCCCCCAGTTTGGAGATCATCATTTTTTTTAGAAGCCCCATAGACAAAGATAAAGCCTTTAGGGGTCCAAAGCCAGTGTGGACACACACAAAAGGATTCATTAAAAATAAGGAGGTCCTCACTGTGTAGTAGGAATAAAATATGCAGAGATATGTGATGAGTCTCAAAGAAGGGGGAGAAGTTCCTTTGCACATAGGTAATGAGATTTTATATTTATGCAAAGGGGGGAGGTGTGAAGAGGGGTTGAAAAACGCTGCTATAGACATTACCAGGACACCCCCAAATCTTACAGGCATAAGACAGAGACAAAGGATAGGTCACAGCATCTGATGTCCATCTCTGGTATTTTTCATTGATTAAAATGATGATAACTCTTGTTCAGTGTAGCCAAGGGAATAACCTCAGTCCTGATCAGGAGTGGATTCTTCTAGTGTGTGTCCAACCATAATATGACCTGATCTCATAGGGGCTCTTGCATGAGGTGATGTGCAGTTCTTGATTCTTGGTCCTTACCATGAAGTATTTGCCTCTAAGACTTTATCAGTTGATTTCTGTTAACAGCTTTGCTTCCTTCTCATTGACTTGGCAAACGATGGTTATTGTTGTGTCATGTCGTAGTTCTCTTTCTAACTACAGTCTCTGTTTCTGTCTAGATTCTTGACCTCAATATTTTCTCTGCTGCAATGACTTGGAATGTTACTGTTTAAATAAGGGAAGGCAAGTTGGCTTTATCTCACCAACTGATTGGTAATAGGCCTCTTGGAGTCATCCACTAGGTAGGATTTTGAAACTTTTTCTGGGCTCAGTGGGAGAGCGCACTATGATTGATTAATGATGTTTGCTATGGCCTCTGAAGGCAATACAATGTTACATTTGATATGTGGGGTAAGCAGCCTCTGTGGGAGTCCCTATTGATCCCCCTCCTGGTATTCTTCTCCTTGAGGGTGGGTGGGACCTAGTGACTTGCTTGGAACCAATAGAATACAGCAAAAGTGATGGAATGTCACTTCTGTGATTAGGTTACAGAAAACTGTGACCTCTATTTTGCTGGAAGATGCTCTCTTGCTGGCTTTGATGAAGCAAGCCAGCTGCCTTCTTGGAAAGGCTCATGTAATGAGGAACTGGGGGAGGCCTCCAGACAACAGCCAGCAGAGAACTGAAGGTCTCAGTCCAACAGTCCTTGAGGAAAAGAATCCTGCCTTCAGATGAGACCTCAGCTTTGGCTGACACTTTGATTGGCAGCCAAGTCAGACACCCTGAAGAAGAGGATCCAGCTAAGTGGGCTGGATTCCTAACCCACAGAAACTGTACGATAATAAATGTGTGTTCTTCCAAGCTGGTAAGTTTCAGGGTAATTTATTATGCGGCAATAGATAACCAATATACCCTGTATGTGCCATGCTTCCTTTAATTACTTTATGCACATTACTGAAGAACAGAAAGATAGTAGGGGCGGTAGCAAGCAGCAAGAAACTAGCTGAATTTAAGGGAGGAAGTACAAACATTACCAAGATCAATCACGAGAACTCAAGACACAGCAATCAGAGTGGCAAGGTAAACTGTTCTGGAGAACCCAGCCAACTTGGAATTCAACTATTTTGCCACCTAATTCAACGAAGTTCACAACAGTCTTTATTTCTCTTATCCTGGCACTTCAGTGTGATTCCTTGTTTTTCTCTCTTCTTCACCAGAACAGAGGCTTTATAAGGACAAACACTCTGTCCTTCCTGTTTATTGTGCACCTGGCACAGTACCTGGTACATATAAGGCTTCAATAACTATGTATTGAATAAATAAATGTTTATGTTTCCTTGAATGTCAATAAGTCCCAAAATATTGCCACACGTTTGAGAAAAATATGCATCAAAATCGTTATAATAAAGATTTTTTTAGCCCGTAAAGGGAGCAAGTCTTAGTATCTGGACAATTCACTCATTTAAGGCATCTAATTCCCTGATAATGTCAGTTAAATGGAACCTTACTGTAATAAGTACCATTAATTATTCATGGCTAACACAGTGCTCAAGGTCAAGTGAAATCTGATGGAAAAATCTCTTCACTGAGGAAAAATCACTTGCTGGTTGCTATCGCAACTTTCATAGTCACTGTATACAGCTTCTCACCTTCCAGCATGTTCAACAGGGACCGGAGCCACTAAGTTCATTTTATGGAAAATAAGGCAATTTCGTTTATCTGACTTCATGTTTCTCTGCTGTTAGGCATTTCCTTATTCTTGTAAAGGATATTATTTTTGTCTTTGAACTATTATAAAGAGAGAGCAGGAAATCAGTTATGGTAGGACAGAGGCAGAATAAATGAAAAATAGATTATCTGTGAAAAAGAAACATAGAAAGCAAGTATTACCAAACTTCTGAGATGAAGCCCTGAACCGCCAAGTATAAGGCAACCAATATAAAATCCAGAACCTACACTACAGGGATGAGGTTAGCATTAGCTTGCCCAGCAAAATGGCAAATGGTGGCGACGTCTTTATTCACTGAGAACCAGAAATGGCATTTAGGTTTCTCCTGTTGATCTGTGTTGAGAAGGATTCTGAGGCCCAGTGGAGAAGCTCTATGATGGATTAATGACAGTACAGAGCCTAGGGCAGATGTGTTAATAAGTGCATTTACAAGTCTTAGATTTCTCTAACGTAATGCAATTTCAGGGTAAATTGTGATTCAGTGAAATCCAATTATGATTTCTTTTTTAAAAAATTGCAATACTATGACCAGACATCTTTCCATATTCAAGGAACATTTAAAAAAAAAAAAAAACTTTGCTCTTCTACCTTAGATTTGGTTTAAACTTGCTTTCAACAGGTTATTTTCGCTTAGGGAAGGATTTAATGATCTGAAATATTATCAGGTTTCCCATGAAGGAAAAACAAAGCCCACAAAAAAATGAATCATTTTTCAAAGGTGACAGAATCCCCTGATGCCTCTGGCTTACGTGTTTGTATTTCATCATGAAGCAATAACTACATGTCCACTGGTGATGTGCCTTAATCTTAAGATAAATAAAACCTGTTGGAGCAGAAATTGGGAACAGGGTGGTCAGAAGGTAAACAGTATTGAGAGTACTTTGTTCTCACACCGCACACGATTTCCTTGGGGCATCCAGCCCTTCACTAACCTAAATCAGTGCACCAAGCCTTTAGAAAATGTCTATGAGACAAAATAAATTGAAAAAGCTTCACAACATGATCATCAAACTCATAATATGTAGACTGCATAAAGGCAGTGCATATTTTTAGATAACCTTTGCCAGTAAAACCCTTTTCCCTCACTCCATTGTGAAATCTGAGGTAGTCTGACACCTTGAGAGCAGGACCACAGGTTCCTACCATTTGGCAGTTCTACGCATTACCTGGACTCTGTTTCCTCCAGTTGCCATTAAATGCATTAGCTGTGTGGAGGCTTCTACTCCTTCCCTTCAAATATAAGGTGAGGAGTAAATACCTTCTCCAAGGACCTGCTTTCTCTTTATCACTATGTACTAGTCACTGAGCTTGCTGAACTTTCATTCGTTCGTTCCTTCATTCATACATAAATTTAATAGAAATGTAGTGAGAGCCTAGTGATACCAGCGAGGTGCTGAAGATAAAAGGGTAGAGAAAAGAATAGGGTTGCTACCTTCATGGATGGTATACTCTAGTAAGGAAGACAGAAAATAAACAAGTAAATGAATAATGATACACTGTGTGTTACCAAGGAAATAAATAAGGGACTGAGAAAGAGGAGAGTAGAAAGGGATTTCTCTTTCTAGCCTCTTGGTAGACTAGATGTTCGCAGAAACCCCTCTCAGTAAAGTACAATGATTTTAATGCTCAGTAAAATACTCAAGACATTTTAAGAAATGCATGGCTTTCTGTGCAGGAGAGTAAGGAACTGTGTGGAGGTCAGAAGTGACCAGAAAACAAGAATCATCAGGGGAGAGGTAGCTCTGGAGTTGCCATTTGCCTTACGAGTAAACTGTTACCTCTGGTCGCTGAAATCCTGGGTTTGAATGAGTCACATGTAGGGGATAAGAGGAGGAGCAAAGGACTGAGCAGAGGTTGGATTCCTGGGGCTCTACATTAAGGCCAGGAGACAAAAGGGCAACAGTCTTAGTGAGTGAAATGAAAAATCAAACCAAACCCTGGCCATGAGAGAAACACTGGGGGTACAGTACCTGCCTCTACCTTGACTTTGGGTGAAGAAAAAAGATCACAGAATCCTTTTAGAATTCTTTACCATAAGCCTATGGTAAGGGCGTTTGCAGGTTTGGGGTTGGAATCCATGATATCAACAAACAACCTCAAACCAGAAATGTAATTTTAGGTAGTCCTAAGGTGGCTGGGAGAAGAAATACATCTCAAATCCTCGGTGCGGAAACGCAATCAGATGTCAAACCCAGGTCTCAAAGAAAATCAAGAAACGACATTCACAATCAAAACCAATACAAACATTAGGAAACAAAGTCATCATGTATATAAAGAGAAACAAGACTACATATATAATTCCTCAACTAGTCAGGAGGAAGAAACAGAATTAGGAAAGTCTTGCCCAGTCTGAAATGGAATGCAGTCAACAGAGAGCTTAAAATAAGATTATACAAGTAAATTCAGTGTTATAGCATTAATCACAATCAAATAAGTGAAAATAAACTAAACATGTCAATAGAAATTGAAGGTTATTAGATATCATTTCAAAAAATCTAGCAATACAGAATGATTGAAAATAAAAGGATGAACAGAATATAACAGGTGTGTACTAATCTAAAGAAATATGGGTACCTGTATTTCTAGAAACAATGCTTCTCGAGATAAAGAGGGTCACTACATTTTGATAAAAGTTGCAATCCATTAGGAAGATAGAACAATTCTAAACTTATATTTCCAATAATATAACTTCAAAATACCTAAAGCAAGAGTTTCAGGACCACAAAAAAAAATGAACAAGTCCTTTATGAGAGTTAGTAAAAGTTTCTTTATCAATAATTGATAAAGATAGATAGGAAATAAAAAAATAATAGAGGAAATAAAAATAAGAATATAGAAGATTTAAACAAAATAATTAGCAAGAATAACCTAGTGGACACATACAGAATACTATTCTTAACAAGTGAACAAACTTTTTGTTTTTTGCATACATGCAACATATATAAAATTTGGCCATGTACTGGGGCATACAGAAAGTACTGACATTGTCTGTATGATACCAATTGCTTGAAATTTGCTGATACTTGCTTTATGCCCCAGTACCTGGCCAAATTTTACATATGTTGCCTTATTTTTTTTTGGTGGAACTTTACAAGCTACTTACAAATTCACATAGAAAAGGAAGAATTGGCAAGACACTCCATAAAAAAAGTTAATAAATGAGACTTGCCATAACATATATTAAGACTATGTTAAATAAGACAATGTGGTATATGGGTCCAGGGACTGGCTCACAGAACTCAGAAACAAAAGGTCCATGTGGAACCAGGAGGGGAAAATCAGACAATTCAATGATTGATGTTAGGACACCTAGTTATCCACGTGGAAGAAAAAAAGAAACTGAATTCCTACTTCACAACTTTCACCAAAGTCCATTTCAGATGCATCAAGGGCTTAAATGTGAAATGTAAAACTTCAAAATGTTTAGGAAGAAACACAAAAGTATATCTCCATGACTTTGGAGGTGGGGAATGATTTCTTAAACAAGAAACAGAAAGCACCAACTATCAAGGAAAAGATTGATCAATTTGACTCATTAAAATTAAGAATTTTGCTCACTGAAAGATTCTCTGAAGAAGGTGAAAAGATAAGCCCCAATTTGGGAGATGAAATTTGCAACACCCAGAACTGAGAAAAGGATTAATATACAAAATACATTAAAAAATACAGAGAGAACCTACCTCGATGAGTTAATCATGGAAGCCCTCTGAGAGGCCGTGATGGGAAAACTGAGATCATAGAATGAAAAGGAAGTGAAGGGAGGATGAGCACTCCCTAGAGGAAAGAGGAAGTTCAAAGGCTGTGAGGTGGAGAAAGGAGACCAGGGTGGCTGGAAAATAGAGGAGGAGAGAGGGGGAGAGAGGGGGAGGGAGGGGGAGGGGGAGGGGGAGGGGAGGGGTGAGAGGGGGAGGGGGAGGGGGAGGGGAGGGGGAGAGGGGGAGGGGGAGGGGGAGGGAGGGGAGAGGGGGAGGGGGAGGGGGAGGGGAGGGGGAGGGGGAGAGGGGGAGGGGGAGGGGGAGAGGGGGAGGGAGAGGGAGAGGGAGGAAGGAGATGAACTCTGAGAGGAAGCAAAGGCCAGAACAAGCAGGATGGTATAGGGGAAGCCAATAAGGGATTTAACTGAGGACACCTGGCTGCTTGTGACGTGTGGGTGAGCAGCTGCAATTACTTATGGGAAGACCATGGCACCACTGGAATCTGGCAGAGAGGAGCTCTCATAGAACCTCAGAAAGGCAGCCACAAGGTGTAGGGGAAGGGCACACACTCTGGAGCCAGATTACCTGGTTTCCTATCCTTGCTGTGCTCCTCACAAGTCCCTTGACCTTGGGTAAATAAATTACTTAGGCTTTCTAAACCTCAAACTCCCAGGCCATGAAAATGGGTTATAATAGTGCCTATGAGGTGTTTGTTCTTAAACCTTTTCTATGCCTTGAACTCCTGGGCAGTCTGGTAGAGGCCATGGATTTCTTCTTAGAAAAAATATTTTTAAATGTATAAAATGAAATACATAGGATTCCAAAGGAAACCAAATATATCCAAATACAGTTATCAAAATATTACATTTAAATACATATACATATGTATATATGTATATATATACTGCTTTACTTAACAATAGGAAGAGCTATTAAGGGGAATAATAACTACCATAACTTTGAAGTTGTGATAAGTGAAAATAATATTTTAAGACATCTATAACTGTAATGTGATTAAAAAAATCAACCATTTCTACAGGTTATAAAGTCACAGGTACTAACCAATTCTACTGTATGGTTTGTCGCCTATATTCATTATTGAAGGAAATGTTAAATTTCAGTTAGAGGTTACTGAAAATTAAAAAAAAATGTTTATTTTCCTCATCCAAGTTGATACACAAAATATCAATATATAAAGTCTGTTCAGGCTGCTCTAACAGAATACCATAGATTGGGTGGCTTATAAACAACAGAAATTTATTTCTCACAGTTCTGGAGACTGCGAAGTCTCAGACCAAGGCACCAGAGGATTTGGTGTCTGGTGAGGACCTGCTTTCTGGTTCACAGACGGCCTCCTTCTCAATGTTCTCACATGGAAGAAGGGGTGAGGGATCTCTCTGGGGTATCTTTTAAGAGGACACTAACTCCATTCATGAAGGCTTCACCCTCATGACCTAATCATCTCCTACAGGCCTTACCTCCTAACACTATCACATTAGGGATTAGGTTTCAACATATGAATTTTAAGGGGGACATGAACATTCAGTCTATAGCATCAATGTTCTTGAAAAAGCACTTCTTTTTAAAAATAATCTTACCTATTAAAAATTTAAAAGAGATTTTAAAAAACCCCAAATATATCTTATGGTAGAAAAACATTTACTTGACATGAAGCAATTCCTTTAGTTTCTTTTTCTTCTGTTAAGTTCAAGTAACATTTAATATATTGCTTTCATTTAAAAATAGAATTGAAGTTATATTTTTGTATAATTCTACCAGACGATCAGACTGTCTCTCCATCCATCCATATGCGACAGATTGAATTACTGGTCCTGATTATTCACTCCCCTATAAAGAGAGTTATATGTCCATACCTTTGCCTTGGCCTCAGGGAAAGTAAAGTGTGCTTGCCTGATCCTTGATTTTGGATTTGGCCATAGGACTTGCTTTGCCCAATGGGAGGTTAGTAGACAAATACAGGCAAAGGCTTGAAACGTGTCTGCACGGTTGGCATGACTCTTTTGTACTTCTGCCATTACCATGAGACAAACATACCCTGTAGACACAGTCCCTCCAGTCTGGGCACCGAAACGAAACATAAGAAGCAATGTCAACAGAAAGACCTGCAGGCTGTTGAAGAACTTCCCCAGCCAACCCACAGAAGCCTGAATGAGAAATAAATGCTTATTTTTGAATACCACTGCTATTGTGTGGTTATTTGTTATGCAGCCATAGGTGACTGATACAGTGTCCATCTATCCATCCATTCTTTAAAAAAATATTATTTATTTATTTATTTATTTTTGGCTGCGTTGGGTCTTCGTTGAGGTATGCGGGATCTTCCATTGCGGGGAGCGGGCTTCTCTCTAGTTGTGGTGTGTGGGTTTTCTCTCTCTGGTTGTGGTATGCAGGCTCCAGGGCACTTGGGCTCTGTAGTTGTGGCACGTGGGTTCCAGAGCACGTGGGCTCTGTAGTTTGCGCCACGCAGGCTCTCTGGTTGAGGTGCGCGAACTCAGTAGTTGTGGTGTGCGGGCTTAGTTGCCCCACGGCATGTGGGATCTTAGTTCCCTGACCAAGGATCGAACCTGCGTCCCCTGCATTGTAAGGCGGATTCTTTCTTTTTTTAAAAAAACTCCGTTATTCTTTAATATCATCAGACATCCAGTCAATGTTTACATTTCCCCAAATGTTTGTTAATTGGTTTGTTTTACAAAAATTATTTATTTTATACTTTCTAAAAATTCAGATCTAAGTAAGGTCAATGAAGTCCAATGATTATATCACTTACCTCTTTTAATCTATAGGTTTGCCTTTCCAACTGTTTTTTTAATTTCCTTGGAATTTATTTGAAAAAACTGGGTCATTTATTTTGTAGGACTTTTCACAATCTGGATTTTGCTGGTTATATCCCCATGGTGTCATTAACATATTCTTCTGCCCTCTATACTTCTTGCAAATTGATAGTTGGAGCCAGAGACTTGAACAGATTCCGATTTGATTTTGTGGCAAGAATACTTTATAGGTGGTGTGTTGTTATTCTGTCAGGGGATACATCATGTCTGGTTGTTTCTTTGTTTGTGTAAGGCGGATTCTTTACCACTGGACCACAGGGAGGTCCCCATCCATTCTTTTATCAGTATAAGCACCTAGGAAGATGTCTGGAGTGATGTCTATCAAATGTTAATAATGGTTGTCGAAAAAGCACTTCTAATGAGGCTTGGCACTAAGCTACTTTAGTTCCTGTTGTTGCTGTGACTACTGCCATTATATTGAGAGGTGGCATGGGTAACAGTGAAGAGTTTCTGGTACACCAGGGCAGATGGCTTTGCCACCTACCAGCCCTGTGACCTGGGTGAGGCAGGTAGCCTCCCTGATACCACCCCCTGCCCCTCCCCACGATGTCTCTCCTGGAAATCTTGATAGAGAGCTAGGAAGCGGGGAGGGAAGAGGAGGAAACAGCTCCAGGACAGGTTCTGCCTTTTACTGCTCTAGCCTAACGATGATCATTATTCATAAACTACAACTGCTCGTGCTCTGGATTTTACTGCTCATTAAGACCTGAGTATAATATCCTTAATTAGAGACAGGAGTTGAACGCCTAAGAAAGAGATGCGGAGAACATTCGAAATTCTGAACCTAAAATAAAACTCTTCAAACAGATTATTTTTGAAAGAATAAAGCTTTACATGCTCCTGGAGAAAAATCTTTTCTTTAAAATTTTGAGCCTGGGAAGTTTGTTGTGAACTAAATGGTTCCAGAATTCAGTTTTCCTGCTTCCTTGTAGAAAGCAGCCTTATTGAGTTCTACCAGATATTTGTACTTCTACCCTCAACGTTTAAAAATGCTTTCATACCTGCTGTCTCTCCTATCTCGCTTCTTCCTAAGGGCTTGTAGGGTAGGTATGATCCTCTTTTGCTCGAGTTAGCCAGAGAAGGTTTCTTTGCTTGCGATCTACATTTCTTTGCTGCAGACCTTCTCAGAGCCTCTATATGCTAGTGTACGTTGGGAACCCCAGAAAGGCAAAAAGAGAAGTCAGCATTTCTCCAGCTTGTAGGACCCACTTCTTATTGTGGCATTTCTCACAGGACTAGTAGGGACCTGCTGCCTTAGATATAACCTCCGAAAAACAAATGCCTTTCTTAGTGGGTGTTTGCAGTCACCATACGTAGGACACAACCAAACAAAGGAGAAGCCGGGAAAGTCGGGTGTGTGACAGGGCTGAATCTGCGGCAGGGACAGAGCGGTCTTAGGAAGAAGATCCTGTGGCTTTTTAAAACATCTTATTTGCCTTATTCATCTTGTGATTTCTTATAAAGACTGAAATCTCATTCCCAGGCAGCTTGTTTTCTCTTCTTCTGGTTTTAGAGCCATCGGCTAGGTCCTGCATCCTCTCAAAAACTCAGAACAGTTTCCTCTCATGTGAGGTCTGCCAGATATTAGATCTCTCTTCTCTCTTCCCACGTCTCTTCAACCCCACTCCGCCCCCCTCCCACAGAGGTGCTGTTTGCCGAGAGTCTGTTTGCCTAAACCAGGTGGTCTCAAGGAAAAGCTGGCCGGCCAGCCTTGTGGAACAGGGTCCGTGGGTGTTATCGGGAGTCATGGGGCGCTGCAGACCATCTGGGCTGTCAGTGACCCAAGGCTCTATCTCTCCTGAACATGAAAGGAAGCAGCGCAGAACATTTCCCAGATGGGGAGTTGGCCTGGTGGATTACACAGGAGATTAAAATAATGATTTTTTTGGTTTCCCTAGAGAACAGGTGTCAACTTGCTTCTCACTTCCGGAAAGCAAGAAGTCAGTATTTAGAGAGGCATCTCTTCACCCATATGACCAACATTAACTGGGTCTGAATGGGGGATGAAGTTCCCCCAGGGGGACGTTTGGCAGTGTCTGGAGATATTTACGGTTGTCACAATGGGGGTGGGTGGCAGGTGGGTAATACTACTGGCATCTAACGGGTAGAGGCCAGGGATACTGCTAAACATCCTACAATGCTCAGGACAGCACCACAACAAAGAATTATCTGACCCCAAATAGTCAGTATTGTCAATACTGCTGAGGGTGAGAAATCCTGTTCCAGAGCATGGTGGTTAATCACAAAGGCACTAGAGTCAGAAAGGCCAGGGTTCAAATCCTGGCTTCATCACCTACTGCCCCCATGACCTAAGCAGATCACTTCACTTAATTCTTTCAGTTGTAAAATGAAACTACTAACACCTACCTTGTCAAGTGCTCAGTATAGTACGGGAAACTTAAAATGATAAGATTTTACTGTCATTGCTCTGTAAAACGTCCGGAATTGGCCCCATGGAAGTCAGGAAGTTGACAGCTGTGGATAGAACCTCAAGTGCCAGGCACTGTGGCATGTATAGTAGATCATGGGGGACCATTTGCAGAAGACAGCAGGAAGATGCTGCCCTACTTCTTATAGAGTCTAGAATGGTGTGGTTCAATAGAACTTTCTGGAGTGATGGAAACGTTCCCTAACTGCACTGTCAGATGGGATAGTTCCTAGTCACATGTGGGTCTTGAGCACTTGAAATGTGGCCACTATAACCAAGGAACTGAATTTTAAATTGTATTAAGTTTAATTACTTAAAACGAAGATGCTGCACATGGCTGGTGGCTCTTCTACTGGACAGAGCAGGATGAGAGGAGGAGATCAGACGGATGCAGACCAAGTCTTGACAATCAGTGACACCACGTGGGGAGGGGACAGCTGGGGCACAGGAATTGAAGGGAGGAAGACATCACTTCTGAGCAGGCACTTCATGGAAGAGATTCTGGGGAAGGTGGGCCTGAAGGATGGGTAGGCTTTTTGATAGCAGGGATTGAGACCAGTGAGGGGGAGCTAATTCCAGGCAGACGAAGCATGAGGGCAAAGATGTAGGCGTGGGGAGAAAGGCTCGGCATGTCTGTACAGATGAAGGTCAAGTCCTAAGACAAGAACACAGCACCTTCCGAACGCAACGAAGGTGACATTCAAACGTATAGCACCCGAAATAGGGAACATCCAAGCGAATCCAAGATGACAGAGCATCTTAAATCCAGTACGCTCAAAATAAAGAGGAATGACTTGGAAAATTTTAAAATGCCATGTTTTACGGAGCAAAATTTTACTGAATCCACCACAGATTCGTAAATGTGGGTCTTGAACCCATGTCTGTCTGACTTCAAGTACAATGTTTTCCAGTCTAACCCATGAGAGCCCCAAGTCTGTGTGTGGGCAATAATAATATATGAGAAGCTGAAAGAATGCCGAAGACAAATTTTGACAATTTGCCTCAGGCTGCTCTGGTTTCTGGAACCCAGTTAAGGATGGATGACACGGATGGGCAGAGGATAATTGGTACTATGAAACTCCCTGTCTCAACCCAATTTTACTGACGACACCCAGACATTGCCTAAAACTTTTCCTAGAAATCTGTTAAGTACTGTGAGTCTGCCAAGCAGTACTTATTTAGTGGCAGCTAGGGCTTGACCAAAAGGAGCAACTGCTTTGAGGATCTCACCACCAGAGGAGGGGAAAAGAATCTTTGCAGCTGAAACCTGAGGTATGCTGCTGGAGAGAGGAAAATTGATCTCTTAAGATAAGGAATATTTGCAAAACATGCCAGGCTACAATGTCCACTAAAGGCAAATAAAGGACTGTTAGTAAGGCAAAAATTTCTCTGGACAAGAGGAAATTGTCTGTGCAAACCAAAACGTTGTCAGTTTTGGTTACTGGCTTGAACCCAGGATTCTTACATAATTGGAAAACAACTATGGCTCCCCAAACCAGGTAGATTTTTAAAGTTGCATATCTTAAAATATCTGACTCAGTCAACAACCAAAAATTTTGATGAATAAATTGGAAAGAAAAATTTCACACTCTGTGGACTGCCTATTAATCTTGGAAGGAAAAAAATAACGAGATGTCTCAAAATAAATATTTGCATGTTGAGAGAGAGAGAGACAGAGAGAAATAAACCTGGAAAACATCTTTGAAAACTGAACATACTGTTCCTAAAAGCAATCCCATAGAAGAGTTAAAATCACGTAAGAAAAACAGCAGCTCTATGGCATTATCAATCTGTGGATAGCTTAATTCATGATTGTAGTCATCTGGTATTAATACAATAATTTCATAATTTAAAGGGAAATTTCAAAATAAGGTATAGGTCTCCACTCATTTAGGAGTTAAGATTTATAGAGTTTTTCTCTGGCTAGAATCTAGGACAAGAACTCCGGTAACAAGATTACCATTTTTCACTCCCTTGGTTTACAAAGCCCTAGTCCCTTTCTGTGGTCAGACACTTCGGATTAAGTCAGATGTGTTTTCAAACTACTTTGCCTCTTAATTTTTAAACCCTTGTTTATTTTAAAGAAAATTTAATCCATATGTTTCTGATTCATTTACACTTAACTCATCAAAATGCTGTTTCATAAAAAGCTCTTTGATGTTCAAATTGCTTTTGGAGCTATTTTTAATAAGATTTTTTTAAAGCTTCCCTACTTAGAAACAGAAAGTTTCATTTCACTGCTATTTAACAACTTGGGGTCCAGAGGATTGGGTTCAGTTTATTACTTAAATGGAATAATGTATGTAAAATGCTTCATAAATTCTAAGACAATCGATGCCTGTTAATGATTAGACTTGCTATTGTTAGTGATTAGAGTTGCTACGACCACGCAGAAGACATAAGGCTTGAGGTTTCTCCTTCCCGCAGTTGGCTGGACCAGATCATCTCGTGGCTCCCTCCTATTTATAACATTTTCTTATTCTATGACTTTCTCATTCTTAGTAACACCTACAATAAACACGTCAAATGACTGGTTCAGTAATAATGGAGAAAGTCAGGGAGAGGACCACCCACACAAACTGGACCCCTTTTAGTTGAGCTCTTGGCTTGGATCTACCGTGTGTAATGCATTGATCTTCATTGAGGTTCAAGGTCTGGTTGGGTTTTATTGACTTAGAGGTCAGGGTCTTCCTGGTGTATCATTTGATGAATGGAAAGACTCTGTCAGAAAAAGAATTCACTAAGAAGGAAGTTTTGTGAGCAGGAGGGGGACAATCAAAGCAAGGCAGGGTCTGTTCCTGAGTCCCATGAGGATTCTAAGCCTCGAGGAGTACTACATGGAAAAGTTGCAGTTGTTTTCAAGCAGGGTCTGGGAACGTGGTCGCATATGGTATTGCTCAGGGTGACATGGCAAAACGTGAGACAGAACATTCTCCCACTTCCGCGTGGAGCCCATCTCTGCCTTGGCCTCATATACATCGATGATAGCGTCTGGAACCGTGAGACAGTGGGGGCTCAGATTCTATTGTCTGTTTGGAGATGGCGGAAACGTTCTGGCAATGCACAGCAGTTGCCTGCAGCAGTAGCATCCAGTTAAAGTTGCCTTAAGCACATGGGAGCCCCCCCCCCCCCGGGCTCCCTAGAAACACTTTGGGGCATGTGTGTGGGTGGCCCAGGGGTCTCTGTGACCTCATTCCTAAAGTCTAATGAGGCCTGGGGTCATTCAGATTTCATGTGAAAATGGCAGAACAGCCATTTGGCTTGTCCTGTCTTGACAATTGCGCAAAAGGTCTCGACCACGCTAACAAAAGTGAACAGGAAACCTTTGTCTCCTGGAAGCTGACCCTGATCTTGCGTGTGAAGCGTATACCCTGCTCCCTCATGCTCTCCCCACGCCTCAGCCTGTTGCACACCAGGCTGCCTTTAGGAATTTGGAACCAAACATGAAACTCTCCATCACACAATGGAGGGACCATTGCTCTGCCCTTTGGCACATCAGTCTTTCCTGGTGAATGGCTCCCGAGCCCTGTGATTCTTGCCGTCTGGAACAATTGGCCCCTTCAGTTAACTTGCCAGCAGTAATCAGTTATTTCTCCTAGCCATAAATTTCCACCATTCTTTTTGGAGGGGGAAGAAATTAAAGTAACAAAGGGAGGTGGCTATAATGAACCGAACTGTCAGAATAGCAAATGTTTTGAGTAATTTGTTGGGTCCTTGGTTTAGGGTTGACTGATTTCAGCACTAATTTTGCTTTGGACTATTTCTTGGGACCAAGAAGCCTTATTTTCACCTGCATCTCCAATGAAGATTGTGACTACAAGTGTGGAAAAGCTGGTGAGAGAGGTTTTATTGGAATTCAACAACTTCACTGATTTTTTGTTTTTGGCGGAGGGGTTGGGGAGAACTCTGGCATCTGCTTGGCTATCTCCTTTTTCATGAAACAAACCAGATTTTTGACAACAGCCACTGAACTTGGTCCATTACAGATACTGACCAAGAAACCACCTGGTCCAGCTAAATAGTAATAACTGCTCTGAGCATCTAATTCCACCATGCCTCGTTTGAAAAAGAGGAAGAAATTCCCCAAATGACTAAAGTTTTTTAGGTCCGGCAGCCGTTTTTCATTGTCCTCAAAGCACCTGGTGTAACCTGCTTGCTTTCAATCCTTCTGAGAGCCTGTGGATTGGAAATGATAAAAGCAAATAGGATCCCCTAAGTCCACAGGCCAAGGCAATCTACTTTTATAAAGAAAACACTGAACATTTTCGAACATGTGGCCCACTAAGCTCCCCCCGTCAGGGTCAGATTTATGTATTTGCTCTGGAACCAAGATTTTTGTACGCCAGGCACAATACCTTGGAGTATTTACAGTGTAAGCTATTTTCCCAAAGCAAACAGCTGCATCGGTAAACCCCCTGTCCCCAGACACAGGACTCAGAGCCTTCTTGGGGAGCAGGTGTGCCGTAACTAGGAGGAAACCTTCCTTGGGCCTGACTCCCTGAATGTCTGAACATTTCCCCCCTTCCAGAGATGCAGTCTGATGACTTCTGAAGGCTTTGAAAAGGCAATTCTTTTCTTATTTCCCCCTTGATAAGAAAAACTAAAAAAGGGTCCAGTTATTACAATCTAAAGGGAAGGGATGGGTGGCTTCCACAGGAAGCCGTAGATAAAGCAGAGCTATTACAAAGGCACTTTATCTTCTTATTCTTTTTCTTCTTCTTATAAAAAAAAGAAAGTTCCCCTCCCTCTTTTCTGGCAGGGAGGGTAGAGGCCTTGGTCTTGAGCAGGAATTTTAAAGGGAAACAAAAGGCAAATCAGGAAGCTGCTTTCCTGCCTGGCATCCCAATGGTTCTCTTCGCCTGTGAGAAACTCCTAGCTGGCCTTGATCAGTGGAGGTGAAAATCATCCATGTTTCTGCAGAAGGGACTTTACAAAGACAGGCAGAGGTGGCATGAGGAGAGGGCGTGACTCATTTACTTATTCATTCCATAAATATTTGTTAAGTGGGTTTCGGGGGTGAGGTCACTTTCGTAATGGAGTTGGACATCACCCCTGCAAGAGATCAAAGGTGTCTCCTTCATTTCTTGACCTCAAGACCTTCACAATTTCAACCATTCCTTAAGAGACATTGACAGGAAACTGTCGAAGTAGAAATGCTATGTGAGGACAGTTGTTATTTTTCTATTATATTTAAAAATCCTTGTTTGAATTATGGGATCCAGTGTAACACAGTATCATGGAAGAATCACTATTCAAAAGTCAGGACAGTTGAGTTCTGAATCTGGTTCTGCCAGTCACTACCTGTGTTATGCGATCACGTGCAAGTGACATTTATCCTCTGGGCCACAGTCTCTCCATAGGTACAATGAGGGGGGAGGATTTTGAATTGCCTTCCAGTTTTATGATCCTACAATTTGTTAATAGTTTAAAAGTGGATATCCAGATTAAAATGTGATGGGAGGGCCGAAGTGCTTGGCATGTGGTCTAATCTGGAAGAGGAAAAGGCAGAAAGGAGGGAACCCTATGCATGGGGGTTAATGATACCCATTGACAACAGGTCAGGATAGTTGGGGACAGGGGAGAGGTGTGGGGGGGACATCACAGGCTGTGGAGTCAGGCTACCTGGGTTTGAATTCTGGCTCTACCACTATGGAGCTTGAGACAAGTTATTGACCTTTTCCAAATCTCAGCATCCTCACCTGTAAAATGGGTTAATATTAGTATCTACCATATAGAGCTGTTGTGAGGATTAAGTCAGACTGCCCACCTAGCACAGGGAGCCTGAAACACAGAACTCCTCTGTATCAGGGATCCTCACAGCATGGTCTGGAGACCCCTGAAGAATCTTGCTGGGGGTCTGTGAGGTCAAAAGTGTTTTCCTGATGACACTAAGATATATTTGCCCTTTCATTCTTATTCTCTCATGAGTATACAGTGGAGTTTTCCAGAGGCTATACGACACATGATACTATCATAGACTGAATGCAGAAGCAGTTAGGAGAACCCACCTGTCTTCCTTTAAGCTGGTCATTTTAAAAAATCGCAAAAATATAAAATAATTCCACTGTTCTAATTTTTCTTGGAAAATACAGTTATTTTTCATAAAAGTATGTATTTTTGGTTAACATGTCCTAAGCTTATTATTGCTATTTTAAGTACAGGAATCATTATTTCACACAATCTTAGTTTGAATTTCTAATATGGCAAATATCAGTAGCTCTAACTCACACAAACAAAAGCTATGTTTGGAGGTGCCAATTATTTTTAAGAGTGTGGTTCTAAAAACAAAGAAAAAATATATTCCTGCCTTAGTTTGCTATTGCTACGCAACTGCTGTAGCAAAACACCACGAACATGGTGGCGAAAAAACAACATAAATTTATTATCTTCCTGTGCTGGAGGTCAGAAGTCTAAAAGAGGTCCCCAGGACTGTGTTCCTTCTGGAGGCTCCAGAGGAGAATTTACTTCCTTGTCCTCTGCAGCTTGAGACTGCCTGCACCCTTGGTGTCAGTCCCCCTTCCTCCATCTTCAAAGCCAGTGGTACAGCCTCATTAAAATCTTTCCCTGCTTTTATGGTCACATTGTCTTTTGTCTCTCTGATCTCCTGCCTCCCTCTTACACTGGTTACACTGGGCTGACCTTGATAATTCAGGCCAATCTCCCCATCCCAAGATCCTTTACTTAACCACACCTGCAAAGTCCCTTTTGCCATATAAGATAACATAGGTTCTGGGGATTAGGACATGGACATCTTGGGGGCCATTATTCAGCCTACCACAATTCCATTGAGTTATTTACAAATTGGATCCTTAACATATAAATAACAACAACAAAAAACTCACTAAAATTTATAATTATAGTATATATGAAGTTGAAGGTAGATATATCTTTTTTACTCATTTCTCTCAACAAATATCCTTAAAGATCTCTATATAACTCTTTGTCCCATCTTTCAATCGGCAGCTGAAGAGCCCCCTCCTCAGGACATCTTCTTCGCCTCCCTCAGGAGGGATCCCTCTTCTCACCATCTGCACTGAGCTTGGTCCAGAGTAAGAACTCCACAATTGTTAGCTGACATTTCTTCAACTACTTTTCCATGTCTCTCCCCTCTCCTAGCCTCTAAGCCACCATCCCCTAAAGCATGTTTCACAAAATACTTGTCCCATGAGATTACGCCACATAAAATAGCTCTATGGTCACAACGTTTCAGGAAACACTACATATGAATCAATCTCCTCCCTTGTGGGGATTCATGGTACACTTTGGCATATTAAAGGCTCTGAGAAGTTCTGCAGTGTCCAGGGGTGGAGGTGGGGTTAGTGTAACACAATGTTTTTCAAATTTCTTTGCCCAAGGAATCTCTTTTTCCTATAAAATTGATTACCATTCTATTTTTAGAAACACTACTCTAAGCTCCTTGGAGTAAGGACCAAATTGTGTCCTTCTTTGTATCTTCTGTGGGCTGTCCCTGGGAGGTACTTGACAAGTATATGTTACATGAATGTATTGAAAAGAGGAAAACAAAGTTGATAAGACAAGATCTCTTCCCTTACGTTGTTAAAAATGAGTAAGACAGATGTATAAATAATCATTTATATAGTTGTAGGTAAGTGAAAAAGTGATCTAACCCAGGATTGTTGATAAGAAGGAGAAAATCAAATCCAAATGCTGGAAACCAACCTAAGAGTCAAACAAAACTGAGGTAGGTAATTCAAGCAGCCCTTCGAACTTGGTGGACTGCCCTCTCTACAAAAGGAAATAAGAAAATTAGATCTGTGTAGCACAGAGCAGAATAGGAAGAAAGAGCTGTCTTCAGATACAGAATGAAAATTATTATAGAAAAGATTAAGCCAGGATTAAAACCCCAAGTCAGGTCTCTATTGTGCCCCAAGTGATGGCTGAGAACCCAGTACTCACATCCAATTGTCCCTGTGAACTGCAGGCAGGCAGTTTGAGGGAGTGAACCTGTAGCTCACTGCCAAAGGCTGGGCACGAATTTTTCAATACCAACCACCGTCATTTATCAGAAATAAAGGTTCTCTTGACATGAGAAGTGGCACTGGCCCCACTCTGAGATGGCGGCAAAGGCCAGGTCAATCACTGGTTGGACCAGCCCCTCTAAGAGCTGCTCCGTGGCCTCGCTGGCCTCCTCTGTCGGTTGACTCTGAGAGCTAATTCAACCCAAGTTATGTAGGGGCAAAAGGCAGTCTTTCCTACATGCTCTGATAAAGTCATGATGTACGAGGAGAAACAAAGAATACTAGTTCAAGCAAGAAGAGAAAGAAGTTGGTATGGCTCAGTGGAAGGGGCAAAGGATTTGGGGGTCCCCAGAATGATTTGGGTTTGAAATCCTGGCTCTGTCAAACCTGACCATGAGCAAGTTACTTAACATCTATAAGCCTGTGTCTTCAGTTGATAAATTTGAATATACCTTCTGTGTAGGGTTGTTGAAAGTACTAGAAATAAGGTTTATGAAGTGCACACAGTAGGCACTCAATATACAATAGTAGGACAGCATTTATAATAAACAATGTTTATTAGTTAATATATAGTGATATGTATTATATTAATGTAATAATAAAATAAAGTAAAATATAATAAATAATAAATGCTATGTTTATTATAAATAAATCATGCATAATTTATCAATAAACACTGGCAGGGTAACATCTATGAATTACTAATCTTTGTTCCCACATCCCTCTCCAAGTGTTTCCTTTTATCCCATAACCATGTTTCCCATTTGGGAAGTTGTCTATTCTGGGTTCACTGCCTCAGGGAATAAACGGACTAGCAGAAAAGCAGATAAAAAGGTGGTTCTTCTGGAATTTGCATTCCAAAAGTCAGACAATGAAGGAATAGCAAGGAAGACTCATGGCATAAACTTGTGTTGACCAATATGGCAGCCATTGGCCTTAAGTGGCTACTGAGTGCCTGAAATGTGGCCAGGCTGTGTGCTGTAAGTACACACTACGCACTGGATTTCAAAGACTTAGTACAAAAATAGGGATGTAAAATACTTCATCACTAATTTTTAAAACTGATAACATGTTGAAATGATAATATTTTATTGGGTTAAGTAAAATATACTCTTAATATTAATTCTACCCATTTCCTTTTAAAAAATATAGCTGCTAGAAAATTACATTTGTAACTCAAATTATGTTTCTATTGAACAGCACTGGCCAAGACAATGAAGGAATAGAAAAGCCTCATGGTACAGAGAATAAATTCAGGAGAAAATGTATTCAGGTAGAGCAAGTTTTTTTGCCCCTGAAATTAGAAAGAATTCCAGGCCTGCGTGAGAAATGTCAAAGGCATGCCATGAAAGCTAAGATACAGGTTCATTTCTTTGACCTGGATGACCTCTAACACTCTAGCCTGCCCACTGGAGAGGGGAGGACACTTTCCCCAGATGGGGTTTCGGGACCAAGAGGCAAGGGTTCCCAGCTTTTCCAGACAGAGTTCTGTTATGGCAGCAAGGTTCTAGAAAAGAGATGACCATATGGTCGTCCCAGCAAACTGGGTCTTGGCAACCCCATTAGGTTCACCACTGTCTAGAAGAATTCCCCCGCACCTCGAAGTGGTACAGACACAGGAGAGCTACACATCAGAAGAAGCTTTACAGGTAGGAACAGGGGCCGACACAGCAGTGACCTGAACAGACTGTTAGCCTGCGGGGCCCCTAGGTGCTTTGCACAAGTTCTCTTCTCTGGCTACTGCTCTCATCAAGCTGTTGAAAGTTCACACTTGCATCCTTCTCAGGAGGACTGCCCTTCACTAACTGGAACCGCTCTTCCTAGAGAAACCTGGAAGTTATGGAGGAGGCACCCAGAGCATCTGCTACATGGACGGGAAGAAAGTGGGGAGAAGATGAACTTCCTCTCATGGCCTTGGCTCTGTATCATTCTCATCCTTAGAATTTAGCAACAACCCTGGGGAAAGAGGGAAGACCCTAAACTGGTGGAGAGTAAGTTTCTTCCATCCTTGTGGAAAGGAGATTTGAAATAGTAATTAAGGCAATATCTAAAAAAATAAAATTCTATTCCTTGCATACCTGAATCGTTAATTGAGATTCTCTCTTTGTTATAATGATTACTAAGGCACAGTAGGCTAATATAAAGTTGGGATGAGAGAGAAAAAAAAGTACATCTGATGACAAATATATATGACTTTCTTATAAAATGAAGAAAAAGAAAAGAAAATTACATGGTATCGGTCCAGTATGAGCTATTGGTAATGCTGGTGAGAAATATTTACACATTCCAATGGTTACATGACGCAATGTCCAGGTGGATATTAAATGTTCTGTGACGAATCTGGAATGATGGTACTGATACTATAAATACCTCGTTAACAGAGTGCCACAACCTATAAAAAGAAAGCTGTTACTGACTTTATTCATGTGGTCACCATATTTTCTTGAGAATTTTACAAACATTTAGATCTGTTTAATTCAAGGGAAAAACAATCTGTCTTGGAGGAAGTTGCCAAGAGCGCATGGGTCTTTCAATTCTTCACGTGTGTCATAAGAGCCCATGTAATTCAATCAATTCCAGTTTACATTTTTATCCCATCATAATTTATAAAGCACCAAATAAGAACTTAAGAACCCCCAATTCAAAAACAACAAAAAATGTCCAACTCCCAAGGTTGTTTAAAAAATAATCACCATTTTGCCAAATATTTGCCAGCATCAAATATGCTAACCAGCTCTTCCTCCCACTGCCGTGCCCCACCCCCCAAACTCTCCTGCTCATTTCACTATTTTCCCCCAAACTTGACTGAGGACTTTCACACACTCTCTACAATGATGTCCTTAATTGTTTTCTGCAAAATTTATCGAATCCCTTTGGGTCATTCACTCATTTAGTTCAAGAAAGTTTTCCTGAGAATTAATATTGTTAAAATGGTCATACTACCCAAAGCAATCTACAGATTTAATGTGATCCCTATCAAATTATCCATGATATTTTTCACAGAACTAGAACAAATAATCCTAAAATTTATGTAGAACCATAAAAGACCTGGAATTACCAAAGCAATCCTGAAGAAAAAGAGCAAAGCAGGAGGCATAACCCTCCCAGACTTCAGACAATACTACAAAGCTACAGTAGTCTCAACGGCGTGGTACTGGCACAAAAACAGACATATGGATCAATGGAACAGAACAGAGAACCCAGAAATAAACCCATGTACCTATGGTCAATTAATCTTTAACAAAGGGGGCAAGAATATACAATGTGGAAAAGACAGTCTCTTCAGTGAGTGGTGTTGGGAAAGCTGGACAGCCACACGTAAATCAATGAAGTTAGAACACACCCTCTCACCATACACAAGAATAAACTCAAAATGGCTAAAAGACTTAAACATAAGACATGACACCTAGAGGAGATCATAGGCAAAACATTCTCTGACATAAATTGTACCAATGTTTTCTTAGGTCAGTCTCCCAAGGTAATAGAAATAAAAATAAACAAATGGGGCCTAATCAAACTTACAAGCTTTTGCATAGCAAAGGAAACCATCAAAAAAACCAGAAAGAAAACCTACAGAATGGGAGAAAATATTTGCAAACGATGCAACAGACAAGGGCTTAATTTCCAAAATATATAAATAGCTCATACAACTCAACAACAAAAAAACAAACATTCCAATCGAAAAATGGGCAGGAGACCCAAATAAACATTCTCCAAAGAAGAAATACAAATGGCCAATAAGCACATGAAAAGATGCGCAACATCACTAATTATCAGAGAAATGCAAATCAAAACTACGATGAGGTACCACCGCACACTGGTGAGAATGGCCATCATTAAAAACGCTACAAATAACAAATGCTGGAGAGGATGCGGAGAAAAGGGAACTCTCCTACACTGTTGGTGGGAATGTAAGTTGGTACAGCCACTATGGAAAACAGAATGGAGGTTCCTCAGAAAACTAAAAATAGAGCCACCGTATGATCTAGCAATCCCACTTCTGGGCATATATCCAGACAAAACTATAATTCAAAAAGATAAATACTCCCCTATGTTCATAGCACCACTATTCACAATAGCCAAGACATGGAAACAACCTAAATGTCTATCTACAGATGAATGGATAAAGAAGATGTGGTCTATATACACAATGGAATACTACTCAGCCATAAAAAAGAACGAAATAATGCCATTTGTAGCAACATGGATGCAACTAGAGATTATCACACTAAGTGAAGTAAGTCACAAAGAGAAAGACAAATACCATATGATATCACTTATATGTGGCATCTAAAATATGACACAAATGAACCTATCTACAAAACAGGAATAGACCCATGGATATAGAGAACAGACTTGTGGTTGACAAGGGGGAGGGGTTGGGGGAGGGATGGAGTGGGAGGTTGAGATTAGCAGATGTAAGCTATTATGTATGGAATGGATAAACAACAAGGTCCTACTGTATAGCACAGAGAACTATATTCAGTACCCTATGATAAACCATAATGGAAAAGAATATATAAAAAAGAAGCATGTGTATATATGTATAACTGAATCACTTTGCTGTACAGCAGAAATTAATACATTATAAATCAACTATACTTTAATAAAATTAAAAAAAAGAAAGGTTTTCTGAATACCTATCATGTGCCAGCAGCTGTGTCAGGCACCAAGGATCCAATAGGGAACAAAAGTGGTCCTGCTTCTGCCTTCGTGAAGCAAACAATAGGCAAATTGTCATCAACTGGGCTAACAGGGAACATTGGATCTACATTTTGAATCTGGTGGCTTTTGTTCAACCTAATATTTGTAGCTAGTCATAGAAACATTGAGTAATGTCTACTACCCATCAAGGCAGGGGACCTGGGGCTTTAAAACATGCTCATTATTTTATGACCCAATTATTCCTCCTTTACATATGAGGAAAACTGATTCCAAGTCCACGTAGCTGACCAAGATTGGTCCTAACTTCTCTGTTTTTCTGCTTTCCTCCCTGAAATTACTGGGTGGGCCAAAAGGTTCATTCAGTTTTTTCCGTAAGATGGGTCTAGTAACTTAGTTGTCCTTAACTTCATTTGAAACAATTTTGTTAGATTGTATGTGACAGCTGTCATATCAGCATGCATTTAAAAAAAGACTTATCAAAATTGGTGAATTTTTGTGTAGCCATTTTAATATTGAAGATGGAAGAAAAAAAGCAACATTTTTGGCCTATTATGCTTTATTTCAAAAAAGGTAAAAATGCAACTGAAATGCAGAAAAAGATTTGTGCAATGTATGGAGAAGGTGCTGCGACTGATCAAACATGTCAAAGTGGTTTGCAAAGTTTCCTGCTGGAGATTTCTCGCTGGATGATGTTCCACGGTCGGGTAGACCAGTTGAAGGTGACAGTGATCAAATCGAGACATTCATTGAGAACAATCAACGTTATACCACGTGGGAGATAGCCGACATACTCAAAATATCCAAATCAAGAGCTGAAAATCATTTGCACCAGCTTGGTTATGTGAATCGCTTTGATGTTTGGGTTCCCACATAAGTTAAGTGAAAAAAACCTTCTTGACCGTATTTCTCCATGTGATTCTCTACTTAAACGTTAACGAAAACGTTCCGTTTTTAAAACAAATTGTGACGGGTGATGAAAAGTGGATACTGTACAATAATGTAGAACGGAAGAGATCGTGGGGCAAGTGAAATGAACCACCACCAACCACACCAAAAGCCGGTCTTCATGCGAAGAAGGTGATGTTGTGTATATGGTGGGATTGGAAGGGAGTCCTCTATTATGAGCTCCTTCTGGAAAACCAAACAATTATTTCCAACAAGTACTGCTCCCACTTAGACCAACTGAAAGCAGCACTTGACAAAAAGCAACAAGAATTAGTCAACAGAAAACGCATAATCTTCCATCAGGATAATATAAGACTGCATGTTTGTTTGATGACCAGGCAAAAACTGTTACAGCTTGGCTGGGAAGTTCTGATTCATCCACCATATTCATCAGACATTGCACCTTCGGATTTCCGTTTATTTCAGTCTTTAGAAAATTCTCTTCATGGAAAAATTTTCAATTCCCTGGAAGACTGTAAAAGGCACCTGGAACATTCTTTGCTCAAAGGTTTTGGGAAGATGGAGTTATGAAGTTGCCTGAAAAACGGCAGAAGGTAGTGGAACAAAATGGTGAATACGTTGTTCAATAAAGTTCTTGGTGAAAATGAAAACTGTGTCTCTTATTTTTATTTAAAAACCGAAGGCACTTTTTGGACAAGCCAGTGTTAAGTGGATGGTATCTATTTGATGTCTTATTCCTTCTGGTTTTTGAACCCCTCTGTCTCCTAGTGGTAACCTTCGCTCTGGCCTTAACATCCCCTTGACCTTGATGTCATATTGGAAGGAAAATGATAAACCAATGCCTGCTGAGGAATCAAGATGGCACCTAATAGACAGAGTTGGGTCTGTTGCTTAAAATCTTTCAGAACTAAAGGTCTGCATCTCCAACAAAGGGCTTTCAGATGCTGCAGCAAAAGTTGATAGTTTTCCCATAAGTGAATTTGTCCTTTCCTTAATAATGGAATACCTATTCATTAGCTGAGACCATGACTGCCCTAAAGAAAGATTACATCTGCCAGTCTCTCTTGCAGCTATGGTGGCCATGACACTGAGCTTTGACCAATGGTATCCAAAGAGAGTGGTCTGTGCAACTTCTTGAAAGTGTCCTTAATGGAAGGTAGTCTGAACTTTTATGTCCTTTCCTATTGGCTGGAACACAGACACGAAGGCTAGGGCTCAAGCAGTCAGGCTGCATCATGAGGTCAGGAGGTGGACGTAGTGTGTTGATGGTGATGGAGCAGGAAGCTGGAAGAAGCCTGTGTCTGAGGACCAGGGAACATCCCAGCAGTCCTGGGCAGCTTACCTTTGGATGTTGTTTATGTAAGAGAGAATTAAACTCCTATCTAGATTTCTGCTACCTTGGGTTTTATGTCATATTAATCAAATTTTAATGAAGCAGGCACTAGGACAGGCTGGTGGGGAAATGAAAATATAGACCAAAGACTTCCTGAGTATCCCTGACTCAGGGGGTTACTGATTCTCTCTACTTGTAATGCTTGTCCTTATACTGTCCTTAAGCCAGAATGAAACTTGAAAAGAAAACAGTTTATTAATGATCAGAATGCATTCTGGCAACCATAGTTCAGGGCAAAACTCCTACTCCTGGGAGATCCTGGGAGAGTCATCCTTCCTTCATGGCTTTTCCCCAAGAAGCAAGCCTATGTTTGTGACAGCAGTCTCTGCTCACCTCTATTGCCCCAGCCTCTGAAGTCACTTAGCCCCAAGGAGTTGTAACTACCCTAATCGCCTATAGTCAAGATACCTTTGTAAAGAGAAGCCTAGAGGACAGAGAACAAAGAACAAATGGAATCAAATTTGCAATTTAGAGATACTGGTACAGAACAAATTGAAGGGGTGATGTCAAATTGGGAGGAGGGAGAAAAATTAGGAAGGCATTGAAATAATGCAGGAGGCAAGTGACAAGAGCTGGGGCAAAGGCACTGCCAGTAAGAAGGTAAAGGAAGCTACAGCTTCATTATAATTGTTACTGGTATGAGATTTCGTAGTGATTATTCATGGCGGGGGGAAGTGTGGCTGATCACTGATGAAGTCCGGTTTCAAGTGGGCAGAAGAAGGAAAGTGGGCAAAGGAAATGGTGAAGGTGTAACCACAAGGACAGAAGGAAAACCAGGAGAGAGGGGCATCACAGAATACAGGGGGTGGTAAACAGAGTAACAATTACTAAAGAAGTCAAGAAGGATAAGGAGGAAAATGTATCTACTGGCTTTGGCAACATGGTGGTCATTGGAAACACTCTTCCGAGGGACTGATCTGGTGGACGGATGGGTGTGGAAGCCAGACTGCAGCTGAGGAACTCAGCCTCTTTTCCATCCTGTAGCAATGGAAAGTGTGGGGTGAAGGGTTGTTTCTATGGAATTATGGAAACTGCTGGAACACAGAAACCAGATGAAGGCAATTCTTATAAGAAGCTTGGTTTGATAACATAGAACACTTCCAATTCATACTCATGTTGTCTTTGGCTCAGTGGAAATGGTAACGAATACAAAAACTTCAGCATTGTGACTGCCCTCGACTGTTTAGACATCTTGACTACTACCCAGTCAGTCAGGCCAAAATCAACTAAGCAATTATGCACAGGGGCATGATAGCAATATGCCAAATGTTTACTGTCTGCAACCAAGAGCTAGTAATGACAAGTTCTGCTAATTAGGTTCTGTTTATATTTCCATAATCATGGCTAATTACCTGTTTTATTCAATGATATGCTTTATTAATTACCATGTGTGCACTTGTTTCTCAGCATATTTTAAGCATCTTACAATGCATGTTCTATCTTCTGAGTGTCCTTACCAGCCAACATTTTGTTTGTATTGTACAGCAATAGATACATGGAACATGATGTGTAAATTACAGAAGCTATTCCCCCCATTCCCCTTTGATCTTTCATTGAGAAACACAGTCATAGGCTGGTCAAATTTTAGTGTCAGGAGGGATAAAATTAAAAATATTATTAAGTGGAGCAGTTCTCACCCCAGGAGTGGGGAGAAGGTTTCTTGGTAGAACATGGGAATTTTATTCTAGTTATAAGACAAAGTTGGATATCACCATCTAATGCATTTCTATAGGACTACTACAATTGAGGTCCTTAAAACTTTGCATATGTGGCTGCTATGACAAGAGAATGCCTATAAAATTGTGTTTCTCAGGAAAAAAAAAAAGACTTGTTTTTTATCATGTTAAGTTCCAGGTCTTTGAAAGAGTGATTGGTGGTTTGTAAGAAAATTAGGGCAATATCTCTAGCTTGGAACGGGAGAGACTGAAGTCCAGATGGGGACAAAAAACTATCATAGAATTGCCAAGTGTGGAAACAGCAAAGTAAGAGCTGGAATTCCAGTCTCCTGCTTCTTCCCACTGATCTCTACCTCAACTACTCCATGCTGGAAAGGCAGGTGTGATGGTTACTTTTTTTTTTAAATAGATCTTTATTGGAGTATAATTGCTTCACAACGCTGTGTTAGTTTCTGTTGTACACCAAAGTGAATCAGCCATATGCATACATATGTCCCCATATTCCCTCCCTCTTGAGCCTCCCTTCCACCCTCCCTATCCCACTCCTCTAGGTCATCGCAAAGCACTGAGCTGATCTCCCTGTGCTATGCGGCTGCTTCCCACCAGCTATCTATTTTACATTTGGTAGTGTATATATGTCGATGCTACTCTCACTTCGCCCCAGCTTCCCCCTCCCACCCCGTGTCCTCAAGTCCATTCTCGATGTCTACATCTTTATTCTTGCCCTGCAACTAGGTTCATGGTTACTTTTTTTTAAAATTTTTTTTACACTTTATTTATTTATTTATTTATTTTTGGCTGTGTTGGGTCTTCGTTTCTGTGCGTGGGCTTTCTCTAGTTGCGGCGAGTGGGGGTCACTCTTCATCGCGGCATGGTTACTTTTAATTGTCAACTTGACTGGGCTAAAGGATGCCTGGATAGCTGGTAAAACATTATTTCTGGGTGTGTCTGTGAGGGTGTCTCAGGAAGAGATTAGCGTTTGAATCTGTAAATGGAGTAAAAATGGCCCTCACCACTTCAGGCGGGGCATCATCCAATCTGCTGAAGGCCTGAATAGAACAAAAAAGCAGAGGAAAGGCAAACTGGCTCTCTTCTTGCTTGAACTGGGACATCCATCTTCTGCCCTTGGACATTGGTGCTCCTAGTTCTTGGGCATTCAGACTAAGACAGGAACTTATACTACTGGCTTCCCTGGTTCGTGGGCCTTTGAACTCGGGCTGAATTACACCACCAGCTTCCCTGATTCTCTGTTGTAGACGCAGATGGTGGGACTTCTCAGCCTCCACAACTGCATGAGCCAATTCCTATAATAAATCTCCTCATACGTATTTATATACATCCTAGTGGTTCTGTTTCTCTGGAAAACCCTGACTAATATAGCTTGGTATTTCAGGCTCTGGGGTCACTCAGATCTCACTTTGAAGCCTGAATCCACTGTATACCTCACTTGTCTCATCTGGAAAATGGGGTCACAGAAGTTACCACTGTACTGGGATTGTTTTGATGGGTAAATGAGGAAATGTACGGGAAGTTCCCACTCAGTGCTTGGCGCATGGTGACTACGCAACAAACGTCAGCTGCTTTTAACAGCACAGACCCTGAGCAAGCTGGCTGTGGCTTTGCTGGGTTTGACCCACTCCCAGAAAAAAAAGCCTAGAATCCCTATCAACTGAAACATAATCAGTCTCCACCAGATTGTGATCTGTTTGCTCTTCAGATACCTGCTGCTGATCAGTTCCAACTGAGACCCAGTCATAGCCGTATTCCAACGTCAAAGGCATGTGGGCCGTAACATACTCCCTTTTCTGTTGTTTTCCATATACGTGTACCTGACTGAATTAATTGATTGGCTACTACCATGTGGAATCCTGTGACTACGTGGGGCCACAGCTCTGGGGCTGCCGAGCAGAACAATTAGGATACAGTGTCGTGCTTCCATCCCACTGTCTGAATTCTCTGGTTAAATCACTCAACCTCTCTGTGCCTCTGTTTCCTCATCTACAAAATGGGGATAAAAGAGGACATACCTCTTAGGTTCTGAAGATAAAATGAGATGCTGCACATAAAGTGCTTAGCCAAAGAGAGCCCCTCCTAAGTCCCCAATTTTTAGGCCATTAGTATGGTTTGTATTTCCCCTGCCATCCCTACCGTCTCACTGTGCAGCTTGGTTCTAAGGAGGAACAGGATATACAAATGTCACCTGCAGTTTATGGTGTCCTAAAGTTGTATTAACAGCGACAGGCAGGCTGAAAGGAGGTCCAGGCTTTCTCCTCTACTGTAACCTGTCCATCTTGTGACTAAGTAGGTGGGATGGGAAGGGGGAAAAGACCTGCATCTTGGGGTCTCTGGGCCATTGAGCTTATAGGCTTGGATTTCTTACATAAACCGAGCTTCAGAGGATTAGAGCATGACGGAGACCTGGTCTCTCCTGACTATAATTTCCCATCCTCTGCTCTCAACCCTTCCTTGACTGGTGGTAAGAGATTTCCTGTTGTCTGATTGCTTATGTGTAAAGATCTCCATTCTGATTCTGGGTGCTGGTTCTAAAGATGATGAGGATCAGAAAAAGTCATACAGGTAAAGCAGAAGTTCCAACCTGTACTGTGCCTGTGGGTCCCAGGGTGAACTTCTCACAATGTGGATGGCTGGCTCTGACCTCCAAATCTCTGGCTTCAGTCAGTCCCGCCCAGCGATCTGCGCCTTTTCTAATTACCAGCCAAGAGGATTTGATGCAGAATCATGCCTGAACCTCACTGTAAGAAACACGGTTCTAACCCATGCCTGCATTAATATTCCTTTGCTTTGAAACTTGTTGCTTAAGTAAGAAAACATTGGCACTGGTGTTGCAGGGCCTGCCTGTGTTCAACCCACGTGAGTACACACCCATCTTCCGCCGGCCAAGTCATTGCCTGAGATAGGCTTTAATATCAAGAAACACTTTTAAAGACCACTATGAAAATCACTTTAACTTTTTAACCAAGAGAAGAAATAGAAAAAAGCATAGCATTTGAGAAAAAAGATACTGTTTAAGTAAAGAAATTAAAAAATCATGATCTTAAGACGTCAAGCTTACTGATTTGGTCAACTCAAGAACATAAGCTGTTCAAAACCCACTGGCCAATTTCATGAAAATTTAATTGAGAAGTGATTTCTACCATGTAGACCAAACTCCTGAAGGAAGGAGGTAGCCTAGTGTAACAGAAAGAGCACAGATATTTCTATTAGATGACTTTGCTTTGAATTCTGGCTCCATCAATCCAGCCATGTGATCTTAACCTCCTTGAGGCTGGTTTTCCAGTGGGAATAAGGGTGTGGTAAACATTAGTGATAATGTATATAACCTGCATAGTTATTTGTATTTGTATTATTCATGACCATTGCTATTGTCATTTATCTCTTCTTACCTTCAATCAATAAGATGGGAAACATGATGGTATTAGCTTATAATTTTGTTGTGAGAATTATTAAATTAGATAATTCAAAGGCTACACGTTTAGTGCATATGTTGTGTCAGGTACTGTTCTAAGTACTTTATATGCGTTAACTTATTTAATCCTTACAACAACCCTGTGAAGTTCTCCCCATTTTTACTGAGGATGAGGAAACTGAGGCTCAGGAAGATTAAGTACATTACCCAAGGTCACACAGCTATAAGGGGTGAAGCTGGACTATTATATGTGAAGAGCTCAGCTCAGTACCTGACACAGAGTAGAGTCTCAATAATGGGCAGTATTTATGGTGTCATGCATAGACAGAACCTTTCCTAAGGGGTTGCCTTGGGGAGTATGAGAATCGTGGCTGGCTGGAAATTCCACATTGGTCAGTGCGTTAGTACTGATGGAAGTTCATTCTTTCATGGAGCATGGGTTCAGGGTTGCCATGGTGGACAAAAAGAATTAGCCCTGAGCTACGAGCCACAAAGAAGAGTGGACATATATTTAAATAAGGGGTCAAATTTATCCCATGTGGTCCCCATATTAATGATACCTATCTACAAAGGAACTGAATAACTGTCTTACTTAGAAGATTCCTTTTTAGTCCTGAGAGAACAGTTAGGCTGCAAAGAAGCAGTTGTTAAGACTGGCTGGGAAAAAAAAAAAAATCTTCTCTTGTAAGTTATATTTTGATGGGCCAGCATTAGACACAATAAAGGCACTGATATTTAAATTGATCAGGGACAGATGTTTAACATATTTTATGTAAGAATTATAGACAAAGTTAACTGCCAAAACAGACTGTTTCCTGAAACATTGGACAGATGGAACTAAGAAGATGTACTCTTGAGGAGTCTGAACTCCTCAAAGTGAGCCTAATCTTAAAAAAATCGTTTTGATCAAAGCACTTCAGTGACTTTTAATTCTTTTGTTTCTGTACTTTTTTCACTTTGTCATGGCTACAAAGGTATTTGGGATGCAAAATTTTTCTCTCTTTCTCTCTCTCCCTCTCTGTGTATGTGTATGTTACACATGTGTGAGTATTCCTGGTTTCAAGAGCATGATTTGTTTTATTTTCTTTCTATCACTCACTGTGGGAAAACTGAGTGTGCTGTACACATTGTTGGCTGTCTCCTCAGCATCTGCTCCCCTCCCTTCTCCTCAACAGTCCCTGATTTCCATTTGGGGATCTGGGGTTCCAGGGATGTTGATTCTACTTCCACCTCCAGATCTAGTCACTATTCTGCCGGAAAGCCTTTGATTGTTCCTTTTCTTATTCAGAGCAAAAAAACCCAAAGTGTTTCCACTGGGCTGCAAAGCTTGATGCAGTCCAGCCCTGTTATGCCAACCTCATCTCCTACAGCCTCCCCACCCACTCTGTACTCCTTTACACTGACCCCCTTGCTTTTCCTTAAATATGCCAGGCACTTTTATGTCTCCCAATATGCTCCCACCTTTCGGACTTCTTTAACTCTCTGCTCTGTTAGAATAAAGCAAATGAAGACCGATTGAGTTGAATGGTTTTCCCCAAATCCCTCATTTTGGCTCATAGAAAAAAGAATCCCAATACAATCAGATTAATTTTAAGCATTCACCATGAAATGCTTCAAGAAGAGTGTTCACCAACATCCTGCCCTGCTAAGCACTGAAGAGGATGTGTATGAAGTCTTTCTTCTTGTGTTCCTAAAGAACAATATGCAGTTCAGCTGTGCAGAGAAGGCTTGGTTGAAAGCAATTGCAAATTATTTACTGGGTGGGGTTTCAGTCTTGCATTGGCTATTCTGCTGATATTCACTTAATGAAACTTAAAAATAAAAACATCTGGAAAGTATGCCAACCAATGCCTGCTTCACCATTTTAGCTTTCTGGCTTGCCTCAAGTAATTTTAATAAAATATGTTAACTCTACCAGTGTCTTGAAAGAATTCATGTTCTATAATCTGACCCTCTCAACTGCTCCTAGTTTTGGAAATAGGCCCATGAATTTAATGAACTACTTAAAATAATACTCCAGGAGACTTAAATCTTGATAATTATGCAAGGAGTTATATTTCAGGTATATTACATGTTTTGAAAACGACGCACTTTGCCTAGAATTCTGATTGTTGTACTTGAAATGAGCTATGGTTACCAGGATCAAATTTAAATCAAGTTTTCAATTCACAGATGACCTAAAATGAAGTTCATGCAACTAACAGTAGGGAGGGATGGTGCTACCGCTCTCTTGAGTTTGCCTTATAATGACTCTGTTTAATTTCCTGTTGTAAAGAAAGAACTTGAATGGAATTTCTTCTTCAGGGATTGTTTGGTTTAAACCTGATCCTCTCAAATGCTTTCCTAAATCCCTCCTTTGAGGATTTGGACTCCGGACTCACCTGAAGGTATCATTTCAGTTCTTGGATGAGAGACACGCTCTTTATCATTCCGAAGCAATCCAAGAAAGTCCTTCTCTGCCACAAATGGCACCAGCAAGTGTACAAAGCCCACTTTGTTCTGTGGGAAATGAAAACATATTTTTAATAGTGCATCCTTGGACTGAAATAGGAAGAACCTCCACCGGGACACTGACACAAGTCAGAATCATTAACGTTCATAACAACAATCACCATTGCTATTTATGCAGTTGGTGTTCAGTGTATCTGGGTCTTGTTTCATTCAATAACATATTATCTGCATTTACCAGCATCCCTGATCTGGACGTTTTGCTGTTAAACTCAGCTAGGAAAATTAGTAGTCAAGCCAGAGAATGTAAGGTCAAGGTCTTCATTACTTCTTTTGCCATGGGTGGTTAGCAGAGCAAAAGATCTCCCAGCCCATCCACCCAAGCTCTTCCCACTTTCCGGTGGAAAGATAGCTCACTGATAACAGTGAAGGGTCAGTGTCTAAGCAAATTCTTTGGGATTGGGTATATGTTGGTTTTAGCAGTTCAGGAGAGGATGACTCATTTTGAATCACAACACAAAAGATATGTGCAAGTCAAGTTATTGCAAAGTTTATAGGCTAGATATACTGCTTAGACAGATAGGAATTTCTATACAATGTCAAGTTAAGCAAGCAACCCCAACAAACTCAGTCATTGTGAGGCTAAACTAAGAGTAATTTAAGAAAAACAAAAACAAAAATACCACTAGGAGAAAGTGAAAATTACAGTCAGGTAAGATAACAGTGTAATGTATTCTCCTCCATAGCTCAGGGATTCCAATGATTAGGTGGTGCTTACATGTACAGCAAAAGCTTCACAGCTCTGTGAAACCCTACCCAGCAGACAGCGTTCTAAAAAGAATTCAGAATTAAAAGCCAGAGTAATCCATTTCTAATTAATTAATATCAAGTTTTAAGAAATCTGAATAACTCACTTATTAGGTTATTATGAAGTAACCCTTAATCATATATAGAAGTGACAGTCCATGGAATTTCAAATCATTCACCCAGAAGCCCCGAAAGAAAAAAATACACATTAAAAAATTTAACTTTTTACTTGAGACAATCACAGATTCATATGCAGTTGTGAGAAATAGGATGGAGAGGTCCAGTGTATCCTTTACCAAGTCTCCCCCAATGGTAATATCTTGTAAAACAATAGTACAATGTCACAACCACAACACTGACACTGATACAATCAAGATACAGAGTATTTCCATCAACACAAGCATTTCTCATGTTGTCCTTTTGTAGCCATACCCACTTCTCTCCCACCTCCATCCTCTTCCTCACCCCAGGCAACCAGTAATCTGGTCTCGATTTCTATAATTTTCTCATCTCAAGAATGTTAGTCAATGGAATAATATAGTAAGTAACCTATAGTAAGCAATATAGTAAGTAACTGCCTAATTGTTTTTCAGAATGACTGTACCATTTTACATTCTCACTGAAATGTACGAGTGATCCATTTTCTTTACATCCTCTCCAGCATTTGCTGTTGTCTCTATTTTTAATTTTAGCCATTCTGATAGGTGTGTAGTGACACCTTATTGAGGTTTTAATTTGCATTTCTCTAATGGCTGATGATGTTGAACATCTTTTCATGCATTTACTTGCCATCAGTATATCCTCTTTAGGGAAATGTCTTTTTATGTCTTTTGCCCATTTTCTAATTGGATGTTTTGTTTGTTTGTTTTTTACTGTTGAGTTTGAGAATTCTTTTATAGTCTAGAAATTGGTACTTTGTTGGATATGTGTTTTGCAAATATTTTTTCTCAGTTTGTTGCTTGTTTTCTCATCTTCTCACAGTGTATTTTGCAGAGGAAAGTTTTTAATTTTGTTGAAGTCCGATTTATCTTTTTTTTTTCCTTTTATGGACCATACTTTTGATCTCAAGTCTAAGAACTCTTTGTCTAGCCCTAGATACCAACTATTTTCTCCTATTTTTTTCATATTGATTTATAGTTTTACATTTAATTCTGCAGTCTATTTTGAGTTTGTTTTTGTATAAGATGTGAGGTTTAGGTTTAGGTTCAGTTTTTTGCCTGTGTTTTGCCTATGGTTGTCCACTTCTTCCAGCACCATTTGTTGGAAAGTCTATGTTTTCTCCATTGAATTGTTTTTACTCCTCTGTTAAAATCAGTTGGGCATATTTGGTTGGATTTATTTCTGGGTTCTTTTTTTGGTTCCATCGACCAATGGTGTGTCTGTTTCTCTGCCAGTATCACACAGTCTGGATTACTGGAGCTATATAATAAATTTTGCAATCAGGTAGACGGATTCTTCCCACCAATTCTTCTCAAAATTATTTTAGCTATTCTAGTTCCCTTGCTTTTAATATAAATTTTAGAATAATCTTGTCTATATCTACAAAAAGTATGCTGGGATTTTGATAGGAACTGCACTAAACTTCTGTAAAATTTGGGGGAGGACTGACATCTTTTCTATGATGAATCTTTCAATCCATGAACATAGTATGACTCTCCATTTATTCGTATATTCTTTGATTTCTTTCATCAGCATTTTGAACTTGTCAGCATATAAGTACTGTACATATTTTATACAATATTTTAAGTTTTTGAGTGATTTTGAATGGTATCATATTTTTAATTTCAGTGTCTACATGTTCATTGCTAGTGTATAAAAATAAAATTAATTTTTGTACGTTTATTTTGTATCTTGTGACCTTCCTAAATTCCCTTATTAGTTCTAGAAGTTTTTTGGTAGATACCTTGAGATTTTCTAAGTAGACAATTGTGTCATCTGCAAAAAGGAGATGGTTCTATTTCTTCTTTTCTGATCTGTATTCCTTTTCTTTCCTTATTGCACTGGATAGAAACTTCCAGCACCATGCTGAGTAAGAGTGGTGAGAGTGAGTATCCTTGTCTTGTTCCTGATCTCAGGGAAAAAGTATTCAGTCTTTTCGGTCATTTAAATGTAATGTACTTATTGATGTGTTTGTATTTAGGACCACCATATAATTATTTATTTTCTGTCTTTCTGTTTTTGTTCCCCTATTCCCCTTTTCCTACCTTTTTTGTGGTTATCTAAATATTTTCAGCATTTCATTTAAATTTATCTATTGGTGATTTTGGCTACAATTCTTTAAATAGATTTTAAGTGATTGCCCTAGATTTTAAGTGATTGCCCTAATGATTAAAGTATATACATACTTGATGTCCCACGATTTATTTAGTAGTATTTTATCTCTTGAATTGGAATGTAGAAACCTTACAACTATGTAGGTCTTATTACATTCCCCCTTTATGTTATAGTTGTGTTATGTATCATATCCACATACATTAAAAAGCCCATATACAATGTCATAACTTCTGCTTTCAGTCATCAAATATATTTTAAAGAACTCAATTGAGAGTTCATTATATTTACCCAAATATTTACCATTTCTATTGCTTTTCCTTCATTCCTGATGTTCCAATTTTTCCTTCTGGTGTCAATTCCCTTCTGGTGAAGAGCCTCCTTCGGCAATTCTTTTAGAGTAGGTAGGATGGAAATGGATTCTTTTACTTTTCCTTCACTGAGAATATCTTTATGTTACCCTTATTCCTGAAGGATTTTTTTTACTGGATATAGAATTCTGGGTTAACAGTTGTTTACTTGCAGCACTTTAAAAATGTTGTGCTACTTTCTTCTGGCCTCCATGGTATTCTGATGAGAAATCTGGAGTCACATGACTTATTGTTGCCCTCTGGGTAATGTATTGTTTTTCTCTGGCTGCCTTTGATAAATTTTCATTGTCTTTAATGCCGTAATTTGGCTATGTTTAGCCGTGAATTTCTCTGTGTTTATCTAGTTTGAGTCTTGAGGAGCTCTTGGACCTGTAGATAAATGTCTTTTGTCAAACTTTGGAAGTTTTCAGCCACTGTTTCTTCAAATAATTATTCATTACTGTACTCCTTCTCCTTCTCTTCAACTGATGACATAAATGACATAAATGTTAGACCTTTGTTAGTGGCCCATAGGTCCCTGAGGCTTTGTTTGTTTTTAAAAAAAATTTTTTTTTCTACTGTTCTTCATAATTTCTACTGACCTAACTTCAAGTTCACTGACTCTTTCCTCTGCCATCTCTAGTCTGCTATTGATCTACACAATGAGTTTTTTATTTTGGTTATTGCATGTTTTGGTTCTAAAATTTCTACTTGGCTCCTCTTTATATTTTCTATTTCTTTGCTGAGACATTCTGTTTTTTCATTTATTTCAAGTGTGTTTGTGATTGCTTGTTGGAGCATTTACATAATAGCTGCTATAAAGTCTTAGCCAAATAGTTCCAATATGTGTGTCATTATGGTGTTGAGGTCTCTTGATTGTCTTTTCCATGCAGTTTGAGGTTTTTCTCATCCTCTGTATGTCCAGTAATTTGGATGTATTTTGAACACTATATTATTAAACTCTGTGTCTTGTTTAAATCTGATGAAAATTATTGATATTTTTGTTTTAGTAGGCAATCAAACTGGTTAGGTTCAGATCACAAATTCCAACCTATGAGCACTGTTTCCAAAATCATTTCAATTTTCAAAGCCTTTGCAGTTCTATTAGGATCTGTCCCACATCTCTGTCAGTGGTTAGTTTGGGACCTTGGTCATGGTCTATCAGTTCAGTTCTGACAGTCTTCATTTGCTGATTAGAATCAGACTCCTGTATGCATAACTCAGGGGGAGCCCATTTGTTCATAAATCACTTTATGGGGTTTCTTTCTTGAGTTCTCCTCTCCAATCTCCCTGGGTGCTTTCATTTCCCTTGCGTTCCTCTTTTTGGTTCTCTGGTCTGAGAGTTGGGCTTTAGTTACCCTTTCTGTCATGCATATCTGTGACTGCACCCATGTCTGGGCCCAAGTGGCAGAGGACAGAGAAGGAACCAAATGCAATGGAGGGGTTGCCCCACTCTCTAGGGATCACATCTCCACCTGTTGAAAAGAAAGGTGCCCTTCCCTCAGAGTTTTGGCTCCTGCTAGCTCCAGGTCAAGTTTTTGTCATTGCCACCATGGGACTGCCTCAGGGACACGGTGGGAGAGAACCAAGAGAAGGAAAAAGAGAAGGCAAAACAGATTTTCACACTGTCTCCAAGCATTAGGAGTCCAAGCATTAGGAGTCCCCTTTTTCTTCTTCTCAAGCTGGGACTAGAAGGCTTCTTCTGGAGCACTGTCTGCACCGCAGGGCTCTCTTTGGGGTTTTAGGCTGCACTGTGTTCAGGCCAGGGGATGTTGAAAGGGAAAAAAAATAATAAACTCACAACCATTTTGGTGGCATTTCAAATTCTAGTCTTCTTCCCCAATCCACCTGCTACTAATTACTCTTCAGAGTTCTCAAACTGCTCTATGCATTGTGTCCATATTTCACAGTTGTGTTCAATGGGAGATACAGGGTACAGAGTGCTTATTCCATCTTTACTGGAACAAGAACCTTAAAACATGCATTTTTTGATAGATTGAACAGCTATCATAAAAAGCCCTACACCATACTTGAGAATCACCAGTCAAAAGCAAGGTGGCTCAGTCTCCCATGTTTTTCTAAGAAAAGAACAATGATATGTTTATCAGTATTTTAGTCATGACACAGGTACAATTAATTAAAAACTTATGGCTGAAGATCTTAGATTTGCTAAGTATATTTTAAAAACTATATACCTGGATGATATTACTTTAGTTCATATTTGAAATACACTCAAGACAGTGATTAAAAACAGACTTTGGTTTTTATCCAAAGTTGAGATGAGAAAAAGTAATCTAAAGTTTGCTTTGTTATCTTTTGCAACTCTACTTTGGAGGACATTGCCCATTTTGCTCCATGTTGTTTAAATAAAACATTCCTCTTTGAACTTCATGTAAAGAAAAGGTCCATCACTTCTCATGGACTCACATGCTTCTTATACAACTTAGGTTCTCTTTTTGTCCTGCCTTTCAGGAATATCAGAACCTCATACATTCTCTGTTCTGGTTCTTCTGTTACTGGCTCTCCTTAGCTAGTATTCTTGGAACAGCTATTTTTCCTCCACCATGTTACATGGGTCTTACTATTTTATACTTATTTTATTGATAGAAACTAAGTCATAAATGAATAAGATGCAACGGTAAGATTATTAGTCTCCTCTCTCCTTTTTCTTTGCCATTTCTTTTTTGCTTTTTTATCATGCTTTAAAAAAAATATAGCGTTGAATCTGGGTGATGAATACATAGGATTTTATAATATAATCATACCTACCTTGTATATTCTTGAAATTTCCCACAATAAAAAATTAAAAGTTAAAAATTAATGAAATTATAACAGTGTGGCACTGGTACAAGAATAAAAAGATAATTACCGAAATAGAATAGGTAGTCTTGAAGCTGACCTAGCTAGCACATTGCATTCTGACTTGTACACTGAAGATGCAATCATAAATCAGTGGGAAAGTTACAGCCGCTATGGAAAACAGTATGGAGGTTCCTCAGAAAACTAAAAATAGAATTACCATATGATCCAGCAATCCCCCTCCTGGGTACATATCCAGACAAAACTCTAATCCAAAAAGATACATGCACCCTTATGTTCATAGCAGCACTAGTCACAATAGCCAAAACATGGAAACAACCTAAATGTCCATCAACAGATGAATGGATAAAGAAGACGTAGTCTATATATACAATGGAATACTACTCAGCTATAAAAAAGAATGAAATTCTGCCATTTGCAGCAACATGGATGCAACTAAAGATTCTCATACTGAGTGAAGTAAATCAGAAAGAGAAAGACAAATACCACATCATATCACATATGTGGAATCTAAAATATGACACTAATGAATCTATCTATGAAACAGAAACAGACTCATGGACATAGAGAGCAGACTTGTGGTTGCCAAGGGGGAGGGGGTTGGGGGAGGGATGGATTGGTACTTTGGGGTTAGCAGATGTAAGCCATTATTCATGGAATGGATAAAAAACAAGGTCCTATTGTATAGCACAGAGAACTATATTCACTATCTTATGATAAACCATAATAGAAAAAAATATTTTTAAAAAAGCATGTATATATATCTATAACTGAATCACTTTGTTGTACAGCAAAAATTAACACAATATTGTAAATCAACTATACTTCAATTTAAAAACAAACAAAAAACAAAACAACAAAAAAATAAATCAGTGGGAAAGGTTTTTTATTTTTTTTAACAAATAGGTACCTGGTAATGCATTAGTTATTTGTGGGAAAAAGTTTACTTTTCACTGAACACAAAACCTCAAAATCAATTCTAGGTACAGGTAGAGTTAAATGGAAAAAAGCCAGACCATAAAAATATATAAAAATAAGTGATTACTGACTCTTTATTTGGGGAAAAACTTTTTAAGGTAAGAACAAAACACAACAATCCCGGGCTTCCCTGGTGGCGCAGTGGTTGAGAATCTGCCTGCCAATGCAGGGGACACAGGTTCGAGCCCTGGTCTGGGAAGATCCCACATGCCGCAGAGCAACTGGGCCCGTGAGCCACAATTACTGAGCCTGCGCGTCTGGAGCCTGTGCTCCGCAACAAGAGAGGCCGCGATGGTGAGAGGCCCGTGCACCGCGATGAAGAGTGGCCCCTGCTTGCCATGACTAGAGAAAGCCCTCGCACAGAAATGAAGACCCAACACAGCCATAAATAAATAAATAAATAAATAAAATTTAAAAAAATATATGGCATTTGTATATTGCTCTATAATTAAAAAAAAAAAAAAGACAACAATCCCAAAGGTTAAAGATTTTATCACTGAAACATATCACACTTTACATTTTGAAAATAACAATAAAACAGGAATAGGGGAGGAGCTTCAACATGGCAGAAGAGTAAGACGTGGAGATCACCTTCCTCTCCACAAATATATCAAAAATACATCTACATGTGGAACAACTCCTTCAGAACACCTACTGAACACTGTTAGAAGACCTCAGACCTCCCAAAAGGCAAGAAACTCCCCATGTACCTGGGTAGGGCAAAAGAAAAAAGAAAAAACAAAGACAAAAGAATAGGGACGGGACCTGCACCAGTAGGAGGGAGCTGTGAAGGAGGAAAGGTTTCCACACACTAGGAAGCCCCTTCGCGGGTGGAGACTGCAGGGGGCGGACGGGGGAGCTTTGGAGCCACGGAGGAGAGTGCAGCCACAGGGGTGCGGAGGGCAAAGCGGAGAGATTCCCGCACGGAGGCTCAGCGCCGAGCAGCACTCACCAGCCCGAGAGGCTTGTCTGCTCAGCCGCCGGGGCGGGCGGGGCTGGGAGCTGAGGCTCAGGCTTCGGTCGGATCGCAGGGAGAGGACTGGGGTTGGCGGCGTGAACACAGCCTGAAAGGGTTAGCACACCACAGCCAGCCAGGAGGGAGTCTGGGAAAAGTCTGGAACTGCGGAAGAGGCAAGAGACTTTTTCTTGCCTCTTTGTTTCCTGGTGCGCGAGGAGAGGGGATTCAGAGCACCGCTTAAAGGAGCTCCAGAGACGGGCGCGAGCCGCGGCTATCAGCGCGGACCCCAGAGACGGGCATGAGACGCTAAGGCTGCTGCTGCAGCCACCAAGAAGCCTGTGTGCAAGCACAGGTCATTACCCACACTGCCCCTCCTGGGAGCCTGTGCAGCCCGCCACTGCCAGGGTCCCCTGATCCAGGGACAACTTCCCCGGAAGAACACATGTCGCGCCTCAGGCTGGTGCAACGTCACACCGGCCTCTGCCTCCACAGGCTCGCCCCGCACTCCGTACCCCTCCCTCTCCCCGGCCTGAGTGAGCCAGAGCCCCCAGATCAGCTGCTCCTTTAACCCCATCCTGTCTGAGCGAAGAAGAGACACCCTCAGGCGACCTACACGCAGAGGCGGGGACAAATCCAAAGCTGAATCCCAGGAGCTGTGCGAACAAAGAAGAGAAAGGGAAATCTCTCCCAGCAGCCTCAGGAGCAGCGGGTTAAATCTCCATGATCAACTGGATGTACCTGCATCTGTGGAATACCTGAATAGACAACGAATCATCCCGAATTGAGGAGATGGATTTTGGGAGCAACGATATATATATATTTTTCCCTTTTTCTCTTTTTGTGAGTGTGTATGTGTATGCTTCTGTGTGTGATTTTATCTGTATAGCTTTGCTTTTACCATTTGTCCTAGGGTTCTGTCTGTTTTTTTTAATTACTTAAAAAAATTTTTTTTAATAATTATTTAAAAAAATTTTTTATTTTAATAACTTTATTTTACCTTCTTCTTTCTTTCTTTTTTTCCCTCCCTTTTATTCTGAGCAATGGGGATGACAGGCTCTTGGTGCTCCAGCCAGGCGTCAGGGCTGTGCCTCTGAGGTGGGAGAGCCAAGTTCAGTGACACTGGTGCACAAGAGACCTCCCAGCTCCACGTAATATCAAACGGCGAAAATCTCCCAGAGATCTCCATCTCAACGCCAAGACCCAGCTCCACTCAACGACCAGCAAGCTACAGTGTTGGACACCCTATGCCAAACAACTAGCAAGATAGGAACACAGCCCCACCCATTAGGAGAGAGGCTGCCTAAAATCATAATAAGGCCACAGACACCCCAAAACACACCACCAGATGTGGACCTGCCCACCAGAAAGACAAGATCCAGCCTCATCCACCAGAACACAGATACTAGTCCCCTCCACCAGGAAGCCTACACAACCCACTGAACCAACCTTAGCCACTGGGGACAGACACCAAAAACAACGGGAACTACGAACCTACAGCCTGCAAAAAGGAGAACCCAAACACAGTAAGTCAAGCAAAATGAGAAGACCGAGAAACACACAGCTGATGAAGGAGCAAGGCAAAAACCCACCAGACGTAACAAATGAAGAGGAAATAGACAGTCTACCTGAAAAAGAATTCAGAATAATGATAGTAAAGATGATCCAAAATCTTGGAAACAGAATGGAGAAAATACAAGAAATGTTTAACAAGGACCTAGAAGAACTAAAGAGCAAACAAACAGTGATGAACAACACAATAAATGAAATTTAAAATTCTCTAGAAGGGATCAATAGCAGAATAACTGAGGCAGAAGAACGGATAAGTGACCTGGAAGATAAAATAGTGGAAGTAACTACTGCAGAGCAGGATAAAGAAAAAAGAATGAAAAGAATTGAGGACAGTCTCAGAGACCTCTGGGACAACATTAAATGCACCAACATTCGAATTATAGGGGTCCCAGAAGAAGAAGAGAAAAAGAAAGGGACTGAGAAAATATTTGAAGAGATTATAGTTGAAAACTTCCCTAATATGGGAAAGGAAATAGTTAATCAAGTCCAGGAAGCACAGAGAGTCCCATACAGGATAAATCCAAGGAGAAACATGCCAAGACACATATTAATCAAACTATCAAAAATTAAATACAAAGAAAAAATATTAAAAGCAGCAAGGGAAAAACAGCAAATAAGACACAAGGGAATCCCCATAAGGTTAACAGCTGATCTTTCAGCAGAAACTCTGCAAGCCAGAAGGGAGTGGCAGGACATTTTTAAAGTGATGAAGGAGAAAAACCTACAACCAAGATTACCCAGCAAGGATCTCATTCAGATTTGATGGAGAAATTAAAAGCTTTACAGACAAGCAAAAGCTAAGAGAATTCAGCACCACCAAACCAGCTTTACAACAAATGCTAAAGGAACTTCTCCAGGCAGGAAACACAAGAGAAGGAAAAGACCTAAAATAACAAACCCAAAACAATTAAGAAAATGGCAATAGGAACATACATATCGATAATTACCTTAAATGTAAATGGAGGGCTTCCCTGGTGGTGCTGTGGTTAAGAATCCGCCTGCCAATGCAGGGGACACGGGTTTGAGCCCTGGTCCAGGAAGATCCCACATGCCATGGAACAACTAAGTCTGTGCACCACAACTACTGAGCCTGCACTCTAGAGCTGGCGCTCCGCAACAAGGGAGGCCACCGCAATGAGAAGCCAGTGCACCGCAACGAAGAGTAGCCCCCGCTCGCCTCAACTAGAGAAAAGCCCGGGTGCAGCAACAGAGACCCAGTGCAGCCAAAAAAAAAAAATGTAAATGGATTAAATGCTCCAACCAAAAGACATAGACTGGCTGAATGGATACAAAAACAAGACCTGTATATATGTTGTCTATAAGAGACCCACTTCAGACCTAGGGACACATACAGACTGAAAATGAGGGGATGGAAAAAGATATTCCATGCAAATGGAAATCAAAGGAAAGCTGGAGTAGCAATTCTCGTATCAGACAAAATAGACTTTAAAACAAAGACTATTACAAGAGAGAAAGAAGGACACTACATAATGATCAAGGGATCAATCCAAGAAGAAGATATAACAATTGTAAATATTTATGCACCCAACATAGGAGCACCTCAATACATAAGGCAAATACTAACAGCCATAAAAGGGGAAATCGACAGTAACACAATCATAGTAGGGGACTTTAACACCCCACTTTCACCAAGGGACAGAGCATCCAAAATGAAAATAAATAAGGAGACACAGGCTTTAAATGATACATTAAAAAGATGGACTTAATTGATATTTATAGGACATTCCATCCAAAAACAACAGAATACACATTCTTCTCAAGTGCTCATGGAACATTCTCCAGGATAGATCATATCTTGGGTCACAAATCAAGCCTTGGTAAATTTTAGATATCAATTACAGGAAAAAAATCTGTAAAAAATACAAACACATGGAGGCTAAACAATACACTACTTAATAACCAAGAGATCACTGAAGAAATCAAAGAGGAAATCAAAAAATACCTAGAAACAAATGACAATGAAAACACAATGACCCAAAACCTATGGGATGCAGCAAAAGCAGTTCTAAGCGGGAAATTTATAGCAATACAATCCTACCTCAAGAAACAAGAAACATCTCAAATAAACAACCTCCTAACCTTACACCTAAAGCAATCAGAGAAAGAAGAACAAAAAAACCCAAAGTTAGCAGAAGGAAAGAAATCATAAAGATCAGATGAGAAATAAATGAAAAAGAAATGAAGGAAACTATAGCAAAGATCAATAAAACTAAAAGCTGGTTCTTTGAGAAGATAAACAAAACTGATAAACCATTAGCCAGACTCATCAAGAAAAAAAGGGAGAAGACTCACATCAATAGAATTAGAAATGAAAAAGGAAAAGTAACAACTGACACTGCAGAAATACAAAGGATCATGAGAGATTATTACAAGCAACTCTATGCCAATAAAATGGACAACCTGGAAGAAATGGACAAATTCTTAGAAATGCACAACCTTCCGAGACTGAACCAGGAAGAAATAGAAAATATGAACAGACCAATCACAAGCACTGAAATTGAGACTGTGATTAAAAACCTTCCAACAAACAAAAGCCCAGGACCAGATGGCTTCACAGGTGAATTCCATCAAACATTTAGAGAAGAGCTGACACCTATCCTTCTCAAACTCTTCCAAAATATAGCAGAGGGAGGAACACTCCCAAACTCATTCTACAAGGCCACCATCATCCTGATACCAAAACCAGACAAAGATGTCACAAAGAAAGAAAACTACAGGCCAATATCACTGATGAACATAGATGCAAAAATCCTCAACAAAATACTAGCAAACAGAATCCAACAGCACATTAAAAGGATCATACACCATGACCAAGTGGGGTTTATCCCAGGAATGCGAGGATTCTTCAATATACGCAAATCAATCAATGTGATACACCATATTAACAAATTGAAGGAGAAAAACCATATGAGCATCTCAATAGATGCAGAGAAAGCTTTCAACAAAATTCAACACCCATTTATGATAAAAACCCTCCAGAAAGTAGGCATAGAGGGAACTTACCTCAACATAATAAAGGCCATATATGACAAACCCACAGCCAACATCGTCCTCAAAGGTGAAAAACTGAAACCACTTCTACTAAGATCAGGAACAAGACAAGGATGCCCACTCTCACCGCTATTATTCAACACAGTTTTGGAAGTTTTAGCCATAGCAGTCAGAGAAAAAAAAGAAATAAAAGGAATCCAAAACGGAAAAGAAGAAGTAAAGCTGTCACTGTTTGCAGATGACATGGTACTATACATAGAGAATCCTAAAGATGCTACCAGAAAACTACTAGAGCTAATCAATGAATTTGGTAAAGTAGCAGGATACAAAATTAATGCACAGAAATCTCTTGCATTCCTATATACTAATGATGAAAAATCTGAAAGTGAAATTAAGAAAACACTCCCATTTACCACTGCAATAAAAAGAATAAAATATCTAGGAATAAACCTACCTAAGGAGACAAAAGACCTGTATGCAGAAAATTATAAGACACTGATGAAAGAAATTAAAGATGATACAAATAGATGGAGAGATATATCATGTTCTTGGATTGGAAGAATCAACATTGTGAAAATGGCTATACTACCCAAAGCAATCTACAGATTCAATGCAATACCTATCAAAGCACCACTGGCCTTTTCACAGAACTAGAACAAAAAATTTCACAATTTGTATGGAGACACAAAAGACCCCTAATAGCCAAAGCAGTCTTGAGGGGAAAAAATGGAGCTGGAGGAATCAGACTCCCTGACTTCAGACTATACTACAAAGCTACAGTAATCAAGACAATATGGTACTGAAACAAAAACAGAAACATAGATCAATGGAACAAGATAGAAAGCCCAGAGATAAACCCACGCACCTATGGTCAACTAATCTATGACAAAGGAGGCAAAGATATACAATGGAGAAAAGACAGTCTCTTCAATAAGTGGTGCTGGGAAAACTGGACAGCTACATGTAAAAGAATGAAATTAGAACATTCCCTAACACCATACACAAAAATAAACTCAAAATGGATTAAAGACCTAAATATAAGGCCAGACACTATCAAACAGTAAGTAAATTAGTCAACGAATTTCTTTTGAAGAAGAGAGGTTTCCCATGTTAAAACCAGAGATTACCCCAAATCCCAACTTCTACTACAATAAGTGTCCTCCTTGTCACTACAGCCAAATGTGTTCTGTCTGTACCCAGAGTCAGCTGAAAAGTGAAAAAGAGTATTTACCTTTGCTGGGGTTATAAGATGACAAGCGACCAATCCTCCCCACCCCCAATCCCCTTTCTTCCTTTCCTTCTCTGCCCTTGCCCATTACAACCACTCAATTTATGGACTATTTTGGTTTCAGTCTTATGTCTAGGGTCACAGATGCATCTACACAAGTCCTTGGGGCTGCTCTGTGAGGGTGGCTTCTTCATTTTGATTTAACCTCTTTCTTACATTAAGGGCTTAAAATTAGTCAGGCAGAGCCTCAAAAAAAAAAAAAAAAAAAAAAAAAGAAAAACTCAGGTCCAGAGACTAAGACATTTTGGCCAACACTTTGGTTTGTGTGAAATATATTCCTCTTGTTCACTGGAAAATCCCAAGCCCACCTCCAACAGATTTCCATCATATCAAACCCTTTTTCTTGGTGTAAATCACTTCTTTCGGATGACTGTGAACCATTTCCCAACCTTATTTATGCAAAGCCTAACCTGGTTTTCCATTATAATATATCATGGTAACATTTATGTTTACATTGAAAATGATGAACCTCAAGCTCAATTTGTTCCTTTCCTTAAAAGATAGAGCCTCTGGGGGCACAGACGGAGGGTTAAGCTGTATTAACTGCCTAGCACCATGCCTGGTTTACTGTAGGGTGTTTGTTAGTTCTCTTGTACTGGTTTCTTAAGTCATACACATTTTTGCAGAGCTGCTATAACATGCAGGCTGGAAAAAGTCATTCAGGAAGAAAGACAGCTGGAAAGGAAGAGGCCTTTGTGAGTTAGTGAGTACATTAGAGATTATGAGTGTGGAACTTGAAGGGCAATGGGTTGGTCACACTCTCTTCCAAAACACCTTCCAAGAGATTTATACTCCCTGACAGGCAGGGTGGATGTTCCTACACAGCCCTGAAGCAGCTACAGAAGACAGACCGTCGCCCCTCTGCTTCCCATAAGATTATGGGAGTAAAGTCTCTGACGGGGGAATGAGACAGGAAGGGAGCAAGGCATAACCTTTAAAAGAATGACAGCCATTGAGGACATGACATAAACCGGTTAGGACCAACTAGGCCCAAGATGGCAGATGGCTGACTTCCACTAGACCTTGAGCCTCAGTCTATGCTCATTGTAATACATTAGTTATGTGACACACCCACGGGCGTCATGACAGTTCTGAGGCCATGACAGTTCTGAACATAAAAGGCCAAAAAGTGGGCGGTGGCCCAATTCCTGGAAATCCCTGCCCCTTCCCCGATATAGTTGGAATAATCCTCCCACTCATTAGCTTATGAAATTACCTACTCCTATAAAAACTGACAACCCCCTGCCCTGGTGCCTCTAGCCTTCTGAGATGGCCCATGCTTTGTCTATGGAGTGTGTATCTCCCTGAATAAAATTTCTTTCACTTTAAACAAAACAAAAAACAAACAAGCAATAAAACTCACAAAACACCTTCCAAATTTAGGAGCTAGAGAGTCAGTCACCGAGGAAAGGTTCTGAGATCCAAACCAAATGATATTTTTGTGGTGGATATTTTCCATTTGCTCCTCCACTGTGAAATCCATTTGATCCACTCGCTATACTTCTTGACCAAGCTCTGTGCTCCCGGAAGGCTGATCATGGCCTCCACCAATGGGATCCTTTGCCCTCTGACTTTGTGTTTTGTGTTTTTAAATTAATTAATTACTTTATTTATTTATTTTTATTTATTTTTGGCTGCGTTGGGTCTTTGTTGCTGCGTGCGGGCTTTCTCTAGTTGCGGCGAGTGGGGGCTACTCTTCGTTGTGGTGCGTGGGTTTCTCACTGCGGTGGCTTCTCTCGTTGTGGAGCATGGGCTCTAGGCATGCGGGTTTCAGCAGTTGTGGCTCGTGGGCTCAGTAGTTGTGGCACATGGGCCTAGTTGCTCCGCGGCATGTGGGATCTTCCCAGACCAGGGCTCGAACCCATATCCCCTGCATTGGCAGGCAGATTCTTAACCACTGCGCCACCAGGGAAGTCCCCTTTCTGTTGAATGCAGCCAATCAAGGACATCATCAAGAGGTCTGAGAATGAGGTCATCATGCTTATTTCCCTTCTTCTGTCCTTGTTCCTCCCTCTACAGTTGGGTTGTCTTCCCACTGAAGGCCTCACCTCCCATAAGGTAGCTCTCTAGTGTAGCTCAAACACCCCTCTCCAGCTCCAGTGATGCTCACGTTCTGCGTCCTCGCTCCTTCAAGTTTGGGCTGATAAAGTCCCTCTGTAGCTAAGCACAACGTTCTACACCACCCCTTGTTGGTTCCCCTTAACCTTACCTACACTTTTATAAACAACTCTGCGCTTTTATTAAATTCTCCTCAACTCTCCCATGGGAGGGAGCCAGGTGTGCCCTGCCAAGACTTCGAACCACACTTCTCTTGAAGTGAAGCAAGGTTTTTCCCATTAAGTCTTCACTGAAGAGCGAAGCATGCTGTCTGCCAGCCGAATGGAGGCAATGGCTGCAAGAGGAGGCCTCTTTCTGGGATTCTGTGGGATGAGGCATGCTTCAAAGCAAACAAGAAGCGTGTGAAGCCAGATGGGCACACTGAAGTCAATCAACATGCACAAAAGGCACAATGCCCGTGATCACCCCAAACCTGGATGATTTTTCTGATCTAAGTAAGCACAGCTTTAAGACTACTGGCCCCTGAGAGTTTCCATCCAAAGCTCACACCAACATCCAAACAACTCAACATCCCCCTTGGGAGCACAGTAGGCATTGTGGCTTAGGTAACCAACACAGAGTGTGTGCTACTTGTGGGACACTCTGTTATTCAGTCTACAAATCCACCACATTTAACCTCCCCGACTCCCCATGAGGCTGATATTATTACCGCTTTACAGATGAGGAAAGCGAACTCAGAAAGGTCAGACCCAGGATACAGAATGAGCAGCAGAAGTGGCACATTCACATGCAGGCCTGAGGCTCTGAAGGCTTAGAGAATGTTATTAGAGACACAGCTTTGGAGATGAAAGCCTTAGAGTTAAGCTCTGGCTCTACTGCTCCGGTTGGGTGACCTTACGCAACTTTCACGAGCCTAAACTTTCCTCATCCACAAAGAAGAGAAAACATTTTCTACATTACAGGTGAATTTTGACTCTTATAAAGAAATAACATGGAGGAAAGAATTCTTTAAAAGCTTAAGAGCTGTAAAAATATGATTGATTCCTTCGGTTGCCTTCTTGTTAATTCTCCTCCACCTTGGAGGTAATGAATCTGACTCCAGTTTCCATTTGCATGAGAAATCAAAGACAGACCAGTGAGGTCTGACTTTCTCAATAGAAATGGCAACAGTAATGATGACACCAGTAAAAACAGTAATAATTTCGCTTCTAATAACAGCTCAAATTCATTGACCACTTGCCACATACCAGGCACTTTACTTGGATTATCTCATTTAATCCTCACATCTACACTGTGAGTAGACATCATTGTCACTTTCTTGGATGAGAAAACCAAGGTGCGGACAGTTGAAATAACTTGCCCAAGGTCACACTACTATTAAGAGGCCCCGTTGGGATTTGAATTTACCTCTACCTGTAAAGCTGCACTCACTAATACTGTAATCACAAATCACATGTCGGGTTTCCCTGGTGGTGCAGTGGTTGAGAATCTGCCTGCCAATGCAGGGGACACGGGTTCGAGCCCAGGTCTGGGAAGATCCCACATGCCGTGGAGCAACTAGGCCCGTGAGCCGCAGCTACTGAGCCTGCGCGTCTGGAGCCTGTGCTCCGCAACAAGAGAGGCCGCGACGGTGAAAGGCCCGCGTACCGCGACGAAGAGTGGCCCCCGCTTGCCGCAACTAGAGAAAGCCCTCGCACAGAAACGAAGACCCAACACAGCCAAAGATAAATTAATAAAAAGCCAAAAACCCTTCTAAAAAAAAAAATCACATGTCACAGAGCACTTGACATGTGGCTGGTCTGAGCTGAGATGGGCTGTGAGTATAAAACATACCCTGGGGGCTTCCCTGGTGGCGCAGTGGTTGAGAATCTGCCTGCCAATGCAGGGGACGCGGGTTCGAGCCCTGGACTGGGAAGATCCCACATGCCGTGGAGCAACTCGGCCCGTGAGCCACAATTGCTGAGCCTGCGCGTCTGGAGCCTGTGCTCGGCAACGAGAGGCCGTGATGGTGAGAGGCCCGCGCACCGCGATGAAGAGTGGCCCCCGCTTGCCACAACTAGAGAAGGCCCTCGCACAGAAACGAAGACCCAACACAGCCATACATACATACATACATACATACATACATAAAAAGAATGTAAGCAGACAAGAATAGCATTAAAAAAAAAAAAAAAAAAAAAAAAAAAAGTTTAAAACATACCCTGGATTTTGAAGGCTTAACATGGAAAAGGGAATGAAAATATCTCATTAATAGCAGTATACTGATTACATATTTTGGAAACCTTGGTTTAAAAATATATTATTAAAATGAATTGCAACCCTTTTTACTTTTCAAAATGTCTACTAAAAATTTTAAAATTGCATATATGGTTCGCATTATCCTTCCACTGGACAGCTCTGGAATAGAGCAAAAGGTCCAAGGTGCTTCATGAGTCTTTGTTTGGCCTGCTTCAGTAACTCTACCCCCTACAGCAGTAATGAAGAAAAGAAGACTTTTGCTTTCAATAACATTTACCGGGAGTAGCGGTAAAGGAACGAACCAAACCCATACTTGTGTGGCTTGGAGAAAGCTACAGCTTTGCAGGTTTATCTTCACCAAGAGAGAGCTCTGTTTTGTGGGGCTATGGCATGTGCTTCTCTAAATATTCTGATGGTTGAATCCAGCCTGAAAGCAAACATTTCAAAGCCTCTGGCAGAAGTAGTTTAGAGAGAGGCTTCCAAGCCATCAGGCCAGCAGATGATGTTTACTTCTTGTGACATAATAGTCAAGTCAAATTTTATTTCACAGCAGTTACTTTCATGTCCTGAGAATAGAAAAATCCCTTCAGATGACCAAAACACCCCTGCACAGCCCAAATCCCATTAAATAAATCTGTGAGAGGCTTTGCCTCTTCGGTGGAGAACAGTCAAGACAAGTCCTTTAACCTCCTAAGATGCTTCCTGCATTAGCAGGAGTTTGTGTGCCTGTGTGTGCACATGTGTGTGTTTGTGCGTGCATGTTTCTTTACACAGATTGATTACGGCCGGGTTCCAAGGTGTGCCACCAAGTTCAGTAGGATGATTTGGAGAGCCCAAATGCCCTCCCGTAAAACGCTTGGCAGAGGACAAAGATGGGTAGAAACATGAAGCAATATGTGCTTTCACAAAGGGTTTTACATTTTCCAGAGTCCTTATGCAACCATGGTTTCATTGTGTGCTCCCAGTCCCAACTTCTCAATGAGGGAGATAAGGAAACTAAGGCCAGGCAGTGTTCTAGCTCAGTACTGGGGAGAAAGGATAAGATTTGGAATCAGTTGACTTGCACTTAGACTTTTGCTCTGCTTTTCTAGCTGGGTGACCCTGGACAAGTTACTGGACTTCTCTGAGCTTGCCCTGACTTTTTCACACAATGTGGCTAATACAGACAGAAAAGCCTATGTGCTGTATGATTTCATTTATATGACATTTCAGAGGAGACAAAGCTGCAGGGACAGAGAAACAGTGGTTTCCAGGGGATAGGGCTGGGTGAGGGGAGAGTTGGACTACCAAGTTTTCGCCCAAGGGAAAGTGTTGAGGTGACAGAACTGTTCACTGTGGTGGTTACACGACTCTGTGCACTTATGAAAACTCATAGAACTAACTGTACAGAAGAAAAGTGAATTTTACTGAATGCAAATTTGAAAAGATGACAAAAAGATAACTGAACTAATAAAGATGCTTCTCCAACGGGGTTGCTGGGCGTTTGCCTAGTCAACACTAGAGTAACAACCAAAACTACTTCTTTATATTTCTAACTCGCTGCTTCTAGATTTACAGCTGCTGAATAGACATACAAGAAATGGAACCAACCAAATTTAATGCCAACTCTTAAAAATGGTGAAACAGAAGTTGGACAAAATCCCGGGCTCTAATTGGAATGCTGATGTGGTGAGAGTTGAAAACAGGCAGGAGATGGGAATCAGGGTACGAATCCATATAGACTTCTACACAGTGACTTTACCAATAAGAGAACTCGAAAACCTCTTTGTCTTCCCTGCTCACCCATTTTCTCTTCTACCGGAGCCCCCTTTCCCTGCCCTACCAACTCTAAACTTTCTCACACCGAGTTTCACACAGATCTAGTTGTTTCTTGGTTATTTGTTTCGGGCACATTGCCAGCTGGCTTGATCTGCTTACTGCTACAGAAAACAAACCTCTCCTCCATTTCTCATGTGTTACCAGCCCAACAAATAAACTACTGTCTAAGTTTTACACTGATTCCTGCAAACAACCCAGCCCTTTCCACTCGGAATGCTTTCTGCAGGCTGGGATTTTTTAAAAGATGAAATATAACTGACAGGCAGCAGTGGGGTCCTCAGAGCTGGCAAAGGGTATTTTTAGCTGCTAGGTTTTCATTAATTACACTGGCTGCTTTTGGCTGTGGCTCTTGGTTTCTGCTGTCTTGCCGAGGAGAGCGTGTGGCTTGGAAATATAATTAAATCTGTCTGAAGGGTCCCAGCTCCGGTGCTCATGGATTTCATCATCACGTCTTTGTCTTTAGGATGTTCTGAATTTTAGATGTGTTTGTGGCGGGATACAGGGAGAGAACGGTTTTCCTCCCCTCTGCACAGCTTGAGTTCTCTTCTGCCTTTGCCTGGGAGATTGGCTTAAGCTTTGTAGCTTCTCTCCCACCTTGTTTTAAGGGCATGACTATCCATGCACAAAAAGCAGAGGTGTTTTTTTTTTTCATATTCTTTTCCATTATGGTTTATTATAGGATACTGAATATAGTTCCCTGTGCTCTACAGTAGGACCTTGTTGTTTATCCATCCTATGCATACTAGTTTCCATCTGCTAATCCCAAACTCCCAGTCCTTCCCTCCCCCACCCTCCCTCCCCCTTGGCAACCACAAGTCTGTTCTCTATGTCTGTGAGTCTGTTTCTGTTTTGTAGATAGGTTCATTTGTGGCATATTTTAGATTCCACATATAAGTGATATCATATGGTATTTGTCTTTCTCTTTCTGACTTACTTCACCCAGTATGAAAATCTCTGGGTCCATCCATGTTGCTGCAAATGGCATTATTTCATTCTTATTTATGGCTGAGTAATATTCCATTGTGTATATGTACCACATCTTCTTTATCTATTCATCTTTCAATGGATGTTTTGGTTGCTTCCATGTCTTGGCTACTGTAAATAGTGCTGCTATGTACATTGGGGTGCATGCATATTTTCGAATTAGAGTTTTCTCCAGATATATGCCTAGGAGTGAAATTGCTGGAACATATGGCAACTCTATTTTTAGTATAAAACGTAGAGCTTTTAAGGCTCCAGTATTCCTCTTTCTGAATGGGAGTTGGGCGTATAGACTTGTTCTGGTGATGTCAGGGGATAAAACTAGGAACTTGTTGTGGAGCCTTCTAATCGGGAAGTGCCCTGAAAGGCTGTGACATGCACTGATCTCCCTGTCACAAGGGGCATTCAAGTGGATGGCCACTTGCTGAGGATCCCTGAAAGAAGTTTTATGCATTCCAAAGGGGTCGGTGCTTTCGAAGTTTCCCCAAGCCCAAAAGTCTGTGAGTCCACATGACTGCTTCCCTTGAAAAGTAAGGCGCTGATTCAGGGAGGGTGTAGAATTAACCCTTTCTGGAAATTAGTTAACACAGTACTGGGCTGGATAACTTCTGTCTGTCCCTTCAGCTGTACTTTCTACTCTTCTAGATTCTTCTGTGCTCCCGGAGGCTGACAAATATGAGTTACATCCACAGGTTTCTGAGTTCTCTGGTTTCCAGGTGAGTCTAGCAGCTAGGGAACCCAGGAAGGGGATCAAAGGAGAGTGAGGTTGGGGTTTTATTTCCCCCACTCTCCCACTATGGATGTGATACACAATGGATGTGTTCCTTGGATAAAGGTAGCTTACCTCTCTCTCTCTCTCTCTCTCTGTTCTTTCCACTTCCTCATCATGTCCTTTCAGGCTTAAGGATAGTTCTCCTGTCACTTCCCTGAGGTCCTGCCCTACCTCCTACAGTTTTTCTACACCTGCCTACACCTTTGCAGACCGTCCCTCTGCTGGCTCTCCTCCAGGGACACAATTTGAATAGGTCACCTCTTTGCTGGCAAGACCCCAAATGACACAAATATTAAACACGTACTGTGTGCAACGGAGATGATCACACAGTCTTGCCCTCAAGTGCTTTCCAGGGTAGTTATGGAGATAAAGTGAAGATATTGGGGGAAAAACAGACCCATTTTTATTGTGGTGCTCATTCCTCCGTGAGCTCTTGTAACCCTGGGAGACGAGAACTGTGCTGAGATACGTGAGCTAACAAGACCAAACTCCACTCAGAACAAAACCAACCGATTCTTACACGAATCCAATCAAACAAATGTCTTAGTTTTTGACTTACTGACAAACCAGACTGACCGAATGTTCCTTCTGGACTAGTTGTTTTGACACGGTGTTCAGACATGGCCTCTGACAGCATCTGTGTAATGACAAGGTTAACTGTGGCAGAGCAACACACAAGGGGGACTGGTGGTTTCTGGCAGCCACAGGGTGACCTGGGAGGGTGGGGGTCAGAACACACATGGTGGGGCTGGATCCTGGCATAAGGTAAGGATACTGCCCCGCAGGACCCCGCAGCTGCCTGATCACAAAGCGGAACGAGGCTGAATTCCCTGAGGAGGGAAGCACCTGCAGAAGCGTTAACAGGAACAGGAAGTCAGGGCTCCTTCTGGGAAGAGTGCATCGGGGAAGAAAGATGTCCTCGTGTCTTCATGAGACAAGCGATGCAGCACAGAGGTGTCCCACTAACGCCCCGCTTCGCAGAATTGGGCAAAGTGCTTTGTACGTAGTCTGTGCACAGAAACTCCTGTGTGGATGGCTTTGATTTTTCTGTCCAGCCCTTTCACTTTTCCTCTAGACTAAAATCTATATCAAGTTAGGGGTTATGTCACATGTGTTTACTTTTCTTAAGTCTCCAGGTCTTAACACAGTTTCTGATACAGAAAAGGTGTTTAATAAATAATTGTGGAATGAAGGAAAAATTGATATGCCTTCCTTCACCTGTGAGGTCACATTTCTCTTCCTAGTCAAACTGCACAATTCTGACACCCTTTCCCTCATCTGAATATTTCTAAGGAGTTTCTGGGATGAGTCTGAGAATCCTAGAGGTGTTCACTGGCAAGAGGAGTCCTTCTTTGTTTGTTTAAAATGTGTTTTATTATTTAAATAATACGTGTTCATTAGAGAAAACTAAAATGTGGAAAATACAGAAAGGCACATATAAGAAATTGCAAATCACTTGTGATATTACCACGAGAAATAACCAGAATAAAATATTGATGTCTATTTTTTTCATATATATGTTTTAGATAGACTCAGAAGACCTACCAGGAGTTATAGGAGAAGGTGGACCCACGAGAGAGAAAGAGCCTGGGTCTCTGATGAAGCCCCCCGAAAGTTAATCTTTATGCGAATGAGAAAATTATTGAGTTGAGCCACTGAGATGTTCAAGTTTACCTGCTAGGGCAGGTAGTTAGTTACCCTAACTAACACAGTTCCTACACAAATTTCTCCTCCAGCCCTTAAGTATTCTACGAGCTTTGCAGACCAGGAGACAGGGGGAGTGCTAACCTTTTTCAAACCACACTTGCCTTACATCTGCTAACTCCAAAAGGCCACCCTGAGTTCTCCCCAGGAAAAGAAAGTGTGACTGGATGGTTCCACTACCACAAAGCTTCTGGCAAAGATTACATGGAAATGTTTTTTTTTTTAAGTTTCATCAAACTGGAACCTCACAGCAAATGAATCAAGGTACAAAGGTTCAGTGCTGGAAACACTTGCTGTTGGGCAAAACTGTATGATATAGTGAAAAGCATTTTTGGACCAAGAGAGATACTACCTGTTTCTAGCCCTTATGGTTCTGCCCTAACAAGCTGTGGAAGCTTGGACCCCTCTCTTGCTCTCTCCAGCCTTCATGGGGGTATTGAAAGGATCAAGCAAGACAAAATACTTCAAAATAGGTTCAGGTTTTATCAACTGTAATGGGAGAGGTAATGTGATTTAACAAACCTTTAGCAGGATTCGTTAGAGAGGGTTGGTTTAAATGAGAGAAAACGTAGCCTCTGCCCTCGTGTCTTCTGGTCTACTGGAGGGAATAGATCACTGAATAACAAACAAGCCCTAATAGGACCAAATGACAGCAAACTATCAGCAATGTGATCTGGGTGTGTAAAAGAAGTGATTAACTTTGACCCTGAGAGTGAGAAAGCCTCCAATAGTGTTCTGAATGTTCCTAAGAAAAAGGGCAAAATTTCTTAACATAACTTACAAGGTCATGTATGATTTGTGCTCTTACCCACCACTTCTTTGGCTTCATCTCTTGCCACTCCATAAACAATATTCTACGCTCCAGCCATAGCCTCCAATTTTGAATTCTTAAACTTACCATATTTTCTCCTTCAAGTCTTTGGATCCTCCTTTATCACCTCTCCTTCTATTACAAAATATGTACATATCTTTCATGCTTTAGCGCATAAGTTATCTCCTCCAGGAAGCCTTCTTTGCTTGCCTCAGTCCAGGTTAGATACGCATTGTACCAATTTGCATACTACTGGCTATAAGTAACAGATAATGAAATATGACGGTATTATCACATAACTGGATGTCACATATCTGGAGATATACAGATCCAAGATTAGTTCTGTGTGATGATAATGTCGAGAAATGGATTCAACTTTTCCATGATTCTCTTAGCTTTTGCCTCATGGTTATAAGATAGCTGCTGCAGCTCCAAATCATGCCCTCTCACAAAACAACCGAGAGCAGGAAGGGAAGAAGACACCCTTCTGTGATGATCTTACTCTTCAAGGAAAATCCTTCCCAGAAGTCCTTTGAAGGCTTTGCCTTAAATCTCCCTGGTCAGAAGGGGCCCATATATACATGTCCTAGCTGCAAGAGAGGCTGGAAAGTGAACGTCTGGCATTTTCAGGGAAAGAGTCTCTTCAAGCGTGGAAGAAATGCAAAGGGCATGACTATTGGGTAAGCCAACAATAGCACCTCTCTTTGGACTTCCACAGCTCCCAGTTTCCCCACGGGCCATCATTATATTGTATGTAATTGCTTACTTGACTACTAGCCTATAATCTTTGTTAGGGAAGGGCAATTTTATCAAATGAATGAGAAAGAAACATAGCATTATTATTACCAATACTTCTAATAACAAAACAACACATTAAAATCACTTCAGCCTGTGAACAGCTGTTTTAGTAACTCTTTACTGACCAGTGGCTCCATGGTGAAATCCTAACAGGTTAAGACCTCAACCTTAAGGGCTATAAGTTATGAAAAAAACAAAACACAATTCCCAAGTCTCTACCAGGTGGTTAGATGGGGTGGGGACAGTGAAAGCATAGAACTTGAGAGCTGGTGGGAGCGGAGAGACCTGAACTGACCGAGGGGAGACAAAACAGGAGTGTGTATCATTTGGGGGTCTACCGGATGTAAGAAACAGAAAATCCAAGTTAGTTTACATAAAAGGAACATTTATTCTCTCAACAGCAAGATGTCTCAAGACAAGGCAGCTCCAGGGTTAATTCTGCTTTGTTATCCATAGCTTGGCTTTCCCTAGGGTTGCAAGATGGCCATCATAGTTCCAAGCTCTATATCCGGAATGTCCACAGAAGGACATATTTCCCCTTATGCCTCTTCTTCAGGGAAAAGATACCTTTACCAGCAGCTTCCCAGCAGACTTAATTTTTCATTAGGCAGCACTGGGTTACATGCTCTTCCATAAACCGATCACTGGTATGGCCAATGAGATGATCACAATTGAATGAAACCAAGTAAGATTTATCTTTTTTACATGTGTACACCCCAACATAAGTACGGGCTCTTCTTCAAGGTAAAAAGGAGGAATTGGAATGGCTGCTGGACATGCAACTAATGACATCTGTTATAAATGGCTACCTTGCAAATTCCAACTTTGGAATGAATAAGTCTTACAAGGCTGAGTCTCAACTCACACCTGGCACTGTAAAACCCTTCACATAAAAGAACAGCTTGGGTCACAACGTGTGTCAGCTGGTTTCTTCTGCTGCAGTCTCATACAGAGATTCATATCATTACTTTAGAATTCCTAGGACATAAATACAGGGTAATTTATTACATTCACACCCTCTAGGTTACTTCTTTGCAGAAGGGATTGTTTAGTCATTTCTAAACACTGGGAGTTACGTGCCGTGAATTATTCCAGAAAAGTAAGACACTGGTACTCACTTTCTACTCTTACGGTTTAAGTTTGGGCCCTGGCCTCCTGCTTCATTGGGATCTAAACAGCAGCTCCATTTCTATCTCATTTTTCAGAGGAAGACTTCCTTGTTCCAGATTTGGAACTTGCTTTGCTTTGTCCCAAATTGTGAGGCAACACCTTCATTAAAAGTTTTTAAATTGAGGGACTTCCCTGGTGGCGCAGTGGTTAAGAATCCTGCCAATGCAGGGGACATGGGTTCTAGCCCTGGCCCGGGAAGATCCCACATGCCGCGGAGCAACTAAGCCCGTGCACAACTACTGAGCCTGTGCTCTAGAGACCGCAAGCCACAGCTACCGAGCCCGCACGCCTAGAGCCCGTGCTCCACAAGAGAAGCCCGCGCACCGCAACAAAGAGTAGCCCCCGCTCGCCACAACTCGAGAAAGCCCGCACGCAGCAACAAAGACCCAATGCAGCCAAACATAAATAAATTAATTAATTAATTTTAAAAAAAGTTCTAAAATTGAGAGGCGTTTTCCCACCAGGTGGGAGCAAACCGGTTTCAGGGTCTTGGTCCAGTTGGTCTGGAGGGACAGCTGGTGTTGTTTATCTTCCATTACCAAGGCATGGCTCAGCTCAGGCCAGGAGCTACTTCTAAGCCAGAACTTTACACATGAATGGACACCAAGTTATTCTTCTGCCTGGTTGACTGGGTCCTTTTCATTAGATGTTTTGAGATTCTAAGTCAGAGGTCAGCAAACCACAGCCAAAATCTGGGGCCAAATCTGGCCCACCACTTGTTTCTGTAAATAAAGTTTTATTGGGACACAGCCACACTCATTCAGTTACACATTGTCTATGGCTGCTTTTGAGTTACAATGGCAGAACTGAGTAGTTGTGATAGAGACCCTATGGCCGCAAAATATTTACTATCAGGCCCTTTCTGTAAAGGGCCTTTCTGTAAACGGCCTGATAGTAAATATTTTGCTGCCCTTTGTCTTAGGGGAAAAGAGCAAGTGAGAAGCAAAATGTCTATCAGGAAGATAAATGCCCAAATACACATAAATAACTCCTGAACAAAAGGTGCAGAGAAATTAGAATGCATTCAGATGGTTTGGAACTGGCCACAGTGGGTCACGCCAGGCCTTACTGGGACTCTGTCCAGCCCCTGATATATATGGGCACTTCCCAGGGAGCTGAAGCAGTGCCACATCTCCCTGGGAAGAAACATTTCACTTCACAAGTGTTTGTGTTCCCAAATGAGAAACCTGGAGGTGGTTTTCTAAACCGTCCAGTTTAACTGCTCCAGGCAGGGGTGTTTTGCAATCTGACACACACATCCATCAGAGCTGTTCCTCTGGAGCCCCTGCACTGGCTGTAAAACACACACAGACAGACCTCCTTGGTTTTCAAACAGGAGCCCAAGAAAGACCACAGCAGAAACCTGTTTATACAGTTCAGATTTTCTTAGTAACATAAGGCGGCCGTTGGACAAGACTTCATCGCTAACTGTAAGAATTGATTTCTGCTATAATTTAAGGCAGAGTCAGCTGCTTAGGGTTCTGGCTTCTTACCTTTTCTTAGCCCCAAATCAAGAAATAAAGTCATGGAAGATAATAAGTATGAAGCACACTTATTTTAGACTTCACATTAGGTACTTTATGTATACTGTCAATATCTCACTTAATCTTTACAATGATACTGTGGGAAGGGTATGATTACTACATTATCTCCTTGTTATACATGTGGAAGGTGTGGTCCAGCATAACGTTTTCCAAACCTGGAAAGGTTGTTGAAACACAGATTGCTGGTCCCCGTCCCTAGAGCTTCCTATTCAGTCAGCCTGGGGTGGGGCCTGAGATGTGCATTTCTAACGAGTCCCCAGATGGTGCTGAGGCTGCTGGCCAGGACCACACTGCGATGACACTGGCCAAGCGTTGAAGTGAACAGCCAAGTGTCGTGATCATCGTGGCAGGGCCAGCTCTCAAACCCAGATTTGAATGCGTGATTCTTTATCCATGCTTTTAAGCATTTCTGGTAAACTACCTCCCATGAGCTCCAAAAAGAAGTGAGCAAAAAACATTCAAACACACACTCAGAAAATCCTATCAAAAATTCAATGGATGCTATTTCCCAAATGACTCAAGTCTTTCTCATTCGGGGTCTTGCATTTTGGGCCATTTGGGGAACGGATGTTTGCATACTACACAGCCACACAGCCATATAAATGATCTAATTGGCACAATCCTTTGGCCTAGAATAGTGGATCCCTCAAAATTATCAGTTCTAAGAAGTCTTACCCAAATAACCTCACCTCCATGCCTTTTTAATACACTTTCAGGGCTTGAGAAAGAGGTTTTCGCCACACGTTCTTGCTGCAATAGTCTCAGCTCTATACATCTTACCTTGGCTTTCCATACAGAATAGAAATTGCTTAAAGGGATTAGTTTTTCCTGTCCTGATATCCTAAAGTTGTATTGCACCTCAGTATACAATATTCAAGGTTCAATACCATGTAGTATGGCATAGTGTTTGAGATATATGGCATAGTATGGCATAGTGTTTGAGAATGTGGGTTTTCCCTTCAAATTTTGTGTTTGTGTACTATCATTGTTCCTCACTCTGTGACCTTGCTTAAGTTCCTAAATTGTCTGTTTCTCTATTAATGAAATGGAGATCAAAATACTCCCAGAAAGTTGCTCTGAGTATTAAATGTCTAGCACTCAGCCGTGGAATATGGAGAGACCTCAAAAATGCTAGTTATAAATTATTATACACATAACTATATCTCATAATTATGTATTAATATTAACAAATACATGATTAATATTATTAATCACATTACTAATATATTAATTATGTAGTATAATCATTAATTATAAATTGCAATATCAATAAAGCTATAATAATTATATAATTATTATAAGGCATACTATGTAATATACAATGATATATATTTATGTAATTATAAATTATTATTTAAAGTTCTAGAGAATGGGTTAACTAAATGCATCTTTTAATTTAGTGTTTTAGCAGAAGAAACACATAGCAGCCCTGGATGTATTAGTCAATATATGTTAGCTATTGGCAAGGATGTCATGAACAAGGTTCCAGGCTCATTAGTCCTTACTCCTTTGCTCAGATCATTTTCCTTCTGGAACAACCTCTTTTTCACTCTTTGCCTCTCCTGTCTTCAAGTCTCTGCTTTGCTTGCTATGAGACCTTCTCTGACCACGGCCATACCCTCGTCTCCCTGAACCCACTACCTTTCGGATAAATCATAGAAATGAATTTATCCTCTTCCCTAGTTTTTGCTGTGTACCGTCTTGTCCTCTTGCCCGAATATAAACTCATTGAGAGCAATTTTTCATGTGTGACTTGTTCTGTACCTGCCACACTGCTTGATAAATACTTGAATATAAGCAGGGAGAAATACAATCAGTTTAAATGTATTCTTTGAAAAGCAGCAGAGTCTACACGGTGATGCAAAACATGTTAAGTCCGTGCAGAATAATCACTAGTCCTATTTTACAAAATAACATTGCATTCAAACAGTGCGAGTACAAAGCGTGTTTAGGCTGTACAGCTCCAAACAGGTTAGAGAGAGAAATAATGAGGTCAGTCTCCTGCCCACAGCAACTACACAATTTGGCACACGCTGGAGACGGGTGGGATAAACATTTCTTAACGCAGATCTTAAAAGGGTCTGTAATCCTCAACTCACCTCCCCTTTAACAAAGTTGTTCTGTTTTGACATTAGGCTAGATTAAAACGTCACATCAATTTAGCAGCTGAACTTTGGCTATGGTAGCGATGGGCGTTAGGGACAGGCTCTAGAAACCACAATGAATTTGAAAACTCTCCGTAGACAAGGTTTTCTATTTTCATTCTAACGCATGACTCTCCAGCTACAGAATTTTCAGCTAACTTGGAAGAGTGATGTTGAGAAAGGAGACTGAACACCTGGTGGGTGGTAGGATGATGGGCCACATGGTGACTTCACTCTGATTCACTTGAATCCGGGTCTGATCCATTTTGACTTCTTTACTAATAGCTGCAGGAGAGAGAAGTTCCACTTTATGTGACAGTGACAAGCAGGGCGGTGCTTCTCAAACTTTAATGTGTACACGAATCACACAGGGATACAGTTAAAATGTAGATTCTGATTCAGCAAGTCTCAGGGAACCTGTGACTCTGCATTTCTAACATCTGAGCTCATGCCGATTCTCCTGGTCCAAGTACCAAATTTTGAGCAGCAAGTAGGTAGAGGATGGTGGGCTAGTTAACGAATGGCTGCAGAGACCAACCAGCCTGGGTGTGACAGTGATGCATGTGCACTGTTCCAAAGGCGACGGAAACCAGGGCCTTCTAGAAATGAAGACCAGAGAAGGAATTCAGTCAACTTTATAACAAGAATACTGCTCAGTGTCTCTTGTCAGACACATCAGAGTCACCATGGAATTCACCACTGAATTCACCATTCACCAAGGAAAGAATACACTTTCCTTTCTAAATCTGCAAAGCAGTAACTCCGGAAAAGTTGCTGGTTAAAAGGATGGAAAATGAGTGTGATTAGAAGTAGTCATACGTTCTAGAGACAGCCTGGGTCTGACTCGCAGCTCTGGCACTCACTCATTAGCTGTGACTTTTGGGAAAGTCACCTTCTCTTGCTAAGCCTCAGTTTCCACAATTGGAAAGTAGGAACAATACTCCCAGGGCTGTTGTAAGGATCAAAGAGAGAACACATGTGGAGCACTTCATTCTATGCATGGCCCATACTAGTCGATACACTGTAGCTTTTATTTTTTTTATTAGGAAATTAATCAGCCAAGAATGATGGAGAACTTGCTCAGTGAACACCTTTGAGGTGTTCCTAGGGAAAAGAAAAAGGAAAAGAAGAGGAGGAAAAGGACAAGGAGACGCAATCACAGTTCTTAAGAAAATTCCAAAATATACCTGGAGAGGCAAATGCATACACATGTGGAATGACTTAATATTTCCACAGTTACACGCCAAGAAGCATTGCAAGTAGAATTACATAGAACACACAAACCATTGGGAGAAAGCACATGTTTAAAATGATATCACTGGAGACAGGAAAACTGGAGGAGTCCCTAGACAAAGTCAGGGCTGTATAAACTTTTGAAAAATGTTTCACATCTTTAGCAGGATATTGACATGAGCTGCTATCATATGGAAACTATTTTTTTTAGAAACACCTGGCAAGACTAATTTGGAGGACTGATTTTTTTTTTTTTTCACACAGATTGAACACACAACAAAATACAAGGTGTGTCTGAGATGCAAGCCCGATCAGAGATTAGATCACTAAAGATAAATGATGGTAACTGCCATATTATTTCTGATTACGGTCTGAATGGGCCTGTTGGGTCATGAGCCACCATTTGCAAAGAACCCAAACAAATTCTTGTAAAGCTCACAATAGTCTGAAGACTCTCTGTTTTGATATTTTTCTCTTAAAGGCAACTCTACAAAAGAAAAATAAGAGAAGCTCATAGAAGCTCTTCCTGTAACAATGAGACAGACTCAGGCTCTTGAGGAAGATAGAAATAGGAGTCTTCAGGGAAGGAGTGCTGTAGACTAATTACTCTAATGGCTGTGCCTGAGTCTGTAGATATACATGATCATTCTTCCCCGGAGAAAATAGCATGAGAAGAATCACACTTCTAGATGACTCTCAATTTGATTCCATCTACTAGATGGGACCATTCGATGCTACTTCAGTTAAGTTTTTCAGGATTAGTGGTTTAGAGCCATTGTTTTAGTTTTATTAAGGAAAATGTTAAATTTCATCTTACCAATACTTTCACTACCTCTTCTTTCTCTTTCTGTTTAAGGTCCTATCCTTAGCTTCTCTCTTTTCCCTCTTCATTTGGCAACTGCCTAGAGCTTCACCTGGATATTCAACAGGCACCGCCAACTTAGCGAAGCTCAACCAGCACGTATTGACTGAGAGTCTACTGGGTGGTGAACTGGCTCAGATGACTTTGGGGTCCCTGCCCTCAAAGAGCTGATTTTTAAAAAAGCAGATAAAAAATAGGTCATTTCAAAACAATATGGTAGCTACTAGGTTAGAGTTACACCCAGGAAGCCATGGGCAGCATGGAGGAGGGCATCTGTCTTGAAAAGGATGAAATTTAGTGGAGGAGGTGGTATCTGAACTTAGTCCTGAACAAGGAAGAGTTATAATTGCAACAACTTTTATAGCTCCTATGCACCTTAGCTTCCTCATGTGTACAAAGATGATGATAATAATCATCTACCTTTAGGTCGTGGTAGGGATATATAAGTTAATATATGCATATAAATAATTTGACCAATACCCAGCATATAGTTTAAATAATTGACTGAGTCATACAGTGAGCGAGTGGTGGAGCTGGGGGTTGAATCAGGTGGTGGGGCTCCTGAACCCATGCTCTGAATCACAATGCTATCCTGTAACGTTGAGGAGAGATAAGGAACCATATGGCAGGCAGAGGGAAGAGTATGGCTAAGGCATGGTTGGGTGAAATAGCACAGATAGAGCTGGAGACACAGAGTCCCAGCTTACTAGAGTGTGAAGTTCAAGGCGGAGGGTGTCAGGGGAGGAGGCTGGAGCATTAGGAGGGACTGAGACACAGAGGGACTCATACTCACGCTAAGGAGGTTGACCTACATCATGTGGGCAATGGGTTCCAAGCAGAGGGTGCAGGAGGGGTGTGTGTTGGTGCAGGGATAGGCAGATGTCCAGTTTTGAGGGATCACTCTTGCAGGGGTAAGAAGGACGAGGCTGTGGGCAGAAAAGCCCAAAATAGCATGACCTGTTAGACTGCAATTGCATCCGACTAAACAGGAGATAAAGACACTGCACTGGAGCAGCGGAAGTGAGATGGAGAACAGGGGCCGGCTTTAACAAATATGAAGGCTGACTGGCAGGGCTTCCTGGCTGTGGAAGCAGCCTTGGAGATGGCCCCTGATGATGCCTGCCTCCTGATATTCATGCTCTTGTGTAGTTTTCCTCTCACATCGTGCGAGGGGTGGTCAGGATGACCAACAGCACATGGTAGAAGTGATGATAGATCACTCCCAAGATTAGGTTACAAGAGACTGTGCTTTCCATCTCGAGCTCTATCTCTTGGATCACTTGCTGTGGGGAAAACCAGCTGCCATGTTGGGAGCTGCCCTAAGGAGACGCCCACGTGGCAGGAGACTAAAGCCTCCAGCCAATAGCCAGCAAGAAACTGAGGCCTGCCAACAACATGAGGGAGCTGGGAAGTGGGTTCTCCAGTTCTAGTTGAGTCTTGAGACGGCTGCACCCCTGGCAACAGCTTGACTGCTGCCTCATGAAAGACCCTGAGTCAGAACTACTGTGCTAAGTCTTGACTGGATGCCTGACCATCAGAAATTGTGTGATATGATAAATGGTGGTTATTTTATGCTGCTTAAACTTGGGGGTAATTTGTTAGGCAGCTGTAGCTAACTGGTACAATAACTTAAGGAATGGTAGAAAGTGGGAGAGGTCTGTGATGGCATCAGGCTTGGGTAGGTGAGTGGATAGTAATATCAATAACTGAACCAGGCTCAGAGCTCACAGTCTCCCTCCTCTGATGGGCCTGACTTCCCCATCCTATTAAAGGTACCACTATTCTCCCACTGACCCAGGCTCATAACCGCAGAGCCACCAGTGTCTGTTACATAAGTGATATCCAGGTCTGAAGATACCACTGTCCAACGATTTCGACTTCTGTCTCTCCCATTGTCCACCACTCCAACTGGACTTCACTTCTTCATTACTTTTCACCACCTCTTAGCTGTAAAACTGCAAAAGCTTCTTAACTGAATCTCCTTGCCCTGGGTTTCTCCTTGCTTTGTACTGATAAGAGTTGATCTTCCTAAAGTACCATCTATCACTGCCTTACCAAATAAAGTCTAAGCCTGTGTTCAAATCTCTCCATTTCTTCCCTAATCTCTCAGCTCAGCCTTCTCCCTTCATCTTCCCACCATTTGCCCTGCATCTTACTCAAACTGAAAAAATGGACAAAAGCTTTGCTCCTATTGTTTCTGCCTCTTGCAATGCTCTTTCCTCCTTCTGTTTAATCTTTTAGTTCTGTCATAGCCCACTTTGAAATTCACCTCTTTCATGAAAACTTTTGTGTCTCAATACCTAAACATGACTTAACTTTCCTTTGAGGTCCTCATGCGACTTTTGTATCTCTTTGGGGGCACTTGTATCACCTGTATATGTGTGTTCTTCCCTTTTCTCTCCTACTAGATTTCAAAATCTTCAACGTTAGCGTTACTTCTTATTCATCTTTGCCTGGCATGTGGAAGACTGCTTAATAAATGTTTGATGAGAGAACATATTTACTTTCATGGCTGAGCCTCCCTAAGTTTACCCAAAAACTGAGGCAACTTACCACGATTTGCTATGCTGTTTCTTACCCTCTCTTTGGTCAAAAACTTATCATCCAACTACATAAATAAACTACATGAATAATCAAACGAATACAATTCACTGTATTTCCCTAAACTCAGTGTCACAGTGTTTTACATCAAATAGAAAAAAATAAAACCAATTTAATAGGTTTTTTATAGGTCTAAAAAAATCAGATCTGTTGATACACATGGGTAATGTAGTTTTTCGTGACTCACAGCTGCCAGTTATAGACTGTTTCCCATGTTCCTGGCCTCTGTGGCTGCTGCACAATTCTCATAAATCCTACATTTAATTCCCATATGAATCCTAAGGTACAGGGACTACCATCATTTCCATTTCATGGATGGAGAACTTGAAGCTGAGAGGAATTGAGTAACTCACCTAAAGTTGCACAGCTGGGAAGAAGTGGAGCTGGGATTGGAACTAAGGATCTATGCTCTTAAAGGCTACCCTCTGTACTTTGATTTCTGTAGAGCAGCGACTTGCTTTGTACATGTTTTGGGGGCAGGGTTGCATGCTTTTACTTTTCACGGGCATTTGCTCTAGTCAGAGACAGGACCCACAAAAGAAGAGGTGGGTTTCTATCTTCCTGGGCTTGTGCGGTATGTAAGAATGCTCTTCCCGACATCTCTGGTATGTCTCTACGTGTCCACCTTGGTGTGCTTTCCCCAACACAAACTCTCTCCTTCATTTTACTTCTGTCTCTCTCCCAACCTTTCCCAGAGAACAACGTAGTATATCACAAGTCTGGAGCAAGAGTGCGTCTAGAAAGACCCAATGCGGGGACACTTGGAGTCATCTTGCTTTCCTCTCTCTCCAGTAAGAGGTCTGAGGGTCAGTGCGGTGGAGGAGACAGAGTGAGCAGGGTTCTGGCCCCTGTCTGGCTTTGTCTGGGCAAGCAGCGGCTGGTCTGGCTAGCGCAGCAGCAAACAGCCTTGATCGTTCCTCTCCGTGTTGGCTACTAAGCCCCTTTTCTGTTTATCCCCTCAGGAGCCCAGGCTCTAGGCATGGGCTCTAGGCCGTGGGGCTCCGGGAGAGGAAAAGCAGATGTTCCCGGAACTGTCACTGCCACGGGTACCGGCCATGTTTGTGTTGGTGTTACTGATATGGCCCCGAGATGGCACGAGCTTCAGGCTGCCAAGGACAGCCCCCTGGCTCTAGTTACTGAAGCTGTCACCAACACTTTACACTTCCCCGCAGGCTGCCAGCTCGGGAGAGTTCAAATCGCTGGAAAGAAGCACCTCCTTCCTCCCAGCGGTGCTGAAGCAAGACAGCTATTTGCAGTGTCTGGGAATCTATCCCAATTCTCACTGTTTTATGGTCCCAACTTTACCCGGTGATGACTGTGCAGGTCTCTTCTGCAGGAGGGAAGTGGAAGAGAAGAGGGCTGGGGTTGCTTCTTTGGCAAATAATTGATGAGGGAGAAGCAATGGCAAGTGTTGATAGTTCTGGAGTGAGCCTGGAAGCCAATCACTTGGCACCTTATTATATACTGACTTGTTTGTTTATTGGCCACCTATGCCAATAGAATGTTAAGCTCCATGAGGGCAGGGATTCTGTCTAGTTTGTTCATCACTATGCCCCCAAATCATAGCACAGTGACACTCCTGAATGAATATGTGCTGAGTAAATGAATGATTCTCTCTTTATTGAAGAATTTTTAATTTAATTTTTTATGTAAAAAGGGTTTTTTATTTGCAGGGGAGTGGGACTCCTGTATCAGTTTCTGCTGTACAGCAAAGTGAATCAGCCAAATGTATATATATATACCCTCTTTTTTGGATTTCCTTCCCATTTAGATCACCACAGAGCACAGAGTAGAGTTCCTTGTGCTACACAGTAGGTTCTCATTTAAAGTAGGTTCTCAATCCCAATCTCCCAATTCATCACACGCCCCCCGCCCCGCCTTGGTATCCATACGTTTGTTCTCTACGTCTGTGACTCTATTTCTGCTTTGCAAATAAGATCATAAAAATTAGGAATGCTTCATGAATTTGCGTGTCATCCTTGCACAGGGGCCAGGCTAATCTTCTCTGTATTGTTCCAATTTTAGTATATGTGCTGCTGAAGCGAGCACACTTATTAATGAATCTTTTTTTTTAATTGAAGTATATAAGTCAGACAAATATCATATGATATCACTTATTTGTGGAATCTTAAAAAATGATACAAATGAACTTATTTACAAAGGAGAAATAGACTCACAGACATAGAAAACAAACTTATGGTTACCAAAGGGGAAAGGTGGAGGTGAGGGATAAATTCGGAGGTTGGGATTAACATATACACACTACTGTATATAAAACAGATAATCAACAAGGATTACAGCTCAGGGAACTCTACCTAATACTCTGTAATAATCTATATGGGTAAAGAATCTGAAAAAGAGTGGACATATGTATATGTATAACAATTACTCTGCTGTACACCTGAAACTAATACGTCTATACTCCAATATAAAATAAAAATTAAAAAAATTGAAGTACAGTTGATTTACAATGTTTCAGGTATACAGCAAAGTGATTCAGTTATGTGTGTGTGTATATATTTCAGATTCTTTTCCATTACAGGTTATTACAAGGTATTGAATATAGTTCACTGTGCTATACAGTAGGTTCTTGTTGTTTATTTTATATATACTAGTGTGTATATGTAAATCCCAAGTTCCTAATTTATCCCTCTCCCTCTTTTCCCTTTGGTAACTGTAACTTTGTTTTCTATGTCTGTGAGTCTATTTCTGATGAATCTTATAAACTAAACATGTAACCAGAAAGCCCGTGACTCCAAAACTACCTGTAAAAGAACCAGAAGTATCGATCTGGCAAACATATTAAATCACTGACTCAATGATGCACCATAACTTTCCTCTTTCCTCCTTTCCTCCCTCCTTCCTTGCTCCTTCCTCCCTTTCTTCCTTCACTTGCTCACTTTTTCATTCATCTAATATTCACTGAACACATGAGTAGCAAGTTACTCTGTAGTGTACATTGATAAACTCGCTTGTCTTTGTTCAACCAGTGCATCTGAAAAAAAACCTCTCTACTGTGTGAAAGATGGAGGTTTATTGGTGCTTGGAGAATTTGTTGAAAAATGGGATTAAAACTAGAGATACAAGTTGAACTAGGCGGTTTATAGCCATGTCCTGAAGATCTCCCAAGGGGAAAAAATGTCAGAAGGAAAGAGATAATCTTACTGTGATATTTTTATGGTAGGAATATTTCCTGGACTAAGTCACAGATTCGAAACACCCAACACAAATCCACTGTACTCAAAAGACAAACTAAATTCTTCTTGAACAATAAGAATATGAGGTCAGCCGGTAAAATAAGTAGTTTAGGGTCTGGGGTGACCAAAATAGAGACTATTGGTCCAAAGCAGGAGTCAGCAAACTATGGCCCATTGACTAAGTCTGGCTCATAACCTGTTTTTACAAATACATTTCATTGGAAGGCAGTCATGCTTGTTTGTTTACGAATGATCTCTGGTTGCATTCATGCAGCAGAGTTGAATAGTTTTGATACTGACCGTATGGCCTGCAAAGCTGAGAACGTTTACTCTCTGCCTCTTTACAGAAAAAGTTTGCTGATCTCTGGTCTAAGGGAAAGATGTTCTGATGCCAAATGAGAGCCTTTAAAAGAAAACACTCCTCACACTGAGCTGGGTTCATGGATGTTTATACACCTGCTTTCCCTATCAATGAAAAGTAGCCAACAGTTCATACCATGACGTCATCAACCCCCAAGATGTTACTGCTCACTGTAACTCTTTCTGCTGTATGGCCACTAAGTTAATGATCTGAGATAATTTTCCATAAACTAAATTGTTGACCAATCAAAGTATTCTCCCTCCAGGCGTCCTACTGCACTGCCCTTCCACTCTCTCAGGCCAGAGCTGTATAACACAATCTCACTGCCTCAAGTTTATCCGGAGGTTTTGACTTGGCATCCAGCAACCTTATAACTGAAGATTTCTTCACCTGTGCTTGTTCTGCGGTTACAGGTCTCAGAATGCCCATAAACTTGACAAAACTTGTCCCTTCTATGCCTTTGCATTTCGCATGCGGATTGTTTATGATTTGGAGTTACATAACTCTTGGTTTCCCAATAAAGAAATCAGCAGGTGGTGTGCCTGTTTTGTTTTTAAAGTTACCTCCCTGTGTAAAAATTTGGAGCCAGGTGTCTCTCACTGAGTTCATCAGACCCAAGCATCCAGACCTCCTAGGCCTTCCTTAAAACCCAGCCCTGACTTCTAAAAATTTTAAATAAATATTTTCAAAGAAGGGCTGAAGCTTTTGGCCATCCTCTCTCCTCTTACTGAAATGCAGAAACTGAAAAATGGGATCCTCCTTCACTATTTTGGCAACACGGCCTTGCTGGAAAGATAATAATTTAAATAGCAGTTTCCAGATGCTCATTTAATATAATCCTCACAATCTAATAGAGTTCTTTTCACCCTTCTACAAATGAGAAAATGGACACTCAGAGAGTTCCAATAACTTACCCGAGGACACACAGCTATTGAGATGCACAGGCAGGATTCAAACCCATGTTCTTTCCACTCTGCTGTTCTTCCCAACAAAAGCACGGGAACGAGGACCACAGAGTTCTCAGTGATCAAGAGCTAGAGAAATAGTTGATATCCTGTAGTCAGAAGTTTAGAGAATCCTATTGTAAGTCAAAGTTGGTTTACATAATCCTAACCAGTGTGCAATGAACAATTATTTTGTTTGTCATTTCCAATGGAAAGGGAGTTGGTGGGCATTTGGAAGGTGGTGGGAGAAAAGGGAGGAAAGAGTGAATTGAATTTCATTTTCATTGGAGAACCACGTACAGGAAGAAGCCAAATGTGGATGACAAGGTGAGGTGTGGTCAAAGTTAGCTTTAAGAACACAAACATTCTTTAAGTCACGGAGAGTTTGTTACAAAGTAATGGATCTCACCCAAAAGTGAGTGCTAACTGCTCTATAATATAAAACCTCCTGCCCTTTGACCCCCTTGCCTTTCCCCTTTTCATCTCCTTGCTTCTCCCATCCATTCACACATTTACTGAGCGCTGACTAAAGGCCAGGCTTTAAGTGAGATCTTGAGGATATAAGGACAACATGACATTTATCTTGCTCTCCAGAATCTTAAGTTTAGGGCTTTCATGTTGAAACTATTTCTCCCCATTTCTCCACCTGTGGGTATGGAGAATGCAGAGGATACCACTGAAATACAACCCAAGGTATTTCTAGGGTCTAAAACATCATGGCGTATGCCCCAAGGTTTGCCCCTACAATTTGAAGTTTTGTCCTAGGAATTGCCAACTAGACCTCTCTTTCTGCCTTATCATTGCTCTTTCTTATCTTCCCAGCCCCTAAAACCACAGCTCCAAGTTCAGCTTCTTTTGATCCACGGGGACACAGGCTAAGGGAAAGGCAGGGAGTAGCTGGCTTATTTAAGCTTCTCAAACAACCCAACGGCAGGGAGAACATGTATAAATAAAATATTGCTGTAGTTAAACCCACCCTCTCCCTGTGAATGACTCATCCGCATTTAGGAATCCCAAAGAGATGGGGGTAGGTGGAGACAGGATGACAGCATAAACATCCGGTTTCTAGTGATAACTCAGAATACTTCATTAATCCATAAAACCTTTAAAATACTTTTAGTGGGTTTTTTTTTTTTTTTAAATCACACCCATAGAATGCATAACACCATGAGTGAACCCTAATGTAAACTATGAATTTTGGGTGATGAGGATGTGTCAATGTAGGTTCATCGATTGTAAACGTGTCCCCTCTGGTGAGGGATGTTGGTAGTGGGGGAAGCTGCATGTGTGTGGGCAGGAGAAATGTGGGAACTCTTAGCTCAATTTTGCTGTGAACCTAAAACTATACAAAATAAAGTCTGTTTTTAAAAATCATACACATTCATAAGCTCATTAAAAGCTTGTCAAACTGTAGAAAGGTACAAAGAAGCAGGTGAAAATCACCCAGTATCCTTCTGTCCCTAATGTGAGATGAGTAGGGTCAATGATTTAGTGACCATCCCTGAAGGCACTTCTCTGGCCATACCTGTATGTGTACAAATTTCCATAAATAGGGATGGATGCATATGTGTGTGTAAGTATGTGTGTGTGTGTGAATGTGCAAATATTTGTGTCTCACCAGACATGCTTTTGTCTCAATATTGATTTACATAATTTTTAATAGCTGCATGGTATTGTTGAAATGAAATGTGTCACAATTTACCCAACCAGTCTCTCTCTCTCTTTTTTTAAAGTCTTTATTGAATTTGTTACAATATTGCTTCTGTTTTATGTTTTGGTTTTTTGGTCACGAGGCATGTGGGATCTTAGCTCCCTGACCAGGGATCGAACCTGCACCCCCTGCGTTGGAAGGCGAAGTCTTAACCACTGGATGGCCAGGGAAGTCCCTATCCAACCAATCTCTTATTTGACAATCATTTCAGATTCTTTTTTTTTTTTTTTTGCTTATATAAATAATGATGCAGTGAACATTCCTGAATGTATATCCTTTCACTATTTTGATTTTCTTGAATCTGTGTATCTTTCCAGTCCATACCATATCTTGGGAGAGGTTATGCGTTACATAGACTTCATACACACTGCGTGGGTAGTTCTTTATACAAAGTAAACTTTGCGGCAGAGACCCTTGAATAATTCTAACATTTCTATTAGAAAAAAAGGGGAAGAAGGTTTGACTATGACATCACATACACAACGCCTGTAGCTCAGGTCATCGCACATAGTATATGCTCAGTAAGTAACAGCTGCTAATAGGATCATTGTTGTTGTTTCTTTTGTTTCGGTTCATGTCTCTTTGCTGAAAAAGATCTGAGCGTGGCACACGGCGGCCTGAACCACAGAAAATGAAAAGTGGACCACATTTCTATTCCTTAAAAGTTTCAGGCTCTGGCTGTAATCAAGTGTGAGTTTTCAAAACAAACGGTCAAGCCAAGGATGCAGTTCATACAACCATCCTCTCCAGACTCTCAGTGAGACGGCTGTAAAACAGTCACAATGTAGACCCCATACTCAGTGGTGGCCATAATAACAGTCAGACGTATTCTCTCATTTGTAATAAAAGAAGGGAGTACAATTTTTCTGGTTTTTATACATCATTATCTCTGTTCTGACTTTCTTATTCAAAGGCATGTTGGACTTTTATAAATATTATTTCCTGTCAGATTCTGAGGGCTATCACTCTGTCTTAGAGCTCAAGGTCAGCCCCAGATTAGTTCCAGAGCCTTCAACAAAAGCCTAGTACTGTCTGCTTAATCCTCTTCAATTATAACACAGAGGTAAAAAATACACACAAAAAACCAAAAAATCCCCCGAACAAAAAAACAACTAACACCAAACTGCTTCTGCCCAAATCTACCATGCTTTTCATGAGACTGTGTGTGGCCCTGGCTGGGCTATGATTGTGAACATCAACTTCAGGAAAAAATTCTTGCTATAGCTTGAGGCTCAGATTTATGCCTCTGTTCTTTGCCCTGAGGTGAGATGGAAGCAAAATCAATGAGGTTATTAGTTTTGGGGTGCTAGAAGCAAGCAACATGAGCCAATTATCAGTGACCTCAGATCAGGGAAGCAGGAAAAAAATGTCAGATGAAAAGAGAGAAATCAAGAAGGCACTCACTCCATCTCTTATTATTGTCTATGATAGAATTCATTTTAAAATTATAATCATGTTTTATTAGCACTATAGAAAACAGAATAGACAGCATTAAATGTTGTACTAGAAATATTTGAAATAATATCAACAAAGTTTTGTTCCTTGACCCCTAATTAATAACCAGTCTCACAGCCATGGCACCTCTATCACCTCCACTGTGAACATAGGGAGATTTTCTGGATCAGAATCTTCTGTCATCTCGAAGAAATTTAATTAGAAATAATAATCATGACTATCATTTCACGAGCACCTATTGAGTGCCTAGCACTGTATGAGGTCCTTGGTACATATGAGTCAATCAATAGTTCTTGACAGCCTCCTGTGTACCAGGCATCATTCTAGTGCTAAAGATACAGCAGTGAACAAGACACGCCTGCTTTTCTTAAAGCTTCTATTCTAGCAAGAGGAGACAACCAACAAGCTCATAAACAAACAAACACACACAACAGAGTCAGTGCTATGCAGGGAATTAAAACACAGTAATGTGACAGAGAACCACTGGGTAGTTAAGAAAGACCCCAGTGATGGGGGCGTAGATTTAAGCTGAAACTTTAATAAAAGGAAGATCCACCTCAGTGAAGGTGAGGGGTGGAATTGAATCCTCAGGATGACCCTAGCAACCCAACTGCAAAGAGGAGGAAAATGAAGCTCAGAAAGGCTAGGCAACTTCCCTACGGCAGGGCTGGGATTCAAATATTGTTCCTGTGTCTGCGAAGCCCCAGTATGTCGGGAGTAATGATGGTGTGATCTGTTCATAAATGTCTCTCAAGAGATCACAGTGAGTGTGGCTGCCACAAAGTAGGAGGGAAATAGGAAAGACAGGTGCTTGGGACATGGAATCTCAGAGTTTACTGTTGTAGGTGTGACCAGCTTGAGTGAAATACACTTGAAAAGGAAGAGTGAACTGACTTTCTGCTGGGCCTCCTAAGAGCTTGTCCAGTCAGAGAACAGGGGATGGCCTGAGTCCACGCAGGCAGGGCCAGGCCAACACCCAGTGGCCAGTGTTTGAACTGGGCTCTCTGTGGGTTTGGTACTGTCCATGTGTGTCACTGGAGGTCACGCCTTTGAGCTTCTGACCCTCACATTTAATATCAGTCTCTTTAAGAGGAACAATCCCTAAGAAGACTGGCTGCCTGTTGGGAGTTTCATGACCTGCCTTCTTTAACTCATTAGCTTATTGCCCCAAAGAGTAAAACATGAAAAAAAAAAATCTCATTAGGTTCAAATTCTCACATATTCTGGACTCACTGGCCATTTCTATCTTCTTTTGGGGATGCCTTTCTATTTTCTGCAAGCTTGTGACCAGGGATTTGTGATCAACTTAGACAACTTTTTAGAGCAGGGACCTGTTCTGTTACTCTTTGCATCATCTGTGGGTTTGTATCAACACATTCAAGTTTGAGAATCTCTGGTTCAGGACAGCGGTTCTCAACTTTGTAAACATATTAGAGACACCCAATGAGATGTAAAAAAATCTTAATGCCCAGGCCATATCCCAGTCCAACCAAATTAGACTCTCCAGGTGGTGAAGCTCATGCATCTGTGATTTTTAAAGCTCCTCAGGTGATTGATTCTAATGTACAGTCAAGATGGAGATGCACTGGTCTGGAGCCTGTCTGCAATATAATATGACACACAGCAAGATTCAGTACAGGAAAATCAGCCGTGAATTGTGTCTATAGAAATATATAATTCCAAGTTCCCAAGAGCTGCCCTTAAACGTTAGTCATACTCTGTCCTTTGATCAGAAAGGTAACTTTACCAAATAGGTAGGATTTATGCCTGCAGTTTTTTTTCTAACAGCTATGTGAGTGTAAGAATTACTTGGGGGACTTGCTAAAAGACAGACTTCTGGGCCCTACTTCTAGGTAGTCATGGATTCAGCAGGGTCACGGTGAGGCCTGGGAAACTGTATTTTTAACGTGCACCTAGGTGATTCTGGGGCAATTTGCCCTTGGTTCAACTTTGAGAAACAATGCCTTAGAAGAGTGCTTTGCAACTAAGAGTGATTTTTTTTTTGCCTTCACGGGACATTTGGCAATGGCATGAGAAAATTTTGGTTGTTACAACTGGTGTGTGTGTGTGTGTGTGTGTGTGTGTGTGTGTGTTACAGGGATCTAGTGAGTAGAGGCCAGGTATGCTGCTCAACATCTCATAACGCAGAGGACAGCCTCCACAATGAAGAACTTTCTGGCCCAAAATGTCAACAGCGCTGAGGTTGAGAAACACTGCCTTAGATTAACATCTCTTCTGAATCAGTCTCCTTCTCTGCTAGCCTCAAAGAAAACTCTTTAGACCCCTCTTTAGAACTTCCATAGCTCTTGCTCGTGTTAAAAATCATCTTTGTGTGTGTGGTTCCTCTCCCTGATAGAAGAAAACTTTCCCTGGGCCAGGATCCTTGCTTCATTCATTTTTGAGTCTGGCCTCATCCTCACTCCATGAATGTTTATGCTGTTTCAAATAAAATTCATTTAAAATACCCTTGGGACTGACCACAAAATAGCTTTGCGAGTGGCAATCATAACCAGTGTTTACAGGGAGAAGGAAGACCCAGGGGCCTAATTTTCAGTCTAAAAGTCTAATACAAATCCTCTAGATCTCATCTAAGGAAATCGCTCTCCATGTATTTTTTTTTTTTTAACATTCACCAAATATTACAGTTGCTTCTGGACCTGCCTGTGGTGTCTGCAGGTGAGTCAGCCCTGTGAATATGAGGGCCACCCAAGGCGCTCCACCATCACATGAGGAACCTTGTTGGCTGTGTCTGCTGTGCTGTCTGGCTACCAGTTGGCACCGTTGAGCAAACTAACTCAATCCCTAAGCCAACCCTGAATTCCAGGAAATCAAAATCCAGCAAATAACTCTACACAGATCTGTGAGGAAATTGAGCAAGGAAACAGTGCCCTTCATGGCTCTAAAAATAGCCAGGTAATTACCTTTAAAGATCTTTCAAGAAGATGCACTTAACTTCACTCTGCTTCACAGAGTGAAGCAGCAAAGGGCTCATTTGTTTGTTGACGGGAGCTATCTCTATGTCGTCAGCAGACTTCGGAATGCTGGATACCCAATCAATATTTGGGTGCCATGGAGTTACTGTGCTACTGGGCTGACCACAGTTAAAAACAAGAAACTACCCTTGGTGAGGCTGACCTGACCACATTTTGTACTAAATTGATCATGTTCGTTTTCCTGACTTTGCTTTTTATTCCAACTTTAACACTTGGCACGAATACTGTGGTGAAATGCATTCATTGCTCTTTCATTTTATGTGTTGCACCAATCTATCAGCGCCAGCAATTCTTTAAAGGCTCCTTTAAAAGTATTTCACCTCCAGCAAGGTTGGTGAATAGAGAAATGAATACATCACGGATCGGTTATGAATTTCAGCCAAGTTAGCAGTTTTCCTCCTGTGGTTAATCACCCACGGAATACTTTGTTTGCTCTTTTTCTTCTTCGTCTTTTAATTTTCAGTCTTGGCAATCTGCGCCAAAGTGACTGGGAGTTATGAAAAGTATGAAGATGTGTTTGTTTCAAATAGCTGGCTGAGTTCTTCATCAGCCGGAGGCCCAGCACAGGTGTGAATATTTGTTTATAATCCAAACACAGCAAAGTAAACGGTTCCATTTTGCACCCTTTTTTTCCCCATACAATGCTATGAATATTTTCTTTGTGATGGTCAGTGACTTTGTTTAACTTGAAAAAAGCCTGAATGGAAAGGAAGGGCCCAGAGACTCAAAAGTATTTGTATAAGGGCCTGAAGTGACTGACGGCTCAACTAATCTGGGCGTAGAGCCCTGACATTTTGTCAGCTCCCCCAGGGAGCCAGACATGCTGTCCACGACACACCTGTCAAGTGCTGATAGAAAAACAACTCTGTCATACGTAGCCTTTAAGGTTACATATGTGACCCATAACCCTGGAACCCCTTCTGGAGTTTTCCACGGGGTATCAAAATCCTTTCAAATATTTCCAGCTGGACATCTCCCTGAGCTGTCATGGCAGCTCAGCATTTTAGCACTGTGGTCATTGTTGAGGGAATTTCCCCCCCTCCATGTCCCCACCTGCCCTTGCCAAGGCCCAGTTCTGAAATCGCCTTGGTAGCAAGAGAGGGGCTGCCCTCACTGTCTAAAACTCAGCCTTTGCCTCCTAGTTGAATCCAAGTGTCTTCCTGAAAGTAGAATATTTTTGAGGCCACTCAGATTCCTGTCCTCATCTCCAAGGCCTGAAACCCCTGAAGGATCCTGCAAGACGATAAACTTTTCCAAGCTATGACGTTCAGTGTCTTCCAAGGGCTTGTTCTGGTTTCCCTTCTTGCACAAGAGACAGCAACAAAGAGGAAGAAACGCAGATGCCCCTGACGCCAGGAGTTGGTGTTAAAAAAATTCAGTACTGAATTTAAGAAAATTTGCAAGTCTTTGCTACTATCCTGATAACCACCACTAAAGATTAAGGAAAAAGAAAAACAAAAGAAAATGGGAGAAAAAATCCAATACAGGAGACATATCCAGGAGAAGAGAATTCATACCTAAAGCAATAAAATCCTACAAATGGAAAGATGCCTCTTCAGTCAGCAAAGCAAGAAAATAAGATAGTTGATTGAGTCCATTCAGAGTAGTAATCAATGAATTTCATGGAGGAAAACAAAATCACCATAAAACTACGTCAGTTGAACTCCAACAGGGTTCTAAGAGTCCTTGGGTTGGTTACAGCTTTTCTCAAGATAAACTAACATGGCCTTGGACAGAGTGTCCACAAACCAACACATTAGCAACAGGCTAGTTTAAGCCAGAATATTTCCACTTCATCTTCCAGAGATGGTTCCTTTTTTCTCTGGTTTCCCAGATTGTCAGACTAAAAGACCCAAGCATTTGCTGAGCACATGAAAACTCATATTCATAGTTCCTCTATAGAGATTTCCACTGAAACGAGCTAAAAAATAACCAAACGAAAGGAAAACCGTGGACTGGATCTTTAGACAGTATTAACGTCATTTCCCTTGTTTTACCAATGAAGAAATTGAGATCCAAGGAAGTGAAGCAGCTTTGCCCCCAGGTTGTAGAACTAGTAAATGACAAACTCTCAATGAAAACATCAATTTCCTTCATTTCTTAAAAGCCTTGGGCACTGCTTCTTTCTAAAGCTGAATGTACACATTATTATAGCCTAAGGATACAAACTATTTTTATAATGTGTGATTGTTTCGAAACAAACTAGTGGCTCATAATAATTACAGTTCTGGGAAAAGTAAACTCTGAAAGATTATTATTTGTTCTCAGGTTTTTGGTTCTTTTTTTTGATGCCATTCATGATAACGTCTCCTTAGGATAGGAATATTAATTCAGCTAGTCCCAGTGCTTGCAATAACTGAAGTCAATGTTCACCCAAACATCTGGAATGTCATATTTTTCCGACTGTCTGTTCTAGGACGACTCTGCCTATAATAAGCTTTGTGACCCGTCCAGCTTCCTTGGAAAGTCAGGTTAGCTCCTCTACCCTCCCTGTGGGAGCCTAGTCTTACTTTTCAGGCATCTTCATCATATTTCCTTTTTTAAAAAATGTTTATTTTATATTGGAGTAGAGTTGATTAACAATGTTGTGTTAGTTTCAGGTGTACAGCAATACATATACACGTATCTATTCTTTTTCAGATTCTTTTCCCATTTAGGTCATTACAGAATAGTGAGCAGAGCTCCCTGTGCTATACAGTAGGTCCCTGTTGGCTATCTATTTTAAATACAGTAGTGTGTACATGTCAATCCCAAACTCCCAATCGATCACGTTTCCTTGTAAGAGACTTGTGTACCATTAGCCTGAAGTGGCTCAGCTTCCTCAGTCCCCAAAGCCCTAGACAGATCAGCCTAGCTCTCATCACCTCGCCCAGGCACCTGCTTGGGCTGGAAGTCAACCCAACTCTCTCGTATCAGAGCAGCGGTCCTCTACCTTGTTATTCAAAGGCTTGAGTCTCAAGATCTCGGAAGTTGCAAAGGAGGGGGGAGGATCGATCTCTGGAAGGAACAATAGAAATGTCCGGGGTCAAATAACATTTTTGCAGATCTGTCGGTTTCTGAATACGTTTTCTGAGACCATTTAGTTCATCTTGAGAAATGCTATTAAAAGGCTGACTGCAAAGGATGGTGCGCTACCCTGCTGCTCCCTACACCGGCAGCAGCAACATCACTTGGGAGTCCGTTAGGAATGCAGGACCTTGGGCTGCAGACCCACTGAATTAGAGTGTGAATTTCAATAAGGTCCCCAGGTGATTCAGGTGCACAGTAAAGTGTGAGAAGAGCCCTGGGGTGAAGAGATCCATACGGGTCCCTCCTCAATTTTGCCTCCCTTTTCCCTGGGATTCATAGTCACTGGTTAAGAGGTGAGTCCCTTCCATACATTTCTTTTTTTTTTTTTTTCTCCACCTGCACCTGGTTCATTCTTTTCCTTCTCTTTAAGTTTCCTTGTCCTGCATGTCCCCCGCCAAACCCCGTCAACTTGACTCCTTAGAATACCATTGGTTTGACATAAACTATCACTTTATATTGTAGTCTTTTTCTAGAAACCTCTCATCCCTTAATAGAAGTCTGCTGTGCAAGTACAGGCCACTCCCTCATGCTTACTTTCTATAACCCAGGACAAAAAGTAAGACTCAGGTTTCCCTTGACTTATCATGGATGCTTCCAGATCACCTTCATTCTGGAACTTTTCTTTTGAGAGTTTCTTAAATACAGCACAGAGAAGCTTGATACATTTGTCTAAGTTAAAATTAAGAACATAGGTTCAACCAAAGACAGCAGGAGCAAATGAAAAAACAGAGGTTTTAACTGCATATATCACTCAGGATTAGTGTCTAGAATATATAATGAAATCCTATATATTAATTAAAAAAACAAATCATACAATATAAAGCAAATGGGAACAAGATACACTGAGGCAATCCACAGACCAGGAAACCTGAACATCACACAAAACATGAGAAGATGTTCAACTCCACTTCAAGTTAGAGAAATATCAATACATGCCAAAACCTTAGTAAGTACAATTTCACACTCAATTAAGAAGTTGGACAATATCAAGTGGGGATGATAATATGAAGTAATGGAAACTTAGACTCCTGGATGGAGTATAAATGTTGATGACCACATCCGAGAGCAATTTGGCCATATCTAGTTAGCTCAAAAAAAAAGCCCTTAGCCTAGGACCCGACAGTTTCACTGCTAGGTGAGTCCAGAGCAACTCTCACAGAGATGCACACAGATATGTACAAAAATGTTCACTGGAGCAACAGTGTGAAATGACAAAACTTGGAAACAACTTAATGTTCACTAAAGAGAAGGATAAATACACGGTATATTCATATAGTGAAAAACAATACAGTAGTTATATGTGAATGAACCTGAAGTAGGTATATGTGTATGTGGATATAGATATATATATATATTTATATATCTCAACTTGAATGAATCTCACAATTGAATGGTGAATGAATAAAAGGAAATTGTAGAAAAATGGACAGTATCATTTCTATAAAATTTTAAAACACGGAAAACAAAGCTTTAAGGATACATGTATATGGAGGAAAAACACAAAGAGAGATTGGCAATGATAAGCATTGTATTTAACAGTAGTTACTTTCTTGGGGGCAGCAGTGGGGATGAATCTATGAGGATTTAACCAGGGGGCTACAACGGTGTTGATATAGAGCTTTATTTCTTAAGCTGAGTGATAGATACAAAGGTATTTATTTTATTTTCTTTGTATACTTTTGGGGGTCTAAAATACTGATCAAAGTAAATGAAAACAAAATAACTTTTCTCTTAGACCACATAACTCAGTCATGTCACCCTGTTCCCACTCTCATCGCCATCCTATATTGATGAACTTTCACCCATACTCAGCCTACAATTTTCCTCTCCATCTTCCCTACCATTACCTGCATGACTGCAGCAGCCCTGTTGCCCCTGGTCCTCCTCTGCCCCAGCAACCTTGACCATCACTTGCCCTAGGAACTCACAAGATGCATTTTGGATCTTGTCTCCTAGCACATCTCCATCCCATATCCCCTGATTATCTCTTTTTCTATTTCTTCCATGTTCTTGCCTAGCTAATCTTCACTCGGACCTCCTGGTGGGCTCAACTTCCTTGACCTACTTTCTTCCTCCAATCCTCTCCTGAGTTCTTTTCTTCTTTTTCAACCACCCTGGACCCATACATAGCCAGCACCTTAGAGCTTTGGTCATACCCGTCTTGCCTAACTCCAACCATCCACTTTTTCTAGTCCTAGCCTAGGATGCTGAATAATGCTAACAGAAATCATGTAACAGTCCTGACCTGAATCATTTCAAATCCATTTCCTCCAGAGAAGCTGGCCTCCAGGCTCTGACACCAGTCTTTTCACTCACTCCTAGTTGAAATCATTCTCAAACTTCAGTACCAGCACTGGCTACCATTGCCTGGAATGGTGAGTTAACTGTGTCCTGCAGAGCTAAGGTTCCAGGAGGGTGCCTGGGGAATAGCTTAGGAGGAGAAGTCTTCTCAGGCTGGCTCGGGGTGCCCTTCCTCATTTTAATCAGGAAAGGTCTGCTTTATCATTTAAAATATCTCTCTTCCGATTAAGATTTTATTTAATTAAAAAAGTGGGGTGGAACTTCCCTAGTGGTCCAGTGGGTAAGACTCCATGCTCCCAATGCAGGGAGCCCGGGCTTGATCCCTGGTCGGGGAGCTAGATCCTGCATGCATGCCACAACTAAAGATCCTGCATGCTGCAACGAAGATCCTGCATGCCGCAATTAAGACCCGGCACAGTCTGGATGCATGCATGCATGCATAAATTTAAATAATTTTTTTAAAAAAAGGGGGGTTTCCTCCTCTTTAAACCTTTGGCTTTCCATTGCACTGGGTATAAAAGCACAAACCCCTTGGCCAGGAGTTTGTGGGGCGTGGCTCCATCTCAGCTCTGACCTCAGGCAGCGCTCCTCAACCCGGGTTTCCCACGCTGCGGTCCCAGGGCCCTTCTGCTCCCATCTCTAGGCCTATGTGTGGTTCCATCTGCTGACACACTTGTCCCTTTGTCCTGTGTGTGTCTGACTCTTCGTTTTCAAAGTCCATCTTAAATGTCACCTCCCCTGGTCTTACTCGTTCTTCTTTATCTCGCTTACCGTCTTCATCTCCTTCATAGCACTTCTTGCCATCTTTAACCAGTTTGGGGTTTACTTCCTCATTTAGTGTCTGTTTCTTGCACCATTAGACTGTAACTCCCCTGTAGGGAGGCAACCTGTTTGTCATGTTTAACGTTTAGGGGCAGGGCCAAAGGGGGGCTTCAGTCCCTCTTCAAGTCCTCAGAGTAGAACCTTCACCTGAGACCACCCCACATAAGTAAGTAATTAAAGGAGAAACCCTGGTTGTGCGCCTGTGGACTCATGGAAAGGGTCCCAGCCCTCCCCCTTCCAGCCAGATGCCACCCCAGGACCTTTGCCACAGAGAAATCTGGGAGCTGCACCGGGACCAGCATCTCCCCAGGGGATCCTATTCCCATGCATAGGAAGCACGCAGGAAATATTTTTTGATGAACCAATAAATTTGTGAAAGTTTGAAAAGCACCAGGCTAGGAAATAAATTTCAGGTCCCCTAGATTGACAGGAGCAAGAAAAGTAGTTGGAGGTCAGCCTTCCCCACCTTGTTCATCACCCACTACCTACCCATGTGCTGAAGTAAGTGCTGAAGGAGTTTAACTGATTTTGAAATAAAATGGTTAATTACTAAAGGGTTTCTGGACACAACTTAAGCATCCTTGGTCCATCTTCAAGTAAGTGGCAAGCCTTTCAAAAGGTTGCAATGGCTGTCATTAGAGCAGGAAGCAACGGCACTACAGGACACAACAGTATTTAGTTACCTCAAATACCTGAGACGGGTAGATGCGATTAGGAGTTTACAAAGTCAAACCCCTAACTGAAAAATCTCAGTTATCCCCCTGCATGTACATGGGGTGCCATGGCTGCACCTTCGCCTGGCAAGTGCGTCCAAGTACATTTTCTCCCTAAGGTGCCTTTCTCCTGGCCTGTTGTGACTGTCTGCAAGGCTTATAATGGAACATGGAGAGAGAGCAAACATGTGGTCTGTGTGGGTGTATTTGTTTTCCTGTGCAAACAAGATTGAGTCCTTTAGAAGAAATACACAGCAGGAGTTGGCTTCAGGTGAAACACAGGGTAGTACAGCATGGGGGAGAGGAGCTGTGTGAAGGTGGAGGTGGGCGCTGGACGCCCGGGCATGCGAGTCAGCGATCTGGGTCAGTACAGGGAGGTGAGGTAGAGGTTATTGTAGGAGGGCAGGTGAGTAGGATGATTAAGTAGCTACTCTTTTTGAATAACCATCATAAATTAGGTGCAGTGCCCTTTACTTAGAATTGCTTGTTACTTTCAGAAATACTATGCGACAGGTACCTGTTTTTCTAACCATTTTTTAAATTGAAGTACAGCTGATTTACAATGTCATGTTAGTTTCAGGTGTACAGCAAAGTGATTCAGTTATACATATATATGTATATATATATGTGTATATATATGATTGTGTGTGTGTATATATGTATAAATTATTTTTCAGATTCTTTTCCATTATAGGTTATAGCTATGATATTCCTGGGCAGAAAGAAGGAGGTCAGCTGTTCCTCATGAAAGAGGAGTCAATAAATATCAACATAATGTGTAATACACGCCTCACTATGGGTAGAACAGAAACCTCGTCTGATGCATTATAACCAATGCCATTTCTACCTCCAGAGCTTTGCTACTCATAGTGTGAGTAGGCCATCCATAGGTCATCACACAAGAGCGTCACCCCAGATTCACTGAAACAGAACTTGTATTTTATTAATAGGATCCTCAAGTGATTCATACCTGCAGTAAAGCCTGAGAAGTGCTTCCCTAGAATTGAACTATGCTATCTTGGCAACTTGCTGAACTCCTATTCATCCCTGAAAGCCCAGCTCAGATATCACCTCTTTTTTAAAGCCTCCTCTAGCAATGCCTGCCAGAGTTAATCACCCCTTCCTCTCTGCTATTTCTCTGGACCTCCTACTTATCCCTATCCTGTGCTCATCACACTGTGTTGTTGGTATGTCCTTGAGGAAATGGGTAACTCTGTGTTCTCACTTTTGTAGTCTAGTGTCAGTCAGTTACGTTATGTTAGGTTATGTTACTTCTATGAGGTAGATTCTAAAAAATATTCAATTACTCACTTTAGTTACTGTTATTCAATTTAAGTCACTCTGGGACAAAAGTTTTAAAATTTTCCTATGCACAAAAATCACCTGGTAAGCTTGTTAACCTGGGGGACTGTGGACCCCACTCCCGTAAATTCTGATTCTGCATTTTTAATTGGGCCCCAGGAATCTGCATATTTAACCAGCAGCCCTAAGGATTCCTGATGCAGATGGTCAATGTAAAACTCCAGTTTAGAAATATTTCTAAATCGGAGTCTGGGATGCTGAGATCCTGGTCTCCTGGGCTGCTACTGCCCTGCTCATTGCACTGGTCTCTACATCCTCCGCATACCAAAATAATGGACCAAATCCATCAGTGAGGATGTACATTTGGATGTACATCAGTCCAAGTACATTTGGACTATGTTTCTGTAAGGATGCCTGTATAGAGGAATGAACATGTGCTCAATTTCAGGCCAGATCAGTCTGAATTATTCAACACTGACGAGCAGCTCCACCGTCATGAAGATCTCCCTCTTGACACCGACCCACTGGCTCTTAGGACCCACTCCAATATTCTGGAAACGCATGAATATTTTCCACATGCACAGCTGAATGTGTGAGTGCTGCTATGGGCCAGGCAACAGATAATATTTCATTTAATTCACGCAATGCTAGGAGGCAAGGGACACTATTACCTTTTAATGATAAGGTCACCGAGCCTCAGGGACATTTTGTGACTTTCTTGGAGTCACAGAATTAGGAAGGGGCTGAGCCAGGAGTCAAAGCCTGTTTTGTCTGTTTCCAAAGCTGTTGTTGCCTTCCTGTTTGCCAGACTGTCTCTCTGTTTCTTCAGCTACACGTTCCACACAATAATCCCCCAGGGACTGGCATAGCTGCTGGGGATGGTGAGAGCCCTTCACAGCGTCCGTTCACTGCATTCCTACCCTAAGCCGTGTATGTAACCAGCTGTAGAGTACACCTGTACCAACGGAATGTCTTGACCTCCTACTTACCTCTATCCTGTGCTCATCACACTGTGTTGTTATGTCCTTGAGGAAATGAGTAACTCTGCGTCCTCACTTTTGTAGTCTGGTGTCAGCCAGCCACGTTACTTCTATAAGGTAAGTATCTCCAGCTGTAGAGTACATCTGTACCAACAGCATGTCTGGAAACACAAAGAAGTCATCTCTCTGCCTCCCTAAGAGAATTTTTAACTAGTTCGACTTTTCCCTTAACTGGCACTCTGAGCCCATGCATACCTCCATGGAGTAACAGAAACACGGACACATAGTTTTGAGTTGTCATAACAACTGAATCAAATCACAGCAGAGCAGAGACAATCAATGTTTGCAGTTGGTTGGGAAGACAACTAAGAAATTGGATGGGTGGCACTTATTTGGTTAACTGTCTAAAGTTCTCAGAGCTTCAAAGCAAAGTTGCTTTTTTGGGGGCGGGGTTGTTATTTTGGGGGTAGGAGGAAAGAATGAGTTAAGCAAATTATGGTATACCCGTAAAAGGAGACACCATGCTGCTGGATTTTTTCATTGTCTAGTACAGGGAGGGCACAAAGTTGAGCACCATACACACAGTGCCTTCCCTCACTTGACTGTATATTGGATGAAGCAGAACGATCTAGATCTATACATTCTGTCTGTGATCCAAAATATGTTATAAAAATGCAATATGTGATTTGCAGAGTATATAAAAAGATTAAAATGTAAAAAAAAAACCATATGTGTGTGTGTACAAATGAATTTGCCAGAGGGTTATACACAGCATTATTCACGGCAGTTATCTTTGCAGACTAGGAATGAGTTTGGGTTGGGGATGGGGGAATGCATGGGAATGGTGGACTTAATACATTTTTGTGGCAGGGACTGCCAACTGCCTGCCCTCAAATCCCTTCTTCGGTCCAAAAAGCAAAACAGAATCTTTCCCAGACTCCTCGTGGCTCAGTGTAGCCATGTGACTAAGTTCTGGGCAAGCTGTAGGTTAGAAGTGTTGTGTAGATCAGCTAGGAAGGCTCGTTAAAAGGGAAGGGACTAGCCCTTTTGCCCATGTTCCTTCCTGCTGCCTGGACTGTGGATTCAAGGTGGAGCTCCAGCAGCCATCTTGGACCATGAGGACATCTTGAGTGTAGAAGCCACAAACTGGGATATTAGGATGAAACAGCATGAATCTCCTCCATGCCAACCGCCACTGCTCTGCTGTCTACTATGGGAACCACGAGCCACGTGTGACGTCTTAGCTTTAGATCAATTAAAATTACATAAAATTTAAAAATTCAGTCCCTCAGACCAACAGCTACATTTCAAGTACTCGATAACAACCCAGTGGTGGCTAGTGGCTATCAAATTGGACAACACAGATAATAGAACACTTCCATCATAGCAGCAAGTTCTGTTGGCTACTGCTGTTCTACTGCTTGTTTCCAGACTCTACAAGAGAGAATAAAGCCCCAAACATTTATGTCTTTGTTACCTGTACCTGAATTGAACATACCCTGTACAAATTCTTTTTCTCACAAGAATATATATCAGTTTTATGATATAAAATGAACAGAGTTTTAAATACACAATCAAACATCAAACATGGATTAAAACAGATAAAGATATACTATAAATAATCTGGTCTGATTACTTAAAAATAGAAGAATATTGTATCAAAAATAGATTTTTTAAAACACTAGGTATATGAGAGATCTGGAAAACTGTAAACTTTACATTTGTTTCCTTGTTCTAAAGCAAAAGGCTGGACACCCAAAGTTTATACAACCTTCACTTTGAGTTGACAAAGACCACACACCAGGTAGGCATATACATTTCTACAGAGTTGTTGTCTACACACTCAGCCATGGAGCATATTAAGAATTTTCTGAGAGATACAGTTAACATTCATGGGAGACATTTTTATAAGGATAAGATATGGTCTGGTGCTCTTTAGCTATTCCTCAAACTCTCTGCTGTTTGCATTTTGAAAATATACACTGCCATTACATTTTAAATACACTGCGTCATACAGTGTGCTGTCTTTGAACCTGCAGCAAAATTATGATTCCATTGTGTATTTTTAAAGATTAAATATTTCTCATATTTTTGCACTACAGCAAGCAAACCAAAGGCTTTTAGCATTCCAGGTCATGTAGATGATTTCAACAAGGTTGTTTATTCTCCGTACAACGTGTGCGGGATTCAGGAGAATCATTTCCATTCTTACATGAAGGTGCCACCCAGGTAATCTTTGGCAAATGATTGTCAATGCATAGTCTGATCTGCCTGGAAAATGCAGCATACAAAATCCATTCACCAGGCTTAGGGAACACCAAGGGCAGATAAAGCAAGATTCTATGGGGGATGCTTATAACAAAACAGAAAAATCTTAAACTTTCTTTCAACAGGGTACCAAATATACTAATTCCCAAAGCCCCCCTTATCTGGTACTCTGCCAGCACAAACCAAGGACATGTGTCTTTTTTCTCCTCCCCTTGGGGGGTGTGTGTGTGTGTGTTTGCGCGTGTGCGCGCATGTATTTTATCCTTCAGGTCATGATGATTTGACATATTTGCTGTTTCTGCACATTTTAACTTTCTAATTCCACTGAAAGTCTTAGAGGCTCCTTCAGATGAGAATTGAAAGCCGGGCAAGTGTGTTCTTGGTCGGCAGTTGGCGCTCTTATAAAATCCCTTTTTCACCCCGCTGGGAAAGGAAGTGGTTTCAAAGGTGGGCTTTCTTTGACCACCATCTCCTTTTGACCTTTGTCTGAGAAACAAAGGGATGAGAGCAAAGAGTGAAGATGGTTGAGGGGCAGAATTTGGAGAGAGGGCTCCAGATCCCACTCCTGATATTGACTTAAAATCTCCGAGTGTTGTGTATTTCCTGCTAGCTCCATCAGCAGTGGTAATATTTTAGTGTAAACTTTAGGATCTTGGGCTACTGTTCATTCAACACAAAACCAAGTCTGACATCCAGAAAAATATTAGTGAGCAACTTAAACTTTTACTGAAGTCTCTGGAAATATCACGCAAAGGGGATTACAATCCCACCCATGGAAACTTCAGACAGTCCTCTTTCCCCTCTTTGTCCCACTGTCTCTGGAGTGCAGCCAACTCTTGTTGCATCTCCCAGACCCCATGCTTTCCAAAATCCCTTGAGCCTGGCTCCTCCCTGAGATCTGCCCCTCAGCTTTTCACCAAGAGGGTCTTAGTCTTTTCTCATGTAAAGATTTCTAGATGTTCTGGCTATCTTTCAATTCTCCTTTTGCTATTATCAGCATTAACACAACCGAAGGCCCTAGAGGCAAACCCAGGCACCCCCTGGGAAGCAGTGGGAAGGGGAGAGCCTGAGGAACTTGCCTGCTGATGTTGATTTCTGTGGATCTCGACTACAAAACCTCTGAAGAACCTTCTAACTCATCTCCTCTTCTTCCAACCTCCTTGACCCCTTAACCTTAGCTGATCTTCAGCTTCGCTAGTTGCTTTCCAAGCCCAACACTGGCCACTCTCCCGCCTCCCTCTGTTATGTGGCCTTGAGCTACTCACTCCCATGCTAAACCCTTGGTTCCCCCTCCTACACTGTTGGTGGGAATGTAAGTTGGTGCTATGGAAAACAGTGTGGAGGCTCCTCAGAAAACTAAAAATAGAATTACTCTATGATCCAGCAATCCCACTTCTGGGTGTATATGCAGACAAAACTATAATTCAAAAAGATACATGTACCCCTATGTTCATAGCAGCACTATTCACAGTAGCCAAAACATGGAAACAACCTAAATGTCCATGGACAGAGGAATGGATAAAGAAGATGTGGTACATATATACAATGGAATATTACTCAGCCATAAAAAAGAAAGTATGCCACTTGCAGCAACATGGATGCAACTACAGATTATCATACTAAGCGAAGTAAGTCAGAAAGAGAAAGACAAATACCATATGATATCACTTATATGTGGAATCTAAAATATGGCATAAATAAACCTATCTACAAAACAGAAACAGACTCACAGACATAGAGATCAGACTTGTGGTTGTCAAGGGGGAGCGGGGTGGGGGAGGGAAGGACTGGGAGTTTGGGATCACCAGATGCAAACTAGTATATATAGGATGGATAAACAAGGTCCTACTGTAGAGCACAGGGAACCATATTCAATATCCTGTGATAAACCATAATGGAAAAGAATGTAAAAAAAAGAATGCCTATATGCGTATAACTGAGTCACTTTGCTGCACAGCAGAGATGGGCACAACATTGCAAATCAGCTATACTTCGATAAAAATAAATAAATAAAATTAAAAGCAAACTCTTGGTTCCCTCAGCTGGAGACAAGGCACCTGTTCTGGAAGTTCTCTGAGGTTGAAGATTCAGGTCATGCTGCTTAAGAAAAACACACCTGACTTAATTAAAAGTGAGCACCTGAGCACAGGTTACTCTTCCGCTTTTAAACTATTTTTTAATGGCACATGTCACACATGAGTATTTACTCCTGTACCAAATGAAAACATTAGAGATAAGACTCAAATGGTTCCTTCCTCCAACCCTAACCCATATCACCTCCATGTTTTGAGAGCAAAGAAACACAGAAACCCCCAAACTTTATTCACTGCACTTCTTTAGGAGTTTGATCTGTCCTTTTTCTGATGGTTTTCTGTTTTTATACACATAGGAATACCCAAAGAAACTCTATAATATTGTTTCGTGAGGTTTTAAAAAATGGATACATGCTGTTTCTGCACATTTTTATTTCCCAGTTCTATTGAATGTCTGAGATGCTCATCAAAATGGGAGTTGAAGGCTGGGCAAGTGTATTCCTGGTAGGCAATCTGATGCTGTTAGGAATATAAAAATAAAAATATAAATGGAATACTGTGCTTAGAGTTTTTCACATTCTTTTTGTCCTTAATATCAGTTGTTACAGAAGAACATAAATCATTCTTTATAACAGCTGCATCATATTCCATGTACTGCTGCTACTACTACTAACAATTTATTGACTGTTGACAATTTGCCAAGAACTGCTCTTACTTCATCCTCATGAAACGGCATGAAATAAGCAGCCGACACTGGTCCCATTTCACAAATGAGAAATCTTAGAACCCGTAGAAGAAGACCATGCTTTATTTCGTCTACTGCTGGACATTTACGATGTTTCCAATTGTCTGCTATGACAAACATGCTACCAAATCTCCTTGCCCAGGTGTAGGTAGGATGAATATGAGCAGGGGAAGAGCTGAGGGGGAAGGTAAGTGCATTTTTTTGGTTTAAGACATTCTTCCAAACCGCCCTGGATGATCATATCAAGTGACTGTGAACCCTGAGAAGGAAGAGGATGGGGTATGGAATGGGGGGTGGGCTGGCAGGAGGGCCAGCTCTAAAGGAGGTGGCTGAAGGGACATCCCAGACTCCAACTTCAGCCACTTTTCAATTGCGCATAAGAACAATCCTGGGTAAAAGCAGGAGTTTTCCACTATTTCTCCTAAGTCCCCTAAACCCCAAGGCATCTTCTCACTTCTGTTCTTTCTCCCCAGCCCCTAGGACCTTCCACCCACCCAACGGTGCATCTGGGCACCAGCTGTGCCAGCTTTGTGAGGCTTGGGAGAGACGTCAAGCCCTTCAGTATTTACTTTATCCTGAGAACATTCAGGAAGGTAGACAGACCTCCGTCCCTATGCACCATTTACACAGATGTCAGGCTGGGGGTGTGGGTTCATTTTTCATTCTTTAATCCTCAGGTATGAATTAAACCATAACCTGCCTTGCCGACACCACGGCATCAATATTTTCTCAGACTGGAACATGGTCTCCCTGTTCTTACCCACCCTTTAAAAATAAACTTAACATATGGCGTTTGTCTTATGGCAAAGGAATGCGATATGTTTTTTTCTTGACATACGACTCAATTCAAACACTAGGCAAAACTTTGATATTTCAGAGGAGTCTGCAGTTGGAGGGAATATGCTTGCTACCTTCCCCATTAAACAGACTAATTCCTTGAGGGCAAACTATCCAAGTTTCTCAGATAGCTGAGCTCCTTAAATCACAATACGGGTCACGCAGACCCTAAAGTAGCGCTGGAGACTCCATAAGACATCTTAAAATAGTCAGAACTAATAGGTAAAATGCACACAGTTTGAGAACAACTGTGATGATGTTTATACAGTTTTCTCAGTGACCATACAATGCTTGACCAATCATCAAACACACTCCAATGTCACAACAAAAACGGATGCCAAGGAAAGAGGAACTTGGGTGCATAGTAAAAGCCTGCAAGCAAATACAAGCAGAACAATGAGTTTAAAAAGTAACTACCACTTACTGAGATTTCATAATATTCCCGTTGCTTTGCCTACAGGCCCATATTCAGTACTCACAACGGTCCTCTGAAGTGGGAAATGTTATTACATTCTTTTCACAGAAGAGGACATGGAGATTTAGAAGGCACAGTATTTTGCCCAATTTATACAGCTATTAAAGGATAGAGGTGGGATCCAAATCCACTTCTGTATGATTCCAGAACCTGGCTCCACTCTGCTAATACACAATGAAGGCTTATTATGATATGTCATCAGAGAGAGGAGCTTTTAAATCCCATCTCTCAGAGTCTAACTATAATTCTGTGAATTTTACCTCTAAGTAACTTCACAACTTTCTAACCACCTGCCTTATTTCAGGTCTTCCTGAAATGCACCTTGTGCATTGAAGGAGCCTCCTAGATGCTCACTCTACATCTTAATTTATTCTCCAAGGCTCCTGGAGAGAATTTATTTCAGGGGAAAAAAATATCATCATGGGCTCACTTGCTCAAAAATCTTCAGTGGTTCTTATACATCTTCAGCGGTTCCTATGATGGCTTAGACAGTGTTCCACGGACAAAGAGCATTCAATGGACACCTACTTATGATGAGACATTTTCCAACTCTCCTTTTCCTGACACAGCTTCTGAAATTAAGTATGTGAGGTCACACCTATAGCGCAGGTGATGTTAAATACTGGAAAAGTACTATCTTTAGAGTCTGCAAGACTTAAGCTCCATCTTTTTAAGCTCTATGACTTTGCAAGAGTCACCTTACCCATCTGATTCTTCTTCCTCATGTGTCCCCCTTACCTGGTCAGCGTGAGGCTAGAGGGAGTGTCTGCCTGAGGTACATGGGATTCTTTTTTTTTTTAATCTAATTTTTATTTTATATTGGAATATAGTTGATTCACAATGCTGTGATAGTTTCAGGTATACAGCAAAGTGATACATTTATACATATATCAATACATGTGTCTATTCGTTTTCACATTCTTTTCCCCTATAGGTTATGACAGACTATTGAGTAATGTTCCCTGTGCTCTACCATAGGTCCTTGTTGATGATCTATTTTATATCTAGTACGATATCATTATTAATACATATTGGGAAAACATCTCATCAGTCATTCACATCTCAGTAAATCAACAGGTCTGGACCATTTTCCGTGTGACAGTGAGGTGGGAACAGGATATTTAGTGAAGAAAGGTTTTTGTGGTTGAGAAGGAGGAGAAGGCCCTCTTGGAGCATGAAGAAAGCTGGTAGTGAAAAGATGTCCCTGTGGTGGACCTGGCATCTTGGGACTGTCTGTGGGAGGACAGAAGCTCCTAGAAGAGGAAAGAAGAATGCTTCACAAACAAGTGGAAAGGCCCCACAGCCACACCTAGTTGACTTACTCACTTTGCTTAGGGATCCAGATGGCACTGTTGTTGGCCTGGGGGAAGAAGGAACACAATGAGGGGGATTCAGCTACCTTGGCCACCCTTGCCTAAAGCAATTTGATCCTGGGGACTTCGGGGGAATTTTCAGGTTCCTCTTCTTGAGAAACAAACCATCCCCAAAGAGCAATGATTTATTATTTCTCCCAATATGGTGGGTTGGCAATCTAGGTGGTTCTTCTGCTGGTCTTGCCTGGGACTGCTCTTGTAGCTGCAGTTATCTGACTGTTCGACTGGGGCTGGAAGGTTCAAATGACTTCATTTACATGCCCGGCAGTTGGTGCTGGCTGCGGATGGGCAACGCCTCAGCTCTCCTCTACCTGCCTCCCATCCTCCAATGGACCACACGAGGCTTCTCCACAGGATGGAGGTCTCAGGGTTCTAAGAGGCTGAGAGCTCCAGCCGCAAGGCCTCTTGGGGCCCAGGTTTCAGAACTTGTACAACATCACTTCTACCACATTCTCTTGGTCAAAGCAAGTCACCAGGCCAGCACAGATCACAGGGGATGGAGCAACAGGTCCTGCCTTTTGTGGGGAGGAGTGGCAATATCATACTGCAGAGGTGCACGGACAGGGGGGCATGATTCACTTGGGGCCATTCTGGTAACAGTCTACAACAGGCTATTCAGGTAATCTACAACAGGATATTCTTTCCTACAGTCACTATTTCCAGAAAGTTCTGTCCCCATCAGCCTAAAATTTGTTTTCCCTACAAACTACATGGTTATTTGGTATTCTGGGGTCAACAGGATAGTCAATGGCCTTTCGTCAGTGTGGTCAGTTACTGACGAAACAAGGGGCAAGGCCAAGCCAGACACTTGCTGCTAGAGCCTTTCTGGGTCTTTGAATCAGCTTCTCTGAGCTCCCTGCTCCTTCTCCTTGCTGATAAGCATATGTGCTGTACATGGTATAGGTATATGATGTTGACCTAAGGCATACATAAGGAAAAAGCAAAATTATTTTGATACTCTAAGAGGATTTTTATCATCTTTAGGAAGGGGATGTAATTCTAAGGACTATTCTGTAACCGTAATACAAGCCAGCACTCCATGGGCCCAGTCTTGGAGAGGTATCACATTGAAAGATACCAAAAGTATAAATCATTCTAATCTTAACTTGCCTCTGTTGAGGAACCTTAAAGAAGATTCACTTCCTAAGTCAAAGCACCATCTCCTCTCAGCTGCTTGGTTGGTCTCACGATCTCCTTCTCCCTAACCCTCACTCTCCACTTTCTCCCCAGACTCTTTTATACTCCTAAATGGTAGCTCACTCTTCTCTGCCCTCACTCTTGCCTCATCCACGTGAGTTTTTTCTTCTAGAAGTGGCTCTCAGAGCTCTCTGAGACAAATCCTCACTCTGAGTCCTTCTTCCTGTTGATTAGCTTATGGTTTCTTCACTTTGGTACTCATGACACTTGGGGCCCTATAATTCCTTGTTTTGGGGCTGTCCTGTGCATTGAAGGATGTTTATCAGCATCCCTGGCCTCTACCCACTAGATGCCAGTGGCACTGCCCCTTAGTTATGGCAACTGAAAATGTCTTTGGACATTGCTCAATGTCTCCTGGGTGGCAAAAGCAACCCCAGTTGAGAACCGCTGGATTATCCCAATCTGTATATGAAAAGCCCTGGGAGATTGGGGTGGAGTGGCAAAATGCTTTGCCAGGGCAGTGGCTAATGCCAGAGTTTTCCATGGTGGGAGGGGAAGGGAAATAAATTAAAAAATATATTTAAATAAACTAAAAAATAAAGTGTGTTTTTATTATAGTACCGTGATCCGACAGTGTGGTCAGGAAATGAAAATGACTCAAAGATGAGTTAAATCACGTGCTCTGAGCTCCACGTGAGAAAAGCACGAGAAGCTAACACAAGGATATCACCTGGTCCTATAAAACAATCAGGGACCTTGGGTTCAGGTGTGAGAGCTGCCACTTGTTATCAGATTCAGCAGGTGTGGGCTGGGCCTTGGGCATGAGTGTCTGAAAAGGCTTCTTAGGTGTTTCTGATGTGCACTTCTGGTTAAGAAGCTCACTTTTAAAGAGTCAATAAATGGAGGCAGCTATGGTGGAGAGCATATTAGAATGCAAGATGAGAGACCTGGGATCTCTATCAGGTGGATGGCTAAATAGCTGTGTGACCTTGACAAAGGCACTTCACCCTCCGGGACTCACTTTTCTCATCCTCCAAACAAGGGTACTGGACCAAATCAGTGTTTCCTCAAGTATGGTCCAGGACCACCTGGGATGCTGGTCAAAATGCAGATATCTGGACTTCAGTGAACACTGAATAAATTGGAATTGCTCAGGGTGAGGACCTAGAGAGATCTGTATTTTAAAAATGCACCCTAAATTGTTCCTATGATAAGGCACTTATAGACTATTTCTAGGTATGAGATTGTACGATAAGCTTTGTTGTCATCATACCTACCTATGATATAAGTATTATTATTATGCCCACTTGACAGATGAAGAAACTGAGAGTCACAATGATTAAGTGACTCTCTCAAGGTCTCAGGTGTAATAAGTGTGGGGAGCCAGGTTCCCATCCAAGTGGTCTGGCTGCAGAACCCCAGCCCCTGCATTGTGCACTCTGCCTCTCTTGAACACTGATTTTTGAGAACCTCTGGATCCTAACCATTTCTAAGGCTCCTGATACCTTGCAAATCTGAAGACTAATTAAAGTTCTTCCTACTATCTGCCTCTACTGTAAGCAGTGATGGATTCACGAAAAGGCAATTTGGGTGGGGGGAGCAGGGGAAGGACGAAAAGGATTCATTAACATAAACATGAGAAGAACGTGGATTCTAAATATGAGCAGTTTCTCTTATTAAGCACCTTTCTCCAGGCCATCATGGCTAATTCATTGCCATATTTCATTACAGAAACTAACTGAAAGGTTATAAGTAAATACTTTTCAGTCAGAAGTTGCAGTTAATTTCAACTTCAATACTTATTAATGTTTGACTTAATGCTGATTGATCATGAAATTCCAAGAAGTCACATGGAGACTGGTTTGCAGTTTTATACACATGCCCACCCTCTCTCCTAGATAGACTATTTCAAACAGCTTATTGGAGAGTCCAGGAGAGGCATTTGTTTTGATTTCCCTCATTAATGTTTTCTCCTTTCAGGATAAATCACGGAGAATGCAGAGCAGGCTGAACATTTGCGAGCAGAATCCGCAAAATAAAGTCAAATTCAGCAATAATCCGGTTATACCTATTCATCATGTCTAGTATTACTGACAATATTCAGACAATGTAATTCCTATTACACCTGCTTTCAGAAAAAAAAAATCTAGTCAGTAACCCTAAATTAAATTAACATTTTTAGTGTACATAATTTGTAGTTCAGAATGAGCTATAATTATCATTTAGGGAAACCATATGGAAAGCATTACCAGCCTTCACTAAGTCTTGGGTTTTAACAGTGATGCATGACTCAAAATGCTTTATCCAAACAGGTTGTAAATTCTGAGACAAGCAAGACGCTTTTCAGTCATTTTTATATTAATTCCAAATGAAGAATTCATTGTCTTTTCAAATTACAATAAATTGGAGAGCAATTTCCCGCTAAGCAAATCAAGGAAATTGAAAAATTACTTCTCTGGGAGCTGTTTTCCACAGCTTTCTTTTTTGTTTTTAAAGGCTCTTTTTAAAAGACCTATTTTTATTATTCTTGATGCGTATACTAATAGACATTTGCATGGCTGCAACAATTTTCTTCCCCTTCTTTAAAGTGGAACGTACACGCTGAAAAATGTTTAATGTTCACTGTAATTTCATCTTGGGGGGAGTCTGGAGCCTGCAGTGAGAGCTCACATTTAAGAACCTCAAATAATATTTAGAAGATTAGCTTCCAAAGCTACTGCCCTTCTCTCTCAACGGTGTACTTTACTTCTCAGGGAACCACAGAACTGTTAGTGTCACAGTGAGGCCAAGGATTCACTAAAGCTGTGCCTTGTGGGCCACTCAGGTGTCCTTGAAATTCTTGGGATTGTTAAATGAATCTGAGATTTAGAATGCTGTGCATAATAATCCCGTAAAATAGAGAGGAACTGCTAACAAATAAAGGACAATATTGAAAACCAAAATGGGGAGAAGAAATAAAATCCAAGAAATAGTGTTGTTGCATAGGAGCTAACAAAAAGCAAACAAAACAAGTCTTAAAAATGATGTTTGCTTTGCCTTTTGAAAATCTACTCCTGCCCCTGCTCTCCTCCACCCCCTACACCTGCTCTATATAGAAACATGGGAAGATTCTCTAATGAGCAGGGGCACGTCTGTGTACTGACAGTTTTTGCTCAACCAAACCAGGAGAACATTTTGATTTACTCTAGAGATGGACTTGGTCTCTGTTTAGGTTATCTGGACCCAGAACACTCTGTGCAAGGCCTATTTTGATGGATCTCGACAGTATGGAAGTTTCTGACTTCGTTTCACAGGGTACTGAAAACGAGTCAGGAACTTTCCATCCTCCAGGATGCTGTTTCTGCAGAAAGACTGGCTGGTGAGCACCAGGACCAGAGCACTCCCAGTCTGAAGAAGAGTTTGTCCGGGGGTAGGGTGGCGGGGGGGTGGCCTCACGTGGTAGGAGGAGTTGATTGAATTTTAAAGGTCTTTTCTGAAGGTGTCATGGGGTTTCTCTGAAGGCTGCCCTGTTGACAGGATTTGGGCTTGGGTTGGTTACTGGACATTGGCATTTATTTAATTTGGTGATTCGCAACTTGGGGCAAACCAAGAGACGGACACAGGATATCAAAGCACTGATTGACTGAATGACTGTTGCCCTTATGCAATTGTCCTGTTTCTGTAGCATGAAATAGTCTTATTTCACTTCGTTTTTATACTGTGAAGTTGGATGAAGAAGAAAGAAAACTAGGAAGAATAGTTTATATACCGTAAAGAAGTAACTGTTACCATATGAAAAATTTTCCTCATTGTTTCCTCATGCCAATCAATCCTCCCAATTTTTTTTGTTTTTTTTATAAATCATATATTTTTATTTATTTATTATTAATATTTTTAAGTTTGTCCGCTTTTATTTTATTTTTATACGGCAGGTTCTTATAAGTTATCTATTTTACACATATTGGTGTATATACGTCAATCCCAATCTCCCAATTCATGCCACCACCACCGCCCTCCTCCCAGCTTTTCCCCCTTGGTGTCCATATGTTTCTTCTCCACATCTGTGTCTCTATTTCTGCCTTGCAAACCTGTTCATCTGTACTATTTTTCTAGAATCCTCCCAATTTGTGCCAATACAAATACAAACACAGACTTCTTAGATTTAATGGTGAAAGTCAGCAATATAACTAAGGACAACTAAGTCCAAAGCCAAGTCACACATTGTCTTAGAGATCAGCTACAGAACAATGTTGCCTCCCAAGCTCAATTCCAGACAGAAACCAAAGAGGTTTGGCTTTAGCTAAGCACAAATACGGCCTCATGCTAGCAGACAATTCCCAGTAAGATTTTATGCAGTTTGGAGAAAGATCACGAGATAGCTCATTATAGATCTTTACCAAGCACAAGGAAGAGGACAAACTTTCCTTTTCTTTTTCTTTTCCTTTCCTTCCTTCCTTCTTTCTTTCCTTCCTTCCTCCCTCCTCCCCTCCCTCCCTTCTTTCTTTCTTTTTCTCTTTCTCTTTTTTTTTTCTCCTCTTCCACATGTTAAGCGTGGTTTACTTGTAGTATAAATTTAGAACCACTGGAAAAATGTTTAACATGTTCCTCTTGAGGATTCTCAGAATAGCGATCCATCCAAAGATTCCATCCCATTTCTTCTCTGTCTATATATAAAGTACATCATGCCTGTTACATAGCAAGTATTAGAAGTATGTTTACTATTCTTCTAATGATTACTGTGAAAAATAAATGAGATGATGTATGTAAATCCCTCAGCAAAATGCCAGCCATATAATATGTGCTCAATAAGTGGCACTGGATATAGATATACATTATTATAAATTATATAATATAAATTGTTATTGTTATTATGCTTGTTTTTGCTTGGCAAACTTCCATTTATCCCCTAAAACTCCAACTTGAGTTCAACCTTCAGTCACCCCCAAATAGAATTGATTACTATTGTCTGCACTTGGATACTTACATATTATAGGAACTTATTCTATTGTATTATGATAAGTGGTTCACTGGTATGTCCCCTTTGATAGGTCACGGGGTCCCTGAAGGCAAGGATTCTGCCGTATCCAGCATCAGACTTCCTACAACCCACAGGGCCGTGTCTGGCCATGTGGTAGGTGCTCAATGACATCTGTTAAATTGAACAACAGTACTGGCTAGAGACAAAGGGAAAGCTCCCATCTTCATGCCCAAATGAAGATGGGAATGTAGAGAATGTTTTTCTTCGTAAAAAGAAATCTCAGGGGCTTACTTGAAAATAGGCTGAGTGCTTACGGAAACGAGTGCCAAAAGCAACGTATAAGCAACTCGGGCCTGGTGCAGCCCCAATGCCAGAAAGTATCCCAGCCTCTCCCTTTGCCTCAGCAGCTGCAGCACAGATGGGGATGAGTGTGCCTCCATCACGCTGCCTCTGGGCTGAGGAGAAGGGGCCAGGCTCCAAAAGAGAAAGAATGTTTTTCTCCCACACGTTCGTTTGAAAATACAATTTTCCTTAAAGATCACTGCCGCTGTACCAGCATGACTTGATGTGAGCTTTGGTGCTCACGGGGGGAAAGCAAGAGTCTACCGAGGACTGAAAATGATCCCTCACGCCAGCTGTGAGGCTGCCACGGGAGCCATCTTGCCTAAAGATGTCTTTTCATCTTCTCCGAGGTCTTACATTCTCTTCAACCCACAGGGTGATGTGATGGGGACAAATGTAGTCAGAGTGGCAGGAAGCATCTGAGCAGAGAGCTGTGGTCCAGAAAATGTCCATTTATGGGGCTGAGTCTGAAAAAAGTGCAATAGTTTGGCCCCATATGACTGCTACACAAGCAAACTTCTGAGCAGCTGTGTGCGGTAGGCCCTACGCCGACTGTGCCCCAGGCTGAGAGAATGGTCTCCATCTCTGCCGCCTGGCTGCAAGAAAGTTCCGCAAGTTAGCCGGCTGACGTTACCCGCATCATCAACCATCCCATCCCCAGGCCACGAAACACAGGGCAGCTTTTCTTCTTTCTCCGATTAATGAACTAATTGATGCATCCACTCCATGTCAACAGGGGTGCTTACCAGGCATGGTGTGAGGTGACATACAAAGTTGAAGAAGTGGTTGTCCTCAAGGAATTCCCAATCTTGCTGGTGACAAGCACTGTAAACATGTGATTATAACAGTTTTGATCAGTCCCCAAAGGAAAATAGGCTCAAATAGTTATCAACAGGGGCACAGGAAGAGTAATTCTGCCTGACTTTCCTGGTGAATTGGTAAGATGAAGGTCTCTGGTCCACTGGGGGACCCTGGAGGTGATTAATACTAAGTATGGATTCTAGAAGAAGAATTCACTATCAGTAGAGGCCATTTCTTTACAAACTGTTCAAAAAGCCAGCAATGATACCATAGGTCTCAGGGTAACAGCTTGTTTACGTTGAGCTTTTCCTCATAAAAATGGGTGGGTGGTTTACAGGATTTTAATGGCATTTGTTTAGCACCGTCATCATCTTAATTGCCTCCAGGTACTAGACCCCTGCACACATGGTTCCAATCCAGAAAATGTTTTCTGTATGATAACCATGTCCCCGTGCCTCTCATTCCTTGCTTAGTTCAGCAGAAAGCACATCTAAGCTTGGCAGTCCGTCTCCACGCTTTCTGGATGGCCATTTGTACTAACTCTGTGAAGGTGTTCCAGGCCCTGGGAAAAATGTCTACGCTTCCCTTGGGAAGCTGGTGGTCAGGGCAGAGGAAATTCAAGACAGCTGATAAGAACAATGTGTTGTCTTGACCTCCAAACACAAACCCTGCTAGCATCCATTACAAGGGGTGGATAGAAAATGGTCCATGGATAGAAGAGTTTGGGAACCTAGTCTAACCTCTGGGGTGGTCTCAAACTATAATGGGTATGTGAAAATGCAGATTCTTTTGTCCCTGAGAAGTTCTGATTTGTGTCCTTCAGAGTCTTTATACTGAAGCATCTTTTAGGACAAATATATCCATGGGCAGTAAGGATCATCTTCTACAGAAACGTATTGATGGAATGTGGTGTTACCATGTCTTTGTTCCATTTCTATCTCTTATCAAAAAACCCTCTCGCTGATGCTCAGTATTGTTAATCGTCAGGGAAATGCAAATCAAAGCCACAAGGAGATATCATCTCATACCTGTCAGAATGGCTATCATCAAAAAGAACACAAATAACAAATGGTGGTGAGGATGCAGAGAAAAGGGAACTCTCCTACACTGTTGGTGGGAATGTAAATTGGTGCAGCCACTGTGGAAGACAGTATGGAGGTTTCTCAAAAAAAACTAAAAATAGATTTACAATATGATCCAGCAATTCCACTCCTGGGTATATAGCCCAAAACACCCCAAAACGCTAATATGAAAAGATACATGCACCCCAATGTTCACAGCAGCACTATTTACAATTGCCGAGATATGGAAGCAACCTAAATGCCCATTAACACACGAACGGATAAAAAAGAGGTGGTGTATACACACACACACACACACACACACACACACACACACACACACACACACACAGGAATACTACTGAGCCATAAAAAATGAATGAAATATTGCCATTTGCAGCAACATGGATAGACTTGGAGGGCATTATGCTAAGTGAAATAAGCCAGACGGAGAAAAACAAATACTGTATGATATCACTTATATATGAAATCTAAAAAATACAACAAACTAGTGAATACAACAAAAAGGAAGCAGACTCACAGATATAGAAAATAAACTAGTGGTCACCAGTGGGGAGGGAGGTACAAACTACTGGATTAAGATAGGCTCAAGGATGTATTGTACAACATGGCGGATAGAGCCAATATTTTGTAATAACTGTAAATGGAAAGCAACCTTTAAACACTGTATATATAAAAACCCTTTCTCTTTACCAGGGATACAGGGAGGTAGGTAGGAAGGAGTCAGATAGCTGGAAAGAAAGAGAAGGGAGAGGAACGAGAAAAAGAAGGAGAGGGACTGGGAGAGAGAGATTGGAGGTGGTGAGGAGGGACAAAAATGCCAAGTTGCCACAAATGTATTACATGGGAACCTTATAAGCATATATCTCAGGAGGTTTTACTTTTTAAGACTAAAACTAAAAATGAGAGCAACATCATTCTGACAATTAAACATTAATACAATTTATAGACAAAATAGACTTTCTAGTCACAGCACAGGGTTGGCAAATGTTTTGTGTAAAGGACACAGAGTAGACACTTTGTGGCCCTGTGGTCTCTGTCATAACCACTCAACGGTGACGTGGTACCGTGAAAGCAGCCACAGACAATACATAAATGTATAAGCATGGCTGGCTGTGGTCCTCTGGCAGTCATTGTGGACCCATGCTAGCAGATAAAATAGTAACTGCTATTCCACTAGCTCAATACATCTTTTGAGTCAAAAGAAGAAATTGTTTTGGGACTCATTTCCATCAACTTCCCAGGGTTAGCAGGCCACACATTTTGTGTTAAGTCAGGAAATGTCATTTTTCTCTCGGAGATGGGAAACTCTGGGGCAGGATTCTTTCCCCCAACTTCTCACTAGTTCTATAAATTTGGATCTTGTATGTCTTTAAAGAAGGGAGGCAACTTTGTACCTCAAGAGAACAAGAGATCAGTGGATTCTGTGCCATCTCTTGGAAGCCCAGAGCAATGATGCTGTGGCCACATGGACGGTCCTTTTCCAGAAACACAGCTAAGAACCTGGGGAAACTGAGATATAATTTGCCCAGAGGACACATGGTCTAGTTTCTGTTCCTGCAAGAATAGCTCATACTGTGGCTTATCATCGTCTCGCTAGAAATATCAACCTTCAAAGAATACTTCGTTAATATATATTTGTGCCTGTGTGTGTCCTTAAGCTCAGTGAAACTCCAGAACAGCCACCAAGTTACAGAACCTAGTTTGCCAACGGAGAAAATAAAGGGTGGGAAAGTTGAGAGAATTTCCCCTTAGGGGATTCCAGAAAAATAGTGTCCTGAGCATATTCTAAGCCATTCAGGCACCATCTCTCTGGCCTTTGTTTTTCCTTTAGCAGAGACGTTAAAATGGAATGACCTCGGTGTCAGATAGGTTAAATTCAAATCACCACGTTGCAGAGATAATCCCTAAAGAGCAAAAAAATATTTCTAAGCTCTAACCATTGGTCTATTCATTTAAAACAGTATTAGATAAAGCAAAATTCTCGCATCAGAAAAGGATCCCACAAGAACCTCAGAGGTGATTTCAATAGGATTTCTGGGCCATGGCAAGTTTAAAGGGTCCCAGTACATCAAGAGAGACATTTCAGAGAAGGATTTTATTTTAGTCACAGCAATGACTCACTGTGAGAACAAACGGGGACAATGGCTGCCTAAGAACCTGGCAGTTATCACAGCAAGGAAGGGACACTTGACACACGGAACCCTTTCATGATAATCTCAACAATGTAATCTGTGCATGTGTGTGGAACTCCACCTCGGAGACGGTGCGCCAAGTTCAGGGGCTGCCCAGAGGACGTGCTGGCTCCAGGACTCCGTAGGTCACACACTTTTACTTTTCCACCAGCTTTCTGCCTCTAAAGATGAGCTAGGAAATTCCTCATCCCGATGACATTTGTTAAAACCTTTCTGAAACTTCGGAAATAGCAACAAACGTCGGAAAAGAAACCTGTATTGTTGGAAAATATTGGAATATGGTACAGATTCTTCCACCAGCCCAAACTCTCTGCCCTATCAGTGGTTGAAATTTCTTTTCTCTATTCTTACAGTCCTGTTCATTTTTTTCCAAGCAGACTTTATATATACAGAGACGTGCACAAAACATAATTGCTTGGCTCGATGAATTTTTTAACAAAGTGAAAACACAAAATTAGCCGGGAGCAAGATAAAAAAGTATTACTAGCACCCCAGAAATCGCCCTTTGGGCCCCGACCCTGGTACGACCCACTCTTCTAACACTGTGGATTGCTTTGTATCAAGATGCTCAACCTGGGATGACCTTCCCCGCAGGGTATTTGGCAACGTCTGGACACACTGTTGGCTGTCAAAACCGGGGAATGGGTGCCACTGGCATTAGTGAACCCAGAGGTGTTGCCATACATCCTACAATGCACAGCACAGCCCCCAACAACGAAGAATCACCTGGCCTCAAGTGTCACTATCGCCAAGGTTGAGAAACCCTGCCTTACAAATGGAATCACACAGGATGTTTCCTGGCTGCTTTTGTTCACCGTGATTTCTGGGAAACCCATCCCCGTGGTTGCATGTGTCACGAGTACATTTATTCTCACTGCTGCGAGGTACTCCCTCACTCACTTCTTTAAAGGTGTGTGTTTTTCTCCAGATTTTCACTTGAAGATCTTTTTCAAAATATGCCGGTCTTTTTCAAAATTTCACATCTTCATACTATGCTTTGCTTTTTGGCACCTTAAAAAAATAAAGTGCTGATATCTTGTGACAAAAAATTAATACCCAGCTTGCTTGTCTGTTTGGCTGAGTGACTGGTTGACTTGTTCTTTGGTTTTTTCATTCCATCAACAACCAATAAGCAGCCACTTCATGCTTTTAGAGGTGCTGGAGGATGTAGAGATGAGTAAGGAACTTACATCCTGGTACTTTTCTTTTTGGGCCAACAGAAGTACCCTCAGGTGCCAGGATGGGGAAGGTCATGCTTGGGAATGGAGTAGGGCTGTGCCGGTGGTTGGTAAGGATGTGAAAAGGATGCCATCCTTGGTTACCTTCTCAAGGTAACATAAGCTTATTTTCATATGGTTTCCTCTTCTGTCTTTTCATTATCTTCTTACAAACCACCTTAAAACTGTTGAAAAGACAACACTTTTGGAGTATGTGCTTAGGGAGAAGCATCACTTGCCACAGTATACCTCTTACCCCCTGGCCACATGCTTCTGAATCTACACATGCATTTTATCTGATAGGCAAAATAATAAAGTCCATTTGGTCTTTCAGTCACTAAATGGCTACAGGGATTCCAAGTTCGCCTGTCCCCGTGTAAATGTTATACGATTTCTTAAAGCAAATCGCCTGGCTGTGATGTCCTAGACCTGGCTTTCTCAACCTCAGCACTACTGACATTTTGGGCCATGAATTATCCACCGTGGGAAGCTGTTCAGTGCACTGTAGGATGTTTAACAGTATCCCTGGCCTCTACCCACTAGATGCCAGTAATACCACCTCCTCTCTCCAGTTGTGACAACCAAAACTGTCTCCAGACACTGCCAAAGGACCCCTGGGTAGGTGAGGCAAAATCATGCCCCGTTGAGAATCACTGTTCTAGTGTACAGGACACATTTCTTTACCAAGCAAAAATGTCCATTATTTCTCTATTAGTAAATAGCCCAGCTTAATAAAATTGTTGGGCTTTGAATGCAAACCGAGGGGATTCGGTATTCATTCTGTTTAAGACACAAAGCAGATTTAGGAACTGGAATAAACACACCAATCAATGAAATCATCATTTGGAGATCAGGCTCAGGACAGCGAAGGCCTGGCTCCAAGGTTGTTTTCTCAGAGGCCTTCGGGATGTTTAAAGGTCGGCTTTGGAAGATAAACCTTTCAATTCACAGCCTCTGTTTTGGCTTGGACTCAGGTTGAGTCTGGGATGGCTGGGAGACTGATATTTTTGGGGCATTTCCCTTCTGCTTAACATTTTGGTAGATAGTGTTTCTATTATGCTTGAATATTCCATCCCAGGACCACGGTTCTCAATGTGGAGGCTACTGACCTTCATAACATCGGTGGTGGGGGTGGGGGGGAAATCAGCTCTTGGTAGATAAGGAAGGAAATGGCTAAAATTTGTTGAACGCTTACTATCTTCCTGGCACTGTGCTAATCACTTTATATGCTTATCTGAGATTAATCCTCACAGCAATCTAATGGGGTAAATATTATTACATGTGAATTATTCCGAACAAGGGAACTGAGGTTAAATAATTTGTTTAAGGAGACGGAGCTAGCACATACTGGAGCTGGAGGTTGAACCTCATTGTGGTGGATTCAAGAAGACTGCAGAAAACAGAAACAGACTCACGGACTTAGAGAACGAACTTACAGGTTACCAAGGGGAAGGGTGGGGGGAGGGACAGACTGGAGTTGGGGATTGACATGTACACACTGCTATATTTAAAATAGAAAACCAACAAGGACCTACTGTGTAACAAGCACAGGGAACTCTGCCCAATACTCTGTAATAACCTAAATGGGAAATTTGAAAAAGAATAGATACATGTATATATACAACTGAATCACCTGGCTGTACACCGGAAACTAACACAACATTGTTAATCAACTATACTCCAATATAAAATTTAAAAAAAATAAAAAGAAGACTGCAGATTCTTTGCCATTTCTCCTTTTGAGAGGTAAGGTTGACGTCCCCTGATCTTGATCCTTCGCTACCTCTGTGATTGGCTGTGATCAACAAAAATGAGGCAGGTCTTAAGAGATCTGCAGTCTCCACTTTTGCTGGTCTTGCAATGTTCCCTCACATTCCTAGCAGCAAGATGCCATGTAAGAAGTTTCATTATCCTGAGGCTTCCATACTGTGAGGAAGCCCAAGTTATTGCGTAGAGAGAGAGAGGCTGCGTGGAGAGGCAGCTAGGTGCCAGAAATGTGAATGAAGGGTTCTTGGACCTTCCAGCCGAACCCGGTTTCTAGCTGAATGAATGACCCCCACTGACACCTTTTGGAGCAATAGCTTCATCCTGCTGAGTGCTGCCGGCATTCCTCACCCACAGAATTGTGAGGAATTAAATGGTTGCTGTTTCAAGCCACTAAATTCTGGGGCAGTGTGTTACACAGCAGTGGATAAGCAAAACATTAGGTTGGCTTGACTCCAACACCTGGTAGTTTACAGGAAGCCTAGAGGGTAGAGGTCGGGGGAAATGGCTTCGTTCTATTGTCACTTACTTATGAGAGTTTCTCATAGGTACCTTCCGTCTCCAGGTCCTCAGCTTCCATGACTGAGGATGGAGTAAGTTCTGCTCCCAGTTCTAAGATTCTACGGCTCTAAACGTGTACACACCTAAATCTATAGAATACGAAGCACTGTCAGTACGTTGGGTCGATTTCTCTGATTCACCAAACTTTCGTTCCAGGAGACTGACAAAGCTTGTATTTGTGATAACTTTCTTTAAAGCTTGTTTTTCTTGTGGGTACCTCCAGAATTCAGAGGTCCCCTTAATAATTTAATGCTGTGGATCTTAGCTAGACAATTAAAGCAATATTTCCCAAACTAGGGAAAAGGTGTTAGGTGAATACGCTTCGATAGTTAATAATTACGTATTCATTTTATGGTTACCTTTCACTTATGGCAAGTGATGCTGGCCTTCCTTTTATGTCAATGATAGAAGTTTTAAGGCAACTTTAAGATAAAATAGTGACTTGATTAAAAGAATATTAAGTAAATAGTCGTACCAATGGCACATAAACATGGCTAAAATAGTGAAGATGGTAGATGAATGACCAAAGGCAAAGAGAGAAAAATGCCACTGCAACATGCATCTGTTTCTTTTTTACCTGATTATTCATAGCTGGCGCTGGCTGTTTTGGCTAATCACACAAGAGGACTACTCTTGGTGTACAAATCATTACTTGCCATGGCAGTAATACCTGTACTATTGAATCTGGTTCAAGACAAAATCCATAGAAAAGAAGAGGCAGCATACAAGGACAGAGAGAGAAAAAAATATTGTGGGATATTACAAGCTCAACCTGGAAAGCAATGGATTTAGGTAGGCATGTTTTGTTTCATTTGGAAAGCCTGAGTGATCATCAATGTGACCGGTCTCGCCTGTGAGGGCTAGTTCACTCCTCTTGGGCAATCTTATCCTGGATGCTACAATTGTTAATCTGGAATTGACTAGTGATTCATCCTTTCAGATTTATAGTAATGTACACATAGAAATAAATCTGCAGATATATATGCATCGAAACCTTCATAGCAGTTACTCCTATGGGTAGGAACTGGCGGACATTCACTGCTTCGTGTTTCAATTTTTACAATGAACATGTATTACATGTCTGAACAGAAAAATTAAAAAGTGACATAATAAAGAAAAATTAAGGTATGTATGTATGTGTATAAATACACCCACGGGTATACCCGTGCACACACCACCCCCCAACATTGGTTCCATTTCAACTGGAAAACCCTAACACGATAATCAACCGATAAATGTGAAAAAAGCAAACAAATGCTAAGTTCCTGACTGCATTTGTCCCCCATGACAGCACTCCAAGTTAGACTGAATCAGCAATACCATTCCCTTTCCTGAGTGAGGAAGCTGAGGCAGACAAAAGTCGGGTGCTGCCCTGACCCCTCCCCACACCACACACAGCCAATGGGGTGATTTATAACACAGTGGGGCAAGAATCCTCCTGCACCAATTTTTCCTCCTGGAGAACTCATAACATGGAACCACAGACACTTCACCTTTTGGCTCACTAGTATCTATTGATAAATCTGGATGTGTTATGAAATGGACCCCATGCGGAAGACTCCTGCACACACCACCGAGATCTGCCTATCACTGATACACAGATACGATCCATACATCTCCTCTCCTTCTGCACAGAACCTGACCCCTGGTGGTTCTTTGTGCCATGTCCAACAGCTTATACTGGACTTTCCAACAGGTGGGCCAGTCATGCCCTTAGTCCTCCAGCAAAACTAGCTGCTTAAAGGAAAAATGAACATATAGACAAATTCTGTGTTTTATACACGTACACACACATGTAATTTTTTCAGTTGATCTCCCGATAAGGTTGGGGAGTGGGGAAATCATAGTCTTTCAGTGTAAAGGCTTCTGAAAGTCTTAATTCCCAATGGTACTGTACCTTCTTAGGAATGTACTGTTGTCCTTTGGTACCTGGGTTGGTGTAGAACAATCTATGTTGTACAAAGAAACCATAAGCAGGCACTGTCCCACTTGTGTTTGACTCATCCCTCTGGTTTTCTGGAGCTGTCCGATCCAGCTCCATTTCCTTCCTCTTTCTTTACCTGACCTCAAGGCCAGAGTGTAGCTCAGAGCTCTTGGTTCCTGGATAAGCAAGAACTATTGTTTTAGGTTGATCTGGGTCTTCCTCTGGAGTTCAGCATCTACTTCAAGGCATTTGTCCCTCACTATCTTTCAGATCTGAGGTCATTTCACAGGTTACAGACATATTTGCACAAATAATCGGGTTTGAAATTCACAAGATCGTAGAGTCAAGGTAAAGATTATTTTCTGCAATATATATTATGAGCCTAAGATTCAAAGAAATAAAATGATTTAGACACATGGCATGGCTAGGTAGCAGTAGATTGATGTTTGAATATTCTGTACCCAAGGCTTTCTCTTTTATACCACGTGTCTTTCATTCAATCAACAAGTTTTCTAAAAACACCTATTATGTGCCTGATAGTGATGAACAAAACAGACACAGTTCCTGTTCTTATGGAGCATACCCTCTACTGGGACCTCTTTTTGAAACAAGTTACATCAGTGGTTCTCAACCAGGGGTGATTTTATCCCCAGAGGATATTTGGAATGCCTATTTTTGGTTGTCACACCTATGAAGGGGAGGTGCCCCTGGCACCTGGTGAGTAGATGCCAGGTATGTTACTAAACATCCTACGGTCCACAGGACAGTCTCACAACAAAGAATCATCCAACCCCAAATGTCAGTAGTGCTGTGGCTGAGAAACCCTGATGTAGATCAGCTATTTTCTTCTAAATGCATATATATAAAATAGAACTTAAAATTCATTTTAAATACGGATCCCTGAATACACATGATGGAGGGTCTATCACATAAAAACTGTTTAGTGAAAAGGAAGAGGAAGTTGGAGAGATTTCTCCAAAAGAAAAATATTAAAATTACTAATTCAGACAATGTGAGGAAAGATTTGTCCAGCTACACACAATAATGACAAACTGCTATAATAACAGCCATACTATTTGTAAATAGTGCCTCTGAATTTCCCCATAATCCCATCACGAGGAAAATGAGAACCACATATTCAGATAACTAAAGACCTATTCTTTCCACAACACTGGAACACCATCACTGCATTTTCTGGGAACTGAATTTTTAATTCAAAAGTCTAATTTCTGCAAAGGCAAGGAATCCTTGTAGGTAAAACTGATGCTTAGTAAGACAGTGGCATAGCTGATTCTACAGTTTTCTTTTCCAAGCAAAGAGAGAAGAGTGGAAGTGAGGTTATCGTCCTGGGCCTTGCAACTATGACCCCCAGGGCCATCTGGTTACCCAAGGATGGGGCTGTTTACCAGGGCTTGGTACAACAGGTTTCTTAGGCCATGACAGATATGAAGAGGCTGGTCCAAGTGAATTTCTCTTCTTGTTCACTGTAACATGCCAGGTTCTTTCTTAATCACAAATTTCGGGATGCTCATCAACTCCCACGGAAAGAATGTTCAGGAAATTAAATAATAATAAGGAAATCAGTAGCTGGGAATAAATTTTAACATTATATTTACACTCATAAACATGCATGACCTTAGACAAGTTATTTCCTCTCTCTGGCCTTTAATCTCCTCATATGTAAAATGAGAAGGGTGGATTAGATGCCTTATGAAATCCTATGACTCACATGTTGACAGAATAAATTAGGCTTATTGTGATTTAGAAATGGTCAGGATGATCCCTCCTCCTCCTTCTCTCACTCTTTTTTCCGATTGGTTTTAAAGACTGTAGTGGGTTTTTGTTTGTTTGTTTGTTTTTTTAGAAAACCAGGTAACCTAAAAAAAATTTTTTTTAATTTAAGTACAGTTGATTTACAATGTTGTGTTAGTTTCAGGTGTATACCAATGTGATTCAGTTTACATATATATATTTTTTTCTTTTTCAGATCCTTTTCCATTGTAGGTTACTACAAGATATTGAACACAGTTTCCTGTGCTATAGAGTAGGTCCTTGCTGTTTATCTATTTTACATATAGTAGTGTGTATCTGTTAATCCCAAACTCCTAATTTATCACCCCCACTTCCCCTTTGGTAACCGTAAATTTGTTCTCTATGTCTGTGAGTCTATCTCTCTCTGTTTTGTAAAGAAGTTCGTTTGTGTCATTTTCTTAGATTGCACATGTAAGTGATATCGTATCATATTTGTCTTTGTCCCACTTAGTATGATAATCTCTAGTCAATGCTTTTAATAAAACAATCTCTTTGGAAAAAGCAGACTGACAACACAGGCTACAGGAGCTCTTTCTTTGGCTAAAAATCCAAATCAACAAAAAAATATAAAGAAAAAAGCTGGGAGTTCATGAAACAAGGCCAGAGGTTATGCCCCTACCTTATTTTACTCTGCTTATGGTCAGAATTGCTCTTTGTTACAAGTGAGGCCTAAGAAATTTGCACTGAGGGTACAAACTGTGTTTGGCATGGGCCTCATATCCAAACCAGCAACTTCTGTTCATAGACTTTCAGTCTGCATGGTTTTTCTGGGGACAGTTCAGTTCTCCAACTCAACTGAAGTTCTAGGGGGATTCCAAAAAATGACTACCAAGTCCAAGAGGAGAGACGCTATCAGTGTCTCTGCTGAAGGTGATGGGGGGGCCCTCCTTGGGTGTACGGAAGTGTCCTGGTCAGTAACAGCCTCCCCTGGCCTGGACTCTCTCCCACCGACATGACTTTCGGGACATCCTTGATGTTCAGGGGCCTAGGTATGTTGTCCCTCCGCTGGCTTCCAGAGCCTTGGTTCTCACATCCTCACTGTAGTCTGGGGTGTTCGCTGGAAGAGTTCTGCCAGCAGTACAAAGCTTACTGTTTGTCCAGACGGTGTTTCTATCAGTCTCTAGACGAAATCAGTAAGGAAGCAATTCTCATTTCAGGAATTAATGGGAAAATGAAGCTTGCCTTTCCCAGGGCAGGGATATAATAGGCAATTTATCACCCAACAGTAAGGCCCAGGTAAGTGAATGTCAGTCTTTATCTTCTGACTCTTAAAGAACCGGGTCAAGCGAACTCTATGCCCTCAAGTAACCCCAACACCAGGTGGTTCCAGCTCTTCAGGCTCCTTTCCCCAAAATTGGTACAGCAGCTTCCTGGAGCTGGCTGGAAGGAGCTGAGACTGTTAGAATTTGGCCCGGGTTTGTAAATCTTTAGCTAACAGGGGCCTATTTCCATGTTTCTTTTAAAATTGGGGGAGATACTGAGTGTTATTTTAAATTACCCTGGAGTTTGCAACCTTTTTGATTTCTCACTCTCCCTGTGGAAGACCTTCGTTTTCCTCACCGTCTGTGGCGCCTCTGTAGGTGAGCTGTCGAGGGTGCCATGCCTGCAAAAAAATGTCTCATTGTTTGAGTCTCTCCTATTTATCTTTCAACATGCTGATGTGCTCTGACTACACTTTTGGAAACTGGCAGCCTTAGGGAGGATTTTGTGACCTGTATTACAATTTTTGCTGTGAGTTTGCCAGTCCTCCCCTGATTCTGGTCGAGTCAGTCCTGTTGGGTCTTGATGCTTATTCTTTTTTTGTTTACTCCACAGGGGATTTCGTCACAGGGCCTCAGGGCATGGACTGCATTACAGTTTCTGTATATATGATGGGACTCAGTCTCAAAGTGTATTCCAAGTATTGGGCAATCTCTCTTCAACTGCCTTCCAAACTGGTACTTTTATCCTATTTTTTACCTGCTTTCAATGGTAGGTTTTGCCTTTCTTGCATATAAAAGAAGTCTGTGTTGGATTTTTTTAGCCCTGAATTGAGAAATGATGGAGTGGAGGGCTGGAAAGTGACTTTCTGGGGAGCTTTTATTTCTTCCTGCAGGACATCCTTTGGGTTGGTTTCATCATGAAGAATCTAGTGTGTGACCAATCTGAGAAGCAACCACTGTAATTTAATGGTTGGGCTCAAACATCACAGATTTGGTGGAATGAGAACCGTAGGCTGACTCTCGGGTAAGATCCATCCAATCTGGTTATCATAAGAGCTGGTATCTTTCTCTACTTGAGCTTCTCCTTTATGACAAAGGACAATTCTTCCAACCCGCAGATTATAGCACCTAGAGATGGGGGGATTTGCTTTTAACTCAAAGGAACAGAACACGGAGGCCTTTTATCATTAAGCAACATCAAGTGTACCTTGGGGAAGTCCTAGTTAGTATTTCTGGGCTCGCAGAAACCAAGTCTGGGCTAATTCCAAACCCCAAGGGATATTGCAGCAACGCCCTTTCAGCCCATTTGCAATCCTTTCCAAGAACATGAAGCATGCTCTCAGGTGAGTCCGGTTTTCGTTTCCCGAGCACGATGCAGGCATTAAGATTGATTCGTGGACTTGGCTCCCAGTCTTATTTTTCCTCTTCTGTTCTTACTATTCCTTTCAGAGAGACTCAACTCTTCTTGTCTGGCTTTGGAAACAATCACGAGCTCAGGCTACCTATGCATTTTAGCTCCAAAATGTAATAAAAACATGCCAACAATTCGCTGTCCTGTTACATCTCTGTTGCAAATTCCGTAATGGTTCCTTATTTCACTCAGGGTAAAAGCTACAGTCCTTACAGGGGCTTCAAGGCTCAAGGCTTCTGGCCCCATTGTGCCTTCTGACCTCGTCTCCTATGAGTTTCTTTCCTTGTTCACTCCTTGCTGTTTTTTGAACATGCCAGTTACGTGTCTGCCTTAGAGCCTGTGCTTTAGCTGTCCCCTCTGCCCCAGTCACACGGCTCACTTCTTATCTCCTCCAAAGCTCTGCTTACATCTCACTGTCTCAAGGAGCACCCGCTCACCCGACCACCCTATTCAATCCTATATTATGTCTCCCTAACCTTCCTCAAGACTCCTGATTGCTCTATTCTGCTTTACTTATTTTTTCCAAAGCACTTCAAAACACTGTGTAACAATTATTTTGATGTTATTGTCACCCCCACTAGAGTATTAGCTCCATAAGGGCAGCCATTTTTGTCTACTTTGTTCAAGATAAATACCACATGCCTAGAATAGTGCCCTAGTACTGGGTACACAGAAGGTACTAAGTATATTTTAATTTTTTAATTTACTGGGTTTTTTTTAAGATCCTACATGTGAGATCATACAGTATTCATCTTTCTCTCTCTGACTTATTTCACTTAGTGTAACGCCCTCAAGGTCTATCTATGTTGCTGCAAATGGCAGAATTTCCTTCCTTTTTTATGGGTAAATAGCTTTCCATTGTGTGGACAAATAGGTAGATAGATAGATATAGACACAGATATATACACGTTTTGTTTATCCATTCATCTGTTGGTGGACACTTAGATTTTTCCATTTCTTAGCTATTGTAAATAATGCTGCAGTTAAAATGGGTGTGCAGGTATCTCTTCTACATAGCAATTTAGTTTCATTTGGATATATACCCAGAATTGGAATTGCTGGATCATTCAATAGTTCTATTTTTAATTTTTTGAGGAACCTCCATACAGTTTTCCACAGTGGCTGTATCAGCTATTTAAAAAAACAAACAAACAAAAAAACGGATTCAATTTCTTTAAGCTGTAGGTCTTTTACCTCAAAACCACCTCTCTGCTCCTCTAGTTATAGGAAAATTCAGAACTTCAGAGATTTCGTGTGGACACAGTTGCTTGGTTCAGACTGGGGCTACCCTAGTTTAAAAAAAAAAGAAGAAAACCTTCTGCATTTCTCAAAAGAATGCAAAACACTCAGTAAATATTGTTCTTAGTACTGTGCCAAACACTGGAGCGAGAGAGATTCTTATAGCTTACATCATGCAAAACCATCCCATGGCTTCCCATCTCGCCATTAAAAGCCAAAGCCCTGACACTGACAGATGTGGGAATTTGTACTTTGTCGACTTGATTAAGCTGGAACTAATTTTCAGAGAATCCTCTTCCCCGAATGGTTCCGAGTCAGAGTTAGCCAAAGAGGAATTTGCACAAGATTTGCAAGGCAGAAGAAAAACAGTGGCCATTACTCTGGGAAGGTCTTTCCAGTCAAACATGGTGAAGGACAACCACAGATGAGTCTAGTGGATTCCAGGTGTTTCTCACTCTCCTCTGGCCGATGTCTAGCTCTTCCTGGCTACTGACCAGCAGCTGCCCCAGGCCCAGCTCCACATGCTCGTCTGTGGACACTCAGAGGTAGGGGCTATGCACGGGCTGGGCTACAGCCTCCCGTGGACTCCTTCACTGGCTCCTCCTCGTAGCCCCATCCCAGCATCTGGACACGCGTCTGGCTCCCAGCTCAGATCCCCCTTGCCAGCTCTGGCTTATTCCCTGCACCAGGGCTGGTTAGGGACTCCTCCCTGACATGCAATACCCGCTGCCAGAGAGTTACTTCTCCAGCTCCTCCCACAAGTGTGAAAAGTCTAATTCCTGTAATAAAGCTCTTATTCCAAGATATTCATAGGGGTTCTGCTTTCCTGATTAAATTTTCACTAATACGATCAATAAGGTCCTAAGAGGTGGGATCATACTTGGGGCTTCCTCTATCTAGAACGTTCTTTCTGCACATAGTCACAGGGCTCATTTCCTGTATTCTTTCAGATCACTGTTCAAATGTCATCCTAGAGTGGCATTCCTGAAATAAAAGAGTGGCTCGTCCCCTCCGCATGCTTGGCTCTCTCCGTCTCCCTTACTTTGTGCTATTTTCCTTTATAATATTTACCATCACTTGGCATGCTATTATTTACGTACTACCTGCTTTCCCACGAGGGATTCTTTCCTAGAGTCAAATTGCGAGTATAGGAGGTCCTTGGACAGGAAAATAATCATATCCTTATTTTCACTGCCCTCTAACTGAAATTTAACGTTTCTTTCAATTATGAGCACAGACAGCAAACTGAACGTGTAGCAGTGCCAGTGACTTGTCATCAACAAGAAAGCACAGGTGTGGCTCCTATGACATTACAGTTGTTGACAGTATCTTGAAATATCCTTTATGCCCATTGCTTAGAAATTATGGTAGTCAATGGGCTTGCAGCAAGGTGGTATGTTATCAGAGCCTTCCCGGGTACAGATGCCCACAAGGCATAGATGGCCAATTATAGAGCAGCTCTATGCCTGCTTATCATTCAGCCACCAAACAGTGAAACCACGCTTTCTTATGTTGGTGACCCAGACATCTCCTTGCATTCTAGTATTTCTTATTTACAATGTTAATCAATACATAGAAAGAGTGAATTGTTTCTGTTGTTTGTTAAAAGGTTCTAAGACCGGACAGTCCACATAAGAATTCTCAACTCTCTATAAGGTTGCAAGGCCTTTTGTAACAAGGATAGTCATGCAGTCTAGGAATAAGGACTAGGTAAGTTCAAATACATGTGAGGGTTGAGATAATTATTGAAGTGTGTTATTTAAAGTAGCCTATAGCTGAAAGAGTGTGCAATAATAGGGGTCAAACATAGTGCTGCAAGTTATTGAATTTTGATATAATTGCTTTTCTTTGAATTCTGTGTATTTTATTTTCTACATTTGAAAACACTCTTCTGAGAAAGGATCCGTAGACTTTACCAAACCGCCACAGGATGAGTGGCACGAGGTTAAAATCCCGTACTAGAACATGTTACAAGAGGGTAGAGACTTTTTCTGTTCATTTCAAGTGTCAATTTCTTTTGTCCAGGAATCTACCTTTTGGCAGGATTTGATTAATTTGAAGAATAACCTAAGGCCAGATAGGACTCTATTATTTATATCCTCTTCTCACCTTGGTATCCACCCCCTTACTTTTCCCCAGGGCCACCCTTCCCTTTATTCACTAGAGGTGGCATATTCATGAAAGGAATCGCATCCCTTGGAAGTGACTGGAGAATACATTCCTGAAGACTCCACTGACAGGTAAGGGCTTTTCAGGACACAATGCTAAACCTCTTAAAAAAAAAACTTCAAATATCCTAACAACAAGAAAGAAACCCCGTAATAACACATACTTTGGGGATTTCCACATTGCTCTTTTTCCCCCATGAAAGAAACATGACATTGTACTCAGAATTGGCACTTCCACTGTTTTAAGAACACCGACTCACTACCTTCTCTCATAAAGGTCTCGGGAATTCTGAGATGATGGATTTTTCTCTACTGAAAACCTCTGGGCCTCTCGGGGTCCCTGTCACTCTACTATTTGGATAAGAAACTTGTGAACACTTCCCATATTAATAGAAAAAGCCATAGGAAAAAAGGTAGTTTTTAAGCACTGTGGTTCATTTCAATGAGTGCAACAAAGATATACAAAGCAATTCACACAGCCACAGCGGGACGTAAGTAGAAACCCCATCGCCACTCCATTTGTGTGCAAACTTTCTAATGTCTTTCCACACATGCTACCTCATTTGATCTTCCCAACATCCAGAAAAGATGGGCTGAGCAGTTCCAAACAGATCAAAAGGACCCAGTTTCTTAGGATGGGACAAAATGATAGAAAAGGGAATTTTTCTAAAGAAAATTACACTAGATTTGATTAACATCGATTGGCTGTGTTCTAATATCTGATTAATAACTTTCCAAAGGCCCATTAAAAAAATCTATATTTTCTTACAAATATTTCAAGGGGAGAGAACCAACAGTTACTGATTTTTTAATTACTGCTAGGCAGAGTGCTTGTTGCTTGACAAATATCCCATCTACTCTATGAGGTCAGTATTAGGGAAACTGAAGCTCAGAGGGGCTAGGTGATTCGCCCAAGGTCACACTCTTTCTGTCCATCATAACATGTTGCTCCAGAGCTCACAGTATTTCCCAGACTTGAGTCATTTTATACTATCTTGATGGTTCTATTATTTGCTCAATGTTGTTCTTTAAATTGGCTGGCTTCAAAGATTAAATACATGTACTTAAAAAGGAAACTTTGCATCGTTGCTGATAATAAATAGTCCCACTTGCCATAGATTGAGGGTAATTGTAAAAATAAATCAATGAAAACAGGAGAATATTGGCACATTTTAGCCAATTGCGGTCATCAGTAAACCTTCTGAGCCTGAGGCTGAAGCTCCTCAACGGGTAGCTAGCAAGTGTTGGAGATAGATTAAAGCCATAATGAGTGCACTACTTTGCTAGGGCTGCCATAACAAAGTATCAAAGCCTGGGGGGCTTAAACAACAGAAATTTATTTTCTCACAATTCTGGAAGCTAGAAGTCCAAGATCAAGGTGTTGGCCGGTTGATTACTTCTGACGCCTATCTTGGCTTGCACAATACACGGCCCTCTCCTTGTGGCTTTACAGGTCTCCCCTCTGTACCAGTGTGTGTCCAAATCCCCTCATCTTATAAGGCCACTAGTCATACTGAATTAGGGCCCACCCTAATGATCTCATTTAACTCCATTATGTCTTTAAAGACCCTATTTCCAAATTCAGTCACATTCTGAGATTACTGGGGGTTAGGATTTCAAAATATGAATTCTGGGGGGGACACAATTCAGCCCGTAACAGTTAGTACCAAAATGAGACATTATTCTTGGAACAATAAGAAAAGTTGAAACAAAAGTGAAAAGGGCAGAACTCCCTCACCATGCGATTCAGTATTATTTAACACCATGACCCAGAACCACCTAAAATTGTCTCCTGAACCATCGGCAACACTTATCCCATGCTTTGGAACGTATGATACACTGGGCTCTGTGACAGATACCCTTGTCACATGCTGTCGGCAGATCCCCAAGGCCCTGCCAAGGTGGATGTCACCCGAAATTTTCGCAAGTTCCCTTGCATGCCGCTGGCTTTTGAACTCAGCCTGGGGGCTTTCTGCGGCCCATAAGAATCTGCTTGGCAAGCTTTCAGGGGGGACAGGCCCGGCGGAAGGAGTTAATATTCCCAAGCAACAATCCTTAAATAAGGAGTTGATGAAAAAATGCTCCTGCTTCCTACTGTTTTGTCGAGCTAGATTCAAGGGTTTTCTACACAGGCCCTCAAAAAGCCTCCAGCAAAATGGAGCCCCAGTTGCCCAGGGCAGCAACCGCTCATTAATCCACCTGTGATGACCTTCCCTCCCTTTTCTGTCTCGTCCGCATTCCCTCACTGTGGTGCCCCCAGTAAACTACTTTCACCTAAAACCTTTTCTTAGGGTCTACTTTTAGGGAATGCAATCAAACAGTATATCTATGATTTCCATCTAAAAATGAATAAATAAATAAGACAAAGCTATCTACCTATGTCCACCTAATTAAGCCCTGTCCTGTATCACTCTTTGCTCCAAGAACAATGAGGTGAAGGCAGATGGAGAAGCCAACATGGAGACAGAATAACCTCTTAGACACTTTTCAGTGACCAAGTATTTCTAGAGTCCTGATTCAAGCCTTGCTCATCCTCTTTGATGATTCAACCTCCCTCCTCATGCTGGAAAACTGAAATTTGATGTTTAACCTGGCCTTAGTAACCACAGTAGGTATGCTGAGTATTTCTTTTCTTTCTGGCCTTTAGACAATTTGGGAGGATAAACTGTTGACATCTTATCTTTCTTCTGTAGACTGGACTCGTTGGGAGCGGATTTTCTGATGATAAATTTAAAAGAAAGCCCTCTCCCTGGAAGGGGTGTATAACCTAAATTGCTCATTCTACTTAAAATTGAAGAGGTTTGGGAATTCCCTGGCAGTCCAGTGGTTAGGATTCCTTGCTTCCACTGCAGGGTGTACGGGTTTGATCCCTGGTTGCTGGTTGGGGAACTAAGATCCTGCATGCCGTGTGGCAAGGGCAAGATAAATAAATAAATAAACGGAAGAGGCTTGCTGATGATGTGTAGACGTGACTTCGGAGAAGAGCAAGAACAGAATTCCATGCATACCTTTGTAACATTCTCAGCAGAACTTGTGTACCAAATGTATAGCTAGATCCACAAATAAGGCAACAAACCATATGGACCCACTGAGGCTTATGATTCTCATTAAGCTTTAAGGAAAAGTTTGTGAACAGAAAAGGACAGAGAATGATGTATCGAGCACCCCACTTACCCAGAGCAAAACAATGAAAACTTAACAATTTGCAATAGGCCTTTTTTCCTTTTAAAGAAATGAAACATCACAAATATGCTTGAGACTCTCTAGCACCTCTCTCTATTCCTATTTTTCTCCTTCCCCAGATGGATTTTGTTTTTTATCATTCCTAAGTCTGTTTTAATATTTTTTACTACCTATGCAATATCATAAACTACAGTATTCTTTTGCATGTTTTAAAACTTTCCATAAGTGGATCATTCTGTGTGCATCATTTTACAACACTTTTTTTTTTTTTTTTACACAATATCATACTTTAGAAATTTATCCATGTTTACATGTCCAACTCACTCATTTTAGGTGCTATAAAACGTTCCATTGTATGAAGAAACCACAATTGGTTTTTCCATTTTCCAGCTGATAAACATTTAGGTTATTTCTAATGTTTTCATATAGCAAACAACACCTCTACAAATATTCCTGGACATGGTTCTTTGCGTATATATGCCTAGAAGTGGAAATGTTGCTTACATACAATGTGTGGCTTCAACCTTATTATAATCTCACCAGCATGTTTTAAATTTGTCTTTCCCCCACATTCTTACCCACAGTTGATATTAACAGATTGAATTTTATTTTATTATTATTATTTTTACCAATTTGATGTCTGTGAATAGTATTTCATTCTGGGTTTAATTTGCATTTTCCTAATTACTACTGATGAGAAGGGGTTATTTATATATTTTTGATGCTAATCCTTTGTGGGTTTTTATGCATCAAAAATATTTGGTTAAGTTTCTTTGCATCTTGTTTTTGGTGTGCCCTGGATAAAGAGAAGTTCTGAATTTTAATGCAATCAATTTTACCCATCTTTTTATTCAGCTAGTGCTTTTTGTGTATTGCTTAGGAAACCTTTTCCTACCCTGAAGTTGTTCAGACACCCTCCTGCATTTATTCTGAAAATTTTATAGTTTTATCTACACAATTAAGTCTAAAATCCCACCTGGAATTGGAATGGATGAGAACTCTGATTTAATTGTTTCCTTTATGGAGAACCAAAGATCTCAGTACCACTTATGGAAAACACTTAATTTCCTTACTGCTCTGTATGGCTACCTTTATGATAAATCAAGTAGCACATACATTATAGATGATTATATCTCTTTTTCCTCTAGTCTGTTTTGTTGGTCTATGCATGTATCTGTGTTCCAATTCCACAATATTTTAATTGCTATAGCTTTATAATGTTGATACACACCAGTGTAAATATTTCCCTCCAAATACTACTCTATTCTCATTCATAATGCCTTGGCTTTTTATAGCTGTTTCCTCTCCTATATGAATTTTAGGACCAGCTTGGCCAGTTCCATGAAAAGGCCTGCCTATTAAAATGGTACTTAGAATTTTTAAATTTATAGATTAACTTAGGGATAATTAGTATTTTTATGACATGGTGTCTTCCTATTCATAAACACATCCCCATTTATTTTGGTTTCCTTTTCAATGTTTCAACAAAACTTTTGTAATTGCTATTATATGGATGCTACATTTCTCAGGTTATACCCAAACAAAGGATAAACAGACTCCACCTCTTAATGGGAAGTGGCAAGGTTATGGATGAGCATGTGGGACCAGAAATACTGCCATGCCATTTTTTGAAGATATACTTTGCCACAATCTGTAACCACAATTTGGTTACAGTAATTCAAATCCCTCTTATTAGCAAAAAAAAGGCTACCCTTTTCCCCAGAGTCTAATCCCATTATGGCCTAAAGTTCCGGCTCACAGTCTAGGATCTTGCCATATAGATCTTGTTCACATGCATTTGGCATTCCTCAGATAGAGCTTCTAGAGACAGTTTCCATTGATCTTAAGACTCACGAACTCAAGAAACAATTTGGCACACGCATGCATGCAGGCGCGCACACACAAACGTGTGTAATTGTGGAAAATGTACAGAGTAAGTGCTATAGACCCTTCTCTTCAAAAAGGGGGAAAATTGAAAGCACACAGGAATCCATAACAATTTTGAAATCCAGTAGGGTATATGTTACCACTTACTTGATTAGGGTACCGTGCTACTGCCTGGCAATGACTCAGCATGGCTATTGGTTATGCCCTCCAAATCTTCATCCTTTTTATAAAAAGTGGCCTATTTTTCGCTGAATGATTTTCTCAGTCTGCTTTCTGCATGTAAAATGTTGATTAAATCTTCCTTTCTATCCAAGCTGACATGACTATTTTTAAAACCTCGTGGATTTCTTACGAATCAGATTACAATACATTCCATTAGAAAAAGCTACATGCACAAATCTTGTCAACATAAGTCCTTCTCTACCTTGGGCTTGCTGTAAAACTGCTGACAGACAACAGTCTAGATTCTTAAAGAGTCTAGATTCTTAGATTCTATTGGTTAATAGAGAGGATTTCTGAAGCACCCCCTTAAGATCTTTAAAGGGCCTTTTGTGCAAGCAGAAGAGTTCTGGAGGCACTGCCTTCGGCACTGCTGAGGTTTTTAGCAAAAAAACTTGGGTTTAACCTTCGCTCTGAAGCTCTCTCTTAATTTGAGAATACTGGAGAGGCTAGGAGGTAGAATTACATTTATTTTTGAAGACATCAAGTCCTGCTCTTGGTAATTCCTCTCCATTTTACTTGAAAAGTGAAAAATTCCTTTTCTAAAAAAGTCATCTCTCCTTTCTCATTTCATCATAGACAATGGGAAGAAGTCAGAAGACACTTATAATATTCTGCCTGAAATGCCCTTAGCTAGATCATCCAGTTAGTTACGTACATCTTCAGTTTTCCACGTTACTGCAGGAACAGTGTTGCTAAACTTTCTCTCACTACATAACAAGGATTTCCATAACATTCCAGCTTCCCGTAATATTTTCTTCACCTTCCTGGAAGCCCTCCCTGATAGCTTCGTCAAGGGTTATCAGGCTTCCTTTGTTGGTCTCCTCAAGATCCTTTGGGCTTTCACTAACACTGCCCTTAAGAGTTTTTCTAGTTTCTCCCCACTGCCTTGTTCCAAAGCCGATTCCCACATATTTTTAGGTTTCTGTTGCATCTCACTTCTGGCACCAAAAATATATTCTGATTTCGTGGCTGTATAACAAATTACTCCAACAATTAGCAGCACAAACAACCATTTATATTGCTCATGAATCTGCAAAAAGGGAATAGGTCTTGGCAGGAAGAGCTTCTGTCTACTCCACTTGGCATCAGATGGGGCAGCTTGAAGGCTGTAGGCTGGAGTCACCTGATGGCTCACTCACTCCCGTATCTGGTGACTGATGCTGGTATTGGCTGAGACCTCAGCTGAGGCTGTTGAACAAATACCTATACGTGGTCTGTTCATGTGGCCTTTGCTTCGTTTACAAAATGGTGGCTGAGTTCCAAAGGCAAATGTCCCAGGAAGAGAGAGCATCGGAAGAACACTCTTATCACCTTTTATGAGCTAGCCTTGGAAATCCACAGCATTATCTCCACTACATTCTATTTGTTGAGGCAGTCACAAGTCCCACCGAGGAGAGGGAAAGCAGACTCCACCTGTTGATGGATGGGCAGTGGCAAGTTTCTGGAAGATCATGGGGGAGTGGAAATATTGGTATGGCCCTTTTTGGAAAACACATTTTGCTATCGATACTACTTTATATAGGATTGTCAGGCAGGCTTCTTTAAAGGTGATATTTGAACATATAAAAGTGAGGAAGTGAGTCATGTTTGTACTTGGAAAAGAGCAGTGGAAACAAGGACAAAGGCCCTGGGGCAGATTATGATGAATGGATTTGAACCACTTCGGCTGAAGCCAGGTGAGCAAAGGGAAGAGCAGTAGTGGTAAGTTCACAGAATAGCCAGGGGCTTATTATCCAGGGTCTTGCAGGCCATTGTGAAGACTCTAGCTCTTACTCCAAGCCATAAGGAAGGGGGTGGTCAACAGAGCGGAGGCATTATTGGACTTATGTTTTAAAAATACCACTTATTGAGACTTAGTACCCAAGAGTTTATGATGTATTTCCTATCACTGTGAAGACCAGTCTCCTGAAGATAAATAGGAATGGAGTTTATTGCTGTACACCCAGAGTACTCAGTTATATTTGAGCCAAGAAGATGAAAGATAAACCTGAGGCTCTTGTAAATGTCTTCCTAAAGTCTGTATGTGGTTTAAAGTTGAATTTGTACTTTTTAGGCATTACTGATAATACTTAGCACTGTCTCCAAGCAAGCATTTTCTGATTTTGAAAACTGTCGTATGTGTGGGGTGCCAGGTGTGCGGGACACCTCCTCTTTACCCTCCAGATCCATTACCCCTCTCTTCTCTGCTGTCTGCGCCAGAGGCTGACCTTTATGGACTAGTTCAACAGCCTCTTGGATCTCTGGCATCCAGGTGGGTACAGCCAATGGAAATTTCCAGCAGGTAAAAGGGAAGGAGGAGAGTGAGATCTGCCTATTAATTCCTCTGGCCCCTTCTGTGAGAGTTCCTCACCTGTGTCCCACCAGAAAGTGTCCCGATAGCTGCTCTCAAGGTAGCTCTTCTACGCGACTCTCTCTCTTTCCAGTTCCAGCAACCTCTCCCTCCCTTTTAGGCCATGGTAGTGACAACTTTACTCCAGATATGCTCCTGTTTCTGCACTATCCCCGGTGGTGCCCTACACCCACACCAATAAAACCTTCCCAAATAATCTTACTCAGCACGTGCCATCTGTTCTTGTTGGGACCTTGAACCAGCACAGCAATATTTAATCTCTTACAATTCAAACTAGGGTATCTCCATATTTAATTTTGATCCACCTCTCCCCTCTATTTGTCCTTTCTTTTTTACTCCCAGCCCTATGGCCTATGAGCACAGGAATATGTAAAGAAACATATACAGAATTTCAGGAGGTAGTTTAGTGAGGAGTCTAGCTCTTCACACTTAAATGTAACACAAACAAAAAGATGTCCCCATAAAGGGAACAATTTGGGCATTAAAATCCATGTGAACCTGGCCATGCATTTTCCTTATGCTAATGGGAGAGAGCTGATCTGTTCTCATTTCTTCTCCCTTTTCCGCACACCAAACTATTTAAACTACATCATCACCTATGGACATTTGATAAGGAGATTTGAGCAGAGGACTAAAAGAAATGAGCCATGCTTATATCTGAGAAAAAAATCTCTAAAAACATGTACAAAGCTCTGGGGTAGGGACAAGCTTGACATCCACAGGTTTGCACATTTTAAACATCCTGAATCTCTCCTGCAATCAGACAACGTTAGCAGATTTTCCTCACCTAGTATTTAGGCCTTTATATTTTTCCCTTGGTTTGCTGGTCTCCACCCCTGCCCCCTTCTATTTCTTTTTCTGGAGAAGAGCATTACAGAGAGAATCAAAGGGTCCAGATTTTAAGCACATGGGACCTTTCTTTTCTTTTCTCTGTTCTTTTCCTTTCCTTTCTTTTCCCTTTCTTTCTTTCTCTCTTTTCTTTCAGAAAATTTTTGTACAGCATCTTTTGACTGAATAAACTCACTTGGACAAAGCCCAGTACTGGTCTGAGTAACTCCTTAGTCAATAATTGTTGAAGGACTGGCTAGATCTTTCCTGAAAGAGGTCAATTTAACATCTGGCTTAAAAGAGCATTTGGCTTACAGTCTCCGAGGCAGCCTCTTAATCCCCAACAAAAGACCTAGGAAAACAGAGGAAAATGCAAACTTAAACAACAATAGAAAGCCTCATGGGAATAATTCTCCTGACGGAACTGGATCAAGAAAAATCTATGCAAGATTTCCCTCATGGCAAAATCAAGCTTGGTGATGTACCAGACTGGACCAGAATAAATGTAGGGATGGAGAGTTCCAGAGACCTTATTCTAACCCTGCTGTAATAGTCAAGAGCAATATTCCACTTACTCCGGCTACATAACAAATTCTCTAAAACTTAGTGGCATCAAACAATGGTAATCATTTATTATCGCTCACAATTTTTGTGGGTCAGGGCAGACTAAGAACAGCTTGTCTCCGCTCTCTGTGGTCTAGAATCTCAGAAGGAAGACTGGGGCTGGCTTCATCTAAAGGCCCATTCACCCTTGTGTGTTGGGGGATGATGCTGGCTCTTGACTGGGGCCTCACTGGGGTCATCAGCCAGAACACCACACAAGGCCTCTCCACGCAGCAAGGGTTTTGTTTTTACAACACGGTGGCTGGATTCTAAAAGGAAATGTCCCTGGAGAGAAAGAGAGCTGGGCAAAATTGTTTTGCCTTTTATAACCTGTCCTTGAAAATCACACAGTGTCACTTCCAGCACATTCTGTTAATCAAGACAGTTACAAGGGTTCATTCAGGTTCAAGGAGAGAAACAGAGATCCCCACTGCTTGATGGAGGGGTATTATCAAATGTTGAAAGAAAGATATATATTGGGATGAGATATATATTGGTGCTGCCATCTTTGGGAAATACAACCTGCCAAGACGGGGGCTCCCAGGTTAGATGGCCTGGGTTAGAAATCATGCTGTGCTACTTACTAACCATATGACCTTGGGCTAGTAAAGGTCTCGGTTACCTTTACTCTTATACCACAGTATCCTCATAGGGTTGATGTAAAGATTCGATGAGTTTCATGTTTAGCAATTAGTATAGGACTTGGCACATGCTAAGTGCTAGAAAATATTAGGTCTTTGTTACATAATGTAACAGGAGGGGACCTCTGTCCTTGCCATCTACGTCCATCCTCCCATTCTCTAGTAGGAAGGGAGAGTCTTTGAGCATGAAAACGAGTTAAATTACACCATGAGAGATGGTTGATATGGGCGAAAGGAGGAGGGAGTTGTTTGTCTCATACGGTTTCTTTTCTTAAAGAATCTAAAATCCTTAGCCTGGCCCACATCCCTTGGAAGTATACAGGAAACTGCTGACTGTAGGGTAACACAATGTGCTACAAATAAGGGCTCCCAAATCAGATGGTCAGGATTAGAATTCATGCTCTGCCATGTACTAAGTGTATGACAGTAGAAATCTGCAGGATAGAAGATGAAGCTGAGATCCGTGAGGAGGCGGGCAGAGGAAAGAAGGGAGACAGAAAGAAAGGAGATCTCACATTTCTGAACCTGGCTTTATATGTCCCAAAAGGCAACACAGTAGGACACTGTGTTCATAATATCCTACTAATGGGACTGAGTTTTTATGGACTGAATGATTGTACTTGCATGCTTTCTACATTACGCACGTAGGGAAATTGCCTATTCGTCTACCTTTCTATCCAGAGGAAGAGGCACCAAAACGTTAACATTGGTTTTACTGGGTGATGAGTTAAAAGTGACTCGTTTTATTTTTTAAAAAACTTTTGCAAATCTTCCATCATTTCATAATTCAAGTAGGTGTTAGGGAAAAAAAAAAATGACCTGGTACACAACAGCTGTGTTTTCATGTCAATAAATGCTTCTGAGTATCAATTACCAACACACTCTCATCAGAATTTCAATTGGAAGAAATGGGCTGAACCAACCTCTGGAGCTTTTCTTTCCTCAAGAGCGAGAAGAGTTTGCTGAGCTTCTCTTGAATCTAAATCTACAAAATCACCACAGTGAGATGACTTATAGAAGGTCAGCTTCATGGCCCGGAGTGGGGTGACCCTGGTGACTGACACCTTCCCGCCAAAGCCCCAAAGCCCCTCTGGGTTCGCCTGTTGACGTCTGCTGAAGAACCCAATGAGTTTCTCAGTGACCCAGATCCCTGTGACGTGAACTTGGCTTCTGAGATTTCAATATAAACCACTGTAGCCCATAAAAAATACAGGGCTGGGGGAGGGGTGTGTGTGAAAGATCACAGAGCACACAGGGGGTCGCACCTCCACCCCTCCTCTCTACTGCAAACAGCACACCCAGAGGTCCTCAGGGAGGGGCAAGCACAATAAGAAAACACCTGTGAATTCCTTGCAGAACTCCCCCGACGGCTACATTCCTCTTTTATAAAAGATTCCACTTGCTCCATCCCTGACCCCAGGGCATGGACAAATGGATGGAGGCCTGGTATGGCTTCTCTGCTCTTGGCTGTGTTCCCTGTACCAATTAATCACTGGACCCCAGCCTGACAGGCCTGGCTCTTTGCTTCTGCTCATCCTCTGGCTGTTCTGGTGATTACCTTCCCCAGAGGCAAGAATTTCTCAGTGTTTTTTTCTTCCGCACTGCTCCATCTCACGTGCTGGCTACCGCACAGAGAGGGGCCACGGTTCCCTCCCACTCCGCTGACTGTGGTCACTTGGGAACCCTGAGCATCCCATGTGAGCGCAGGTTCTGTTACCCACTACTGCCACCTTGGACGTGTCACTTGACTTCCCTAAGCTTCCTCATCCTTGGAAAGAGGATAATAGTAACTACCTTGCCATCTTCAAGGAGTCATTGTGATAATCTGATCAGGGATGTTTAACCTTTTTGTCTTTTTTTCTTTTTGGCACAGATCCCTTTGGCAGTCCAGGAAACCTACAAATCCCTTCTCGGAATTTTATTGTTTATTTAGTTTTTAAATATATTTTAAAATTGAGGTATAGTTGATGTGCAACCTGAATGTCCATCAGCAGAGGAATGGGTAAAGAAGATGTGGTACATATATACAATGGAGTATTACTCAGCCATAAAAAAAGAATGAAATAAAGCCATCTGCAGCAACATGGATGGACCTAGAGATTATCATGCTAAGTGAAGTGAGTCAGACAGAGAAAGACAAATATTATATGACATCGCTTATATGTGGAATCTAAAATATGACCCAAATGAACTTATCTACGAAACAGAGAGAGACTCACAGACATAGAGGACAGACTTGTGGTTGCCAAGGGGAAGTGGGCGTGGGCAAGGGAAGGATTGGGAGTTTGGGGTTAGCAGATGCAAACTATTATATATAGAATGGATAAACAACAAGGTCCTACTGTATAGTACAGGGAACTATATTCAATATCCTGTGATAAACCATCATGGAAAAGAATATGTATCACTGAGTGGAACTAATTATACAGTTTAGTGAGTTGGGCAGAGATCTAGATGATTGTTAATATAAGAATCAAAACTACTGAGTGAAGTGACTCAGAGAAAGACAAATACATGATATCACTTATATGTGGAATCTAAAAAAATGATACAAATGAACTTATTTACAAAACAGAAATAGAGTGATAGATGTAGAAAACAAACTTATGGCTACCAGGGGTAAAGGTGCGGGGCAGGGATAAATTGGGAGATTGGGATTGACATATACACGCTACTATATATAAAATAGATAACTAATAAGGACCTACTGTATACTCTGTAATGGCCCATATGAGAAAAGAATCTGAAAAGGAGTAGATATATGTATATGTATATCTGAGTCACCTTGCTGTACACCTGAAACTCACACAACATTGTAAATCAACTCGACTCCAATAAAAATTAACTAAACAACAATACTGTATAAGTTTCAAGAGTACAATATAGTGACTCACAATTTTTAATGGTTACACTCCATTTATAGTTATTATAAAATATCACCTATCCTCCCCTACCCCCTCCCCCCTCCCCTCGCCAACAGCACTGTTCCTTCTACTTTGAGACTGTCCTGTTCTGCAAAGAGAAGCTGGATGACTTTTTGCAGGGAAAGGGGGCTCAATTTTCTCTCGTTTCCCTTAAATCCACACAAGCCCCGGGCTCCCTTCCTGGGTTCCTTCCGAAGCACACGTGCTAAACACTGGATTCTTTCGAGTGGCCTCTCCTGCCCTCTTTGTGCATGTTTTGAGGAGAAACAGAGCCTAAATCAGGGGGCAGCAGACTTTGTCCTGTGGGCCACATCGTGCTGCTGCCTATCTTTTTAAGTCACGTTTCACTGGTGCACAGCCGCAACCATTTACTTCTGTATCCTCTATGGCTGCTTTCTAGTGACAAGGGTAGAGTTGAGTAGTGGTGATAGAGAATTTACAGTCTACAAAAAGAAATGTATCTGGCCCTTAGCAGAAAGAGGTTTCCAATACCTGGCTTAGGTAATGGAGATGTGGGTCAGAACAGCTGAAAAATAGGGGACTCAAATAGTTAAAGGAGGACATCTACATTTCTGATCTTGAGAGTAGAAAAGCAAGAGAAATAGCTCATTGTTTGCCATACAATAAGTAACACTTTCTGTGTGCCTAACCACTGGACCAAGCATTTCACATGTATTTTCTCTTCTTAGCTCTACCGGACAGGTGCTAGTATTATTCCCATTTTACAGCAGAAGAAACTGAGGCCCAGAGATGTTGAGTCACTTGTCCCAGAAACCCAGCTAGTAAGTGGTAGGGTGGGAACTGGAACCCAGGCGTGATTCAGAGCCCCCAGTTTTGACCATGTGGCTGTCCTACTGACTGGGTCCATGTCATAGAGAGCATTGGAATGGCTGCTTCATCTGCTCAGATCAGTGGTGCCCAAAGTCTTAGCGTTCGCTGCAAGGACAGCAGTACTGCAAGAAATCTGGATTCCTTAGCTCTTCAGTGGGCTCCTGAAACTGCACTTAAAATGCCCAAGTGGAGGGGCTTCCCTGGTGGCGCAGTTGTTGAGAATCTGCCTGCCAATGCAGGGGACACGTGTTTGAGCCCTGGTCTGGGAGGATCCCACATGCCACGGAGCAACTAGGCCCGTGAGCCACAACTACTGAGCCTGCGCGTCTGGAGCCTGTGCTCCACAACAAGAGAGGCCGCGACAGTGAGGGGCCTGTGCACCGCGATGAAGAGTGGCCCCCACTCGCCGCAACTAGAGAAAGCCCTCGCACAGAAACGAAGGCCCAACACAGCCAAAAATAAATAAATAAATTTATAAAAAAAAAAAAATGCCCAAGTGGAGGGTGGAGTGGAGAGGACTTTCCCAGCCAGTTGTACTCAGCCTCCTTACTAGATTTTAAGAAGAAAACCAATTACTATCTGTCACGTTACTTTTCACTATTTTGAAATTTTGTTACAGGATGAGGCTGAAACCTTCGAAAACTAAGACCCAAACTGACATAATAAATAACACTTTCAAAAATGTTTCTGCCTGACCTTTCATCTAAAAATCTCAGATGACTTCACAAGCAGTTACTATTTACTATTATATTCCTCGCTTGGGGACTATAAGGGAGACTTGAAGAGTCCCTTCAAAGTTGTTTGATGTTTTCCCAGATCTTTCTGGCTAAAGCGAGCACTTCACCAATATTCGGGAAAAAAAAAAATGCTGTGCACCAATTTCTCTCTTTGTATAGACTGGTATTTACCTATATTCATATTTCAGGTAGGGCCTGGGTTCCAGAGGCTATTGTTTATGCTACTGGGGATAGTTAAAGAAAAAGTAACCCTCATGGGCCAAGTAAAAGCAAAATAGCACTTAATTCACTATCTCCTTGTAAGGATGGAGGAGTTCAGATACACAAGACATTGAGCTCAGTGTCAGCTACAGGGATGGTGGTTCCATGTTCAGCTTTTCTTTAACAAGGACGTTACACATCTTCATATACCATCAACCAATAATGTCTTCTATTAATAAGAGTTGTTAAGTCATGAGCCCCGACCAGGTGCCAGTTCTGTATGAGGAGTTGGCTCAGTGGTCTGCACAGAGCGAAAGGTGGAGAGCAAAACTCCTGATTCATACTGATTTTTAATCTCATTCTGTTAAATTATTCTCGGTTTATGCTTTTTAATGTACATATCACATCATTCAGTAATGCATGGATATGATTAAGCAGATATCTAGCAATTTGTAAATGTATGGGGGTGTGGACAAAACTCACTATTTTACATTCCTCATCGCAGCATGTGAGAAGCGATAGACTCTCAGGGGCCACAAACTGGGACGCGTCGGGGGCCGTGGACTGAGTGGAGAGGATATGCCTCATCTAAAGTTGGCAGCTGCCGCAGAGCTCTGCCCACCCAATTTCCCACCAAGTGTCACCATGCGGAAACGACCCAGCTGGGCCCAATGTTTAGATTTTTCAAGAGAAGCTGAAAAGTTAATTTTTATGTGAAATCTTGCCATCTATATGTGAAATCTCACTATACTTAAATACAGGAAACTTTTAAAAACAACACTGCACTGGCCAAAAAAACAACTCTACATCTGTTAGCCAGATCTGACCCGTGGACCGCCAGTTTGAAACCTCTACCCTGAATGTTAGATCCAAAAATTGCCGTGGTTAAATAAATTTGTGAAATGCGACAGAGAGTGGTTCTTCTTAGATATTCTTAATGCAGGTCAGTATATTAAATGCTCTGAAAAGTAGTTCAAGAATAGAACCTGTTTAGCTTTGTTTAAGCCACTGCTTCCCTAAATCATCCACCTCTCTGCTTCCACATTACAATATCCTGCAGAAGTGTGATCGCTAAGAATATATACTGGCCAACAGGGCACTTTCTCATTTAATCTTGCCAGTAACTGTGCAAGGCAGGTCTTTCTGTTTATTCCCATCTTCTACGTGAAAACAAGGGCTCTGAAAGGTTAAGAAAATTGTTTTGGGGTCCTAAAGCTACTGAGGGACAGATTCTGCCTCTGACTATATGTATAGCTGATTCACTTTGTTATAAAGCAGAAACTAACACACCACTGTAAAGCAATTATAATCCAATAAAGATGTTAAAAAAAAACCCCAAAACTGAAGCTGTTTCTGCTACATTTCATAACTAAAGACCCCCCAAAAGAGTCTGTGGATTTTGTTTTTCCTGTGACTGATACAGTAACAATTCCAGAATCCAGGGTCTGTCCTTTGGTAGGATTAAGAAGAAAACCCGTATTCCATAGAAATATTTCAAATGACACTGGCTCTCTAAGCCACACAGGCACAGAGGTCTCAGGTTATGGTCACGTGCTCTGAGTAACATCACCTCCCCCGGGGGAGACTTTGTGCATCCTGCCCTCCACACCCCGCCCTGCCCTCGCTGTTGTGAAATGGCTCCTCTGGCCCCCTCAGCTCCTTCCCTGCCTGAACTTCATCACTTTCCTCCCCACCCAACTCCAGCCTTGGTTCCGCTGGCCTCGGCCAGCTAGCTCCCTCTGCAGACGCCCAAGCGAGAGCCAGAGAGAGGGGTAGGTCAAGGCCTGGGATGGACAAGGAGGAGGTCTGGGAGGCCCTGCTCTGTGGCACGGGGGTTTGGAAAGAGGCTCGGGGGGCTGGGGTAAGGTCAGGGCTGAGAAGGGCTGAGGAAGGCCTGAATCGCGGCCTGGCTCCTCTCACACCATTTGGACTCCAGATGCAGAATGAGGGCTGCCATTTGGACATCCAGGAGCCAAACCTCATTCCTAGGACTGAGACATCCAACCCTGCTATGTCTTAAAGATCCCCACAGAGGATCCTTCATCCCGAAAGGGGAATCCACCCCTCCCTTGGCAATCACTCCCAGGCTTACCTAACCAGCCTTAACAGAGACAGTTCATCCTCATCTTGCATAGAAACTCTTCCTGCTGTGCTTCTTTTCAGTGTCTCTCCAGAGGCCCTGAGGGACATGAGTCCCCACCCTCCACATATTAACCTGTGATAAACTTGAGGGCAACAGAGTGGAGTAGCTAAGAGCATCAGGCAGAACTGACTTTGAGTCTCAGAGCATTAACCAGCTGTGTGACCTTGGGCAAGTTACTTAACCTCTCTGTACCTCAGTTTCTTCATCTGTACAATGGGGTAAAAACACAGTACCTCCAACAGAAATGAAAGCATACATCCACACAAAAACTTGCACATGAGTATCCAGAAGAAAGTTATTCATAATAACCCAAAATTATAAAAAGCCCAAATGTCTATTAACTAATGAATGGATAAACAAATGTGGTATATCCATACAATGGAATATTATTCAGTCATAGAAAGGAATAAAGTGCTCCAGTGTGGACGAACTTTGAAAATATTATGCTCAATGAAAAGAGCCAGTCAGTCACAAAAGACCACATATGATGAATCCTTTTAAAAGAAATGTCCAGAAAAGGCAAATCCATAGGGAGAGAAAGTAGATTAGTGGTTGCCTAGGGCTGGTGGGAGGGGGGGAAAGGGGAGTGACTTGTAATGGGTATGGAGTTTCCTTTTGGGATGATGAAAATGTTCTAACATTGATTGTGGTTATGATTGCAAACTCTGAATATACTAAAAACCACTGAGTTATATACTTCAAATGGGTGAACTGTATGGTATGTGAACTATATCTCAATAAAAGTGTAATTTTAAAAAAGGAGAAAAAAATACCACATTACCTGCATCATAGGGTTATTATAAAAATTAAGTCATATAATGCCTGTAAAGTGTTTAGCACAGTGCCTGGTAAAAAATCAACAAATATTATTTTTAATTACAATAATAATGTCAACAATAATATAATATTATATTTATATCATATATTATAGTATCATATAAAAAATAATTATGATACAGAATATCTAGGTAACTATGTGTTAAATACAAATTATCATAAAAATAATTATAAAATAATTATTATTTTACCCTGTCTCCTCTTCCTCTTAAAACTTTCTGATTTTGGAATGGTCCTCCAATTTTTTGACATTATGAAAACTATTTTTGAACATTTTGAATACTGTCATGTTACATGTTATATATATGTATATATATATATATATATGCTAGACTACTATACAATAACTACCATAACATATAACACACCTATAAGATTACTATATATTACCATATATATAAGAATACATATTTCATGCTATGTGAAGGTATATAATACATTGTACATGAGATATTATAATTATTATGAAAGATTATGTTAGTAGTAGTATTCATCCTGTGACTTCTCTTCCTCTTTAACCTTTCTGAATTTGGAATGGTCTCCCTAGTTCTTTGAACGTTTCCTGGCCCCTGATATATTTGGAAAGAAAATAGCTCTGAGTTTGGAGAAATTAAATTACAATCATGACTCTAATTCAACTGCCTCATGTAGCTGCAGCCAGAAAACAGAAAAAAATACCCGTGGTGTGCACTCCTCGCTGGGAGGGAGAGGGTGAGGACGGCACGACAGAGCGAGGGGGACCCTTGGGCATCCTGCCTGCCCCGCACGGTGGCCCTGGGGAAGGGCCCTTTCCTCCCAGCCCTCTCCCCAGCCCCCCTGTGCCTCCCTAAGGGCATCCTGGCAGCTTCAGGTCCCAGATCCCAGGCTGTGCTCTCCTGGCCGTGGAGATGGGGGCGCAGAGGTGCTTCAGCCCGGGTGTCCCATGTTCATCAAAACGGCAAACCAGAGCGCCTGCCTGAGCTGATAACAAAGACATCATTGAAGCCGGGTGTCTGCCTTCTAGGGCCAAGCAGGGGACGAGACGCGATCTCCCCAGGAGGTGTTCGCTGCCTGCCTTCCCCACTGAGAGCTCGGCAACGACTGGGTCATGGGTGAAGGCAGGACTTCTGACAAACCCCAGCTGGGCCAGTTGCTGCAACTTCAGAGCTGCTTCCCCAAGCCCAGGATAAGGGAAGCAACACCCGCACCTCCCCCCCGCAGCCCCAGAGTTCCAGGCTGTCAGCGTGTTTTCCAGAAACAGAACTACAACGGCACCCTCCTGCAGAAATATTAGCTGGACCTCAAATTCCCCTGCCCTCTCAGTTTCCCTCAAGCCCTGCTAACCAGAGACCTGAAAATGAACAAGGATTACTTTCCATACTAGCTGGACAAACTTCCCTGTTCGTTGGTCATATCAATTAATTTGAGTTAAAAAAAAAAAAACAAAAAAACAACAACCCTAGTTTTGCAGATATTTATGGGGTCCTTGGAGGTTGTGCCTGATATGGTCACCACTTTCTTATTATTAACTCTGTCTATCTATCTATATTATTATTTATCTATCTAATATATATACACATATATTTTAAATATATATATATATTTAAAAGTACTTTTGAGGAAAAAAGGAATGTATTTATGGAAGTTGTTCCCCGCCCCCCCCCCCCCAGAAAGACTGCTAGAAGCAAAATCCTTTAGAAGAAAAGGCTTAGCAAATTGGAATCACAAAATACCCAAGCTGGATTATGCAGCTGTAATGAGGACCAGGCAGCCCAGGTTGCTTCCCCGTGTGGGTGAGGAAAAGGCAGACAAAGCCACGTCCCAGAGCACTGAGCACAGGGCTGACGAGCGCATGGTGGGGCTGCACTTGCGGAAAGCATGGTCTGCCCAGCCATTCATGGAAGCTCTGGACGTGACTCATTCCTCCTCCCCCCACTGCCCCACTTAATTCTAAGAACGGAGGCTCGGAGACATAAACTGATTCTGTCACACAGCCAGACAGTCACAAAGCTTTTGTTGATGAATGGAGTCCTAACAGCTCTCTCTAATGGTGCCCCTTCAACCCAACAAGGAGTCCTGGTTGCCAAGTGCCTCTCGGACAGCAGCATCTACGGGGGCCCCACAGTGTTTTGTAAACCCCTGAGTTCTCAGATAAAGAGAAAAAGATAGGCCCTGGAGGGAATCATTTCAACACTCTTGCAAGTAACGTGTATAGTTTTGAAAAGAGGAGAAATAAAAGGATTGGACAAAACCAGGGGGGAATTTAATGGAGATTTAGAAAGAATGAAAGGTTGCAAATATTGTGATACAGACGCATGGTAAATATGAACTCAGTCCCTATATTTGGTTTTCCTGAAACATCGAATTTCTTTATATAACTAAACCAATTTATTTTGGATTTTGAGCCCTTATCGTGCCGTCCTGGTGGGAACCTTAATCTCAGTCATTGTGGAGATTCCTCACTCTTGATTTCTAGGGTCTAACTCCGTGCCAGGGGTGGTGTGATGGGGGTGCCTTCCGGCTGTCAGACCACAGAGGTGGCCTTCGGATACCACTGTCATCATCTACAGAGGCTGGTTCTAAAGCTTGTGGCTGCTTCAGCTTCAGCTTGGGAAATAAGGCTCATTTGGTGGGCTGCCTGAGATGCTTCACTGAGCCATGTTTCTCTGGGATTCTGCCACTTCCTTGGGGCACTGCCAGGAAGCTGAACCCTGGTCAGTACTTGTTCCTGTTGGCCACAGCACTCTTCCCTCCATGCCTCTCCAAGTCCATCCTCAACCCCTACCCTCTTTGCCTCTGCCCTCAAAAAGACAGGATCGCTCTCCTTTCTGCTTTGCCACCAAATTCTGTTGCATGCTCAGAAGCCCAGAACCTGCTATCTGCTTAAAGGAGGGAAAGAGTAAAGGAAAAATATTTATAGAACAAAATGAATTAATATGTCAAACTACTCTCCAGTCCCATAAACAGAGGATTTTGCTCCTAGAGATGAGACTCCAAAATTATTCATCCTGAACTCCTTATTTTGCAAAGCAGGACACACACAGAGAGAAAACATGATTGAGCTGGTCTGTGTAAAAGGCAGGATGTAGAGGGGAATATTTCATGTGAATCAGATAATATTTTAAATGTGTTTCAGTAGCTCATACTTTAACAAATTCCAGGAAAAAGTTTGCTTTGAAACTAAAAAATTCCTTTTGTCAAGTGAATAAACATGTCTAATTTTCCCGTTTGAAGGGCTTGTATTTAGATGGAGGGTTTTCTTAAGAGTAAGTTCACCTTTTTCATAAAGAATTATTTTTGTTGGATATAGCAGGCTCTTTGAGATCATTTTCCTCAATAATGTTGCCATAAAGAATTTATGTCCCACTAATTTGCGCAAGCAAAATACTCAGACATGTCTCCTTGGGGAGTTGTTTTGTTTGGTGGTTTCACCACCCAGATGCCAGCATCTCTCAGTAAGCAGACCAACAACCCTATGCACCCCACTCTCTGTCCTTGCTTGGCATTTAATATTTGAATATTCTTCAGTGAGTTCCATTCAATTCACTTACACATTTGGTGAACTGAATGGGAAATGTGGACTCATTTGATGCTTGGAGTATCAGTCTGCTTACGAATTCTTGAGTTGTGCACTTGCTCTGATGCCAAGATGGAATCTAAGCAGGGGCCACAAGAGGCCTGAGAGATCTTGTGAAGATCATTAAATACCTCCGAATGGACACTAGTCCATTTGTCTTGAGAGGTGGGAAGGATTCCATGGCAGCGCTTCTGAAGACAAGGGAAAAGGGAGAGTGGTAAGAACAATCTCATGGATCCTTCTTCATGCTCACAGTTGGACTGTGAGAACCAAGGCAAATTCCAGGCAAGGAACTTATTCTGTAGCTATGGATACTTCTAGTGGGCCAGGTACAACCAGCTTTCTCTTAAGTGAGAATTAGATAGAAAAATAATGGATGCCAACTTTTATTTGGCATTTTACTCAGTCAGGTACTGGTATCTCCTCAGCCCTCACAATCATCCTATGATACAGGCACTGGTACTATCCCCATTTCACAGACGAGGAAGCTAAGCACAGAGAAGTTTAGTTACTTCCTTTAGGCCACAGAGCAGAGCCATTATTTGAATGCACGTCTCTCTGACTACCCAGGCAGCAGTCTTAACCACCATGCTGGATTACCTCCCACTGGATGTACTGAGTCCCTCAGCATGAGATGGTACACCTGCATGTTATGCCCTGTGGGTGAGAGAATATCTGGAGGACAAATTCAGTTGACAGTAGAGAGGATGTGAATTTGATACAATGTGGCCTCCTTAGAGTTCAGACTTAATAACCACGTGTGCCAATTTGCTTGGGACACCGGGAAAGAGTGTTTCTCAATTCTACTTCATAACAGCTTAAATCTTAAAAACACCTCCCAGGAATTATTTTAATGACTTCCAACATCAACATATGAGATGATGTCCAGAAGAATGGAAGTAAAGTTAAAATTTGTGTGGAGAATGGAGAAAAGCATACAGATAACGTCTACCTGGCACGCATAAGGACATCATCACCACCTTGCATAAAAATCAACATAAGACGTGTGGTAACCCATCCTTCCACTCACTCATTCATTCATTCATTCACTCAACAATTCTTTATTGAGCACCTAACACGTGCTCAATAGCAAAAGCACGGAGCAGAGCATAGCAACTGACAGCACGGACTCAAGCCAGGCTGCTTGGGTTGGAAACCCAGCTCTGCAACTTATTATCTGCATGATCTTGGGCATACTACTTAACCTTTTAGCGCCTCAGTTTTCTCATCTGTAAAATGGGGATAACGCTCCCTGTAACTCTCAAGTGCTTAAATCATAGTGAGGATTAAATGAGTTACTATTAAATGAGTTCATATATGTAAAGTGCTTAGAAGAAAGCACGGCCCACTGTCAACACTATTTAAGTCTTTGCTAATATTAGATAGCACAGAATTTGCCCAGTTGGTGAGGCCAAAATCCTAGGAGCATCCTTCATTTTCCTCTTTCCCCTTTTCCCCTGCCCCCCATACATAATCTATAAACAAGTCCTTAGATCTCTATCTCCAAAGTATATCTCCCCAATCCATCTACTTTTCTCAGTCTCCATTGCTACCTAGACTAGGTCACCATCTTCTCTTTCTTGGACCACTGCAATGGCCGTGCCTTTGCCTCTTTATAATCCGTTCTCCACAGTAATCAGAATGATCTTAGTAAACACAGATCACCCCATTGTGCCTCTTAAAACCCTACCGTTGGTTTCTCACTGTAGACAGAAGAAAATCCAAAATTCATACCATGTCCTAGGTGAAGAGTTGCCAGATAAAAAACATGACTCCCAGTTAAATTTGAAACTGAGGAAACAATACTTTTAGTATAAGTATGTCCCAAATATTACACACAACATACTAAAAACAGCTTACTGCTTACCTGAAACTCCAATTTAACTGAGTGTCCAGTTATTCATTTATTTACTTAGCCAAACCTGGTAGCCCTACCAAACAGGGCCTCTGAGATGGAGCTCTCTTCACCATTTATCACTCTATTCTTCTAGTCCCACAGGCCTTTCTTCCACATTCCTTGCTTCCGTCTGTCCGGAGGATTTGTCCTTGCTGTTCCCTCTGCTTAGAGGTTCTCTAGAGCCTCTTTTAACAGGGCACTAATCCCACTCATGAGGTCTCCACCCTCACGACCCAATCACCTCCCCAAAGTCCTACCTCCAAATACCATCCCATTGGGGATTAGATTCTGACATATAAATTCTGCGGGGGGGGGGGGACACAAACATTCAGTCTATGGCATTGTTATACAGCAAAATTCACCCTTTTTAGTGTACAATTCTATGAGTTTCGACAAATGCGTAAGTCATGTAAGCATCAACACAGTCAAGATAGAGAACAGTTCTTTCACCCCCACAAAATTCCCTCCTGCCCCTTTGGAGTCAACCATTGACCCCATTCTCAAGCCCTGGCAACCAATGATCCCTTGTTTGTCCCTCTAGTTTTGCCTTTTCTGGAATGTCATCATAATGAATACATACAGAATAGAGCCTTGTGACTCTGGCTTCATTCATTATCATAATGCATTCAAGATTCATCCATGTTGTTGCAGGTATAGTACATAGTTCCTTTTGTTGGTGAATAATATTCCACTGTATGGATATACCACAGCTTGTTTATCCATTCACCAGCTGAAGAAAAATTGGGATTATTTCCAATTTTATGAATACAGTCACTATGAATAAAGTAAAAGAATATGTTTATTTGCACACAGATTTTTGTGTTAAGTCTAAGCTTTTATTTCTCTAGAGTAAACACCAAGGAGCGAGTATGCTGGGTTACAAGGTTAGTTAATATTTAACTTCATAAGAACCTGCCAAAGTATTTTCCAAAGTGATTGTGCCATTTTGCATTCTCATCAGCAATATACGAGAGTTCCGGTTGTTCTGTATCCTCATCAGCAGTATTGTCAGTTTTAAAAAAAGGTAGAATCTCATTGTGGTTTTAATATTCATTTCACTAATAACTAATGGTCATCTTTTCATCTTGAGCACCTTTTCATGTGCTTATTTGCCATCTACATATCTTCTATGACGTACTGTCCAAATCTTTTGCCCATTTTAAAAATGGATTGCTTGTTTTCTTATGATTTTGAGAGTTCCTTCTACATTCTAGATATAAGTTCTCTGTCAGACACAAGTTTTGTAAATACTTTCTCCCTGTCTGTGGCTTGTCTTTTCATTTTCTTAGCTGCTGATCATTGAATCTTAGTTATTTTCTTCCCTGTAACTCTCAACTGCCAGACTGCCTTCTTATCTCTACACCATGTACCACTTTCTGAAATGATCTTATTTATTATGGGCCACTGCTCACTAGAATACGAATGTCACAGGGATCTTGTCTCTCTGACTCATCACTGTATTTTCAGACCTTAGATCTGAAAACAGGTACACAAAAAATACTTGTTGAATAAGTAGTAATAACGTCCACTAATACTTCCTAAGTGCCTGTTAGGCTCTAGGCACCCTGCTAATCACTTCTCACGGTCTGCCTCATTTAAACCTCAGAACAATACTATGAGGTAGGTTCTATTACTACCTCCATTTAATAAGGATGTGCTAAAAACAATAATAATAAAATGATGTGCTGGGTATTAAGGTGTTTCAGCTCCAAATCTTCTATACTCTGCTATGCGATGCTGGGGTTGGAACTCTGCAAGCCCCACGTCTGTTTTGACAGCAGCTTTCTGTTAGGTTCACCAGTAGGGGGTGCTAGAGGGAGCCGGAAGGATGGAGGAGGGAAAAGGGACTTGCTTCTGCCAGTTTTGCTTGCTGCTGCCCTCAGCATCTCTCCAGCAATGGGTTTTAAACTTGGCAGAGTCCATTGGTTCCAGAAGCAGGAGCTGGTTCCAGGTTGCATGTTTTTACTGTTATCAGAACCAGGTGTATCAAACTCAGAGATACCACCACCAACAGGTATCCCAACTTCTTTGTTCCCCCAACACTTGGGATGGTGGCCAGCTTCCTGCAGTTACTACCTCTGTGATACCCTAGTGTCCCTTTTTTGCCCTGTTTTCTTATACATGGTTAATAATACTTTCTGTTAAATTCTTTCTGAAAAAATAATTGGGATTCTTGACTGATGCCGGAAACTGAGCACAGAGAATTGAACGACCATCAGACTAACAGCCAAGCAGGAGTACTATGCTTACACAGTTAGCTTCAATAAAAGGAAGAAAGTCAGAAATGCTGCTTGAGAGAAACAAACAAAACAAAGACCAATTTGGCAGCATCTATAACATCTATTACAATTCATTCCCAGAAGACAGGAACATATTGTATGATCTTGGTAACGCCCACTTGGAGCTGGGGAGGGTCAATTCTTAGAAAAGTGATGCTCAATAGACAATCCAATAAATGTCCTTTTTATCCTTGTTGCAGATCCAACCCAAGTACTGCTTCCTCCATGAAACCTGCTGTGGCAGATATTCTCAGATGTTCCTCAGTACCATGAGGATTTTTTATTTCTAGCCAGCATTCCATGATAGAGAGGGGGAAAGCCAGAATCATACTCTCACAGCATCCCTTGGGCCCTGGCGGGTGGGGGGCTTGTGATCCAATTCTGGCCAATGAACTGTAAGAAGAAATCTCTGGAGAAGGCATCCGGGGAAAAGTTTGTTCAGAGACACAAAGAGACTGTCCTCATTAAAAGTCCCTCTCTTTTCTTTGCTGCCCTGTCTACCTCCTGCTTCCTGCCCTTGAATGTGGGTTGAGATGTTCGGAGCTGTGGCTGCCATATTGCAAAATGATGTGATTTTTGCAAAGATGAAGGACTACTGAGGAGGATAAGAAAAACCTATGTCCTTGATGACATTACTGAGATGCTGAATCAGCTTAGGAACAGCCAAATTCAGACTTCTTGCTAAGAAGTTAAACCTTATGGTTTAAGTCACTGTTAATTCAGTTTCCTGCTTCTTGTATCTTAACACATTTTACCTGGTACATCTTCCAGACTCCCCAGCTGCAAATATCTTTCTCTTGTCTTGGCTCACGAATCCTTCTTCTGAATTTCCCTGTAGTTTTGTTTTAGGGTCTGGTTAACTTTCATATATTTAAAAGGTTTATAAATACATCTTCTTTCCCATACTATACCTCAAGCTATTAAGGCCAGGAACTCTAATTCATCAGGATATTCCACACAACCTCTAGTAGGGTACTTGACACAAGGTAAATGCTTAATGAAAGCATACGCATATCCTCTACCTATGTATGTGAGTGTTACCTACATCTTATGTTTGCTGCTTAGAATTCATATTGTGAGAGGAATCTTAGTTAAAAGCCACAGCTTCGGACTCAGAACTGGGTGCCTGTCTTGGCTCAACCCCCTTGTTTACCTAGGTGGTTCTGGATAAATCCTTACATCTCTACATTTCACCACACTCTAAGTTGCAATTCCAATATCACCTACACATGAAGCAAGCTGCGCTTGCTCTCTCCCAAAATTGGAAGTATTATTTTCCTCTTTTTAACGCATCACTCCCTTTACTGAAATACAGAATTTTATTTAATTTTTTTACACACACATGTTCCCACTACTTGATTTTTTGTTAACTTAGTGTATCCTGAAGATCTTTTTAGTTCTACCTGTATAGATCTACCTTATCGGCATACCATTTAACAGTACAGATTTGGCAGAATTTAATTATTCCATTATCAATGAACATTTGTGTTAGTTCCAATTTCTGCACATTACATAAAATTCTACAATTAATGTGCATGCTTTTTTTCTACCCATATGCAGGTATTCCTCTCGGGTAGATACCAAGATATAGGCTGGCTGGGAAGATGGATAGACACATATTAAAATGTAAGAGACTGTACCGAACACCCTCTAATTAGGTAGGAACAATTAATGTGAGTTAAAATCATTCAACTGCTCTTCCTTGATTTTACTTATCTTCTCAGTTTCTGGAGCAATGGCAAAAAGGGGCCTTTAGACTACTGAGAACAGCGTGTTGCCCTGGTGTGTCACCCATCACCCTCTATCCCCTGTTTGTGGGGCAGTGTGGCTGATGAGGGGAAGAGCAGAGGTTTCCCAGGCCAGCAAATGGCTTGGGCACATTCTGGCTGTGTGACCATGGAAGTGGTACCAGGCTTCTTTGAGCTCTTGTTTTCTTATTCGTGAAATTGGATGAGAAGAATTCAGGGACAATGAGGTAGCAGGTAATGCTTAACCCAACCTTTTCCCTGTACAATCTTCTTCTCACTTCCTCCATCCTTTCTGCCATTCTTTGGGAAACTCACTGTATTTGTACCCCAAATAAGGACAAGTGCAGTGAACATGAACTAAAGATAAGCATTAATCTTCTACAGAGAATTCCATCCTCTGAGACTGTTTGCTTCTACAACGTGGGTGGATATGCCAAATTCATCTCCGAACTGGGTCAACATTCTGAGCAAATCTTGCCCATTGTAAGTCCCCAGTTAACAACTGCTAAACAGATGAACTGATTCTACTTCACTACAGCAGTTCCACAATGAGACTCTTTCGGAGACCAGGAATTTCCAAAAGTAAACAATGAAAACAAAACCAATCCCTGCTTGCCATTTTGATGATATTATAATGGAGGTATTAGCACTTCAATCCAAGGATGCAAACTTCTCAACAAAAGAAAATTTCTAACATCAGCACTAAGAACAGGGGAAATGAAGTTCAAAAGAATCCCATGCAACACCACAAAGAAGCACAGTGAAAACAATGCCAGTTGTTAGAGAGCTCAGATACAGGAATCAAACTGACTTATGGGTCTGCTGAAGAAAAGCAGACAGTCCTTCAGAAATGCACGAAGAACAGAATAAACTGTGTCAGGTGCCATACTAAGATTAAGTAAAAGGGGTCTGGATAAGGAGATGACTTCACAGCTCTTACAACTTCATGGAAAATGTAGCTGGTCCAGGGAAGAGTTACATTCAGGCAGATGAAATGTACAGATTCTTCATGAAAAACATCATGATAGTAAGAAAAACATTCAACAACATTTCAATTAGGTGAAGACTTCTTGCTCAGAGGTTGAGAAATTTAGCATATTACGAAAAACTTCCTGCTGGTATTTTCATAACCTGCATATTAAAAATTATTACTTCCTCCAAAGGGAAGCTGTTTAGCATAGATGTTAAAAAAACCAAGGGTAGGAAGAAAACTTTTCTTAAAAACAAATAACGTCACAGTGTCCACTGGAAGTGAGCTTACAGTTTGAGAAACAGCTAAACTCAATTAAACATTTATTTTCTTGAACACTTTTAATAATAATAATTATAGGGCTTCCCTGGTAGCGCAGTGGTTGAGTATCTGCCTGCCAATGCAGGGGACACGGGTTCGAGCCCTGGTCTGGGAAGATCCCACATGCCGCGGAGCAACTGGGCCCGTGAACCGCAACTACTGAGCCTGCGCGTCTGGAGCCTGTGCTCCACAACAAGAGAGGCTGCGATAGTGAGAGGCCCGCGCACCGCGATGAAGAGTGGCCCCCGCTCGCCGCAACTAGAGAAAGTCCTTGCACAGAAACGGAGACCCAACACAGCCAAATAAATAAATAAAAAAAAAAAGCAAACGCCCCTAGGAGAGAGAAGACCGCTAAGAGCTCAAGGTCTTAGTGTAAAAAAAAATAATAATAATAATTATACTATAATATAATGAAATATAATATACAACTTATATAACACAATATATATTATACATAATTTATACATTATATGCATAATATATAATAAAGTTTATAACATATATAAATATATATAATATGAAAATAACATGAAGTACTAAGAAATAAGATAATAAAATGTAATATTGTTATAATAGCTAATACTTATGAAATGCTTTCTACGTACCAGGCCCTGTTTTAAGCATTAATACAGGTCGGTGCTCTCAAGTTTACACAAGGAAACCAAAACCTAGAAAGGTTGTTAGCTTCCCCAAGGTCACAGAGTTCGTAAAGCAAGAAGCTAGAATGTTAATCAAGGCTATCTGGCTCCAGAATCCACACTTTTAACTAGTATGTGGGGTTCTATGATGGGCTTTATTACAAATACCAGAGATTAAGTTAACTCATCTCAAAAGATGTCAGAGTCTCCTTGGCGAGATACACACAAACACAAACAATTCTAATACCAGGCAGAGTAGGTAATGTACCAAGCAGAAGTTCTGGTGGCAAGCAACAGAAACTAACCATCTGATTTAAGCAAAAGAAGGAAGTTACTGTAAGGATGTTAGTAACATCACAGTCACTGGAAAGACAAATAAATGGGCAGAGACAAAGTGAGACTATCCAAAAGCAAGATTCTCATCAAAGGAATCTTCCTTTAACCAGATAATAACTATGATGAATACTGAAAGAATAAAAAAGCTGAAATGTAAGGAGAGTATTTCTTAATTTCTTAAACGCATAGTATACACTGTTAACCTCACTGAATATGGCTTTAAAGTTTCTTAACTGTCAAGTATGACTGGTAATAAAAATGAATTTTAAGGGTCTGGTTAATTTTCACTTGACTGTATTGTGAGATTCTATTTGGGATGCCTTATTATCATGGAGCTGTCAGAGTTTTCTGGATTTTGGAGAGGCAAAGCGAAGCACAGGTGAAAGGGACCATCATAGTCCCCCAAAGAATTTAAGTGCCTAATAAGTCTTCCTGACTTTACTAAACACTTAACAAACACCTCCCAATATTGATAAGTCATAGAACAAACCTGTGATCTTTGTGAGAAAAGAATTTTTTCTTTTCAGAGATTATTTTGGCACTGGGACTGACACTCATGAAGCTTTAAAAGATGACCCAGGCAGAATGATGACATTGGGTAAACGATTCTCTCCCTGACTTTGAGTGTCCGCCACCCTGACCATCATACACATTTTATGGACCTGCCAACAGCACCTTCCTCCTTTTTCAAAGAGTATAAAATTAAATTCACTTCTCTTTCCTTGAGCACACACAGATGGCTTATCTGCTCCGGGGTTTTGATTGTGTTTTCAAGTCCCTACTTGCAACCTCTCAGAACTTACCTAAAAATAATCATCAAAGTTGCAAATCCAGATTTTCAGATCAGGAAGTATTCTCTGATTTATGAACTGTACACGTTGGGTGTAACTGACAAAGCCTCATCACTCATCACAGGCTATTTTCCCCAGCTCACTTCTCCCTCCCTCCCTCCCTGTGCACGGCTCAGAACCCTGTTTAAGATGAGGTCACAACAACATAGCCTCACTAACCTTGGCAGCCAGGCAGCTGGCACTGGCTTCTGTCCCTCAGATGGGCCAGTGAGCCCCAACGCCCAGCTGTATTGATCGACGTGATGATCTTCTGAACTCTTTTGGTTAAATTCCATTCCAGGCAAACACCTGGGTTCACTCTACTGATTGGACCTGTGCAGACATTTTCCTTTCTTTTGAGAATCATTCTTTAAATTCTGGAAGACATCCATATCCAAAATAGATAATGAGATCGGGTTTACATGCTACAATGTGAAAACACCTTACTACCTCTCATACTAATCAGAATAATTCAGCTTCCTCCTTCCCTTCCTCTTCTGCTTGACTTCACATTCTGTTTCAAAGTTTCCAAGTCAGAGGTATAACCAACTCAACTTAGAACAACTTCCTGCTCCTGATAGGAAGAGAAAAGCATCCCTTTCCTTCTCAACTGGCAGGAGGAGGAGATGAACCTCCCAGGGGAAGAAAATCCTCTGCCTATACTTCTCTGGCTCAAGAAAGAACAGAACTAGAACACATGTCTTCTGACTTTGCATCCATTGCATGTGCTAGAGTTGCAAATCCAACTGTCTACTGTAGCCAGACGAGTAATACAAAAAGTGAAGACCGCCATATTTGTCTTACAATGGTAACTGTGGCCAAGATAGTTACTACTCATCAAATATTCTGTGTGCTTCCTTGTATTTCCCAGGCTCCCTTGCAGTTAGGTTAAGGTCACGTGACTAGTTCTGGCCAATGGGCTGTGCATGAAAGCTGCTTCTATCACTTCTGGGTCAAGGTTGTTAACAGCTGGAAAGCCTCCTCTATTTTCTTCTTCCTCAGCTGTGGTGACTTTGGAGGTAACTACGTAAGAGGGAGATGCCCTGCTGATCTACATTCTACTGTATACTAGGTAGAAAGAAATCTTTATTGTTAGGCCAATGAGATTTTCAAGTTTTGTCCAGAGTGCCAGTTAATGTTAATTACCCAAATGCAGCATCTTAAGTTGTATGCTTGAACAAAGACATAGTTTGTTTATCAAATTATAGACACACTGTCCTGATGGCATATGCTGCCTTCTATTTTTCCTAAAAAAATCAGTATTTGCAAATTATACATATATGGTTTATATAAATTTATATTACATATATAAATTATATATATAGGATAAAGGACTAATAATATCTGAAAAATATCTGAAATTTATAAAGAACTCGTACAACACAATAACAACAACTCCCACACAATCTGATTAAAAAATGGGCAGAGGAACTAAACAGACGTGTTTCCAGAGAAAACATCCAAAAGGCCAACGTGTACATGAAAAGATGCTCAACACCACTAATCATCAGAGCAGTGCAAATCAAAAGTAGAATAAGGGACTTCCCTGGTGGCGCAGTGGTTAAGGATCTGCCTGCCTATGCAGGGCACACGGGTTCAAGCCCTGGTCTGGGAAGATCCCACATGCCGCGGAGCAACTAAGCCCCTGCACGACAACTACCGAGCCTGCGCTCTAGAGCCTGCGAGCCACAACTACTGAGCCCACGCGCCGCAACTACTGAGCCCGCATGCTACAACTACTGAAGCCTGCATGCCTAGAGCCTGTGCTCTGCAACAAGAGAAGAAGAGAAGCCACCGCAGTGAGAAGTCCACACACCGTAATGAAGAGTAGCCCCCACTCGCCGCAACTAGAGAAATCCTGCGCGCAGCAACGAAGATCCAAAAAAAAAAAAAAAAACAGTACAGTGAGATATTACTTCACACCTGTGAATGGCTGTCATCAAGAAGACAAGAGATAACCAGTGTTGACAAGGTTGGAGAGGGGAACACTTGTACACAATTTGTGGGAATGTAAATTGGTTCAGCCATTACAGAAACAGTATGGAGGTTCCTCAAAAAATTAGAACTACCATATGATGCAGCGGCTCCACTTCTGGTTTAAATCCAAAAGAAATGAAAACAGGATATTAAAGAGATATCTGCACCCTCACGTTCACTGCAGCATCATTCACAATAGCCAAGATATGGAAACAATCTAAGTGTCCACCAATTAATGTGGTTAAAAAAATGATGCGGTATGTAAATATATACAGTGGAATATTATTCAGCCATGAAGAAGAAAGAAATCCTGCCATTTGTAACAACATGGATGGACCTTGAGGGCATTATGCTAGATGAGAAAAGTCACACAGAGAACGGCAAATACTGTATGAACTCATGCATATGTGGAATCTAAAGAAGTTGAACTCCCCAAACTAGAGTAGAATGGTGGTTACAGGGGTTGGGGGTGGGGAAATTGGGGACATGTTATTTAAGGGTACAAACTTGCAACTCATAGGTAAATAAGTCCTGGAGATCCAATGTACAGCACAGTGATTATAGGCAATAATACTGTATTATAAACTTTAAAGTTGCTAAAACACTAGATCTTAATCATTCTCACCACAAAAAGGAAATGATAATTATGTGACAGAGGTGTTAGCTAATGCTACAATGGTAATCATATTGCATCATATAAATATATCAAATCAACATGTTATACATTAAACTTATACAATGTTATATGTCAGTTACATCTCAATTTTTAAAAAAATTAAAAACTGATAATAATAGTAGCTAATATTTATTTTGTCATCACAGTGTCCCTTTATTACCCTCAGTTTACAAATGAGGAAACTGAAGCACAGAGAAGCTAAGTAACTTGCCCTAGGTCACACAGCAAGTAGAAGTAGGGTTGGCAGATTTAGCAAATCAAAGAACCTGAGACATGCTTATACTAAAGATTATTCAGTGTTTATCTAAAATATAGGTTTAATAAGGTTTCCTGTATTTTATCTGGTAACCCTAAGTAGGAGGGGCTACCAGAACTTGAACCCAGACAGTCTGACTCCTGAGTCTATAGCTTTACTCACATGCTACTCTACTTCTCAGGCTATTTTTAATTCTACACTTTTATTAAAAATATGGGCAAAAGAAATATTTCATTTTTTTCAATTCTATTTGTGACAACAGATAGATTTAAGTGGAGCAAGCACAATGGTAAATGGTCAGAGTGTTAGAGCCACAACACCAGACACACAACAGGGAGTGGCGGGGACTATGGCAAGTTTGAAACCATACGCTTCATCTAAATAACAGTTTCTACTAAGTATGACAGGTGAATGCCATGTGGGAATGCAGACTTCTTTTAAAAGAAAGCAGAAATACAGATTTTTTTTGGTGAAATTTTCCCATTTTAAGAGGTTGGTAACTCAATTAAAATAATTATAATCCTGCCTGGCCTCACATAGCTCAAGTCAAAAAGAACAGGTCTGTAGGCTGGAGTCAATCATTACTGCATTTGTCTTTAGGTTGCTGGGAAGTCTCATCTTCCACTCAACTTTCTTCCTACGGAGGAGCTAGTTTGAGGGTTACAACCTAAAACTTAAAGTCATTATTAGGTGTATATTTAATTTAAGTCAGTGGCTAGTTGGTGAACCTTTGGACAAGGCTTTGTGCTAAGCACGGCAGGGCTGCAGACATGAGCAAGTGACAATGCCCATCTTCCCTCGTATCTCATAAGTCATAACAAGACAAATAAAAGGAACACCAGGGCAGACGGGGGAGGGGGGGGGTAGGCTGTTAAGAGAGGGACAGACCTACCATAAAGAGTAAACGAACAGAAGAAAGGCATCAGGGTGATTCACTTAGGAAAGATTCCATTAAGAAGGGGACACTTTTGCAAGATGACGGACAGGCGCGGTTTCAGTAAACTTAGCGAGTTAAAGAAAAAGGGAGCAGCATAAACATGGCGTAGACTTGAGAGAGTTTTCAGTTTTGCTGGAGCAGAAAATGCTTTTAGAAGTTGGAGCTAGATCAGGTTGGAAAAGGAGGTTAGGGACCAGGCAAGGAAGATTCGAATCAAAACAGCACACTCGTGATAGATCTAGACCACTTTTATCAGCTCACACTTTATACCACCCAAAGCCCTCACTGAAGGTTTCTCAATTTGCGCACCTGGGTAGCATAGTTTCTTTACCTCTGGGAAAACTGAGTAAGAGAGGTTAACTAGTTTTCTCAAGGTTACAAAGAACATCAGAGAGAAAGGTAAGATCAATACACGGATCATCTAAGTTAGGGGCTGGCAAACTTTCTGTTCAGAGTTGGAGAGCAAATACTCTTAGCTTTGTGGGTCAAACTGTCTCTGTTGCAGCTGCTTTCCTCTGCCATTGCTGGGTGAAAACGGCCACAGACACTCTGTGAACGAGTGGGCGTGGCTCTGTTCCAAGAAACCATTGCTTACAAAACAGACAGCAGGCTGGATTTGGCCATGGCTGCAGTTTGCTGACACCTGGTCTAAATTTTTTCATAACACGGTTTCAAAGGTGCTTTGGGAATTTGTTGACTTTGTTCACTTGGCCTAGAACAGGGCCTGAAATATAACAGGGGCTTAATAGATGTTTGTTGACTGAAAAAAAGTCACGTTCCCTGAAATTTAATAGATACATCAACAACCTACTTTAATATATTTGGCCTGAATGTCATCCTTTCTACTACCTTCCCCCTCTAGCCATGTTCAAGTGCATCAAGTCCTATTGATACTACTTTTAAAATATCTTTCTCCACCATCCACTGCCACCACCACCTCTTGCCTGAACTATTTGAGCAGAGTCAGTCTCTACACATATCCCCTCCTGTCACCATCTAATTCAGCCTCAACACAGAAGCCACATCTGAACAGCAGACAGGCCCTGCTTAAAACTCAGTGGATACTGTAAATAGTGCTGCAATGAACATTGGGGTGCATGTATCTTTTCAAAATAGCTTTTTCATTTTCTTTGGATACATATCCAGGAGTGAAATTGCTGGATCATTTGGGAGCTCTACTTTTAGTTTTCTGAGAAACCTCCATACTGTTTTCCAGAGTAACTGCACCAATTTACATTCCCACCAACAGTGTACGAGGGTTCCCCTTTCTCCACATCCTTGCCAACATTTGTTATTTCTGTTTTTTTTGATAATAGCCTTTCTGACAGGTGTGAGGTGATACCTCATTGTGGTTTTGATTTGCATTTCTCTGATGATTAGCTATGTGGAGCATCTTTACAGGCCTAAAAAGTCCTGTTTCATGTGCCTTTTGATACTGAATTATATCAGCTATTTATATATTTTTAGATATTAACTTCTTATCCATCATATCATTTCCAAATATATTCTTCCATTCAGTAGGTTGTCTTTTTTGTTGATAGTCTCCTTTGCCATACAAAAGCTTTTAAATTTAATTAGGTCCCATTTGTTGATTTTTGCTTTTATTTCTTTTGTCTTAGGAGACAGATCAAAAAAAAATTGCTACGATTTATGTCAAAGACTGTTCAGCGTTATGTTCTCTTCTAGGAATTTTATGGTTTCAAGTCTTACATTTAGGTCTTTAAGGCATCTTGAGTTTATTTTTGTATATGATGTTAGGAAATGTTCTAATCGCAATGGAAAACACTAATTTGAAATGATATATGCACCCCAATGTTTACAGCAGCATTATTTATAATATCTAACACATGGAAGCAATCTAACTGCCCATAACAGAGGAATGGATAAAGAAGATGTGGTAGATATATACATATACATATATATATATATATATGTACGTGTAGATATATATATATATGTATGTATATATATAGATAGATAGATATACAGTGGAATATTACTCAGCCATAAAAAAGAATGAAATTTTGCCATTTGCAACAATGTGGATGGACCTAGAGAGTATTATGCTTAGTGAAATAAGCCAAATACTCTGTTATCATATATATAGAATCTAAAAAAATAAAACAAACAAATGTATATAACAAAACAGAGACAGAATCACAGATATAGAGAGCAAACCAGTAGTTACCGGTGGGGAGAAGGAAGGGGGAGGGGCACGATGGGGGTAGGGAATTAAGAGGTACAAACTACTATGTATAAAATAAATAAGCAACAAGGATACATTGCATAGCACAGGGAAATATAGCCATTATTTTGTAATAACTTTAAATGGAGTACAATCTATAAAATTAGCAAATCACTGTGTTGAACACCTGAAACATAACATTATAAATCAACGACACTTCAACTAAAAAAAAAAAGTCACTTTGAAATAACTCAATGGAATCCTACCTTATTTTGAATAAAACTAAACAACCCTCTGACCTCATCTGTGATGGCCCCTGTACCCACTACCGTTCCACTCACTGTGCTCTCTTCTCAGATGACATGGGGCTCTTTCCTGCCACAGCGCCTTTGCACAGCTCCCTCCTTTCCATTACCTTTCTTTCATTTGTCTAGTTCAAAGCTTTTTCAGTGTTCAAAGCTCCTTTCAGTGTTCAAAGGAAGACTCTCTACACCAGGTCAGATACCCTGCCTTCTCTCTCACCACAGTCCTTATTATACACATTTGTAATCAGGCAATGAATTATCTGATTTATTGGTTAATGCCTGTCTCCCTGCTTCTTTTGCTCATCACTGTATGTCCTAGTACCAGCATAGTGTTTTCCATGTAGTAGGTACTCCTAAGTAGTTGTTGAATGAATGTATAACAACACAGAATCAATTTTGGAAAGGACCTTAGAACTTCAGTTGAATCTTCTGACCGGTGCAACATTCTCAACAATTTAAGTGGATTTTTAAGGTGCTGATCTTGTTCCTTGGTTTCTGCAATCTGAAGCAGTGCTATTTTATTGATTTGCTACTCTCTAACAGGTACCTTTGTGAAAAATGCTAATCACAATCTTCCAAAGTGTTAAGGCTCATGGCAGCTGTGGGAATCTCCCCTAGAGCTGGTGAGCTCTCCCCTCCATTTCCACTTTTCATAATTTTCCAATTTTTCTATAATTATCAGGTATCACTCTTATGATGAGTTAAAGTTTTATAAAGTCATCTTGAATTTACATATTGCCTTTCCCTCCAAACACAGGGATGCTTATTACAAATGAATTATTTAATGTTTAGTTGTGAAATAGTTCAAGTATAAAGAACAGAATGAAAAATAAAACTGCATCTACAACTCAAGCCTGGTGCTTTAAAACTGTTTGGCTTTTTGTTTGTCCTGAAGGAATAAAAGAGCAGAAGTTATTATATTCAATTCCATTTTACAGATGGATTAATAAGCAAAGGGTTTAGATGACACTTCTGTGATGATACAGAATAGAAAAGGGAAGGAACTGGGATTATATTCAACACAATTCAAGTACCCATAGATGGTCTCATCTTGAGTTTTCCCATATTCTGTGATACACAAAGAGTAGCTCTCATTTTGCATTCAGAATACTGCTGAAAAATGGTGAAAATTAAAGTCCTCTTGAGGGCATAATACAAATTGACCTTGAATGAAGAACAACCTCTTGAGGTTGTTCAAATCCTCATATTCAATGATTAATTGGGAAAAGCCACTATGGCCTCTATCTCACGACTGGAAAACCTAGAACAGAAGCAAAGCACATGGCTTCTTCCAGACGCGTGTCAAGCCTGCATTTCAAGTAGGTGACTTGTAGGCCTGTTAGACTTTTGCTGCTTCCTTGGTGTTTAGTTATATATAAAAGAACATTTTCACTCCTAGATTTTGAATTTCAGGTACTAATAGTCCCTCAAATGAATTAAAGGACAAAAGGAAGACTCTTCATGGGCGATCTATCCTCTCTTTCTGTGATCTTTTATTCTTTATCAAGAGGCAAGGTCCAGTTTCTGAGGTGCTTATCTGGGTATCTTGTCACCTGGTTTGTGGTACTAAGTTAAGACAACCTCCAAGAGTGTAAGAGAAACTTGGTGAGAAGTGGTAAGAACAGCTCTTTTGACCTGTACAGCTCCCCTCGGTGGGGATGAATTAACTCTAGCTAAACACATTAGTGCCACCTATTGGAAAAATATATTTTAATAAAGTTGCAGGCTTAAAGTTGTACTATTGGAAAATGTCTCCCTCGATGGCAATTTCCCCTGCCAAAGAAAAACAAAGTGAAGCCAGCTCACTGAAGGAACGGTAGGTGAGCTCTAGGTATTTTGTTTGGTGGGGGGGGGGGGGGGGGGAGGGAAAGCTTTCATTTTTAACTGGATACAAAGAAAATGTGAAATAATAATGAAATCTGAGACCCACAAACACCATAGTTCGGGAAAGAGCTTTGCTGCAAGTTGTCACATGGCCACCTCTAATGGGGGCTGAGTTTCCTGGGGTGTAAGCATAGCAGGCTATTCTCAAGAGCTGGGGGCTTTCTTTTTTGAGCTCTGTTACAAAAGGACCCAGAATTCTGGACAAGAGGCAGGGATGACCACGGGAGACCTGATCTATTGTATCTTTTCAAACAAAGGAAAAAGCACCACCCCCACCCGTTAATTAAGAACAGAAATTACTTGGTTGTAAATTACAAAATGGCCCTTCTCACCCTCCTCCCTACTCTCCCCTACCACCAAAATTCTTTTAACACAACAGTATGAAATCTGTGCGAACATCCTTTCTGGGGAAAAATGGTACAAAGAAGGTAAGCAACAAATAGGACAATATGTATGTATCATCTGCTGTGTGTAAATTCAAAGAAAAAGAAGAGGAGAAGGGGAGGAAGGGGAGGGGGGAGACGGGGTAGGAGGAGAATAATTCTGGCAAAGGGCATAATCATTCTCCTGAAATAAATTGGAAACAAAACAAACCACAAAACCGAAAATCTGTTCATGGAAGTTTAGGGTAGGGAGACGGATTTTGCTTTCCGGTTTATGTTTCTGTACTTAAAATTTTTTCTGGTCATATATACCTAATTATTTGTTTTAATTCAAGAAAAAAAAAATGGCATGGCAAAGCTAATCTATGGCATAAGAAGTCCAGATCAAGCTTGTGCTTGGAGGTGGGTAGTACCCTAGAAGAGGTCAAGAAGACTCTAGGCGGATGATGTTTTCCCTTGATCTGGGAGCTGGTGGAGCTGGTGCCAGTAACAAAGGTGCGTTCAGTCTGAAAATTCACCGAGCTGTCTATTTCTGATTTGTATACTTTCCTACATGCGTGTTCAGCTGGAATAAAAGTTTCAAGAATTATGTCAAGAGGAATCCTTGGGCAGTAAGATTACAGACCAGTTGTTTTCTTTCTATCTCCCTGTATTAAAAAATAAACTAATAAATGTTATAAAAACCAACGAAAAGGGACTGGATTTTGAAATTTTGTTTCCCAAATGTATGTTTCAAATACATCTGTTTACACATCGTTGTGGTCAACAGAGTGAGAAAAAACTCGCTGTCATCCGTGCTGAGAGTTTCCTTCACACGAGTCGGGGTGGGGATCTCCTCTGCAGCCTTCCTAGTTCAGCCTGGTCTCAGTGTCCTGGCAGGGAGACATGGCAGGGCCCTTGGCCCACAGGCCCAGGTTTTCGATAACCAGTGCAAAAGCTCCTGTGTTCTTTCACGCGAGGCTGTTCAGCGGCCGGGAGGCCCAGCATACACACTCTGAACCAGGCAAACTCCTCTCTCCCTCCCTGGCAAGGGCACCTCAAGCGCTCCCGGTCTGCAGGAATCCACCTGTTCAGGTTACCTGTTTACCAGCGAACATTTGATGGGCTTGCAGATATCCTGGCAGATAAGTTTTCAAATGACTATGCCTACCATGTCCTTTATTTGGGAGAGCCACCGTATACCCCTGCAGCTGGCGAACAAGTGTGCTGCATTTCCTATCAGCTTCTGATAAGGATGGGGAACACTGAAGACCCAGGTAGGATTACAAGGGAACCGTTTGTGTGTGCTTGACAAACGTCACGCTACCACCTGACGTTTTACATTCAGGGTATTATCAGTTGTGCTAAATGCACAGGTTAGAACTTTAATCTTGTTCCACTAAGATGGCAGATAAAGTTGGAGTGAAATCAGTAAGGGGCTTTTTCTATCACTCCAAAGAAAAGAGTCTTAGGGGCTGAAAGCTTTGCTTTTGTAATTTTCCACTAGGTTATCCTTTTCTTTTAAAAAGCACGTGATTTAACTCTCACATGTGTTCTTACGGATGGCAACGGGCATTCCAAAGTGGATTTATAGATTTATTTATCTTAAAACTTGGGGCAGGATAGAAAAAAAATCTAGAATTTAAGAAGAACAATGATCTGTTTCCTGGTATAATGTCCTAATTTTTCACTATGTGGAAAACGGACTTCAATAACAAAAAGGAGTGAGCAGTATTTGCTATAACAGTGGTAATTTTAGCAGCTGTCATTTGTCAAATACCTACTATGTGCCATGTGCTGAAGTCCAGCTTTAATATGAACTGAGGCATTTCATTTCTATCACACATCATTCCTACTATACAAGAGAGGAAATATGTCTTGAGGCGTTTGAAAACACGTCCCAGGACACATAGGTGGGATGTAAGTTGCAGAGGTGGGGCTTGACCTCAGATCTTTTTTTTTCTGAAGGCCTCTCTTTCCCACTTTCTTTCTTCCTATGTTACACTAATCTATTGCTACTGCCCTTGTCACTCGTGGAAGATTTACAGCTCAACAATTTGGGGCTATCCATTGGCTTCTTAGGGTAATAATACTCGGGGAAAACACAGAAACCGACTCTTTCACAACCAACTCTAGGAGGCTGGCAGCTTAGGAGACAAAATCTTTTAACTTTGAAGGAGTCTTGGTAGGTTTGAGAAGGTTACGTCATTCTAGATTCTTCTGGGCAAAAAAAGACTGAAGAATGGATTCTAATAAAGTTGAGCCTGGTCTTCGTGGTGATGGTGGTGGGGTGATTTTATGGAATATAGCTCTCTTGGCTGAGATTGCAAGAGCTGGATCGAGTCATGTCAGAGATGCTTGGGAAACCATATGGTAAGGGAATTCCTATTTTAGGGGTTTGGGAGGTGGTGACTGAGGTGGGAGCCTACTTTATTTGCTTCTTAAAGAGCCAATCTAAAAGCACACAACCCAGGGCCAACTATCTTCTCAATTTATATGTACACAAGCACTGGATATCTAAAGTGAATAGAAGTGTATATAATTTAGAAATGGTGTATTTTCAGGTTTGCGATCATTTTTGATAGAGGTCGGCTCCCTGAGATACCAGCAAATGAAACAGAGAAATGGGAAAACAAATACTCATTCCACTTAATCAATTCTTGGGGAATGGGACTTGTGTGTATACATACTTTACAGTATTATCGTCTTCGCTTGGCTTGGCATCCAACCCAGTGGTGGTATAAACTTTAAGGTCAAGGGCTAATTTGGTTCCAGAAGTTGCCATAAGAATCCTGCTGCCCACAGAAAGATGACAGTTTTGAACAGTGGATTCCCCAACGCCAGAGGTCAGATGAGGCGGACTTTACCAAGTTTACATAACAAAGAGCAATTCTGTTAACTAAAATGATTAATTCCTGTCAGCACACATCAAACAAAACTGTTACAAAACATTATTGTCTGGGTTCACATTGCATAGGAAGGGTTTTTCACAAGTTCCACTTCCAATAACTCTTTTGAAAAAGCCAGAATTTTTTTTTTTTTTTGAGGGGGTGGTGGTGAGCAGACATCAATTTCCAGAGGAATCCATGAATGGGGCTGAGTAGGCTGCCGTCTTAAGTGCGAGACATGTCACAGTGATGTGGCAGGAAAAACACAACAGCCCTTCTGAGGAAAGGGGGCCTTCCAGGGATCAGGGATTGAGGAAAAATGCGCCGCAGTACAAAGCCTGGATTGTCCCTCTCCTCAGAGACAATGGGGTATTTAAAAGGCTCACGGCATCAGAATTCCAACTTACTCCTTTAAGGCATTTTCAAGTCTTATGTCTCACAGCTGACAGTAAAAGTGAGGAGAGAAAGCCTGCTTTTGTGAGCTCTTTTGCAATGAGGGAGGCAGCTGGATTTGAAGATCCTGTTCCTCTGCCAGCACGGTGATTCTTGAAAGGCCTAACAATTTAACGAGCCCATTTTCTGCTTCTTAGAAAGTAGCGACGGGGGTGAGGGAAAAGCACTAAATCCCCACACTGAAAGGTCTTGGTGCGAGTACCGATTCTGCCAGTTATTTGGGTGACCTTAAGCATGACCCTCAAACCTTCCTCGTTTGTAAAGAACAGTAACTGTCCCCGAGCCCATTTCTCTGGGTTGCTGTGAAAAACAAAGGCAATAATGTATGCAAAGGTAGTTTATTACCAAGAGTTTCAGAAACAGAAAGGACCATTAGCGTTAACATTCCTGTATGGACAATGCTCTCCCTTGAAAAAGACTTTGGGGAGGGGGTTTTCAACAAGTAAGTTAGGACGTTTTTCCTTTGATTAATCCTCTTCTTAGGCTATTGAATCTCTTAGCTTCCTAGTCATTTGGTTAAATTATCCGCTCCAAAGTGACTGTAATAATAGCGAACCTTAGGGTGGGGAGACCCATCGTTTCTAACCAGATCCTTAAATTACCCTCATTTCCAAAGCTAGGACATCTTATACTGATATGCTCTCACTTTTCTTCCTCTTTGGCCAACTCAGTAAAAGTGAATCGTCAAGATCAGTGTAAGTTTCTACACAAAAATGAACTGTATTGGCCTTGGCACCAAGGGACTAAGACCTCAGTTGCAAAAATTAAATTCAAAAAGCTGGAAGAAAAATGCCATATTAACATTTAAAAGCTGCAGTTTTCTCTAGATGCCAGAGTACACACGGCCAGTTATAGGACAACCAAAGCAAACAGCGCATTAAATTTGGGTGCACGTTGCATATGTGTGGTATGAATTCACATTTACAGAGCTTTGTCGGGGGAAGGAGCAGACATTACTGTGGAGCAGGTGCTAACGTTTAGGAGTCCTTCATGAATTGTCTTTCTCCTTTTTCTTTGGCCAGTCATCTTCAAGACTCAAGTGGATATTCCACACCAGACCCCACACTTATTTCTGGCAGAAACGTGCCACCCTCACAGAGACCATAAATGGGAAAGTTGAGTTTTCGATTTAGGATTTCTAGAACACATTACGGCAGATGCCTGGGAAAGCTCTGGAACATTGTTCAATGTCCTTGCTCTCGCAGAAATGATCTTGGGGAGTCACCTTGGTCAGCATTAGGAAGGGAAATTATCTCTAAGGCCCGAAAGGTAGGTATGTCCCTTTCTAAGAAGGTTTGCAGGCACTTAAGACAGTCTCTCTTGGGAGGTTTTGCTGCCCGCTCCAATGTTCAGGAAAGGGAGTATTAGAAAATGTTTTGCTTGAGAAATTTCCAGGCCCTCGGAGTGACTTGTGGCATGAGAGGTTGGTTGGGATTCTAATAGATGGTAGATGCTTGTGCCCTCCCTGACCCAGTGTAGAAGGGCAAGCTTCCAACCCAGGTAACTTCTGGGCATGTGAATGGTGGAAGATTGGCCATGAAGTGTCAGCTTTGTGACCTGCCCCTGTATCCCCAGACTAGGATCTGTCTGATACCCCCTATTGGGGTTTGACTCACCAGGTCAATGCTCCCCCTTGTGGTGATTTCTGGAGCTGCTCTCAGAGAGGAAGTGCGGGGTGGGTGTAGGGGGTTAGAATGCATGTTCTGGAGATGAACACTGGTGACCTCCAAACTGAAGAAGGGGGTGGTGACATTCCAGTTACACGCCTGTTCCAAATAGTACATATGGCTTTTCCCTTTCAGTTTTTGAGACAACTCTCGAACTGGCTGCTTTCAAATTCTCTTGCTTCGCAATTCTGACCTGAATTCTCCCCACCTCACAAATATCTTTCTTGGTCACATCTCTTGTTTGGGTGAGTGGAGATGAAATGACGCACAGCCTGATTGATTACAGTGTGATGTCTGTACCAGGTGTCAGGCCAGCCAAACAGCTTGACATGTGTTTGCATGAAACCAAACTATAACCTTCCCAAACTTAACTTCTTTGTTTCATTTAATGCAGTCTTACTTACCAATGTATTTTTGAATGGTTTTTGGGTGTAGTTTAAAATACTGGGTTACAGCTCTGCAACGGGTACCTACCTCATGTTTATTTAACCACAGACAGCAGCTTCCTTTGAAAATGAAATCAGTTATCATGTATATCATTTATGGACCGATTCATTCCAGTCCACATTTTGTTTGACCTTAAGCTGTGTCCGCCAGTATTCATAACAGTTGTCCTAAGCAGCACCAAGACCTTAGCGGATGAAAGATAAAGCACGTGTTTGGTCTATGACCTTGATTACAACATGTTTTGATGTGATGATATGGATTTACCTTGGCTCACATTTGTTTGACCAAGGCCACAGATAATGTTTCAAATCAGAAGAGAATCATTTACATGGGGGAAAATATCCCCTGACTTTGAGTCAACATGGTGGGAACCCAGCCTAAAACTAGGTTTTTGGGGAAATCAAAGAATAACAAGTCCCAGGTAACAAACATGTAATGTCACAACTACTATATATATTACATATTCATTTAAATCAAGCCAACATCATCACTAAGCACCTACTATGTGTAGGAGGAGTCCAAGAACCTTGATAAACATTGTTTCTTATTCTATACACCACAATTTTAACAAGTTCCAACCACTATTTGTTTTCCATTCACTCAACAATGAAAGTTCTTTCACCGTGCCAGGCAATCACACTTAAGTATTTGCCCTTCTCAGGGTTTAACAAAACGTTTCAGACACAGACTATCAAAGAATGAGGACTATACAAATGTCTCCCTGTGATAACAGGACTCAGTGGCGACTAGAGCGGCTCCAAGTCTCCAGAAAGTTTCCACAGCCTCCCAGTGCCGTCCTGCCACGTGACTGCAGGAACTTGAAGTGGCTCCAAAGACTGAGACCAAGGTGACTGTCCTCACCCTTCCAGCAAGAGTCCGTGCAGGGCCTCTGTGCCATTATCACAGGGGCAGGGGCTTTATGACCATCTCCTCGCCATTGCCCTTTAGGCCAGTCCCTTTGTATTACGGATGAGGACGTGAGGACCAGAATAAAGTGACTTGTTCAAGGTCACTGTTAGTCCATCTCTGTGCCAGGACTGGAGCCCCAGTCTGAGGACTCCCATTCTTATGCTCTTTTCTTTCGCTTAATCTAAAGCATCTTAATCGTTTTGATTTCTGAATGAACGGTGTCCTCTGTCACCTCTGAGCTTTTGCAGACAAGCTGTTCTATCTGCAGGTCCACAGTCTTCCTATATACCCATGGACCCTCACTTTTGACAAGTGACTGGTTTATTCCTAAGATCTTAGTTAAAACATCACTTCCTCTAGAATACTCTTCCAGACCCTCTGAGACTGAGTTAGGTGTCACTCCCGTATGTTCTCCTGCCATATGTACTGAAGCCAATTCCAGCATTTCTCACCCTATAGCGTAATCATCAGGATCTCCCGCAGGCTGCAGGCTGAGTGATGACAGGGACCCATCATGCCAGGTTGTATCCCTGATGTTGAGTGCAGTGCCTGGGGCTCAGTAACTGTATTTTGATTGGATAAATGAATGAAAGAACCAGCATTCTCTCTTCACAGAGTGAGGGCTGAGGGAAGAATGCTACTGATGGGTAGGGACCCAGCTTGGACAGGTGGAGAACTGGTAGAAAAGGAGATGAGTCTGTGAAGTCTAGATCCCAGATGAGCCTTCCTCTGTGGTTATTCGCCTTTGAACCTTAGAATATGTACTCTTCCAATTTTAATGATTTGGAATTTCTAGAGAGGCTTACAACAAAGCCATGAGGAATTTAGGAAGGACATGGCTAAGAAGACCCGACCCACCATTGCTCTCGGGCTCTGCTGGAGAACACTTCCCAGAAGAGGCCCATCAAGGGCCTTCTCAGAGGCTCCCCTGGGATCAGGCAGGAGCTGGGCCTTTTACCTGCCAGTGTACCTGGTTAACGCCTACCTTTTTAAAAAATTCCTTGCAGATGCTGCCAAGGGTGATTCTTCTTCCAAGTCACTGCTGTGATGCAGCTCATACAGGAAGGGAAGAGGGATATTCTTGTACTAAATAACCCAGGTGCCTACAGGGTTCCCAGGGCGGGCAGCTTAGAGGCTTAGCAGAGGCATGGATTTCCTAGGGTACCTCTCGGGGCCAGCTGGTTGGCATTGCAGCCCCAAGAAGCTGATGTGGCAGAATTCTGGCCTTGACGTTGGAGAGGAGGTGTTTCCCACTGTGCCTGAAGCAGGTACCTTGTTCTGGAGACCAAAACTCGGCTTTTATATCTGCAGAGCAATAAGGCTCTGGACATTTTCACATTGGCTATCACATACTCCATGAGGGTCCTCCCCAAAGGCCAGAGCCCACCTTCAAATTCCAGGGCTAAGGAAACATGCACTAGAATAGGACGGTTACTTAGTACTGTGGTTTAGGAAAAACTCAAATGTTCCTCCCCTAAGTGACTTCCCATATTACTCTTCTAGCATGTTTTCTCACCTATAAAAGGACATATTTGAATGAAATCACCTTCAAAGTCCATTTTACTTCTACATTTCTTTGATTTTACCATCAGAGTCCCTAGTTCCTCTCTCAGAATATTTCCTGTAAAATGCTAGTTGCCCCAACTAAACAAAAACAAAATAAATGAACCAACAAAACCAAACAAAAACAAACAAGTAGCTACAGAGAACAGAGTAGTGGTTACCAGAGGGGAAGAGGCAAGCAAGAGAGCAAACTGGGTAGAGGGGGTCAAGTGTATGGTGACGGTTGGAAATTAAATTTTTGGTGGTGAGCACAGCGTAGGGTAAACAGAAGTAGAAACAAAATTATGCACACATGAAACTTATATGTTATACTATGGACGTTTGGAGAAGATCTTGACATTGTCCCTGCCCTACAGCAACAAGGGTTTGGAATATGGGCCATGGGTTTCAGGAGGCTTGCCAGTCCTGAATGAGAGGGTGAGGAAGTGGACAGGTATGATTTTGGTGGGTCAATCTCTGAGGTGCTCTGTACTAAGGAGCCTTTACATGTGGTCATTACTGAGTTTTCTGCCTAATTCACTCTTCCAACAAGTATTCACCAATCGCCCACTGTGTGTCCTTGTGAACTGCATTATTATTCTAGGCACCGGGGACGGTGGTGAGTAAGATGTGCTGACAAAAACTGGAAACCCAGTGGGGTGTTGGTAAGGGAAGGTCTTGCTATTGGGCCACAGAGTAGCTTGATCATTTAGGAAAAAAATATTATTTTACACTGAAATGTTGAAAGACTCTCAATGTGTGGTATTTCACAACTCAGCCATTCTAGAACTGCAAATATGGGGCCTTGGAAGGTATTGCCCTAGGCGACCACAGATTACAGGCAGCACATTAGACAGAAATCTCTGATTTATGAGACGGGTGAGATAACATCTTTTAGGAAAGGAGACTGGGAAATCACCTCTGTTGGGGATCTTTAAAGAGAGAATAGCAATCAGTCTAGAAGCACCGAGCTGACTTCTTGTTCTGCTTATGCCAGGCTGTGTTGGCACACGACCAGCAGGGTAGGGGCTCTGAGTCTGCTTTTTGGCGGTGGCAATGGGGGCGGTCTTAAGTTTCCTGCCACTGATGACCCACGGCTTGGATGAGGGCGAAGGGTAAACTTATCTAACCGACAGGTACAAGAATTCAGTGGAACCCCATAGCATTGACTGAACACATACGTTCAGGATGGCTTATTACAAGCCCAAGTGTGCCTGTTCTGAGGAACTGCTCAAGAACTGATAGAAATGATTTAAAGTAAGAGGGGGGGAGGGCTGGAGGACAAGCAAGTTTGAAAAATGCTTTGCTGATCAAAGTCAACCAAGTTTCTTTCCCGCAGGACTCCTCAGAGTCTTTAATGTGAAAATGTACCTTTTGAAGCACTGGGGTGGGGGCCAGGAGGGAGAGCCTGGAGCAATTTGCAAATATATTTGGAAAAATGCAACCCTTCCCTAGAGGCACATCATATGGGGCCAGTGTTCTTGGAAGATGCTTTGGAAAGCACTGGCTTAGGAAGACACTGTCATCAGGCTTGAGCTATAATTTAGAGCAAAATTAAGGGAGCTATTTCTCTTTTTCTCCTTTTACTGAGACGTGCATTTTAATGTGAAGAAACATTTTCTTCAGCACTTTAATATTTTCAAAATTGCTATGCTACCCATTAGAGAAAATACCTCAAGTAAAGCAAAACAGAAATTTTAAAAATAAATAAAATTAAAAACCACCTCCCCCCCTTAGTCCCTTGTATTTAAAAAATACATGTTCTTATTAGGCTTCATAGGGGTCAAGAAAAACTTTAATTTTTTTTTTTTGTCTTTTGAAAAATATTTACCATTTGTAGTGTAGGGAATTTTTTTTAAGTTAGATATAAAGATCTCTATATATTTACAGCTATTTATCCCTCTATCTATGTATCTATTGATCCGTTATATTTATATAGTCCATAAGTTAAAAATATATAACCCTAAAAAAGAACGACAAATAAAATATAATCTTTGTGAAGACCCGTGGACACCTGAAATATTTAAAGGAAAATCTTTAAAAAGGAAGAAATATAGTATAAATCAATCTATTTATTATATAACTGTGGTTTTATCATATTTAAACCATAATTATAAATATATTACTAAAGATTTGGTTTGGTAGGACTGCAGCAATTCCAAAACCAGCTGGAAGGCTGGATTAAAATGTCATTTCCTGAGTCCCAGGCCCAGAGATCTGATTCAGTGGGCCTGGTGGGGGGCCTGGGAAACTGCATCTTTAACAAGCTCCCCAGTAGTTCAGATGAACGGATGCCACTTTGAGAGAAATTAGGTTAGAGGTTAAGAAACAATATGAGGTATGGGAAACATGTGATTGAGGTTATGTGATATACTCGACTGTATGCAAATTTAAAGTGGCCAATATAATTTTGAAACAACATTCAAAAAATATGCTTTATTATAAAATGTTTCTAGGCAGCTGGGGTTTTGTGATGGGCATTATGGAATAAATGGATGTGGTGGGATAAATAGTCTGACCATAATTTTTTCTATTACTCTCCTTTGATAACAGAGGATGTGTTTTGTATGTCCCAAGTTTATCTGCTTGGGGAGAAAAAGACATGGGTCAGTATTTGCAATTTCAGGAACATTTTACATCGGCTTCATGTGTTGAGTTTATGATATATAAGGTTACAAAGCATTTTCCTCCATAAACACAGTTTATAGGGCAGATTAGATTGGCCCTTCTGACAGATTAGATAGGTTTTCGTTTTAGCCTTTGATGAAATGCAGCAAGAGCCCAAGGGATGTAGTTTTTAAAATGTCATCGTAATAAAAGGTTCTGGGATTAGCCCCTGACTCTGTCAGCTACCATGAGAAAGTGAATGAGTCGGTGGGGCATTACCAGCTACCAGTAAGACTTACTCTTGTGCACAATGACAGGAAAAGAGGGGTCCCTTTTCTCTGGAATAAGGATGGTCATTGCTGCCTCGTATGAAGAAATCACATTATCAACCAAAGATGGACATACTTGTGTGAACTCTGAGAATATTCACCACCCAGAGTGAATCTTAGTTTTCCTTAATTAAAAAAAAAAAGCTATAAAAGCAGCTTCTTTTCACTCCATCAGTTATATATCTTTGCTTTTCTCTCCACCTAAAACTGGGGCTCTTAAATTCTGAGGGGCCATTAACTCCATTATATGATTGTATATGAGCAAGTTTATATGTTTTCCTAATATCTATTTGGTTAGTGAGAGGAGAAGGACACATCGTGTCGTCTGTGGCTGCCACAGTTTCCCTGGTGTTTTGTACAAAATATAAACCCAAGTTAATCCCTACAACAGCCAGTTCTCTGGATGAGGAAACTGAGGCACAGAGAGGTTAAGTAAGTTGCCCAATGTCACACAGCTAGTAAATGATGGAAGTAGATGCAAACTCAGGTAGCCAGGCTCGAGAGTCATTCCTCTTAAACTGCTATTCTACACTCTCCCTTATAATATTAACAATATGGTTAGGCTCAAAGAACTCCAAAGAGATTGGCCTAGATGGGTGAGATGATAAGAATCAAGATCTAATAGGAGTAAATAAGGGTTCAGTGGAATTATTAATAAGTACACACCCTTTAACTTCCAGCATGCCTATCTTCTATTTCTCCTTCAACATATCGCCTTGATAGACTGAGCCTTAATAGCTCTTGGAAGGGGAAATGATAGTGGAGATAATGAATAACAACAAAACAAGAGTAGCAGAAATACTAATGGTACTAGGAATGCTAACGTGTTGTGTATTTGCCATCTGAGCACCTCCATGTACACTTCATACAGAACATTTCACATACATCATCTCCTTTAATCTTTTCCACAAACCCATTTTTCAAATGAAGGAACTAAAGCTTAGAGGTGCTGTAATGGACTCAAAGTCACATCATTAGTAAGTAGCAGAGCCTGAATTCACCTAGGGGGAAGGACGTTCTTCAGTAAGGTGACTCCTTGAATCTCTTGTTGAGAGGCCCTGAATTTGTATTCAGAACACCACAGACAGCTTGTTTTGTAGCTCACCACTTGCTTCAGTGTGACAGTCGTTCATACTATTTGCCAAGTATTTCCAGGTTTCCACCTTCTGAGCACTTAGAAGGATTTCATTGATTCCCCCGTCCCTCTCCTCTGCCTACCCGCCATTGGCACAATACTGTCAATCAGACTACAGACTTTATTTCATTTCCTCCAGTTTTCACGAGCACTCATGGGTGTGTGCTGGAGGTGGGGGGGGGGGTGCTTGTCTCTGTCATCTGAGCCCATGGGTAGCGTATCTGGTCACTTTAAGATTTGGTGGTTGTTACCACAGCAGAGCTTACCCTACCCTGACTCATTCATCTAATCTCCCCTTCACTTAGGTGCAAACTCAAAGGTCACCTGATTCCTGGAAAACACTCCTTTGCCAGAAGCCATGGACAAAAATGTTTCCACTGGTCATTTGGAGATCAGAGGTGATTCTGGGTTTTGTGGGTGAGGTGGGATCGGAGGGGGCGGGGGGGGGGGTTGTCACATCTATATATTTTCTTTGCTTTTAGCTTTTTAGACAATACTTTGTTACTTGAATCAGGTTGGAGAAGTCAGGCCTCCTGAGAAGTGAAGGCCCAGGACATGTGGCAGTGACAAGCCTGATAATGTGAGAAGAGAGGTGACAGAAGGATCATAGAAGAGCTTAGTATGTATAGGGTGGGAAAAAAAGATTTTATTACCAACGCTCTCGCATCAAGTGAACAAACATGCTGATGTTATTTCACGTCTCATCCACACAGCCTGGCAAAATATGATGAAAGCATGATAAGTGAGGAAAGATTTGTGCTTTCCCAGAATTACCATTTTTCTCTCCAATACTGTAATTTTTTGTGGCAAGTGTTCAAATAGCCAATCTACTTTGGAAATTACTTTTTTCCCCTTTTGCCTTAGGGAACTGTTGTCTCAGATTATTTTGATCAACTCTTGAGCCATAGTCTTAGGACCGAGAAACAACCACTTTGCAGATGTTGTTCTAGAAAATTTAAGTCTGAATAAATGGAAAAAAATTGGTTAAGAGTCTGAAAACATATTTAAATTTCCATGGACTGAGGAGCTGTGTTGTTTGAATTCTTTTTCTTTTTTTTTTTAAATTAATTTTATTTATTTATTTTTGGCTGCATTGGGTCTTTGTTGCTGCGCATGGGCTTTCTCTAGTTGCGGCCAGTGGGGGCTACTCTTCTTTGCGGTGCACGGGCTTCTCATTGCGGTGGCTTCTCTTGTTGCGGAGCATGGGCTCTAGGCACGCGGGCTCCAGTAGTTGTGGCACACAGGCTCAGTAGTTGTGGTGCATGGGCTTAGGTGCTCTGTGGCATGTGGGATCTTCCCAGACCAGGGATCGAACCTGTGATCCCTGCATTGACAGGCAGATTCTTAACCACTGCGCCACCAGGGAAGTCCTGTTTGAATTCTTTAATGCTTGCTTTATATAGTCTTTTAATTGAAATTTTACTTTGAGATAATTGAAGATTCACATTTGGTTTCAACAAATAAAACAGAGACGCTAACTCCATGTACCTTTTACCTGATTTCCCCCAGTGTTAACATTTTGCAAAACTATAGTTTAATAGGGGAATTCCCTGGTGGTCCAGTGCTTAGGACTCCACACTTCCACGGGTTCGATCCCTGGTCGGGGAACTAAGATCCCGTGGGTGGCACAGTGCGGCCAAACAAAACAAAAACAACAACAAGAAAACCCTGATCTTTAAAAACAAAACCAAAAAACCTATGGTTTAACAGCACAACCAGGACATTAACATAGAGACAACCTGCCAATCATATTCACATTTCTGCAGTTTCACTTGGACTTGGGTCTGTATGTGTATATTTAGTTCTATACAATTTTACGACCTGTGTAGGCTTCTGTCTCCACCACCACGGTCAAGACACTGAACAGTTTCATCACCACAAGGATCACACGAGTCGCCCTTTAATAATTACACTCAACTTCCTCCCACCTCCTTCCCTTCCTCCCATGGTTCCTAATCCCCCTAGCAACCGCTAACATATTGTCAGTTTTTAAACTGTTGTTACTCAGAAATTTTATATAAATGGAATCATCAATGTGAAATCTTTTGGGACTTTGGGATGCTGGTAGATGTCATCTGTACAAAGAGAAGAAAATGTATCACGGGAATAAACACACGTTCAAATGAGTGCTTGGAGAGAAAAAAAGAATCTGGTAGCAGGAAAACAACTAATAAAGGGCTCATTACCTGGAAACTATGGCCTTGGATCTATCACATTCGTTATTTGGGAAGGAAAATAGGTTCCAATGAAGCAGGAAAAGAAGACAGTCCCTGTGAAGCATTTAAATTGCTCTGGATTTTGGGGGTGTACGTTTGCTGAGAGTTTAGTTAACCTATTCAAGTTTGTGTTTCAATATGCTGTCTCCTAAATTAGGTTTTCAAGATTGTTAAAGGATATCTTATTAGATTAAGGTCTAAAAAAAATCAAATTTGTGATGTAATATAATCCTTACTATACATTCTATGAAAAGGTAAACACATATATACTTATATAAGGCATATCTAAATGATTTTAATACTTTCGAGCTACACTAGTAGTGAAGTTATGTAAAATATGTGAAGCTTAATCTAACATAATCTCTCAATTTAGAAGGTTATTTAAAATTGTCAGTCTGACTCCTAGTCACCTGCTATACCTTTCCATTCTTTCTCAATGTGAAGACTGCCCTCTAGTGTTCTATTTTTTAAGAATTAGTAGACTAAGTCTGATTGTGAGTGGGTATTTGGATACAAATTGCTTTGGCGATCAGTTCCACAGATACTGTTACACACCTATCCCATGCTGAGCCCTGATTAGGAAGGTCTGCCTTATTATAGAACTGCTTCAAACCATCACAGCTATTTCCAATGACCTCTAGATACACATTATCAAACTGAAAGCTAATATTATGGAACTAAGAGTGTAAAACAAGAGGTATATCATTAAGTCAAATTCAAAGGAAAATCTGCACCAGTCTGCTCGTATGTTTAAAAGTTACTTCCTGAAATGTTTACTCTTAAAAACCGTTCTATTCAGAGATGAGTTCCTAAAAAAAAAGACTTTCAAAGATATCACTTCTAAATGATACCAAACATTTAGTACCACGGATGGCAATTTGTCATGAGAATGATCTAATGAGGTTTTAAAATATTTTATTAGAGAAAATTTCAAACATTCACAGAGGTAGAGAGAATGGTGTCCTAAACCTCTATGTGCCCATGGCTCCGCTTGAGCCATTACTGAAATTCCGCCTATCAAATTTCATCTGTACTTCCCTCTCTACTCCCAACACCTTCATTTCAAATGATATTTTCATCAGTTTAATAAATTGTCATATTTTGAATATCAAAACCCATCTTTCAGGGCTTAAGACCTTCTTTAAAACAGTATTCAATGTACTGAACTCTATTTGCCTGAGGAGAGAAAAATGAAGTTATAGCAAAGTTGAGGGTAGTAAAAGTAAGGTACTGTAAAGGTATTGTAAAAGTTAGCTTTTAGCTAATGATTAACTACCACTAAGGCAAAAAAGGTTATCAAAAGAAAGACGAGAGAGAGAGAGGCATATGGAAAGATGGAGAGAGGGAAGAAGAGAAAGAGGAGAGAATGAAGGAGGTCTTAAAGAATGAAATGAAAAGTTTAAGTCTCTCACAGACACCTCCTCCAAGAAGCCTTCCCTAAGGGAAACAATTAACCACTGTTTCCTCGACTTACTTTTTCTTATTCCATTTTGCCTCCTTTTAAATAAAATGCTGCCAAGATCTGTTTTCCCAAGTAGTTACATGCTTGTTGAAGGCTAGAATTACATATTTGTGTATTGCCTTATCTTCCCCGGAAAATTCCAACAGACTTCTAAGAAGTCGCCTTACATCGATTCTTGACCCTTACTATTTTTCAGACAGCAGTCAGGGTGATCTTAAGACCTGACTTGGATCCCATCGCTCCTTTATTCAAACCCCTATAAAGGCTTCCCATTTCACTCAGAATGAAGCTGAAGTCCTTACTGTGGCCTCAAGCATTCCAGGTATCCTCTGCCACAGGGCCTTCACACAGCCTGTTTCCCGTGCCAGGAATGTTCTGCCCTGAAATGTCCACTTGGCCAATTCACTCGTCATTTTCCAGTTATATTGTCTCTTCCACTTCCCTACTCCAGCACCTCTCACCTCTCCCTTACTCCACTCTACTTTTTTCCACAGCAATTATCACCAAACGGCTCTGTCTGCCCTGTTGGAATGTAAGCTCCCTGTACAGAACGTGTCCTCATTGCCTTGCGTAGAGCTTGTCACATAGTAGATACTCTAGAAGTATCTGTAGGATGGATATTGAATGAATCCCGTCTCAGACTGTGTTGAAGGCATACTTAGTAAATGTTTGGGGAATGAGCCAATGCATGAATTTTGACCCAAACTTGTTCTGAAAAACCAAAATGCATGAGAAAGCAGGGGAGAAATAGTCAAAAAGTGAGACCAATTGTAATTAATTTTCAAACATAGAGCAATGTAGCAGCTCTATTAAGTGTGAAAACTTTAGCTGTGAACCTAGAGGATGAATTCTGAGAAATCACGTGAAATGTTCTGGCTAGCTCTGTTTCAGAACCAGCTTCTGATCCTGAAAGTTGCATTCTACAATTTTCCTTAAACATCTGGCTCTGGTACAAATCTTTTGAAAAGAGAAGTTAGCAACCCCCATCCACCCCAACCTGGCATACCCAATACTGAGCGTTTCAAAGCAGCCTTCTCCCTTACTAGATGCTTTCTTTTCCATTGTTTCTCGTGCTAAGCGACAACATACACCCTTTTGCAAAAAACAGTTTTCATCTCTATCACCATGCAGCAATTTCCCTGGGAACAAAAATAATAAGTGTAGAAGGGAAAAAGCACAAAGGCCCTTCTTAAGTGGGTGGTCAATATCACTTTAATTCTTGGTTGTAATCCTCACAAAGCCAAAGCCCTGTGAACTATTAAATTACTCTGGGGATTTCCTCTGGGCTCCCTGCCCCAGCTGGTCTCAGGATGTTCTCGGCAACAGGCAGCTTGGGTAATGTTCTCTGAACACCTGTCACCTGCTTTGTACAATAATCTAAATAGAATGTGAATACAAAGGCCTATTATCAATTATGCAACGATCCGTTTGGCCCAGGCTGCGTGTCTGTGTGGCCTCCTTCAGAGCGTGTTGAACACTCCCTGAGCAGGCACATAAAAACACAGCAGACAAGAAAGGGCATGAAGAGCTGGTTGGTAACTCTGTACTTCCAGGTTTGGTTAAATGAGTGTGGACACATGGAGGTGATCAGTGGGTAGAGGCAGATGTTTGAGTGATGCCAAAGGCGGGGGATCTGGGCACGGCGTGTGTTAGCCAAGCTCTTAAATATATATATATATGTGTGTATATATATATATATATATATGTGTGTGTGTGTGTTTTGAGTACAGTTGACCCTTGAACAATGAGGAGGTTAGGGGCTCAGACCGCCCTCGCAGTCAAAAATGTCTCTATAACTTACAGTCCCCCCTCGGGATCCACGGTTCCTTGGCATCCGTGGTTCTGCATCCGCGGATTCAACCAACCCTGGTCCCCTAGTACTGCAGGTATTTATTGAAAAATGTCTGCGTATAAGTGGATCTGCACAGTTTAAACCCTTGCTGTTCAAGGGTCGACTGTAGTTCATTCTCCACTGATATTACACCAAATGATATTCAAACTCTTGGTATTAGAACCTGGCTTCTTACCTTTCCACCATCTTTCCTTAATCTGTGGCATGTCTAGGATAACCAGCTGTCCCCCAGCTGCACAGAACTGAGGGAACATGGGACTTTCAGTGCTCAAACTGGCAAAGTCCTGGGCAAATTGGTATAAGTTGGTCACCCTGTATCAGAGCGCTCAATATTTGTTTGCATGGAGTCTATTTTTCAACTCACCATTACATACACAATGCACCTATGCTTCCAAGAGGGACTAAACCCAGTATTAAAGATATTCAGAGAGCAAGACTACAAAAGGGAGAAATATGAAGCCAGAGATGCATCTAAATATGGCCAGTGGAGGCCAGTGGCAGCAGTCTCCCTGGGAGCAGGTGATAACAGACTGCAACGTCTGTAGAGGACTTTAAAACGATAATAAAACTGACTAAAAGTCAGTCTGCTTTTAATTATTAGCATGCACCAGCAATTGTAAATAAATGCAACAATAACATACTCGTCTTGGCTGAGACAGATAACCCCCACTGCACCCTCCCCTTGGTATGCTACAGTACGGAGCAGAGATGTAATCCATTACCTGTAAATGTCTTTTTTTTTTTTTTTTTTTAATTGAGAGCTTGCTATGGTTATGCTAAGTCCTTGACATGCTTTTCTCATCTAATCTTCTCACCAACTTATAAGGAAGATACTCTTACTTTTCCCATTTCATAGATGAGGTACTAAGAATTAAAAAGTCTCTTGCTTAGCTACTGTGTATAAAATAGATAAACATGAAGGTCCTACTGTAATAGCGCAGGGAACTATATTCAATACCTTGTAATAAGCTATAATGGAAAAGAATAAGAAAAAGAAATATTTATTTTTATATATATATATATATATATATATTTTGCTATACACCAGAAACTAACACATTTTAAATTAACTACACTTCAATTAAAAAAAAAAAAAGAATAGACATTGTGTGATCATCTTAAGTGAAATGTACTGAAATAAAATTTCAGTGCCCTAAAAAAAAAGTCTCTTGCTTAAGACCACACAGATAGGAAGTGGACAATCTGAATCCTGAGGCTGAGGCCAAAGATAATGCTCTTAACTTGGGTGATATGTTGCCTTTACATCTGGCTCCTACTTGAAGACAAGGCTGAAAGCTGACTCCACAATGTTCCACACTCAAGTGGTGGGGAATGAGATAGCACTGGTGAGTCAAACATAAGAGCTGCTTAACAAATATTTGTTCAATAAGTGAGCGAATAAATGAATGAATACACTGGGGGAAAACCCTGGTGGCTTCACAGAGTTACCAGATGCCACAGAGCTTCGTGTTCAAGCAGGACAGAATCTTCTTCATTTTTCCAGCAGTTGGGGCTTGCCAGAATCCTAAGAATTTACAACATGGAAGACGGACCTGGTTCCTGTCCCTGTCACTCTCCTCTTTGGTAAGATGCTTACACCAGTGGACACCAAGTGCTGGGGATGAGCTGGACCAGGAAACACTACTGTCTTTGCAAGATTCCTTCTTCTTAGACTAGCTTCTTTCAGCTTATAAGCCATGTGGAATGGAGGACCCAGAATTGAGATAGTTTCTGAAGGTTTGATGTAGGCAATGAGGCCATCATTAATGGGGTCCCCAAGAAGGCCCACTTCCTGCAAATCTACCCGACATGTTAACAAGGCTGATGCGCCCTGCTCTTCCTATGGACAGTCTAATTTGGTGACTTTCCCATGATTTTAGGGGTAGGCTCTCAACTAGAGGCTGCAGACTGATGTTTCAGGGCCTACATCTGGTTAGTAAATATATTTTGTTTGGCCTGGAGTGCTCCAAAATTTTTTAAATTAGTTGACACGTTAAAGAATAGGAAGACATTGCATGAAAACTTGCGTTCCTGGCTTCTCCTGAAACATTAGAAAAGCTGGACAAACACCTACCCAGCAGCGCTGGTGAAGGCTAGTACTGGCTGACTCCTTTAGACAAGGCATGTGTCTCTAGTCTCTGCAAGTCCCACCATACCCTATCTCCCACCATACCCTATCTCCCACCATACCCTATCATAGACTCAACCCACTTCACTGATTTCTTTCACCTGTCTACTCCCTACATGCACCTAAGCTTGTGATCTTTGCTCTAGATTTGCACTGTCCAATCCAGTAGCTACTAACCACCTGTGGCTAGTTAAATTTGTATTTACATTAATTTAACATTAAATAAAATTTAAAATTTACCGCCTCATTGCTGTATAGCAGAAATTAACATGGCATTATAAATCAACTATACTTCAATAAAATTAAAATTAAAAACTGAAATAAAATTTAGCACCTCAGTTGCACCAGCCACACTTCAAGGGCCCCTTAGCCACAGGTGGTTGGTTAGTGGCTACCATATTGGGCAGCATAGGTTAGAACATTTCCATCATTGAATAGAATCTGTTGGACAGCGCTGCTCTAGACATTAACTATTTCAGAGTCATGGCTGGCACCACCACTTATCACCCACTCAACAAACTTTACATCCTGAAAATTCATTTATGGCAAGAACAGAAGGAGGAGGAGGAGAAGGAAGTGGAGGAACCATTTGTAGAGCACCTACTCTCTGTCAAATACTATAATAATGACATTCCATGAACTGTCTCATTTAATTCTTTAAACAGTCCTGTGACAAAAGGGAGATTATAACTCCTCTTCATTCTAAAGATGAAGACACAGAGGCTTAAAAGTTAATTAAATTGCCAAAGGTTATATCACGAAGATACGGTAGAACCAGGATTTAAACCAAGGTGTGTTTGGTTCTAGAACTCATGCTCCTGATGGTCATTCAGTAATGCAGAGTTTGGAGAGATGGATCCACGTCTCCATTAGCAGTGACCCTGCTGGAAAGCCAGGGGGAAGGGATGGGTTGGCTAGGGTTAGGGTCCACAGGGATCTGGCTGAAGCTTGCACCAAATTAGTCCAGTGAGATAACATATTCTTGGCCAATCCTAATGCCCACTCCAAAAAAAACTGGGTTGACAGTGATTTTTTCATTTCTAGAGTAATTCTACTGCCGATTCTTTTCCGTGATTTGAGAATTCATAGCTGCCAATTATTAGCTGATTTTAAATATTGATAGCTACTCCAACTATTTATCAAAAAGCGAATTTATGTTGGCATTCAGACAAAAATGACACTTTTCTTTTCAAAGAGGGTTTATTATGTGTTGTTCCATTCTTATTTAGAAGTGTCATTTTCACAAAGCAGCACTTACTTAATAACATCATGTGCTTAGAATGGGGAAAACAAAGAAAACACTAGCTTTCACCTACTATGTGGCAGAAAAATTGCTGATAACTTGGAAAGAGAGAAGTTGTTTAACTAATTTCGTTATGGGTAAGAATTTTGATATTATTTTCATATCTGTGGGGAAAATAATTACCATGGTCCCGGTGCACAAACATGTTTTTGTTGCTTCTCTGTTTATGTGTTACAAATTCTTCTTGATGATTCTCTTTTTTCCTGTTTTATTTACAACTTTTTACTATTTGACAGTTCTTTTGTTCACTAGCATTGTTTTCCATTTGCATGCTTTTAAATTATGATTTTCCTTTAAAGAATGCAATGCATATAAAATTACATCGAGTTACCATTAGCTGAAGAAGAGTGAACAAATTTTTAATCAAGTAGAATGGTTTTTAAATGTAAAGGAAGAATTTCATTCGGCTTCTGTCAAGCTTTTTCTGTGTTCTATATTTGAAAATTATTTTGTAGTTTTCTAAACTATAAACATTTATCAGAAATATTTTTATGACAGGATGTGCTTTGTCAGGGCCCATAATTATCATCAGCTTTGTTTGCCAATAAAAAAGAATGCTTTCATCTGGATGAATTTATGCATGGGATGGGGGCGGGAAATTCTTTTTGAGGGAGATTTTTATCTATAGCCTACAGGCTGGGGGAAAAGCTGAGTGAAGTCAGTCAGAAAGAGAAAAACAAATACCGTATGCTAACACATATATATGGAATCTAAAAAAAAAAAAATGGTTCTGAAGAACTTAGGGGCAGGACGTGAATAAAGATGCAGACGTAGAGAATGGACTTGAGGACACGGGGAGGGGGAAGGGTAAATTGGGACGAAGTGAAACAGCGGCATGGACATATATACACTACCAAATGTAAAATAGATAGCTAGTGGGAAGCAGCCACATAGCACAGGGAGATTAGCTCAGTGCTTTGTGACCACCTAGAGGGGTGGGATAGGGAGGCTGGGAGGGAGATGCAAGAGGGAGGGCATATGGGGTTATATGTATACGTATAGCTGATTCACTTTGTTATACAGCAGAAACTAACACACCATTGTAAAGCAATTATACTCCAATAAAGATGTTAAAAAAAAAAATTGTGTGGGTACTGGGACTTCCCTGGTGGTCCAGTGGCTAAGACTCCGTGCTCCCTTGGGCTTCCCTAGTGGTGCAGTCGTTGAGAGTCCGCCTGCCAATGCAGGGGACACGGGTTCGAGCCCTGGCCTGGGAAGATCCCACATGCCGCGGAGCAACTGGGCCTGTGAGCCACAACTACTGAGCCTGCGCGTCTGGAGCTTGTGCTCCGCAACGAGAGAGGCCGCGACAGTGAGAGGCCCGCGCACCGCGATGAAGAGTGGCCCCCGCTCGCCGCAACTGGAGAAAGCCCTTGGACAGAAACGAAGACCCAACACAGCCAAAAATAAATAAATAAATAAATTTATAAAAAAAAAAAAAAAAAAAAAGACTCCGTGCTCCCACTGCAGGGGGTATGGGTTTGATCCCTGGTCAGGGAACTAGATCCCACATGCTGCAACTAAGCGTTCCCACGCCGCAACTAAAGATCCTGTGTGCCGCAACTAAGACCCGGCACAGCCAAATAAATAAAAATAAAAAAAAAAAAAAAAAAAGCAGACCAAAGATGTGATTCATAAAATTTATTTCAATTACAACCACACATGATGCTGGTTCTCCTATAAATGCAGTGGCTGACACTGGTCATACCTTCCATTTTATGATGGCCCTTTAAAATCTCTCTCCTTTACTGTTCAGACTCACATTGGCCAACCAAATCTCCTACTAGTTTAGGAGGAGGTTTTTTTAGGAGGAAAATATATAAAACCAAATGTTGTTATTAAAATCTGAGAGGAAAATGATTTCTCAATGCAAATATCCCACACTTAGCAGTAAATGTCTAGGTGAAGAATTTTATTTACACTTTCAATTAGCATTTGCCATGTGCCCATGCTGTGGCCCTCAGTGCGCTCTGTACCACTGCTTATCAAATTTAACGTACCAATGAAATGCCTGGGGTATTGTTATAGTGCAGATTCGGGTTCAGTAGATCCTGGAGAGTCTGCAGTTCTAACAAGCTCCCACGTGAGGCTAACGCTGCCCGTCCAGGGATCACACACTGAGTACAACCCTCTTGGCATCAGAAATAGAGACGAATAAATTACAGCCCCGCAATTGGCTCTCGAATAACGGAAGAGAGATGAGTCAATGAAGACTTGCAAAAAGTGAGAGGGTTTCATTTTCGGTAATATTTGAGCAGTTCCTGTTTGACTAACACTCTTGGAGATAACAACTACAAAACTACTATCTAAAGGCATGGGAGAACCACCAGAGGAAAGCGGACACTATAAGGGGGGTGGACACTTGAGAAAAAAAGGGAATGGCACTTGGTGTGTTTCCCACGCTCATGGGTTTAGCCTTAGGGAAGTCGCTACTCTGCCATGTGGGTCAATGCAAACTCAGAGAGAACAACTTGCAGTGAAGTGGCTTGAAATTAAGAAGTCAAAGTTCAGGGTAAGTCCAGCAGCTGGAAAGTGAGGGGAGATATCACAGAAAGGAGAGGTACAGACAGAGAGTTCCCGATTTTGTATATAAATCTTGTCCCAGTCTGTGGCTGACCCGCACATCACACATGCATGGGAGGACTGCAAACAACCCAGCTAAGGCTAAAACGGCAGGGGAGAAAAAGTTTGCAGTTTGAGTTCAGCAAAGTTAACTTACTTACAAAAATCATCAATAGTTTTCAAAGGAACATAACAGAATCCAGAGCCTCTGTGATATAATCACACTCAATATCCAGGATACCATCCAAATTTTCTTATAACATGAAGAAACTGGGAAATGCAACCCATATTCAAGAGAAAAGAGTATCAAACTAAGACCAAACTTGAGATGAACCAGGTACTAAAATAGCAGACAAGGATTTTAAAGCATGTCTTACAACTATACTCAAAGACACAAAGGAAGATACGCTTTTTGTGATTAAAAAAGATAGAAAATATCAGCAGCAAAATAAAAACTTTTTAAAAGAACCCAGTAGAAATTCCAGAACTAAAAAATATAGGATCTAAAATAGAAACTTCTCTGAATGGCCTTAACAACAGATTGGAGATGCAAGAAAAGTTAGCCCATGGGAGGATAGATCAATAGAAAGTATTCAATCTAAGAATTAAAAGTTATCAGCAGACTCTCAGGGATCTGTGGGACAATAGCCAAAGAAGTAACGTATGTGTAATTGGGGTCCCAGAAAGACCCTGCCCGGCACAGTGCCTGCCATTTAGTGGAAGCTCAGTAAATAATGAACACATCATGAACATCTTCCCCTTCTTGTCCAGGAGTGAGTCTTGGGGAAGAAAAACAGGACTGGCAGATAGAAGTGAGGGATGTATGAGTGGAGGGGACCTGTGCCCCCTTTCCCAGCCAGAACATTGTGTTGGCAGCATATCCTAGAGGAGAAATGCACAGTCTAGGTAGGGAGTGTTTGATGAAGCTGCATGGGGTTTCTGTGAATAATATCTGTGGGCCTGAGAAGGACTGAAGCAACAGAGGGCTCTGGACGGTATCCAAAGTGTTTCCTGTACGTGGAGCAGGAGTAGCAAAATGATTACCCTTTGTGGACAGCAATAGCAGGGAGAACTCCAAGACCCAGAGGAAACTTCTAGATGAGACAAGAGGTAAATTGTGTGTTGGCTGATGTCTGTTACCTAAGCAGGAGAGTAAGTACCTCAGAGTTCGTAAGCATGAAAAGATGACTGTAGATTGTTAGCTACCCCAACTCTTTGTCTTTACCGAGAGTTATCAAACTTTTTCTGTAAAGGGTCAGATACCAAATAGTTTAGACTTTGCATGCCATATTTTGTCTCTGTTGCATATTCTTTGTTTTTTTAAACAACCCTTTAAATGCATAAAAAAATTCTAAGCCTGCAGGGCATACAAAAACACGCAGCCTAGAAACTGTAGTTTGCTGATCCCAGGGAAAGGGAAGGATTCTCTGAACGCATGTAAGTGGAATAAAAGCTCAAAGCCGAAGTTGTTTTGAAAAAAATAAAGAAATTTAAATTTCTTACACATTGAATTTATTGATTGGGGTTCAAATTACAATGAGTAGCTTCAGGCTAAGCAGGATATTATCCTTTTGCTCAAGTGGCCAGGAAGAAGTGTGGTCAGCTGCTTCTCTGGTTCCAAGTTGGCCCAAGGGAGAAACTTACGTTTTGTCTGAAGGTCCCTCCAGGCCTACCAGCCCATAGTAAAATCTGGCAGCATAAAGGGCATTCCAGTTATTAACTGCTGTGTAACAAATCATTCCAAAACATAGTGTCTCAAAACAACAACCATTTCACGATTTTCCAGAATTTTATGGGTCCGGAATTTGGGTATAGTTTGACAGGATGGTTCTTCTGCCCTCAGTGATGTTGACTGAGATCACTTGGTGGTGTTGACTGACAGATGGACTGGTCTGGAGATCCATGATGGCTTCACTTTGTGAGTCTGGAGCCTTGATTGGAAGGCTGAGCTTAGCTGGGACTACTGCAAGGAACACCTACACATGGCTTCTCCAGTATGGTCAAGAGGAGTCAGACTTTTTCATGGTAATTGAAGGCTCTGAGAGTGAGTGTTCCCAGAGAGAGGATGAGGAGATACACAATCTTTCCAAGCCTGCGCCCAAACTGCCTAGTCAAACTTTCACCAAATTCTGTTTCTCAGAGCAGTCACACAGCTCACCCACGTTCAAGGGAGAGGAGATTCCTCCCTCTAGATATGAGAATTATCAAACATTGTTGTTTATCTTTAATCTACCATGAAGTGAAATTAGCAATATTTTACCAAGAATAAGATCATGGTGAGTACGATTTTAGGGAAAGACACTTTCATTCCCTGGTGCTACCAAGGCATGGGAAGAATGTCACCCTTACAAGAAACATACAATTTCAATTTCTTAATAAACAAGTAAGCCAATTTTTTTATTTGTTATTCTACACTCTAGTATAATTCTTGACAATTGCCATAGGGTAAAAGCAACTAGAACTGATTCGGACTCTGATAGATATGGGAAGGAAAAGGTAAAGAAACAATAATTGGGAAATAGGGTTATACAGGAAAAGAGGGCAAAAGAAAACAATTTATTTCAAAGAAGAGAAAAACTGAGATATCGCCAGAAAGAGAGGGAAGGCAGCAAACTCATATTAGTGGACAAATAGCGGGTAGAAAACAGGAGAGAAAGAAAGATAATTTCAAAGTCAGTTGAATATCAGAAAAGAAGAAACCAGAGCAAATGTATGCTTGAAGCCAAAGACTAAAAATAAGATTAAACTTTTGTTCTAAAGATTTCAATAGAATTTAGAGTTCTTTCTAAAGAATTCAGGGAGTATAGGAGAATAAATTACTGTAAAACAAAGAACTAAAATTTGAGCAATGTTCCTTTTAGTATGAATTAGTAGGAAAAAAGTTTGATTTTACAGTAGTGGTTATTACTATTATTTATCTACACTTAAGAAGGAACAACCGAGAAGCACCTGTTTCCAATCAAATTTTGAGTATAAAAAACAAATGGACTGGGACTTCCCTGGTGGCAAAGTGGTTAAGAATCCACCTGCCAATGCAGGGGACATGGGTTTGAGCCCTGGTCCAGGAAGATCCCACATGCCGCAGAGCAATTAGGCCCGTGCGCCACAACTACTGAGCCTGCACTCTAAAACCCGCGAGCCACAACTACTGAAGCCCATGAGCCACAAGTATTGAAGCCCGCACGTCTAGAGCCTGTGCTCCGCAACAAGAGAAGCCACTGCAATGAGAAGCCTGCGCACCGCAACGAAGAGTAGCCCCCGCTCGCCGCAACTAGAGAAAACCCGTGCACAGCAACCAAGACCCAACGCAGCCAAAAATAAATAAATAAATAAAATTTTTTTTTAAAAGGACCAAATGTAAACAAACAAAAAACCCCCAAACACTCCACTGATATTTTGTGCTGTCTCCTATTTTGACGTCTGTCTTCACAGAATTTCACCCGCTGTGAAAAAATGAGAAAAATCTATTGTCCGTCGGCCCTGTAGAAAGAAAGCAGTTGCCCCGCATTTCCTGATAGATGGAAGAGCTTTATTCTCTGGTGTTCCTGAACGTGCATTTGAGCTGTGAAGCCCGAGAAGGCTGCGACAAAAGGACTTTCCTTCTGGAATGGTGGCGAACAGAAACAGTGGGACCAGCACAATTCATCCAGCAACAGCAGGGGCGGAGGCAGCAGCAGCTGAAACAGCCCCAGAGGGGCCAAACCAGAAACAGACAGGCGGTGAGAAAGAAAATACATCCTTGTTTTCAGAAGAACTCTGAAAAGATGGCCCAAGTTGGGAGGATATATTTATTTCATGAAAAACAAAGCACCATCTGAAATAATCAGTGCGCTTATTCCTTGTGTGCCCTTTCTCACCCCAATTACTCCCTTCCCCCACTCCAGTCCCCTGCTATTTTCCCTCAGATCGCTGTTCAGAGCTTAGCATTTTAAAAACCTATAATAAGCATGCATCTCACATCAAGTGTGGAGAGTTTGTGTTCTTTTTTCCAAAGGAGGGTGGAAAGTACCACTGTTTACCGCAGTCCAAGCTTGGTAGCATAAAATCTGACATGTCCAAGGACAGAGAAAAAAAAAAAAAAGAGTGAATGCATTGGGGACGGAGGGGGAGACTGGATGTCACAGCAACAGCATTGCGCCCTGGACACAAAAGGAGGGTATGGAGCAACTTGAAGGCCCCCAAAGAAACCTACACACAAGCTATTTACAAAGTGCAGCCCCAAAGGGTCATATAACTCCTAAAATTCCAGAGAACCAATTTCTCAGCCGTATTCTACCTTGGTCTCCAGGATTCCAGTTGGAGACTGGACTGGGGTAAAATGCAGACGGAAACTCATCTAATTAGAGGTAGCAGAAACAGTTCAGGTTCATATGACTGACTCTTTGGGCAGACCCCTCACTGTGACAACGATGGCTTCTTTGAAAGACTCTCTTGGTTATGAATCAGGCAGATGAATAAATCAGGCAAATATGAGGCATGGCACTATAAATATGCCTTATGTACTGATAGAACCTTCCTCATTAAAAAAATGTATTTTTATAGGCATGAACTGATTCCATGACTCTTTATAAATAATATCCTCTTAGGATTTGCATAGCGTATGTACTTGCATTTACATGAGTTTATCATTTATAATAATTAAGCAAAGTGTGGGGAGGGGAGAAGTGTCCAACAAGCAGGAGAAAACATGATATGGGCCTTCAAATAATTCCAGGATACTGGAGTTGAGAAGAAGGGATCTTAGAGATGATATAGCTCAATCTAATTTTACTTAAGACTGGAGATGGTTAACGATTTTCCTAATGTCACACACTTATTAAGTGTTGGAGCAAAAACTTGAATCTGTGTCTTCAAATCCACTGCTTTTAGACTATATTAATATATTAGCCAAAAAGTCCACGATATTGATTGCTTATGTTGTATTAATCAAGGTAAGTAACTGCAAGATTCTACAAAAGACCAACTCCAAAATCTCAGTGATTGAGCAGAAGTAATTCATGTGAAGTCAAGTAGGTAAGTGGGGACTCCCTCTGTTCAATGACCCAGAGGACCAGATTTTCAACTTGAACCACCACCATATTAACAGGTGGCTTATCACACCAATTCTTAAATGCTTTAGCCTGGAAGTTTTATACATTACTTCCACTCACATTTCATTGGCTAGAATTAGTCATATGGTCCCATCTAAACCAAAGGGGTATGGGAAGTATAATCCCCCCCATGCACTCAAGAAGGAGATGAGAAATGGACATGGATAAGCCCTTATAATCTCTTCCATACATGCATACCTGTTTTCAACAAGCACCTAGAGACATTTCTATAAGAAGCATATGGAGGCATTCTGGGTGATTAGAAGGTAAGAATAAGACACATGCTCTTTCCACTAAATTCTTACTAAAGTATAAAGGCCTGGTAAGAAATACTGATGGCTTACGAATACTTTTTGTACAGTCATTCTAAATCCCCAAGTCCAACCTCACAAACATTATGATCCAAAATACTGGCCACCTGCTTTGCCTATAAAATTCTACAGATCACAAGTCTAAATTGGATCTCTCTTTCCAGGGCATTTTGTAGCTTTCAGTTGGCCCCATTTCAAGGGGAACTCTGCCTCCAATAAAATGAATACAAATATTTGTGAAGCTCATGGACGGTTGCTACAAAGCCAGGCTAGAGCCAGGCCTGGAGAGCATGTGCTTTGCTGGCACATGACATGTCCTTCTCACATGGACCACTGAGCCCCTGGAGACTTGCCAACTCTAGGGAACTCTGCAAAGTTTAGCCATGGGCTGCTAAAGCTAGTCATCTGCTTCTCGTTTTCCTATTTGCTTTTAAGACATAATATTTGTTGTCTTCTTCACCCATTTTGTTGAAGGGAACACTGTAGTTGTGGTTTACCAAATACTAAAATACCAGAATAATAGGAATTTAACTTTCTGATAGAAATGCTTTCTTTTTTTTTAATTTTTTAATTTTTTATTTTTTTTTAAAACACTACTCCAAGTGCGTTTTTTTTTTTTTTTTAGTATTAGTTTATTTATTTATTTATGGCTGTGTTGGGTCTTCGTTTCTGTGCGAGGGCTTTCTCTAGTTGTGGCAAGCGGTGGCCACTCTTCATCACGGTGCGCGGGCCTCTCATTATCGCGGCCTCTCTTGTTGCGGAGCACAGGCTCCAGACACGCAGGCTCAGTAATTGTGGCTCACGGGCCTAGTTGCTCTGCGGCATGTGGGATCTTCCCAGACCAGGGCTCGAACCCGTGTCCCCTGCATTGGCAGGCAGACTCTCAACCACCGTGCCACCAGGGAAGCCCCCTAGAAATGCTTTCTGAGTCGGTTATGATACTGAAGATTTTCATACACACACACACTATACACACACACACTATACACACACACAAGTTTTAGAAAGAGCTTCTCAATCCCTAATATGCAAACACCCAGAGATCATGGTTAAATGCAGATTCTGATCCAGAAGACCTGGTATGGGCCCTACAAGGGTCCTATCCTTCCAACAAGCTCACAGGTGATACCAGTTCTGCCGATCCCTCCGGTGCAGCCATAAACAATGTTGGAAGATCTGAAAATGGGATGATGTGACAACCCAGGGATTAGTGGAAGCATCTACCATCCCTTAGGGCTGAGGGACTAGATGAGGAGGTGCTTGTTACTAGAATCCAGGAGCCGACCTAGCTGGAGGCAGGACCACAGAGGAGATGACTGAGTACTTCTTATGTATCAAGACCTGCGCTAATTGCTCGAGAGAGCAGAATTTCTCAGTTCGTACCCTACCGACATTTTGCGTTGGATAATTCCTTGTAATAAGGGCTGTCCTGTGCACTGTAAAATGCTGAGTGTCATCCCTGGCTTGCACCCACCGGATGCACCCCTCTCCCAGTTTTGACCATAAAATGTCTCGAGATGCTGCAAAATGTCCCCCTTGGGGGCAAAATTGCCCCTAGGTAAGAACCATTGCTCTAGAGGCATTCGCCTGTTATTATGCCCAGGGCAGAAAGGAGGAAAACAAGGCTTACAGAGGTTTAATAACTTGCCCAGCTTCACGTAGGTAGTGAGTGGCGTGCTCAGGATTCGAGCCCAGATCCAGCTCTCAGTCTGCTGCTTAATCTCAACATGGAGCTTTCTTCTTTTGTTTTACTCCTTTCTCCTCATTTTCTGAGAAGTATTTGTAGATGATTTTTTGTAATTTGGAGAAAAATATCAGGAAAATGAGTAGTCACTTTTGGATCTGAATCTACAACAAGAGATTAATTGGATTTCTGATAAGATGGTGTTTTTATGCTTCTCAGATCTCAGAAATTGGGAAGTGTAAAAGCCTCAGAGCTCACCTGTTTCAGGAAATGCTGTGGTAGACATGCCAACCCTTAAAAACAACATCTGACAGCAGCTGGTTCATTTCAGGGGATGTAAGACCGTGCTGAAAACCTCCCTGTTTTTTGCGTGCTATGATTCTTATTGAATCTCTTTTCTCTATAATGTACCACTGCAGCAAATGATCAATTTTAACTTCATGCAGCCAAGGTCAAGTGTGAGGGAATAATAACAGGCTCTCTACTCACATCATGTAGGAATGATTTATTGCTTTTCCAGAAGAGGATTCTTGACATTTTGAAAATGTAATGTAGTGCAAGAGTAATTAAGCCAAAGGTGGACTGCTGAACGATTGATTAGCATTGTCAGAGAAGGCTGATTAGCTTAGATGCTTCAAGAACTGATTTTGCCAGCGATGAATTAAAGGTTAGTAATTAAATTTATGGGCCATGGCCACTGTCTCCAGGTGGCATTTCACATAGGAGTATTTGTGTTTGGAGAGGACAGGCAAATAAAGCGAATGTCAGCTCCCTCTTTACTAACAACCTTTGGTTAAAATGTCTCTTCAGAGATAAAGAAAAAATAATATTGAGTTGAACTTATCGGTAAGTCAAGGTATTGCTTAGTATGTCCAATAATGTTTTCAACAAGCAAGTTCTAGCTACCTTCCCAATGGACTAAATCAAAGAGAGAGAGGTAAGTTTAATAAAAGGTATTTATATCCATCATATTTATGCACTAGTGTGCTTTGGTTAAGGGAATACTCAGTTATGAGTCATCTGTTGTTTTCTCCATCCTTTCTGAAAACTGCACCTTCTCCTTCCCTATACTTCCATCCACATACTTACAGAAGCAGACATGTTCACAAAACATGACTTCTTGCCTCTCTGGCCATAGTTGATGGGTCCAAGCATAGATACACAGCCTAAACTAAGGCATTCAGAATCCTTCCCTAGAGAATTTTTTTTTCTCTTCAAAGTTTTTGAGTATATTCACAGAGTGTACAAACATCACCATAATCCACTTAGAACATTTTTATCACCCAAAAAAGAAACCCCATGCCCATTAGCTATCACCCCCTTTCTTCCCCATCCTCTCCCACTCCCAAGGCCCTCTTCTACTTTCTGTTTCTACAGATCTGCCTATTCTGGACATTTCATAAAAATGTATCCATATGATACTGGTCTTTTGTGACTGCTTTCTTTCCTTTAGCATAACATTTCGGAGGTTCATCCAAAATGTAGCATGCATTAGTTCATTCTGTTTTACAGCTGAATAATATCCAATTGTGTGGATACATCATATCTTGTTTACCCATTCATCAGTTGATAGACACTTGGGTTGTTTCCACGTTTGTGCTATTATGAATAATGCTGCTTGCTATGAACATTTGTGTTTAACTTTTTGTGTGGTCCTATGTTTTTATTTCTCTTAGGTTTACACCTAAGGAGTAGAATTGGTGGGTCATACATTTTGAGGAACTACCAAACTGTTTTCCAAAGTGGCTGTACTCTTTCACACTAGCATTACAATGGATGAGGGTTCTAATTTCTCCACATCCTCACCAACACTTGTTATTGTCTATCTTTTTTATTTTAGCCATCCTAGTGTGAAGTGGTTCCTTATTGTGGTATTGATTTGCATTTCCCTAATAACTAATAATGTTGAGCATCTTTTCATTGCTTATGGCCATTTGTTTATTTTCTTCAGTTAAATGTCTACTTAAATCCTTTGCCCATTTTTTGATTGAGTCTTTTTATTATAAAGTTGTAAGAGTTATTTCTATATTCTTGATACAAGTATTTTTAACCTGATATATATTTGCAAATATTTTTTCTCAGTCATTAGGTTGTCCTTCCACTTTCTTTCAGGAGAAAAGTTTAACTTTTGATTTAGTCCAATTTATTTATTTTTTTGGTCACTGTACTTCTTGTGTTTCTTGAAGAAACCACTGCCTAATTCAAGGTCACTTACTTATATACGCATGTATTTTCTTCTAAAAAGTTTCATAGTTTTAGCTCTTACATTTAAGCCTATGATCCATTTTGAGTTAATTTTTGTGTATAGTGTGATGTTGGAGTTCAACTTCATTCTTTTGTATGTGGGTGTCTCAGTACCACTTGTTCAAAAGACTATTCTTTCCCCATCAAATTATTTTGACACCTCTGTAGAAAGTCAACTGACTATAAATGTAAGGGTTTATTTCTGGATTCTCAATTCTATTCCATTGATCTACATGTCTACCTTATGCCAGTACCACTTGTCATGATTTTGTAGCTTTGAAATCACGATGTAGAGTCCTCTAAATTTACTCTCCTATTTCAACACTGTTTTTTGTCATACAGGGTCAGCGGCATTTCCATACGAATTTTAGGATGAGCTTGACAATTTCTGCAAAGAAGGCACCTGGGATTTTGACAGGGATTATTTTGAACACGTAGACACAACTGGGGACTAGTGCCATCTTAACAAATATTAAGTCTTCATATCTATGAAGATTTGGAGGAAGATGGGATGTCTTTCCATTTATTTAGATCTTCTTTAATTACTTTCAGAGGAGAAGTCTATACACCTTTTGTTAAATTTATTCCTAAGTATTTTATTCTTTTGGATTCTATTGTAAATTACATCTTGGAAATTTAAAATAAGGACTGAACAATCTGTCTTTGTATGTCTAGTCTCTTGGATGGCAGAAATATAAATCTAGCTAACGTTGGTAGCCATTTTCTTCTTTGTGGCATAAATACAAAAAGCTATATTAGTCTTAAAACACAAAACAGACACAGAAATGAGATATGGAAAAGACTCCCAGGATTTCTTCTGGTATTGGAAGCTCTGTTTTTAGCTCAGTTTTTAGGCCAGTTGCATCACAATCCTTTATAACAATCCTTTGCTATTGATTGAATTACCTCCAGTGCATTTCTGCTGTGCTTAACTAAAAGTCCCAACATTATTAAGCGGAGATCACCTTCCTCCTCACAAATACATCAGAAATACATCTACATGTGGAACAACTCCTACAGAACACCTATTGAATGCTGGCAGAAGACCTCAGACTTGCCAAAAGGCAAGAAACTCCCTGCGTACCTGGGTAGGGCAAAAGAAAAAAGAAAAAACAGAGACAAAAGAAGAGGGATGGGATCTACCCCTCTAGGAGGGAGCGTGAAGGACGAAAAGTTTCCACACACTAGGAAGCCCCTTCACTGGCAGAGACGGGGTGGGGCGGGGGTGGAGCTTCAGAGCCACAGAGGAGACCGCAGCAACAGGGGTGCGGAGGGCAAAGCGGAGAGATTCCTGCACAGAGGATCAGTGCCAACCAGCACTCACCAGCCCGAGAGGCTTGTCTGCTCACCTGCCGGGATGGGTGTGGGCTGGGAGCTGAGGCTCGGGCTTCGGAGGTCAGGTCCCAGGGAGAGGACTGGGGTTGGCGGAGTGAACACAGCCTGAAGGGGGCTAGTGCGCCACAGCTAGCTGGGAGGGAGTCCAGGGAAAATTCTGCAGCTGCCTAAGAGGCAAGAGACCATTGTTTCCAGGTGCGCGCGGAGAGGGGATTCAGAGCACCACCTAAATGAGCTCCAGAGATGGGTGCGAGCCGCGGCTATCAGCGTAGACCCCGGAGATGGGCACGAGATGCTAAGCTGCTACTGCAGCCACCAAGAAGCCTGTGTGCGAGCACAGGTCACTATCCACACCTCCCCTCCTGGGAGCCTGTGCAGCCGGCCCCTGCCAGGGTCCCGTGATCCAGGGACAACTTCCTCGGGAGAACACACAGCGCGCCTCAGGCTGGTGCAATGTCATGCCGGCCTCTGCCGCCGCAGGCTTGCCCCACATTCTGTACCCCTCCCTCCTCACGGCCTGAGTGAGCCAGAGCCCCATAATCAGCTGCTCCTTTAACCCTGTCCTATCTGGGCGGGGACAGACGCCCTCAGGCAACCTACACGCAGAGGTGGGGCCAAATCCAAAGTTGAACCCCCAGGAGCTGTGCGACCAAAGAAGAGAAAGGGAAATCTCTCCCAGCAGCCTCAGAAGCAGCGGATTAAATCTCCACAATCAACTTGATGTACCCTGCATCTGTGGAATACCTGAAAAGACAACGAAACATCCCAAAAGTGAGGTGGTGGACTTTGGGAGCAACTGTAGACTTGGGGTTTGCATTTAATTTGTTTCTTTATGTTTCTCTTAGTTTAGTATTTAGAGCTTATTAACATTGGTAGACTTGTTTATTGATTTGGTTGCTCTCTTTTTTTTTTTTTTAATACATGTACAAATTTTTCCTTTTTCTCTTTTTGTGAGTGTGTATGTGTATGTTTCTTTGTACGATTTTGTCTGTATAGCTTTGCTTTTGCCATTTGTCCTAGGTTTCTGTCTGTCCGTTTTTTTTTTTTTTTTTAGTATAGTTTTTAGCGCTTGTTATCATTGGTGGATTTGTTTTTGGTTTCATTGCTCTCTCTTTCTTTCTTTCTTTCTTATTACTTTTTAATTTTTTAATTTTTAATAATTTTTATTTATTTTTAAAATAACTTTACTTATTTTATTTTATTTTATTAAGTAATTAATTTATTTTTCTCCCTTTTCTTCTGAGCCGTGTGGCTGACAGTGTCTTGGTGCTCCGGCCGGGTGTCAGGCCTGACTGAGCCTCTGAGGTGGAAGAGCCGAATTCAGGACATTGGTCCACCAGAGACCTCCCAGCCCCATGTAATATCAAATGGTGAAAGCTCTCCCAGAGACCTCCATCTCAACGCTAAGACCCAGCTCCATTCAACGAGCAGCAAGCTACAGTGCTAGACACCCTATGCTAAACAACTAGCAAGATAGGAACACAGCCCCACCCATTAGCAGAGAGGCTACCTAAAATCATACTAAGTTCACAGACACCCCAAAACACACCACCAGACGTGGTCCTGCCCACCAGAAAGAGAAGATCCAGCCTTATTCACCAGAACACAGGCACAAGTCCCTCCACCAGGAAGCCTACACAACCCACTGAACCAACCGTAGCCAATGGCAGACACCAAAAACAACGGGAACTATGAACCTGCAGCCTGAGAAAAGGAGACCCCAAACACAGTAAGTTAAGCAAAATGAGAGGACGGAAAAACACACAGCAGATGAAGGAGCAAGGTAAAAACCCACCAGACCAAACAAATGAAGAGGAAATTCTTTTTCTAACTAAAAAAGAATTCAGAGTAATGATAGTAAAGATGATCCAAAATCTTGGAAATAGAATGGAGAAAATACAAGAAACGTTTAACAAGGACCTAGAAGAACTAAAGAGCAAACAAACAATAATGAACAACAGAATAAATGAAATTTAAAATTCTCTGGAAGGAATCAATAGCAGAATAACTGAGGCAGAAAAATGGATAAGTGACCTGGAAGATAAAATAGTGGAAATAACTACCACAGAGCAGAATAAAGAAAAAGAATGAAAAGAATTGAGGCCAGTCTCAGAGACCTCTGGGACAACATTAAATGCACCAACATTCGAATTATAGGGGTCCCAGAGGAAGGAGAGAAAAAGGGACTAAGAAAATATTTGAAGAGATTATAGCTGAAAAAATCCATAATATGCGAAAGGAAACACTCAATCAAGTCCAGGGAGCACAGAGAGTTCCATACAGGATAAATCCAAGGAGAAACACGCCAAGACACATATTAATCAAACTATCAAAAATTAAATACAAAGAAAAAATATTAAAAGCAGCAAGGGAAAAGCAACAAATAACATACAAGGGAATCCCCATAAGGTTAACAGCTGATCTTTCAGCAGAAACCCTGCAAGCCAGAAGGGAGTGGCAGGACATATTTAAAGTGATGAAGGGGAAAAACCTACAACCAAGATTACTCTGCCCAGCAAGGATTTCATTCAGATTTGACAGAGAAATCAAAACCTTTACAGACAAGCAAAAGCTAAGAGAATTCAGCACTACCAAACCAGCTCTACAACAAATGCTAAAGGAACTTCTCTAAGTGGGAAACACAAGAGAAGAAAAGGACCTACAAAAAGAAACCCATTACGATAAAGAAAATGGTAATAGAAACATACATATCAATAATTACCTTAAACGTGAGTGGATTAAATGCTCCCACCAAAAGACAGACTGGCTGAATGGATACAAAAACAAGACCCGTATACATGCTGTCTATAAGAGACCCACTTCAGACCTAGGGACACATACAGACTGAAAGTGACCGGATGGAAAAAGATATTCCATGCAAATGGAAATCAAAAGAAAGCTGGAGTAGCAATTCTCATATCAGACAAAATAGACTTTAAAATAAAGACTATTACAAGAGACAAAGAAGGACACTACATAATGATCAAGGGATCAATCCAAGAAGAAGATATAACAATTGTAAATATTTATGCACCCAACACAGGAGAACCTCAATACATAAGTCAAATGCTAACAGCCATAAAAGGGGAAATCAACAGTAACACAATCGTAGTAGGAGATTTTAACATCCCACTTTCACCAGTGGACAGATCATCCAAAATGAAAATAAATAAGGAAACACAAGCTTTAAATGATACATTAAACAAGATGGACTTAATTGATATTTATAGTACATTCCACCCAAAAACAACAGAATACACATTTTTCTCAAGTGCTCATGGAACATTCTCCAGGATAGATCATATCTTGGGTCACAAATCAAGCCTTGGTAAATTTAAGAAAATTGAAATCATATCAAGTATCTTTTCCAACCACAACACTATGAGACTAGATATCAATTAAAGGAAAAAATCTGTAAAAAGTACAAACACGTGGAGGCTAAACAATACACTACTAAATAACCAAGAGATCACTGAAGAAATCAAAGGGCAAATCAAAAACTACCTAGAAACAAATGACAATGAAAACACGATGACCCAAAACCTATGGGATGTAGCAAAAGCAGTTCTAAGAGGGAAGTTTATAGCAATACAATCCTACCTCAAGAAACAAGAAACAACTCAAATAAACAACCTAACCTTACACCTAAATCAATTAGAGAAAGAAGAACAAAAACACCCCGAAGTTAGCAGAAGGAAAGAAATCATTAAGATCAGATCAGAAATAAATGAAAAAGAAATGAAGGAAACAATTGCAAAGATCAAAAAAACTAAAAGCTGGTTCTTTGAGAAGATAAACAAAATTGATAAACCATTAGCCAGACTCATCAAGGAAAAAAAGGGAGAAGACTCAAATCAATAGAATTAGAAATGAAAGCGAAGCAACAACTGACACTGCAGAAATACAAAGGATCATGAGAGATTACAACAAGCAACTATATGCCAATAAAATGGACAACCTGGAAGAAATGGACAAATTCTTAGAAAAGCACAACCTTCTGAGACTGAACCAGGAAGAAATAGATAATACAAACAGACCAATCACAAGCACTGAAATTGAGACTGTGATTAAAAACCTTCCAACAAACAAAAGCCCAGGACCAGATGGCTTCACAGGCGAATTCTATCAAACATTTAGAGAAGAGCTAATACCTATCCTTCTCAAACTCTTCCAAAATATAGCAGAGGGAGGAACACTCCCAAACTCATTCTACGAGGCCACCATCAAACAGAATCCAACAGCACAGTAAAAGGATCATACACCATGATCAAGTGGGGTTTATCCCAGGAATGCAAGGATTCTTCAATATATGCAAATCAATCAATGTGATACACCATATTAACAAATTGAAGGAGAAAAACCATATGAGCATCTCAATAGATGCAGAGAGAGCTTTTGATAAAATTCAACACCCGTTTATGATAAAAACCCTCCAGAAAGTAGGCACAGAGGGAACTTACCTCAACATAATAAAGACCATATATGACAAACCCACAGCCAACATCGTCCTCAATGGTGAACAACTGAAACCACTTCCACTAAGATCAGGAACAGGACAAGGATGCCCACTCTCACCACTATTATTCAACATAGTTTTGGAAGTTTTAGCCACAGCAATCAGAGAAGACAAAGAAATAAAAGGAATACAAATCGGAAAAGAAGAAGTAAAACTGTCACTGTTTGCAGATGTCATGACACTATACATAGAGAATCCTAAAGATGCCACCAGAAAACTACTAGAGCTAATCAATGAATTTGGTAAAGTAGCAGGATACAAAATTAATGCACAGAAATCTCTTGCATTCCTATACACTAATGATGAAAAATCTGAAAGAGAAATTAAGGAAACACTCCCATTTACCATTGCAACAACAACAAAAAAATATGTAGGAATAAACCTACCTAAGGAGACAAAAGACCTGTATGCAGAAAACTATGACACTGATGAAAGAAATTAAAGATGACACAAATAGATGGAGAGATATACCATGTTCTTGGACTGGAAGAATCAACATTCTGAAAATGACTATAATACCCAAAGCAATCTACAGATTCAATGCAATCCCTATCAAACTACCAATGGCATTTTTCACAGAACTAGAACAAAAAATTGCACAATTTGTATGGAAACACAAAAGACCCCAAAAGCCAAAGCAATCTTTTTTTTTTTTTAATTTATTTATTTTATTTATTTATTTCTGGCTGTGTTGGGTCTTTGTTGCTGCACGCAGCCTCTCTCTAGGTGCGGTGAATGGGGGCTACTCTTCGTTGTGGTGCACGGGCTTCTCATTGCGGTGGCTTCTCTTGTTGTGGAGCACAGGCTCTAGGCACACGGGCTTCAGTAGTTTTGGCATGTGGGCTTCAGTAGTTCTGGCTCGTGGGCTCTAGAGCACAGGCTCAGTATTTGTGGCGCATGGGCTTAGTTGCTCTGTGGCATGTGGGATCTTCCCAGACCAGGGCTCGAACCCATGTCCCTGCATTGGCAGGCGGATTCTTAACCATTGTGTGACCAGGAAAGCCCCCCAAAGCAATCTTGAGAAAGAAAGACGAAGTTGGAGGAATCAGGCTCCCTGACTTCAGACTATACTACAAAGCTACAGTAATCAAGACAGTATGGTACTGGCACAAAAACAGAAATATAGATCAATGGAATAGGATAGAAAGCCCAGAGATAAACCCACATACATATGGTCACCTTATCCTTGATAAAGGAGGCAAGAATATACAATGGAGAAAAGACAGTCTCTTCAATAAGTGGTGCTGGGAAAAGTGGACAGCTACATGTAAAAGAATGAAATTAGAACACTCCCTAACACCATGCACAAAAATAAACTCAAAATGGATTAAAGATCTAAATGTAAGGCCAGACCCTATCAAACTCTTAGAGGAAAACTCTTAGAGGCAGAACACTCTATGACATAAATCACAGCAAGAACCTTTTTGACCCACCTCCTAGAGAAATGGAAATAAAAACAAAAATAAACAAATGGGACCTAATGAAACTTAAAAGCTTTTGCACAACAAAGCAAACTATAAACAAGACAAAAAGACAACCCTCAGAATGGGAGAAAATATTTGCAAATGAAGCAACTGACAAAGGATTAATCTGTAAAATATACATGCAGCTCATGCAGCTCAATATCAAATAAACAAACAACCCAATCCAAAAATGGGCAGAAGACCTAAATAGACATTTCTCCAAAGAAGATATACAGATGGCCAAGAAGCACATGAAAGGATGCTCAACATCACTAATCATGAGAGAAATGCAAACCAAAACTACAATGAGGTATCACCTCACACCAGTCAGAGTGGCCATCATCAAAAAATCTACACAAAATAAATGCTGGAGAGAGTGTGGAGAAAAGGGAACCCTCTTGCATGGTTGGTGGGAATGTAAATTGATACAGCCACTATGGAGAAAAGTATGGAGGTTTCTTAAAAAACTAAAAATAGAACTACCATATGACCCAGCAATCCCACTAGTGGGCATATACCCTGAGAAACCCATAATTCAGAAAGAGTCATGTACCACAATGTTCAGTGCAGCTCTATTTACAATAGCCAGGATATGGAAGCAACCTAAGTGTCCATCGACAGATGAGCGGATATAGAAGATGTGGCACATATATACAACGGAATATTACTCAGCCATAAAAAGAAACGAAATTGAGTTATTTGTAATGAGGTGGAGGGAGCTAGATAGAGACTGTCATACAGAGTGAAGTAAGTCAGAAAGAGGAAAACAAATAATGTATGCTAACACATATATATGGAAACTAAAAAAGAAAAAAAAAAGGTTTTGAAGAACCTAAGGGCAGGACAGGAATAAAGACGCAGACGTTAGAGAATGGACATGAGGACACGGGGAGGGGGAAGGGTAAGCTGGGATGAAGTGAGAGAGTGGCATGGACATATATACACAACAAATGTAAAGTAGATAGCTAGTGGGAAGCAGCTGCATAGCACAGGGAGATCAGCTCAGTGCTTTGTGTCCACCTAGATGGGTGGGATAGGGAGGCTGGGAGGGAGATGCAAGAGGGAGGAGATATGGGGATATATGTATATGTATAGCTGATTCACTTTGTTATACAGCAGAAACTAACACACCATTGTAAAGCAATTATACTCCAATAAAGATGTTAAAAACAGAAAAGAAAACAAACAAAAAATAAATAAAGCTGGGATGGGTGGGAAGGAGGTATAAAATCCAAAAATGGAGATGGAGTGTTTTTAAAAAAATCCTAGAACATGCATTAGACAGGTATGGGAGATGTGAAAAAAAAAAATCTTATTTTAGAACTTTAAATGACATGGAAGTTTTCTCAATACAGTAAATGGGAAAAGGTATTATTACATAATATTCTAGTTTAGTAAAATAAATTTTATATATCTATATATTTATGCACAGAAGAAAAGCCTAGAAAGCTAACAAGCTATCCTGGATAATAGGAAACCTATTTTGTTCTTGAGTTTTTTCTGTATTTTCTACATAGCATTTATTACCATTCTCGTAAGAAAAAGTGAATACTATCTCATAAAATTTTAAGAGTTACAAATGATATAGAGGACAATGATCTCTTCAGGAGACAGAATGCTGTGTTTGAGTCCACCTGAATCTAAGGAGACAGTGTCCTAGACTTGGGTCAGCTAATGAGTCCTCTCTATGGATGAGAGGAAAAAAAAAAAAAAAAAAACCGTCTCCTTAGGTGCCAGTTTTGTGTCCTAATACCTGTCTTATCTGCTTATCATTTCTTTTTTTTTCAATCGAAGTATAGTTGATTTACAATGTTGTGTTAGTTTCAGGTGTACAGCAAAGTGATTCAGAAATATATAGAGAAATATACATTTTTTCAGATTCTTTTCCATTATAGGTTATTATAGAATACTGAATCTAGTTCCCTGTGCTATACAGTAGGTCCTGTTGTTTATATATTTTATACATAGTAGTGTATATCTGTTAATCCCAAATTCCTAATTTGTCTCTTCCCCACTTTCCCCTTTGGTAACCATAAGTCTGTTTTCCATGTCTATGAGTCTATTTCTGTTTTGTAAATTAGATCATTTGTATATTTTTAAGATTCCACATATAAGCAATATCATATGATATTTATCTTTCTCAGTCTGACTCCACTTAGTATGATAATCTCTATGTCCATCCATGTTGCTGCAAATGGCATTATTTCATTCTTTTTTATGGCTGAGTAATATTCTATTGTTTGTGTGTGTGTGTGTGTTATATACACCATATCTTCTTTATACATTCATCTGTCAATGGGCTATTTACTTCTCAAGGTTGTAAGGAGGAGCTAACTTAAGAAGGTACTTTGAAAAATACAATAAAAATGTAAGATATGATTATTAATGGTTATTTATAAAAAACAGGTAATAATAAAAATGTAACATTAGCGATTGTTTAGTAGACATGCAGCTTATTATAACTGCATAAATATCAGAAATTACTTTATAATAGAAGTTAGATTTTGATGAGTGTGTTGGCAGAATGGCCTCTATTCCCCCAAGATTTTTAAGGTTACAAGAACTAAGTGGTCTTGGTCTTCCTTTGTTCTCTTTGCTTCATTTTTAAAAAGGCAATGTGAAACAGACTCATAGACTTAGAGAATGAACTTATGGTTACTGGGGGGAAGGGTGGGGAGGAGGGACAGATTGTGAGTTTGGGATGGACATGTACACACTGCTGTATTTAAAATAACCAACAAAGACCTACTGTATAGCACTGGGAGCACTGCTCAGTACTCTGTAATAATGTAAATGGGAAAAGAATTCGAAAAAGAATAGATACATGTGTAACTGAATCACTTTGCTGTACACCTGAAAGTAATACAACGTTGTTAATCAACTATACTCCAATAGAAAATTTAAAAAATAAAAATGAAAAAGGCAATGTGAAATGTGTACTAACTAATACTATACTACTGCCACAATTTAGTTATTTAATTTAGTAGTTAAATATTTTGTTAAAATATTAACCAGGATGTGAGAAGCCACATAGGGTAACCCTAGATCCTGTTTTCTGGAATAACTCCAACAACACTCTCTAGCATCTAGAAAGGCCCAATTTATCACACTTAAACTTCCAAGGGCAGTGTCTCCTCCAGCTTCCCAGGATTACTCTGGGCTCCACAACCCAGACACAACACAGGGAACTTCTTCATCCACTACTTTGGTTCTGAACCAGTGAGAGAAGAGATATCAAAAAGCCTACAAATCCCTTCCTTTTGGTCTCCAATGACACATTAAATTAAATCATTCCACATGGGAGGAAACAATTTATTTTCTTTTTTTAGTAATAATATATCATCATACCACGCCATATATCAAATCATATCATATAGATCTTATCATGATATAATATCAAATCTCTTCCAATGAACCAAGTATCAAGACACCAGTTTGCAGCAGAATCTGAACTCAGATTATTACATAATTCAGTTCTCCCTACTATACCAAATTCATCAGTGTAATCAAGTTACATAAAGACAAAATATATATACAATTAACATTTAACAGTAGTATTCTAAGTGCTAAAAACCATTAATTTTTCTTGATTTTGCACATGAGGAAACTGAGGCCCAGGACCACTTGCCCAAGATCACACAACTTACAAGTTGCAGAGACAGAACTCAAAGATTAACTTCATCTTCATGTGTGTTTCATACTACTCTTTACACTGATTTTGGGAACCTAAATTCTTGACACAGATACTTATTTCTATCAGAAGTAGAAGAGGCAATTATACTTTTCAGCTTGCCAACACAGTGAGATCATGTACACTTAACACTTTATCTGAACCAAAAAGCTATCTGAATATCCACTTCTAAGTTTCAATTGGTGAGATTATCACTGGGTTGTTGGAAATTTGGCAGTTATTCCATGGGATATTTTGAAGGTTAGACAAATAATGTTAAAGGATGTGCCACAACAAGGGGAAGATGTGAGTATACCACATAGATTCTCAAAAGAGTGATAAGTGAATACATAAGAGAAGATAAATTTTAAACGGTGTGAAGAGTAAATATACATATTCTGGTTCTAGTAGCTCCTAACAGACCAATCGTCCTGCATAAATATAAATACTAAAAGCAAGTATCTGGAGGCACTAGAGAATGACCAAAAGGTCACATATTGGAATAGAATCACCACTTGGAAGAAGGGAATGGTAGTTATTGAATTTCCTAATCTTTTACAGCTTTCAGCCTCATGGCAAGCTTTAGACTGTGCTTTGTTGGGTTTAAATTTCACATAGAACACCTGCAGTCTTACTGGCTTGAAGAACCAGAGGACAAAGTTCAGAGCAACTAGAGGTACTAGAAAATGTTGGAGGAAATTCCCAAAGAAAAGATTCAGAGAGGGAGAGCACCAATTTCTATGTATAAATTCTTCCCAAATCTCTGACTGATCCCTGAACTATATATTTATAGGGCAGACTCCAAGAAGCCCAAGTGAGGCTACAAAAAGAGTTCATGAGGATTTTGGCTACAACCCAAAGCAGAGGAGAGAGACTTTACAGACTGAGTTCAGTCAAGTTAAACATTGTTTTGAAAAAGAAAAAAATCAATATTCTTCAGAGGACTACAGCAGAATGCAGACTCTCTAGATCTAATTGACAATGCTTACGATACTACCTAAAACTACTCAACAAATGAAAAAAATGAGAAAACATGATCCACTCACGAGAAAAAATAATCTACAGGGACCAACTTTAAGATGACTCGGATATTGGGTTTAACAGATAAGGTTTATAAAGAAATGCTAATAATGAGTAAAAAGAAAGGGGATCTAGCAGAAAAAAGGGAAATACAAAAATGAACCAGGTAAACTTTCAACAATGGATAGATCATCTAGACAGAAAATTAATAAGGAAACATTGGACTTAAACTACATGTTAGATCTAATGCACCTAACAGGTATGTAACATTCCATCCAAGAGCAATAGCATAAACGTTCTTCTCAGATGCACATAGAACATGCCCCAGGATCATAAGTTAGGACACAAAACAAAGAATGATTGAAATCCTTTTATTTTTTATTTTTTTAATATATATATATATATATTTTTAATTAATTTATTTATTTTTGGCTGCATTGGGTCTTCATTGCTGTGCACAGGCTTTCTCTAGTTGAGGTGAGCGGGGGCTACTCTTTGTTGCAGTGCGCGGGCTTCTCATTGCAGTGGCTTCTCTTGTTGCAGAGCACGGGCTCTAGGCACACAGGCTTCCGTAGTTTTGGTTCACGGGCTCTAGAGCGCAGGCTCAGTAGTTGTGGCACATGGGCTTAGTTGCTCTGCAGCATGTGGGATCTTCCCAGACCAGGGATCGAACCCGTGTCCCCACATTGGCAGGCCAATTCTTAACCACTGTGCCACCAGGGAAGTCCCTGAAATCCTTTTATATTTAAGACTTCTGTTATGGCCCACCATATGGCCATGGTACATGTATGAACATGTACACTCGAAAAGCATGTATATTCTGCTGTTGTTGGGTGACGTGTTCTATAAATGTCAACTAGGTCAAGGAGTTAATATTATGCTTATATCTTCTATATCCTTATTAGATTTTTTCTTTTTTTGAATTTTATTTATTTTATACAGCAGGTTCTTACTAGTTTTCCATTTTATACATATTAGTGTATACATGTCAATCCCAATCTCCCAATTCATCCATCCCCCACCCCCACCTTCTCCCCTTGGTGTCCATACGTTTGTTCTCTACATCTATGTCTCTATTTCTGCCTTGCAAACTGGTTCATCTGTACCATTTTTCTAGATTCCACATATATGTGGTAATATACAGTATTTGTTTTTCTCTTTCTGACTTACCTCACTCTGTATGACAGTCTCTAGGTCCATCCACGTCTCTACAAATGACCCAATTTCGTTCCTTTTTATGGCTGAGTAATATTCCATTGTATATATGTACCACAACTTCTTTATCCATTCGTCTGTCGATGGGCATTTAGGTTGCTTCCATGACCTGGCTATTGTAAATAGTGCTGCAATGAACTTTGTGGTGCATGTGTCTTTTTGAATTATGGTTTTCTCAGGGTATATGCCCAGCAGTGGGATTGCTGGGTCATATGGTAGTTCTATATTTAGTTTTTTAAGGAACCTCCATACTGTTCTCCATAGTGGCTGTATCAATGTACATTCCCACCAACAGTGCAAGAGGGTTCCCTTTTCTCCACACTCTCTCCAGCATTTGTTGTTTGTAGATTTTCTGATGATGTCCATTCTAACTGGTGTGAGGTGATATCTCATTGTAGTTTAGATTTGCATTTCTCTAATAATTAGTGATGTTGAGCATCTTATCATGTGCCTCTTGGTCATCTGTACATCTTCTTTGGAGAAATGTCTGTTTAGGTCTTCTGCCCATTTTTGGATTGGGTAGTTTGTTTTTTTAATATTGAGCTGCATGAGCTGTTTATATATTCTGGAGACTAATCCTTTGTCTGTTGATTTGTTTGCAAATATTTTCTCCCATTCTGAGGGCTGTCTTTTCGTCTTGTTTATAGTTTCATTTGCTGTGCAAAAGCTTTTAAGTTTCATTAGGTCCCATTTGTTTATTTTTGTTTTTATTTCCATTTCTCTAGGAGGTGGGTCAAAAAAGATCTTGTTGTGATTTATGTCAGAGTGTTCTGCCTATGTTTTCCTCTAAGAGTTTTACACTGTCCAGTCTTACATTTAGGTCTTTAATCCATTTTGAGTTCATTTTTGTGTACCGTGTTAGGGAATGTTCTAATTTCATTCTTTACATGTAGCTGTCCAGTTTTCCCAGGACCACTTATTGAAGAGACTGTCTTTTCTCCATTGTATATCCTTGCCTCCTTTGTCATAGATTAGTTTTATTGGATTTTTGATGCAGTTGTTTTGTCAACTGCTGAAAGAGGAGTGTTGAAATATCCAACTACAAACTGTGGATGTGTCTATTTCTCTCTTTAATTCTGTCTATTTTTGCTTCACGTATTTTGACACTCTCTTATTAGGCATATTTACATTCATGTTTGTTATGTCTTCCTGATGACTGGACCCTTTTATCTGTATCTGCGGTTCCACAGATTCAACCAACCATGGATGGTACAGTCCTGTACAAATTTATTGAAAAAATCCATGTATAAGGAGACCCATGCAGTTGAAACCTATGTTGTTCAAGGGTCAACTGTAATTTAAATGCATCTATCCAAATATTTACTTGAGAACAAAAGTAACACAATCTACTAATACAAAGGGTGTGGTTCAAAGTATAATAAATGTGAGGTGAAATACTTGAAGGAGGCAAAAATGAAAGAAAACAGCTTCCTTGGGAAGAAACTCAAAGAAACTCCATGCAGGGCACGGGCACATTATAGCAGATCCTCAACGCCCATGAGGGATAGAGGCTGCAATCTCCCAAACGCCTCCATTCTGGAATGCCATCATCACCTATCATGCAATTAAGGTGACCAACACTTAAGGTCTCCTTCGGACACTGAAGGAGAGTTGCCAGATTCACAGTGGCTGGGTCAGGGTTGAGGTAGGGCTGGGGCTACAGGGGACAACATTCAGGGCTTCTGTCCATAAGCAGTGTCCTGTCAAAGGTGTTCCATTACTTCCCAAGGCATCTGTGAAATGTTTACTCAGAGTCTTTTGGGCATCAGGAATGTAATATCCAGAATAAAAGCACTAGATGAATTCCAGTTTTCAGAACCATGAGGTATGAGTCAAGATTAAATATTCATATTACATTGGGTTCGTGTCCAAATGAAATACTGAGATTACATCGTCAGAGAGGAGTTATTTTTTACCTGTGATTTCTGCTCATCCTTCAGGCTTCAGAATAAATGCAACTCCCTGTAATTTTCCTTCATAATCTTTATTAAAGTCTGCAATTGTAGCACAGTTTGTCCATCTTATTAATTATTTGTTTATAGTTTTCACTCCTCCACACTAGAAGCCAGGAAACTTGCCAGTCTAAATTGGCATTGAATCCTCATAACAGTGTCTAAATTCTAGACGAGTGCCTGGTAAAAGGAGGAGCTTAATAAATGACTAATGAAATGAGTGAATAAATGAAGGAAGGAGGGAAGGAAGCTGAGTCTAAGTGTGGATATGGGGTAAAGAGTAAGCCTCAGTCACTGGGTAGCTGACCCATGCCCAGATATTAGCACTGTGGTCTACAGTATAATTCCACTACATGGCTCAGCAAAATTATAAGCCATTATATTCATATGACTGCAGCAATCTCTTCAATTTTTCAAACTGGAAAGATCAAGAGTATAAATTCTGAGAATCTCATGTATAGCAAGTCAAACTCTAGTGCATATAAGAATTACCTGTGAGATTTTTTTTTTTTTTTTAATTGAAGCACAGTTGATTTACAACGTTGTGTTAGTTTCGGGGAGATTTTTTAAATGTTCATTCCCAGCCCCCACTCTGCCAATGATGCACTCTACTCAAGTGAACACCAGACAGAACACCAGAACATCAAATCCAGACTTTGGAAAGACTACATGAACCTGGGCAAGATATTGCTCCTTTGTGTGCCTCTCCACATGACCAATATGAGAGGAATGGACTAAATAAAGTATGGCTCCCTTTCTGATGACATTAGGTAATTCTGTGTTTCTGTACATATTTGAACTCTACGTTAGGCATGGCATGGAGCACAAAGAAATATAATTTATAATCCTTCTTCAACAGGAAGAAAATAATTTAAACAATACAAAAGCTAAAGAACAATGCCAATCAACAGTTTACGGTCACCACGTTTCTTGGGTTCTAAGATGAAACTCTTTCCTTCCACATTTAACGTTTTAGAAATTGAGATGTATCTTACAATTAATGTTAAAAGAAACCTTCAAGGAAGAGGAATAAATTGTGACAGTTATCTTCCCTTGTGTATGAGTGAACCGATCCATTTCTAGAAGTTACACCTCACTTAGGGTGATCATTTGAATCTTAGCTGAAACTTGAACACCTCCACTTGCCTAAAATGTCTTCTAAAATGATCTGTGCTGCAATACTGAAACAAAAATGTATTGGTTAAGGAGAAGACTGTTGCCAACAGAGCAGGCAACACAAACAATGGCAGTAGAATCTGCCACATTTGACAGGATAACTCAGAGGAGAAGTTCAGAGTGAGGAGAGGTTGGCATATTTGATTTCTTCATCTAGAAAAGCTATTATGTAGTTGCTGAACGGCTATGCATCAAAAACCCCTCCCACTTTTAAGAGAAGCTAAATATGTAAATAATAAAATTTAAGAGGAGAACAAAATGATATACTCAGTCTAATAGAAAATGCAGGAGAACCCCCAGTATGCCTCAATATGCCTCAAGATTATTCTGTGAGAAAGCAGGTCAGTGGCTGCCTAGAGAGAACCACTGATGGGGAGAGAGAGGGAGGGATGCCAAAGGGGTACAAGGAAACTTTTGGGGGAGATGGATAAATTCATTATCTTGCTTGTGTTGATAGTTGCATGGGTATAAACATATTTCAAAACTCATCAAATCGGGACTTCCCTGGTGGTGCAGTGGTTAAGAATTCGCCTGCCAATGCAGGGGACACGTGTTCGAGCCCTGGTCTGGGAAGATCCCACATGTCGCGGAGCAACTAAGCCCGTGTGCCACAACTACTGAGCCTGCACTCTAGAGCCCGTGCTCTGCAACAAGAGAGGCCACCGCAATGAGAAGCCCACGCACCGCAACAAAGAGTAGCCCCCGCTCGCCTGCCGCAACTAGAGAAAGCCCGCGCGCAGCAACGAAGACCCAACGCAGCCAAAAATAAATAAATTAATTTTTTAAAAAACTCATCAAATCATTCACTGAACATATGTGCATTTTGGTATACTTCAATTATATCTCCAAACACTGAAAAGGGGCTTATTCTGTCAATAATAAAGATATTACAAAAAATAATTTAAAAAATTTAAAACACCAAAGATACTACAGAAATCATGGTCGTGGGGATGGATTATCAAAGACAGCGTGAGACACCACATCTAAGTGATTCAGGAGAAGCTTCAGACTCTGAATAACATCTGATCATCATCACCTTCATCATCAACATGAGCATTTATTCATTCAGTGCTCGCTCTGCATGGACCAGGCTTCCTACAAAAACGTTTACTCGTATTACCTTGTTTAATCCTCATAACCACCCCAGAAGGTGTATCTGACTATTATTCCCACTTTCCAGATTGGGGGAAAAAAAACCATAAAAAGGTTTAAACCTGCCCTGGATCACAGAACTAAAAAGAAGCAGATGCAAGATTTGAACTAGTCACAATCTGTGTTCTTAAACCACTACTCCAAGTGGCCTTTAGCACCAGCCTTTAAGATGATGCTTAAAGGTTGTTTTTCGACAGGATTTTTCATACTGGTACTTAAAGACAGAATAAGAAACAATGATATTTCTTAAAAAGTTCTATACTCTGCAGGGCCTGCATGAATATCTCATACCTGTGGCCTCTTAGAGGGTGACCACAAATTCAAAATCTATGTTGCAAACAGTAGGCAGGGACTTTGGATGGGTCTGTGGTTTGAGCAGGACGCAGTTAGGGTTTCCAAATGTGGTCAACAAGGGCAAAGTTGCCTAAATTTTGGTTTGGTTATTTCATTACTTTTTAGAAAAAAAGGATGGTGAATCAGAGAGTCTAGAGGGACTTGGAGACATTGAACATTTCTAAACATCTTATTCTGCGTGAGGTATATGTTCTTAGTTTTTGCCCTCTTTTATTTTTAGTGTAGTAAAGTACACATAACATAAAACTGACCACTTTAACCATTTTAGGTGTACAATTTAGTGGCATTAAGTACATTTGTCGCCTTATTTTTAAAGGTAGCATTTTACTCTGGGAAGGCCGTATGCATGGTGCTGAGGGCATCAATGCTCCAGTCAGGCTGGCATTTGGTTTCCACTTCTGACTCTTATTAGAGTGTGGCCATGGGCAATTTAAAAACCTATCTTTCAATTTCCTCATCTGTAAAATGGTGACGGTAAAGACCTACCAGATAGTACTGTTGCAAAGATTAAGGAATATAACGAATGTCAATTGCATAGTAAAATTCTCCACATGGAGTAAAACCTTTCAGTGTGTTACAGGAAAAGCAGTTATAATTTTGTCTACCATTTCTGTGAGTCAGAGGCTCTTAACCTGGGGAATGTAACCTTAAGGGGGTTTGGGCTTGAGAAGATCTGTGAGTCTCCTAAATGATGTGCAACTTCGCTGTCTTCCCTACGTGAGTGTCGGGGAAACAGGTACATAGCTTTCATCAGATTCTCAAAGTGAGAAGTGCAAGGGCAAAAGGAGAAAACTCCTCAGAGAAATTCATACAGTCATATCAGCCTTGCTTCATCTGCTACTCAGAAGCCTTTGATCATTGACCCAAGTTTTCCCCTTCCCTCTGCAGAGATTAGGGGTGAGAAGGAAAGCAAAACACTTGTTCTTTGTCTCAAGGGTCACAGTGAGGAGCCTGAGGGGCTACGTACAAGTCACACTCCCTAGAGCTGTGGCTGCATTCTGCCTAACTCTACCTACTCTGCCCCACATCCTTAGCACAGCGTAACTGCCAGCTGAGTGCCCTGGGGACACAATGCTAATTGACAGCAGGATGGCTGTGGGGCGTGAAAGGCAAGGAGCTCACAGAGTCCAGAAGGCTTGCACCCTGAGCCCTAGTCTTACGTAGTGCACTACGCATGCCTCTGATGGCACCTTAACGTGCATGTGAATCATCTTGGAATCCTGTAAAAATGCTGACTCAACTCAGTAGATCCGGGGTGGGACTGAGATTCTGAACCTCTAACAGGTTCTCAGGGGACCACCCCAGAATAGCGAGGCTCTAACCTCTTTATGTAATTATTAGTTTACTTGTCTGTCTCACCAACTGTCTCTGCGCAAACTGAAGACAGGGGTAGGACCAAATTTGATTTTATTTCCCAGAGGTTTAGTACAGAGAGGACACATGAAAGTTCAAAGTAAATGCTGAATGAATGAATGGATGAATGAATGAATCACACACTAGAAGAGAGGGGGGCTTTTCTGTGGAGGCATGACGTTATCACTCCAGTTGTCACAACTGGACACATTTTCCAGACATCCTTCTCAGATACTTTCTAGGTACTTTTCTGCCTCTAAGATGAAAATTTCCTCCCTCTATGGGTCTCAAGGAAGCTTCCTTCTCCTGAGCCAGAAAAAGGAGAGGAAAGAGAAGTCACCATGCTGATCACTAATAAAAAGACCTAAGTGTGTCCAACACCAACTCTGAGAGAATAAGAACGTTTACTGGGTAATGAAATTCATTGTGCAAAACCTGCCCTGGGCACAAACATCTACAGGACATAGATACTCACCGGGCCATTTATGCACCTTGTTTCAGAGGAGGCTGTGCTTTGTTTGGCATGGATTCTAAGCTTCAACTTACACAGTTATGTTAGCCTGTACTCTTAATGCAGGAGAAGTAAAGACCCAAGGAAAGAAGGAGGAAGCTTCAATGAGGCAGACACAGAAAAGCCCAGCCAACTTCTAATACCAGGTGGGAACAGCTGTAACCCCAGGTGTGACCGCGTACTACCTTTCCTGCTCAGAATCAGTGCTGCATTTACTTGGGAGTGGATCATTTCACAAAGAGGCAGAGAACGTGAGTGCCATCGGTCAGAAGGCTGTGCCCGGAGAGCACACGATTTCATCAGGCAATGATGAATCACACTGGAGCTCTCCCATCTACTTTCCCATGACCTCTGAGCAGCTAGGGAAAACCGAAGAACAATTCTGGGCATTCGATTTCCCTAACAAAGCGACAGAAGGCCCAGATTAAACTGGCCTCTTTGAAACTTGAAAGAAACCACCATTTGTCACCTTTTAAGGGGGCACACTGATGAATGGGCAGTGAATAATCGCAAGACAATTCCCTGATTAAATGTGAAGCCATTGTAAATGCAGATTCAAATGCTTAGGGAGAAATAAAGGCAGACTCTTCTTGAGTTCAGCTGAGTCTTCTCATAAGTTTCTTATTTATAAAAAGTGAAAACTGCAAAGGCAGCTTTTGAGGAAGCGTTTAGGAGACACGAGGAAAAAAGCAAATTTTTAGCACAAATTCTTTTTTTTTTTTTTTAAACATCTTTATTGAAGTATAATTGCTTCACAATGGTGTGTTAGTTTCTGCTTTATAACAAAGTGAATCAGCTACACATATACACACGTTCCCATATCTCCTCCCTCCCGCATCTCCCTCCCTCCCACCCTCCCCATCCCACCCCCCCAGGCGGTCACAAAGCACCGAGCTGATCTCCCTGTGCTGTGCGGCTGCTTCCCACTAGCTATCTGTTTTACATTTGGTAGTAGCACAGATTCTGAATGCAGTTACCTTACTGAACATGGTCTTGACTGTTACAATCCATCTTTTGTCACCATTCCAACAAGGGCCACAAAAGCTGGAAAAAAGCAACCCGTCTTCACCAAAATGTCAATGCTGTCTGAAAGCTTCTGATAATGGTGACGATAACAATTAAGTTGCCATCAACTGGGTGTTCTAAGCATTCTTCACATATTAAATTGTTTACTCCTGATGACAATATAAAATTGATTATTTAACCTCATTTTTACAAATAAGGAATCTGAGGCATATAGAGATGAAAGAACCTGCCTAATGTTACGTGGCTGATTAGAGGCAGAATTTACTCTAACTTGGTAATCTGGCTCTAGGACATGTGCTTCCCACCCACCTCGGGTTTATTGAGATATGACTGACATACAACATTGTGTAAACTTAAGGTGTACAATGTAGTGATTTGATACACGTGCCATGTGATTACACCATAGCATTAACTGATGCTTCCCTGCATCGCATTACGTAATTACCAATTCTGTTTTGTGCTGAGAACATTTACGATCTACTCTCTTAGCAACTTTCAAACATATATTAAAGCATCATTGACTATGATCACAACACTGTGCATTAGATCTCCAGAACTTATTCATCTTCTAACTGGCAGTTTGTACTTTTTAATCAAAATCTTCCCACTTCCCCCACCCCCCAGCCCCTGGTAACCCACTTTCTACTCTCTGTTTCTGTAAGTTTGTCTTTTTTGGATTCCATATGTAACTGAAATCATACAGTATTTGTCTTTCTTTGTCTGACTTATTTCACTTAGCATAATGCCCTCAAGTTCCATCTGTTTGGCTGCACACGGCAAGATTTCCTTCTTTCCCATGGCTGCACAGCTGAATAATATTATACACACACACCCCCCCCACAACTTTTTAAAAATTAATTAATTAATTAATTAATTTCTATTTTTGGCTCTGTTGGGTCTCCATTGCTGCGCGCGGGCTTTCTCTAGTTGCATCAAGCGAGGGCTACTCTTCATTGTGGTGCGCGGGCTTCTCATTGCGGTGGCTTCTCGTTGCGGAGCATGGACTCTGGGTGCGTGGGCTTCAGGAGTTGTGGCACATGGGCTCAGCAGTTGTGGCTCACGGGCTCTAGAGCGCAAGCTCAGTAGTTGTGGCACACAGGCTTAGTTGCTCCGCAGCATGTGGGATCTTCCCGGACCAGGGCTCGAACCCATGTCCGCTGCATTGGCAGGTGGATTCTTAACCACTGCGCCAACAGGGAAACGCACCACGTCTTCCTCTTTGTCCATTCATCCATTGAGAGACACTTAGGTTGTTTCCATACTTGGCTGTTGTGAATAATGCTACAATGAACAGGGGAGTAGCATAAGGGCTTTAAATTCCTCGTGGCATTGGTCATGATTGCGCTAGCATACTATTGGGTTGGCCAAAAAGGTCGTTCGGGTTTTCAAAACCCGAACGACCTTTTTGGCCAACCCAGTAACTGCTGTGCTTACATGGCATTCCAGATTCTACAGTATTTACTTCTCTATCTATGAAGTCGCTCTCCCGGCTCTCATATTCCATAAGATTATGAGCCAACTCATCGCAACAGGCAGATGAGCTTAGTTGAAGTGCTTCAGTCCAAGTCAATCAAATAATGAGTGCCTAGTAAGTCCCGCTCGTGGCTCAGGAGAGGAGAGGGGGGTGGTGGGAAAGGACATAAAAGACACACAGAATGTGGTCCCTGTCCTCGTATGTTAACTTCTAAAAGATATGTTTGAGCTAAAGATGCTTGAACCTTGGGAGGCCTCACCAAGAGGACTGGATGACCACCATAAAGCGAAGTCAAGGACGGTGGTGCTGATTTTGCTGCCCTGCGTCCTTTAGCCGTTCCATTGTTAACAGCACCCTGAACTTTTGAAGCGTCTGATCTTTCTTTCTCCCAAGATTCACAGTCTTCTTTTGATGTCAAGGGACAGACAAGTGGCCTGAGTTATGCCACTTGGAGTCATCCTCTTGGGAATTCAAATCTTGAGGAGAGTAATGCGAGTATGAAAAAAAAAAACCCAAAATAAAAACCAAACAAAAAGCCCATGAATATCAAAATAAACTGCATTCTCACTTGGAGAAGGTATTGAACTAGAACCACCCTGGTTTGTGCCTTTCTGAATGTTGTTCTTCATTATTGCTTCAACAAATTCACTGTGGGCCTAGTTTCTGCTGCTTGTAACCAAATAACCCTAACTGGAACACCAAAATTATATATTCAGTTATTCTACAGACTAGTTAATATTGAACTACACATATCTCAAGTCATTTTACCAAAGCAGTCTGTTGGTCCCAAAGGGAGTGATCAGGTAGGATTGAAATAAACCTGCTGATTAAAGTCAACGTGGCCATATTTTTTAAAGAAAGACAGCACATTAGAAATGTCCCCCAAACTCTCTATGCAGCCATTTCATTAACTGAACTGAGCAGTGAATCACGAATCAGAAGACCTAACTGGTAGACCCAGCTCAGCCACGAAAAGACTGTGTCCTTGGGCAAATTACTTCCCCTCTCTGAGCTTATTTCATATCTGTAATATTAAGGAGGGGAGGGTCTTTGAGTATTCTCTTTGTAAATCAGAGTTTCTAAGGTTCTAATGAAAACAACATGCTATAGAAATTACTAAGAAATTGAGTAGATGCACCTCAAGACCTGTTCTTCTTAAAAACACTTTTCTCATACGGATTGGTAAGATGGAGTTGAGTTCCAACTTGACTCCTCGAAGTAGAAGTCTTACAGTATGCATGTTATAGAGGATCCAGTATCTTTCTTACGCCTGTAATGATCTTACCACTCAAGAGGAGAGCTCCAAAGGTCAGGATTATTAAATAGCTCTTCTGTCATTTAACTGAAATCTAGTTATGGACCAACCCCAAGGAGGTCAGCAACAAATATAATTTAATTCTTAGCTATTAATAAATGAGTTTTAGGTTAATTTGGATCTTCAAAGGAACTTTGTATTGAAGCAAAATTCATCATAAAGCTTACTGGATTATTTTGTTGGCAACTGTTCAAATTTCATGGTTTCAAGGTTCAGCTATATCACTAAAGAGGAACAAAGGCCAAACACATCTCTCATTTGAAATAAACAGTTTCAGTCCTAAAATGTATTTATCTTTTCATCATATTTTCTTGTCTTGTACTCATCTGACCTCCAAAAGCCACCCAAACCACAAATTTCCCAAAGCTACTCCTGACCTATTTTTTTTGTTGTTGTTCTAGAGCTTACCCCTTCTGCAATTTAATGACATCATATCCCAGCCCTGTGGTCAGTGGCCTTGAGCTGAGCAAAATGGTCAGTTCATATGGTGAAAGGCTAAATATCAAACAATTCAGGTCAATTCTATCTGGAGCTAAATTCCCAGACAGCATGAGGGAACGTAATTGTTGGAAAAAGTTTACCTCGTATAATGAAAACAGACATACAAACTTATAAACATTACTAAGACACATATTTCTATATTAATGTAGTTTTTCTTTCAAAAATAATTTCATAAGACATTCTTTGCCCAATAATTATTTTTTAATGATTTTATCCATTGGCATTAAGATTTAAATTAAGATTAAATGAGATAATAGGTGGAAATCCATTAGCACAACTTGGGAGCTTCACAATAGCTGCCAATTCCGGACCTCTGACACTGAGCCAGGCATGGTTGTGAATTGTACTTAAATCACAACATTTGATTCTCACTGCCCTTTAAAAGGGCACCTATTACTATTCCATTTTCCTGATTAAAAAAACAGGCTTAGAGTAATAGATTACATGTCCAGGGTCACACAGCTAAAGAGTGGCAGAGCTCGGGTTCTCGTCTAAGTGTCTTAAAGTTCATCCTTTTAACTACTCTGCCATGTTAACAGATTCAAGTAGAATATGAAGGAGAGAGAAAGCAAACTGTAGTTTCTTGAAAACTTTGAAATATTAACTGAATATTATGCCAAAGGGAAAAAAGCTTTTTTCCCTCTTTTTATGGCCTTGTTAGGAATTGTTGATCCTACTGTGTATGTACGTATGACACCTCATGCCAGTGGCATACCTGGTGATTGTGCATCTGACCTGATAGTCAGGGGTCTTCCTGGTGGTATGGTTTAGGGGGAGGGGTGGTGGCCATCAGTAACATTGGCTTCTTGTCATTGAGAAGTAAAAGCTAGTGGTGTGTGACCTAAACAGAGATCTTTTTGGACAGCAACGACCATTGGCTTGGACAAGAGATTGCCTCTGTAAGAGGATCCATCTCCTCAGGAGGGCTTACATATTTATCTCCAGAGAATTTGACACAGGCCATTTGTCAGCCATGGTCACACGTGCTCGCTGTGGCCACGCTTTATCCTTTTAGCCAAAGCAATAATTTCTCGTTGTGAGAGAGCAACTGCGTGGTGCCAGGTGTTGATATTTTAGAAACAAACAGCGGCAGGGACAGCTGTGGTGGCAGATTTCAATTTTTCTAGCCAAGCTGGTGATCGCATCGGACGCCAGATGAAATGAAAGAGTTTCAGCTATGAGGTCTTTGCATGTCTACAATGATGTGTGATTTGGGATGACCTTTCTCAGGGATTCCCCCGGGGTTTACCTTCATTCTGGAGCAGGACGCTTTAAAGAGTGGCTGTTCTCAGGCTCTGAGACCTCCTGAATGCAGTCGAAGAGATCCCTCAGATTTTCCGTGCTGGGGCCCTCCACCATTGTGTCTCTTCTCATCATTCTCACTCATCAATATGCCCACTTTCTTGTCAGTTCAAATTCAATGTGACATTTGCTTTCACTTTCCTTTTGTAGGTCAATGTCCATCGGAGCTGCACAAGTGCTGGCTCTGGCATAATTTTTACTGCTTTGGGGCACAATCATTTCTATGCTCTGATTAAGAAAAAACATTACTTTAAGGAGATTTTAATGGAATCTTTGGTTTCTCAGGTAAAAGCAGTGCAGAGCTAACAAAGTTACGCCTCTGGATTCTTCAACAGGTTGTAAAATCAGGTCCTCCAATAAAATGAAATTTCACTTCAGTACAAGACTAGTAGGACCTTACTTTGATATTTTACTATTGATAGTTCAGTTTAGTGACGTAAGAAAATGCTATGTTCGCATTGGTACTTAACCTCTTTGAAAGCCATATCCTCAAAGTTTTATATCCTCCACTCTCAGGTTTCCACGGATTCAGGGGTGAAAGCTTTACACTGTGTGCTCCAAACCAGCGCTTCAGAAAAAATTCCTGTGATGAAAATGTTCTCTATCTGCACTAATATGGTAGCCACTAGCCTAGACTGGACATGTAGCTCTAGACTAGAGGTTCACAGACATCAAATTAAGAACCTATTTCAAACAGATTCTTTTTTAAAAAACAGCCTTATGGAGCTATAATTCACATATACAATTTGCTCATTTGATGTATATAGTAATTCAATGGTGTTTAGCACATGCACAGTTATGCAACCATCATCACAATCAATATTAGAATATTTTTGTCACCCCCAAAACAATCCTAAACCCATTAGCTGTCATTCTCCATCTCTTTCAGTCTTCCCTAGCCCTAGGTAACTATTAATCTACCCTTTTCTCCCCATAGATTTATCTATTCTGGACATTCCATATAAATGGAATCATACAGTATGTGGTCTTTTGTGATTGATTGGCTTCTTTATATAATTCTTTAAAAGGTTCTTTATAATATTTTTAGGGTTCATCCATGATGTAGTATCAGTGGTACTGATCAAGATGTATCAGTGATCATGACGTAGCAGTACTCCATTCCTTTGTATTGTTGAGTAATATTCCATTGTAGGATAGACTACATTTTGTTTACCCATTTATCAATTGATCAGCTTTTGAATTGTTTCCACTTCTTGGCTATTATGAATAATGCTGCTATGATTATTCATGTACAAGTATTTGTGTGCACGTGTATTTTAATGCTCTTGGGTATATACCCAGGAATGGAATTGCTGGATTATATGGTCACTCCATCCATAACATTTTGAGGAACTGCCAAACTGTTTTTCTAAGTGGCTATACCACTTTATATTCCTACCAGCAAAGTAGGAAGGCTCCAATTTCTCCACATCCTCATCAACACTTACTATTATCTACCTTTTTTATTTTAGCTATTGTAGTGGGGGATGAAGTAGTATATTATTGTGGTTTTTGTTTGTATTTCTCTGTTAGTGATGTTGAATATCTTTTCATGTGTTTATTGGACATTTGTATATCTTCTTTGGAAAAATATCTGTTTAAATCCTTTGTTCATTTTTTGATTGGGGTTGTCTTTATTGCTGAGTTGTAAGTCCCTGATCATTTTTATATACATAAAATTTGTAAATATATTCTGTCATTCTCTGGATTGCCTTTTCATTTTTTAAAATAGTGCCCTTTGAAGTGTAGAAGTTTTTGATTTTAATGAAGTCCAGTTTATCTTTTCTTTTTTTTTGGTCAGCTGTAATATCAAGAAACTATCATCTGATCCAAGGTTATGAAGGTTTACTCCTAAGTCTTCTTATAACAGTTTCAGCTCTTATATTTTGGTCTAGGATCTACTTTGAGTTCATTTTTACATATGTGAGAAAGGGGTCCAACTTATCGTTTTGTATGTGATTATGCAGTTGTCCTAGAATGCTTTCTAATAAAGACTATTTTTTTTTTTTCTTGTTGAATTATCTTGGCACTCTCATCAAAGATCAATTGACCATAAATATAAGGTTTCTTTCTGGACTCGTAATTCTATTCTATTGTTCTATGTCTATTCTTAAGCCAGTACCACACTACTGTAGCTTTGTAATGAGGTTTGAAATTGGCAAGTATGACTTCTACAGTTTTGCTTTTTCAAGATTGGGTATTCTGAGGCTTTTTATTTCCCTATGAATTAGAGGATGACTTTGTGAATTTCTGTAAAAAAATCCAGTTGGGATTTTTATATTACAAAAATTCCATTGAATCTGAAGATCAATTTGGGGTGTATTGCCATCTTAACAATATTAAATCTTCTGCCCATGAACAAGGTTCTACATCCCTGAATATATTTATTTGAGTTTCTTCTCCAAAAATCCTGCTCCACAGATTTTTTCTTTCATGTACTTCAAACTTTCATATCCATGTGCTAACATAGAATCATTTTCAAATTCAAATATTATAATGGTATTTATCTTAATATTTCTACGGCACCTCAACTTATTTTCCGTTCATTTATTCAACATTTTAAAATTGTGTACCTACTATGTTCCCCACACTTTTCTGACCATTCCTGACTTTAGTAATTTGAGTCTTCTCTCTTTTTCTTCTGATCATTCTAGTAAAAGACTTGTCAATTTTATTGATCTTTTCAAAGAAACAACTTTTTATTTCAATGATTTTTTTACTATTATTTTTCTATTCTTTATTTTATTAATTTTCACTCTCATCTTCATTATTTCCTTCTTTTTGCTTGCTCTAGGTTTAGCTGACTCTTTTTTTTTCCCCAAAGTGTCTTAATATGGAAGGTTAGGTTATTGATCTGTGACCTTTCTTCCCTTATAATACAGGCATTTACAGCTATAAATTTTGCTCTAAGAACTCCTTTAGCTGCATCCCATAAGTTTAATATGTTATTTTAAATTTTCATTCATCTAAAGATTTTCTAATTTCCCTTGCAACTTCTTCTCTGATCCATTGCTTAGTTAGGCATATAAGTTCATTTCAAAGTGTAATTTGGTTCAAAAATTAATTATGGAGGGGAAAAATTCCAATTTTTCACCTGTTATATTTTGATTTTTTAAAATGAACCATTTGGATTCAGCAAATACATTCTGCACTCATCATGTTAATTTTCATGATTACATCTCTGTACTGCTTCTCAAGTTTTAACACAGACACAAGTCAGCTGGGGACTTCGCTAAAACAGAGATTCTAGGTGTGGTACAGGTGTGGGCTCCAAGATTCTGCATATATAACAAATTCCAAGTACTGCTGATTCTGATGCTGCTGGTTCAAAGAACACGCTTTGAGTAGAAAGGCTCTATGCAACTGCTTGGGATGCCCTTTTCATTTATTTTTTGTGATTAGTTGCAAATGGCCCTTTCCCCTAAAACTCCTGCACCTTGTCCTTCTAGTCAGGGATGAATATTCTTTACTCTAACCTCTAACACCATCCTCATACCCTTTATTTCAACTTGTCCCATTCTTGTAATCGTTTCTTTATATATTGCTTTCTCCAAGTGAACTATGAGACTAAGGAGAGCAGGTCTCTGTTCTCTTCATGAGTTTATTTATTGTCTGGCTTAGTATTTGATGGCTCAGCCTAGATGCTTATTAACTCTCCATTGAACCAGTAATAATAACTAACACTTACTATGTATCTACTGTGAGCCAGCACAGGGTCAGATGCTTGGCAGACATTATCTCATTTACTCATCAGACCAGCCCTATGAGGAAGGTCCTATTATTATCCCCGTTTTGCAGATGGGAACTGAAAATCTTGGTGCTCATAATTAGTTGAGTTTGATCCTGGTTCCTTAAGAAAATTAACTCAGCCCAATTTAACTACACTGACCAAACCTCTGAGCAATCTAATACATGCTGCATTCTATTTGTGTATATTATGGTAGCCAGTTCAGAAAAAGAAGGACAGCAAAACACCTTTTCCTCTTCTGCCTGCATGGGACATTGAAACAGGTGGGAAGCAACAGTAATACTCTACTCTAGCCCCGCCCTCACCTCTTCTTGCTTGGTCAGAGTGTGTGCCTCCCATCTGGGTCTCCTGCCTCCAGATCCCTCTCTTCTATGTTTCCTCTAAAATGTGTATTTGAGGGCTTCCCTGGTGGCGCAGTGGTTGGGAGTCTGCCTGCTAATGCAGGGGACACGGGTTCGATCCCTGGTCTGGGAAGATCCCACATGCCACGGAGCAACTAGGCCCGTGAGCCACAATTACTGAGCCTGCGCGTCTGGAGCCTGTGCTCCGCAACAGGAGAGGCCGCGATGGTGAGAGGCCCGCGCACCGTGATGAGGAGTGGCCCCCGCTCGCCGCAACTGGAGGGAGCCCTCGCGCAGCAACGAAGACCCAACACAGCCATAAATAAATAAATTAATTAATTAATTTAAAGAAAAAAAATGTGTATTTGATCATGACACTGGCTAAAATTTTCAATGACTCATAGTTGCCCTGTAAGATAATGTCCAAATTTCTTAGGTCAGCTTACAATCTTCCTACAAGCAATGTGTCTAGCATTTCCTTCTGTTGGAAGAGGATACTTCTGGAATGCAGAATGACTATCCATTCCTCATACAATACACATTCTACTCCTTTGTGTCTTTACACACTCTCTTCCCACTGCTCTCGATGTCCTTGTCGATCTGTCCCTTACCCATTCATCCTTCAGGATCCAGTTTCTACTAATTCTATTGAGAAATGACCTTAGCTCTATCCTCGGCTCCAGGCCTCTTCCTTTGTGCTCCTTTAGAATTACACACATACCTCTAATGCTACTGTTGCCACGTTTTATGACAATGACCTATTTATGTCTTCATCACTAGCCTGTGAGCTCCTCAAGGGCAAGAAATGTCCCATCTTCTTATTTCCAGCACCCAGCACAGGACTGGACACTCAACAGATGTAGCTGCATAAACCAATTAGGTCAAAATATAAGACACCAACTATTAACCTTCTCTACAGAGTTCTTGCACATTCATTCCCAAAGCTTTCCATGTGTTCGATTACTACAGTAAATATCAGATCTACTCTGAATGAGAACTATATTTGTGCATGGGATTTGTGAGGGCTGGAATTGCAGCATATTCATCTCATATCTGTCGGTTCACAAAGCACACTGTCTTGCACACTTCACAAAGGACACTGTGTTGCACACTGAAACCATTCTTTAAAGGTTTGCAGAACCGAAATGAACCTAACTGGCTTCTTGGGTTTTAGCCAAGTTATTATAAAGCCTTCTGCTACTCTGGGGAAACAATTATCTCCAACACAGGAGTGAACGATCTATCGCAATGCTGTTTGATGTTTCATACTCTCACGTTCCTATGACAGGAGCTATCTTCAAAACAGGCTGGCGTACTGTCAACTCTGATTACATCGGTCAACACCCAACCCAGATAATGGCAACATAGCAGGTTTGAAAAGAGAGGCGTCATTTTAGAAGACCGAAGTCAATTGAAGAAGTAGTAATAATTCACAGAGGGAAACATACTTCAGTTTGAAAGTGTTCATAGCTCCACTCTCTTTCTCTTTTGTTGAATTGGAAATAAATTTGTGGGTGGACATCAGAACATGGCTCTCTCAATGACTTCTTCACAGACTGGCCTCTAACAACCTCAAACACACTTTTTTTCTCACTCACTACTCCGCAAGCATTTATTGAGCACTGGCTAAGCATGAAGCACTGTGCCAGGCACCGCTAGGACAGATGATGAGGGAGAGAAAATACAGAATCAGAAAGCATTATTGGGTACTTTAAAATAATACTTTCAACATCAAGTGCAAGAAAGATCATATGCCAACAGCAAGAATAACACCAGTAACTCCATTAGGTCATATGGGTATTTGAATTCAGACTTGTTGTTGGATATTGTACGATCGATGGCTGAGATAATAATTCTAATGGTTATAGATGATCAACATTTGCTGCTCTAAGACAGTGATAATTGAAATTAACGTAAGTGCTCCTAGGATGAAGACTAATATTAATACGGCCACTGCTTTTGTAACAGGGAAGAGCCAAACTGGACTACATGTTGGATCTGTTTGTTTTACTTTAACCTCTGCATTCCGCTGCTTTTGTGCACTAAAAGGATACTGTCTATACATAATGGCCTGCCTGGGGGAACCCTGCCCCTCTGCCTGAATGTTAAACCAAAGTGCCTTTGTTCAGGGAAACATCGGGACCCTGTTCCACCTGTGGATGGCTACAAGAAAGAAGAAATTAACACATTCCCTCCCTGAGGCTGGCCATTTCAGGTGATATCTGCAAAACTTATGGCCTTTCTACTCTACTTCCTCATCTCCTCCCCCTCCCTGTGCTATAAAAGAAACTGGCATCCAAACCCCGATAAGATGGTTATTTTGAGACTTCAGTCTGCCATCTTCTCGGCCTGCCGGCTTTCTGAATAAAGTCATATTCCTTGTCTCAACACCTCGTCTCCTATTTACTGGCCTTCGTGCAGCGAGCAGAGAGAGCTTGGACTGGGTAACACTTTTTTCACCAACTTTATCTCCTATCACACTCCCCCCCCCGCCCCCCCCCCCATGTATTTCAGCCACAATGGCCTTTGGTCAGAGTCATAGACACTTTCTGCTCCCATGGTAAGATTTGCACATACTGTTCCCTCTGCCTGGAACATCCTTATCTCCCCTCCCCCACTCACCTGAGTAACCCCTATTTACCCTCTGTGTCCCAGCTCAGTGTCACTTCCTCAGAAACTCACTTCCCTGACTTTTCTAACCAGATTATATCCTCCTCTCATATACCCTCCTAGCACCATACACCTCTCCTTCAGAAGTATTTATGGTAGCTACAATTTTTTTTAAATCTTATTCTTATTTACTTACCTGGCACCTCTACTAGACTGTAAGTTCCATGAAAGTAGGGATACAATTCCATTCTGTTCACCACTGGCTTCCCAGTGCTCAGAAAAGTGCAGGGAACACAGTAGGTACTTGGTAAAAGTGTTGAATAAATGAATAAAAAATAAGTTGAGGTGTCATGAAAAATAATATTATTATAGTGATTACTATTATAATAGAGTTTAAAAAGGATTCTATGTTAGCAGATGGATATGAAAGAGTTCAAAGTAAAAGAAAGAAAAAACCTATAGAACAGGATTGTTGGAGAAGAAACTCAAATGAATATATTCAAAGATGCAGATTTAATGTGGATTCTGAAAACATGAAGAATGACGGACAAGGTACATTATAAACAAGGGGACTTAATGGATGAATTATAAGAATCGTCCCCAAAAAGCTATGCTGCTAAGAAAAATATGGGGCACAGACCTTTCAAAATCTGAGGAAAAGGAAATAGTGACACAGACAAAACATCTTCACATTTATGGTAGAAATGCAGACTCTTTCTGGACTGAGTGTCAAAGACACATGAGAATGTAATGACTTTAAAGATCAAATGGAATTCTAACTAAATCCACCCTGTAGATTTCACCAATCTGAACTATGAACTAAGCACATAAATTATGTATGCAAGAGTGAGGTGAGGGTGTGGACCTATGGAAATGAAAAATTGTGATGAATACATCTGCCAGCAATTAGAATGCTATGCCAGTTGGTGATTTGCTTTAAACTTCTCCCCCTGAGAGCTCATGTTGCAAAAGATGTCAGCTGTTCAATTCAATACCACCATTTGTTTCCGGTGGACCACCTAGAACTGGGTCTTAGTCTCAGTTCTACACTGAAAGAAGTAAGAAAATGGCTTCTTTCTTAGCCTCAAAAAAGCCTGTGGGCTCCCATATGACATACATGGCTGGGTAGAATACTTAGGCCAATAACCAAACTCCACTTCATGAAAGCACCCTGTAGAAAACTCTTTGCTGGGGTGCCATGGATGTTCCCCAAAGGTAACTTACCAAGTCTAAAGGGACCTGGCACAGCAAACTGGTTCCCCCAGCGATTACAGAGTCCCTTAAAAGAACAGGCTTGTACTCTGATGATTTAAATGCTCAGACAGGAAGCAGGTCAGGGCACTGCCATGATGTGAAGTTCCCAGGCCCACAGGAACAGACTCGCTCTGAAATGTCTTCAGACTCGCTCATTCTGTTTTCTCTGCCTCTGCTCATCTTTATCCTCCATCCTATCCCAATTCGTGATACCATGTGCCTTCCTGGTTCTGTAAGTGGCAGGTTTCTCTGCCACAAGACTCTTGTAAAGAGCCTATGATTAATTATAGAAGAGACGGAGGCTTGGATAATCAATCGTGCAATGCACCTGTTCATAGCCAATTTCATGCTTGCTCCCACCCTCTTAATGGCACACGGCCAATTTCTCAAAGTCCTGGGGTGAATTTGCACATGCGGGGTCTGCAGAAAATCCTGTGGGCATAATGTTGGTGGCAGTGGAGGGTTACTCGGCTATACAGTTCTTAACAGGATGACAGAGAAACTCTTTTGGAAGGAAGTTGGCAAAATTCATTAAACATCAGAAAATGGTCATAGCCTTTGACACTTTCTTTTTAAAAACTAGTCTAAGAAATAAGGCCTATACTAACAAAGACTATAGACACTAAGTTATTTATTGATGCATTTATGTCATAGCAAAGACATGGATACAAATCAAATGGCAAATAAAGGAAGTATTAAGTAAAATGTGGTATATCCACTGTAGAAATTAAGTGGTTATCATCAATGGTAGTTCTCAAGACCAGGAAGCAAAATGAAAACAAAAAACAAAACAAAAAAAACCACTTAGGACTAATGTAAAGTGGAAAAAAACAGGATTTAAATGTATATATGAATTATAATAAAATACACACATAATAAACTGCAAGCAGGAAACACATTAAATTGTTCCCATGAGAGTTTTTAAACTGTGTGTCAGTTGGCTGTTTTTATCTTCATCTTTATTTCCTAAATGTACAGTGTTGTGAGTGTGATTTTTTTAAAGAGAGCTTTATGGAGACAAAATTCACATACCGTAAGATTCAGCCTTTTAAGTGTACAATTCAGTGGTTTTTAGCATATGCGTAGAGCTGTACAATCATCACCACTATCTAACTCCAGAACATTTTCATCACCTCCAAAAGAAACGTGGAACCCTTTAGTAGTCATTCCCCATTTTGCCCTCCCCTTAGCCCATGGCAACCAGCAACCTACTTTCAGTTCATACGAATTTGCCTATTCTACAGATTCTATGTAAATAAATTCGTACCATGCAGCCTTTGCATTTGGCTTCTTTCATTCAGCATAATGTTTTCAAGGTTTGTCCATGTTGTAGCACATATCAAAACTTAATTCCTTTAATAGCCAAATAATATTTCATTGTATGGATATACCACATTTTATTTATCCATTTATCAGGTGATGAACATTTGGGTTGGCTATTATGAATAATGATGCTATGAAAATTCAGCTACAGGTGACTGTTTTCATTTATCATAGGTATTTATCTAGAAATGGAATTGCTGGGTCATATGCAAACTCTACGCTTAGCTTTTTTGACAAACTGCCAAACTCTTTTCCAAAGTGGTGGCACCATTGTACAGTCCTGCCAATAATGTGTGAGGGGTTCCAAGCTTCCACATCCTTACCAACGCTTGCTACTGTCTTTTTTTTTTTTTTTTTACCGCATTCTTGTGAATGTGAGGTAGTAAATCATTCCGGTTTTGATGCATTTCCCTAAGGATTAATGATGTTGAACACTTTTTTCACATACTTATTATCCATTTATACATCTTCTTTGGAGAAATGTCTATTCAAAACCTTTACCCATTGGGTTATTCATAGTTTTATTATTGAGTTGTAAGGGGTTTTTTTTAATATTCTTTGTTCCTTTTTTAAAAAATTGAAGTAGTTGATTTACAAAGATTCAGGTGTACAGCAAAGTGATTCAGTTATATTATATGAATATGTATATATATATTCTTTTTCAGATTATTTTCCATTATAGGTTACTATAAGATATTGAATATAGTTCCCTGTGCTACACAGTTCTTTTTATATTCTTAATACAAGTCCCTTATCAGATATATGATTTGCAAATATTTTTTCCATTCCATGGGTTATATTTTCACTTTCTTAATGGTGTCCTTTGAAGTCCAGGTATTTTTAATTTTGATGAAGTTCAATATATCTATTTTTCCTTTTGTTACTTGTATTTTTAGTATCATATCTAAGAAACCATTGCCTGATCCAAGGATCATGAAGAATTACTCTTATTTTTTTCTAATGTTTTTATAATTTTAGCTCTTAAATTTAGGTATATCATGCATTTTAATTTTTTTTAAAATAAATTTATTTATTAATTTCTGGCTGTGCTGGGTCTTCATTGCTGTGCATGGGCTTTCTCTAGTCGCGGTGAGTGGGGGCTACTCTTCGTTGCGGTGCACAGGCTTCTCGACCCGGTGGCTTCTCTTGCTGTGGAGCACGGGCTCTAGGTGCACGGGCTTCAGTAGTTGTCTCGCGGGCTCTAGAGCACAGGCTCAGTAGCGGCACACGGGCTTAGGGGCTCCGTGGCATGTGGGATTTTCCCAGGTTTCCTGAATCCTAGTCTGTTGGGTTTTCACCCTCCTCTCCCGCCACCTCACCTTACTGTCTCCCTAATATTTGAAATTCCATTCCAAGAGCCTTAAGACTAACCTGTGTTATCTATGGCTTTGTAACTAATCACCCCCAATACTAAGGGACTTAAAACAATCAGTATGTATTATCTTACAGTTCCTGTGTGTCAGCAGTTCAAAAGCAGCTTAGCTGAGTTCTGGCACAGGGTCTCTCAAGGTTGCAGTCAAGATATCAGCCAGAGCTGCAGTCAACTGAATGTCTGTCTGGGGCTGGAGGAGCTGCTTGCAAAGAGGTTCGATCACATGGCTGACAAGCTGGAGACGGCTGTGGGCGGGAAGCATCATCTCCTCACCAGGTGGGCCTCTCAACGGTTTACTTACATTGTTCTCACAACAAAGCTTCCCCCAGAATGGACCCTCCAAGAGAACGAGGTCGAAGCGGCTGTGTCTTTTACGAGCTAGCCTCTATAGTCATATACTGTCACTTCCATTTGTCCAACGAACCAACCTAATACAAGCGGATAAATGCTAGGACGCGTGGATCACTGGGAGCCGTCTTGGAGGCTGGCTAATGGCCACAGCTTCTCTTATGCTTTCTTATCATAGTGCTTGTCCCAATGTATTATAATTACCTTTTTCTTGCACACCCTCCTGTGGCAGACACAGTTGTCTGCCTACCAAGGGTCATTGTCCCCATTCTCCTTGATGACAGAATCCTGATTTTTAAAGAAATTTTATTTATTTATTTTTGGCTGCATTGGGTCTTCGTTGCTGCACGCAGGCTTTCTCTAGTTGCGGCGAGCGGGGGCTACTCTTTGCTGCGGTGCGCGGGCTTCTCACAGGGGTGGCTTCTCCTGTTGCGGAGCACGGGCTCTAGGCGCGCGGGCTTCAGCAGTTGTGGCACGCAGGCTCAGTAGTTGTGGCACACAGGCTTAGCTGCTCCGCGGCATGTGGGATCTTCCCGGACCAGGGCTCGAACCCGTGTCCCCTGCATTGGCAGGTGAATTCTTAACCACTGCGCCAGCAGGGAAGTCCCATGCGTTTTAATTTAAATTTTATGTATGGTAGGAGGAAGAGGTTCAACTTGATTCTTCTGTGCGTGGCTATCCAATTGTCCCAGCATCCTTTCTTGAAAAGATTATCCTTTGTCCATTGACTTTTCTTGCAGCCTTGTCAAAAATCAATTGACCACAAAGGAAAGAGTTTATTTCTGGACTTTCAATTCTATTCCATTGATGCTTATTTCTATCCTTACAAAATAGCACATTGTCTTGAATAGTGCAGCTTTATAGTAAGTTTTGAGATTGGAAAATATGAGTCCTCTAACTTTGATCTTCGTTTTAGAGATTGTTTTGGCTACTCCTTGCATTTTAGATGAATTTTAGAATGAGCTTGTCAATTTCTGCAAAAAATGGCAGCTACGATTTTGATAGGGATTCTGCTCAATCTATAGATCAGTTTGTGGGGTGTATTACCATCTTAACAATATTAAGTCTTTTGATGCATGAACCTGGAATTTCTTTCCACTTCTTTAGATATTTTAATTTCTTTGAATGAGATCTTATATCTTTCCGTGTATAAGTTTTGCATTCCTTTTTGTAAATGTATTACTAATCATTTTATTTCTTTTTATGCTATTGGAAATGGAACTGTTTTCTTAACTTCATTTTTGGATTGCCCATTGCTGGTGGACAGAAATATAATTAATCTTTGTATTTTGTTCTTGTATTTTGTAGCCTCACTCAACTTCCTGAAGGTGTGATTTTAAAATAAGAATGAACCATCTAAGGGGGAGGAAGATTAGTGTCCCCCTCAATCTTACACAAAGGATGTGGATACTCTGGGAATCCCCAGTTAGAACTAAAGACACCCATCTAAATACAAATATGCTGCCCATTGGCATGAGAAGAGAAAAGTTGGAACTCAGGAACTTATAATTCTGGTAAGATAGTATACTCAGCTAGTGTGTCTAAATAAAGTAAATAAAATATGATATAATTTGTGCTATGGACTGAATGCATCTCCTTCAAATCCATTTGTTGGAGCCCTAATTCATAATGTGATGGCAATTGCAGGTGGGACCTCTGATGGATAATTAGGTTTAGATGAAGTCATGAGGGTAGAGGCCTCGTGATGAGGTTAATGTCCTTATAAGAAGGCAAAGAGACTAAGGTTCTTTCTTTCCACCATGTAAGGATACAATGAGAAAGTGGCTGTCTGCAAACCAGGAAGAGGACCCTCACTAGACACTGAATCTGGTGGCACCTTGATCTTGGACTTCCCAGCTTCCAGAACTGTGAGAAATACATGTCTGTTGTTTAAGCCACCCAATCTATCGTATTTTGTTAGAGCAGCCTGAACCAAGACCGTTAGTTAGTATATGGTCGATATTGTAAGAAAGAAAGGCAAATCCCCAAGGGACAAAATAAACAACAAAACAGACTTTAGAGAATCAAAGCACCAGGCAAGTGAGCTGACCCTGCTCCAACTCTGAGAGCTTTCTGGATTGGTAGCAGCTCTTAATTTGGCTCTTTATGCCATAAAAACAGAAAATAAATTTTAGGGCCCAATATGTTGGGGAGAGAAAACCAAGACCCTGCATGAAGCTGGGCTCTCAAAGAGTATAACTCCAGTGCAAATAGGACAAATAATCTCTACCCACTAGCTCAGGGAAGTGATAAGGGAGATTATTTCTCTATCTTGGCTTTGATTGGGAAAAAGTTATATTAAAATTTCCTGGGATAAATCAAAACTCTGAATTTGCCCAGGGATCGAATGTACAGCATGATAATTATAGTGATCAATACTGTATTGTGTACTTGAAAGTTGCTACAAGAGAAGAGCTATAAAAGTAGAGCTTTTCTCATAACAACAACAACAACAAAATGGTAATTATGTGAGGTGAAGGATGTGTTAACACTGATTATGGTAAACCTTTCACAATATATACCTGTATCAAAACTATACCATGTTATAATCAATTATATCTCAATAAAGCTGGAAAAGAAACCATCTCTGAACTTACACTTCTCATAAATTTAGAGACAAACTGTACACTACTTAAGTGGAACACATACCCCCTCCCCAAGTGAGAAAGTAAGAGAAACTGGTATGGCCCAGTGGTATCCTTGCCTGAGAAGGGACCATAAAACCCACTCTGAAAGGGCACTTCAATTACTCAGGTCACATGGAATTTACATACACAAAACAAGCCCTATTTAGAATGGATACACAACCATACATTAAAAAAAATAAGAGAAACGATCTACCGCGAGCAAGACTCAGCAAACAAACAAAAACAGTAACAAAAGACCCCAGAAGGATTAGAATCATAAAAGCTATAATATGACAGAGGCTGTAAATCAAATACATTTAAAATGAGTAAAGGGATAAAACATGGATCAGAAATTTAAAAAGAAATACACAAATAAACAATAATAATATGTGCAAAATAACCCTGTTAAAGACAAGAGAGCAGACTCCTAGCAATCGGGAGAGAATGGTGGGTAGAATGAGAGGGAGAAGTCATTTGGGCTTATAAAAATAAATCTCTGTTTCTCAGCATCCCTGTTTTAGTTTCAAGGTATTAGGGAACACTATATGCTTTTTGGTAAATGGCATTGTCCTGAAGTATTCCAAATAACTCAAACAGTTGTATTCTTCAACCATTAGCAGTGAGTTCTGTAATTAGAGCGTCATAAAAGATCCTGGATTAGAAGTCGGCAAAGGATAACCAGGTGTTATAGCCACTCAGTTCCTCGTGTTTGCAGCATCGCACACCACTGATGGCCCCCCTCCCGCCATCCTCTGTAATGGCCCACTTTAGCTCTGAATACCACTGGCTGAATCAAATCTAGTCCTTCTTTGCTATTTTTTATTTAAAAAAATAAATAGGGCATAGATAGTGCTCTATTTTTTTTTTTTTAACGCTTTCCTCTTTTAGAAGCTGCTACAAAGCCTCCCAACCTGGAAACACATTCAGGTTTCTATTTCAGGTATTTTCATGGTTCTACAATCAACAGAATTCTTCAGTGACACTGATCTGTGTACAGTGATTTATAACCCTTTTTGGCTATTCAGGTTTTTGTCACACTTTTCAATAGGACCGACTATTCTACTTTTTTGCACTGTGAATGTTACTACTTTGTTTCTTACTCCCTGTTTCCCCTCAGAGTCATTCAGGTCATTTACTTTCTGTTCCACCTAAAAAACAAAAAACAAAATGCTGGCTACTCTTCAAGAAACTTGTGGTTGCTTGTGAATACAAAAAATACAATTTTCTTTTAGAGAAAACCTCAATCTCCCAAATATTGGACAAACTTTAAAACTGATCCATAAATAGGAGTCTCAGTAGTCACATTTTCACCTTATTTTCTTTAGAAATATCTCCACAACAACTCAGATTAATAGCTTTTCACAGTCACTTTCTTTACACTTTAGATGAAGACAAAATGTATTCTTTCTCTTCAAAAGATGCCAAATTCCCTATGAGTTACTATTCATACCTTTTTTCCAGGTATGATGATTTTCTTATTAGAAACGCAGGCACAGAAAGTAAACATGTGCCAAAGATTGAATACTTTGAAAATCTTTCTATCCAGAGTTACATTTGCTGAAGAACATTTTTTTTCCTATGGGAACATGCAGGTTGAATATTAGGAAGTGTTCAGACAACTTCCCTATGCTGTAATATCATTCGTGGTCACTAAGCTTTCTATTCACAACTAAGTCCTTTCTTCATCCAACAAGAATTGGTCTTATACTGTCAGAGAAGGGCCTGGGTCCTCATGAATCACTTTCTTTTTTGGGCCTGTGAATGGATCTTTTGGGCCAACTGGATTGAGACTGTAAAAGACACCTGAATAATTATGTTAAAACAAAATGTAGGTGCTTTGATTCTCCATTTAAAATTAACCTGTATGAAGAACTTCCAGAATGACAGAAAGTAAGGGCCTCTGAAAATCTGCTTATCCATAAAATCTGCTCATCCATAAAAATCTATAAATTGTTCATCCATAAAAGAACAATGGCAAAAATTGTCATCATCAACTTTATCAGAACTCTGGAAATTAACCAAAGGCTTGCAACAGCTCAAGGAGTATTACACAAGAAGAATGGTAGATGCTCAGTAACAACAGTGAGCTTTGTAGCATTTTATCTTTCCTTCATTTCACCCCCTTCACCCCAGTTCCATGCTAGCCTTGAAAACCAACAGTCTCACAACTAGGGTAGCTTTGAAAATCAGTAGTCAGGCAGAGGATAGGGTAAGTTTAGAGATCCCCAGAGGCCTCATTCCTAGAGAATTTTCCTCTTTTGACCTTCCTGGATGCTCCCTAAGAACCCCCATTTTCAGGGCTTGTATTTATTTGACCATACCCAGAGCCTGCTCAGTGCAAACAGCCTTTTCCCTGTGGCATTTGTTGACAGTAGTCAGTGGTAGTTGTTTAACATCACAGCTGTCTGAGGTGAGACTATCAGTCGGGACAAAAAAAAGACTGACCAAAAAACTTGAAAGGAAAAGCAGGGAAATGAGATGTCCATGAAGAATTGTGAAACGCTCCAATATAATCTCAGGGGGTCTAAAAGACCACATGCATGTGTAAGCCTGTATGTATGCCAAGAAAAGACCTGAGAAGACTCTATTTCACCTCCAGCTGCTCTTGAGACTCTGCACAAGCAAGAAGTAAACCCTAAAGCAGGGTTGGGAACCGCCTGCTAGAGCACTTAAGGCATGCCCCCGCAAGCACAGAAAACCCTTACTGCGAAGTCTGAGAGACTTATTTGTCCAAACAATTTAAGAAAATTTCTATCTAATCATTAGCTGACTGTTAAGCTGAGCTAAGATTTTAGTGACCACACATGACAAAAAATATAAACTTTACAGAATTAGTTTAGGAAAGTCACTAAACAAACAGCAAGGACAACAAAAAGGAACGACGATAAACCCAGAAAAAGGGGACTCTGATTACAAGAGTTGCGACATTACATTATTTAAAATATTCATTCTTCAACAAAAAAAGATATGAGACATATGAAGAAACAAAAAGTATAGCCTATACAAGGGAGAAAGAAGCAACCACTAGAAACTATCCTTGTGGAAGTATATTAGATGTACGAGACAAAACTTTAAAGCAGTCAATCCAAAGAATTTAAGAACACAATATCCAAAGACCTAAAACAAAGTATGTGTATAATGTCTACAAAACAGAGATTATCAGTAAGGAGATAGAAATTATTTAAAAGAAACAAATAGAAATTCTGGAGTTGTAAAGTACAATTACAAATGAAAAATTCACTAGAGGGGTTTAACAGTAGATATAAGTTGGCAGAAAAAAGAATGAGCAAACTTGAAGATAGGTCAGTTGAGATTATCCAGTCAATTGAAATTATCCAGTCAAGGAAGAGAAGTAAAAAAGAATAAAGAAAAATCAACAGTGTCTCAGAGACCTGTTAGCACAATATCACATGCACCAATATATGCAGAGTGGGAACCCCTGGAAGAAAGGAGAGAAAGAAAGGGGCATAAAGAATATTTGAAGAAATAATCACTGAAAACTTCCAAAATTTGATGAAGAACACTAATCTATACACTTCAGAAGCTTAACAAAATTTCAGTAAGATAAACTCAAAGAGATCCACACTTGGAACATCATAATCAAACAGTCAAAAGCCAATAACAAAGAGAGAATCTTGAAAGTAATAAGAAAAAAGTGATCCATCATGTAAACACAATAGATCCTCTGGAAGATTAACAGGGAAAGCATGGAGACCAGATGGCAGTGGGATGACATACTCAAAGTTCTGAGAGAAAAAGACTCTCCACCAAGAATTCTGTATCTAACAAAATTATCCTTCAAAAACAAAGAATAAATTAAGACATCAGATTTTTTAAATGCCAGAATTCCTTGCTAGCAGACTTGACCTACAAAAATACTAAAGGGAGTATTTAACGCTGAAATGCAAGGATACCAGACAGTAATGTGTAACCACGTGAAGAAACAGAACCAGAAAACGCAACTACATAGGTAAATATAAAAGAACACATGATGAACTTTTTATTTGTAGCACTTTCCTTCTCCTGATTTAAAAGACAACTGAATAAAAGTAATAATTATAACACTATCATGATGGGCTTACAACGTATAAAGATGTAATTCGTATTACAGAAACAGCACAAAGGAGAAGGGAGGAAACGGAGCTATGTAGGAGCAAATTTTTCTATGCTATTCAAATTAAATTGGTATTAATCCAAACTAGATTTTTAAAGTTAAGACGTTAATTTTAATCCTCAGGGCAACCACTAAGAAAATAACTCAAAATATATAATAAAAGAAACAAAAAAGGGAATGAAAATAGTACACTAGAAAATATCTATTTAACGTGAAAGAAGTCAGTGATGGAGGAACAGAGGAGTATAAAAGGATAAAAGACATGTGGAGAGTAAACAGCAAAATGGCAGGTATAAATCCTATCATATCAGTAATTTTATTACATATAAATGACTTAAACACTCCAATCAAAAGGAAGAAACTGGAAGACTGGATTAAAAAATGGTGATCCAACTACATGCTGTCTAGATTCAAAGACTTGAATAGGTTGAAAGCAAAAGGACAGAAAAAGATATGCCATGCAAACAGTAACCAAACACTGTTGTGGCTATAGTATTAGAGAACATAGCAGTGGTTAATATGAGAAAAAGTACTTTATGACCAATAAATGTTAGTAGAGACAAAGGACATTTTATAATAATGAAATAATCAATCCATCAGAAATACGTAACAATTATAAAAATATATGCATCTAACTACAGAGCCTCAGAATACAGGGAAGCAAAAACTGACAGACATTAGATCTAATGAGTGAGTTCAGAAAAGGTACAGGATACAAGATCAACTTAAAAATCAATTATATTTCAATACACTAGTAATCAACAATTCTAAAATAAAATTAAGAAGACAATTACATTTACAGTAGTACCAAAAATAATAAAATACTAAAAAATAAGTACAAAAGAAGTATAAAATTTATTACCAAAAACTGTAAAACTTTCTTGAGAGAAATTAAAGAAGACCTAAGTAAATGGAAAGACATCCCATGCTTATGGATCAAAAGACTTAATATGGTTAAGATGACAATACAAACTCAACCTAATCCCCTATCAAAATCCCAGCTGCTACTTTTGCAGAGATGAAGAAGATGATCCTAAAATTCGTATGAAAATTGAAGGAACCCAGAAAAGCCAAAACAATCTTGAAAATAACAAGAATATTTGTGAGCTGCTGAAAATTTCCTGAAATAAAATAATGTACAACTCTGTGAATGTACTGAAAAACCACTGAATTGTACACTTTAAAAGGGTGAATTTTTTGGCACGTGAATTCTCTCTCAATAGCACTATTTTCAAGAAAACCTGTAGCAGACATGTCAGGCTAAATATATTGATGGTGTAGAGTTTAGTTTGCTTTCCTCCTATTTCTTTCACACTGAGAGATATAGGCATATTTATGCTTTATTTAGAATCATTGATCCAGAATTATTTTCCAGAAAATAATATTCAATATCTGAGTTCAGAGTAATTACTCGTTGCAGAAATGGGTGTTTCTAAGAATTTCTCATTGTGGTCATGAGCAACATTCACCAGGTGTGATCAATACTGGCCCTGCAAATGTTCTTCAGTGGAACTACGATTTTTAAGGATCTTTATGAAAACTATAAGAGGTCTTATTTTGCAAAGTGTTCAATGTGTAGTATAAGCTCATCAACAGAAGGTGGGAATTGTTGGACGAAGACCAGACGTCCAGGTTTTTCACTCTCTTAGTTAAAATCAAGGAAGTACATTCAAGCATTTTCCCTATTCTTCTCTGCCAGATGTTGGCCTTTGTAAGATCAGCTCACCTGGACTCTTAAATTATGGATTACTGATTTTCAAAACACTAGGATAACAGGCTACCAAGGATAAGTATGAAATAAGTATTTCATGAATGGAGAGCTGTAGGCCTAGATCGCTAACTCTAATTTCAGATTCCATTTCTCTGCTTTCTTCTTTTTTGACTTCTTAGGTTAAGTAGATACAAAGAAGAAGAAGAAAAAAAGCCAAAGGCTATGTGAAGAAACCGGTTATCACATGCTTAAAGATTCTTTTAAGGTGTCCTATGTATTTTGGAGAGAATATTAAAGAAAGGAAAAGTGTTTTGCATAGCAAAGTTTATAGTAGAAATAAACCAACAACTAGGAGCTAGATATTTATCTTAGCTCTTGCTAAAAGATGGTATTGCCCTTGAGACGATCCACTCAAACCCCCTCCCACGGACAACTGTCAACAGTATCAGTCTACTTACAGAGGGAAGTCAGCTCTTAAGACATAAAACTGTCAGGCATACCATCTATGGCAGCTAAGGTTAGTGCTGTGGTGTATACCACCAGGAATGAGGACCAATAAGCAATGCCAACTGAAAAAAGACTCCCTTGTGTTAACATGGATGGGAGACATATAAACAAATGCACATATCTAAAGGCATGACTCGGACGATGCTTGTGATAAGGATGGGAGTTTCGCGGAGAACTTATGTAGAATCATTCATAAAACTGAAAAGCTATTGAGCTGTCACTTACTGAACATTTCCAAGTTGGTGACAAGTTGTTAAGATTTATCTGGGATTTGCAGTAAGATGTGAGATGCTAAAACCCATACAATTCATCATAATTCTATTTGCCTCCTCAAAGTAAAAATGAATTTCATCCAGTGAAGAGCTCTATTAGAAGGACAAAAGTAGAATTTTCTTCCGTTGATTGCCTGTTCCAAATAACTATCAATATTGCATACAATATTCTGTCATTCTACAAATATGTATTAAGTGCCTACTATGTGCCTGAAACAGTCTTTAAAATGCTATAATGTGGTTGAATGAAAAAATGCATAGGGTGAGAAGTCAGGGCAGGGGTGCTGCACTGCGTCACCTCCATTATTTTGAGTTAGCACTTTAGCTGGACTTCATGCTGAGGATCTCTTTACGAATACGTTCATTACCAACTATTAGACAAATTCTCTGAACGAAAAGAAAAATCCTATATCTGTACCACAATGATTTTATATATAATCTTATATTCACTCAGATCATTATATAATACACAATCATTTTTAGTTAACTCTTAAAAGACAGCTATTGGTCTTCTGATAGCATTTTACAGGGGACGCTAAAAAGACACCGATAGGCTTACAACTAATTATCTTGCAGGATAATTACTGAATGCAAATTAGATGGTTGACGGCGTTTATGTTACTGTTTATGCTTTTCTCCATCCCAATCTGTGATATGTGTGAGATGAAAAATTAGTAGCTCAAACTCAGGCCTAAAAAAGATGGAAAGTACTCCGTGTTGAAGCACAGAACAAAAATACCACATCTGTCCTCCTTAAAAGTCCTTTGCAACTTGTAAAACATCCCACGTGCACAGTGGGAAGGAATCCAGCTTTTATCTGACAGGCTGTTAAGAAGTTTGACCTCTGGCTTCCTTTACACTGTTGCAACTTAACTTTTCATGTAGTAACTGTCCAGAGTACTTTTTTTTTCATGCAAATTTCCTTGTCAAAACTACAAATGGACACTTGATCAAAGGTCAGCCCTCTTTCACATTCTAGTTTGATAAAGAAATTTCTATTTCATCTTTGGCATTCAGGCCAGTTTGAGAAAGTGTTACCTGACAGAGAAATTACTGATGCATTTCTTTCTGGTCCTCTTTAAAGTTCTTCCACCTCCCTCCTTTTTTCTTCTTTTAAATCTTCTGGGTATTTTAATTTAAATATGTTTTCACTTATTAATGGAATACTTAAATTAGCTGTGAAGGAATCTGAACTTTGTCTGCTTGTTAACTGAGGTTGAACTGCTGGTAGATAACATCCAGCAACTGACAGAATAATTATCAACCTTTTTTATCAGCAGTTTTTCATGCTTAACTTGTAGAACTCATGTATCGATATGCCTAGAGAAGGCAACTTGTTACCTAGGGCCAAATAAGGGCTTTTTTCCCTAACCAAATATCCCTTTTTTTTTTTTGGTTTAAAATGAATTTAACTAATTTTTTTTTTATTGAAGTATAGTTGATTTACAATGTTGTCTTAGTTTCAGGTATACAGCAAAGTGATTCAGTTATACACATATATACATATTCTTCCAGATTCTTTTCCCTTATAGGTTATTACAAAATATGGAGTATAGTTCTCTGTGCTATACTGTAGGTCCTTGTTGGTTGTTTGTTTTATATACAGTAGTGTGTATGTTAATCCCAAACTCCTAATTTATCCCTCCCACCCCCTTACCCTTTGATAACCATAAGTTTGTTTTCCACATCTGTGGGTCTGTTCCTATTGTGTACATAAGTTCATTTGTATCTTTTTTTTTTAGATTCCACACGTAAGTGGTATCATATGATATTTGCCTTTCTCTGGCTGGCTTACTTCACTTAGTATGATAATCTTTAGGTCCAACCATGTTGCTGCACATGGCATGATTTCATTCTTTTTTTGTGGCTGAGTCATATTCCATTGTATGTATGTATCACATCTTCTTCACCCATTCATCTGGTGATGGACAATTAGGTTGCTTCCATTGTCTACTTGCACCCCAATGTTCATTGCAGCACTATTTACAACAACAGAATATTCTTTTGTCTTTCTTACTGAGAAGAATAAGGAAAAGAGGAACAAAGAAATTCTTAAATTAATTCATATAAATATACTATTACTCTGCAGTCAGTTGCTTCACACTGAAAACCCAGGTTGAGTGTGAACAAAGATAGTCATTCATTTAGTGTACTTTCAGTTATAGAAGAGAAGGTTAACTTTGAGATGCTATGACATAGGCAAAGATCCACTTGAATTTTCATCGGGACTACTTCAGCTAGTTGTAAATGGTGCAGAGCCTTGAAAACTTCAGTAAGATGTCTGAAGAAACAAAACTCCTGATTATAACACAAAACTTCCATCTGACAAGGAAGAAATTGTCAAGTGAAAATTTGGTGATCTAAATAACACTGTTCCATGTCGAATACTTCACTGCTTAATAAAAGGAACAGTGACCACTGGAAGAAAAGAGACTTTAAAAGGAAACAGACTGGGTTTGAACCCTAGTTCTGGAACTTCCTAGATATTTGACCAGGCATCACTTAGTGAGTTTTCTGAGAGCCAACTTGCCAATCTATAAAATGAGGATACTTACAGTTCCTTACTTAGGAGCACTCAATAGATGCTACTATTTCTTCCTTCCTCTTTACATATATTAAGTATATTTATATATAGTAGATACATGTAATAATTAAACACAGTAATAGTGTTGTGGGAAAGCCAGGTGAAATATTTTTCTTTATTATCCATTAAAAAAAAAAGGGAAGATTAGCGAGGTAAACTGGCCTGCCTTGAGTCCCACAGCTAAGAAGTGGGTCAAGGATTTGTGTTCAGACCTTCTCTTTCCCCAAGAGCTCTTTTCTCTATTTTCTCAAAAGAAAACAGGCACAGAAGGACTTATAGAATTCCTATGTAATGAGGAATCCCAAACTCTTTGCCAAAAAATACCTTCATGTACTTACCCACCTCTATTCTCAAAGTTTTTTCAATTTAGTTAGCACTTTATAAAGCAAGCTGTTACTAGTTCTGTCCAATCTTACTGATTTAAAAAATCTGATTCTTGTTAACCAAGGAGAAAGTATGCCTTCCTTTAGGTAAAGTACAATGTCCTTATTTTTTGCCCCCAGTATTCTAAAACCCTCTGCTTACTGTCTAAATGCACCACCAACTGCTTTTTAAAAACAGATCTAAGGGGTCCTCTCAGTGGGAACAACCAGAAAGAATTCTTCACCCATGTGGTGAGTCTCAGGGCAGAGTGTTAAACAGACACAATAGACCCACGACCCAAAGAATCTTTGAGGTAAATTCCCTTACTCGTATCTTTCACAGTTCAGGAATATAGGGGTGGCCTCCTTAATACTACACAGCCTCCCCTCCTTTCCAATCCTTTTCCCTCACCCTGCCCCTCCCACATCTTGCACGCCTCAGGACACTCCCATTTCTCCCAAGACTATCCAGCTTTTCCCTCCCCCAATTTTCCCTTTATCCTTTCTCTGGTCTTTTATCATGTAGATTTACAAGGCATTCTTTTCTGTGTAGAAAGCGTTTCTCTTTAGGATTGGGAAATGGGGAGAAAACCACCTACAGTTCCGGGATTCTTCTCCGCAAGTTAGGGAAGTGGGAAAAGGCTGAGAAAAAGTTCCTTCACTGGAGATCCATAAGCCCCTCTGTGTTGGTACGTGCATCAGCTCTAGTTTTGTGGATCAGAAAAAAACTGTTGAGGATGGGAGTTGTTTAGGACAGAGGACACCCCTAAGCGATCATTAGTTAATAAGGTCACAGGTGGAAAGAAGTAGGAAATTCGCCTCCGCTCCAATGTTCAGGGAGAAATTAATCAAGATACTGAAGTAATAGGGCTGGTAGAACCTGATAGTTAATGGTCTTCACAAGCTAGTCGTCTTGCTTTTGCTTGATGTCCCTCCCGCGGGTGAGCTGAGGCTCATTTTGAGTCTAAATTTTTCAAAGCTGAAAGGCATTTTCCCTACCGTGCAGCTAACCTACAGTCAACATCTCCTGAAAGGAACGAACAGCATGTTGGTCATGGAACTCAGCTAGCTTCATTTGTTTTTCTTGTCCCTTTTGTTGTTGGGAATTAAGACAATGAGCATATATTGGAGGCAAAGTGGTCATCGAAACTGCCTGGGACTTCTGGATGTGGTACCCGAAGTAAGGCCACTAACATCAATGGCAGGCATTCTCATGGTCCAGGGCTGCTTTCTTTCAGATGCTGATGATCTTTCTTACTTTTCCCTTTAAAGGCAGAAGAGTCTGGCTGCACCCAGAGCTGCTTGCAGGCTTCCTCACTAATGGGTCTCAGTGACCCTGTGCCCGATCAGCAATGATCTGAAAAGGAACACCTTTTGGAACCCCAAATCCTCCACCCCACAAGTGCATGCAAGTGAAAACCAAGCACCACTTTATGAAAAATCACTGGTTGTGAATTTGAGAAATAGCAGGGGCATTACTGACTGGTTCCTACACATGTGCTGCATTTGGCTCTCCAATAAATAAGGTAAATATTCTAGTGGGATTCTTTTTTTTTTTTAATCACAGCTTTATTGAGATAGAATCCAGGTACTGACAATTCACACATTTTAAGTGAATTCAGTTTTTTTTTTAAAGCATATTCACAGAGCTTTGCAACAATCACCATCATCAATTTGAGAACATTTTCAACACCTCAAACGAAACCCTGTACCCATTGGCAACCACTCCCCATTTTTCTTTAACTCAGAACCCTAAGTAACCTCTAATTTACTTTCTGTCACTATATAATGGAATTCCTTTCACTCTTGCTTTTTAAACCAGTGAAAGGAAATCTACATCTCACAGTGCTGAGGAGTACAGACAGCATTAGGACAAGGGTCAGGCACACAGGTCAGAGCTAAAGAGGGTCTTAGCGGAGTGAGTAAGAGCTGAGCATCTAGGAAGAGAGACCTGGAGTTAAGTCCTGGCTCTGCACGGGCTAGCTGTGTGTTGTCTGAAAAGTTAACTTCTCTCAATCTATTTTCTCAACTACAATACAGGAACAATAATCATTCCTACGTCATTGGCTGGTTTTGAGTATTAAATGAGAATGAATATACATCATTCAGCAGTGTTCCCGGAATATCATAAGTGCTCATTACATGTTAATTAATATGATCATATTTATTCCCATTATTCACAAAACCCTCCGTGGAATGGATTATGGTTTACACAATAACTCATCCTGCCACAGCTTAACAGTTCCACTTTACTTCTTCTGAGTGACTGGAGTTGCCATTTGACAGGTCAGTTGTGAGAATGGCTTCAGAGCAGGGGAGGAGATGAACGAATGAAAGTCGAGCAAATGAAAGCAGTGAAGGCAGACTCCTCTATCAAGAACCTGGGCAGCGGTGTGAGGGGGAAGGTCTCTGCAGGATGGAGGGGGTTTGCAGAAGGAACCAATAAAAGGAGTGAGATTGGAGATGCCAGAGAAAAGAGGGTCAAGGTCCTAAAGACAAGAGTCAAGGCCATCCTGGAAATGGACATAGCATATGAATAACTGGATAAGCATTTTTAAAGTCACAGCTAAGAAAATTAAAAGTAACAGTGTCTTATCCTGCGTTCCCCTGAAAGCAAAGCCTAAGACAAAGGTTCAAGTGCATGTGGTTTATTTGGGAATGCGATCCCAGTAAGCAGGAGGGAAACAGGAAGGAAGGAAGTTTATATCAGGCCTTGGCCTCCTCTGCAGGCAACTGGTGCTTAATTACATAAAACCTTCTGAAAATCTCATAAAACATGTTTTAGAACTGCCTACCTAGAGGCAAAAAAGGAAATATTTCTCTTTTGTCTCCCTTTCTCCTAGGTCAAAGATGGTCCACTAGATTAACTCCTTTGCATTTTCGGGATGAGAAAATTGTGAGTGCCAAGCAAGGTGCCAAGGGTTTCCCATGCTGTGGCTTCCAAGAAGCCCAAGGGCTGAAAGCAAAAGGTACAGGGCTATGGCCCCAGTGGAGAGCTGTGCCACTGTACCTGGCTAAAGCCTGTCATAGCCTGCACAGGACTTCCCTGGTGGTCCAGTGATTAAGACTCTGCGCTCCCAATGCAAGGGGCACGGGTTCAATCCTTGCTTGGGGAATGAGGACCCTGTATGCTGTATAGCAAAAAAAAAAAAAAAAAAAAAAAAATGCCTGCACAGAGCTGTCACAAGTAGTGGCTGGGTTGAGATAAGAGTCAGGGCTGAGAGGATTTTACAGTGACAGGCAAGAGATGTCCCACACAGATAGCTATCATTATTCAACATTTATTATACACCAAGCACTGTTCTAAGCTTTTGACGTTCACTCATTTATTCCTCACAACCACCTTGCATTGCAAATAAGAAAACTGAGGCACGAAAGCTAAGTAACCCACTCGAAGTCACAAAGCTATTAAGTAGCAAAGTCAGGAGGCAGAATCCTGCATATAAGCTCCTAACCATTACACTGCATATCCTCTGATAGAACTGGGCTGGCTGAAGCTGAGGCATGGGGGAGAGAGAGAGAGAGAGAGGGAGAGAGAGAGAGGGAGAGAGAGAGAGGGAGAGAGAGAGGGGGAGAGAGAGAGAGAGAGAGAGAGAGAGGGAGGGAGAGAGAGAGAGAGAGAGAGAGAGAGAGAGAGAGAGAGAGAGAGAGAGAGAGAGAGAGAGAGAGAGAGAGTGTGTGTGTGTGTGTGTGTGTGTGTGTGTGTGTGTGTGTGTGTGTGTGTGTGTGTGTGTGTGTGTGTGTGTGTTTGGTGGGGGAGAGGGGTTATCCCACTCTTTTACATTTTTCTGGGCCTCTCCACTCAATGGTCCAGAAATGACCTCTACTGAACTCTAGGCAGAGTTTATTCCTTGAAAGTCAGCCCAAGGCAGTGGAGTACCCTGTACTCATCTCCTCCCAAGGGCACACCAAAAGTATCGCTACTTAAAGAGCAACTATCTATGAGAACAACCTAAAGACTAGGAGAAAATATTTTCCACAACTAAAGATACAAAGAAGGAGTCACAATATGACAGGTAGGAGTGGCAGAGATGTGGTCTAGTCAGGACCCACATCCTGGGGCTGGTGATTCACAAATGGGAGCAATATCACAACTGCAGAGCTCCTCCCCAGGAAGTAGGGGTCCAAGGCCTACATCAGGTTCCCCAGCCACGGGGGTACAGCACTGCAAAGATGAGGCCCCAGAATGTCTGGCTTTGAAAATAAGCAGGGCTTACATTCAAGAGAGCCCGAGAGCTATACGAAATAGAGACCCCACTATTAAAGGATGCATACAAAATCTCACAAGCCCCAAGTCCCAGCACAGAGGCAGCAGTTTGAAAGGAGCCTAGGTCACACCCACTTGCTGATCTTAAGGAGCCTCTCCAAAAGGCAAGAGTCAACTGGCACTCCCCATGAGGTCAGAAATGCTGGCAGCAGCCATTCTGGTGAGCTTGCTCTACTGTGATGACACTGGAGCTGGGAAGTGTGGGTTTGCTATCCTCCCTCTAGCCTATTAAAATGAGCCTGCTGCAGCTGTGCACAACCAGACCATGTGGCCAGCCATGTCAGGGACCTGGCCCTGCAGCTGTGTGCTGACCGTGTGGGGAGCCTACTCTGTGTACCAGTGGGCCTGTAGCAGCCACATGCCCCCAGGCTGCATGTGAGGCCTGTCCCGTCTCTAGTGGGCCTACAGGCATTTTACAAAGCTGGGCACTGTAGCCTGCCTGGCCAGGGGCCAGCCCTGCCTACCAGTGCACACAGAGTCAGCCCATCACAGCACAAGGGTGCACAGGGCACACATAGGGGGCACCCCTGGAGCACATAGCTCTGGTGACCAAAGGATAGCATGCTGCTGGATACCACAGGACATCTCCTACATAAGGCCACTTTCCCAAGATTGAGACATAACAGACCCACCTAATACACAAAAACAAAACCAGAGAATTTGGCAAAATGAAGCAAGAGAGGAACATGTGCTGTGAACAAGAGACTCACCTCAGATCTAAAGACGCACAGGCTAAAAGTGAGGGGATGGAAAAAGGTAATCCATGAAAATGGCAAGCTGGAGTACCAATACTTATATTAGACAAAACAGACTTTAAAACAAAGACTGTTACAAGAAGCAATGAAAGACATTACATTGTAATCAAGGGATCAATTCAACAAGAAGATATAACAGTGTGTAAACATATATGAACCCAACATAGGAACATCTAAATATCAAAACATAAAGCAAATCTTTAACATAAAGGGAGAAATTGACAGTAACACAATAATAGTAGGGGACTTTAACACCTCACTTATGTCAATGAACAGATCATCCAGACAGAAAATCAACAAGGAAACACTGGCCTTAAATGACACACTAGATCAGACGGACTTAATAGATACATATACATACATATACATACACATACATATATATATATATATAGCATTCCATCCCAAAGTGGCAGGATATACATTCTTTTAAAGTGCACTCTGAACATTCTCCAGGATAGAGCACAGGTTATGCCACAAAACAAATCTCAGTAAATCTAACAACACAAATAATATCAAGCATCTTTTCTGACCACAACGCTATGAGACCAGAAGTCAACTAGAAGGAAAAAAGTACAAAAAACACAAACATGTGAAGGCTAAGCAATATGCTACTAAACAGCCAATGGATCATTAAAGAAATCAAAGAGAAAAGTAAAAAAATACCTGGAGACAAATGAAAACAAAAACACAACGATCCAAAAAATCTATGGGATGCAGCAAAAGCAGTTCTAAGAGGAAAGTTTATAGCAATTCAAGCCTAACTCAGGAAAGAAGAAAAATCTCAAATAAACAACCTAACCTTAAACCTAAAGGAACTAGAAAAAGAAAACCAAACAAAATCCAAAGTTAGTAGAAAGAAAGAAATAAAGATCAGAGAGGAAATATATGAAATAGAGACTAAAAAACAATAGAAAAGATCAATAAACTAAGAGCTGGTTTTTTGAAAAAATAAACAAAATTGATAAACCTTTGGCCAGACTCATAAAAAAAAAAAAAAAAAAAAGAAAAGCAGGGCCCAAATCAATAAAATAAAAAACAAAAAAGGAGGAGTTAGAACCAACACCACAGAAATACAAAGGAGCATAAGAGACTACTACGAACAATTGTATGCCAATAAAATGGACAACCTAGAAGCAATGGACAAATTCCTAGAAATGTACCATCTCCCAATACTGAACCAGGAAGAAATAGAAAATATGAACAGACCAGTTACCAGTAATGAAATTCAATCAGTAATAAAACAAGTTTCAACAAACAGAAGTCCAAGACCAGATGGATTCACAGGTGAATTCTACCAAACATTTAGAGAAAAGTTAACACTTATCTTTTTCAAACTATTCCAAAAAGTGCAGAGGAAGGAATACTTCTGATCTCATTCTACAAGGCCAGTATCACCCTCATACCAAAACCAGACAAAGATATTACAAAAAAAGAAAATTACAGGCCAATATCACTGATGAACATAGATGCAAAAATCCTCAACAAAATATTAAATAAACCAAATTCAACAATATATTAAAAGGATCACACACCATGATCAAGTGGGATTTATCCCAAGGATGCAAGGATTTTTCAATATCCACAAATCAATCAATGTGATACACCATATTAACAAATTGGAGAATAAAAATCATATAATCCTCTCAATAATGGCAGAAAAAGTTTGACAAAATTCAACATCCATTTATGATAAAACTCCCAGCAAAATGGGTATTGAGGGAACATACGTCAACCTAACAAAGGTCATATATGACAAGCCCACGGCTAACATCATAGTCAGTGGTAAAAAGCTGAAAGCATTTCCTCTAAGATCAGGAACAAAACAAAGATTCCCACTCCCACCACTTTTATTCAATGTACTGTTGCAAGTCCTAGCCATCAGACAAGAAAAATAAATAAAAGAAATCCAAATTGGAAAGGAAGAAGTAAACCACCTGTTACTGTTTGTTGATGACATGATACTACATGTACAAAGTCCTAAAGATACCACCAAAAACCTAGTAGAACTAATAAATGAATTCAGTAAAGTTGCAGAATACAAAATTAATATACAGAAATCTGTTGCATTTCTATACACTAATAATGATCAGAGAAATTAAGAAAACAATCCCATTTACAACTGCATCTAAAAGAATAAAATACCTAGGAATAAATCTAACCCAGGAAGTAAAAGAATTCTACTCTGAAAACTACAAGACATTGATGAAAGAAACTGAACACGACACAAACAAATTGAAAGATACACCATGCTCATGGACTGGAAGAATGAATATTGTTAAAACGAACATGCTACCTGAGGCAATCTACAGATTCAATTTAACCTCTGTCAAAATACCAAAGTCATTTTTCACAGAACTAGAAAAATAATTCTAAAATTTGTATGAAACCACAAAAGACCTTGGAAAGGCAAAGCAATCTTGAGAAACAAAAATAAAGCTGGAGGGCTTCCCTGGTGGTGCAGTGGTTAAGAATCTGCCTGCCAATGCAGGGGACATAGGTTCAAGCCCTGGTCTGGGAAGATCCCACATGCCGCAGAGCAACTGAGCCTGTGCACCACAACTACTGAGCCTGCTCTAGAGCCCACGAGCCACAACTACTGAAGCCTGCGAGCCACAACTACTGAAGCCATGTGCCTAGAGCCTGTGCTCTGCAACAAGAGAAGCCACTGCAATGAGAAGTCCGCACACTGCAAAGAAGAGTAGACCCCGCTCACCGCAACTAGAGAAAGCCTGCGCGCAGCAACAAGGACCCAGTGCGGCCAAAAATAATACTAAATTAAAAAAAAAAAAAAAGCTGGAGGTACCACACTCCTTGATTTCAAACTATACTACAAAGCTGTGATAATCAAAACAGTATGGTACAGGCACAAAAACCAACACATAGATCAGTGGAACAGGACAGAGAGCCTAGAAATAAATCCATGCATATATGGTCAATTAATCTATGACAAAGGAGGCAAAAATATTCATGAGGGAAAAGACAACCTTTCTGATAAATGGTGCTGAGAAAACTGAAGAGCTACATGCAAAACAATGAAACTGGACTACTTTCTTTCACTTATATACAAAAATAGACAAAAAATGGATTCAAGTCTTAAATGTAAGCCCTGAAACCATAAAACTCCCAGAAGAACACATAGGCAGTATGGTCTTTGACACTGGTCTTACCAATATTTTTTTGGACCTACCTCTTTAGGAAAGGGAAACAAAAACAAAAATAAAGAAATGGCACTACATCAAACTAAAAACCTTTTGCACAGTGAAGGAAGCCATCAACAAATGAAAACGCAGCACACTGAGTGAGAGAAGATATCTGCAAACAATATATCTGATAAGAAGTTAACATCCAAAATATACAAAGAACTCATATAACTCAACATCAGAAAAATAAACAACCCAATTAAAAAATGGGCAGAGGATCTGAAGAGATGTTCTTTGAAAGAAGACGGACAGTAGCCAAAAGGCACGTGAAAAGATGCTCAACATCACTAACCATCAGGGAAATGCAAATCAAAAACACAATGAGATACCACTTCACACCTGTCAGAATGGGTATCACTAAAAAAACAGCAATTAACAAGTGTTGTAAGAATATGAAGAAAAGAGAAACCTTGTGCACTGTTGGTGAGATTGTTAATTAGTGCAGCCACTACAGAAAACAGTATGGAGGTGCCTCAAAAAATTAAAAATAGTACTACCGTATGATCCAGAAATCTGACTTCTGGGTATTTATCCAAAGAAAACAAAAACACTAATTTAAAAGATACATGCACCCCCAATGTTCACTGCAACATTATTTACAGTAGACAAGATATGGAAGCAACCTAAGTGTCCATCAAGAGATGAACTGATAAAAAAGTTGTTATCTATACATACAGTGGAATATTACTCAGCTATTAAAAAAATGAAATCTTGTCATTTCTGACAACATGGATGGATCTAGAGGACATCATCTGAGTGAAATAAGTCAGAAAGAGAAAGACAAATACCATTTGATCTCACTTATACGTGGAATCTAATAAAACAAAATGAAAACAGACTTGAAGATACAAAGAACAAACAGGTGGCTGCCAGAGGTGGTGGGTGGGGAGTAGCGGGACTGGGAGAAAGAGATGAAGGGGATTAAGAGGTACAAACCTCGGGGCTTCCCTGGTGGCGCAATGGTGGAGAACCTGCCTGCCAATGCAGGGGACACGGGTTCGAGCCCTGGTCTGGGAGGATCGCACATGCCGCGGAGCAACTAGGCCTGTGAGCCACAATTACTGAGCCTGCGCGTCTGGAGCCTGTGCTCCGCAACAGGAGAGGCCGCGATACTGAGAGGCCCGCGCACCATGATGAAGAGTGGCCCCCACTTGCCTAGAGAACTAGAGAACGCCCTCGCACGAAACAAAGACCCAACACAGCCATAAATAAATAAATAAATAAATAAAATTAAAAAAAAAAAAAAGAGGTACAAACCTCCAGTTATAAAATAAATAAGCCACAGGGATATAATATACAGAATAAGGAATATGGTCAATAATAATACGATAACTTGGTATGGGGACAGATGGTTACTAGACTTAACTGTAGTGATTTTGTAATGTGTGAAAAGTCAAATCACTATGCAGTACACTTGAAACTAACATAATATTACATGTCAAGTCTATTTCAATAAAAAATTTATTGCTATCTAAACATTCCAATGTCATGCTTGACTAAATTCCACCCACCTTGTTCCCCAAGTAAAACAACTGAAATAAACCCAGCTTGCTGATTCAAGGTTAGCTGAGAGTCCCTTTCAGCTGCAAGGCTTCCTGCTCATTTATTCTCCACTGAATTCTACTGAAATCATTCAGTGATCACCACTGGGTCACTTCCAAAAGGTAAGAAAATGATCTTAAATACAAAAAGAATGTAAACATACCTAGAATAAAACAAAAATTTTTAAATGGAGCGATAGCTACACTTGACTATTGAGCACTTGACCTGTAGCTAGTTCAAATGAGGTGTGATGTAAGTTTAAGATACACATTGAATTTGAAAGATACAGTACAGAAAAAAATAAAATATCTCAGTGTTTCTTATATTGATTACATAATATTTTAGATATACTGGGTTAAATAAAATAATTAAAATTGATTTCATCTATTTCTTTTTATTTTTTTTTAACATGGCTACTGGAAACCTTAAAATTGCTTATGTGGCTCACATTGTATGATTATTAGTTAGTGCTGACCTTGACAATCTGAACTCTGCCACCTTCTCTAGCCTCATTCTCACCTTCCCAGTTACCACACTTCAGTTATCAGCCTTGTTCTTCCTAAAACACCCCAACATGTTCCTACCACAGGGCCTTTGCAGTGGCTGTCTCCTCAGCCTAGAATGTTCTTGCCCCACATTTTCCCATGGCTTGCTTCTTCATTTCATTCTTGACTGCTTCAGAGGAATATTCCCTAACTACTCTGTGTATTTCTACCACTCTATATGCCCTTACTCTGTTTTATTTTTCTTCATAGCATGTTAAACTGGTATTGTCCTCTGCTGTTCTATTTTATTACTGTGGAAATACATGGATGGATGGGTGGAATTAGTTTTTGTATTTTCTTATAACCTACCTTTGGGATAATGCACAATTAAAAAAAAAAAAAAGTTTGCTCACCTAGATGGATGATTTCATCTCCCGGGCTTGGCATTTCAAAGCTGCCTTAGCTCCCTCTTTGTTTGTATCACATCCTTCAGTTAGGTTGAAAGACTGGACTGGCTTGCAGCTCAAGGATCTTTACAAGGGTCTTTTCCCTCAGAAGGGGCGTTGACTTGCCTGGCCTTCGGGTGATGAGAGGTTCCCATCAGAGGTTCTCATTCACAGGGGCTAATGTTTTCTGTTCCTTTGTGTCCCCTACTTTTAGTGACAGTAGAGGGCAGCAGAGTCCTTTCCACAGGATGCATTTTGAGCAAAGACCAACAGTCTGTGGACTGTGCAAGCCCCTTTCAGAGAAAAATAGTTAATGAGTCCTATCATGTCTAGGATCGGACTTACAGAAATGGCTTATTTTCTTCCATCTCTAATTATAAAGATGATTCAAACTTCTGAGGAAATGGAATCTGCACATTTGGAAGTCAGAGTATTATAGCAACCCTTTCTGAAAAAAAAAAATCTGTCTGTTTATGTTTCTCAAAGTCCTTATTAAGTATTTATTTTATCTGGATTTTTATTTCTTTCTTTCCATTGTATTTATAGTTTAAGGGCTGACTAAGGGGCTGTAGGACTAGAATAAGTTGATCTTGTAGATTCACATTTATTTGGTCTACATCTCATCCTGGACTTTCAGGAATGAAAGCTGGCTCCTTATGGCAGGTAATTCCTGCATTTATCTGTACTGATTACAGTGAAGGGCAGGTGACTTTAATTCTAACTTGCCACATGGTCCAGAAACAAGGGTGTGCACTAATCCATTACCATTATAGCACTGGAAATTCTAAATAAAAAACAGAGATACAGGTTAATTAATTAATAACCCCCAGAAATGAGGCAGATAAAGTGCTTGCAGATCTTTCAGTTATGCTAGTCAGTCACGCAGATATGCTTCCTAAGAGCATAAGAAGAAAGACCCAATTTCCCCAAAAGTATTTTTAAAATCTAATAGGTACTGAGAGTGCTTGTGTCTTGGTCCATCAGTGATTTTAGAATTAACGCTTAGCTGGAAGTTTCAGTAAACCAGCAGCTGAAGGGTGTCTTACCTGCTTGATTTATTTTTATTTTTAAATTTTCATTATATTTACTAAGAAATCACAATTTTTTTTCATCTCTGTATTTCATGGACCAAAAAAAAAAAAAAAGGCTTAGAAAAGACCACTTGACTTTGGCATGTTGGTCATGAAAGTTAGGAGCTGGTGACTAGAAGCTTCCTCCACTAGCTGTACTCAGTAGGTTTCCACCTAGATGCTGGTTTACTGTCTCAGCAACAGGATTTTGATTCATAACTGAATTTAGTCTCAAATTGCATCCTACTGTTTTGCTACCTAGTAGTTACACGGATATCTGCTATCATGTTCTGGTGGTTTTTATTGTGAATGTTACATTCTCGAAAAATTCTGTGTATGAAAAACAGCTCCAAGTGCTTGGGGCCAGAGGAGAGAAACTTGACTTTGCTAAGCTGTAATCACAGTTATTATACCAATAGCCGCTGGAAGACTGTTGCTGCTTATGGCCGCACAAATCAGTCTCAGCCTGGATTGTCTGGGCTTTGTTTGAATTTGATACTTAACTTTGAACTCTAGGTTTTGAAAATTTCCATTCAGTCTCAGGAATATAACCTTAGGAAACTGGATTCTCAAGAGATGGCAGAAGATAGTGTTGAGCATGCCTTTTAGATATAAAACAGGATTAAAGAGCTTCATCCTGTTGAAATTATTTACCATTGGAGCCTCTGAATACAAATATACTCTTAAAGTCAGTGTAGCTTAAGGCAGCCATATGAAGGAGAATAAAAAAGGATTATACATATGAAATACTAAGAAAGAGATGAGAAAAAAGAGATGAGAAAAAAACTACAAGGAAAATATAAAATAGATGTGGGCTAGACATTCTATTTTGAATGTATGAAGATAAGTCGGGAAAATTCTATTTTCACTTAGAGCAACTCTATATGCAACACACATAAAGCAACCAACTCTTATTCAAAAACCTAATCCTGATTTAATAAGTAGGAAAAAGATCTTTGTATTCTAACTCTGTCCTTGTAGTGAGAAAGAAGTGAGTTATGATCAGAACTCTTATTGATAGGTATGAACTCAGGACATTTGAAGTACATACTCGATAAAAATGCACTGAATGTTCCTTTGTGCCAGCTACGGTGCTAGGTACTGTGGATGCAAAAAGCGAGCAGGAAGGAGAAAGATGGCCTCTGGCCTGGAGGAGTTTAGTGTCTGGAGGAAGAGACTGAACAACTAATTTAACACATTTATTTAATAAACAATCACAGTACAATATGATAAGTGCAAAAGTCAAAGTATGGGCAAACTGCCACAGGAACGGGAACTAAGAGGAGACAACTTCTGAAAAAAATAATCTTACATACGTACCTATTCAAAACAGTTTAATCTGAAAATAAATCAGCATACAAAGGTTAGGCAACTTGTTTTGTAACCTCGGATTAGTTTTGAGTATGATTATTTCTCTGTAACGACAGCCCCTATAATATACTGACCCTTGAACAATGAGGGAGTTGGGGGACGACCCTCCAAGCAGTGGAAAATCCACCTATAACTTATAGTTGGCCCTCCCTATCTCTGAATCTGTGGTTCCGCATTTGCGGATTCAACCAACGCAGATAGCGTAGTACTGCCTGTTTACTACTGGAAAAAAATCCGCTCCTAAGTGAACCCGCACTGTTTAAACCCATGCTGTTCAATGGTTAACTGTAGTTTGTACGGCTACTTGGGATTCCAGTTGTATTAAGTAACTATAGGAGTTTCTCTCAAAAAATAGAGCTCTCATCTTATTTTGGTGATCCTCCATAGCACCTAACACTGGGCCAGCGTTCAAAAAAAATTTTAGAGCTAAATTAAAGTTGAATATGTTCTTATGGGGCAGATGAAGTGAAAAAGAGAGTTTACTCACTGGCAATATCCGAAGCAAAACTGGATGAGGTACTAATGAAAAGGAAGATTATAGCTAAATAAACCCTGCATATTGTCATTTGCCCAAACTTGACATTAAATATACTTTTTAGGACTAAAAATGTAACCTTACAATTTCCATCACTTGATACATATTTGGATTTATTTTAAACAGAAAATACATATCAAATAACTAAAAAGTAGAAATCTCTGATATGAGACGAATTTGGCATTTAAGATATTTCTTCTTTATACAAATGGGACCAGATTACAAAGCATGGATTTATCTAGGGTGGTCTGGTCTTAGGTACAAATGAAGCCTTTAAAGTCTGCAGGAGATTTCATAAGGAGTTGTTTCTCCTCTTAGAGCTGATTATGACTTTTCATAGGGATAGGTGCATTTTCAAGCTTTCTTTAATTAGGGTAAAAAACAACGCCCTAACTAAAGTATCAGCAGATACACGGAGACTTTGTTTTGGATGGTAGTGGCGGTTCTCCCTTGCAACCCTTCTCCTAACTGACGTCTCAGAGATAGATGCTAACAAGGTCCACCTGAGATTTGGGCTTCCCAAACGGTTCTCTGTTTTTCTAAAACAGAAGCTCTTAGACCAAGAGTTCTCCAGGCAAGAAGCTGCCTGAACCACTGTGTAACCACTGGCTTCCCTCTGCTCAAAGCCACGAGTAACTGCCCATGATAATCACAGCAGCCTGTCCTTGCACCACACGTGATCTCATGGGACGTGAGTAACATCACAGCCCACTTGGAAAATCTCCACTTTTCAGATACAGAACTAGCTTATAGAGTTTACAAGAGATGAAAAACACGAATGATAAGAACAAACTCAGTCTGCCATTAACTAGTGACGCTCATCTCATCTTGTAATTTTTCCCCTCTAGCCATGGTGTTCCCTAAAGCTAGAGAAGATGCTACTTATTTCATGAACCCACGCTTTGTGGGTAATTTAACTTGCTAACTAGTGGAAATCATCACCCATCCAGAGTGGGTACCACCAACTATGGATTTCCTGTAAGTCTATTACTGGCAGGATTTGAGAATGCCTCTGGTCCTGAATTCTGAAACAAACATTTAATGAGCTCCTACAGCTCTGAAGATCTAGTATTCAAAGCACAGGGTACCAAAAAAATGAATATAAGTCTATGCTTTAAAAAAATTTACAGTCTACTTGTAGAGGCAAATAAATACACAAAAATATAACCAGTGTTTGGAGACATATTTAATAATATGATAGACTAGAAAGTCAGCTCTAGGAGGGGAGGGATTTTTGTCTGTCACTGCTGCCTCCTCAGCTCCTAATACAGTAACAAGCACGTATTTATTGCTCCAAAAAACATTTTTTTTCTGAATGAATGAGCAGCACAGGCAGTAGGTATCATGGGATTCAGAGGAAGAGACCTGTGTGAATGGAGAGGTCCTCAAAGGCACCAGGGAGGAGGGGAGATGCCATCTGAGCCTTAAAGTACATAGAGTTAGGTGGGCTTATTAAATTTATTGTCTTATTTATTCAGTGTCTCCTACATGCCGGGTACTGGCAGGGAGGGGAGTGCAAAAAGCAAATCCATCACCGATCTAGGATGATCCTGAGAGTTTCACTCAGAGGCTAAAAGCCAGCCCTGTCTGCCAGATATCGCTTAGCATTCCAAACATGTACTGAAAAGCAAAAGAGCGAAATAATTAAGAAAAAGTCAGTAGTCCGAAAGCAAATGGCGTGGTGGTAGAGAAGGAGAGGATACAACGTTTCTTTCTTGCCTGCCATTTCCTTTCATTTCTTGCTAAACATGGTTCAGAAGTCCTGGGAAGGAGTGGAAATGCAGACAAACAGAAACGCTGCCCTCTTTGTCACTGCGTGCAGAAGGGATTGCCTTGGCCTTTGTTTTCCAGCCTGGAGGCTGGTTACACATTAGGCACGGTCGTCTGACCTTCACTGTCAGTCTAATGCTAAACCTCGCTGCCCTCTCCTCTCTTCCAACCCATTTCCAGCTGCCACCACTTCGAAGTCAACAAACACCACCACCAACACCCACCCCTCCACACACACACAGATGTCTGAATTCCTGAGAAATCAACTTGTTTGTTCATCATTTCTCTTGCAAATCTAAGAATCACCCTGGTGGCTATAGGCTTTGGCGAGTCAGGAGGTTAACTTCGAGGCCAGAAAAACAGACACTGAGAGGAGGTCTGAAATCTTTCCACCACCTGCTCTTTAAGTAGGAAAGCCAGCTGCCAGGTGACGGGTCTCTGATGGTGGGAATCTCACCCTTCTCACTGTTTTTGGCAGCTCAAAGTGTTATCTGGCACCTTAGTTGCATCAATTTAGTGCACATTATTGTTTCATGTTGCTGGACTCATGTTTTGAAAAAAACAAACACGTGTGTGTGTACATATATGCACATATGCCTTTTGATTGCACTGCCTCTGTTGGTTGGCTTTACTTGGAAACACGGTGAATTTAGGAAGCCTCTGCGACATACGGTTAGGGCTCTGAGCTTCAGAGACCACAGACCTTGACTGAATCCGAGTTTCTCTGTGCACTACAAGTGATTAAACCATCTATGTTCCTGTCTATGCAGTGGGGGATGTCAAAACATCCCTCACAGCATTATCCTGACAATTAGATGGGATCATCTGACGTGTTACTCCCTGTCCCTGAGGTATTGTGCATATTAATAAAAGTTAGGTATAAGTATTCTCCTTGTTTCCCAGTCTGGAGTCTGACCTCAAATTAATCCCCTTAGTCGAGGTTTCTTTCTCATTTAGTCTAACTGTTTAGGTCGAACCCCTTAGAGCAGGATTTCTCCATGTACCGACATTTCAGACCAGACAGTTCTTTGTTGTGGCGGCATGTCCTGTGCCTTGTATTAGCGTTAGCAGCACCCCTGGCCTCCACCCACTAGAGGGCAGTAGCAAAGTGTGTCCCCTCCCCAACTGTGACAACCAAAACTGTCTCCAGGTATTGAGATATGTCCCCTTGGGGGCAAAAGCACCCCTGGTTGAGAACCACTGTGTTAGAGGCCTTCTTGACTCCTCTCTTTTTTGCACACTTTTCCACCTGATCCATCAACAAACCCTGTTACTCTAAAGATGACCCTTTCTTATTCTCTCTGCTCTGACCTCCTTCATCCAAGCCACTGACGTCTCTCTTTGGCCTTAGTCTCCTTGCCAGTCTGCTCGGCCCCTAGCCCTCACCTCCGCTCTCGTTCAGTTCCAAACATAGTGGCCTCCTGGTAGCCCCTGCTACACAGCAGACAGGCTCCCACCTTTGCAGTGGCTGTTCCTTCTGTGGGAACTACATTCCCTCCTGTCCTCTCCCTGTCTCACCCCTACTGCTCAGATGTTACCCTGGAGATTAGGTCTTCCCAATCCACCCCAATTTCTGACACTTCTTAACCCCTCTATTTTCTCCAGAGCATTTTTCTCCATCTAATACTGTATATTTCATTTATTTTGTTTGTCTTCCTTCCCTACAATGTCACATCCATGGGGGCAGGATTTTTGTATGCTGAGTTACTGACTGTGTTCTCCAATGCCTGACCCTCAGGAAACACTCAAATAGCAGTTAAAGGAATGCATATATGTATTATCACCATTTAAACGTTTTTAAAAATGGTGATAAAATGGACAACATAAAATTTACCATCTTAACCATTTTTAAGTGTACAGTTCAGCAGTATTAAGTACATTCACACTGGTGTGCAATCCATCTCCAGAACACTTTTGATCTTGCAAAACTGAAACTCTCTATCCATTAAATAGTAACTCCCCATTCCCCCTTCTCCCCAGTTCCTCACAACCATCATTCTTAATGAATTTGACTACCTTAGGTACCTCTTATAAGTGGAATCACATCTCTATTTGTCTTTCTGCAACTGGTTATTTAATGTAACATCCTCAAGGTTCATCCATGTGTCAGAATTTCCCTCCTTTTTAAGGCTGAATAATATTTCATGATATGTATATATCACATTCCAAAACTTCTATTCATCTATCAATGGACAGAAATGGAATTCTGGGATCAAAGAGTAATTCTATTTTTAATCTTTTGAGGAACTGCTGTATTGTTTTCCATAGTGGTTGCACCATTACATTCTCACCAACAGTGCACAAGAATTCCGATTTTTCCACCCTCTCACCAACACTTGTTATTGTCTGTTGTTTTGTTCTGTTTTGTTTTTGATAGTATCCATCTTAACGGGTGTGAGGTGGTATCTCATTGTGGGTTGAATTTGCATTTCCTTAATGATTAGTGATGTGGGGCATCTTTTCATGTGTATCATCGCTGTTTTTAACCTCTAGGGCCCTCATCAAAAGAGTCTGTGGCTTATCCAGGCAGTGTCACATCAGTATCCATCTCTCATACCTACCGTCTGTTCTACCTTGGGGCTTTGAAACTCTGTTTCAGACCTTACACCGCTGGCTTTGGTGGTCAGTGAGGGAAGGGGCTACCCTTCTGCATTTGAGAACAAGATAGAAACCTGTGGATTAAAGTCCATTTTTGTCCTTCTCTCACTAACATCATTCTTTACGCTTCTGCAGGCAATTATCTCACAGCAAAGTTACAAGAGTAAACAATTAAATGTTCAAATTAGGACATTTACTGGTGAGACTTTCAGAAGCTCTCTGGGTGGATGACTCACTCAACTGACTCACTTATGTAATTTTAATGTAACACTTGTCAATCAGATGTTTAACCTAGAACAAGGTTTCTTTCCCCTCTATTTCCATTTTTTTTCTCTTTTCAACCTTGCAACATCTTAAAGAGTTACTTGCAGTCATTGACTTAATTTATCTTGTATATATTATCCATATTAATAATCCATAATTATTAGTAATTCAGTAAAATCTGGAACATGCTCCTGTGTATTCACTAGAAACCTAGCATAGATAAAGAATTAATGAAGAAATCTCATATCCTCATGATAAATTCTTTTCCATTTAGCATTGATGAGTTCCTCTAAGGAACTCCAAAATATTCCTCTAAGAAATATTAATTTTGGCATATAAAATTCTGGACTGAGCTGCCCTTTGAGAGCTTCTTCCAGTCAACATTTGCTCTTTCTTTACTATGGCCTTAAGGCTGTGTTGCAACAATGACCCAACGGTGATTATACTGTCATATGACGATATAAATTTGCACATATCCTAAGCCTCAGGGACACAGATGACTGACTGCACAGAAAGTAGATGGCATCCTCATCTTTCCCTTGCTTTACTATCTTCCATCTTCCCTAACTTCTTGAATTCCTCCTTTGGTTTCTCTATAAGCTGTTTTCTATTCTATGTGGCAGAGAGCTCCCTCCCAATTTCTTTCAGAGGTTTCTCTCCTTTTTTAACCTTTAAACATAGCTGTTCCTCAAGTCTCTTTGCTCAGTCTCCTGCTATGACTTCTTGTCAATCCCACTCACCTCAAATTTCCATTTTCACCTCTCTTCATGAGACCCAAATCCATGCCACTGGCATGGCCTTTCCTGACCTCCAGATAGGAACCCCCAGCGTTGGTCAGGAACCTTGTCAAAGCCACCACCTCTCGGTAAACCCAGTCTGCCCCTATACCTCCTTTCTGCTTATTGCCTTAAGTATCCTACTCACCTCAGTTTACAAAACTTAAATATCTTTTCTACTTTCATTTCTGCTGTCAACAACAAGTAGCCACTACTTAAAGCATTTAAAGGAAAGAAAGATTATTTTGGGTTGGGGGACTCAGGGAAGGCTCCAAGGAAGAAGTGGCTTTGGGGCTGGTCTTTAAAAGATGTGGAGATTATGTCAGGTGGAGGTAAAGGATGGGGGAGAGTTTTCATAGGATGAAAGAGGCAAAGAGGCCATATTTCAGGAGGAGGAGCCTTAGCTGAACTGGCTAGAACAGAATGGAAGAAGAGATTAAGGTAGAAATCATGGAGAGTCATGAGTTTAGAGAAAGGAGTTTGATTTGAAGAGAGAAGCCCTGAGAACCCAGTAAACATTTCGCAGTTGGAGTAACATCATTTGAATTTATAATTTGTTCTGTTGTATCCCGCATTCTACCTTCCCTGGAGAAGGGTATCCATCCTTGGGCAATCCATCTCTCCCTCTCCCGTTGCCTCTCCCCCTCCCTCCCTCTCTCCCTCCCTTCTTGCCTCTCTCCCTCCCTCCCTCTCTCCCTCCCTTCTTGCCTCTCTCCCTGATTCTTCTCTGTATTCCCCAGCATGTAACTCAGCACATTGGTATTCAGTAAATGTTTGATAAATGGATAAAGAAGATAGTGGCGCATATATAAAGGAGCAGGGAGCACAGACATTAAACTACTACAAAAAAATACATGTTCCATTTAGTACTAGAATGTCTTTAGCTTTTAGGCTTTCCCTCTAACCGTCCAATCCCTCATTTATCCATCCTCCCTTCTCTCACTCAGCTAACCAGTCCTGTTGACTTGTAGTGTATCAGATACAAGGGACATAAAAGAATAAGGCCTCAGGAAGCTACTTGTGGGAATCAACAAGAAGTGTAAACAAACTCTGAAATATACTGCAAAGAAGGATTTGAGAGAAGAATGCCTAAAGTTATATGGAAACACAGGGAAAAGAACAACGAGTTACCTGGAATGACATGTGAGCCACATAGATCATTCACTCAAAAAATGTCACCTCCTATGTGCCAGTCACATAGCTGGAGGTATCCTGTGTGAGATGTACACCCTGTTCCTAAGACCTCTTAGTCTGATTAATAGAAAAATACTCTCATTTATTGGGCAACTGCCAGTATCCCATAAATCCTCACATAAAGCCTTTATACAGACAAAGAAACTGAGATGCAGAGAAGATAGGTAACTTGCCCAGTTGGAGTTGGGGTTGATTTCAAAGCTCATGCTCTGTTTACTACATGATGCCTCTCAGAACAGTACAGAAAAGGATGTACAAAGTGTTATGAGAACTTAGAACAAGGGATACCTGGGGGGAAAATTAGGGAAATCTTCCTGGAAAAGATGGGGTTTTACAGCAGAAAAGCTACAGGATGCCTGTTGTTATTTGCTCTACTGAAAAAATGTTTAATACCAAGATCTAGTGACAGTATTTTTCACCTATCCTGATAAGCACTTGAAGGAGCACACAGGTGCAATTTTACTGGTTTGTTCCATTTGGGTGCCCGAGGTTATACGTAGAAGTGATTTAGGGGTGACATTTCCAGAAGAATTTATTTGCCCCAACAAAAGTCTGTTGCATGAGGCCTCTTCTCTCCTACCCTAACCCAGTACCAAAAGTGCCAGGGGCTCAAAGTTCACTACATATTGTGAGTCAGGGCACTAAGGAAAATAGGCTCATCTTTTTTCCTCGTCCAAGCATGGCTCAACTGGTATAAATCAATTTATTTGCACTGGGTTTGAGATCAGACATTTGAGCCTTTTGTGTATAAAAGGCAAGTCACAATATCCCCAGCCTGAATAATTCATGTTGTTTGCAGTGGCTCTTTTAAGCCTTTCTGTTAAACTTGAAGATTAGCTTTTTCTTTTTTTACTTCCTTAATCAAAGCTTATTTTGACTCAACTTTGAACAATTCCTCAAGCTGGATTGCTCCACTACTGGATTCAGTATTTTGGGCACTGGGAAGCAGGTTGTCGCTGGTTCTTAGGCGTGCTGTATTATTCAGTGCCTTCGCAAATGATAAATAGGTTGAAAGCCTAGAAGGCTATTTTCTAATTTCTCAAGGGTCTCTTCACCACCTAATTTTCTTTTCATCAAATGTTATTTACTGAGTAACTCCAATCAGCCACTTTGGTATTGCAGCTTGCTGTGATTTTAGCAGATAATAAATGTCAGCATGGGGAGGGTAAGAGATCCTGGCCTCAAATGTAATAATATTGTGTGTTTGAAATTGACTCCACTTTCATCAGACTGAGTGTCACAGGGGGTGAGACCTTTACTCAGCCATCTTGATAAGATCCCAGGGGTCCCTGTTGGAATCGGTAGGATTTGCCATGTGTGCAAGAGACGAAAAGATTTCAAAGATCTAAGAAACAAAGCAATCTCTTATTTGTCTTGGAAATCATATTATATTTTGTGTTTTACAGGCACATACACATATTAATGTGCAGTCTATCATACTGCAGACATAGGAACAAAGATGTTAAATTAACATGTCACATAGAACCTAGCAGGAAAGAATCATTTCTACTTGGAAGGTAGGGAGATTAAAATGGGAAGTCACAGAGGGCAAATACGTAGAAGGCAAGTCAGAGTAGCCCCTTCTACACCATAGTAACCACTGTACATCAAACCAAGCAGTCTTCCATGCTGAGCTCAAATGCAGCTCAGAATCCTTCTCAACACAGTCGGCCAGGAAGCCGCTGGTGATCTTGAGCTGCCAGGCTAGAGAAAAAATTTAGCCATTCCTGACCTCTTAGGGTAGTTATGTCCAAATGCAGGGATAGTTATAAGCAATCCAAGAGGCGGCCTTGGAAATATTCCCTATTAAACACAATAATAAAATAAGCTAAAAAAAAAGGGGGTCCTGCAATTATTTCAGAATTGGCAGAATGCCATGGTTCCTGTTGCAGTGGGTCTTCCATGACAGATCAGTGCCAGTATCTTATCTCATTAATAGCTAGTTTACTGCACTGCCAACTAGTTTACTTCATTAACAGTTATTTTGCCTCGTTAATAGCAGGCTCACACCTGCTTTGAAACTTTTGGCCAAGATCTCTGTGTGGGCTCTCCTGACTTCAGTAGTGGTGTCTTTGACCTTTACTCCCCAGAGCTTCTAAATTTTGTATTAGTCCCTAACTCGTATCTCACATCTTTTATACCTGAAATACAAAGAGTGGTTTCTGTTTCCCTGTGTGAACTGCAGGCAAAAAAGAGATACCACATTTTACCATTTTATAGTCTAAAAAACGCAGATGTTTTTCTATTCTTTTGAGCTCCAAATATGATAGCTCCTCACCCAGATGTTTATTTCTCTGTGCCTTTCGGTATGATGTTTCCTAACAGTTATATAAAATCTATACTAAACACTATTGCTTCACATGTATTAAGACTTATCCTCATAAAAAGATGTTTTAGCTCTTTGAGAGTTCAGGTAAGAAGTAGACAGTATCCCTGTTTTCCTTCTGACCTTGTGGTTTTCAGAATTTATGAAAAGCTGATTAAGAGAAGATTACAACTTATTTCAAACTAGTGCTAGAAGACATTTTATCATTCAAGTTAGTAACATCCAACGTCACCTTTATGGCCTCCCTCAAAAAGGAATGAGGTAGAGAGAGGGACACATATATATATTATCTTCAGTACTGTGGGTTTCCTCTAGTTGCTACCTGCAAATGAATGAGTGTCTGTTGTCAGCTTGGTATAAAATAACCACCTTCCCACAACTTTGTCACACTATTTTAATATGGTGTTTAATAGGGAATTAACCACTATCATCTTTCAAAGGTCTCTTCTGTTTCACAGAGAAGATTTCAGGGACTGTATCCACAATCTCTGCCCCCATATAGTTCTAGATTAGAGTTGGCCATCAAGAAGCACAACTAATAAGATCTGGAAGATGAAAGAAAAGGAGAACTCTTTATTCCCTCGGGGTAGTGGTAGCCAGACATACAGTGTAGGAGGATGGGACTAATACTGATTTTCTGACCCTGGGCATTGCTCAAGCAGGTGCTCCTTCCCCAGAGTATGATGGTCCTTTTGGAGGTAGATACCTTGTGTCTTAGTTCAGAACTGTGATGAGGCTCCCAAGGCCTCAGAGACCACCCCACAGCTACTCCTCCCAGGTCAGTCCCTCCTGGGATACAGTGTGACTCAGGCCATCACCATATGCTGTCCCAGCAACCTTCTTCCCCTTCTAAGTAGCTGGAACCCACTTCTCACCGTCCCTGGCTGACACCCCAAATGGATTCTCAGTGGATTCCAGACAAATGGGAGGAACATGCAATATTTTCTCCCAGTCCGTCTTCCAGAATGCCTCAAGAAATCCAATTTTAACAAGAGTTATGATCACATCAGTCTTCTGCTGCTTCATTAACGTTTACTGATGTTAAGATAAAACAGAAGCATGAAATAGATGACTCTTCACAATCCTGCCTCCAGCCTATCTTTCCAGCTTTACCTTTGGTCACTCACTTGTTCCTCACCAATCACCTGTCTCTGTTCCAGCTTCATGGAGCTACTGATCATCCCTGAACACCCAAATAGCAGAAGAAACTAAAATTAATGAGCATCTATGATGTGTCACTCGCTGTGCCTGGAGTTTGGTGTATATTTCATTTAATCTGCACGATCAACAAGGACACTGAGCCTCAAACATGTTAAGTGGCTCTTCCAAGCCTTGAGAGCCAGGAAGTGGCGGAGAAGCTGCTGAGCAGGGTCCAGCCTTTCTGACACAGCGTGACCTCCAAGGTTCAGAGCTGCTACTGGCAAAGCCCTCCTCACAATGTTCTTTCCCACCTTTCTACCTGGTAGAGCCCTCTGCTTTCTCAAAGCAAAGGCTGGATTTTCATCTCCCCTCAACTCTTCCATGGCTACAGTCAACAGGGTTGGTCCCTTGTCTCCCTCAGAACCCAGAGCTCCTCCAATGCCTTGATGTCACAGTTCTTATCACTTGCCATCCTTTTTACCTGCATTTGTGACAGTCTGTAATCACTAACTGCAGGACATTTTGGGGACCAGGACTGAAGGTATATTATTCATCTTGGATCCTTAGCTCTTGCACATGGTAAGTTTAAGATGCTCTATCCTATTTGATGGAGGGAGGGAGGGAGGAAGGAAGGAAGGAGGGAAGGAACGAAGGAAGGAAGGAAGGAAGGAACGAAGGAAGGAAGGAAGGAAGGAAGAGACGGAGGGAGGGAGGAATTCCTTAGACTGTCCCACCATCATCTATGGAATGGAAAAAAAATATGCTTTGCCTGGTAGGAAAGTTTCTAACCAGTACTATCTAGTCATGCCAAATAATGGGATGTGCCATATATACATCCGGGAATAAAAGATACTGGGAATAAAAGATGGGCTAAAATGGCAGCGAAAAATAACATTTAATGAAAATACTATTTAAAATAGTGACAAGAAGTACATCAGGCCATAATGGTTCCAAAATTGACCTGGAACATAAATTACCCTGAATTAAGTTAAAAAAGGGTTAGCAGCAAAGATGAATTATTTTTATATAAGGAAAAAGATAAACGAAAGATGAGGAACCTGTGAAAATAGAAGACTAAGAGAAAGATCAACATGTAAGATCAAAGGTGACATCTCTAAAACTCTAAAGCTCAAATAAGTATTTTTAAAAGTGGATTATGGTGGTTATATATTATCTTTATGGTGATTGAGATTAACAAAAATTAGCAAAACTAACACAGTTAGGGTCTAAAATTGTTATTTTCTGTGTTCTAATCTAGAATTAAAAGGGAAAATGAGAAAATATTTTAACAGTTGTGTATTAGAAATACAAAGTGAATAGTATTAATAAGATCTCACATGAAAGGTATGGAATAAAATCATTTCTTTCTGAGGGCTGGAGTAAAATTTGTTTATTCTCCTCAACATAACGTGAGCCACGGTTTTAACAAAATTCGTTCAGTTTTCTCTGTGTACGTTTGTATAAAATACTATAGCACTGCAAAGCTAATTAATGTCAAATTGAAACACTAAAATGCAATTATTACATGGGTATCATCCAAATTTCAGTACTCTGTCTTTCCACTGCTTGCATTAAGCATAAAATAGAAACCACCAATTCTCAGAGAAAAGCACAACTGTCAGTTTCAGAAGTTTATGAACAGTGGTCCAGTAGTTAGAAAAAGGAAATGCTGTTGACCACAAAACAAGATCTATTTATGGAAGAACTTTAAGGTGATAATTTGTAAATTTGTAAAGTTATTTTGCATTTAAAGAGTAAGAGAATCTAGGAAGAACATTTTAATCTTGCATGTATTTAATCAGTTGATTTCAAGAATCTTCATCTTAAAAGTACCGGAGCACAGAACAGGAATGTTTACTGAGACACTAAGTCCCTGAGCTAATTACTATAAAATGAATGAGCTTGAAATATACAGAAGAAGACGCCACAGTATTTTATCCAAAGAGAGTTCAAGAACCTTTGTATAATAAACACAGCTTCTGACCTGAAGGCACTGGCATATGTGCAATGATTATAAAATAAGTGCATTCAGAATGGCGAGTAAACTTCTCCACTTAACTGATTTTGTTCACTAAGAGTAAACAAGACACTTGGTTTCAGGGGTAACACCAAGAAAACAATTACCAGGTAGTTAATGCTCCATTTTTGGAAGACATGCAAATTACTTTATTAGGAGTTAATTTGATGAGAACCAATCAGAACAGATTGGTTCAACAGGTCTTATTTGTAAACCTTTTTAATAAGGGATGTTGTAACACACTTTGCTATTGATATTTCATTTTAAAAATTCAGTATCTAGAGGGAAGATAATTATTTTAAATTCTAGTCACGTATTCCTCTCAATATGTTCACTAAAATCCATCTTGAACACGAAACACCTACAGCTATTCTCCCTAGTAAACAGAGATTAGTAGCCGAAAAATAAGTGTTTCGAAATACAGGAAGTGAAATAAGTTTGTATGATTTATGTTTCTAGAGCATTTCCAGTTTGTTCATTCAGTTCATATTTCTTGAGCACTTACTCAGGATTCAGGAACTGTGTAGGACAGAGAACAGGGCAGTGAACGAGGCAAATTCCATCTCTGGTCTCAAGGAGCTTATACAATCTAATGGGGAAGACAGATAGGAAATAATATTTGCACAAAAATATATTTCTTCCACACAAAATGGTGAAAGAGAAAGCGCTCAAGGTTTGGAGCCAGACAAACCTGAAATCAGATCCTGCCTAGCAGTGAGCTTGTGAACACATTTTAGCATGCTTATTTTTTAGCAAAACAGGAATTGTGAAAACCGCCATAGAGAATTCTTCTCAAGACTAACTGGAATAATGTCTGGGAAAGACTGACAATTTATAGGTATACAAATCATTCTGTTATTTGCATTCCTTATTCCTTGATTTTCCATTCACCTAATACTGGCCATAAAAATCTGACAGCGAAAAACCCTTTTGCTCTATTAAATTTAACAAGTTATTTAATAAAAAATTCACTTCAAAACAAAAGCTAAAATAATTTTGTTAGTTAATGAAGAAGTTATCTCTATTGAGAATAAGTGTATATGGAATTTTGTTATCAAGTTCCTAGCCTATACTCAGTGTTCATCCAATTTCCTTACAATTTAAAACATTAAAAAAAAAAGGAGTAACATTTTTACTGCCTTAGGGAAAACTAGATTTTATATTCAAAACAACAAAGCTCACAGAAAGCAAAGAATAAAGTACATACACTCTAAGCTAATTCCTCTTAGGTATAAGAAAACCAAGTTCATGGAATTAAAATCAAACGCAGTTAAGGCAATTATCAGTAGTTTATAGAATAACACAATTTTTTTGCTTACCGGGGTTGTTGGGTAAAATAAAATATTAATCTTCATTGGAAGTGTTCATGCATATTAAAATTTATTTAGGGTTTTTCTTTTAACTATATTTTTAAGACACTAGGTAGAAGACTTGATCTTGTATGTGACGTTATGAATGACAACCATACTCTTCAGGTACCGATGGTGCTTTTTTAAACCCTGTAGATTTAACTCTGAGTATCTGAATTTATTATAGTTCATTTTAATATGACCTTCCCTGGAAGAAGGTTTAGCATTTTGCTTATCATCTAAAATTCTGATGAGGAAAAGAATCTTGCTGCCCCTTCTACTTGAGATGTAAAAAAAAGAAAACAGATGTCATAACTTCAGATTAATAGCACCTTGTTGTACGAAGGGAACTTCAACCAAATTCCCTTATTATATTGATGAGAAAACTCAGGTGGTTTAAGGTCCTACTTCAAATAAGTATCAGAATCCAGATTGGAGTGCCGCCTATGTGTGCGTGCGTGTACCCGCGCGGGGATGGGGGGTAGGGTCCACACGTGTCTGCAACCTTGTATTTCCCTCTATATTGAGGGCGAATTAAACTCTTCAAAATGTCTGCTTTACTGAAGGTTGGGAGGGAGAATTTTACTATTTATCTCAAAGTAGTTCTGAATCCAAGTTTTCGAGTTCACACATGTGCTTCCAGCATTCCATGACCATGTTAAAATGTTATCTTATATAATTTTCATTATTTTCAAACAGTAAGTAAAGGAACAAATCACATGAACTAAATGTATTAGATACCAGAGCTTAACACATTCGAAACCTCTCATAGACAAGTATTTGCTGCTTAGTTAACTTGCTTTTCGGGAGACCTTGGAATAAAGCAGGGGCACAAAGCAAATGACATCAGGGACCACGGAGGTAATGTGAGGGACTCCAGGCGGTCAGGAGGCAGCTGCATCTCATCCAGGCAGCTGATTGTTGCCTGAGGACACACTGAGCCAATGCTGGCCACATCTCATTCTCTCCAGTCAAGCACAGACTCTATGTCTTCAGGAAATTATGAAAACAGACCAAAAACATAACTAGTTAAGGATCCAACCAGTGACTGGCTTCATCATCACCTGCTCTAATTCACTGAGTTAGTAACCATAAGGTGAAAAGGCAAGTCAAATGAAAGAGAACATAACGATCCAGAACATCCTGGGAATGAATGCGTCGCCCTCATTTAAATGTTTCATCACCACCTGCAAGTACTGAAGTCAAAAAAGCGCAATCTGCATCTCTCAAGTAGAGATTAATACCACCTCATAGGATTGAGTGCAAATTAAATGAGATAATACACACGGATACTATGGCAGAGTGCCACGCATCTAGTAAACCTCCCTTATTATCAATACTACCATCATCATTTATTTGGGGACTGTTTCTTTAGGGCCATGCTGAATTGAGGCAGTGCATGCAATAACCCCATATAGCAAACATGTGAATGCATTCTATAAGAAAAAAACTAATCCCAAATAAATTCATGTATTTTTTTGTCTTTTAATACAAATGTATCAAACGGTTCTATAAAACACTTTATCTTCAATGTACTTATAAGTTAAAAATTACTGTTTTTATAAATACAATATGCACCTAATAAAAATCACAATATATCCATAGGAAGAGAAATTACACGATGACATTTCCCCAACATAGATTGAATATCCTTTCCAGCTGTAGTCATTTATGTAGTACTCAGCATAATCTGCCGGAATCCTTGAAACTACAACTGCTGTTGGCCCTACTAGAATCTATGAAGGCTATCATTTTTAGATTAACTTTCTGGAGACATATGCATGTGGTTTTAAAATTTTCTTCAATATCAAAGTTTAATAATTTGGGAAGCTTTTCTTCCCCCCACCATACTACAGATAGCCATCTGTTTCAATAAAGTTGTTCAACAAAATTGTTTCCACTTGTAAGAAGTGACATTTGTTAACATTCGAAGATCAATAGCCCATTAGGATTTTCTGTTTTCAACCAGACTCTCAAACCCATTGTGCTCTGTAGGGTAACCAGAAAAGGCACTAGCATATTTCAAGTTTATAGTCAAGACAGGAAAGTGAGGTGAAAATTCCAAAGATATTCTTTAAAGCTACTATAAATTTAAGCTTGTGCATAAAATAGTTCACTGTAATAGTAAGTTAACTGAACCAATTTAAAACGACTTTGAAAAAATGGATTCAAATATAAGGATTTATATAGTGCTTTTGCTATTTACATCCCAACACATTTGTAACTTTATAGGCATAGTTCCTGAATAAATATGAATAAATAACAGTAATCATAGAGAGAGAAACCTTTTCTTTTGCAAAGCTCAAAAGTCAAGGCAACAAGCCTCCAGAAACTTGAATAACACAAACACAACACTCAGAAGCGAGAAGAGACTCCAGGAAAATAAAACCGGGAAGTTAAGGGCTTTTCTGTAACTGTACACAGGAACAACGGCTATATTCTCATTATTTCGCCCAAGGAAGTTCTAAAGTGCAGAGCATCGTCTTTTTCCTCAGAATGTTCACTAAACCTGGTTTCTAAGACTGAAGGCCAAAGTTCAAAATTTGCTCTGGAGCTTTCCAACTTCATTTTCGTCAAACCAAATACTTATTGTATAAAAGGACCAATTTCTGAGAAGCCAGACGACAGGGATCACAGGCGAGATTCTACTAAAGGAGCCTGCATCGTATCGTCAAAGGGCTGACTCTAAAACTGAAACTGATTCCAAGAAGTTCATATTCATACAAATATATCTGAAACCCACCTCGGTTTATTTTTATTTCTCCACGCACTGGAGTATCAAAACTCATCTTCCAAAAGGTCAAGACGTTGCCAAATTTCAAAAGAAGTGAAACGCACCGGGAGATGACTAGCCTTTCATGTACCCCAAAGAATACACCTTGCAACACATAACTAGATTTCCTAGCCCACAGAAGAGAGAATAACATCAAAAAAACAAAAGCGCGACCTTTCACCACGAGCAGCGCTAGGTGCCAGAAGACAGTCGTGTAGGCGGCCAGGCTCTCCCGCCAGCTCTGATTCGAGCTGAGGCCTCACCCTCACCTTCTCTTTGGTCTCAAAGAGAGGCCTTTCGGCTGACCAGAGTTCCAACAGCGGCCTCTTCACCAACGGGACACTGCTGTGAGCGAAACAGTACTCTTGGCAACTTTCATTGCATCTTATTCGGCTGGTGGGGATTAAGCCAGCATTGAGGGGACCTAGGCAGACCGCCCTTTTCCTCCGTCTAGCACATCGCGTGTCACCACACAGGGCCGCCTCAGTAAGAGGAACACACCCAGAGGGCAGTCGGGGACCCCTTCCACCCCTGAAAAACGCTGAATTACTTACAAATGCCGAATCTCCGGGGCAAGAGTGGAGACGGTTCCTGCTGTCTGGAACGCCGCCCGCTGGAATGGGCTTCAGCTGAAACCTCTTTAAGACGCTTGATTGGAAGGCGCACGTCGGGGGAGGCGCGCGGGCGCGGTGCGCGCTGGGATGCTCTTGTCGGGATCAGCTTTCGGCGGTGGTCACAAACCTGGAAGATGTTTTTCTAGGCGTCAAGCTTCAGTAGCCACCCAAGTCCTCTAAGCCTCATTTTCTTTGTTTCAAAAATGAGGATAATAACAGTACCTATTTAAAGGGTTGTTGTGCGGAGTAAACAAACGAGAGAGGTGATCCATGAAAGGCGCTTTGTCAATAACGTGCTCAATAAATGTGAACTCTGGGTGTGCCCACCATCAAATGCCACAGGGAATGCGAGGGGTTGATAAAACAAGGACCAACCAACATTATCATCCTTATTGTTATTAACATTCTCTTCGTGCCCTCTGTGCTTCATCTAAAGCAGCTGACTCGGCGCTTTTGCCGGCGCGCCCCGTCATTTCTCCCCGCTCTTCATAATACACAGCTCTTGCTAGGGAGTAACGTAAGGGTGATTCTGAAATCTGCCTCTGCCGTTTACCAGCTATGTAACTTCGGGCAACTGGTGTCATTTTTCTGAGCCTTGATTTCCCCACAGGAAAAACAAGGATAGTAAGAGGAGTTCTCTCCAGAGGTTATTTATGAGCATGGGATGCCATACGGTATGATGCAGAGTAAGAACTCACCAGATGGTCTTAGTAATAATAATTAGTATTAGTATTCACTTTGCTTGGCATATCCTCTCCATCTAAAACCTACTTTTCCTTTAAGGCTCAGTTTAAAAATCTCTTCCACTTGTCCACACATCTAGTCTCTCATGTAACATACATTCTTACGTCTCTTTCATACTCTTGGGGATTAAGAAATGACTTGGACTTAGCTCCTGGTATCAAGGAGCTCCTAGCATGGGAGCCGAAACAAGTCAAGTGGACATTGCTCTTAGTGCATTGTAGTGTTAAGTGGCCAAAGAAGCATTTATTTTTACAGATGGTGTTAATTTCACACAGGAAGAATCTAGGAAGGGAGAGGATGTGTACCATTGTGATGAGAAGCATGGAGTGCTGTGTTAGATCTGAGTTAAATCACCGCCTTGCCACTTGTCAGCTACATCACTTTGGATGAATTACGATATTCTCTCTGAACGTCACTTTATGCTTCTGTAAAATAGGGATAACTGTAGAACTTACATGATGGAGGGTGAAGATTAATACGAAGATCCACTTAAAATGCTACAGAAATTTTAATAAAGGTTAGCTATTATTAGTAGTAGTGGTATTAACACAGGTAATATCATCAAGACTTAGTGACGGATATACTGAATATGGTTCTTGAATTATGTGGTGGATTGGAATACAAGGCTGGGGAAAGGAAATGAGGCAAGAAGAAAAACTTGGAAGTGAGAAAGCAGGAGAAGTTTGCAGGCATCTGAGAGAGGCTCACTTTGGCCTCATCAAACACTGAAATGTGTTGTTAGGGTGACCACCTGTCCTGGTTTGCCTGGGACTGAGGTGCTCTCCAGGGAAGCAGGACTCTCAATACTAAAATGGGTAAGTCCTGGGAAAACCAGGATGAGTTGATGACCTTACACTTAGAGGATGGTGGCCTAGCAAACCAGGGTCTTCAAGGCCATGTCAAGGGTTTTTCGCTGTATTTGTAGGCAACAGGGAGCTCTTGAAAGTTCTTGAGTAGGGGAGTAACTGTTGAGAAGTGTGTTTCAGGCAGTCTACAAAATGAAGGCTTTATCTCCTCTCCCTTACCAAATCAGTCTCTTTCTCATGGCTCCTCCCACAGTCCTTTATTTGTCTGCCTTCTAGCATTTATCACATGTTATCTGTATTAAAGATCTGTGTGTGTGTGCATCCTCATAATTTTACAATATAATCTCCTTGATATCAAGTTTGGATCTTCACGTTATATGTAAGCTCAGCGTGTATTGAATTGAATTGATTAAAACCTATGATTCTGTACAGTATTAATCGACATTTACTATTCATCTCAGTTCAAAATTGAACATCAGTTTTCTCTGTGCTTAGTAATTATTCTTCTGGTGACACATAAGGTCAGTCTACTAAAATACTGATTGGCAAATTCGCACACACAATAATCCTCTGTAAAATGTAAAGGAGCATTCTTCCCCTCTCTGTTAAAATTTTGAAATGAAGAAGTTTTTCTTATTCATTAATTTATTCATTCATTCAACCAGCAAATGCAGCTTAGTGTACTATGTGTTGGTTCCTAGCCTGTGGCCTCAGATACAAATAAGGAATTGGGGTTTCCCCACCTTATTAGGTAGCCAGTTAAATCCCTATAAGGCAGAGCAACAGAGGAGAGTTTATGTGCACAGTTCAAGTCAGCTTACGGTCATTTTCAAATGCTTGACCACCCTCATGGAAAGGCCTGTTTTAAGTACTGCCAAATCAACAAATCAAGGAAAAAGCATTAAATTATTTCTATGCATAAGGAACTGTGGAGGAAACCAAGATATACTAGCCAGTGAGATACTATAGCAAGGCAGCTTTAGAACACAGGTTCTAGGGTCAGAAAGATATGGATTCATATTCCAACTCTGCATCCCACTTACTTACCTTTGACATGATATTAACCACTCTAATCCTCAGTTTCTTCACATTCAAAATGGCAACAAAATAGTATCTGCCTCATAGGGTTGTTATAAGAATAAAACGAGATTGCTCATGTAAGGCACTTAGCGCTGCGAATACGTTTTATGCAAGGAATATGTTCCTTAAGCCCTCAGATAATCTAAGACTGACCCAGGCAAAGGATGGAGGGCATTTCTATCTACTGGCCACAGAGGGGCTTCCTTGTAGCTAGTTCATTCATTCATTCATTCACACAGTTTATAATCACTTGGCTGACCAAGCTTTGAAATTATGCGATTCTTGACACATTTTGGGTTGGGTTGGGTTGGGTTGGGTTTAGTTCCTGGGAGGCAGACTCTGGGTGGAGGTGAGCATTTGAGAGGTTTGTTAAGGAATGGTGTCGGAATCAATACCTACAAGAAGGGAAGGATGCCGTTGTAAGAAGGCCCCAATCAACCCTCCAGCATGCTCCGAAGCTGAGATGGCTCTTCTAGGACATCCAATGTTGGGGCTTTCATCCCCCTGTTGTAACCAGTCCTTGGAGGGAAGGGCGTATGGTCTTGGGTAGGGCAGCTCTCTTCAGATGAGGTGATCTCCGGGGAGACACTGATCTGAGGTCTGTCAGCCCATTTCACTCCCAGCAAGCGGGTGAATTAAGTCCTGAAGTGGGGATCTCGGCAGTGTAGCAGCCCATCCACTACAGGAGTGATTGTCATGATTTCAGATGTTGTACAGTAAGTGAAAGGTTATATTTTTAAGTGACATAATTTCAAAACTATATACACTGCTACCTTACTGTGTGTGTTCCCTGTTACTACTATTATGTTACTTTTAGCTACTTCTTAACTTCTCATCTACTTTCAGTGTCTATCTCGTAGCATTTTGGTAAAGACTAAAAATCACATAATGTATGTAAGGTACTTTGCAAAGTTCCTGGCACGCAGCAAATGTCTGGTATATGTTAGCTGTTTTTTGTTTTTTATTAAGAGAAGGTCTAGAAATATAGAAGGACTCAGTAATAAACGGAGAAAAGGAAACTATGTTAGAATTCTAAAATTTACAGACTGACTTAAAGCACTGAGCGTGTCACTGGCAAAGTTTACATTATGGTATTTGACTAGTGGGTGTCTTGGTCTAGCCTTATGTCAACCTTAAATAAAGGTTTGGGTTTTGGCACCTAGTAGGAAGTCTCAGCCAGACTGTGAACATTCTTCACTCCCTCTTATGAGAAGGTAATTTGAGAATGTTAGAATGACACTCTTGTCCATTTGGGGAATGAACATGGAAATAATGATAACAGGGAAGGGATAGAACCAAGATCTAATAAAGGATCTAAATTCAAGATACAGGGTATTTCTCTCTCAACTAGGTCATCATACCATTTTTTGTTTCATATTAATTATCTCACTTGAATCCTTAGAACATGTGTTCTCTTAGGCAGAGACCAAAATTCTGTAACTGCTTTTTAATTTACTGAACATAGTATCAGCACTAGTGGACAGAATGATGATCTTCCTTTTGACTGTCTCAATAAGAGGCATGGTTATTTTTTTTAAAGTATATTTCATGTACCTATTCGTAAAGGTGACTTGAAAACAAAGCCTTTTGACTGCTGTCCTGCTCCTACCCCCACCCCTAAAATAGAGTTCAAATGCTTATTTGGGGATCGGGAACCATGTCCTATTCTGATTTTGTTTCGTTTTATTCTGTTTTGTTTTTACCTCCACAGGTACCTAGACCAGTGCCTAGAATGCAGTCCGTGCTCAATAAAAATTTGTTGCATGAATGAATGAATTGCAGAGCTGGGAAAGACCCAGAGATGACACAGTCCTCATTTTAGAATCCTGTTCAGACAGATGGAGCCATATGCGGGAGGCTGCTGAGCTCTTTCAGTCAGAGCAAGGACCCAGGTCTCGGAACTTTCCACTGCAACACATTTCTGCATTCTGTACTCTGAGAACCCAAGGAAATCTGCTCACAGCATTGCTGGACAGTTATGCTCACCCAGGGCGTTCCTTTTCTTAGAGCTATTTGCTTCTCCAAAGCTAGATGTAAAACAGAGCGCGCTTTCCTCATTCCAAGCCCATAAAATAATGTTATCACATCGCAGTTACCTTCACGCCTTTTTTTCTTTCATATCTTTGGGAATCCTCCTTTCCTTTGTAGGATGTGTCAGATGCCTTCTTTAATCACTCCTCGTAGTTCTGAGGTTCCTCTTAATTATCTAATGAATTCCACAGATTTGGAATAGATGTAGATCCTACATTAGAAAGAGAAATGAGGACAAGAGCAAGTTTGAGAGACGTAAATCTTTAGGAAAATTATTCTAAAAATCTACATACTTATCTTCAATAGAGAAAAATCGTTTTTGAAAATCTTCTATGATCTCACCACCCTAACACAGGAATAATAATAGCATTCTGGTGAGTTTATTCACAGTATTTTTATCTTAGACATATTTTCCCATGGTTATTATCAGAGTGCACTGCACTAACATCTGCAAATTCGACTTATCTGCTCAACATTATATGATTAGCATTTCCATTTTGTAAGTTAACCTTTATATAATGTTCATTGGTTGTACAATGTTCCCTTACAGGCCCGCATCACAACTGACTTAATAGTTTTTCTAAAGGTGGACATGAATGCTTTCTTCCAGTGATTTGATATTATCAATCAAGTAGGAATGAGTATTTGGGGTCACATAGCTTTTCCATGTTTTGGGGATCAAATAATGCTCTCTAATCCAGAGTTTCTCAATCTCCAGCACTTTTGACATTTGGGGCCAGATAATTCTTTGTTGTGGGAGGCCGTCCTGAGCATGGTAGTGTTACCTGAAAACTGGGTTCACCTCTTGGTGGGTGTCGAGCCACCAAAAGACACAACCAAGCCAAAGAGTGGGAGGAGGAGGATTTATTACTTGCAGCAAGAAAGGAGAACACTGGGGACCCTTCCCAAGCAGGATCTCTCCAAACAGCAAAATTGAGGAAGATTTAAGTTAAGGGTACTTGCATGTTCATGAAGGAGCTTGAGCTGAGAAGAATTGAGCATAGAATTAGGGCAAAGGTCAACAGAGTCCAAGCTTTAGTTGATTGGAGTCAGGAGAGTCAGAAAAGGTCAACATTGTCATCCCTTAGGTTCCAATTGATCTAGTGGTTGAGCACCTGAGGGGGTTTACATTCTGCAGAACAGCTCAAAAAAGTGCTTCAGGATAATCTTTACCATTGGGATGAAAAAAAACCTGGGAGTCTTTATTATCTGATTTATTATCTTTGCTATTGTTCCTTCTCTTGCCCTTGACCCTTAAGGTCATTATTACTGAGACCTATTCAAGGACAACCATTGTGGGCAGGCTTAGCTCACAAATGGCTTAGGCCTACGATGGCCTCTCTTACCTCAGAAAGCTATATCTGGTTCTTTTCCTCTGGAGACCCCCTACCCTGTCTGCTTAGAGTAGGATATTCAGCAGCCTCCCTAGCCTTCATCTGTTAGATGCCAGTAGCACTCCCTAGTAATTACTTTAAATCTAGAAGAACTAAACTGTTCTAAATTAAAGTTTTTCAGATTATTAAAATAATTTAAAATATTAAAAATTTATATAAAATTATATATAAATTATTATATTAAAACATTAAATATAATATTTAACTATATAAATATTATATTAATTTAATTTTAAAAATATTTTAAAATGTCCTATTTATATTAAAAATATGTACCAACTTAAATATAAGGAAAGAAAGAAAAAGGAAGAAAAAGACCACGTAAACACTAGTTAAAAAGAAACCCATGTGGGCTTCCTTGGTGGTGCAGTGGTTGGGAATCGCCTGCCCATGCGGGGGACACGGGTTCGAGCCCTGGTCCGGGAAGATCCCACATGCCGCAGAGCAACAAAGACCGTGCGCCACAACTACTGAGCTTGAGGTCTAGAGCCTGCGTGCCACAACTACTGAAGCCTGCGCGTCTAGAGCCCGTGCTCCGCAACAAGAGAAGCCACCGCAATGAGAAGCCCGTGCACTGCAATGAAGAGTAGTCCCTGCTCGCCGCAACTAGAGAAAGCCCACGCACAGCAACAAAGACGCAAGCAGCCAAAAATAAATAAATAAAATAAATAAACTTATTAAAAAAAAAAGAAACCCATGTGGCTATCTTAATATTCAACAAAATAGACTTTAACACGAAATACTAAAAATTTCATACTAAAATATGGAATGTCACTTTGTAATGAAAAAGGTTGAATTTTCTGGAAAGATAAAATAATTAACTAGTATGTACCCATAAATATGGCAAAAGACATATCAATCAAATTTATTAAAAATATTTGTTATAAATCTATTCAAGCTTTCATATACAAGCCAAAATTTTATACAAGCCAAATTTGAGGATTATAATCCAGGAAGAACATCTCAGAAAGCTCTGAGAACTGTTCCACCTGTTAGGAGTCAAGGCACAGTTATATGTTTTTTGAGACAGAGGACTATATATTACATATAATTGACAGTTTACACAATCCAGATCTAAGCACCATGTGACCCCTTATGAGATCAAGAAGGAATATTATCTTTCAGGAGTCATTTTACCGATACTAGGAGAATATTGCTCTTTATGGTTGAGCAGCTCCCAGTGGGGAAGGTTTGGTTGATGCATAATGCAGATGCATAATGCAGTTGGGGGAGAGAGGAGGCCAAAGGGCAGAGAAGAGTTTTTTGTTTAAATTTTTCTTGTCTTGCCATAAAATATGAGTTATATCTCACATATATCATTTATACATATAATTAATGTGTATATTTCAGTAGGGCAAAACATTGGGATAATTCACTGACAAAGTATGACAAAATAGGAGAGACTATTTCAATTAGGTGTTTAAATTTCTTGCTTTATCTATGCCTAAACCCACTGAATCCATTTGATTACTCTGTGTGGCAAGTGAAAATGCAACGGAAGTTTTATATTGTGGATGAAAAATAATCACTCACCATCTCCCTCTACGAGGATTAGGTCGCTAGCCACTGTAGTCACTGACATTCAACACATCCTAAAGGAGTTCAGGGTGGAGATCAGGAATGAGACGCTCTGTGCTCTGGGAAAAACTGGCAGAACAGGCCTTCAGACAGTTAGATATTTTTCAGGAGATTTTATGAGCCCAAATTCTTGCATCTTCTCATATCTAGAAAAGCCCTAAAATCATTAATGAAGACATATGCTCCTCATGACTAGCAGCAATCTTCTTGTGACTCGCAGTAACCTGTCAAAATGTGTGCTTGACTGCACGTACCCCCCTTCACTAAAATAACATGTATACTGACCTTCCCTCTTACTTCTTTGGAGCAGTTCCTCAGAGCTATCTGAGAGGCTGTCTCCCAGGCTATAGTCCTCATTTTGCCCCAAATAAAATATAACTCACAGCTCTTATGTTGTGTTTTGTTTTTTGTTTTTTTCCCCCAGTTGACAATATCTGACCTCATTCCTTAATCTATCCATCCATTTCAGACCATTATCCATTAGGTAGAGTCAGGACCAATTCAATGGCAGCTTCAGAGATGTAGGGAAGGTTGAAATTGGGTTGGAAGATATACTGATAAGTTGCATAGTTCAGTGTAATATAAAACATAACATGAAAACTACTTCAATCATAAACTGAGAATCTTATAGTAATTAAAATCATTTTCTTAAGAAATCATTTAGAAATTTTTGAAAGATGTTTATTGCTGTTATCTTTTTTTTTTTTTTTTAATTTTTATTTATTAATTTATTGTTGGCTGTGTTGGGTCTTCGTTTCTGTGCGAGGGCTTTCTCTAGTTGCGGCAAGTGGGGGCCACTCTTCATTGCGGTGCGCGGGCCTCTCATTATCGCGGCCTCTCTTGCTGCGGAGCACAGGCTCCAGACGCGCAGGCTCAGTAATTGTGGCTCACGGGCCTAGTTGCTCCGTGGCATGTGGGATCTTCCCAGACCAGGGCTCGAACCCGTGTGCCCTGCATTGGCAGGCGGATTCTCAACCGCTGCACCACCAGGGAAGCCCTTGCTGTTATCTTTAATACTCCTTTTTTTTTCCCCTCTAGTACAAGAAATAGGCATAGAATTGACAATTCTTAGAATAACATGGAGATATTCAGCCTTCTTATGAGATTTAGCATACAGTGTTATTTTTCCTATGTAGCCAAACTGTGTTATGTTTTTCTAAAGTGAGTGTTAAACTATACTGTGGCGTGACTTTAGTTTATATTGTAATTTTATTTATCACCATCTTCTTGGTAATACAGTATAGCAAAAGATTCAAAAGATAAAACTGTTCCTACCTTTCTGTACTGGCTAACTGATACACGTGCGTACATGTGTAATATCCTATGCAAGTCCCCCTTCTGCAGGTAATATAATAGTTTTAGTTTTAAACTTTTTTTAAAAATGAGAGTAGTATTTACATATAACCTACACACATGCTTCCGTATACTTTTTTTTTAAAAAATTATTTATTTATTTATTTATTTATTTTGGCTGCGCCGGATCTTAGTTGCAGCACGCGGGACCTTCGTTGCTGGCATGCGGGGTCTTTTAAAGAGCCCACATGGAAGCAGCCGCATAGCACAGGGAGATCAGCTCGGAGCTTTGTGACCACCTAGAGGGGTGGGATAGGGAGGGTGGGAGGGAGGGAGATGCAAGAGGGAAGAGCTATGGGGACATATGTATATGTGTAACTGATTCACTTTGTTATAAAGCAGAAACTAACACACCATTGTAAAGCAATTATACTCCAATAAAGATGTTAAATAAATAAATAAAGAGCCCACGTGCACAATTAATTTTCTTTTATTAGTGAAGTCTACAGAACATTAATTCACATTAGCAAGGTATATTATATTCTGAATAATTATAACCAGGACTTCCCTGGTGGTCCAGTGGGTAAGACTGCATGCTTCCAATGCAGGGGACCCGGGTTTGATCCCTGGTTGGGGAAATAGATCCTGCATGCAGGCCGCAACTAAGAGTCTGCATGCTGCAACTAAGAAGTGTGCATGCCACAGCTAAAGATCCTGCATGCCGCAACGAAGATCCTGTGTGCTGCAACTAAGACCCGGCGCAGCCAAAATAAATAAATAAATATTACATAAGTATAGCCTTATGTTATCACTTACAAATTATTTTGAATTTATCTGCTTTGTCACTGTGTCCTCACATGGAGGGGAGAAAGAGAGTAAGCGCTCTGGTGTCTCTTCTTATAAGGGCACTAGTCCCATCATGAGGGCCCCACTCTCCTGAACGCACCTAAACCTGATTACCTCTCAAAGGCCCCATCTCCACATACCATCCTACTGGGGGGGAAGGGCTTTGACATAGGAATTTTGGGAAGACGCAGTTCAGTCCGAAGCAGCAATCAACAAGGAGGTCTCCAAGGAACGATCCACTACAATGAACTATTAGGTGTCATAAGCACTGAGTGCCACTGAAGCATTTTTTTTCTCCCAGAACAATCTGGCACTAGTTAGCCAAGCAGCTTAGAGCCCAGTTCTGATGAATCAGTCAACTCAGACCAAGTCATTATGAAAAAGCATACCTTTATTGTCACCATCCTGATTATGCCCCCTCTCTCCTTTTTTCTTTTTCTTTTTTGGTAACCAGACGCATCAGCTGACATTGTGTGGCTAAATCTGGAATCACGCATCATCACTGATGGAAAAACACCCTGAGGAGAGAAGCCTCATCCACTTCATTTAACAAAGATGTAAATAGTGCGTTCCATCATATCCAAATACTCTTTCTTAACGACTCACGCTACAACCTTATGTCCATCACATTTTCTTTAAGGAAAAATTCAAAACAATTTTTATTGCCATCTCATTTTAAGATTTCATACTTTGATAGTAGAGCCTCCTTCTTTCTACTACCTCACATATCAGGGGTTTTCTTTGTTTGTTTGCTTGTTTGTTTGTTTTTACTTTTTTATTTGAAAAAGTGTAAATCTGCAAGAGTAGAACAGTAAATTCCCGTAAATGCTTCACTTTGATTCACCAAAACGTTAACATTTTGCCACTTTTGCTTTATTCCTGTGGGTGCATACATTTATTTTTAATTGAAGTATAGTTGATTTATAATGGCGTGTTAGTTTCAGGTATACAGTACACTGATTCAGATATATATATATACTTTTTCAGATTCTTTTCCCTTATAGGTTATTACAAAATATTGAGTATAGTTCCTTGTGCTATACTGTAGGTCCTTGCTGTATGTGTATACTTTTATACTGATTATTTATGCCAAACCATTTGAAAATATGTTACAGGAATCATGAACCTTCAACCTATATTCTCTTAGAACAAAGGCTTGAACCTATATTCTAAAGACTTGAACTTATATTCTCTTAGAACAAAAGCATTTACTCAATAAACAGAACCCAGAGGATGAAAGGAAGAAAATGCTCATCTTCACCAAGGACAGGTGTGAAAGAGACCAATTTTTTAATGACGAATTTGCAGAGCAATTAAATTTCCCCTATGACTGCAGGAACCCGGTAAATAAAGGGATTCCAAACTGAGTTTAGGCCTGCTCCTTTGACCTGAATCATTAAGAAAGTGTTTGGGGGACTTCCCTGGTGGCGCAGTAGTTAGGAATCTGCCTGTCAATGCAGGGGACATGGGTTCGAGCCCTGGTCCGGGAAGATCCCACATGCCGCGGAGCAACTAAGCCCGTGCACCACAACTACTGAGCCTGCGCTCTAGAGCCCGCGAGCCACAACTGCTGAGCCGGCGTGCCACAACTACTAAAGCTTGTGAGCCTAGAGCCCGTGCTCTGCAACAAGAGAAGCCACTGCAATGAGAAGCCCGCGCACCGCAATGAAGAGTAGCCCCCGCTCGCCACAACTAGAGAAAGCCCGTGCGCAGCAGTGACGACCCAACACAGTAAAAAATAAATAAATTTTTAAAAAAGTGTTTGGATTCTATTTGCACTACAGGCTTCAACCCCCTGAGGAGTCAGTGGGCTAACACAGGTGGAAAAATCAGCAGTTCATTGATTTGGTCCATTCTAAACATAGTTGAAGCTTCCTTAAACTATTTCTGAGACCCCACGCTGGATGCATTCGTGTAAATGATTGTATTGGCCCCCTCTCAGCCGTTAGGATTAACACACTGCTGGGCCAGGGTTTGCTTTTTGATCCACAGATTAACACCCCACAGATCTCCTTTTGCCAGGCATCACATCATCCGTCCTGGAGCCAGTCATTCTGCAAGCCTCAGGCTTGAGGCTCAGACTAGGAAACAAAACGTGCCACCTGGGATCCAACTTTAAACCCAAATTCAAACACAGGTTGACGCTGGGAGGTCAAAATTCCCTCGGTGTAGTTTACTTACAGCTCCTGACCTTTAAGTATTATAACCATTCCTTCCACTGCCTTCCTTGTCTCTGCATTCATTTGTGTCTGACAAAGCTGGTCTCACAAACTCTGTTAGTACCATGGAGCTTTCCCACACCCCCTTTCCTTGGTCACTAACCACTGATCACTTCCTGACTGCTCTTATCATGCTAGACTCTTCTTAGAGAAAGGTGTTTCTGGCAAGAAGGTCTCACCATAGCCCTCATCTTATTATCCACGGTCAGCGTCTAATTATGTCATGCCACTTTTTTTTTTTTTTCCCATTGGGACTAAACCTTGTTTAATCAAGTTGGCCAATATATTTGTGGTACTGTCTGTTTTGAAGAGAATTGTTTCATATTTGAATTTCAAAGTCCTTATGAAAAAAATCGGAAACACAGTCAACTCTCCTATGTGTATTTCAAAAGGGTTGTACCAGATTCGCACTTCCGGATAAAAATACCATATACCTGGATGGGAAATGTACGATGGTGGAGTACACTCAGGTGTCCTGTCATGAGCATTGGTGTGCCCAGTCTCAACTGCAGACATTTCAAAGGTATAATTTTCATTTTGGTGGATTTAGGAGTATGTGTGACAAAGTGTGAAAATCACAACAACCCAGAGTTTCTCAACGTCAGCACTATTGATATTTGGGGTCAGATAATTACTTTTTGTGGGGAGCTGTCCTGTGAATTGTAGGGTATTTAGCAGCCCCCCTGGCCTCTAAGCTGCTAGGTGTCAGTAGCAACACCCACACTCTACGAGATAACAACCAAAAATATCCCCTGGGGGGTCAAATTCACCCTGGCACAGCAGTCCTGCCATCAGTGGCTTTGGTTTACTTTTGCCACATGATTGGGGTAAAGCAATCTTAGCAACTGCTAAGTAATTTTAAAGTCATACATGCTTATGCACAGATTGCCTCTTATCTGCCAGGTCGCTGAGAGTAGGTTCTAGGTTTTGTTTACTCCCATATCACTAAAAGTGGCTAGCGTAATCTTCGTAGAGTATGTTTGTCATTGACGCTGATTCCCAAATATTTCTGGTTTTCTTCCTATTGAGAATGGTAGAATTGAACTTCCCGTCCTATTTGCAGTGAGGGGTGGCCACCTGACTTTTATGGCCAGTGAAATGGGAAGAAAAGTGGTGCATGTCTCTCCAGGTAGAAACTTGAAGAGCCAGTGCATAATTCACCACATGCTTGCTTTCTGTCTGACATGGTGACCGTCACCATGTATGACGGTGGTCCCTCCATCAGTCTGGGTCTCTGAGTGAGCAGAGCCTTTTGCTGGCCTGGGTTGGACATAAGCAAGAGTAAAAAGTAAAATTTTGGTGACTTACACTACCGGAAGTATGGGATTGTTTGTTACCACAGCTTATTTTATCCTATTCTAATGTATACATGCTGGTTTTAATGTCATGGACATTTAGATTCAGAGCACCTATGAGGATGGCTTGGTCCTCTTCTCTCACCCTTAGGAAGGCTAGAGGTCACTGATGGTGAGCCTTGAGTTGGGAAAATAGCTGCATCTCAGGTTCCTGATCAAGTTTAACTTTGATTAAGCTGTAAAACTGGTTAATATTCCATGAAGAATAAAAAATTAATTGCCATAATTATCTGGAAAAGTAAACTGAATTTTCCCTATCAGAGTCCTCCTCCTCCTCCTCCTCCTACTAACTAATATTCACTGAGTGCTTTCTTTGTGCCAGTCAATGGACTAAATAATTTGCATTAATCTACATAAATTATCTCCTTTGTCCCTTATAACAGTTCTCTGAGGTAAATGCTCTTATTAGCCCAATTTTAGAGCTGAGGAAACAAAGCCTTCAAGAAGTTATTCATTTGTTTGAGGTCACAGCTAGAAAGTGGTTCAACAAGAATTTGCACTGGGGCAGTCTCATCTCACAGCCTGTGCTTCTTGACAGCTATGATAATCTACCTGCTAAAGAATGATTCTCACTCTGATTCCCCAGAAAACCAGGTCCTGGTGCATGTGCAGACATGTGCCCCACAAGGTAGGGCTACATGTGCTCTAACAAGGAGGACTTAAGAAATGGCTGGAAAAAATAGCCGTATATTTGAAATGAGGCAAGATCCATTAAAACCTGATACTTCTCTGTGGATTATGGTAACTGAATTGATCAAACTTATGTATTTAAGTGAATACATTTCTTTCTTAGGGATGGATCTGGCCATTCAAGAAAGCTGCATGTAAGACATCTTTGACTTTGTGTCACATTTAATGTACTGAGTGTTATAATTTTGGTTCCAGATCCATAGAAAGCATCCTGCCACAATTATAAGCCTTGATGTCTCTATCATAGTAACCTGTTTAAGACTGAAACCCAGTAAAGCAGCTAAGCTCCAAAGATGGCCCTGAAGGAACCATACCTCCCAGGTACTCAAGCCCTCATCCAATTTGAATCTCACTCTCCTTACAAGATGACCCAGTGAGCCCCCAGTGCAGTCAAGCTGACTATCCAGTTAACAGATAGACTTGGGGTGATTGTTTACCTCATAATTTTCCCTTTATAAGTCTTCCCTTTAAAGTATTACTTACTTGAGGTCCTTTATATTTTGAGATTCTATTTTTATGAATATTAAACACTTAATGGAGAAAAAAGGAGGAAGAGAAAAGTTCAACTGTTGGAAAGCTTTGCACACTCATCCATGTATTACTTCATCCACTGTGTTACTTTCCTGTGTTATCGCTGCTGTAACAAATTACCACAAGCTTAGTGGCTTAACACAACAGAAATTATCTTACAGTCCTGGATGTCAGAAATCTTAAGACCAAAGTGTTGGCAGGACAGCCTGCCTCATGTAGGCTCTAGGGGAAAATCCATTACCTTGCCTTTGCTAACTTCTCGAGGCCGCCTGCATTCCTTGGCTCACGTTCCCTTACTCATCTTCAAAGCACATCACTCACCCTCTGTTTCTATCATCACATCTCCTTTTTCTGGCTTTGACCCTTTTTTTCCCCCTTATAGGGACCCTTGTGATGACACTGGGTCCACCTGGATAATCCAGGATCATCTCCCTATCTTGAAATTCTTAATTTAAGCACATCTGCAGTCTCTTTTGCTTTATGAGGTAATACATTCACAGATTCTGGGGATCAGAACGCGGACATCTTTGGGCAGCCACTATTCTGTCTACTACACCCATTCACCATTTGATATATGCACTTATGCAATTAATTATGTGAACATTTATTCAGCACCTAACATATATCAGACACTGAGGTAGTTGATGGGAAAGTAAAGAGGAAGAACTGACCGGATGTACACAAAGCAACATATACAAACCTTAAAAACATAGTACTGAGTGAAATAACTAAGAAACAGAAGAGATCCATAGCATAATACCATTATATAAACCACAAGGATATATAGAACCTCAGTACATATTTTACAAGAGCAGATATAGACACAAGGATCCACATCAAACCATTATAATGGTCGTATATGAAGTAGGAGAGGATGGGAGTAGAGAATGGGGGGTAAAGGCAGTAGTACATCTATAACACAAGAGATGGGACTTCTGGACCAAAGACAATACTGTATTATGAACACACAAAATGATACATAGTAGATTGATGTAAAGTGTAATAGAGCTGTTAACAAAGCAGGAGGGCACAGAGCAGACAGGAGCATATTGTAGAACACTGGTTCTCAACTGGGGATGATTTTCCCCTAAGGGACATTTGACCATCTCTGGGGACATCTTTGGTTGTCAAGTCTTGGTGGAAGGTGTTACTGGCATCTGGTGGGTAGAGACCACGGATGCTGTCGAGTAGTATCTGATAACGCACAGGACAAACTCCTCCCCACTCCCCCCCCCGCCACGCCCCCGGCACAACAAAGAATTATCTGGCTGCAAATATGAATACTGCTGAGATGAAGAAATCCTGTGATAGACCAACCAGAAATAAAAATTAAATATCTCTGAAATTATTGTGGTATGCCAGGAGATTTGCTTTATAAGTATTTGATTATTTTAGGGATTAAAGTACCATCAACTCCTCATCGTCTGTGTTCTTTCTGCTGTGTTTAATATCCTTCTTTCCTAATACCTTATGCTTGTTCTCCATGAATCTTGGTTCCTATGTCTAAATGCTGAAGACACTGATGTTTCTTCTCTTCAGGTTTTTTAGTGATACCACAAACTTAAAAAAATTTGGATCATGATTGAGGTTAGAAAGAATCAACAATCATTGTTTAATTCTATTAGTTCCATTTGGGTTATAAACTAAATCTTCATACAAGGAAGGGCGTTGATGTCCCATATTTTCACAGCTGCTTTGGCATTCTAAGTTTAAATATTGTAAAAGGTCCAGTAGAGTAATTCTATTCAGGGTCTCCATTCTCGTACAATAACTCAGTCTTGTAGGAGAATAGTGAAGTATGGTCAGCTTGACAAATATCAATTGTTAATCATGTATATACATGACATATATGATATATATGATATATAATTATATATATGATTAACCATTTATATATGTAATTATATATATGATTAACCATTTGTATATGCATGATTAACCATGTATATATAACCATGGTGTGTGTGTGTGTCATATATATATGCCATTTCATTTAATTATTTAGTGGAAAGATTAAAAAATGCTAAATTACTATACATCTAAAACTATCAATTTAGTCTGACAAAGTCAAATTACTTAACAGTATGACTATTACCTTTCTAGCTTTTCCTTTTTCCCCTTTTCTTGGTGCATAAAAATATCTCAAACCTATACCAATAGTATTGTCCATTCATGATAGATATTAGCAGATACCAATTGACCATGTGTTTGACATAGAACAAGACATGTTTAATGGAGAAAAAAGTCCTACAACCTCTCATTTTCAATACTCTGTCTTATTCCCAGGGACCTTTATATACTGTAATCAAAAGAAAGTTGGCTTTGGAGCCATAGATCCCTACATGACTATGGGTAAGGTATTTAAATTCTCCAAGTTTTAGCCTCTTCATTTGTAACACTGTTCTTAAAAAATTTAATTAAAACATGAAATTAAGTGAAATAATGTAAGTAACACATAGCCATTAACTTCCCTTCCTTGTTCAAGTCCTGAATTAATCCCCATCAATACTGAAGTATGAATGTGTTAATGCTTTGCTTTCCAGGTCAAGCCAAGATAAAGCAAATAGGTAAGAACATACTCTATCGCTTTTATGACTGTTTCTATGGTGTATCTTTTCATGCCTAGCTTAAATCCCACACCAGCTGAACAGAAACTTTTCTCTCTTCTGAAGTCCTCAACATTAGCTTTTTTAAATACTCATTTTCTGCTAACTAGGGGCTGCCGTCAACCCTCGATTTTTAATTGATTATTATGTGAATGTGTTTTATCTCCATGGATGAATCATAAGAGCCATAAGATCCTTGAGGTTAGGAAATATATATATATATATATATATATATATATAGAGAGAGAGAGAGAGAGAGAGAGAGAATATACCACCTTATATCATTTGTATCTACCTATCTAGCTCGCTATCTATCCATCCATCCATCCATATATACACCTTAGTCTATTCAAGCTGCTATAATAGAATACCATAGACTGGGTGGCTTACAAACAACAGAAATTCATTTCTCACTACTCTGGAGGCTGGAAAATCAAAGCTCAAGGCACTGGCAGATTTGGTTTCCAGTGAGGACTTGCTTCCTGGTTCACAGATGTCTGTTTTCTCACTGTGTCCTCACATGGTGAAATTCTCTGGGGTCTCTTTTATAAGGGCACTAATCCCATTCATGAGAGTTTCACCCTCATAATCTAATCACCTTCCAAAGGTCCCACCTCCAAATACCATCACAATGGGGAACAGGTTTCCACATCAATTTTGCAGGAACACATTCAGTCTCTATCTGTATTGCTAACTCTATCTATCTCTATCACCTATACCTATTTTTTTGGTATCAGGAACATTGCCTTATACAGTACCTGCCCAGAATGTAGATTCAGGGTGGAGTATGGAGGTAATAAATATTTTTGAGGAACTGAATATCCCTGCTGCAAATTTTACAGTCTCTTTTTTTTTCACATATATGCTAAATTTCAAATACTTAAAAGACAAATTAATGTGTTTTAACATCCTCCAGTATGATTAAATTCGGTGATTCACAAAATGCAATCTTCTAGTTATTACCATGTTGAATCCTCACATCACCTTAGAGGGAATAAAAATTAGAATACAACCAAGGCGAGTAATGTTTAATCAGTAAACCTGAATGTTAGTATCTATTTAGAGTTTTGTATTCCAAAGAAACTAAATCATATACAATATATAAGGTTCTACAAATTACCCCCTAAAATCCTTTTTCAATATGTAATATTATATCAAATTTATATTCAAATAATCACTTCTGTTGCTGTACAGCAGGCATTAATCCAGCCAACACAAAAGTCTTTAGCAAGGAAAAATGTCATATTTTGCTGTAGCCGTAGCCTGAAAAGAATAAATATACCATAAGGATGTCATTTGCTAAAGTGTTAAGAGTCACAGGTATTTTCTCTTTACTTTAATTTTATGTAGCTCTGGTCAATTTCACAGCCTGAAGCTATACTGAACAGGGAAATTGGAAAACTGCAGAATAGATTTGCAGAAATGAATTCCTATTTTCTTTTACACTTTCTTCATCACAGTTGCTATCATTCTTGTGTTGTGTGGTATTATTATCAACAGGAGCCTGGGCTCAGCTGATAATTGCTAAAGTCGTTCTCTTAAAGTGGAGGCAGAAAAAAACCAAGGCAACTGTGCATTTTTCTTATTTTCCAAATTTGCTGCTTTCATAACCCTTCATCTTTTTAGAATTTAAATGTGAAGACTTTTCTACTCTCAAACAACCACGGTTATAGCAATCTTCTTTGCCTTTGCTTCCTAGGTAAGAAACATTAAAATAATAAAGCTCTAAATGTCTACTTGGAACTAAATATAGGTCCTTCAACTATTCTGGTTTGCTTTTTCAATTTTCATCCTTACTAAAATTTACTTTAAACTGGAACTATTTGAGAAGATTGCTTCAGAGGACAATATAGTACTTAATACATAAAGAAGAAAACTGGTTTACTCTTGCTGCTGCCTTTCTAGATTAGCAGTGAGTTCTTACTAAATTTCAAATTAGAACTATTTGAAAACAAGCCGTAGTCTTTGGCTGTTTAGTATCAACCCTGAAATAAAATCTCCTTTGTATTCTTATAAATCATTGAGAATGAATATTGTGGGACCATTGGCTCCATTTTCACATCTTCTCACTTATTCTGTATTTTTAAAAAATGTATTTGTAATGATGATGGAATCTTTACCATGTAATGTCATTTGCCCAGTAGAATGGAGTCTATTTACAGTGTCATATAAATGGCACCCTTGTAATTATAAATCTTCATTTTTCCCCTATTTATATTTAAATTGGCTTTTGTTCTTTGTATTCTGCCCACCTCCAAATTCAGAAATTCTTGGGGATCAAAGAATCAGAAAACTTAAGAAAAAAAAACTAGATTGCCAAGTCTATTGTTAATTAGGTGAGAGTTAAATGAAAAAGAAAATTGGCCAAATTTCTTAAGTCTTAGACAGGTGGCCACCAAAAACAAAACACAAACAATAAAACCCCTATTTTAACAGGTTTGAAAAGGTTGCCAGGTAAAATATAGAACACCCAATTAAATTTGATTCAAATAACAAGTGATATTTTACTCTAAGTATGTCACTAGTATTGTGTGTCCTGTGTTTTTATTTGCTAAAATCTGGCAACCATAAGGATTGATGCCATTTTTTTTCTTAATACCATGAATATTGTGAGTGAAACTCCCAATATTTCCATAAGGTAGAAAGCAACAGCGTTTGGCTCATAAAAAATGGAAATTTAAAGTTCTGAGTAACAAAAGTTAAATCAATTTCATCCATGCAGAACTGTGCAGATAGGGTTTTCATAACATGAATTTATAAGTGCATATCAATGTCCACATATCCCAGCCCTGAGGAAACACCAATTCTTGTTAACTTGCACAGAATTATAATACTTTGAGATCTAAATTATTCAGCAGACCTAGCGGACAGAATTGGATTGTTTTTCACCATTCTCTCTGTTTCACAATCACAAATCCCAAGATCCTTCATCAGGAAATTCAGTTGTTCGATCTTTTCAGGGTTAGAAAAGCTATGCTCATTGGCTAACTATATCTCTACTAAAAATTCCTTCCTATTCACTGATAAGACTTCCTTACATTTCAAACATTTAGAAATAGCATTTCCAATGTTAGCTCATTTGTGTCTTACATTTATTTTTAAAATATTAAGTACCTATAATGTGCCAGCCACCCTGTTACATGCTGCAAACACGAGACAAGCAAATCAAAACACGTCAACAGTAAAATTTCTCCTTTCTTTCAAAAGGCTTGCAGCCTATGAGGCTGATAGAATAGGAATTATTATTCACACACTACAGGTGAGGGAGCTAAGTGTCCAAGAGTTAAAGGGTCTTATCTAAGGGTCTTATCCACATTAAGAAGTAAAGAGCCAGGGATTCAATAATTGTCCCTGGCTCCAGACTCAGGGCACTTTCCAGTATTTCGTCAAAGGAGATCCCAGTCTACTTAGTATCTTAACCGCTCCATTTACCAGGAGCAAAAAGGAAAGCGTCTGAATCCCTTTATGATGTTCTTGTACTCTTAAAAGTGGAACAGGTGTTCCCTGGGTGCTCGAGAAAAGCAAGGCATTGAGTGGGAGTTAAAGATCCTGAGCAGCCGTTGTAACCAGACCAAGTTAATCTGTGGCAACCGGAGCACTCGGCCAAGGCGATGCTATTTCAATTGGGTGTCACAGGTGATTCATCAGAGATGGCTTGCTTTTCGGCCTCCTGATATTTTTCTTCGGGGTGGGGTGTCAGATTTCCTTCGCATTTTTGGACAACAGCCTTCTTGTCCATTTCCAAATTTTTCTGGTTTCACAGCCCTCACGCGGACCCCCGCTTTCATACTGGAAGCTAGTCATTGGCAGGAGATTTAGGAAACGAAGAACAAGGTGGAAAAAAAAAAAAAGATCCGGGGGCCTGGAGAGAGGCCTAAAATGGGGAAATTTGCACTTCAAGAGCTTCCCCTACCCCAGCCTCTCAGAATGACAGCTCTCCTCAGCCAGAAGACTACCTCTCCCTGCAGGCACTGCGCGCTCCACAGACACAGGCTGGCGGGCTCCCTGCGCTCCGCCTCCGCCCGGACCGGCCAATAGGAATCCCCGGCTTGGGCCTCCGCCCTACCCGGACCACGCGGGAGCGGGGGCAATAAAACTACATTTCCCGACGCACCTGTGGGCTCCTCGTGGCCAATCGGCGCCCAGAGTTCGGAGCTTAGGGGCGGAGCCGGATGCATAGGCCACCCCATTGGCTAGGGGCGGCTTAGAAGAGCCGGAACCCGGGAGAGAGAGAAGCGAAATGACATTTCCTCTTTAAATAGCTGGAGCCCGGGCCCCGTCGAGAAATGGCCGCGTCGGCAGGTGGGTCGTGTGGTGGCTTGGGAGGTGTGGAGGGGAGGTGGGCCGGGGACGAGGCTCAGGCTGCGAGCTGAGGCGGTGGCGATGAGGAGCCGGAGAGAAGGATGGAGAGGTGGACAGGGATGAGGGGAGGGAGGATGAATGGCGTGGAGGGAGGGAGGTGGGCGGTCCGGCCGGACAGGGATGGGGAGGCCGGGTACCCGCCGCCGCTCCGACCTGTTCGCAAGGCGGTTGAGGGGGCACTGGCGGCCGCCATCCATCGAGCTTCCCTCGTGAGGCTCCTGCCCTTCGCTCTCAGCTGGGACGTTCTGGCTGTCGGCGGAGTCGCCGCAGACACCTCGCCTGTTCTGCCCGCACGGTCCCTCTGCGAGCACGGGATTTCGGGCTCGCCGGGCTCCCAGAGGAGCAGGCTGGTGTGTGAACTTGCATCGCAGCTCGCTCTTTCCCAGATCCTACCTCGCGGTCCCATTGGGGGTGTCTGTGTACATATATGCATTTCTGTAGCGGGGAAAAAACAAGCCAAGCGAGGAAACAAACAACTCCCCGCCCCATCCCACACACACCAAGAAAAAAAAAAAAAAAAAAAAAAAAACCCAAACCAAAAAACAAAAAATAAAACCCGCGACGCCGAAACTGGCTCCGAACTTCTTGTGGTTGTACGATTTTTCTCCTCCTAGATTTAAGTAAGTCTTCCCCAACACCGAATGGGATTCCATCTTCAGACACAGCCAACGATGCCATGGACCCCTTCCATGCTTGCAGTATTCTAAAGCAACTCAAAACAATGTACGATGAAGGACAGCTGACAGACATTGTAGTGGAAGTGGATCACGGGAAAACATTTTCCTGTCATAGAAACGTTCTTGCTGCAATCAGCCCTTACTTCAGGTATGATGATGGTGGAAACCTCTATTGATATCCTCACCAAGTTCCTTTTCTCCCTCAGTATTGCCCACTTGATTTTTATTACTGAGATGCAGGAATGAGATGAAACCAATGCATTTGTTTCCTGAGAATAAATAACAGGCACTATTTTATTAAGCGCTCCCCCACCCCTTTTTTTATTTGAGAGATTCTTCTAGAATTCAGGTGGTTGGTTTTTAAGTTAGTGAACATGTTTTTGTTTGTATGTTTCAGAAAATCTAAAATTGCACTGCCCAATATGGCAGCCACTAGCTGCATGTGGCTATTTAAACTTCACTTACCTAAAATTGAATAAAATTAAAAATTCACTTCCTCACATACACTAACCACATTTAAAGTGCTCAGGAGCCACATGTAGGTAGTGGCTGCCACATTGTACAGCCCAGATACAGAACCTTTCCATCACTGAAAGTTTTATTGGACAGTGCTAATATGAAATTTGTTCCAAAAATTTATCCAGGATTTCTTTCGTGCACATTAACTCTTTTAGAGTTTAAAACAAATTACCCACTTAATGGATTGTTTTAATGCCCTGGGGATAAGAGCAGTGAAATGAAAATGAATGAAATACAGTTTCTATGTGTCTTAGGCCCCAGACTAGTGATTATTTCTTAAGATTTCCAGAAGTATTTTTAAGCTAAGTTTTCATTTTCATTTATATTCATCTTTATACATCATAAAACTTTGTAAAGTAAAATTTCAAAACTTGGGTCTAAAAAATAATTTCGTACTCTAAGATCAGTGATAAAGGCAATTTCCTGTTTGAGTTTAACTTCTTTTGTTTCAAGTGCTAACTTTAAGCCTTTCTGTATTCAAAAATGGTGCATGAAATGACTGTGAAATAATTTTCTCAACCTTTATAGGGCATATAGCAGTGTAGTGTTCCAGACAGTAGTTTCTGGTTCCTCTTTCTCAGAATACTGTGTTAAATATAGTCACTTCAGTTTGCTGCTTGTGATGTAACCATTTAGACTTGCCTAGGGTAGGTCATTGGACTATTAAGTATTAACCATAACGAGGCAGTGAGCTGGAAAGAAAAAAGAAGAAACTGGTATACACAGAAGGTATGAAGTTGGGCCTCTAATGGAAAATGCTGGTGAGATTCATTTATCTAGGCTATCCATTAGATATGGTTAGGTCATTTATGTGTTTAAATATTTGTCACAATTACTGCTTATCAAGCTCTGGGCAAGGGTCACTCTACATACATTACTTTATGTAATCTTTACAATCCTGTCTCTACATAGTTGTTATTCCCATTTTACGTGTGAAAAAACTGAGACTCAAGGAGGTTAAGTGACCTGCCTAAATCATCTATCTAACTAGTAAGTGGCAGAGGCTGGGTTTGATTCCAGAGCCAGGCTTCTTAGTCACTGTATGACTTTTAAGGAACAAGGGTGGGTTCTCTTTAAAGTTTAATATACAGAAGTGTTCATTGTATATTAGATTTGAATAGTAAAAAGAAATAAAGTGAAAATGTCTATATCTCACTGTAATTCTATATTCTGGCTTATATCATTTAACTATCATACTTACTTAAAATTAGTTTTGAAGACCTGACAAATCACTTGGAAAGAAGTATGCTACAGTAGATTTTCTTAATTTCCAAGCAGTTAAGGAAATGCTTGAAAAACTTTCTAAGCATAAGATATGTGAATTCAAATGAAGATATTTGGCTAGAAGACTTAAGGATTAGGTTCTTCTCTCTTGCTAGAGCTGTTCGTACAGAACTTTCTTGGTACCATTATTGCTCCTTATGTGAGTTGTAGAAAGTCATACTTAATAGTTTCTAAGTCTTGCATCACTGGTGGAAGAATAGAATAGCTTGAAATCTGGCATGGCTGTTTCCTGCTCCCAGTGACTTGTCAGAAGTAAAATTCATATGATTAATAGAAACTTTTTGCTGCTCAGGGTTTTGTGTGGGGAAGTACTCCCACTTCATATCGAGTTTACATAAAGAACCTATTAGAACAGAGGAGAACTTGAGTGTCACGCTGCTCCTGTGTGTGAGACCAGCTTATTCAAGTCAGTAGTAGCTCCCATGATAAAGGGCTATGTGGTAATGTTCTCCTTTGGGAGTTAATCTTTGCCTGATGAAGGGCTTTATTTTTCTTTTTAATTGGGAGCTGTATAACTCAGTTTTTCAGCACCTGAATTGAAAACCAGCTCATACAATGGTACATCTAGTTTCTAGTCATTTAAGAAAAAAAAGTCTGCATGATATTAAACTTAAAATTTACATAGTAGAAGTAAAAACAGGACTCAAAGGACGGTTAGCCCAGGCAACAAGCTGGGTCCAGGTACCCTTGTATACCTCCAATATTCCATATTGCATTTTTGAATTAATTTCATGTTTTTGATGAAAACTTTAAAAGCGACCGGAAATCTTCCCATTCAAGGATATTTTTTTCATAACATCACACTTAAAAATAAAATAGGAGGGGTCTGGATCTGAATAATGAAGTTTATCAGCAGCGTTAGGTCGGTGTCTTCAACAGACATCTATTAAGCATCCTAGGGCACACAGTCCTTTTCTCTAGAGGATTTTAAAAGACCTTTTGATTTTATTTTTTTATTTAATTTTAAGAACAGCCTAGAAAGAAACCTTAAAGGAGGGAAAAGAAAGGCAAATGATGTTTATAAATGACCAGCACTTTAAATAAAGAGCCAGGCTTTTGGCTACTTAATGTTTTGGCCAAGAAAGTACCATAAATGCACAGATAATTTAAAAGAAAAAAAAGAAAAGAAAAAAGCTTGGTCTCAAAGACAAAAGTTTGGAATTTTGAAAACCATTATCTTCTCCAAAGAATCAGTTAATTCTTAAACTCTCTTTAGAAGTAGGTATTATATTAACCCTACTGTAATCTTTATTTATACACAAATATAAATAGGTAAAAATATGGTAACTTTGAGTCAAGCAAAGGTTTTCAAAATATCCAAGGATAAGTGAATTGATGTTATTTATGTTCTTTATAATCATTAAGGAAGCATTCAAAGGATAATTATTTTAAAAACAAGTAGGTAGAAAATATGAACTTCTGAAGAGCATCTTGTTTTTCTAAGTTGAAATTTTTAAAGATATGTTTTGAGCACAGGTTGCCTTGTAAATTTCCACTGGGTCATGAGAAGTTTTATTAGACAGTCTCTATATGCTAATGTGTCACATTGACACTCTATGGGTATTATTAAACTTTCTGACTGACCTGGTGATTGAAGATCTCAAGTCCCTAAGGCATCTTGACCAGAAGCCTCGATTGGGCTCCAAGGGAAATAGGATGTCCTGGAATATTCCATGCCACCTTCTGGTGTACTTTAATTAGGTATACTCTCCTTTTCTCAGAGTTGGCACAAAGTGGACTGACTAGTCCTGAGAATAGGGTTTTTTAAATTAGCCAGACTAAATTCTTCTGCTAGATGATCAACTTTTATCCGCTTTCCTGATATTTAGGATATCGGGAAACACATTAGGAAATATTTTACAGTTCCAAAATGTTATCTTTGTGGTAACTTTGTTTTTAAAAATTTGCCACAATAATTTTTATTTATAACACACATAAATTCACCACTCTTTCCTTCCTAGATCCATGTTCACTAGCGGCCTTACAGAAAGCACTCAAAAAGAAGTTCGAATCGTCGGTGTTGAAGCTGAGTCGATGGACTTAGTGTTGAACTATGCCTATACCTCCAGAGTTGTTCTGACAGAGGCCAATGTTCAAGCCTTGTTCACTGCAGCTAGCATCTTCCAGATTCCCTCCATCCAAGACCAATGTGCTAAGTACATGATCAGTCATTTGGACCCACAGAATTCTATTGGAGTCTTCATCTTTGCTGATCATTATGGTCATCAGGAACTCGGAGATCGATCTAAAGAATACATTCGTAAAAAGTTCCTGTGTGTCACCAAAGAACAAGAGTTTCTTCAGTTGACGAAAGACCAACTGATAAGTATCCTAGACAGTGACGATTTAAACGTAGACCGGGAAGAGCATGTTTATGAGAGCATTGTAAGGTGGTTTGAACATGAACAGAATGAAAGAGAAGTGCACCTTCCAGAAATTTTTGCCAAATGCATACGTTTTCCTCTGATGGAAGACACCTTTATAGAGAAAATTCCACCTCAATTTGCACAGGCTATAGCCAAAAGCTATGTGGAAAAGGGACCATCCAGTACCAACGGCTGTACACAGAGACTTGGAATGACTGCATCGGAAATGATCATATGTTTTGATGCTGCCCACAAACACTCAGGAAAGAAGCAAACAGTGCCTTGTCTAGATATATTCACAGGAAGAGTGTTCAAACTATGCAAACCACCAAATGATCTAAGAGAAGTTGGGATTCTCGTATCACCAGATAATGATATTTACATAGCAGGAGGGTACAGGCCAAGCAGTAGTGAGGTATCCATCGACCACAAGGCAGAAAATGATTTCTGGATGTATGACCATTCCACTAATAGGTGGCTATCCAAACCGTCCTTGCTTCGAGCCAGAATAGGCTGCAAACTGGTGTATTGCTGTGGTAAGATGTATGCAATCGGAGGGCGAGTTTATGAAGGCGATGGGAGAAACTCACTAAAATCTGTGGAGTGCTACGACAGCAGAGAGAACTGTTGGATGACCGTTTGTGCCATGCCTGTTGCTATGGAGTTTCATGATGCTGTGGAGTACAAAGAGAAGATCTATGTTTTACAGGGTAGGTGCCTAAGTGATTTAGTTCTTCCTGAAAGAGTAACAGGTCAAATTGTGGTTCACCCACTCATAGTAAAACATAAGTTGTTCCTGTTCATTGAGGAATGCCTCTGGCTTTCTTATCATAAACTATTTGTTGGAACCGTCTGTTCTTTAAAGGACCAGTAAAGAAAATAAACTTTTCAGTCAGAAAAGGCAGGTTCCTAAGATGATCTGTGTTTTATGTTCTTACTGTGTTTTGACATCATGTGGAATAAGTATTTTTGAAAATATTTTTTCATAGATAATAGTTCAGGATGTGGGAAAAACTCTTTCAGAGCCATTTTTAAGACTTCAAACAAGAAAGCAAGTTTGATACATGACTTTTTTGCTCTTCAGTAATATATAATCAAGAAATGTAGCACCTACTTTTCTTATGGAACTTACTGGATTAGTTTAAAAGAGAAAAAAGAACAAAGCATCAACTGCAGTTGTACTATTCAGTTGCCAAAGAATTTTGTATAAGCCTTACGATCGCAAAGGTTATGAAACTTAATTACAAAGAGTTTTCAATTACAGTCTTCAAGATTTTAATTTCACTGCAGTTGATGTTGTCATCCATAACATTGTTTTCAGTTTTTTTTCACTGAAAAACTTTGAGATGTCTCCTTTTTCTTACTGTTAACATTATGAGAGGGACGATAATATACTTAGCTTAAAAATTTTTGTTTAAACGATTGAAGACTAGTACCCTGGCAAAGATGATCTAGTAGAAGTAGAAAGAGGAACTTAGTAAGAGCAAATAAGATATTTGATTCAAGGTTCTGATTTGTGCTAACTAATGTTTTCCTTGTGTTTGCATTCTTATCTTAGTTGCTTGAATGCTGAATGCAGTGTTGACAGTACCAACATCCTTATTCTTCTTTTGTGTTTCTTAACTGCTTATATATAAATGTTTTCCTTACACTGACTACTCTACTCAAATAAAACAAGGAAAAGGGGGCAACTTCTGTGTAGACATACGTGATTTTTTAGGTCTTTTCCCATTCTGTTTTTTTTTTTTTTTTTTTTTAATATTCTTTGCTCTAATCCTTTATCTGACTTAAAATTTCCTAGAAATGCCTAAACCCATTTGTTTAAACTTCAATGTAAAGTTAATTCTCCAGAGGGAGTAGTACTCCCTAGTGCCTTATTTTAGTTGACTAGAAGCATGGACATGATTTAGGTTTGTTGGTCTTGCCAAAAAATGGAGTACCTGAATGGATGTAAAATCTATCAAGTGTGGTTGAATAGGTTATATCATCCAATATGATGAAGCGCTCTCTTTATATATTTTGGTTTTACTGGCTAACCAGTTAGTTGATAGAGATAGAATTAATTAGATGACTCCCAAAGGGAATGTAAAGGTTGTGTTATTAATGTAAATACTAAGGCAAAGTAACAATGAATTAATAGAATTTCAGGGCTGGAATGAACATTGTTTAATCTGAGATCGTATTTTATAAAAGAGAAATCTGAGGCACTGAGGGTTTTCTTAATTGCCCACCACTGGTTTTAATTTACTAAGAAGACTTTAGATTTAAAAAATCAACTTTTAAAATGTATTATCTTTCCTTTTTATAAGAAATGTATAGAGAGGTAGTACATGGTAGAAAGTGTTAATTCCTGTCTTTATTAAGAATCCTGTTATATGTTAGTCAATAAGCATATGTAATATGCAGGCAAAAGCTAGGACTTTAACAAGCTATTTTGTGAAAAATTGAAATTACAGCATCACTTTTATTAAGTAGGCAGTTATATTTGTTGATAGGAGTTAACCTAGTTCAAAACAGTTTTCAAGGGGAAGCTCAATCTAGAAGTAGGTACTTATAATCTAAACAAAGCCTCTTTATATAAATAAACTTGACATGAATAGTCAGAAGCTTATGCTCTACTGTCAGTGGCTATTGGAGTATCATTTAATCTGTTCATAAAGGATTCAGATTTTCATATCAAGGATTTTATACAAATGTTATAATTACCAAGCTCTAGTAAATCTTCACTAGTTTAATTCTTTTAGACATTTTTGTATTGGCAGTCTGACTCAGCACACCCTTTCATTGTCAAAATAGAATTGAAACTGACTCATAGTCAATTCCCATAAATAATGTGCGTGTTTTCTATCATCTTAAGCTCATGTTTTCTCCTCTTGAGTATTTGTCTTTGCATTACACCAATGCTAAAGTAAACACATTAGTGGCCCATAGACACAAATCTGAACAATTCTATGTACTATCTTCTAATTAAATAATTAGCACTTAAATTTATAGTGGCTTACTCATGATTGAAGCTATATACATATTTTCATCTTACTGGTTAACCATTAGTAATAATGCTTCTTTTTTTAGAGCTGGCTTAAAATAAATTTTCTGAAATACCCAATTGGATAGAGTAAATGAAACCAAGCTCTTAACTGTTATACTGCCCTCAAGCCAAACTAATGCCTCATACTTCCCCATTTTGAACACCCCAGTTCAGGTTCACTCTAATATTATGTTATGTTGTGCATGGAATGAAGATGTTTTAAGCTACCATAATATTTAATGTATCTATGGAGATTATAAAAGAAATATTTTAGAAAGTAAAATATTTGGAAAACTATACCTTTGGGTCTTCAACATACAACCAAAAAGAGACATGTAAATGTACATATTATTGTTTTTTCTTTTTTTTTTTCCCTTTTTCTTTCTTTAGGAGAATTTTTCCTCTTCTATGAGCCTCAGAAAGACTACTGGGGTTTCTTAACCCCCATGACCGTGCCTAGAATCCAGGGCTTAGCAGCTGTATACAAGAACTCTATCTACTACATAGCTGGAACCTGTGGAAATCATCAGCGGATGTTTACTGTAGAAGCCTACGATATTGAGCTCAATAAATGGACTCGTAAGAAGGACTTTCCTTGTGATGAGTCCATAAACCCATACCTTAAACTGGTACTTTTCCAGAATAAACTCCATTTATTTGTTCGAGCTACTCAAGTGACCGTTGAAGAACATGTCTTCAGAACCAGCAGAAAAAATTCCCTTTACCAATATGATGACATCACTGACCAATGGATGAAAGTGTATGAGACCCCAGATCGGCTCTGGGACCTTGGCCGGCATTTTGAATGTGCTGTTGCTAAACTCTATCCTCAGTGTCTTCAGAAAGTACTTTAATGAATGGCAGGCCTTAGTGAGCTCACTGGCACCTTGTGCTCGAGGAAACTTGGTCTTTCAATGATACAAGAAGTGCTGTCAGTATTTAAGAAAGCTGAGAGAGTTTATACACGGAGGTGGGTGCTCTTAAAGATGAGTGTAGGGAGGGATTTCTTTTCATCCTTGTGATGTTTTCATTTCAGTAAGCAAAAGGTAACAAAGTGCAATTATCAGCATTTTTTTTTTTTCTGGTATAAACATAATCACATCATTCTAGAATTTTGTGATGAATAGTCACTGAGATACCAGATGAATCGACAACTATGCACTCTTAGAAGAGTGGTTAGGGTATTATGGGTTAGAGACATCCAAAATAGTTTGATGTGACTTTTTATTTTAAATACGGGTAAAAATCTGAGGCAATATCACTAGGACTTTAGCTGTGACCTCTCTACCACAGAGACGCACTAACTTAGATCCTCATTCTGAATATATGTATATTTGTGTACTGTTTTCAAGTGTACTGGATTTCAATGTGTTCTGTTATTAGAGTAGATTGAAGGAAAAACAGATCAGTCTCAGAAAGAGCTTTTAGTTTGATTGTTTTATATTTCCCATGTTGCTTTAAGTTAAGCTAAGGTTTTAAAGTAGCAGTTTTCTGTTGACAATTTTTTCAAGTGCTAACACTGTCTCATTTTTTTAAATCCTGAAAAGGGCTCAAAATCACAGGTGGCTGGTGCTAGTATAAGTTAATTCATGTGTATAGTTAGGTAGATTTAAATTGTCTGAGCCTACGCTTACCTTTCAAACTGGTATGTTAGTTTCATGGCCATAGTCCTTTACCTGTTGAACTCTTGTGATTTCACAGGGTTCTCTACTAGCATGATGGCAAGGTATGGCCAGTCATTGGTCTAACTGGATTCAATCTTAGAATAGTAAAAAGAATATTATACTCATTTTGCACTAACATGGGCCATTTTGTCGCCTAACCCCCTTTCCTATCCTCTACCTGTCCATTCAGTATCAGTACAATGAAAGGTAACTTACTTCTCTTCTGCACAGAGCGTAATGTGAAGTTTTACTTCTATTTTTAAAATTCTGTTTTCCAGAAACATAAAACTCCTGCAGTAGTCTCATGTAATGGCTTTTACATTACCTATAACAAATAAAACCTCATTTTTTTTTAATTTTTGCACTTAACAGTTATGAATAATTTTGCATTGAAAACCTTGTTCTAGCTGAAGGTGATTGAGGAGGAAAAGAGTGAGTGAATAGAACCATAGCATTGTAGGTACTAAATAGTTTTTCATATTTAACTGATGAATTTCTAACAGTTAGCTAGAAATATTAACAGAGGACAAATCAACTCATGTGTTATACATAAGGCAGTTATTTGGATCAGTAACTTATTTTTTACTCTGCCTGGAATAATTAATAAAGGATATAAGTATAGCCCAGAGTCTGTCCTTAACTGGAACATTTTGATTCTGTTAAAACAAACTGGCATGGTTTGTATTAAAAACTCTTGCACAAATGGTAATGTGATACTGTGAAACAAATTTAAAACATTGCCTCTTTGCATCACATACCTCGTTTTTCAGAAACTTTCCAAACTTCTTGTCATAGCCCTCTACAAGTAGGGAACGTTTCCTGAAGCCGAATTTAAAGTGGACAGCATTTAGAGAATTCACATTTTAAAATCTAGTCTTGGGAAGCTGGATACGTGCTGTCTTCTTGCTGGCCTTGGTAGTGTGTCTATAATCTCCTTATCGACTTTGTCAACTAATCACCTATGTTTTTTCTCCCCATTTTTTCTTTGTCTTCCTGCTGGTTTGGGGCTATTTCTGTGAGCATTTTGAAGCATCTTTACTGTGCTGCATTGCAAAGGGAGGAAAAAAACAAAGCTAAGTTTTACCAGAGATGTTCATGTAATTTATTTTTGAAAGCTTTGTTGCATATCTAAGACTTCCTGCCGCTTTTTGACAATCTCCTGTATTTATTTAGAAGAACGTGTTACTTGAAACCATGACATTAGAATATTGAGTTAATTTACAATGTGCCGTGTGATGCGTAGGAGTACAATGTACTGTGGTTAATTCTGCAGTCGATTTATTCTATTGATCTGCACAACAGTTGATCCTTTTGCTATATTGAGGGTGTGGTCTAAGTATAGTGTGTCAAAGCCAAGGTTTAGAATTTGCTACAGAAGTAGAATATATATTGAATTTTGTATGAAGAACTATTTGTTTAAATTATATAGCTGGGATATTTTGCCACTTTTCAAATGATTTCAGAAGAGGTCCTAGAAAACTAAGATTAGTAATATGCGTGGGTCTTTGTTTAGATATTTAAGGTACATTTGCATAGTATGATGAGAATATAAGTAAAAGGCACAATGGGTACTACAGAATTAAAACATGGGGTGACAGATGCCAGTCCCACTTGACCTTTGTTTTTGCATTTGAAGAAAGTATGTAGCACTTTCCTATATATTTTTTACACACTGAAAACTGGACATGGTATAACTATGTTATAGGAAAGTAGAAATTGTATTCTTTATTTTCCATCTTTGTTTTCTGTTATCCTACAAAGTTGATGCTTAAGCATCAAGCTGGTTTCATTGGTGCATGAGAAAAAGTGGACGTGACCTGCAAGGAATCAGATTCCCTACGTGAAGCAGTTTAAAATGGCATTAAATGTTCAGTGCTCAGGTATGTAGTAAGTACTGTAGTCCTTTGGGGGCAAACGTGTAGATATTTTTAAACATTTTGCCGTAATTGCACAATTTTTTGCATTTTTATCTGATGGCATTGTTTCTTATAATAAAACCTTTTCTGACTGAAAACTTCCATTGTCGTAAATTGACCTCTGACTAGTGAGTTTTGCAGAATTAAAACTGGGTGAAAATCATGAAATACCTTATATCAGGAATAGAAGGAGATTTTATTCTATCAAATGCCTGGTCTGTGGTACAAAATGAACTAGTTAACGTCACCTTATATAATGCTCTTGAAATTCTAAAGCAAGCTCACTCATATCGGTAGCTCCTTTGTTGAGTTGGTTCTGCCCACAACTCTTGGTATCCCACTCCTCTCTCTCACAATTCATGTCTAATCCATCAGAAAATCCTGTTGCCTCTTCCTTCAAAATACACCTAGACTCTGACCACATACCACTTGCACCGCTATCACCCTAGTCTAAACTAGCCTACCCTGTCTGCCTTAATGCTGTGCCACTGAACTGGTCTCCTTTCAGTCACCGTGGACCCTTTGTAATCTATTCTGTCCTCCACACGGTAGCCAGAGTGATCCTATTAAAACGTAAGTCAGGTTACATTCTTCTGCTCAGATCCCTGCAGTGGCTTCCCACTTCCTTCCATATGAGAGCCTTACCCCTTCCTTCCACCGTCAATCTAAACCACACTGCTCGGACCACACTGCCGTTCCACCCGCTCACTCCATTCCAGCCACGCTGACTGCTGTTCCTCAGACACACCGAGCCCCTCCGACATCAGGGCCTTTGCTCTTGCCGTGTCTTTTGCCAAGGAAGCCCTGACCACTCATTTAGTTTATTTAAGTTTCTATTAAAACTCCAGAGAGGCCTTCCCTGACCACCTCGTGTAAGATAGAATGCCTTCCAACTCCACCCCCACCAGTACCACCCATCTTTTCCCGCCTTATTTTTCATCTATCCCCCCCCCATTGAAATGTAAGTTCCATGAAGGCAAGGGATTTATTTTATTTCTTGTTCCCCTCAGCTCAGTGCCTCGGACATACTAGGCATTCAATGTTTGTAAAAGCTGAATTTTCATTCACGTCTTAGAGCACCCTGAGAAGTGGTAGAACCAGTGCTATTGCCTCTATTTTATTAGATGAGAAACACAAAGACCAAGTGAATCGCTGAAGGTCATCTAACTAATGAGGGGCTCACCGGGATTAGAACCAAGCTTTCCACTTTGACCTCAACCTAGTTTCTATGTGCTACATTAGTTCTAAACAAAACTGATACAAAGGCAGATCCTCTGTATTTTGTGTTTAATGGTTGCCTTTTCTGAGTCCCACCTTTTTCCCAACACTATTATTTATAATACCTACTATAATTTATAACTGATTGATTCTCAGCAAGGGAGTAGATGAAGTATGAAAATACCTTCAGTTATTCATCCTGCACCCCCATCATTATATCATTTTGCTAAGTTCTGTCCCTCAAACAAGTTGAAGAAAAAAAGAAAAGGCTTGAGAAATACTGATTTAGAGTACTGTTATTTTGGTTCTGTTAAGTTAAAATGACTTGCCATTCTAAAATCTTGGCTGTAAGACTGTTTTTTACTGAAAAATTATTTGCAAAAACAGAAATTAAAAATACGTGGTCTGGGATCTCTAACTCATCAGAAGAATGCTGTAAATGACACCTGCTAGTTTTTTGAAGTGAAATTTGGAATTTTATATAATGGATTTGAGTAGGGAAAAAAGTATTTTCCCTCATTTAATGTGTCTAGGGTATACTAAAGGTTCTTGATTTGGAACTTTGGTAGACAGAATTTAAATGGCTTTCAGTAGTAAGCATGAAGAGGTAGCATTAACTACTACCAGTTCTAGTAAATATCAAGTTAATGTGTCCATCATTCTCATTCTCCACACTTCATTTTGATGACCTCTATCTCTTTGGTAGAAGATCCCAGAACCTAGAAAGTTGGGCATCTGGTTCATGGGTCTGCTGATATTTCCTTCCTTTTTTGGTAACCTGCTTTAGCCTGGTTTACTTGTGTGGGTTCATAAGGAAGCTATTCTACACGTTTGAACAGAGGAATCAATATGGCTGCCATCCAAGAGAAAGGAAAAAGTGAAGGCATTCCAGTCATCAGGTATATATTTGGAGATTTAAATTGCTAAGCCACAAGGCAAAATTTTAATTTATGAAAGTATAAAGTATTTTATGCATGCTGAGGGAGACACAGTTCAGTATGACTTAGGTAACCACAGACACAATATTCTACTTTTCAATCATGTATTTTAAATTACTAAAATGATAGAAAATATATAATAAGCTTCCTACTAGCTATCACCTCTATTATTTAAACTCATTTGCTCAAGAATCCTGCCGTTAGGTTTATTGGATTTCATCGAGATGCCAATCCACTGACCCCATGACTTTTTCCACTATCCATCAGCCCCTACTGGGGACTTTTCTGAAATTACCCATCTTAAATTCCATGATCCATTCAAAATAATGTCATTTTACATTTCCTCAGTTCCCTCTCTTTACTACTGCCATACTTGCCTGAAAACACCCCAACCCTGAAAATCCCAGCTATGAGCCACCTCTGTGTCTGGCCCTGAGTGGAAGAATACTGCTGGAGAAATTCCATGGTCAAGCTGACTCTCTTTGACATGATGTACCTCCCATGGGTTCTCAACATAATGGAGCAGTTTTTACCTTTTCTCAAACCACCACATATATCTTTTATCCCTCTTGGTTCTTAGTTCTCTACTTTTCTTCATGATGTATCAAGAAGATAGCAGCCATTGCACAGATGCTCCCTTTTCTTCCCACCATCTACCTGAATCTTCTCTGCTCTTCCTCTTAAAATATGTGGAAGAAGTGTGCTGTTTCTACCTGTGGTTGCTTTGTGCTCCAGGTCCTTTACCATTCCCTCTCCCGAGTCATCCAACATTCCCTCTCAGATCATTCTAATAAAACAAAAAATGTAATTTTCTCCCACTTGGCAAAACAAAGCAAAACAAAACCAAACAATAACAAATTGTCCTTTGGTCCAGCACCTCCCTCTACTTAGTGCCCCTTCTCTTGGCCTCCATGAAAGACAAATTTTGTAATTGGTTGTTTCTACAAGCCGTTTCTATTTCCCAGCTTTCATTCACTCTTCAACCACTCCAGTCACTACATTCTCCTCATAACCAAAACTGCTGTTGTCAAGGTCTCCAACAACACTAAGCTGTAAATTCATTCTTCACATTTCTGTCCTTATCTTCGTTGACTTCACAGACATGTTTGGCACAGTTGACCACTATGTCTTTTCTGAAGCCCTTTCCTCACTGGGCTTCTGGGATACCATGCTGTGAAAATTCTCTTGTTACTGGCCTCTCCTTACTAACCTGCCTTTACTGGTTCCTTCTCTCCCTGGGTCCTCTTCTGTCATCTCTTCTCATTTGACCTCGTCTATTTCTTTGGCATGGAATGTCATTTGCATACTGATGACTTTCACATTTATAGTTTCAAACCGTATCTCTACTCTTGGCTCCAGGCTCCCATCCGACTGCCTACTAGATAGCTCCTGTTGAGTTGGTGGCGACATCTCAAACTTAAAATCTTTAAATCCTCCTTTTCCATCATCCCCTGAAAGCTCCACCTGCAAAATGCAATTTATATCTGTCCACTTCTCTCCATTTCCACTACCCCACCTATGCTGAAGCCAAGCTTCTACTGCCTGGACTGCTATGGCAGCAGCATAACTGTTCTGCCTGTTTCAACTTGTGTCCACATTCTCAGTAATCCATTCCCAGTACAACAGCCAGAGTGATCTTACAACAAATGGTATTGTGTTATTGCCAGGGGTAGAACGCAGCAATTGCTTATCATCAGGTGCTACATAAATGGCCCCTTGCTTACCTCTCCAACCTTATCCAGTGCCACTTTCCCCGTTGCTACCTATTCTTTAGATACACTGGCTATATCTAAAGACCTTGTGGGTGTTCCTCCCATACACACTTGGCACTCATTGTTTCCATGTGTATTGACCTTTATGGCTTCCAGTTGCCATACAGGTATTCCAGTTACAGGTAGTTACCCCTGAGGAGCAGCTTACAGCCAGTTCCTGATGGGAGCTGGTTGATAAAGACCCCAGCTTCTTCCCACAGGTGGGATAAGCAAGGCATATTCTACACTGTCTCCTAGAGTTCCCCAAAGTGGATGAGCCCTAGTTGCCCATTATATCTGCTTGATAACCACATCTTCCCTAATTTACTTTCCTACTCTCCAACCAATGCTTCTTGGGACCACCTTCCCTCCCCCTAATGAACTACTTGCACTCAAATCCTTGTTCTGGCACTCAAATCCTTGCTCTGGCACTCAAATCCTTGCTCATGACTGGCTTCTGCAAAAACTCAACCTAAGACAGTGACCATTTTTTCAATTCCTCAAGGCTCCTATATGATGAGATTTGCTCATGCTGTTTCCTATACCTGGAAACATGGCCTCTCCTTCACCTCTGCTCTTTGCATGACCACTTCACTCTTATCTTTCAGGTCTCAAAGAGATCTTCCTAACTAAATCCTATTTCAGTATTTAAACTTTTGTTTAAACAATCCTAGCTAAAGTAAATGCCCCTGTCATGCTAGATCTTACCACCCAAAGTGGTTTTTTTCCCCGCAACTTTTGGTGTCTCTCCACTAAACAGAAAGCCCTATGAAGGCAGAGCCCAGGCCTATTTGCCATCCAATGTTTGCCCGTACCTGGAAAAGTGTCTCACATATAATTTTTTTAAATAAACTTTTTATTTCAAAATAATTTAAGTTTCCAGAAAAATTGAGAAGATAGAACAGAGAGTTCTCATATATCCCACACCTAGTATCCCTTATTATTAACAAGCCAATATAGATTCATTATTATTAACTAAATTCTATACTTTATTAAGAAATCCTTAGGTTTTACATAATGTCCTATTTATGCCCCAGGATCTTATGCAGCATACATAACACCTGGTTGTCATGTCTCCTTAGGCTCCTTTTGGCTGTGACAGTTTCTCAAGCTTTCTTGTTTTGGATGATTTTGACAGTTTTGAGGGGTACTCATCAGACATTTTTTAGAATATCCCTCAACTGGGATTTGTCTGATGTTTTTCTCATGATTAGACTGGGGTTATGTGTTTGAGGAAGGAAGACCACGGAGCTAAAGTACCATCCACATCATCATGTCAAGGGTATATACTCTCAATATGACTTGTCTCTGTTGATGTTAGCCTTGATCACCTGGCTGAGACAGTGTTTGTTAGGTTACTTCTCTGTAAAGTTATTTCCCCCTCTTTCCTTTGAAAGGCAGTCACTGTGTGCAGCTCCCACTTAAGGAGTGCAGAATTATGCACCACCTCCTTGAAGGCAGAGTTATCTACATAAGTTATTGGGGATGCTAATGCAAAAATTTTTCTCTTCTCCCTTATTTATTGATTCAATCATTTATTTATATCAGTGTGGAATCATTTTATACTTTGGGTTATTTTTTATATTTCTTTTTATACTTTGGGTTGTGATCTACTACTACTTTACTTTGTGGCTCAAATCGTTCCAGCTTTGGCCACCGGGAGCTCTTTCAGTTGGCTCCTGTGCCCCTTGGACATACTCCCATTAGCGTGAGTGTTCTCATTTTTTTTTTTTTTTAATATTTTATGAGCTGTTCCTATTTTCCTGCCCTATAAGATGCTCCAGGCTTAATTCATATGTATCCTTCCCCAGGCCTGGGATCAGCCATTTCTCCAAGGATCTCTAGTTCTTTTCACTGGAGATCTGGGCACTTGGTGCGCTCATTGTTACTGGGAGGTCTTTGTTTCTAGACCCTCTCACCTGACTGAAAAAGGAAGTATGTGTGTGTCCTCTAACTGCTTTATATGCACATATCTAAAAAATTCCTATATGTAACTACATCAATATGAGGCTAAATTTTAGTTCATACTGATGTTTCCTACTCTAATCTATTGCTACATGGAAACCCCTAGCCTTTTCTCCCACTCTGACAGTGAGAAGCCTAGCTCCAAGCGTCTGCCATCCATTTACTAAATTGTTCAATTCTAGTGTATGCATACAGTGGTGTCAGAATTGTTAACCCACACTCCCATGCAACTTTATTAATGAGAGCAGGGTGCTTATTTACAGTTCTTTGGCCTTTACTCTTACAGATTCCACTCATTTCTAGAGTTATTTAGGTCAGCGCCTTTCCCTCCCACCCACTTCAGTGAGCTTGTTTCATACATTTTATTTTATCTTATTTTACATTTTATTATTTATTTATTTTTGGCCATGCCACACAGCTTGTGGGATCTTACTTCCCCAACCAAGGATTGAACCCAGGCCACTGCAGTGAAAGTACCAAGTCCTAACCACTGGACAGCCAGGGAATTCCCCTGCTTTTCTTTTTTTTTTTCAATACATTTTAAATAATTTATGTGATGCTATACTTTTTCTTCTTCAGCCTATGATATGGTGGATTACACTGACTAATTTCTAAATGTTAAACCAGGCTTACATACCTAGAATAAAACCCACTTGGTCATGACATATAATTCTTTTTATACATTGTTGGATTTGATTTCCTAATATTTTGTTCGGGATTCTTATGTCTATGTTAATAAGAAATATTGGTCAATTGTTTTCCTTTCTCGTAATGTCTTTATCTGGGTTTGGTGTTAGGGTAACGCTGGAATCGTAAAAAGAAGAAAATTTCCCTCTGATTCTATTTTCTGGAAAAGATAGTGGAAAATCGGCATAATTCCTCCCTTAAATGTGTGGTAGACTTTACAGTTGAAACAATATGAACCTGATGCTTTACCTTTTGAGAGTCTTTTTTAAAAAATTAATTCAACTTCTTAAATAGATATTAGGTTACTCAGGTTATATATTTCTCCTTAAGTGAATTTTGGTTATTTCTTTCAAGAAATTGGTCCATTTCATCTATATTATCAAATTTGTGGGCATACAGTTGTTCAGAGTATTCCTTTATTATTCTTCTAATGTCCATGGAATCAGTAGTGATTGACCCTCTTTCATTTCTGATGTTGCTAATTTGTGTCTTCTCCTTTTTTTCTTGATTTACCCATCTAGAGGCTTATCAGTTTTATTGGTCTTGTCAAAGAACCAGAATCTGGTTGACCAGTTTTCTCTATTGTTTTCTGGTTTTAATTTCACTGATTTCTGTTCTAATATATATTATTTTCTTCTGTTTGCTTTAAGCTTTAATTGCTCTTTATCTAATTACTTAAGGTGGAAGCTTATGTTACTAATTTTAAATCTTTCTTCTTTTTCTAATACATGCACTTAACCCTATTAATTTCCCTCTAAACACTACTTTTGTAACATTTCACATATTTTGATATGTTGCTGCATTTTCACTTTGTTTAGTACAAAGTATCTTTATCATGTCTTCTTGGAGAGGTAACCCTTTCATAATTATGTAATCCCTGATAATCTTCCTTGTTCTAGAGACTTCCTGTCTGAAATTAATTCAGCCACTCCAGTTTTCTTTTAACTAGTGTTACCGTGATATATCTTTCTCCATCCCTTTTCTTTTAACTATCTGAATCTTTAAACCCAAATGGATTTATTGTAGATGACTTATACTTGGGACTTGTTTTGATATCCACTGTGAGAACCTCTGTCTATTCATTGGTATATTTAGACCATTCACATTTAATGTGACTATCGATATAGTTGGATTAATATCTAGCATATTTGTTACTGTTTTTTTCTCTTTGTTATCCTTATTCTTTGTTTCTTTTTTTCATCTATTTTCCTGCCTTCTCTGGTTTTGAGTATTTTACAGATTCTATTTTATCTACTCTTTTAGCACATCAATTATACATCTTTAACATTTTTTTCCAGTTGTTGCCTAGATTTACAATATACATTTTAAAGCTAAGTTTACCTTTAAATAACACTGTACTGCTTCATGTCGAGTTCAGGTACCTTACAACAAAGTTCCCGATTCTTCCCTTCCAGTCCTTGTAACAATGCCATTCATTTCACTGAACCTTATGCTATGACCACTCAATACATTGGTACTATTTTGACTTTAAACATTTATTCTTTTAGATCAATTAATATAAGAAAAGCAAAATATTTTATTTTACCTTCATTTATTCCTTCTCTGACATTGTTCATCTCTTTATGTAGATCTGAATTTCTGACCTATATCGTTTTACCAGTTTCTGAAGAACTTCTAACATGGCTTGCCGGGTAGATCTGTAGGTGATGAATTCCTTCAGATTTTGTTTGTCTGAAAAAATTTCTCCTTCATTTTTAAGGATAATTTTACTGGACCTAGAATTCTAGGTTGCTGTTTTTTTTTGTTTGCTTGTTTGTTTCAACCTTTTAAATATTTCATTCCACTCTCTTACTGTTTGCATAGCTTCCAAAGAGAAGTATAATGTAGTTCTTATTTTTGTTCCTTTATAAGTAGAGTGTTTTTTTCATCTCATCTAAAAGAAAGATTTTCTCTTTCTCTTTGGTTTTCTTCAGTTTGTATATGATATCTTTACATGATGGTTTTTGTTATTTATCTTGCTTGGTGTTCTCTGAGCTTCCTAGCTCTGTAAGTTGGTGTTTCTCATTAATTTAGAGAAATTCTCAGTCATTGTTAAATATTTCTTCTGCTCCTTTCTCTCTTTCTTCTCCTTCTGGTATTCCAATTATGTGCATGTTACACCTTTTGTAATTGTCCAACAGTTCTTGGGTATTCTGTTCCATTGCTTTCATTCTTTTTTCTCTCTTCATGTCAGGTTACACAGTTTCTACTGACATACCTTCAAGTTCACTGATTGTTTTATCAGCCATACCCAGTCTACTGACGAGTCCATCAATGGCATTTTTCATTTTTTATAGTGTTTTTGACTTCTAGTATTTACTTTTGATTTTTTCTTAGCATTTCCATCTCTCTGCTTACATTACCCATCTGTTCTTGCCTGTTGTCTGCCCTTTACATTAGGACCCTTACATGTTAATCAGAGTTATTTTAAATTCCCACATGGACAATTCCAAAATCTTTGACATATCTGAGTCTTGTTCTGATGCTTGATTTTTCTCTTCAGATTGTGTTTTTCTTGCCTTATTTTAACATGTCATAATTATTGTTGAAAGCCAGACATGATGCGTCAGGTAATAGGAACTGAGGTAAACAGACCTTTAATGTGAGGATTTATGTTAATATGGCTAGGAGTTTGGGCTGTATTTAATGACTGCTCTAGCTATTGGTACCAGAGGCATCAAATTCCTATAGCTCCCATGTTTTGTCTCCCCTCTTTTTTGGGGTGGCTTGTCTAAGTACTTCTCAGAAAGAGTTTGTGTGTCTTGTGGCTCTTTCAGCTATAATCCACTCTTATTATCTGCAGCCCTGCTGGTGTGGTGGTATGGGTGAGGGAGAACATTGTAAAGTTTTATGATTAAATCTCAGTATTTTAGTGGGTCTGTATCTTGGGCTGTGACCTTCTCCGGTGGTACAGCTTTTTATTTTCCCTTGCCCCATCCTCCCTTCCCTGGTGCAGTGTTCCTAATCTATTTCCTTGAAGCTCTGACCCCTGTTGACTGTGTTCATTCCTTTTCCCCTTAGATGAGATGGGAAGGCTAGCTCTTCTTCCAGTTTTTAATCAAGCTCTGTCAAAGTATTTTTCCCTGGAGAGGAGGCCTTTGTTATGGAAAAGGCTCTGGGCCTATTTCACAATTATTACCCCTCCCCTCATGCCAGAGCCTCTAGGGAATCTTTCTCAGCTCTTCACCATGACAACCTGGTTCCTGTAGGTAAAGCCCACAAAAGTGCAGGGGCCCAGGTGTTTCTCACTCTCCTGCTACTCCACACTCAGCTTCCAGCAGTTCATCAAAATTATCATATAAGTGTTCTTATTAGTTTATGGCTCTTGGGGCTTCTGGTGTAGGTAAGCAGATCTTGACTATAATTGTCTGAATTCACTTGTACTCTAGATTTCAGGGTGACTGCCCTGCAACCTAATTTGATGGGTCCAAGAAAAGTCATTAATTCTCAGTTGAATAGCTTTTTCTTATTGTAACATTGGGAGTGACAACTTCCAAACTCTTTACATTTCAGCGCTGAATCTGGAGGTCCCTATAATAAGCTTCTATTTGTTTACTAAGTGAATGAGTTATTCTTTACCTCATACATAAATATCATATGCCCTCTTTTATATGTATGATATATTTCATAATAAAAAATAAGTTAAAAAGTTAGTCTTACTTAGTAAACATGTTCATATACTTAATCTTATTTAGGTATCTTTTGTTTGTAATTTATATGGTCACAGAATTATTTAATACATAGTTCAGTGATTGTTGACTCTTGAGTACCTAATAGCCCAGCTTTCCAGGGCCAAATCAAAATTATATAATATAATTTAATTAAAATTTTCAATCATATTAGATATATTTTAATTATACTATTAAAACTAAATTGAACATTACAATGTAATCACTTAAAATTATCCTTATCATGTACATACAGAACATTTTCTATTGATTTGTTTGTTAGAAATAAATGAGATTTAATAGATCCTTTTCTTCCTTTCTTTCCCCTTCTGCAAATATATGCACAACTATATGTTTTGGTGGAAAAAAAAAACTAGATATAAATATTAACAAACAGAAAATGTGTAATATATTTTCTAAGTATTTTATATTGGTCTTATGAACAGGAATTACAGTGTTTTGAGTGACTTTGGGCAGATTACTTAAACTCTCAGAACTTTAATTTTCTCATATATACAGTAGGGCTAATAATATAATCCACCTTACAGAGTTTTTGTGAGGATCAAATAAGCATGAAAAATTCTTATCACAGTGCCTGGCACATAATAAACACTGTGTAAATGGTCATTGTTGTTAGTATTATTCACAGCTATACTGCTGTCTTTTAGATATACTTAAAACACACCCTTAGTAGAACAGTATTTCCTTAATAGCTAATATAAGGTACATGCTAAAAAGAAGGGTAGCCATTTGGACTCTTATTAATGAGGTTGTGCCCACAATCCACGCATGAAAACAATTTTCACAGTTTTATAGTCACACAGTTCTCACTTTCACTTCTGCACTGTGCATTTGTAAAGGATTGAAATTAAACAAACAGTACTTAAAGCAATTTATACAAGGCTTGTAACTTCTGTATGCAAAATTAAAATTAGGGTTTTTTTGTTTGTCTGTTTTTAAGAACAGAAAAGAGTCTGTCCTGAGAGTTTATCCTGTCCTTTGTTCTCATTTTTAGATAGGGATCTACAGAGTTCAGGTTACATAGTTCAGTTCTTGAAATAGTGACTCTAAAGCTCCTTTAAGGATAACAAGATAAGGGCAAAGCACTGTATACCAACACTTAATTAGGATGTCTGAGGCCTCTCCATGAGTCGGGTGGCCAAAGGCAAGTTTTAAAGGTCACGTGCTAAGAGGAACCTACACAACACAGGGGGGCATTTCCTTGTAACCAGTAAGCCTCTGAGATGACAAATCCACAGATGCTCTCTGACAATTGGTCGAAAGCTTAGGTCAAGGTTAGCAATGGAACTTAGGAGCCTGACATCTATAGAGCTGGTTTTAGTTAAATTTGAGTGAATGGATGCACTGGCTCAAACATAAACTGTAAAAGAAGAAAAATTTGCTAAGAACAAAAATCTGAGAAATTCAGTTGAAAGGGCAGAAGAAAGGCAACTGAGAAGTTATCAGAGGAGAAAGGGACTCAGGAAGGAGTAGTATTGCAGGAGAGAATTTCAAGAATGTGATCCGAAGAAAATAAGGAAAATGAAGACTAAGAAGAGGCTCCTGGCTCTGGCAGTTTAAAGACTGGAAAGGATGCAGCAGTTTCAGCAGAGTGTTAGGGACAGAAATCGGACTGCTGTGAATCAAGGTGCAGGTTCAAGGTGTGAGTGGGTGACGGTGCAAGCGCTCAGCCCAGGAAGCCTGGAGGTGGCAAGACTCGGAAACAGAGGCGCTGGACACATGGAGTTTAAAAAATCAGAGCACTCCATGCCTTTTCAATAAAAACAGGAAATGAGCCATACCCATTTAAATCGTACTCTATCCCATTTCTAGACTGTTCCCAGGTGAGAGTTCTGCAGTATTCTTGTTCCCTCTACAGGACATGGACACACACAAACCTGCAGGCTGAGCTCTGGATCAGCACAAGACAAACTCCTAGAAATAGGAGTGGAGTGAAAAACCACGGAGAAAACTACTGACCCAGAAGAAACAGACACACTTTTTGTGGCCTCTCACATCTCTGCCAGAGAATACAAATGTTAACTGTTTTTGCAACTTCTTGCTACTTTACCCCCCATCCCCAGGCCAGATGAAATTCAGTTGAGAGCCATATCTGGTTCCCACCCCTGACCCAAAACATCTGCTTTGTGATAAGTACTCGAATATCCTGTGTTTTCTAAAGAATGTGATGGTTGTGGTGTTGGCACGAGTCACAGGCAGAAGAGTTGATGAGCTAATCAGAGGCTGCATGTGTGAAGGTGTGGAGGACCTAGTTCCTCTCACACAGTGTTTGTACAGCGTGTCTGGGCAGCAGCCGGGGAGGCTAGGAGATGGTACCCAGCACTAGGCCCAGCCCCCAGTGAATGGGCACTTTCTCTAATTCCAACCCCAGGTTGTGCAGTACGTGCCTGAGGGTTTAATCCTGGAGCAATTGTAGTCCACAGTTGATAAAACCACAAGAGAACGATAGCTGGAGCAGGAGAAAGAGGAGGCAATTTTGGCACGTGGATATATACTTTTATAGTCATACGTAAATGTGATACATAGCAAAATATGTGCATTTATATCTGTATGTCTTCCATGAAGGTTTCTAAGAGATGATTCTGTTTTTCTCTTAAACCTACATTTCACTCCTCCAAAAATAAAATACTGTCCACACTTTCCTGGGCACTGAGCTGCACAAGTTTGATTTGCTGTTCAGCACGGCATACTCTATATTTTAAGGGTGTGGATTCTCTTGATCATACTTGTATATGACAATAGCCTCCTACGTGAAAAATATTTTAACATTTATGAGCCACCGGCTGATATCTTATTCTTGCATGGCATTTTCTACTTTTTGAAACGCTTTTGTATATGTTATCTTTTTAGATCCTGCTTCTGGCCCTGCTGTCATCTGTCGCTGCCTCCGTTTTTACTGTTGAAGAAACAAAGAAACTAAGAAACTGAAAGGTAATTGTTAAAGTTATGGGATAAGAATGTAGCTGTAAATGAAAGTGGATTTACGAATTTCTTCCCAGTCCCTCGTGAGTGGGGACCCAGGAGGATGGCCAGAATGGGTTCTATTGAAAAACAGAACATGTTGGTGCTAGGACAGCAGACAGTTGGAAAGGAAGCCAGTGTCAGATGTAAAACGAGTGAGCTCACTTTTGGAAGAGCTGAGTTGCAAGTGATGGTGGGATAACTGTATAGATCGCTGTGCAGGGAAACAGCCAGGATGGGCCTGGAGACGGGAAACTGAATGAAGGTGATAGGTCAGGCGAAGATGTGGATTTGGCAGCCATCCCAAGACTGAGCAGAGCTGGAGCCCGGAGGCATGTGAGTGTTCACGGAGAGAGTGTGGAAAGAAGGGTGTGGGGAAAAGCCAAGCCTTGGAGGGCCCACGTGAGGCACGGGAAGGGGAAGGGAGCCTTTCTAAGGAGCCAAGAACAGAGAGGTCCTGGGAGAACCAGGAACGCAGTACTGAGAAAGGAAAGAGGCCGCAGTGTCAAGTGCAAACCGGGTGTTCAGAATGACCATGACTCCTGAAATGATGCCTGGAAACTCAGTAAAGCCTTTTGCTCCTTAGTTCATTGTTAAGTGTACGTTTCAAATTCTGACTCTGAAAATTGTTTATTCATGTAGAATAATCAGATGATTTAATGAATCAGAACGCCTATTGCCTAACCAATATGGCTCAGAGGAACTTGACTCTGCTGGATTGTCTTCTTACCCCCTTGCACCTTCACTTGGTATGCTGGTCCTCCTATGTCCCTGCTTGGATTTGAAGCTCCTGAGGGCAGGGACCACGTACGTTGTGCATTTAATCTTGAGTGTCCACTGAGCAAAGAGCAGGGTGTGTGGCAGACGGGAGTCCCTCAACTGTCTGATGAACGGAGATGTGAAAGTCCCTTTTCTACTTACCACGGGTTTCTTTTTCCTCTCTGGGATTTTCAGACTCCACATTCCCCCGCTGTTTGGAAAGATACATTTTCAGCCTTAGCAGTGATTGGCAAACACTTTTATACGGGGCTTGGCATTTAACATCTGGAAAAGTTGTGAAATCAATTTGCTACAGATAAAGATGGACAGATGGAAATATCTGGTGCTTTTCTACACATGTGCAATATACATAATGAGATCATTGCTTACTGTGATACACTTGAACTCTGTTTTACCGGATTTTAGGAAGAACACTGTCCTTTGTTTTGGAGCAGGAGCACGTGGGTAGAAACACAGCCTCCTGACTGAAAAGAGGACAGCATGTGAAATATTTGTCAGTGTTGAGATTTCATACACTTTTTGTAAATGCTTACCAAATCTCTTTGGAGAATTCAGATTTCCTTTCCATTTGAACAACGGTACAGTTGTACCGATTCTATCTATTTTATCATGCTGTATATGCAGGAGGAGGGTTAAAGAAAAAATAAAATTAACTGAGATGGGAAAAGGGGAAGGGAACTAATATTTTTTAACCACATGTGGGAGCCTAAAGGATCTGTGTGCAGCAAGAAGGAGGTTGTAAAACTTCAATATTGTAACTCAGATATAGGGGAGGATAATAATTTCATTATTTAAAATATAACCATTCAGGCTATCCTTCTAGGTGAATGGAAAGAAACTAATAACATGTCTACTTTCGTTTAAAGTTAAGTTTGATTCAACTGGGACTTCCCTGGGGGTCCAGTGGTTAAGACTCTGCACTTCCACTGCAAGGGGCATGGGTTTGATCCCTGGTCAGGAAACTAAGACCCCACATGCCTCGTGGCGTGGCCAAATAAATAAATTCTTAAAATAAATAAATAAATCCCCAAAATACCTCCAACCCTCTATTGTTAAAAAAAATAAATAAAGCTAAGTTTGATCCAATAAATTTAACTGTTCCCTTTCAGGACTCTTCAGTTGTTTGGATAAACACACCCAGTTTCATCTCTGCCTGAGCAGACTGTCCTAGCAAATCAGAGTGGCCATGTCTTGGGTCTGTGTGGGGACAGCCCAGGGGATAATCTTGTCCAGGATTCTGAACAAGGATGAAGGCTGGCTCTGCTCTTGACGTTGCCGCCACACCTCTCACACATCCTCTCTTTGAGAGAGAAATAATGACACAGTCATCTTGACCGCTCAGTTCTTTTCCTTCCTGTCTACCTCTCACCATTCCCTCTCTCCTCCTGGAGTCCTGTCTCACAGAAACCTGTATATTCCAGATGACTAAGGCTGGCACTTGGTCACGTGAAAGTGAATGGAAGCTGGCCTTGCACGATTACTTTTTTGCTGCATAATCCTATTTTCCATGCCATGAACTAAGTATTGCTCTATTCTCTCTCTCTCTCTCTCTGCAGTCTTTCTCTAAAAGAATTCTAACCATTGGTAGGAGATAGTTAACTCCTAGGGGCCAGGGAAAAATTCTTGAATGGCAAAAGAAAAAATATTGCTCCAATTAAATACACATTCTTAAGTTTTTTTCTACATGCCCATCATCTCCCCTCCCCTCCTCTCCCCTCCCCTCCTCATCTCTTCTCTCTCTTTTCTGGAGACGTCAGTCAAGCATCTCAGAGTCCTCCACACTTCTGTCCCCAAAGCTCACTGCACACTGTCATTTTAGAACTCTTGTCCTACTCTACTGTGTCAGATTTACTATTTCTTCCTTCTTGACCTCTACCTATTTTTGCATGAGCCCATTCTCTAGTACTTTTCTAAGAGAAACACTTGGAGGTAAATTTTCTTAAATCCTGTTCATAAAGGGTTCATGGGGAGTGTAATGTTTGAATCCTTATCAGAAAATGCTTTTATGTTTTTTTTTTCTCTTACCCTTGATCAGGAAAGTTCACAATCCTTTACTCTTAGAACTTTGTAGGCATTTCTCCTTTACCTTCAAGCATTTAGTATCATGGATAAGAAGACTGATGCCAGTTTAATTCTTATTCCTTTACCAATAACCAGTTTTCACTTCATTCTAAAACATGTAGGATTTTACCTTTATTCTGGAAATTAGAAACATCAGGAAAGGCTACATGGGGGCTGGTGGTTGGTGGGAAAGATACTAGGCTTCCATTACCTCAGCATGAATCACAAGTACAATTAGGACTGGAGAATATGTGCTATCGCCAAACAGTAGTATTTTTTTCTGGGTCTCACCTCCCAGAGAAAGTAAGGCCTGAAAGGGTCATCTGGGAGTCTTTCAAGTGTTTTAACTTTAGAACACAACTGTGCAGAGAAATAAACAGAATAAAGTTGCTGTTAATCCATCAATTGAAGACATGTTAGCTGCCATTCTAAGCCAATTTCTTACCAAAATGACCTGCTGACCCTCAGATTTCAAGAGTTCCCCTAGTAGGGGTTCTAAAAGGTATCCAATCTAGCAGAGCTGACCCTTAAAGCAAAGGATTCAACACCTTCAAAGAGAAAGTACAGGGTATCTCAGATCGCTCACTGTGGTTACATATAGCCCAGGTTACTCCCCTCTCCCCTGAGATGTTGGATGGCTGAACAGATACCATATACCATTAATATCTAACTTTCATCTCAGATTTAAAGGACAAGCTTCATATGATACCCAAGTAGATGTAGAAATGTGGAATCAAGGAAATATCTCATACTAAGACTAGCTGGTATAGATGTGCATTTTCCTTAAAAGTAAGTGAAAGTAGCCTGAAAGATCCTACAAATGAGTGATGACTTTCATGGATGGGTAGGCCATAAGAAAAGAAGACCTAGTTATGGGGATGCCATTGCAGAGTAGAATGGGAGGGTAGGGATGGAGGGGGAATTGTATGGGCTTGCCAACCAGATTTACTCTGAACTAGATGCCTTTCCCAGGAAAAAATGCCTAAAAGTGCAAGGAGATAAGTGACAGAGAAGAGCAGCAGTAATGACCTTTGCATGTGCTAATCAAGTCAGCTAATCAGAGATAAAGCAACACTGAATCACTGAAGGATTTGTGACACATGAGGCCACTCTCACTTCCTGCTCACCCCAAACTGAAGAATGCTAGAAACTGAGGAATGGTGTTGCCCCCAGGAGAGAAGATGTGATATGATGAAAGTATTTAAAAACCAGAAATCCAAATTAGAGTTAATGGCAGACAACTCCTCCCCTAAACTGCCCCTACTTTGTTCTTGAGTCAACCAATTGCCCAGGAAAAACAATCCACATTCAAAGAAAAGAAACATGCAGAAAGGAATCACATTGGGATCTATGGTTTGATACTAGAAAGAAAAAGACAGAGAGAGAGAGAGAAACATAACAAGAAACTTGTAGATAAGGAAAACATGAGAGAAGAATCACTTGAGGAAACAAAAGAAAACTTCAGACACATACAAATCTATATTCTCATATTAGTTGAAGAAACCATATACTGTAGAAAAAAGAAGTCAAAGAAGTGGCAAGAAGACAAAAAAGAAGATGAAAATGTGCTGCAAAATTTACTAATGAAATGGGAACTAATCAAATCATTGTAGAAAGCAGCATTAAAAGAAACAAAGTAGAAAAGACTGCTGAAAATAGAGACAGGGCCATGGAGAAAGACTTCTGAAAATTACACAGGAGAAAACTGTACTCATACCAATATATGTAAAATTGAACACCTAAAGTGAATAAAAGTACTCAGTAAGGTAGGAAGTGAAATAAATCTGCTTTGGTTGATAAAGAATACCTTAGCAGAAACTCTGACCCAACACATGTGTTGGAGGACAGACATTCCTACTCAAGTCAGAAGAAGGGGTGCCATTATTTATCCCTGCTCTGGTACCACCAACCATTCCAAAATTAGACAAGGGAGAAAATAGATTTTGTGGGCAAATAGAGACAAGATTATTTATCTGTGAATGACTGGTTTGCCTACCTGGAAAAAAATCTAAGAAAACCAAACTGAGAAGAGTAGAACTAATTATACAGTACAGTGAGTTGGGTAGAGATCACAGATGATTGTTAATATAAGAATCAAAACAATGGTGTGTGCAAACAAAAATCTTTTTCAAAATAATGATTTTAAAGGATGATCTGATTTTAACATTACATTCAAGGTGGTAATTAATTAATTAATTCTCATTTTGGAGGCTAATTTATCATTATCTGTCAATATTTCCTAAAGCACATACACTTGGATCCACGAATCCTACTCCTGGGAATTTGTTCCAGAGAAATTCAGCACATCTAAAAACGTTTATGTGCATAACAATAGTAATTGTTCTATTATTTGTAATGGTACATAGAAAGATATGTTTTAAAGACACAGAAACATGTACGTTGGATATTAAGAAAGAATGATATACATGGTATAAATGTATCTCGTTTTTGTGAAAGTGTGTGTATACATATGTATAAATTCTATATTCTTAAGTCTCAAAACTGTTTATGTTTACAGCCTGGGATGGAGACGTGTTCTGTGTTTCATTTTATACACTTCTAAAGCGTTTTGTTTGTTCGTTTCTGAGTAGCTTTTTCATTTAGTTGATTTCTGTTTACTTGTTTAAACAAAGAGAATGTATTACTTATTACACAAACTAAACAAAGCTAACACTATAACTCCCTGAATTTGAACCCAAACTCTACCGCTCACTGGCTTGTGTGATCTTTGGCAAGTAACCTGAATTTTCACACCTTCAGTTTTCTTATCCTTAACAAGGGAATAATCATAGTACCTACCTCATAGAGTTGTTAGAGGATTAATACATTAATATATATAATGTAAAACATATACAAACTTCCTAGCATATACTAAGCCTTCTGTGTTAACTATTATTTAGGGGCACATGTTGAATAGTTGTGAATTATTTGCCCTAGCTTACTTTTTTTAAGACCAGTTAGCTTTTATAAATAACATATTAAATAAAACTTTGATATATATATTTATAAGTGGATATCTCCTCTTATGTTTTATATAATTGTATTTCTTTACTGCTCAAGTTAACAAATTGATTTTCATGGCAATTTTCTCATTTTTCTTTTTCTTCATTTTTAATGAAGAAAATATGACACACTACCTAAGATATAGACTCTCCTGACATATCAAACTGTCTCTTTATTCATTTTATCTCCCCCATCCTCCAGTTTCACTGCTCTTTGATTTTATGACTCACATCCAGAAGGCTGCAGAACTTTGAACAAGTCCTTCCAGGAGTCCATTGTAAAAGAAGGATACATTTATCTTTTGTTAAAAAAATAAGTGCTTTGAACTTTTTATGCATATATTCTTATGCATATGTTTAAATAGAGAAAGTAATTAATGTTTTGTGGCTATATTTTTGTCACCATGTTAACTGGTAGCTTCAAAAACCAGTTTCTCCTCTGTCTCAGGGATGATATGAACTGGAAATTGTATAGGATAAACTCAGGTCCTTCTAGTATGGTACTCTCTATCTGGTATAGAAAAAGTAAAGTGTTTTCATTATATTCTGGGGTAAGAAGTAGTGAGATGAATACTCTCACAGCTCTTTCAAGTTAGGACTCAGTATTACTTTAACTCTTTTTTTTGAAGGTCTACACTGTGAATCTTAAGAGGATTTTGATGTACCTATTTTACTTATGAAACAAAAATTTGTCAAAAAGTTCTGTGAGATTCAGTGCAATCTCTATCAAACTACCACTGGCATTTTTCACAGAACTAGAACAAAATATTTCACAATTTGTATGGAAACACAAAAGACCCCAAATAGCCAAAGCAATCTTGAGAAAGAAAAACAGAGCTGGAGGAATCAGGCTCCCTGACTTCAGACTATACTACAAAGCTACAGTAATCAAGACAGTATGGTACTGGCACAAAAACAGAAATATAGATCAATGGAATAGGATAGAAAGCCCAGACATAAACCCACACACATATGGTCACCTTATCTTTGATAAAGGAGGCAAGAATATACAATGGAGAAAAGATAGCCTCTTCAATAAGTGGTGCTGGGAAAACTGGACAGCTACATGTGAAAGAATGAAATTAGAACACTCCCTAACACCATACACAAAAATGAACTCAAAATGGATTAAAGACCTAAATGTAAGGCCAGACACTATCAAACTCTTAGAGGAAAACCTAGGCAGAACACTCTATGACATAAATCACAGCAAGATCCTTTTTGGCCCACCTCCTAGAGAAATGGAAATAAAAACAAAAATCAACAAACGGGATCTAATGAAACTTAAAATCTTTTGCACAGCAAAGGAAACTATAAACAAGATGAAAAGACAACCCTCAGAATGGGAGAAAATATTTGCAAACGAAGCAACCGACAAAGGATTAATCTCCAAAGTATACAGGCAGCTCATGCAGCTCAATACCAAAAAACCAAACAACCCAATCCAAAAATGGGAAGAAGACCTAAATAGACATTTCTCCAAAGAAGATATACAGATTGCCAACAAACACATGAAAGGATGCTCAACATCACTAATCATTAGAGAAATGCAAATCAAAACTACAATGAGATATCATCTCACACCAGTCAGAATGGCCATCATCAAGAAATCTACAAACAATAAATACTGGAGAGGGTGTGGAGAAAAGGGAACCCTCTTGCACTGTTGGTGGGAATGTAAATTGATACAGCCACTATGGAGAACAGTATGGAGGTTCCTTAAAAAACTAAAAAGAGAACTACCATACGACCCAGCAATCCCACTACTGGGCATATACCCAGAGAAAACCATAATTCAAAAAGAGTCATGTACCAAAATGTTCATTGCAGCTCTATTGACAATAGCCAGGACATGGAAGCAACCTAAGTGTCCATCAACAGATGAATGGATAAAGAAGATGTGGCACATATATACAATGGAATATTATTCAGCCATGAAAAGAAAAGAAATGGAGTTATTTGTAGTGAGGTGGATGGGCCTAGAGTCTGTCATACAGAGTGAAGTAAGTCAGAAAGAGAAAAACAAATACCGTATGCTAACACATATATATGGAATGTTAAAAAAAAAAAAAAAAAGGGCATGAAGACCCAAGGGGCAAGACAGGAATAAAGACGCAGACTTACTAGAGAATGGACTTGAGGATACGGGGAGGGGGAAGGGTAAGCTGGGGCGAAGTGAGACAGTGGCATGGACATATATACACTACCAAATGTAAAATAGATAGCTAGTGGGAAGCAGCCGCATAGCACAGGGAGATCAGCTCAGTGCTTTGTGACCACCTAGAGGGGTGGGATAGGGAGGGTTGGAGGGAGGGAGACACAAGAAGGAAGAGATATGGGGATATATGTATATGTATAACTGATTCACTTTGTTATAAAGCAGAAACTAACACACCATTGTAAAGCAATTATGCTCCAATAAAGATGTTACAAAAAAAAAAAAAAGTTCTGTGATATGTATCCCTCCTCAGTTATTTTAGATCTGAAGCTGATTGTATTTAGGGGCTGATCATATTAAAATTCTAAAATTAGCTTTTTGGTAGAGTTGGATGCAGCCTTAGTGATCATATTTCATAACTAATTTGGTAGCAGATAGAAAGCTCATTGGCATATTAATGTCTTGTACTTCCCAAAATGTACTATATATACTGAAGAGGTTTTTAAAAATCTTTAATTAGTTCCTAACCTTTTTAAAGAATTTTAAAACTATAATATATGTTCTTTTGGTGTCAGGAGGTCAGGTTAAATGAAGTCATTTTAGCTGCAGGAATTTAACAGAGGTAATTTTATTAAAATATCTTCATATCAGAAATGTTTGGTACAGAACTAAGCCTACTAACCCAGTGAATTGGAATTTTTTAAACTAAGAAAATGTAGAAAACTTGAATGAAATATGTGAAAATTTCTGTTTATGGTTTCTTCCCTTTTTTTCTGGGAACTTTGTTTCATAGATGCATTTCCAACCTCTTTACTACAACTTACTACAATAGCAGTCATCTACATTCATTTTAAATTGAATGACAAAGTCTCTACTATTTCTTTCCTATTTTACTAGCTTTTACTTCAGTGACAAAAGCATGACTTTGAAAGTGCATTTTGGCCTCTGATCATCAAATCATGACTCTGTGCAAAAAGTCCTTGAGAGAGCAGCTCAAAATCTTCAGGTGGATGAACATCTGATCTGCAGAAAGAGAGTTGCATTCTCCAGTGGAGGATCTCTGGGAAAGGCGGGTGCACAGTCGTTCCTCAGCGTCACCAGGAACCAAGTCCTCCCTTATGTGCCCTACATCCTCATCTCCTTGACAAGAGGCCCCTTACTTCTCAATAATGACTTTATGGGCATGGAGAATAACCAGTCAGCATCTTTTCTGTGAACACTTCACATAATTGAGCAGGGTAACTATGAAGGTTTATTTTATGTGCCTACTTGACTGGGCTAAGGCATGCTCACATTGCTAGTAAAAAAATATTTCTGGGTGTGTTGAAAGAGATTAGCATCTGAATCAGTAGACTGAGTAAGAAAATCTGTCCTCACCTCTGTAAGCCGGCATCATCCAATCCGTTGAGGGCCCAAATAGAACAGAAGGCAGAGAAAGGGTAAATATTCTCTCTCTCTACTCTGCTGGCTTTGAGGATGGAGGAAGGGGCCACAAGCCAAGGAATGCAGGTGGCCTCTGGAAGCTGCAAAAGGTGGGGAAACATTCTAACTTAGAGCGAAGAGCAACTGACAGCTCAACATCAGCCCATTGGAACTGATTTCAGACTTCTGACCTCCAGAACAGGAGGAGAATAAATTAATGTCGTTTCAAGCCTCTAAGTGTGTGATAATTCATTACGGCAGAGGAAGTGCATACATATTCATCATGCTCTCCTTCACTGCCCCTTCAGCCTCCCTCTGTTCTTTGGTTCCTTCCTCCACCTGTACCTGCTCTTGAGCTTTCCTGGAATCTGAGCTCCCAGATTCTTTAGGACAGTCTGTCTTTCCCATCATCTGTCTTACTGCTTCCATGCCCTAATCATCCACTCACTGCTTCATTACCTGTAAATGGAGTTCCCTGCCCAATGTTCACTGAACTGTCTCTTTGGAATTTAACTTATGAACATATAACCCACGGGTCTATCCTCCGACTTCCTTCTCAGTATCTCTGCAGCATTTTATAAAGTGGATTGGTTAACCTACAATCTCTCTCCCTTTTTAAAGTGGGCTTTATTTATAGAACATTTTTGAATTTGTAGAAAAACTGAGAATATAGTACAGAGGGTTCCCATACATCCCCTTCACCAGCTTCCCTATTTACTAACATTGCTGAGTTGTCCAGTCATGAAATTGCAGAGTGGTATCCAGTCTTTCTTGCTAATGCCTAATTCAGTAATTTATCACTTCCTGAAATCCTCCATATAAAATATTTTACTCATCAGTCTTCTTTTTCATCCCCATGGTCACCCAGAGTCAGGGTCTCATGTTCTCTTATCTCGGTAGTTTCAGCGGGTATCTGGTCACACACCTCTTTCCCCACAGTCTATTCTATTGCCCAGTGTCAGATGATTTATTCACTATAGCTGAAGTTACAGAATCCTGATATAAACATCTCTCGTGGCTCCCTATAGTATCTCCCTCCCCTCTTCTCCTCCCTCCCTCCCTCCCTCCCTTCCTTCCTTCCTTCCCTCTTCCCTCCCTCCCTTCCTTTCTCTCTCCCTCCTTTCCCTCACACACAGCCACACTACCACCACCACCAATTACTGAATGACAGGCATTTTAATACTAGTGGGGTAGAGACAAAAATTGTTAAAATGTGACTCCTGTCAACCAACGTGAAGACACATTCTTCACTGTGATATATCAGGCACCAAATATTCTAGTTCTCCGCTCCAAATACGTCCTTTGCTCACTGATACCAAAATGTGTCTCACATAAATGCTTCTTTAAACATATTATTTAACCTATCTAGAAGGCCCTGCTTTCTAAGACAACCCCATTACAAACACACAAGAGACAGAGACATAAACACACAGGCATACACATACACACAATGATGTTATCTCTCCTGTTGTCAAATTCAGGTAGTATTCTGTTTATCCTTAACACACAGGGCTTTCTTTGCTAAAGTATAGTCCTTTGAGTACATGTCTTTTCTCCCTTACCAGATGGGTAATCCCTCCAAGCAAGTGCTCTGTATCACTTATCTCTTGTTATCTCCCCTAGTGTTTGCATAAAGTGGACGCTCAGTAAATCACTGTGACAGGTTACCTTGTTTTGCGTTATAGTGAAGTCCTTGAAAGGAGAAACGGTGCCTAGGATAATTACTGTGAGCATTGTCCTGCATCCCACACACCGCTATCAAGAATGGACTGTGGCTTGTATTCAGTTTGGTAGACATCAAATAATTATCTGTTCAGCATATAAGTGTTGTTAGAAATTATTTTCGTTTATCACTAGAAAAATGTTAGTGATAAGAAACAAAGTGAAACACATAGCCCAGGGTTTTGGACCTACTTAAGTAGCTGTTATTTAGCAGCTTTTTAATCCCTTGTCAGCCAAGATATTTTAAGCACCTTTCTATGATTTAATTGTGTGAAATAACCATGGTTTTAGAGTTGAACTTCTAAGTAATTTTTCTCTTTTGTGTCCTTTCCAGAATTCACTTTGGACATTATTTTCAATTTTGAGTAATAACATTTAAAATTAACCCCAAGGTAAAAGGTGTAGGACAACATAAAAAATGAAGTCAGTTTTATATGTTTCCCATTGGCAAATTACTGTGCTTTTCCTGCCATCAGGCTTCATCTAATGATGTGACCTTTACTGTGTTAATAGACAGCAAACAAAAATCTGCCAAATTGTGATAAAATATAGGTTTTAAATAAAAAATGAATTAAGCCAAGAAAATTCATAAAGGTCAAAAGCATGGAAGGAATTAAGTTGAAACAATGATTTGTGTTTGACACATGTTGTACCAGGTTTTCTCCAAGGTTATTTTTTGAAATCTTAATGCTCAATAACTGCACTAGAAAATGTATTTTTTTAAAGTAGCACTACAGTAGTATTGACTAATTTTTTTTGGCTAAAATGTTAGTTTATTCAACAACTCTTTATTGTGTATCAAATATGTGCCAGGCAGTGGTGACACACTAGTGAGTAACTCAGTAATGATTCCTGACATCTCGCAACTATGGTTTAATAGGAGATATAGACAAGCAAACATTTCACTACTCCATAGAGCAGGGTCACTCTGTGAAAGGGGGAATGCTGGTGAAAGCTGTACCTACCTCACCCAGACTTCTAAGTTGAGGCCAAAGATAAGATGGAGGTCACCATGCACCAAGGAGTGGGGAGAGTGTTGTACACATAAAGGGCACGGAAGGTACACAAGCACAGAGGAAAAAGAACAGTGTGCATTCTGAAACTGAAAAAAAGTCATTATGGTGGGAAGTCAAGTTTGAGGGAGTAAAAGACTCTACACTGGGGATTCTCAACCAAGGAGATTTTGGCTCCCAGGGGACATTTATCAATGTCTGGAGACAATGCTGAGCATGGGGGGAGGCTACTGGCATCAAGTTGGTGGAGGCCAGAGATGACGCTAAACATCCTATGATGCATGAAACAGTCTCCTACAACAAAGAGTTACGTGGCCCCAATGTCAACAGTGCCTAGGCTAGGAAGCCCTGTTACAGATAAACCTGTACACATAAACCAGGGCTGGATCACAAAACTAACTGAAGGGATTTGGGATTTATTCTGCAAGTCATGGGGCACCATGAAGGATTTAAACACATGATTTTTAATCATTCTGAGAGGCATTCTATTATTATGGCTGAACTTAGGTATCTGTTTAGTTATATTGTGTCTCACATGATCAGAAAATTGTGCTTACTATGAATTACATCTACTAGTCTTACAAAGGTTGAAAAAGCATGATTGTGGAAAGTTTGCTAAAAGTTTAAAAATAAAAAGAAAACATGCCCTAATTTTTTCATCGTCTCCAGTCACAATACATATTTTTAAAATATGTGTATTTATTTTATTGGACTCTCCCAAACAGGGTCAAGCATGAACGTCCGTTCTCATGAATGTGAAGCACTACTGGAGATCAACAGAACACATACTGGGCCATCATGCAGTCTCAATTAGAAATAAAAAGCTTGTACATCCAGAGTAAAGAGGAATCATGTAAAGCTCTGGAACAGGATTCTTCTTATTATTAATATTATTTTAGTTCCAGACCCTTTTGAATATTGATGACACTTAGGACCTCTCTTTTCAGAAATATGCACTTATCCCCCAAATATATCTAATGTCAGGGGATCACAGACACTACAGAGATACAGTAACCTCTCACACGATGCTGATGCTCCCAGAAATATTTAAAGGCCAGCATGATAGCCACAAAAATTTGCAGAAGGAAATAGGGCATAATTTGGAATCATTCAGAGAAAGCTTTACAATTTTTAATCAATGAAGAATTTTCTAAAAATGCTCATCAAGATACTGTTTGTGTCAAAATATAAGTAATACTGCATCAGAGCAAAAAAATAATTCAATGGAAACGAACAACTTTTCTTACATTCCATAACGAATACAATATTTTGGTCTAGTTACAATGTCTGTGATGAGCGTTTCTGTAAACCATGAACTTTCTCCTACTTCCCATCCATTTAATCATTACTCTCTATAAAAACAGTGATTGAGAGTAGGCTCAGTATCTTGTAAATGGGAAGAGAGGGTGAATTGATCTGTGCCCGAGTTCATTACTGTTCTTTTCTTCAACAATCAAGTACCAAACTTTCAATTCCTTTTATTCTCTTTCACCACAGATGTCACAATTACCTTAGGACAAAACCGTCCCCAGCACACCCACACCATTAAACACACACATATACACATCTCGTCAATTCTTTGAAGGAGATAATACATGCTTGTTTAAAAGTTTCTATCTCTACTGATGCCATCACCATTAACCCAATGTATTTTCTACTTCTTGTTTGTCAATTTTCCCATCATTTTTCTCACTTGCTAGTTCTGTTCAGAGAAGGTGAATGTCCGCTTTATCTCCAGTTCTTGCTGTGATTTCAAGTGATGTGTTCACTTGAATTAAATTCCATGATAACAATCTGAATGTCCCTTGATGCTCTTTAGATGTGGATTTTTCACATTCCTTAAGTATTAGGCAAAAGTTAATATCTAGCCAGAATCAAGCTATTAGCTGGGACTGCAATTCTCATCCGGATCTCAGGGTTTCTTAGAAGGTAATTGGTTGTTTGTAAAACCCACTTCTTTCTCAGGCTTTTCATGTGGCTGGTTCCATCTGTAAGCCAGCAATGAGTCCTTTTCATGCTTTCAATCTCTCCAACTTCACTTTCTGCCACATTTCTCTGACTCCGGCTAGAGAGAGTTCTCTGTTTGTAAGACTCATGTGCTTAGATTGGGCCCACCAGGACAAGACGGTCTACTCTCTCTATCTTAAGTTTCCCAACCCTGATTACTTCTGCAAAGTCCCCAGAAGTTGTGGAACATACTTATAGGTTCCTAGGATTAGGGTGTGGACATCTTTGGGGGCATTAGGCTACCACAGAGACTTGCAGGTCAAGTGTCGTAGACATTCAGATAGAGAGAGGAACCCGTTCTAATTAGAGCTGTCATGGAAGATCAAAACCATAATGACATATCGGCTCACACCAGTTAGAATGGCTATCATCAAAAAGACAAGAGATAACAAGTGTTGGTGAGGATGTGGAGAAAAGGGGACTTTTTTGCACTTTTGGTGGGAATGTAACCTGGTAGAGTCACTATGGAAGACAATGTGGAGGTTCCTCAAAAAATTAAAAGTAGAACTACCATATCATCCAACAATTCTCACTTTGGGAGAATTCTCATCCAAAGGAAATGAAATCAGTATCTCAAAGAGATATCTGCACTACCAGATTCACTGAAGCATTACTGATGATAGCCAAGATATGGAAACAACCTAAGTGTCTGTCAATGGATGAATAGATAAAGAAGATGTGGTATACATAACAATGAAATATTATTCAGCCATGAGAAAGATGGAAATCCTGCCATTTGCGACAACATGGATAGACTCTGAGGGCTAATGACACTTAGCATAGACACTTATGCTAAGTGAAATAAGTCAGACAAAGAAAGACAAACACTGTATAATATCACATATGCTTATAATTTTAAAAAGCCAAAGTCATAGAAACAGAGAGTAGAATGGTGATTACCAGTGTACGGGGGAAATGGGGAGATACTGGTCAAGAGGTACAAACTTTCAGTTATAAGATGAATAGTTTTCAAGGATCTAATGTACAGCACGGTAAGTATAGCTAAAAATACTCTATTATATACTTGAAAGTTGCTAAGAGAATAGATCCTAAATGTTCTTACCACAGAAAAGAAATGGTAATTATGTGAGGTGATGGTGGTGTTAGCCAACACTAGTGTGGTAATCATTTTGCCATATATAAGTGTATCAAATGAACAGGTTGTACACCTTAAACTTACACAGTGTTATATCTCAATTATACTTCAGTTCAAAATGAGTAAACAAACAAAATTTCTAAAGCTAAATGATAAAAGAAAAAACCTACTATGAAAGTACTATCCAGCTAGAACTGTTAGAGGTGGGGCCTTGAGGTTTGGATAGAATTTTGATTGGTGGAGGTGAAGCTGCAGGGGCATTTTAGATGATGATAATGGAGTGCTTACATATCTGAAGGTGGAAAGTTATGGGACTGTGGAAGAAATAGTGAGCACTACAATTCTGGGGTATGAAGGATGAAAAAGTAGGTTGGAGCCAGGGAGTTGGGAATCTTAAATTATGGGTCGAGCGTTTACTCTTTAAGAATATAACCTATACCTTAAAGCCATTAAAAAATAAACATTAAAATTAAAAATTAAATGAGAACATTCCTTAACTGATGCAAGTGAATTCTGAGGAATGTCAATTTTGCAATGGTTGGATAAATTTATCAGCAGGAAGTAAAGTGTTATTGAAATGATGTGGGTTGTGGGAAAGTTCTGAGAATAGATGAAGAAATGGTACCAATTAGCAGTTCCTATATGGACTTCCCATTAAGGTTGTGATTATTTTCTATCAAAAAAGGCCTCAGATGTTACAGTTGTTTATGCTCAAACATCATTATAAATGCCTGCTTCTTTGACAAATGTGAATGACTTGCAGGTTATCCCTTTTCCACTACCATTCATGAAAATAACCAAGTGTATTATGATTTGAAAAAATCTACAGATGAAAAGAATTCAGAAGATATAAAAGAAGAAGGATCTCATTTACAGTAGCAAATGAAAGAGCAAAAGGGAATAAATCTAAGAAATATGCAAGACTTACATAAAGATACCTTTAAAACACTATCAAAAAACACCAGGGACTTCTCTCATGGTGCAGAGGTTCAGAATCCGCCTGCCAATGCAGGGGACACGGGTTCAAACCCTGGTCCGGGAAGATCCCACATGCCGTGGAGCAACTAAGCCCCTGCGCCACAACTACTGAGCCTGCGCTCTAGAGCCTGCGAGCCACAGCTACTGAGCCTGCATGCCACAACTACTGAAGCCCGTGTGCCTACAACCCCTGTTCCGCAGCAAGAGAAGCCACGGCAATGAGAAGCTTGTGCACTGCAACGAAGAGTAGCCCCTGCTTGCCTCAACTAGAGAAAGCCCGGATGCAGCAACAAAGACCCAATGCAGCCAAAAATAAATTTTAAAATTAACTAATTAATTAATTAAAAAATACTAAAAAGAAAGATGTATTAGGTTCTAGATGAAGAAGACTCAATACCATAAACACATAAATTCTTCCTATGTAAATTTAAAATTTAATGTTATGATACCAATAAAAATACTAACAGTCTTCATCTTTTAATGGAAAAACTCAATATGAAATAAATATAAAAAATAAAATATCAAAACTCAATATAAAATAAAATTCACATGGCAAAATAAATAAGAATATCCAAAAAATAAAAACTCTAAAAAAGAAAAGCAGAGAGGTGAGACTAGGCATAACAGATAAAAAATCGTACCCTAATATGTCAATAATTTAAACACTATGGTAGCAGTCCAGGACTAGACAGAGTAATCAATGAAATAGAATAGAAAATACAGAAATAGACCCAAACACATCACACATGATACAGAAGCCATCTTAGGCTAGTGGAAAAAATATAGAGTAGTCAATAAATGGTATTGATACAACTGGATGACCATCTAGAAAAAAGTTGTGTCCTTACCCGATACACTGATAAAAATCAAAAATATAAATGTAAAAAGTGAAGTCATAAAAGCATTAGAAGAATACATGAGAAAATTCCTTTATGATCTTGGAAGGTCAGAAGACATAAAACAAGGTACATATGATGCCATAAAAATTTAGTCTTAGCTGAAAACAATGTAAGCTAAGTCAAGACACACTAATTAATTGATAAATATATTTGCAGCGATACTTGAAACATCAAAACTATTGGAAACATTTTATATTTCATCTGTAGGGACTAGTTAATAAATCATGTTGATTCACACACTGCAATACTGTGCTGCTACAAAAAAGAATAAGGGAGCTCTCTATGTACTGATATCGAAAGAACTCCAAGATATATTAATAAGTGAAAAAAGCGAAGTACAAAACACTGTTTTAATATGCTGCCTTGCATAGAAAAGGGGGGACATTCTGGCTATATATTTATATTTGTTTGTATAGGGATGAAAAACATTGGAAGTATACACAAGAAACCAATAATAGTGCTTATCTGGAGGTTGGGGAAATGGGAGGAGAGGGTCAGAGTAAATTTTTTCTTTGAATCCCTTTTTATATTATTTAATTTTGTACTACTAATGAACATTTTTAAATAATAAAAAAGATCTAGTAATACTTTTCTTTTTCTATAAAACCCTAATTCATTCTATCAATTCTTGTTTTGTTAAGTTGTTACAGGGAATATGTACCAACTGCAGAATTACATCAAGGCATCAGAATTACATCAGTGACATCAACTGAAAAGAAACTGACCCAGTATGTGGTACCACATGTTGCTAATATACAAAAATGCTTAAGCAATGCTCAATTTGAGAAGGGTAAAGTCCTCCTGGGTTTTGGCCTTCTGTGGCTCAGAGCCACTGCCATAGTTGGTCACATTCTTAATGGCTTTCTGAATTCATCCACTGGGCTTTAATGTACAACTCCAGGAATCCAGTGAGCCAGGAACTGAGCAAGTGAATGCATAACTAGGATACAGAGTTAGCAAACAGAAGTGATACAGCACCCAAATGTTGACCAGGATCCCCACTCAATTTCTTTCTCTCCTCCCCTGGCTTCTGTGGATCTACCCTGACCTCTTGCCTCTTCAGAGCCCTGTGAGTTCCAACATGGTACAGAGCAGGGGTCCCCAACCCCTGGGCCTGCACCTGTCCGTGGCCTGTTAGGAACCGGGCCACACAGCAGGAGGTGAGTGGCGGGGGGAGCTAGTGAAGCTTTATCTGTATCTACAGCTGCTTCCCATCACTCGCATTACCACCTGAGCTCCACCTCCTGTCAGCATTATGGTGAGTTGTATAATTATTTCATTATATATTACAATGTAATAATAATAGAAATAAAGTCCACAATAAATGTAATGCGGTTGAGTCATCCCGAAACCATCCCCCCTCCCCGCCGTGGAAAAATTGTCTTCCACAAAACCGGTCCCTGGTGCCAAAAATGTTGGGGACCGCTGGTATACAGTCAAAGGAGAGAGATAGGAAATCAGACAGAGAGGGAGAAAATTGCCATTTTCATCTGTTACTTACATGAATGGTATTTTCGGTTAACTGGACATTTTGGAGAAGCTGCCTTAGAGTTCCATTTAAAACCATTTTAATATTGTGTTTAGGTATATCTTTCTTTAAAGAGTTAAATTCTGTGAAAGGAAGTATGGATTCATTCAAATAGGGCAAGCTGTGATGCTGAAGACCATTTATGTGCATATAGAGGGCAGGTGGCAGAAGGGAGCACACAAGCTTAGAATAAATGAAATTCCATTTCAATTAAAAAAGGATGCTTGGAAGGATCTCAAGCAAGCTAGAATTACTGTCAGGCCTGTTGATGTTTTAATCTCCCATTTTCTATTGGGTGAGAAGCATATAAAGGATAAGAGAAACAAGGCAAATACTTGAGAAACTAGATGAAATATTTTTCTTCATAAATTTTAAGTAGAAAGAGGCTGCCTGACGTCGAGATGAGATTATGGTATAAATGCTCTGAGAAGAAGAAAAGCTACTGTGGTTTTGATAACTGACCACAGCAGATAAAATTTTAATTGCTTAAAGAAGCCCTAGAAAAACTAAAAAAAATCAGATTGCAAGGGACTCACTCAAGCTTTGAAGGGAAACACAAGGTTCAATCAAACATTGAGCAACAGAGCTGAAGATTAGTGAGAAAAACATCCAGTCTCACCTGGTATCTTCCTAAGTTTTTCTCTAAATAGTGCATCTTGTTTAAAGAGAGTCTTTCTTCATGTTTCTGCTGTCTTCTTTAATAGAGAATTCTACTTCAGATAAACCTGAGCAGAAAATTCAGCCAAATCCTGACTGACTTAATCACTCCTGCGGCAAGCTAGTGATTCAGAGTTTGAAGCTGTAACTTAGAGATCACTACGAACAGGATGACAGTTCATTCAAACAGTAGGCAGAGAACGGACTTCCCTGGTGGCCCAGTGGTTAAGAATCCGCCTGCCAATGCAGAAGACACGGGTTCGAGCCCTGGTCTGGGAAGATCCCACATGCTGCGGAGCAACTAAGCCCGTGCGCCACAACTACTGAGCCTGCGCTCTAGAGCCCGCGAGCCACAACTACTGAAAGCTGCACACCTAGAGCCCGTGATCCGCAACAAGAGAAGCCACCGCAGTGAGAAGTTCGCACGCTGCAACAAAGAGTAGTCCTGGTTCGCCGCAACTAGAGAAAGCCCGTGTGCAGCAGTGAAGACCCAACGCAGCCAAAAATAAATAAATGAATTTATTTAAAAAATAAACAAAACAACAACAACAAACAGTAGGCAGAGGATCAGGAGAAATTTAGAGGCCGCTTAAGTGCCAGCTTGAACATGCAAACACAAAGTAACCTTGGTAAATACCAGACAGTACAAATGCAATTTTGGGGGTCTCTATTGCTTAGAGGACAACGCTGAAATCGGCTGTCTGGGCAGATGTAGTTTTCAAAACGAGAATTAGATCTTAGGTCTTAGAACCTAAATAACAAGAAAATCAAACAAAACTCAGGGATGATCGTGGAAGTATACTGAATGCTTACTGAGCAACTTAAAAGCTAGTAATTTTGATCTTTGTATTATTTTAACTCAGCAGTTTTCAAAAGTTTTAAGCAAAAATAGAACTTATTTTTCAAATGTTACCTTTCACAGACTCTGGATACATAAAACAAACAAAAATAGAAATTTAGTCATTTTAACCTGTTTTATAAGTTCACATTTATAACAATTTTTATTTATTTATAAAACCAGAGAATATAATTAGGCTGTTTTGACACACCGATAATTTGAAGCAATGGCTATTATCATGGTAGTTATGACAGTTGCAGTCTTTTATCAGCTTCGACATTCAATATATTTTTGTATTTTGTTTTGTTTGCACAATAGGGAGAAATTCCTAATTCACTAAATAGGAGAAAATGACACTTTTCTAAGGCATTCATTTTGCATTCTCAGGGTACTGGACAACTAAACTGATTCTGAAACACCATAGAGGATGCTAGATATTTTCCTACATTTATTCATTTTGTTATCCAACTATTGCTCACATAATTAAGTGAGTAAGTGTTTGAATTTCTGAGAAGTTGATAAAAAAGATATCTTTTTGTAGAAAATATTTTAAAAATTTATCTTATAATGTGACATTTGGTGTAGTTATTTTAAAAATCTCCTGTATACTTCAATGCTTGTCTCTATTACTTAAAGTTTCAAAACAGTAAAATGGACTTTCTTTTGTATGTTAAGTTCAAGATTTGCCTTCACTGCTAATATTGTCCACCGCTGGCAGGATGGTACTACTACAACCTGCATAATCTAATGAATCTTATTCATATTGTAAAAATGATTGGCAAACACAAAAGCTGATGCAAAGTGTATAATCTAATGTGACAGACATGCACAGTCCTGAATAACTACTAAAAAAGACATGTAAATTAGGAATTTGGGATTAACATATACGCACTCCTATATATAAAATAGATAACCAACAAGGGCCTACTGTAAAGCACAGGGAACTATACTCAATATTTTGTAATAACCTATAAGTGAAAAGAATGTGAAAAAGAATGTGTATATATATCATATATATATGTATGTATAACTGAATCACTTTGCTGTACACCTGAAACTAACACAACATTGTACATCAACTATACTTCAATAAAAAAGTAATAAAATAAAATGACATTTCCATACTCAAAAAAAGACATGTATGCAAAGTCATATACATTTTTTAAGATTACTGTTGCATTAATAAGAAGTTTAACTGTATGCAAAAGATGTCAAAGCAACTATTATCTTGAAATTTGTACCTCAGTGATTTCACCTGAGAGTATGAGATCAGGCATTAATTCTCTCTAATGTGTTAAAATTTGGTATTCAACACTTTTGAACAGTTGCATCTACTACAGGCTATTACAGTTTAAATGATATCTAAAAATGTATGAACTAATGTTTGAATTAAAGAATTGTGGGACTCCTAAAGCATATTTTGAAATATCTTTTAAGATATCTCAATAGTGGAGTCAGACTTTTGGGACCTAGGGTTGGAACAATTAGTACAAGCCTAAAATCCTGAGCTTTCATGTTGGTGTATAAATCTCATAAATCTCTTAATCACTCCTAGGGCAAGCTTTCATCTAATTTTCCCAAGAGAGAGTTATCAAAGCAATTCTCGGAGCTGAATTAGGGTATGTTGGAGCTCTTTGGAGGATAGGCTTCTTATACTTCTCATAAATCAATATGTATCCCATGCCTGCCTAATATAATAATTGTGTTAAGTTCATTTCTGCAGAATATTGTGCTCTGACATTATGTGTTCATATTGTTATCACAAAAAGGCTGAATTTCTTTTCTAAAGAGTGTAAAGTTAAGCCTTCTTTAAGTTAATAATGGAGAATATTTTCTACGAATGTCTCACAGTAAATTTTTCTGGTTTGGACTTTAGTTAATTTTACCTTTTGTCTATATCAACTAAAGGTCTTTTATATAAGATGTCATGAACTAAAATAACTTTGATGAAGAGACAACACCCTAACTTTTAAAAATTGAAGTATAGTTGATTTACAATATTATATAAATTTCAGGTGTGCGACATAGTAATTCACAATTTTTATGGTTATATTCCATTTGTCGTTACAAGATACCAGCTATGTTCCCTGTGCTGTATAATATATCCTTGTAGCTTATTTACTTGATACATAGTAGTTTGTGCCTCTTAATCCCCTGCTCCTATATTGTCCCTCCCCTACTCTCTCCCTACTAGTAACCACTAGTTTGCTCTCTATATCTGGCGACTCCCTAACTTTTCTCAGTGGGTTGATAATCCAGTTGGAAGCATAAAAAACATTGATGTGTGTATCCTTTATATTACTGACTTGACTTAAAGAGGCAAATTACCAGGGTCTATAGATACAGACAAATTACAACTTATATTTTCTGTGTCAATTAGATAGCATGGAATTAAACCCATTTAAAAATATATCGTCTTCATATCTGTTTGTTCTCCTTCCTGTCCCATTTTAGAAGAGTAGTAAACTGGTAACCATCTCCTTTCCATAAAGAGGCAACGTAAAACTAGTCACTTCCCTCTAAAGCATTCATGCTAATGATTTTAGCCATTTTTGAGCCCTGATTTGTACTCACATTTTTCTCATTATCAAGCAATCTGTGAAAGGTACTATCACAACTCTGACTTCCACTAGCAGGTTGTGAGAACTGTATTTGCACTCTCCCATATTCTTCCTGTTTTGTCCTTATGCTGTTCTATGAAGGTACTAAGGGAAATAAATCCTTTTTTAAAAAATGTATTTTATTGTGGTAAGAACACTTAACATGAGATCTGCCCTCTTAACAAATTTTTAAGTGCACCCTACATTATTGTTGACTGTAGGTACAATGTTCTGTTCTTTGGACCTCTATATTTTATTGGCCAAGTGAGGCTCCCAACGTGGCGTGGCACTGTTGGCGAGGTGGTTAGTAGAGTGGGAAGGCAAAAAGAACATCAGGAGGGTAGTTAGTTCAGAGGACCCACTAGCGAAGTGGGGAAGATATAATATTGTATTAGAGTTGAATACAGCTAAAGGACGCTGTGGAAAGCCAGATTCTGCAGTCAAGTTTAGCCTTCTTGCTCAGATGTATTTTAGCTGGAAAGAAAAAGCTTATAGAATATCTATTAAATGATTCCATCCCCAGAAATGGGAAAAAGTTGTGTTAGCAGATTCGTGGTATATAGAAACCACATTTTCCACCAAAGGCACAATAAAAAGGCTCTGCTGTAAAGCTAATTCTTGTTTAGTGCTAACCCAGAAAGGCATCAGAAGAGGGTCTATTAATCCACATGGGAAAAATCTTATTTATTCTTGTTTTTGGAATATATTTACACAGGTATATTTGGACGTGTCCTTTATTCTAGAAATTCATATTGCTTACAAAAATAATAAAGCCACCCTAAACTGAGGTTAAATAGCAGTCAAACTATGATTATCTGACTCAAGAGACAAGAAACTTGTCTCTGTTCCCCATTTTTTCTTTGCTGACCAGTTCTTCTGGTTTTAATGCAACACCCCAATAATTGAAGCAAAGCAGCAGCTTTGGAAGAGTTGATGTCCTTCTTTCTATTTACTAATACCCATCTTATCTATCATGTAGGAAAAATGAAGGACTTTGCCATATATTCCAGCTTCCAGAAAAAAACCCTATTTACATACATTAGAAAGCTCTTAAATGAGTGAAGCGGGTGACACTGTCAATAAAGGTGTGAAGGCCTGATTTAGCATGTTAATCAGATATTCTATTCAAAGGTAAGGTACAGAGGCTATGCCTCATTTATCTCAGCTTTGACAGGTAATTCTATCCATTTTTTTGCCCTCATTTTGCTTCATATAACATATAAAAAATGTTTCAGGTGGATCAAAGACCGAAACTTCTAAAAAATTTTTGTAGCAGTTAGGAGAATATTTTTATGATACTGAAGCAGAAAGGAGTAGATTATAGAAGAAAAGCATGATAAATTTAACTACATGGAAAGAAAAATGTGTATTAAAAAAAACTATAAACTCAGTTAAAAGGACAATGACACATGAGAAGACATTAGCAAGATTTTAAGAGAAAAAGCATCACTAACGAGAACCTGCAGATAATTCCTACAAATCTATAAGAAGATCACCCAAGAGAAACATGAGCAAAGGATATGAGTAGGTAACTCATAGATGAGAAAACTCAATGAACATATTTAAAAGATGCTCAGCCTCACAAGGGATTTGGTGAATGCAAATTAAAACTTAGAGTGATAACATTTCATGCTTTAAAATTTAATAGTAGATTTATACCAGGTGTTAGCAAGCATGTGGTCAAAAAGGAAACTTTGATAAACTTCTGGCAGGAGTGTAAATTGGTACAACCACTTGGGAAAGTAATTTGGTAACAATTAGTAAAGCTGAAGATAAACATACCCACACTCAGGTATATACCCTAACTCTTGCACATATGCCTAAGGAAACACCTAAGAATATTCATTACAGCAGTTCAAACAAGTAGAGGAATGGACACATAAATGATAGATTCTACATGGCAGCTAAAATGAATAAATTTGTCTTATATGTATTGAAATATAATGTCGAGTGAAAAGCAAGTTTCACAATGCTTATTATACCATTTATATAAATATTTATTTAAATATTTTTATTTAAAATACAGTTTGTGTAGCAAATATATATAGACATGGACAGGAAAGATAAAAACCATCCTCAGGGTAGAGGTTGCCTCTGAAGAGAGAAATAAAGAGGGGCTAGGTCAGGAGAAAGTATTGAAAAAGGGGGTTTCAAACTTATCTGTAATATTTTATTTCTTAAAAAATAATCACTGAAGCAAGCATAAAAAAGTTAACATCTACCAATTCTGGGTCATGGATACCTGAATATATACCATATTATTCTCTGTACTTTTCTCCTTATTTTAATCATTTCATAGCTCTATAATAAATTGGTAGCTATACATCTTAAAGAAAAATAAATAATAGGAGTTCAAAACCAAAAATTTATACTACTTAAACAATTTTCAATTATCTCCCAAAATAACTATTGGTAAAAATAAAGATATTTTAAAAATTAAATAGCTGACTTTAAAAATCAGTTATTTTTAAAATGAGCATATTTTTGAGCTGAATGTTAATTATACAGTAGGACTGACAGAATGTGGTTAATATGTTCTTTAGACAAAGAATGAATGTCTTTAATGTGTTTACATCAAGAATTAATTATGAATAACTACTTTAAAACCTGTGGCAAGTAGCTGAAGGGAATAGTGAAGATGATTGTAGAAATTAATGATTTCAAGACTGAGTCTTGATAAAAATAAAGAAAATGGACAAATTTCTAAAAAAATCTAAGAAGATAAGAAAACACAATCAGTGAAATTAGAAAGGAAAAAGATGTTACTACAGAGATAACAGAGAAGTGAAAATGAAAAGAGAATACTATACACACTGGTATAATGTATTTGAAAACATAATAAAAGGAATAATTTTTCTGAAAAAATACACATATAAAATCCTGACTCAAGAAGAAATAGGAAACCCAAATAAAAGGTAATCCAGGGAGAAATTAAGGAAGTCATCAAAGGCTCTTGCTCTAAATAATATTATGAATGAATTCTATAACATCAAAGCAATAGATAATTCTTGTGCATTATAAACTATTCTGGACCACAGAAAAATATTAGAAGGCTACCTCAAGTCATTTTCCAAAGTTAAATCCTAAAATCTACACGTGTCAAAGACAACATTAAAATGTATTCTATAGATCTGTCTCACTATGGTATAAGGTGTGTTTAAAAAAAAATAACAGTAGAATTCACCAATATGTTAAAATAATTCATCATATGATATCAGGATGTTAACTCATCAGTAGAGCAAATAAGAAAACCATGAAGAAGTCTCAATAAGTTTTAATGGGTATTTTGATGAAATTTAACGCTCATTACCTATTTAGATATCTCTTTAAGACTAACATTCAAGGGACTTCCCTGGTGGCGCAGTGGTTAACAACCCGCCTGCCAATGCAGGGGACACGGGTTTGAGCTCTGGTCCGGGAAGATCCCACATGCCGCGGAGCAACTAAGCTCATGTGCCACAACCACTAAGCCTGTGCTCTAGAGCCCGCGAGCCACAACTACTGAAGCCTGTACGCCTAGAGCCCGTGGTCCGCAACAAAGAGAAGCCACTGCAATGAGAAGCCCACGCACCGCAACAAAGAGTAGCCCCCACTCGCCACAACTAGAGAAAGCCCACGCTCGGCAATGAAGATCCAATGCAGCCGAAAAAAAAAAAAAAAAAAAGACTAACATTCAAACTAATTATCCTTAATAAGTAAACCAATTTCTAGTTCAGATCAGTATCCAATGTCATACATAAGGATGAAATGGTAGAAGCATTTGTGTTAAATTAGAAATAAAACCAGAATTCCATATCTAGCATTGTTCTTGAAATTCTAGAAAAGGCAAAACCCAGAAAAAAGTTGTATATGTGGAGTAAAATTGAACAAATGATCATGATGAATTGCTTATGATATATTTTTATCTAAAAAACCCAGTACAATCAATTAAAAGTCTATTAGAATTAATGAATATAATAGAGACTACATATACATATATCTCTTCAATTATATATATATGTCCAGTCTCTATATAAAATATGTATTATATTTACATATAAAATATGTAAATTTACATATAAACAAATATACACATGCATATATATCTATAAAAATATACTAGTGGCTTTTTAACACATCAATCAGAAAATATAATTTAAAAAGAAAAAATATTACACACACACAAATCCATCTATCTATCCCATTAACATTAAGAACAAAAACACCACTTTGGGATTAACCTAAATGGCAATACTAATAAAATATATGAGGAAAATACCCTACTAATTAAAAAAATCAATTTGTATACACTAAGAAAATACACACATTCTAGGTTTTTATACAGGACAAATAAATATTGGAAGATATTCATTATTCCCAAATCAGTGCGTACATTAAAACGAGAAAATTGTTTTCACTTGACAAAATGATTCTAAAATTGATCTAAGGGAGTAAACAAATGAGCCTCCAGCATGGAGTCTGGCATATGGTAAATACTCAAGGTCTGTTAAATACAAGAGCTTATGAAAAGAAAACTCGACAAGAAGAAGAGAACCATGAAAATGTGGATAAAGCCACGGAAGGGGAAATTCAAGAAAGAGGGAGACATCAACACAACTGAAAGGTCAAGAAAAAGAGAATAAATTTGGCAATTAGGATGTCAATGTTGGGTTTCAAAAGAGAGAACAAATATAGGATCTTTTCTTCCCTGCCTAATCGAAACAATTGAGAAATCAGTCAAGAAGCGTGAGGCAAATGGATGCTTAAAGCATTGCCATTATTACTGATAAAACTGGTATTGCAGACTGTGAGTGCCACAGGGCAGGCTAGTGGCTTTCCCAACATGGAGCTCAGTATTAGAGTTACCTTCCTAGTCTCAGATGGACCTGGCTGGAAACAACTGAGAACACATTTTCTCTGATCAGACTTGCTCCTAAGAAGAAAGAAAAGAAAGAAGAAAGAAAGAGGGTTTCAACAGCAGGAGACCAGAAAGTTCACCAGTAGTCATTTCATACATAGAATACTATTTAGCACTGAAAAGGAAGGAACTACAGCCAGGCTCATGAAACATTAAAGACATAATAGTAGCAAAAGAGGCAACCCACAGAAGAATCCAAGCAATATGTTTCCATTAATATAAAGCTCAAAACAGACAAGGATATACAATACAGTGTTTAGAGTTAAACACATAGAAAGGAAACATTTTAACCAGGGGATTATCACAAATGTCAGGAGAGCGGTTATCTCTGGGGCAGAGAGGGGCTGCCATAACTGTTGAATACAGGGGCCTTCTAAGGAAGGCAATGGTTATATTCAACTTCTTGAGTCATCTTTATATATGTATTTTGTGTATTCTTTTGTATGCATAATATATTTCAAGTTGAAAAAATGGAAAATGACATGAAAAATAAGAGCTAGAAAACCTTTCTCTCTATACTATCTATATCTTGGGTTTCCTAAACAAAGCCTCACAGTTAATTATTAAACTTTTAGCTGTCTCTTTTGGAAAGATATCAGTTGACTCCTTCTCATCTTTTGCCATGAATGTTTTAACTTAAAAAATAATTATAAATTCATAGGAAGTTGCAAAGATAGCGCTTCAAGGTTCAAGTATCCGTTATCTGATTTCACCCAATGTTTGTCTTACATAATTATAGTACACCATCAAATCAATAACTTGACATTGTGTGCATAGTTCTATGTTATTTTATCACAGGTGTAGATTTGTGTAACCATCATTATAGTAAACACACAAGACAATTCTACCACCATAAAGATTTCCCTTATGCTACACCTTTATAGTCACACCCACCCCCAGCTGCCCATCATCCCTGACCCCTGGTAATCACTAACCTGCTTTCCATCTCTATAAGTGCATCATTTTGAGAATATTATGTAAAGGGAATCACATAGTATGAGATTGGCTTTATTTACTCAGCATTATGCCCTTGATCCATCCAAGTTGTTGTGTGCATCAAAAGTTCAATCCTTTTTCTTGCTGAGTAGTATTCTAAGGTATGGATGTACCACAGTTTAACCATTCACTTACTGAGGGACATTTTAATTGTCTCTAGTTTTCAGGTTTTTACAAATAAAGCTGCTATGAACAATCGTGTACAGGTTTTTGGGTGGACGTAAGTTTTCATTTATCTGGGATAAATGCCCAGGAGTGCAATTGCTAGATCATATGGTAAATATATGGTTAGTTTTTAAAGAAACTGCCAAACAATTGTCCAGAGAGGCAGTATCATTTACATTTTCACCAGCAATGTAAGGGAGATTTACTTTCTGTGCCTCTTCACCTGTATTTGGTATTGTCACTATTTTTCATATTTTAACTGCTCTCATAGATGTGTAGTAAGATCTCATTGTGATCTTAATTTGCATTTCTCTAATGTCTAGTTGTATTAATTTCCTATTGCTGCTGTAAGAACTTATCACAAACTTAGTGCCTTGAAACAACACAAATTTATTCTCTTACAACTAAGGAGATCGGAAGTCTAAAATGGGTCTGCATGGCTGTATTCCTTCTAGGGGAGAATCTGTTTCCTTGCTTTTTCCAACCTCTAGAGATGATCTTTGGCTCCTGGCCCTTTCCTCTGTCTTCAAATGCAGCGTCATAGCATCTGCTCTTATCTCTGATCCTGCCTCCCTCTTATAAGGACCCTTGTGATTATATCAGGCTCAGCAGCATAATCCAGGACAATTTAATCTCAAGACTCTTAAAAACTTAATCACATCCTCAAAGTTCCTTTGGAATGTAAGATAACATATTCACAGTTTCTGGGGATTAGAATTATGGATTTTGAGGGGGCGTTATTAGGTCTATCACAGTTAATGATGTCGAGCATCTTTTCGTGTTGGTCATCCATGTATCATTTTCAGTGATGTCGTTTACATAGGACTGTTTGGATTTTGTTATATTCTATTTTACGGTTAGGAGAGTTCTTTGTATATTTTAGATATAAGGTCTTTGTCAGATATATTTCTTTGAGTTTGCAGTTTGTCTTTTCATCATCTTAACAGGGTCTTTCACAGAGAAAAAATTTTTAATTTAGTTTTGATGAAGCCCAGTTTATTGATCGTTTTTCTTTGTGAATCGTGCTTTTGCTGTCAAGTCTAAGAAGTCTTTGCCTACCCCTAGATCGTGAAGATTTTCTCCTATATTTAAAAAACGTTCATAGTTTTACATTTCACACTGGAGTCCATGATTCGTTTTGCGTTAATTTCTGATAAGGTGTAAGGTTTAGATCATAGTTCATTTGCTAACACTGTTTCTTTGCTTAGACTCTATTATTTCATCTGTTTCAAGCGTGTTAGGAATTGCTCAGAAACAATTTTATGCTGGCTGCTTTAAAGTCCTTGTCTGATAGTTCTAACATCTGTGTCATTCTGGTCTTGGCAGATGTTGATTTTCTTTCCTCGTATAAGTTGAGATTTACTTGGTCCTTTGCATGATGAGTTATTTTCAATTGAAGTTATTGTGCCATTCCTCAGGTCTGAGGACTCTAGCCCATCTGCCTCTTCTCTCTACCTTTCAGACTCTTTTTATGTCTGTTTTATATATAATACCCAGGGGGTTTAGATGTGCCTAGTAAGAGGAATAGGGAAAACTGTCTACTCTGTCTTTCCAGACATGGAAATGTCCATGAATGACTTTTAATGGCATTTTGGTTATTGAACACAATTATGCCACAATATTTGAATTAAAAATTTCTTTTTATTAGGTCGTATTGCCAGTGTTTTTGTGCATATACTTGATTGAAGGCCAATAGTTGTAGCATGTGACCACATCAGTGGAATGGGATTTATAATTTTGATATTTAACTCCAAAATCATGGGGTATATATCTGGATTGAAGGAGTTTCATATATTAATTAGATTTTTAAAATACAAAACTTCTAATATCTTCCCTGGATAGTCCCAAGAGGTTTAAAAGCCAAATGACTTGGCAAAACTTAAGTATTCTTGTACTTTGTATGAATCTCACCTATATAATTTTAAATCTCTAACCAGAGTTGTCATATTTCTTGTACAGATTGTGTACTGCACAACTTGAGGGTGTGAAATACTATTCACGATGTTTTCTATTGTAAGTAGGATAAAGGGGACAAAAAATTATCATAGTACCCGGCTTCTTGTTCACTGTCACCTTCCATCATCATCATTAATCTGATGTTACTCGGTTTACTAGAGCAGAGTGACGTATTCAGAGTTAATCCAACAATCCTCAGGTCCAAAGTTAATTGGATTCTAAATCTCCTAAGCGCTCTCTTCCTTCCATACATAAATACATTGCTTAAAAATACCACTGGGAGCCCAAGACGTTTTAAGGGCTACAGTGATATAGACAAATGAAAGAGAAGGGAGGGGATTTACAGCTGACAGCAAGGTGATATTTCCATTAGGTATTCCTTCCACTTCAAGTTCTAGATTTGAGGCACACGTATATTTGGCCTTGGTCCAGAGCAAGTAGCTCCCAGCCTCCCCTCTAGACTCTCCATATATCCCCACGGCTTGGAATTCCTGGAGGGAAGTGATAGTTTGTACTCCTACCCTGCCTGAGGGGGGTGTGGGGCAGCCAGAAGAGGAGACACTGAGGAAGAACGGACGCTGTGAGAGCCACACTGCAAGGGCGGGCTGAATGCTTTCTTCTTCTCACCTGCTCAAGTGGGAGATAAGCATGGATATAATCCTTTCATTTTCATCTCGATTCTTTGGGCAACAACAAAAGGAACAAAGCATGGGGATAGTATCTTTATTTTAAAGCAGGAAGCATAAGCAGCTACAAAGAGGACTTTACATTTTTACCCTAAAATATCAACGTATCCAGAAAGGGGGAAATGTGTGAATAAATATGGTATCTTAATTTTTAAATTACTATTATTGACAACCCAAGAACAATACGTAAAAGTCAACTAAATGAAAGTGTCCGCACATTCCTAAATAATTGACTTTATAATGTAAAATTTCAATTTCTGGCAGGGGGTGGTTAACTCTAAACATTCTTTTTTTTAAAAATTAATTAATTAATTAATTTATTTATTTTTGGCTGTATAGGGTCTTTGTTGCTGCGCGCAGGCTTTTCTATAGTTGCCGCGAGTGGGGGCTACTCTGCGGCAGTGCGCGGGCTTCTCATTGCGGTGGCTTCTCTTGTTGTGGAGCACGAGCTCTAGGTGTGTGGGCTCAGTAGTTGTGGCGCAGGGGCTTAGTCGCTCCGCGGCATGTGGGATCTTCCCGGACCAGGGCTCGAACCCGTGTCCCCTGCATTGGCAGGCGGATTCTTAACCACTGTGCCAACAGGGAAGTCCTCTAAACATTCTTGAAAGAATCAAGCATTTCTTGGCAGTTAAAAAACACTCATTTATGTAAAATATAACAAATGGATTACAAATTAATTTGAATTACTCACTAAAACTTGGAAATCCCCCCAAACTTACAGACAACATCTATTTGTTAGATAATAAATTATAAAAAATGTAAAGAGAATTTTTATTAAGAAGTTTTCATAAATCATATCTTTCTGGCATTAGTTTGAAGTAATAAAACTTTACGTTAGTTCAAACTCAACTTCTGATAATGGGAAGTCAGCTTCTCTGGGTTTATGGATTGGTTCATGTATCCTCACCTGCTTTAGCCATCTAATAAAGTTATTGTGGGTGTAAAATAAGGTAGGAATTTGGAAAGTGTTTTGAAAAAAAAAATGTACGTTGTTAACATGGTTGATAGTTTATGCTATTGATTTAGAATATTTTTAAGATTAGACCAAAAACTTTAATCCGAACTGTAAAGCACTGCAATCACCTGGACCCCTTTGCCCACTCTGCTAACATCAACCCCGTGAGTCTCTCTCTGACTTGGCTCCATTTCATTGAAAGAGGGGCTGCGTGGTACTGAGCACGTGAGGACCACTTAAATGCTAACTCTTTTGTCCTCAAGGGAGGAAAAAGTTGTATGGAGAGGGTATGAACAATTCCAAGAATTGGTCTCAGAGATATCCTTCACTGAGAATGATTTCAAAATACTTAAAAGAGTGCTAATGGCACTGCAATGACAGGAAGTCTGATGACATGGGTCTTTCTGCTTACATTTAACTGCTTGATACTGTAGCTATGGCCAGAGGGGGAGTTCACCTTCTTTTTAGGTAGAATTCTCTTTAATTATTGGGTAGCAGGGATTCTTTAAGGGTCCTTCAGCCTAAAGGCACAGAAAGCAAGGTCAACGCTGTGAGCAGTGAAGTGGATGAAATTAAACTGCATCAAATGAAGAAAAACACATGGCTCCTTTAATATTCGTAATTTCTAAACTCTCCCTTTTAAAGCATAAAATTTGCTAATTTTCTTGGTTGGAGTTGTAAAGACCATTCAAAGTCTTTCCCTTCTGAATTGGTTTGGTAAGGCTGCCACAACGAATACCATGGGCTGGGTGCCTTAAACAACAGAAATTAATTTTGTCTCAATTCTGGAGACTAGAAGTCCAAAATCAAGATGCTGATTGGTTGGTTTCTTCTGAACCTCTCTTCTTGGCTTGCAGATGGTCTTCTTCTCCCTGTGTCTTTACATGGTCCTTCCTCTGTGTGTGTCTCTGTCCTATCTCCTCTTCTTTAAGGACACTGATCATATTGGATTAGGGCCCACCCCAAGGATCTCATTTAACTTAATGACTTCTTTAAAGACCCTATCTCCAAATGCAGTCAACAATCTGAAGTACTAGGAATTTGGACTTCAACATATAAATTTTGGGTGAACACAATTCAGTCCATTACACCTTCCAAAGCTGTTTCTGATACTTTAATTAGTCCATTGGAAGGAACCATTTATAGCAACTTCTTCTCAGAGCATTGGTGTCTTGTGCATATGGTTTCCAGGCCTTGGAGTTGAATCTAAAACAAGTTCTAAATCTAAAATATAAAACAAGTTCAGCCTTTAATTCCATATGATAACAGTTTGCTAATTCTGTATATTGAGGATCATGTAGATTTAGCATGAATTTTCGAGAACCCTTCCAGTATTATATTGTGTTTCTCTTACAATGGCTTTATTGAGATATAATTTACGTACTCAAAAAATCCACCATTTAAAGTGAACAATTCAGTGACTTTTAGTGTATGTACAGAGTTGTGCACCCACTAATCTAATTCCAGAAGATTTTCATCCCTCCCCTGCAAAAAACCATACCCATTAGGTACTGCTACTCCCCTTTTTCCCTTCCCCCAGCCTTTTGTAACCACTAACCTATTTTCTGTCTTTAAAGATTTACCTATTCTAAACATTTCATATAAATGGAATTAAAAAGTATGTCGTCTTTCGTGACTGTTTTCTTTCACTTAGCAAAATGTTTTCAAGGTTCATGTATTTTGTAGCCTGTATCAAAATGTCATTCCTTTTTATTGCCAAATAGTATTCTATTGTATGAATATATGACATTTTGTTTGGATATGTCATATTTTGTTTATTCATTCATCAGGTAGAGGACATTTGCATTGTTTCCACTTTTTGGCTATTATGAATTATGCTGCTATGAATATTTGTGTACAAGTTTTTGTGTGGATATACATTTTCAATTAGCTTTAGCATAAACTGAAGAGTCAAATTACTAGGTCAGACAGTAACTCTACGTTTAACATTTTGAGGAACTGCCAAACTGTTTTCCAAAGTGACTGCACCTTTTTATAACCCACCAGCAATGTGTAAGCATTCTAATTTCTCCACATTCTTGCCAACACTTGTTACAGCCTGCCCTTTTTTATTTTAGACATCCTAGTGGGTCTGAGAGCATATGTTGTATGATTTTTATCCTTTTAAATTTGTTAAAGTGTGTTTTATGGCCTACAATGTGGTCTCTCCTGGTGAATTTTCTGTGTAAGCTTTAGAAGAATGTGAATTCTGATCCTGTTGGATGAAGCAGTCTATAGATGTCCATTATATGCATTCTAACTGGGGTGCTGTTGAGTTCATTTCTGTCCTTACTGATTTCCTGCTTGCTGGACCTGTCCATTTCTGAGAGAGATATTGACTATCAACTAAATAGTGGGTTTATCTATTTCTCCTTGTACTTTTATCCATTTTTCTCTCAAATTTTGACTTTCTCCTGTTAGGCACATACACATTAAGGATTGTTATGTCTTCTTGGAGAAATGACCATTTGATCATTATGAAATGCCCCTCTTTATCCCTGATAACTGTCCTTACTTTGAAGTCTGCTCTGTCTGAAGTTAATAGAGCAACTCTAGCTTTCTTTTGATTAGTGTTAGCATGGTATATCTTTCTCTATCCCTTTACTTTTAATCTATGTGTCTTTATATTTAAAGTAGATTTCTTGCACACACCATATAATTTTGTCTTGTTTTATCATCCACTCTGACAATGTCTTCCAACTGATATTTTAGAACATTGACATTTAAGGTGATTATTGATATAACTGGGCTAATATCTACCACATTTGTTACTGTTTTCTATTTTTTGCCCTTGTTCTTTTTTCTATTTTTGTTTTCTACTCTTCTTCTGCCTCTGTGGTTTTAATTGAGCATTTTCTATGATTCCATTTTCTCTCCTTTCTTACTATATCAATTACATTTCCCTTTTTAGATTTTTTTTTAGTGGTTGTCCTGGAGTTGTAATATACATTTACAACTAATCCAAATTCACTTTCAAATAACACAATACTGTTTCATGGGTAGTCCAAGAACCTTATAAAAACAAAGTATTCTTAATTCTTCCCTCTTGTCCTTTGTATCATTGCTGTCATTCATTTCGCTTTTACATAAGCTAAAACCATTGAATACATTGTTGCTATTATTATTTTAAACAAGCTGTTATGTATTAAATTAAGAAAAAGGAAAACAAACATTTTAATTTTACCTTCACTTATTTCATCTTGATTGCTATTTCTTTCTTTAAGCAGATGTAAGTTACTGGTATGTCAGTTTTCTCTTCTCTCAAGAACTTCTTTTAACATTTCTTGCAAGGCAGGAAATATCCCTACTGGCTACAAATGCCCCCAATTTTTGTTTGTCCAAGAAAGTTTTTATTTCTCTTTCATGTTTGAAGGATAATTTCACAGGATACAGAATTCTAGGTTGGTGGGTTTTCTTCTCTCAACACTTTAAATATTTCACTCCACTCTCTTCCTACTTGTGTGATATCTGAGAAGTCAATATAATTTTCATTTTGCAACTCTATAGGGAAAATGTCTTTTTCCTTTGACTTCTTTCAAAATTTTTCCTTTATCTTTGATTTTATACCATTTGAATATGATATGTGTAGGTGTAGTTTTTTTGTTTGTGCTTTTGTTTTGCATTTATCTTGCTTGGTGTTCTATGAGCTTCCTGGATCTGTGGTTTGGTGTCTGACATTAATTTGGGAAATTCTCAGTCATTATTGCCTCAAATATTTCTTCTGTTCCTTTCTCTCTTTCTCCCTTCCTCTCTCCCTTCCTTTCTCCCTTCCTTTTTTCCTTCCTTTCTCCCTTCTTTCCTTCCTTCCCTCTCTCTTTCTTTCCTTCCTTCTTTCTTTATCTCTCTCTTTCCCTTCCTCCCTCCCTCCCTCCCTCTCTTCCTTCCTTCCTTTCTTTCTTTTCTTCCTTTCTTTCTCTTTCTTTGTGTATTCCCACTACAACTATGTTACACATTTTATATATATCTCACAGTTCTTAGATACTCTGTTCCATTTCTTTCAATCTTTTTGCTCTTTGCTTTTCAATTTTGTAAATTTTTATTGACATATATTCAAGTTTAGAGATTCTTTCCTTAGCTGTGTCCATCAAACAAGCATTTCTTTTTTATTGTTCCTTAGAACTTCCATCTCTCTGCTTACATCACCCATCTGTTCTTGCATGCTGTCTACTTTTTCCATTAGAGCTCTTAGCATATTAACCATGGTTGTTTTAAATTCACAGTCTGTTAATTCCAACATTACTGCAACATCTAAGTCTGGTTCTGATGCTGGCTCTGTCTCTTCAAAGTGTATTTTTTGCCTTTAGTATGTCTTATAATTTTTTTGTTGTTGTTGAAAGCCTGACATAATGCACTGAGTATAATGAATTGAGTAAATAGGTCTTTAGTAATATTGTGGGGAGGTATGGGGGAGGGGAAGCATTCTATAGTCCCATGATTAGGTCTTAAACATTTAGTGAGCTTGTGCTCCTAAGCTGTGAACTTTACAAGTACTGCCTGTTTTTTTTGCCCCCTTTAGGTGGGACAGGATAGCTAGAGGGGCCTAGAGTTGCGTATTTTCCTTCCATCAGGTTAGTTAGGCTCTGATAAAGACTTGGTAGGCTATGCCATGGTCAAATAGCTTCTCTTGAGGTCAGGCCTAATTAAGAAAAACAGAATGCTCTGACATATTTCAAAATGTCTACTCTCTCCCTCCGTCTTACAGGTCTTCACTGTGCGAACCTAGTAGAGCTCCTGGAGGTAAAACTCACAAAAATCTGCCTCCCTCTCGGCCAAGACTGGACCCCCCCTAGAGTTTTTAGCTCTCAGAGTTGGCCACATTGAGCCTCCAGTAATTCATCCATTCCAGTTCAGGTTTTCCTGTCCCAGCACTGGTTCCCATGGAGGTTCTGCTTATGGAGTTTTCTGACCAAAAATTTCAGTACATTATGTCTCTCTGTATCCACCTGTCTGCTTTTACAATTTTGGCAGCGGTGTTTTCCCCTGCAATCTCAGTTCTCTGATGGATCTAAGAAGAATTGATGACTTTCAGTTTGTTCAGCTTTTTACTAGCTGTTAGAATGGAGTGACAACTTCCAACCTCCTTAGATGCCAAACCAGAAACCGAAAGTCACCAGGGAAAATTTTAGCCTCTGACACCGACAGCGACAGCTACAGTGAAAAAAACCTAATTCATAGTCAGGTTAACATAAAGCCACATGCTAAAGGCCCAGTTACCTCAATTCCTTTCACCCAATATGTCATGTCTGACTTTCAATAAAAAAGGCATACTTAATGATATAATGTGAAATCTTTGGAGATCAGATTTTCTCTCCACTTTTACAGTTTTTTTTCTGTTGTTTGCTGTCATTGTCTGTCAATGGAAATAATCAATAAGCAATCTATAATAGGAATAGAAAGAGTTTTACTCAAGCCAAATTGAGGACTATGTCCCAGAAGACACAGATTCAAGAAGCACTAGAATTGTGTTCCACCAAACTACAAAGTGGGGGAGGCTTATATAGGCAAAACCCACAAAGTTACGCAAGTTGTTTGTCAAGAATTAGGATTGGAGCTGGCAAGAGGTAGGGATGCTTGTTAGGCAAGGATTGGTTGAGGTCTGAAATGGTTGCATAGTTACAAGGGGAGACCTTGAGACCATAAAGTTGCAGCTGGCAGCTACTAGCACATAGTATTTTGAGAACAGCTGGTGGTGTCCTTGAGTTTGATACAGTTCCAAGAATTCAAATTCTCAGGAGGAACGTGTCTGAAACCACATCCACAATGGCCACCTGGATCCAATTGGATGCCTGAACCACAGTTACTCCATTTTGACTTTTTTTTTTTTTTTAATGAATTAATTTATTTTTTTATTTTATTTTATTTTTGGCAGTGTTGGGTCTTCGTTTCTGTGTAAGGGTCTTCTCCAGTTGTGGCAAGTGGGGGCCACTCTTCATCGCGGTGTGCGGGCCCCTCACCATCGCAGCTCTCCCGTTGTGGGGCACAGGCTCCAGACGCACAGGCTCAGTAGGTGTGGCTCACGGGCCCAGCCGCTCCGCAGCATGTGGGATCTTCCCGGACCGGGGCATGAACCCGTGTGCCCCGCACTGGCAGGCGGATTCCCAACCACTGCGCCACCAGGGAAGCCCTCCATTTTGATTTTTAAATGCTTTCTTTTCTTTAATGGTTAAAGCAGATGTACAAGGCATGTTCGACAGGCCATAAGACAGGCTGTTCTAGTTAGCATAAAGTTCAAGACAAATCAAATATAAGGCAGAATGACTTCTCCATACTTCAATGTGTGAAAATTTCTTCCATCACATTGTTACTACTGTTTGCTTATGTTGCGACTTTCCTGGTCAAATTACAGAAAGTCTGTATTTTTTGTCATGTGAAGTTACCAAAGACTGTGCTTGGTTAGCTTGGTAGTCAGGTAATGGTTATTTAGAGATTTCCTTGAACCAGTAAGTCTTCCTGCCTTTGCCACAGTGCTCTTTGTGTGTGCTTGGGCACACTTTCAATGCACAGACTGGCAGTTTAAAACTCTGCCCTAACCTTCACTTCCTGTTGCATAGAGACTTATGATCAGCCAAAGGTGAGAGAAAAGGGCCTTCTCAGGATTCTCCTGAGCATTCACACTGCCCTGCACATGCCTGTGTTCTAGGTTTCCCAGAATATGTCTGGGATTTTCAAAGCCCCTTATGGACATCTAATTCCCCAGCTTTTCCCTTCAAGTGTTTTTGTCAGGCTCTTGTTAGCCTCAACTGATATCACCACCTCAGGAAAGAGTAATGTTAAACAACTGCTGCTTATTTATTTATTTACCAATGTCTTAGTGATGGTGCTGTTTCCACAGTGAGCTCTGAATTAGGGCAAACAAAGACAAGCCCTGAAAATGGATCTTCTCCAAGGAGTTGTCAAGTAAGTCAAAGAGTGACAATTATTATGCTTTTCTGGGGACTCTAACCTGTCCTGCCTCCTATAGTGGCGGTAGGCTGCTGATTTTCGTAGATACCACAGTTGTGAGGCTGTTTTTTATCATGGCTACAGTAGAGCTGGGGAGATGGGGATGGAAATAGGGAGAGACGAAAGCCACGAAGCTTGCAGTCTTACTGAGATACAGCTGTTTTTCTTGCATAAATGTGTAAATAGCCAAAGAACGACTGCAAGCATTTGGTCAATATCCAGAATTCTGAAAATGTTGATTTTCATGATTGTTGCCAGTGTTCTCATTGCTTTATAAAGGAGCGGATTTTTGGAGGACCTTATTCTGCCATTCCAGAAGTGTTTCTCTTGTATTTTGTTAACAGCATATGTTTTGATGTGATTGATTCACTACCATTTGAAACTCTCCCAGTCATGGTGAGAACTACCTGATATACAAGCACTGCTGGGAATGCTTTGCTGGGAATGTTTTGCTATCATTACCTGATGCTCAGTTTCTCCTCATGTCTCTTTTCTTGAAGGTAGCTACAAATGGAGGATAAATGAAAGAAGCTTTGCGAGGATATAAGAGAATGAATGCTAACTCAGTTAAGCAGAAACTCCCAAGGATAAAACTAATCAGCTCCTTGGATCCAAAAAATTAAAAAGATTCAGTTGTTCTCACTTTCGGGTAGATATAGTTTTCCTTCAAAGAGCATTTGAAGTAAAATACTATGTTACTTTAGGAAAGCTGTCAAGAGAGTAAATTCTAAGAATTCTCATCACAGAAAATTTTTTTTTCTTTTTTCTTTCTTTTCTTTTTATTGTACCTACATGAGAAGATGGATATTAGCTGAACCTCTTGTGGTAATCATTTCATAATATATGTAAATCAAACCATCATGCTGGATGCCTTAAACTTAAAAGTGTTGTTTGTCAGTTATTTTTCAATAAAACTGGAAAAAAAGTAAAATGAATTACAATGGTCTGCATTTAGTTGTCCTATAGAATTAGACACTTAATTATATCACCCAGAATTAATTTAGACACTTAATTATATCACCTCCTTTTGCTCCTAGCTTATAAATAGGAAGTGGCTTATACAATAAAACCTTGATTCCTAGTCTGATATAAAGCATCCACTATGTCCGGCTTCACTGGTGGTGCAGTGGTTAAGAATCCGCCTGCCAATGCAGGGGACATGGGTTCGAGCCCTGGTCTGGGAAGATCCCACATGTCGCAGAGCAACTAGAGTCCGTGCTCTACAACAAGAGAAGCCACTGCAATGAGAAGCCTGTGCACTGCAATGAAGAGGAACCCCCATGCACTGAAACTAGAGAAAGCGTGCACGCAGCAACAAAGACCCAACTCAGCCAAAAATAAATTTAAAAAAAAAAGCATCCACTATCTCCAAACTTTACAGCAAAACTGGCTATATTAAATCACAATAAATACTACCCAGTAATCTTCTTTCTATTGAAACATTGCTAAATTATTACTACCCCAGTTAATATAAGTAATTCCCTTAAGTACTGTCGGGGCTTTAAAAAATATTTGTTTAGTTGAATTATACAAGTTAGCCTCAGACCTAAAGAAAATCTTAGTGTCACACTATTTCAAGATTTAAATATAGAACTATTGAATGTTTTAAAACAAGGAAAAGGCAAAAGCAAACACTTTGCCCTCACCCTGACACACATGATCTTGCAATGATTGCTATTTTTTGAAAAAAGGTCTTTAGTTGGAAAACCAAGGTAACATGAGATGACCGCCTGATTATATATGCAAAATCAGAGTCAGAAAGGAGCCTATGAGAAGGGAGATGGTTATTTAGGTCATCCAGTCTTAGAGTATGCTCTGTCCTCCATCCCACCTTCTGAAATAACCTGGGCTGACTCATAAAGGTGGTGGCCATGGAATTATAAGCTTGAAGGTCAGTGCCTAACTAAGTTTGCTAAAGAAAGGACAGAATGCTATTTGACATGAACATATTTTTTATCATATTTCTAAAACTGTGATGTTTCAACTGTGTTGACTGAAAAACTATTATGCTGATATTTTCAGTTCTAAAAAAATTTTAAATATGTAAATTTTTTAGGAATAAGGTTTTCTTGCAGAATAATATACAAGATGCATATTTCCAGTATAAATCAAAATTTTATATTGTCAAAAGTTCAGCAATAACAGAAGTAATTAGTAAAAGTTTATTGTGCACACACCAAAAAGACATTTTGCAACCAGGGAGCACTCAAACCAAGATGTGGAATGAGGCTCAAGGGTATATTGTTAAAAAGGATCTTATGTAGTGAGAAAGCCGTAACTGTTTATTCTTTACAGCTATTGGTTACATTACTAGAATTTTCAGTGGTTACCTCTTACCAACCTTGGCAAACAGTTCAAATTTTGCTTATGATTTCCAGAGGTATAAGCAAAATATGACCCAGATCAAGACAGTCTTGCAAAATAAGCTAACTTAAGCTTTAGTTGTATGACTAAACTAGTTTTGTCTTCCCAGCAAATTTTCAAGGCTTGTCTCCATTTGTTTTTGATTTTAACAATATCTTAGAAATTCTTTCAAGTTATTTTCACATATCTTTTAAAAATTAAATGTTCATTTGTAGAGTAGTATACTCTATCAATGAGTTCTGCAATTCACAGTACATATGCTAAAATATAATCTACCAAAGTAAGGCATTAATTTCCCATATCTTTTTCATGTGATATGTTGATGATCTTCCACCAGAGAGGACATGAGATCACAACATGTGAAGAAGAATGAAAAGAAGTCTTCTAGAGAAAGATATGTAGAAATCTCATGTTGCTAACCAACTAATTATTTGAAAGGGTACCAAAGGGTATTTGGTTATTTGGTACCCTTTCAAATAATTAGTTGGTTAGAAATATTTATCATATGAAAGATATACTTTCTTATCATATATGCTATTTTTCTATCTAATTTATATTAATAAAACAATGTTAAAAAATGCTGCATATAGTTTCACAAATATTATCTGATTTACTCTATGAAATGTCAACATTACATCTTTTCTACCTAAAACCAACTTAAAGTTGTTCTTTAGAACATAAATCTCATGTTTTCTCTTGAAATAACATTTTCCATCTTCTAAACTTAAAATTCATTTTGTAACTTATAAGAGTGATTATAGATTGTTATGGATCTTACAGCTATGTGTTTGTTTGTCCTAGCATAGTTGAATTATATTCTATGTTTTAGAAAAAGTTAATAAGAGCTGATGAAAGTTAAAAGTAGTAGGTGAGGGCTTCCCTGGTGGCGCAGTGGTTGAGAATCTGCCTGCCAATGCAGGGCACACGGGTTCGAGCCCTGGTCTGGGAAGATCCCACATGCCGCAGAGCAACTAGGCCCGTGAGCCACAACTACTGAGCCTGCGCGTCTGGAGCCTGTGCTCCGCAACAGGAGAGGCCGCGATAGTGAGAGGCCCGCGCACCGCGATGAAGAGGGGCCCCCACTTGCCACAACTAGAGAAAGCCCTCGCACAGAAACGAAGACCCAACACAGCCATAAATAAATAAAAATAAATTAAAAAAAAAAATAGTAGGTGAAATTCTTAAGAGAGCACATCTTCGAGATTCTGATTGGTGTCACTTGAGTAAAGCGTTTCCAGTCAAATTCGATTGGGACATGCTAGGCTAAATGTTAAAATGCCCCTTTACTACATGACTACTCAGACCCTGCAATGTGTACATTGTTATTTACCAAGAAGACACATACAGGAGTAAGCAGGGTTTCTGAAACAGCTTTGACTACAGAATTTTAAGTTTTTGGTTATGCACCTCACAGAGGATCCATAAGAAATACTTTTCGAAATGCTGTGGAAAATGTTGATGTCACCAACCTTATTATAGAATACATTTGAGGTTTCATTGAAATATTCGGCAAGTGAAGTGATATTACAAGAGTTTCAACTCTACGTTAATACAGTCATTATCTTTGTAGATTACCTTGGAATAAAGGTTATTTAATCTATTTTGCAAAATATAACATTCTCAGTTAATAAATGAAAGATACTAATTTCAAATTTTAAATTCTAAATAAAATCTCCAGTAACACAGATCAATGGAGCAGAATAGAGAGTGTAGAAATAGGCCCATGCAGATACACCTAATTGATTTTTGACAGATTTGCAAAGGCATTTCAATGGGTTTCACCAAAATAAAAACTTCTGCTCTTGGAAAAATCCTGCTAAGAAAGTGCAGAGACAAGTCGCAAACTGGGACAAAATATTTGCTATCATATATCTAATAAAATATTTGAATCTAGAATATATAAAGAGCTTTCAAAACTCAACAATATGAAAACAAACAACCCAATTATGAAAATAAGCAAAAGATTTGAATAGACACTTCATTATTGAAGATATAAGGATAGTAAATAAGCACGTGAAAAGACTCTTAACACTATTAGTGAGTAGGGAAATGCAAATTGAAACTACAATGAAATACCGTAAACATCTATTAGGATGGTTAAAATAATAAACAAAGGGACAGCACCAAATACAACAATAAAATTGATAAAACCTAACACTTGCCAGGAAGCAGTGCAGTTAGAACTCTCATACAATGCTAGGAATGTGACATAGCATAAGCACTTTGCAAAATAGGTTGAGAGTTTCTTACACAGTTTAACATTCACTTACCATATAACCCAGCAATTCTACTCCTAGATATTAACCCAGGAGAATTAAAACATGTTCACACAAAAATCTGTTTATGAATGCTTATAGCAGCTCTATTCATAATCATCAAAAATTGGAAAGAACCCAAATGTCCTTCATTGGGTGAATGGGTAATCTGTGGTGCATCTGTACAATGGAATAAAAGGAATAAAAACTAACAATATTGGTACACGCGACAACTTGGATGCATCTCAAATACATTATGCTACCTGAAAAGAGCCAGACACAAAGGCTACATGATTCGATTATATGATATTCTGAAAAAGGTGAAACTATAAGGATGGAGTGGATACCAGGGTTTAAGGACCAGGAGTCTAAATTGTGGCTGTTGTTATAAGACTTGAGGCATTTGTCAAAATTCATATAACCATTCTTTAAAAGGAGTGAATGTTACTGTATTTAAATTTAACAATAATTTTAAAACTTCACCAACAATAAAAGGATAGAGTGGGAGGAAGAAATTTAACAACCTGTACAGAAAACTACTTGGCACAAAGGACAAAGGGTCAAATCTTCCATCTTTAAGTAGGGTGCCCATATAAGTTGTCACCCCAAATGGACACTTATGAATGAAGGGGAGATCTATGATTATTTAGAATGGGACACCAAACTAGGACTATTCTAGACACAGTGGGATGTATGGTCACATTAATATAAGGGAAATTAGAAAAACATACAAAAGAAACCATTCACAGCAATATAAATCAATGTTACTTATGCGGCAACATTCAAGAATGGTTGTGATAATGTACACTGATTTGGAAAGCCACATGCAGGAAAGATTTTGGAGTCTGGAGTCATGTAGAGCGTGATTTGAATTATGGAAACTTCTTCAATGTTTTAACGTAACAAACATGTTGAAAGTGTATCATCTGTGCTCATTTCCCTACATTGATTAATATAACCCTTACAAACAGATTGGGTTTGGGCAACATCAAGGAAGAGGTAGATACAGCTGGGGAAACCCTGTATCTAAAGTCAGTTTTGATAGAAAAAGCCCCAGGAAAGAGTGTAGAGCAGCAACAACTGGCAAAGGAAGTGGATGGCCAACAGCTTGGATTGGCATCAAGTCAGTGGTGCACAGGGCAAGCCCAGGACAGGAAAGTGAGCCAGTTACTTACTGATGGGAGACCTCTTGTTTTTCTGAAGCTATAAAATGAGACATGTTGAGATAAAGAATTAATCAAAGGGACATCTAATATGAAATAGGAGTGAAATCAGAAAGAGGAGAAATTTCAGTGGATTCAGTCATTCAATAAATATTTATTGAGGAACTGCTGTGTGTTAAGGCACCATTCTAGGTACTGAGGACACAGCAGTGAACAAAACAAAGTCCCGAGCCTCATGTGGCTTACTTCCAGTAGAGAAAAGAAAAAAAAAATATTTGTGTGTGTATGTGTGGGGTCAGTTAAAAACATAATAAAAGCTAAAAATAAAGCAGGAAAGTGGGATAAGAAGGAACATTGGGTGTGGCTTAAATTTAGAGACACCAGGAAAGGCTTCGCCAAGGAGATGACCAGGGTAAGGACCTCAGAAAGTGAGGGAGCGAGCTGTCTGTCTGGAGGAAGAGGCTTCCTGACAGAGAGCACTGCAATTACAAAGTCCCTGAAACGGGAGTGTGCCTGCTAAGTTCCATGACCAGCAATGAGGCCCACGTGGCTGGAGCACTTCATGAAGGAAGAGCAATGTGGTCAAAAAGGTGACATGGGCACCGATCATGGTGTTCAGATCATGGGACACCTTTAGAGGGTTTAGAGCAGAGGAGTGACGTGATCTGACATACACTTTAAAGGACCATTGTGGCTGCCTTGTTGAACATATTCTGCAGCTGGAAAGGAGAGAAGCAAGATGAATTAGGAGGCTCATGCACTAATCCAGCTGAGGGATACAGCTGGCTTAGGTGAGGGTGGGAGAAGCAAAGGGGATGTGAAGTGGTAGGACTGGATATATTTTGAAGTCATAATTAATAGGATTTGCTACAAACTAGCTCTGGGATGCAAGAAAAAGAAGTATAGCACCATTGTTTTTAGTCTAAGCAAACAGAAGGAATTTCCATTAACTGAAAAGCGATAGACTACAGAGGAGTAGGGGTGGGGAAGAAAGTCAGGAGCTCAATTTTGGACTCTTGGGCATCCACGTGGAAATGTCAAGAGGTAGCTGGATATATAGGCAGAGGACTGGAGATAGAAATGTGACAGAATGTAGATGGCAGCTAACGTCATGAAAAGGGATGCAATCACATAGAGAGAGGGTCTAGACGGAAAAGAGAAGAGACCCAAGGTTTGGGTCATGGAAGACTTCTCTAGAGATCTGGGTGGTATGGAGGGACAGGTGAGCCCCTGAGAAAGCGGCAAGCAGAGTGAGAGCCACGGGAACCTGACACATTGCTCAGGCCTCTGTGTATTGTCAAGGAACTGGGTCTGTGTGTCCTCTACCTGGAAAGCATATGCCCACTCCAAGAATATCGGGGAAGAGTAGCTGCTAAATAATAAAACGGCACCTTTACCAGGTGCTTACATGTGCCAGGAATTATACTAAACAAACATAAGAAGTTGCAACTATTTTTATCTTCATTTTCTTCATGAGAAACGCGTAGATTGAAGGGATTCAATAACGTGCTTGGGGTCACACCACTAGCACGTGATGAAACCTGGATTCCAATTCAGGCAGTCTGCTTTCTGAGCCAGAGGAAGCTGACAATTAGTTGATAGCAAAGTGAACACACCCTGATGAGGATCACGGCTTCAGTGTCAGGATGACTTGGGTTCTACTATCTGGTCATTAATTCTTTTGACTTTGAGCCCACGGTCAACTTTTTGGAATTTTCATCTCCCCATCAATAAAATAGGTCACCTCTATCCTGCATGGCTATGAAGTACCTAACAAATGGAATCTCTTATAATTCCTTGGCATTCTCCCACCCTTACCACCACAACCCAGACTATTATCAAGTTCATTGATTCAGTCTTCTGCCCATGGCTTGGTGGTATCTCTTTCTTTCTATTCCCACACTAGTTCAGACCACCATCATCTCTTATCTGGATTTCTTTTTGCATAACTGATCTCTCTTTCCCTCTCTCCTTCCTTCTCTCTCTCTCTCTCACACACACACACATACACACACACACACACACACACATGCACCCACACACAGCAGCCACAGTGACCTTTCCAAAATGCAAATCAGATTGGGTCACCCACACTAGTTAGAGGGTGGTTCCCTGTCACTCTCAGGATAGACCAGTTTGGAGGTGACTTTAAGCATTTCCTAGCCCAGGTTATGTTAGACTCTATACTTCTCATAGATAGCACGTTGGGAGATGGATTGAGACTGTCAGTTTGCAAGCCTGGGCCCCTCCACATGCCCTCTAGACAAATATAAATCTCTACAAAGGCAGGAACACGATCTGGATAAGACTCCAGTAAATCCCCAGGGTCTAACAGGGCATGGCATGGAGCAAATATTTCCTTAAGAATGACACATAGTAAGTATTGCTGGTTCAATGACACAAAGTATTGCTGGTTCAATGACACAAAGTATTGCTGAATGAATAAAAAAATGAATGAGAAAGAGTGTGCCAAGGCATAAACGGTTCACTTAAACTTAATCTGCAGAAGGCAGAAGTTTCAGCATTTAGGATGGGAAACTAGGAATGCTTCTAAACCAAGGTCAAAATTGCAACTGGCAAAGCATAAGAGAGAGGAGAAAGGGGGAAGGGTCGGTACTACTGAGTCACAGAGTAAACATTACGTAAAGGACCTCTGATCCTAAGGCTGGGTTAGAACCTGGATGTATGAAGCCCCCGCCCCCAGCCTTGTTTGCTCATTTTGATATGGATTTCTGAGCTGAAAAAGACAGTTTAATGAGGCAGGTGTAAACCTTGGTCACAGACAGGCAGCTTAGTACCAGGTCAAAATACTAGCAGCTTGGCACCTCCTACACACTCCTTCTTCACACAAGCATTTGGGCTCCTTGCCCCTGAAAGACTGAAAACCACCACTCTACACAAAGGAAGGGAGTAAGACTAAGACAGAGACCAAACTAGGGTCCCTAGGAGACCCTGGGGAAGTGGTGGTTGTGATGACATAAAAGAACTGGACGTGAGTGACGTATCTGCCTCCTAGGATCGGCGGGGATGGCTTCAGGTGCATATCCAAGCATGTCCTCTTGGAAGTGATGCTATACTTGAGGAATTCTCTACTTTTCTGGCCCAACCTGCATGTTTCTAGTTTTTCCTCCTGGTGTTTACTTGGTAGCTGAGCATGTTTTGGAGTTTTCCTCAAAGCGCGGTTGGTCCAAGCAGCACTGGCATTATCTAGGAATTCATTAGAAAGGCAGAATCTGCATTTTAAGATCCCTAAGTGATTTGTATGCCTATTATAACTGGGGAAGCACTCTTTTAGACAACTATCAGAGAAGAGCGAGACACCTGGGGTTCTCCAAGGGCCATGGCCCTCTACCAGCTTCGACATCCTCTGGGAAATTGTTGGAAATGCGAATCCTTAGCCCCATCCCAGAACTACTGAATCAGAAGCTCTGGGGTGGGGCCCAGCGACCTGTGTTTTAACAAGCCTTCCGGTTGCTGCTGAGGCTCACAAGTGTTTGAGAACCACCTGCCATCCAGGCAGATTGCCAGTTATCAATGCAGGCGCTGTGGGCACATGGTGCAGTGAGAGGCCAGTGCCGTAGCAGTTGGGGAAGGAGGATGAGGAGGCTAGAGCTCTTGCCAGTTGCAATTAATTAGCTGTGTGACCTCGGGGAAGGAACTTCACTAATTACCTGGATCTAGTTTCCTTAGCCTCAAAGAGAAAAGGGTATAATTTTCTTGGAATAAAGGTCCTCAAAGTACGGTTTGTGGGCGCCCAGGTGGTTTACTGAGGGCTCAGTAGGCAATTTAGTTATTATGGAGATAACTATAACAGCACTTATAATAGTAATGGTCAGAAATGTATTTTGCTTAAACGTATGACAGGAATGCCACAGAACTGTGATTTTGAGCAACGATTTGGAAATGTAAGATATGAATGCTGCAGAACCGTGATTCTCAACATCACTGCACATGCGCTCCGAGGTCTGGGCTGAACAAAGCTGATCAGTTCATCTCAGCTAACTTAGTTAACAGGGTACAGATATTTTCTCTAATGCGTTTTCACATCATTTATTTCTTATGTTTACATTTGTTAATCTCCCATCTTTATTTTTTGCAATTACACTATATTATAATCACAATTTATAAAAATGGTTCACTGGCTCATAAGTGGCTCAGTGATGCATAAAAGTGCCAATGCAATAACTACATAAATGCTATTTCAGAATAACCCTGTGGATGTAATGAATAGTATCTCGGGGTGAAGGTAGGGTGTGAACCTGATCATAAAGTGACAAGTGAATTTTCAATATAAGGATTTTGCTCAGGTAGTAGAAAGAGTGTGAATATGAACTAAAAAGATAACCTAAATATTTTCTCTTAGTCTTCACTATGTTGTCTGTTAAGAAACTTTGAGACTATGCCTTTGTGTTTGTTGCTTTCCTCACTGCCCAAAAAGGTAAATGCCATACTTTATCTAAGAAGTATGTAAATACAACATTAATGACATATAATATCTGGGTGGAAAGAAGAAAAAACTCTTGGCAGATTCCTTTATGACAATGCTAGACAATAGCACAATCCCAGTAACGTCTAGTGTGGAAGAGTTACACGTGTGTGTGCTAAGTTGGATGAAACCACTAAAATGCAAAATATGTATCTCCTTTCTGCACACAAACCTAGTGCATCTAGGATGGAGGAGAGCTCAATGGCTTTTAATTTTGCTTTCCACCTGTCACCCATGTCATAGGAGGAGGCATTTGTCATTCAGCCAATGCTCATCTTGCTGGCCAGATGCAGACTAGAAAATGTACACTGTGGTCAACACTGATGGGACAGCAGCAATGTAAGAGCCAGAAAGGGCACTGCTCTGGGAACAAAAGGGGGCCAGAATGCACATGGCTTCATTCACGGGGAAGAACTGACATTCAACAATGTGCCTCGTGATCTTGATTCAGCACTGATGGCCAAAATAACAATTGTGAAAATGATTAAATCTTGGTGACTGAGTGAATACATGTTCAGTGGGAGGAGAATGGCAACAAGTTCAAGACTGTTTTTTCCATATTTAATCACTCTGGTTATCCATGGCCAAATGCTTATGTGAATTGTTTGAAGTTACTTTTACTGAGATATGCCCAAGAGCAGAATCTCAGTAGGGTATTTCTGTCTCTACTACCTAAATGCATCACTTCATAGCCAAACAGTAGGATTTATCAAGAAGACCAAACTGTGGAACAGATGGCTTGATTGACAAGAGTCTGATTCTTTCCTTGAAATTAGTGGTTTTTTCACTTTTTAAGAAAGAAATCAATGATCTTACTAGCCATTAAACACACATGCACATACATGCATGTGCACACATACACACACACACACACATGCACAAATGATACAAAGCATATGAAGAATATTTTCCAGAGCCCCTCAAAACAACTAGAGAGAGGATTAATAATACATTACCTCTCATCTTTCAGGTTACTAATTTAATCTTACAGCTTTTGAGTGTGATGTGTATTTGATGGTACACTGTAAAGGGTCTTCTGTGAAAATGCTATATATAATTTCTTGGTCTATCCATATTCAATGAGAATATCTAAAACTATTTAAGCCAAAAATCACTTGCCACTATTTTTACCTTTAGTTTCATATTCATATTTAATCCATAGTTTATAAAACTTTCTCATCTGTTCAGTTTTTCTTTAATTTATATTCAAATCATCATGATTATTTTACTATCCTGTGTGGCACAAACATTTTGTATAATTAGCAAGGCCCACAAGTGTCTTTCACAGAAACCAAGGATTTCTTTATAGTTTGAGCCTGCTTCCCTGTTTCTCTTTTTCTAAATAAATGAAAACTCTCAGTTGGGATTTTCAGGAAAGCACCCAACTACAGGCTGCTCCAATGAGTTGCCATGAGAAATTGAATATGCAAATCATTTTTACACGCACATTTATGTAGGCAAAACACCTGCACATCTGGGTTCCCAGCAGTCCCTGTTGATTAATATGCATGTAACCCAGAACTGCCCATTACCGGGTAATAGGAATTTTAAATGCACTTGGCTCATTTTCAAGTAAATCCCTGGGTCATCAGTACTACAATTAAATGTGCCAGGTTAGATGCTCATTTTATATTAAATCAACTTCTTACCCTATGAAAAAACCTCCACTTTTGTATTCAATATGTATTTTTCCTTTACTTTGGGAAAAACAATGACTCGAGTTAACAGCAAACAATGGGCTTTACAATATAAAGAAAACCATCTGGTAAACTAGAATGTTTTACAGAGTGATTTTTTTTTTAAATGTAGGGGAGATGGCTCCTGCCCAGCAACAGCTGAAAGCCCAAATGTAACTGAAAAATACAAGCCAGCTGGCCAGGGTGCCACCAATGAATGGTATCTCCTTTTTCTGTGGCGTTACTTACAAAATTCAAATGGTACATGTATTTATTTCACTTGGGCATCTACAAAACCCTGGGGGTAGGTAGCAACAAGTGGGTTATATTTTGAGGTGGAGAAATTGAGGCTCAGCATCCCAATGTCCCATTCAAGACCTTCCAAGCAAGTGGAAGTAAAGATCAGAAGTACAGTTCAACGTAATTCACTTTCTTTGTTAAGTCTCTGCCACCATCCCTGCTTGTTCTGCTTTGGCAGTGCTCTGTCTTAGGCCTGTAGATCATTTATTCTATCCTCACTAGAAATGAAAACTTTAACCTACAACCTTTTAATTTCAATAAAATCATTTACATTTTATTCTATTTTCTTTTAAACAGGTCGCCAGGAATCTCCAGGCAGAAAATCTCCAGGAATTAATTACTTACCACACCAGACTCTGAAAAATAATGAACTCATTAGTGTAACTTACAGGAAGGGGTTACCAAATAAAACAGTCTAAGAAATATTGAATAGCTAAATCTGGCACATCTTATGACACTTCCCCCAGAAAGCATAGTTATTATGATTATTTTAAGAAATCATTCTTTTTTGTACTTCAGTAATACTATTTACGATCTATCGTTAAAATCTTACATTAATATAAGATAATACTAATAGAACTTTGTTTCAAACCAAGTGCATAGGGGGGTTTATATAAGTTCTTTTCATATATCAAGCCTTACATACTTAATTTCATTTACTTAATTTAATCCTTAAAGCAACTTAACAAGTAGTATTATTTTCATTTTACATATGAGAGAAGTAAGACCTAGAAAGGGTCTGAACTAGGGTGACTGGCTCAACTTGACTCAGCTTGTACCTGCCCCTCCCAATCCTGCCAAAAAGCGGGTTCCTTCTCCCACCCACTCCTCCAGAATTTCACCTTCTATTTACCTAAATATTATGCTTCTGTTCTTCTGAACTCAAGTGAGCATATACGATACAGTGAAGGAAAATTAGTGAAGTGAAGCAGTCAATATATAGTCCCCATAATAAGCGGCTTAGTTAAAGAATATGAAAAGAGTTCACAAGCTCAATAAAATATCCTAAAGATAAATTAGGTCCCATTTGTTTATTTTTGTTTTTATTTTCATTACTCTAGGAGGTGGATTGAAAAAGATCGTGCTGCGATTTATATCAAAGAGTGGTCTGCCTATGTTTTCCTCTAAGAGTTTTACAGTGTCTGGCCTTACATTTAGGTCTTTAATCCATTTTGAATTTATTTTTGTATATGGTGTTAGGGAGTGTTCTAATTTCATTCTTTTACATATATCTGTCCAGTTTTCCCAGCACCACTTATTGAAGAGACTGTCTTTTCTCCATTGTATATCCTTGCCTCCTTTGTCATAGATGTTCATTGCAGCACTATTTACAATAGCCAGGACATGGAAGCAACTTAACTGTCCATCAACAGAGGAATGGATAAAGAACATGTGGTACATATATACAATGGAATATTACTCAGCCATAAAATAGAATGAAATAATGCCATTTGCAGCAACATGGATGGACCTAGAGATTATCATACCGAGTGAAGTTAAGTCAGAGAAACACAAGTATCGTATGATATCACTTATATATGAAATCTAAAAAAAGGGTACAAATGAGCTTATCTGCAAAACAGAAATTGAGTTACAGATGTAGAAAGCACCTGTATGGTTACCAGGGGGTAAGGGAGGGGGAGGGATAAATTGGAAAATTGGGATTGATATATACACACTACTATATATAAAAGAGATGACTAATAAGGACCTACCATATAGCACAAGGGAACTCTACTCAATACTCTGTAAGGCCTATATGGGAAAAGACTCTAAAAAAGAGTGGATATATTGTATTTATAACTGATTCACTTTGCTGTACACCTGAAACTGACACAACATTGTAAATCAACTATACGTCAATAAAAAATTTTAAAAAAAAGATCAAAGCAATGACAAAAAAACTCTAAAGATGTGGTTCTAGTTTTCTAGTTTTTGCTCTACAGTTGTTTTACATCTCCACTGATTTTTGGAGTTTCTGGCTTTATACCATATCAGCCACCCATTTATTACCATACATTTACAATTGAGATATTTTCCCACTTCTGACACTGTGAACACATTCTCCTCTCAGGTCACAGGCTCCTTTTCTTCCAATTCTCTCTATTATTCCCAAGAATTTAGTTTTTTATTCTGCACTGAGACCTAGAATACTGTCTGGACCTCCCTCCAGTCACCTTCTTAATTTCTTTTACTATTCACTGTCCAGTTTAGAATCTATTTCTCTTTAAACTAACTTGCAAATATCCTTAACCTCCTTGACCTCTTGTCCTTCTCTTACACTTGACTGACGAAAACTCCATTCACATTTGGACAAGTCCCAGAGTCCACCTTCTCCATACCCAGATTATTGGCAAGTGGTGGATACAACCGTGCAAACTGGGGCAATATACATTTGTGGTCACTGACCTCAAACAGCTTGTGTATTTTCTCCAACAATTCTATTTTTATTCTGAGTCAGTTCATGCGCAATTTCCACAGCACTCATGTCAATACTCTCCACTCTTGTCAAGCCTTCAGTTCCCTATCTCATCATCACCTTATCCTATCTGATTCTTTCCATTCCTGCATTGCACTGTCTTAGTTGGGGTTTTCTTAAAACAAAGGCTTGAGATTATATTTAAGTTCCATGCTTTATAGGGAAGTGCAGTTCTAGGGCAGTTGGATCAAGGAAGAAGGGGTGTGAGACAGGGAAGGATGGAAAGAAAACACAAAGTGATGCATTACTCAGCTGTCTACTTCTTCATGAGATAGAAAGAGACATAGCCAGTCACTTACCCACATGGGCTATCTCTTCAAAGGCTGTACAGAATACAGGTATTAAAGAATAGCCTAATGGAATGAGGAATGAAAAGGGACATTGCTAATGGTTGCTGGTTCCTGTTCATCTCCTGTCTTTTACTGGCCAAAGTTTGCTTCATCTCCTCTACACTTCTGTCTTGTGGCACTTTGCACATTTTTAAAATTTTTCAAAATTTCTTTCTATCTTCTCCTTTTTGGATTCTATTTATACATATATCTGGCTGTCTGATGTTTCCCACAGTTTGCTAATATGCCTTTCAATTTTTATAGCTGTTTATCTCTCTGTGATTTATTTTGGGTAATTTCTACCGTTATGTCTTCAAGTTCACTAATCTTTCCTTTTGCAATGTCTAATCTGTGATTATTTTTCCTATCCTGTGCATTTTTTATATCTCAGACATTATAGTTTTCATCTCTAGAAGTTGGATTTGGGTATTTGTTTATAAGTCCCTACTTAACATATTCAATCTTTCCTCTAGCTTTGTGAATATATGGAATAAGTATCTATTTCAATGTCCTTATCTAGCCTATATCATTTGTGCCATTTCTAGATGAGTTTTGATCGATTTTTCTCATCATTATGGGTTACATTTTCCCACTTTTTTGAAAGGTTGGTAATTTTGATTGGATGCCAGATATTATAAATTTTAACTTGTTGGGTGCTGGATCATTTTTTTCTCTAAAATTATTCCTTGATTTTGTTTTCAGGCATGAGTAAATTGCTTTGAAACACTGTGATACAAGTCTAACTGATGCTTCTAGTTCCTCACATACCCCCACAAAAGATGTAGTAGGACTGGGTTAGGTACCTGTGTCCAGGGTCCCCAAGCTACCCCAAGGTTCTATGATTTGCTAGGAGAACTCCCAGGACTCAGCATATGTCATACTCACAGGTAAGATTTATTACAGCAGAAAGATAGAAATCAAAGTCAACAAAAGGAAAAGCCACATAGGGTGAAGTCTGAAGGAAATAAGGTATAAGCTTCTAAGGATCTTCTCTTACTGGAGTCACACAGAACATGCTTGATTCTTCCACTAACAAGTTGTGACAACACTTGTGAATGTTATCTACCAGGGAAGCTCATTAGAGACTAACTGCCCGAAGTTTTTGTTGGGGGCTGGTCACATAGGCAGCCTTTGCCTGACAAGTACCAAGATTCAAGACTCCCAGAAGGAAAGCATGTGTTCAGTATAAACCACATCATTTGGATGAGTGGTTCAGGCACAATGAGGCATTCTTATCAGGGAATGGTGGGAACTCTCATGAAATCCAAGGGCCAACCTTGTAAGCAGGAATGTTAAGGATAAACAGTCTCAGGCCTGCTATATTAACTGATCTGCACATAGCATCTTCTACTCCTCCTGTAAACCTACTTGTTCAAATGCCTGTCTCCCACAGACTGTAATCTCTGTGAGCAAAGAAGAAAGGCAGACTGAGCTCCATGAGAAAAGAAGAAACTATTTCTATTTTGTTCAATATTGTGTCTCCTGTGCCTAGCATAAAGCTTAGTATAAAGTAGATGCTCAATAAATACTTCTTAAATGAAGACAAAGGGTTAATATTGTGAGAATATATAGAACTCTTAAGCTATAAAGAAAAATGGGCAAATGACATAAATATTCACTAGTAAGCAAATATATTTAAATTTAAAAATTGATATTTTTTTCATGTATTAAAGTGACAAAAGTTAAAAGTTAATACACAAAGAGTGTGATTAAATAGTAACTGTTATACATTGCTGACAAGAATATATAAGTTATATAAATGAACAATTTAGTAATATGTGTCAAGAGTGTTAAAATGTTCATAATTATGTCTTAGAAAATTCCATTTAGAGTACTTTATTAAAATAAACTAATCAAGAGATGAAAAAGACAATAGATAAAAATGTTAATTGCAGCATTATTTATAATGGCAAATATCTGCAAACATCGTAAATGTTCAGTGATAGGGAAAGGTTAAAAAAATTATGGGATATAAATACAATGAGATATTAAGAAGTCAACTATAGATTACTTTCAATAAATATTTTTTGACATGGAAAAACACTGAGGATTATTAAGTGAAAAACTAAGAACTGCCAACAGTTAATACATTTTGATCCAAATTCTGTTAATATATATGTGCATTTACATATGTAAATATGTTTTATTTTAAAATATAATAAATTTGAGCTATGTAGGCTAAAATATTAGTAATTATTACTTTTGAAGCATTTATTTTATGGGGTCACTGGTCTTTTTCTCTTTTGATTTTTATGTGCTTTCTAACACACACACACTTGCATGCATATACTTCCATACAAATAAACATGTATATTCTAATTTGTTTTATTATTTGATCACTGACCAGTAACTGCTGTTGGTAGAAGGAGTCCTTGTTAGACAGCATATATGAAGCACACAAATGAAAATAAAGTATACATGTAAACATGAAAGGACCAACTCTCACTAAAGACATTGGGGGAACTCACTGATCCTTAGCTGGTACTTATCTAGTATTACTCACCATAATCAATATTTCATTCAGAGATGCATTTTTAACAGTATAATTGTTTTATTTCGGTAATTAAATACTTTTTTCATCTCTTCTTTCTATTCCCTTCCTTTATGATCTTAGGGTTATTTATGTCTGTTTCTGAAGCCTGGTATATTAAGGTATTCACAATATATTTTATATTGCCTTTGAGATTTTGATTTTACTATCTTTCATATTTTAAGTTTTAAAGTATTTGCTTTCAAAATATGAGTGAAATGTGCAATCATCAAAGGTTAATTTTCTCCAGTCTGAAAGTTTGAATACTCTGAATATTTACATAGGATTAAAGGATGTGGGGACACACACACACACACACACACAAACACACAAACACACACCCACACCTTGTAATTCTGGCTCCAAAACCCTCATAATGCTGGCTATGTAACTTGATAACAAATGATTTATTAAAAAGAATCTTCCCTGACAAGCTGTATCCTCTGCAACATGTCATTTTCATATCTGATTATAATGTTTGCATTTCATTCAAACCATTATAGACAACAGATGTTTTGATTAGTGAAGCTGGGATGGCAAATTATCTCCAAAACCTGGTTTCCTCTCTGTCTTGATTTGGGTTCTTCCTAAAGCAATCCCTGAGCCAAGGATTTGGGGGCAAGTAAATTATTTGGGAGGGAAGCCCAGGAGACTCAGTGAGGACTGGGGAGTAAGATAAAGAAGCAGGTGTTAATTATCAGCCTACTTCTGAGGGCAACCAGAGCTCATTCTCACTGAAGACCCTTTGAGACCTGTGTGGAACATGCCTCAGAAATATCCCACTGAATGTAAATTGGTGCAGCCACTATGGAAAACAACATGGAGGTTCCTCAAAAGAATAAAAATAGAGTTGTCATATGATCTAGCGATCCCATTCCTGCGCATATATCTGGACAAAACTATGATTAAAAAAGATACACACACCCCTGTGTTCATAGCAGCACTATTCACAATAGCCAACACATGGAAACAACGTAAATGCCCACTGATAGATGAATGGATAAAGAAGATGTGGTACATGTATATAATGTAATACTACTTAGCCATTAAAAAGAATGAAATGATGCCATTTGCAGCAACATGGATGCAACTAGAGATTATCTTACTAAGTGAAGTCAGAAAAAGAAAGACAAATACCATATGATACCACTTATATGTGGAATCTAAAATATGACACAAATGAACATATCTATGAAAGAGAGAGAGACTCATAGACATATAGAAAAGACTTGTGGTTGTCAAAGGGGTGTGGAGAAGGGATGGATTGGGAGTTTAGGATTAGCTGATGCAAATTATTATATATAGAATGGATAAACAAGGTCCTACTGTATAACACAGGGAACTATATTCAATATCCTGTGATCCATAATGGAAAAGAATATGAAAAAGAATATATATATATATATTCAGTTATATATGTATATAACTGAATCATTTTGCTGTACGGCAGAAATTAACACAACACTGTAAATCAACTATACTTCAACAAAATAAATTAAAAAAAAAGAAATGCCCCATTTAAGGACAAGTAAGCTGGGTATGAAATCTATTTATCCATGAATACTTCTCTGTCACTGCTTCAGGGTCGCCCCAGGGACATTAACTTTCAGGCATTTCCAGCTATCCTCAGGAGCGGTCTGCGGATGGCCACAGGCAGAGAGAAGCAGAAGATGCTCTGTGGGTGGGAGCTGTCTGCAGGAGACAGAAGCACTGACCACATCCTCTGTGTGGATCAAGATGTGGTGCATGAGAAGAAGTAACACTTTGGCTACTTCTCTTTTACAGAGACTTTATGGCCAAGAGTCACTAGCTCTGACTGTGGCTCAGCACTAAGGAGCCCTGTGATTTTGAGCCAGTTACAGAATCTCCCCAAACCTCTGTTTTCTCATCTGAACAAGGGTTTTGTTAGAAAAAGTATGTGAAACTTAGCAATAGGCAAATGGATTACTACACATTCCTACACTGTAGCTCTGAGTTTGATTTTCTATTGACTAAGCTATTTTACCACTTTGGAGGGGGCAGATGGTAGTTTTAAAATCTTGTAGCTGCGAAACTCTCCTGTCTAAGCCAACATAGACTTGTCATTTGTGAAAAAGATGGACGAGCAGGTAGTGGGGCACAGACATGCCCACCTCCAAGCCTCTTAAGAAAAGGCAAGTGACCTGTCTTGCTCCTTGATGTTCTCTAATCCCCAGGCCCCTTCTGGCTCTTTTTTGCTTCCAAAGCCCTCTTTTATAGAAGAGAAAACTGGAAACAGAGACCACCCACATGAAGAAGCGAGGGCTATTTATTCAGAATTTGCTATACAAAGGAGTCAGCCACCATCACTTGAATTTGGCAGAGACTGAAACGCAGGCAAAGGAGTGGGACAGCTTTATAGTGGAGAAAGGGAAGGCTTCAGGTGTGCCCTGATGGAAGATGTTGGCGTGGCGATGCCGAAGGCAGGGTAGCCACAAACAGGGCAGCCTATGTGATTGCTTTGGGGAGCATAATTAGCTTTCTCCTTTTGGTCCTAAGTTGGAAACGGAGGCAAATATTAGAGAGTCTGTCACTTATTAAGTACTGACTGTGTGGGACCGATTGCTACAGAAAATGTGGTTTGGCTTCCTGGACCGGTTGCTGCAGATTGTGGCTCACAATTCTAAATATTTTTATATATGGTCTGGCATTGTCCATTTGTTTATTCAGTCTCTCAAAACTGAGACTTCAGTGTATTACGTTGTTTGAGGTTCCACACATAGTGGCTAAGGTAAGACTCCATATTTCCTGTGAATTCCACGCTTAGCTTCACTGTAAAAAGTTGAAGTTTCTTTTGGTTAGGAAGTAACACAGATCCCCAAGATCTAGCAAGTAGCAACAACTAGGAGGGCTTGGCCGAAGGACTGCAGAGGTCAGCATGAGTAATCCCAAGGCCTTCCCCAAATTGAGACTTCAAAAAGGCAATAAGGAAAACTGAGGGGCTGATTGAAGATGGCAAAAGTTTTGGTATTTACATGACTTCAGAAACCCCAGGGTACTAGAACCCATGAGAATGAAGGTTATATCTACATTTGTACTTGGATATTTCACACTGGATAAGCCACGTTCTTTCCTCAAGAATCTGTAAACAGCCAGCCCTTCAAATCAGAGCTTGGCTTCTCCCCTTATCTGAGAACAGCATTACAAGCAGAACATAAGTAGCTATTGCCATGAGGATGGATCGAAAGACTCTTTGATCAGCCATTCCACTCACGTGAGCCTATCCCTAAACCAGGGATGGTAACGAAAGTAATTTAACATACATTTATAATTAATTTGTTACACTTTTCCTGCTGTTGGCAAATCATACTATTTTAGAAAAGTTCATGGAATTAATCTCCCAGAAGAGAGATGAGATGGAAAGCCTGTAGGAGTAAATTGTTCTGTTTACTTCCAAACATGTGAGTTTTAAGAGCCAATTTGGCTATAGGTCAGGGTTAATTTAGTGTTTCAAATTTGTCTTTTAGAAAACTGTATAAAGTCAAAGATTTTCTTCTTCCCACCAGATAACAGGAGGCCTGCAGTAAAGAAAACCTTTTTTCTTCTCAAATGGTTCCTATGATCTGGTAAGGGAGTAGATAATAAGTTTTCTTTTTTAACATGAAGACCATATATAGGTAAGATATGCTATAAAAATATGTTCTTTATTCAACTGTATCTTGAGAATAAAGAGAATATCGTGCATTCCTGGTATGGGTATTTCTTAAATGACTTAGAAAACAAAGGCACACGCTCATTAAATTTAGAAGTGACCAAAATTTTGTCACACTGTTAAGTAAGGAGACCAACTCGTCCTAGCTTGTCTCAGACTTTCCTGGTTGTAGCACTGAAAGTCTTGTGTCCTAAGAAACTCCTGTAGTCCTGGGCAAACTGGGATGACTGGTCAGCCTACCTAAGATTTCAGAAGATTTGAGTTTAAACAGATTCAGTTTGGAAAAATGAGGAATGGTGTAAAATGGAATTTAGTCAGGGCTAGTCCTAGGCTGTGTCCTTCAGGATAGAAAATAGGTTTCTAAGATATGGGGTAGGGAAAAATTAACTGGAGAAATATAGGGATTAGAGAGATTGCAAACTGCACAAGATTCCCAGACTTGGAGACATGAAGAAATCATTTAAGAGTAACCCCTCATTTAATGTCCAGCTAGCAATCCAAGGCAAGACAGGACTTAGATTCTGTGACACTCTTGTCTGCTTATTCTATCCCATTAGATTTTTTGGTTTGTTTCTAAGAACATCTAGAACAGTGGTTCTCAAAGTGTGTTGCCTAAACTAGCAGCAATGACACCACTTGAACCCTTACCAGAAATGCAAATTCTCAGGCTCCAGAGTTATGAATCTGAAACTCTGGGGGAGCAGCAGAAATCTGCATTTTACCAAGCCCTCCAAGTGATTTCGATGAGTGCTAACTGTTGAGAATCAAAGATTGAGACCAATCCTTCCTACATAAAACATGACAATTTAAAATATAGAATGTGGGGCAAATGGATGAGGTTACTTGGGGCCATATCAAGGGGCTAAAATGTCACTTTCTCAGGATTCAGGGATAATATTTTGGCACAGCAGATGGGAAGGGAATAGATGGCTAAATCTACTTTACCCACATGCCTGTCACTCTTTACCACCTGTGATACCAGCTAATAACCAGGAACCAATAACTAGTAACTGATGACAGACTCTTCCCTGTTTCTGATGCTCGTCAAGATGCCAGGAAACAGATGACTTCAAAATTCCTTTGTACAAACAAACCATAAAAACTGAGGCAACCTAAATAATAGATCTTTGCTTCAACCAGGTTACCAGAAACAGACACCCTAAATCCTAGGGCATCCTGTGAATGAATTCAGTCAAGGGAAAGTGAAGAATGGACCAGTAGAACAGTCGAGTCATATCCTGGTTTTGAGCCAAATTATATCACATCCTTTTCTGTTTAATCTAATAGATTCTCTCTTGTGTTTTAAAGAAAAGAGTTTGAGTCTGTCATCTTTTTCAACATCCAAAGGAGACTTTACCCAAGTGTCTGAAAGGAGGCATTTTGCTCATCAACAAAGCTAGATCTTCAGCCCATTGACAACCAGCAACCAAGGCAGGAGTCTGGCAGTGAGTCCTCAATGCCCCAAAGAGCCACGAATTGGGACAACAGCTCAACAGCACTCTCAATTCCTTGTTGTAAGAATCTCAACTTCATGGAGGAATAAATTATTTGAATGAACTAATTTGTAATTGATGATGGATGATGTCAATACATTAACCAGTATGTTTGTATGAGGAGTCGTGTCAAAAAATACTTAGCCTTAAACTAAAAATTTAGATATTCTCACATTGAAAAGTATCCAGAAATATATTGAAAACTTCAACAACCACAGCTGACATCTTCTAGAGAGGTCCCCATTTATTTAGCACATGGCTTTGTGAAGATGTCTGTATCTCAGCAACAAAACAGAAACTTTCCCCAATTTGAAGAAGCATTTAGGGCCATTTGAAATCATTCAGCTATGAACTAAATTAGACAAAGAATGTCTGTCCAACTAGGAACAACTTCCAAAGCATTCTTTTCTTTTCAAATCATCAAAACAGTATTTTCAAAGTCTCAATAGAGCACATGCATCTTCTAGTAGGCGCACTGTTTTGTCATCCAAGTTAATTCAATTGTGAGATAACTACTTCCATAACTTTTGCCTTTTCAAATTAAGGAGGCATGGTCATTGCCTTTGAATGGCCCTAACATTGAAGACTTAATAGAAGGTCAAAGAGGTACACAGGTGAAAAAACAGGTCAATTTCCACAAAAGAGCTGAATTCCAAAGCTATGCTTATGTTTAATTATGGTCTTTAACCAACATTTTTCTTACTCGGGGTTGGGGGGGGGGAGCGTATTTTTTAATGGGTGTAGCGTTGATAAAGAATAGTTTCGGTAGGAATGTGGTTTTATTTAAAATAATACTTTAGGATATAGAAATTAATAAGCATATGGAACTCCAGGACAATTTTAACTTCAAACTTGTCTCCTAGAAATAAGCAATAGAGCAACAGCCAGCAAATGCTATGCTATCCAGAATTCATCCTACAGATACATGCCAGGTGCATGTGCCTGCCTGGTGTAATTTGAGGGTCTCTAACACTTTCTGCCTTCTCTTTAATGACTATGCCTGTATCTGAATTTTTACTCTGTGTGTGTGTGTGTGTCAGAGAGACAAAGAGAGAGAGAGAGAGAGAGAGAGAGAGAGATGGGAGAGACAGAGAAATGGGAGAGGGAAAAGGAGGGAGGGGGAGCACCCCTTGAAAATCAGCTTTTTCTTCCACAATGCAAAAATGCCTGGGAGGATTTTTACTGAAAGTAATTTTAAATAAAGTATGGTCAACTTATTAGAGTTGACCTCCTTTCCGAGAGAGAGACCAGGGTTAAAGGGAAAGACCTCCAGTAACGGAGGGAGGAAAGGTGATCAAAATGCCAATTTCTTAATGTTGTTCAGGGTCTGAACTAACTAGGTACCCCCAAACTAGCGGAAGGCATTAGATGTTTTCATAAGGCAGTTTATCCAAGTAAGATGGCAACTACAATGCTGACGATTGATGATGAAGCTATAATAGTATAAAATGTTCATTGAGCACGGATTATGTACCAGGAAATACACTGGTTCATTGTTCATTTCAATCTTTTAACTTTCCAAAATAAACTATTACTCCAATAAAAGATCAGGAAACAGAGATATAGAAGCAATAAATACTCCATGTACATGAGAAGTACTTGGTAAAACTAAGAAATGACTTGATGCTTTGAATGAATAAAACTCTACTGCTCCACCCAAAGTCAAGACCTCCCCTTCCCCTGGGCTGTGGTCCTGCTCAGGGAGCATGAGTTGACTGCCTGAGGTGTTAAGACGAAATTTCAAAGGCCCACAGTTAACAGGAGTTAATTTTCCTTTGAGTCAGAACATACCCCAATTCGAGGGAGGGTGGTTCCTCAAATGGGCAGGACTCTGCTCTCCTCAAAAATTCCAAACTACTCATAAAGCCCTTGATTCAATCCAGAGCTCAGAGAGTTTGCTCTGCCTCTGGCCCTCTTCCAAGAAGCTATTTACTGGTTCTTCAGATCTGACCTAATTTGGAGACAGGCAGCATGGTTCCCTGGAATGGTTACCTCTGAGGTAGGCCTTCAGAACAGAGCTCATTTTGCACCTCTCTCAGACAATCACACACCACAGGTCTCTAGTTCACAGACATATGGATAGTATTTTACCAGGAACAGCAAAAAATGGATAGTTGAAGCAATGTTTGGAAACAGCTTAGGCAAAAACTTCAGATGGATGATTCAATGGTCTCATTAGCCAAGTAACTATCCAACTCTTGACTCTTCTATACCTTGACAAATTGGTTTTTAAACAATTGAATCCACAGGGAGTGTATACACCATTGGGAAAAAGGTAAACAACCCAGGGGCAGTATGTCTCTGAAAAGAAATGTCAGTGCCCAAATCCAGAAGCATAACACTTGGAGGCTTGAATAAAACCATCCTCAATTCCAACGGGCCACAGTCAGATGTATTATCTTTAGGTCTCTGAAGGAGAATTCCTATTACCAGATGCAAGTTGGGAGCAGAAAATTCCTTCCTTTCTATTAATCCGAGCTCTCCCATCATCTGAGGCTTACAACCACCTGGGGATTCTTGCAGAGTGGGATGCAAGAGGTGCAGAAAGGCTACAATGCCTGATTCAAGGTTTACACTCCTCCCTCTGAATGAACCCAATCCTTTTTCCCACAAGTGTGCTATGAAGAATAACTAATGAAGGATCATAAACCACCCAGACAACTTAGAGTGCAGCATAAGTGATGAATCCTATTTTTCTCTCATGGCTTTCTTTCCATTTTATATAGAGCACCGAGAGTCTGCGTTTTACGTCTGTGCTCGGTTATGTGATCCTTACGGCTTTCTGCAGGTTAACAGATGCCCTTCCTCAGCTAATACACACGTCGGGGCCCCACATGCCCGTGTTCCATGGAGACTGCTTTTATAGATGAGGTGACTGCCTATGATTCCACCTCCTGTGGTAATGACCTTGTAACTTCTGAATATGTGAAGTACAAGCTAATGAGAAGCAGGCCCCCAAATGTATCTCTGCTCCATAGAAACAGCTGTTAAGCACAAGGCAAATCCAGAACAGTTTTGAATTGGGTGTCTGTCACTGTCAGAGTCAAGGCCAAGGTTCCTCCAGAATCCATTTGGAGGGAAAGAGAACACTGCTTGGGGATAACTACCTTGTTAAACAACAGGAGAGTCTCAGAACATCATATAAACATAAATTCACTCAGTCTTCTGGGTAGGGAAGTACAGAGCGCAGTCAATGAGTCACAGAAGTCATTTGCTGGGGACTCAGGTAAACAACCACCTGTGTAACCTCAGGGTTACAACCTTCAGAGTGGAAAGGAAAGGTAATAGGGTCCCTTTCCTGACTAGCTGATTGTTAACAGGAGCCCAAAAGAATGGATGAAACAGCTCTTTGTTTCAGCTTCCAGGAGTTTATTTCAAATTGGATAGAGGCCACAGGAGGGATGAGGGATGTCTCCTCTATGCTATGAAATTCGTTCCAGCTCTGTAATAACTTATGAGGATTTTGTTTAAAACTACACTATCACTTCTGGTTTCACCTTAGACATGGAAAGAACTTGGGAATCAACACTCTCGTTATTACAACAGGAAAAATATGGGCAAAATGAAAACCAGTGATTTTTGCTTGACCCATCAGAGTACTGAAGTTGCAGGGCAAACTGTCATGTCAAAATATGGGGAGACAGAGCTGCTCAGAGGGGTACAGCTGAGACTGGCTTATCTGGAACAGAAGCTGCTAGAGCCATAAACTGGGAAGAACATTTAAATGGAAAGTGTGATGAGTTGCTGGAGGCTGAGTGTAGACCAGCGTGAGCGGGAGAAACTCCTGGGGGCCACAGTCTTAGAGGGGGCCCAAACCCTTTCTTGGCTTTTACATCTAGGAATCTACCAGGTGCTCACAGTGAAGATCCAAGAAAGATATCCTGGTGGCTCTGGAAGGGGTAGAGGAAGAATAATCTTTGTGAAATATGTCCAGAGCCTTCCACATAACAAGCAAAGGTCTGTGATCCATGGGAAAATATTTGCCAGAGTCTTATCCCAGTTGGGATAAGGTTTTTTTTTCTCAACCCTCTTTAGCCTTTCTGTCTCACCTAAGGGGAAATGTAAAGTCAATGTTGGTCAGGCTTTAAGGAAAGAGACTGGAAACATTTTAGCCAGGGAAGAAAGTAGGAGACAGGAGGCAAAAAGCTATACCACAGGAGACACACTAGTGAAAGGCACAGTCCTAGTCACAGCCCACTAAAGCACTGAGATTTAACTGGAAGGTTACAGAATACTTCCCCTCCCCACACCATATCACCACACTAACAAAGTTCTGGTATTATAATAGGGGATTACAGTTGAAAGAGTTGTAAGACACAGATTCTCTCTGAGTAGGAGAACTTAGGAAAACCTAAAGTCAAGAGGGGGAGACTCAGACAAGGACACTAGAGGAATCTGAAGCTTCTGGCATCTATAGGTACATCAAACTTTAAACACAGCCTAATTCCTGGCCAGTTTAACATAAATCCTCACACACTAAAGGCCAATTTATGTCAATTCTTTTTACCTGGTACAATACATCCAGCTTTCAACAAAAAGTTATAAGGCATTTCAAAAGGCAAACCAAAAATATAAATAAGTAAAAAAAAATTAAAAAGAAGCCAAAAAACCACAGTCTGAAGAGACAAAGGAAGTCTCAGAAGCAGACCCACATCTAACATACATACATACTCACATCTGGAATTATCAAACAGGAATGTAAAATAACTATGATTAAGATGCTAATGGCTCTAATGGAAAAGTAGACAACATGCAAGGGCATATGTGTAATATAAGAACAGAGATGGAAATTCTAGGAAAGAACAAAAAGGAAATGGTAGAAATCAAAAACGCTGTAACAGAAATGAAGAATGTCTTCCACGAGGTGACAAAAAAATTCAGTGACATTGAAGATAGATCAAGAGAAGGTTCCCAACCAGAAATACAGAGAGAGAGAGAGAGACAGAGAGACAGAGAGACAGAGACAGACAGAGAGAAAGAGAAGGAAAAGAAAACATAGTGTCGAAGAAATATGGGGCAATTGCAAAAGTTGTAATGTATGTGTATTTGTAATTCTAGAATGGAAAAAAGAGACAATGGAGAAGAAATATTTGAAGTAATAAAGGTTGAGAACTCTCTCTCTTCCTCTCCACCTCTCCAAGTTAACGCACCAAGGAAAGGCCATGTGAGCACACAGAGAGAAGGTGGCCATGTGCAAATCACGGAGAGAACCCTCACCAGCAACCGAATTGGCCACAACCTTGTTCTTGGACTTGCAGTCTCCAGAGCTGTGAGAAAATAAACTACTGTTGTTCAAGCCACTGATCTACAGTATTTTGCTATGGCAGTCAGAACAGATGAATATAGTGCTGAAATTTTAAAAAAAGTCCAGTTAGAATTCTATACCTAGTCAAATTATCTTTTATCAGTGAAGGAGATATCAGATAAACAGAAACTAAGGGAGTTCAACAGAAGCTCTGCCCTTCAAGCAATGTCAAAAGAACTTTAGGTAGGAGAAAAATGATACAGGTCAGAAAACTGGAACTCCATAAAAAAGGAATAGCATTAAAGAGGAATAAAAAAAAGCAAAATAAAATATTTTATAGTTCTCCTTTTTCATTTGTTCTAAAAGATAATTATGTGTTTAAGGTGAAAATAGCCAGGACATGGAAGCAACCTAAGTGTCCATCGACAGATGAATGGATAAATATGATGTGGCACATATATACAATGGAATATTACTCAGCTATAAAAAGAAATGAGGGGCTTCCCTGGTGGCGCAGTGGTTGAGAATCTGCCTGCTAATGCAGGGGACACGGGTTTGAGCCTTGGTCTGGGAAGATCCCACATGCCGCGGAGCAACTAGACCCATGAGCCACAATTACTGAGCCTGCGCGTCTGGAGCCTGTGCTCCGCAACAAGGGAGGCCGCGATAGTGAGAGGCCCGTGCACTGCGATGAAGAGTGGCCCCCACTTGCTGCAACTAGAGAAAGCCCTTGCACAGAGATGAAGACCCAACACAGCCATAAATAAATAAATAAATAAATAAAATTAAAATCTCAAGCTAAAAATTTGTTGTTAAAAAAAAATGGTTAAGATGGTACATTTAAAAAAAAAAAAAAGAAACGAAATTGAGTTACTTCTAGTGAGGTGGATGGACCTAGAGACTGTCATACAGAGTGAAGTAAGTCAGAAAGAGAAAAAAAAATACCATATGCTAACACATATATATGGAATCTAAAAAAAAAAAAAAAAGGTTCTGAAGAACCTAGGGGTGGGACAGGAATGAAGATGCAGACATAGAGAATGGACTTGAGGACATGGGGAGGGGGAAGGGTAAGCTGGGACGAAGTGAGAGAGTGGTATGGACATATATACACTACCAAATGTAAAATAGATAGCTAGTGGGAAGCAGCCGCATAGCACAGGGAGATCAGCTCGGTGCTTTGTGATCACCTAGATGGGTGGGATAGGGAGGGTGGGAGGGAGATGCAAGAGGGAGGAGATATGGGGATATATGTATATGTACAGCTGATTCACTTTGTTATAAAGCAGAAACTAACACACCATTGTAAAGCAATTATACTCCAATAAAGATGTTACAAAAAAAAAAGAAAACAGCAACAATGTATTGGTTGATTTTAGCAGATGGATAAGTGAAATAGTTGATAACAATGTCATAAGAAAAGGGAGGGAGGGATTGGCAATATTCTGTTACGATGTACCTGCACTACATGTGATGTGGTATCATGGTATTTGAAAGTGGACTTACATTCACTAAAAGTGTATATTGTAAATTTAAGGTAACAATTAAAATTTTTAAAAAGAAGTATAGTTCATATTCCAAGAGAGAAGATAAAATGGAATTATAAAAATGCTCAATTAAAGCCAGGAAAGGCAGGAAAATAGGAGGGAAAAATAAAGAATAAGTGCAATGAATAGAAAACAGAGACATGGTAGATATTAATCCAACCATAGCAACTTCAACCATAGCAATTACTTCAAGTGTGAATGGTCTATAAACACCAATTAAAAACAGAGACTGTCTTGTTAGGAGAGTAAATCCTAAGAGTTCTCGAGTCATCACAAGTTCTCATTACATTGCTGTTATTCTTTTTTATTCCTTTTCTTTTTATTGTATCTATATGAGATGATGTATGTTAACTAAACCTGATTTTTTCACAATATATGTAAATCAAACCATCATGCTGTGTACTTTAAACTTACAAAATGATGTATGGCAATTATGTGTCAATAAAACTGGGGAAAAACCCCCAGAGATTGTGACTGTAGATATAAAAACATACTCCAACTATATGTTGTTAGATACCCATTTTATGGATAAAGACTCAGATTAAAAGAAAAGGCATGGAGAAAGATATATGAAACGACTACCAATCAAAAGAAAGCTATAGTGGCTAAATTAATTTCAGACCAGACATACTTGAGAACAAGAATAATTATCAAGGATAAAGAGGGGTGTTACATACTCATAAAAGGGACAATTATCCAAGAAGACATGACAATCTTAAATGTACATACACCTACAAAGATAGTATCAAGATATATGAGGTAAAAACTGAAAAGAACTCTAAAGAAAAAGAGATAAATTCACCATTCTAGTAGGTGCCTCCAAAACCTCTGTCTGTAAGTGATAGACCAAGCAGGTAGAAAACCATGAGGATAGAGACAATCTGAACCATCAATCAACTTGGTCTAATTGATATTTATACAATAATCCATCCAAAAATAGCAGAATGTACATCCTTTTCAAGCACACATGGAGAATTCGCCAAAACAAACCACATTCTAGGGCACAAAACACATCTTCACAGATTTAAAATAATAGAGTTTATACAAAATACATCATCAGACAACAATGGAATTAAACTAGGAATCAATAACATGAAGATATCTGAAAACTCCCCAAATATCTGAAAGTTAACACATTTTAATTTTATTTATTTTATTTTTTATTGAGGTAACACTGATTTATAACATTATATAAGTTTCATGTGTACAACATTATATTTCTACTTCTGTATGCCTGGCAACATGCTCACCACCAAAATTTCATTTTCCATCTGTCACCATATAGTTGATCCCCTTTACCCTTCCCCCTACCTCTTCCCCTCTGGAAACCACTACTCTATTCTCTGTATCTCTGTGTTTTAAGCAATACATTTAAAAATCAATCATAAGTCAAAGAAAAAGTTTCAGGAGAAATCTCAAAACTATTTGGAAATGAATGAAAGTGAAAATACAACTTATCAAAACATATGGGATACATATGAAAGTAGTTCTTAGAGGGAAATTTTTAGCATTGAATGCATGTATTAGAGTAGGAGCACCTAACATCTATAACCTAAAGTTCTGCCATAGAAAACTAGAGAAAGGAGTGCAGTTTAAATCTAAAGCAAGCAGAAAAAAGAAATAATAAAAATTAGAGCAAAAATCAATGAAAGTGAAAACACAAAACAATAGAGAAAATCAATGAAATTAAAAGCTAGTTCTTAGGAAAAAAAATCAATAAAATTGATAAACCTCTAGCCAGGCTAACTAAGAAAAAAGAGGAGAGTAGATACCAATTACAACATCAGAGATGAGAAAACGTACATCACTATTGACCTCCTGGACATTTACAAGATAATAAAGAAATGCTATGAACAGCTCTACACCCACAAATTTGTTAACTTAGATGAAACAGACCAATTTCTCAAAAGATACAAAATATCAAAATGCATATGGACAAATAGATAACCAGAATAGCCCTATATATATTAAATAACTTGAATAAATAATTAATAGCCTTCTAAAAAAAGAAAGCTGGATCCAGATGTTTACTAGTAAATTTGACCAAACATTTAATGTAAAAATTATACCAATTCTCTACAATTTCATCTCTTCCAGAAAATATAAGCAGAGGGAACACTTCTGAAATATTCTGGTTCTACCATTGCCCTAATACCAAAACGAGGTAAAGACATTAACCAAGAAAGGAAAACTACAGACCAATATCTTAGATGCAGAGTCCTCAACAAAATATTAACAAATTGAATACATATTTATAAACACATATAGGTACAAATACATTTGTATAAATGTCATAAATCAAGTTGGATTTAGTCTGGGTATGCAAGCCTGGTTCAACATTCAAAAATTACTTAAACTAACTGATCATATCAACACACTAAAGAAGAAAGATCATACGATCATATTAATTGATGCTGAAAAAGCATTTGACAAAATCGAACATTAAGTCATCAAAAAATAACTCTCAGCAAACTAGGAATAGAGTTTCAACTTAATCAGTAACAGCTCTAAAAAAGCTACAGCTAACATCATACTTAATAGTGAGAGACTGCACCACCAGAGGGCAGACAGCAGAAGCAAGAAGAACTACAATCCAGCAGCCTGTGGAACAAAAATGACATTCACAGAAAGATAGACAAGATGAAAAGGCAGAGGGCTATGTACCAGATGAAGGAACAAGATAAAACCCCAGAAAAACAACTAAATGAAATGGAGATAGGCAATCTTCCAGAAAAAGAATTCAGAATAATGATAGTGAAGATGATCCAGGACCTCAGAAAAAGAATGGAGGCAAAGATCGAGAAGATGCAAGAAATGTTTAACAAAGATCTAGAAGAATTAAAGAACAAACAAACAGAGATGAACAATACAATAACTGAAATGAAAAATAAACTAGAAGGAATCAATAGCAGAATAACTGAGGCAGAAGAACAGATAAGTGACCTGGAAGACAGAATGGTGGAATTCACTGCTGCTGAACAGAATAAAGAAAAAAGAATGAAAAGAAATGAAGACAGCCTAAGAGACCTCTGGGACAACATTAAATGCAACAACATTCGCATTATAGGGTTCCCAGAAGGAGAAAAGAGAGGGAAAGGACCCGAGAAAATATTTGAAGAGATTATAGTCGAAAACTTCCCTATGGGGAAAGGAAAAAACATGGGAAAGGAAATAGCCACCCAAGTCCAGGAAGCGCAGAGTCCCATACAGGATAGACCCAAGGAGAAACATGATGAGACACATAGTAATAAAACTGGCAAAAATTAAAGACAAAGAAAAATTATTGAAAGCAGCAAGGGAAAAACGACAAATAACATATAAGGGAACTCCCATAAGGTTAACAGCTGATTTCTCAGCAGAAACTCTACAAGCCAGAAGGAAGTGGCATGATATACTTAAAGTGATGAAAGGGAAGAACTTACAACCAAGATTACTCTACCCAGTAAGGATCTCATTCAGATTCGATGGAGAAATCAAAAGCTTTACAGACAAGCAAAAGCTAAGAGAATTCAGCACCACCAAATCAGCTCTACAAAAAATGCTAAAGGAACTTCTCTAAGTGGGAAACACAAGAGAAGAAAAGGACCTACACAAACAAACCCAAAACAATTAAGAAAATGGTCATAGGAACATACATATTGATAATTACCTTAAACGTGAATGGATTAAATGCTCCAACCAAAAGACACAGGCTTGGGCTTCCCTGGTGGCGCAGTGGTTGAGAATCTGCCTGCCAATGCAGGGGACACGGGTTCGAGCCCTGGTCTGAGAAGATCCCACATGCTGCAGAGCAACTGGGCCCCTGAGCCACAAGTATGGAGCCTGCACGTCTGGAGCCTGTGCTCCGCAACAAGAGAGGCTGCGATAGTGAGAGGCCTGCACACCACAATGAAGAGTGGCCCCCGCTCGCCGCAACTAGAGAAAGCTCTTGCACAGAAAGGAAGATCCAACACAGCTAAAAAAAAAAAGACACAGGCTCGCTGAATGGATACAAAAACAAGATCCATATATATGCTGTCTACAAGAGACCCACTTCAGACCTAGGGACACATACAGACTGAAAGTGAGGGTATAGAAAAAGATATTCCATGCTAATAGAAATCAAAAGAAAGCTGGAGAAGCAATACTCATATCAGATAAAATAGACTTTGAAGTAAAGAATGTTACAAGAGACAAGGAGGACACTACGTAATGATCAAGGGATCAATCCAAGAAGAAGATATAACAATTATAAATATATATGCACCCAACATAGGAGCACCTCAATACATAAGGCAACTGCTAACAGCTCTAAAAGAGGAAATTGACAGTAACACAATAATAGTGGGGGACTTTAACACCTCACTTACACCAATGGACAGATCATCCAAACAGATAATTAATAAGGAAACACAAGCTTTAAATGACACAATAGACTAGATAGATTTAATTGATACTTATAGGACATTCCATCCAAAAACAGCAGATTACACTTTCTTCTCAAGTGCGCACAGAACATTCTCCAGGATAGATCACATCTTAGGTCACAAATCAAGCCTCAGTAAAATTAAGAAAACTGAAATCATATCAAGCATCTTTTCTGACCACAACGCTATAAGATTAGAAATGAATTACATGGAAAAAAACGTAAAAAACACAAACACATGGAGGCTAAACAATATGTTACTAAATAACCAAGAGATCACCGAAAAAATCAAAGAGGAAATCAAAAAATACCTAGAGACAAATGACAATGAAAACACGACAATCCAAAACCTATGGGATGCAGCAAAAGCAGTTCTAAGAGGGAAGTTTATAGCTATACAAGCCTACCTCAAGAAACAAGAAAAATCTCAAATAAACAATCTAACCTTACAACTAAAGGAACTGGAGAAAGAAGAACAAACAAAACCCAAAGTTAGCAGAAGGAAAGAAACCATAAAGATCAGAGCAGAAATAAATGAAATAGAAACAAAGAAAACAATAGCAAAGATCAATAAAACTAAAAGCTGGTTCTTTGAGAAGATAAACAACATTGATAAACCATTAGCCAGACTCATCAAGAAAAAGAGGGAGAGGACTCAAATCAATAAAATTAGAAATGAAAAAGGAGAAGTTACAACAGACACAGCAGAAATACAAAGCATGCTAAGAGACTACTACAAGCAACTCTATGCCAATAAAATGGAGAACCTGTAAGAAATAGATAAATTCTTAGAAAGGTATAACCTTCCAAGATTGAACCAGGAAGAAATAGAAAATATGAACAGACCAATCACAAGTAATGAAATTGAAACTGTGATTAAAAATCTTCCAACAAACAAAAGTCCAGGACCAGATGGCTTCACTGGTGAATTCTATCAAACATTTAGAGAAGAGATTAACACCCATCCTTCTCAAACTCTTCCAAAAAATTGCAGAGGAAGGAACACTCCCAAACTCATTCTATGAGGCCACCATCATCCTGATACCAAAACCAGACAAAGATACTACAAAAAAAGAAAATTACAGACCAATATCACTGATGAATATAGATGCAAAAATCGTCAACAAAATACTAGCAAACAGAATCCAACAACACATTGAAAGGATCATACACCATGATCAAGTGGGATTTATCCCAGGGATGCAAGGATTCTTCAACATATGCAAATCAATGTGATACACCAGATTAACAAATTGAAGAAGACAAACCATATGATCATCTCAATAGATGCAGAAAAAGCTTTCGACAAAATTCAACACCCATTTATGACAAAAGCTCTCCAGAAAGTGGGCATGGAGGGAACCTACCTCAACATAATAAAGGCCATATACAACAAACCCACAGCAAACATCATTCTCAATGGTGAAAAAAGTGAAAGCATTTCCTCTAGGATCAGGAACAAGACAAGGATGTGCACTCTTGCCACTATTATTCAACATAGCTTTGGAAGTCCTAGCCACGGCAATCAGAAGAAAAAGAAATAACAGGAATACAAATTGGAAAAGAAGAAGTAAAACTGTCACTGTTTGCAGATGACATGATACTACACATAGAGAATCCTAAAGATGCCACCAGAAAACTACTAGAGCTAATCAATGAATTTGGTAAAGTTGCAGGATACAAAATTAATGCACAGAAATCTCTTGCGTTCCTATACACTAATGATGAAAAATCTGAAAGAGAAATTAAGGAAACACTCCCATTTACTACTGCAACAAAAAGAATAAAATAGCTAGGAATAATCCTATCTAGGGAGACAAAAGACCTGTATGCAGAAAACTATAAGACACTGTTGAAAGAAATTAAAGATGATACCAACAGATGGAGAGATATACCATGTTCTTGGATTGGAAGAATCAATATTGTGAAAATGACTATACTACCCAAAGCAATCTACAGATTCAATGCAATCCCTATCAAATTACCAATGACATTTTTTACAGAACTAGAACAAAAAAATCTTAAAAATTTTATGGAGACACAAAAGACCCCAAATAGCCAAAGCAGTCTTGAGGGAAAAAAACAGAGCTGGAGGAATCAGGCTCCCTGACTTCAGACTATACTACAAAGTTACAGTCATCAAGACAATATGGTACTGGCACAAAAACAGAAATATAGATCAATGGAACAGAATAGAAAGCCCAGAGATAAACTTGCGCACCTATGGTCAACTAATCTATGACAAAGGAGGCAAGTATATACAGTGGAGAAAAGACAGTAGTGTCAATAAGTGGTGCTGGGAAAACTGGACAGCTACATGTAAAAGAATGAAATTACAACACTCCCTAACACCATACACAAAAATAAACTCAAAATGTATTAGAGACCTAAATGTAAGACTGGACACCATAAAACTCTTAGAGGAAAACATAGGAAGAACACTCTTTGACATAAATCACAGCAAGATCTTTTTTGACCCACCTCCTAGAGTAATGGAAATAAAAACAAAAATAAACAAATGGGACCTAATGAAACTTAAAAGCTTTTGCACAGCAAAGGAAACCATAAACAAGACGAAAAGACAACCTTCAGAATGGGAGAAAATATTTGCAAATGAATCATCGGACAAAGGATTAATCTCCAAAATATATAAACAGCTCATGCAGCTCAGTATTATAAAAACAAACAACCCAATCAAAAAATGGGCAGAAGACCTAAATAGACATCTCTCCAAAGAAGACATACAGATGGCCACAAAGCACATGAAAAGATGCTCAACATCACTAATTATTAGAGAAATGCAAATCAAAGCTACAATGAGGTATCACCTCACACCAGTTAGAATGGGCATCATCAGAAAATCTACAAACAGCAAAGGCTGGAGAGGGTGTGGAGAAAAGGGAACCCTCTTGCACTGTTGGTGGGAATGTAAATTGATACAGCCACTATGGAGAACAGTATGGAGGTTCCTTAAAGAACTAAAAATAGAATTACCATATGACCCAGCAATTCCACTACTGGGTATATACTCAGAGAAAACCATAATTCAAAAAGACACATGCACCCCAATGTTCACTGCAGCACTATTTACAATAGCCAAGACATGGAAGCAACCTGAATGCCCATCGACAGATGAATGGATAAAGAAGATGTGGCACATATATATAGTGGAATATTACTCAGCCATAAAAAGGAACGAAATTGGGTCATTTGTAGAGACATGGATGCATCTACAGACTGTCATACAGAGGGAAGTAAGTCAGAAAGAGAAAAACAAATATCACATATTAATGCATATATGTGGAACCTAGGAAATGGTACAGATGAACTGGTTTGCAGGGCAGAAATTGAGACACAGAAGTAGAGAAAAAACGTATGGACACCAAGGGGGGAAAGCGGCGGGAGGTGGGCGTGGTGGTGTGATGAACTGGGAGATTGGGATTGACATGTATACACTGATGTGTATAAAATGGATGACTAATAAGAAAAAAAAATAGTGAGAGATTGTACACTTTCCCTCTAAGATCAGAAACAAAGAAAGGATGTCCTCTCTCACCCCTCCTATTCAACATTATACTGAAAGTCTTAGCTGGCTCAGTAAGAAATAAAATGTACACAGATTGGAAAGGAAGAAATAAATTTGTCTTTATTTACAGATGGCATGATTATCTACATAGACAATCTGAAAGAATCAACAAAAAATTAATGGAACTAATAAGCAAGCATAGCAAGGTTGCATGATAAAATGTCAAGACACAAAGGCAATTTCTACCTTATATGCCTGCAAAGAACTTTTGGAATTTAAAATTAAAAAAAATACCATTCACAGTTTCACAAACATGCACATACATGAAGATAAATATTTAGGTATAAATTAACAAAATATTTACAGGATGAAATGCAAAACACTACAAAGTTCTAATGAAAGAAATCAGAGAAGATACAAATAAAAGATATTCCATGTTCTTGTATTGGAAGACTCAATATTATTAAGAAGGTAATACTTCCCAATTTGATCTATAGATTCAACATAATTCCAAACAAAATCCAAGCAAGAAATTCTGTAGATACTAACAATGTGATTCTAAAGTTTATATGAAAAAGGAAAAGACCTGGAAAAGCCAAAACAATACTGAAGAAGAACAAAATTGGAAGATTCACAATACCTGGCTTCAAGACAATATAAAGTTACAGAAATCAAGACAACATAGTATTGGCAAAAAGTAGACACATAGATCAAGGAAACAGAAAAACACACAGATATAATCAACTGACCTTCGGCAAAGGTGCAAAGGTCATTTAACGGAGTAAAGATTACAACATGGTGATTAGTCTTTAGATACCACACCAAAACACAATACGTGGAAGAAAAAAATGATCACTTGACTTTATTAAAATTAAACACCTCTGCTCTGCAAGAGACAATATTAAGAGAATGAAAAGACAAGCCATACACTGGGAGACAATATTTGCAAGATGCCTATCTAAGGTTGGATTTGTATCTATAATACATAAGATATATATATATAAACTCAACAATAAGAAAACAAGCAGCCCAAAGAAAAAATGGGCAAAAGATCTGAACAGACACCTCATCAAGGAGGATATACAGATTGCAAATAAGCATATGAAAATACGTTAAACATCATTTGTCACTAGGGAAATGCAAATTAAAACAATGAGATACCCCTAGATAACTATTAAAATGACTAAAATTTTAAAAAATTGACAATATCAGTCTCTGGCAAGGACGCAGAGCAATAGAAAGCGTCACTCACTCCTGGGGTGAACGCCAAGTACTACAGTCACTGTGGAGGAGTTTTGCAGTTTCTTGCAAAGCGAAAATAGGTTGACTATATGTTCCAACAATCACGCTTCTAGGTATTTACCAAATCTAAACACCACAGACTGAAAGCAACCAAGGTGTCCTTCAATAGGTGACGGGATAAACAAGCTGTGTTACATCCATATAATGGGATACTCTTCAGTCAAAATGAATGAGTTCTTAAGTCACGAAGACTTACAGAAACCCAGGCAGGGGTGGAATTTTATGCTTTAGAGCTGAGCTGTCCCATATGGTAGCCACTAGCCAGTGTAGTCACTGAATACTAAAAGGTGGTTTGTGTGATTGAGGAACTGAATTTTTAATTTAATTTTATTTAAATTAATTTAAATTTAAATATCCACATGTGTCCAGTGGCTGCCATATTAGGCAGTTAAGCTATAAAACATCGAACTGCTCCAAGTCCTCCCTTCAATTTTCTCCAACCCCAAGTCTAGTAGCTTTTCCCCCTCTCACTGTGTCTTTATTATGAGAATCAATTTAGTTAGTATTTTTTTTTTTTTAGTTTCTCTTCTTATTTGATGGACTGTCACGGTGGAGGGTAGGGATTTGGGACATGGAGAGTGGGGATAAATAGAAAAGTTGACTGAACAAAGACACTTCTGTGTTTTTCGTAGAGCACCAAATACTGCTCTAAGCATTCTATGTGGACTACTTTATTTAATTCTCATAAAATTCCTTTAAGGAAGTGCCATTATCATTTCCATCTTATAGATACACCACCTGAAGCACAGAGAGCCTTGAAATGGTCACAGAGCTAGAACGTGACAGAACTAGTCCAAGTTCACTTTGTAAACCACTGTGCCATAGTGTCTCCTGGTATCACCCTATCTTGTTCTGCCAAGGGACTTGAAATATCATTAATTTCCTTCCAATGCTTGAGAGTTGGAAGCAGTATTTTCTGGAATTTGGGAAATACTAATGATTAGTGCCTTTTTCAAATAAGCACATCAGTTCCCTGCCTTGTATCAGGGTCCTGAGAGAGTAGAGTATGGAACAAACAAGTGTTGATATGCACTGGGGAAAAGAGAAGACCTCTAAGGGCTTCAAACATTTGCATTGATCATGTCATTTTCTAGGTCAAAAACCTTCAATGGTTCCCAGTAGTCTCTGCCTGAGATGCAAACTCCTCAGCCTGGAATCTTTGTCTAACTTATCTCTGTGGCTTTATCTTCCACTCCTTGGGTGCTTAAACCCTTAGCTTCATATGTCTCTACTACCTTCTTACACCAGTCTTCCTGACTTCTTAATTTGTGATTGAAGCATCTTTCCCACCGGGATGTAGGATGTTAACTCTTTATACATCTTTCCCAATCCTTCCTCTCCCTTGAAGCCTGTGTAGAAAACACCAACCTAGTAACATAAGGCTGAGTGATCTCCTTTGTATTCCCACTGGCACTGCCCTAGCTTATGTCCACTTTACCCAAACCACCACAGTCCCTTAACTGCTTCTTCCCTATAATTCACCTCCAAAACTGCTTCCCAAAGCTACTGGCTTGGTTTTCCTAGCGAAGTTTAGCAGCTCAGAATTACTCATTACTCGTTTGCTCAAGTTTTCACACTTTCCCCACTACATGGTAATAGAAATGTTTCTTAACTTTCTTGATCCTTGGCCTTCTTGCTTTTCCCCAGACAAATTGGGTGTTTCCTTCCCAGAGCCTTTTCACGCACTGGCCTGGCACGCTCTGTCTCCAGGTGTTTAAATGGCTGGCTCCTGCATTGCAGGAAAGCCCGTGCTCACATTTCACCCTTATAGCGAGGTCTCCCATGAAAAACCTACCTAATCTAGCTCCTCCTTTATTCTCTTTTCCCTTACTCTGCTTTATTTTCCTTTGAACCATTTATCATTACCTAACATTATATATCTATTTTTTGTAGTTTCTTATTAGAATATAATTCTGCAAGGGCCCATTATTATTTGTCTTATTCACTACTCTCCCCAGCACCTAGAACCATGTCTAGGCACCCAATAGACATTTGTTAAATGAATGAGGAAATGTGAAGTAGAAACCAGAATAGCTTTGTTAATCAGAGAACCCAGTTATAAGGATGGCAAAACATACTTGCAAGTAGAAACAACTTATATACGTTATGAGTATTGTTTCTCTGGAGTTGTATTTCCCAAAAGGTACTCGAGTGAACACTTGTCCTGCATAATTCATTGTGCAAAAGTGTCATGTGGACAAAAAAGGTAATAAATGCTGCATTCTGTATCCATTTCATGGTGATACACTCTGAGCATTACCATATGGAAGGTTCTGAGCAGTCCTGCAGTAAATGATCTGGATTAGTCTTATTTTAAAGTGTCTTAAATGTATATCAGCACAGAATTCCTTCCGCAAAGAACTCCGTAGTTGGGATAGTCACCTGACAGGCAATAATTTTACCCCATCTTCTTCTGATACAGACACTGCATATCCTGGCACAGGGGTAGGCAGGCACATGATCCAGGCTGGGCCAATCATAGTGATTAGTCTAAGGGGTGGGCACATGAACCAAGCCAGGCCAACCAGGGCAGCCCTGAGAATTAAACGCTGAAACTGGGAGACAGACTTCTCTTGTCTCTTTGGTCATGGATCTAATGCTATAACTTTTAAGTAGCCTGTTTACACTCTTTGCTACATGAGAGAGCTTGTGTGTGGCAGGAGAGAAGTCAATTCAGAGAGAGACCTACATTGGAAATGTAGAGAAAGAAAGGAGGAGAAAGCAAATACTAACAATAGGTCATTTAAGCATCTAAGTCCAGTCATCCCTGAAGCTAGATCTACCCCGCCCTGATATTTCGTTACATAAGAAAATATATCTCCCCCCTTTAAAAAATTTTTTTTATTTAAAAAGAAATTTATTTATTTGGCTGCATCAGGTCTTAGTTGCAGCATGTGGCATCTTCATTGCCGCATGCGGGACCTTTAGTTGTGGCATGCGAACTCTTAATTACGGCATGCAGGATCTTTAGTTGCGGCATGTGGGATCTAGTTTCCTGACCAGGGATCGAACCTGGGCCCTCTGCACTGGGAGCATGAAGTCTTAGCCACTGGACTACCAGGGAAGTAACCCCCTCCTCCTTTTTTAGACTGGAGGAGTTTCACTAATATATATCCAACACCATTTTTTGCTGAATAGACTTTGGGAAATCCTGCCACATGGCAACCTCAGCAATAAGCCTGAGCTGTTGACCAGTGCATTCAAATTTTAAAGGACAACAAATAACCAACCAACCAACCAACCAACCAGAGCAAATGATACCCTTGTTTCTGAATAATACACAGATTTTATAAACATAGACCTACTTCCTGGATGAAATCTGCATAAACTCTCAGCTTCAAGTTGGAACAAAGTATTCAGACACAGCGTGATACTGTGCAAAAAATCAGGGCAAGCACATACAGACTCTGTAGTACACAATTCCAAGGGATGGCAATTTCACAGATGGGGTGGGTGCTATTCACAGCAGTCTTTGGAGTCTTTTTAGTCTGGCAAACCTGGCTTGCGAGTTCTGTATACCCCTATATCTTCCATCCAGGAAAGCAAGACACTTGCCTAACACCTTTCTGTCCTCCAACAGCACCTTGCCCAGAGAAGGAGCTTAATTCATGTTTGCGGATTGAATGAAACTCAGGCTGGTCCTGTTTCTTATTAACATGGCTACAGTCAAGGTTGACTTAAGGAATTCTTAATAAAATTTATTTTCAGCACATTACTTCATGAATGCTATCCTTGTAGATTCATATATATTCAGTGGTTGCTTTGGAGAAATCTAAAAATACCATCCCTTGGCACTTGCCCTAGAACAGTGTGCTGCCCTGACATAGCCATAACAGTCCCACCATATGGGAGGAAACTTGGGTACTTTCAAACAGACACTTCTTTTAGGATCAAGTCTGCTGCTGTCGCTCGGGCTTGCAGCCTCCTGAACCTCTTTATTTAGTTACAAAATTCCAGGGCTATTATTTCATAGTTAGAGGGACTTTTAAATAGCTTGTAGTTTTGGCTTTTCACCACTAGAGTTCAATCTTGCTCTTATCTAGACTATCTCATAGAAGAAAAATACTACAGCAACCCCCGAAAACAAAACAAAACACAAAGAAAATTCCCAAAGTGCTTTCTCCAATTCAAATCCTGACCTTCGGCTACTAAGAGCTGACTTTATTAATGTGCCTTTTCTTTCTGGACACACTTAAGATTTCCTGGCTGGTAGTGTCAACAAGTATAAAATTCTTGAATGCCTTTCTTACAAGTAATTTTTCAATGTTTGATAAATAATTTTTTAGATTCAGTTTGTTTATTTCTAAATAAAATATTCAGCTGTATTTACCTGCCTGATTTATGGGATATTACGCTTCTGGTCAGTGGCACTTGGGGGATCATGGCAGGGCAGTGAGAGCTATAGTAAATACAATTGCTGTTCTGGGCCTCAAAGCTAATCATTCACTGTTTTTTTTTTTTATAGATCTTTATTGGAGTATAATTGCTTCACAGTACTGTGTTAGTTTCTGTTGTACACCAAAGTGAATCAGCCATATGCATACATATGTCCCCATATTCCCTCCCTCTGGAGCCTCCCTCCCACCCTCCCTATCCCAACCCTCTAGGTCATCACAAATCACAAACCACCGAGCTGATCTCCCTGTGCTATGCTGCTGTTACCCACTAGCTAACTGTTTTACATTTGGTAGTGTATATATGTCGATGCTACTCTCACTTCGCCCCAGCTTCCCCCTCCCACCCTGTGTCCTCAAGTCCATTCTCTATGTCTACATCTTTATTCCTGCCTTGCAACTAGTTTCATTAGTACCAATTTTTTGTTTGTTTTTAGATTTTATATATATGCGTCAGCATACGGTATTTGTTTTTCTCTTTCTGACTTACTTCACTCTGTATGACAGACTCTAGGTCCATCCACCTCGCTACAAATAACTCAATTTCGTTTCTTTTTATGGCTGAGTAATATTCCATCGTATATATGTGCAACATCTTCTTTATCCATTCATCTGTCGATGCATTTAGGTTGGTTCCATGTCCTGGCTATTGTAAATAGTGCTGCAATGAACACTGTGGTACATGTCTCTTTTTGAATTATGGTTTTCTCAGGGTATATGCCCAGTAGTGGGATTGCTGGGTCATATGGTAGTTCTATTTTTAGTTTTTTAAGGAATCCCCATACTGTTTTCCACTGTGGTTGTATCAATTTACATTCCCACCAACAGTGCAGGAGGATTCCCTTTTCACCACACCCTTTCCACCATTTATTGTTTCTAGATTTTTTGATAATGGCCATTCTGACCGGAGTGAGGTAAATACCTCATTGTACTTCTGATTTGCATTTCTCTAATACTTAGTGATGTTGAGCATCTTTTCATGTGCCTCTTGGCCATCTGTATGTCTTCCTTGGTGAAATGTCTATTTAGGTCTTCTGCCCATTTTTTAATTGGATTGTTTGTTTTTTTGATATTGAGCTCCATGAGCTGTTTGTATATTTTGCAGATTAATCCTTTGTTGCTTTATTTGTAAATATTTTCTCCCATTCTCAGGGTTGTCTTTTTGTCTTGTTTATGGTTTCCTTTGCTGTGCAAAACCTTTTAAGTATGATTAAGTCACATTTGTTTATTTTTGTTTTTATTTCCATTACTCTATGAGGTGGGTCAAAAAAGATCTTGCTGTGCTTTATGTCAGAGTGTTTTTCCTATGTTTTCCTCTGAGAGTTTTACAGTGTCTGGTCTTACATTTAGGTCTCTAATCCATTTGGAGTTTTTTTTTGGTATGGTGTTCAGTAGTGTTCTAATTTCATTCTTTAAATGTAGCTGTCCAGTTTTCCCAGCACCACTTATTGAATAGGCTGTCTTTTCTCCATTGTATATCCTTGCCTCCTTTGTCATAGATTAGTTGACCACAGGTGTGTGGGTTTATCTCTGGGCATTCTATCCTGTACCATTGATCTATATTTCTGTTTTTGTGCCAGTACCACACTGTCTTGATTACTGTAGCTTTGTGGTATAGTTTGAAGTCAGGGAGCCTGATTCCTCCCACTCCGTTTTTTTTTCTCAAGATTGCTTTGGCTATTTGGGGTCTTTTGTGTTTCCATACGAATTGTAAAATTTTTTGTTCTAATTCTGTGAAGAATGCCATTGGTAGTTTGATAGGGATTGCATTGAATCTGTAGATTGCTTTGAGTAGTATAGTCATTTTCACAATATTGATTCTTTCAATCCGAGAACATGGTATATTTCTCCATCTGTTTATGTCATCTTTGTTTTCTTTCATCCGTGTTTTACAGTTATCTGAGTACAAGTCTTTTGCCTCCTTAGGCAGGTTTATTTCTAGGTATTCTATTCTTTTTGTTGTGATGGTAAATGGGATTGTTTCCTTAATTTCTCTTTCTGATTTTTGTTGTTGGTGTATAGGGATGCCAGAAATTTCTATGCATTAATTTTGTATCCTGCAAACTTACCAAATTCATTGATTAGTTCTAGTAGTTTACTGGTGGCATCTTTAGGATTTTCTATGTATAGTATCACGTCATCTGCAAACACTGACAGTTTTACTTCTTGTCCAATTTGTATTCCTTTTTCTTCTCTGATTGCTGTGGCTAGGACTTCCAAAAATATGTTGAATAATAGCGGTGAGAGTGGACATCCTTGTCTTGTTCCTGATCTTAGTGGAAATGCTTTCAGTTTTTCACCATTGAGTATGATGTTTGCTGTGGGTTTTTAATATCTGGCCTTTATTATGTTGAGGCAGGTTCCCTCTATGCCAATTTTCTGGAGAGTTTTTATCATAAATGGGTGTTGAATTTTGTCAAAAGCTTTTTCTGTATCTACTGAGATGATCATATGGTTTTTCTTCTTCAATTTGTTAATGTGGTGTATCACATTGATTGATTTGCATATATTGAAGAATCCTTGCATCCCTGGGATAAATTCCACTTGATCATGGTGTATAATCCTTTTAATGTGCTGTTGGATTCTGTTTGCTAGTATTTTGTTGAGGATTTTTGCATCTATGTTCATTAGTGATATTGGCCTGTAGTTTTCTTTTTTTGTGACATCTTTTTCTGGTTTTGGTATCAGGGTGATGGTGGCTTTGTAGAATGAATTTGGGAGTGTTTCTCCCTCTGCAATTTTTTGGAAGAGTTTGAAAAGGATCAATGTTAGCTCTTCTCTAAATGTTTGATAGAATTCACCTGTGAAGCCATCTGGTCCTGGACTTTTGTTTGTTGGAAGATTTTTTATTACAGTTTCAATGTCATTACTTGTGATAGGTCGGTTTATATTTTCTAATTCTTCCTGGTTCAGTCTTGGAAAATTGTACCTTTCTAAGAATTTGTCCATTTCTTTGTGGTTGTCCATTTTGTTGGCACATAGTTTTTTTAGTTGTCTTTTATAATCCTTTGTATTTCTGCAGTGTCAGTTGTGATTTCTCCTTTTTCATTTATAATTTTACTGATTTCTGTCCTCTCCCTTTTTTTCTTGATGTGTCTGGCTAAGGTTTTATCAATTTTGTTTATCTTCTCAAAGAACCAGCTTTTAGTTTTATTGATCTTTGCTATTGTTTTCTTCGTTTCTATTTCATTTATTTCAGCTCTGATCTTTATGATTTCTTTCCTTCTACTGACTTTGGGTTTTCTTCGTTCCTCTTTCTCTAGTTCTTTTAAGTGTAGGGTTAGATTGTTTATTTGAGATTTTTCTTGTTTCTTGAGGTGAGATTGAATTGCTATAAACTTCCCACTTAGAACTGCTTTTGCTGCATCCCATAGGTTTTGGGTTGTCATTGTCATTTGTTTCTATATACTTTTTTTATTTCTTCTTTGATTATTTCAGTGATCTCTTGGTTATGTAGTAGCGCACCGTTTAGCCTCCATGCATTTGTGTTTTTTACAGTTTTTTTCCTGTAATTGATTTCCAATCTCATAGCGTTGTGGTCAGAAAAGATGTTTGATACGATTTCAATTTTCTTAAATTTTCCAAGGCTTGATTTGTGAACCAAGGTGTGATCTATTCTGGAGAATGTTCCAAGAACACTTGAGAAGAAAGTGTATTCTGCCACTTTTGGGTGGAATGTTCTATAAATATCAATTAGATCTATCTGGTCTATTGTGTCCTTTAAAGCTTGTGTTTCCTTATTTATTTTCTGTTTGGATGATTTGTCCATTGGTGTAAGTTGGGTGTTAAAGTCCCCTACTATGATTGTGTACTATTGATTTCTCCTTTCATGGTTGTTATCATGTGCCTTATGTATTGAGGTGCTCCTATGTTGGGTGCATAAACGTTTATAATTGTTATATCTTCTTCTTGGATTGATCCTTTGATCATTACGTAGTGTCCCTCCTTATCTCTTGTAACAGTCTTTATTTTAAAGTCTACTTTATCTGATATGAGTGTTGCTACTCCAGCTTTCTTTTGATTTCCATTTGCACGGAATATCTTTTTCCATCCCTTCACTTTCAGTCTGTATGTGTCACTAGGTCTGAAGTGGGTATCCTGTAGACAGCGTATATATGGGTCTTGTTTTTGTATCCATTCAGCCAGACTGTGTCTTTTGGTTGGAGCATTTAATCCATTTACACTCAAGATTATTATTGGTATGTATGTTCCTATTACCATTTTCTCAATTGTTTTGGGTTTGTTATTGTAGGTCTTTTCCTTCTCTTGTGTCTCCTGCCTAGAGAAGTTCCTTTAGCATTTGTTGTAGAGCTGGTTTGGTGGTGCTGAATTCTCTTAACTTTTGTTTGTCTGAAAAGCTTTTGATTTCTCTGTCGAATCTGAATGAGATCCTTGCTGGGTAGAGTAACCTTGGTTGTAGGTTTTTCTCTTTCATCACTTTAAGATATCCTGCCACTCCCTTCTGGCCTGCAGAGTTTCTGCTGAAAAATCAGCTGATAACCTTATGTGGATTCCTTTGTATGTTATGTTTTGTTTTTCCCTTGCTGCTTTTAATATTTTTTCTTTGAATTTAATTTTTGTTAGTTTGATTAATATATGTCTTGGTGTGTTTTTCCTAGGGTTTATCCTGTATGGGACTCTGTGCTTCCTGGACTTGGGTGACTATTTCCTTTCCCATGTTAGGGAAGTTTTCGACTACAATCTCTTCAAATATTTTCTCAGAGCCTTTCTTTTTCTCTTCTTCTTCTGGGACCCCTATAATTCAAATGTTGGTGCGTTTAGTGTTGTCACAGAGGTCTCTGAGATTGCCTTCAATTCTTTTCCCTTTTTTTTCTTTATTCTGCTCCTCGGCAGTTATTTCCACCATTTTGTCTTCCAGCTCACTTGTTCGCTCTTCTGCCTCAGTTATTCTGTTATTGATTCCTTCTAGTGTATTCTAGAAGGAATAGTGTATTCTAGTGTATAGTGTATTTTTCATTTCAGTTATTGTGCTGTTCATCTCTGTTTGTTTGTTCTTTAGTTCTTCTAGATCTTTGTTAAATATTTCTTGTATTTTCTCAACCTGTGCTTCCATTCTATTTCCGAGATTCTGGATCACCTTTACTATCATTACTCTGAATGTTTTTTCAGGTAGGTTGCCTATTTCGTCTTCATTTATTTGGTCTTGTAGGTTTCACCTTGCTCCTTCATCTGTAACAAATTTTGTTGCCATTTCCTTTTTTTTTCTTTTTTCATGGGTGGTGCTGTATTCCTGTCTTACCGGTTATTTGGCCTGAGGCTTCCAGCACTGGAGTTTGTAGGCTGTTGGGTAGACCTGGGTCTTGGTGCTGAGATGAGGATGTCTGTGAGGCCTCACTCCAATTCCCTGAGGTCTGAGGTTCTCTGTTAGTTCAGTGGTTTCAACTCAGAGCTCCCACCACAGGAGCTTTGACCTGACCCCTGGCTCGTGAAGCAGTTCACTTGGGGGTTCCTCCTGTCTCCTTGGGCATCAGCGTTCCCCACCAGTGGCCAGCAGGCACCCTATTTGTGGGGAGATGCTAACTTGGCGTCTTCCCACACTGCCATCTTGACTCCGTCCCTAATCATTTATTTTAAAAGAATTTTTCAAAAAATAATTTAGATTTCTCCGTGAGCCTGCGATTTCCAACTTCAAAAATGACTATCACAGTTTTTCCCTTCCTTTGTACCTACTGTCTTCAGATATATTTCTGTTGAGACCTAAAATCTCAAAATTTGCTTCCTATAGAAGCAGTGCCTACAAAACTTCTCATACATGTCTGGAGCAGCTCAATCAAATGAATTTAGAAAGTGAATTTGGAATTTAGAAAATGGGTTGCAGGCATGGATGTATCATTATTCTAGCTTCTTAGGCTCTTACTCTTTGAAGTCTCTCTTATGTATCACAGATCACACTTGATGGCTACCTTGAAATGAGTTCATCTTCACTGTATAAAGAGGTTTTCCCTGAGGTTGGACCCAGTTAGGACAGAGAGAAAACCATACTGACTTACATAATATCCATTTTTGGACAAAAGACTGAGAAAAAAAAATTTGAAAAATGGCATCTCATAACCTTAGCTTTTGTTTTACAAACAATCCAGCCCCATTTTATAAATTAAAGTATAAATAAGCATGAAGTATGTTTTTCCATCATTTATCTTTTGAGGGGAGGTGGGTGGCAGGAAAATAACTTCAGTGGCAAGAAAAAGAACATTGACCAGAGAGGGACCAAAGACATACTTTTTCATAATTTTGCTAAGAGTCAAGCTATAACTCCCAGGACCTCTAAAAATGATGCTGTGCCAAATGAGGGATATATAGTAATAACTAATATTTACTGAGCATTTACTATGTGCTTGGTACTTTATGTGGTTTACTTCATGTCATCTTCACAACAACCTCCTGAGTGAAGGTTGATTCTCAGTCCCATTTTACAGATAAATAAAAAATAACAGAAGTAATTTGATGACAGACACCTAGAAGGTAAATGGTGGAGCTGGGAATCAGATGCAGGTCCCCACCTGAACAATGTGGTGGATAAGGGTTCCACATTTAGATGGTCTGAGCTGTTTGAAGTTACAGATGAAGAGAATGGTTACAACTCTGATATAAAAGAATGGCCATATCTAGGCAGAACAGCAAAAAAGACTTGCAGGAGAAGATCAGCAGGAATTAGATGATGAAACAAGATGTACTAATGGTGAGCTTTACCATCATCTGGGGTTTCATAACAGAAATACTTCTCAAATAGCTGAAGGATGCAGGCTCCTTTACCTCCAAGACAGAGAGCATGGTCATGTGGTAAGAACCTCTCTCAGTCAAGTGCCTAAAGTTTATACCATTTGTAAAAAGGAGAACCTTGAAACTGACCTTGAAAACTCACATTTGGTATTAGTGGTTGTGATAAATAATTATGCTCAGATTGGCTCTATGCTGAATTATCTGCATTCTCATTCCAGAGTAATTTGGGCACTGCCATCTAACATCTTTGTTATCACTTTTACATTCTGGGTTAAACAATCCTGCCTCCCAGCAAAGACTATTGCAGTAGCTACCCATGATGAGCTATTCATTCATTCATTCATCAAATATTTATTAAGAACCTACTACATACCAGGTATTACTAGGTGCTGAAAATATGGAAGAAAATAAAACAAAACAAAATTAAAAAAATAAAAATCTCTGCCTACAATCTGGTAGGGGAGATGAAAAATAAATAAACAAATGAGGCAAGCATATAGTATGCATGATGGTGATAAGTTCTATGGAGAAAAATAAAAATGGGAAGGGAGATAAGGAGTGCCATTGTCCAAATCACAGAGCTAATAAGGAAAAGGTGCAGACATTCTGGGTCTTAACCCAAGTTCTTCTGCCCACCAGAATGCTTCTCTATATACTGTAAATGCCTACATAGGAGACAACACTGAGTGAACCATGCTAACCTAATTTTCTAGGCCTGGTTAATTTCATCCATGGCAATATAAGGATTAGCTGCTATTTTCCAATAATAACTCTTCAAATACACTTGTTACATGGAATATAGTTAATTGAAATTATGGTTTATTTATATGTATGGAATATGTACCCCCTCTACATTAAAATATGTATAGCAGTTGACAAAATTTGGTGCAAAATAGACTGTAAGAATTATAAATTATAAGTAAATTTTTAGTTGGCTGTGCATGGAAAGATAAACAAAATAAACCAATTAATAATAAAAATAGAGTAAAGATTATGTGAGTGGCAGCAAGTACAGGCAATATCAGGCATTTGAAATGAACTCACTACTACTATTAGAAACTGAGTTTGACTATACATTTCCTAGTAGTTAAGAGAGAGAAAACCACACTAAGTTACATAATATTCATTTTGTTTTGGACAAAAGAAGGCAGAAAAATTTCCTTGATAGAAACTTTTTCTTGCAGCTGAATCCTTTTTAAAATTTCATGGGCCAATAGCAAAGAATATATTTAACTTTGTAGGAGGCACATTACCTGCAAGAATCATTTAACCAACCTTCTCTAATAAATAAAAGCATAAATGAAGTTGGCATTTCTGGGGGTAAACAGGTGAGATAATGTGATTCACGTATTCTGTGTCCTGCATACCTTATTTAACAATGGGGAAAGAATGAGAAAATGGATAGTTAACGTTTCCATGAGTTCTTCCTCAAAATATTAATTATAGTAAGTAAATTTTTGAGAGGTGTTATATTAAAATCAGTTCCATGGCTGGCAAAAATTATAATAAGACAAAAATAACAGCTGCCTCAAAATGACAGTAGCAACTAATAACTATTACTTACTGGGAGCCAAGAACTGTGCTGAATATTTTACAAGCATTATTTCATTTAAATTTTCCCAAGACTCTCTAAGTTCTGCTATATTTTCATTTTAAGGATGACAAAACTGAGGGTCAGAGAAATTAGACAAGTCTCCAAAAGTTTCTTCCCAGCTTGTAAATGGTAGACCTCAGATTTAGACATGAATCTTAACTACTACTCTATGATTACTCTTCTTTCATGTAATTATTCCATATCTTTTTTGGACAATTACAACAGCCTACGTCCATGAGACCTAAACATTACGATCTAGATCAAAATAACAAGGGTAAGAAAATGACATAACTGTAAATATTACATGAAATAAGCTCTACAGTTTATCAAGATAGAAAAAGAAACAAGGAACAACTTGTCACTGGTATAGCTCAGACCGGAATCCCTCTTCAGGTCCCAAGATAATGAGAAACAGCTGTGACTCATAGCCGACTGATATTTCAGAACCAAGGACAGAGGCAGATATCCCTTCCACTAGAGGGCAGGGTGATCATTGCGTTGAGAATGCTTAGCGGCCAAAAGTGATTCTCCAACAGGCAGAAGGCTAGCTCAATTTTCACAGCCTCACAGCGATCAGACAGGGGGCCAAAAGCCCTTAATTGCTGCAGATAATAAATTTAGATCTTTTTAAGGATTTTTGCAGTGGACACCTCAGGTTTTGTACTTGGTAGCCACAGTGTCAAAGAGCTAAAAAATTTTTTAAAAAGCGCAAAATATCAAATAGCAGAAAAGAGTTTTTGGACAATGTGGATTTGAAACTCCCTTCATAGCCATTGTATTAATGTTGGTTGATTTCATATTTACCTATTGAACGACAGCAATAAATGTCCTTTCTAGGGCATTTTTGGAACTAGGATTATCTAGGCTATTAAAATATTAGGAGGGGGAGTTCTGGGATGGGCATAACAAAATGGTTAAAAACGTGGGCTTTGGAGTCAAATAGATCTGGATTTAAACTTGACTCCATCCCTTATCCTCTATGTGACTTTGGGTGAATGATAACATCTCTGCACCTTAATTTCATCAACTATGAAATAGGAAAAAAAAAATACACATCTTAGAAAACTGTTGTGATGACTGAGTCTGTAAAGCACTTGGCTTGAAGCCTGGCACACAGTGCTTCACAGATCATGACCACCATGATGATGATGACGATTCTGCTTTGTGAAGGAAAAGAGAGAAATGAAGACCTCAAGGTATGTCAACTTACATTACTTAAAATAGTTTATGCATCTCAAGCAAATTTATATACAAGAAATGTATATAACCATTTACTTGTTCATTTACTCATTCATCAAGGATTTATTAAACATCTACTGTGTGCCAGGCAAGATGAATACAAATGCAGTCATTAAGACAGCTCACAAATACTCTGGCACATGGTAAGAACTGAGTTAGCCTACGAAATGAGAGCAGTGATATGCATCACTGCCATGTCAAAGATTCAAAAGCTACTACCGTGTGCTTTGCCATGCTTTTCTTCTCCTCACCCCAAAACAGTGTACAGTGCTTCAGACAGTGTTTGCTCTGCCAGCCTGGGTCCCTGAATGAGAATGATGACAATGTGGAGGACAGACTCTAGCTGACCCTTGATGGACATAAAATATGCCCAAGAAATCAACTTTTTAAAAAGTCATTTAGATTTAGGGTCATTTATTACCTCAGCATAATCCAGGTCTATCCTGGATGGTGTAAGGCTGTTGCTTTTTAAGCACTTACATCATTCAGAGGTGGGGGGAGGAGGGAAGCAAACAGGTAAACGACCAACTAAACTGTAGTGAAAAGGCTATAAGAAATATAAGAGCAAAGTGTTATGGAGCAGAAGCCAAAACAATAACTTTGTGATGTGGTATGGGGGAAAGTTTGACAAAAAATGTGACATCTTATTGAACTTGAAAGGGTGACTATGAGCCTATCCGGTAGAGAAATAACTGGTGAGGGTGAAATGCGGAACTCCATTCCAAGCAGAAGAGACACTATCCAAGGAGAGAGAACACAGCCACAGACTCAGGGATATGTAAGGCTTGTGGACAGGGTGCTGTTCTGTTAATTATCCATGCTGTAACTGTATGCAACACTAAGAACGAGGCAAAGGGGTGAGGTTACATTCTAATAACCCCGTGATGATATCAGTCTTACTAGCATACCCACTCAGATGATATTTTGTATAATACTTTGCTTAAATTCTACTTTTGGCCAATAGCCACAGGCAAGAGGCATACAATTTGTTCAAAGCAATGCTGGACTGCAAATCAGAACCTCTGGCTGCTAATACAGGCTGCGCCACTCACTAGGGGAAACCTGAACACACCACTTATTTTCTCTAAGCTTCAGTTACCTCACTGGTAAACCCAGTGGCACGGCCTAGATCATAACTGGTCCCTTCCAATTCGAAGACCGTTTCTAAAGCACATTTGAGAACTTCACTGTCCTCTTGAAGAGACTTACATTTTGGCCTAATTCTGAAAAGTATTAGGCCATTGGCATGATTATAAATGGAGAGCTATTGGCTGTTGTCACTAAAACCCCAGATTGCGTCAAGATCTGTAGCAGACCCTGTTAGGCTCCCATCTATTTCTCCTTGGGCATTGCCACTGTAGTACACTCTTAAATTCCAATGACTGTGGGCCTTGTCTGGTGGCCAGAGCTTACTTTGCCCCACTGGAGAGGCTTGAAATCCGGACAATTAATGTCCCTTGGGAGCAGTCATCAAAAAGGACTGTTATTTGTTAGCATATAAATGCCCAGGTTCCCTTTTCTCCAGACCGGGTGATCCTGAGGCTGGAAACCCTCAGAGTTCCCCAGCAGGGTTAAGTTCCCATTACTCACAGTGATAACTGGTTTGACAAGGCACATTTTATTGGTTGCCTCCCCTTTCCTGTGTCACTTCTCACTCATCTATTGGGGTTTTCTGGATTCATTTCCCAAATAAACCACCTGCACATGAATCTTTATCTCAAGGATCTGCTCCTAGGGACCTCTAAGACAAATGCTAGCACATGGGTGAATGCATTCCTACACTATTCTATCAATTATTTCTGTAACTGGTATAAATTTACCTTCCACACTTGGGCGCAAACACCCCCCACATTTTAATTAATTAAATCTGACTCTGAAGCCTTATCATTATTTGGCTGTCCATGTTCCTTCCACTATCTCAGGAGGCTGATGCAATCTACAAAACTTGGAAAAAGACCTCTGGCCCCAGTGCACCATGGTGGTCACCTAAATGCTCACTATCCAGACCTTCCTAGTGATTCAAGGGTGAGTAACTCCACTCCCTCAAGCATGCAAGCATGGAAATGTTTGCAGTTGTTCACAAATATGTGGAACTTGGTGGCCCTACCACTTCCTGGGTAAACTGGAAACCCATTATTTCTTTTTTCTGTAGAAGTCCTGTTCTGGTTCAGGGCACTCAACCCTGTTCCCCCTTGAATTTCCAGTGCTGGTAGCCATTTCCTCTGACTTTGAAGTAATCCAGCCTACTCTTCTGCAGGGTCTAAAATACAAAAGCTATTTCCTTTCTGTCTGAATGTCTGAGTTTGTGTTGAGTATTGGTGTGTGTGTGTGTGTTTTGTGTGTGTGTGTGTGTGTGTGTGTGTGACAGAGACAGACAGACAGACAGAAAGAGACAGAGAGGGGAATTACTTAATTTTCCTGAAAACCCAACACTGCTCTCTCTTTCTCAGAGACAAGAAATATAATGTCTTATTCCTCCCTGATAGTCTACAGTCTCCCCAAAGAAAAGAAAGTAATTAGCGTTGAGGTGTTTGTGGCTGTTATTGTGGTTGTTAAAATAACTCATCATGTTACCTTGTAAAAGTCTGAAGAACTTCAGGCACCTAGGAGCTTGCAGGGATAGAGAAAAAGGAAATGGGAAATAAGCATTAGCTCCTCTTAGGATCAATAGGAGCCTTCTAAATATGACTTTTTCATTAGAGGAGCTCAAATCTTCAGAAGTTTTACTCCTTTAGGCATTTAAATAGTGAGTAGGTTGTCTATTTCTTTGTAATAACCTTGGGAGAGATAACCACTGATATAGTGACAGTGGTTAGAGGTAAAATGGGACAGGTACTTTTGATGACTATGCCACTCTCCGAGAATAAGTGTTTTTTTTTTGTTGTTGTTGTTTTTTTAATAGATATGACTAGGATTTCAGACCTTAACCTTAGTAACAGATAGGGCCAGTTTAATAAACACAATGGATACTGCTTCCCTTCATATGAATGAAAAGAAGCCTTCTTAGGGGAAAAGATTTCTAGTATAGGGATTTCATTTTCCTACTTTCATTTTCAACTAGTCAATCTCTTTTCTCTATGCTCTGTAATACACAGATTCAATGCAGACCCAAACAGTTAAATATCTGAAAAAGGGAAAATTTATATGTCTGAATAAGGACAGTCAGTTGCATTAATGAGACCGGGCTGCTAATGATGTCAGAGTACAAATTTGATCTCTAGCAAATTTATCAATTTCCAGTTGATCTATGACCTCATCCCCTCCTATCAATCCCCTGCTCACGACCCCTAATGCTTTCCAAGAGGTGACTAGTTATGTGTCTGGTTATCAACTCAAATATTACCACCGCCACCAAAAAATATCAAAACAAAACTCTTAAACAACAAATTCAGGCAAGGATGGAACGCAACAGGAAAGAAGTGAGTAGGTAAAATATTTTTTTTATTGGGAGGATAAGGTTATAAGTGATTTACTCACTGGTAGGGCAATTCATGCTACTCTGCTGAGTTACTTATGAACGTAATCTGATTCTAGTTGTTATGGCAACATACAAGAAAAAATGTAGAAAGAGTTCACGATTAAATCTTTTTGAAGGGATCCAAAACATTAACTGTAAGTATGAGAATTCTGTAGAAAATGTTATTTAAACTCTTTCTCAGAGCTGTGGCTGGGCTGCAAGGGATGTCTGCCTGCAGCTGCTCAGGCGGTATAATCCCCTCTGAGATGAGGGCAGCAAAGCGATGAACATTTGAAGAAAAATAGAAGTCTTGCTTTGCCCTCAAGGCATCTCTTTCTAACTCTCCCTTCTATTAATATGCAAGGCGTGAGGCCTTAAATGTCACATCCATGTCATATTCTAATGCCTATGCACTGTGGAATCAAAGTGTAGAATTCTTTCGCCAACATGATTTGGGCTTAAAAAAAAAATCCCATTAACCAGAAGAAAAGGTCAAAAGCATAATTCTTAGCTTTCCTTCAAATTTTCTACCAAAATGAGGACAAATTGGGATAAAAAATTTCCCAGGCTTTTAAAACATCATTTTCTTAGTTTTCCAGTAGAAAATAGTGCCCTGAATGAAAAAGTCACAAAGAAACCCATCAAACTCCCTTTTATCATACCTGAATAAAAACCTATAGCTTCGGGGCTTCCCTGGTGGCGCAGTGGTTAAGAATCTGCCTGCCAGTGCAGGGGACATGGGTTCGAGCCCTGGTCTGGGAAGATCCCACATGCCGCGGAGCCACTAAGCCCGTGCAACACGACTACTGAGCCTGCGCGTCTGGAGCCTGTGCTCCGCAACGGGAGAGGCTGTGACAGTGAGAGGCCCGCGCACCGCGATGAAGAGTGGCCCCCCACTCGCCGCAAATGGAGAAAGCCCTCGCACAGAAACGAAGACCCAACACAGCCAAAAATAAATAAATAAATAAATAAATAAATTAAAAAAAACCCAAACCCAAAAAACCTATAGCTTCATACAGGAAAGGAAACTCATAAAACCTTTCAGGGAGAGAGGCCACTGTTCTATCTTCCTTTAAAATATTTTTTATTGTTACTGTTTTTCAGAGGAGAGGCCTGATATTTTTCTCACCACCACGCACTTAACAATGGTACTAAGAAAGATAGTAAACCATCGATCGTTATTTCCATTTCCAGAAAAACAGAACTCGTTGTGTCAATGATGGACCATCAGCATCTAATTCTGCAACTCTCTTGCACACAACTCTCGAATCTCTATTTCACATTGATGAGAATTCAACTGGCTTTAGTGACTGAGAGTTTACGTGAGAACTTGAACCAGGCTAACTTTCCCAGTGGCTTGCCAAAAACTGTCTGCCGCTGTCAGCATTCCTCTGTGCAAGCTGCTAGGTGGGATTAATATATACTTCTTTCCACTTCTCAGTAGATACAAGTTATCAAGGTCACCCAAGAAACATTTCTATTCCAACATGATTACTACATAGGCTTTGGTGTAAGTACTTAAGTAATGCCAGAGCTGTAGGTGATGCTTTGTGCTGGTGGGAGATGTGAACACACATATCCTACTTTGTTATAAAAGACACACCTTTCTGATTAGCCTTCTTCCAGTCTGCTACTCTGTAATTCATCCATTGGTCCTATCTTCCCTTCTAACGTGGAAAGAATTCACTCTTCAAATTCCACACTAGTGGCTTGTATCTCTCTGTGTGTGCAGCACGCTTTCATATACAAACATTTGAGCCACACTCCTGCAGTCAGCAATAATTGCAACCTGAAGCTTATTACAGTAAGACAACGTTCTGTGGCTTCAGTAAATCTATCTGAGATGTTGCATTTTTCTCATGGTCACCCTCAGAGCATGTCTTTTAAGTCAAACTGTTTATTGCACTGAGTGACTGAAGAACTGGACCCTAGGAATGCAGTGTGGGGGGAAAAAGACACTGTCCCTGTCCTCATGGAGTTTGGGTCCTGCTGATAGAGACAGGTGTTGAGCAGATAATTACACAACCTGTTTAGCTGCATGGTGATCAGTTTAATGTGGAGAGAGACAAAACTGATGACAAACAAATTTAAATACTCTTCCAGATAAATATTTTCTCTCTTTCCTCTCCTCCTCTTTCTCCTTCAAAGAGCTTGGGGGAAAGTGATCAGTATATTCTGTTCACATGACTAATCAGCAACCATTGAATACTCTGACAACACCAGATGTCAATTCCAAGATGCAGGGCATCTGGTCTAGTGCATGAGAAACAGCACAGGTAAGAGCAGGCTTGGACTCTTAAATGTGCTCTGAGGCATCTTGGAGGATCTCGGGGAACTTCAGGACAAGATGAACAACTGGTGTTCCATCAGCCAGCACCCTCTTGGGAATTTCCTGTGGCTTCAAAATGCTCCCAGAGATGTTGCTTCCTCACGTAGCCTTTACTGACACAGGGCGTTCACCAAAGCCAGCATGGTGCCCTTATGGCCATTGCATGCTGCTGATTTTCTTGGTAAGGGAAAAACCAGAAATGATATTTGAAGCCCTTGTCACTGGGAAAAGATTTGTGAGCTTTGGGGAGAGAAAAAAAAAAAAAAAAAACAAACAACTTTCAGGAGCCAGGAGAAAAGCACTGAACCAAGAACCAGGAGATGGTGGTTATTGCCCTGGCTCCATTATTAAAAATTTGCTCCGAAATGCTGGGCAGACCGTTTCACCTCTCTGGCCTCATTCATGAGAAAATAAGTTGGTTAGATCAACTCTAAGAAAGACAGGTTAACCAAGTGTCTAACAAAATGGACTTTAGGGACAGGCAGATGTGGATTTGCATCATTTTTCTCCCATTTTACTGGATGAGTAACTCACAAGGGTTACTTAGCCCTGCTAAACCTCAGTTTCTTCTTCAGTAAAGTGGACATGATTATAGTACCTACCTCACTGGGTTGTTTAAGAATAAAATTATTATTATTATTGTTTTTTGCTGGATGTTGCTTTTTACTATTTTTTTATTTTAGTTTTATTTATTTTTATACAGCAGGTTATTAGTTATCTATTTTATACATATTAGTGTATGTATGTCAATCCCAGTCTCCCAATTCATCCCACCACCACCACTCCCCACCCCCTGCTTTCCCCCCTTGGTGTTCATACGTGTGTTCTCTACATCTGTGTCTCTATTTCTGCCCTGCAAACCGGTTCATCTGTACCATTTTTTCTAGATTCCACATCTATGCATTAATATACGGTATTTGTTTTTCTCTTTCTGACTTACTTCCCTCTGTATGACAGTCTCTAGGCCCATCCACGACTCTACAAATGACTCAATTTCGTTCCTTTCTATGGCTGAGTAATATTCCATTGTATATATGTACCACATCTTCTTTATCCATTCGTCTGTCAATGAGCATTTAGGTTGCTTCCATGACCTGGCTATTGTAAATAGTGCTGCAATGAACTTTGTGGTGCATGTGTCTTTTTGAATTATGGTTTTCTCTGGGTATATGCCCAGTAGTGGGATTACTGGGTCATATGGTAATGCTATTTTTAGTTTTTTAAGGAACCTCCATACTGTTCTCCATAGTGGCTGTATCAGTGTACATTCCCACCAACAGTGCAAGAGGGTTCCCTTTTCTCCACACCCTCTCTAGCACTTGTTGTTCGTAGATTTTCTGATGATGCCCATTCTAACTGGTATGAGGTGATACCTCACTGTAGTTTTGATTTGCATTTCTCTAATAATTAGTGACGTTGAACATCTTTTCATGTGCCTCTTGACCATCTGTATGTCTTCTTTGGAAAGATGTCTATTTAGGTCTTCTGCCCATTTTTGGATTGGGTTGTTTGTTTTTTAACATTGAGCTGCATGAGCTGTTTATATATCTTGGAGATTAATCCTTTGTCCATTGATTCGTTTGCAAATATTTTCTCCCATTCTGAGGGTTGTCTTTTCATCTTGTTTATAGTTTCCTTTGCTGTGCAAAAGCTTTTAAGTTTCAATAGGTCCCATTTGTTTATTTTTGTTTTCACTTCCGTTTCTCTAGGAGGTGGATCAAAAAAGATCTTGCTGTGATTTGTGTCATAGAGTGTTCTTCCTATGTTTTCCTCTAAGAAAAATAGTGTCTGGCCTTACACTTAGGTCTTTAATACATTTGGAGTTTATTTTTGTGTATGGTGTTAGGGAGTGCTCTAATTTCATTCTTTTACATGTAGTTGTTCAGTTTTCCCAGCACCACTTATTGAAGAGACTGTCTTTTCTCCATTGTATATCCTTGCCTCCTTTGTCATAGATTAGTTGACCATATGTGTGTGGGTTTATCTCTGGGCTTTCTATCCTGTTCCATTGACCTATATTTCTGTTTTTGTGCCAGTACCATATTGTCTTAATTACTGTAGCTTGTAGTACAGTCTGAAGTCAGGGAGTCTGATTCCTCCAGCTCCTTTTTTTCCCCTCAAGATTGCTTTGGCTATTTGGGGTCTTTTGTGTCTCCATAAAAATTTTAAGATTTTTTGTTCTAGTTCTGTGAAAAATGCCATTGGTAATCTGATAGGGATTGCATTGAATCTGTAGATTGCTTTGGGTAGTATAGTCATTTTCACAATATTGATTCTTCCAATCCAAGAACATGGTATATCCCTCCATCTGTTTGTGTCATCTTTGATTTCTTTCATCAGTGTCTTATAGTTTTCTGAGTACAGGTATTTTACCTACTTAGGTAGGTTTATTCCTAGGTATTTTATTCTTTTGTTGCAATGGTGAATGGGATTGTTTCCTTAATTTCTCTTTCTGATCTTTTGTTGTTAGTGTATAGGAATGCAAGAGATTTCTGTGCATTTAATTTTGTATCCTAAGAATAAATTTAAATAGAGGAAATAAAGTGTTTATCACAGTGCCTAGCTAAGTGCTAGCTATTATTCTTTACAGGTTTAGAAAATTTATATACTTGCTTTGTAATTAAGGCAAATGAGTATTCATATAACTTTTTATGAAATGCGTAGTCATAATAATGACATTGAAAAATTCTACTTGCCATTTCTTTTTACCTGTTTAAAGGGTGTGTGTGTGTGTGTGTGTGTGTGTGTGTGTGTAAATGCATGCATGGTTGGATAAAGACATTTATCTATTTAACAAGTATTAACACAGTTCTTAATATGAAAATAACACTCTACTAGTACTGTTACCATGGAGATACAGCACAATATATTTAACTTTCACTGCTTAAAGTGTAATTGGAGGGTGCAGAAGATAAACCCTCACAAAATAACTGCGTCTAAAGAAACAATCAGCCACAAAATTAGAGAAAAAATGGCAAGTACTACAGGATATATACAAAAAACACACTTCACTATTGCTTTCCTGGTTTTAGAAGAGTGTAAGTCACAATAAATTTGGACTTCTAAAAAGGATTAATCGCAGAAGTGTTGAAGGGCCTCTATTAGACAGCCTGGCTTATAAAATAGACCTCTGATCCTAATTTAAGGAAATTTCCTGACCGTGAGTGAAATAAAGCCTTTCTTCAAAAAGTGTGTTGTGTCATAAAAGGATAAAAAATGAATTATTAAAACTTGTTTTAAATCACATTATGTATCTTAATTTGTGAAATCTATAGTTTGTGGGCTTTTGTCAAATAAGATTGATCTGTTTGTGGTTTCATCAGTTGATTAATAAAAACAAGTGTTTCTGAGATGTGTGTTGGTCTCTCTATGCAGCAGAGATGTTTATTGTTGTTTGGAAATAGTCAGAGGGTATTATTTCCTCCTTAACCAGTAGTCTTAGTTATAAAATTTGATTGATTTATGCCCTTTCTACTCGTTTTGTAATTTTAATGATAAAAAGGTAGCATCTGGATTTGATTCTACCATAGATTGCAGCTTGGTTTATACACACATATTATAGTGAGCGATGTCATTCTCCCCCTGTATGTTTCTCACTGACAAACACACTCAGGGTTGTCAATCAATCAAGCCAAGGGATACTGAAAAGGCCAGTGCCATCCTGTACAATACTTCATCCTCCAAACCTAATGGGCATCTCGATTCTACTACACCTTTCCACAAGGTCCCAGTGGGCAATCTCCAGGACCACTGCCACAGTGAAACTTCATTTCTGGTAAGCCTGACTTTTCCAAAAAGTGTGGTTGTCATGTTTGTTTCATACGCCATCTTGTTGCAAGATTTCATCTGCCATCCTATGGAGATGTGACTACATCACTTGATAACGTCTACCGCCCTCCTCTTAAAAAAAAATAACAGAAATAATAGTGCTTAAAATATCAGTTACTGATTATTGTTTGGAACAGATCCTCCCTTTTAATTCATTCACATGCTCTTTTAATTTCACCTTCTCCAGGATAAGTGCACTGCTGATTCCCATATGTAGAGGGACAGACAGGAGCTGAACTCTGGCTACTGCTGTTCTCAACAAGAGACCATCTACCAAAGCTTAAGCACTTGTCAGCTGTTCACTAATTTCTACTATGTATTTGTGGACACTTAGTATGTTCCAGGAACTGGGCTATGCTCTTTACAAGGATTATTTTATTTAATCCCCACAGGGTCCCAGGACATGGCACTTTCATGACCCCTGCTATTCTGATGGGGAACGAGGCTCAAAGAGGTGAAGACACTTGTCACAGGAACCCAGCTAGGAGAAGGTGGGATAGAAACCAGGAAGGTCTGGCACTGAAGCCTGTGCTGTTAGTCACTCTACTGCAGGTTTTCTAACTCACAGTTACACAAGCAGCCCAGCAGTGGATGATCACCTTGCATTGAAAGAATTTTCCTAACTGCTGCATAGCTTATGGAGTAATGGAGCAGTGATTAAGAGAACTGGCTCTGGAGTCAGACTGCCCAGCTTTTAATTCTTACCCTACCACATCCTATTTGTATGGCCTTGGGCAAGTTACTTAACCTCTCTGATCTCAGTTTCTTTCTGTTCCAAAATGGGAAAAATAAGAGAATCTTCTTCCAAGGATGTTTGCGAGGATTAAACATGATAAAAACAGACCACGTGCTTAGTACAGTGCCATGTGCCAAATGCTCAATATTATTGATTATCAAGTATTCTTATTCATTAAGATAATGACTCGACATTCAGTTGTCTAATAATTACGCACTTGCTGGGTGAAGGCTGTGGAGAGGAAACCAGGGGAGAGGGCAGTTTGTTGCAAAGAAAAAGGCAAAGTACTTGGAAACAGGTGCTTGAGGCAGCAGTCTGGGCTGAGCCCATCACACAGCTTTCAGCCCTGTGGAATTACTATGTTTCCCCTTTCCTATTAAGGATTCACATCTGGATATAAAGTTCAAATGCAGACTTTGTCACAACAAGGGTACACAGGAGCTGCCTCTGCAGATACTTTGGCTGCTGTTCATGGTGCCCAGTTTTATGTGTCTTGTTTTCCCCTGAATTATTTATCCTGAGCATCTGTGTTACATTATCTTTACGTAATGTCACAACAGAAATGGGAGAACGGATGTTCCCTTCTCGTTTCCCCACTGACAGCGAGTGTGCCTGCAGCTTCCAGGTGTCTTTCCTGCCTTTCTTCACTCACATATCCAGCCATCTCCTTGTCAAGTGGGACACATGCCTTTCTCCTTGGGGGCTGAGTGAAGCCAGCCTCGAGCCTGCTCAGGGATGACAGACGGTCCCAGCTCCACTTAAAGATAAGGCCAATCTATCTTTCCCAAGAGCTCCACAGCAACCCTGATTGTGTAAGGAACCTGTACTGCAGACTGAATTTTGTTTTGTAGCCACCAAAGTACAAATGTTCTCTGTATATTGGCTGGAGTCCCACCGCCCAGACTGAATCAGAGCTTCCTAGACATCATGACTATTTGGTAGGCATTTCAGAGCCTAGAAATAGTGATAACAACTTAACAACTTCTAATACTTTTTAGGCACTTACTATATGCTAGGAACTAAGTCATATGCTTTTTATTAACTCATTTGAATTTTACCACAACCCTCTAAGTATCTTATCCTCATTATAAACAAATGGAAGAAAATGAGGTTCAGAGAAGCTAAGTGACTTGCCCAAGTTCACCACCAAGTAGGCACCAGAGCTAAGATTCAATGCCAAATCTTGGCCCATGCTCTTCCCTACTACTTTTTGATCAGTGTTTGCATGGTATATCCTTGGCCATCTTTTGAACTTTAGCTGCTCTGTGTCATTCATTCATTCATTTATTTATTTAGTGTGTCTTTATATTTAAAGTGGTTTTCTTTTAAGCAGCATGTAGTTGAGTCTCATAATTTATCCAGTTTAACAATCTCTGAGTTTTAATTAGATTGTTTAGAGCATTTACATTTAATGTGATTATCAACATGTTTGGATTTAAATCCACTGTTTTACTATTCATTTTCTATGTGTCTTGCCTGTTCTTTCTTCATTTGTTTTACTCTTTCCTTGCCTTCCTTTGAATTGACTATTGTTTATTATTTCATTTTATCTCCACTACTGGCTTCTTTGACTCTTCCTCTTTATTTTTTTAGTTTGCTCTAGAATTCATAATTAATACTTATCAGGGTCTACCTTCAAACAATATTATACCACTTCATATATTACATCAGAAAACATACATTCTTCCTTATCTTTTGTACTGATATTATATATTTTATTTCTTCATACTCTATAAACCCCATGTTATTATTTTTGCTTTAGTCAAATATCTTTTAAAGACTTCTAAAAATCCAAAAAAGTCTTTTACATTTACTCACATATTTACTATTTTTGTGCTGTTTATTTCTTTGTACAGTTCCATACTTCTACCTGGTATCAATCTCCTTCTGCATGACAAAGGAACTTAAGTGTTGTAGTAAAGGACATGGGGATCCAAGGTCTGCTTGTAGCTGTTCTTATGAAGAAATTGAGTCCCAGTGTCAGCATTAGGGGACACTGTGTGGCAGGTGGTGGACCATTTTGCAGCAGGGTGAGCCACATCCTTAAGTTGGGAAACTTGGCCAAAGTCTGGGATGGGGTCCTGAAGGAGAGGTCTCCATTGGGAAGCCCCGTTCAGCACCTTCTGGGTGTTCTTGCTCTTGCATAGTCCTTGGCTGAGATTGAGCTCAGATTGCAATAACATTTCAGGAGTCCCTTCCTATCCTACCTACATCTTAATGCTTCTCATGAGCAGATAAATGAAAAGTATGGGACTCCACCAGCCAGCTGTGTCTTTACATCAGCTAGGGGCCCAGAGAATGAGGATGTATCTTCTACAAGGGAGCTGCCTATCAATCCTCCAACGACCAGGAAGCAGCTCAGCCTTATGAAATCTGTTCAGTGGCGATCATACTGCATGGAGGACGGGGCTGGAATCAGGCACTGCCATGGCCAACCTCTAAGAGCTAGTGATGATTATGATGGATAATAATAATAACGCTAAATAACACTAATTGAGGATTTGGTAACGACGAAGCAGTGATCTATGAGCTTTACAGACAAGGATTCATTTAATCCTGATAATACTGCAATGTAGACCCTATTTTTTGTGATTATTCCCACTTCCAGGACACAGAGAATTTAAATACCTTGTGCAGGCTATATGGTTATTAAGTGACAGGAATAGAATTTTAACCATGGAAGTTTGGCCTTATGGTCCACACTTTTAAACACCACTCTAGAATGCTTCTAAGCAACATGGAGTTTCCCACTTTGCCCAAAGCCAATTTGGTTCCTTCTTCACAAACTCCAGTATCTTTTATTCTTCTCCCTACCGACTCCCAAGGAGCAGTGGTTCACTTAGTTCCACCTAGTCTGAAAGGATCTCATTCAACTGGAGGCAGAGGAAGCCAATGTTTCAAGGTCTCAGTTTTGGGTTCTCCATGTTGGCCAAGACTTTTCAGACCTCTCTTTCCCTGGGAACATGCAGGAAAAAGGGAAAGGATGCATATGGAGTTTATGTTTCTTGTGTCTCCCCAGCAGCTAGAGCAGGGCCTACAGACTATGGAACTTCTGGTCCAGCAAGGCCTTCAGGGTTCAGCAGCTGAGCCCTCTGGAGGACGTAGCCCTCAAAATAAGTGATATTTGCATAATACAGTGTTATCAAAACAGGCACAACTTGCAGAGCTGAGTTTCTGCAGAAAGCAGAAGTCTCAAAAAGACATGGCCCTTATGGGCTAAGTTAAATAGGCCATAATTTTCATTGGCATAGCATTCTTAGAGGAGAGGCCTGGGCTATCATTCTTAAAAAGGAGGTATTTCCCTCATAGCGGCTTAGTGGTCCTGTAGGCCCTTTGAACCATAACATGCAGAAGCAGAAGTTTGGGATACTGATTACTTTCAAGCAAATAGGGTAGAGATCCCAGTTCTTGAAGACATGAAGCTGGTACCTGTGACTCATCTGGCACTGGCCTTGGGGAAGTCTTGGAGTCTGGACCATGGAAACTAGGGCCAAGACTTGCTTCTGGATAGGCATGGGATGTCCTCCATGAAAAGGAGAGAGGGATGCTGGGATCCCATTTCCCTTTGGTTGCTGAGAGTCTTCTCTCTTCTTGGGGACTGCCTACAACTCAACTCAGTGATATCCCAATATAAATCTCACCAGCCACAACACTCGGCCTGTAATGTCAGATGACAAGGTGATTCTCAAGGTGGCTGGGCTGGCATAAGGGATTCATGCGATAGGGGAAAAGGTGTGTCATTTGGCACGCTGTTAATATGGGTAATTTTGATGCTCAATAGCTAGTATCTTTATTCCAGAAACTCTGTCCCAGGTACTGAATTAGGATTCTATTAAATTTTCCAGCAAAGAGAGGAGACAGCATCCACAAATAACCACCTCTCTGACTTTGGGTATAAGTTCCAGCAGGTGTTATCAATCACTTCACTATCTGTGATTCATACACCTTTCTGAGACAGTGCAAAAGGAGAAGGAGAAATACATGTGACAATATTTATTCTGCCATTCTTAGCCCCACAAGACTATCTGTAGCCCCCAAATTAATTTTGTTGATTGGGGTGCTATGAAACTAATATAATTCCTCCTCTGCCATAACAAAGAGATTTTAAAAAAATGAATGATACATGATGCAGGATTTGAATAATAATGATTGGTGACCAAGATCAATAAGAGGAACCAGTAAGGCCCCTGGTCTTGGACAACAGGGGCCCCAGCCCTGGGACCCTCATGTTAGAGGCCTTTCTTCTCAAAATACTAACAAAAATAAATTTATTAAAGTACATGGGGGTCTTCTTCTGTCACTCAGGATCCAGCCCTCTGCATCACTGCAGCATGATCAACAACCTTAATCATCCACTATTGTGGCTGAGTACACAGGAGTTATAAAGGTTTCTTTACACCTCCTGTGTATTCAAAACAAAAACTGAGAGCTTTCAAATATTGTAAAGATGTGTGGGTAGTTGCTATGGAACGTGGAAAGATTTTGAGTGGTAGAAGAGCTTAGGTAAAAGATAAAATTAACTCCTACAAATCCTTCTTTCAGATTGTGAGAATGCAACAGATTCTTGCACAAAGAAATACCATTTAAAAGGTACATGAAAAGATGCTCACTAATCATCAGGGAAATGCAAATCAAAGCCACTATGAGAAAACACTTCACATCTGTTCAAACCGCTATTATCAAAAAGACAAGAAATAACAAATGTTGGTGAGGATGTGGAAAAAAGGGATCCCTCATGCACTGCTGGTGGGGCTGTAAATTGATGTAGCCACTCTGGAAAACAGTATGGAGATTCCTCAAAAAGTTAAAAATAGAACTACCATACGATTCAGCAATTGCAATTCTGGGTATTTATCTGAAGGAAACAAAAACACTAACTGGAAAAGATATATGCAGCCCCGTGTTCACTGCAGCAGTATTTACCACAGCCCAAACATGGAAACACCCTAAGTGTCCATCAATGACCAAAGCCTAGCACTGCAAGTACTATTATTTTCATAAATGTAGACAAGATACTTTAACTGAAATAAAAATTACATGACTTTAGTTTTAAAAAATAATTTTGAGTTATAATTTATAATTATGACTAATATTTTGACTCAATTTTTATACATACTTCTGGATAATTAAGAAAAATAACTTTTTGAATGCATGTAAAAATGATTTTAAGTTCAACTTTTTACATTTAATTTGTATTTCTGATGAAATACATTTAAAATGTAAGCAGAATGGATATTATTTCCTTTCACTTTTTAATTCTTTAGCTTATTACTGTCACCAAAATATAAAATTAGTGAAAATTACAATTATAACAACATAACTAGTAATTTTGCTGAAATGAAAGCCAGAAAAATAATTTTTGCAATAGATATATAAGCCTTTATTACTCAACCAAACATCACTGTCTTAATAGAACACCCAGAACAGTACTCAACAATAATTAAATTCAGTTGCTTTTGATATTCCACAAACTATCCTACATATGAAAAAGATACCTTTTCACACATTTTTGATTTTGTATAATGAAGATTTATTTGCCAAGGTAGCAAGGTAGATTGTTTTATTTAATAGTTCGTTAGACTGATTTATAACTTTCAAACATTTAGAGCTGTTGTATGTGGGCTTCCATTTATTCTCTTGCCCCAGCCAGACTTCACAAATGCTAGGATCATAAGTGAGGAAAACAAGAATTTTTTCCACAGTTTGTGACACGTGTCGCTTGAGAAGTGACCGCGACCACTCTCTGAAGGGACTGTTTGCAGTGTTGCCTCCTAGACTCACTGTCAGCCAAAAACTTTTACTTAACATAAGCAGCTTCATTTTTTATAGCTAAAAAGTTGTGAACATTGATTCACTCTTCAATCAACCTTGACAAACTTAAAGGATTTTAAGGTTTCAAGAACTTAGGATTTGTTCCTGTAAACACTGACAATGAATCTAGTTCACACCTCTTTCACTGATGTAGCCAAGCCTCAGGGATCTGCTCTGTCTTCCCCAGACCAAACGGGGTCTCTACCCCTTTTCAGAGCCCCCCTCCTCCCCATAATTTTCTACTCTGGACCTTTCTCTACCTTGACCTCCTCTCAATGTCCACATTTCCGTGCTCTGTCTGCATTCTTCCTGGGTTTGCTCTCTGCTTGGGCTTAAGACCTCCCTGTGCCTTGAGTGATCTCATTAAGTCTCTTGCCATGGAAAGGAGAAAGGTGGAAGCAGCAGAGAGGGCTTGTCGCTCTTCTTGGAGCAGAAAGATGCTAGGAACTCCAGACTCAAGGAGAGAAGAGCCCTGAGGCAAGAGGAGAGCTATACACGTATCAGTCTGCAAGATGAAGGATGAAGGCAGAAGTATGGGGGACCCCAACTACGTGCACTTCCTTCACGTAAGTTACCGGGATCACTATAACACAGCAGTCTGCAACTATGTAAGTGGCAGGATAACTTATTCATATATTAATTTGTATTTCATTTTTGCTGTGGTTTTCCCTCTACCCAATCCAAGCAAGTAGCCAGAGTCTGTGCATTCCTCGTGCTACGGAATTTTGCAGGGCCAAATAAGAAATGGCAGGAAAATGACTCTCTTTCTTTTGTGAAAGCTTGAGCTTGGAGAAAACAGGATGTTAGTTATTTCTAGGAAGTGGCAGGGAGAGGAAGCCACTTCTGAGGATAGCAAGAAAAGAGAGGCATTTTTGTTCCCCCAACACTTAGACTGGGAAGTGGATGGAAGTCAGGAGGCCCATGAGCAGTTTCTTCCAGATGGACTCAAAGTCTTAAGGGCATGGTTTTCAGGTACACTTAAGAAAAAGGAACCCGAGCTCTGGGATTCCCATTCTTGCCTGTGCTCCCCGAACATGACAACACAGTTGTCGGTTTTAAGCAACTTTGTGGGTGTAGACAATGACATTAGTAATAACTTCGGTAGACAAGAAACCTGATGCCTTGAGGGTACTGGGAGCTCCAGTAATGACAGGGAATTTCCAGCCAGGCTAGTAGAATGAGGGCTATGGTTGGATGCTTTTTTTTTTTTTTTTTTTTGAAATACTTTTACAGAAAAACTGCAAAGAGAATAGAGAGAGTTCCCATATATACCTCACCCATTGCCCTATCGCTACCATCTTACTTTACCAAGGAACATTCGTCAAAACTAAGAAATGGACATTGGTACATTACTATTATCTAAACTATTATTTGGATTTCACCTGTTTTTCCACTAATGTTCTTCAGTTCCAGATCAGTCCAGGGTACCACATTGCATTTAGTTGTCATGTCTCCCCAGCCTCCTCTGATCTATGAGTTTCTCATTCTCCCCTTGTTTTTTATGATCTTGACTGTCTTTAGCAGTACTGGTCAGGTATTTTGTAGAAAACCCCTCAATAGAGTTTTTCTGTTTTTCTCATGATTAGATTGGGATTATGGGTTTTGGGAACAAATACTGCAGAAGTGAAGTGCCCTTCTCATCACATCATATCAGGGGAGTAAAGTTCTATTATTTTTTTAATAAAGAAAATTGATGATTCTTATACATCAGAATTTATAGATGAAAATTCATTGATATTTATACATTCATATACAAAAAGGAGTTTAGACCACCACCTAAGAGAATCACTGCTCTAATCATTGTAACTGAAGAAGAATTCAACAGCTCCTACACTTCTAGTTTGGTAAACATGGTTATCAAAACTCCTAACAGAACTTCTTACGTGTTCAACTGTGATTCAGAAATATTTAGATAAAGATATCTTGAGTATTTGAAGAAGCCTACTGAAATCTCATCAAAATCAACTTCCTTACTTTCTACACTACTAATGGCTCTTTTGGCCAAATGAAATCAGTTTTGTTTGAGTCTTCAGGAAAAAGAAAATAAAAAGTACATAAACCCCAAACACACTGTGTGTCAGGGGCTCAAAACAGCATTGTCTCATTATGGTTTTCAGGAACAGGAACTCATTCTTAATAACTTTTCTAGACTGGGTTTTAATATTGTGGAATAAATTTAGAATTCATGATAAGAGCCACAACAAGGACAATGACCAAGGTTATTAAAACACAATTACTCGTTACCCCATTTTCACCACAATTTTCAGCCCTTGGAATCATCCAGGTCACCATGTAGGCATTAATCAAAATGTTTCCTCTAGCCTTGCTGGAAATTCTGACCCAAGGATAATGATTGATAGTCCCTTCCCAGGGATTGGAGAGCCGTCTCCCAGCGAAGCAGAGTATCTGACCGGGGCACAGAGCATCCACAAAGCTGAGCAACTGTTCAGCAACAGGAACGCATCTGTGCTGTCAGGATGACAGCCCTCCTTGCTGTGCCAGACTTCCTTACTTTTAAAAAAGAGTTCCTGGATGTTGATAAACATCTCCTTCGTTGGGGGTATAGAAATCTAGAGACTTGAAAAAATAGGGGTTGGCTTAATTATTATTATTTTAAATATAGTAGTGTTCTGCTTGCCAAGGAATGCTAGGATGGATAGCCTTTAAATAGACAAGTTTTGATGTGTAATAGGGAGTCATTAGGGTAAGAGACAAGGTTCAAGAGGCTGCAGGTACCCATAGTTCAGCGCAGTCCCACACAGCAATGATTCAGGCTGCCGCTGGTCAGCGTGGGAGCAATGGTATCATCTTTTATTTTTCTCTGCCCAATAAGCACTTACACACCACCCTGCCCTCTGCTCCACTGGGGCTGGGAGTCTCTGCCATTAATATCTTTCCCACTGCTTGTCTTTTCATTTACAAGGAATAGTTGGATAATATTTTAAAGGAGAAAAAAATAAGGGATGTGTGCGGTGGCTAAAATATTAATGTGTGGATGTCAAAATGCAAATTTCACTGCCATGGGCGGGTATCAGTTCAATGTGAGTCAGGCTAGGCCTAAACAGAGACATAAAGAGAACACATCTTAAGAATAGGGAGGAGATAACTATACTGGCAAATCAACCCTTCATCAAGTGCTCATTTTAGATAATGAATCAGCCTCTCACTTCCACGAATGCAAATCTAATGCTAAATGAGGGTGGCTTGTATTAATGGGCCTGCCAGGTGCAATTCAGGATGAGCCACTAACACCAGAATAAGATGAAAATGCATGTTTCGTTTTGTTCTCCAAAGAAGTGGGAGGAACTGTTTGGTTCATGCTCGCGCGTGAGTGATAGCTGTCTACGGTAGCGCTTTGATGAACATGGCTCAGTGCAACTGAAATGTAACATCTACGCAGCATCAGCAGTATAGACAAAAAATCTCCTGGAAGACAGGGTCACAATGTGTTGGGATCATTGTTTTCCTCCTCACAAACTTTGACACTGTGGAGGTTTTCAGGACTACTCCCTGCAAGCTAAGACAGAAATGGTGTCAAGATCACCGTCAGTTCTCCCAAGTTCCTCTTTTTTGTTAAAAACTTCTGATATATTGTTTAAGAAGAGCAAAATGGCAAGCTGATCAGAGAAATATTTTAAGGTGAAATGATTATTGGGGTAAATGTCTATTTTCAAATGAAAGTATGTAATACCTGCAGGTAACTTTACAAAATATTTACTAGGGGCCAGTTTCTACTCTAACATGTTGTATATGCATTATTTTTAATCCTTTCAGCAATCAATAAGGGGCATACTATATTATCCCCATTTTACAGACAATGAAACCAAGGTGTAGAGAGGTGGAATCACTTGCCCAAAGTCTCACAGTTAGTACGTGGTGAAGTCAGAAGTCAAACCCAGGCAGCCTGACACTAACATCCATGAGCTTACTGTGATCCTCCTCCCTTTCCTTCTTTCTTTTAAATAAATTTATTTATTTTATTTATTTATTTTTGGCTGCATTGGGTCTTTATTGCTGTGCACGGGGTTTCTCTAGTTGTGGCGAGCGGGGGCTACTCTTCATTGCGGTGCCTGGGCTTCTCATTGTGGTGGCTTCTCTTGTTGCGGAGCATGGGTTCTAGGCCCACGGGCTTCAGTAGGTGTGGCACGTGGGCTCAGTAGTTGTGGATCGCGGGCTCTAGAGCACAGGCTCAGTAATGGTGGCACACAGGCTTAGCTGCTCCACAGCATGTGGGATCTTCCTGGATCAGGGCTCGAACCCGTGTCCCCTGCATTGGCAGGCGGATTCTTAACCACTGTGCCACCAGGGAAGCCCTCTCCTCCTTTTCTTTTCTGTCCTGGAGAAGATGGCTAAGCTAAAATGTTTGAGATAAAACTAGATGGAAATCATTGGTGAAAAGAAAATCAATCCTTACTAACCAAGTGTTAGGAAACTGGGCCATAAAATATCTGGCCAGCACTGAGTAGTAACAGAATTCTTTTGGTCTGCTTGACTTTACTTGTGAGTTGAAATAAATCATACTTGCAGATTTGGTCCCCATCTTCTTGTAAAAATGTTACTTTCAGAGCAACTATGCTAGGCTCTCAGGGCCAACTCTGGTTGATAGAAATACCAGGCCAATAACTCCAGGAGCTATTGGAACTACAGCTAAGACTGACAAAAAGAGAAATGACTTCAGCTCCTAGGCTGGCTTTTATCTGTGTGGGAAGAATGGAAGACTGAATGGGGAGATGTGTACTGGTCTTTTTTTCACTTATCTCCTTTAGAATTTATTACTTGCTTTTTCTCAAGAATCATGATTTCTTTGCATACTCTCTGGTTGGGTCAGCCACATCACTTTCATCTTCTGCCTGAGTGCAAAAGACTTCTCTGAAATGCCTCAGCTTCTATCCATCCATCCTTCCTTTGTTAAGTGAGATCATACGAATGACAGCAATCTCATTCAATCTCACTACCCCATGGAGTGTTCAATTAGAAAATCTTCAAACCATACATACAGCTTTATTCATTTCCAACTTAAGTGAGAGTAAATAGAAAAGTTTACTTGTCAGATTGCCAGGGCCAAAAGATTGCATACGGTGACAAAGTAAAGTGTACTTTGAACGCTGTGTTGGCCGTGGAGTATACCACTCTGATCTCCTTTCTCTTGAGGAAGAGCTGAGAAGAGTGTAGTTGGCTGAGAGCCTCTAAGTGCTATCCCCACAGATTTATCATGACCTTCATGCATGTATCCTGTGTTCCCAGAGCTACTCACGGACAGTGTTTAGAGGGGTTCTACAGCTGGGCGTTCCCGCCCGACATGGAACTCTTCTAATGGATGGCCTATGCTTGGGGATTCACCACCAGTCTGGCCGAGACTTTCTCAGAACTGTGCTGCAGATGAAGGCTTTTCCCACCCCAAATCCCTTCCTTACCTTTCTCCTTTCTTAGGTGTCAGACCCGCACTGCAGTCTGAAGTGTCCCTCTACCTACTCCTGCTCCCTCCCTCCTTTATCCTTCCTGGGCATTTCCCCCAATAAATCTCTTGTATGTTTAAATTTTATCTTGGCCCTGCCTTTCAGAGAACCTGGACAGAAAAAAACACCAACTCCTCTATTTACACATATCACAAATATGTAAATGTATGCATATTTGGCCCATTTTCAAGCTGTACCCTACAACAATTTTGCATGTGGCTCATCTACACATGTATGACTCACAAATTTAAAATCTCACATTTCAAGCTCACTCTGAAATCTAAACGGCTATATCCAACTGCTTAACTGACATCTTTATCTGACACATTGAAACTTAACATCTCCAGTCCAACCACTTTTTCCTTTGTTTACTCTACTTCAGGTATACCGGCTTTCCTGCTTTTCCATAAAATGCCAGAAATATTTCTAACTAGGGCTTTTTGCATTTGCTATTCTCACTACCTGGAGCTCTCTTCCCTCACATATTCACATGGTTTGCTTCTCCCTGTCATTCAGATCCCTGCCACCTCCTCCAAGAAGCCTTCCCTAACCACCCTATGTATAAGAGCACCCCTTATTACTCGACTCCCCCTTTTCTAACCCTGTTTGGTTTACTTCATAGTCTTATCACCAATATTTTATTTAAGAAGCAAAGGCATAAAGAAGTAAAAGAAAGGAAAGGGAAGGAAAAGGAAAGGTAAAGGAAAGAACTCAACTGTGTTCTTAACTTTATCATAACTATGTTGGCTAATTCAGTCAATTTAGAGTCTTTCATGGATTGTTTGAATAAGTGATCTGTTCACATCAACTAAAGTTAAGTATTCAGAAGATTTAGGGGATATTATCTGTTTATGTGTCTTTACAAAATGGGTGAGAATAGCAATATTGCCAAATTGAATATCTTAAGTATAGCTGGTACTTTCAGAAATTACATGGAGGTAATTTCCAAGTAAACTGCTAAATCCTAAATTCAAGGTGAAAAATCAAAGCAAATTCTTATTTAAAAATCTCCAGTACAAACATGACTTGAGTCTATTTCCCATAGTTCCTAAGTCACATCAGCAAGTCCTTGGGGAAAGAAATAGACTTTTTCTTGTCCCTGACATTTTATCCACAGCCCATACAATAGAAATACAGTATAATACCTATGAATATGTATATGCTCTGATCTATTAATACTACTAATGGGTCTCTATCCCACAGAAATTGGCTTAAGTAGGTAAAGACATGTGTACATGATGTTCACTCCAGTATTGTTTGTAACAATAAAAAGCTGGAGGCAACTTAAATGTCCACTGATAGAGAACTGGCTAAATATATTACAGTACATCTACATAATGGAATTCTTTCTAGCAGTTAAAATTATATAGATCTGCACTTTCTATCATGGAGAACCTAAATGTCCATCGACAGATGAATGGATAAAGAAGATGTGACACATATATACAATGGAATATTACTCAGCCATAAAAAGAAACGAAATTGAGTTATTTGTAGTGAGGTGGATGGACCTAGAGTCTGTCATACAGAGTGAAGTAAGTCAGAAAGACAAAAACAAATACCGTATTCTAATGCATATATATGGAATCTAAAAAAAAAAAAAAGGTACTGATGAACCTAGTTGCAGGGCAGGAATAAAGATGTAGACATAGAGAATGGACTTGAGGACACGGGGTATGAGGGGGAAGCTGGGGCAAAGTGAGAGTAGCATCGACATATATACACTACTGAATGTAAAATAGCTAGTGGGAAGCAGCAGCATAGCACAGGGAGATCAAGTTGGTGCTTTGCAATGACCTAGAGGGGTGGGATAGGGAGGATGGGAGGGAGGCTCAAGAGGGAGGGGATATGGGGACATATGTATGCATATGGCTGATTCACTTTGGTGTACAACAGAAACACAGCACTGTGAAGCAATTATACTCCAATAAGAGCTATTAAAAAAATGAATACATTAAAAATTTGTGTATATACATTTGGGTGTATATATTTACACAAACTATTTACTTATAAATACAGAATAAAAAGTTTGAAAAGACATTGCTTTAAATGTTAAAAATTTCTGAATATTTACATTATGGGCTTTTAAAATCTTTTTTCGATTTTTATAATTTGTAGACATTTAAAAATCACAAGCATGCTTCAATTAAAAAAAAAAAATTAAAGCATACACAGAGTCCACATTACAGAATTACAGGTTATAGTTGCTGAATGGAGTGTAGAATTCATTAAACAATATCTAGTTCAAGAAACTCTTCCCTTTTACAGAAGAGGAAATTAAGACCCAGAAGGAAAATTACTACTCAGATTTATGACTCTCTTCCATCATTCTCCCACACTGACACCCAGGAAGGTGTTCAGCGCACTAGGAGATTGATGTAATTGGTTGATATTGATGTGGAGGAACCTGAGGGTGATCTCATTCCACTGTGGAACTGCAGTGGAAAATTTCACAGTGGGAACAGAAGCGGTTCAATTTTTCCCTCTGTACCAATTATGCAAGCCTCTGATTTACATTGATCAGGACATCTTTTTGGATAGCAAAGGAGTTGACAGAAATTGCTAATGTAAGATTTCCTCTGACTGGGAATGTACTTAATTACTCCTACCCTCACCAGCCATTCTTCAGTGTTCACTGAGAGAAACGTTAGCCCTAAAAACACATTTTATTTAGACCTTATTATTTTATATAAAATTCATCTTGATTAGAGGGACTAGAGCTGAAGTTGATTATAAAAACACTAGATATGAATTGTTAATTTTTCTCCATAATTTTGCAGTGTAAAATAATGTGCTGTTCAGAAAGAAATCATGTTGATAATGAGGAGTTTGAAAAATTGCTTTCTAAAAGGGCAAAAATGCTCAGAGAAGATGCTCAGATTCCAGTTGTAAGTTCAACACTGGGTTTGTGAAGCTTAGTTTTGTGATCCCTTGATGATGGTGTAGACAAAAAGGCGGGGGTCGGGGGGACAGCCTGTTAGAGCTTCATGACTGTCAAAAGAACGTTAAACTTTTCAGCCTGAAATGGAGCATAACTCTTGCATTTTTGCCCGATTTCCCTGTTAAGTGGTTCACCAAGAAATAATCATAACTTAGGGTAACCAGCAGTAGCATCTTCTGTTACCTTGCGTTGGCCAAGAACCAAAAGTCACATGATCCTGTGCATCCTTAACAAGGAGTTAACAGAGAGACAGAAAAGGCTTCTTTTTGCCTCAACTTCAATGGCACTAGACATCAGTGGAATGGTTAGCACACAACAGGGAAAAAAATAATGATCGTGGGGGAGAAATAACTCTCTACCATCATCTTTCTTGACAACAGCTTACTGCCCACAAAACTATTATTCAGAGACAGAAAGTTTTGTATTTATTAGCTAAATCAGAGCCAACCCAGGAGGTGTTTGACAGGAGACATTTAACTTCCTCCTCAGTAGGACATCTTATTCAATAGACGGTGGCTCAGCTGATCCTTTATCTACAACCTTCTGTGGAAAAGTGGTGTGAACTATAAACTGATTGCATTAAGTCACCAGAGCACTGAACTTTGTTGTCCTAGGTTTGTTTTTCTTTCTTTCCTTTCTCTTTTTTAACCTTCTACAGAATGAGTTATCTCCTCAGCAGTGTGATTCACATGTTGTGCCCTTTACCTTTCGGGACATTATCTACTGTGCAAAAAATATTCCAGTATGAAAACTGTTGGGCTCAAAACATGGTCCAAATGCCATTGCTCTGAGGATAATTTTAAAATTTTCAGTACATCTCATTCTCTTGAAATTATGTGGCCCTGGAATATATAAGCACACTAGAAGCCATGACAGAGCTGAATGGGAAGTACAATTTAAGAAGTCTTCCCTATATATTTTATTATATGCCAATAATCTTTTGAATCAACATAATTATGCAATATAGTATAAAGAAACTTGGACTGGAAGACAAAAGACCTGAGTTCTAGTTTCAGCTGTGATTCAGAATAGCTGTGCACCTTTGAACAAGTGACTGTATTTAGTTTTCTATGGCTGCTATAACAGATTAGCACAAACTTAGCCGCCTAAAATAATACAAATTTATTATCTCATGGTTCTCTAGGTCATAAGTCCGGTAAGCTTGACTGGTTTCTCTGCTCTGGGTTCCACAAGGCTGAAATCAAGGTGTCGGGCAGCCAGGGCTCTCACCTGGATAGTCTGGGGAAATATATGCTTCCAAGCTCATTCGTTTTTTGTAGAACGAATGTTTGCAGAATTTTGCTCCATGCAGTTGAAGGACTGATGTTTCCTTGCTAGCTGTCAGTCATTCTCAGGGGTCATTCTCAGTTTCTAGAGGTCACCTACATTTCCTGACTCTGAGTCTCCTTTATTTTCAAAGGCAGCAACATGAGTCCCTCTCAGGTTCAAATGTCTCCTGCCTCTTCTGCTTGTGCAAGTCTCTGACTCTACCAGAGAAGGTTTTCTGCTTTTAAGAATTCTGATTAGATTGAAATAATAATAACACAGAATAATCAGGGATAATCAGGATAATCTCCCCATCTCAAGGTCCAACTTTAAACATATTTTCAAGAGGATACCTTCAAGATGTTGGAGGAGTAAGATGTGGCGATCACCTTCCTCCCCACAGATACATCAGAAATACATCTACATGTGGAACAACTCCTACAAAACACCTACTGAACGCTGGCAGAAGACCTCAGACCTCCCAGAAGGCAAGAAACTTCCCACGTACCTGGGTAGGGCAAAAGAAAAAAGAAAAAACAGAGACAAAAGAATAGGGACAGGACCTGCACCTCTGGGAGGGAGCTGTGAAGGAGGAAATGTTTCCACAGACTAGAAGTCCCTTCTCTGGTGGAGACAGGGGTGGGCGGGGGGGAAGCTTCGGAGCCATGGAGGAGAGCGCAGCCACAGGGGTGCGGAGGGCAAAGCGGAGAGATTCCCACACAGAGGATGGGTGCCGACCAGCACTCACCAGCCTGAGAGGCTTGTCTGCTCCCCCGCCGGGGCGGGCGGGGCTGGGAGCTGAGGCTCGGGCTTCGGAGGTGGGATCGCAGGAAGAGGACTGGGGTTGGCGGCGTGAACACAGCCTGAAGGGGGCTACTGCGCCACAGCTAGCCGGGAGGGAGTCCAGGAAAAGGTCTGGACCTGCTGAAGAGGCAACAGACTTTTTCTCCCCTCTTTGTTTCCTGGAGCGTGAGGAGAGGGGATTAAGAGCGCCACTTAAAGGAGCTCCAGAGACGGGCGCGAGTCGTGGCTATCAGCGCGGACCCCAGAGATGGGCATGAGACGCTAAGGCTGCTGCTGCCGCCACCAAGAAGCCTGTGTGCAAGCACAGGTCACTCTCCACACCTCCCCTCCCGGGAGCCTGTGCAGCCCACCACTGCCAGGGTCCCATGATCCAGGGACAACTTCCCCGGGAGAACGCACGGCGCGCCTCAGGCTCGTGCAACGTCATGCCGGCCTCTGCCGCCGCAGGCTTGCCCCGCATCCGTACCCCTCCCTCCTCCCGGCCTGAGTGAGCCAGAGCCCCCGAATCAGCTGCTCCTTTAACCCTGTCCTGTCTGGGCGGGAAGAGACACCCTCAGGCAACCTACATGCAGAGGCGGCTCCAAATCCAAAGCTGAACTCCGGGAGCTGTGCGAACAAAGAAGAGAAAGGGAAATTTCTCCCAGCAGCCTCAGGAGCAGCAGATTAAATCTCCACAATCAACTTGATGTACCCTGCATCTCTGGAATACCTGAACAGACAACGAATCATCCCAAAATTGAGGTGGTGGACTTTGGGAGCAACTGTAGACTTGGGGTTTGCTTTCTGCATCTAACTTGTTTCTGGTTTTACGTTTATCTTAGTATAGTACTTACAGTTTATTATCATTAGTAGATTTGTTTATTGGTTTTGTTCTCCCTTTTTTTTAATATATAGATATATATTTTTTCCCTTCTTCTCTTTTGCTTGAGTGTGTATGTGTATGCTTCTTTGTGTGACTTTGTCTGTATAGCTTTGCTTTTACCACTAGTCCTGGGGTTCTATCTGTCCTTTTTTTTTTTTCTTTAGTATAGTTTTTAGTGCTTGTTATCATTGGTGGATTTGTTTTTTGGTTTGGTTGCTCTCTTCTTTCCTTCTTTCTTTTCTTTTTATTACTTTTTAATTTTTTTTATTTTTAATAATTAAAAAAATTTTATTTTAAAAACTTTATTTTGTTTTATTTTATTTCCTTCTTTCTTTCTTTTTTTTCTCCCTTTTCTTCTGAGCCATGTGGCTGACAGGGTCTTGGAGCTCTGGCCAGGTGTCAGGCCTGTGCCTGTGAGGTGGAAGAGCTGAGTTCAGGACATTGGTCCACCAGAGACCTCCTGGCTCCACATAATATCAAACGAGGAAAGCTCTCCCAGAGATTTCCATCTCAACTCTAAGACCTAGCTCCACTCAATGACCAGCAAGCTCCAGTGCTGGACACCCCATGCCAAACAACTAGCAAGACAGAAACACAACCCCACCCACTAGCAGAGAGGCTACCTAAAATCATAATAAGGTCACAGACACACCAAAACACACAACCAGACACGGTTCTGCCCACCAGAAAGACAAGATCCAGCCTCATCCACTAGAACACAGGTACCAGTCCCCTCCACCAGGAAGCCGACAAAACCCACTGAACCAACCTTAGCCACTGGGGGCAGACACCAAAAACAAAGGGAAATATGAACCTGCAGCCTGCGAAAAGGAGGCCCCAAACACAGTAAGTTAAGCAAAATGAGAAGACAGAGAAACACACAGCAGATGAAGGAGCAAGGTAAAAACCCACCAGACCAAACAAATGAAGAGGAAATAGGCAGTTTACCTGAAAATGAATTCAGAGTAATGTTAGTAAAGATGATCCAAAATCTTGGAAATAGAATGCAGAAAATACAAGAAACATTTAACAGGGACCTAGAAGAACTAAAGAGCAAACAGACAATGATGAACAACACAATAAATGAAATTAAAAATTCTCTAGAAGGAATCGATAGCAGAATAACTGAGGCAGAAGAACGGATAAGTGACCTGGAAGACAAAATAGTGGAAATAACTACCGCAGAGCAGAATAAAGAAAAAAGAATGAAAAGAATTGAGGACAGTCTCAGAGACATCTGGGACAACATTAAATGCACCAACATTCGAATTATAGGGGTCCCAGAAGAAGAGAAAAAGAAAGGGACTGAGAAAATATCTGAAGAGATTATAGTTGAAAACTTCCCTAATATGGGAAAGGAAATAGTCAATCAAGTCCAGGCAGTGCAGAGAGTTCCATAAAGGATAAATCCAAGGAGAAACATGCCAAGACACATATTAATCAAACTATCAAAAATTAAATACAGAGAAAAAATATTAAAAGCAGCAAGGGAAAAACAACAACTAACATGCAAGAGAATCCCCATAAGGTTAACAGCTGATCTTTCAGCAGAAACTCTGCAAGCCAGAAGGGAGTGGCAGGACATATTTAAAGTGATGAAAGGGAAGAACCTAAAACCAAGATTACCCAGCAAGGATCTCACCCTGATTCGATGGAGAAATTAAAACCTTTACAGACAAGCAAAAGCTAAGAGAATTCAGCACCACCAAACCAGCTTTACAACAAATGCTAAAGGAACTTCACTAGGCAGGAAACACAAGAGAAGGAAAAGACCTACAATAACAAACCGAAACAAGAAAATGGTAATGGGAACATACATATCGATAACTTCCTTAAATGTAAATGGAATAAATGCTGCAACCAAAAGACATAGACTGGCTGAATGGATACAAAAACAAGACCCGTATATACGCTGTCAACAAGAGACCCACTTCAGACCTAGGGACACAGACAGACTGAAAGTGAGGGGATGGAAAAGATATTCCATGCAAATGGGAATCAGAAGAAAGCTGGAGTAGCAATTCTCATATCAGAAAAAATAGACTTTAAAATAAAGACTATTACAAGAGACAAAGAAGGACACTACATAATGATCAAGGGATCAATCCAAGAAGATGATATAATAATTGTAAATATTTATGCACCCAACATAGGAGCACCTCAATACATAAGGCAAAAGCTAACAGCCATAAAAGGGGAAATCGACAGTAACACAATCATAGTAGGGGACTTTAACACCCCACTTTCACCAATGGACAGATCATCCAAAATGAAAATAAATAAGGAAACACAAGCTTTAAATGATACATTAAACAAGATGGACTTAACTGATATTTATAGGACATTCCATCCAAAAAGAACAGAATACTCTTTCTTCTCAAGTGCTCATGGAACATTCTCCAGGATAGATCATATCTTGGGTGACAAATCAAGCCTTGGTAAATTTAAGAAAATTAAAATCGTATCAAGTATCTTTTCTGATCACAACGCTATGAAGCTAGATATCAATTACAGGAAAAAATCTGTAAAAAGTACAAACACATGGAGGCTAAACAATACACTACTAAATAACCAAGAGATCACTGAAGAAATCAAATAGAAAATCAAAAAATACCTAGAAACAAATGACAATGAAAACACGATGACCCAAAACCTATGGGATGCAGCAAAAGCTGTTCTAAGAGGGAAGTTTATAGCAATACAATCCTACCTCACGAAACAAGAAACATCTCAAATAAACAATCTAACCTCACACCTAAAGCAATTAGAGAAAGAAGAAGAAAAACCCACAAAGTTAGCAGAAGGAAAGAAATCATAAAGATCAGAAATAAATGAAAAAGAAATGAAGGAAACGATAGCAAAGATCAATAAAACTAAAAGCTGGTTCTTTGAGAAGATAAATGAAATTGATAAACCATTAGCCAGACTCATCAAGAAAAAAAGGGAGAACACTCTAATCAATAGAATTAGAAATGAAAATGGAGAAGTAACAACTAACACTGCAGAAATACAAAGGATCATGAGAGATTACTACAAGCAACTCTATGCCAATAAAATGGACAACCTGGAAGAAACGGACAAATTCTTAGAAAACCACAACCTTCCGAGACTGAACCAGGAAGAAATAGAAAATATAAACAGACCAAACATAAGCAATGAAATTGAGACTGTGATGAAAAATCTTCCAACAAACAAAAGCCCAGGACCAGATGGCTTCACAGGTGAATTCTATCAAACATTTAGAGAAGAGCTAACACCTATCCTTCTCAAACTCTTCCAAAATATAGCAGAGGGACAAACACTCCCAAACTCATTCTATGAGGTCACCATCACCCTGATACCAAAACCAGACAAACATGTCACAAAGAAATAAAACCAATATCACTAATGAACATAGATGCAAAAATCCTCAACAAAATACTAGCAAACAAAATCCAACAGCACATTAAAAGGATCATACACCATGATCAAGCAGGGTTTATCCCAGGAATGCGAGGATTCTTCAAGATATGCAAATCAATCCATGTGATAAACCATATTAACAAACTGAAGGAGAAAAAACATATGATCATCTCAATAGATGCAGAAAAGGCTTTTGACAAAATTCAACACCCATTATTGATAAAAACCCTCCAGAAAACAGGCATAGAGGGAACTTACCTCAACATAATAAAGGCCATATATGAAAAACCCACAGCCAACATTGTTCTCAATGGTGAAAAACTGAAACTATTAACTCTAAGATCAGGAACAAGACAAGGTTGTCCACTCTCACCACTATTATTTAACATAGTTTTGGAAGTTTTAGCCACAGCAATCAGAGAAGAAAAAGAAATAAAAGGAATCCAAATCAGAAAAGAAGAAGTAAAGCTGTCACTGTTTGCAGATGACATGATACTATACATAGAGAATCCTAAAGATGCTACCAGAAAACTACTAGAGCTAAGCAATGAATCTGGTAAAGTAGCAGGATACAAAATTAATGCATAGAAATCTCTTGCATTCCTATACACTAATGATGAAAAATCTGAAAGAGAAATTAAGGAGACACTTCCATTTACCACTACAACAAAAAGAATAAAATACCTAGGAATAAACCTATCTAAGGAGACAAAAGACCTGTATGCAGAAAACTATAAGACACTGATGAAAGAAATTAAAGATGATACAAACAGATGGAGATATACACCATGTTCTTTGATTGGAAGAATCAACATTGTGAAAATAACTATACTACCCAAAGCAAACTACATATTCAGTCCAATCCCTATGAAACTACCAATGGCATTTTTCACAGAACTAGAACAAAAAATTTCACAATTTGTATGGAAACGCAAGAGACCCCCAATAGCCAAAGCAATCTTAAGAAATAAAAACGGAGCTGGAGGAATCAGTCTCCCTGACTTCAGACTATACTACAAAGCTACAGTAGTCAAGACAGTATGGTACTGGCACAAAAACACAAATATAGGTCAATGGAACAGGATAGAAATCCCAGAGATAAACCCACGCACATATGGTCACCTTATTTTTGATAAAGGAGGCAAGAATATACAATGGAGAACAGACAGCCTCTTCAATAAGTAGTGCTGGGAAAACTGGACAGCTACATGGAAAAGAATGAAATTAGAACACTCCTTAACACCACACACAAAAATAAACTCAAAATGGATTAAAGACCTAAATGTAAGGCCAGACACTATAAAACACTTAGAGGAAAACATAGGCAGAACACTCTATGACATAAATCACAGCAAGATCCTTTTTGACCCACTTCCTAGAGAATGGAAATAAAAAATAAAAATCAACAAATGGGACCTAATGAAACTTAAAGGTTTTACACAGCAAAGGAAACCATAAACAGGACGAAAAGACAACCCTCAGAATAGGAGAAAATATTTGCAAATGAAGCAACTGACAAAGGATTAATCTCCAAAACTTACAAGCAGCTCATGCAGCTCAATATCAAAAAAACTAACAACCCAATCCAAAAATGGGCAGAAGACCTCAACAGGTATTTCTCCAAAGAAGATATAGTTTCCCAACAAACTCATGAAAGGATGTTCAACATCGCTAATCATTAGAGAAATGCAAATCAAAACTACAATGAGGTATCACCTCACACCAGTCAGAATGGCCATCGTCAAAAAATCTACAAACAATAAATGCTGGAGAGGGTGTGGAGAAAAGGGAACCCTCTTGCACTGTTGGTGGGAATGTAAATTGATACAACCACTATGGGGAACAGTATGGAGGTTCCTTAAAAAACTAAAAACAGAACTACCATATGACCCAGCAATCCCACTACTGGGCATATAACCTGAGAAAACCACAATTCAAAAAGAGTCATGTACCACAATGTTCAGTGCAGCTCTATTTACAATAGACAGGACATGGATTCAACCTAAATGCCCATCGACAGATGAATGGGTAAAGAAGACATGGCACATATATACAATGAAATATTACTCACCCATAAAAAGAAACAAAATTGAATTATTTGTAGTGAGGTGGATGGACCGAGAGTCTGTCATACAGAGTGAAGTAAGTCAGAAAGAGAAAAATAAACACTGTATGCTAACACATATATATGGAATTAAAAAAAAAAAGGTTCTGAAGAACCTAGGGGCAGGACAGGAATAAAGACGCAGATGTAGAGAATGGATTTGAGGACACGGGGAGGGGGAACGGTAAGCTGGGATGAAGTGAGAGTGGCATGGACATATATACACTACCAAATGTAAAATAGATAGCTAGTGGGAAGCAGCCGCATAGCACAGGGAGATCAGCTCGGTGCTTTGTGACCACCTAGAGTGGTGGGATAGGGAGGTTGGGAGGGAGATGCAAGAGGGAGGAGATATGGGGATATATGTATAGTTGGTTCACTTAGTTATAAAGCAGAAACTAACACATTATTGTAAAGCAATTATACTCCAATAAAGATGTTAAAAAAAAATACATTCGCCAAGACCCCTTTTACTGTACAAGGTAACCTATTCATAGGCTCTGAGGATTAAAGTGTAGACATCTTGGGGGGGCCGTGTCATTATTCTGCCTATCTCTCACCTCTTTGGGCTGCCTCAGCTTCTTCACCTCTAGAAGGGGGCTGGATGAAATCAGTGTTCCTCAAAGTGTGTGGAAGCCACAATGTAAGTTTAGGTGGGACCAGGATCTGCATATGTCATTAAATCACACTGAATCAGACACTGAGATAGTATTCCCCTGTCAGTCTCTTTCAAGTCTTCATATTAAGATAGGGAAAATGTCTCTTCGGTGCCAGTACTTCTTTTAGACTGCTGTAATACTTGCTTATTTCGTTCCTCATTAGGGTGAGGTTTAGAAATAAAGAGAGAGAGAGGAGAGAGAATGGAACTCAATCTACCTAGTTAACTTTAACAATGTGATTTTGCTATTATTGTATTCATTTAACTGTTACCTTCTGTTTATGGCAAGTTTACATTGGTTTTCCCTTTACAATACTCATAAAATTTTAATTTTAAAATCGATATACAGCACGTAAAAAATAAAATGAGTCAATTTAAAGAAAAATATCAAGTAAATAATAGCAGGCATACAGATAAGACCTGTACTGTAAAGGTGGTACAGGAATGAGGGAAGATGCAGACATGCTCTACTAGATGGATGAATGCTTAAGTTCCTTCAAGCTCTGAAAGAGTCAAGTTAAACAATAGGAAAATGGGCCAAACCTTGAATAAGTACTTCACAAAGGGGCTCTCCACATGGCCAATGAACATATGAAAAGGAGCTTAGCTTTAGTAATAATCAGGAAAATGTAAACTAGAACCACAATAAGACACCATTACACCCAGCAAACTGACAAAATTAAAAGGTCTGACACTACCAAATGTGGCAAGATGTACATACACTACTATGTATAAAATAGATAGCTAAGGAGAACCTGCTGTACAGTAGAGGGAACTCTACTCAATACTCTGTAGTGGCCTATATGGGAAAAGAATCTAAAAAAAAAAAAGAGTGGATATATGTATACATATAACTGATTCACTTTGCTGTATACCTGAAACTGACACAACACTGTAAATCAACTACACTCCAATAAAAGTTTAAAAAGTAAAAGAATATATAGGAACGGGAACTCACATGTACTGCTAAGGAGTGCAAAGTGATACTATGGGGAGAAATTGTAAAAGACTTTGATAAGAACCAAAAAGATTACTATCTAGTGTACCCTTCCAGATTATTGCTGTCTTTCATTGTCTTTGAGCTATTTTACAGCTCTGTAAACTGCACAAACCTGATAGCAATACAAATGATTCTTCTTCATAGAAATGCAAATTGTGTCCAGTTGAATGGCATTAATGATTACCCAATGTATACTGACCAATTTTGCATCTATTTGTCAAATCTTTTCAGCATTTTTTGATGCTTATATATTTGTGTGTTCTTTGGATTCTTCTTTGAACTGACTGTGACACTCATAGTTTCCTTCATCGATTAATGAGTTAAATAAAATCTTTCATATGTATTAATTTTATATTTGTATGAGGATCATGGTTTTATGTTTTAAAATATCTTTTAACAGTAAAAACTAGAAAATAGCTGAATATTAACAGGTAAAGATATGCATAGCCCAGAAACTCCACTCTCTATATATCCTAGAAAAACTCTTTCACACATTCGACAGAAGGCACATACGAGAGTAATCAAAGAGATATTATTTGTAAAAGTCTAAAAAGTCTAGAAAAACCCAAATGTTTCTCCACAGAAGCAATCAATAAATTATGATATATTCATATGATGGAAAGCTATACAATAAAAATGAATGAAGTACAACTATACACAACATGGATGAATAAAGAACATATTTAGTAAGAGAATTCAGACCCAAAAGAATATATACTTATAATTCCATTTATGTAAGCTTCAAAAAAGAGGCAATGCTAAACTATAAACTATAAAGTCTAGGGATGCATGCTTAGTGGCAAAACTATGAAGAAAAGCAAGGTAATGAGCATCACAGAGGTTAGGATAGCGGATACCTCTTTGATGGGCTGATGTGGGGTCTTGGTAACATTATATCTTGGAAGCCAGGTGGTGGATACTTAGATGTTTTCTTTACTATTACTCTTTAAAATGTACATGAACATTTTATACTTTCCTAAATATATAACATATGCTTTACCAAAAAAATCAAACTCAATCAATCTATTATTCCCGGTCTTTTGGATAAGAAAATTGCTAACTGAAATGTTAGAACAAATGACCTCAGAGACCATCCTTTGAATCTTGAAGCTAGTATTTGATAATTATTCCTTCCTGGTGATAATTTACATCACAAGGCCTGACCATAAGTTCTGGCCCCAAATAACCTGTAATGCAGAAGGTCTCATAAACACCATTATCCCTACTCTCTCTTCCATATTAAATTGTGGGATGAAGGACAGAGTAACAGGAAGCCCCAGGAGCAAGCAGTGGCTTCAGTCTATGCCAGTTCTGGAGGAGGATGAAAGCATCTCTGCAAGTTCTTGTATCAAGAAAGAATAAAAAAAAAAATAGGGGGATAAAGGAAAAGGGAAGAGAGACTCTGGGTTCCAATTTGTTTTGGGGCCCAGATTTTGAACATACTCTACTGCTTGAGATAACTTATTCTACAACAGCAAAGGAGAGACTAGATTGTTCCCTTCACTCTGCCTCTCTACTTTTCAATTCCCATTAGTTTTGGATATTGTTTACTAAAATATCAATAGATTTTGATCTTGGATATGAATGCATTTTGTAACCCGTAATGTATAACACAAATGGTACAACACAGTACCTGGTACCATGAATGTACATGTTCAAATCCACCAACCCTCATTTGTGTAGTTACACGAAAGAAATGATTTTGACTAATGAAATTTGGGCAAACTTCGATTTTAAGAAAGCATCGATATTACCGCTAAGCCCGTATATTAATAAATATCCCTAAATATACACCTAGATAGAAAGTAAAGAAGGATCTTTGAACGTTTAACACCTAAAAGGTAAATCAAATTGCTGTGGATGTTAAGAATAAATCATACAGAGCAGAACTCTAGCTCTGTTTCAGCCCAACTTGATAGAAACTACAAATTTCCTGTAATCTAGAATTTCCATTACTTCTTTAGTTTAGACTATACTAGAAAAATTAATAAACAATCTGCAGGATAAATGAACAGCTCTACTTGAAAAATCACAAAGTAGAATGTCACTATAATGAGATTATAGCTAGAACAAAGAACAATCTCGATAAATGGTTGTTTATCACCCTATAGAAATAACATCCTAAAGGAACAATCATCATATTCTAAAACTACTTAATTATTCAGAACAATTCCTTAATTAGGGTGCCTTGAAACCTTAAACCTCATGACAATGAACTCTATTTTGTCTCAGAGAACCCCTAATATTTGTTCAAAGAGATCTTTCTTTAGCTGTGTCATATGCTGCTATAATTACTACTATTGGTTCCATGACAAGTATGGTTACTACTACTAATTTGCTACAGCTCTCATTTGTCAAGCACTAAGTGTACTCTAAGCTTTATAAGTGAAGGTTTGAACAAAGTAGATGAGCCATTTAAAGCCAACATCACCTCCCAGGCAGAGTTAGTTGCTGATGGTTGCATGTAAGTTGAAAACTGTGAATAGTTAATACCACCCTTGAAATTTCTTTAAATCACCCATTTAATGTAGGTAATATTTCTGTCTACTGAACCATCTCTTAAAAAGTCAACAAAGGCAGTTTTCCCTGCAGCATTGGAGCTAATCACTCTTCTGTTACATGAAGTAGTAGGATAATTTGGGGTGGCCATATGTCCAAGTTAAATGTGAACAGGATATGATTCTTTTTAACATCCTATACTGTTTGGTAAGTAGTGATAAATCTACCCTTTCTCTCTCTTCAAGTTGGATTCTCTGTATAATATAATTCTTGTTTGGAATCAATTAATTTATATTTTAGGGAATTCGTAAGCTTAAATGTATGTGTTTGAAATGAAAGAGCATTCACATCTTTTGAGGACCCACTGGCTTTCTTTCATGCAAGGTCTGATAGCTTATTCACGACTCAAGTCAAGATCTCAGGTATTAATTTGGATGGCTGGAGACCCTGGGATTTAAGCCAGTGATTAATGAGTCTTTAAACGACTGGCTGCCTGTGTGTAACTCCCCAGCTCAGTACTGTCTTATTTATTTATTTTTAAACACACCTCAACAAGACAATAAATCTTACAGAGAAGGCTTTGTAAAGAGAGAAATCACACCCATTAGAACATTTAGAATATTGATTGCCATTCCCATCTCAATGTCCTCATAATAATTATTTAGTGATTTTGAAAAGGTTCAAGATCATGTATGCTTTGCAGACCATGACTTTGCATACATTTCAGTCCAGGAAGAACCTCCAAGTTCTGTCTTACTCAAAACTAACAGGAGAGAAAAGCCTTGAGTTCTGGACATTAAAAAAAAAAAAAAAAAAGAAAAAGAAAAACCCACAATACAAAGTTCTCTCTTCTTTCCAAGTTGCTGGTTTTGCTTGTGTGTCTTCCTCTTGGTCTCAGTTTTGACCAAGGACTTTCTCCAAACTACCACTCTTTGAAGCATTCTCCTCTTGAATAATACTCAGATCAATTTAGATTTGTGGAGCAATTTTAACTTTTTCAAACACTCTGCAGCAGCACCCATCTTACCCTCCCAACGGCCAAATATGACTTTCCTTATTTTATCAATGCAAAACATATTTAGATGAAGAGATCAGGTGTCATATTTATAGTGTAGATATCCCATATCCAACAGGAATCAGAACCCAAATCTAGCTTCTAATTCTGCGTTCCTTCAGCCAAGCTGAGCCCTGGTACAGATTGGTTGCAACGTTCTTCTCTGAGTTTCTGAAGTTATCAAGAAAAATCTCATGAGACCTGTTTTGCTATGTTCCAGACTCATATATCCAACAGCCTACCTGACCTCTACTTGGTGAATAAACATCTTACTTTTTTGCTTGTTGTTCTTTACAGCTGTAGGGGAAGAAAAACTTTTCCTCTACCCTCTTAGATTCAGTGCTGGGAGACTTGTGAATTAAACTGACAACAGACAGATTAACAGGAGAAAAGGCACACAAATTTACTAGTTTTAATTTTATATGCACAGGCACATCAGAGAAAGAAGTGAGTACCCAAAGGAGTGGTGAAATTTGAGAGCTAACAGGGGAAAGGGAGGAACAGAGGGGCACTTCTGGAAGAACAAATGATTTCTTAGAAGGAAGGGGAGAAAGGGCCCTTATGGAAACACAAATGACTTTTTTGGGAAGGTAAGTGGACCATTAGGAGAATAGATGGGAGATAGGATAGTGATAGCTTGTGACAATGTCTGTCTGGGTGTGATGCTGACTTCTTTCCCAGAGAGAAGATTAGACTTGCTCCTGACGAGGGGATTTATGACAATTGAGTTCTTTTGGGAGACTCTGCTTTCAGGCAGATAAGGGATTTCAAAAACTCAAATGCCTTCAGTACAAAATAATTCTTATGCCAAAGTGGCATATTTTGGCCTGGCATGTCATGATCCCTTTCACAGCTTTTTAAAATACAGGTTTATTGAGGTTTAACTGACTCACTACACATATTGAAAGCATGTAAGGTGATGAATTTTAGCCTGTGTATACATGTGTGAAGTCAACGCCACAATTAAGATACTGAACTTATCCATAGCCCCCCAAAGTTTCCTTGTGACCTGTTATAATCCATCTTATATCCCCCGAACAGGACTTTTTATTTTAAACTCCAAGCCTTAGCTATCCCTATTGTAGCAGACTGTATTGCCATTCACACTGTTTTTAAACCTGATGCCCTGCTCCTCCATATATAGTACCTATCAGCAAGCCCCAGACACTCTGAACCTATCCACTTCTCATCTCTCTGGTCACCTCCCTAGTCCAAGCCACTGGGTCTACACTGTGGCTGCATAACTGGTCTGCATGCTTCCATTCTTGCTTGCCATAATCCATTATTAATATAGCAATGAAATGATCTGTTCAAAAACAAACCCAATCAAGTCACTCTCTTGCTTGAAACCCTCTAACAGCGTGTCACTGTCTTTGGAATAAAATGCTTATTTGCCATCATAACAGATAAGGTGGGTGGTTATCAATGGCTACCAACCCCTCTGATGCAACCCCTTCCCACTCCACTACTCCCCGCGGCATCCACCTCCCCGACCCCACCCCAACTGCCAGCACTCACTTCACTCTAACATTTCCAGCTTTCTCTCAGTTTCTAGAATAAGAAAAATGTATTCCTGCCTCTGTGCCTTTGTACCTATTCCTGTCGCTGCCTGCAACACTCATTCTTCAGTTTTACATGACTGGCTCCTTCTTGGCATTCACATTTCAGCTCAAATGTCATCTCTTTGGAAGAGCCCTCTTAGACCTCATTATCTCTACTCCTCATCTCCAAGTCATCCCCCTATTCTATTTCTTCACAGAACTTCTGGGATTTGGAAGTCCTTCTTTATATTTTTATAGGTTTATTATCTGGCTCTTCCACCGGGATGTGAACTCCTGGAGAGTGATTGTTCACTCCACTCTTCCCCACTAGAACCTTCTAAGCTTTTCATTCATTATCTCATTCCATCTCCATGACGCCCCTATGAGAGAGGACCATTATCATCATTTCAAATTCAGGAAACTGAGACTTGGAGAATTTAAGTAATTTTCTCAAAACCGTACAGCTAAGAAACAGAGAACCCAAGTAGCCTGGCCCCAGAGTCTTCACTTCAGCCTCTCTGTGCATTGCCCAAGCTAATGAATTTCTTGCCTCACTCTTACAGGTACTAAACAATACTCATAACATCTTAATTGTGTAGTTCTGTACAAGTGGTAGACTTAACCTAATTTGGCTTTCTCATCTGAAAAATAGGAGTAATGTCAAATGTAACTCAGAGTATAATCATGAGGTTCAATACTGATCGGCTAACTTGTAGGTTAAATACCAGTAGGCCTGTGGTCCTCAAAGTCTGGTCTCTGGTCTCTGGACTAGCAGTATCACCTGGAAGGTTGTAAAGAATGGAGTTTTTCAGTCTGATCCCAGACCTACTGAATCAGAAATTCTAGGGGTGAGGCCCAGCAATCAGTGTTGTAAACATTCTTCCAGGCAACTGTATGCACACTAAACTTGGAGAATTATGGGTAAGAAAATCTTTTACTTAATGTCTGGCATAAAATAAGTGAAAATAATGAGGGTTATTGTTAATACAGCCAGGTAAATAGTCCAATGGTGTTTCACTAGGTACATAACCGGCGTTTTAGCAGGACAATTTCTTGTGACATAGGACTGTTCCTCACCTTTCAATTTTTAGCATCCTTGGACCCTGGGCACTAAACATCAGTTGCAAATCCTCCAAATTTTGTAACAAACAAAATATGCCTCCCCTTCATTTCCAAAAACTACCTGTTGCAGGCGAGGGACTCAGTTACATCCCCAGTTAAGAACCATAACTCACTCATCAGAATGGTCCTCTGATATGCTTTCTTGTTCAGATTACAAACGGACTTCTGTGAAAGGGAGACATGGGTACGCATTAGAAGAAATTTGAGTGGCAAAGCAACACTGACATTTTGGATCCTCTGAATTGCCTATTTATCAGACTCTGCAGGGAATACAAAGATGAATTGGAAATGGTTTCTGCCCTCAAGGAGTTTCAACATAATTGGATGAGTTAAAGTAACTGCAAAAACAATTATATCACATGGAATAGTGGAAGTCTCTAAGAGATGCCAACCGATATTGGAATTCCGAAAGAGTAACCACTAACTGTATAGGGAACTAGGATAGATTGCTGGATGAAGTCAGTATTTGAGGTGATAAATAAATGCCTTTGGCTAAAAGAATTTAGATTTCCTCAGCTTAAGTGGAAGTGAATAATGACACTATGTCAATTTTTATGGATAAGAATAGACATACGTGTGTGGGTGAAAGAGAAAGTGAGAGACACAATTAGGAGTGAAGCAAGTATGAGTAAAAAAAAAATCCTTTCAGAACTAATGATCCACTGTTTCCCAATACAAACCAAGTGACAAAGTTTTCAAAAATGTGAGCACCATCGCAACAATTCTACCAGCTCTCTGCAAATTCTTATCAACAGAGATCTCCATGTCTGCTCGTCAATCAGTGAGAAGTTCCAAAGCCTTAAAACAAATGCTGCCTCCCTCATCAGAGATGGAAGCAGACGTTCCCATAGAATTCTAGATGTGTTGACAGACAAGCCCAAATATTTTCAACTTTCAAAATTCTCATGTTGTCCCTAGTTCTGGTGTCACTGCAGAAATCCCAGGAAAGGGGTGGTAGGAGGTGGGCAATGAAGACAACCTGCGATGCTCATTTGGGACGTTGGGGTCTCCTTAAAGCTGGTATGGCAAAAATCTTGCGTGCCACACTAATCAATTATTAATGGCTATCTGGAAAGGATTGTGAGGCCACAGTTAGCAAGAAAGAATGCCATAAATAATTAGCAATGTCTACCATGAAAAAGTGTTAACTTGTGATAGGGAACAAAGTTCCCATATAGTTTCTATGCAGTGGTAAAAATGTCTTATGCTATTTTGGAGGGAATATTATTTAATCAACAGGATAACTGAATCTGTATTAAATTGGAGGCACTTGATATTGGAATTTTGCTGAAGTATTTGATTTCTATTTAGACACACAGATCTTTGAAACATAGTCTTCCATCCTAATAGCATGTTCTTTTCTCTATTTTGACTCAGACCAGCAGTAATAAGCTGTACTTTATCTGTTAGTTCATTCATTCATTCAGCCTGTCATTCACCGTCCTGGTTATCTACTCCTGTGTAACAGATCACTCCCAAACTTGGTGGTTTGAATCAATAATAGTCATGTTACTACCTCTCCTAGTTTCTAAGGCTCAGGAAGTTTAGAAAGGCTCTGCTGGGTAGTTTTGGCTCAGGGTCTCTCATGCGGTTTCAAGTCAGATGGTGGCTAGAGTTGGGAGAGTATAGAGCTGAAGCAGCTGGAGGATGGATGGGCACCTCACTCTCTTCATATAGTTTCAGGGCCTCTCCATGTGGGTTAATTTGGACTCCAAAGACAAGATGTATCACCTTGTATGACCTAGCCTCTGAAGTTACGCAGTATCACTGCCACCATATCCTACTGGTGATAAAGCCAAACAAAAGCATCCCCCACCTCCCCAAGACTGAAGAGGTGGAGACTAATTCTCTGCCTCTTGATGAAGATGTGACTAGGTTTTAGGAAAACATGTAGTATGGGAGATATTATTGTCATAATCTTTGGAAAATACGATCAGCCACCGTCACAAACATTTACTGAGAACCTACTATGCGTCAGGCTACACACATACTGGGAATACAGTGAAGAAGACAGAAAACCTCCTGTGAGGTTTATGCTCTACTGAGGGTAAGTGAAGAGATGAACAGTAAGTAAACAAACAAGGAAGCTAATTTGGGATAGTGGTAAGTGATATGAAGAATATTTAAAAATTAGAGTAACTGGGTTTGGGGGAGCTTTTTTAGAGAAAGATGGTCAGGACAGGGCTCTCTTAATCAGAGAACTTAATGATAAGAAGGAACCAGTCACACGGACATCTGGGGGGAACCGAATTCTAGACAGGTGGAAGAGCAAATTCATAGCACGTGAAGTAGGAAAGAGTCTGGCATGTTTGAGGAACAGCGAAAGGCAGGAGCACAGTGAGCAAGGAGGAAGGTGGCACAGGATGAAGTCTGCGAAGCAGGCTGGGGACAGCTCATGGAGAGCTTCAAGACTAAGAGAAGAAGCACGGATTTTGTCCCAGTCTTCATGAAAGTTCCATGAGGGGAGGCACTTACCCTACTTATTCACTTGTTGGCACCACAAGACCCAGAACTCTAACATAGCTGGCATTCAGCGGAGATCTGTTGGACTGAGAATGAATCAAGAACACCAAACCTCAAGTCATCACCCGCCCTCAACCCAAGGCCAGCTCCACGTGGCGGGGACATTTTCCAAGGTGACAGAGTGGTTGACATCTCACGTCAAATCTTTAGCTTAAGACTGCCTGGGCTACTCAACTGCATCTATTACCACCTAAACGAACATGCATAAGAGAGAGCTAATTATAATGTACCTTGCCCTGCTCCTGAAGAATTAAATGTTTTATTGTGATGTTACAATTTGAATTTATTATCCTTTGCTGGGGAACAAAATTAAACATAATGAGGGCTGTTAGTCTCCTCACAATTCTGCCTGTATCCTGTACCTTATATCATTTTTACCACTTTGATTAACGGGTTTAATTTACTTTGACTAGCGTACGTAGCAGTCAGTGGGGGGGTGGGTGAGACTATTAAAATCCTTTTAATTAGACTAATAATGCCAAATCTGCATGAGTTAACAAGGGTGCACCATTAATTAGCTTTTGTAGGTGGGTTCTGGAAAGGTAGCAGAGTAGCTCTGAAATAGCCTCGGTGATACCAGGAGATCTATTAAGTTGACAAACAGAGTGTGACATTACATATTGCCTCAAGAAGAAGAACCTTTGGTATCTCAAGGTGTAGAGAATTGCACATGATAGATGGACACATCCCTAACTTGTTGTGTGGGAAGACCTCCATTTCCCACTCCAGGTCCACTGTTTTCCCTCTTCCCTCTGCTCTCTGCCCCAGGGCTGCACGGCATGGACCAGATCAGTGGGGCTCCCAGGCACTCTGCCTATTGGTTAGATTCAGCTAATGGAAGTTCAGCAGGAGGTCAGGGTATTTATTCCTTGGCTTCCCTCCTTTGAGATCACTAGAGGTGGCTGTGTCCCTGGACCTACAACCACTTTACCTCAAGACAACTCTCCTTACTCAACTCTCTCCCTCTGCGTTCTGCTAACATCTTTCTACTTTTGTCCCCTTCAGATCTAGAAGAGGTACTAGCTCTCCCTCCACTACTTGGCCCAGGTCTGGCACCACCTCTGTGGCTCTCCCACACCTTAGCCTCACCTGTGTAAATAGTTCCTTTGAAAATGGACCCTCCCTGAAATAGCCTGCTTTGAGTGTACTGTTTCTTGTTGGAACTCTAATTGCTGCCTTCTTGCTAATGCTAGTGTTTGATTTTTTATAATTGTGTACAAGTTTCATGAAAATTGACTACATCATTTAAACAGGTTTCTGTATTGTTTTTAAGATGAGATAGGATTATATTTAAAGGATTATGCATTTTCATATGTCAATATTTCTCTACTGTCAATATTTGTTTTGAAAAAAAATCAAGAGTATTTTGGGTGGAGGGTGGGTGGAATACCATCTTTAATAGTTGAAAGAGTGCTTCTAAAAATAAACCATTTTTTAAAGTTAAAATTTTCCAAGATATATGAAATAAATATCATAATTCAATCACCACCAAATTTGCTCCTGGGTCAATATTTTAAAAATAGCACATCAGTTATTCTCTAAGAGAGGAGTGCACAGGCTTCAATGTTTATGTGAAGAAGTAGATATTAGAGAGTCATATTCATACAAAAATCCATGTACATTATACACATGCATTTATAAAAAATGTTCTTCAAGGTTTTCAAAATTCTAATTATTTGAGTAGGAAAAGGTGATGAAGCTTCTTAGCACCAAATTCTGGAAGTTAGTCACAAATTTCTTTTTACGTTTGCCAGAGTAAAGCTGGCACATGGGTCTCTGCGGGAAGAGTCCTTAGGCCTTTGCTTGACTTTCCACTGTCATGCCCACAACCTTCTCCTCCAGACAAGAGGTTCCTCCTCTGAGACAGCGTGTCCCTCCTGTCTCAGCTGCAGGGGTGATGGAGCCTGCTAGTCTACCCAGTACTCAGTCTCCCCTTAACACTTGCTAACAGATTTTACTGGGATTGGAAATGAAGCTGGCTGCATAATGAGTTTTGGCCACTGAGATGTAAGCAGAAGTTGTTGGGTAGGGTTTCTGGAAAATATACTTTAAGCATATGTCTTTTTCCCCTTGTCTTCCTATTTCTCACCTGGAAATCAAATGTAATGGCTGGAGCTCCAGGAACCATTTTAGAATCATTACCCTGAGAATGGATATCGTATCCTAAAATAAAAGGGGGCAGAAAACAGGAAAAATGCTAGGACACTAATGAAGTCATGGACCTACAGCAGCCGCCCTGGGTGATTCACCGCTGGCTATGTTAACAGCTCTCCTGTTGAGCCCACTGTTACTTGTACCTTAATGAAATTTCTAAATAATACCCAGAGGAAACTACTCTGGGTACCATTTGTGCCATCCTCAAGACTGGCTTATTTTATGAGTAAGAGAAACTTCTGAAATGTAGGCTTAAGCAAGCTTTTACTCCTGAAATGCGGTTAGGATATAGACCCAGCCTTGCTCTTCTACCTGAGCTTTTGTACTAACCACACTAGAAAATTCACGAATTCTCAGTATCCCCCTGTAAATTTCTGTGCCTAGATCTTTCTCCAAGTTCTTGATATACTTTTTCACCCTAATGCTTCTTTCATATGATTTATAATTTTTTCAATAGTCTTACTAAATATGACATACTATGTTGGATTCTTTACAGACTAATATGTGTAATTCTACTTCTTTTTAAAGTAGAAATTCACAATCTTCCCTGCTAGACTGTGAATCCATGAGGGCAGGGACCATGTGTATTTTCTTTCCCAGGTACCTAGTACAGTTGCCTCAATAGACATATGTTGAGACAATGAACAAAAGAATAGGTCAATGAACAAATAAATAAGTTAGAAAGACTTTTTAAAAGTTGAAGCAATGAGGGGAACTATAAAATACAGTTTAATTTTGACTAAGGGAGGGTGGTAGGGAAGGGGCTACCAACTGCATCCTGTGTGTTGTGGGGTAAAGAAGTTAGGAGTTTGGGGACCACGAGATAATGTCTGCGAGCTCTATTTTGTCTTGTTCCAGAAGCCAAACTGTGACAAAGACCCCAAACAGGCGGAATGGCCTCAACAACACCAAACAACCTCTAAATTCTGGACAAGAGTATTTAGGCCCATCACGACAAGAACAACAAAAACATTTTTGGTCACTCTTCAATTAACAAATAACTCCAATCAGTATGTAGTAACAGTGGGGAAATGCAGGCGACAGTAACTCATTTCACAACTGCGCCCACTACCTTGGCCCCTCTGGCCCCTCTGCTGAGATGTGCTAATTCTCTTCAATATGGCGCTCCCAACCCAGGACCCAGGCACACCTGGACAGTGTCTCCTGGGTTTGACAGTTGTACCTTTAAGCATCCTGGTTTCTTTAAGCATTCTGCCTTCTCGTTTCTCGTTCCACTGGTTCACTTATAATAAGTATTATGTAATCATTTGACCCTGAGCCAAGGACACAGGCCCGCAGAGGCCCTGGCTGATGTGGGAACAAAGCTTTCAGCTTTGTGACGCTGAGTGTGCTGGGCTAAGCAGCATCCTAGGACCTACAGAGGGATGGTGTTACTCATGTGCAGTTGTTCTGTTATTGGGTTGGCCAAAAGGTTCGTTCGTTTTTTCCGTACGATGGCTCTAGTAGCACTTAGTTGTCTTAACTTCATTCGAAACAATTTTGTTAGATTGTATGTGACAGCCGTCATATCACTGTACATTTAAAAAAAGACTTTTCAAAATTGGTGAATTTTTGTGTAGCCATTTTAATACTGAAGATGGAAGAAAAAAAGCAATATTTTTGGCATATTATGCTTTATTATTTCAAGAAAGGTAAAAATGCAACTGAAATGCAAAAAAAGATTTGTGCAGTGTATGGAAAAGGTGTTGAGACTGATTGAATGTGTCAGAAGTGGTTTGCGAAGTTTCGTGCTGGAGATTTCTTGCTGGACGATGCTCCACAGTTGGGTAGACCAGTTGAAGGTGACAGCGATCAAATTGAGACATTCACTGAGAACAATCAGCGTTATGCCACACGGGAGATAGCCAACATACTCAAAAATATCCAAATCAAGCGTTGAAAATAATTTGCACCAGCTTGGTTATGTGAATTGCTTTGATGTTTGGGTTCCACGTAAGTTAAGTGAAGAAAACCTTCTTGACTGTATTTCCACATGCAATTCTCTACTTAAATGTAATGAAAACGTTCTGTTTTTAAAACAAATTGTGACGGGAGATGAAAAGTGGATACTGTACAATAATGTGGAATGGAAGAGATTGTGGGGCAAGCGAAATGAAACACCACCAATCACACCAAAGGCCGGTCTTCATCCGAAGAAGGTGATGTTGTGTATATGGTGGGATTGGAAGGGATTCCTCTATTATGAGCTCCTTCTGGAAAACCAAATGATTAATTCCAACAAGTACTGATCCCAGTTAGACCAAATGAAAGCAGGACTCGAAGAAAAGAATCCAGAATTAGTCAACAGAAAATGCATAATCTTCCATCAGGATAACGCAAGACTGCATGTTTCTTTGATGACCAGGTAAAAACTGTTACAGCTTGGCTGGGAAGCTCTGATTCATCGGCTGTATTCACCAGACATTGCATCTTCGGATTTCCATTTATTTCAGTCTTTACAAAATTCTCTTAATAGAAAAAATTTCAATTCCCTGGAAGATTGTAAAAAGCACCTGGAACAGTTCTTTGCTCAAAAAGATAAAAAGTTTTGGTAAGATGGAATTACGAAGTTGCCTGAAAAATGGCAGAAGGCAGTGGAACAAAAGGGTGAACATGTTGTTCAATAACGTTCTTGGTGAAAATGAAAAATGTGTCTTTTATTTTTACTTAAAAACCGAAGACACTTTTTGGCCAACCCAATATACTCTTTTCCTAAGAGACGGACCAGCCTTTGCAGATGAAGCAGTTATTTGCACGTCCCCAGTTCCACATGGGCTTGTTTATAACATACGACCAAAATGTGTTTCACATGGAAAGCTGAGCTTCATGGGGCTTACGTGGTGATGGATGTACTCCTCTTGTCTGGAGTTCTGAGCCACTCTGTGATTTGGGTGAATCTGCTTTGCTCTCAGATAACAAAATCAACTCTACAACTGGTCAGATTTTCTTTTCTTATAGGAGTAACTTTGCTTATATTCATTCTTTAGTGCCTGATGCCAGGCAATGAGTAGATTGGCTATAGCAGGCTGGCAGTAAAACAGACAGTGAAGTGTAAAGGACACTGAATTAAAAGCAAGGATGCCTGTGTTCTGGGGCTTCCTCCACCATCACCCAGGTTTCTGATGCTGAGATAATGCTCAAGCAACTCTCCTTTGGGGAAACTTCCCCTGACCTCACCACTTCCTTCCCTACCCCCAGTCTGGGTTTCATACTTCTCCTCTCTGCTTCTGTATTATCCTGAGCTTTACTTGATGAAGATTTGCTGCAGATAAGATAGCAAACAAAGTAACAAACCTTTGACCTTGGAACAACTTTAAAGCGCATATATACTGGAAGGTAGAATGAGGAGGTGATGAGAAATACTCCCTTTTTGGGATGTTTTATAACCTCATTCTTTGAATTTGCTCATCAACAAGTATGTTTTGTTCACTCAAAAGTTTGATCCTTTAGATCCGTTTAGCATATATTTGAAAGGAACAAGATTGGTAACTGTATTTTAATAAAGTGTTTAAATACTTAAACATGTTAACATTTTATTAATAAACATTAGAGTGTATTCTACTCTAGGTCCAGGTAATTATAACTATTGTTGTTGCTTTTTAATAGACTAAGACTTCAAAAGAAAACCTTGAGGAACTTTAAGTCCTGTTTTTCAACTTGTTTTACAAAGAAAAATAGATTTCATTTGCATAATCCACTAGTCATATTTAATTATACATATCTATGTTTCGAAGAACATATTTGCCTTGAGCCAGGGAAAGCAGAATCCTAACACAGTTCATATTGAATGCGTGCATCCTAGAACACTGCACAGAGTTTGACATATGCATTGGAATTATTCACACTGCTTGTATACTTTGGAGGACAAACATCTTGAAGATAAACTCAGAATTTTAGTAAGTCAAATCTAGATCTTTTTTTTTTTTGCAATAACTGAAAGCAGAGGGGTAAATAATCCAAAACAGCAGATAATCTAAAAAAACTTAAATTTAACTGTAAAATATGTTAAATATCTAACCCATTCCAGAGGCAGCTAATGATGGTTTACCTAAATTTATAGTGAAATTAAATACTTTTAAGTGAGGGGCAAGCTATGGTATCAGGTAAGAATGAGTCTGCAATAAGATACACAGGCAAAGTAGATTCAAAATTCAGATATAATTCTGTTGGTTTTTAACTTCCTGGCAAGCCTATTGTTTTAAAGAACCACACTTTTCACACTGTTCTCAGAGGACAGGTCTGTTTTGTTTGTTTCAGATGTAAGTGACTCAAATGTTAAACAGTCACAAAATACAGTCAAATGCTAGCTTTTATTTTATCAGTCCATATCTACAATTTGCCCACCAATATATTTCAACCAAATTTGACAATATGAACTTGTCCTAAATGACCTATAGTTTCCCAACTTTGTGTTAAACAATTTTCTTTGCTAGACACACTTTCTCTGCTCTTGTCACAGGATTCAACTCAGGAGGGTGTCGTAGAAATGGTTTCTGAGGTTTGGAGTCTGATAGAAATTTAAAAAACAAAACAAAACAGTGATAATAGCCAATAATAACTGAGCCCTTCCTCTATGACAGTCATCGTGGTAAGTGCCCAACATATGTCCTCCCATGACACTTTGCACTGTGTTAAGGTTTGGAAACTGTCAGAAATATTTAAGGCCCTGTGGAGCAAAGACAAACTGAGCTTGTGTCTTGAAACACCAGAAAGTACACTACACTCTTATATTCTGGGAAATCAAAGACTCAGAGCAAGGCAGAGAGAAAGAGAAATAATAATGCTAAGAAAAAGAGTTAGACACATCATTTACTTTAAGTAAATAAATAAGGTGCAATTTATGAGCTATCCCTATCTTCCACATTCGCCTTGTTTTGTGACTTCATGCCAGTACTAAAAGCTTGTTTTACAAAACTTAGAGTCAACACAAGCCTTGAAATTAAGGGTAACACATTTCAGAAGGATTAAGCCCAGCTCTGAGGTACAACAGTTGACAATAAAGTCTTTGTTTCTGGGCTTCCCTGGTGGCGCAGTGGTTGAGAGTCTGCCTGCCAATGCAGGGGACACGGGTTCGAGCCCTGGTCTGGGAAGATCCCACATGCCGCGGAGCAACTAGGCCCGTGAGCCACAACTACTGAGCCTGCGCGTCTGGAGCCTGTGCTCCGCAACAAGAGAGGCCGCGATAATGAGAGGCCCGCGCACCGCGATGAAGAGTGGCCCCCGCTTGCCAGAACTAGAGAAAGCCCTCGCACAGAAACGAAGACCCAACACAGCCAGAAATGAATAAATAAATAAATAAATTTATTAAAAAAAAAAAAAAAAGTCTTTGTTTCTTTATACTGGACACTGGAAAACAGAACAAATAAGATCTATAACTGATAAGCCAAGACAGAACATAGTCACTAAATTTTACTAGAGACCATTGCAACTTGTTCTACCTTTATTGTCACAGTGTTTTGCTTATTCTTTCACCATGAATGTCTTTCTGCATTGTAGGTATACTTGCATGCTTGTCTTAATCTCCCTACTAAACTCTAAGCAATTGAAAATAAGGGATGGATTTATTTCTCCCTAAGAAAAAACAATGCCACAGCAGTTAGCCCAGTGCCCCACACGTGGCTGAATCTCAATAACTACCTCTTGAATTGAATTTCGCCTGCAGATCATGAAGACACAAACACACTTAACAGTCATTTAAGAAATGGTGTAGCCCAATGGTCTACAGCAAACTGCCTGGGTTCAAATCCTGGCTCTGGCACTTACAAGCCATTTAATCTTGGACAAGTCTCTCTTTGCCTCATTTTCCTCATAAGTAAAATTTTACTAACGACAGTGAGTCTTAAAAATGTCAGTATATAAATAATACCTCAAACGTGCCTGGCATGCATATAGTTATTATTATTATTACTATTACATGATTTCTAATTTAATTGTTCATGAAAACTACATTGGGTTGAAGTTCCAAAGGAAGGGGAAAAAATAAAAATGTTTCATGCTTCACGAAGGATATTGTTTGCAAGGGATCACAAACTTTTAAATCTTCCTCTTCCTTTTGCTCATGGTAAAATATGGGGAACCCCCTATGGAAATGCCATCTCCTGTTCTCTACAAAGAGAGTTCCCTGACCCATCCCCCCCAAATACTCATTACTCATGTACATTATTAAACAGACAGAACTTATGCAAAAATGGACAAAGTATGTTTTACTTCTCAAGATGACTGTCTGAATTTTTGTTGGGCTTTATTTCTGATTTCACTTTAGTTTGGGTTCCAAGATCCAGGAATGTTTTGTGGTTGGCGCCTGATAAAGGAGAGAAAACAAACCCAGTGGGTAACCTATCTCATCAGACAGCAGAAAATTATGACAATTTAAGAAGGCATCAGCCTAGCTGATTAGCAGTCTATAAATTAGTATTTTTCTTTCTAGGGCTGATTAGTAATAAGATGCTAGCCTCACTTTCAAAACACCAAGGTGTTCCACAAACAGGTCAATATTGACTTTCTTATCAAGGCTTTCTTCCCTCTTTCACCCTTATCTCTCCTCATCTCACATCTTACTACACCTCTTAACATCTGTGAGGATGCCCAAAGGGGCCAAGTTCATCCTTTTTCTCTAACTCCTCCTTGAATAAAGCCCTTGTCTATCTTAAACACTTCATTTACCATAAATATTCCTTAGTGGAGCTTTTAACACACTGTGTTCAATCTTTAGCAGATCAAGCAGACCAAAAAATAAGGATACAGAAGAAAGGAGAAATAACAGATAATTTTGCTTTTATAGCTATGCATTAAAATTTATTCCCTAGAGAGACTACACATTTTTACTAGGCCACAAAGAACATCTCAACAAAACCTTCAAATGACTGTCAGATTAGCAGAGAGGAAAGTAGGTAACAAGGTCCAGGCTGAGTAGATTTTGAGAGGGCCCGCCCATGTCAGGGTAGAGGAAGGTTCCTCACAACAGGGCCAGGGCGGGTGAGAGTGAGCATGGGGCACAATCCATGCATTTTGTGGAGGATGACAGCTACCAAATGGCACCGTCAGTTGCTTACCTGCCCTATGAGTCTGAGGACAAAGACTAATGTTTCAGTTGCAAAGTTCCTGTTTTCTCTACCGTCTTTTCATCTTAGTCTTAATAAATATTGTATCAATATGTTACTTGAAAAATTGTTAAGAGGTGACAGTTTAGACACTTTTGCTCTAGTGGAGCTCCTGGTCCACCACCCCTTCCACTCCCGGCCACGCATCTGGGTCACTTCTAAGAGCTTTGAAAGCAGAGGAAGAGGGTGAAACATAGCTAAGAACTGAGCGGGCCGACCAATGGAAATGAAATTTTGCTGAATAGAGCTATTTGGTTATTAGAGGCCATTCAAATACTTCCTCTCAACACTGGAAACATGATGATGATTTAAATCTGATTTTGCCCTCAGTGTGGTATAGAAGAAAAGAGAGAAAGTGAGAAAAACAAATAAATAGAGTCCAATCCAGAAGTGGTTACAGAAATAGTACAGGACCAGGAAGGGAATGCCAATTAATGGGGAAGTAAGAGGTGGGGAAAGGGGTTATGGGGGAAACAGAAAAGAGGCAACCTTTTGGCTGGTCCAGGAAGAGAAGGGTGAAGAAGAAGACAGTCCTGACTGAGGGCATAGCCTTAGCTAAGTTTTGCTAACAAGAAAGAACATAGTCTGTGGACAGCTTGGGGAGCTCTAAGGACCTCCAAAGTGAGTAATCCAGTGGCTAGTAATAGAATATTTTTATTAAAATAGTAATATATTAAAATAGTAATACATTTAAAATATATTTAATATATTTTTATTAAAATAGTAATATTTTATATTAAAATATATTAATATTAAAAAGTGATGTTTATCCTAATGCTTCCTTGATACTCCAGAGGAAACAACCTAAACCTTTTCTCTTAACACATCTCAGTAAAAGCATCTGCTTCTAAGATTTTTTTCCAAACTCAATGGTAGAAACACCACGTATTTACCAAAACTCTTCAAGTTTACTTAAGAGAGGGAGCATTTGTTTTCCTCTTCTGTTTACCATAACATTCCTAGTTGTGTTCATTTTAGCTCATGAAAAGAAACATCTTATGATTATAAAAGTAATACATACTTACTGGGAAAATATAGCAAAGCATTAAAAAAAAAAGCCAATAGAGTCAGTCATAACTTCATCACCCAAAGATAACCACTCTTGATATCATGGTATATATCTTCCAATGCTTTTTCTGTATATATTTAATGTATATTTTTTTAAAAACTTTAAATCATAAACAAAATTAAACATATACATTTAAGAACCTGCTATGTCTCACTGTCATCGAATTTTCTTCTACAATATTATTAATTTTGCATGGTGTTCCACAGTATAGATATTCTACTTTTAACCTGTTCACTATCTTTGACCATTTTTTGACTAATTAGAACTTCTCTGGCCTTCCTCTTCTTGTATGCAAAGCCCCTCAGGGTCTACCCATGTAGGGTTGTCTGGGCCCCCTCCACCTGAAACCTAATCAATTAGTCCACCTAACTGAGCTTGCTGAAGGTAAATCTGGAGCTGGGCAGCTTTCACTGCATAAGAAGCAGTGTCTGTGAGAAAAGAGGATCTATTTGGCATTATATGATCTATTGACTAATATGTCTTAAGGTGGGAAAACCCTTCCCTATCCCCCTATTCTCCCTTTTCTCTAAATGCTCTCTGACTGGGCATGGAGCTCCTTCGATCTGATTTTTATTATGTGATAGCTGCTGGCCTTTCTAAACTGTAAATGCCTGTGACCCAGCAGTCAGATAACCATTGTCCTGTGGAAACTTTAAGGAAAAAAACTCAGGTTATATGAAGAGCAGTGTGAAGCAATACTTGGCTATAAGAATCCTCTTACAAGCTGAGGTCCAAAATGCTATACTGAGTTAAATAACCTGATCAGAGTTAAGTAATTAATAACAGCTAAGAGAGAGATAGGCTAGAGAGATGTAATTTCAGCCCATTCAGAAAAGAGATGAAATGTCACTCATAGGAAAAATACCTTTATATTAATTATCCAAATAAAAGAAGGAAAAAAAAAGTAGATGAAGTTGGAAGAGTATGCTAGAAAAAGGGGATATATAATTTTAAACAAAACATGTTACACGGGCTTCCCTGGTGGCGCAGTGGTTAAGAATCCACCTGCCAATGCAGGGGACATGGGTTTGATCCCTGGTCCGGGAAGATCCCACATGCCACAGAGCAACTAAGCCTGTGTGCCACAACTACTGAAGCCTGCACGCCTAGAGCCCGTGCTCCGCTACAAGAGAAGTCACCACAGTGAGAAGCCCGCGTGCAGCAACAAAGACAAATGCAGCCAAAAATAAATAAATAAATAAATTTTTAAAAACCCCAAAAAACCAAAAAAAAAACATGTTACACAATGGGATCTGATGAATGGGAGCAGGTGTTATTTGTGTGAGCAGTTCTGGGTTTCTTGGTTAGACCAAGGATCTGCAAACTCTTCCTCACAAGAGCTAGACAGTAAATATTTTAGGTTTGGCAGGTCAGACAGTCTCTCTCACTACACTACTCAACTCTGTTGTTGTAACAACAAATAGGTGTGTCTATGTTCCAATAAAACTTTATTTATAATAAAATCTGATGGCAAGCTGGAGATTGCCCACAAGGCATACTTTTTTAGACCTTTGGTTGAAATGATCAAAATGGTTGTAGCTCTCAACCTTCAGTTCCTTCCTCTATAAAATGAACAACCATACTTTCCCAGTTTTGGTCGTTAGAAGGATTAAATAACAATTGTAAAAGATCCCAACCTAGTGCCTGGCCCAAGATCTACACTCAAATGTTAACCCCTCTCCCCACCTGCCCCCCAACCTTCTTCAAGTCAGTGGTCATTATCTACAAGGGAGAATTGCCTCAGATAATCACGCAAACAAATTAAAGAGAGAAAAGCAGGTAGAAAAGAACGACATGATAAATGGAAGGCAGTTATTGATTTTGGTTGTGGTTCTTCTATACACACAACTTGGGACAAATCATTGAAAAGCACTGTCTGGCAAACTGAAAAAATGGAGCAAAATACAATGGCAAAAACAAATTGAATCCCGCTGATATAAGGTAATTTCCATGACAATAAGCTCATTTTCCTCCTTGTCTTTTTTGAGGTTTTCAACCTTTTAAAAATACTTTTAAGAAATGGAAATTAAATTAAAAAGTAGAAGCAGAAACTTATTGGTTACAGATGAGTTGTACTTCACTAAAAGTGTAAAACAGTTTATTTAAGATTATTAATTTCAGTCAGGATGACATCTTAAGTTTGACTGGAAGTGGAGTCACGGTGGTTTTGCTTCAGAAGTTCTCAACTGACTCTCTACAGAGCACTACTACAGATTTTCTGAAGCATTTCTAAATGAGATAATTTTATTTTACACGGGGTTTCTTGTAAAAATTATTGTCTTTCTGTACATCTAATTAAGAAAGAGACATAATAAAGAATTTACCATTTTAATTAGGGCATAGATCTTAAAGCAATTATGTCATCATTAATAATCCTTTAACAGACTTCCTTGCACAACATGAATGAAAACATTTTTACACCATGAAGAATCAATACACATTACTCATTTACATTAATAAAGCTACACATGCAATCTCAGTCTTCATTAAATTATTTCTCCGGTAAACTAGAGGAGTTTTGGAGAGTCATGAGCTATTAATAACCTAGTGGAACTTCACTTAAAAGGGAGAAATCTTATCCATGACTAGGTACTGGTATCAGCATCATTTAAATGCAGAACTAAATAATAGCAACATGTTAGTGAGTGGAAACAGACTGATAAATTCTGTAAGGAGAACTAAATGAGGAAAGATAGCTACCATCAACGTATTATAATATAAATGATTCAATACTCTATTTGAAAAGTCAACATCTTAAATTTCTTTCATAATGTTGTGATTAAGGTTCTCCTACCACCACTCTGTCCCTCCTCCCGCTCCCTCACCCAGCACACACATTTGGGCTCCCTTTCAGACAAATGAGCATCTAGGGGACATGAAGACCAGTGACCTTACAATACAATCATGAGGGCATCTCAAGTAGTATTTTCAGAATTTATTATTTTCTATAATTTCATCTAATACTATAGGAATATCTGGAAAGGACAAAAAAACAAAACCAAAAATACTCCAGATAATTTTTGGTTTGTTTGTTTTTTTTTATTGTAAAAAGAAGGCTATGTTGTTATAAAAAGTCATTAAGAGGGAAAAAAATATATGGCAATTTTAATTTTAGCCACATTATCCCCAATTGATAATTTGGAGGCCGATGTGGACTCCTCTACATAAAATCGGAAGGCCCAAGGTCACACAGTGTCCAATTCCCCTGGGGAAGAACTGTGTAAGGGATTGAATGAGCAAATGCATAACTGCAACAGTGACTTTGGGTCTTCATTCTGTCTGACTTGTTTCTTGAGCCCATCAAAGTGACAGACGATGGAAAGGATGTTAACACAAGCTCTTGTTGGGTCATTTAGTAAAGTTCTCAGTTAGAATGGCCGGTTGTGATGAATGGTAAGTAATGATAATGAAATTAAGACCATTAGTAAAGGCAACAAATCATCAAACCAGACTGTGAACTTATGGATAAATGAGCTGTTCCTGGGGCCTTGTGACAGACTTGCTCCATGAGCCTTACAAGAATTTAGAGAGAATTTGTGAATTGTTTACCAGATTTTCAAGAAAAATTATTGGTTTGCAGATTTGTAGTTACTTATCTTAATTCTCACAACTAGGCCAGGGAGAACCCTACTGGGGTGGAGGTGAGTGGATGGGTCTACAGCCACCTGGAAAGCTCTGCCTGTGGTTGTCCTCCCCATATCTATTCTCCAATTCCTTCCAAGTGAGAGGACCCATGAATTCTAGATGAGCTCATAGCTGAGTACAGCCTGGTGTGTAACTTCTGTCCAATAATATGTATGGAGAAATCTCAGGAGGTATCTTCCTTAAAAGCAACCAGAGCATACCCTTTATTCTCCTCTTGTTTGTCCCACCTTCCTTCCTGCTTCTAAAGTGTGGATGCGATGGCTGTGGCTGAAGCAGCCATCTGGAAACCTATACTGACTGTGGAAATGGAGGCCATATGCACAGCGAATCAAGATAAAAGAGACTGGTCCATGCGAAATACAGCAGGAGGGGAGGTTTTGCAGAGCCCTTACTGCTATTGTAGCCTGGCTGCTAAATGAACGAGTTCATGGTCTGCTGCAGCAACAGAGGGTTTGCATTTGGATTCTGCAAAAATCTTCACAATAACCATGGTCTGCAGCATCAGTGATGTATTTTCACTTATGATGGACTTTTGAATCTGTTGCCAAATTTTCCTATTCTTCCCTTTATAGTTTCTGAGGTTTTTTTGCTAAGGCCTTTTCAAGATTTACTGAAAATAAAATTATCCATAATTTTTCTCAGAACTGTTTGGTTTTCTTTTTTAACATTACAAATTTTTATCCCTCTGAAATGAATAGTATTGGAGTTGTCTATACAGCAGAGTACATGTGTAATTTATGTACAATGATCCTCAAGTAAACATTTTTCAGTACCCCTCCCCACCCTGACTACTGTAGTCAATTTTTTTATTCTCTGAAGGACATGAATTTACACTTCACAGAAGAAACAAAAATAATCGATAAACCTATGGAAATGTTTATATATTTATTAGCAGTGCTAATAAAAATGTTTTGCTTATTAAATTAGGCAAAATTTAAAAAAACAACAGTGCTGACTTGGGTATGCTGAGACAGGTATTCCCTTATCCTGATGGTGGGAGTGTGAATTAGTTTCTGAAAAGCAATTTGGCAATATATTGCCAAACCTTAAAAAAGTTAATAGTCTCTAATCTAGTAATTTCACTTTAGGAAATCTACCCTACGGAATTAGTAGTTTGGTATTTTGACAAAGAAGTTCAAGGATATTCATCTCAAAATTATTCTTGGTGTGAAATATTACTAAAAAAAAATAAATGTCTCACAACAGAAAATTGATTAAATTATGCCATACTTATCCCTGGGATGTTATACAGCTATTATGATGGTGTTTTTGAAGAATTTTTGATAAAATGAGGCAGTGGTTACAATATAATGATGAATTAAAAATTAGCAAATATACTTTCATCTTCAGTAGGCACAGAAAAATGACTTAAAGGAAATACACTATATTATCAGTTACTTCTTGGGAGGTGAAATTATGGTTAATATTTATTTTCTGCTTTGTATTTTTCTGCATTTTCAATTTTTCCACAATGACAATGGATTTTTATTTTAATTATAAAGAAGGATTAAAATATAAATATGATTCTGGGTCTCAAATCGAACAAAACAGGAAGCAGCATTACTTACAAAAAATCGACTTAACCAAGATTTTTCCTCTCTGGGTCTGCTACGTGTAACATTAGTACTGTTTGGCTACCAAATCCAGCATTATTTCTCTCATTAATAACTTGATGAATATGAAACGAGTTATAAACTAATTATATAAAACTCAATACTGCCTAATAGACATAAAAATAACATCAACACAGAAATGCATCTATTTGTGCGCTGACAACCTTGATGATCAAACTGCCTGGAAAAATGAAGCTCCCGTCATTTAAACATACCAAATCTCACCAGAAACTTAGTCACTTCATCATCGGGCAATACGGTCTCTTGGTTGGTTAAGTACTAAATGATCATTAAACTTACTGAGCACAGACTGGTTTTACCTAAAGGGGTCTGAAAGTTCAGTAACTCAAGAACACAAAAATATTGATATTCTGGTCATCTAGAATTGGATTGATGGCCTCAGAAAAGAGTGACATAACCTCGGAAAGCATAACACTCTATTGATATGGTTGAGTACAGAATAATAGTTTATTCTGATTAATTCTAGATTTCAAGTCACTATGAAATCCCAGCAAATTAATTTGAAGTGACCTTAAAGCATGCCTAAAGATTTATTTATAAAAGTATTCCATCTAGCAATATTTATATTGATGAAAAAAGGAGAAAATTTATCTAACAATTGACCTTTTTAAATATAAATTATGTTTTTATATAATGAAATCTTATGCCATCATTAAAAAAGATGTCAAGCAATGCTGAGTGAAATGCAAAAATGGAAACAACATATATTAAGTAAAGATTGAAATCTTTATACATATAATATATATATACATATATGTATATGTAATTTTCCCATTCCTTTCTATTTATATATGAATCCATGTATTTGTATACACATACGTAAAACAAAATTTTGCTCCCAAACATCATCTCTAGGTAATAGTATCATAATTTTACTTTCTTCCTTTTCATTTTCTCTTGTTTCCAATTTACTTGCAACAAAAAAGATGACCCTAAAGTCTTCTTAGTCTTCTCATCCATGAACCCATTAAATAAATTATATTAATAACAAAAACATACTTTAGTATGAATTAAACCATTGTAACTGAGGCTAAACTAAATCTCAGTAATTCTGAAATATTTATTTATACAAGTGGGGACAAAAAGCAATTTTGAAACTCCTAGCAGTTTTTCTGTTAGTGATAGTATATCGTTCTTCCATAGAGAGAAAGGGGAATATCAGCCCTTCAAAGAGACTTTTGATTATGCAAAAGCAAAACCTTACCAGAGCGGCCAGGACTTGAAATGAGATTAGGAGGAATTAAACTGTTCTGCACGACACTGCAAAAGTTTGTTTTCACTCCGTGTCTACTTGTCCCTTGAGGTTCTGTTTCACTGAGAGGTAAGCACAGAACGTGGAGGAGGGAATGGTGAGGGAGGAAAGTTCCTCTTTCCTAGTTGGATGGAACGGGGCGATAGGGTGGAGGACACCTAGATTCCAAGTATGCAGAACACAATCAAAGGCATTATTATCAGTGGGAGAGATGATCAGAAAATTCCTGGTAAAGCCTTGGCTTTCTACCTTCCAGAGCTTCCAATCTACTTTGAAATGTAAGACACGTAATAACTCCTTGTCAAGGAATATTAATGTGCTAAGGTTGAAGAGGCCTGATGTTATAGAAATAACCTGGGGGATTAAAAGTCACTTAGAGTTAGAGGGCAATGCAGAAAAATGTTTGTCTGTTTCTTCCTCATCATCTAACATTATCTCCTAAATGAGGTAGGAACGTGTTTAGCTGCAAGTAATAGAAAACTTAATTAAGAGTGGCTTAGGCAGGATAGACATATAGTATTCCATGGAACAACAGGGAAGCTGCTGACACTGGTCTAGCTATTCAATGATGTGACCAGAAACTCAGTCTCTTCCTCTCTTTCCATTCTGTCATCCACAGCATAATGGAGTTTTGGCCTTGAATTTGCTGCCTCAGAATTAAATTACAAGGTGGCTGCCAGATCCTGACATTATACTTGCTTCCAAAGACAGAATAAAAGGAAAAGAGCCAAGTGCATTTGTATCTTTTAGTAAGAGCAAAAACTTTCCCAGAAAGTCCATCCTTACCAACAGCAATTTTCTATTAGAGCTGTCACGCAGACACCCCTGGCTGAAAGAATGGCTGAGAAAGTATTTCATTTTTTCTAACCCTTTAGGGAGATGGGTCAGGGATAGTGGCCTTCAAAGTGACTCTTTATAGCCAAACAAGGTCTCTCCCACTTCTCCTTGTGGCTTTCACATTTACATGACAATTTTTCTATCATTTCTGGTTGTTCCTTTGGTTGCTCCCCACAATCGTTACAGAATGTCTCTACTTTTCCATTTTGTCTGATAGGTCCAGGCATATAAACACATAAACTTTGGTAACTTGGAATCTTAAAACACAATGAAAAATTTACTGATGATTTTGTAAATCAGAAAGTGCAAAAGGGCAAACAAAGCCCCTGGACAAGATAACATCAAAAACATTTCTTTCTGTCTTGGTGATGGGAAGATCAGAGGATGGAGCACTGCCCAATTACAACATCTGGCCAATATTATCTTTTATCTGCATCTCTTGTTTTATTTACCTCAGGACACTAAGAGGATACACCTGCTAGAGAGATGATTCCTGGTGCTGGAAACAGTGAATACTCAAGGATTAGTCTATAACCAGTGTTTCTCAAATTTTTTCCTTATTGTCCCCCTGAGAACCTTTTTAGATATTTTTTTCCTAATTGTCTCCTCCATAAAATTTTAATAGAAAAATATACTGATTATCTGTTTATGTTCTGTATGTGTATCTGTACGTTATACACAAAGAGGGTAAGATTTTTTACCCGCCCCCCCGAAATGTGAATCAACTTTTGCTCCCTTGAGGATAATATTGTTCCCACCAAGAATGCATGTTTATGTCATAAAGAATTCTTTTTAGGAGAGGTGAATAGAGGGAAGTAAGGGAATTATCTGAACTGACTCTTGGAGGATGGAAAGAACTTCACAAACAGAGATAGAAGGAAAAGCATTAGATGCATAGGAATGCAGGAATAAAGCTGAGGAGGTAGGAGTTGTTAGAAGTGGGTAGCTCAGCTGGCGTCACAGGTTTGGATGGGCAATAAAGAGAAACCATCCTCAAAGATATGGAAACTCTCAGGTTGTATACTCGGGAATATCAATGCCAGGCTTCAGAGTATAAACTGTGACACGTGGTGAATTCACTAAAGGGAAGGGAAATCATCAAGCAGTCATGGTTTGGCTGATGATTTCCAATTTGACTGGTCTCCACACCTTTGTTTTTTTACTTCTCAAAACAACTGCTTCCAAGTTAGAACAAGAGAGTCTACCTTAATAATCCTTACTAGTGCAGACCAGTATCATTCTTAGTCCCTACTGGGCAAAAAGAATTTAACTTGTACGGATAAACAATGACTGGATATCTACTGAAGCAGTACTTGAAGACCTAAGAGTGTTGCAAAAAATGACCGAGTCAGGAAAAGTCTGTATGAATTATCAAATGGTAACCTCTCCCCTGAGCTTCTTACCACAAGGCAAACACCTAGAAGCTTAGACGTGAAAAAAGTTGCTTTGTGTTGTACTTTTCTTCTCTAATGGTCATAATTAATTTTGTTGACACAAATACACAAGAGGTTAAAGAGGAATGGCACCATGCTGGTGAGAAGACCAACCCATTTTTGCCTAATACACCAGAGAAATACACCTAAGCCATCCACCCAGGTGAAAGCAATCTTTCTAATAGCTCCAAGGTCAGGAAGACCTCTGTTAAAAACAAACTAAAAAGCTGTTGCATGAATGCAAATACACCAAGTTCACATTATACATTTAAGTTAACCAACATTTCAGACAAAATTATGTAATAAAAATGAATGTGAAACTCATAAAGACCTCTTTCATTTGCTTTCTCTAATATCATTTCATCCCCCTTAGATTAACCCCCACTTTGAGAAACATACACACACACACTCACAGAAGAGGATAATTTCAAGAGGTGTGCATTACAAATAAAAGTGAAATCTATCTTGGGAGGGGTCAATTAACACATTACAGATAGATAAATTCATTTTGTCTTTGGGGTATTAGATCAATAAATCAAAAAAGAGGAAATCTAGGCAGTTATTTCCCCAATAAATTTATGGCTCTGGATATTACAAAGAAATTTAGAGTTTATCCTATTGTATTGATTGATCCTTTTTTCTTTAGTGAGGGAAATAAATCTGCATAAGGACTGTGCCATTCAAAGTTCAGAGGCACCCAACTCCTCCTTTCTGAACAAATAGAGGAAACCATTAAATGAGATGCAGTATCCTTTTACTCCCTGACCAGAATGCAAGAAGTGTAAACAGGGGTACAAGTTAAAATTTCTTAAGTTTAAAAAGGGATTTCCTAAATTCAATTTGGTATCTTGGAGTGGATCCCAGATAAAAGATACTAGCAGAAAAAGTGGTGAAATCCTTATCAAGTCTGTAGTTTAGTTAATATTAATGTAGCAAAGTTAATGTCTTATTTTGATAAATGCACTTTATACAGGTAAGATGTTACCATTTTAGGAGAAACTGAGTTAAAGCTATGTAGGAACCTATGTATTATTCTCACAACTTTTTCTGTAAATCTAAAATTACGCCCAAATAAAAAGTTTATCTAAAAAAAAAAAAAAAAAGACTTCTCTCCAGTTTCCCAGTCCTAGAGATTCTCCTTAGTATTCCCCAGAGAGAACCAACTTTTCTGGTGACCCTAACACATCAGGAATTATTTTGCTCTTTTTGTATACAGAATCATTTAATAAATGTTTACTGCATTTAATTCTACAAATGGCAGAGCAAAGTTGCTCTGGACATAGAATTGGAAGTCCTGGATTTGGATTCGTCATGAGCTGTGAGATCCTGCGCACATCATTTAACCCCTTAGTGGCTCTCCCTCTCCACTTTAAATCCTCTGAGGGCAGGAACTCTCCTATGCCTATCTCTGTAGCTTCAGTAAGCCCTCCCGGAGGAAAGGGGGTCAAGAAGGGGTTCCAGAGTCAAACTCAGTTTACATTTCCAGCTCCCCCCCTAACCAGGCATGTTACTTTGGGGCAAAGCATTTAACATTTCTGAGTCTCCGTTTCCTCATCTGTAAAATGAGCTGTTGGGATGATTAAATGAGGGGACAAACATAGAGTGAAGGGTAGCCTGTTTCTTCTACAGAACAGAACCATTCACGTGGAATATTTTTTATTTTTAACTTTGCAACACTCTTCTAGTACCTATCATGTGCGGGACCCCCTTCTAGATGGTTTTCAAATAGTTACTCCTTTTATCATCCTGACAACTTTATGAGGTAAGTGTTATTATTATTTTCCTATTTTACAGATGACGAAATGGAGGTGCAGGGAAGTTAACATACTTGCCAGCCTGTAAAGCTACTAAGTGGAGATCTGTACCCACACAGCTGGCTCCAGGATGTGCAGTCCTCAGACACTGAGCTATCATAGAACATATTCTATATGGAGATGCGTAGGATCAGATACTGTCTTGCCTTCTTCACTGGCATGCCCCTGAGAGTGCCCAGCAGGTTCTCGAACGCATGCTGACAGACTGAATGAAAGCACAGCAGCCCCTCTAAGGACAGGAGCTGAGTTGAGTATCTGCCAATCTACCTCTCAGCAGCCCCAGCACGGTAGGAGAAGGGAACCGACACTCATCAAGGCCCTCCTATGTTCTCGTCCACTGTGTTCCAAATGTTAGGTTCTCATTCAAGTCTCAAAACCACCCTATAAGGTGAATCACCATATTTCCTTTTTCTACCTGGAGAAATCAGAATACACAGAGAGAGTACGTAACGTCTCAAAGTTATACAGCTAATCAGAAATGCAGCCAGGACCAGAATCCCAGGATTCCTGCTTTCAAAGATCAGGCTTTTTCCAATATACTTGCAGCCTCCCAAATGAGATCATTCCTGGGTCTCTGTTTTGTCAAAGTGTGGCTCTTTCCCTCTGCTTAGATACCATCTCAGAGCGACTTTCTCTGACCTCCCCACATAAACTGTACCCCATTCACTTGCCATCCTGTTACTCTGCTTTATTCTTCGTTGTATTAATATTTGGCATCATATTACATTGGTTTGTTTACCTTCTGTCCCCCAACTGAACTGATGAACTGGTAAGGTTCTAATAAGGCAGGGAATTGTCTGTCTTGGTCACATTGTATCCCAGAGCCTAGAATAGTACCTGATGCAGAGTACATACTCAAAAACAAAATTGCTGAATAAATGAGATAATAAATAGATATGTAGGAGATTCCAGTAATAGTTTGTTATTATCCTTATTATGATTAGTAGTATCGCCTCTTATCAGTTAGGTAATTCAGTTAAGACAAAGGTTTATTTCACAAGAAAAAACTGATGGGAAATTGAGGGGAAAATGTTGGTTTCAATCAGATCAAAGCACAAATTCCAAACAACACCATTAATAACCAGGAGACCACACACTTGGGACAAGGATGTCCTCCGAGCACAGAACACCTAGCACCAATGAGTCACCAAACACAGCCCGTTTTCACTGTTTCTAAATCCTCCTTAGCTCACGAATACCCCTCTGTTGCTGATCATAAATGTTCTTAATTCACCTCTCATTTTTCCATCAGGAAACAATTGGCCTTGGTTAATTTTTTATCACTTTATTTCCATGTTCCCTGCAAGACTGAAGCATTGATTTTCCTAAGAGATGATGTTAATAGGATCAATAAACCACAATGAGCATGTATCATAGTGCCACTTTTTCACCCCTAGCCTGAGGCAGTTCGTGCTGCAGGTGGACCGCCTCCGCTGAAATCCACCCAGCTCCAGGGATTCCGAAGGTGGCAGGAAGGCGCCTCTGCTTATAAATTTTGAGTGAGCTCAAGCACTTTGATGACCCAGATAACACGCCAAACACTGCACAACTGAGAACTATGTGGGGAATCTGGAAGCCTCAAGTCGTAAAGTCATATTTGAAAGGTATCTCGAAATAAAGCCCACGCTAGGCACAGAATATGTGGGAGGGGGAGCCGGGGGCGGGGGTCATGCAAAGGGTTAGCTCCTTTGTTGGAATCCTGTTCTGAGTGATAGGGGTAAATTGAAACAAGCCATTTCCCTGGAGTGTCTTACCTTTCATCTGCTTTCAGAAGCTTCTAGTTCCACCGTGTCCAATGCAGGCAGCGAAAGGGAGCCAGAGCGCTCACTGCTTAATTGCAGAGCTCCTTGGGCCTTGCGGACAGGTTGTCTGAACAACGTGAACGTGGTCTCTCTTCCTGCTGTCTCCAGACTCCAGTGCCACCTAGGCAAGCAGGCTTGCCATCTTGAAAACACACAGGCCAGAGCAGCCCCTCTCCCTTCAGGCACCTGCGGTGTGTGTCCTAGCTTACTACAACATGAACTGCTGAGCCCGACGCCGGCAAAATCAAGCAGGGACGCTGCTAAAAGCACACACCTGGAAGCAATAGAGAGCCCCTCCCTCCCACGGAGCCCCTAATCACTCCACTCACCCTGGTTCCAACTCTAGAAGTGCAGTAGACTCAGCTGGTGAGCTTTTGGAAACTGTAGATTCACCTGCTTCGCTTCAGACCTACTGGCGGAGATGGGGCCAGGGAGAGCATTAATTAGGGTAGGAGAATCCATGTTTTTAAAGGCTCCCAATGGATTTTAATAGGCCCCTCAGCTGATGTATGTCTGAGAACCATTTCTCCAAAATTCCAGTGGTTCTCAAACGTGGCTGCACATTATCTGAATTATCTGAGAAGCTTTTAAACAATATTGATGCCTGTCTCTCACTCTAGATTAGGGTTTCTGTATGGCGGGGGCTCAACTCGGGTCCCTACCCAGTGATGGCCAAGCATTCTCCCCTCCCAAGCAAAAATGTCTCCAGACATTGCCAAATGTCCCGAGAGACAAAATCCCCTGCCGTTCCTCCCCTGGTGGTAGTGACTAGTCATCTTTTGTTTTCCAGCACATTTTCATGTGCAGTCTTTTCTTACCTCATTTTCCTTACATCCATCCATGCCCTTATAATCCCTGGTCAGGTTGATATGTGTAGCTTCAGAACACATGGGCACATGTGTTTTAGAAAAATACTGATTCCATATCGTGAGCTCTAGGCCAGCTGGCCTGTATATCTTATGTTACATGTTCATGGCCAATATTTGCATTTGCATTGACTTAAACAATTCACAAAAGGGAATGGGCAACTGATAATATATTACTAATGAGGTTAGCAATTTTTTAAAAAACAGATTAATAGGACCCAGAACATATTTTTCTCTACCATTTTGGCAAAATGGACTCACTCATTAAGTATCTTATGAGTGTTTACAATGTGCCAGGGAGGGAGCAACACAGACAAGATTGTTGCCACGATGCAGCTTATTCTCTAGAAGGGGAGAGAAAAACAGTATGCAGGATTACACACCAAGCAAGATAATTTTACATAATCTTAAGTGCCATGAAAGAAACAAAAGAGGGTGACACGGGTGGAGGATCTGGGGCAGCAGGAGACTACCGTAGGGCATCAGAGAAGGACACAGTGGACGTGACTTTGAGCGTAACACCGGTGCTGTCACACTCTGCTGGTGACACAAAAATTGGTGTAGTCTTTTAGGAAGGTAATTTGTCAATATATATCAGGGGTTATAATAATGTTCATTTTATCCAATCATTTAACAAATATGAGACATCTCTGAAAATATGCCCTATCAATATCACTGCTTGGACAGTCAACACTATGAAATAACCCAATACTACAAAAACTTCATAATATTTTATAAAATTATCAGCTGCTGAATTGTCAACAAAAGGGGATGGTTGGATGAATTCTGACAGACATACTAAAATGCGGAGGATGCTTACGATATAATGTAAAAATGTTATATAAGGTGTAGAATGCTGAAGATACAGTCAAAAAAAATAAACAAAAGTTACAAATGTATCTATACATATTGATTGTATGTAAGACTAGACAGGTAAGAAAGATGGAAAGAAAATTCAACAAAATAATAACAATCATTGTACAGGAGGTGGCTTTTATTAGGGATTATTTCCCCTGCTTTTCCAAGTTTTCTGATTCACTGTTCAAACAAATTTCTAAAATAATGCTTCCGACTTTTGATCCTGACTTTTCCTCCAATTTTTAACCTATGCGATCCCAATCTGATTCCTCTTTTGAGGGTTGCCTCAAATGCTACATCCAAGCAGCCTTATCTGACTGCCTCGACTCCAGTAATAATTCATTGTTTTCTGCCCATTGCTCCAAAGAACATTTTTGCCTTCCTGTTATGGGCTAAGTTTTTTGTCCCCTCCAAATTCCTATGTTGAAGCCCCTAACCCCCTAGTGCCTCAGAATGTGACAGTATTTGGAGATAGGGCCTTTAAAGCAGTGATTGAGTTTAAATGAAGCTGTGAGGGCAGGCCCTAATCCAATCTGACTGATGTCCTTATAAGAGGAGGAAATCTGGACGCACAAAGAGACACCAGGGATGTGAGCACAGAGGAAAGACCACGTGAGGACACAGTGAGAAGGTGGCCATCTGTAAGCCAAAGAGAGAGGCCTCAGAAAAAAACCAACCCTGCCAACACCTTGATCTTGGACTTCAGTCTCCAGAGCTGTGAGGAAATAAATTTCTGTTGGTTAAGCACCCAGTCTGTGAAATTTTGTTATAGCAGCTCTAGCTGACTATTACCTTCTTACTGTAGTTCTAACAGAATTACCACTAGCAGTGTGCTTATCTTTCTCTTCCACTAGCTAATTTGCTGATCAAGCATTGGGCTCTTACTTGCCTTTAGAGGTAACTTCAGTGTCTTTTACAGTTTCTTGCACGTGGTAGTCATTCAATAAATGTTGGCCAAATGAATTATCTGAACTTTTTTCCCTTAACTAATCTGGGGACAAAGTGTCTACAGAATTTTAATAAGCAGTGTCAAAGAATACGAACTTTCAGTTATAAGGTGATTAAGTTCTGGGGATCTAATGTACAGCATGGTGATTATAGTTAATAATACTGTACTATAAACTTCAAAATTTCTAAGACAGTAGATCTTAAATGTTCTCACCACAAAAAATGAAACAGTAATTGTGTGAGTTACGTGATGGAGGTGTTGGCTAACATTACAGTGGTGATCATTTTGCACACGTTAATCTTACACAATGTTGTATGTCAATTGTATTTCAGTAAAGCTGGGGGAAAAACAAATTTAAACAAGCAAAAAACTAATTAAATAAGAAAAAAGTCAGCTCAAAGGGGAAATTGATATGTTGTAAAAAACCAGCAACAACAACAAATAATTAGTTGGTAGAGATTCTCTATAAAATATGGAGTTATTTCTACTCCAAAATAAGCACCTGTTATGCTTCAAAAACTAGTCAGCTCACTACAAAAAACTCCAATTTTTGTAATGAGTTTCAGGAGCATCAAATTCTCTTTCCAATGTCTATATTAGCACCATAGATGCATTTTCAAAGGCATAATTTGGCAAATAATCTTCTCTTTCATACACTGAAATCTCACTTTCGAGTAAGTTCTAAATTTTGACAAACTTTCAAATATTATGTGTATATGATACACATACAAAGGTGCACCTTTATATTTTCCAAGTGTGTAGCTCAATTCAAATAATGGTCTATGAGCTCAGTATTTTAAAATATTTTAGGTCCTTGCATTTCAAAGTTTGGTCTATGAACCAAAAGCTTTATCATCACTGCATTTGTTAGAAATGCAGAATTTCAGACTCCACCCTGACCTACTGAATCACAGCTTGCTTTTTAAGGAGATCTCCAGATGATTAGTATGCTCATTAAAATTTGAGAAGCACTGCTCTAAAATATGGGCTCTCAAGATTAAATGACACGTTCAACTTCTCTATCTTTTCTATTTATCTGATAGATTAAAGGATTAGAATTTCCCATAGTTAGAACCAAAGCTATTGTAAAATTCTTCATGGTCTTTGTTTCATATTTAGGCAAAGGTAAGGACAATCAGTCAGTCATTTTGAATTTAGGAAGTGTATCTAGTTTAGTTTTTCTGGATTTATCTGTAACTTGGAGACAGTGTCCTAGATAGGGGGATGGATGGCATAAAGAAATCCAGTGTCCTTTAAATAAATCACAAAGTCAATAAAGAAATAGGTAAAGGTTCAAAGGTTCTTCAGAATCTTCCTGAAAAGACTTAAAGCCAACCTAAACATGACAGTCCAATTTTAAAGTAGGCAAGTCCTGAGTTTCAAGGGTAACAGTGAAGGCGATTGCCAGAAGTCATTTTTCTTGAACCTGAGATTAGTCAAATGCATGTTAAAAAAGGTTTTGTGCTCTAATAGTAATTGTAGATAAATATTCAAATGGATGTGAACAAACATCTCTGTGATACATAGACACAAAATATTGACTCCTCCTTTTCCCCTACCTCCAGGCACTGATTTCACAGAAGAATTCAGCTGTATTTATTATGGCTCATGTACAAACATAATGGTAAAAATGCTTTATGGGTATAAACACATTGCTTCCCAGAGGCTCAAACTGCTTTCTAGACATTATCTCATTAATTGGTCCCTTAAATCTTTCTCATTGATTTTTATATTTTTTGAACCAACAAGTTCACTATTGTTTGCATATGAAAGGAAGAGTTCACTTCAGTTAGAAATTAAGATCTTAAGCATTTTTGTAACTGTGATGTTATGTCTTAACTGACAAGGAGTTACTGGGAACTTTTCATTGGGAACCACATTTTGAATGTGGTTTCAATGGGAACCACATTTTGAAACCAACCCCAGCACCGTGGCTAGACTGGAAGCCTTGAAAGGCACTGCCTCTCCTTCCTGGAGAGACTCCGACTTGTGTGAGTCTCTCATGAAAGCAAACTTGGCCACCAAGAGGCCAGGCTGCAAATGTTTACTTTATTGAATTGTTGATTCTGGGAAAGATCTCCCTTTTTGCATATTGCTGTATTTTAAAAATCAGTTAGAGGCCAAATGGTAGAATTAGAAAAATACCGACTTTTGATCTACAAATGAAATAACTGATTTGGATAACAGACATCCTTGGACAAAACTACTAGATGAAAGGTACTAGATAAAACTACTAGATGACCAAGGGTCAGATCGCAGAAACTCTGTGAAGGGAAGGTGGTCTGAGCCCTGGAGAGAAAAAGGAATACAGAGCAGCTTGAGGCAACTGTTCAGGTGCAGCGAGGCCCCAGGGGGTGGGGGCAGAATGGTCACCTGAGTCTTGTAGATCTTGAACATAAAAGACAAACATTTATGTTTAATGACATTAACAACAAACACTCCAACTCGGCAATGCCACCCCTTAGGAATTTCTTCTGGTTGAATAAAGATAGAAACAGCCCAAATATCCAACCACAAGAGATTTGCTTTAAAACGGCATTAGATCCATACAATGGATCACACCGCAACTATTAAAAAAGAAAATATAGGACTATATTTACTGACTTTAAATGATGTCCATTAAATATTTAAGTGAAAAAACATCAAGTTACCTAGCAAATGCATGCTAAATTCTATTTTTATTTAAAATGGCTTATTTTCACACAGAATTCTGAAAGAATTTATACCGAAAGACAATAGCTGTTGCTAGGGGATACTGTTTCTTGTGTTCTATATTATCCTTTGCTTATTCAATTTTCTACTTTTCTAAAATGTATTCCTTATATACTTTAGAAAAGGTACACAATTGTCTCTTGTGGCAAATCTACACATTTAAAGAAGAAATAGTGCATCCTAAGGGCCAACAGGAGAGCTGGGCTTCAGGAAATAAGGGAGTGGGTTCTAATGTCAACTTTTCTTTCAGGTATCAAGGTGTATAAAGCAAGGTTTCCCCAACTGCTTCCATGGGATGTGAAGAAATTTATTTTGAAGGTGAAGGAGGTATGTCTCTGTTCAAAAAATACTAGAAAAGAACTGAGGAAAATAAATTTAAATTGGTTTCTTCACCACAGAATTTCTCAGAACCTGAGAAATTAATATATTCTCTGAATATGTTAATATATTAGAATTTATAGTTGTAATAAATTTCAAGACAAAGAAATACTTTTTGATCATGGAACCCTTTTCTTTCTCACACACATTAATAACTCATTAGGACACAGTTTGGGAATCCCAAGAAAAGACTGAGGCAGACATTATGCGAAGCAGTGATTCTTTTTAGATTCAGCTTCTTCATTTGTAAAATGAGAGCAGTATAATCTGACTTTATATTAAGAAAGCAGAAAACTTCCATTCCTGTAAGGCCTTTCAATTTCTGAAGCAACTTTTTTTTTTTTTTTTTTGCATATGCTATCTTAGGTGATGTTTTAAATGAAATCTTTCTAAAAGTGCTTTGGAAATCTGAAGGTAACATGAGGTAAAAATAATGTTAAATAATAGCGACAACACTAATGATATACTGTCATCTAATCCAGAGGTCAGGAAATCATTTCTGGAAAGAGCCAGATCATTAATATTTTAGGCTCTTTGGGCACGCAGTCTCTGTCACAACTACTCAGCTCTTCTGCAGCAGCGTGAAAGTACATAGTTGTATGCAATGTGTAAGGCAGTCAGAGTGGCCATGTTTTACAGAGACTGTGTTTTTATTAAAACTGTCAGTGGGCTAGACTTGGCCCATGGGCTGGAGTTTGCCAATCCCTCATAATCCACTTCGGGGAGACACCGAGAACTTGTTTTTGTCATGGGACTCATGGGATCCGAGTATTGTTTATATTTCCAGAGAGAGAGAAAGATTCCTTTATCAAGTCTACTTTGGAATAAATGTACATCTGTTCTGCCATCCCCTTTAAAAGAAGAAAATGGGGGGGACCCCAAATGGTGATGAGGAACATGGGGACGTGTCCACTAATTTAGACCTAATGAAACCAAATTAAGGCTGTTTTTCTGATTAAAATTAGGAATGTTTGATAATTCATGCTGGTAATTTGGAGAAGGACAGCTCTCTATGTTTATTTCTAACATCATTACTTACCATTTGTGAAGGGAAAGATACATAAAAATTGTCATCTCAATTAATTAAAAGCTCCTAGAGGGAAAAAAAAAGATACAGAATTTTGGAGAAGTGCTTTAGTCTGTGTTGACATGTACCAATTTTAAGTGTTAGATTGAATTAATTAAATATGGGCTATTTAGCCAAATTAGTCAAAAATGTCGAATCCCTTTTTTAGTTTCAACACGTTTAAGGTTTAACTTTCTAAAACCTTAAGTGCAGACTCACAGCTTGCAAACACATATCTTCAGGTTGAAATTCCCTCTGGCTCTAACCTGGCATTGCTTAGATGATACTTGATTTATGTGTTTCTGTGATAAAGCCAATTGATGTGCTTGGTGGAAATTCCAGGTTTTGGTTGACACAAATAGAACAACCATTTCACATTCACCAATGTGTACAGTTTAAACATTCCTGACAGAAAAAGTTGAGCTGTAGTACTCATTCTATTTCATTAATATGAATAAAATCACTCATATAATTTAATTTTAAGGAGTTCAACATTCATTTGGCTATAGTATAAAGCCTAACTACCCATTCTACTGTTCAGGGCCCTCCATAACCAGGCTGTGGCTTTTCAACACTTTTACCCCCTCCCTACAGCAAACTCTGTGAGGCAGCCCATCACTGTTCTCCACACATGCCATGCTGTCTGACCTCTTTGCCCTTCTTCCTCTCCTTTGCTTGTCATGCTCTAAGCATCCTTCTGTTCCAACTCAAATTCTTCCCCTAAGAAATCTTCATGGATGACCCCAGCCCAAAGTGAGTGTTTCCTCATATGAATTCCTAAAGTATTTACTCTTGCTATGGGTCATTTGTCACATAACAGATATCACCTTTGAGGTTTTGTTCTGTTTTGTTTTTACTAAAAACTGTATATGTTTAATGTATATAATTTGGTGAGTTTGGACATAGGCATAGTATTTGGGAACTATGCAATGATAGTATCCATGTGGTTTTACCATCACTACAGTCAAGGTAATGATCGTACCCATCACCTCTAAAATTTCCCTGTGTCTTTGTGTGGGTGTGTGCATGTGCCTGTGCATGAGGATATCTGTGTGTGTGTGTGTGTGTGTGTGTGTGTGTGTGTGTGTAAGAACACTTAACAGGTAGTTTACCCGCTTAACAAATTGTCAGGTTCACAATACTGGTTGTTAACTGCAGGCACAATGTCATGCTCAGATCTCAAGAAATTATTCAGCTTGCATAACTGAAGCTTTATACTCTTGGAATAAAAACTTCCCATTTCCCCCTCCCCCCAGCCCCTGACAACCAGCATTCTATTCTCTGTTTCTATAAGTTTGATTATTTTAGATACCTTGTATAAGTGAAATCATACAGTATTTGTCCTCTGAGAACAGTTTATTACTCTTAGCATAATGTCCTCCAGGTTCATCCATGTTGTTGCAAAAGGTAGAGTTTCCTTCTTTTTAAGGCTGAATAATATTTTATTGTATGTACATACCACATTTTCTTAATCTGTTCTTCTGTTGATGGACGTTTGGATTATTTCCATATCTTGGCTATTGTGAATAATGCTGAAATGAACATGGGGGTGACAGTGTCACATCTCTAAGTTCCTAGAGGCAGGTACAATCACTTTTAAGCTTGTATCCTCAGGATCTAGCATATTACCTGCATCTTATGGCCATTTTCTCAACAACTATTTGTTGTCAAAACAGCTAGGTGAATGAACAGGTCATCAACCCAGCAAGGTTGTAAGGGCCAAAAGTGGCAATAAATATATAGTGATTGGGATGGTTACTTTTATATCAATTTGACTGGGCTCGGAGATGCTGGTAAAACATTATTTCTGGGAGTGGCTATGAGGGTGTTTCTGGACGAGACTAGCATTTGATTCAGTGGACTGAGTAAAGAGATGTGTCCTCCCCAGTGTAGGCAGGCATCATCCAACCCATTGAGGGCCTGAATAGAACAAAAAGGCAAAGAAAGGGCGAATTCCCTCTCTCTTCTTGAGCTGGGACATCCATCTTCTCTTGTCCTCAGAAATCAGAGCTCCTGGTTCTCAGGCTTTCAGACTCTGGGACTTATACCAGCAGCCCCTTCATCCTCAGGCCTTCGACCTAGGATTGGGAATTACGTCACTGACTCTCCTAGTTATGGGGCCTACGAACTTGGACTGAATTGACCACTAACCTTCCTAGTTCTCCAGGGTGCAGATGGCATGTTGTGGGATTACTTGGCCTTAATAACTGTGTGAGCCAATTTCTATAATAAACTTCCTCTTATGTACATCTATATATATACTATTGGTTTTGTTTCTCTGGAGAGCCCTGGCTAGTAGTGATTTAGTTGAGTTTTACACGTATTAAATGATAGTGCCATCTCATGATTTTAAATTCTAAAAGTGAATTAAAGATATATACATTGGACCTCAGTGAAATGAGAATTCCAAACAAAAGGTCCAAGATTTAGATAATCTATACTGAAAAAATGATACATGGAACAAGAATTTTAAAAAGTGATAAATAACCCAACACTTTAAGTTTATAGAGCACTAGAACATTTCTAATACAAAATCATTAAAGATAAAGAAATTATACTATACAAAGTTTTGTAAGAACAATCGTTTAAATTTTTTTTTTAAAAAGTTCAAATCTACAAATGAAAATCAATTGGAGTAGGGAAGCACCTGTCCAGATATTTTGGCAAGAAAAGTTGCTATCAAGAAGGACTTATGAGCAGTGAGGGGCATGGCAGAAGTGAGGAGAGCATAGTACGCCATGACCAATGATTCACACTAACCAGTAATGACACTGTTTTCTACTTTATCTTTCCCCTCATCACTGGTCCAAAAATTGTCAGCTGGATGAATCCGGTGGAAGGAAAAACTGTATTTGTAAACATAGCATTATGGCTCTGCATTTTTCTTTTCCATAAGGAGTTTTTTTTTTTTTTTTAACCAGGAGAAATTAATTCCATTCCTAGGTTTTCATTTAATTTTACAATTGACAGAATTTTTGAGCATTTTCCACTTCTTATTCTTTATCAAAATGGATTAAAAAACTGGGAAACAAGAAGTTTCATCCCACACTGAAATAACCTGAAATAATTTACTGATTTTGCTTTTTGCTGAAGCCTTTCAAAGGACCACACAATCAAATCATGGTTTAACTTAAGCCTCAGATGTTGCATATGACTATAAACTACCACACCACCACACTTGGTTCAACTTCTCACCTTGTAGAGTTCTGTGCTACACAAATGCATACATAAAAATAAAAGCAAGTAATTACAACATGAATACAAATAAGGTTTGCAGTCTTATGGATAAGGTAGCTGAGATGATCTTACATTGGAGACACCTGTTTTGCTCTTCTGAGGCTGCATGATAAATACACAAAACCTATGTCCTTGCTTCTGAAAAAAATCAAATTTAGAACATCTGACAGAGATAATATGAACCAGGGTGGGAAATATATGCTTGAGTTCACTGCTATGCTTTATCAAGACAGAAAGGCAGAGTTTCTTAACATTTTTATCCTTCCTAAACTAACTGAAATGCAGGCCTAGAAACAACTAGAAATTGTTTAATTTGTAAGCAATTGGTGAGCTCTGCTTTGGCACATATTTTTCCCTCTTAATGTCTCTTCCCCAAAGAATCAAAAGAGGAGAAAGTTTAAAACCCTGAGAAGGATAATGCAGTGAGTGGGGAACGGCAGGCTGGCACAGTGACAATTAATAATTTAATAATTTAAATGTGCTCTCCAACACTGAGCACCTGACAGGCTGCCCAGGGTCCATCAGCATAGAGGCAGGTGTGAGCCAGGGAAGACAATTCTAGGAAGTTGACTGAGTCCCTTTGGGGAAATTCTGATCAAAGGAATGATTAAGGGGGGTTTCAAGGGGTCAAACTGAAGTCCTTTGTTCTTTTTATTACAAAAAATTTCACCCAATTTGGACATTTTTGTTAGAATATACATTAGTAATTAAATATGTATTTGCCTAGCTGAGCAGAAACTATAATTTTCTCTTAATCTTCTAAATTCAGCTTTCTGGCAGATTTAAATCAGAGGATGTCACTAAATATAAGTGTAAGTTCCATTTGAGCGTCAAGAGTGAGTCTGTCCAGATTGTCCCGCCCTCCCCAGGAGCTGGCACAAGGCTCGGTACAGAATATGTTCTCATGCTCAATTGATACATTCATATATTGCTTGATACATTCATGCAATACATTCAGAAATAAGCTTTAAAGCTGGAAGGAACTTTAGATAAAAATAATTCGGTCTAATCCTCCACATTTTGCAAAACTGAGGGACAGAGAAGCTCAAAAGTATACACATAAAAACTTGTGCAATATCAAACGTGCAGATAAAATAAAAGGGGAAATGTGAAGTCAGGTTTTCTCCCATCAAGATTAGTGCTCTTTCACTACCTTAAACATCCCAGAGATGAGAATTCGAAAACGTCCCTTTATGTACCAAACGCCTACACCATGTCAAATCTTCTAAAATGCCCCACATTCTCAAATAAATGATTTCCTTAACTTCTGGTCAGTGGATTCTGGCTTCAAATCACACTCTCTCCAAAATCAAGGTCAGAGGGTGAGGACCAAGAATTGCAGCTGCATACAGGGACTTTTGAATCTCAGGTCCAGAGTCTGGATCTTTAACTGTCTGAGCTAATGTTGAAGTGTCAATATTAGCACGTTTGAAGTAATGGAAAGAGGTTATATCTTGTTATCACTAGCATCACTATCAGAGTGCCAGAAGCATTATTTTATGGTTTTAGATGATGAGTTTTGTATTTTACTGATTGATTGATTCATTCATTCATTTATTCAGCTTCTATTGTAATCTAGCACTGGATGTAGTAGGAAAGGTAGATAAGAAAGCTAACATGTAATAAAAATGTATAATCAAGTGAGAGAAGACTTCATAATCCAGTGACGGTTCCAAGGAGGTAGTATCCCTAAAGGTCAGGATTTGTAGCATGAAAGATTCATGGGAAGGTCACCAGACAGAGACGTGGGTCACAAGTCAGGGCACTCAGGCACGTGTAGGGAATGGAGCCGAGGAGCTCCCCCACCTCGTAGGCGTGGTGAACATGACACACAAACCCTGTCCTGCTGGGGAACAGCCCCCTGTTCACACTGGCTAGAAGAGGACTTAGGAGAGGAAGGAGGAGGGATTAGGGTGGGTACGGCAGGAGGGGCCACATGGTGCAGGGTCTCCAGTGGCACACCAAGAAATTAGAAATTTTCTTCTTTTTTAGTAGTCCATATGAAGCCACTGAATGGAGTGGCATGATCCTAGGAAGCTCATCCTGGCAACCCCTTGAAAGCTGGAGTCTAGGAAGGAGTTAAGACAGGGCAGGGACAACTAGACAAAAAAAATCAGGCCAACTATTTCAGTAAGATCTGCTGCTCCAAAAAGATCAGAAGTGCCTTGATGCCAGGGCTTATGTCATACTCAACAATGTACCAAATGTCTGGTATATAATAGGTGCTCCGTAGATATTTTATCAAATAAATGAGCACAGAACTTTATTTCAGGTGTCCCTCTAGAAGGAGTATTTTTTTCATGAGGTCACGCAGGCTGAAAGTTTCATACCCTCTTTTGAACTATAAATTAGATTTTTAATCATTCTAAGGAAAAAAACAGGGCCAAAATGAAAGCAAAAGGTATATTAATTTATCTAATGAAGCATAGCTGTTAGCAACAGTCCCCTAAATACGGTGCACGGGAGGAGGTGACAAATTTCCTCCAGGAAGGAAGGGGCAGTAGGTTTTACTTAGATAAGAAAGATAGTCCTACAAAGACTTAGACTCCAAAGACAGTCACCTGGGTGGTTTTGGTGACATTGAGGCTTTGCTGTCATCATGGTTAGAAGCTGAACAATCATTGCTCCTGTCAATCTAGCCATCAAGATGGTCTAGCAGGTCTCAAGCGCTAATTCAGTGCTGCAGGGGTGTAATCAGAGTGCCTGTGGCTCATCAGCTGCTCAGGGACAGGTGTGGGATGCTCTAGCTACTGGTTTTTAAACCAGAGCCTAGCCAGTGCTTGGAGAAAACTAACTTAAAGGGACAGGAAAATAATACTAATAGAAGTTACTCTTTCCTGAATGCTGGCCATGTCTAAGGCACTGTGCTTAATATCTTAAAGGCATTATCTCACTTACGCCCCCCAAAAACCTCTATGAGGTTGGGACCATTATTATTCGCAGTTTACAAATGGGGCAACTGAGGCTCACAGAAGTTAAATAATTTGCCCAAGGTCACATAGCTGGGAAGTGGCAAAACCAAAGCTTGGATCCACTCCCAGATATCTGCCCCTGAAGCCTATCCTCTTTAACCACGAATACAGACTGGACTTAGCGAATAGTAATGGTGTGCTTCATTTTGGTAGCACTTGACTTCTCACTTTGGGCCCCTGTCTTTTTTTCACTGAAATCAGTAATAACCTTGTGAGGTGGGTAAAGCATGGGTCATGGTCACCTTTTGATAAATTAAGGAACTAGTGCTAGATAATATGGCATAGTCTTGAAGAGGGCTAGTAAGAGAATTGCTTGGGTTAAAGTCATAGCTGTGTTACTTCCTGGCTATATGACCCTGAAAAAAGTTGCTTAGCCCCTTCTGAGCCTGAGTTTCCTTATGGTTGAGAGGATTAAATGTGACAATGCATGCACAAACTCAAAACAGCTACTACTTATTGATTGCTCAATAAATGTTAGATATTCGTAGTATTTCCCCCAAACAATTAGCTGATGGTAAGTGTAGAGTCAATAGTTTCAATTCAACTCCATCCAATCCTATTGATTTCAGCTACTGATTATTGGACATCCAGCAGGTGACAGTGTCCCAGGTACATGTATCTTGATTCCTAGGTCTGTGTAAATTAATTACACTTAACATATCCATCACCGAAACCCACCTTGAGTTGAGGGGAGCAGCCCATGACATTAACACCTTACATATCTCTGGGTGGCATTTACCGTTCTCCAAATAACGCTTCTTCCTTTTTGCTGTTTCTCTCTACCACTGACCTCTTCTTAGACAATGTGGAACTTTCCACCCTCTCTCCTTCCTTTCGCCTTTGGAATCTATGACTTAGGGCACCACTGGCACTCGGAAGCCCATGGGACATTGCTTCGCCCCGCTCACAGCCCCTAAAATAAGAAGCCAGTGACCCCAGTAATTTTCATTTCAAGGAGTGCAGCTGCTTGAAAGCTGCACGATGAAAAAAGCTCTTAAGATGGCCATCCATGTGGGAATGGGAGTAGACTGCAACTAAGAAATGAGTCAGAGCCAGCACGGCAGTCTCCCACCTGATGTGAGGCATGAAACACAGCATTTAAAAACCATCACTGAGCTCTATAGCCGGGCTCTTCAGTGGCCTCCTTCTGGCTGAAAGGCTTTCACTTGAGTGCTCTGGTTCATGCAAGTTTGTTTAAGATAAATAATTCATAAAGGGTACCTAGCACCACCCTTGAATAACTTTTCACTTCCACCTGCTCAGAAGCATTTGATGGACTGACTGCATGTCATAGGAAGATCACTCTTGACATCTGTTATTATCACACTTTATGGCCAAGGATGGGCCACTAGCTACTCATGGTTTCATTCTCTTTACTCCTTGGTTGTCCCCTTCAGATATCTGTAAAAAGATGTATTCCTGGCAGGTTCTTACCACTCTGTGTGTAGTTTCAAACAGAGTTGAAGACAATGAGAGCATCTCTGAATTAACCACATTTCCATCCACCATCATTATGTCAGGAAGCAGGAACTAACACTCATTGTTTATTGCATTAAAATAGGGAGAGGGAGATTAAAAACGTAGAGCATAAATTCAGCACTGCTCCTAAGTACTTTTGTTTGAGTTGACATGAGCAAGAAAGCGACCTCCTTGGAATCTAGGAGGCTGCCCCAGATTATTTGTCATGCCCGATGCCCAAGGATGACGCAACAGTCAATTTAGAGGTGATTTATGGCACTCCTGGCAGGACTGATAACGAGTAGCTGCACAGTACGGGTTATTTGGGGGAGGCATTTTTAGTGCTCTAACCTGCCCCAAATATCATTTTCTTAGCACACTTTGATGATTTTTTTTCAGTATGACAATACGAGACCCTTTAAAACAATCTGTCAAACTAAGCTAGAAGACAAACATAACTTCATGCCCTGAAAAACTTTATGTTCTGGGTCAGCCAACAGCCATTACTACTAATGGTTCCCTGACTGCGGTAGTTTTCCAGCTGGTCATTGTATTTCAACCTAGATACAGGCCAGATGTGTAAAAAGTAAGTGGTAGCAATACAACGGTCATTATTAGCTATTTTTTATTTTAACATCTTTATTGGAGTATAATTGCTTTACAATGGTGTGTTAGTTTCTGCTTTATAACGAAGTGAATCAGTTATACATATACATATGTTCCCATATCTCTTCCCTCTTGCATCTCCCTCCCTCCCACCCTCCCTATCCCACCCCTCTAGGTGGTCAGAAAGCACCGAGCTGATCTACCTATGCTATGCGGCTGCTTCCCACTAGCGATCTATTTTACGTTTGGTAGTGTATATATGTCCATGCCATTCTCTCACTTTGTCACAGCTTACCCTTCCCACTCCCCATATCCTCAAGTCCATTCTCTAGTAGGTCTGTGTTTTTATTCCCGTCTTGCCCCTAGGTTCTTCATGACTTTTTTTTTTTTTTCCTTAGATTCCATATATATGTGTGAGCATACGGTATTTGTTTTTGTCTTTCTGACTTACTTCACTCTGTATGACACACTCTAGGTCCATCCACCACACTACAAATAACTCAATTTCGTTTCTTTTTATGGCTGAGTAATATTCCATTGTATATATGTGCCACATCTTCTTTATCCATTCATCTGTTGATGGACACGTAGGTTGCTTCCATGTCCTGGCTATTGTAAATAGAGCTGCAATGAACATTTTGGTACATGACACTTTTTGAACTACGGTTTTCTCAGGGTATATGCCCAGTAGTGGGATTGCTGGGTCATATGGTAGTTCTATTTTTAGTTTTTTAAGGGACCTCCATACTGTTCTCCATAGTGGCTGTATCAATTTACATTCCCACCAACAGTGCAAGAGGGTGCCCTTTTCTCCACACCCTCTCCAGCACTTATTGTTTGTAGATATTTTGATGATGGCCATTCTGACCAGTGTGAGATGATATCTCATTGTAGTTCTGATTTGCATTTCTCTAATGATTAATGATGTTGAGCATTCTTTCATGTGTTTGTTGGCAATCTGTATATCTTTGGAGAAATGTCTATTTAGGTTTTCTGCCCATTTTTGGATTGGGTTGTTTGTTTTTTGATATTGAGCTGCATGACCTGCTTGTATATTTTGGAGATTAATCCTTTGTCAGTTGCTTCATTTGCAAATATTTTCTCCCATTCTGAGAGTTGTTTTTTCATTTTGTTTATGTTTCCCTTTGCTGTGCAAAAGCTTTTAAGTTTCCTTAGGTCCCATTTGTTTATTTTTGTTTTTATTTCCATTTCTCTAGGAGGTGGGTCAAAAAGGATCTTGCTGTGATTTATGTCACAGAGTGTTCTGCCTATGTTTTCCTCTAAGAGTTTGATAGTGTCTGGCCTTACATTTAGGTCTTTAATCCATTTTGAGTTTATTTTTGTGTATGGTGTTAGGGAGTGTTCTAATTTCATACTTTTACAGGTACCTGCCCAGTTTTCCCAGCACCACTTATTTAAGAGGCTGTCTTTTCTCCACTGTATATTCTTGCCTCCTTTATCAAAGATAAGGTGACTATACGTGCGTGGGTTTATCTCTGGGCTTTCTATCCTGTTCCATTGATCTATATTTCTGTTTTTGTGCCAGTACCATACTGTCTTGATTACTGTAGCTTTGAGGTATAGTCTGAAGCCAGGGAGCCTGATTCCTCCAGCTCTGTTTTTCGTTCTCAAGATTACTTTGCCTATTCGGGGTCTTTTGCATTTCCATACAAATTGTGAAATTTTTTGTTCTAGTTCTGTGAAAAATGCCATTGGTAGTTTGATGGGGATTGCATTGAATCTGTAGATTGCTTTGGGTAGTAGAGTCATTTTCACAATGTTGATTCTTCCAATCCAAGAACATGGTATATCTCTCCATCTATTTGGATCATCTTTAATTTCTTTCATCAGTGTCTTATAATTTTCTGCATACAGGTCTTTTGTCTCCTTAGGTAGGTTTATTCCTAGATATTTTATTCTTTTTGTTGCAATGGTAAATGGGAGTGTTTTCTTAATTTCACTTTCAGATTTTTCATCGTTAGTGTATAGGAATGCCAGAGATTTCTGTGCATTAATTTTGTATCCTGCTACTTTACCAAATTCATTGATTAGCTCTATTAGTTTTCTGGTAGCATCTTTAGGATTCTCTATGTATAGTATCATGACACCTGCAAACAGTGACAGCTTTACTTCTTCTTTTCCAATTTGGATTCCTTTTATTTCTTTTTCTTCTCTGATTGCTGTGGCTAAAACTTCCAAAACTATGTTGAATAATAGTGGTAAGAGTAGGCAACCTTGTCTTGTTCCTGATCGTAGTGGAAATGGTTTCAGTTTTTCACCATTGAGGACGATGTTGGCTGTGGGTTTGTCATATATGGCCTTTATTATGTTGAGGAAAGTTCCCTCTATGCCTACTTTCTGCAGGGTTTTTATCATAAATCGGTGTTGAATTTTGTCGAAAGCTTTCTCTGCATCGATTGAGATGATCATATGGTTTTTCTCCTTCATTTGTTAATATGGTGTATCATGTTGATTGATTTGCGTATATTGAAGAATCCTTGCATTCCTGGGATAAACCCCCTTTTTTTTTTTTTGGATAAGCCCCATTTGATCATGGTGTATGATCCCTTTAATGTGCTGTTGGATTCTGTTTGTTAGTATTTTGCTGAGGATTTTTGCATCTATGTTCATCAGTGATATTGGCCTGTAGTTTTCTTTCTTTGTGATATCTTTGTCTGGTTTTGGTATCAGGGTGATGGTGGCCTCGTAGAATGAGTTTGGGAGTGTTCCTCCCTCTGCTATATTTTGGAAGAGTTTGAGAAGGATAGGTGTTAGCTCTTCTCTGAATGTTTGATAGAATTCGCCTGTGAAGCCATCTGGTCCTGGGCTTTTGTTTGTTGGAAGATTTTTAATCACAGTTTCAATTTCAGTGCTTGTGATTGGTCTGTTCATATTTTCTATTTCTTCCTCATTCAGTCTCGGAAGGTTGTGCATTTCTAAGAATTTGTCTATTTCTTCCAGGTTGTCCATTTTATTGGCATAGAGTTGCTTGTAGTAATCTCTCATGATCCTTTGTATTTCTGCAGTGTCAGTGGTTACTTCTCCTTTTTCATTTCTAATTCTATTGATTTGAGTCTTCTCCCTTTTTTTCTTGATGAGTCTGGCTAATGGTTTATCAGTTTTGTTTATCTTCTCAAAGAACCAGCTTTTAGTTTTATTGATCTTTGCTATCGTTTCCTTCATTTCTTTTTCATTTATTTCTGATCAATCTTTATGATTTCTTTCCTTCTGCTAACTTTGGGGTTTTTTTGTTCTTCTTTCTCTAATTGCTTTAGGTGTAAGGTTAGGTTGTTTATTTGAGATATTTCTTGTTTCTTAAGGTAGGATTGTATTGCTATAAACTTCCCTCTTAGAACTGCTTTTGCTGCATCCCATAGGTTTTGGGTCATCGTGTTTTCATCATCATTTGTTTCTAAGTATTTTTTGATTTCCTTTTTGATTTCTTCAGTGATCTCTTGGTTATTAAGTAGTGTATTGTTTAGCCTCCATGTGTTTGTATTTTATACAGATTTTTTCCTGTAATTGATATCTAGTCTCATAGCGTTGTGGTCAGAAAAGATACTTGATATCATTTCAATTTTCTTAAATTTACCAAGGCTTGATTTGAGACCCAAGATATGATCTATCCTGGAGAGTGTTCCATGAGCACTTGAGAAGAATGTGTATTCCGTTGTTTTTGGATGTATTGTCCTATAAATATCAAATAAGTCCATCTTTTTTAATGTATCATTTAAAGCTTGTGTTTCCTTATTTATTTTCATTTTGGATGATCTGTCCATTGGTGAAAGTGGGGTGTTAAAGTCCCCTACTATGATTGTGTTACTGTCAATTTCCCCTTTTATGGCTGTTAGTATTTGCCTTATGTATTGAGGTGCTCCTATGTTGGGTGCATAAATATTTACAATTGTTATATCTTCTTCTTGGATCGATTCCTTGATCGTTATGTAGTGTCCTTCTTTTCTCTTGTAATAGTCTTTATTTTAAAGTCTATTTTGTCTGATATGAGAATTGCTACTCCAGCTTTCTTTTGATTTCCATTTTCATGGAATATCTTTTTCCATCCCCTCACTTTCAGTCTGTATGTGTCCTTAGGTCTGAAGTGGGTCTCTTGTAGACAGCATATATACGGGCCTTGTTTTTATATCCATTCAGCCAGTCTATGCCTTTTGGTTGGAGCATTTAATCCATTTATATTTAAGGTCATTATCGATATGTATGTTCCTATTCCCATTTTCTTAATTGTTTTGGGTTTGTTATTGTAGGTCTTTTCCTTCTCTTGTGTTTCCTGCCTAGAGAAGTTCCTTTAGCATTTGTTGTAAAGCTGGTTTGGTGGTGCTGAATTCTCTTAGCTTTTGCTTGTCTGTAAAGGTTTTAATTTCTCCATCAAATCTGAATGAGATCCTTGCTGGGTAGAGTAATCTTGGTTGTAGGTTTTTTTCCTTCTTCACTTTAAATATGTTCTGCCACTCCCTTCTGGCTTGCAGAGTTTCTGCTGAAAGATCAGCTGTTAACCTTATGGGGATTCCCTTGTGTGTTATTTGTTGTTTTTCCCTTGCTGCTTTTAATATGTTTTCTTTATATTTACTTTTTGATAGTTTGATTAATATGTGTCTTGGCGTGTTTCTCCTTGGATTTATCCTGTATGGGACTCTCTGCACTTCCTGGACTTGATTGACTATTTCCTTTCCCATATTATGGAAGTTTTCAACTGTAATCTCTTCAAATATTTTCTCATTCCCTTTCTTTTTCCCTTCTTTTTCTGGGACCCCTATAATTCGAATGTTGGTGCATTTAATGTTGTCCCAGAGGTCTCTGAGACTGTCCTCAGTTCTTCTCATTCTTTTTTCTTTATTCTGCTCTGCAGTAGTTATTTCCACTATTTTGTCTTCCAGGTCACTTATCCGTTCTTCTGCCTCAGTTATTCTGCTATTGATCCCTTCTAGAGAATTTTTAATTTCATTTATTGTGTTGTTCATCATTGTTTGTTTGCTCTTTAGTTCTTCTAGGTCCCTGTTAAACGTTTCTTATATTTTCTCCATTCTATTTCCACGATTTTGGATCATCTTTACTATCATTACTCTGTATTCTTTTTCCGGTAGACTGCCTATTTCCTCTTCATTTGTTTGGTCTGGTGGGTTTTTACCTTGCTCCTTCATCTGCTGTGTGTTTCTCTGTCTTCTCATTTTGCTGAACTTACTGTGTTTGGGGCCTCCTTTTCGCAGGCTGCAGGTTCGTAGTTCCCATTGTTTTTGGTGTCTGTCCCCTAGTTATTGTTTATAATTAACGTTCACTTAAGAAGTTCAACAGAGTGTGCATCTATACTATTCCTTCCAATAACTCCAAATGGTAGCTTCTCTTATTATTTCCATTTCACCCCAGTTTCCTCATCTATAAGAAAATTTAAAATATAGTAGTAGCAGAAGCAGAAATAATACCAATTAAAACAATAACAACAATCACCTTTTACCAAGTATTTACGAGGAGCTGGGCGCTCTGAGAAACCTTTCATCTCTCAGTTCATTATTTCTTTAACCTTGACAACCCTGAAGTATGTATCATTATCATTATCTTCCTTTTTCAGACAAGAAGATGAGAAGTTGGGGAGGTCAAGCACCTTGCTGAAGAGCACACAGCTAGTTAAGTTGAAGAAAGGACCTGAACACAGGTCTGAAAGACCCCATCGATAAAACCAGACGTTTGCTTGCCTAGATGGGCCCTCAAGAATAACTTCTCATCACAGTGTGGATGGCAGAAACCACAGCAAAGGAGATGCAACACTGAAAGCAGATTTTAGTTACTGAAAAAGAAAGCTGCTGATTAAATCCACTAAAATATGAGGAATCCTAACGTCAAGGTGAGTGGCCTGGCAGTTTGCCTACCCCATGGTCAGCACCTGAGTTAAGGGCAGTTTGGCCTTTGCTGAAAGGTGGGAGTTGGCACCTGGCATGGGCCTCAGTCTTAAAGGGTCATATACTGGGTGCTGATTTTGCCCTTTAAAGGAATTTTATCGTCCCAAGTAGAATGAAATAAGCCTTTTCTGCGTTAGACAAGGACATTTTTTTCTGGCTGGTTTGACTGAAAAGCTGCCAGTTATTAACTGCTTACTAACTGCCAGTCACTGTACCTAGAAACACTCTGTAGACATGATCTCAGTTAATCCTCAGGATGGCTTGAGGAGACAGATTTTCTCATTACTCCCATGTTTGCCTTTCTTTCAGGCCCCTCACCTGTTTTTCTAAAGATTTTCAAATGTTATAGAGGAAACTTTAAAAATTCTATTGCTTGTGTGAACTGAGCACACAGACTCTTTATTGCTCTCAGCCTCCCAGATGAGGTGGGGCTCTTGGAAAGGGTTCACTGAGCACAGGCTGGTAGAGAGAATAACTAGGTAAGTAGCAACACTTAAAGCTAGACTCTTCTTTTGACTGGTATCCAAGCTAAGAGTTGTTTTCACTGAGTGAGATCACTTAGAAAACACTTGAAAACTGAATTTGGTCAATCCTGTTTGGGGATATGGTCCCCATCTCAACCCTTCCTGATATTGTCTGATCTATTTTCAGAATGCGGTGAAGACTTCGGGGTCATGAGCCCTAATTTAAATGTCAGTTCAGTCAATGAAATCTTCTTACCCCCCTCATCTTCTTATCTTCAACTTCCTCATCTGTGAAATGGGATTATTATAGTCATGACAACAGACATTTTTTGAGTGCTTATTGTATGCCAGATACTAAGTGCTTTACATGTATTATCTCATTTAAATGTTACAACAATCTGATGAAGGAGGAACTATAGGGACTTCCCTGGTGGTCCAGTGGGTAAGACTCCATGCTCCCCATGCAGGGGGCCCGGGGGGCCCCTGGTCGGGGAACTAGATCCCACATGCTGCAAGTAAGAGTCCACATGCCAAAGATAAAGATCCTGAGTACCGCAACTAAGACCCAGCACAGGAAAAATAAATAAATAAAATAAATAAATGTTAAAAAAGGAGGAACTATTATTGCCCTGCATTATAAAAGAAGAGACAGAGGTATGGTGATGAAGTAACTTACTAAGTTTACACAGCTAAAGAGTTGTAGCATTGGGATTCAAAACCCAGTGGACCGAATCCACAGTTCACCACATGTCCATTACCCCTGGGGTCCTCCAACCTGAGTGTGCATCACAATCACCTGGAAAACAGATTTCCAGGTAACTGTACAGTGACAAGCCCAGGGCTCTGTACCCAGGGTCAGTGTTGCAAACGTGATGATGGCAATGGAGTGAAGGGTTTGCAACTAAGGACAGCAGTTTATCAGAATCACAGAAATAAACGTGAATTCAATTCAAAAAGCAGACAAGTTAGTATTTAAAGGGGTGGCTTGCCTAATGTACAAAAATAGACCTAAATGAGTTTTTCTTACTATCAGTAAACTTGGGCTGTAATATATATTTATGAATCTGTTGGTCTGGAATATTTCATACTGAATGAGCAAATCTGGCCTATGCCCAGTGGCCTCATATACAGAGCAGGCTTATTTTTGCCTTGAGGAATAAATATGATTTTTGACACCAAGCTTCACCACTAATAACTGAGATATTAATCTAATTCTATTGAGATATCCTTTCAACTGAGATAGGGCTAGTGACAGATCATGTGTGAATTATGAGGATCTATGTACATTTCTATAAAGACTCCCTTCTCACCTCATCTCACTAGCAGACTAAAAAGCAGATTTCCAACAAGAACACTTCCTACAGCTGTGACTCATACTAACAGTATTACCAGCTCTCATGTATTGAGTACTTACTCTGCACCAGGCATTGTCTTAAGCACTTTACATCTCATCTAATCCTAACTATAACCATAAGAGGTAGTTACTGTGATGATTAACCCCCATTTTACAGATCAGAAAATTGAGGCAGAGAGAAGTTAACACACAGGTAATAAATGTCAGAACTAGAATTTGACTGAGGCTGAAAGTCCCTGGAACTCATCATTTCCACCATTTCACTGACTCTCAGAAGTTTTCACTGCCCTCTTGATGAGAAATGCTATATTTTAGTGAGAAATGTTACATGGATGGTGGATTAGTAACAATAACAACAACAACATTCATAGTTAACATTTATTGTACTCCTATACCCCTCCCGATGTGCCAGGCAGTTTATCAATTAATACTTTATGAAATTAATACCCCCATCTTACAGATAAGGAATGTAAGGTTTTCAGAGATTAAATAGCTAGAAATTGGCAGAGCTGGCACTCAAACCCAGGTCTGCTTGAAGTAAAAAATAATACATACAGAAAGTTTAGCTCCCAAGGTCATCCAAAGTGGGGCAGCATTCCTGCCGTATCTACACGGTACTATACATTGGAAATGGAATGGATAGATTCCACATTTTTGCTCCTTTCTCCAGGTGAAAGCACTTTAGAAACCATTTTTTTTTTTAGCTCGCTGACTATAAGAACATTTTTTAGTTGAGTGACCTTTGGCATGGTATTCATGAGTAGGGGCATTTTTGCATTGCATACTATATGCACAATTTGCCATCTTGGTCATGTACCACAATGTTCATTGCAGCACTATTTACAATAGTCAGGACATGGAAGCAACCTAAGTGTCCATCAACAGATGAATGGATAAAGAAGATGTGGCACATATATACAATGGAATATTACTCAGCCATAAAAAGAAACGAAATTGAGTTATTTCTAGTGAGGTGGATTGACCTAGAGACTGTCACACAGAGTGAAGTAAGTCAGAAAGAGAAAAGCAAATACCATATGCTAACACATACATATGGAATCTAAAAAAAAAAAAAAAGGTTCTGAAGAACCTAGGGGCAGGACAGGAATAAAGACGCAGACGTAGAGAATGGACTTGAGGACACGGGGAGGGGGAAGGGTAAGCTGGGACGAAGTGAGAGAGTGGCATGGACATATATACACTACCAAATGTAAAATAGATAGCTAGTGGGAAGCAGCTGCATAGCACAGGGAGATCAGCTCGGTGCTTTGTGTCCACCTAGAGGGGTGGGATAGGGAGGGTGGGAGGGAGATGCAAGAGGGAGGAGATCTGGGGATATATGTATATGTATAGCTGATTCACTTTGTTATAAAGCAGAAACTAACACACCATTGTAAAGCAATTATACTCCAATAAAGATGTTAAAAAAGAAAAAATTTGCCCTCTTGGAACTAAATGGCATTTTTCAAATGTCCAAATAGGTGAGGACCAAACGCAGAAAACCAAAGTTTTTCAATTAAAAAATTTTTTTCTTATCTTTCTCTGCTTCCAATCTTGCGTAACACTCTTTTGGGGTATCCCCAGACCTCAGACATCTTCTTTGGCTCCCCAGAGGCATACACTCCAGCAGGTATGTGTTAACACCCTCTCCCCCAACCCAGTTTGCTTACCACCTCTGATTAGATCAGAGATGACATCTGACTCAAGGTGAGCCAATCAGGGCTGTCTCCCAGGAATTCTGAATTGGCTCCATGGTAGAACAGAAAATAAGAAAACTCAAAAGTTTTGTCCATTGATACAATGGGGTGGGGCAAGCCAGTCTACAGAAAGAGAAGAAGCAGATGTGCAAAATGAAGTAAAAATAAGAGAACTTGCAGCTCCAGAGGAAGAGCAAGATGGCTGTTCACTTCGTAGTTCCAATTCGTCCCTCTGCCTCAGGTATATTCCTGGCCTTGAGAGACATCTCAGGGTCTTTATGATAAAGCCCGTCACTTCGCCTTTCAAAAATGTAATCTAGCTTAAGTGGGTCTTGTATTACTTAGAACTAAAAGGGTCTTGACTTGGACACAATCTAAATAGATTTATGGGCAATTAGTTCCAAATTAAAGCAAGCAGAATTCCCTAACATTTGCTCGAAGGGAAAACAGTTTCACTGCTTTTTCTCCTACTTAAAAGGATCTTCTTCAAGTTGTAGTGCCTTGCTTCCCTAACATAAAAAGCTGAACAAAGATTCTACGTGGGGGATCCCTAGAACTAGACCCTGAGACAAGGATTTGAGTGGAAGTAATTTCCCTGGGAGGTGATTCTAGGAAGCAGCGTAGGGGAGGTGGAAGTGAGACAGGGAAAGGAAGGAAGGCAACAAAGGGTGTGTCGTCAAACTGTTATCATCATGGGGAAGTGAAGCTTAACCCTCTGGGAGAACTCTGGGGGGTCAGCATAGACCCCCACGTCTCAGAGCCATCCCACACAAGGATGTGGAGCTGGGGTATCCATGTGTTAACTACCATTAGAAACTCATTGAGGACTACTGGTGCATTTCCAGCCGCTGGGTGGTGGCCAGAAAATCCCACAGGGGAAGAAATGCAGGTGCAGGGAGTTGGAAGACCTGGAGGTATGCAATCAAGTTGTAAAAGCGAGTGGATACGGGTGGGACACCCATAGCATCTGCTGCTGGCTTATGTGGAAAGACAATACAGCTAGGAAAGATTTTAAAGTATATGCTCAATAACAAGCTTGTTCTCATCCACTTACTGGAAGGGAATGATGAAGGATGACTACAATTTGGTATAGTTTTCAGCATTTTGTTCCTTGCCAATTCTCTGTTTGCAAAGAGTTATTTTTCCATTAACAAGTGGGACTGGGCAAGAGATGTGGGCTGTGAGGTCCTATTTAAATGGGCTCTGATGAAAACATTTTGGACTCACACTTGGGCTGGAGGAAATCATTCCAAGTGTCCGCCTGCACCACCTCCTCTTTCAGGCCTCCCAGCTGAAGGAAGGGTCACCAGTTGAAGAACCATCCCCCCACAGACGGTAAAAACGTGTATTCAAAGAGGTCACAGACAAGGCTGCAAACCTTGCTATGCTTTGTACATACACTGAGTAGTAGAGGGTTTAAGAGGCTGGTGGTGGAAGGCAGTGGTTGAAAGCCCAGGGAATGGCAATTTTTCTTTCCTAACTTTCCCCTTAAGGAAACATTGCAAAAAGCTCCTTACTTGCTACCTACAGGGGCTTGGCAAGAAGGGGAAAGCGGGCATGCAGGGCTCAGCAATCATCCTGGAGAAAGGGAGGGGAGGCTGATATAGACTTTATCCGCTGTGCTGAGCTCGAGTCCTTCGGTGGGTGTTGGGCCGCTCGGAAGCGTGGATGCCACCTCTCTGCCGAGGAGCTTTGCCCTTGCTTTCCGCTGTTGCTCCACATCCTTACCTCCTTTCAAAGTCCATCCAAGTCCCATCTCTTCAGATCCCGCAGCCTCCCTGCCCCAACCTCTGGTCTCCGGTGGTTCTCCTCGTGTGTGTGCTCACATGGTATCTGACCAGAATGCTGTTCTCTATGTGGGTTTTCCTACGTGTATGCCTAGTCCCTCTGCTAGTGAACAGTTAGTTTGGGCAGGGGTGGAAGTAAGCAAAGGTAGAAGTATAGAGAAGAGAATAAAACAATGTATTATTTTTTTACCCATATTTCTCACTTTCTGTGGTTCAGTATTCTACAATAATAGCATTGTGGTCAAGTGTGGATCTGAAGCCACATTTCCTGGATTTGCATGTCAGCTCTGCCTGTGATGCTTATAGCTCTTTGCTGTATAACCTATCTGGGCCCCAGTGCCTCGTACAGCTTATGGTCAGTAAATACTGGCTGAATGGATGGAAGAATGAGTAACAGGATGAATGAATGAAGTGGAATATGATGTCCCGTAAATGCTGAGAATTCAAGGAGCAGGCCTACCTGTAACATTTGCGGGGCCTGGGACAGGAGAACAACTGAAGGCCCACACATGGCTTCATCCCACACTATAAAGGGACCTTTCATAAACATGTTTGGACATCCCATCCTGTATGTCCATGCTTTGTTCTCATCTCTAGTAAAAAGCAACCCCTAAGCTATCAGCTAGGCCTAGCGGGATGTGGTCTGGGAAAAAGACCTGGAGAAGAGGACCAAACAGGACCTGAAAGTGGACTCAGGGTCATTTGGGCAGAAAATCTGGAATTCCAGCTTCTCAGAAGAGGCAAGAGCATGGAATGTGCACATCCCTTTGCCCTGCAGATTCCCTACCTATGCAGAGGTTCACCCAGACTAGGGTCAGAGTGGTGACCCCAAAACAGGTGCGTTCACTTGGCGAACATTCATCAGGCTGTACGCCTAGAATTAGTGCATTGTTTTGTAGGTGTTCTTCTTTGACAAAATTTTAATGAAGTTAAATAGGTATATAGACAATAAAAGTAAATGAAAAATGTTAACGATAGTGGAATCTAGGTAGTTAATGTAAGCATGTACCTTGTATTAGTCTTTCAATTTCTGTACGTGCTTGAATTTTTTAATAATAAAAAGTTGGAAAAATTACAACAGTGGTAAGTACTATAAAGGCAAGTTCAGTGATGCTATGAGACCTCATAACAGGGGAATGGAACCTTAGTGTGAATTCGGAAAAGCCTCTGGCTCCAGTTGTATTTGCCCTGTGGACTCAGTGTCACAAGTAAACTTGTAAGAATCAGAAAAAGGCACGCCTTCTGCCAGGCAGACCAGCCACGCCAGGGCACCTGGATTGGGAAGCAGGCACCCTAGCATCATGAACAAACTCCATCACCATAAACAGCGTCAACTGGGACAGGGCTTGATGAGAGGTTAGTTAGGTGAGGAGGAGGAGAAGGAACTTCCCAGGCAAAGGGATCACCATGGAGCAAGGTCCTGAGGTGGGAGTGATCATGATCCAGACTCTCTACTCTCAAGAAAACTTGCAGGAGCTTGGTGTGACCCAAGGCTGGAAAGATAGGCAGGGAAAGGAAGATTTCTGAAATGGAAGCACTGAAACTATCCACTGCCAGGTAGACATGTGAAATCCCTAACCCTAACCCTAACTGGGCTCTGCAGTTGGCTAATTATGATTTGGGGCTTAACCTGTTTAAGCCTAAGCTTCCTCATCTATAAAATAAAAACCATCTTATATTAGAGGGTTAAATGAGATTTGGCAAATAAATACACGGAACACAATATTTAGTAAGTGTTCATAGCATTTCTTCTTCACGTTTATCTCTTCTAGCATTTACCTGTTCATCATTACCATCACCATTGTGTCATGGTAGCTAATACCTACAGCCCATACGATGCCCCAGGTACTCATGTAAGCACTTCCTATGTACTAACTCATTCAATCCTCACAACAGCCTTTTATGATATAGGTCCTATTACTGTCCCCATTTTACAGATGAGGAAACTGAGACATGTGGAGTAACTTGACCAAGAAAGATCACAAAAAAGTAGCTGAGCCAGGATTTAACTAGGCGACTGGCCTCTAGACTCTGTATGCTTAAAACACTGTGCGGTATTGCTTCCTTCACAAATAAACAAGAGGGGAAAATGCACACATTTAAAAGGCCAGACACCCCCAAATTTTCCATTCTACATCATACCAGCTCTAAGATATAGTCTTGGGGCATGAAGTGCCACCATATTACTAAGTTTGCTATGAACGCTTTTCTATTTACAAATCCCAGGGGCTAAGATGCTGCTTTGGATCTTTTTCTATCCATTCCAACAATTTCCTCAAACTTGAAGCAAACCTGAGTTGGGAGAAAAGTGAAATCTGCTCTCTGGAGTGGCAGCATCAATTTTTAACCACCTCTGGCACCGAGTGGTAGAGTCACAAAGCCTAGGGAAACGTGGATTGGTCATGGGCTCCTTGTATGACACAGGGTTGTGAAATTAGTCCAGGGTTTCAAAAAGTGAGGCGATCCTTCCTCTTTTTTTTTTCCTCCCAATTTGAAGGAGCCATTCAATGTATCTAACTGCTGGAGCCCAAATGAAACTGAATGATTTTCTTAATTCTGGGCTCTCTCAAGTCAAGGACCAGTTGGAAGATAGAAACATCACTGGCTAATTGAAAAGAAAAATTTTAATGTAAAAAGTGTTAAACTAGGAGAAGATCCTTACCTACAAAAAAAGGGTAAAGAGATTCTAAGAGGCCCAGAAGCAGCAGGTGCAAAGAGCGGCTCCTCCCTCCGGGCTGAGGAAGCGTGGGCAGCGGGGAAGAAGAAGGGGCCGGTGGAAGAAGAAGGCCCCCACAGCCTCCCTCACAGGCAGGGAGAGCAGCACATCCCCCAATGTGGACGATGCCAAGAAGGGCTGGAGGGACCGGGGATCAAAAAAGAAAGAAAAAAGGCCAGATGCCCCCAAGATGCACACAAGGCAATGTCTCCGCCCACAAGGCAAAATGCAGACCCCTTTGAAGAAGGTGCAGCTACCAGAAAGCGTGCAGTTGGCTGATGGAGAAGAAACTTGCCAGAGGGCAGAGATCTGTACTGGCCTCTGGAAGTGGCCTGCCACTGTCTGGTCTGGGCACTCAGGGGTGAGCGCGTTGGCCTGGGGGCTCCACTGGAGCTGGTCTGTACAGATCACTCAGGTTCCACACTGCATAATAAATAATAGGAGACCGAAACCCTGAAGGGAGGTCTTCCTGCCTCTAGAGCCTTGAAGGATCATTCTACTGTCCAATTTTGACAAAAGCTAACATTCTGCTGGTCAGCAAAGGGAAATGTTTACAGGGTCTAGCACCAGTATCACAAAGCAGTGCAAAGAAGGGGGATTTGCAGCCAAGGGATAAAGAATTGTATCATACATGAGGCAGTTAGACTGGGTCCTTTTGAGAGTATGTATATCTATTTCTGTCTCTTTAGAAGAAATGCAGTAGTCCAACAGTTATACTGATGCTGTGTGCCAATTTCTTCCTTTGCCACCATTGTGCTTAAATCTCACAACTCGTGTGTGTGTGTGTGTGTTTGTAACTGATGTTCTAGGGAGGTGCCCTGCCAATTCTATGAAGCAAAGACTTTGTTTCACTCATCATTACACCCTAGTGCTTAGTATACGGCTCTGCATGCAGGAGATACTCCATGAGTATTTATTGAATGAATGGGTGAATGAATGAATAAGTGAATGCTATACCCTTAACTTATTCTGTGGAATAAACTGTGCTATATTCTTGAGTAATTCAAGGAGGTTACACCCACCCCAATTTTGAAAATCAATGGAGGAATGAAGTGTCGGCTGATTACGCAGAGTTGGGAGCTTGGGGCTTCGTGGGCCAGGACCTCGTGAGTTATCAGAGCCGCTCAGCCAGACTGCAACCATCACCAGCCTGGCCTGGCAAAGTGCCTCCTGGAGCATGGCTCATGGATACTCTTCCCTCAGCTCGTCTCATAGCTGTTTTCTTCTCATCTTTCAGGTGTGAGCTGAAACATTACTGCTCCAGAAAGGCCTTCCTCTGACCACCTTATCGTGAATGGCCTCCTCACCCTGCCCCTCAATTATTTGTTATCATAATGACCCCCAAACTTTGCTATCCATTAGAGGTACCTGGGGACCTTTTACAAATCCTGATTATAATAAAATCCCCAGACGATGTGGCACTGGACATGAGGATACATATATGGATACAGGGAACAGAATTGATAATCTGGAAATAAACTGTTAAATGTATGATCAATTGATTTTAGACAAAGGTGCAAAGATAAGTCAATGGGGAATGGATTTTTTTTTTCAATAAATGGTGCTGGGATGATTGGATGTCCACACCCAAAAAGATTAATTTAGACCCTTACCTCATACCATACACAAAAATTTACTCAAATGGATCACAAACTTAAATGCAAGAGCTAAAAGTATAGAACTTTTAGATAAAAACATAGAAAAAAATCTTTGTAATCTTGGCTTAGGTAATGAGTTATAAGAAACCAAAAGCACTCTCTATAAAGGAAAAAATTCATAAATTGGACTGCTTCAAAATTAAAAGCTTTGTACTTCAAAAGATATTGTTAAGAAAATGAAGAGAAGGCACAAACTGGGAGAAAATATTTCAAAAGTACATATCTGATAAAGGACTTATATCCAGAATACATAAAGAACAATGAGAAGACAAATAACCCAGTTAAAAACGGGCAAAAGATAGGAACAGACATTTCACCAAATAAGATATATATACATTAGCTATATATATATGGCTAATTATCACAGGAAACGATGCTCAACATCATTAGGCATTGGGGAAATGCAAACAAAAGCCACAACGTGATACTACTTCACACTCACAAGGATGGCTATAATCACCGAGACAATAACAAGCGTAGGTGGGGATGTGAAGAAACTAGAATCTTCATACATTGCTGCTGAGAATGTAAAATAGTACAGCCACTTTAAAAACTGTTTGATGTTTTCTTAAAAAGCTAAACATAGAGTTACCATATAACCCAGTAAATACCCTCTTAGATATCCCCAAAGAAAGGAAAATATAAACCCATGTAAAGACTTATATGTGAACATTTAAAGCAACATTATTTACCAAAATGTGGAGCCAGTTCTGATGTCAGTCAACTGGTAAATAGATAGACGAAATATAGTATAGCCATATAACAGAAGCAATTAAGCAACAAAAAGAAATGAAGTACTGATAGGTGCTACAACATGGCCGAACCTCAAAAACATTATGCAAAATGAGAAAAGCCAGGCACAAAAGACCATATAGTGTATGATTTCATTTATATGCAATGTCCATAAAAGGGAAATTGATACAGAAAAAAAGTAGAACAGTGTTTGCCTAGGGGTTGAGGGTGGGAATAAGGATTGACTGCAAATAAAATGTATGTTTGGGGATGATGGGAAATATTCTAAAATTGTATTATAGTGATGTTGGCAAAACTGTAGCTATACTAAAAATCATTTCCTTGCGTACTTAAAATGGAGAATAAAATGAATGGATTTTATGATATATAAATTACCCCTCAATAAAACTGTTTAAAAAAATTCCCAATGTGCAGGACACTCTGAGTCCAATTAAATGAAAGTTACTGGAGTGAGATTAGGCGTCAGTAATTTTTTCACTTCCTCAGGTAACTCCAGTGTGCAGACAGAGTTAACCATCAGTGGTCTATCACCATGCTACTCAATGTGTGGCCCAAGGACCGGCGGCACCGGCACCACCAGCTTCTATTGCTGGTTAGAAATGCAGAATCTCAGGCCTCACCCCAGACCTCCTGGATCAGAATCTGCATTGAAATAAGATCCCCACGTGATGGAGATGTCCATTAAAGTTTGAGAATCACTGCTCTATCACAATGCATTTATCATAATCTTGATTGTTTTATGTATTTCTTAACTTCTTTGATGCACCTCCAGGACAGTTGCTACAACTCCCCACAGAATGCAATGTGAATAGAGCCTCAATCCCAGTTCTCAGAAGGCAGCGTCCCTGTCTATCTTGCTCACTGCTGCTTTTCCATGCCAAGCAGAATTCTTGTCACATAGCTGGTACGAAATCATACATTTGTGGAATGAATAAGCAATTATTACCCCCTACCCCATCCCCCTTTTCTAACTATTGAGCTCCTACTAATATTGAAGACACAGATGAAAGCTGCCCTTCACTAGCTCCCCAGGAGAAGCCTGTTTCCCCCTCTCGGTGACCATGTTGATCCTCTGCTCACCCACCAGGACAGCAGGGAGAGCACTCAGCCTCCGCGAGCCCACCCCCAGCCCCAACTGAGTGGGCATCATTCGCCCATGGAGCCATCAAACAGTTGCCGTTTTCTGCACAAATTAACCAGTTAATATACAGAAAGTATTCTATTGTTATGAGGGTTCTACTTAATAATAATTTGTGTCTACCTTATGAGGACACACTGGTGAACAAGAACAGAATGACCCCTTGTCCTCTTTGGGAGTTACACTTCACTGTGGGAAACAGACCCTAACCAAGCGTAAAGATGTTGGCCATCTTTGTACGTTAACAACTGTCAACCTTCTCCTTTCTTAGGTTCATCCACCCAGTTTTCTTTGCTTTTGGTATGCTTCCTAGGGAGAGTCAATGCTTCCTGGTAAAGTAAGACCCAGGGCCAAATGCAGGCCCCCAAATACACAATCTCATAATCTAACTTGCACACCCTCCTTACTGCCTGGAGGCTGACTGTCTTAGTTTGGATTCTCCTAAAGCAGAGGCTGCGAGGAGAATTCCAGTGTAAATAATTTATCAAATAATTTATTTGGGAGGTACCAGGAAACACCAGAGGGGAGTAGGTAAGCGAGGTACAAAAGGAATGAAGCACATAAAACAACGTGCTATCAGCAATCAAGTCAGATGGGACTGTGGACACTTGGCACTCAACCCCACTGGGAACTATGGGAAGACTATGGAACAAGCTTGGGAGAACTGTCCCAACAAAGGGGCAAAGAAGCCGGAGTATTTTCCACTGACCTCCCATTTGTTATCGGCTGCAGGCTGCTTCTGGAACTAGTAACTCTCCAGCATTTCAGATTTGCCAAGGGTGGTCCCTTAGCCAGGCGGGGAAAACAGAGATTTGCAGGTGTTTAAAATAAGCAGCTTTCCATAGGTAGGGTGCAGGCTGAGATGTTCAGAGAATATTGGGGAGCAGGCGAATGACAGATGCTTTACCCTGAGAACTAGGATGTGAATGGACACTTTCAAGTTAGCGACTCACTGAGGCTAACTTGGAGGACCGAGGTATTCAGATTCAGAAAGGTCTGGTGAATTGCAGAAAAACAACTTTGCCTGAGAGGCCCAGTCAGTGGCTGGCAGCACGGAGAAAAAGCAAATTGAGTTAAATGGCAATGACATCTCATTTACCTTGCCATCCACTCTGAGGGCCACCTTCAGGCCCTCCGAGGAAACGTCCAGGGACCACTGGCCTTGACCTTTGCTCTTAGGCTAATGTTACAAGTTTGTGGATGTAGCTCCAAAGCTTATCTGGAATGTTTGCTTGGCATGTGTAGTGTTTGGGGGAGGAAGAGGTAAAATGGGCACTCTGGGGCCCCACAGGGAGTCCAGGACCCAGCCCATGGATAGGCCGTGACTAAGTATAACTGAAAGATCGAAGTCAGCCAAGCTGTCCTCTCATTTCAATGTGGCAGTCTTCCCAGCTAAGGTCTTTGGTGGCAAATCAAATATTCTATTACAGTATTTTCCAATATCAGGAATTTCCCCAGCTGGACTCTCAAGTGGTATATTTTCCAAAAGTTCAGAAACACTGTCCTGCTCGCCATCTGCCTTGATGGCCTGACATATTGGACACTGACTCTGGGACCAAAACATGTGTGGTCCAAGGACACCATCCTGCTGCCGGCTTATGGCACCTGAGAGATGGTGGAAACACAAGCCTCTCAATCCAGCAAACACCGTGACTCCACACAAACGCCCTCTCCAGACTTGCTGGTATTTATTCAGCACTTGTTAGGTGAATGCAGATTAGATCCACCCTAAAAACTTCACTATCTTCCATTATCCAATAAGTAAGATGACAATTTGCCTTTTTCCGATATGGTTATGCAGCATCTGTAAGATATTGAAGGTACTCACATGCAGCGTTTTAGTACCAATTTGACCTGATTAGGTGTGTTGCCAACAACTGGACGTTGAATCCTAAGCAGGTGGTTTATTCTTCACTCTTGCTGTGTCTCCAGCTCTCCTGTGAATCATTGCCTAAATTTTGGGGGACCACATCTAAGAATAATTCACATTCTTTAAAGGGAGCAAAGAGGAAGGGGCACAGCTGGAGCCAGAATTCTGCAGCTGTCTCAGGAGCTAGCCTGGAATAGCTGAAAGGAACTCGAGCCAAAGATTCCACACCCATTAGCCAGTGTAATGAAAAGTGATTAGCATTTAGCACAACCATGGCAGCCTTTAAATTCAAACAAGCCCCTGCTCCCAGCTCCCTGTAAACTTGCTCAGTTCCAGCTCTTCCTGATGCTGATTCACTAATTGGTGACACAACTCATTTCCGAGTTCTCCCACCTCCATTTCCTGCAACCCCTGGATTTGATCCTGGAGGGATGGATCTGTGTGTGCAGCTGAACGGAAACCAATGAAAGTGAGAAAGGAGAGGGGCACAGGATGCAATGAAGATGGAGTTGGAGCTAATCACCTTGAATCCTGAGGACACTTAGGGCAACCTGGACCGCTAGAGGCCTGGGAATTTTGTGATTGAGGCAGTGCTTCTTCCGACGGATTGGTTGGGTTGAAAGGAAGTGCTTGTGTGTTGGTTGACAGCAGACCAGTGCTGTTTTTATTCTGATGAACAAGGCATGGTTATTAATCACTGAACCAAGGCATCTTGGAGTAAAAAGTTTGGTCTCTTCTCCTTCTTAACATAGGAACCACCTTTACCACACCCAGGAGATGGTGAGCCACCACCGCTGCTTTAGCCAAGGGCAGGAAGCTCCGCTACCTTCAGGGGCAAGGAAGGTTAAGATCAATGAGTGAAATGGAACTGCATCTAGAACAACAGGGAGAAGTGGGGTCTGAGGAAAACTGAAAAACACGTGTTTCACTGAATGGGAGCAGCGGTATCTCCAGTCAATTGTTGAAATGCAGAATGGAGGGTACTCTGTGTGTGCGTGTGAGTGTGTGTGTGTGTGTGTGTGAGAGAGAGAGAGAAAGAAGGGGGGTGGAGAGAGAATGCACAATCATCTCAATTAAAATTTTTTTACAAACACCAAACTTAAAGAAAACACTGAATGAGCAAAAAACATCCATCCATATATAAGTGATGGTCCACAGGCCACTGGTTTATAGCCCTGGCTTAAGCAGATAATAGGGATCACATCTCATAAAGCAACCCGTTGCATATATCAGCTTCTTTCATCTCTTTACAAATATCTTGTACTCATTCACCTTTTTAACTCATTGAAAAATCTGTATTAAGCACTTCCTATGCTCTAGGCATAGTCTTCTCAGCCAAGGGTTACAAGGAATCCCTGGGGATAAACCAGGGAATAAGACAAGCTTTCTCACGGAGAGTTCATTGTACCTATTGGAGGATAATTCCCTCGTCCTGAAAGTCTTCTCTTTCTAGATGCAACAGCCCATTTTCTCCAACCCTTCCTAAAGTATTAGGGTTTTCTTTGCATTTCCAGTTTGTTAGTATCCTTCTGAAAAATGTGGCAAATTAGTGTAAAGTACTAGTTATGGAGCACCATTCTGAATGTGTTACAATTCACAAATTTTCTTAAATACTTTGTTGAACATACGTGAATGTATCACTGTTCAGTATACCTCCCACCATCTAGGGTTTATCTGGATTGTGCAGCAGGCACATATCTTCATTTGTAGGAATCCTGAGACATAAAGTGCTCCATGGATATCTCTGCGTGCAGCAACTACAGTCTGTTTTCATATTCTTCGTAACTTAATGGAGCATAGGATATGCTTAGCTTGGCTTGTTTGCTTTCTTGTGCTTGTGTTTCCAAAGGTCACATTTCATGCCGAAGTGCCACATGATATAAGTATTTCCAGGAGCACGTGAGGAAAATAACATTAATTGCCTGAGACTCTAATTGGCTTTAGGACAGTAGCCAGGCCAGGGGCTGGGAAAAGACACCCCAGAACAGCTGTCAAATACAAACCTGGCAGAAAGGCATCAAATGCCAAGAGCCCTTCCTGCATGACACTGACATTCCACAGGCCCACACAGACCCAGCGATCAGAAAAAATCTCCGTCCATGTGATGATTTTCAAACTCAATTTAAAATGGTTTCCATGGAACACGCCAAACATGCCACATTTCGGCTCTGGCTGGCAGTTAGCTACACTTGGAGAAGCAAAACCCCAAACCTACTAGTCATTAGCTGAGTGTTTAGGAATGTACACAATGATTAGGCCACAATTACATTATTTCTCCAGACTTTGCTAGGCATTGATTTTTGTAGTTAGGGATGACCTGGAGAGAACCAAATGTAAATCAACAACCTCGATCTGCCAAGAATAACACGCTTTAGCAATCATACAGACATCCTCAAACGACTGTCCTATTTCTTTCCTATCTGAATATTCATTAGAGATTGGGCACGAGCTCTGTCTCTTATGGTAGTCTTTTACTTCTTGATTAGATATGAGAGGAAAAAGCACAGGCCTGTAAGAACTGTGAATGTTGGGGGTTAGTCATCCCCCCTCAGGGTTTGTCTTTCTGGAGGAAAACCAGGTGGAGAATTGGGAGATCAGGCTCTGAATCTTGAATCCTACTGCGTAACAGTGACCAAGTAACTGAACCATCAAAACGATTTTCAGGGAGATTCAAGTGCACATACAGAAGTGACCTGAAAAATATGAAGCACTACACAAAAGTATTGAGCTGCTACCATTATTGCAGTTCTGGTTCCCAGAAACCCCTATTCTAAACTCTTAACGAATAGTTTCAACAGTCTCTCACCATGTTCTTTCTTTTTTTAAAACCAGAACTACAAGATCAGTTACCCAAATTCAATTTCACTCTCTTTCACAGGTTGCAAACTACAGATCCACAGGCTAGATTGAGCCCACAGATATTTTGACTTGCAATGTTGTGTTTGTTTTATTTTTTAAATTGCCTTGCTTGTCAGCATTTTATATATGGGATTTTTCAGATTGATATTTTCATTGGGTATTTTCATATGCAAGTTCAAATTTCCTAGTTCTGATGAAAAATGGGAAGATTTGGCAATATTGGCTTGGATTCCCTATAGCTGCAATTGCTAGAGCCAAGGGGTGGTTGCCCAGAGGGTGTGTACTCTCCACAGCCCCATGGTCCCCACCTGACCTGCCTGCCTCACTTATGTCTTCTGTCTAAATCCCATAGACATTTAGATGTCAACTCCTGCTTTTCCCTTTATTTTCAGAGACAAATAGCTCTTTAAAATATTAAAAGGGGGCTTCCCTGGTGGCACAGTGGTTGAGAGTCTGCCTGCTAATGCAGGGGACACGGGTTTGAGCCCTGGTCTGGGAGGATCCCACATGCCACGGAGCAGCTAGGCCCGTGAGCCACAACTACTGAGCCTGCGCATCTGGAGCCTGTGCTCCTCAACGAGAGAGGCCGCGATGGTGGGGGGCCCGCGCACCGCGATGAGGAGTGGCCCCCGCTTGCCGCAACTAGAGAAAGCCCTAGCACAGAAACGAAGATCCAACATAGCAATCAATCAATCAATTAATCAATCAATAAATAAATCTTTAAAAAAAAAATTAAAAGGGAGAAAAGCAAGAATACAGAGGTGCAATGAGACAATAACCAACTTATTGGATATTAATAAATATTAATAAACGAGAACAGAGATATCAAACAGCTGCTATGAGAAGCAGTAGAGCAACGTGGTTAAGAGTCTGAATAAATTACTGAAGCAATGTCGAATCGTGGCTCCTGCCCTTACTAGCTTAGGAGAGTTATTTAAGCTCAGTTTCCTCATCTGGAATATGAGAATAATAATTATTATTTTTAGAATTCATTTAAATAACAAGGATTTACTAAGCACCCACTATGTTCTAGAGACTTGTGTGGGCACTGATGATGCAACAGTAATCCAAACAAAGTCTGTATTCATGTGGTTTACATTAAATGAGTGAATCCATGTTAAGCATGTAGAATGCTGTCTGGCACAATAATAACAAATTCTCAGTACATGTTAGCTATTATTATTATCGTTATTATTCAAATATGCTGTCTGCTCAAAGGGATCCTTAAATCAGGAATGATAAACCTGCTTAAGCTTGTATTTTATTTCCTGATAGTAGCTACCAGAAATAAATACAGTGTTAAGAATGAGTCTGAGGGCTTGTCTAAGCTCAGCAGAAAGGGGTGCAGTGATTGACTATGGATGTCTGACTTGGGCTGATGTGTGTGGAAATTTGCCTGGAGGTTTTGCCATCCTGGGTTAAAGAATCCCTAATTTCTATAAATTAAATTTCTATAAATGTAAGTGTCTCTAAATTTCTGCCTCTCTTGTCTGTGTTGACAGTCTCTCTGAGACTGCTTGTTCAGGGAGAGACAAAAATTCAAGAAAACTTTTCCAAGTTTTCTCTTTTCAGCAGGCAGCTCACAAGGGCAAGGCCATGCTCTGCTCTTGCAGATGCGCTGAAAACATGCAAAGCTCGAAGGGCTACCAGCCTGCGATTAGGGAGGATTTGAAGATGTCTGTTCCAATAATCAGCTCTAAGGCTGAACCTCTCAGAGCTACAGACCCAATTCAAGGGAACTGAAATACCGGCTTGGGGAGGGTACATTTCTCTTCAATAAAATATTTAAAAGGAAAGAAAGAAGGAAAAGAACATTTCCCTTATCAAACCACAAAACCCCAGAGTTAGCCCTTGGCAGGCCTAGAGGCTGAACCCCTTTGACACAGTGCCTCTGCTCTCACTGACGGCTCAGGTACATCTATTCTCATGCAATTCCGGACTAGGCAACAGTGAAAAGTCACTGCAGGTTTCCTCCTTCCCAAACAAACCCAAATGTACACTTTGCAAACTCCTGAGGGGCAAAAAAGGAAATGAAACCTTTCCCAACAATATTAAATGTGAACCTACCGTACTTCCCTGAAGCTTGCACCTGCCACCCGAGCCCAGGGCTCCTCTCCGTTGCCAGTCAGAATCACACATGGCGGCCAAGTTCACAGGAACAAAGACGTCATAGCCACGGGCTGCTGATGGGAGAGGTCACCGCGTAATGAAAGAGAGGGATGCCTGGGCCTCCAGGTTAAAGGTGAACAGACAAGGTGGTATCCAGTTATTACGCAGACATGGGCGGTAATGCTGGAGGGCGGCTCTGCACGGCAGCTCAGATGTGGTCTCCTGGATCAGCTCCCCTGACACCAGGGATGCGGGGTGTTTGAAAATGATTCTTGCCAGGCCGCTCACCCACACATCCATTATAATTCCAGAGCATCCCTATTGTTCCTGTTGCGGTAAAACAAAACCAGTGTTATGCCCAGGTGGGGATATTGGCCGTATTCCTATACCACCTTATTTATAAAAACAGGTGGTAGGCTGTATTTGGCCTATGGGCCATAGTTTGTATCCCCTGATCTAGTGCAATAAATCATTGATGAACCCGCATTGAGTATAAAATAAGTATGTTCGTTTCCTTGCTGCATCTCAACAAGGACTAAAAACAATAGTAATGTGTGGGGATTAGAAATCAGAACAGCAGGGAGGGAGCTAGGTCCTAGAAGAGGGCCCAGGGCACTCCTAGGATTGGTGATGTTCCGTTTCTTAGTCCGGGTGCAGGTTACATAGTAAATTACTTTGTGAAATTTCATCAGGCCACCCACTTAAATCTGAGTACTCTTCTCCACGCATGTTATATTTATTTATTTTTTAAATAATGTTTTAAATATATATAATATTTATATATAAATTTTATTTATATAAATATATAAATAAAATAAATAAGGGCTAAAGAGAGAAAGCCAAGCATCCCTGCCTGCTAGCTTTGAGCTCCTGTAATGACAGCTGATGAAAAAAATAATTCTCCACCAATTCCGAGTATAGACCTAGAGGATCAGCCATACCACCTGCTGGCAAACAGAAGCTAAAGTGTGGCTGTTTAGTCTGTCCATTCCATAGATAAAGTGAGTATCCTGATTATGAAATGACCTTTGAAACCAAAGAGACCTGGTTTCTTTAACCTCTATGAGCCTCTTATTTTTCATCCCTAAAATAATTGCATCTATCCCACAGCTCTGTTGTGAAGGTTAAACTAGATAATGGATATGAAATGCCTGGTATTAGTTAATGCCCATGGTTAGTACCCAGTGAATGTCAGCTAACTGAAAAAAGAGCATAGTGGAAAGGAGGTGTGTTGGGTCTCTTTCATTTCCCCCCTCATCCCTTCTCCATCCATCTCTGCCCCCGTCCTGAGGTCACCCAGCCTGGGCCACGTCACTGGGCCCGCTTGCCTTTTCTGGCTTCCAGTATGAGAGTGGAGGCATGAGAGAGAGTCAGGTCAGGGCATTTGTTTCTCGCAGTTCCTCCAAGCGCATCCTTCAACAGAATGGGTATAAAGCACCCTTTCTGCACAGCTGCTTCGTCTTCAAGTCCCCAGAAATGCTCCTCCCCTTGCTTCCTCAGGCCATTGGGAGGTAACTGCTCCCTGCTGATGATAATTCTGGGGTACTGGAGTATTCCTGTGGTTTCCCCCACAATATTTCCACATCTTTGTCCTCTGTTTCCAGGGCTCTGACGAATGCATCCACCACACATTAGGAAAGAGAATCCAAATACGAGCAAGGCAGGAACATTTCTGAAAACAGGAAATTGTGCTTCCTTTTGGCACACCTATGGGACTTGGACAAACAAGGGCTATTTTTCTTTAGGCCCACACAGCACACAAAGGTTATAAGGCTTTGTTTGTCAAATCTGGGCTTTATTGCTTCAGTAGTTCATTAAGTCTGAGTTTGCTTTTCAGAAACGAAAAGAGCAGTTACCAGCTAACCTAGACACACCATTTATTTGGGCGAGGATGCTCAGGGAGGTAGGCTGGGGCTGGGAGCCGTCTGGCTTGCAGGCAGTAGTGACGGGGGGTTCTGAGGGGGCCTGGGAGCTCACCCCCACTCCCAAGAACAATACTTCTGGGGAGTAGCTGTGGATGCCAAAGGCCTGAGACATCAACTCTGGGGCTTTTGGAACCTTGGCAAAGAGCTCCCACTCCAGGCCTGCTGGGGAAGTATCTGAGCTGCCTTCTTTAAATGCACACATGGGTCTGGACAATGAGTCCTATAGCAGTGACCGTGATGTGCTGACCACTAGAGGCCTTTCTAGTGAGAACAGTTGGGTCCATGTAAGCCTCCTCAGGATTCCCCTATAATCTCAAGGGAGAATAAAGTGCCTTCTACACCAGAACTCGATATGCACAGGCTGTACTTCAGTGTTTCTGATTTTGTATGACTTGAATTGGGCCCCTACACTGCATCTTTAGCGTGTACTCAGGGATGCCTATGCGAGTAGTCCAGCGAGCACAATGCACTACTATACTTATCCCCGTTTTACAAAGGAGAGAAATGGAGCCTCTGAGAGCCTAGCCTTCACCAGCTCAAGATGTTTGGGGTCTAGGCCAATAAGTTAAGCAAGGAAACCTAAACAAATTGTCCTTTCTGTATACGTGAAACACATTTATATTCACTTTTTATTCACTTGAGAAGCTCAATTCTTATTATATTCTGGGGTATCCTGACCAAATCCAAATGTTTGCAAAATTCCAAGAACTAAGCTACCTTCTACTTCTTCCTTCACAGTCAAGTAAACTGGAGCTCTGTAGCTAGAAAAAACTTTTCCCCAAGTGCTTATTAGGTAAGACTGGTCTGGGGCACTTAATCTATGAAGATGCTGAGCAAAACCGAGAAATGTTTCCCATCTTGCTATTAAGCACCAAGCTTAGAAAATCAAATAAAACAATCAACCTGGCCACTCACAAAGTCAGCAAAAATGCTTATCTAATTAATCTTCATCATGGCAGTACAGTCACAACATTAGTGTCAAATGTATCCAAAGAATAAATGTAAATTACAGGTACAAATCAATTTATGTGTTCACCACCAATTCCACTTGCCTCCGCATACACACTTAATAGGTGCTTGAGGCTTATGAATAAATAGTTACTGGTCTTCAGAAAGATGCAAGTTTGCAAACTGAGATCCGAGATAAAACAACAACAACAAAATAGCATTATCGTAACACCACAGACATCAGGAAATGCCCAAAGAAGTACCGGGAGCAAATGTTTCAGTACTCCCTGGGGAAGAGGGGAAGCATCAGACTGTATGCTCATTTACTCTTTCTACCTCTTTCTGTTGTGGAAGGGAGGATTGTGGAGGGACCCCCAGGTAAGGAATGAGGCCAGACTCACTTCCATTCCAAACTGCAGTGGAAATGGATTCTCTTTCTTCTGTGAAATGCGAAGGGTCCTAGGAATTTCCTTTCTGATGCTCTGGAGAAAAGAGAAACATTTTAAAAGAACCTGGAAATGCAAAGATCTTAGAGCCAGGTAAAATGTCTTGGACAATTGTAACTAATAGAGTACCCTCTGTGTGAAACTGTGTAATACAAGTGTATTTCCCCCCAAGTTCACTTTTCAATTATCTTTGTCTTTTTGGCTGCTTGAAGACAGATGGAAATAACTGGCTTTCTCTACTTTGAGAAGTGCTTGCTTAATTTTGACAGCAGTTTCCTTTGAACTGTTAATAAAAGTCACAGGCATTGATTGGGTTCAGCCTTCCCACCCTCCCTTTTCCATCATTCCCTTTGTCCCCCATCTAAACGTATTTTTTCAGTTTTCTCGTGATGCTTATCTTTAAGTATCATTATGGTCCTAACAGTCTGATTAAGTAAAATGCCCGAGTGGGGTGGAATTCTGATCAACTGAGTGCCAAAGAAGAAAAATTTTTAATCTTTCAGATAAAAAAAGATTGTTGAAAATCTTTCTCTTAAATGTTCTTCTTCCTTCCCTCCTTCATTTCGCTCTCATTTCTAGAGATGAAAAAGAACATAATTACCAGCACACAAATAACCAAATTTATATATAGATAAATTAATATAAGCAATCATGACTGCAAAGGGGGTGACACTGCAACAGGTTTCAGATTCATGCAATGATGACTATGATCTGGCACTAAGTTTAGCTCTGAGCTACCTGGCAGGCAAAGCAAAATAAGAAATAGATCCCATTTGCTAATTAAAAGAAGCAAAGGAGTTCGTAAGGAAAGATGAACTCTTGGGGGAACATGGGGCACTAAAATCTAATAATAATGACCTAAAGGAAAGGTTTATGTGACTATTCCATTTGTGAAGTTGGACCCATCTGGTTTCACATCATTGAACCACTGTGATTTTGACAGAATGAAACCTTTTCCCCTATTGTCCCACCCACCCCCTCCACACAGATTTTACCTGATTTTGTTAACTCTTTTGACTAGATATTGAACCTATTATGAGATTGTCTTGGTTTATAAAGGTGGACAATGGCAAATCAGTGAGATTATGGTTCTACCTCCACCCTCTGTTAACTGCCCCCCTTTTTGAAAACAAATATCTTGGCTAGTTTGACATAGCAACCTTGACATAATCCTCTGAAAAATCCTTCAAAGATCACTTGATTATTCCAATATTAGTCAGAGATCCAAAGATGAGTCAAGAATGAGAGTACCATACTGGTCTGAGGAACTACAGGACTAATGCAGCAAACTGTATTTTCTAGGAAACTTTAAGTGCCGCAGCCTGATTTTTCTGATTTTCACATTATGTATTGCTGAAGGAGATCATAAATTATGCTACAGTAAGGACCAATCAATTCTTTTCAACTCATATCCAAATCTCAAATATTCAGTTTCATTTTCCCCATAACTATCAAACTGTCATAGAAATTCAGTATCTTAATATCTAGACTTTTCTCTTGCATGCACTAAAAGCATAATAATCTTGGTCAGATTATATGTACTGATTTTTAGTTTATAACCTGGTGAATGTGTTCATATCCCATGTAAGTGTTCTTCATTCTTCTGTAATACTAGCCCAGGAACTTTATACCTCAAAAGTTTCCTGTCTTACTTTCTTTGCTTAAATTTCATCCACTGTAATGCCTTTAATCTCTAATTTCTATCTTTAATCTTTGAGGTTTCTAACTTCTATCTTCTAATCTTTAACCTTTGGGTTTCAAAATCTGTCTTTTGAAAGGCAGACCTTCTCAGCTACTACAAATGGACAGCTTTCATATTTTCATTTGGAATCACTGGAAAACCAATTACATTTAGTAGAAAAGACACACGACCCATATTTGATCCCTGGCTCTCCCCGTTACTGCCCACTCATGGAATATATGCCTTTTTTATGCAAATTTCTTAGCCTTTTTTTCTGAACCTGGAAAATGGGTATAACAAAACTAATGCCTCTCCATTAAGATGGATTTGAAGATTAAGTATGCACATATGAGAAAGTTTGTCAACCATAATTTATTTACTTCTTTTTCATTGTTATTATTAGGCCAAAGTTGTTTTCTGAAGATAAACACAGACAGTCATAATGATAACAGGAAACTTTATGGAATGCTTACTATGTATCAGGCATTCTACTAACACTTACTTATTTGAACCTCACAGCAACCCTAATGCAGTATTATTATTATTACCATTTTTCAGAAGAGGAAACTGAGGTTCAAAGAGAATAATAAACTTGTCCAAGGTCACACAGTCAGTAAGTAACATAGCTGGGATTTAACCTAAGCATTAAGCCCATAGGCTCTTAATCATCTTACTGTATGTCCTCAGCACACAGCTGTGGTAAGTACTCTATATTGGGGATATTAATAAATGTTATACACATACAAAAAGGATTCCATCATTAATTAAGTTTAGGAAACACTCGATTAGAGAAAGTGAAATAGGTTTCTTGACTGAATGACTCCTCAGATCCTTTAGCATGCACTGTGAATCTCTAAGAATGAACCATGGTGGGCAGCACTTCCTAAGACCAAATTGAATCACAGCTGTTTCTTCATGAGCATCTCAAAGGACCAGTTCCACAGAACACATTTTGACAAATATAAGTAGCAATGACATACCACTTGAGGGTTTGAGAGACAATCCTTTGAAGTAGCGGAGACAAGTGTACAGTAACTCCATTTATACATGATCCCCATTTTATATATGGCCTAACACATTAATGGGGTTACCCAAAGTAAAAAAGGTAAGCATGGCAACCCTCTTCCAAACATGCATGTGTAAAGGATGCTTTTGACTTAAAAGAGTTACATGGTGTATATATATATTTCCTCCTGAGGATGGTTTTCTAAGGCTGACATTTAGAAAAGAAAGATGCACACGAATGAGCTGAGCTTTCACACATCTTCTTGGCGGGAGAGACTATAGATTATGCCAGGGCAGGACTGAGGGAGCTCCAGAAACCAGTTGCCTGCAAGTGATTAATGACAGCAAGGTGATCCGTTCACCCGTCCCAGGCACTTCTCTACCAGGGCATCTGGAATTACCTCCAGGACATATGGACAGAGAGGGAATGAGACTGGTTCCAAATCACTTAGAGTCTATGATACCTTCACAGAGACCCCTGCCTAGCCCCCAACCCCCGCCTCCCATAAATGAATGTTTGCTTATTGAATTCTTCAGTTTCTGTTACTACTACCAACTTACCATCACTCTCAACTCCCTACCCACCCCCAACACACACACATACTCTACTCGCAATCAGGGAGGAATCACAGGGCAGCTGCTACTAGCTTAACAGAGAAACTAAAATAAAACAGCTTAAAAATGCATGGATCTGGTCAGCTTCATGGAGCTGCAAACCAAAGGACAAGGTGGTGGTGAACAAATATTTGACCTACTTTTTAGGACCCCATGGGGCCTTATAAGCCACACTGGATGTGGCCCGTCAGGCCATCAGCACCAGCCCTACACCATCACTCAACCCCATCCCATAATATATGCCTACCCTGAATATTCATGGTAAATCCACAGTTATGTTAGGACATTACACTGAGGTGAGACTAGTATTTCCAAAGTCTGGAAGTCCATATGCAGTGGATGGTGAGACCATCGTCGTCTGCATTTTGGACACATGATGCCACTCCTCTGAGTGACTCAGATAATTAAAGGGCAGATGTTACTGTTATTATTCTCATTTCTTCTTTCAGTCTTCTCAGCCATCCAGGTTCTCTCTTACCTGGAGTTCACTTCACTTCACTCTTTGACCCCCTCCTTGCCTAAGCACAGTTTACGGACCCTCCTCTCATATTCTAACCTTTTTTTTTTTTTAAAGAACAGTAAAGGTATACCTGGAGATCAAACTCTCAGAATAAACACTTTCCATTTAGCATTAAAATGGCTCAAAAAACTGCTTCTCCCTGCATGGTGTCTCCTTACATGCATGCAGATTGGCACCTCTGGATGGAATCGATGAATCATTTCCTTGCAGTACATTGTAGGAGATCAACGGTGTCTGTAATATAACATTTGTGCCCTGATGCTATTGAGTTTACTCAGGCAAAATGCCTTGAGACTCAATAAGCCTTGTAGGAGTGCTATGAACCAACGGTTTCCTGAACCTACTGATGAATCTGTTGGGCACATTACTTCACAGGTTGAAATAAAAACTGACTCCAACGCTGAAATAAAATCTTTAATCTTTCTAGAAGGATTACAGAAGCAGCATGGAGAGAAAGTAAAATAATTGGATTAGAATGGACATTTTTGGTTAACTCTGTTGTCAGTTGGGTCCTCTGGAAAGTAGATGCTAAGAGTGAATCAGGAGCACAGAAGGTTGACTGGAAAGTAACATTTGTGAAAGGAAAAGGGAGGAAGCAGAATCAGACAGACAGGGTCTTGAGACTGTATTTAGGACACATGATGCCACTCCTCTGAGTGACTCAGATAATTAAAGAGCAGATTTTTCTGGCAGCCCTACAAGACTCTGTAGAGTGTAGACTGCACTTTAGAGGAGGCTTCCACTGGGCAGACAAGGTTAAGCCCTGGTACTACTGTGCTGCTCAGTCATTGGCTGGGGCTACTCTGGAAAGAGCTTGATCTTGGTTCAGAAGCTAGGGTCGACTGAACGAGGTAACAGCTGGAGGCTATCGGCTAACCACACATCTTGCACTTAAGCAAGGAGTCCTTTCTGGAAGGGGGATCTGAATTAGACATGTCTGCTCTGACTCTCAATGTGCATTCCATCTCTTCCTCATTGTGCAGCAGATAAATGATTGGAGTGAATACAGAAGAGCCTCTAATTACGCACTCTCAACACTGGAACTCTCACTGATGCAAGCTGCTATAAATATGAGCGAAGACACACAAGTGATCAAAAGCACATTAAATATGGCTACAAAAGGCATTAGTCGTCTCTCTGACTTAATAATAGAATCTTTCAGAACTGAGCCTACTTGTAAGTAGAGGGGCTTTCTAGACAGAGCCTATGGATCAAACAGGCCAAACTGTGATCTGAAAACTTTCCATTTTCACCCTGGAAAAATCTCTTCCAGGCCTTTCCTATGGTATCACTAAACTCAAGCTACACCATCAGACTATCACCTCCATTTTCAAACCTTTGGATACATCAAGGTTTGGTTGAATCCTGACTTTTAGTTCTTTATATAGGCCACTTTAATGCCTATAGTTGCCTTTCAACAGGAATACAGAACTTGCTTTAAAATCACAATAAACTTTTGTAACAAGTCATCACCAAACATTCTTATGGCACCACTGCTTCATCGATTACATCCAGCAACTACAGAGGCAGCCTCCCATAATTCCTGGAGTGTGTCAGCTTGGAACTTTCTGTACTAATTCATTTTGCATTAGCACTTAGCAGCAAGAAATCTTGATTCCTGGCACAGAGAAGTAAATTATTTTTGGAGTACTATACTTAGATGCTTTGAGTTTAATTATCTTGTAATTTCCCGGTCATGTTACTACCATGAAGTTACATGATTTTGCAAATTTATTTACAGCCTATAAAAAGAAAATGACTTAGGAAATGAATGTTGCTAAATTGGTCCCTTGTAAGTAGCTCTTTTGTTGTTGTTTAAAAAAAATAATAAGCTTTCCTACCTGAAAATGTGAGCTGCTCAAATGCCTACTCTCTCAAAAGTCAAGAATCCAAACCTTGGGTTAAAGATGTCAGGTTACTTAAAGAGGAGTAAGGGATCTTTAAAGAAGACCATTAAAGTAAAGGGGTCAGACATAAGAAGAACAATCATATCAGGGCCAGGAGTATGGTCAAAGTCTGAAATATTGGCAATATTTAGGATCCAAGGTCAGAGGCTTATAAACAATTCACAGTTTTGTTCAGTGGAAATGTACAAAGGTCTGGGATGACCTGAATATTGTACTTGGTAGATACTATTCTATTCTATCCATAGTATTTTTATATAGCATAAGGGAATTAAGTGAGGCACTATTTGTCTCTAGGGGAAGTCGAGACTGTTTCCTTCCTTTTTCACCCCAACCTGATTCCTACCTCCCTAGGATCAGTAGCAAGAGACTTGGCCTCCGAAAAATGGAAGAGTTGCTGAAACTTTAGGATACTGATGGACTGACTTTCGGAGGGGATAAATTTTCATGTCACATGTGGCATGGCCTCACTTCTCTTTCTTCCTTTCACGCCAAGGAGATGGTAATAGCCTAGGGCTATTCCTGCAGGGCCTGGAATCTGTCTCTCCTTAAGTGCTCTCTTTCCTTCCTGTTGGGTAGCTTTGGAAGGGAATCTAGGGCAGCTTGGTCTAGCTCCATTGCCTACTGTTGGTAGATGTCAGACATCTCTTGTCTCATGGTGACTGAACCAGAATCCTGTGTTTGAGCATTTGGGACATGGGGTTAGAGTCAGAGCTATCCTCACAACCTCTTTTATCTGAGTCTGATTGGGCTTAACTGGCTTTGGAAAAGGAAATTTCAACTTGGTCAAGTATCTTACTAGAACTCTGCCTTGGTGTTTAGGTTCAACCATAATGATACTAGGCATCCTATCACTAATAACTATCCCTGGGCATAACTCTCTCATGAGGACCTCAGGGGGAAAATGGGTGGCTGGCCCAAGGCAGAACAGTTATGTTCCTGGGGCCCTTGGCCGTGGGAACAACAGGTAGCAAACTAGACTTATCCCGAAGTCCAACAGCCACTCATCGGTAGATGATCAATGCCTATGAAAATATGCCGTATTTTTCTCACTGGGGACATTTTCCTCTTCCTTTGCCTCTAAACTTCGGCCTCTTCCTTTTCTCTACTTATTCCCCCAGAAGTCATACACTAATTTTCCCCCAAACCTACTGGCTACTCCACATTATTTCTTCTTTATCACCCTTAACTTCCAGCTTCTATTCAGCTGCTCATCATCCTACAAGTTTCTTTCTTCCCAAGCAATATCAGGGACATTTTTACAGCCCATCTGAGAGCAAAGAAAAAGGATGTGCTTATCGGTGAACAAAATGAGTTTCACCATCAACCAACAATTGATTATTCTGACTGACACTGACCATTTTCTGATTGAAATGTTTAAAAGGAGCATTTTCAAATTTTCAAAAGCCTTTTAAGAGTACAAATCCTACTTTTAAATGACACTACACGCTTTAAAAAGTTCCTAAATATTTAAAAAATGACATTACAGGATCCAAATGTTGCCAAAAATAATTTAAAATAAATAAGTATTTTAAACATATTACTCTATTTACTCTCTGCCTGCATTCCAGAAACAGTAAGCAAATCAGTACACATATTAAATTCTGGAAACAAAAAGGCATGGCATATTTCGCAGCTTGATATTTTATTAAAGTTAAACCAGCTGGTGGCAGTTTGGTAACTGAAGCTGTATCCCAACTCACTAAAAAGTCTGTAATATTGCACTGCACTCAAGGCAAAATAGCCGTCATGTGAATTTAAGCTCCAGGCAGAGGTTATGTAGTTCTTGTTGCCCTTCAGGCTAGAATTTTATTTTGGGGGCTAAGTTTTATACATGGCTGGCTATATAGATTTTGTCATTTCCGCATTTCTAAAAATTAATTTCTATAAGATTATGTTCTCCTAAAATGGTGTAAATTCATTGAATCTCTATTTTGTATTAAATGTTGTTACTAAGGACCTCAGACATGGATGCCAAAGACAAATCTAAATATGCAATGACAGAAACTATGATGAGACGGTGTTCCCCAAGGACAAGGAGGTAGCATCCGTGTAGCCAGAAAAGCTACAACGATAGTGAATAAGCTATGGTCTCTTCCATCAAGTTGAGCCCCTTTTAAGGGATATATATGTGTAAGCATTACACTATGTTAATTTGGTACGCTGATATAAAGTACTATGGAACTACAGAGGAGAAGCAACTAACTTTGCCTAGTTAGTTGAATGGCAGGTATGAGATGATGTTAATGATTCAATAAAGGCCCCAGAGAGGGGGTGATATTTAGGCTGAGCGTTGACATATGGATTGAAGAATGCCATGTAAAAAAGCAGGGAAAAGAAATATGTACCACAGGTACCAAACAAGGGGACTAGAAAATGTCTTTACAAAATGTTGGAGTAGTCTATTAGAAAAATCTATAAACATTCCCTGCTCATGATCCCTTCTGGAAAGGCTGTCCTACACTCAGCCCCTGGAAGGGACAACCCTGTGTACCTGCTACCCGTTCAGTGAATGCTGATTGGATCAGAGATGGATGCCTTATCCAACACATGGTTGTTAAGTAACCAAACAGACTGTCTTTAGAGAATGTGAACTAACAGACCAGAGATACTTCAGTTCGAAAGCTGAGACATGAAAAGCCATATTATGCCCTCTGTGGTGACTATAATAGGCCATATGCAGGGCAAGAAAGCAGAGGGAGCTGGTCCACATGTAAACAAGAATGAACAGAAAAGGCAATGATGAAAGAACTACACAGAAAAAGGCAATGATGAAAGAACTACATGTATTTTTTTTCCTGTCTTCTGATGTTGTATTAGTCAAAATATACCAGGTTATGCTATATCAGGGGAGGGCAAACAATAGCCCTTGGGAGAGTCCAGTCTAGGGTCTGTTTTTGCACAGCTTGAACTAAATTTTATTTTATTTTATTTTATTTTTACCATTTTAAGGATCATAAAGGAGGAGGAGGAGGAGGGTCAACTACCTATGTGGGCCACAAAGCTTTTATAGAAAAAAATTTGCCAATCCCTGCACCAAATCTTTGAAGCTTTTAACGAGAAAGGTTCATTCCTTACTCATGCTATCACCTTGGAGCTTTGCTCTGAGTCCCCTTGTTTGGTAAAGGAGGCTGAGAGAGCAGGCATCGTGTTGAATACTGTTAAACGTTGTGGCAGAGGGAAAACACTCCAGAAAGTCTTGCACCAGTGATCAAATGCTTCAGTCTGGAAGTGACCCACATCACAACCATGCAAAACACACTGGCTGGAGCTAGTCACACAGACCCACCCAACACAAGGGGAGGTACAATCCTACCACGTATCACAAAGGGAGAGAACGAGAAATATTTGACCAACAGCGCTAAAGATTAAAACAGATGCCTGAAAATAGTTGTATCCACACTGGAACCACTTTTGAATAAGGTTCTATTCCTTAGAACAACAAAAAGACTTGAATAGAGGAAAACTGCCAGAAAGGAGCCATATAAAGTTAGGAGGAGTCAGATTAGGAAGGGTCTTATATGTCATGCTAAAGAGTTTATAGTTTTTTCTGGGTTCAATGGCAAGTCTTAATATACTTTAGTTAACAGGAAAAAGGACCAATGTAGGTTCTAACAAAGGAGTTACATGATTAGACCAGGATTTTAGAAATATCACTCTATCGACCGCATGGAAATATAGTTTGGAAGATGCACTGCATGGAGGACAGTTAGGAAGCTATCGTAGTGGATGAGGCATGAGGAGATGTGAATTTGAAATAAAGCTGTGCTCAGGAGTATGCACAGACGGCAACACTGGGGGGAAAAAAAGCAGAAGAAGTAGGATTTATAGGACTTGTTGCCAAGGAGAGTGGGAGGCAATAAGGAGTGAAGAAGCCTGAGATTTATGGCTTGCACAACAAAGTACTAAAACTAATAACTGAGATAAGAAGGTGGAGGAGAAAATAGGTCACAGGTCCTGCCCGTCAGGTGTGTTCTCTGAAGATTTTGAGATTAACTTTTGGTCTAACAACCTGACTACATTCCTCTTTCCTTAAACTTTTCTTTTTGGATAAGTAAGGAATAAACTTCACATCTTCAATTCTCTGGGACTGCTTCTCCTGTTAGATTCTCTAAGCGCCAAATGGACAGTATTTCTAGATTTCTACACTGCAATCTACCATTTCAAAATGAATTGTGGCACACAACAGAGTTTATACCCAATTTATTTCTTCAACTCATACTGACCACTATGCCCTCAGTCATGAAATTGGGCATGTGACAATGGAAAAAGTTTACTTTGCTGCAGCTTAGCTCAGATTTTTTCTCTGGAATAAACTGGAGATGGAGTTTAATGCTCAACAGTAGTTAATTAAATAAGTTAATGTATATGAGGCGGATGGAAACATAGATGATTGTTTTAAAAACAGATTGAACATAGTTCATTTGGGATATGCTTAAAATGCAGGTGTATGCAATGAAAATCAGAGGCACAAGTCAAGAGAGACAACAGATCTCAGATTCCTGTGTAGGGTGTGGTAGAAACGCATTCATGTACCATTAATGTGGCAATTTTCATACTGCATTGAACTATGAACTACTAATGAGGGTCAAAACTTTGAACATATCATTCAACGTCATTGAACATAGGTACTATAAGGTAATATCAATAAACCATGTGTTGTATATATTCTTTTGTTTCCAGACTTTGTGGCCCCTCTGTTTGTAAGCTATAATAATTGTGATTAATACAGATGTCATTTACCTTTAGTGTCTATACTGATCATTTGCCTGGTTGCTCTCAGATCCATTTGTATACTTTCTCTGTTCTGCTCTGCAACACAGGAAGTGGAACCCTGAAAACTACAATTCCCAGGGTCCTTTGCTAACTGGTATCTGGCTAGGTTCACCCAATGGGAGGAGATGATGAAAGACTGGAGGGCAGGAAGAAAGGAGCAGCCAGGATATTTCTCCCCCCTTCTCTGCTTTACTTGGCATCTCGTCAGCGGCTGCATCTCCTGCGTGTTCCCAGTTTCTATTGGATACCTGTTCCCTCTGTGCTCCTCGTTCCCTCTGGGAAACCCCTGCTTTAGCCCCCATTCATATTGAATTCTCCAGAATTCCAGCTTTCAACTGACAGTCCCAGCCACAGAGTCACCCTGTCCAGTTCCTCCTCCAAGGGTGCAGCTCCCTCCAGGCGTCCCTGACTCCTGGACTCTGACAACGGCATCTCCTCTCCTAGTCGCTCCAGTTCTAGCTGTAGTAGTGCCTTCTTGCACTTGTTAAACTCTGGGTTGGCTCACCTTTCCCTGCTTACTCTCAGCTCTTCCAACAGCTCTGCAACTAGATCCCTCTACCTTTTTCTCAGCTTTATTATTAAGATGTAGTTGACAAATAAAACTGTCATATATTTACAGCCTGATGATGTGAAAGGATCCCCACAATACAGTTTACTAACACTAGATCCCTATATTAATCTCCTTCTATTCAGTACCCGGCAAGGGTTCTCTATACAGTCCATGAAGAGGTAGCATGAAAGACGGCTTCCAGGAGACACCTAGAGTTAGGAGGCTAAGTCAGTTACAGGCATAAAGGGACAAGATTCTGAAGCCAGACTGTGCGGGGAAGGAAAGTCTGCACTTCAGAGGATCTTTTATTTTATTTTATTTTTAGGATCTTTTGCTAAATGGATATTGCAGAAGAAAGATGAAAAAAGGCCCAGGGTGGGCTCGTATTCCTTTTCGTGCCCAAGCCCCTCCCCATTCTCAGGGTGCAAAGTCTCAAGCAATAACGGAAAACCCATTAACAAGCCATTCTCCATATCCTCACACTAAAACACACGCTGAGAGAAAACTTGGCTGCTTCCTCTGAGAATAAAACAGAAAAAAGAGAGACATTAATAGATTAATAAATTATTGAGAGTTAAATCAGTCTGTAAACAGCATCCTTTAAAAGCAATCTTTTGATAACTTTTGTAGGACTGAAAAAGGAGCTTACCTAACCTCAGTTAAGTTGCCTGACTCTGGATATGTTTGATTTTTTTTTTTTTCCATACAGGAGAGAGCAACACATTTTGCTAGAATCAAAGGGTTTAAGAAACCCAGGCAACATGAAAGCAGAACATGAACAGAGGCAGTGGAGCCTAAAGTTAACCTTATGAGTCTAACAGGCCTGGGTTTGAATCCTAGCTCTTCTGCCTACTGGCTGTGCCTCAGTTTTCTTAACTGTAAAATGGGAATAATAGCACCTCTCTCTTTGTACAGTTGTGAAGATTAAATGAGATAACTTTTGTGAAGTACTGTCAAAGTATGGGAACACATCCCATTTGGCTACAGAGAATAAGGAACAAATCCCAATGACTACATTTATTAGCAGGGTCAAACTTCTCATTTATTTGTAAGACCACCATATGGTCCCACATGATAAATGCTCTGGTGATAATGGAGTGAGTACCATGGTGAAGGTGCACACATGTTTGGAAACTCAATATCAGTTTATGTGGATACGAATACTGGAAACCATTTACTTTCTTTATTTAAGGGTTTGATGTTTTGTTTTGTTTGCTTCAACTGGCAACATTTGTTAAAACTGTAGAACCTGGACATCTCAAACTTGCAATGTTTTGGAAGGACTCTCTTAGAAAGCCATAAGGCTTAAAGGAATAAAAAGAAAAGCCATAGATGGAGAAAATATTTGCAAAACACATATCTGAAAAAGGACTTATAGCTCCAGTATACAAAGAACTCATAAAACTCAACAATAAGAAAACAAATGACCCGATTTAAAATGAACAAAAGGTCTGAACATACATCTCACCAAAGAAGATATATGAATGGCAAATAGTATGTGAAAAGATGTTTACTATCATACATCATTAGGGAATTGCAAATTAAAACAAAATTTAAATACCTCTACGTACCTATTAGAATGGCTAAAATTTAAAAAAACAAAAACAAAAACTGACAACACCAAAACACCAAAAACTGACAACACCAAATGCTGGCAAGAATGTGGAACAGTAGGAAGTCTCATTCATTGCTGGTGGAAACTCAAAATAGTACAGTTACTCTGGAAAATAGTTTGGCAGTTTCTTATAAAACTACATATAGTTTTACCATATGATCTAGCAATCACACTCCAAGGTATTCATCCAAATGAGTTGAAAACATGTCCACACAAAAATCTGTATATGAATGTTTATAGCAGCTTTATTTATCATTGTCAGAACCCAGAAGCAACCAATATGTCCTTCAGTAGGTGAATGGATAAACATACTATGGTATATCCATACAGAGGAATATTAGTCAGCAGTAAAAAGAAATGAACTATCAAGTCACAAAAAGACATGGAGAAACCTTAAATGCATATTCTAGGTGAAAGAAACTAGTCTGAAAAGGCTACATCGTGTTTGATTCCAGGTATGTGACATTTGGAAAAGACAAAAAACTATAGAGACAATAAAAATATCACCTCAGTGAAATTATTCTGTATGATACTGTAATGGTGGATACATGACAATGTATTTGTCAAAATGTATAGAATGGTACAACATGGAACCCTAGTGCAAACTGTGGTTTCTAGTTAATAATAATGGGTTAATATTAGTTCATCAATTGTAATAAATGCAGCACAGGAATGCCTAGTTAATAACAATGGGTTAATATTTGTTCATCAATTGTAATAAATGCAGCACAGGAATGCAAAATGTTAATAATAGGTAAACTGGGTAGGGGAGGTATATGGGAATTCTCTGTATATGCTGCTCAATTTTCTATGACCCCAAAATGTCTTTAAAGAATAAAGTCTGTTTCTTTTTTTAAAAAAAGTAATTAGGCAACTATGATCAACTACTTGTTATTTTTGTACAATAACTCTTGAAAAGTGTTACTTGGTATTTTTGGGGAGAAAAATGTCAAGTACTAGTGCTAGTGATTGAACTGAAAAATAAACGAAGTATTTCCATGTTATGAGGGAAATCATAATTTTGGAATTACAAATCCTATTTCTACCATTTTGCAGGCTGTGGGATCTTGGACAGGTTAATTAATCATGCTGGGTTTATATTCTCCTACCTCTAAACTGGAGCTAATAATGAGACTCAGAGGGTTGTCATAAAAATTAGAGAATATATGAAAAGTTCTAAGCCTTACAACAGGCTCAAAAAATGGCAGAGATGATGGTCATAAACATGATAAAAATGATGCCTAGAGAAAGAGAAGAAGGAAAAAGAAGAGAGGGAAGAAATAAATAATTTGAGGATTTAAGAGGGTTTCAGAATATTGCAGGTTTTTCATATTCAGTTACTATCATTACTACCGTCAGCAACCTAAGACTCTAGATCAAGCATAACCCTACAGGTTAGGAAAAATGATAGGGAAAAAAGTAGACTCTTTAAAAATAATTTCAAAAATAAATTCAAATTGTGTATGAATCACATTGCAACTCCTTCTTTTTATAGCAAAGGGGAAAAAATGCCATTTAACTAAGCCTTAAGAAATATGAAAAAAAACCCTGAATATTTTTACCAAACAAAACTTTGCCTCAGTTTCCACATTTGCTTTCACTTTACATATCTTTGAAAAATAGTTAAAACCTAATCAGGACATATCAGAGAGTTTGGGTTTTGTTTTGTTTTGTTTTGTTTAAGACATTCTACTTGCTTCTTTTACAACTTATTTTTCTTCCTGATGTGAATGATACGTCAGATAGAAGCCAAGGAGCCAGGTGGAATGTCCCAGTTTCCACAGGAAGGCTGAAAATCTTTAATTGCCTTGAATGAGGAGTCCTGTGCCCTGGATTTGCTGGAGAACCTCTATTTTAAGCGACTTCTCTTATTAATCCATTTCGGGGACTCTATTTTTCAAAGCCCTGATTTTGCCTGGATGCCAAACTATAAGAAGTCATATGATTTGGGGCTGCATCAGGTCTAGTATTTAAAATGCTAGAGGAGACTTAGCATTTTAATAGAAAAGACTTAGAAACACATAACCTCATTTGACTGGGGATAAAACTGAGGTCCAAAGAAGGTGGATTATTTGTCCCAAGCCCCACAGCTAGTACTCTATAAGCCAAGATATACACACAGATCTGTGTGACTTCAGAGACCTTATTTTTAACCCCACATTTAATTTCTTGGTTCTTTAACCCTGACACCCAAGTGGTTCAGTCTTCGGGATGAATCCCATTCTAAAAGCACAATTCAGTGGGCAAAACTAATTTAAAAAGAATCCCATTCTTTGCTCAAATCTATCAAGAATATTAAAGAAGAGCAAATGCACAGTCCAAACACACGAAATTCTCATTCCTCTTCCACCCTCACAGCCAACAACTGTCCTGTAATAACCTCCAAAGTACAGTCCCAACTGCTCCTTTATCCCAGGACAAAGTGCCCTTTTCTTCTTCTCACTCCCTTTGGTTAAGTAGATCAGCTCGTGACTGTAGGCCTAAATCCTTTATCTTTCCCTTCCTTCCTCCCATTTCACTCTCTACTCCCACCCCACTGTGTCAGCCCCATTCTCCCAGGTCTGCATCCCCCAAAGCCCAAAGAGCCTGTCTTATGAAGTCAGAGCTTCCCTAGGCAAAATCTATCTCAGAACTTTTATTTTAAGCAACTGTGGGGAGGAGAGAAGAGTGGAACATTCTCAAGTTGTAAATGCTAATATTTTGCCTTCTTTTTCACACTGGTGAGATCTCCCAAATCAGGTCCTAAATCTCACTCATTTCTGAATCTCTCATAGACAGTTTCTGGTTGTTGGTCTAATTACATTGCAAGAGACAACCCTACTTTCTAACATTATATATTCAGGCTTTTGTGGTAAAGCTTTGTACAGTCAGAAATTTAATAAACTATTATTTCCAGCTGTTACCCTTAGGGTGCTTATTAAATTTTTATCATCCATTATGGTAGATTATATTTTTCCCCAAATGGCTGCAATAATATATATCTCACCCCATGCACTCTTCTTACAATGTGTCTTTGACACTCCTCCATCAGGAGGTAGCGTTGGTGTTCTCTCCCCTAGAACATGGGCAGACTTTTGTAAGTGCCTCAACCAGCAGAATACAGTGGAAGGGGCAGTGGCTTCCAAGGCTAGAACATAAAAGGCATTACAGCTTCCACCTTTCTCTTGGATCACTCATATTGGGGAAGCCAGCTGCCATGCATTGAGGATACTCAAGCAACCCTGTGGAGAGGAACTGAAGCCCCCAACCAATAGCCAGCACCCAACTGCCAGGCATGTGAATGAGTCATCTTGAAGGTGGACGTTTCAGCGCCAGTCAAGACTTCAGATGATTGTAGCTCCAGCCAGCATGGGACTGAAATTACACGAGAGACTCACGAGAGCTATCCATCTGATACATCTCCCGAAATCTGACCAACAGAAACTGGCAGAGAGAATATATCAACATTGCTAATGAAGTCACTAAATTTTGGGTTGATTTTAAGTAGCGATAAATAAATAAGGCAGCCATTAATGCCTAATCTTAAATTTGTCCCAGCATTGAATAAGTCAATCTAGGCTAATTTCAGTGTAGCTTTCAGAGAAGGAAGAGTGTCAAAAAAAGTTAAGGCCAGCGTGGAGGGAGTGGGTTCTTTTTTTGCTCCAAGGAAACAGGGGGGACTGGGACCAGAGAAAGATGCCCTAAGATGATGAGTGAACTCAGAAAACAGACTACTTCTCAGCCTTATTTAAGAGACTGCCTGAATTGATACAGTTGCTATGGCCAAACCTTAATTCTCTGGATGAGGAAGAGCATTTGATTATCAAAGTGAGAATTGAGATCTTTCTCACTAGAGCCCTGAATGGACTCTTAATCAGGGATCATAACATCCACACTCTGTGACTTCCCTCCTGTTTTGGAAGAAAAATCCATCTACCAAGTATAGGCAAACAGGAGTTTCTGGAAGCCTACTGCTAAAGAATTCTGGGAGCCCTGCAGTCACCTGATGATGACTTCAAGTTCAAGGAGGCATTGATACTATTTTCGGGGACACAGGTTAGGCTGGCAACTATCAGGAGATGTAAGTCTCACTGCAGGAGGGATGTGGCTTGCTGTCCAGAAGATTCTGACAGGTTACGGGGAAATGCATGATATTCCAAATAAGCCATTTGCTCAGCAGGAAGGAAAGAAAAAGATACTCTATGTTTGTGGAAATATAATTCTCGCTTTCCCTATTTTCTTCCCTTCTCCTGAGAACCCACCTGTCCTTTCATTGGCTCAGGTTCACACTCTGTATTGCCCAGAATGTCTCACAGGAAAGGGAGCCTGCCAGATACCATTAGAAAGAAAGAATTGGAGCTGGTAATTCATTTTCTGAGGCACTAACTTCCATGTGAAATGGGTAATTCCCCTTTTGATGTGAAACAGCAAACAGCTGTTTGAGGGAGACTCATTTTGAAATATGTTTCTGAGTCAGTTTGGCCCCTCCTAGCTTCAAGGAATAAAGGATCACTCAGCTTTCCTCAAGCCATGGGGGTTATTATAAAAATAAATATGGAAATAAGCAAAACAGCTTAGTAGATAAGACTTTGCCTCTTGACACACAGACACAAGAAACATCAAATTCCTTACTTTTTCTAAATAAAATAAAATCTAGTATCACTTTCCCCCATGCCCCACCACCATATTGGTAGAAAATCTTAATCTTTTTGGAGAAATGGATGAATAAGTGCCCTGGAATCTATGGCAGTCCAGTAAACTTGGGAAAGAGCCTCTGATGTGCATATGCATTGTGGGTGGCAGCTAGGATGTTCCTTGACTAAACTCCTGTAATTCATTCAGAGATGCTCATGGCATCCACTCCCTTTTGGATTTCAGCTCCCAAGGCCACAGCATATAGTGCTCTCTGTAGACACACACATGCCGCCTTTATTATAGGTCTGCCTCCTGAGAGCTGTGTGGGAGAGGATCGTCCTTCCCTTATCATCCCAAGGAAGAGGAGCCCAGCTCTTGCTCATCAACCCCACCCTCAACCCCGAGAAGCCTGACAGTGGCGTACCAACGTGGCTGGTGTGAGTACAGTCCCAAGACAGGTAATAAGAGGGTGCCTTGTCCATAAACACTGTAAAAACAATAATAAAATCCACATTTTTGCTTCTTTATGATCACCCGGCAGGCAATTTAAGAATACTCATCTCTTCCCAGGGGCAGACCTCTCCTACTTCTTATCCTTGGATGCCTCTGCCTTTTGAACAATCAAGCATTATGTCCCTTTGAGCATAGGTTTGGAAAACATTAATTTTCCTCTTAACTCTCCTGTTGCAATAGAGGTTTCAACCTTGTGAACATGAAAAGCCTCATAAGCTGGTGTCATGGGAAGAACAAGAACTACAATACATCCGGCCTCAGGGGATGAGAATCTGAGTAGTCCCTTTAATCCTCATTATTCTTGTTGCATGGCACTTTCAACTGGGCTGCCTTTGAGGCAGGTGCCTACCTCAGATCCAATCAGTGGTTGAGGTAGGATTATAAGATACCCCAATGTTGACTTCTGTGGAAGGAAACTCATTTAAGTGGGATGGAGGTATGGTAGCTATTGTGAGATTTAGCCTATACAATAGAATTTCAATTTGTTGTGGCCTTTCAAGGTGGGAAGTGGGAAGTAGGTCAGGGAAAGTGATGAGGGCATACTAGAATGGCATACCCCTGAGCTCTCTGAATTGCCTTCATGTGTGGTCCAGACCTCTGAATAAGGCCATGTGAGGCCAGTATCCAGGTCCAAATACCTGCTACTGCCTTGGGGAGAAATCTCTTTCTGTCTCTTAATCTTCCTACCTGGAAAGAAGAAACGACACCGTCAAGAGAAGCCCCAAGAGAATGTCTGAAGAGACAATTAAAAAGGAATAAGTGAATTCAAGAATGGAGGATACTATACATATAACTGATTCACTTTGCTGTACACCTGAAACTTATACAACACTGTAAATCAACTCTACTCCAATAAAAAATTTTTTAAAATAGAGGATACTTATTTATTTCACAGCATGAGATACATAGTTTATTTCATAGCTATTACTAGCTTAAGTTTCCATTTGGTAAGGAGAAAAGACTGAATTTAAATCAGTGCTACTTGAAGTGTGGTCCACAAACCAGCATCACCAGCATAAACTGGGAACTTGTTAAAAACAACCTTTATTGTTAGGAGCCGTTTATTACTGCAACATATCTAGGCTATCCTGACCGATATAACCACAAATCAAGACTTGCAAAATGGACCAAAACTAGTACTTCAAGAAAATGTGTAGCTCTAGATGTTTACATAATAAAAGAAAAGGCTGAAAATTAATGAACCAAGCAACTAGTTAAAGGATTTAGAAAACAACGACCACATGGATTTAAGGAAAGTAGGAGGAATTTTTAAATGAAATAAAAACAGAACGTTTAAATAAAGATCATCTGTTAAGCCAAAGTCAGTTCTTTGAGAAGACTAATAAAGTCAACAAATCCCTAGTGAGGCTGATCAAGAGATAGAGAAGGCAAAAATCTGAAAAAAGTCATTTTGAATGGAAAGAGGCTTTATTGATGAGGATAGTTAAAACCAGCAGCCAAAAAAAACAAATCTCAGTGACCTAAAAACAGTCCAGTGCTGGTCAACTGGTTCTCTTCCCAGTGGTGATGAAGACTGCAGAATCGTCCCCACTGATACTGAAAAGGAGCAGGCAACTGTCACCAGCAGCAGTCAGGACCAGGGTGGATTTGAACCGTGGGTCTGGACTTCCAGAACTCTACCCGATGAGCTTTTCAGGTTTGCACTCATCATTTCATTAATCTGCAAGGAATGTGACCCTGCGTTTTATGTGCTTGAATTTTTTTGGACAACATGTATTGGTTATGACAGGGTTGTGTTATGTTAGTGAAAAAAGTTAAGTCACAGAACTACTTACAAAATGTTACAATTTATTTTATAGGACTTGAAAATAAAAATGAAATAATATATTGCTTAGAAATACATACAAAGGTACTAATACTATTTGGTAAAAAGCAGAGGAATAACAAACACAAAATTTAGGAGAGTAGTTAGCTCTGGGGCTATCTACAGGTGAATTCAATGGTATGAGTACTGTTCTCGTCATCTTGTTATTGTCTTTTATGTCTTTCTGCATTACATGTATTCTTTGGTATGTATTAAATACACCCTCTAGTTACCCTCAGTTTCCACTTGAATTTTTAGATCTTGGCTTTTCCATTCTTCAGCTTTTCCATCTATGAAATGGGCTAGCTTTTATTTCCCTCATTAGGTGAGTATAAATGAATATTTTGAGATCTTCATGCAAAAGTTTCTATCCATTCCAATTTCCTTGGCTTCTCCAAAAAGGGGGCAGGCTTACGACAGTGGAGAAAGGGCAAAGGAAACTTGAGGGATGCTTTAATGTGGCTGCCTAGTAATGTGCTTATGATTCTCATGCAGAACAGGCTTTCCATCCTCTGGTGCCATTTTGTGGAGGTGGGGCACCCTGGGCTTTGTCACACGTGAAAATTCGTTAAATAAGTTTCTCATATTCACTTGAGAAGGGAGCTGTGGGACAAGAGAAAAAGAAGGAAAGAAACAGGGACGAGATAGAAGGGATGTCTGGGCCCAGGATGAAAAGAAGAGGGAAACCAAGTGACTTCAACGGCTCTAGTCTCCTCCTACAAGCTCCAGGGGGCCTGGGAAAAGCTGAAGCGCATTTACTTTCTAACTCGACTTGCCCACGCAAGAACTAGCAATTCCTTTAAGTGACAAAGGGGTCCTCTGTAACAATGACCTGAAGTCACGGACTTGTGTCCAAAGATCTCTCTCTCCACTCCGAAGAATAAACTTCAGGGATCCCAGAGAAAAAAATGATTTTTTAAAATATTAATACACAAAAGCAGGAAACAATCCTAGTGCGTATTTTCCAGCTCATTCTAGCACAGAGAGTTGACGAGCAATAATAGTTGTATTAAGCTAGAGCAGTTGGGGCAGTATTTACTCATCTGAAACAGCCTAAGAAATGTAAATGATAAAACAAAAGGCACTGCAGATTGGGGAAAATAAACAAGCAGCCAGTGAAGCTGAGTGGAGCTTTTCAAAGAAGCCATAAAATGCACCCCAACGCATAGGAGGAAAATGAAAGATCAAAAGGAAATTATCATATTCAAGCAGTTCTGCCGAACACAGACTCACCTCTCCTGGACTTGGAGGGGAAAGCAGTCAGTGGTAATAATTAAGAAAGCCTGCACTTGTTTTTTTAATAAATATTTCATGATATGTCATCTGCATCCACGAGGAGCCACAACGCACCACAGCCACTGCATACTTAGCAGTTGTGGAATGACAAAAATTGGGCTAATTATGCTAAGATCATACAAATTTAGAATTGAAGGCAGTGGAAGCTGACAGGCCATGTCAAGGGCTATGAATTTGGAACTCCAGGAGTTAGCAGTGTCAGCTTGCTATGCACCAAGCACCCCAGTGGGTCTTTCTCACAGGGCAACCCTTGCTGAGAGTTCTAAAAACACTTTTTTGGCAAGAATAGCACTTCAGGGGCTTTCAGAAATGAGTGGACCAAAACCAGAAGGGCCTGAATCCTGCCTTTCCCCGTCTCTGAGAGAACTTAAGCCTCAGACTGCCTGTTTAGACGTTTTTGAGTGTGGACAATTTCTTGATCTCCACGAGGTTTGGTTTCCTTATTCACTGATTCCAAAAATATGTATTGGGCACCTACTAAGGGTCATGGACAGTTCTGGACACTGGAGACACATTCGCTCTTGTGGAGTTCTCATCCTAGAGGGAAAGACAGACTATAAACAAAGGAAATAGGTAATATTTTAGGCAATGATGCATGTTAGGAGAAAGGTCAATCAGGGAAGGGGGTTGGAAGTGGAGTAGGGTGCTTTAGGGCTGGAGTTCTAGAAAGCGGGGCCAGGATAGGCCTCGCCAAGAAAGCGTGAGACGAGCCTGAAGGAAGTGAGGGAAGGAGCCACGCGGTTACCTGGGAGCAGAGAACTCCAGACAGGGGGAGCCGTGAGCACAAAGGTTCTGAGGAGGAAATGTGCCCGGTGTGTTGGAGAAACCACGAGGCTGCAAGAAGGCTGGCGAAGGGCCAAGGAGGTTCAAGGCTGGTAGGAGATGGAGCCCGAGGGGCCAGGGGGAGGCAGCAGTCATGGCGGTCCTCATGTCACGTGAGGACTCGGAGTTTACTCTGATGAGATGGGCAGCCATCAGAGGGTGCAGAGGGTGGGGGGGCACGTCTTCTAATCACCTTCCAGCAGCATCCCCCTGGATGACGTGTGGAGAATAGACCATCATGGGTCCAGGTCAGAAATAGGGAGACCAGTCAGGAGGTTCTTGCAATAAATCCAGAGATGATGGTGGCTTGGTCTAGGGGGTGGTGGTAGAAGCCCAGACAAGAGGGGTCTAGAGGTAGGGCTGACAGGAGTTTTTGATGGATTGAATGTGGGAGGTCAGACTCAAGATTCAAGGATGACTCCAAGGGTTTTGGCCTGAGCAGTTGAAAGAACAGAGTTACTTACTGAGAAGGTATAACTGGAAAGGAGAACTTTTAGGGGGAATATCAGGGGCTCACCTTAGGCCATGTTCAGACGCCTATTAGACACTGAGTGGGCAGTGGGTCCCAGGTTCAGGGGAGTGGTTTGGGCTTGATATATTAAGTTGGAAGTCCTTAGCATCCAGATGATGTTTAAAGCCATAAGGGCAGATGACAAAAGGGCTGAGAACTACCAAGGGCTGAGCCCCAGGGTTTTCCAGTGTTTCTGTAAAATGGCAAATGATTGTACTTGCAGAATGGAATAATACTGCACCTCACTGAGTCTTCAGGAGTGAATACATATAAAGCATCAAGTCACAGCGTATAGTGCAAATACTAAGTAGATATGAACAAAACCGAATTATCCTGTTGGAGACTACAATAATTCCCATTATCCAGAAGCAGAAAATAAGGCTCAAGGGGGTTTAAGAGCTTCCTGCCTAAAGTCATACAGCTAATGAGTTTGGAGAAATTCATTGTTTGGAGATGAGATTTGCACCTTGTTTTTCCAACTCCAAATCAAATATTTTATCCTCATTTGTCACATGCTTTCTTGCTAATGAACAAGTCACATGCCTGTCTTCAAAGAGCTTACACTTTAGTGGTGGGAAATATAAGGCAAGAGTATATAAATTGAAAAGATTTAAGTAGCAATCCAAAATGGGGGGGGTGGTCCTAGAACCCATGCCCTGGGGGCCCTGGTTGTGGGAACCCTTGGCCTTCTCCTCATGTCAGGGCTGTGGGGTCTGGCCCAGTGGATGCCTTCTTGGTAAGGACCTCAGGGTTACTCATGGACAGAGTGTTACAGGGAAGAGTCCCCCTCCCTAGCCCTTAGGCCAACCAGAATACTGGCCTAGACATTATTCACTGCACTACCTTGGAATTCAAGACCTTCGTGATGGAGCCACAAACGACCTCTCCTACTTAAACAGAGTGCCTGGCCTAGTTAAGCCTTCACTGGAAACCTTTACCTTTCTGAACACTTCCTTGGTGCTCTGGTGGGGTGTTGGTTGGCAGACTGCCCACACCCCACACACACACGGAGGGCAAGGAGAGACCAAAGAAAGAGGCAGACCACTCCAGGTTGGTAGGTGGCAGGTTTTAACGAGCAAGGGAACTTACTTATGAGGCTTCTCTTGAGTGACCACAAGAGAAGTAGATCTCTGTACCCACCCACCAAATCTTAAAAGTGTATATAGAAATCTTAACTAGATTCAGTCACACACTCAGTCCAGATGGTTTCAACAACACCTTACTCTCTCAAAGCAATGTCCTTGGAACATTTCCCACTGTGGGGGAAACAGGGAGAAGAGACATTCCAAGGATAGAGGAGGGCGTGAGAAGCCTCAGTCTGCCCGGGTCCAGTTCACAGGTCAACTGGTTGTCACGTCCTCAGTATGACCTCCTCCAACATGGGACAATGCCTACAGACAAAGTTTTTCCTTTTACTCTAGGGACAGAGTTAGTTTGGCTTCGTGTGAATAACAACAACAACAAAAAGCAACTCATTATTAAATGATGCATTTCTGAGTTCTCAAATCTTCCCAGATCATAACTAGAACCACAAAGCAACACCAGTTTGGGGTCAGTGCCAGCATTTCATACTGTAACTACATTATCTACATCCGGCTTTATGACAACATGGTAGAGGTTGTTAAGGCTTGTACTTACTGTCAGTATTCTCACTGTATAGAAGAGAAGACTGAAGTTCAGAAAAGTTCTCTGACTTGCTCGTGGTCACACAGCTAAGGAGTGGGGGAGCAAGGATTTGAACACCAAGTTTCTGTTCCTACATCACCAGCACTTACCACACTGACAGACAATTGTCTGCAATTCTGTGTTTGCTGTTGTTTCATAGCAAGGTAGTAACAAAGTGACAATTTGAATCTAAACCTTCTGATTCCTCTTTCTTCAATCTCTCAAGAGTTAAAATAACGTTTAAGAAAAGGCTTAAATTATTTTTCTAACTAACCTTCCTGGGATGGAATTTAAGATGGACTCATTGGATTCTGAAATTTTCTGTACAGCAAAAAACAACGTAATTTTGAAGTTCTAGCATTTCAAAAAGGTTGGTTTTCAGTGGTCACATACATTCCCTAACACCCAGAAATACTTCTCAACAGGATCCTATGGTATCTTTCTCAAAAGGACGGATCAACTCATGGATTATTTTTTTCACCAAATTGAATCAGTTGTTGACTTGGCATTACTAAATGCCAGTTAAAATGCCTACATGTATAATTGCTACATCTGTAATCCACCCCAGATAAAAGTTCTCAAATGTCAGCAGTCACCCACATGCTATTCAAAACCCCAGATCCACACTGGTCCCACACTTTCGTGACTGCCTCGCTCACTCCACGTGTAAACACTCGTTGTTTCCTAAATGTCCTTGTTATGCCAGCCAAAAATAAGTCTCCACTCACAGCAACCCACTCACATAAAGTTTTCCCTTCAATTTTGCTTCCAAATGTCCAAAAGGGATATCACAGAATTTGGGCCCCAGCAACTGGTTTTTTAAAGCCTTTCTTTTTCTGCTTCCAGATAATTGGTTAAGGAAGAAATATAAGCATTGCCCTAACTACAAACCTATGCAAGATTACTTAGTATATCTCAAGTAAAATTTGTTCTGTGGAGAAAGAGTATGCCTGGGGACTGTGGAAATTGATTTTGGGGGAGGGAGGGTAGAAACTGATGGAAGATTTGCAACATGGGATCAATTGCCATATCTTGCCGGTCACTCTGTGCTTTAATATACATTGAGGAGAGGCAGGGAAACCAGCATTCTCTCCATTAGTTCTTCCCTAGAAACACTCTACCATTTTACAAATGGGCCAGAAAGTGGCTTTGAACTGAAAAAGCTGGAGTTCTACAAAGACATAACCGAGCTATTCAATACCTCCCAACAAATTTCTGAGCCTTGGAATATCTATCTAATGAGACAAAGAAATAATACGGCACTGAAGATGCTGTTCAACTTGCTGGTAAAGAGCCTTCCTTCTGATTTGCGGTGGAAAAGGAGAAACATTGAAATGATCTCTCTAGGTCCTTTTGTCTGCAGAAAAGTGGATTTAGAGGAGCCAGAAGAACTAGTTTTCCCTCTGCCTGCCAAACTCCCACCACACCACCAAGTCCACCACCCCTGATATCCAATGCTACAGCCACTGCTACCACCTACAACTGCTCCTATTCTTCCCTACCCTTTATCCTGCCTTTTCCCCTCCTTCCCTATATTCTTGAGCAAATTTAGCAATTAAACATCATCCAGCTATTAAAGTTCTCATTTTATGCTTTAAGAAGGTTATTTATGGAATGGGAAAAAGTTCATAACAGACCATTCATGAAAATAGGTTTCAAAATTGTAGGTGATGCATGATCCCAGTTTTATGGTGGAAAATAAAGACTGTCAAACATTAACCGTGATCTTCTTAGAGACCATTTAATCATAATTGATTTCAATAGACTTCTTTTTTGCTTCAACTAAATCCTTCTCAATTTTATTAGAGAAATGTGTTACTTAAAGAAGGATGCCACTTCACATGGTATGTCATGTCTCCTTAGGCTCCTCTTGGTTGAGACAGTTTGTCAGACAGACTTCCCTTGTTTTTTATGACAGTGACAGTTTCAAGGAGTACTGGTAAGGCATCTTATAAACTGTCACTCAGTTGGTATTTGTCTGATTTTTCCTCATGATTAGTCTGAAGCTATGGTTTTTACGAGGAAGATCACAGAGTTAAAGTGCCGTTTGCATCATATCATGTCAATGGTATATACTCAGTAAGACTTATCATTATTGATGTTAACCTTGATCACCTGGCTGGCTGAGGTACTACTCGTCAGGTTTCTTCACTGTAAAGTTACTCTTTTCCTCCCTGTCCACACTGCAAATACTCTTGGGAAAGAAGTCACTATGCACAGTCCACACTGAAGGAATTGGGAGGTGTGCTCCACCTTGTTGAGGGGAGAGTACGACCATAAATTATTTGGAGTTCTTCTGCATGGGAGAGTTCTCTCATTAATCTCTTCTCCCCATTTATTTTATTCTGTCACTTACGTATGCCAGTATGGACTTACGGATATTTACTTTATACTGTGGGTTGTCATCCAGTACTACTTTATTTCCTTTCTTGCTCAAACTGTCTTAGCTTTGGCCCCTGGGAGCTCTTTCAGTGCCGCTTTGACATACCCTCATCATTGCAGGGTTTTAGGGTGTTTTATTTTTGTGTACTTCCATACTTTCTGGCAGTACAAGATGCTCCAGGCTTATCTTGTATATTTCCTGCCTCAGCCCTAAAATCAGCCATTTCTCTAAGGATTTCTGGTTCCTTTTACTGGAGAATGGTATTAGACACCAAGATCTGGGTCTAGGTGTACTCATTGCTAGTGGGGTATCATTGCTTCTAGGTCCTCTTAGCTGACACAGCAAGGATATATATGTTAATATATATGCATCTATCTATCTATCTATCTGGATGAAACTATCTTTGTACTAAACCAAATATAAGTTCATACCAAGGTCTCTGAGTCCGATTGATTACTATGTAGATCATTCTAGCTTACTCCTCTGCCTTATTTGTAAACTCCCCCTCCAATAGTGAAGAACCAATAAAATCAGACTCTCTGGGCATAGGTCTAAGGCACTGACATATTTTAATGCTCCCCACCTCCTCCCTCCTCCACCCCTCCAGTGATTCTAACACGCTGCTAGGGTTGAGAACCACTGCTCTGGTCAGATTACATTAGTCTTCACTCCTGAATCCCCAGTGCCTAGTGTCTGGTTCACAAAAAATACTTGCCGTTTACCTGAAACTGAGACTGAGGTTTGAAGGGATGTGGACATGCTGTGGGTGTGGGAAGGAAGGAAGGGGTGAATCTGAGGGATAAGGCAGGAGATGCTGCCTGAAAGATAAGGGACAATTAGAAAAGTTGGAGGGTAGAACAGAGTGGAAGCAACTATCTTCACACACATGGATGAAATACATGTCAAGGCCTCTGCTCTATGTTTTCTCGTCTACACAGAGGCAAGAGGAGAGAAAGCAGGCCAAACTTCCAGCAAGTATGCTTAGCTGTAAGGAATAATGTCTTCCCTGTAAAGATGTAAAAATAGAGAGCAGTCTGTGAAACACCAGCCCCTGTGGATCTATTAAAAACTCCTGTAGACACTGCTACTGAATTAGGTCAGCTGAGAAAAGCAGTCTGGAAAAGGAGTTAGAACTCTTAAGAAAAAGTCTTCCAGCCTTTCTTTTGCCAGGAAACAATCAATTCCTTACTGAATCAAGACCCCCACCCCCTGCCAGCAGTGCAGTCACTCACTGTGTGTTGCATCTGTAGGTAAGACGGGCAGGTTACACCAAATCCCCTGTCGAGTTTCCCCACTTTCTCCCCCACTCATCCGACACATGCCAGAGAGTCCCACAGTCTCATCCTATTCTCCCATGAGAACTCAGAGCATTGCCTGGTGTGGGGACCGGCCCACTCCAACACCTGGATGCTGCCTACCTTGTCTGCAGCTCCTTGCATCACTCCCCACAGCCCCGTATCTCCCCTCATTCCACACTGACCTCCTCCCTTCAAATATCTCATGCTCTTGCACACCATGAGGCCCTGGCACAGCTCTTTCTTGCCCCACCTTCATTTAATTAGCTTCTTTCAATCTCAGCTCAAGCATCACTTCAGGGAAACCCTTCCTGGTTGCAGAACCTAAGTCAGAGGCTCCTAGTTTGATGCTCTCACAGGTGTTCTTACCCTGCAGAGCAATAATCTCATCATATAGATATAAGTTGCCAGCTTTAGTCTTTGGTTAGTGTCTGTCTCCTCTTCCAGACATTGTAAGGGCATTGTCCCAGCGATTTGTTGCTGTATAACAAGCCACCCCAAAATCTGGTGACTCAAAACAACAGCGATAACTTGGGTAGGAGCTGATGGGGACAGCTCACCCCTGTTCCACGTGGCGTCAGCTCTACTGGTGCTGGAGGATACACTTCTGAGCTGGCTCACTCACACGGCTGGCAGGTGCCGCTGGCTATCATTTTGTCTGCACCGGGCCTCTCCATGGTGGCATGGTGACTGGGTTTCAAGAGGAAACATCTCAAGAGATAAGGAGGGAAGGCTGCAAATTTCTTAAGGTCTGAGACTAGAAACTGGTGCAGCATCATTTCTGCCGTAGGCTACTGGTCAACAGTCACAGAGCCCAGATCAAGGAGAGGAGACACAAATTGCCCCTCTCCCTCAGTGGAAGGCATGTCAAATAATTCGGGGGCCATATGGTAAAAATTCCACAAGCATGATTTTTGTCTAAGTTTCTTTCCCTTTGTTCCCTGAGCATCTAGCTCAAAGCCTGGCACAGAAAAGGCCTCAAGTTGAAATGAGGAAATTCATTCTTTGCACTCTTTGTCTGTGGGCCAGGGAGCCTGTACTTGGCCACAGTATTTCTGAGCTGATTCCTAACTCTATGATTGTCTGAACTTTGCCTACAAGCCAACCTGTGGCACCAAACCGATACCTCAGTACCTCACACAGGAGGAAGCCAATTCATTCAAGCCCACCCCTCAGTTCCCGACTCACTTTCTTAGAGTTGTGAGGGAAGATGGCAAACAAGTCATTCTCACAATTAGCAAAAATGTCAATTACAGACACTTGCCTGAAAACACAGTGGGCTTTAAATTAGTTACACATGACTAAGGCATAATACCCACCTACAGCTGACATTCACCACCACCCACAGCAGAGCTCACAGCTGCTGATCTGAAACCACTGGGGAAATCAGCTGTGCAAAGAGCTTGCTTGGGAGCAATCTACCCAGTTATAAATACTGCATTTAGCCCCATTAGTCATTCATTCATTCGTTCCAACCCAGCTTCCCCTTCCACTCACTGGCCTGATTAGAAACAGAAAACCCTTACTGAACACTTACTAAGTGTCAGGCACTTTATGTGTGTTCATTTGTCGAAGCCTCACAAAAACCCATGAGACCATTTCTGTTGCTGTCATCCCCCTTGTGGAGGACAGGCAGTAAGATGGCTGCCATATTTATACATTGGTGTGATCCCTTCCCCTCAAGGATGGGCGGGACCTTTGACTGGCTTCTAGCCAACGTTACATGGCAAAGGGGATGGGATGTGCTGATCACGCTGCAGTGCAATCTTGTTGGGAGTCTCTCGGTCTCTTTCTCTCTACTTTGAAGAAAGTGGTTTTGAAGAAAAGTAAATGCCACAAGTCCCACAGCCATGGGAAATGAGTTCCACCAACAGCCTGAGGGAGCCTGGGAGTGAACTCGCCCCATGGAGCCTCCAGGTGAGAACCCAGCTGGGGCCGACATCTTGACTGCAGCCTGGCAGAAGATCCAGCTAAGCTGTGCCTGGACTCTCGAATCAGAGAAACTATGAGATGACAAATGTGTGTAGTTTGAAGCCACTAAGTTTGTGATACCCTGTTTTACATCAGTAGATGATGAACACACCCACTTTACAGGTGAGGACAGTGGGGCTATTAAACATGTTGTGCAGGGCCTCCCCAGGCTTTAAGTTATTCTTTCCATTGGATTCTAAAACAGTAACAAAACCTACCTTTTGGGGGCACTTACGACATGCCAGGCATTGTGCCAGGTGCTTCACATGTGTCATTTCCTTTAATTCTCAAAAAAAGCCCGTGCAATAGGAACCACTATCATCTTATTTTATAGCTAAGTAAACGGAGGTCACAAAGGTTAATTTGCCCAAATTCACAGATATTTAGTGTTGAAACCAGGGTATGAACCCAGCCACCTTGAATCCAGAGCTCACATTTACTCTTAAATCTGTACTCTATTGCTTCTTGGAACTATGCAACATAACTGCAGGTGTGTTCTGATAAAGTGGGAAGGCGCCAGCCTCTGACCTAGGCTGGGGTTCGCAGAGCTGAAACTGGGCAAAGAAACTAAACGTGAGGCTGGACAGTGTCTCTCAATGTGCAGAGCATAGAGCTAAGTCAGTACTCAGTGAAGAAGCCTCACGGAACAAAACAATCTGAAAAGAGTGCCATCATGAGGACTCTGGGAAGGGACTTCAAAGCCTGAGTGAAGGAAGAACTTGGTGATAGCATCTTCATCAGGGACATATCTGTGCACATGTGTGGTTGCTAGACCTGAGATAGAGGGTACATTAGACTTCCTGTAAGTTCAACTGCCTCCCCCAAAGCTGCAGGCTCAGCCTTATGGGGGTAAGTCTAGAGCAATTCTGCAGGTAAACTAGAAAGGTCCCAAGAAACTTGTCTCCCATCCAGGAGAACCGTGTCAACCGTGGAGTTATGAAACAGAGAGTGTAACATTGGAGCAAAGCACAGTATACTCAGACCTGGGAGGGTGTCCTTAGGCCAGCTCTACGGTGGAACCTGCCATCATCCTATGGCCTGGTCATTTCAAAGACACTGCAGCAAAGCTGAAGAGAGAAAGCCAAGTAAAAATGGGATCCAGGGGTTACATATCTCAATTTAGCTTGACCTAGATTCTGTTTTGACAGTGTAACAGGCTCTGTGCCCAAAGATGAACAAGACGTAGTCCCTGCCCTCAGGGAACTCATATGCAAGCAGAAGAGCTCATAGAAATCAGCAAACAACCAGAACACTGGAAGGCTGATGTAAGCTATAGCAGAGGTCCACACCAAATACAGTAGAAACACTAAAGCAGGAAAGACGGAGTCCCAACTGCAAAACTGAAGAAGGATTCATGGAAGGTGGCATTTGGCATGATTCTGGAAAAATGTCTAGGTCCCAAATAGGCAGAAGTAAGAACAGCTTGTTCCACAAAGAGGAAGTATTGTGTTCAAGAATATAGAGGTGAGAGATACAAAGTGTATATACAGAAGAGCAAGGAACAAATTTGACTAGCGTGTGAGGGTCAAGGAAAGCTATGTAACGGATCATAAAGGGAGAAAATATGAGATGAGATCATCTGTGATTTTGAATGCAAATAAATAAATAAATAAAGGCATTGATCATTACTCTATGATTAATGGGAACAATGGGGAACTCTAAAAGATTTTGGAAAGGCAAATATTTAAATCTGCCTGACACTTAAAGAAATGTCATTTCTCCTTGTGTAAAAGAGTTCTGGATAAAGAAGGGCATTATTTCTTAGAGTATTCTAAGGAACACTGGCCACATGCAAGTTTCCATAAAATAAAGAGTCCTGTGGTAAAATAAATATCAGAAATGCAGGTATGCCTTTCTTGAAGATCTGAAATGCATGTTAGGATATTAGAAGCCCTGGGAAGTCCTGCAGGATGAAAAGCTACTTAACTCTGTATCACTCGGTGTTTTCCCAAGTATTTCATTACTGATTTTTCTCTTTGAACAAACACATCTAACACTTCTTACAACTATAAGATGTATTGTTGCCAAGGGTACATGGTCTGTGATCTTCAGTTTTCATGCCAAAGAAGAGCTTTGCTAAGGAATGTCCAAGTCCTTATTACTTCCCACAGGAGAGTTGAGAGGCCGATTTCTCTTCTGTGTTTAAAGAGTGAGGCTGGTTAGAAGGGATGAACTGAGGATGACTCTACAAGGTGGGCTGTCATCTCAGAAAATACTTTATTGAGTCTGTCTCCTCTGCTTCAAGGAACAGAAAACTTGCCGTATTCATTGTTGTCTCAGCTTTTCAAGGCCCCAGAAGGACTTGTGTCGAAACAAGTATGAGAGCGTTCCACATTAATTACAAGTGTCCATTAGAAGGCCCAGGAGATGTTGTGCAGGCAAATAAATGGGGCCAGAAAAGATCTGTAAAAGCACCTACGATAAAACCAGACCTAAACTGCCAGAGGGTCTTCCTTGGAATCAGGAGCGTAATTCAGCCATAAAATGAGTCATAGCTGCTCCTTCTCTCTCCTTCCACATAAACATTCCGTGCCTCGTGGAAGGATTCTTTACCATCTATTCCGGGCAACAGACCCAAAGATACCGCACAGAAAAGGAGCATAATTTGTCTATAAAAATGTTGTAATAAGTGATTTTATATAACTGAAATGCCAGTTCCTTTACTACATCCTCCCACTCATTTTACAACCAGTTAATATTTTTCTGAACTGTTGTGTTGTATTCCACTCAGCCGCCTCTGCAATCTTTTTTGTCTATTTTTCTGCCAGAGCCACAAGAATAAAGCTGTCAGATGGTCTGCAAAGCCATTTGTCTTGTCTGGCAAATTGTCTAGAAGCAACCGTAACCTCCTACCTGCTCCACTATATAATAGAAGTAGCCTGTCTTAACAAAACAGAATTTAAATATTCTTTCGATCTGTGTTATCTACAGGCATCTAGGATGAAATGAGCAAAAATATATTTCCCTGACATTTTTTGACCTTGTTCCAGTGGGAATGGGGTAGGTGTTCCTATTAAGCAGGCCCTCATATTGACATGCTTACAGAGATGTTACATGGCTCTCCAGCAGGAATACTGCAAGGTGTCTGAACTGTAATAATAAATGTGACTGCTACAAGAGGAAGGATACAGCACGAAAGTGCTCCACAAGAAGAAGATTAAGAACTGTACTGAGCTAATGGTATACAGTGGTTGGGCTTTGAATGTGATGAGGATTTATGGTTTCAATTAGGGCTGGAGAGCAATTTTAGAAAGTTATTAGCAGGCGACTGGCATTCTCAAAGATGGCTCATTTGTGTATTGCTCAAGATTAGCTGGGTCTTTTAGTTGTTTACAAACACACATGGTGGCTTGCACTGAATGTGCGGAAGTGACTGCAATATTGCATATTCAGAGCTCTTTAGCAGAGCTGAAGGCTGCTGCTTTGGTTTCTGAGTGCTCCTGTGTGGGCCAAGCAAAACTCAATTTTGCAGCAGTTTCTTCGTTGAAAAGAAAAGTTGAGTTTCCCCACCTGTCCTAAACTCTGATACACTATTTCAAATGAACAGCTTCCCCATTCAGCATACTCCCTCATATTTAAAATTCTTAAATGCCTGAAATACTCCATGTTTGTGCTGCCTCAAATACAAACAAATTAATTTTTAAATTCTCCCCACTGGAATGTTTTGCACTGAAACCCATAAATCTTTGCGTCAAAGTGCTCATGTTTTTCTCTTTTAAAGCTTTGGGGCGTTATTCATAAGGTACAAAAATCTCTCAGATAAACTAGAATACTGGTTGAGGCATCTGCAAACACAGCAAAAAGGACTCAATCCCAGATTATGGAAAGCTGTGCATGCCCTTGAAAGCTGTACATCATCTTGAACCAGCAGACCTTGACCTTAGCATCCCATGGAGCCCTGAAACAGTTTACCTAGCCTGTTCATACAGGAAATACAGGGTAACCCTTCCCACACGTGGTCCCATTAGGATTTCTCATGAACAAGTCCTTGGTCTAGGGAACATGTTCTCACTGCAGATAGTCTCTGCTTTTCATAAGCCTGTTCTATATGGTCATTGAAGGTATGGTTCTTTGATCCCAATTTTCAAGTGGGTAAGAAATACCCATTTCCTATTTTCCCTACTTACCTATATCCTAACTATTTGAAAAACAAATATTTTAAATTAAAAATATATTTTCCTAAATCAGATTAAGGTACTCAAACCTCTATTCCTCCAGCTGAGGGAAACTAGTGTGTGTGACTTGAGTTCTGGGAGATTTATCTGATAGAAAACAGGGGCAGGGTCAGCTGACATCGACCCGCTCTATTCCAGTTGTTGATCCATGAAGTTGACCATCCTTCTACTTCTTTGTAAAGAGACACACTGCTATGCACCCATTCCTTTCTGAGGTCCATCTCCTTGTTCCTTGACCCTCATAAATGAAGTCAATGAATTCAGGTATTTACACAACATAATAGGAGCAGAGATTCCAAGAAGATTTTGTTTTTAATTCTGCCAAAATCCAAAGGCAAAGAGAGACCAAAGCTCTCTGCTTGGAATTGAGGAGAGATAAGAGATCTTGGAAATGCAAATATCTCTAAAAACTTATCCTGCCTTCAGGATAAGAAGTCAAGAGTTCCATTCTTTACCTTTCCTTTCTAGGAAACAAGCATCCTCCTCTCAACTTTGATTATCCTGAGCCTTGGCTGGAGGAAGCAGGAATGTTCTCTGAGAAGGTGGGATTAGATTCTGGGCCACAGGGAGATGAGGACATGGTTTTGATGGTGGGTGTGAGCAGACAACCATGATGTTAATTCCAGCTGTAAGAGATTATGGCATGTACAATGGTCAATCGGAAAGGACACCCAGAAAATTAGTGCTGGTTATAGAAATGATATGACTGTACTGGTAAACACTGGCTGAATATTAGCTCTGGAATTATATAAATATTGGGTGATTTTATTGAACACATTAGAAGAATGTTCTAGGACTGAGCCAGGAAAGGTACTAAAAACATACTCCCCCACCTAAGTCAGAGATATATAACAACATAAAACAATATAAAAATATTATGAATAATATAAAAATATTATGAACTGTACATGGGTTTGCATGAATATTTTATGTATATCCATTCATGTATACATGTATTCATACAAACACATATATGTATACATACGTGTATACACACATGTATATATCCACATGAAGGTAAATAACAAATAATGGCTTGACACTGATAATTCAAGTCCACAGTTCAGAGATTTGTCAACCAAGGGAAGAGGGAGATGGGGTTTTGATCTACCAACTCCCATCAGTCACTGGTGGAAAGCTGCTCTGGGAACATGAACTCTCTGGCACTTGAAGCCTATCCTATAAACACGCCAACTGAGTGGACTGGCTTCAATGGCCAGAAAAAGCCCTGAGGGAGAAAGACATAGTGGCTTGCAGCCAGAAGCCACTGGGTCTATGAACAAGGAAATGGTGATAGCTTCAGGGCTATGAGCAAGCCAACACTGTTTGTTTTAGGAGCCAACTACTCCATGCTGACATCTGCTCAGCTTCAAGTCCAATGGATGAAAGATGACCCTCCCTTTCTAATCATTTTAATCATTCTGATAAAAGTTCTTGAATATACATCTTAAAGCCTCTTGTAGGTTCGAATGCAATGCTGTGGTTCGTCAAGCCTGGGTCATGTGACAGCAGCCAAAAATATGAAGAAATAAGAGATCAGCCAAGATGGCAGAGTAGAAAGACCCTGGGCTCACCTCCTCTCATGGGCACACCAAAATCACAACCATTTACAGAACAACCATCGATGAAAAAGACAAGATCCTACCAGAAAAGACCTTCTACAACAAAAGACATAAAAAGGAATCACAACAAGATGGGTAGGAGAGGCTGACTCACGATATAGTCAAGTCCCATACCCCCAGGTGGATGACCCACAAACTAGAGAATAATTACGTTGAAGAGGTTCTCCCAAAGGAGTGAGAGATCAGAGGTCCAAGTCAGGCTCCCCAGCCTGGGGGTCCTGCACCGAGAAGATAAGCCCCCAGAATATTTGGTTTTGAGGCCAATGGGGCTTACTTTTGGGAGTCCCAGAGGGCTGGGGGAAATAGAGACTCCACTCCTAAATGCCACACACAAAATCTCACATACCCTGGGACCCAGGGCAGAAGCAGTAATTTGATAAGAACCTGGGTCAAACCTACCTGCTGATCTTGGAGAGTCACTCCCTCACTGCTCTCCAGAAAGACTACTCGAGCCACTAGACGAACTTCATCTACCAGGGGGCAGAAACCAGATGCAAGAAAACCACAATCCCATAGCTTGCAGATCCAGCCTGCCCAGCAGCAGGCCAGAATCTGCTCTGAGACCAGCTGGGTTCTGACCCTGCCCACAAGCAGGCCAATACAGCCTTCAAGACACCCTGGACCATGTTCCAAACAAAGGAACAAGATAAAACCCCAGAATAAGAACTAAATGAAGTGGAGATAGGCAATTTACCTGAGAAAGAGTTCAGGGTAGTGACAGTAAAGATGATGAAAGAACTTAGGAGAAGTATGGATACACAGAGCAAGAAGATAGAATTTTTTAACAAAGAGTTAGAAAATATAAAGAACAACCAAATGGAGATGAAGAATACAATAACTGAAATGCAAAATACTCTAGAAGGAATCAACAGACTACATGATACGGAGGAACGGATCAGCATGCTGGATGACAGAGTAGTGGAAATCACTGATACTGAACAGAAAAAGAAATGAGGACAGTTTAAGAGACCTCTGGGACAACATCAAGTGCACTAATATTCACATTATAGGGGTCCTGGAAGGAGAATAGAGAGAGAAAGAGGCTGAGAACATACTTGAAGACACAATAGCTGAAAAATTCCCTAACTTGGGAAAGGAAACACACATCCAAGTCTAGAAAGCGCAGAGAGTCCCATACAGGATTAATCTAAAAAGGAACACACCAAGACACACAGTAATGAACATGACAAAAAATTAAAGATAGAGAATATTAGAAGCATCAAGGGAAATGCAACCAATGACATACAAGGGAACTCCCATAAGGCTATCAGGTGACTTTTCACTGAAACTCTGTGGGTCAGAAGGGAGTGGCACAATATATTTTAGGTGATGAAAGGGAAAAGCCTACAACCAAGAATACTGTACCCAGCAAAGTTCTCCTTCAGACTTGATGGAGTGATCACAAGGTTTACACAAGAAAAAGTTAAGAGTTCAGCACCACCAAAAAAGCTTTCCAAGAAATGTTAAAGGAACTTCTCTAAGCAAAAAAGAAAAGGCCAAAACTAGAAACATGAAAATTATAAAAGGAAAAAGCTCATTGGTAAATGCACACATACAGTAGAGGTAGGAAATCATCTCATGCACAAAGCTAGTAGGAAGGTTAGAAGACAAAGGTAGTAAAGTCAATTATATCCACAGTAAGCAGTTAAGGGATACACAAAACAATTAGATATAAAATATGATACCAAAAGCAGTAATTGTGAGGGGAGGAGAGTACAAATGCAGGATTGTTAAAATGCATCTGAAATTAAGAGATCAGCAACTTAAAACAATCATGAATATATATAGATTGCTATATAAAAACCTCACAGTAAACAAAACCAAAAAGCTACACTAGATACACACACAACAAAGAAAAAGGAATCCAAACATAACACTAAAGACAGTCATCAAATAGTAAGAGAAAAGAACAAAAGAAGAAGAAAGGACAAAGAAGACCTACAAAAATAACCCCAAAACAATGAACAAAATGGCGATTAGAACATATATATCAATAATTACTTTAAATGTAAATGGACTAAATGCTCCAAACAAAAGACACACTGTGGCTGAACAGATACAAAAACAAGACCCGTATATATGCTTCCTAGAAGAGACTCACTTCAGCTCTAAAGACACACACAGACTGAAAGTGAGGGAATGAAAAAGGGTATTCCACTCAAATGGAAATCAAAAGAAAGCCGAGGTAGCAATACTTATATCAGACAAAATAGACTTTAAAATAAAGATTTTTGTAAGAGACAGAGAAGGGCACTACATAATGATCAAGGGATCAATCTAAGAAGATAAAACAATTGTAAATACATATGCACCCAACATAGGAACATTTAAATATATAAAGCAAATATTGACAGACATAGAGGGAGAAATTGACGGTTACACAGTAATAGCAGGGGACTTTAACACTCCATTTACATCAATGGGCAGACCATCCAGATAGAGAATCAATAAGGAAACACTGGCCTTAAATGAAATACTAGGCCAGGTAGACTTAATTGATACATATAGAGCTTCCCATCCAAAAGGAGCAGAACACACATTCTTTTCAAGTACACATGGAACATTCCCCAGGATAGATCACATGCTAGGTGACAAAACAAGTCTCAGAAAATTTAAGAAAACTGAAATCACATCAAACAATTTTTCCAACCACAATGCTATGAGACTAGAAATCAACTACAAGAAAAAAACTGCAAAAAATATAAACATGTGGAGGCTAAACAACATGCAAATAAACAACCAGTGGATCACTGAAGAAATCAGAGAGGAAATTAAAAAATTCCTGGAGACAAATGAAAACACAATGATCCAAAATCCATGGTATGCAGCAAAAGCAGTTCTAAGAGGAACGTTTATAGCAATACGAGCCTACCTCAGGAAATAAGAAAAAATGCAAACAAACTAATCCTACACCTAAAGGAACCTGAAAATGAAGAACAAATAAAATCCAAATTTAGTAGGAGAGATATCATAAAGATCAAAGCAGAAATCAATGAAATACAGTAAATAAATAATAGAAACATCAATGAAACTAAGAGCTGGTTCTTTGAAAAGATAAACAAAATTGATAAACATTTAGCCAGACTCATCAAGAAAAAAAGAGAGAGCCCAAATCAAAATCAAAATGAAAAAAGAGACATTATAACCAACACCACAGAAATACAAAAGATCATAAGAGACTACTACAGATAACTACTTGCCAATAAAATGAAAAACTTAGAAGAAATGGACAAATTACCAGAAATGTACAATCTCCCAAAACTGAACCAGGAAGAAATAGAAAATATGAACGAGCCAATTACCAGTAATGAAATTGAATCAGTAGTTTAAAAACTCCCAACAAACAAAAGTCCAGGACCAGATGGCTTCACAAATGGATTCTACCAAACATTTAGAGAAGAGTTAACACCTATCTTTCTTAAACTATTCCACAAAACTGCAGAGGAAGGAATGCTTTCAAACTCATTCGATGAGGCAAGCAGCACCCTGATACCAAAACCAAAGACAGATATCACAAAAAAAGAAAATTACAGGCCAATATCACCAACGAACATAGATGTAAAAATCCTAAACAAAATATTAGCAAACCAAATCCAACAATACATTAAAAGGATCATACACCATGATCAAGTGAGATTTATCCCAGGGATGCAAGGATTTTTCAGTATCCACAAATCAATCAATACAATACACCATATCAACAAATTTAAGGATAAAAATATATGATCATCTCAATAGATGCAAAAAAACCCTTTTGACAAAATTCAACATCCATTTATGATAAAAAACTTTCCAGAAAGTGGGCATAGAGGGAACATACCTCAACATAATAAAGGCCATATATGACAAAACCACAGCTAACATCATACTCAATGGTGAAAAACTGAAAGCATTTCCTCTAAGATCAGGAACAAGACACAGATGTCCACTCTTGCCACTTTTATTCAATATAGTATTGAAAGTCTTAGTGACAGCAATCAGAGAAGAAAAACAAATAAAAGGAATCCAAATTGGAAAGGAAAAAGTAAACCTGTCACTCTTTGCAGATGACAGGATACTACAGAAATTCTAAAAAGACTACCAGAAACCTACTAGAGCTCATCAATAAATTTGGTAAAGTTGCAGGATACAAAATAAATATACAGAAGTCTGTTGCATTTCTATATACTAAAAATGAAATATCAGAAAGAGAAATTAAGGAAGCAATCTCATTTACCATTGCATCAAAAAGAATAAAATACCTAGGAATAAACATACCTAATGAGGTAAAAGACCTGTACTTGGAAAACTATAAGACACTGATGAAAGAAATTGAGGATGACACAAACATATGGAAAGATATACCATGTTTTTGGATTGGAAGAATGAATATTGTTAAAATGACCATATTACCCAAGGCAATCTACAGATTCAACGCAATCCCTATCAAATTACCGAAGGCAGAGAACTAGAACAAATAATTTTAAAATTTGTATGGAAACACCAAAGATCCCAAATACCCAAAACAATCTTGAGCAACAAGAACAGAGCTGGAGGAATCACAGTTACTGACTTCAGACTATACTACAAAGCTACAGTATGGTACCGGCACAAAAACAGAAATGTAGATCAATGGAACAGAATTGAGAGCCCAGAAGTAAACCCATGCACTTATTTTCAATTAATCTATGAGAAAGGAGGCAAGAATATATGATGGAGAAAAGACAGTCTCTTCAATAAGTGGTGCTGGGAAACCTGGACAGCTATACGTAAAAGAATGAAGTTAGAACATTCTTTAACACCATATACAAAAATAAACTTAAAATGGATTAAAGACCTAAATGTAAGACCGGAAACTGTAAAACTCTTAGAGGAAAATATAGGCAGAACACTCTTTGACATAAATCACAGCAATAATTTTTTTTTAACATCTTTATTGGAGTATCTGCTGTATAACAAAGTGGATCAGCTGTACATATATATATATCCCCACAGCAATAATTTTTTGATCTGTCTCCTAAAGCAAAGGAAATAAAAGCAAAACCAAACAAATGGGGCCTAATTAGACTTAAAAACTTTGCACAGCAAAGGAAACCATCGACAAAATGAAAAGACAATCTACTGAATGGGAGAAAATACTTACATATGATATAACTGACAAGGGGTTAATACCCAAAATATATAAACAGCTCATACAACTCAACATCAAAAACAAACAAACAAACAAACAACCTGATTAAAAAACGGGCAGAAAACCTGAATAGATATTTTTCCAAAGAGGAAATGCAGATGGCCAATGGGCACATGAAAAGGTGCTCAACATTACCAATCATCAGAAAAATGTAAATTAAAACCACAATGAGATACCACCTCACTCCTGTCAGAATAGCTATCATCAAAAAGACCACAAATAACAAATGTTGGCAAGGATATGGAGAAAAGGGAACCCTCATATGCTGTTGGTGGGAATGTAAATTGGTGCAGCCATGGTGGAAAACTGAATGGAGGTTTCTCTAAAAACTAAAAAACTAAAAATAGAACTACCATATGACTCAGCAATTCCACTCCTGGGTATGTATACAAAAAAAACCAAAAATGCTAATTCAAGAAGATACATACACCCCAATGTTCATAGCAGCATTATTTATAATTGCCAAGATATGGAAGCAACCTAAGTGTCTATCAACATATGAATGGATAAAGAAGAGGTGGTATATATACGCAATGGAAAAAAAATGGAATAAAAAGCCATAAAAAAGAATGAAATTTTGCCATTTGCAACAACTTGGATGACTTGCAGGGTGTTATCCTAAGGGGAATAAGTCAGACAGAGAAAGACAAATACTGTATGATATCACTTATATGTGGAATCTAAAAAATACAACAAACTAGTGAATATAACAAAACAGAAACAGACTCACAGATATAGAGAACAAACTAGGGGTTACCAGTGGGGAGGGGGGGAAGGGGCAACATAGGGGTAGGGGATTAAGAGATGCAAATTATTATGTATAAAATAAATAAGCTACAAGGATATATTGCACAACACAGGGAATATAGACAATATTTTAGAATAACTATAAATGGAGTATAACCTTTAAAAATCACGAATCACTATGTTGTCCACCTGTAACTTATACAACGTTGTACACCAACTATACTTCAACTTTAAAAATAGAAAAAAAAATAAGAAAAGTCGGGAAGAGTGAGTCCTCTTAGAATCTCAGGTGTTGGCATATCAGAGTGGATATAAGGCAGAAAAAAATAAACACAAAAAAGTGACTCAATGATGTCATAAATATTGAAATACAAGTACATTTTTCTCATTGCCATTCAGCCATGAGTGTGAAGTCACTTGGAACACATGACTGTCTGAATCTCTAAAATGCTAATGGCGAGGGTCATAATTTTACCTAACTTTCTACCAGACATAATTTCTTTTCCGCCCTGGGTTTTGACTGTACTGGTTGAGAGACCTTGGACAAAAGAAATTTAGGTACGAGGGAGTCAAGAAATAAACCACAGAGGCAAACACCAGCCTCGTTGTTCTTTCATACCACAAAAGGGGAGAGGAATTTTAGGAAATAATTGAGTTCGTCAGTGACTGTATTTAAGATTATCTACTCTATATTTGCAATATAAAGGCCAAAGCAATTACAGACGTGATTTCCCTAAAGAAACAAAAGTAAGGAGAGAGACCTAGATTTGATGACTGTTAGCACTGAAAGACATCTTAATCAGCTTAATATATTATCAGTTCCATGTCTGATCAATCACAGAATGGGCTATTTCATTTAAAGTTCTTTGTGAGACTTGTATAATCATAAATTAAGAGAAATGCAAACTTACGTTTGCATATTAAAGGAAAACTATATTTTTATCAAAGCAAGAATCTCCCTTCCCGATAGTTCTGATAAAAGCATTGATCCTCAGATGCTCTGATTAGGACAAATGTTTACTTCTGAACCAACCATAGTAGCCAGGGGCCAAGGGTTCTTTGCAAATGGAGACTTCTAATTTCCAGGACACTTCGGGAAACTTCAGTCACGTCAGAAACACCAATATGAAATTGTACTCGTATTCCCAAGCTTGCTTTGGCATTTAATTGCCTGGTTTTGCTTATAAGTGGGGGTCGGGGTGGGTAAAAATGCTTTTTAACCTGAAAAAATTTGCATTTGTCCTCATTACATTTATCACTGATAAATGGTACTTCCTGATGGAGACAGCGTTACTAATCTGTGAGATTTTGTGTTGCTGTGTGATACATGTAGAGAAAAACACCTCACGTGTGGATTTCATATGAGTACACTGGATTCAAGGGCACTGTAATATTATGTGAGATCAGCATATAAGCTAAACAAAGCTGAGATCTACTTTGTGTACTCTGAATTTTAATATGCAGGGAACAGCAGGCTGTCTACCCATACAAATTGGCTTTAAAAACCAAGCAGTTAATCTCAAGGCAAATAATCTATTATTTTAATAATTAATTCAAATTCTTTAAAAAGATGGTTAGGAAGCCAGTTACCAAGAGTTTTAAAATACTGTTATTTTATTGGATTCAACTTTCAGTGAAAGTTTAATGTTTAAACATAGACAAGTGAGGATATAAATGTTTCAATAATAGGTTTAGGTTATTTTGGTAATGAAGTCAAAAGGCCGTTAACGATAAGTTTGCAGCAATTGGTAAAATAATCAAGGTCAAAAGAAGAATCAGAACGGTAGATGCAGAGGGCATTCAGGGAAAACGGAGAGAGAATAACATGGAAATGAAATGGTCAAGATACAACATTTATTTTCCTTGGTTTTGTATCAATTTCCTTTTATTTTTATTACGGTAAGAGTGTCCTGAAGCATGTAAAAAGAATTTAACAAAACAAATTTCTCAGTGAAGATTTAGTGAGAGAACTCTTTTGTTAAAAAAAAAAAAAAGTTTAAAATACAATAGGTAAAGAATACCAATACCAGAGGGAAGGAACTAGGTAGAAATTCACAAAGTCTAGGTTCTAGATTCAGTTCTGACATGCTATAGAAAACTTTGGACAAGTCTTAACCCCACTGTATCCCAGTTTCTTTTGAATATGAAAGTTATGAACTAGACAATCCCAAATATCCCACTGAGCCTTAAATTATGTGATCTTAAACAGCATTTTTTTTAAAAAAAGTTAATGCATTGTAATTCCAACAGAAATCCTAAATCAGAGATCAGTAGCAATTGTGAATATTGAAATGTATCCATATGAGAAATAAAATCAAGTTGTAAACAATTAAACATTCTCTCAAGCTAGTTTCATATTCTCCTACAGGCTGCATAGTGCTACTTGAGTGATGTTACTGAATAGAAATTAAAAGGTAATAACAAACATTTTTAAGAATCATATTATTTCCTTTGATAAATGTAATGTGTGTTTGGAGGCAAGAAAATAACATTTCAACTCTACTTTCTTTCTTCCTATTTTCTTCTCCTAAAGTCTATTGATTTTCCTTTGCCTTTTTAGGGAATCTAAAAGAAACAAAATCATGTCTAATTCACATCCAGAATCTCCTTTTCATAGCACTCTTTGCCTATGTACTGGTTCTATCCCTGCAGGTTAGCAGATCAGGGAATAGTATTTATTTAACTCCAGGTGCTAAACTGGTTCAGACACAGAGTACTTTATTAAAGAACTTGTATTCTATAAAAAATAATCTCTGCTTTTCTTTTATATCACTGTCTTCACAGACATAAGGAAACCTGGGACTACATTCAGAATGCTTTACTCTGTACTGAGAAGAATGGCGTCACTAAAGATTGGAAAAGGGAAACTTAGGTTTCTGGCTTGTTCACATAAATGGTGATGCCAAATTCATTAGCTGGAGAATATTAGAAAAGGACCAGATGTTGGGGAAAAGATGACAATTTCAATATGTTTGTGTGCATTTAAGGGGCCTCGGAGAAGGCCAGAGAGATGTTCTTGGAGCACAGAACATATGAACCTAGAACTTAGTAAAGGGGTCTGGGCTGGAGCCATCAATGTGGAAGCCACTGGCATGTCCTTATGGTTAAATAAAGCAATGAGTCCATGGAAAATAGTCTCGGAGGAGAAAGCACCATGATACAGATCTCTCCCATGCCTCGCCTCATTTATACGCTGCAAAAATCTCATGGGTGGATATTATTAACCTCATTTTACAGATAAGGAAATTGAGGATCACAGGCAAGCAGATGAGAGCTTCTCCCATGGTGAAACATTTCTTTTTTGCTTCATCTTGTACTTTTTCTTAGATCAAAAGGATTAAATGTGGCTGTTCCCTCCCCAGCTTTCATCCTAATCAGAATAAGGACTGATGAAAAATGCAGTTGCTGATGGAAATCACTCAAGGAGAAGATTCTGCCTATGGTTTCTCAACGAAGACCTGTGTGATTTCTACTAAGAAGGATGGATGCTATAAGATAATGATTAGATATCAAATTTAAAGGAAGAAAAGCTATAAGCTATCCTCCTTGATCAATCAGCCATACAGTGAGAAAAGTTTGATATTTGCATTATTATTTCTCATTCTTATTTGAGTCTTCCTACCTTAAGAGTTTAATTTTCTTGCAATCCCTTTTCTATTATTATATTTCCATTTTTATTAGGTATCTGTCACTGGACTTCTCTGTGGACAGAATTCCAATGCCTCATGTAGTTTTCAGTGCCAGCTCAGACTTCGGAATTATTCAAACATCATGGGTTTTTTCCTTATTGACCTGTCCAGCTCTTTCCTTCCTGTCATGTCAGCCTTGACACTGGAAGGCTGGAAGCCGGTCATAGACACATACACAAGTATTTATCTCTGAAAATGTAGGGCAGGATGTTGGAGCCCGCTGAGGTTGAGAAGCTATGCAAGTCAGATAACTGCATAGCAAATACTGTTATAACTTGAATTTTGTGCTAACAGACGTTTCCCAGACCCAGACAGTCCCCATGGAAACAGGGCTTTGCTCTTGCAGTTACATCAGAATTCTCTTCAGTAAATAATCAGTGATAGCACATACTTTCTTTCCTCATTGTCCTTGTGACAATGGTAAATCCTCAACTGGAAAGAGAAAACAAAAGGAGAGGGATACCATTGCTCCTGAATGACAGGCTGCAGTGCCTTCCAGAGGACCCCAACAACAAGAAAGAGGGGCAGCAATGGGAGTTTAAGCCTGAAGGGTTTTTTAAAAACCACACAACAATGGATAAGCACATTTCCCTCCAGGATGGTTGGCAACTCGCTGATGATTATTGCCGTGGATGAATATTTACTGTGTCCCAATATCAAGGCTCTATACTAGACCCTGACCAGAGGCAAGTCTAAATTCTATAGGGCCTGGAGCTTATACAATAGGGAGAGGAAGTAGGGGTGGGGGGGGGGGAGGTGTCTTTGAGACAATAATGTAAAATCTTGAATACAGAATAAGGTAGAGGGCATTGGAAGGGCCCCAAGCAAAATGAGGGGCCCTGAAGTTTAAACTTCCCTGGTTTCTTGGTAAATCCATCTCTGATCCTAGAAGTAGAGTGAAAGATAAGAATAAGCACAATAACAACAACAGCAGAAGTAGCAGCTACTCTACACTGAGCTGCCAACACTGTACTGAGCACTTCACATGCATTATCTCATTCAATCTCACCACAACTGCAAGAATTAGATACCAAATTTTGCAGATAAAGAAATGGAGGCTCAATAACTTGCCAGTGGACAGAGTGGTAAAACTGAACTCAAAATCAAAGGTTCTGACTCTAAGTTCTTAATCACCAAAGTATAAGGTTCTTAAGAAGTCTTAGTAGTTTTATGGCAACATTAAGGGAGGTACCTGAGACGGTAACGGAAACTTCAGAAACAGTTTTTTTCTGGAGGAGTCAACACATAAAGAAGCATGTCTCAACCCTTGGCAGGATGGACATTTTGGGCTAGACAATTCTTTGTTGTAGGGGGCTGTTCTGTGAATTACAGGTTGTTTAGCAACATCCCTGGCCTCTACCCACTAGATGCAGTAGCACCCTCTTCTCAGCTGGGATGACCATAAATGTCTCCAGATATTCCCTAAGTCCCCTGGCTGGGAATGGGGGAGATCACTGAACTGAGAACCCATGACTTAAAGATTGAATAAGAGGTAGGGAGGTGAGGAAGTGGGAGGAGGGGTACTCCTGAAAGAAGTCATAGCAGGAACAAAGGCAGAACAGTGGGAAACAGGCAATTTCATGTTACTTAAGGCTAAAGGGGAGGCTGAGGATCAGTTGGTGGTGAAGTAGGAAGAGGTCAAATTACAGAGGTTATTAAATGTCATGCCAAGGGGTTAGAGTATTATTTCCTATCAGAGGGGAAGGGATGCAAAAAACTATCATAACATTTGGTAAGGACATGATCAGGGGTACATTTTCAAATGTCACTCTGGTCTCTTAGTGGATAATATATCTGATAAGGACAAGTCTAGTTCAGTTAACTTTGCCTTTTTCTATTTTAGACATGTGTTATGCCCTCTAAGATGTCTAGAAATGACCAAAAAGCCCAGAGAAATTCGAGTCTGGATGGCTTACTGACAATTCACTTCCATCTTCAGAAGACAGAAATCTCAACACAACCCTACCAGGTAGTGGGCTGACAATGCCATCCTCCAATACAATGTGCTGGGAAAGCCTTTCCTGCTAAACAACATGTGCATCAGTTTCATTAAGGGAAACAGGTCATGGAACAGATGAAGGCAACCATGTAACATATATATGAAATACCCACTCTCTCTTCGGCTGTGCTTAAAATAAAGAAGGAAAAGTAAAGAATCACAGGGCTTCCCTGGTGGCGCAGTGGTTGAGAATCTGCCTTCCAATGCAGGGGACACGGGTTTGAACCCTGGTCTGGGAAGATCCCACATGCCGCAGAGCAACGAGTCCCGTGAGCCACAACTACTGAGCCTGCGCGTCTGGAGCCTGTGCTCCGCAACAAGAGAGGCCACGATAGTGAAGAGGCCCGCGCACCGCGATGAAGAGGGGCCCCTGCTTGCCGCAACTGGAGAAAGCCCTCGCACAGAAACGAAGACCCAACACAGCCAAAAATAAAATAAATAAATAAATAAATAAATAAATAAATAAATAAAGATTACTATTAAAAAAAAAAAAAAGAATCACAAAGTTGTGTCCATGAGCATAAACCACCTGGTTTACTTCCAGATTGAAACATTTGAATGATAAGAGCAGCATTTTCATAGTATGGCAGACATTGTTCACTGCCTGTTCAATATCTATTCTTCCCTTTGTCCTTACTAACAACACGCTGATTTTGTGCAGGCAACAATATTGTGTTCCCAGCTAAAGTCAACTTACTTCCTCAGACTCTAATGAAGCTAGAGGCGGCTGAGTGACCCAGGCAAGTAAGATGTATGCAGGTGTTGTTGAGCGGCATTTCCCCCCATTTCCAATTTAAATTGGAGTCTTTATCTCTTCTCATATTCCCTCTACTTGTGTGTTTGACTTCTTAACATCCTCAGAATATTTTCACACTTTAAAAAATAAATTACACCTCTCCTCTAAGATTGAGAAGATACTTACTATTTAGAAAAGGTTAAGAAATATTCTTTCCTGAGAAGTACTCTTACTGTCGGATAATTATTCCATCACAACTCATTTACTTTATCCTTCAATTTGAGGAATAGATATGACAGTGCATTTTAGTTTTCGTAATTGCCCTGTTGCAATTGCTGACTAACGTCAGAATAGGAGAGAAGAGGTGAAAGTGGCTATTGATTAATTATAACACATTTCTTCCCAGGGCAAGTCTTCGGAATTCAAAAAAAAAAAAAAGGCTTCCAACAAGTTGGGCTTGAAGAACAGTGCATATAACAATAATAGCCTGACACAACTCACAGACCCTTCCCAAAGTGCCTATATTAGAATGAATTCGATATACAGCCTCACCTTGTTTAGAGCAGAGCAAAGCTGCAAAAAACAGAAAGTGAACAACCTTAAGAACCTTTTAGAAACACTCTAGGTTTGACTGCTTAGCCATACATCCTACAACCATGGGTAACAAGATAGGAAACAAAAGAAAATCCTAAAAAATCACCCCCAAGGCAGGCAACAACAGCCGGCAGCTGAATTTGATCCTCTGTACTGACAAAGGGCCAGTGTGATTGCCTCCATCAATTCTTCAGCTTTACCTGGGCAAGGAGAACTGGATGACCAACTTTTTCATAGCCTGACCCTATAGCCTCATTATCTACCTCTAAGCCTTTGGGTAAAAAGGCCTGGGGCTCCAAGAAAAGCTTCCCAGCATCTCAGGTTTTCCTAAGTGACTCTTGCAACGATGATGAGAATGAGGCAGTGACGATGCCCATTCTCATCTCAGGGGACAAAAGGTGAGAGGGACGCCCCTAGCAGACAACAGGGAAGCTATCTGCTGCTCCTTTCAAAGCACCAAAAACATCTCCCAAGGGTTCAAGACCACTCTTCAAAACTCTCCTTTCTATTCAAACCCATTCATTTTTATTGAGTAGCAAAACATGTCCTCATTTGTACAGTTCTAGGCACTTGTTGGAAAATCATCTCTGTTGTGAGATAACACACATGATGTGGTTCAGAAATTAAACTAGAATGTTTGCAGGATTATAAAGAGTTGAAAACTGCTTCCTCTTTCTGAGGCTCCATTTTCCAGTTATTCTAACAGGTGGTGTTTCAGAATATTCCAATGGGATGCGCTGACTCTCATTCATATTAATTTGGTCCTCAGTATAAATATAAGTATGGATGAAATATGTAAATATATTGAACAAGAGGAATAAACCACATCAATTTCCCAACATTCTTTCCAATCCATGTGGATCTTTTCCTGCGGCTGGCACTGCAGTCAAGAAAGTCCTTTTGTTTGTTTACTGAAACATAAACCTGCCAGGAGAGCTGAATTCTAAATTACTGTTGCGTTTCTGATAGAAAGGTGCCACATAATTTAAATTTCAACAGTTCTACAGTTTCCCATATTTCTTATTTGTGACTCGACACCTCACAGACGAAGTGCATTGTACTATCATTTTAATAAGTAGTTTTTGAATGAAGGGCATTTTTCTTTGTGCCCAAATTCCATCTGTTTATTTTTTCTTTCTTTTTACTGACAGATCCTGAGATCCAATAAAGGGCTTTGAAAAGTCATTTCATTTCAAAGGTAGCCATTAGGTTTCAACAGCCAATAAACCAAATGACCAAACAGGACCACCATGTCCTCAAACTGCCAAAGAGGTGGTGACAATTCTGGTTTGTCTGTTCATCTGAAGGGAAAGGATATCGTTCATTCCTCTTGTTCAGCCACTTAGTTGTGAGTAAACATTATTTTTTAGAAAATCAGTTTTCTTGGGTTTTCTCATCAATGAACTATTTTCCCCATAATGGCAGATAATTACCTAGTATATTTGGGAAAATGGAGTCCATCTTCACGATAGAGACGGTAGTTAGATACGCATTGAGTCCAATTGGATTCATTGTCCAAGCTATAAAGAAATGGATATCAAGTGACTTTTAATCTTGTATGAAACAAAAAGATTAAACTGTCTATATTACGATGAACTGCCGTGACGGGCCCTATGATAGAACCACACTCGCAGAGCTGCTTCTAATGATATGTATGCAAGGAATAGATTTTTCCTGATAACGCATGTAATTAGAGTACAGAACAAAATGTTTTATTCAAATTCATGACATGCCCAACTAATAAAGGAAGAGAGGATAAGGCCCTTGCTATTTATTTGCATGAAAGAGCTTTAATATAGGATATACTTTAGAGGAATTAGTTTTCAATCTAGGTGACTAGATGAGATTTTGACCCTGAACTGTTTTTTGAGTTGACCTGTGAGAATTTATGCAGAAATACGACTGATGCTTACAAACCAGACAGGCACTGTTTTTTTCATTAATTCCTGAATGTCTCATATAGTCAGGAGAAGCAGAAAATTGGTCCTTTTAAAAGCCCACTGTACAAGAATTTGCTTTTATGAAACATAATCAGCAAGAGTTGATAGGAATCTTAGCAGGAATATATTCTTTTTAAATTCAGACATTCAAGAAGTTAGATACATTGATTCAGCAGTGATGATTCTCCACTGACCTGTATAAAACAGAAATCTAGGGTTGTATATTGTTATAAATATATTTGAGAGAACCTCTTGCTATCATAGTACCAGCTCTTCAGGGTGAATTATGGATCACACAATGGATACTTGAAAGAAAGCTTTACATCAACTCTTGCGCTTATTTTTCCATGATAAACGTTAGTGTCACATCCACTGAATATACGTAAGAAACTGCTTCTAAGAGTAGGAGTCTTTCATTTTTAAAAACAACAACTGATATCAACATTATCCAAGTAGTGTATTGTGTAACTGCAGAAATCTATACTTACGATGCAATAAAAAAATTGCTAAGCGTGAGATAAAAGATAAAAGTCTCACACTGTATGCTTAACATCATTTGAAACACTAACAAGTAAGAAAAACTGTTGTATTCCTTGTACAGATATGAAATATGGCCTTTTTAGTAAAAGGCACCAAGATCCACTCAAACACTCAAGCCAGAAACAGAGGAGTCCTCTTTGCTTTCTCCCTTTACCTCTCCTCCCACTTCAAAGCCATCAACAACTTCCGTCAATTCTCCCTTCCAACATATATCACAAAGATTTTTTCTAGCTCCATCCTGGCTCCGACAGTTATCCCTGGTTGCCGGGTCTCTTAAAAAAGTTTTTGTTTTTAAACTTCTCTATTATCCTTGGCCTCCCCTAATGCATCTTCCACAAAGTAGGCAGAATAATAAGATTATGTTGATCTAGCTTAAAATCTTCAATGACTTCCCCTCACACTTAGAATAAATCCAAACGCATTAAACTCAGAGCTTCTGGAATCCAGCCTCTGCTTCTCTGTCTAACCCTGTTTCCCATGGAGCCAGAAACATTATACCCACACCCTTTGGCCATCCTCAAGTTCTTTCCCGTTTCAAGGCCGTTGTTCTCCCTGCCTGAATCACTCTTTATCCCGCTTGTTTCCTCCTATCTCAGCTAAAATAGCCTCTCCCTGAAGAGACCTTTCTTCATTGCTATATCTGGAGATCTTATCCTGTCAAGCAATTTCTTTTGTTGTACTTATCAAAATTTGCAATGATTTTGCTTGTTGATCGTTTTCTTTGTCTATCTCCCCATGAAAATGTCAGTGTCATGAAGGCAAGGACAATGTCTGTCTTGGTTACTGTCATATCTACCTAGTTAGTCCTCCACCAATGTTTATTTAATGAATATATGAACTTATTGCAGCTCTGCTTTCATAGATAGAGGCCGTAAAAAGGCAGAGATGCAGATAAATTTCAGGGGAAAAAATTGTCCTTGATTTGTTTTCATGTTTAGGAAACATGGGTTTTCTTTTTTTCTCCATCCTAAAATAAATGTTCAATTAAATCTAACTTTCTCAAGGGGAAAGTAAAAGGAATGAATATTCTCAACATATTGCAATCATGAAGCTTATTCAAAGTGTCTATATATTTCTTATTTGTGAGTGGGTGAGCCAGATTTCTCTCTGGAAGTAAGCTAAGCTCCTTGGGAAGCTTTGCTATCGCTTCTGGGCCACTTATGTAACAGGAAGATACTAGAATTTATAACACATCCCTGAGTGTTGCATTTATTGCCAAAGAATATGTAGGCTGATTATAGATTATATCCACTTGTGTGTATTCGCTGTACAAAACAAGTATAGCAGCTTGTAAAAAGTGAAAAAGTTCTTGGCTGACATTGTTGAAATCTCTTACAAATCAAGCTACAATGAGAAAGCTGAAGAAGCTATTTTATAACAATATGTAAGAAAAAAAAGATTTTGTGGACAAACGTATGTTTTAAGCGGACAAAATATTTTATAATGTTTTTCTATTTTAACTGAAGTACCGTTTTCTTCTAGAAGTACTGTTTTCTTCTTATTCATTGCTCAAAGAAAAATTGGAAACCAAGTAAAAATAGTTAATGAACAAACTACTATTATTAGACTGGCATAGTTGTAAAGGTATAAATTTTCTTCCATGTAATCTGAAAATTAAAACTTAGTAAACATGAACATACTAAGGGATAGAATAGAAATTTCATTTTATTTTATTTTATTTATTTATTTTTTAAACATCTTTATTAGAGTAAAATTGCTTTACAATGGTGTGTTAGTTTCTGCTGTATAACAAAGTGAATCAGCTGTACATATACATATATCCCCATACCTCCGCCTTCTTGCGTCTCCCTCCCACCCTCCCCATCCTACCCCTCTAGGTGGTCACAAAGCACTGAGCTGATCTCCCTGTGCTATGCGGCTGCTTCCCACTAGCTATCTATTTTACATTTGGTTGTGTATATATGTCCATGCCACTCTCTCACTTCGTCCCAGCTTACCCTTCCCTCTCCCCGTGTCCTCAAGTCCATTCTCTACGTCTGCGTTTTTATTACTTTCCTGCCCCTAGGTTCTTCAGAACCATTTTTTTTTTATATGTGTTAGCATATGGTATTTGTTTTTCTCGTTCTGACTTACTTCACTCGGTATGACAGTCTCTAGGTCCATCCACCTCACTACAAGTAACTCAATTTCGTTTCTTTTTATGGCTTAGTAATATTCCATTGTATATATGTGCCACATCTTCTTTATCCATTCATCTGCTGATGGACACTTAGGTTGCTTCCATGTCCTGGCTATTGTAAATAGTGCTGCAATGAACATTGTGGTACATGACTCTTTTTGAATTATGGTTTTCTCAGGGTATATGCCCAGTAGTGGGATTGCTGGGTCGTATGGTAGTTCTATTTTTAGTTTTTTCAGGAACCTCCATACTGTTCTCCATAGTGGCTGTATCAATTTACATTCCCACCAACAGTGCAAGAGGGTTCCCTTTTCTCCACACCCTCCACAGCATTTATTGTTGGTAGATTTTTTGATGATGGCCATTCTGACAGGTGTGAGGTGATACCTCATTGTAGTTTTGATTTGCATTTCTCTAATGATTAGTGATGTTGAGCATCCTTTCATGTGTTTGTTGGCAATCTGTATATATTCTTTGGAGAAATGTCTATTTAGGTCTTCTGCCCGTTTTTGGATTGGGTTGTTTGTTTTTCTGATACTGAGCTGCATGAGCTGCTTGTATATTTTGGAGATTAATCCTTTGTCAGTTGCTTCGTTTGCAAATATTTTCTCCCAATCTGAGCATTGTCTTTTCGTCTTGTTTATGTTTTCCTTTGCTGTGCAAAAGCTTTTAAGTTTCATTAAATCCCATTTGTTTATTTTTGTTTTTATTTCCACTTCTCTAGGAGCTGGGTCAAAAAGGATCTTGCTGTGATTTATGTCATAGAGTGTTCTGCCGGTGTTTTCCTCTAAGAGTTTTATAGTGTCTGGCCTTACATTTAGGTCTTTAATCCATTTTGAGTTTATTTTTGTGTATGGTGTTACAGAGTGTTCTAAATTCATTCTTTTACATGTAGCTGTCCAGTTTTCCCAGAACCACTTATTGAAGAGGCTGTCTTTTCTCCATTGTATAATCTTGCCTCCTTTATCAAAGATAAGGTGACAATATGTGCGTGGGTTTATGTCTGGACTTTCTATCCTGTTCCATTGATCTATATTTCTGTTTTTGTGCCAGTACCATACTGTCTTGATTACTGTAGCTTTGTAGTATAGTCTGAAGACTGGGAGCCTGATTCCTCCAGCTCCGTTTTTCTTTCTCAAGATTGCGTTGGCTATTCAGGGTCTTTTGTGTTTCCATACAAATTGTGAAATTTTTTGTTCTAGTTCTGTGAAAAATGCCATTGGTAGTTCGAAAAGAATTGCATTGAATATGTAGATTGCTTTGGGTAGTATAGTCATTTTCACAATGTTGATTCTTTCAATCCAAGAACATGGTATATCTCTCCATCTGTTTGTAGTATCTTTAATTTCTTTCATCAGTGTCTTATAGTTTTCTGCATACAGGTCTTTTGTCTCCTTAGGTAGGTTTATTCCTAGGTATTTTATTCTTTTATTGCAGTGGTAAATGGAAGTGTTTCCTTAATTTCTCTTTCAGATTTTTCATCATTAGTGTATAGGATTGCAAGAGATTTCTGTGCATTAATTTTGTATCCTGCTACTTTACCAAATTCATCGATTAGCTCTATTAGTTTTCTGGTAGCATATTTAGGATTCTCTATGTATAGTATCATGTCATCTGCAGACAGTGACAATTTTACTTCTTCTTTTCTGACTTGGATTCATTTTATTTCTTTTTCTTCTCTGCTGTCGCTAAAACTTCCAAAACTATGTTGAATAATAGTTGTGAGAGTGGGCAACCTTGTCTTGTTCCTGATCTTCGTGGAAATGGTTTCAGTTTTTCACCACTGAGAACAATGTTGGCTGTGGGTTTGTCATATATGGCCTTTATTATGTTGAGGTAAGTTTCCTCAATGCCTAATTTCTGGAGGGTTTGTATCATAAATGGGTGTTGAATTTTGTCAAAAGCTTTTTCTGCATCTTTTGTGATGATCATATGTTTTTTCTCCTTCAGTTTGCTAATATGGTGTACATACTGACTGATTGGCATATATTGAAGAATCCTTGCATTCCTGGGATAAAGTCCACTTGATCATGGTGTATGATCCTTTTAATATGCTGTAGGATTCTGTTTGCTAGTATTTTGTTGAGGATTTTTGCATCTATGTTCATCAGTGATATTGGCCTGTAGTTTTCTTTCTTTGTGACATCTTTGGTTTTGGTATCAGGGTGATGGTGGTCTCGTAGAATGAGTTTGGGAGTGTCCCTCCCTTTGCTATATTTTGGAAGAATTTGAGAAGGACAGATGTTAGCTCTTCTCTAAACGTTTGATAGAATTAGCCTGTAAAGCCATCTGGTCCTGGGCTTCTGTTTGTTGGAAGATTTTTAATAACAGTTTCAATTTCAGTGCTTGTAATTGGTCTGTCTATATTTTCTGTTTCTTTCTGGTTCAGTCTTGGAAGGTTGTGCTTTTCTAAGAATTTGTCCATTTCTTCGAGGTTGTCCATTTTATTGGCATATAGTTGGTTGTAGTAATCTCTCATGATCTGTTGTATTTCTGCAGTGTCAGTTGTTACTTCTCCTTTTTCATTTCTACTTCTATTGATTTGAGTGTTTTCCCTGTTTTTCTTGATGAGTCTGGCTAATGGTGTATGAATTTTGTTTATCTTCTCAAAGAACCAGCTTTTAGTTTTATTGATCTTTGCTATTGTTTCCTTCATTTCTTTTTCATTTATTTCTGAACTGATCTTTATGATTTCTTTCCTTCTGCTAACTTTGGGGTGTTTTTGTTCTTCTTTGTATGATCACTTTAGGTGTAAGGTTAGGTTGTTTATTTGAGACTTTTTTTGTTTCCTGAGGTAGGATTGTATTGCTATAAACTTCCCTGTTAGAAGTGCTTTTGCTGCAACCCATAGGTTTTGGGTCGTCATGTTTTCATTGTCATTTGTTTCCAGGTATTTTTTGATTTCCTGTTTGATTTCTTCAGTGATCTCTTGGTTATTAAGTAGTGTATTGTTCAGCCTCCATGAGTTTGTATTTTTTACAGTTTTTCTTCCTGTAATTGATATCTAGTCTCATAGCGTTGTGGTCGAAAAGATACTTGATACGATTTCAATTTTCTTAAATTTACCAAGGCTTCATATGTGACCCAAGATATGATCTATCCTGGAGAATGTTCCATGAGCACTGGAGAAGAAAGTGTTATCTGTTGTTTTTGGATGGAATGTCCTATAAATACCAATGAAGTCCATCTTGTTTAATGTGTCATTTAAAGCTTGTTTCCTTATTTATTTTCATTTTGGATGATCTGTCCATTGGTGAAAGTGTGGTGGTAAACTCCCCTACTATGATTGTGTTACTGTCGATTTCCCCTTTTATGTCTGTTAGCATTTGCCTTATGTATTGAGGTGCTCCTATGTTGGGTGCATAAATATTTACAATTGTTATATCTTCTTCTTGGATTGATCCCTTAATCATTATGTAGTGTCCTTCTTTTTCTCTTGTAATAGTCTTTATTTTAAAGTCTATTTTGTCTGATATGAGAATTGCTACTCCAGCTTTCTTTTCATTTCCAGTTGCATGGAATATCTTTTTCCATCCTCTCACTTTCAGTCTGTATGTGTCCCTAGGTCTGAAGTGGGTCTCTTGTAGACAGCATATATATGGGTCTTGTTTTTGTATCCATTCAGCAAGTCTATGCCTTTTGGTGGGAGCATTTAATCCGTTTACATTTAAGGTAGTTATCGATATGTATGTTCCTATTACCATTTTCCTAATTGTTTTGGGTTTGTTATTATAGGTGTTTTCCTTCTCTTGTGTTTTCTGTCTAGAGAAGTCCCTTTAGTATTTGTTGTAAAGCTGGTTTGGTGGTGCTGAATTCTCTTAGCTTTTGCTTGTCTATACAGGTTTTAATTTCTCCATCGAGTGTGAATGAGATTCTTGCTGGGTAGAGTAATCTTGGTTGTAGGTTTTTCCCTTTCATCACTTTAAATATGCCCTGCCACTCCCTTCTGGCTTGCAGAGTTTCTGCTGAAAGATCAACTGTTAACCTTATGGGGATTGCCTTGTATGTTATTTGTTGCTTTTCCCTTGCTGCTTTTTAATATTTTTTCTCTGTATTTAATTTTTCATAGTTTGATTAATATATGTCTTGGATGTTTCTCCTTGGATTTATCCTGTGTGGGACTCTCTGGGCTTCCTGGACTTGACTATTTCCTTTCCCATATTAGGGAAGTTTTCAACTATAATACTCTCTTCAAATATTTTATCAGATCCTTTTTTTTTCTCTTCTTCTTCTGGGACCCATATAATTCGAATGTTGGTGTGTTTAATGTTGTCCCAGAGGTCTCTGAGACTGTCCTCAATTCTTTTCATTCTTTTTTCTTTATTCTGCTCTGCAGTAGTTATTTCCACTATTTTGTCTTCCAGGTCACTTATCCGTTCTTCTGCCTCAGTTATTCTGCTATTGATTCCTTCTAGAGAATTTTAAATTTCATTTATTGTGTTGTTCATCACTGTTTGTTTGCTCTTTAGTTCTTCTAGGTCCCTGTTAAACGTTTCTTATATTTTCTCCATTCTATTTCCACGATTTTGGATCATCTTTACTATCATTACTCTGTATTCTTTTTCTGGTAGACTGCCTATTTCCTCTTCATTTGTTTGGTCTGGTGGGTTTTTACCTTGCTCCTTCATCTGCTGTGTATTTCTCTGTCTTCTCATTTTGCTTAACTTACTGTGTTTGGGGTCTCCTTTTCACAGGCTGCAGGTTCGTAGTTCCCGTTGTTTTCGGTGTCTGTCCCCAGTGGCTAAGGTTGGTTCAGTGGGTTTTGTAGGCTTCCTGGTGGAGGGGACTGGTGCCTGTGTTCTGGTTAATGAGGCTGGATCTTGTCTTTCTGGTGGGCAAGGCCATGTCTGGTGGTGTGTTATGGGGTGTCTGTGACCTTATTATGATTTTAGGCAGCCTCTCTGCTAATGGGTGGGGTTGTGTTTCTGTCTTGCTAGTTGTTTGGCATAGGGTGTCCAGCACTGTAGCTTGCTGGTTGTTGAGTGGAGCTGGGTCTTACTGTTGAGATGGAGAAAGCTGGGAGAGCTTTCGCCGTTTGATATTACATGGGGCCGGGAGGTCTCTGGTGGACCAATATACTGAACTCAGCTGTCCCACCTCAGAGGCTCAGGCCTGTCACCTGGCTGGAGCACCAAGACCCTGTCCACCACACGGCTCAGAAGAAAAGGGAGGAAAAAAAAAAAGAAAGAAAGAAAGAAGAAGAAAAAATAAATTAAATAAAGTTATTAAAATGAAAAATAAAAAAATTATTTAAATTTTTTAAAAAAGTAATAAAAAAGAGAGAAAGAAAGAAAAGAGTAACCAAACCAAAAAACAAATCCAGCAATGATAACAAGCGCTAAAAACTATACTAAAAAAAAAAAAAAAACAAAAACAGACAGACCCCTAGGACAAATGGTAGAAGCAAAGCTATACAGAGAAAATCACACAAAGAAGCATACACATACACACTCAGAAAAAGAGAAAAAGGAAAAAAAAATTATATATATGTATTAAAAAAAGGAAGAGAGCAACCAAATCAATAAACAAATCTACCAATGATAATAAGCTCTAAATACTAAACTAAGAGAAACAAAAAACCAGAAACAAATTCGATGCAGAAAGCAAACCCCAAGTCTACAGTTTCTCCCTAAGTCCACTGCCTCAATTTTGGGATGATTCATTGTCTATTCAGGTATTCCACAGACACAGCGTACATCAAGTCGATTGTGGAGATTTAATCTGCTGCTCCTGAGGCTGCTGGGAGAAATTTTCCTTTCTCTTCTTTGTTCGCACAGCTCCTAGGGTTCAGCTTTGGATTTGGCCCTGCCTCTGTGTGTAGGTCGCCTGAGGGCGTCTGTTCTTCACTCAGACAGGACGGGGTTAAAGAAGCAGCTGATGAGGGGGCTCTGGCTCACTCAGGCTGGGGGGAGGGAAGGGTGCGGATGCAGGGTGAGCCTGCGGCGGCAGAGGCCAGCATGACATTGCACCAGCCTGAGGCGCGCCGTGCGGTCTCCCGGGGAAGTTGTCCCTGGATCACGGGACCCTGGCAGTGGCGGGCTGCACAGGCTCCTGGGAGGGGAGGTGTGGACAGTGACCTGTGCTTGCACACAGGCTTCTTGGTGGCTGCAGCAGCAGCCCTAGCTTCTCATGCCCATCTCTGGTGTCTGCGCTGATAGCTGCGGCTCGCCCCCGTCTCTGGAGCTCGTTTAAGCGGTGCTCTGAATCCCCTCTCCTTGCACACCCCGAAACAATGGTCTCTTGCCTCTTAGGCAGTTCCAGACTTTTTCCCAGACTCCCTCCCGGCTAGCTGTGGCACACTAGCCCCCTTCAGGCTGCGTTCTCACAGCCAACCCCAGTCCTCTCTCTGGGATCTGACCTCCGAAGCCCAAGCCTCAGCTCCCAGCCCACACCCGCCCCAGCGGGGGAGCAGACAAGCCTCTCGGGCTGGTGAGTGCTGGTCGGCACCCATCCTCTGTGCGGGAATCTCTCCGCTTTGCCCTTTGCACACCTGTTGCTGTGCTCTCCTCCATGGCTCCGAAGCTTCCCCCCCGCCACCCCCCATCTCCTCCAGTGAAGGGGCTTCCTAGTGTGTGGAAACCTTCCCTCCTTCACAGCTCCCTCCCAGAGGTGCAGGTCCCATCCCTATTCTTTTGTCTCTGTTTTTCCTTTTTTCTTTTGCCCTACCCAGGTACGTGGGGATTTTCTTGCCTTTTCGGAAGTCTGAGGTCTTCTGCCAGCGTTCAGTAGGTGTTCTGTAGGAGTTGTTCCACATGTAGATGTATTTTTGATGTATTTGTGGGGAGGAAGGTGGTCTCTACGTCTTATTCCTCTGCCATCTTGAAGATCCCCCTTCATGTAAATTTTAAATACAAAATGATTGATTTTGAATAAATGTGTCTAACACCAATGGTTATGAGTAGTCTTTTCTGCAATTAGGTATAATTTAATGGCAATTTTTACAAAAATGGCTACAATGTAAGTGGATGGAATGTTCTTTCCTGTAAACCAGGGATGGGAACTGTCAAATATAATTCATCTAGTCAAATGTATCACTCTCTAGTCAAGAGTAAGGCACTGGGGGAGATTCTGACCTCATCAGGTAGAATGGATCATCCCCTCAAAAAACACTGCCCACCCTACCTTGAAGGGATTCTGACTGCCCAGATGCAGTGGAGTACAACTGGGCACAGAGGCACTGATATGGCTTCTATGGTTCACCTGCTGGCACTTGCCTGGCTTTGACACGGTTATGCAGGCACATGAGCCTGTGAACTTGTGGGTCCAAATGCACATGTGAACACATTTTGCCATAACCAATGTTCTGGAGGGAGTAACAGACTAATAATGCAAGATTCTAGGCTTTTATAGCAAATGGGAGGAGGGTATCACCAAGTCTATGTTTCTAGAATCAGAAAGATTTTTACAACTTGGACTTAATCAGCTTGTCTCTCCAAGGGAAAGTGGTTTGAAAGTCATCCTGTGCCTGCAGCTCAAGCAGAACAGATAAAAAGATCTATGAAGGAGTGACAGGAAGCTACAGGATCATGCAATCAGAAGGAGAAGCCCGGCACCTTCCTTTAAATGTTAGGGAGCTCATTCCTTTAAATGAGGAATAATAGGAATCCTACCCTAGCACACCGCAGGGTGGGACAAGAATGATAGACACTTAAAGGAGAAGATTAGAACACCTGGCCAAAGATTTTCAGCAGCTGTCAAGAGAGGAAAAGTGAAATACTAGAGCCTCATTGTAACAATATATGCATACAAACGTATCAATTGTTGAACATTTTGGTTGTTTGCCACTTTGGGCTATTATGAATAATACTACTATGAACATTAATGTACAAGTTTTCATGTAGACATATGTTTTCTTTCTCTTAGGTATATGCCTAGGTTTGGAACTGCTGGGTTATATGGTAACTCTATGTTTACCATTTTGAGGAACTGTCAAACTGTTTTCCAAAGTGGCTTTACCATTTTACAATCTCACCAGTCATGCATGAGAATTCCCATTTTCCACATCCTCACTAACACTTGTTATTGTCTGTCTTTGATTTAGCTATCTTAGTGAGTGTGACATGGTATCTCAATGTGGATTTGATTTGCTTTTTTCTGATGACTAATCATGTTCAATATCTTTCCATGTGTTTATTGGCCAATGGCATATCTTGTTTACAGAAATGTTTATTCAACTCCTTTGCCCATTTTTGTAATTGGATTATTGAGTTATAAGAGTTCTTTATACATTCAAAGTCCGTTATCACAAACATGATTTGCAAATATTTCTCCCATTCTGTGGACTGTCTTTTCACTTTCTTGATGGTATCCTTTGTAGCAAAAAAGTTTCAATTTTGATGAAATTCAGTTTATCTATTTTTTCTTTTGTTGCTTTTGTTTTTGGTGTCATACTTAAGAAACTATTGCCTGGGTCACAAAACTTCACGCCTAAGTTGTCTTATAAGAGTTTTAGAATTGTATCTCTATCATTTAGATCCATTTTGAGATAATTTGTTTATGGTATGATTAATGTTTGCTTGGTTAATCTCTATTCATCCTTTTACTTTCAACCTACCTATATCATAATAATTGAAGTGAGTTTCTTGTAGACAGAATATAAGTTGGTCATCTTTTTTAATCCATCGTGTTAACCTCTGTCTTTAAATTTGTATACTTAGAGTATTATGGCTTAAGTCTGCCATTTCATCTTTTGTTTCCTGGGTCTTTCCTCTTTTTTATTTCTTTATTTTCTTTTTCCTATATTCCTATGGATTACTTGAACATTTTTTAGAATTCCATTTTGAGTTATCTACACTGTTCTTCCCTGAGGCCAAAAAGAAAACTCTGGAACACATCACCATGTCATTCCTGGGTTACAAGGTTCCTAGCTGGTTTTCCTTTTTTTCTCCATCTTTCAGGGTCTCCCTGTATTTGTTTAACCTATAATGTTCGGAATTTGTAGCTTTATTTATTGGGAAGGATCGGGGAAAGTACATCTATTTCATCTTTGCAAAAGCAGAAGTTCTCATTCAGAAAAAATTTTTAAACCCTATTTGTTCAAATCCACACTGGCCAAATCTGAGTGAGATTTATGATTCTTCTATGATCGCATTAGAGTGCCCACTTCCCTCGCTTTAAATTTCTTTTCTGTCGTGGCTAAAGTAATTTCACTATGATACCTTATAACAAGAAAAACTAGTCTTCTTTATGGAGATCTAAACCCAGCCTTTGCCTAGTAGTATTTGCCAATGTTAGAAGCCAATTATAAACTTTTTTCAAGTCTTATTTTTTGTTCTCAAATTCATTCAAGCTTTTGCTTACCTCTCAGTTTAGTCTTGATGAAAATATGGCTGGTTTATTATTTAATGGTTCTCAAACTGGCAAAACTATGCTAATCTTTTACAAAATCTATATTGCTAAGATGACCGTATTTAATAATATTGAATATAAACCATATATAACACCCAGTAATGAGCACAAGTCTATAGTTGATGAGTTGGTATATCGATAAGTTCTGACAGAAAACAGAGAGCATATTCAGATTAAGATAATTAGAGGAGGTTTTAATTTACAGAAACTACACAAAACTACAGAAAACTATTTACAAAAATGATATTGCAAGAATAAAGTGTTAGTGGTAGCTCAGCTCTCACCATACCCAGGCCCGCAACGTCAGAGACAACAGTTACCATTACCTCCTGGAAGGTGAGAGTCATGCAGAGAAGTGTACTCTGAGAGCAGTTTAGAGAAAATGCAGGACAAGGTAACCTCAGAGGAGGGGAGAATAAATATCCAGACCTCTCTTCCTTTTCCCCCTCCAGTCTCCTCTTAGGGTTCCTAATGGTTGAAATCAAAAGGAAGCCAAAGGACAAGGAAGCTCATGGCAGCCTCTTGGGACAGAAACCCAGGTTAAGAAAAAAAAGAAAAAAAGGTACACAGGGGATCTGGATGGGTGAATGGAAGATATTCAGCTTATTTGGTTTGTATATTAGTATCCAGGTACAAATAAGAGCAGATGGGTTAGGTGGAATGCTGAGAGAATGTCTGAGAATCAATTCTCGAATCTGATAAAATACTCAGACCAATATTACCAATTTGAATAAGTAGAAAGTCATAATTTGCATAAAAATTAATGCATATGAAATACTGGTGATATCTCTATAACCAAAATATGAGGTAACCAAGGCTCAGGGTTTCAGGTTACTCTCTGATGAATTTACTTGGGAGGTTAATCATGATTGTCAGGCAGAAACTACTGAATAATTTTTCTGATTTTCCAGTTTCTCCTCTCTGGCTTCTAGAAGCTATAGTTTCTGGCACCTAACACCTATCCCATACTCACCTCGTAATACAGAAAAGGCTGAAAAAGAAGGTGGCATATGACTGCTTTTGTATTCATATTTTCTCACAAATTTCAGCTGAAAAATTGAGGGTATGTATTCTCCAGCATTAACATTATAATATTATTGTTACTCTCCTTATATAGTGCACAACTGCGAGACTCTTTTTATTTTCAGCTTCCTTGCACTTGCAGAAGTATGGAATCACATTTGAAAGCAGCATGTCTACATCTTTACTATTCAAATGGCATTTTATACGCAATTACTAAAAGCTTTGAGATACAGGAAGGATCTCAAGCCCTATGATCCATGACTGATATTAATGCCAATATCTTCCTATGGAATAGGAGGACACAGTGCAAATAGGACATGGAAAAAGGAGATGGATTGGTGATTACAAAGAAGGGCAATAGACCACAGAAACTCCGTCTACTGAGGATGCAACAAAGCCACCATACTTCATGAGATAATGCGTTCCTAAGTGGAAAGGGGGAAGGGCAATGGGGGGAAACAACAGCCCAGGGCACTGATGTTAAAGGAAATGAAGCTTCCAGAGATGGAGAGTCAGGGGGATGCCATTGAATCCCATCTGTCACCATGAAGACAATGGAGAGGAAGTAAAGATAAGGAGCAACATCTTGAGAAAATGCAATTAGCTACTAAAAAGTACTGATTTTGAGACAATTTTGTAATTTACTGAGGAGGACATAGAAACTATTAATGTCTTTTAGTAGATGTGAGACCATACTGTAGCCTACCACATCAACTTTGTCAGTAATTAACTCTGGTTAAATTATTTTATTTCTTGTGTTAGATTTTTCTCATGAGAGTAATTGTTTTAAAAGTAAGAAAAGACAGATGATACTTCACTCTTATGTTCACTTACTCTAGTTATTGGTATTAATCGTCTCTTTATTGGTAGACGAAGTACACTACTATGTGTTTTTTTATATGGAAATAAACATATTTTTTAATGAGACACGGCAGTGGAAATTCCTGAAGGTTTTATGGTTTCCCATGGGTTTGCTTCCTTGAACAACTGGTGGTAGAAGATTCAGGTAAAGAGTCAAACAAACCAATCTGGGGCTTTCCCTAACATTGAAATATGAATAATAGAGTCAATAAGGAACTTTTATGCTAGGAATTCTTTTTTCTTCTCACCTTCCTTATCCATCTTCAGTGAATACTCTATGGATTATCACAGTACAATTTAAAAATACTGATTCATAAGCACTTATTATTTACCTTACTCAAAATATAATAAACTTGTTTATTTAAAAAGAGAAAACCTGTCCACTTACCAAGTGGGAATCTACGTCAAGTGACAAACACCAAATGGTTTGGGATTGTAATTTACTTCTTAAAGGTGTCCCTGAAACTGTTATACTCAACATAAAATATATATATTTACACTTAAAAAGATTTCTACTCACATAGAAAATATCAGTGTCAGGGATCATAATTAAAATAATCTTTTACTATAGCAGGTTATGTTTGGTAAGCTAATAGAAAAGATGTTTACTGGAAGTAACTTAAATATTTTCATTATTGCTCTTTGCTATGTGAAATTGATCTATAAACACAATGTTCATAGAGGTAGGTGTTCCTGGTCAGAATTTCCCAACTAGTGTGCCCTGAATACTTTAAAAGTGTGCAGGGATATTAATCCCTACAAATTTCAGGGCTTCTGGTTGGGAGGCTTTAGACCATAAGTAGCCTCTGGAATCTTGTACATATATTCTATGTTATGTCTTGAAATGAAAATATCTAGAAAGCTATAGACAATTACTTCAAAAAAAATACAGGAACTCTTATGTATGTGAAGCTTGACCAGGACACTGTGAAATCAAGTCTGTTTATAAAAGTCTTCTTTGTAATGACATTCCATATGAAAGGAAAAAAATATTTTCCATTCAAAATTTGCTTCCAAGTTTGAAAAGACAGTTCACTTTCAGCTTCATGGTGAAACTTCCTATTTGGGAGAACGGAATGAGGGCTTGTAAATAATTCCTTGGTGTGACCTGCAGTACAGTCTGTATGTCTTCAATTCAGTGGTGATCTAATTACTATGCAGCTTCATGTTTAGAGTCTGTATTAGCAAGATGGTTAAAAAACATATGCCTCGGGATCTATGACCTTGTTGTACCACATACCTCTTGGCGTGGAAAATATCACAGGTGACAAGCCACACAGGCTTTCCAAGGGGAGGAGCTTGAAAGGCTCCAGGACACCTAACCCTGGATGAAAGACATTTGATGTTGACAGCATTTGACATCAGCAGTTGAGATACGTTTCTTCATTCTAAGCAGTGGCAGAATGGAGGGAAATAGTATACAGCTCTTGAAAATACAAAAAAAAAGGGCCTAAGTTCTGCACCTCTCTTCAGAAAATTGTGATTTGGTGTGGTGAGGGTATTCTCATTCCCAACAGAACATTCACTTGATTGAGTAAAGAGCTCAAATCTACCCCTTTTCAGGAGGGCATTAAAAAATCTGCACGATGTTTCTGAAAGTATGCTATATACTGTTCAGAGAGTTTCCATGGTAGCTTTATTTGTTCCACGGTGTGTTCATCCCCCAATTTCCCTTCCATTTCTTGTCTTCAGTGCTTGTACTATGTAGCACTTTTAAGCAAATGTATACTGAGTGGTGAAAATAGAAACAGGGGTTGAAACGAATGATGAATTCCACAGAAACACGTTCTTCTCTTGCTGCAAGTTGTCTTGAAGCAGAGTTTTATGTTCATGAAAAAATCATTTGCCGTTAAGAAAACAACACTACTCATTTTAATTAATGCATTTTCTGTAAGTAATCATTAAAAAGGCGAGATGAGTCAATGTTTACAAATTCATATTTTTAGTAGGAATGTTTGGCTACTCCGTAGATCTTGTCTTCTGCCTAATCGTTCTTTTAAAATATCTTGATTTATTATGATTAAGTGAAAGCTAGGGTAGACCATTAATTGATTATAAATAAATGTAAGTTAAACTCACACATTAATAGCAACATTAGAAAAAAATGTCTTGGGTCTACATGCTAAACAGAGAAACTCTGATGTGAAATTTTACCTTCTTTGAAGCTGAGTATACCAAGAAATAAAACAAGTAGCCCCTGGGTTGAATTCTGTTCACACAGTGTTTTCCTTGGACTGCATACTATTTTCAAATAAACTGGAATTAGTGACTAACATTTGAAAATCGAGAGATTTTACATTAGGTCAAGGTCATTGTTGAGTTCAGTTAAAACACGGAAAGTTCCAGCAACATTAGGCTCACATCACTTCCTGGCAGCACTGAGCCTGTGATCTGCAGTGACTTTTTATATCTGCCCCTTTAAGCAGGTATGAGCTATCTAGTTTGTTAAGTTTCCCACACAGTCCAATTCACTCATTCATTCAGATATTCATTCACACATCCATTCAATAAATATTTCCTGAGTACCTACTACATGCCAGAAGACCTGGTGCTAGATTCTGCCCTCCTAGAATGTACAGTCTAAGGAAAATGGACAGTAAACAGTTCTATAAAATTGCAAATTTAGGAAAGTGCTAGGAGGAAGAATGTAGCGTGCCATGAAAGCATTTGCCAGGGGATTCTGCAGTATTCTGGCGTAGAGGAGGAAGGATCAGAGAATTTTTGCAGGAGAAGCAGATCTTCGAACTGAGATGTAAAGGACCAGGGGAGGTTAACTAGGCCCAGTGTGTTCTAGGCTGGGGCAGGTATACACAGGATCAGACCAAGAATCTTGTGGGTAATGCTGGGGCAGGTATACACAGGATCAGACCAAGAATCTTGTGGGTAATGCTAAATGATTGTCCTTTGTTTTTAAGATCAGTGGGTAGACACTGAGGACTTTTTCAGCAAGTATGTAGCAGGAGAAGAATTGTGTTTCAAGAGTAATATTCTGCTTACTAGGTGGAAAAGGTTTGAAGGAGGCAAGTATGGAAGGAACTGAGGATGATATGCACTAGAGATGATCCTTAGAAAAAGGCTTCAAAAATTGACATGGATGTTAAAAACCTGAATGGCACTGGAAATGGCACAAGGCCATAAAGGGAAAACTTTGACTTACTGCTCCAGATCTCCTCTATCCTGCTATGTACCTAGGAGGCTGACCCACCCAGTCTTCATCCACAGGCTCCCTCACCCACTGCATTCTGGCTGTGTTCAGCCTATGCGTGGCACCAGCAGGTGATCAGAGGGTGGCAGAAGAGAGAGGTCAGTGCACTTATTGATCCGGCACCTTCCCTGCTGGATTGTTAATGGTTGTGTTCCTCTTCCAAAGTTCATGGCTCTTGTCAGACTATTCTCTCTCCAGTTTCCTTAATTTCTCCCTCTCCTTGTCCTTCAAGCTTAGGGGCTGTGATAGATTTCCACTGCTGTCCAAACGAGGGTTTCATCATTCATTGTTAGTTTCCCTTAACTTTGCCCACACTATTTCTAAATAGTCCCTTCATTAAACTCTTTTTGGTTACCCCCATTTGAGTGTGCCATTTGTTTCCTGCCAGGATCCTTGGCCTCACTCAAATTATTACCATAATGGAAATCAGTCCAGCAAGGTGCTTTTTAAAACTCCTAATCCTAGTATCTTTTAAGGTTAAGAGACCAAAAAAATGATACTAGAATCACGATGACAAATCCAAAAGAAAAGCATTCAAGAGGAGTCATTCTGCCTGCCATCTCTTTTAAAATGAGATCAAGAAAGCATCAGAACACATAAGCACACAGGAGAGATGCAGAAAGAGAATGGTAGCAGATGCTGCTTTGCACGAGATGCTGTGGTGTGAGGCACAGATACCCTCTTCAGGCTTGCACCTCAGTCCTCATTCACAGTAGCTGGGAGTGTTGGTGCCTGATGGGCCTCAGCTGAGTTACACTCTAGGCCTTGCCCTTCATCAGAGAAGGCCTGCATGAAATGACCGGTTGATGAGGACATGGAAATGCCTAGGTTGGTCAACTCCGAATGGGCATCCCAGCTTCAGGCTGAGGTTCTGTTGCAGCTACAACATCCTTTCCCTGCTCAACCCTGCTTCCAGGCACCGCACAGATGTTGACCCCAGGGACCCTCTCCAACAAACTTCCTGCATGCTCATCTCTATTTCACAGTCTGCTTCCTGTGTGACCTAAGACAGGTATTATGAACCACTTTCTGATACAAATGTAAAATCTTCAAATGTCAGAATTCTAAGGTGAGTTATGATAATCAAAAAATATAGTGAGTTTTATAAAAGTCCACACAGTGTTGATACTTTGAATACGGATTTCTGTGCTAGGAACTGGAGGTAGCCAACTTGTCTTTTCATGGAGGTTTATTGACACAAAAATCCTGTGTTAAAAGTACAACACGCATATCATTTTGGAAAGCAGTATTATTTTAAGGCTGAGTAAGATAAACAATCTTTTGAGAAATGTGCCCAAGGAGATACACCTACCTCACTAGGCTGGGGCAAGGGGCAGACGAAGGTATCTAGTATGACATGTATTTCCTCTAGGTCACTGTAGGTTGAACTACTGTCTTCTTAGCTCTTCTATGTACCAGGCCCTATGCTAAGTGCCCCATGTGTGTTGTCTTATGTAATCCTCAAAATAACCACTTGCCGTAGATGATTTTATAATCTCCACAAGTGTAGTAGAAGAGCACCAAGACAAAAGTAAGACAGTGTGGGTTCAAGTCACTGAATCTCCCTGGGCATCTGCTTTCTCGGTTAAAAATGGGCATGAGAATTACCTACAGATAGGCAGTGGGGACAAAATGAGATGTAACGGGCTGATGGAAATGCTTTCCAAGGTAGGTTGTCATGCAAATATTACAAATGACAAGCAATGTAGTTTATGTGGGTGTGAATGAGTGAGGGAATGTGTGTGTGTGTGTGTGTGTGTGTTCGACAGAGAAAGAGAGAGAGAGAAAATTAATATTCAGCAGACCAGCAAACTGGTATCTTCATTTTATCCAAGAGCAACAGTGATATATATGAATTAAAATTTCTATTTCAAATAGTTCATTTGACGTGAAAAAGATGATCATATGTCATTAGGAAGAAAAAAGTGAGGTATCAGAAAGAAGACAGATTTGAAAGGCATTTTAAAATACAGGACATGCTTTCTGCTGCCCCTTTTTCCTTTCCAAAAACAGTGTTGATAATTATTATTGTTATTATTCAAGGTAGAATGTAATCATTCCTATATTCTACTACGTGAACTGGTCCCTCTGCTCCTTGCCAGTCAAGAATATGTTCACTTGACAATACTCTGCCCACCCTCTTAAAAAAGTTATCGATCAGAGGACTTTTAAGTCTTGCCAGTTCACTTTAGAGTGATAAAACACCAGTCGCAAAGGCAAGTAAGGTTTCTGAGCCGAGTGTCATGGTGATTGGTGGGATTCATGTCAGAGCTTTGTAAGAAATACAAATAAAATACAATTCATTTCTATCATCTGGAGTGCTGGTTCACTGGGAAACATTTATAACTAAAGCTGTTGTTCATATGCAGGCTATGGAAGAAGAATGCAGCTCGAAATGGGAAATATGCTGAAAACCTAGCTGCATAAATTTAACTTAATATTACTAACTTGGGTGGATAGATCATTGTTCACAGACCTGGGTGAGAAAAACTGGTGTCTTAGAGCCTGAATTATAGGTAGAGGAACACTGGTTGTTAAGATAGGCTTCCAATGCAAATGCAACACAGACATCTCCATAGATTCTATTCTGATATAAAAAGAGATGTTTTTGAGAGCCTTGGAGAAGGTTGTGCATGAAGTGCTGACCTACTGTGAAGTCTGCACTTCATCCAATGTATGGCAAGAAAGAAAATCTCATGAATTATTTTTCAGGAGCTTCGGGAGTGTTTAAAAAATTGTAGCATAGTTAGCTACATAGTTTTCTCTATAACTAGACGCAAAAAAGTCAGGGGGAGAACTTTCTAGTGATCTGGGAATGGCCTAAAGCCCCATCCATTCATTAATTCATTCAAAATTCGATTTCTGAGCATTTACTATATTCCAGGTTCTCTACACAGGCTGAATATTGAACAAATGGAGTAAGGCATAATTTTTTACCCTCACAGTGCTCACAGACTTAGGAATCATGATGTAAAGAGAACTGGGTCCTTTTTCTCTTTTCTGGACAATAGATATTTCTTCACTTTTGACTGTGCATTTGTCATAACAGTTACCATGGGAGAATGGGAAGGAATATTAGGAAAGATAGAGGGAGGAGGGGAAGACGAGAGAAAAAAGAAATTAAACAAGAAGAAAATCAAATCATGGCTGCTTCAGTGAAGCTAAATCTTGATCCAGAATTGAGCTATGGTTGCCCCAAAAGTGATCATCTCAATAACACTCTTGGATCTTTGTTTCATCTTCCCTGACCTCCATCCTCTTCCTTGGGATAATTTCCAAAAATAAATGACTACATGCAAGCCCTTTTCAAACACTGTTTTTTGGGGGCAATCTAACTTAAGACAAGTACCATTTAGACAAAGTTTAGCTGAGGCTGGATCCATATCCACTGACCTTTGACTAATTTAAACACATAGATATGTAATGTACCATGGCCCAAATAGCTGTATCTATGAGATCAGGCCCAGCATGCTCTGAAAGTAGTTATAATTTTATTTTATTTTATTATTCAGCATGGTAATGTAGGCCAAGTCCTGAGCTGGCAAATAAATAGATAAACAAAAAATGTTCAACATCATAAGTCATTGGGAAAATTTAAATTAAAACCCCAATGAGATACCACTATATATCTATTAGAATGGCTTATATTTTTAAAAAAATCTGATAATACCAAATGCTAGTGAGGATGCAGAACAATTGTAATTCTCATAAGTTGCTGGTGGGGATGCAAAGTGGTATAGTTGTTTAGAAAGCAACCTGGCATTTTCTTATTAACTTAAACATACATTTACCATATAACCCACAATCCACTCAACCCAAATATCCTTCAGTTGATGAATTGGTTGAAAAAATTGTAGTACAAAATAATAAATGCTGGAGAGGGTGTGGAGAAAAAGGAACCCTCCTACACTGTTGGTGGGAATGTAAATTGGTGCAGCCACTATGGAGAACAGTATGGAGGTTCCTTAAAAAATGAAACATAGAGCTACCACATGATCCAGCAATCCTACTCCTTAGCATATATCCAGACAAAACTCTAATTTGAAAAGACACACATACCCCAATATTCATAGCAGCACTATTTACAATATCCAAGACATGGAAGCATCCTGAGTGTCCATCAACAGATGAATGGATAAAGAAGATGTGGTACATATATACACTATGGAATATTACTCAGCCATAAAAAATAATGAAATAATGCTTTTGAAGCAATATGGATAGACTTAGAGATTATCATACTAAGTGAAATCAGTCAGACAAAGACAAATATCATATGATATCTCTTACATGTAGAATCTAAAAAAATGATATAGATGAACTTATTTACAAAACAGAAACAGACTTACCAACATAGAAAACAAACTTATGGTTACTAGAGTGGGGAGTGGGGATGGGGGAGGAGATAAATTAGGAGTTTGGGGTTAACATATACACACTACTATGTATGTAATAGATAAACAACAAGGACCTACTGTATAGCACAGGGATCTATATTCAAAGTCTTGTAATAACCTATAATGGAAAAGAATCTGAAAAAGAACATATATATGGAAATTAATCACTTTGCTGTACACCTGAAGCTAACACAACATTGTAAATTAATTATACTTCAATTTTAAAAATGGTTAAAAAATTGTAGTACATCCAGGCAATGAAATATCAGTCAGCAATAAAAAGGAATGAAGTACTGTTTCACACAACAACATAAATGACTATCAAATGAATTATGCTAAGTAAAATAAGCCAGACTCAAAAGGCTAAGTACTGTATAATTCCATTTATATGACATTATTACAAAGATGAACAATAGAGATAGAAAACAGACAGTGATTTTCTGTGGTTGGAGGTGGGGGGGAAGGGTTGATGACAAAGAGAAATAGGGGAATTTGGGGATGCTGTAACTGTTCTGTATCTTAATTATAGTCGTTACTAGAGCACCATATTTGTTGGTCAAAATCCATGAGATTTATAATTAAAATAATTTCATTTTATTCTATACAAATTATACTTCAATAAATGAGACTTAAAGATAGAGGTTAGGTAGCAACCACCAAAAACATTCTGAGGATTTCATCTATTTTTAATTTTATCTGAGCTCCAAAGACATGGTTAATGTTTTTGGACAAATATAGTATAGAAGTTTACTTTCTTTTACAATTATTAACATAGAGTTCATCGGTAATCACACCAATAAGCACACTCAGTGGAGAGCAGTAAATATTATTCTCATTGAATGGAAAGAAAAACATAAGTGAATGTGAGGATAAACTATATGAAGTTACCAAGTTGAGAAAGTTAATAGCAAATTGTCTTAATTTTCTTACTGAAGAGGTATTGTTATGAGAATAAGGAGTGAATTAAAAGGTAGGAAAAAATATACAGAACAATTGATGAAGAAAGGGGGAAATGGCATTAGTTAGGAATGAATAGAGTTCTAAAAGAAGATCTAGCGTGAATAATCTAGAAATACCAGCAACAGTTATAGGCAGAAGCTAATACATACAAGCCAGAAACATTCTTTTAATTCCAGTTCCTCCGGTTATCTGGTTAGGCAAAACTACTGTATGTCATGTATGTTCTCCTGCTCTAGCTGGAGCTTCTAAAGCCAAAGAAGAACCTCCATATTGTTTTCCATAGTGGTTGTACCAATTTACATTCCCAACAACAGTGCTCAAAGTTTCCCTTTCTCTACATCCTCGCCAACACTTATCTCTTGTGTTTTCCATGACAGCCATTCTAACAGGTGTGAGGTGACACACTGTAATATCTAAGTGTATCAAACCAACACACTGTACACCTTAAACATGCACAATGTTACATGTCAATTATATCTTAATAAAGCTGGAAAAAAGTAAAGCCTAAGAAGACTCCAGATTAGTCTTAACTTAATGGATATATCAGCAACAACTTCATCCTACGGATGTACCTGCAACAAATCCAGCCTCAGAGAGGCTACTTTTGCCGAAGTCTCTAAGCCACAGTGGTCAGAATAGTAGTTCCAGGAAGCAAATACTTGCTTGAAATAGATAAATATGAATATAAATATGTGTGTGACTGTTTGAATACACTGAAAACACCATTCTGTCACCATTTTGCTCTTTAGAAACAGCAGTACTAAAATCCTCTTCACAGAGGAGAAAACGGATGATGATAAGCCCAAACCTCATTCAGAGAGAACAGAATGAATGTGATTGATACAACAATCCTTAAGATAACACACAAAAGTATTTAGCAGGATTCAATATATAAATTGAAAGAAGCCTTCAACCATATAGGTATACTCTGTTCCAATTAAACTGAACACATTTCCTAAATTAGCTGAATAGAAAACTAAACTATAATATAAGTAAATGTAAACTAGAATTCACATTTCAGTAATAGGTAATCCATGCAGCTGTAGGAATAATCACTCATTACAAAGAGTGATTTAAAATAGCATTCCTAGAAGAAAAAGTGAGTTTTAATACTTGTAGAGAATGAAACATACAGAGAAGAAAGTAAAGGCTATAACCTATTAATATTCAAATACAGCTTTTAAATTCATTTTAAAAACAAAGAAAGTGCTGCTTTGTTTGATTTAAGAAAATATCCACCTTTGTCCTTCAGTATCATAAAAGCAGTAATTTTATTTTCAATTTCAAAACAAAAAAATTGACAATTTAAATTTGTAGTTAAAAACCTTCCTACAAAGAAAACTACAGTCTTCACTAGTGAATTCTACCAAATATTTATAGAAAAGAAAGAATAATCCAGATAAGCTCAGCCAGTAAATGGAAAAGAAGAAAACACATTTCAGTTCATTTTATAAGGCCAGCATACCCCTGATATTAAAAACAAAAACATTACAAGAAGAGATAATTCCAGACAAACATCCCTTATAAGCAGAGCTGAAAAAATCCTTAGCAAAATATTAGTGAATTGAGTCTGGCAATATAGAGAAAGGCTAATACATTGTGGCCAAGTGAGATTCATCATAGGTAGGCACTTTTGGTTTAACATTCAAAAATCAGTGTAATTTATAACATTAATAGACTGCAAAAAGAAATATTATATGGCCATCTCAATAGATGCAGAAAAAGAATTTGACAAAATCAACATGCTGTCAAGATAAAAACTCTCAGTTAATTAGGAACAGTAAAGAAAGGATCTTCCTTAACTTGATAAAAGGCATCTACAAAATAGTCTTCACCTCATATTCATATATATTTTGTTTCCCCTAAAACTGGGAACAATTCAGGGATGTCCCCTCTCAAAATTTTTGTCTAAAAATAAATTATATTTCATTGTAGCTCACACAATAAGCCAAAAAAAAAAAAAGATAATAAAATCATACAGATTGGAAAGGAAAAAGTAAACTCTCTTAATTTGCAGATGACATGATTGTCCTTGTAGGATATCCTAAGAAATCTACAAAAATGCTACAAGAACATATAAACAAGAAACTTCTAGAAATAAACTAAGAGAAGAACGTTTGTAGCTTTGGGTTAGGCAAGATTTCCTAGGATACAAAAAGCATAAACTATGAATGAGAATTTTGATGGTGAACAGCATCAAAATTAAAATATTAAATGACAGTGTTACAGAAATGAAAAGAAAGTCACAGACTGGGAAGAATATTCCCAAAATGATTATCTGACAAAAAATAATTTTATCTAGGATACATAAAAAAACTCTCACAATGCATTAATAAGACTATGAAAAATACAATTTAGAAAAATGGGGAAAAGATCTTAACACTTAGCCACAGAAGATACACTAAGGCAAGTAAGTACATGAAACAACAATCGACATCATCATTAATTTGGGAAATTCAAATTAAATCCACAATTAGATACCATTACATCCACTAGAACGATTAAATTAAAATGACTAACAATACCAAGTTTTGGAAAGGAGGTTGAGCTGGACTCTCATACATTTAATAGTAAGAATGCAAATGATACAGACACTTTGGAAAAAGAGTTTGGCAGTATCTCATAAAATTAAATATACACACATCCTATGATCCAGGAATCCTTCTTTTGGGTATTTTCCCAAGAGAAACAAAAATATATTTCCATACAAAATCTTGTATGCAAGTGCTCACATCAGATTTATTCATAATACTCAATAACTGGATACAAACCAAATATACATCAACTATATAATGAATAAACAAATTGTGGCATACCTGTACAATGGAGCATTATTCACCATTAAAAACAGAACTATTTTGAATGCAACACCATGGATGAATCCCAAAGCATTATGCTAAATGAAGGAAGCCAGAAACAAAAAGTACCTATTTCCAATATAGTCAGTATGCTAGGCCATATAACAAACCTCAACAAATTTGAAAGGATAGAAATAATACACGGTATGTTCTCCAACCATAATGAAATAAAGTTAGAAATCAATAGCAGAAAAAATTTCTAAATATGTGGAAATTAAACAAAACACTCAAAAATAAAGTGGATCAAAGAAGAACTCAAAAGGGAAAAGAGAAAATACTTTGAGATGAATGATAATAAAGATACAACTTACCCAAACTTATGTGATACTGCTAAAGCAGTGCTTAGAGGAAAATTTATAGCTGTAAATTCCTTTATGAAGAAAGAAGGACAATCTCAAATCAAAAACCTTATCTACTACCTTAAAACATTTGGAAAAGAGAAACCTAAATTTAAAGCAGGCAGAAGGAAGGAAATAATAAAGATTAGAGCATAAATTGGTAAAATAGAGAATATAAAAATAAGAGAAAAAACAAAAACTTGGTTCACTGAAAAGATGAACAAAATTTACAAGCCTTTAGCTAAATTAACCAAGAATAAAAGAGAAAAGAGGCAAATTACCAAAGTCAGAAATAAGAAGGGACATTACCAGTGAACTTACAGAAATTGGAATGACTATAAAGAAATGCTACAAACAATTGTATGCCAACAAATTAAATACTTTAGATGAAATGTATAAATTCCTATAAAGATACAAACTACCAAAACTGACTCAAGGTGAAACAGACCATTTTAATATACCTCTAACAAGTGAGGAGACTGAATTTGTTACCAAAGACTACCCACTAGAATGGTTAGAATAAAAAAGTCAGGTAATAACAAGTGTTGAAAGAATATGGAGAAAATAGAATCCTCATATACTGAAAGCTAGAATGTAAAATGGTACAGATGCTTTGGAAAACAGTCTGGACTTTTCTCAGATAATTAAACACAGAGTTATCCTATGACCCAGCAATTTACTCCACCCAGGGAAATTGAAAACATATGTCCACACAAAAACTTGTACATGAATGTTCATAGTAGTATATTTATAATAGCCTAAGGAAGACAATCCAAATATCCATCAGCTGGTGAATGGATAAACAAAATGGGGCCCATCCGTATGATGGAAGGGTTAGTCAGCCACAGAAAGAAAGTACTGATACATGCTACAGAGTGGATGAACCTTGAAAACATTAGGCTAAGTGAAAGAAGGTAGCCACAAGAGACTATATGTTACATGATTCCATTCCTATGAAATGTCCAGAACAGGGAAATCTGTTCTTTCTACAGACAGAAAATAGATAAGCAGTTGCTTAGGACTGGAGGAATGGAAAGGTAGGAGAGTGATGTCTAAAGGGTGCAGAGTTTCTTTTAAAGGTGATGAAAATTTTCTAAAATTGACTATGGTGGTTGTTGCAGATATCTCTGAATATTTTGAAACAAACAAACACTGAACTGTATACTTTAAATGGGTGAATTGTAGGGTATATGAATTATAGCTCATTAAAGCTGTTAATTTAAAAAAAAGAGTATCTTCCCATTTATATGAAATTTTAGAAAAGATAGAATTATAGTGACAATAAGTAGATCAGTCATCACCAAGGACCAGGAGTGGGGAGAGGGGATTGTCTGTAACGGAGCCCAAGGGAAATTTTTGAGGTGACGGAAATGTTCTATATTATGATTGTGACGGTGCTTACATTATTGTATACATTTGTCAAAACTCACCATTTGTACTTTTAAAATAGGAGACTTATAATGTATGTAAATTATACTGCAATCTTGATTTTAAAGGATAATGTTAAAAACATACCAAGTTATTTCAGGTTTTGCCAGGCCCTAATTCTTCTAGATCAGAATATCAATGCAAAGTGATGGTACAAATATTTCGATAGCTTTGGTAAACACTACATACTTTTTCTTTTTCTTTTAAAAAGCAGATTTTACATATCATTGCAAAGTATTCCTCTATTAGGCGGGCAAACAGACATCAACACATTTGGTCATAAATGGACCCCCAAATAAATATAAGTTGAAAATTATATCTGGATACAAGGAGTTTTCTTCCCTAGAATAGTTTCTCGGAAACAGGGAGTTTCCTTGTAATCAAGTCTTTATATGTTCTCTTTCTACAGGGTGCTTTCTCAAATGCTTTGTTTCAAACCTGACAAAATGGTTTCTTTAAAAAAAAAAGAAAGAAAAAGAAATTTAACACATATCTGGTGTTTTTGAATTTTTCCTGGAAGAATGACCTCACTGTAGCTAGCTTGCATGTCTCTGTAAACAAGCCTTTTAAAAAGCAATCCAGAAAGTGATTGCATTGTGGAGATCAGAAATATAAACCTACAGGACAGATGATATCCCTCATTTACTTGTATGCTTTAGCAAAATTAATATACCAAGCCTGAATGGGGTTGAATTTTAATAATCTAACATTTGGGGTCCACGTGCAGCGATGGTAATTGTCATTATTATCAGGCAAATGTACAGTCATGCTCACTGAGCCTAACTTACTGGTTCTCGTTTTGCCTCGGGAGAGAGACTCAACAGACCAACGGGTAAGCCAGAAGTAAATAGGAAGCTATATCTGGCTCTGCATCACTGACTTGGGACCAAGACATCTGCTCATCACAATTGTTGCCAATTTCACTGGTAGTGGATGTACAATTTTCACCGGGGACACTTTGAAAAGTCCAAAAACAGACCACTGGTTTCCCAGAGAATGAACAAGAATAATACAGCACAATTTTAAAGGTGGTGGTTTCACACACTGAAACAGTTATTTTCCATGATAGAGACCAACTAGCCTAACAGCTGTGAAGCCAGACCGCACGGCTTTGCATCTTGGATCCACCACTTACAAATCATTAACCACCACTCAGTGCCTCAGTTTCTTTTTCTGTAAAACGAGGAAGTCAGTAGAACGTATCTAGAGGGTTGCTGTGGAGGGTTAAATGAGTTGGTAAATATAAGGTGCTTAGAACAGTGCCAGCCACCATGTAAGTGTCACTGATCACTTGAGGCAGGCTGGGCAGCTGTCATCATCCACAGTGTACAGATGGGGAAACCGAGGCACAGAAAGAGTGAATGAGCCACACAGCCAGTCAGAGGCTGAGTCAGGACTAAGCTCTCCGACATCTTACTCTAGCGTCCCACCCTTACTATCACATATCCTTAAATTTAGAATAAAAGAAGATGGGCTTGTCTCATTCAACTGCAAGAAAAGCAGTAATCAAGGACCTGTTCACTCTCTGACTGTGACACTCTAAAAATGGCAAGAACTTGCTTAGGTTATTGGAACAGGATTTTCAAAATGCCAGTAGTAACCTATCAGTGAGTTGAATCTTCAATTTAGTGAGCTGCAACCAGCATTTAAAAAAATAAAACACAACAGAATGGGAAATATCAGAATGTATCAAACATAATAAGGGTAATTATTATTTTGTGAAATTTTGGTTCAGTTACATATGTGCTCATACACGCATACACATAAAGTGGATTGTATCATTTTCCTCAATATTTCCCTCCTCCCTTCTCTCCCTTTCCTTTTTGAAGGACCATTCATCCTTCCCGGTTACCAGTTGGCTAGCAGGACTCCTGCGAGAGGGGAATGCTTCCGCACTGCACTGATATTTGGGAGGGGCCGGGGGACTCACTAGAGTCAGTGGAACATAGTGTCCCTGACTTACGAGTTTTCGACTTTAGGATGGTGCAAGAGCAGTACACATTCAATAGAAACTGTACTTTGAATTCTGAATTTTGATCTTCCGCCAGGCTAGTGACACGCAGTAGATACTCCTTAGTGATGCTGGGCAGCGGCAGCCTCTGCAGTTCCCAGGCAGCCGTAAAGTCACAAGGGCGAACAACGGTACACTTATAACCATTTTGGATTGAACCATTCTGTTTTTCACTTTTGGTACGGTAGTCAGTAAATTATATGAGACTTTATTATAAAAACAGACTTCGTGTTAGATGATTTTGCCCAACCGTAGGCCAATGTAAGTGTTCTGAGCACATTTAAGTAGGCTAGGCTAAGCTATGATGTTCTCTAGTTTAGGTGTATTAAATGTACTTTCCACTTATGATGGGTTTAGGAGGACTTGACCCCATTGTAAGTGGAGGAACATCTGCATAAACATGTGAGAGACTGCCAAGCCTCAGAGAAGCTTTTGGAGCAATTATGTAGTTTGGCTCAGGGCTTTACCCTTTCCATCTGCATGAGCACATCTCAGGATGGGGCTGCTCCTTTATCCTGAGTCCTGGAATGACAAGCTACTTGGAGCAGAGTCACAGCCTCCCTACAGCCTGGAAGAGAGAGCTACAGAGTAGAGCAGAGCAACTCGGGACGCACAGTCTACACGTAACATAACGAGGAAGAAACCTGTGTTTTGAAACCACAGAGATTTTGAGCTGTTTGTTACCATAACATAACCTGGCCAAAGGTGACTAATAAAGATGTATACGTGTATTGGATGGATGAGATAAAATGTATTTTTTACTGAGGGCGATGATCAAAGAATTAAAAAAATCACTTCATAGAATGAGCACTTTGGGAACTTGATTCTTTAAAATATTAGTTTAGCTCCCTTGACATATTTGGTGTTTCCTTGGACTTCCCATTGATTTATGCTTCACTTTTATTTTTGTCTGCCTTTCACTGGACAGACTTAGACTCATTCTATCCCTTAAAACGTGGACCAGTGTTTCTCAAATTATGGCATTCATAGAACAATTAATAGATTTTTCAGACATTCACATCACATTTGGTAAATTAAAATATGTAAGAATACAACAGCATTTACTATTTAATGACAATAAAAGTTAAATGTCAGTGAGAGAGATGGTTTTATAATATATTAATAAGCTAATATCATAGGCTAAGTAAAGTATATATAGCCACTTGCATAAGTAACATTAGCTGTAGGATATGTGCCTCACCCACTCAGTTTATTTTTATATCCTTTTTTTCTATAAAATGACATCCAGGCCAAATATAGACCCAGGTTGCAGGAAAATTTCTCACTGAAGACCATGCCAGCTCACAATCTGATACTAAACATCACAATATCACATATCACACTCGAAGGCTGTAAGACTGAATGTTTAACTTGAAGGATCACAATCAATGGGATCCCAATGCACTCTGGTGGTCTTCAGCCCTGGAAAGAAATTTTCCTTTTCCTGTTGCAGCTTTTGGATGAGTTTTTAGCATACAGAATAATATGTCAAAGATTTCCTTCATAGATCAGTGTGCGGGGCCACCAAGCATTTGAAAAGAACTAAATTTGCAAAGACTAGGTGTTTGCACCACATCTGTTGTTTAGAAATTTTGAGGTCTTATCTTCAACAATAAAAAATAATGACACTAGTTCCTTGTGATAGATGCATGCATTCAAGATTCTGAATAAATCACTAAAATCTGCCTCTTGAAAAACTATCTGAAATCATAGAAATAATGTTTATTGGCATCATCAGTGTAATGAAGAAATGTGTTTTTAAATCTCACCTCTCATTTAAAGTTCATCTAACCATCTTTTTTCCTCAACAGCAGTGTAGAAATGTAGAACATTGAAATAGCTACATGTGCACAATACTCTGTAAAGAGTTAAAAATCAATTGCCATGATTTAATAGTATTTGTATTTTAATATAAATAAAATATATATAGAATATATACAAAGTTGTGTTATATTTTTATATATAACATATCATATATTAATATATGATATATCACATATTTAATATATAAAATAGTATATATTTATTTATAAGTATAAAATATAAATATATATATTTACTATTTTTTCAATACTAGATCAAGCTCCAGAGACATATTATTGACTACAAGTTATTCTCTGTAAATAAAGTGGTGTTGGATTGATAATCAGGTGTAACCCTTTTAATTCAAAGTCCTGCATTGCTTCATAGGTAGTTGGTGCTCTTTCATTATTGATTATAGCATACATTTTCTATTCCACCTCATATCTTTCAAATGTCTATCAATCAAATAAAACATCTCTTTTGTACAATGGATGCTCATTCGTAAACAGAACAGCAACTCATTAAGCACTTCTCTCTCATAGTACATACTATGTACATACTGAGAAACCTTAGCCTGGTATTCAATTGCAATGCAAAGCACCTGCCAACTCAAACACCAGTGCTTTATATTCCCCAGTGTATGTCGCTTGCATTATATAATGGTCATCAGTGTCACTTGAGGAAGGAATTGTGCTGAAAGTTCACTCAGTTCTTTCTCCCAAGTGTGTACGTCACTAATTCTGCTGCTTTTTGCCATGAGGATGCAGCTCTGCATAATGCCTCTGTAGTCTTATGCCCTTCTCTGACTTTATCAACACAATTCATCAATTTTTGTACTGGAAACCTTATTTCACATTTCTTTTTCTTAGAAAACACAACTAGTTTATCAGCATACCATTTGAAAAAGATAAAAAGCATGAGATACATTATGGTATCATTATAAAAATAGATAATGCAGTGGTACAATAAAATCCAACTTTCAGATGTTCGTCACTGTACTTCTTAGACATGCTTTGCTGGTTTGGCTGCCTGAGTAATCTCATGCCTGTAAGTTTCCTTGTACCAGCAAACTCAGATTCAGAGCTTGTATTCAGTCCTTACGCTTACAGCTTCATCTTAAGCTATAGTAAATAATGAAAAGTAAATAATTTTACTTTTTCTATCACTACTTTTGAATTTGAACTATTTCTATTTATTCATTTTAGTAAATTGGTGGAATAATGCAAGAAAATAACAGCAAAAATACACACTTAATCATTATAAACAATAACAATAAAGTCATAAAATTAGTTTAGAAGAAACAAATCTTGTTCTCTACCTGGAAAAGCATTTTTAAAAATGCTTTTATGAGGCTATTAAATGAAACCCTACCACTGGTTGATCCCTGAACAGTGGCACTCTTGACTAGTATGCTAATTTTCCCCAAGTTTCCATTTTTCTATTTCAGACCTCCCTTGGAAAGTCACCCAAGGGCCCTTCATGCAGCCTAATATTAACACCTCCATGTTATCATTCTTTTGATTCAAAAAATTGATAGATACTAAGAGATAAATTTTCCCCTATCAAAAGGGCCAGCTTTTACTTTTCTTTGTAATGGTTTATGTGTTCAATGTCTTACAATCAATATTTTAAAAAGTTATTGATGAGATATTCTGAACACTGTCATTTTTATCATCTGTAAAGAGGTAATTTTGTAAAATGAAAGAACCATAAAGAGCTATCTTTGCATGTTCTATGTTACAGAAAATTGGATGTACTTGTTTTTATAGAAAAAATTTAAAACACAATGTTGACAAAAATCCCATACAAAGATTTCTAATGCCTGTAGCAGAGTCATCATACCAGCGACAATATTTCTAATAAGGACCATTGTAGTTTAATACTTCCCAACTTTTAATAGAATGATGACTAGGCCAAATGGAAATGAATACTAAAATTAAAAATCTGCATCAAATATTTTCACCATAAAATACTGTTGTGTAAGATGTTTTAATCTGCTACTAAAATTTTACACATGTTGATATTTTTAGTATTTATATAGCTACCTGGATCATTCAATAGTATATAATTTAAAATACTTATCATTACTAAAAATACAATGGGTAGTGGTTAAAACTTAGGCTTTGATGTCAGACTGAACTGGGTTAAAATTCTGGGTTTTTGCTAATGGTGTGATCTAGATCAAGTAGCTCAACTTTTGTAAATCTCAAATCAATCTGAAATCTCAAATCAAATCTCAGTCAAGTTCTGCATAAGAGTAGGGATATTATCTACTGGCCTCATAATTTTATCTCCCACATATAATACATTAGCTGGTACATGGTAGGCACTTAACAAATATTCAATGACTAAAATAATACATTTAATGATGGGGATAGTCATGTGCTTTCCCTCATGGGGTAGATATGAGAATGAAATATGATTAAGCACGTAAATGCTGAGCACAGATCTGGAACATAAACATTAATAATAGTTATTACTAAGGTGATATATAACATCATTCATTATACAAATCTGGACACTTACAAGAGCGATGGGGGTACTATTAATAACATAGGGACAAAAGGTGTAAACTAAGGATATCTAAGTCAAACCAAAGTATGTACTCACCCTGGCTCTTGTTGTTATTACTAGATATTATAGAAAACGAAGGGTAGAGGAAAATACATAATTGTAGGTCTTTGAAAACACTTGCAACGGATACAGATAGGGCCAGAGGAACAGGGTCTAATCTGACAAAAAAAGGTCTCAATCTACTTGCCTGAGGCATTAGAGAGAAGAAACATTGAAAAATAATTTTTCCTGGATCCAAATGTTTACATTTGTTGTTTTGGGTTCCTTTAATTTACCAAATCTAATTAGATTAAAAATTCTCTTTCCAGATTTTTTTTTTTTTTTTTTTTTGGCTCCCTGCGTTGGGAGCACGGAGTATTAACCACTGGACCGCCAAGGAAGTCCCCTCTTTCCAGATCCTTTATCAAATCTCTTACAGTGATTGTCTTCTATCTTCACCCTACATATACCTATTCCTGGCCCCGCCTTCTCTGAGCAGAGTACCTCACTTTCCAATTAATAAGAACTTATTACATATCAACCTAGATTTCTCAGCCAACAATGTATCTTCTTTGGGATCTCTCTGCAATACCACCTTCCCTTTTCCCCATGTCTCCTGTCTCCACAGAAGACCCATTTCTCCTTTAGACCATGATGCAACCCTTCCCATGGGCTATTCATCTCATAGGCTCTATGGTGTTCCTCCATCGATTATTCACTTCCATCTTATTTGCATCTTTAATAGCTCCTTCTTGTCAAGATTCAGAACTTCAGATATTATGCCCCAGAATAAAAAACTTAGATTTGTATTTTGGCTTTTCAGTGTACTATTTGTGTGATCTTGAGAAAACTGCTTAACATCAATGGACCTCAGTTCCTTCATAGATAAAATGGTAATAGTAATACCCACTTCAAAGGATAGCAGTGAGGATTAAAAGTCTAGGGGACCTCTGGGCAAGATGGACCCAAGATTTAACCACTGGTATACTCCTTCTGCTCTAAGCAAGCAACAATGTTAGGAAGAATATGGGGAAAAAAAGCAATAAGGTATGCTGCAGCTCAAAAACAAGACAAGTATATCTTGAATCAAAAATAGAACAGAAATACAAAGTAATAAATGGAGCTGAAACTGCAGGCTGTTGGACTCTGTTTCTGGCTGTGGGCAGTGGCTGCCAAGAGCTAGGCCCCTATGTGTTAACAGTGACCAAGAGAGATGCACAAAAGATAGGCAGTTGGAGTCAGGTTCACTGCTGGAAGCTAGGTATAGGGTAGCTGGGGAAAAAAGTTGCACACCACTACATGGGTCTAAAGCTTTCAGTAAGCTGTAAGCCTCAGGAGGCAAGAGGACAAAAACAGAGCTGCGTGAATGGAAACTGAGTCAATATCTCTAATATCACAGTGAAACAGGAGCCTCAAAGTGACATTATAAAGACTAAGGGTCCAGCTGCTGAATGTCAGCAACTAAAGAGGGAGAGAGAAAGGAAAAGAGGGAGGTAGAGAGGCAGAAACAAGAAAACAAACAAAAATTAAAATACTGGGGTTTTTGTTGATAAAATTCACTCTCAAAGAAATTTACTTTATAGAAGAGTCTGACAAGGAGTTTAAAATAAATGTTTAGGATATTTAAAGACAAAAATAAAGGAATAAAAGCCATTAAAATAGTAGAACATGACATATAGATTTAGGAGACAAGATACAATGATGACTAAATAAACTGATGAAATATATCAGTAAATTTAAGTATTGACTATTTTGGGTGTGTGTTAAACAATACTGTGTTAGGTGAAAACAAGATATGAGGAAGAGAGCAGTTTGGTTAATTAAACTGTGTTAAGAATGAGGATAGACATAATATAAAAAACTTCAGATTTGTTTAGAATAGTTATAGTTAAATAGGTATGTGGGAAAAAAATCAAGGGTTGCTACTAAAACTAAAGAGTACAGTGTATGCCCTCTGTCTACATTCTCTACTGCTGTATAACAAATTATCACAAGTTTAGCTGCTTGAAACAAATACATTCAATATTTGAGTTTTTGTGGGTCAGGAGTCTGGGTACAGGTTAGCTGGGTCCTCTCTGCTCAGGGTCTCAGAAGTCTGCAATCAAAGTGTTGGCTGAGCTGCACCCTCATCTGGCACTCAGTAAGGAATGATTTGCTTCCAGTCTCTCTCAGGTTGCTGGCAGAATTCATGTTCTTGCAGCTGTATGACTGAAACCCTGGTCTTCTTGCTAGCTATTGGCTGAGGACTGGTCTCAGCTCCTAGGGGGTATTCTCAGGTCCCCCTCCACAGTGAGTTCACACCATGACTATATGTTTTCTCAAGGCCAGTAGGAGAATCTCTCTGTCTTGTTTTTGATCTTTAGACCTTCATATTAAAGGGCTCACCTGATTAGATAAGTCTCAACCAGGATAACCTCCCTCTTGATTAGCTTAAAGTCATTTGATTAGAGACCATAATTATATATGTGAAATCCCTTCACCTTTGCCATATAATGTAACTTAACCACTGGAATGCTGTCCCATCATATTCTCCAGTCCTGCTCATACTCAATGGGAAAAGACTATACAGGGTGGGAATTCCCAGAGGGTAGGAATCTTAGGGACTACCATAGAATTCTGCCTACCACATTTTGCCCTCTGATTCCCAACAATTCACATTCTTTCAAATGCAACAGTCATTCATCCTCCCAAAGTTCCTTCAAGTCTCATCCTACTACAGCATCAGCTCACCATCAAGCAATAGGGTGTTAAAAAAAGGAATACAGCAAACTCTACCTAATGAAAAGGAGAAACCCCCCCCAATTTTTTTAAACAGAAGACACAAAATAAAACTATAGAAAGAAATACAAATAAACCAATTATCACAATAAATAAAATCATTTCTAAAAATAGATTTTCAAAATGGGTAAAGAAACAAACTCCAGCTATATGTTTTTATGGTTTTTTTTTTTACAATGAATAAACTAAAACAAAACATGAAAGATTAAAAGTTAGGAAATGAAAAAGACATGCTAGTAAAGTGGTAACCCTTCTAAAATCTGGGGTTATAACAACAGACACAATAGAACCTAAGTCCAAAGCATTACTGGGGATAAAGAAGAATACTAAAATAACACAAGGAATAACTCTCTCAAAGATGTAATAATTATTAATTTATACACATCTGACAATATTACCTAATGTATATATAAAGACAAATTGAAACTGGGAATTTTCACACAACTCTATTAAAGATGGAGAGACCAATCTAACAAAAACTTCATAAGGATAGAGAAGATTTGAAGACAGAATTACTATGTCTGATTTACTAGCAATATATTGAATTCTCTACCAATAAATTCTTTTCAAATATAAATGTGTCACCTATAGTAATTAACTATGTCATAAAGAAATATCAACAAACTTCAAAATTTCACTATCATACAGACTATATTCTCAACAAACTTCAAAGTTTCACTATCATTACAGACTATGGTAATAAAATTAAAGTAGAAACCAAGAATTAAAAAATAGCTTAAACACTACATGTTTAGAACCTTAAGAAATTCACTGCTACGTAAGTCATGATCCAAAAGGAAAATTACAGTGAGAGAATTATAAAATATTTAGGACACAGCACCAATGAAAGATAACATAAACTAATGAGATGTAGATTTAAAAAAAACAGAGATAAGTTTAAATACATATGTGCAATATCAAGAAAGACCAAATATAAATGAGTAAATAAACTGAAGATCTAGAAAAATATTTTTGGAAAAGTAAATCCAAAAAGCAGAAGAAAACAATAAACATGATCAAGAAATCAATAAAACAAAAATACAATAGGAAGAATTAACAAAACCAAAAACTGGTTCTCTGAAAACAGACAAATTTCTAGAAAGACTAATTTTTAAAAAAAAGATGGCATAAATAAACAATAACAGGAACAAAAAGGAGACAGACACATCACAGATACTAAAAATTTAACTAATCTGAGAATCAAGGTAATTCTATTCCCCTTGCTAGTGATCAAAGTAGGAATAGTTACATGACAACTCTTATGAAAAGAACAAGACAAAATGGGAAAAATTTTGTAGAAAGCTGTAGAACCTTCTGAAATCTTGGCCTCCCTCCCATCAAAGTACTGAACAAGGAGCAGAATTCAAAGTCATGCTACACAAGATGTCCAGAGAGGACCCATGGCCCATTCTCCATCTAATTAAGAAGCAACACTTAGCAAATTTGACCATAGTCCTTGATTATACATTCCTTTCTTTCCCATAGCTCTTCAAGTGCCAAAATCAAAGCACATTTCTTCCACAAATTTCCTACCTAGACACAACCCTAAAATATTCTTGGGGATTGATCAGGTATAATCTATGTGCTTCAGTGTTCTAATTACATTACCAGTTAGCTGAAGTTAAATGTAAAAAGAAAATAATTTTGAAAATATTCATTAATTTGTGAAAGCAATTTTGGGAAAAGTATCCTAGCCAAGTTAACCTTTAACATAAAAAGATGCCAATGGGACACTTATTTAGATTTTGGTGGGTGACCAGTTATATTCCCATTTGAGTTTTCTGGGTTTTTTTTTTGCTTTTGGTATATACGACTTCCTTGTTCTTCATAAGAGTACTTGAAATTGAAGTCATAGATTCTTGTAATGGTTTTTTTCCTTGCAATATATTTAGACATACAAGATTATGAGATCTATAATGCTCTGTTACTCCCATTCATCAACAGAACATAACATATTACTGGTTCTTCTCTCACTGGAGGAGTATGCTATGAGGACCACACCTTTTTTCCCCTGTCTTTCCCTCATTTGTTAGGAAAACAATTCCGTGGTCCCCTCAGATTGCTGACATTTGGATAAGGCGCATAAAACTGGTGAGTTTTCTTATCTCCCTACAGAAATTGAAAATACACACAGGGTTTTCTTCTAAAACAGAGAATAGAGTGCCTATAATATAATCTAGACTAGAAGTCAGGACTCATGGGACCAATTGTTCACTCTTAGCCTTCTGACATACTGGGGGAAAAATCACTCAAGAATCTCTTGGCACCTCTCTGGGCTGTACCTATAAATGGTAATTATACTTTTCTATTATAGAGCTCTCTACCATCTATTGTGATACATAACTATCTCAAAGGAGTAGCTGACAGCTTAGTTAATACATGGAGTATAAATCACTTTGAGCTTCTCAGAGGAATGCAAAATGTACATTAAATACAAAGTCTAGCGATACAGGAAGGGAAATAGAAACTGTGAATCATGAACACAGCGTGAACAGGATAGGGGTATGTGGAATACCACTGCAGTCTGTAGATGAAAAAGGAAAATGATGCAACTCATGGAATGGGTTAATTTCTAAGGCAGGGCTGAGGAGATAGATGAGGCAGATTTCTGCCACGGACTTGCAAATGGGCAATTGTGCGGCCATGGCAACTTTGGTACACCTTAAGGTCCAAAATGGTCTGGACCCTGCCCACCTCTCTGTTATAAGATTGGTTATATCAGTGGCCCAATTCTTCGTCTTTTCCTGTATCCATGACTTTTGACATGCGATTTTAAGCAACACCCACCAAAAACTAGAGTGTATTTATATTATTTTGATTCTAAATTTGGTCATGTAATTTATTTTGGCCTACAGAATGTTAGTAGTTGTGATGCAAACAGATGCCTAAAAAAGTGCTCGTGTTTTGGGTTTTGCTCTTGCTCTTCTGTGATTGTTAGAACATGCCCTGGCAAGGATGATGAAGGATGAGACACATAGAACAGAGCCAAGTTGCCCAGGTGTCCCAGCCAAAGTTAACCTAAGTCAACCATCAGCTAGCTGGTTCGCAGACATGTCATAAAGAGCCAAATCATAAAGAGCCCAGCCTAAACCACTAACTCAGACTCGGGAGCAAAATAAATGCTTATTGTTTTAAGCCACTGTGTTTTGAGGTAGTTTGTTATACAACATCCATGCGGCAATTGTCTGGATATCCTCTCCAACACTTTCCCCCTTGCTTTCTGCACTGGAACAACATTAGACATATCGATTTAAGAGACTGTGCTATGTACCCCAGCACAAGATCCTTGCACATGTGATTCCCACTCTACCTGGAACTGTCTCTTATGCTTCTCTCCCTCGTCCCTTATTGGCCAGTACCTTAATTCAGTACATTTATTCATCAATTCTTACCTCAAAAGCAGCTTCCTTAGGCAAGCCTCTCCTTCCATCCTGGGGTAAGACAAATTTCTTTACCAGAGATTTGTGTTACTTTATATGTGTTACTTTATATCAGAACATTTTTCTCCTGACGTCTCTGTTATTAGTTATACTCTAACTTTTGTGACATTGATTTGAAGTCTGTCTTCTACATTGGATTGCAAAGGCCAAGAGTTTAGAGAACACAACTGTTATCTGGGTCTCCATGGTGCCCTAATGCAGTGGACAATACCTAATACAGGGCTTAGTACCAGTTTTTATTGAATAAAGAAAGAAGTTGTAGCAGATGTATCTGTCCTCCACCTTCTGTTGGTAATGACAGTTAACAACTTACATCTGTATACTTCTCCACAGTAATGCCCTTGAGTGACAGGAGCTGCCTCATTCAGAGATACCTGAGAGGTTACCCAAACCAACACTTTCCTCCAAGGGGAGCCCAATAACCAATGATGATGCAGGTACTGAATAGTCTAGTCTGCTTTCCTCTGGATGAGACAACCACTGCCACTAAGCTCATGGGATGTGGCTTAGGCAAGACGTCTCCTGAAACTACATCTTTATCTAGTCCCTTCCTTTGGACTATGCCATTCCCCTTCATCCCTCTTATGCTTTTCCAAAGAACTTGATCTCAATAAATTATTTGCATAAGAATCTTTGTTTCAAGTTCTGCTTCTAACCAAACCAAACCAAAGACATGAGTTCAGGTTGAGCATTGCTCACTCATCCAAGAAAGAAAACTAAGAACCCTGAAATATTATCCATTGGGAAAACTCTTTGGATAGATGAAATTAAGAACTTACTTTTCTCAAAGGGTCCAGAAATTCACAGATGTCTAATAATTTCAGGGTTGGTTAGAGCCTCCATGATTATTAATACTAACTCCTTCAAATATAAGATTTTAAGTGGGTAAATAAAATGTAGGAGCATATAGCAAAGTTTTATTCCTTCCTGGAAATGTGGGTTTCCATGATTGTACCACTGTACAATAATGCAATTCTCAACAGAACTGTCCAAGTAAAGAGCACGTTTGATATCTGACCACCAGGATTTTCATCTTCACCTATAGATGTGGGTAGCTGCTTTGAGAAGGTAACTAAAGAAGAGGTGATGGTGGCTGCAAAAATGCCCATAATGTAATGTTAAGAGAAAAACGATATAAAGCTGCACATAGTGCAATACTAAATAGTAAAACATATCTATCCATCTATTTACCTATCAAGGCATTGAAAAATAAATGAAGCATACCAAGATGTGAACAGTAGCAGTGGAATTATGTGAGATTTTAATTTCCTTTTTCATATTTTCTTAATTTCAAAAGTTTTATCCAAAAGCATGACTGTAATTTTTTTACATGGTAAAAAAACAAACAAAAAAACAAAAAACAACCAAAATGAGCAACTGAGCAAAAAGATCATAGAGAACAATGGCATTTTTTTTCTTCTAAATGAACTCAGTTCAACAGTCTATGAAGGGGGTCGTCCACTTCGGGGAAGAAGGAGTAGAGGCACTTCTTTTCCTTTCAAAAATTACAACTAAAAATCTTGCACATTATGTATAAAACAAACATAAGATGACTCTGAAAGGTGAAGAAAAGATTTCCTAGGCACCTCAGGAAACCAGGAACAAGGTGGCAAGTTTACTGGGTTTTCCTTTTGTCCCATATATTCCAGACTTGGAACTACAGAACCTGGCAACCTGGAAATGCCAATGGGTACAGACAAGAAAAACTCCAAAAAAAGCCTGTTCTCTGTAGCCAAAGGACAAGAAAAGGAGGAGCCTAGCAAGAAAGAAAACATTTAGACCATCATTTTGCTACTTCACTGAGAAACCACAGAAATAACCTGTGACCCACCCCACCCAAGCCAGCAAAAGACAAGTGGGGAGCCTAGACTTCCACTTTGACCATGCTGTAAGGACGTGCCCCACCCTCCTGTGTCCAGGCCAAATTAATTACTTTCAATACTGCAGCTAGCCCAGGAAGAGTAAGAGTTAAGCAGGGAAATGTTTAAGACATGAAAATGTTCAATACTTTTGTGTAAAATATGGTATTCTGTGCACTTGTCATATGTAAGAAATGTTTAGATTAACAAGTCAGCATCATGTTTCCAATCTAATGTGTGTATGAGCACTTGAAAAATACTTGGATTTTAAACGGAAATCCTACTAAGTATCAATACACAAACAATATTAGCACATTTAAGATAATTTAAGAATGACTATTTTAAGTATGACTATTTTAACTTATTTATTAGATTTCTGAGAATTCCTTAAGTTCTTGGGATGGCTTGTCATAAAATTGAGAACAATCAAAAATAAAATGGAACATATTAAATCTGTATGACAGTTTGAGTGTTTAAAGAAATTCCACTAAGCTTAAAAATAGACCAAAACATGAATCAAAGACCTCTTAAAAATGATTTGCTAAAATTCGATAGATTTACAAATAGAATAAGAAGATCTATAAGTTTAGGAAGTAGGCTTTAAAATTTATAACTTAATCAATTATTAATTTTTAAACCAATTTAAATCTCTGAAAAATCTTTTTAGGGCATAATAGTTGCCCCCAAAGACATAAAATCCCTCACATTGACATAAACATTACATGAACACATGGTATGATTATCATCTATGGAAAATTCATCTCAGGTTTTTCTAGTGTTTCATTTTCCATCACTTCTCTAAGTCCTGTCAAGTGCCAGTGAGTAGTTCTAAGCACATCTGGATGGTCTATTCCTTGAGTAGAGGGTTTGTCTTTATGTACTGTTTTCTCCCAGCAGCTGCCATGTTGCTGGGGAAGAGCAGATGCTAGATAAACATTTGTTTGAATTAAACTTAATTAGCTACACTTTTCAAGCTCTAATTTTAAAATGACTTTTGCCGGGACCGTGATCCTGAAGAGGTTTTGTGTGCATGGCACACTTTCAAGTACTAGAATTTTAGATATTATGCTTCCAAGGACGAAAACACTCAGTAGAACCTTCAACATACCAGCCATATTTGCAACTTGAGCACTAAAGTGCTGACACATTTGAGCAGCATTTGGTCCTCTCCAGCAGTCTGTTGCAGTTTGGGAAGAACTGTCGAATGGCTTGAACACAATTTTTATATATGCAGGAGGTAAAGTCTGCCACGTTCCCTTTAACCAGTCATGTTTCTGCAGTGCTGGCTTGTCTTTACATTATGCTTCTTCTTAAACAGCAAGTTTTATCCCCACTAAAGGCTTCAACATAGATCCACATACTCTTTGACATGCATCACTTGAACCCAATGGGACATAATTTCAAGTGTGAAAATTTTAGACACCACACTTCAAAGGTTTAAGGGACTCCAAACAAGTGAAACACTTTTAATATCTCACAACTCATACTGTAGAAAAAATAATTCCTATGTATTGAACAATACTGGGGGGTATATCCATGAAATATATACTAGTTGGAGATCAATAATTATTCCAATCCCAGGCCTAAGATTAAATTATCATTTATTCTGACATACTACAATGTAAAGTGAATGAGGAGGTTATTTAAATAGATCATTTTAAAAACAAACTTTTACTTGGGTCTATATTGACCATATTTTCTTTTCTTTTACAATTTGATATTTATCCTCCCAACACAGAATATTATTTAAAAGAACAGTATGATTTACTAAGTTTTCACTTAGTGAAGATTTGCATTGCAAATTAATCCAAGACCCCTAACAAAGGACTGCATAAATGAATTTATATCTTTTTAACTTGAACACATTCATCTACTAAGCAAAATCTTCTCCAGTTTCACTTGATACAGCATTTTTTGGTAACTTTATTTTTATTATATCAGTAACCCATATTTACCATAGTAAATTAGTAAATACAATTAAATCAGGGTATCTCAGTCTCAGCACTATTGATTTTTGGGCTGAATGATTTTTCCTTGTGGAAGGCTGTCCTGTACGTGAGGATATTTAGCTGCATTCTCAGTGCTATTAGAAGTGAGCTGCATTCTCCCAGTTGTAACAAACAGAAGTCTCAGATATTGCCAGATGTCCCTGAAGGAGAAAAACTGTCCCCAGTTGAGAACCAATAAGTTAAATTAAAAGAAAACAAAATTAATTTATATCCTTATGATAAATTTTCTGTGTATACAGATATAAACACATGAACAAATTTAAAAAAATATTATCTCATGTATTGTTTGTTACTGCTCTTCTGTAGCATATATTATGAACACTTTTAAAATTAAACTATAGTTGATTTGCAATATTATATTAGCTTAAGGTGTACAACATAGGGATTCAATATTTTTATAGATTATAATCCATTTAAAGTTATTATAAGATATTGATTATATTTGCTGTGCTGTGCATTACATCCTTGTATCTTAGTTATTTCATACATAGTACTTTTTTAATATATTTTGGATATTAACCATTATCAGGCATATCATTTGCAAAGTTTTCTGCCATTCCATTAAGGTTTTTTTCACTTTGCTGATGGTTTTGTTTTATCATGGTATACAATCATTTTTGTATATTGTTGAATTTACTTTGCTAATATATTGTTGAGCATTTTTGCATCTATATTCATCAGAGTTACTAACCTGTAATTTCCTTTTTTAATGTCTTTGTCTGGTTTTGGTATCAGGGTAATGGTGGCCAGGTAGAATGAATTTTGGAGTCTTCCCTCCTCTTCAGTTTTTTTGAATAGTTCGAGAAGGATAGGTATTAGCTCTTCTTTATAAGTTTGGTAGAATTCCTCCATGAAGCCATCTGGTCCTGGACTTTCCTGGGAATTTTTTGATTACTGATTCAATGTCAATAGTAGTGATAGGTCTGTTCAGATAATCTATTTCTTCTTGATTCAGTTGTAGAAGATTGTATGTTTCTAGGAATTTATCCATGCCTTCTAGATTGTCCAGTTTGTATATAACTGTTTGCAGTATTCTCTTACAATTGTTTGTATCTCTGTGATATCAGTTGTAATTTCTCTTCTTTCTTTGTGTGTGTGTGTGTGTGTGTGTGTGTGTGTGTGTGTGTATCTGGGTCCTCTCTCTTTTTTCCCTAATGATCCTTGCTAAAGGTTCATCAATTTTGATTATCTTTTCAAAAAAACAGTTCTTGGTTTCATTGATCTTTTAGTTTTTTTGGGGGGGTTTTGTTTTATTTATTTATACTCTGATCTTGATATTTTCTTTCCTTTTGCTGACTTTGGGCTTTGTTTGTTCTTCTTTTTCTAATTCCCTTAGATGGTAGCTTAGGTTGTTTATTTGAGAATATTTTTTTTTTGTTTCTTGAGGTAGGACTGTATCACTATAAACTTCCCTCTAAGAACTGCTTTTGCTGCTTCCCATAGATTTTGTATGGTTGTGTTTTTGTTTTCATTTGTCTTGAGATATTTTCTGATTTCCTTTTTGATTTCTTCATTGACCCAGTGGTTTTTTATTAGCATGTTGTTTAGTCTACATGTGTTTGTCTTTATTTTTATTCCTGTAATTGATTTCTAGTTTCATACATTTGTGGTAAGAAAAGATGCTTGATATAATTTCTATCCTCTTAAATTTGTTGAAACTTGTGTTATGGCCTAGAATGTGAACTATCCTGGAGAACATTCCATGTGCACTTGAAAAGAATGTGTATTTTGATGCTTTTGGATGAAATGTCCTGTAGATATCTATTAAGTCCAACTGCTATAATGTGTATTATGAACACTTGTTCACAAATAAGCCTATGTCTACTTCATCATTCTTAATCGTTACATAGTATTCCACTGATTAGACAGAATATAGTTTATTTGCTCAATTACCTACATTTAGATATTGAAGTTATTCCCAATCTTTTTCACAGAAAATAATGTGATAAAAGTGCTCACTTGGCTGGCTAAGATATTCTTGAGTATCACTTGCTTTCCCTAAAAATTTTACATATTTTGTTTCACTGTCTTCTAATATTAAAAATGGCTGGAGAGAAATATAAGTCCAGTATGATTGTCTCTCTCTTGTATATTCTCATTTGTATGTTCAGTGAGGGCAGTGAAGCATTCTCTATCCTCAAAGTTGAGAAATTTGGTCTTTAAATAGTCAACTTTTGTGATTGCTATTTCCTGAAGTACAGTGTTCTTTTCATTGTTGAGGCATAATTCCACATTCTTTCCAATGAGGTTTTCTTCTATCTTTAAAATAACTTTCATTTTCAGTTGTTGGTATCCCTCCTTCAATGACACCAATTTTCCTTATGTTGTATTATCTCTTTGTTATTTTCTCCTAAGTGCTTTAATTTCTTCATTTTCCCCTTTGCATTCATTGTGAATCATACAATCCTTCATTTAACATCAGTGTTTCAGCTTTTTTTCCCTTTAGTACTTTTTTTTCTTTTGGTATCTTTATTTTAATTATACCAATAACCCATATTTACTATTGTAAGTTAATAAATGCAATTAAATGTGCATTTCTCAGCTTTGACTCTAATGACATTTGGGGCCAGAAAACTCTTCATTGTGGGGTGTGGGGGTCTCCTGTGCATTGCAGTATATTTAAGATTCATTGATCCTTGTGACTTATTAGTTCTTGAATATTGTTGTTCTGGTCCTCAATTGGTTTCCTTAGCTCCCTTTACTTCTTCTATTTGTTTGTAAGTCAATGTGATCATGTTTTTGTTTATTAACTGAATTAATATTCTTCTTAAGTTCTTCCATACCATGAAGCTCTATCAGTAATATGTTTTCTATTTCTTGAGTAATATGTTTTATGTTTTTCCAAAAGGGGTCATTTGTTATATGTGGAGCTTCTCTCTTTCTCCTCTACTGTGTAGCACAGATACCATGCTCTTCATTTTCTTGCTCATCACTGACTCAGGCCATCGCTTTATTATTTTTGTTCTGAAATAGTGTGTGCAAATTCTCTTTGATTCACGCCCACCTTATCTGAGATCAGTTGTCTACCTCTCTGAGAGCTGGAAGGTGATATTCAACTCCTTTCCTGAGTCTGTGCCAGTGGTAAAAATTCTGGGGGGGAGGGGTGGATGGGAAACTGTTCAACTGGGCCAGGGTCATCTTGATCTAGTTCATAGTGTGTGCTGTCACCATTCACATTTCCTTGATGGTGGTGAGGAGATATATCCTTTGGCATCAAATCATTCCTGCTTTCAGCACAGAGCTTCCAGCCTTTGCTTCAGTCAGACAGATCAACCAGTTGTTCCCTCTTCCTGATATACCTGTTACCACACGGCAGGCATTTCCAAACCCTGAAGAGGTGCAACTATGAGCATTAAAAAATATTTTTATATTCAATTTTTTCACTTTTATTGAGATATAATTGATAGGCAGCATTGCATAAGTTTAAGGTGTACAGCATAATGATTTGACTTAAATACATCATGAAATGATTACCATAATGAGTTTAGTGAACATTCAATATCTCATATAGATACAAAAGAAATAGAAAAAAAGTTTCCTTGTGATGAAAATCTTTAGGACTCACTCTTTTAACAACTTTCATGTATAACATACAGCAGTATTAATTATATTAGTCATGTTTTACACTACATCCCTAATATTTATTTATCTTGTAACTGGAAGTTTGTACCTTTTGATCACCTTCATCCAATTCCTCCTCTCCCTAACCCCTGCCTTTAGTAACCACGAATATGATCTCTTTCCGTATGAATTTGTTATGTGACTGTTTTTGAAGTATAGCTGACTTACAACACTATGTTAAGTTCCTGGTACACACATAGTGATTCCATATTTCTATACATTTCAAAATGAACATCATGATAAGTCTAGGTGTCATCTGTCACCATAGAAAGATATTACATAATCATTGACTATATTCACCACACATTATATTTCATACGTATGACTCATGTATTTTTTAACTTTAAGTTTGTACCTCTTAATCTCCCTCACTTCTCTCCTCCATTCACCCCATCCCCTCTGGCAACCATCTGTTTGTTCTCTATATCTATGACTGTTTCTGTTATGTTCATTTGTTTTGTTTTTTAGACTCCACATATAAGTGATATCATACAATATTTGTCTTTCTCTGACTTATTTCAATGAGAATACCCTCTAGGTCCATCCATGTTGTTGCAAATGGCAAGATTTCCTTCTTTTTTAATGGTTGAGTAGTATTCCAACTGTGTGTGTGTGTGTGTGTGTGTGTGTGTGTGTGTGTGTGTGTGTGTGTATCACATCTTCTTTATCCATTCATCTATTGATGTGCCCAAAGGTTGTTTCCATATCTTGGCTACTGTAAATAATGCTGCAATGAACATAGGGATGCATATATCTTTTCAAATTAGTGTTTTTGCTTTCCTCTGATAAATACCCAGGGGTGGAATTGCTGGATAATATGGTAGTTCTAACTTAATTTTTTGAGAAATCTCTATACTATTTTCCATAGTGGCTGCACCACCAACAATGTATGAGAATTCCCTTTCCTCCACTTTCTTGCCAATACTTGCTGTTTGTTGTCTTTTTGATAATAGCCATTCTGACAGTGTGAGGTGATACCCCATTGTGGTTTTGATTTACATTTTCCTAATGATTAGTGATGTTGAACATCTTTACATGTGCCTGTTGGCCATCTGTAGGTTGTCTTAAATGTTTATTCAGGTCCTCTGCCCATTTTTTAATTGGGTTGTTTGTGTTTTTGATGTCAAGTTGTATGTGTTCTTTGTATGTTTTGGATATTAACCACTTCTTGGATATATCGTTTGCCAATATCATCTCCCATTCAGTATGGGGACTTTTCGTTTAGTTAATAATTTTCTTTGCTGTGCAAAGGCATTTTAGTTTGATGTAGTCCCATTTGTTTATTTTTGCTTTTGTTTCCCTTGCCTGAGGAGACATATCCAAAAGAACATTGATAAGACTGATGTCAAAGAACATATTGCTGATCTTTTCTTCTAGAAATTTTATGGTTTGGGGTCTTACATTTAAGTCTTCAATCCATTTCGAGTTTATTTTTGTACATGAAATGAGAAGGTTGTCCAGTTCCTTTTGCATGTACCTGTCCAGTTTTCCCAATACCATTTATTGAATCTTTAACCCATTTTGAGTTTATTTTGTACATGGTATGAGAAAGTTGTCCAGTTTGATTCTTTTGCATGTACCTGTCCAGTTTTCCCAATACCATTTATTGAAGAGGCTGTCTTTTCCCCATTGTGCATTCTTGTCTCCTTTGTCATAGATTAGTTGACCATTTATGTTTGGGTTTTCATTTCTGATTTTATTTATTTGGGCCCTCTCTTTTTTTCTTGATGATTCTAGCTAAAGGTTTATCAATTTTATTTTTTCAAAGAAGCAGCTCTTAGTTTCATTAACCTTTTCTGTTGTTTTTTTAGTATCTATTTCATTTACTTCTGCTCTTTCTTCTTTCTTTCTTTCTACTAACTTTGGGTTTTGTATAGTCTTCTTTTTCTATCTCTTTAGGTATAAGGTTGATTGGTTATTTGAGATTTCTCTTGTTTTCTGAGGTAGGCTTGTATCACTATAAACTTCCCTCTTAGACTGCTTTTGCTATATCCCATAGATTTTGGATTGCTATATTTTAATTTATATTTGTCTCCAGGTATTTTTGTTTTCCTGTTTGATTTCTCCAGGGATCCATTGGTTGTTTAGTAGCACATTGTTTAGACACCATGTGTTTGTGTTTTTTGTGGGTTTTTTTTTCTTGTAGTTGACTTCTAGTCTCAAAGTTTTGAGGTCAGAAAAGACGCTTGATATGATTTCAATTTTCTTAAAAATTAACTTAGACTTGTTCTGTGGCCTAGCATGTGATCTATCCTGGAGAATGTTTCATGTGCATTTGAAAAGAATGTGTACTCTTCTGTTTTTGGATAGAATGTCATACATATATAGTTTGTCTGGTCTAGAGTATCATTTAAGACCAGTGTTTCCTTATTGATTTTCTGTCTGAATGATCTGTCCATTGATGTAAGTCCTGTAGTATTATTGTGTTACTCTCAATTTCTCTCTTTATGGTTGTTTATATTTTTTTTATGTATTTAGGTGCTCTTATATTTAGTGCATATATACACACACACACACACACACACACACACACAATTGTTATATCTTCCTGTTGGATTGATCCCTTTATCCTTATGTAATATCCTTCTTTGCCTCTTGTTACCGTTTTTGTTTTAAAGTCTCTATTGTTGGTTATACATTTCACAACCCCAGCTTTCTTTTCCTTCCCATTTGCATAAAATACCTTTTCCAGCTTCTCACTTTCAGTCTGTTTGTGTCTTTAAATTTCAGGTTAGTCTCTTGTAGGCACCATATATATGGGTCTTGTTTTTGTATCCATTCCACCACTCTGTGTCTTATGATAGTATTTGGTCCATGTATATTTAAAGTAATTATTGATAGGTATGTACTTATTGCCATTTTGTTAATTGTTCACGTGTTGTTTTTGTGGTTTTTTTTGGTTCCTTTCTTCTTTTTTTGGTCATTCCCCTTGTGGTTTGATGACTGTCTTTAGTGTATGTTGGGATTTCTTACTCTTTTTTTGTGTATCTATTACAGATTTTTTGTGATTACCATGAGGTTTATATATAGCCATATATATCTATATATATCTATACATATATCGAGATATAGATAGATAGATAGAAATATGATTTTAATTTGCTGGTCTCTTAAGTTTGAATGCATTTTAACAATCCTGCATTTTTACTTTCCCACCACCACATTTACTGTATTTGACATCATATTTTACAGACTTTTGTTTTGTGTATCCCTTAACTAGTTATTTTGGGTATAGATGATTTTACTACTTCTGCCTTTTAACCTTCCTACTAGCTTTATAAGTGGTTGATCTACTACCTTTACTGTACAGTTACCTTTACCAAAGAGATTTCTCCTTTCATAATTTTCATATTTCTGGTTATGGCCTTTTCTGCTTTTCTTTTCTGCTTAGAGAAGTCCTTGTAACATTTCATATAGAGCTTGTTTTGTGGTACCAAACTCTTTTAGCTTTTGCTTAACTGTAAGACTCTTTTTGAAATCTGAATGGTAGCCTTGTGAAGTAGATTATTCTTGGTTTTAGGGTTTTTTTCCTAAAAAGGAAAGGACCTGGATGCCTGTTTCCTTTCTCAGGTTAGGAAAGTTTTCAGCTATTATGTCTTCACATATGTTCTCTGTCCCTCCCTCTCTCTCTTCTACTTCTGGGACCCCTACAGTGGGGATGTTAGTATGCTTGATGTTGTTCTAGAGGTCTCTTAAACTGTCCTCTTTTCTTTTTGTTCTTTTTTCTGTTTAGCTTATTTTCACTAATCTTCCTGTTCAGTGGTCTGTTCCTCTGTATCATCTAATCTACGGGTCTGTTGATACCTTCTAGTGTATTTTTTTATTGCAGTTTTGTTCCTTCAGATCTGTTTGGTTCTTCTTTATATTTTCTGACTCTTTGTTAAACTTCTCACTGTGTTCATCCATTCTTCTCTCTAGTTTTTTGAGCATCTTTATGATCATTACCCTGAATTCTTTATCAGGTAGATTGTTTAATCTCCACTTTGCTTAGTTCTCCTTCTGGGGTTTTATCTTGTTTCTTCATTTGGAACACGTTCCTTTGTCACCTCATTTTGCCTAATTCTCTTTTAGAGATATAGGTCAGTTACAATGCTCTATCTTGGAAGAGTGGCCTTATGTAGGAGAAGTCCCACGGGGCCCAGAAGTGCACTCTCCTTTGGTCACCCAAAGTATATGCTCTAGGGGTGCCCTTGATGTGGGCTGTGTAGTCTCTTGTGTTGTGGTGGGGCCGACTACTATGGGAACTCTGATAGGTGTGGCTGGCCCCTGGACCAGTTAGCTGCCAAGTTCTGCCTAGTGAGGATGCTGCTGGCCTCTGGTGGATGAAGCCAGGTCATGGCATGGCTGGCTGCATAGCTCAGGGAGTCCCAGTCCTGATGCTGTTCTGCTGGTGGGCAGGTCCAGGTCATGGAGTGGCTGTCTGCATAGCTGGGGATCCTGGAGCTGGTGTCAGCCTGCTGGGGAGCAGGGCTGGGGCCTGGGAGTTCCACGTCTGGTGACAGCCTACTTGTGAGTGGGCTGGGTTGCAATGCAATTGGCTGCAGGGCTGCAGGGATCCTGGAGCTAGTGTCAGCCCAGTGGTGGTTGGGGCTGGGACCCCACACAGGCAGCTGCTTATCCTGGGGGAGTCCCAGGACTGGTGCTGATCGGCTGGTGAGGGGTGTCAGATCGCAGTGCTAATAACCCAGGGGCAGTATTCCAAAATGCAGCTCACTAGCACCAGCGTCCTCAAGATAGAATGGGTTCCCCAAAATGACCACCACCAGCATCTATGTCCTTGGGATGAGTCCCAGTTGCCTCCTCCCTCTCAGGGAGGGTTTCCAAGGTCAGCAAGTGGATCTGACCAGGCTCTAACAAATTATTGCTTCTGCCCTGGGTCTGGAAGATTGTGAAATTTTGTGTGCACTCTTTAAGAGTGGAGTCTGTTTCCTACAGCCCTCTAGCTCTCCTGAAAGTAAGCCCCATTGGCCTTCAAAGCCAGGTATTCTGGGGGCTCTTCTTTCTGGTGTGGGACCCCCGGGCTGGGGAGCCCAATGTGGGGCTTGGACCCCTTGCTACTTAGGCAGAACCTCTGCAATTGTGATTATCCTCCTGTTTGGGAGTAACCTACCTGGGGTATGAGTTTTGACTATACCATTTCTCCACCCCTCCTACCCAACTCATTGTGGTTACTTCTTTATACCTTCAGTTGTAAAAGATTTTTTCTGCTAGCCCTCAGGTCGTTCTTATCAATAGTTGCTCTTGAAATAGCTGTAATTCGGGTGTGCATGTGGGAGGAGGTGGGCTCAGGTTCTTTCTACTCCACCATATTGGCCCCTCCCCCTCAACTATGAACATTTTTATGGCTATTGAGCATACCAAAAAACTACCTCCAGAAAGGTTTTACTGATTATAAAGCAATGGCCACCTGAAAGGGGAGTATCTATTTCCCTATATTCTTGCCAACCTTGCTTATTCTCTTTCTTATTGTTAATATAACTGGATTTTTGTAAAAATTAAAAAATAAAACTATAAAAATACATTTTAGTGTATTTCAAATGTATTCAAATATTTTATGATCATTTTTTGAAATCCACAGGCAATATCTTAAAGCTTATAAAGGTCAATGTGTCCACACAAACTGTATAACATTCTAAACAATTAACAGAAATGTAAAGGATTCTTATTTAAAAGTTAATGTGTAAAAAGGCATCTTTCAAAGGCAATTTTTAAAGCAACTATATAAAACTAGGGGTGATTTGAAAAAGAACAATAAACTTAAATGTTTCAAGACATAGTGTTGAAGGTGGGAAAAAATGACTTTTTAAATAAAGGTCCAAATGTTTTTTAAAAAGTAATAGGTTTTTCTTTGGAATCCAGAAAGCAAGGTTACTAACTATTCTTCTCATGAATACATGCACAAAATGATCACTACATGATAAGGTCACCTGACTGTAATCCCATGAGATAATATAAATGAAGAGCTGGAAATAAAACCCAACCTATGCCTTTATTAACACATGCAACTCCTAATACAAGGCCTCCTACCTACCTGTCTGTCTATCCATCCTGTATCTAGAACAGCTTTATTGAGAATTCATATACTATAAAATTCACCCTGAAAAGTATACAGTTCAGTGGATTTTAGTATATTCAAAGAGTTGTGCAACTGTCACTGCTATCCAATTTCAGACCATTTTTGTCACCCCAAAAGAAAACCCATTAGCAGTCACTCCCCATTCTCCTCTCCTCTCCAGTCCTGGCAACTACTAATCTACATGCTATCTCTATAGATTTGTGTACCATGGACATTTCCTAAAAGTGGAATCATATAATATAGGCCTTTGTGACTGGATTCCTTCATTTGGTTTAATGCTTTCAAGGTTCATCCATGCTGTAGCATTCATTCCTTTTTATTCATGAACACGGATATACCCCATTCCTTTTATCCAGTCATTGGCTGATGGACATTTGGGTTGATTCCACTCTCTGGAAAAACTTTCTGCAAACAATTTCTTTATTTTAGTAGATTGCAGTTTATCTAGTCTTTGTTTGTAGCTTGTGCTCTTAATACAAGGTCTTTAAACTTTCCCCTCCCCCCTCAGGGGAAATAATCATAAGGATTTAGAGTGCATGAATAGTCAACATTAAAAGACAACTGAAAATTAACTCCAAATAAGAACGTCCAAATCTTCCAGTCTATCCCAGTTTCTGTCTGATCTTTGAGAACAGATCTCTAAATAACTGCTACATAATGACTGTATTTAATTTCTTTCTCCTGTAGCTAGGAGAAGGGCTAGAAGGGCTCCCAGTTAAAAAAACAAACAAACAAAAAAACATGCCTCCACAGACTGCCTCTGCACACACAAGAGAGGAACAAGAAAAAAGATGTATTTTTCCACAGTTGGCATATAAAATCTAATTGATTTGTGATGTTTGACATAAGGTACCTAAGAATTGCAACTGGCCTATATTGAATATTAAAATATGAGACAAGACTTCTAGACCTAAATTTTCCAGAAGAGTAATGATACTTCTATCTAAATTTTCTCCTACTGCTATGATAATACTGTCTCCAGCCTTCACCTTTCCTGCCCCTCTGCCTTTTGTCTTGTGGGTGGTCATCATTTTGTATATCAGGGAAAGCAATGAATTAACAAAAAGGCACTTGGAATTAGGCCCCTAGAAAATGGCCCCTGCCTTATGTCTTACTGTGCGAGTGTGGAAAGGTGCCATTCCCATTATAGTCTATACAACTTGTCCAACTGCACAGGACGATCTTTCAGCTTTTAAATTTTCCTTCCCAAGGTATAAGGTACACTAAAAAGGCAAACGATTCAAGCATCCAGCTTGCTAAACATCTTTGCCTCTAACATTCTTTCAAATTATCCAACGTTATCAGCAGCATAACTATACTGGATTTGGGTCCTGACAGGTTTAAAACAAAAAGCACTAGCTTTGGATTCAGAATACCAGCCTTCAATCCTGACCAGTCACATATCGGTATTGTGTTCTTAGTCATGTTCTTACCTGCCTTGAGATACATACCACCTGTAAAACATCTCATCTGTAATAGAGGAATGATAGATTCACAGGGATGCTAAGAGGACTAATTAAGGCAACAGCTGTAAAGTTCCTGGAACAAAGGAAGCACTGAATCAACGTGAGCTCCTCTGATGTGAAAGTAATGCATAAAAAACCAGTAGATTTAGACTACAGAGCTGTGCTGTCCAAAATGGTAGCTACCAGCAACAAGTGGCTAATAATTATTTGAAATTAAAAAGTCTTTAAAATTCAGTTCTCCGTGCTTAATGGTCATATGTGGCTGTATAGTGGACAGCACCAATACTTATCATTGCCATCATCACAGGAAGTTCTATTGGGCAATGATGCACTAGAAGTGATAGAATTTCACAAGAATCAGAAGTCCAGAAGCCTAAATTTTTGCCACTAACTATGTAACTTTAGCAGAGCAACTTTATCTCACTGTTTCCCCAAAGATAAAATGAAATAATGCCTTTACAACAATATTGTAGGGATCAGGTGCACTGAAATCACTTTTTCCTTCGCTTTCTTATAATCTTCCCAGGACCCCAAGATTAAATTATGCACAAAAAATTCTCTAGCAAGGATCACTTTGAGTATGACTCGATAGGTACAGCTCTTTGGGAGTTCAATATTCGTAGTCATGATTTGATATTATTCCAATACACCTGTAAGTAGTTAAGAATAGCATATGTTCAGAAGCACAAAGAGCTATGTTCAGGCAGTTCTTGTGGTGATGGAAAGACGCAAATTAACATAATTTAAAAGGTTTTCATTGGCAAATGGCCTTTTGCAGACTAGTCAATTTTCACAGGGTTTAAAATGCAAAGGGGTCAAAAATCATATTTCCTACTTATTCATGTTTCACTTTAATGCCTAAATCTGCCTTTCCCAGGTTTGGAAACAATCATCTGTGCTGTCATTTTGAGGGTAATATTGTATTTTTATTTATATAGAGAAGGGGTTGGCAAACTTTTTCTGTGAAGGGTCAACAAGTAAATATTCTAGCGCCATAAAATTTCTATCACAGCTACTTAACTCTGCTAGTGTAGCATGAAAGCAACCATAGACAAAATGCAAATAAATGGCATGGCTGTGAGTCGATAAAACTTTATTTACTAAATAGCCCCTCGGGCCTTAATTTGCCAACTCCAAATCTAGAAGGATATGGAAGAACACAGCCTTTCTTGCTCTTCCTCACACTGTTATTTTTTTAACCACTATTATATGATTTTTCATTTATTTTAATTATTTGAATATATATTGTATCCTGCAAATAATCAGATTTTTAAATATTTAATTTAGAAATGTCAAAACATAATTTTTCCTCTCATTTTATTAAAACCTTGAATAAAAGTAAAATAATTCTTTAGAATGATCATCTTTTTTCTTGCCGAAAGCAAACTGAGAGGGATGGACATAGCATATAAACTGTAAAATAACTAACTAAAAGGAATTCACAGATCCAGTCAGGTCATTTAAAATTTCCTGGCTAGAGCCTGTGCTCCGCAACAAGAGAGGCTGCGATAGTGAGAGGCCCGTGCACCGCAATGAAGAGTGGCCCCCGCTCGCCGCAACTAGAGAAAGCCCTCGCACAGAAACGAAGACCCAACACAGCCAAAAAATAAATTAAAAAAAAAAAAAAATTACCTGGTTATTTTACTAATGCATGAGTTGAATTACAACTTAAATAGAAAACTAAAATTGAGCAAAGGGCCTCAACGCCATGACTTATGTGGACATTACCGTTCAAGACAAATAAATCAAAGTCAAACATTAAGATGACTTAAGCAGCAACTATTCAAAAATCCTGGTAACCTGTATGCATGTGTAAGAATGGACTCCAAAGAAATGGTAAGAAATTAATAGAATAAAATCATGACATTTCAGAGTTGGAACAGTCCTTACAGAACAATTGGTTCAACATAATTGCTCTATGGTTGATGACTGTGGTTATCATCTCTTATTTTTTCTCTTCCAGAAAACACTGCTTCTTCTTATTGGGTACCCAATTTCCTTATGGAATTACCCCCTCCATTTCTTACTCTCAGCTCTGGTAGTTTGGGTGAGGGTGGTCTCGTTCCCAGGCCAACAAGTGGGTCTTTAACCCAGTCTGGACTCGTCAGAGCCCTGTAAACTCCTGGCCAGAGGACTGGTTCGGGGATAGGTTCCTGACCTAAAACTGATCATCTCAATTCTGGAATGTGTCTTAGAATTACCAGGAGACAACCAACCTCTCCCTCCTCTCTTCTCTCCTTCCTTCCTCCCTTCCTTCCCTCCCTCCCCTCTTTCCATCTTTCCTCCCTTCCTTCCTTCCCTCCCTCCTTCCCTCCCTTCTCTCTCTCTCTCCCCCTCTCCTTCTCCCTCTCCCTCCCACCCTCCCTTTCTTCCATCTTTACTCTTTCTTGCCCCCTGTCCCACTCCTTCTCCCTTAGGGATGCTAAGCTTGAGAATATGTACCTGGGATGGCCAGCAGCCATTTTGCCACCTTGTGGAAATGGGCTGCCTGAGAATGAAACCAACACAGAGACAAGCTGCTATAGATGCAGAGTTCACGCTCTGAGGCTCTGAGTTTCCAGATCTAGCCTTAACTGTAACCAAAAACATCTGCCTTTTGTAATTACAAGAACAAATTGTAATTACATAATTACTATTTCTTTTTTTTTAAAGAAAGCTTTTTTCTTAAGCTTGAGTTGGTTTTGTGCCACCACAAAAGAATCTACACAAATATGAGAGATTATTCAACCCAAAGAAGTGAATGTTGGTAAGTGAAAGGGTCAGGACTTTAATCTCCTCTAGATCTGATGCTGGTTCTAGGAGATTGACATGGTAGACTAGCAAATCCATTAAAATCTTACGTGCAAAGCAGTTCGGGTAAAAAAGTGTGTACTACTTTTCAAGCTTCTTGGATACTGAGTACCGTGTTTAGACTGTCACCTCCTTTCATGGATATTCTTGCTTAGGATAGGGCCAAGTTTAACAAATACTAATCAAATTTAAAGGAAATTATTTTTCACCCTTACATATAGTACAGCTGAGACAAAAACTCAAAGGGGACGCCAGAAGGTCAGAAATGTAGGGCACCCTGGAGGAGGTAATGTATGGACTTCAAATCCACAACCAACACCAACTGCCCCCACTTCTACTCTGTACTCAGTATAGCTGTGGCCACACACACACCAGAAATTCATTCCATAAAAATTTATGGAAGCTATACTGTGCTGAGCAACAGGGATACTATGCAAGCAACACAAACTCAATACTTTGAGCTTCCAAGAAAATAAAGCTTCCCACTTATTTGAAAATAAAGGGCTATTTGCTTGTTATTAACCTTGTTATAAAATAATCACATGAACGATTTAATTTCTTTATCCCCTCCTCCAAACTGTATTGATTAGAAACATCAATATGTACAGCCATGTGAACACAAGCTTTTACAAAGGGCAAAAGAGTCAAATATGTAGTTTTTGTCTAAATGACAGAGTATACATTATTTCTTTTACAATACTAACTAGTTAATGTATCAAAAACCAAAACACACTTAAAAAGACACTTAATATTTTTCATGCATTGCATAACAATTAAGAAAGGACACAAGATTGATCTATCAAATGAGCTCTTTCTCCATGGCAAATATGGATCTATAAAATAATGACTTTTTAACTTTTGTCCAGGTATGAAATTTATGAGAACAATGTAAAAACTGGTAAAAAAAAAAAAAAACAACCCAACAAAAAGGTTTGGTCTGTGACACATTTGTACATTGAGAGGAAAACTGTTAATGTTGGCACCTGAGCCTCACATATGGGAGGAGGTTATGTCTGTGTATTTCCTTATGCAAACTGAGGTCACATTTTAACCTGTTAGACATCTGTGGCACTTACCTGGGCTTCTGGTGTGTATATAACGTTCATTCTTTCATTAAATAATCTCTTAACAGATACGGCTGCTGATAAAGTTGAGTAGAACTGGAATAATCCTGGGACAACCCAAATTTTCTAACTTTGGAGATATGCCTAAGACACTAAGGCTAGTGTCTTAGTAAAAGAAAAAAATTGTTTGAGGAATAAAATTGATTAAAATAAGAAACACAGATATCAGAGTTTACAAAACAGAGGATTTTATTTGAATTTCTGTACAGATAAAAATTTACCAAAATTTAAACAAAAACCTAAATCACATTCTTTCCCACCATAAAAATGGACACTGCAAAAAAGCCACATTCTCCCAATTACATTTTCCCAGGTGGTAGATTCTGAGGGAAAATGGGAGGGGAGAGAAGACAGTGACACTCACAGCATAATTTAATTTTCAGTGTTGTCTCATCTTGAAATGACAGTCAGAGATTTCCAGAAGAATCAACCTTCTTCAGTTTTGATATTAAAAGAGAAACTTCTACTTCAAAATCACAAATAAGGCTTCTGGCTTTATTTTTAGTGTGAGGTAAACAGTATATTCAATATTAAGGCAAATGGTAGGATACATGTATGGGGTATTGACTGCAGATCTTTCATTGTAAAATATATTTTGTAATATTTATGGATTTTCTAAACATGTTGGAGTTGGAAATTGTAAAAACTGTTGCAGTTTATAACACCTATTTGTTTCAATGTCTTAGCTGCACCTTTTGGTGGTAAAACTGTTAAATGTAATCTTATCTGAGTTTTTTTTTACAGCCTGTGATTTTTTTCTTTTTTTATTTTTTTTTATTACACAGGACGAAATGTGCACCAAAATTGTTGTAAATGAACCAGGGCCTGATCTCACATGCACACTGGTTGGCCACATAGACTGCTCCCCAAAGTTGGCAAAATAATGCCTACCGAGCTAGCTCACCATGACAGAGAAGTATTAGAAGGCAGGGCATTAATTTAATGAAGACTATAAGGGAAATCAGATTATTTAGGCTGTCTAGATATTCAAGAAAATACAGATTGGAGTTTCTTATACAGCGATTCTTGCTCCTCCCTTCCCCGTTTTTTCCCCAGTGGGATAACCATTTTCTTCACAGTGATGAGAGAACCATCACTTTTTATGGGTAAATGCACTTCTTCTTCCAAGGGATCAGGACAAAGACATCACTTCTCAGCCACGCTGGCCACAGCTTTCTTGGCTGCATCCTCCAGGTCGACGGCCGAAGTAATGGGGAGTCCGCTGTTACTGAGAATGTTCTGGGCCTCATGCACATTGGTTCCTGGAAGGGGGTGGGGGGATGGTGTACAGTCACTGAGATGGAACTGGAGGTGGTGCCCCAGGACGTTTCATACAATCTGAAATCATGGGATGCCCGAGTCTCCTAACACCATTTAATTACAACTCAGTTCAGCTTTTTATGATCCAGATCTGGCTATTTAGATACATCCAGATGACACATTTATTTTTTTCCTCTTTTCACCTCAAATGTCTGGCATTAAAAAAGATACTGCCTATATTTTCTCTGGCATTAAAAAAATGGAAATATGAGGTTCTTAGAAGACTGTGAACAAAGAAAGATTAACAACACCTTGTTCAACTAGTTTGAAAGAGGAAAATATTCTGAAACGGATTTATCCTTTGATTGAATAGTCTGAATATGGAATCTAAAGAAAAAGTTATGCACAAAAAATGAGCAAGAGAATGGTAAATCAAGGCGTTGGGATGGTATGGAGTACTGGCAGTAATACATGAGGATGCTCAGGACTAATCTATCTGTAGCTTTTCACCAGGAACTAAATTAAATTCAGGTTCTAATCAATGTCATTGACGAGAAAGATGATGTGACAAGATCTGTATCAAGTGATGGTCCAGCTAGAAAAAAAGATGAAAGATAGGACTTGCAAGAGGCTAATGGACATTTTTTACTGATAGAAGTTGAAATTTCTGCTGATAATCCACACTCAAGTGGACTTAATGTGGTTTTGCCCCATTCCAGAAGTCTTTTGTCTTAATGATCTCTTGAAACGAAGGGTCTGAGTTGTGACCTAATCTGAGATCTGAAGTTCAGAGAATCTGCCCACCTAAGGCCATGAATCCACTGCTTGGAGACAATGACAGTATTCAATGTGTCCATTTATACTTCTTCCCCACTCTATATAAGTTCAGATGCCATGAAAATGAACATCGTAGCCTCTGATGATGTCTCTTGGCCATTCCTTGTGGATCTGTAGCGTTTGCGGGCCAAGCTACCCTACCCAAATGTGTTCTTCGATGACTATTTAACATGCGAAATGCTTTTCTCTTCTTTCAGTGTGAACAAGCCCCTGGGAGAAATGTGATAAAATTTAAGTGTCTTAAAGAAACATCTCATCTTACATCATCTCCCGTGCTTTCATCTAGTTAGCAAGACAGAGCCTATTTATAAACAAAGACCTTGAAATATAGGCCTTGGAGGACCTCAGAGTATAAATTAAAAGGAGGTGCTCGGTCAGCATGTTTCATACAAAAAGGCCGAGGCCAAGTTAAGGAGGAGCAGATGAGCTGGGAAGGTGGTACAGTGTTGATTTTCCCGGGACCCTGGGTCCACCAGAGCCATGGGGAAGGGGACACTGGGCACTGTGTCTTCGGGTCAAGGCTGACTCACTGCAACTTTACACAGGAATCTGACCAATGGCCTCTAGGGCAAGCAAGAACTTGCTCTAGGGCAAGCAAGAAAGGTAGGGAAGTTGTTACCTAAAATTCCCAGCCACCCATCCTGGCTGGGCACTTTATTAGTTGCAAAATTTTGGGTAAATCATTTAACTCCTTTGCGCCTCAACTTCTTTACCTCCAGACATAACATTGTGATCATCTTCCTCATGACTAATACTGATTAAACACTTGCATACCAGTGCAATGCTAATCTTGCATACCAGATATAATGCTAAGTGACTTACATGGGGCATATGAAAATTTTACAATGACTATGAATAAATCCCATTGTCCCTGTTTCACAGATGAGATAACTGAGGCACAGAGAGGTTCACAGGGGAACTTCATAGTCACACAGGTTGTAAGAGGCAGACATGGTACTTGAATCCTGCTCTCTTTAATTATGTTCTAACGACATGCTGGTCTGTTTCCCTGTCTTTAAAATGAGGTAATAATGCTGGTAGCACAGGTTGCCATGAGAAGCAAATGAAATAATACATGTGAAAGCATTTTGTAAAAGGCGAAGTCTCTGTGGCAGTCATGGCTGGCTGTCTTCCAAAGATCCATGCTCCTCTGCTACGGGGGGAGAGAGCTACTGCTGGGAAGTGGCTGCCCAAACAGGAACTGCATTTCCCGGGTCCCCTCGCAGGCGGGAGGCTCATGTGACTGAGTTCTGGCCAATACACTGTGAGCAGAAATGAAAAACATGCCCATAACATCTCCATTGGTACTCTCTATATTCTCTCTCTCTTGGTTTTCCTTGTCTGTCTTCTGGAATGCTGTCAGCTAAGACAACCTTGGAAGACACTTTTTTCAGATGACAATGACTCCCTCAGCCCGGAAGCTTGAGTAACCCTGTAGAGCAGAGCACCTGGCTCACTCACCCTCTCCGACTTTATATGAGTGAGAAAGAAACTTCTAGTATGTTGCCTCTGACATTTCAGCACATACCTGTTGTTACGGGAGTGAGCATTACTTTAACTAACAGACTACTTTGTAAGGGTGGGAGGCAGCTTCTAAAATGACTCTTAAATGATTGATCCCGACTTCTTGGTGCTCACGCCCCTTGAGTGTGGGCTGGAGCCAGGACCTGCCTCTAATGAACAAGAATATAGCAAAAGTAATGGAAGGTCACTTCTGAGACAAAGTCCACTTTCTGTGTGTTCACTCTGACGAAGCCAACTTCCACGCTGTGGGCGATGGGCTGCCCTATGGAGAAGCTCACGAGGCAAGGAACTCAGGGCAGCCTCCAGCCAAAAGCCAAGGAGGAACGGAGGCCTTCATTCCAACAACCCAAGAGGAGCTGCATCCTGTCAACAACCATGTGACTGTGCCTGGAGGCGACCCTCCCCAAGGCAGGCTGCGACAGGACCCCAGGCTGCAACAATGTGATTGTACTTGTGACAGACCTTGAGCCAGAGGACCCAGCTAAGCCAGCCCTGGATTCCCCACCACAGAAGCTTCGAGATGATCCATGTTCCTTAGGTTAATCAGCTAAATTTCGGGGAAATTTGTTTCACACTGGTACTTAACTTAATGCAGATGTAAAGATTTATTATTTCAGTAAGAACAACCTCAGTGTGCATTTTGATTCATTTGGTAAAGTTTCAGCCAAGGTCCCAGAGGTTGAAAAGTAGGACAGAGGATCACACTGTGGGAGGTGTTGGGTACCAAGCTAAGGGATTCCAACATTAACTTGTAGGCAGCGCTTTCATGGAGTAGTGACGCAGCGTGAACCAAAGTCCTGACAGACACAGAATCGAATCAGTCTTTGCACCAGGAGGTCAGTGTAAGTTAAATATGGAAATGTTTATCTCCTTCAACAGAGACATGGACCAGCACTCACTCTCCACCTGGCCTCCAACCTGCCAGGGAAGAAATCTATGCTAAGATACAGAAGGCTCTTCTCCCTCTTCCTTCCTCAATACACAGCTCCCAAGATCCCCATGCATCACCCCAAGAGGCAGTCTCATCTGCCTGAGCACTCCTCACCTTCTAATCTACCTTTCCTCCATGTGATTCCTCCTGTGGGTACAGGTCTCACTCATGCCTGCCAAGCTCTGTCTAACTGGACTGAATTAGCTGTGCTAGTAGTAGCCATAATAATAATAAAAGCAGTAATAGCAGCTATCACTTAGCATGGGTCACACATTGGTCTGGGGTTCTAAGTACACTAGCTCCTTTGTTCCTCAGTAGCAACCCTGAGATAGCTTCTATTATTATCTTCCTTTTGCAGAGGAGAGGACTGAGGCACAAATAAGTTAAAGGCTAGTCTAGCGAGCATGGCTCGTCATAGTTAGGAAGCAGTGCAATGAGCATTCAACAATGCTTGAAACATCCACGCTATACTTGAATAAGTCCTTCTTATGATTTTGTAAATACGTCATCATCATCATCACAACAACAATAAAAAAAATCTCTGATTTACAAAGTCCTCCCACATTACTTTATTTGACCCTTACAAGGACTCTGTGAGATCTATGTTTCTAAATGAACTTGTGAGTTTGGTGTTTATAAATCAGTTCTTTTTTTTTTTTTTTTAAGCCAAGAGCACTGAGGCCTAGTGACTGATTGGCAGGATTTGGTTTCAAAATCCTTCGCTTTTCAGACTCTATTTTGATTTCCTGGTGACTCCTGTTTGACATTTAAAACACACAGCACTTTCCCATGCATGAGATCATCTGAACCTCAACGAGGCTATAAGTTATTTAAGAACAAGGATCACATACAACTAGGATGTCTCCTCTTTCCAATCTCCCCTTCTGGCTAAACCTTCCATCCCCACTGTCCCCTGTTCTATGAGGGACCACGGGGTATTCTCTGTCCCAAGGCGGACCTCGATTGTTCCCAAGACACTGACTGCACCTGACCCAAGGGTGGTCCAAACACAGACCACGGTCATTAGCTTGTCCAATTAGATTCGCTCTCCAGAGAATCTCAAAGAGTAGTTTCCATGAAATAGAAAGTAGTAGCATGAAAAGGACTTACCAGTCACAAGTAAGCAGATAAAAGAAAGGCTGTGCAAATACTCAGAGGGTGAAGAAGTCAAGTGAAGAGACAAGTGCTGGAATGATGTTCCTGAGGTCTGCCTCCAAGTCAGACCCTCCTCTTCCTGAGGGCCAACTTTACTATGGTTCCTGCCCACTGAAAGAACTGTTTGTTCATGTTTAGATGAGTCCCTTTCCATGCGTATGGTTGAAATAAGCTCCTGATCACTTTTTGGGGGGAGGGATAAATGGATTGATATAACCAACTAGCCAGTTCCTTAATTAATCCCCTCTTCAGCACCCAACTTCGCACCAGATATTCCCAAGGGGGAAAATGACTGACAAAGAAATCTGTGGACCTGCAGACAAGCTGGGGCTTTGGCCTGCTGTGCCCTCCAACCGGAGCTCTGTTGCCCCCTCTGCTGGGCAGACACCATACGCCCATGAGCTACCTGTTTAAATGACATTTCTTTGGGGATGCCTTCTTGTCACCACATCCCAACCCCCAATCCAGAGTAGGGGATTGTAAGATGAGCTTCTAGAATACTTTGTACATCTAAAATCACAGCACTATTTGGACTGCTTATTGATGTTGCTCTGTCCCCGCTAAGCATACGCTTCACGAGGGCTGCCACTTGGTCAGCCTTGCTCACCGCGTACCTCCAGGCTCAGCACAGTATCCCACACACAGGATGTGCCTGTAGATGGACTGAATAACTACAGATGGGCTCATCCGTACAAAGTGTGCTCCAGGCGACAGCAAGTGTGGATGAGTCCTCTTCTCATCACCTTGCTGACCCAACACCCCCAAATAACGCTTTTTCAGGAGGTTGAAATCAAAACCCCAAATGGCCTGAGAGAAAATGAGGAGGGCTGCTCCTGAGCTTTCTCTAAGTTCTCAAGGGCTTCTGTCGTGGCCTCTTTCTCTAAGAAGGTCCATGTATTAACTGGCTGTACTGAGTGCCCTTGAGGGAGGACTCCAAGCTGCTGTCACTGCCGGCCGCCCAGGCACAAGAGGCTGCTGTGCTCAATGTTAACAACTAGCCAGCGGGGCCGGGGTAAGAGAGGGTGGGGCAGCGCCACACAAACACACGGCCCTTCTCTCCCTCCAGCTACTCCTGCAGGGCCATATCAAACTGCCTAATCGCTTCATCATTCCAGGATCCACTAAAGTGAATTTTAATTATACTTGCAGTTACACTTTAATTACAGCCTTAATTATTAAGCACATACTAGGCATGCTCAGAACCAAGCAGTTTTGGAAGAGAACCTCGCTCTGAAATATAAAGCTCGGGCACAGGAGTATGAGGAGGAAGGGGGCACATACAGAGGGGCCTTGGTCAGATGCAAATCTGTGACGTGAGGTGTGTGTGGGGGGGTGTCAGAAACAGAGGCAGGAAAGAGAGAAGCACACACAGACAGAGAACAGATGAGACAGAAGGCATGGCAGAGCCTGAGGCAGGAGAGTCGGAAAGAAAACAGAAAGAGAGGCAGGAGAGAGACACAGAGAGACAAGAGAGACAGAGAGGGAGAAAGGGAAAGAGACAAAAAAAAAAAAAAAGAGAGAGAGAGAGAGAGGCAGAAGGGATGAAAGAGGAGACTAGAGACGGAGACAACTAAGAGAATGAGAGACAAAGAGTCAAACAGAGAGTGAGGGGAAAACAAGTGAGGTTGCCAAGTCCCTTCTGCAGCAGCCCTACCCTGACCCTGCCAGCATCTCCCTTCCAGCACCCTGACTGGCTTCTCCTCGGCCGGCAGGGCTAGGGACAGGCCAGGGAGAAGCAAAGCCAGGGCAGGCCCTGCTGCCCACGGACCCTGCCTTGGAGAGGAATTACAGGTCGCTTCCTGGTTCCTGTTGAGAGAGCAGCTGTAAGGGGAAGTGGGGATGCACAGAGAAGAGGGTTAGAAAGAAAAACAGCAGTCACTGAAATGAGGTCACTGGAAAAGAAAAGAGGAACAGAGGGAGCCTTGCTCGTTTGCGGATTCCTTTTGTTAATGATATTATGTGAGCATTTCAGGTTAGTTTCTTCTTGATTCACCAAGTGGCTGACATCTCCCATTCCCTCCCCAGTCTTTATTTCTAAATAGAAACCATCATAGCTGCTTTAAACCGTGACACAGAATCAAGAGTTCCAAACAGACTGTTTATGCCTGTGCACCCAATTACAAAGGAAATTGATCTCTTCCCCACATTTAAATTGCGCTGCTGACATGCTCTAATATTTATTAAACGCTGCATTGCTTTTTAATGAGGCTGCAGGACAACACTTTTAACAACCACCTATACAGTTAACTGATCAACTCATGCTGGTCGAACTTTAGGCATTTCTTAATATCTGCCTGTTGAAAGCCACTCAGCTAAATCGTTACCTACCCACTGCATGCCTTAAGAACAGCAATACATAGAGAGTCAAAGGGGACCGATTTTAAAATGAAATCTTGCTCTATTGGTAGAGGATATTATAAAAAGAATAATAATAATTATTAAAATCTTTAAAAATTCTCCACCTCTTCTGCACGATTTACCACTGACTTCCTGCCACTGGGTGGAGTGAGAGAGCTGTATACAGAAATGCCAGGTTAATTTATCAAAATTCGTTCTTTGCTTTCATTACATGGAGAGAAGACAACAGTAGTGGATACAAATTACAGGGCTTTGTTCAAAAGGTGCAGCCCCTCCCTGCCACTCCAGCCAGCTTTTTATCACAGGGCTGTGAAGAAAACCACTCTCTAGTCAAAGGGTGCAGAAGCTGTCTTTTTAAAAGTATTATATTAATAGGAATTCAGCTTTTTAAAAAAGAATAATAAGTTAGCACTTATTCAGTATATGCTAGGTATAATAAATGTTTTTTGGACAAGTGACTAAAGCGGTTCACAAGTATCCTATCAGTTGAATCTTCACAGCAACCCTAAAGTTGACATCATTTTTATCCCCACTTTACAGATGAGGCGACCGAGGCACTGGGAGGCTTAGGAACTTGCCCAACATCCCCCAGCAAATCACAGGCTGAACCAGGACTAGAACCCAGGTTTGTCTGACTGTAAAACAACATGACAACCACACAGCCTTGGCCTTTTAGTGCTAGAAGGAATCCCAGGGCTCCTTTAGGATAAGTCTCTTGTTCTCACTAGAGGCAACTGAGTTCATGACATGTGAGATAATTTGCTCAAACAACCAGTGAACCGTGACAGATGTGACTCTCCGGCTGGTGCTGTCAGGGCTAGCAAACTATGGCCTGGGGGACAAACCCAGCCTGCTGCCTCTTTTTGTACCACCTGGGAACTAAGAATAGTTTTTACATTTTTTAAACAGTTGGGGAAAAAAATCAGAATAATATTTTGTGATACATGAAAATTACATGAAATTCAAATTTCAGTGTCCATAAATAAAGTTTCAGTGGAACACAGCCAAAGTGATTCATTTACAGATTGTCGATGGCTGCTTTTGTGCTACAGTGGCAGAGCTGAGGACTTGTGACAGAAACAGCATGGCTCATAAATCCTAAAATATTTCGACCTCTGCTTTGAATAACTGAGTCCTTTTTTCCCTCCCCCTGGGACAGGAGAGGTCAGTGGAAGCAAAGCAAATTCTATGAAGCAGCAGATTCCTCCTCAAATGTTCACGGTCCCTGTGCCCTTGGTCCTCCTCCATTATTCTTTCAAGTGACAATCAGAGAGAGAAGGTCCATTTTCTTGGTGACACGTAAATTTAGAAAGCTTATCACATCTCTTGTGTCTTGTTATTATACTGTTGGAAATGGAATCATTCATTGAGGATGAGAGGCAAAGCTCCTGCTGCATCAGTGGCCCTCATTCATCTGAGACGATGGGCATCTTACATCTAGCACCTTGCAGGCAACCAGCGGAGTCCATCCATGTGGCATCACTCGAGTTGTGGACAAGAGCTCAGATAAAAACGACAGCTGACATTTATTGAGCCAGGCATCATTCTAGGTTATTTTAAAACTAATCTGCTCCTGACAATAACCCTGTGAGGCTGCCATATTTTTATTCCCATTTCACAGATGAGGAAGCTGAGATTTAAACTTCGCTCTGTTACCAACTAGCTGAGCAACCTGGGAAAGTTACTGCAGCTGGATGAGTATCTCACTGAAATACCTTGTATCACATTTTATAAAAATTGAAGATAGCATAAGATAGCCTGTGGGGCTGTATCATGCACACCTACTTGCCTCAATGATTTCTTCTCCCTTGGTAAGAAAAAACCGAATGCCCAGGGTGTGAATGTGACAGGCATTCCTATGATGACAGCAGGCGGTGGCAGGAAGCGGAATGCCAGGTTTTTTACCACGTTTCCATGAATGGTGTGTATGCGCTTATGATCACGCAAGCAGGTCTAGGATCAAGTCTGACATATTATTATTGAGGGCTTATGACAGGTACCTATGCTCTTGCTTTCAACTATATGAACTCTCAAAAAAGTAACACAGATATTAATGCAAGCCAAAGGTACAGGAGCCTTAATGTTAAACTAAAATGGGAGGAACCCTCTGGTAAGTAGGACACTTTACAGTTCTGCACCTGCTGGGATAGGACTGTTCTTATAAAGAAGGAGCGTTCCTACATACGCCCTTATCTATCTGCATGTGGACTTCCCTTTCACGCCTTCCTTGAGTCTACCTCATGGCTTTCAATCCATGTATTGATATATTCTAATTTAAGGTGATTGCAGGAATTTTCACAGGTAATTTCGGTGGTGTGAGACTCCTGTCTGAAACGCTGGCTTTGGAACTCCACTGCTGCCTAAGAAGTGATGTGACTGTATCACTGCACAGGCTCTGAATGTATCTGGGAGAAATATTTTCCTGAGTAGACGTCATTGCTAATATTTTCCTGAGAAGAAGTTAGATTCGGAGAGCTTAATATTGCCTGTCAAATGCTTTGTTGGCTCCTAACGACGTCTTTCAGAGCTGAGGATGGAGGGAGATTTAGACACTGGTACCATGGGAAGTTTCCAGAATTCTAGATCTTGATGTTGGTCTCTTCTCTACACCAGGCAACAAACTATGTCCCACTGTTTGCTTTCGTAAAATAAGATTTACTGTGGCACCACCAGGCCCACTCCTTTCTTTACTGTCTACGCTGCTTTGGCACCACGATGGCAGAGCTGAGTTATTGCGACAGGGAATACATGGCTCAAAAAGCCTAAAATCTGGCCATTTACAGAAAAAGTCTGCACACCTTTCTGCTACACCAGCCAAATTTGTGGCCCTGTGGCCCAGCCTCATTTGGTGCTACTCCAGCTTGAAGCTCCCACTTCCTACTTCTGATGCAGGGGCAGCTGTTAGGGAAGGAAGTCCCACCTATGCTCTCTTTGAATCAACAATGGCCACTAGCTGGCTCAAGGGCCCTCACTCTCCTTACCCACATCAGTAACGATCAGAGAACTCTTTTCTGCTGAGCTGGGATATAGTCTCAGAATCTTTCTTGGTACAGACCGCAGGCAGCCACTGCTAATAAAGAGAAGGTGGCATGAGATGAAAGCTATCTGTCTTCCCTGTTCTAAAACATTCCACGAGAAAGTTAGTCTCTCTGCTTAGGTAACTCTGCCTCCAGACAGCCTCAAGGTGGCGCTCTCTGGGAGAGGCTTATTTCACCTGTCACCTGTAAAACAGCACAGACTGAATCTGCTTCAGTCTTTTCCCTGATAGCAATGTCTCTCTCTCTCTCTCTCATTGATGGCTGATCAAATATGACTTTCAAGGGTTACATAAGGAAACTGAGGCATGAAGAAATGAACTGAGTGGTCACAGAGAAAATACTCAGGGAACAGAGGGTGGTACTGTGAGGTCATGAGCAGGACGCAGGATATGCCCGTCCCACCTGCCATGTGCCTTGTTCAAGTGCTCCACCCCCAGCTTCTGCTCAGGAAATCAACTTTGGGCTCTTGTTTTTGAAGAGATGTCCATCACCTAGACTGGGGTGGGCACCTGACCAAAAGGCAGCCCACTCCTAAGGAGACTAATGACCTGTAATGTACCTGAGGGGGCATCTCCTTCCGTGCGGAGGGGCAGTCATTGGCATAATACGCCTTGCCTCTTCTTTGACGCTCACTGGCTCCACGGTGGCAGTGGAGAGACTTACTTATCTGGCTGAAATGCGTGAAAGGAGAAAGTTGGCATGTGCAGCCCCGCCCCTTCCTCTGCCTTTCCTTTTGACATGCTGCTCACAGTGAGCCCAGGTCATCCTCTGCCCCGGGGCGGGAGACCTGCCCAAGGCCAGCAGTGGCCATGAATGGCTGTGGAGAGCCGCCTAATTCTGGGGTTCAGAGTAAGAAAGCTCACTGTTAGCATATAGTAAGGTACCTCCTTCAACTTCTTTGTTAGAAATGAAGGTGCTATTTTGGTTTCCTTAGTCTTTTTTCCTATTTCTCACCAGGATCAGAACCCAGATGGGGAAGAATCTGTTGGGTCCCCTCAAAGACCCCAACAACACGGCCTAGTTGGATGGGCTGTAGACAACAGGAGGGATGGTTATTACATAAGCTTAAAAGATGGATGACCTGTGCGATCTGCACTTCTAGGGAACACAGAGGGAGCAGGCTGGCCTTAGCGAGAGGCTGGGGGGGTAGAGGCACCAAGAAAGAACAAGAGGGAGTGAGAAGGTTTGCGTAGGGGGCTTTCCAGGTGTAATTCCATTAAAGCCTTACACTAAACCTCCTTTTCACTAAGGTGGTCGGAGAATGAAGTCATTACATCCATAAAAATAAAACAAAAACAAAACACTGCATAACACAGAGGCCATCTTCCTTAAAGGAGGCCTAGTCCTGTAGTTACACTGACTACTTTCTTCAGGTGCAGTAGGCTTTTTCTTGCGCAAGGCAGCAGATGTCCAACACGATATAAATTTCAGTTAGTCACATGAACTACCTAGGGGTAAAATGAAAACTCAAATTGCCAAATATAGTAGATTCTTTGTCTGGAAACTTAAATATTAGATCTCAAAAAACTTTAACTAGCCTAATACTTTAGATAGGTCCTATGAGACTTGGTCTAAGGTTTAAGTGTGATGAAGTTTAAGCATTCATAAGTGTTTATCAATTTTGAAAATGAGAGGATTTAAGGCTCGATGACAGAACAGGATTGTCTCCAATGTCACTGTCTCCAATGACACAGGGAGAAGATGCTAGTGATTAAAAGGAGGAGAGGAGATAGATGTCAATGTGAAGTGTAATTGGTCCCAGTAAATAAGCACCCACAGGGGACAGTGAAGGAGGGAGGAGATGAAGAGAGGTCAGTGGACACTGGCAAGGCAGAAAGGCCGGTGAGGAACGAGGTGTGTAGAAAATGGGGAGAGTGGGAACAGAGGAAAAATGAGAATCAAACAGAGAGAGGAGAAGAGACGTGCCCTGACAGAGAATGTCAGAACCCTCCTCCAGGAGCCACGTTCCCAATGACAGCCGCACCAGAACTGAAACATGGACAGAAGGGAAGATGTGCTTGGTGAGGCTGGGGTGCAGGCGGGGACCAGGTCCATCTCATCTTGCAGGGAGCAGGAACTGAGAAAGGAAGAGAAGATGAAAACTCGGTACAGAGCACAGCTGGAAAATGTGCAAAAAGGCAAAGAGGCCAGGGGTGTTATCAGACACAGAGCCAGACGCCGGCCCTGCTGGGCATCTGCCCTCACTCTGCCCAGGATGGTGCCACCACTCAGCTGGGGGTCCCTTAATCTCTGCTGACTCAGTGTAAGCAGCAAGCCTAGGGCTCAAACATTCTGAATGAAAACTTTTCCAAGCTAGTCGGTGACAGTCAATCTGCCAAGGGTTACTTTCCGATGGGAGTCAGAAGGATAATCTCCTCTCCGGGTCTCACGCCCTAGCATAACTGATGCCTTGCCAAATGGACGGCTGCCAAGTAGACAGACACAGCTGAAAGCTCGGTGGCTGTCTCTTAACGCTTGAATGCTCGGGGTTTCTCTTCCCCTCAAGCAGACCAAACCATCACACAGCAGTTTCCCGGTGTCCATGTTAAGAACACTTGATTTGCATTCCTCTGGCTGTGGCTCCAATCTGTCAGTATTTCAGGAAGCAAGTGTCCACGGATAAGAGGTGCTGGTGCCTTATCAAGAAAGTAAGAGAAATAGAGGACAAAGTTTCTGACTCAGGGATGTTTACGTTCTCAACAACTTCAGAGAGAGTTTAGGGAACATTAGAAAGATTGGAAAGGATAAGGAGGGAGACCACAAGGGATTTCTGTTTCTAAAGACATCTGGCAAAAGAGAAGCAAAATGTTTATGTTGCTGAAACAAAATTCTGGTATTGGGTGGAAAAATCAAATTGAGAAGATCTGGCTAAGAGAAACAGGATCCAATCTACAGATTATCTAGACTCACTATTATTTCCTTATGAGCTTAACTTGGAATCATAATGAACACCTGAGAGAAAAGCAAATTCCTCTTCAGGCATATATGAGACATAGAAGTTAGTTGCAGATTGAAGTGGGACAGTAAGAAGGAAAAATGAATTCTAAAAAAGAAAAGTTCTCTTGAAGTTTTGGCAGATTCTGATCCAGAACCATAAAAATGCCCATATGAAATCCAAAGCTTTGGCTAAAACACATTTGCACACTGAATACACCAAGTTGTCAATAAATGCCTGTACATTTCTCAACAGTATCAGGGGTTGGGCTGAATTAACCATCTAGGTAATTTTTGTGCCAAGTATGAATACATTTCAAAAAGGAAAGAAAAACTAAAACTCATTTCATTTTATTTGTTCTTTATTCATTCCAGGAACAACTGTCTACAAAAGCTAAACTCCCCCCACCACCCCCGAAAAGTGTGCTTCTTCAATTTACCCAGGAGTCTTTTGAATAAAAATAATCCTGTGTCTCAGCTGGTAAATTCTATTCTGATAAGGCAAGTAAATACATGTAATTATAAAGTTACCATTCTCAAAGAGGAGAGTAATCCTTTCCTTATCCACTGGTAAAAACAGCTTATAATTATTATACAGCTGATAACAAAGATTTGTCCACAAAATCCCACTAAATCAACAAGCCTGATTTGATTGATTAAAACTTCTAACATCAGGACATTTCTAATACACCGTGTGCAGCAACAGAGTCTTTAAAATGTGGGCCACAAATTGGTGAGACTGACGGCAAGGAACTTGGCTCTTCTGAATGGCCATGTAACAGCCAAGAGAGGCCACCTGCTTTATTTATAGGAAACAGATGCTGAACGAGTAGCAAATCACAGTATTGGGCTTTTGAAATATTTGTTATCTTGGTCATTAAAAATCTCACATTTATTCAGACTATACAGCCATGTGTCAGAGTATCAAAAACTTAGAAAGCAGCTAATAGATATTAGCAATAGTAATTATTTATTATTGTAATTCAGACTCTGGTAAGGTTTTTCTCCCACACTTAGTTTTTACGTGTCACTCAGTTTTTCATAGATGCTGGGTTGGTGGACACCCCTGTCTCTTCTCACCTTTACTAGCTAGACAATAGTGGGTGTTCTGGGAATGTGAACCAATTTTAATATTAATAGAAATAAAGTTAATTTTGAAGTTTATCGGCTAAAACAAAGTATAGTGTCAAGTTAAACACAAACTATCACTAGAATTGTTCAAAATATTCCTGCTTCTTTGTATCACTTTGTCTTTCTCTGTCACCACCGACAACGAAGAGTTTGCTCTGTTTAGAAAAACAGAGAGAACCAAATCATACTCTAAGTTTGGGTAAAATATAACTGAATGCAGAGAGATTTGTGAGAGGAGCAGAATTTATGCTCTGACCCAGAGGAAAGCAAATGAAAAATTTACATTAAGTCTAAGAGAAATTCCTCAGAGGGCCCTGTAGTTAGCAACTTTTTCCCCACTGGAAGCACTAAGAACAAGACTTTCTGTGACAGGACATTTTGGGTTTTGACTGGTTTCTCATTTTAACTGAGCTGTACTGCAGGGGAACAATTTCCAATGCAGTGAGTCCTGAGTGTGGTTTACTGGGCCCTTCAAAATGAGGGTGACATCCATTTGTCTGTCATACTTCTCTTTGGATCTTCCCCTGTAGTCCCACATCTCTGCCTCCACACAGGTTCCATCTGATGTTACAGCTTCATCTCAAACAAAGCATGACTAGATCCTAGTGTCATCCTCTCCCAGTCTCTCTATCTAGTTTCCACTTTTGACTTTCCCAAGTCCATCAACTGTGCCATCCTTCTCCTGGTCATAGATTTAAACCATAGCTCCCCACTTTCTCTCATCTCTTTTTCTACCTCTGCTCTTGTTCCTACTCACTTTTACCTCTATGCGGCAAATCTGCTTGGGTTTTAGATTCTACCTAATACTGTAGATTCTGGCTACTAACTTGATTGTCCTACTTAGTTCTTTTCACCCATAACATGTTGCTGCAAAACCATTACTTTCTACAGGACAGCCTACTGATCTAGTCAGGTCCTGGCTTGCAGTTTTTGCCACTGTTATGATCCCAGTACCAACTCCCAAATATGGAACAGATCTGATGACTTGCTTCTGATCCTTTACTAAATTTCCTCCTTCTTCCTTTTTTCCAATGATTCAAATCTTACTTATTTCCATGTTCAACTTGGAAATTCTCCTTTCATAATATTTCGCTGCTAACTCACATCTGTAAATGTACTATAATTATAGTTGTCAATATTGAGTAAGCTTTAAAAAAAGGGTATGCCATATTCAATATCCTGTGATAAACCATAATGGAAAAGAATATGAAGAAGAATATATATACACAGTAGAAATTAACACATTGTAAATCAACTATACTTCAATAAAATAAATTAAAAAATAAAATAAAGGGTATGCTAATAAACGTGGGCTGAGCTACAACAGGCACAACTTAAAGGACAGAAATTCAGTCCCTTAGCATAAAGAGCACAGAGGATGGTTTGTATTTAGTTTCCTTTACAGGATCTTTATGGATAATATGATCTCCAAATTTCTGTATTTTGTTATCTATGATCAGAGCCAAGAGTAGAGTTAGAGCAGAATTCTTCCATTTTCCCTTGTTTATTATGCAGGACCGATAGAGTTTTGGGATAGGTCTTATCTTGGTGTGGGGCAGCCGTGTTCCCAGGAATCACACATATGGCTATTAGTGAGTGTCCCTGGTATGACCATGTTGAGCGTGAGAGCCTTGCATCTATCTAAGGTCATTTATCACGTTAGATGCAACTTCCACAAGAGAAAGAAAAGAATACCACTGAAGACTCTAGAAATGTGAAAAGCTCTCCTGCTTTTCCTCTATTGATAAAGGTCTTAGGTGCTTATTATAGGAGAGCAGCTATTATCGTGAAAGGAGGCGAGTGGCAGAAAAGGTCATCCTACACATTTTTAGGCTAGATAAATTTGGGGCCCAGCATCCTCTTTGAGCTCATCTTCAATTCCCCTTGATAGGGTGGACATTGTAAGGTATCAACATCTCCACAAGCCAGGCTGGTGGTTATCTGGGATACCCCAATGGCTATTGCTACTAAGAGAGAAGCAGATTCTCTTAGGGCAAACACTGGTTAACGTTTTACATATATTAGCTTGTATTGTTGATTTTTCTTTTTGTTTTATTTCCCCAGTTATCTAGTAACTGACATCATTTCTTATATTTCTAAGCATCCTCCTTAATGCCTAAAGCTCAATGGCTTACACATAGTATTTATCATATTAATTAATTAAAAAAACACAGGCATATATCTTGGAAATGTTTTAATTTAAATGATACAAATCTAAAAAAAAAAAAAAGAGAGATACAAACCTGACTGTCTAACAGACTTAGACATTTCAAAGCTTCTTCCTAGTAGCTCAGATAGACCTTTGATATAGTCAATACTGATTATTAAGGGAGATAATGATAGTTTAGATGTGGTAGTTTGCACATTTAAGCATGTATACCATCCTGCTACATATGGTAAGCATACATTAAATGATGGGGATCATTTATTACTTCTGGAATAATACGCATAGTGTGAAAATAAGAGAAGTGCTCCTTTTAATCTTTTGGGAAAAATTAAAAGTGAGGTAACTTTCTTTTCTAGGAGTATACTACAAGCTAATATTATAACTAAGCGTCCCTGCTGACAACAGAGTTACAGGGAGGATCACTAGACAGAATAAGTCCACCATAGCATGTGCTAGTTTCTAGTCATTTCCAAGTGATAGACACTAGTATGATTTGCTTATGGAGACCTGCTCCCCTTTCAGAACACAAGAAGAGATGACTTTTACAACCTGAGGCTCACTGGTCACTTTGACCCTGAAAACAGTCTGAGATCAACATTTTAATAAACAGTCTGAGATCAACATTTTAATCAGAGTTATATACCTACATTGATAAACCCATCAACTCCTTGATGAATTTTCTTTACAGTGAAGCCTTACCAATCATTTTCCTTTCACTGAAATTATTTTTAATTGGCTCAATTATGTTGCATTTACATTTTTAAGAACTTTTAATTCAATCATATGTTTTAATGTCCATATTAAACTTTGCCAACTGGAGCCCCTCCTATTTTCATTTTTCTTTTGTGATCATTACTTCTATTAAGTCCATATGGTGCACATCTAAGTTTGTGACGTGGAGAATCTCAGGGAGGCAGAGAGTGAGAGAAGAAAGAAGCAAACAGAGAAAAATGGACTGTAGCTGTTCTGGAGGCTTGACTTCAAAGGAAGACGGGGCTACACAGTAGTGTCAAAATATCCCTAGATTTTATCTTGAGAAGAAGGACTCTAGGGAATAACAGCACCAGCATGGTAATTGGAGAAATCAAGCTGTCCCCAAAATGATACTCCAGAAGTCTATCCAAGGGGCTGCTTGATCACTGCAATCTGAATCAGTTGACGATGTGGACAGGACTTTTGCATAGTTTTCATATTAAACTGTCTATTTTCACTTCTCTACTATAGTGGTTCTCAGAGTGTGGCTTACAGAACCCTGGGGGAAGTCCCTGATGTAAGAACTACTTTTAAAGTAGTAGTAGTAGTAGTGGTGGTGGTAGTAGTAATAGTAATAATAATCTGCCCTGATGAAACAAAAGTAATTGAGGGTAAAACTGTGGGCATGTTACCATGGGATCAAGCAGCATGAATCTGTACTAGTTATTCATGTTATTTTTCACCACCTCACATTCACAAGGAAAAGTTGCCACTTGTGAGCAAGAATGTTCTTAATGAACAGTAAAAAAAAAAAAAAAAAAAAAAAATTAATTGTATTAAATCTCAACCCTTGAGTATACATATTTCTAATATTCTGTGTGATCAAATGGGAAGCATACAAAAGGCACTCTGCTGCATACTAAACTATGACGGTTGTTCTGAGGCAAAGTATTTGTATAACTGAGTAGCGACCTAAACCACCCACTTTTCCATGGAAGAGTGAAGAACACACTATGGTTGTTCAGACTTAGATACATGGCAGACATTTTCTCAAAAATGAGTGAAGTAAGTCTGCCACTTCAAGGAAAACAGCTTAGCATTCTGTGAGGAATAAGAAAAATTTGTATTTTCAAGTGAAAATCAGAATTCTGGAAAAGTTGCATCTACCACCTTGACAGCTTCTCAATACTTAGAAGCTTTTCTGATAATGGTGTGATATTAACAGATGTAAATTTTTTGATATTGTATGTTGACATGTGTTAACCTTTGGAAGATCTGCATAATCCAAAATTTTCCATATGATTAAATCATGCATCTGTAAAATCCACTTACTGTGCAAGATAGACCAAGGGATTTCAATATAACAGAGCATAAAAAGTTCATTGACTACAGGCTCTTTGGTGGCACTAATGGTGGACTCTGGGAGGGCTCACACCAAGGAGTACTTCCCAGAATTTCTGCTGCCAGTGTCCTTGTCCCTGTGGTGAGCCACAGCTGCTCCCTGCCTCTGCAGGAGACCCTCCAACACTAGCAGCCATGTGGCTGATGGTCTTGGTTCTCTGGCCGGGTGTCAGGCCTGAGCCTCTGAGGTGGGACAGTCGAGTTCAGGACACTGGTCCACCAGAGACCACCCCCCACCCCAGCCCCTCGTAATATCAATCGGCGAGAGCTCTCCCAGAGATCTCTGTCTCAACGCTAAGACCCAGCTGCACTCAACAACGACCAGCAAGCTCCAGTGCTGGACACCCGATACGAAATAACTAGCAAGACAGGAACACAATGCCACACATTAGCAGAGAGACTGCCTAAAAACATAATAAGTTCACAGACACCCCAAAACACACCACCAGACGCAGTACTGCCCACCACAAAGACAAGATCCAACCTAATCCACCAGAACTCAGGCACCAATCCCCTCCACCAGGAGGCCTACACAACCCACTGAACCGACCTTACCCACTGGGGGCAGACACCAAAAACAACAGGAACTACGAACCTGCAGCCTGTGAAAAAGAGACCCCAAACACAGCAAGTTAAGCAAAATGAGAAGACAGAGAAAAATGCAGCAGATGAAAGAGCAAGGTAAAAACCCACCAGACCAAACAAATGAAGAGGAAATAGGTAGTCTACCTGAAAAAGAATTCAGAGTAATGATAGTAAACATGATCCAAAATCTTGGAAATAGAATGCAGAAAATACAAGAAACGTTTAACAAGGAGCTAGAAGAACTAAAGAGTAAACAAACAGTGATGAACAACACAATAAATGAAATTTAAAATTCTCTAGAAAGAATCAATAGCAGAATACTGAGGCAGAAGAACGGATAAGTGACCTGGAAAATAAAACAGTGGAAATAACTACTGCAGAGCAGAATAAAGAAAAAAGAATGAAAAGAATTGAGGACACTCTCAGAGATCTCTGGGACAACATTAAACGCACCAACATTCGAATTATAGGGGTCCCAGAAGAAGAAGAGAAAAAGAAAGGGTCTGATAAAATATGTGAAGAGATTATAGTTGAAAATTTCCCTAATATGGGAAAGGAAATAATCAGTCAAGTCCAGGAAGCACAGAGAGTCCCAAACAGGATAAATACAAGGAGAAACATGCCAAGACACATATTAATCAAAATATCAAAAATTAAATACAGAGAAAAAATATTAAAAGCAGCAAGGGAAAAGCAACAAATAACATACAAGGGAATCTCCATAAGGGTAACAGCTGATCTTTCAGCAGAAACTCTGCAAGCCAGCAGAGAGTGGCAGGACATATTTAAAGTGATGAAAGGGAAAAACCTACAACCAAGATTACTCTACCCAACAAGGATCTCATTCCGATTCGACGCAGAAATTAAAACCTTTAGAGTAGCAAAACCTAAGAGAAGTCAGCACCACCAAACCAGCTTTACAACAAATGCTAAAGGAACTTCTCTAGGCAGGAAACACAAGAGAAGGAAAAGACCTACAATAACAAACACAAAACAATTAAGAAAATGGTAATAGGAACATATATATCGATAACCACCTTAAACGTAAATGGATTAAATGCTCCAACCAAAAGACAGAGACTGGCTGAATGGATACAAAAACAAGACCCATATATATGCTGTCTACAAGAGACCCACTTCAGACCTAGGGACACATACAGAAGGAAAGTGAGAGGATGGAAAGAAGATATTCCATGCAAATGGAAATCAAAAGAAAGCTGGAGTAGCAATTCTCATATCAGACAAAATAGACTTTAAAATAAAGACTATTACAAGAGACAAAGAAGGACACTACATAATGATCAAGGGATCAATCCAAGAAGAAGATGTAACAATTGTAAATATGTATGCACCCAACATACGAGCACCTCAATACATGAGGCAAATGCTAACAGCCATAAAAGGAGAAACTGAGAGTAACACAATCATAGTAGGGGACTTTAACACCCCACTTTCACCAATGGACAGATCATCCAAAATGAAAATAAATAAGGAAACACAAGCTTTAAATGATACATTAAACAAGATGGACTTAATTGATATTTATAGGACATTCCACCCAAAAACAACAGAATACACATTTTTCTCAAGTGCTCATGGAACATTCTCCAGGATAGATCATATCTTGGGTCACAAATCAAGCCTTGGTAAATTTAAGAAAATTGAAATCGTATCAAGTATCTTTTCCGACCACAACGCTATGAGACTAGATATCAATTACAGGAAAAAAACTATAAAAAATACAAATACATGGAGGCTAAACAATACACTACTAAATACCAAGAGATCACTGAAGAAATCAAAGAGGAAATCAAAAAATACCTAGAAACAAATGACAATGAAAACACGACGGCCTAAAACCTATGGGATGCAGCAAAAGCAGTTCTAAGAGGGAATTTTATAGCAGTACCATCCTACCTCAATAAACAAGAAACATCTCAAATAAACAACCTAAACTTACACCTAAAGCAATCAGAGTAAGAACAAAAATACCTGAAAGTTAGCAGAAGGAAAGAAATCAAAAAGAACAGATCAGAAATAAATGAAAAAGAAATGAAAGAAACAATAGCAAAGATCAATAAAACTAAAAGCTGGTTCTTTGAGAAGGTAAAACTGATAAACCACTAGCCAGACTCATCAAGAAAAAAAGGGAAAACACTCAAATCAGTAGAATTAGAAAAGAAAAAGGAGAAGTAACAACTGACACTGCAGAAATACAAAAGATCATGAGAGATTCTACAAGCAACTATATGCCAATAAAATGGACAATCTGGAAGAAAGAGACAAATTCTTAGCAAAGCACAACCTTCCAAGACTGAACCAGGAAGAAATAGAAAATATAAACAGACCAATCACAAGCACTGAAATTGAAACTGTGATAAAAAATCTTCCAACAAACAAAAGCCCAGGACCAGATGGCTTCACAGGTGAATTCTATCAAACATTTAGAGAAGAGCTAACATCTATCCTTCTCAAACACTTCCAAAAAATAGCAGAGGGAGGAACACTCCCAAACTCATTCTACAAGGCCACCATCACCCTGATACCAAAACCAGACAAAGATGTCACAAAAGAAGAAAACTACAGGCCAATATCACTAATGAACATAGATGCAAAAATCCTCAACAAAATACTAGCAAACAGAATCCAACAACACATTAAAAGGATCATCCACCATGATCAAGTGGGGTTTATCCCAGGAATGCAAGGATTCTTCAATATAGGCAAATCAATCAATGTGGTACACCATATTAACAAATTGAAGGAGAAAAACCATATCATCATCTCAAAAGATGCAGAAAAAGCTTTCAACAAAATTCAACACCCGTTTATGATAAAAACTCTCCAGAAAGTAGGCATAGAGGGAACTTACCTCAACATAATAAAGGCGATATATGACAAACCCACAACAAACATAGTTCTCAATGGTGAAAAACTGAAAGCATTTCCATGAAGATCAGGAACAAGACAAGGTTGCCCACTCTAACAACTATTATTCAACATAGTTTTGGAAGTTTTAGCCACAGCAATCAGAGAAGAAAAAGAAATAAAAGGAAGCCAAATCGGAAAAGAAGAAATAAAACTGTCACTGTTTGCAGATGACATGATACTATACACAGAGAATCCTAAAGATGCTACCAGAAAACTACTAGAGCTAATCAATGAATTTGGTAAAGCAGCAGAACACAAAATTAATGCACAGAAGTCTCTTGCATTCCTATATACTAATGATGAAAAATCTGAAAGAGAAATTAAGGAAACACTCTCATTTACCATTGCAACAAAAGAATAAAATACCTAGGAATAAACCTACCTAAGGAGACAGAAGACCTGTATGCAGAAAACTATAAGACACTGCTGAAAGAAATTAAAGATACTACAAACAGATAGAGAGATATACCATGTTCTTGGATTGGAAGAATCAACATTGTGAAAATGACTATACTATCCAAAGCAATCTATAGATTCAATGCAATCCCTATCGAACTACCAATGGCACTTTTCACAGAACCAGAACAAAAAATTTCACACTTTCTATGGAAACACAAAAGACCCCGAATAGCCAAGGCAATCTTGAGAAAGAAAAAAGGAGCTGGAGGAATCAGGCTCCCTGACTTCAGACTATACTACAGAAGCTACAGTAATCAAGATAGTATGGTACTGGCACAAAAACAGAAATATAGATCAATGGAACAGGATAGAAAACCCAGACATAAACCTATGCACTTATTTTTGATAAAGGAGGCAAGAATATACCATGGAGAAAAGACAGCCTCTTCAATCAGTGGTGCTGGGAAAACTGGACAGCTACATGTAAAAGAATGAAAGTAGAACACTCCCTAACACCATACACAAAAATAAACTCAAAATGGATTAAAGACCTAAATGTAAGGCCAGACACTATCAAACTCTTAGAGGAAAACATAGGCAGAACACTCTATGACATAAATCACATGAATCACAGCAAGATGCTTTTTGACCCACCTTCTAGAGAAATGGAAATAAAAACAAAAATAAACAAATGGGACCTAATGAAACTTAAAAGCTTTTGCACAGCAAAGGAAAACATAAACAAAATGAAAAGACAACCCTCAGAATGGGAGAAAATATTTGCAAATGAAGCAACTGACAAAGGATTAATCTCCAAAATATACAAGCAGCTCATGCAGCCCAATACCAAAAAAAAAAAAACAACCCAATCCAAAAATGGGCAGAAGATCTAAACAGACATTTCTCCAAAGAAGATATACAGATTGCCAACAAACACATGAAAGGATGCTCAACATCACTAATCATTAGAGAAATGCAAATCAAAACTACAATGAGGTATCACCTCACACTGGTCAGAATGGCCATCATCAAAAAACCTACAAACAATAAATGCTGGGGAGGGTGTGGAGAAAAGGGAACCCTCTTGCACTGTTGGTGGGAATGTACATTGATACAGCCACTATGGAGAACAGTATGGAGGTTCCTTAAAAAACTAAAAATAGAACTACCATACGACCCAGCAATCCCACTAGTGGGCATATACCCTGAGAAAACCGTAATTCAAAAAGAGTCAAGTACCACAATGTTCGTTGCAGATCTATTTACAATAGCCAGTACATGGAAGCAACCTCAGTGTCCATCAACAGATGAATGGATAAAGAAGATGTGGCACATGTATACAACGGAATATTACTCAGCCATAAAAAGAAACGAAATTGAGTCATTTGTAGTGAGGTGGATGGACCTAGAGTCTGTCATACAGAGTGAAATAAGTCAGAAAGAGAAAAACAAATACCGTATGCTAACACATATATATGGAATCTATAAAAAAAAAAAGAAAAAAATGGTTCTGAAGAACCTAGGGGCAGGAGAGGAATAAAGACGCAGACGTAGAGAATGGACTTGAGGACACGGGAGGGGGAAGGCTAAGCTGGGACAAAGTGAGAGAGTGGCATGGACATATATACACTACCAAATGTAAAACAGATAGCTAGTGGGAAGCAGCCACATAGCACAGGGACATCATCTCGGTGCTTTTTGACCACCTAGAGGGGTGGGATAGGGAGGGTGGGAGGGAGATGCAAGAGGGAGGGGATTTGGGAATATATGTATACGTATTAGTTGATTCACTTTGTTATACAGCAGAAACTAACACACAATTGTAAAGCAATATACTCCAATAAATATGTTAAAAATAAATAAATAAAAATTTTTAAAAATTCAAAAAGAAAGTTCATTGAAATAGTTTCAGATTCTACGTTAAAACTTATCTGTAATAAAGACACTGTTACAGGTTTTAGTGTAGTATCAAAGAATAATATTCAGAATTGTATGAAATGATTATTAAAAACTGCTCTGTTTTCCAGATACATAGCTCTATGAGGTCAGATTTTCTTCATATACTTCCACCAAAACAGCATATTGCAACAGATCTCTTGCAGAAGCAAATATTAAGCTAGACCTTAAAGGGATTTGCAAAGCCATAAAACAGTGCTGCTATTCTTACTAAAATTTTAAAAAGATATATTTACTTCTTCATAAATTATATAGTATATATATTTACATATAAAATATATAATACAAAAATTAAAAGTTTATTATTTAAAAAATGAGTATTTAAGAAGTTCCAAGTAGTTATTCCTCTTACCAAATTAATTTATTAATCAGTTAAATAAATTAATAAATATCAACAGATATAACCCAAAATAAACAAGAGATCTTTGGGGTTCTCCAGTTTAACAAGTAGGGAGTCCTCAGACCAAAAAGTTTGAGAACCCTTGGTGTCTCATGATGAAGAATTCTTGGAGCAGCATTTCTCAGAGTGTTTTTCCCAGAACACTAACCTCATGGTATGATTCATAATAAAAGGGCTCCACCCTGGAATATGTTTGGAAAATTTGGAGACTCATAACATGTGCCATTCTTGGAGAGCTGCAATGCAGAGTAAAAGCTCAGAGAAGTACTGCATTTGCTTCATCTTATGTAATCCAGTGTTTCCTTATGTTGTCTCAGGAAGCTTGTGAATGCAGAACATGCTGGTCACCTGACCCTGAAGAAGGGGAGTATTGGCACTGTGGAAATCTACAGTAACTTACCTTCAAGCCGGACCACCAGCGGCACCTTGAGTTCCAGCTCCCGGCAGGCTTTGGTGATCCCATTGGCAATGATGGCACAGTTGACGATTCCGCCAAAAATATTGACTAGGATGGCTTCAACCTGAAATAAAAAACAGGAAGGTGCCCATCAAAATGCTGACAGTCAACATTCCCCCAAATAATTGGCTAAACAACAGAGACAATTAAAATAATAATCTTTTTTAAAAAACACAGAATATAAACTATAAAACAAGACCCAGAAAATGCTGAAGTTAAAGTTTAGTATTTAATTAATAAATATCAATATATAACATTACCATATTAACCCAGATTATCCTATCAATCACTTCTCTGAATTCAAAATGAATTCAGTCACCACTCATTTCTTATACACTGTCTTCTGCTGTGCCTTATATTGGGCTGGCCAGAAAGTTCGTTTGGGTTTTTCTGTAAGATGTAACGTATGTTAAGATGTAATGGATGTTATTTATGAATAGTGCCATTTAAAATTTCATGTCGTTACGTCTTTTCCCTCCATGGTTTATACTTGAATTTTTACCTGTCCTGGTACCTCATAAAATATTTCAAAACTAGTAACATTAATTATTTGTTGTTTTGTATTAGGTAAAAATTCCAATTTTTCTATGCTTCCTTAATACCTCTTTGATATGCTAGAGGTATAGTCTCAAAAGTCAGAGATAGCTTAATTATCTTAGATAATGACCTTTTTGATTAAAAAAAAAGACCCCCAAAATAAAAAGATACAAGCTCACACTATAAGGATATAAGAAAAGCCAAGCCACTGACTAGAATTTTTCAGAAATGTAAATTTAAACCCATCATGTTAACTTGCTTGTACATATTCCATACTCAAAGGCGTGTGGGCCAAAAAAATTGTACTTGCCCTGACTTGATAAATAGGTATAAGAAAATCCTGTATAATTAACATGAAGAACGAGATAATGAAGAGAATTCATTACCTAGATTAATTGATAACACCCACAGATAATGGCTATTCATCAAGCTGGAGGCATCAAAATTCCAACAATGGAGTCACAATTAAATTATGCTACACTAATTGCAAAGCATATATGTGTGTGCTGCATGCCATTTTTAAATCCCATTATTTCAATATGCTAAATTAACTACACAAAACATATGAGAAAAGGATACCTTACATTTGTTCAGCACTTAACTCTTTAAAAAGTGCCATTACATGAACCCTCATTTTTAATTTTGATCCCTGCTTTACAGTACAGTAAGTACAGTGAGGGTTAGCCCTCTATAGCTGATAAAGCCATTCAGAAAATTCACATGATGTGTCCCAGTGTTACACAGCTAACAAGTAGCAGTGGTAAGGCTCAAAGTCAGCCTCTAGATTGCCTACTGATTCTTCATTCATGCCAGCTGCTAGAGCTGGAATCTTGGGCACGGGCCATACCCTGTCTCGAACATGGTTTCCCCACCTATAAAATGGGAATAATAGTACCTAGTCCATAAAGTTGTTGAAAGGCCTAAATAAGACATGTGAGATGCTTACTACATGCCTGTAAGGTACCTAATGGATATTTACACATGCATTTATTTCAACAAGCAATGGTGAAAGTGGACAGGTTACCTAGACAGCAAGTAAAAGAAGAAAACCTTTCAGCAGACTGCAGCTATGCTGAATTTGAATATAACAGAAACACAAACTTACTGAAGTTCAGTAAAAAGGTAATGTTTTAAGAATAAAATAAATGAGCAATATTTTCCAAACCAATTAGACACTGGAGCTACTCCCAAAAAAGAAATCTCCCATTACCATTCACAGCAGGCTGACTGGTAAGCAGAAGCTTGCTTTCTAATGATGGCTATTAAATGCTGTTAGTATTGAGGCCTGGTACAGCAGTAGTTTTCAAATAGCTGTGGGATGGAGAGGAGCTTGCCAGAACAATGGAAGACAAAAACCACTCAAGAGCAATAATGACTCCACAGGGTCCAAGAGAGAAACTCAGAAAGAGCTGAGGCTCATTCAGTTTTTGTAGAAGAACTAAGCTTTCTAGTAAAGTACATAGTGGCTCCTCTATACCTCTGCCATGGTGCAACCTGCACATTCCTTAGGGATGAGTTCAGATGTCAACAACTTCTCAGTGAAGCTTTTCTGTGTCATCAAGTTAGGGTGAATTATTCTATTTAATCCATCTAAAACAGTATGATTGTTCTATAGAGTAGGCATACCACACACAGCAAGCATATGTGAAGTCATCCACATAGGCAGGAATGAGGCACAAGAGGCAGGAAGATGCCCCTGGCCCTGTGATCCAATGCTTCTCAGTAGATGTATACCCTGGAGCAAGTGTCAGATATGAGCTGTGATTCTGGTATTGCCTCGTTTAGTATCAGTTCCCATGAGTCTTTCATGTCAGTATCTCACTGTGTTTAACGAGCATCTGACAAATACAGATACTCTTCATACAACAACGTGTACCTAAAAGTGAGCCAACCACTTCAACTGGTACTGAACCCAAGGAAAAGCCCTCTTTTCCAATGGTGGATGAACAGGTGGCTTTGTTAGGTGTGCTGAAAAAAGGACAACTGTTCTCCAATGTAGTATATTCACCTCTCACCCTGTATCCCCATGCCCAAGAAACAACACCCTGGGTGGGTCACCTTTGTGCTCCTCTACAACAAGAGTTTTTTATAAGCAGCTAGCACAATCCATGACATAGTGTAATCACCTAATAAATAATGGTTTCAAGAGTGAATGAATTAAATTAATTTCAACAGACACTCCCATCTACCAAGCCAGGCACAGAGTTAAGTGCTTGGGATATGGAGATGAATAAGAGGTCATCACTGCCCTCAAAGAGTTCAAAGACTAGTTCGAGGCAGACCAGCAAACTGGCAATTACAATCCTGGCTCCTTAGTCTCACGGAGCTAAGACCAGGGCACCACCAGTGGTACAGACTGCTGTAGCGAGAGGGGTGTTTTGGAAGAAGTGATGTTCCAGGTGACAAAGAGAAAGAGCGAGCAGGAACTTAGGTAAAAGAGGGCAGCCAGGATGAAGGCAGAGCTGTCACCCAACTTAGTTCATTCAGGACCTACAGGCTGAATGGGGAAGTAACCTGAGAAAATCCAGATGAGGTAAAGAGTGGCAGGCACTAGAGGCCAGGGATGGGAACTTGGTTTTTTTGGCTTATTCCTTCCTTTCCCAGAGTTGGGTGAAGACAAGCTTTGAAAACCTCCCTCAGGGATAGAGGGGGAGTGATGGGAAAGGGAGACAGGGACAGAGAGAAGAGTGAATGCATGAGCAAACATGAGATGAGAAATATAGAGCAACCACGTGAGAGCATGAGAGTGAGAAAGACCAGCAGTGAGAGAGGCAGCATGAGAGAATGTGACAGAGAGAGGAGAAAAAAGAGTCTGAGTGATACTAACAAAGAAGTTAGAATTTTTACAAGAGCAGCAAGACACAGAAGTACACACGCTGTGTAGCTCAGGGACATGGGATCATTTAGGACATGTGGCATATCACGGAGCACCAAGAGGAAATCACCACCAGGAGTGATGGGAAGACCCCACACCACCAGAGACAATGCCATTCTCTCCTCCTGCAAAGTAATTTGCTGCAGTCACGCACTTTAATGGAAATCTGATTTAAGGTTTCACTCTGGCCCAATAATTAACTACTGTAATCTGCAATCTCAAACTGAGAATGAAATTAAGACAGTTGGAAAATGAAAGCCTGTGACATCATTATTATGACTTGGCATTTATAAAGCATGTCAAATTTTCAACGTGTGCCTCACGCGTTCATTTATTATTACAACCCCTAATTGCTGCTCCATGACAATACCAATAGAAACTTTTTAATAGTCTTTTTCTTCCCCCCTGGCAAAGGGCATGTTTTTAAAAAGTCAGTGCTAGGTCTATTTACGAATCCGAAGCTCTCCCAGAAGATTCCTAGGTGCTTTCAGGAGCAGGCTTTTCTACATTCTCGGCTGAGGATTACAAGGGTTGCTATTTACTGTTACACAAAAGGAAAGATCATCTAGCAAGGCAGTTATGGTGCCAGATCCACTGCACAGGTCCCTGGACCCCAGACAGCTACTCCCAAGGAGGGGTCTGTGGTGGCAGCTGTTGGCAGCTGTGCAGGTGGTCGGGCAGTCCAAATGCAGGTTTTTCAAATGTCTGCATGTATTTGGCTTTGCAAAATACACTCTGGCTGCAGATGTCAGTCCACAATTAAAAGTAAAGAATGAACTTCCAAAGAAGAAAAGCTACAGCCTTTGGTATTTATCAAGCTCCTCTCAATCCTAAATGAACAAACAAAACTCCCACCTAAAACCTTTTTTGGGAACGTGATCCTTTTCAGAATCTAATGAACGTCAGGGAAGCTCAGTCAGATAAGTTCACACACACACAATTTTGGGACATAATTTTAGGTAAGTCCTCTGACTAAGCTGCTTCTTTAGAATTTGGCCTCAAAGGCAGATAATGGCAAAGGGTAACTTACAGCATATAGAGATAGCACAGGGGAATTGTGAACTCTTTGCAACTATTTACAACATTTTGTTAGAATGTGCACTTTCCCCAGAAAAGTGTTCATAATCTTTAAGAATTGAAAGATTAACAATAATCACAAATACAACAATAGCTAATGTTTACTAGGTATCTATCAGGTGGTTGGCAGTATTCTTTTTTACATATATTAACACATTTAACACATAAGTAGTATACGAGATGGATATAATTTTTATCCCCATTTTACAGATAAGAAAACTGAGAGTACCAAAGATCTGGAGAATCACTGGGGCCACAGCTTTACCATCAAATATCTTTTGGAGCCAGCAAACCCACTGAGGTCCCACAATACGTACTTTGCTTAGTATTTTCTCATTCATTACCAGAGCGGATTCTGCCGTAAACTTGTGAGGTAGGTAACACCTATCCCATTTTACAGATGAGAAAAGTGAGGCTCAGAGAGGTAAAAATGACTTGTACCAAATTATGCAGCTAGTATGTCATCAGAATCAAAACTTTAGTGTTTTTTTTTTTTTTCTTTTTTCTCTTTAAGGTTATCCTGACTCCTTTTAATGACAGGCAAATATTGACAGATTGCTGAAGGAAACAATATATTCTTGAAAGCCTACTCTGTGCTAGGCACTCTTTTAACCATTGAGTGTGGTCCAGTAGCTAGGCTGACAAGAAAGATTTTTCTAAAACAGACCAAAAAATGTTCTGTATCCATATCTGAAATCGTAAACCGTGATATCAGTTATGAAGGGGAGGGAGACTTTGGGTATTTTGAGATCATAGGACAGGACTCATGTTACACTGGGTGGTCAGGGAGGGCCTCGTGTAGGCAGTGACATTTAGCATAGGATCTGAAGGACAGTCTGGAAGAGGCCAGGTAGAGTATGAGAGGAATGAAGAGTAAGTACTTTGAGACAAGAGAACACCATGGGCAAAGGTCAAGGGGGCAGAAGAGAACTTGGTGCCTTTGAGAAACTGAACTGAACCTGGAGGAGTAACGGGAGGCTGGGGCTTGCAAAGTGAAGTGGTGGGAAATGAGATGGACCACAGCAGCAGGAACCAAATCAGTCTTACAGAGCAAACTCCATGAGTAGGGGATTGAAAAGTCTTTGATTTCTAGACACCTATAAAGACTTCAGGGCAGCTGGCAAGGAAACTATCATTTATTCAGCATCATCCGCAGTACACTCACATTAAGTTTATAAGATAGGTTTTATAACCTCTATTTCATGGATAGACTGAGGCTCTGAGAGTTCAGGGTTTCTTAGCTATTAAGGAGTCATAGTTTCAACCAGGGTTTGTTTTACCATACCACACGCAGGGCTGTCTGGAACAGCTGGGTGATCGTAGGGGCGCTGCTGATATACATGAGGGGTTAGCAAACTTTTTCTGTTAAGGGCTAGTCGGCTTTGAGGGCCAGTCTCTGTTCCAGCTACTCAACTCTGCTGTTGCAACATTAAAGCAGTCACAGACAATATGTACATGAATAAGCAGACTGTGTTTCAATAAAGCTTTATTCACATAAACAAGTGGGAGGCCAGATTTGGCCCATGGGCCATAGTTTGCCACCCCTTGACACCGACACAATTTGACTGATGTCTATCCTCAAATTCAGTGCAACCATCACTCCTCCTTTGCATCATTTGATATTTCTTTGATAGTGGGTTTTCAGATCTTAAGTTCTCTTCCTTTGTTGGACCATTTTCTCGCTCTCACCAACAGCATTAATGTACCTAGGCTGTAGCAATGGCTGATTAAATAAATGTGTCCATTCCAACATTAATATCATTCCTTTGGAACAAACCTGTACCTTTAACAAGTTTATAAAATGACTTGAATGCCTTTGCTTTCTTCTTTTTCTCTCCCTGACACTGGCTGGAAATGAACAAATAGAAAGACTTAGCAATAAGCCTGCCATTTTGCAATGATTATTGCAAATAGTTAAGTACTATACTGCATTTAAAACACACCGTAGTGTATACATTAAGCATAGTAAGTGCAACTACTGGGTTTTGTCTGCTTCTTCCAGTTCAGGTTGCTAATTTAGTCCCAGTGCAGTAGGCACTGCTGATGAAAATCAAGCAAGCATGTTTATATTAGGCAAGATAAGGACTTTCTTTTAATCACAAGTTATTTTAATTCTGAAAGTTGTTGCTCTTATTTAAGCATCTGTTTTTGTGGAACTGTTTTTCTCTTTTTTGTTGTTGTTTTTATTTTCCTGCTGAATTCTAATCATGTCTTCTAATCCATTGGTGGCCAACGAAGGAAAATAAATGGTGAAGGAAATTAGATGCAGCTTGGATAATTGATGTTTGTATGCCTGGCTTTAATAAAAACACTCTGCTAAATTAGAGGGGAGTCTAAATGGATTCAGTCAATAAGGAAGTGATTCAGGTGAGGCATTCAATCTTGGGATTTGCTGTAATCTTACAAATAAGCCGACAGATCAGTCCACTTGGGACCAGATTTGCCTTTTGCTGAAATCTGAGTAAGCTTCTACAGCTTGCTTTTCTACTTTCAGTTTATTCTTGAAGTTTGAAATTATTTTCTTTTGTATGAAATCAAGCCCTAGGATCCTTGGGTTAAAGCAAATGATGTCCAGATTTACAAATGACATGAGAACAACAGTATTTCTTGAAAAACACTTGGCCACTCTGCCCTTTTAGTTTCTTCCAAGGAAGAAATACTTTTAGTGAGTAAACAATCCAACCTGAAAAGCTCAGAATTTAAAGAAAATATCTTAAACATCACTCTTAATCCCAAACAACATTTCAGGATTTTTAATTAATCAAGATAAACACCCAACCATTTTATTCCAACTTTGGAATATCTATCTGTTATCCCAAAACTGATAGCATGGAAATGACATCTGATGGATGAGCAATATTTGACTGGAGAGCCAAGTTTCCATTAAGCTTGACCTCTCAGACCACCCAGGGTGAAACAAGGAAAATGTGTCTAAATCATCCTTGTTCTATTTACTTATTCCTGAATTCTTCACCATACGTGTATCCTGCAATCTTCTCCTCACTAGAATAAGTAAAATGGTATGGAGGATTAGCATTTATTGCATGTTAATTTTCCTAGGTGCTAAGAATGATGAACTACAACCTTCCCTGGCAAGTAAGCTGAGACTCAAGGAGCTTAAGTAAGTTGTCCAAGGGCACATAGATATTAAGCAGTGGAGTGACGATTTGGACCAAGTCAGTCTTACTTCGAAGTCCATGGTCTTTCCACTCCCTCTGACTGTCTTTCAGTCACTTCTGTGACTAATCAAGAGCCCCAGTTCTATTTTGGTTTTATTTCCAAGCTTCAAGGGCACAGTCCTGAGTTCTATATTCTGGTGTCCAACTATTTCTTGTTTTCAAATCTCACTGCTCAATTAAAATGGACCAGAGGTAAGATATCTTTTATAGTTTTGTGGACTAATGGTTTTGGTTCTTTACAACCCAAAATGTTCCCTGTTTACTGATAAAAGAGTTGTCCAGAGTTTGTGGTTTGCAATCCCTACTTAGATAGGACTATGGAGGGGTCATGATGTTATAAGAGTGAGTCCAAAACCCAGAGTCCCTCCTGAACTGGGACAGATGTCCTTACAAGACCCCTCTCTGCAGACTGGGAAGCCCCCCTTTCCCCTTTCTGATGTGTTGAAATTTATCCCTTTGCCAAAGCTATTATTTCTATTTTTATGATCAGGAAAATTCTAATGGAGAATTATGCCATTAGAGACATCACTGTTGATAGAGATTTTCAATATCAGACCATGGAATGGCCAGTGGGAAGTATGGTAACTCTGTGTGAGTGGCTATTCAATAAGCCTGAATAAGCTTATTCAATATAAGCCTGAATAAGCTATTCAGGCTTATACAGTGCTTCATGAAAAAAATAATCTGGTCAAATAGTATGGATTCTAGCTTATGAGAGCTTTAGCAGAGGATCTGTGTTCTAACTTAGAATACCCAACTTTAGTCATTTTTTGCAGAAGAGTCAAAGGGTGGAAAATTTGATCCCCAGAGAACTGTCAAGAAAACTGTTCAGGAGCTGGTATATTGGGTGGTTAGGTGACACAGGAATCTAGGGTCCTTCTCCCCAAAGATGCCAATCATTGCACTGTTTAGGTTATATTTACAAGTATCTGCAAAACTGGAAGGCTTTTATGATCAAGAACAGCAACCGTGAATGCCTCGGCCAGTCAAAGTGTGGGACACAAATGCTTCCCCAGTTGTCAGTAAACATGGTGGTGGTGGTTAAAGTCAATTATTAACAGGATTTTCAGGAGAAGGTAAAATCTAAAGATGGAAATACTGGTTGGCATTAAAAGCAGGTACAGGACACAAGAAATTAAAAGGACTGAAGAACACAGAGATTCAAGGGAACCGCACAGACATGTTTTTTATCTTTTTACAGAGACATTTTCCAAATCCTTTTGAACTGAGAATCAGAACCATTGCCAGGATTACAAAAACCACTTGAGCATTTAGAATGGCAAATGCAAGGTTCTTTTTGAGTGCCCTGCGTTTAAAATAGCTCTTGCAAAAACTACTATGATGTGTAATTTGGCCACAGAGCCATTTGAAGCTAAAAGAAAAAACAGAGCAAGGGGATTTTGGTTCTACGCTTTCACTGGAAGCCTCAAAAGACTTAAGGAAAGAGAGAGACAGAGACAGTGAGCGACAGAGACAGAGAGAGCGCTCACTTAAGAAATGAGCTATTAAAATTGTTAAGAAATATTTTGGTTACAAAACTGCCTTCCCAGCTTAACAGATAATTGTTTTCAAGGCAGGACACTCATTGCTCATAATGCAATATCTATATTTTATTTGTAATGGAAGCTACATTGGTGCAGATTAAGAATATTTATTGGCACATTCTTTCTGAGCAGTATTTTGTCCAATCATCTCAGACTTATGTCATCTTGATGAATGTGAATATGTATACTCCATCATCATTAGTTGGAGAGTTAATACAGAGAACACCCATAAAATTGGCAACTTGGTGAAGAACCCATTTATTAATCTATAAACAGGATGTCTATCTGTCTACTGTTGTAACATAATAATTTCCACAGGGTAACTGTTCCTATAGAAAAGGAAAAAAATGTTTCTATGGGTGATTTTTTTGCCTTTATACGTGACTGACATCAATTAAAGAAAAAAATTAGCTAGGCAGACAGAGCCAAAACTTAGGACCACACAGATTCACACTTCACACCACAGAGAAATGAACATAAATTTAGTTAACCGCAAAACCCACTGTTTCTGTAAATAACAAGTCTATGTAAGATGAAGGTGGCATATAATGATTCTGTGATGCCCCCATACATCTGTTCAAATCTCTCTGATCATTTAGTTTTCTGGAAAAATGAGGGGTTGACAAAGATTCTTATCAAAACCCCTAATGGAAAAATATGTGACTGGGAAAAGTAAAAATATAAGCTTCCAGCTAAGATCTCAATAAATTATAAGCTATTTATTATACACTAAAATTTATGCTAAAATTCTTTTAAGTAAAATAATTTTTAAAACACATACATATGTTTCTTTTCATAACAGATCTCATCAGTATATTTGGGAAAATCAGTTTACTGCCATATTTCTTTGTAAGAACAAGCTTCCAATTTATTTCCTGAAGTCCCACCCTTTATTCATCCCAGTAAAATGACCTCCAACCCCAAACCTTACACCCAGAATCTTAAATTCCAAAACTGTCATTGAAGGTAATATTCTTTAGCATCAAAATTTTAAATTCAGGTGAATTAATTCAGGCAAAACACATAAACCAACAAAAACTCCAAAAAAGGTACCATTTAAAATATCTGAAATTATTAAAAATCAATATCCCATTTGAATTAGGGCTCTTCTGAAATGTCTGGGCAGGACGGTTGCCTGGTAATATTTAAAATCAGGAGGAGAGGAAAATCTATAGAATTCATTCTACATCTACTAGCAGCATCAGATATCACTGTCACCAAAAAACAGCTCTGCTGTAGACAATATTTTAAAATTACTGATATCACTGTCTGACCTTATTGTAATCTGTTGTGTGGAAGTTTGATATATTTATTTAGCTGTTCAGCAAATGTCTGAATACCATGTCTGGAGCAAATTAAAAACTACATTGGCAAAGCACTCCCACAGCCTGACAGGAATGAAATTTAACCAAACTCTTTGTACCTCAGTGTCTAAATCATTGATTATCTCCCACCCCTGGTTAACCTTCTGCAGACCTCAGTGGAGTTCTCAAGTTGTTAGACCCCCTTTACAAAAAAGGATTCGGAACACTCTACCTCCTGAGGCACACACTCAACAATCAAAGGATGTCCTTTGGGACCTATCTGTGCTGTAAATCTGCATTCCCACCCTGCTCCTCTGGGTCCCGGAAGGCTGACTCCAGGGGCTGCATCAATGGGCTCCTTTCCCCGGCTGGCATCCGGGAAGCCTTGGCAAGAGGAGAGGGAAGTTGGGGTGTTTCTATTCCTCCAGGTCCCTCCCAGCAAGGTCGTCTTGAGTGGCTGTGTCCCTCCACAAAAGGTGGAGAAAGTCTTCATTTCAGACTTGCCCCAGGCTCTTGTACTTTCTCTTATGGTTTGCATACCCGCTACCCACCCCCTCTCATTATCAATCTCTTTGTAAATAAACTTTCCTCCATATACTGAGTTGAGTGAGCCATAATTTCCTAGCAAGACTGATAACAACATCCTATTTTGACCAACTCAGCTTCAATTTGAGAAAATCCGTTCTTTGGAGGCTGAAACAGATTCTAGAACTGGAAGCTTAATTTTAGTTTAGTTTTCCTCTCTCTACAACATATCCATGGACATGAATTAAACAATAAAATAAATGGAAAAAATCTGAACACTCAGTTTAAGCCATTTAATGAATATTTTCAAACACTTTCTCTTGTTCTTTCTGGGAGATGGCTAGCACCTACAAATCAGAAACTACTGCTCATTAACTGTCTGCATCTACACCCAAGGTAAAGGCCGGAAAAGGAAAACAAGCCAAAAACCTTTAGTATCTTGGGTTCTGTCCATTATAAATGACAAATGATAGCTTGTCAGGTGAAAATGAGCTTCTCAGCACTGAAATGACTTCATTTGGTTTATTAGCTGCAAACGAAAACTAAGGAAGGCCCGTCTAGAAGGTGACTTGCAATTCTTATTTTCAGCATAATGAAAGACAGGCTCAGTAAGTCCGAATCCCCATGCGGCCTCCCAGTCTGTCTAAAGGAACACAAGTAACAGGGAGACAAACCTGAAAAGATGGTTAATAAGTAAAAATGTAGGTCTGCAGCCTTGGACAAAAGATGATGTTTAACTTCCATGAAACTCCAATGACCCAGCTGCAAGTAGTGGCCTCACATTTATCTCAAAAGTCACACTATTCTGTTTTATCAAGTTAATAAACTGTGTCACTGAGCCACTAATGGTCAACAATAAAATACACCCCAAAGGAGTAGGTGTAGGATGGCTTTACAAACAAGAAAAAATGTAGGGAAGGAAAAAGAAGCTCTCAAATCACATAAGATCCACATAGCTTTTCAGGAAGTGAACAGCACCTGGTAAGGCCAGACACGCACACACACTACCTGAATCCACATAGTTTAGATAAGCATTTGCTTTCTGATATGTTAGAGTTTCTTTCTCTCTACCCTACATCTGCAACTGCTCTTCATTCTCTGAAACATCTGGACAAAAATCCCTTTGTTTGTGGAAGCCCACTTCATCCATCTCACACAGTCCCTCAGCATGAGTTTATTTCTTGAATGTGTACTTTCCTATGTGCTAGATCCAAAGGGTAGTCTTGAATCTATTTAATGACTCTTCATGTTGTACCAAAGGGGAATCTCCTTGATTGACAGACACATTTTTATAAATGCCTTGAAGTGCCTCTTTTTACATTTCTTTTTATTTTTAAGATTATTCTGAAAAAAATCATGTCCAAGTTTTCAGTCCAGAAACCCTGGGATAGTCTTCTAAGGTGCTCCATACTTGTTAAGGGCATCTCCCATTTCTTGTGTGCCCCCAGTAAGCTGACACTTCTGCCTCACAGTGTGATCTGTAAGGTTTCCTTTCACACCGTGTCATCTAGCTTCACTCCAAAGTTCTTATCAGCTGGGAGGATCGTAATTTCTGCCCAGGCAGGTGTGAGAACAGGAATTCCAGCCCAGTTTTATGCTGTAGTTCCAAATGGCTGTCTTTATAGATGCACAAGGTACATAAAGTTTAATCAATTTCATGATGAAATCTACTTCAAACCTCTGACAATTCTGATTGTGCTGCTCAATACAGATTCTCAAAAATTATTAAAATATATGGTACAGTGTTACAATAAGTGTGTTATGGCAAGGGCAATATGAAACATAATTGTGACAGGTAACCACTAGAGGCCAGTATAATTCAACACGGAGAAGGAATTTATAATCAATCCCTGTGGAAAAACTAACATTATTTCTTCCACTTAAAAGTGGAGCTCTTGTGAATTGGAGAAAAAAATGATGAAGAAAGCTTTTTTGATTCTCTGAAGACGAAGTTTCAAACTGTAAGAAAGATGAGTTAAGAAAAGATGAGTCATGAAAAACTGGGGCAAAGAGAATTCTTGTCTCCAAAAAAAAAAATAGTACTGCCATATAATGTTTGACATTTCACCAATGTAAGCATAAATTTTCAACCTACTTGGCTTAACTGTGAGCTTTTCCGTAAATGTTTCATTTGGCACTGACATTAAAAATAATTAAAGACTGGAATACCTAGAAAGTGCCACAGTAATCTCCTCTTCAGGGCAATCATCATTACTAGCTGCCCAGACGATGCCAAAGGTTTTGAGAAGGGGTGGAAAAACTGTACATTTGCAATTTCCTTACCTTAAAGAATTTTATTTAGAACAAGTACCTAATGGTTCCTTCTCAAACATGGAATAATTCACATAAATTCATCCAGCACTCCATTCATACTGTATAATACATTTCTTAATAATGGTGCTACATGATGCTTACAATACTTTTTAACAAGGAACTGAACCAGCTTCTCAAAACTAAAAATAGGAGTAGAAATGAGAATCTGATTCTTTAAAAGAGCTTAGACAATAATCATTGGTAGGATCCTGTGTAGGAGATTTTAATTTTTAAGAGTGAAGGCGGAACAATTTAACACATAAACCACAGACAGGTAATCTTCCTCTCTCCTGCAGCAGGGAGAGGCACCTTATGTAACGTGGACATGCCAAGGAGATTAATGAACCATAAAATCTTAGAAGTGGACAGGACCTGAGAGGTCAGCCAACAGCAGCTTGAAACTTTTCAAAGACAGGGAGCTTCCTCTTTTGCAAGCTGGCCCATTCCATTGTCTCGGCTGTAAATGTTTGAAAATTATTCTTTAATCCTCATATTGTGAGACCTCATCCAACACACAAGAAAATGTTGCTTTGGTTCCTGAGGTCAAAAAGAGGAGGCAAGATACAAAGATAAACGACATATGATCCTGACTTTGAGGTGCTGTAAAATTCCACCCATGCAGTTCTGATTCTGACCTCTGACCCAAAAGTAGTGGCTCTATCTGTTACAAGCTATGTGAACTAGTTAACTTCTTTGGACGTCAGTTTCTTCATCTATAAAATGAGGATAATAATAATACCCACCTTGCAGGGTTGGTGCCAGGACTAAATGAGGTAATTCAAGTAAAACACAAAGCCTATTACCTTGCAAATGATAAGTACTCCGCAATCGCCATTACTCCTAGGCACTGTTTAGTCAACAAATAATTCATTCAATCTTTACCAAACTCCTACGAGGTATGACTTATTACCATTATTTTTAGAGACAGGAGAACTGAGGCTCAGAATGGTGAAATAACTTGCAACGCTCAGCAGCTAGTTAGTGGTCAGATAGGGTTTCAACATGGGTTGGTTTGACTACAAGAGCTTTAACCACTACATACAGCTGCTTCCATGAAATACCTGCTTAAAATCACAAATTCAGAAGAAAATTTGGGGAAGTGCAATTGGGGTAGAAAAAGGAAAATGGAATTGGATTTAGTCCAGGGAGACTTACAGCCAGCCCAGTGTAAGGCCAGGCATTCACTGTAACTGGGGTACCTTACCTAGAAAGCATGCAAAACAATGGAATGACCTTACTGAAATATACTGACTTAACAAATTATTTGAGATTTTCTTTTGTAACAGTGCATTGTACCATAAATGGAAGTAAGTGAGGAAGATACCAGTCTAGAACAATGTTTTCCAAAATAAATTATACTGTCTATAGGCAAATTATCTGAAGTTTTCACCTTTGGCTTCAGGAGAGGTGATAGAATAAAAAAGAAAGTGGGAGGGATATGAGTACAGGATAGGGTAGGAAACAGTAAAATATTTTCTTGCTATTGACTTTTAAGGAAATCCATGCCCCACAAAGTAAAATTACTGACCTTTCTCTGTAAGTTTCTTCAATAAGGGGAACCTCAAGGGTATCACCCAGTCTACTACTATGCTACAACATGACCTACATACATGCTAAAGAGCTCTTTTTATGCTAGAAAAAAAATCCTCCTCTAGGCAGGATGATATAGTAAAAACTAAACAAGCAAAGATATACACATGCTTGTTGTATGTTCCAACTAGAAATTAATAAGAAACATGGTTATCATTTTGTCCTGTTCCATTGCCATAACCCTGGTTTCACCTTCAGGCACATATGAGTTTTATCAATAACCAGGTAAACAAGTAATATTAAGAATAGTTAACTTTTCATTAAGAGCATGACTGTGTCACGTATATACTAAGCATGTCATAGGTATTAGGTCCTTTTATCCTCATAATAAGTTCAGGTGTGGATGCTGCAGGGCATGGAGGTTAGTAACTTGCCCAAGATCCTACAGCTCCTTGATATCTGAGCTGGAATTTCAATGCAGGTCTACCTGACCATAAAGCCCAAACTCTTATCCAACATGGCACATGATCTACCACATTCAGAGACCCACTGTCTTGCCACCTGGAGGGTACATCAGACTTCTCTACTATAGTACAAGATGACTCCAGACACATGCTAAAAGAAAGCCTTTTTGTATTTCCCCAAATAATCCTCCTTCAGTAAAAAACAAACAAGCAAAGAAGCAAGCATATAAAACATTTCACTACTAGCCAGGTGGGAGGCTTGGATCTTTACTCTGCCCTGAATTAGGTATGTGGCCTTGGAAACATCTCTTCATCTCTCATGACCTCAATTGCATCATCCTTTCAGGAAATCCTGGAGAAACATTCCTGCACAAATGCACTCAATGTATAATCAAGCCATATGTGCCAATCACGGTGACCACCACCAGCACTAGGCTGTTGCTTTCACTCCACTGTGCTAAGTTTATGTAAACTTTTAATACTACAGAAAGAAGAGATGATAAAGCAATATTCATTGGGAGAACAGGGATTAGAAACTCAAGGTGTTGTCATGCATCATTACACATCTAGGTCAAATTTGGCTTTTATGGATAAATGAAGATTGATAAAAAGAACTGCAAATTGAAAGAGTTTAATAGAGACCCTGTCAGAAATCAACTCCATCTTTTGGCACAAACTGGACTGGAAAATTGTTAAAATGGGTTATGCTGAGGAGCTGAATACTTCAATGAGAAGCATTTCCAATTCTTAGAATTAAAGCACTGAAGATCTGCACATTAATCAGTCTAAATGTATGTACGTTTCTTCAAGGTAGGGAGAAGTTTACTAAAAATGCGACAAGTAAATGCAAAACAGGAGTGAGTGCCTGTTAGCTCCACCTGACTTTCAGAGACTAAGGTTCGAAACTCATTTTCCCCCCTAGATAGCCTTGGAGAACAATAAAGTATGACAGGGATATTAAAAGAAAGAACATTCAACAAAATTTTGCTAAGATTCTACAATGTTGAGATGTGGGGATAGAGCAATTTGGTGACCAAAAAGTCATAGTCTGCCTTTACTGATTTTATAATCCAGTGGTAAACTTGATCTTCAGAGAGCAAAAAAGATATTTCAAAGGCATAGCTCAACTAAGAATCTCTCTTTATACATGGTAAAACTCCCATTTAATAGCTATTCACCACCTACTTACGATGATGTCTACAAGGATATGACCATGTACTTTTTAGCATCTGTGCATCTTATTAAAAGTTTACATTGAATAAGCTCCTTCATCTGCACCGAGAGGGATGGTCAGCAGTCCGAAGTTTATAAGGACACCCATCACCTTAGGGTGAAGCCTTCAGATCTGAAAATGGGAAGTAGGGCAATGTGGCCAGTGCCTTTGGAGACAGACCTATTAGGCTGAAGAAGGTAGATTTCCTTGGATTGGGCTGTCAAGGTGGATTTGGTCTTATTTGGTGATAGTTAATGGGTGGGCATTAAGGAATGATTTCATGTAGCCTCTATCAGATATTATGCTAAACTGATCAGAGTATCTAATCCAGACACTAGAAATCCCTCCTTCTGATACCCACTAACTTCATTTTGACCCTTTCTATGCCTGGTCTTTGATTCTGTCTTCCCCATCCCTCCTTTACCTCTTAGAGACAAAATATCCACAAATCATGTTGCCTCCCCCAAAATTTGCCTGGTGTTCTCTCTCTCTCTCTTTTTTGCCCTACAAGATTTTGTATAGACTGGGGCAGAACTTCCTTCTTTGTCCTCTATTCTAAGATAAAAGCCTTTAGAAATTTTAACATTTCTGACATCAGAATCTAACTTAGAACAGATGTCTTCCTTTACTGAAAGGGGGTTTTGTCCCTAAAATGCCATTATTAAAACAGCATAATTATTAAATGGCATATTAGAATAGTTAGTATTCTAGAAAAGAAGGAACACTGAGTTTCTGTTGTTTAGGTCCTGATCAATAACAGGACTAACTTCAGTGCTACCCAGACACCAGCCTCTGCTCCTCTTCCTCTGCTTCATGAAGTCTCCAAAGGATCCCATGTGTTTGACTCGAAATCACCTGCAGAATTTATGGGTACCCTGGTTTTCTTTTGTGTGTACAGCATCTTCAAGGATTGCTTTAGTGGAATATAAAAGCAAATGATGTCTCATTCAAAAAAGACCACTGAACGACAACACTTGAGAACTCTTTTGCCACTGGTAAAACTAGTCCCATCCATCTGAAATAATCTTGCAATTCACTTAGACATTTCTATGTAATTCCTCAATCTCTAGAATATATAATGGTGAGGGAACTCAGCCCACCAAGACTGAAGAAGAGAAGAACAAAGGGGGATATAAAGCCAAATCTCTCACTTTGTCTCACAAACCAGATTATCTTCATGATGTCTCTTTTCTGTTCACAGGGATTCAAGGATTCTTTATCACCCCATGAAGCCTCCTTTGGATGGACTCCAGTTATCAGTGTCTCTTCTAAAAATGTAGGATCGTGCCTCTGAACTGCTGCTCTCTACAAATACTTATTACACAGAGGTGATATTGGGAAATGTTAAAGAATGTAGACTTTGGTGTAATATTACCTGGGTTCAAATTTTGCCTTTATAACATACTAGCTCTGTGGTTTGGGGTGAGTAAAGAACCTCTTCTAAGCCTCCTTTCCTTGGCTATAAAATAGATAATAATAATGTCTTCAAGTACGGTAATCCACAAAAAGTACAAAAGCCTGGTACATAATAAGAGCTCAATAACTGGTGACCATTACAAATACCACCACCACCACCACCACCACCACCATTATCACTACTCTTGATGCTTGATGGATAATTCCAGATGGACACTCCTTCAGTGCAACAATGGATAGGGAAGTGACAACAGTTTTCCTGGGCCTGCACAACTTGGCCCCTTCTCACCTAACTGAATTTCTTACCTCACTCCACTTTCTTCCAAAGTGAACAATCTCTTTACTGGCCTTTCCTGCTTGAGCATCCAGTCTAAAAGGCCTTACTCGTTCTCCTCTACTCTTTCAACACTTCTCCTGCCTCCAAGAATCTGCTCATTGTGCCTACGTGAAGTCTTCAACCCATAATCACCTCTCCTTCCTCCTCACCTTTATTCAGATAATCATTTCACATCTGATTAAATGATCTGTTAGTTCAATGTTCAAGTTCAATGCCACAGAAGATTACAATGATTTATGGCTTCCTAATCGACTCATGAATTTAACTTGTCTTTAAGTAACTACTGGGTAAAGAGTTTCCTATTCTTATTTGGTATTGCCTTCTTGCACTTAGCATCATTCTGGGGATGAAGAATAAGATCTAGATAATGTCAGTGGACTCACATTTATATTTTAAGTGTGTTGATTATCTCTAGAATTAATATCAGGAACCTTGAAAAGTAAAGTAAGTCTTCACTGGACATGTTATTGCTTAACATTAGGGCTGTAGAGGATTACAGCAATCTAAAATAAAGGAAATTTAGTCTTAAACTGAGACCTGTAAAATGTTACCATAATCTCAAAAGCAGTTTAATGTACACTCAGAAAGGAATTCATGCTCAGGGGGACCCTGCCATCCTGTAATCTAAAATACAACACATTTATCAACTGACTCACTTAAAATAAGTAGGACACAACTCCTGCGTAAAAGACTCTGTGTGAGAGAGTAATAGAGAATGTTAAGGAATTCTCCTCTAGGAAGTTAGACAAGAATGGAGGACTGTCAAATCTTAGTATTTTATAGTACTTTTTCCTGAGCTAAAAAACCAAACAAAACAAGCAAGGAAACAAATAACAACAAAACCCCATCATCACTATTATTTCACTACTTATAAAACCGAGTGTCATATTAGTACCTGGGGTCATAAAGGCTGGTTCGTACAATTACAAACAAAAATTTGAGAGCAAAAAACAGAGATACAGGGAAGGACTTGATGGCTGATAGATCACTCTGATTACTTCTCAAAATGCTAATGTCTCTTTGCACAAACAGCTGTAACTCTTCATTTCAAATTCCATTTGTTCAGAATGCACATGTGGACTTACCTGAAATTTACTTTGTATTATCTAAGAAAAAGGATTTGCTGAGTAAAAAAATATTGAAATAAGAATATGAAGAATATACTTAACATATTTAAAGAAACAAACTTTTTGCCAGCATGAAAATGTCTCATCTATAAACACCTGACTCCTTAATAACAAGACACTCCTTTCTGTTAATTAAAATTGGTAGCAAAAAACATCTACTGATCAAGGATTGTTTACCTACTTAAACATAAACAAATAATAAATGACATTAGGAATATAATTCACAATAGGGTCTCTTCCTGCTTAATAGCCTTATTATAATAAGACTGAACAAAAAAGTTTTGCATATTATCAGAGAGACAGGATAGTTTTTCTCTAAATAATACTCTGATCATAGATACATGTTTTATGTTTTTATTGCTTTTTTTTTTTTAACATCTTTATTGGAGTATAATTGCTTTACAATGCTCCCTCTTGCGTGTCCCTCCCATCCTCCCTATCCCACCCCTCTAGGTGGTCACAAAGCACCAAGCTGATCTCCCTGTGCGATGCGGCTGCTTCCCATTAGCTATCTCTTTTACATTTGGTAGTGTATATATGTCCATGCCACTCTCTCACTTCGCCCCAGCTTACTCTTCCCCCTCCCCATGTCCTCAAGTCCATTCTCTACGTCTGCGTCTTTATTCCTGTCCTGCCCCTAGTTTCTTCAGAACCATTTTTTTTTTTTTTTAGATTCCATATATATGTATTTGTTTGTCTCTTTCTGACTTACTTCACTCTGTATTACAGACTCTAGGTCCAACCACCTCACTACAAATAACTCAAGTTCGTTTCCTTTTATGGCTGAGTAATATTGCATTGAATATATGTGCCACATCTTCTTTATCCATTCATCTGTCGATGGACACTTAGGTTGCTTCCATGTCCTGGCTATTGTAAATATGTGCTGCAATGAACATTGTGGTATATGACCCTTTTTGAACTATGGTTTTCTCAGGGTATATGCCCAGTAGTGGGATTGCTGGGTCATATGGTAGTTCTATTTTTAGTTTTTTAAGGAACCTCCATACTGTTCTCCATAGTGGCTGTATCAATGTACATTCCCATCAACAGTGCAAGAGGGTTCCCTTTTCTCCACATCCTCTCCAGCATTTACTGTTTGTAGATTTTTTGATGATGGCCATTCTGAGCGGTGTGAGGTGATACCTCATTGTAGTTTTGATTTGCATTTCTCTAATGATTAGTGATGTTGAGCATCCTTTCATGTGTTTGTTGACAATCTGTATATCTTCTTTGGAGAAATGTCTATTTACGTCTTCTGCCCATTTCTGGATTGGGTTTTTTTTTTGATATTGAGCTGCATGAGCTGCTTGTGTATTTTGGAGATTAATCCTTTGTCAGTTGCTTTGTTTGCAAATATTTTCTCCCATTCTGAGGGTTGTCTTTTCATCTTGTCTATGGTCTCCTTTGCTGTGCAAAAGCTTTGCTCTTCTCTTTTTAACAAAAAAATATTTTCCAAATAGCCCACCAATTCACATGTGAAACTGAAGCTACTGCTATGAGATCAGGTTTTAAAATAACTTCAAGGAGGAGAGGTCCTTGAACAGAGAGTTAGCAATAGAAACCAGGTCACCAACTCAATACCTAGACTTTCTTTATTGTTCATGGATACAAATGCTTGGTTTCAGAAGTACATTGTTATCAAGGAAGCAGTTGGCCAGCACTGTTTCTTTGGGCATATTATATCCCTGAAACGAATGCGGTCACCTGACTAGTTTGCAACTAGGTAGGAAAAGCCAGTTCAATCTTCAAACTGAAATTAAACATAAACAAATAATCACTTAGGGGTCAGCAGCTGGTGGCTTAGTTGGGCACTGGAGGCCAAGTCTGCTCTCCCTGGGTGTAACACTGAGGGCACGTGACCTTAAGAACATCAGGAAGAAATGATGGATGGTTTGCTCAGACTCCCTTTGTCCCAACTACATTTTTCAGCTGTGCATTTTTCAAGGTGCACTAGCAGGGGCCAGATTTAACAATGGGAGACCATCTGGGGGCCTGACCACCTTATCGGCTATACCCTTGGCAGATGATAACAGCATCTTTTCTGTACAATCTGGCAACTTGGATTGCTGAACATTATTTTGCTGGTTTATTAAACCTGTTTCAATAAACAAACAGCCAGTAACTGGCTGAGAGTTCCTTACAGACAGAAATGAGTCTCAGTAAATGCCATATCTCAGGAGCCTAGGACAGTGCTATAGGTGATAATACTAATTTTACGGTCACCAAGGCCAAACTTAAGAGACGAGCTCACATGCAATAGTAAAACTCTGGGAAAACAGCTGTGAAGGATCCTTTCTGTAGTCAGCTGTGGATATTCCAGCTACACAACATGATTTACCTACTCCAAATGTGTCTGAGGGCAGAAATGGAACCTTAGTTATTTTTGTAACCCTTCCACCTTGAAGCCCCTTCCCACAACACCAAAGTCAGAGTTTTAAAAGGAACAGTGGCTCAGTACACATTTATTAAGTTGACTTAAATTACAAGCGATGCCTAATATCTTCTGAATTTTCTGATCTTCTTAAAATCATTTGAGTGGACAGTTCGCTAAGGCAGGGAACAGTGCGTCTGTCTACTGTCTGCCCTTTCCACTGTACTTCTGGGGGGAAATTGCTGTTAGTCATAACCTCTAGTAAAAGTTCAAAATAGCATTTCTATAAAAGCTACCCACAGAAAACATTACTTTGTAACCATATTAAAAATCCTAAAGTGGACCTCGAAAAGAAACCACTTCATATATCGCTTCCCCAAACATTTGTTTGATAAGATTAAAAATATTTAGCTGGAATGTTACTTGAAGTTTATTTTCTCATTCCATTTACCATTTGTGACTTAATCTGCAGTTGAAATTGGCTGAAAATGATCAATTTTATTCACTTAAAAGACATTTCAGACGGGAGGTGTGATGCCCTCTCAACAATAAAAAAGTTGATGGGTAGAGGGCAGGTGCTGAGGGAGAAAAATCTTTCTTAATTGTAGAAGAGAGAAGACAGTGGCCTGGGATCAAGTTATTGAGTGACCTTTCTCTTTTTTAGTCACTGTGTGGGGAAAAAAGTCTATTTCTTCCTAAAGAAAGCTGAGAAGTGAGATAGAAACTGAGTAGTGAGGTAGAGTGAGCCTAACACTTTAGCTGATCGAGCAAATTGTTGAAACACCCAGAGGGACTGACAGTCCCCTAGGGAATTAATAAATCCAGAGATTGGGTAAATTAAATTTAAGGTCTGAAGACTAAACCAGGGTCATATTAGCCAGGGATTGTGAGGTGCAGGATTTATTGAAAAGGGAACTAATTTGCAGTGAGATGCTTAGTTAAGTCTACTTCTACAAAAGCATCTACAACGTGTCTTTTTTAACTGTCTACTTGTTGGCTGAATGATTGGTTTAGTTTCTGTTCATAAAAAAAATGTAAAGAAAAAGACTGCTATACTGATGGGAAGCTCAACTGCTTTCTAACTGAGCAACGAGAGTAAATCCAAAATGCCACCACAGATCTAGAGAGTGACAAAACACATGGGAATACACAGGTCTCAGGAGTGCTAATCTTGCATCCCCAAATAATCAAAGTGAGAATAAATGCTACATAGGCAAATAGATCAAATGAAATAATCAGTTTAAAATATCTTTGAAAAGCAAAAAAAGTACACACACACACACACACAGACATACATGCAAAGGATGACGATCATTACTGTGTTCTTACTGAATCATGAAACAGGATACAGCTAAAATAAGTTCAATTTAAAATTGCATATAGGGTACCAAACAGAAAGACATAACAAAATTATTTTTCAACACCTGAGATGGGAAAGGGCAGCAGTGAAATTTTATGCTGGCTGGGGAGAGGAGTGATGGTGGTCAATCTGAATTCAAAGAAAACGCTTCACTTGAAAAATGTATTCTCTTCTTTATTAATTTTTGTATACATGTGCACATGCATGCCATGTGGCAGGATGAGCTGCAAAGGCTTCATTTATTTCCTCTTTCCATTCCAAACAAATGGGCAAGAGAACTATATCCAGGAAGGGTTGGGCCAAGTCTAATCTCACACGTGCCACTACTCCTAAGTATGCTTTCTTCATGCATCCCATCAGTTGCTAGGTGAGTCCATCACAAGTAACTGATCATAGCTAAATATATTAATCTATGAATGATCTACTTGGGTTTTTAAATGAAGTAGAAAAGACTCAAGGTCAACCTTATAATGGTTTTTCTCTCGCATCTCTATAGATTTGCTTGATTGGGAAACTACAGTAATCTCTCTCCACCTCGTGGTATGGCTATAGCTGATGAAGGTTCGAGGACCACTGTTCTCTATAATTCTCAGCAAATCACAAGTACTCTTGCATGAGTATAGTTTGCTCCCCTGTAGTAGTGACTGAGATCCAAACAATGTTTTTTAAGGACATTTTAATAATTATTTTCCTTCTGAACAAAACATTGAGAGAATACACTTAAAAGACTATATACCTCAATTCTTTACTTCAAATGCAGGTTGCTCTGGGATGAAGCAGGGAAAATATGTGTTATTAACACCAGCAGTTGTTAATGGTAGTAATGAAAATACATTATCTTTACCACACAGTGATAACAGGTTTCTTATTATTAAACTAAGTTGCAGCCTTTATTTATAGACATCAGTTAAATCAGAGAAAATGCAAATGCAAAATTACTGCACCGTTCAAATTGAAGCAGCTCTTAAGACTCAGTAGAGAGAATGTCCATGCATCATCTTATAGATTAAAAAGAATACACATTATTTTAGCCCATTATTATGTACACACATATGTGACTCGAAGATTGCAGAAATAAAAAAGCTAGTCAAAATAAAGAAAACATTCTTTTATGATGTAATTTTTAAAGGAAAACACATTCTAAAAGCAATCAATTTTTTTAAACTAACCAAGTACAGACTGGAGAACACTATATGCTCTTCTCAATTATGACCTTTTTCCCCTTAAATAACTTCACTTAGGAACGAATATGCGCGCAGCCAAATGAAATTTACATTGACCATTTAAAATAGTTTAATGTTCTCTTCCTCTTGCATTTTGGAGATGAAGTTCTACTAGCTGTCTGAAACATGAGTGTGTGAAAAATTGTATCCCCCAAAAGCGGCTCCTGCAATTGTATTTGCTGTCAGAGAGATGCATATGTTCTAGTATAGATGTATTTTTTAAAACTTGGAATTCTACTAGATTTGGTACTTTGGAGACTATTTCATTTGGTTTGACCACTGTGGAAAATAAAATAAAATACAAAGAATGAACGTTAGTTGTGAGCATTACAGAAATACATGTAATGAACTCCAATCTTAGCAAAGTGTTCCAGGTAATTATAAAGAACAAAGGGTGCAAAAGTGGAAAAATACAACCTATTTTTCCAAACACAATGCCACTGCTAATAACAAATGAACAAGAAAAGAAACAAAACCTTGCTAGAGAAAAGGTAACAGGTCCCAACAATCTGAAGCAATTTAATGTTTCTGTTCACCAGCTCTTGGCTAGACAGCCACATTGCAGTGACCTGTAGCAGACTCCAAAGGAGATGGAATCAGCCATCATGGAAACCAGTGACATGCTACAGAATGGATTGGAAGATGGAAGGTAAACTAACAATGAGAAGGTTAGAAAGCAAAGCACCCCTGAATGCCATTTACAAAAATCCTGTTGCCAAACAAGACCTACAATCCAAAAATCTTCATTGACTGAAGCACTGAGATCTGTGGAAATCAACTAGCAAAGATGTGCTAGTAAATTCCGTTGTCTAAATTACTAGAGGATTCAAACTAAATTGTCACTAAATTATCATCTATAATATTACCAGGGATTTACAAAGTACTTCCCATGTGCGAGTACTAGGTAAAAAGTAACCTGTATTTTCTGTAAACATCTCATTTTGTTTCATTTTTCTTATTATAAGTGATATATGACTGCTACACAAATTTTAAATATTACATACTCTTGAATTATATCTTTTCCTTGCAGTTACTTAAATACAAATGTGTAAATTCACAACTTTTTTCTCCCAAAACAATCACTTCTCAAATGTTAAGTGTGTTTAAACTTCTACTTCGTTCTTTTCCTCTGATTTTCCTTACCTTCTCTTTTTCTTTTTAAGCATTTCTCCATTGTAAAATAATATATGATATTGAAAGAGAATAGAAAACCAAAGAAAAGTAGAACAAATCACACACAGTCCTAACACTCAAAGACACAGAGTGTCGTTACTTGGTATATTTTTTTCTAGTATGTTTCTGGGGTGAGAAGAAAAAGATTGATCCCAGTTAAAATCATACTTACCATGTGTAAAAAGAGAGAGTGGCAGCCCCTGAGACAAAAGCCACAGTCTTTTTATAACCTGATATTTCATTTCTATTTGTTCCAAGTGAGGCACCAGGTCCAGCCATTCAACGGGAGGGGATTACACAACAATGTGAACATCGGGAAATGGGGATCAATTATTAGGGGCCATCTTGGAGGCTACCAACCAAAAATACTATCCTGTGCTAAGCATACTTTTGCATCAAAAATTTTGGCATTATTTTCTTAAGACAAACTCACAGAGATGGATTATGGGGCCAAATGGTATGTAATTTTTAAGTCACCTGACAGAGTCACTATCCTTGTGTGTTAGAAGGATATACCCTACATGGTGATGCAACTTATTCTTCTTTCGATAATAAATTATTACAGATGTTCTTGTATGTAATCATAATGATATCAGTCTATAACTTCTTTGGTTAGAGTCTGGTTTTATTATCAGAGTATATTTCCTTCATTAAAAAAAGAGGGGTTTTATGAAATGTGACAATTAATAAAATACAGATTTGGGTGGGGAGAATTTCACACACCAATACACTTTGGTTGAGTGTAAAGTTCTTAAGAAATGATGATGATGATGATGATGATGATTATCATCATCATAACAAAATACCTACCATTATTAAGGTCCTATCATATCTCACTTTCTTATTTCATGGAAGAGAAGACTGATGCTAATATAGTGTGATGATTTTAACGATACATTCAAAGCTTCTTTGATATTATCTTCTAAAGATATGGAACTTACTTCTCTACTTGAGTATGGGCAGGACTTAGTGACTAGCTTCTAGTGAACATAGTGTCACTTCTGAGATTACGTTTGTTCTAAGAAACAAGCCCCAAATGAAGTCACTTGTGCCAAGTCCCCCATCAGCAAACCAAGACTTAATACCTAGCCTAAGAGCAGTTTCAGTCTCTCCCCAGAATGTAGCATAATCAGTCAGTCTGGAATTCCCTGATTAGCAGTAGTAAGGTCATCCACCTGACAGATCCTTCCCCTCCCCCTAAGAAAAATGAGAAAATCTGTTTTTTCCTTGTCCCTGTGCCCCTCTGTCTATAAAAGCCTTCCATTTTGTACAGTCCCTTGCAGCTTCTTTCTATTTGTGAGATGGGATGCTACCCAATTCAAAAATCATTGAATAAAGTCAAGTTGATTTTTAAATTTTCTCAGCTGAATTTTGTTGTTTAACAGATTAGGTGGCAGTGCTGGGCTTTGAAGCAAACTTCTGATGGCAATTGAGGATGAGAAACACAGGTGTGGTACTGGGCGAACCCACTAAGTTCACCATCGTTCTCCCTGTTTCTCAGGACTGTGGCTAAGTTCATCTAGGTTTTGAGCTCTGCGCTCTCTGCACTGAGCTCCCAATCTAATTGACTTTCTACAGTTCCCCATTTGATTGGAAACCTCCAGCCCTTGATTCTGTCTTAAGATCCATGTGGGAACGGTTACTGGCAGTTTGCAGTTCCCCATTTATGTGGAGCCCCCAGTATGCAGTCCCCATTTGCTGAGGTCTACTGGTTCAATCCTTTCAACAATCCTCAGACTACACACAGGAAACTGCTGGTGACTGCTGGCCAGAGTCAAACTGGGTTCAACTTAAAAACCAGACTGGTTTTGAACTGGGATTGAACTGGGTCCAGTTTAAGCTGGACTGGGTCCAGTGCAAGGGAATGGGTGAATAAAATTTTGTTGTAAATAAAGGTTATTGCTAATGGAAATCTTGGGAGCAAAAAAACAAAAAACAAAACAAAAGTGGGGGCATGCATTGAGTATTTAAGAGCTGTTGGAGTGCTTGCCACCTAACCTAAAGACTCCCGTGTTAGGCTAAGTTGGTCATGGAATGGGTTGGACTGACAGTAAGTCACCTGTCAATCTCAAGAAAATTTCTGTGCAAAATATCACACAATTCCCAACGTAGCAGCACATCTATTTAGGTATTAGTTTGGCTCTGAGAGACCCAACAGTTTAGCTAGAAAGAAAATAATAATAAATAATAATAATAATAATGAAAAATAATAAAAATGAGATCTTTAAAATATTAAGAGTTAAGTGGGACACCTTCTGCCACATCTGCTTATTTTATGTCTTAGAATTAGGGTCCTAGAAGCTATAAATATCTACAAAAATGACAGAATCTTCCTAAAAACAACCTAGAATTACAAAGGCCATTATGAGGAACATTCCAATTAGATAAGATCATTTATCTAATGAATTTAAAAGGCACTTGAAAGCAAGGGCTGCCAAATAAATAAAAGAATAGGATATCTATTTTAACTGGCATGCAAAAGCCTCCAAAAGGCTTCAAACTCCCAAAACAGTTTCACTGAAAGATTGTTACGAAAGGCTAATGAAAAATTAAAGATATGAGGTATCTAAAACAAAAGACGAAGTCTGAAATAACTCCTACTGCTACCCTCTCTCCTCCTTTACTTGAGTACTCATTCAAGTAATAACCTGTCTGAATTGTTTTTCCACTCTGAAAAGACTACACAACCATAAAGTATAGTCCACCAAGTTAATGGCCTAATAGACAACCCCATTCTACCTTCAAAGAAGAGCCTCTGTATAGGCTCCTCCCAGAGTTGACAAAACTGAGTGATAGTCTAGTAAACTGCTACATTATTCCTTTAAACAGCTAAGAATAACTAAAAGTAATGAAAAATCTTGTCAAATTCTGGTAGACATTGGAGCCCACAGAGGGGATTCTAGAAAACCTGGCAGAAGTTGGTCAAGGGTGAAAGTTCTTGCCAGAGTCAGCTCCCAAGATCTCTGTTTATAGGGCCCAGTCAAGAGAGGAAAGTAAATTTTCATGTTGCTCCTTCTTTCCCAACTCCAGACCCATAGGTTATTCATCCTTTTTCTCCTAGGAATAGCTATTGCCTTCATGCTTGCGTCGTTTCATGTCCTAAGAACTTAGCTTGGCTTTCCACCTGCCTGGCACATGCAGGTGTCAATTCTTTCTTTTGGCTATTGTTGAGAGTGACTCTGGATCTTGGGAAGGTAATAACCTTTGCACCCTCTTTGAGGACACCTCTTGGGTCCGTGGGGCTGTTTAATACTGTCTGTAAATATTTACTGTTTGTCTTATCTGAAACATGACAAGGTATCTAAAAGAATTTATTAACTCTATAATCAGAACTTTGAACAAATCGGAAGCTGATATTCAGAGCCTAACAAGAAAAATTTTAAGGCCTTTTCCTCTAAGCTAAATGTACCCAGAGGGAAAGAAAAACATTACAACAAAGGTGTAAGAGTAGGTCACTCCTTTATCAGCCAGGCTACAATCAAATTCAGGAATTGAGGTTGTATTGAGGAATTGAGAGCAACCGTCCTAACCTTGCAAACCTTCACAAAACTAGAAATATAGCTCTAGAGACAGTTCAAATTTCACCTATTTTTTTATAGCAATCCTGAAACCACCCCTATTTATCTCAAAAGGCTTGCAAACATTATAAAAATTCTGGCCTTAGGAAACCAAAGACCTTCTTGGAAGAACTACATTAAGATTACTTGTCAAGGACAAATACAAATCTTAAGTATCTTCTAAAAAGCTTTAAAAATCTGAGTAGATAAATTTAACTTATCCCAACTGTTCTTTTATAAGCTAGTGAGTTTTGCATTATCCTACCCATTTCATGACTAAAATTTTAGAGCAAAACTATAAGGTCTCTACGTCTGTCTATTTATGTGTGTCTATTTATATGTGGTGTAGACGTATGATAGTTTCTACCTCTGGATGGTATTGCTAAAAGTAATTTGTAAAAGAGCTTTATTTAATTGGCTTAAAGAAATTAGGTACTTATGTAAATTAAATTCTCAGAAATATAACAGCAGCTAACATAAATGAATTTCAGGTCCATGTGATTTAAGAAAATATTTGGTATAAAAGGCAGCTTAAGGTTGTTGGTTTAATTAAGATAGGCATGTCTTTATAGCTATCAGCATTAAAAGTTTTTTTTTTTTAACAACTACATTTGTCTTCAAAGTCTTTAAGTGTCACTACAGTGAAATGGATAACTGTTATTTCCAATGACCTGTGACCCTCAATGACCAAGTGTTTCAAAGTCTTTGATATTTTTACAAACTTCCCCAAATCAAATTCAAATGAAGTAATTGTGACTTAGAACTAACTTTGGAATTTTCTAGAGAGCTCCTGGAACATCTCAAAAGATCTGTTCTCTCTCCTTATAAAAAGAGAAATGTTAAACTAATTAGGCTTTTTTAATATGTTAAATTGCATGGGAATCATTGTCAATACTAAGCTTTCTTTATGTTGTATTTGTATAGGTATATAAGTGTTCCAAAAATTGAATAAAATTACTAAACTGTGATATGTCCTGGTATAATGTTATCATAATTACAGATGTCATTTTAAAATGTTGTGTGTTATAGAAATAACCAGATTTCCTTGTCAATTCCACATAATGAGCTCTCACCAGATCTTTAACAATGAGCATTTTAAAAAAGTTTTTGACATTTACAGAGAGTTATTGTTTTACTCTGGTGCTTTGCAAAAGTGTTTCTGCAAAAGTACTTCATCTTCAAGGAGGTTCATGGAAAGGGCTCTGGCAAACACAGGTTTCTGGTAACTTCAAGATCATAAAAATGAACTGGATAAGAATTTCCAGAACTGGGGACTTCCCTGGTGGTCCAGTGGTAAAGAATCCACCTTCCAACGCAGGGACGTGGGTTTGATCCCTGGTCGGGGAACTAAGATCCCACATGCCGCAGGGCAAGTAAGCCCACGCGTCACAACTACAGAGCCCATGCACTCTGGAGCCCGCGCACCACAACTAGAGAGAGAAAACCTGCACGCCACAACTAGAGAGAAGTCCGTGCACTGCAACAAAAGATCCCATGTGGCGCAACAAAAGATCCCGCATGCCTCAACAAAGATCCCGCGTACCATAACTAAGACCCGAGGCAGCCAAAAAATAAATAAAGAAAGAAAAAAGTAAATAAAAAAAAAGGCTAGCCATTAAAGCCTTAAAAAAAAAGAAAAAAAAAGAACTTCCAGAACTAATGAAAAAAACTGGATTCAAGCAGAAAAAGAATTAATAACATGGGACTGAATAAACTAAGGATGATCATAATTTTATGACTTCTTTTTTGAATCACTGCTGATTCCTTAATGTTTTGTTTTTCTATATTTAAAGAAACTGTTTCTCTTAAGCAATCTATAACTTAACAATTTGTAAAGTGTACCTTTGTAAACAAAGATGAAACATTTGCTTTTTCTCCCTACCTGATCTCTCCAGAATTTGGAAACTCTTGAGTATTCTTTTCATGGCAAAATAGTTATTTACATAAGTTCAGTAAGTATCTCTTCTTCTTGTAACAAGACACAACTGGAAACATGTGCTCATATTACCAAAGCTTTGAAAGAGATATGCACAGACTCAGGTATAACCAGACACTTTTAAGGAATTAAGGTTGACTTTACAGAGCCAAAAAAGCTCCTTGGAAAGATCTACCTGGTACTTTGCTTACAATGTTCCAGCCAAGCAATCTTAAAAGAGTTTATATAGTCAATCACTATTCTTGCTGCACTTATGTAAATAATCAGGCCAAGTTTAATGCAAACAAGTTCGTTTTACTGTGACTATCTTTGGTAAAACGGCGGTGATTACAGAGAGAAAAATGTTTGCACCTTTGTAGATATTATAGTCCTGTTAATTGTCTCTGAGGTTTTGTTATATACCTGTAAACTGGACTGGATCCTGAATTCTTCTAGTTTCCTAAAATGTCTAGCTACAACTCTCCAAACTAATGTGTCCTATGTTCTCCCATCCTTCTGATTTGGAATCACTAAGAACAAAGGCTGCCCTTGGACCTCCCTGGAGGGGATGATACCAGGTCCCTCTCATTACCCAGATGGCAGCCAAACTTCAGGGACTTGAACCTTGTATATACATCTCACAGCTGAAGAAGACACCACCTGACATCTGGTCCTGTACACATGCTGGAGACCTCCAATTCAAATTGACAAAGAGAAGTGGCTGACATCAAGGTTGATTGCTTCCTCCAAATATGCTGAATCAAGACTTCCTACTTTAACCAAACATAAAATCTATTCTTCTTCTCTGTCTTTCCTTTGCTCTGGCATTGGCCTGGAAAGATAGTGCCATCATCTGTATCTCCCAGGCCACTGCTAAGATGGTTAACCATTCAGACTGCTGGATTCGTCATCAGAAAACTCTGATCTGTCCATGATGCTAGACACTCCCTGGTGTGTTTCCCAGTCTATGGTTAACAACCCCAAGCTTGGGGAACTTTGCATCCAAGGTCTATGCAAAGAAAGGACACAGGGCAACGGTAACCAGAATAAAACTGCTGATGTGGTCTAGAGACCTTTAAAATTTTACTGGTGTCCATGGCTGTCATCTTTCCAGTCCTGAGCCACAGATTCAAATGAGAATTACCAGGAGGCATTCATGATTCAGGATTCGCTTCCTTTGACATGCCCTATTTCCTTGGTTAGGAGTAAATATAAGTGAGGCTATAATCAGGAACCTCTCCTTAAGTCTTGAAAGTACTGCAGAATCTGCTGCTGAAGCAATAGCTGCCCCCCAAAATCCTTGTTCTTGATAATAGGACAGACATTGATTATCTTTTAGCTGAGTAAGGAGGTGTCTGTGCTGTGGCCAGCACCACCTGTTGTACCTGGATTAACACTTCTGGGGAAGTTGAAACTCAGTTATACGTAAAATCATTAAGATCACATAAGATTACATAAGGTTACTAAGATCATAAGATCACTTGGCTTAAAAAGGTGGCTCCTTCAACAGGGTGTTTCTTTGACTTATTTGATTTTGATTGATTTGGGTCTTGGAGACCATGGCTTTGAAGAGCAATCCAAACACTGGAGCTTATAACAATCACAGTAATCTCTCTTGGTGTGTCATATTCTCTCAAGAGCTTTAAATGCATGTTTGCAGGCACTGAACACCAAGCAAATGATCTCCCTAAGACTAGAACATCAGAAAAGGAACAAAGAGAATGACTGACTTAAAAATTGTGATCATAAAGTCAAGACATGTGAATACCACAGAGATACAGCAAAAAAAATCACGAGCTGTGAATCTCACAAAGAAGATCAATAAAAGCTTCGAGAACTTCAGACCGGTAAATGGGGTGGCACCAAATGCCTTAAGCTATGATCACATCTCTCAGTTAAGCTGAGAGTCTGATCAAAAGGGGGAAGTTGTTAAAAAGAAACAAGGATCTGTGTTCTATCAAGCTTTTCAGGTGATTTTAATGCACAATGGAATTTGAGAAACACTGCTCTAGATTTAAGACTCTTGTGAAAGTGCTCATGGTTGCCCTACAGCTTTATGCCTATTATAGCTGAAACTGTTTTCAAGATGAGAGCAAAGGCTTTGGATGGTCTTCAGCCTAATTAAAATGTTTAAAGAGATTTAATTACTAAATGCCAAGCCACACAAATATAAAGTTCTTTCCTACAGAGAGACTATGTGGTGAATTGAATGCATTTTTTAATCAAATGCTTGGCAAGCAGTATGGGTTTTCTTTCTTGTAAACAGCTATACTAATGCTAAACATATTTATTCACAACTTGACAAGAAATATTGCCCTGTAATTAATCATTTCCCAGTCCTAATTCAGACAAAATAAAAATACAAATACAGAATGTGTATCACCTTCTCGTTATAAAAGAGTCACATACATAAATAGTATTTAGATCTATCTGGTATGTGCACAGATACATAACATATGTGCACATCTGTCTGGGCAAAACCATGCCAGATACTCAAAGTATGCTGGTTATCAAAAGGGCACTTCACTTTAAAAGTATATATATATTAAGAAAATCACTATTCATTTTAACTACTTGCAACTGTGAATTATTTAAACCAGGTTATCTATTAATTACAGACTTTCATTAATGGTTTTTTAATAAGATGCAAATTTTAAAATAATCGTCTATATTTGAGGAAGAAAATAGTTAAAATCTAAAGATCTACATTAGTTTTTCAAACAAGTTTTAAAAAATCATCACTAGAAATTAGCTCATGAAAATACATTGTACTTTGGTTCACTGGTTTTATTTAATGTGTATTCTCAAGATGCATATGGTAACAGGAATCACTCTCAATTGGACAACATGCTAAAATTCAAGGTCTATAAAACTGAGTTAATTTTTTTAGAAATGTTTTACTTACTCCCTTCTATGATTTCTACCTCATTTCCCAAATGTAATAATACTAGAAGTACCATAAAATACTGCAATTAAATACAAAATTCACTATAAAGTTGAACTCTTAACAATGTGAGGAAATGTTATCAAGTCATTACAGAAAAGCACCTGTCTGAATATAAAAAATATTATGATTTTATAAGTGCGTAGGTGTGGGTTTTTCCCCCCATCGTCTTCTAAATATTCGTTGAGCAATTATTACATGGCACGTACTGGGACAGATGGAGTTAGCTACAAAAATCAGTACCTCTGGTTTTAATGTGCTCACAGTCTATGGGTGGAGAAGTGGGAAGGAATGTGGTGTGTGGGGAGGGAAGGGATACAGACAATAACACAATGTGCGTACACAGTTAACATGAGCAAGATACTAAGAGGAAACTTTGACTCCCACCGTAAGGTTATTAGATCACCAATAAAATATATTCCAAATCAACATATTTGCCAATGGAGAAGAAAGTTCATAAAAACTTGAGACAGTTTGTTTTAAAAAAACAGCTAAAGTTAAAATAATCATACATTGTTTTAGCAATTTTATTTCTAACAATTTATCAAAAATACACACAGATGTTCATAAAGAAATACTAGTTAATGATGGTCACTGTGGAAAAACCAAAAAACCATGAGCAACCTAATACCCACCATGATGGGACTGGGTAATAAATGATCAAACATTCGTATTATAGAATGCTATGCAGTCATGAAAATGAATGAAGTAGTGTCATGGATATTAACATAAAAAGCTCTCTAAGATCTATTACTAGGTAAAAAATTCAAGTCACAGAAGAATACTTGTAAGATGGGTCCATTTATTTAAATAACAAATTAAAATCGTGTGTGTCTGTATGTGTACATACATGTAAACACATCAAAGTGTTGAGTGAGAAGACTTACATCTAAATTCTTCTGACTGTAATTGACTCTGGAAAACAATATACTTTTAAATTGTTTAAACAGTGCACGAGAATACTGCATTCTGGTGTCATGTGTGGAAAAAAAAAAGCTCTCCCTTTTAGTGGGTAAACTCCAGTTATTCTGACTGCTTATCTCTGTTCTTATTGATTCTGGTAATGGAAAAAAACTTAAATTCCATTGAGATAGTAACAAACATAAAATCCTACCAAGAGACAGACAAAAGTAGTATAAAAATAATGACTTGTTGAATATTTCTTGCTTTTTTGCTTTTACAGAAACACATTATTGTATATTTACTTTGTAGATGTGCTCTATGATGTTCTCTAAATTCTATTGAGAAAAGAAAATTCTATAAAGAAAAAGTAACTGTGATAGATTATACCTAATCCAGGCCTTGCTTGGCAAATCACTCTAATTAAGTGGCTCTTTCCTATTTCAAGAAAATATATATACATATACATTTTCCCCAGGAAATATGCCAATATTCCCCAAAGCAAGTAAAGGCTGCCACACCTTAAGCACTAAAAAACCAAAAATCTTTATTTTGGAGCTTAGCTTTCATAAACTTTTGAAGAAATGTGAACATAGAGACAGGCAACCATCACCACATATAGAAGTTTAACAGTGACCAGACGAGTTCAAAAACCAAAAACTACATTCATTTTGCACTCAAAGCTGAATAATTAAATTTCTGAGAAATTAGGACACTTAAAATGCTTCAATAACCAACGTTTTACTAGGGAGGTCATGTACATACCACCTCTACAATAGTTTTTTTGCCACACCAATGCACCACCTGTCTATTGTTTACTGAATATTTTAAACTTAAACACATTATTTGAGGAGGGAACAGTAACAATATCAACAATAAAAAAAGCTGTATTAATTACCATAAGTTGAATGTAACAAGAAATGCAAAAAATACAGTATTTTTATTAAATTGTAGCTAGACACATCTTGCCGGTGGCTCTGAGCCAAAGCAAAGTGTTAAAAGCCTTACTGAACCAAGAAACTTTCTTGTGATTTTCAAGAACTAAAAGACAATTAGAGTGAATAAACTTTCTCGTTTTTTCCAATATTGTACTGTGAATTTTCAAGCATACAGAGAAGGTGAAAAAACTGAGCAGAGAACATGCATGTATCCATCATCTAGAGACCACCAATATAGCATTTGTTATATCTATCACATGTCTAAACTTCTTTCCAGCCCTCTATCCAGGAGTCACGGTTATTTAATGCTGCTATTTAACCACCTAGAGAGTTCTCATAGGAATCACAGGAGGTCCCAATCCACCATTTTGGAAACAAGGTTCCAAAAGATAACATGATCATTTCATAACTCCTTTGCTCATAGGGATGGCTTCTTAATGTATCTGGCCCATCCTCATCTTTCTTCCTTATCTCTAACTAGTCCCTAACACACAAGTGCACAACTTGTCTGAACAAAACACTTACCATCTCCATTAACTATAGCACTGAGCCTAAAGACTTTGGTATGACATAAAAGGCCATTCCTGGCCTGACCCTAATTCACCCCTTGACCTTATGGTAATTCAGCAGTCACTGAGTGCTAACTCTATGCTAGGTCCTGTCCTAGGAATTTCACTTGCTTACTTCATATTCCCTCAAAACAGCTCTATGAGGAAGGTTTTACTGTTACTCTCAATTTATAGTAAGCAAATGGTAGCAGAGAAAATTTTAAAAATTGGCCCATGTCTGCCTGATTTTCGATTCTATCATCAAACCATTCTACTCACTGTCTCATTTTTGCAACATCCTTCTTTCACCTCATGTATGCTTCTTCTAACACTGTTCATGATTCCATGCTTTTCAAACTGTGGTTTCAGCTGCTTGAATGCACTTCCTGCACTTTCTTTACCCAACCTTACTCATTCATTTAGACACAATTCATGTCAGCTCCTCAGTGACAAGTGCTTAAATATTTTAATAAGTGAGAGTTTAATAAATGAATCGATACTCACAAGGTCAAGATTCCCATTGGATGAACTAAGTGAAATACTGATACTAGGTCTTTACTTTTGTAAGCTAGTCTTTAGACAACTAGGATGAAACTATTTCTAACATCCAGCTATTAGAAAGGAATGATAAAACAAAAATCCAGTAGATTCTAAATAATCTACAGGGCAATACCTCCAACACTTGTAAACTAGGCATTAGTGACTTCATATTATTCATATTCATATTATGTTCCCCTAGCAGGCATCACCTATCTGGTATCCTTGAACTCTTCAGCTCTTGATACAATCATCAACATAAGAGTATTCTATTAAAATGACTGTTTTAATAAATACAAATTTTCATCCTCTGCCTTAGATTTTTATTTCTGGGGACAATTATATTGAAAAGGAACAGAACAGATCGCCCCAAAATGTGCCACTTTGTCATGTGGATTGTTCTGAGCTGAAGGCAATTAAGGAGATTCAAGAAAAACTTTTACTTCTCCCCTAACTACCTAAAAGAATTTACACAGGTGACCTGGCCCAGAAAGAGAGCTATTACCACAGATAATTATTTATATGAATAACCTATCTGTGTGGCAGGACAAGCATCTAGGTACCAAACATCTCCTATTATCATCCTGTGAATTACCCTCCTTCCCTTTGAAGCCCCAGACCCCTAACCCATTCCTTAGCTAAGGATGGCATATAGGTCTCAATTGCCTGACTTACATGTAGTTCTCATATTTTATGGGGATCCTGTATGTATGAAATTAGTCTTTCTCCTGTTAATCTGTCTTATGTCAATTTATCTATTAGACCAGCCAAAGAACCTAGAAGAGTAAAAGGGAAAATGTTCCTCCCCCTACAATATCATGGCATTAATTTAAAATGATGGTTAAATCTCTCGGAACATCTATGATGTAAGATTGCTTTCTAACTAACACATCGTAGAATCACAGAACCTTAAATTTTGAAAGAACGTTAATGATAGTATAGTCTGTGAGCGGCTGGTAAACTGGCTCTGGGTTGGGAGCATAAACCCCAGTTTCCATGGTGTAAATAATCCAATCATGGCCAATTTCAAGTTACCAATAGTTTAACAACCTGCTCACAAAATTCCTAAATACTTAACACTACTGGTATACTCCAACTCTGTTATTGGAAGAACAGGGATTCTGAATATAAGCCAGACGGAGAAAGACAAATATCATATGATATCACTTATACTCAGAATCTAAAAAAATGACACAAATGAACTTACTTACAAAACAGAAATAGACTCACAGAGAAAACAAACTTATGGTTACCAAAGGGGGAACGGGGGGAGCGATAAATTAGGAGTTTAGGATGAACATATACACACTATTATTTATAAAATAGGTAAACAACAAGGACCTACTGTATAGCACAGGAAACTATACTCAATATCTTGTAAGAATCTATACAGGAAAAGAATCTGAAAAAGAATATATATATAAAAATAACTGAATCACTTTGCTATGTAACTGAATCTCTTTGCTGTACACCTGAAACTAACATGACATTGTAAACCAACTATATACTTCAATTTAAAAACAAGGGAAAAAAAACTGCAAAAAAAAAAAAAAAAAGGGAGTTATGAGGATAACTACATGAGTTGTTCAAGGTCACAGAAACAAACTGTCAGTGTCTGGTCTAGAAGCCAGGTTAACTGACTCTTGCTCTAGCCTAGTTACTCTCAATGGTATAGAATCAGTTGGGAACTTGGAAGGACACTTTGCCTAGCCTCACTCCAGAGCAATCAAAAAATAATCTCTGGAAATTCCCCTCCTCCATAATGAAAACAAACCAAAAAAACCTCACCAGGTGCTTCTAATACAACTAAGTTCAAGAACTCCTATAATTCTTTTTCCCACTTCATGGTTGTCTATAGGAAATCCCCATTCCTTTATATGAACTTGGGGAATGAACAAAATACACACTAATCAACGGCACGAATTATCACAATATTTGAAAATTTTATGAGTTTCAAGTATATTCCATGTATGGCCATGAATTATACCTACTGGAATATTTTCTAAACTTTTGGCCCTGCTTGTACAAAAATGAGACTGATTTATAATTAGTGCATTGATTTTATCTAAACGAATGCTTCTGTGTTGCTTAACAGGGTGGCAACATTCTCTTAACAATTCTATTAACAGATTAAAAATCCTTTTCCTTCTATTAGTTTATCTAACACTTTATTACATGGAGACAAGAGGTAACTTTCAGTAAGTCTCTAAATTAATTATCACAAGTTTCTCATCAAGGTAACTAAATAATTCCACATCTACTTTAGCCTGTCTGCCCTCCCTCCCTTCTTCCCTCCTCCCTATTTTCTTCTCTTCCCTCCCTCCATTCAAATATTTATTGTGTCTGACCAAGTAGAGGCTACTAAATCCAACCCAAGACCCTCCTGTGTCTCAGAGAAAATACCTAATTAATTCATCTAATTGTCATTCAGTGGCCGAAATTCTATTCAGGTCTACATTTTAAAATTATTGTTCAACTAGTAGCTTGGTTTACGAGTCACGAATACTGTTCTAATTTTGCAGATTTGGTGGATATATGTAAGAGTCTTCTAGCCAAATCAGTTGCATTTGCAACTGCATGATATGATGTGTTTTAAAGGAAGCATCTAGCATTATTTCCTTTTCAAAGCAAATCACAGACGAAGGTCTATAGTAGACCTTCCTAGTCCCTTTCCTTTACATTCCTTAAAATAACTATAATCCTGAAATCATTTATTTCTTTTGCATCACCCTTCATACTCAGCATATTTTTCCCTTTCTTTACCTTGGAGCTGATCAGCAAGGACTGCAACACTGGATTTCAAATGCTATGACGTTTGAGCTATATGAACATTTTCTTCTTCAAAGGAATAATGCAAAGAAAATGTTTAGAGAGATGGTGTTTTTTGTTTTTTTGCCTTTCTGGTTACCTGGCTAAAAATTAGAAAGTAGGAAAAAGATCTTTCAACACAGTTATTTTCAGGCAGTGGGAAACTCATTCCCTAATGGAGGATCCATATCAGCCACATGACTTTTACAAAGGCTCTGCCTCTTGGAAACTTGTTCACTGGTCACATGCACATCGGTTACAAATGGGACTATCCAGTTCAAACACAACTCTAACTGCAAATATTGGAAATACATTTAAATGTGTCCAGAATGCCACCATGTAGTTGTACAAACCCAAGGCTGTCACTGTCACATTTTTATGTTCAAACACCTTAAACATATCCATTACTGCCTATTGTTCTTACATAAAACTTACCAAAAAAATTTGATGTTACAGGGCTGACTGCCAACAGCCTTAGATCAATATATATCGCTTAGGTGTAAGCAGATGCAAATATTAATTTTAATTCCCAAGATTTTGTAAGAATTTGGCTTAGAACTAAATAAAAGTAGTAAAAGACACATACTAAATTATGAGCTCTTGAAGTAAAGAGACAATATCTTATTTATATCTCTAGCACTTGGAACAGTACCTGTCATACACAGTAGACGTTTAATAAATGATAATCAAATGCAAGCTTGGGAACTGGAGGGCAGCATGAACAGCAGGCTGTGCTTGTACTGGTGTTTACTGAGCAACGCTTTTTGGCCTTTTGAAGGACAAAAAACATTAAATATATAGAAAAATATAGAAAGGTTGAAATAACTGTATAGAATACCCATACGCCCTCTACCTATATTTAAGTTTTTAATATTTTGCCATATTTGCTTTATTTCTGTCTCTCTTCACATATGTATTGTTTATGTTGAACCATTCAAAGTAACTTACCTATGTAATGACACTTTGCCCCAGATACTTTGGGATGCATTTCCTAAGGACACTCTACCAACCAATCACGGTATTATTATAACTTCTAGTAATTCCCTATTATCTAATATGCAGTCCATAGTAAAATTTTCCCAATTATCCCAAGAATGTGTTATAGCCACATATACCCAAATCAGGATCCACTAAAGTTCACACATTGTTTGTGGTCCTTAGGGAGGGTCTCTGTTCAGTCTTTAAGGTTTACTTATTCCAAGTTTTCTATTTCTTTGTATAATATTTTATTCCATTTATCTCTGACTTATATCAAGTATTTTTAAATCTGTAACTTGAAACTGAGCTCTGTGGATTAAGATAAAAAGGACATTGTGGAGACATCTGGCTCACCCTTCCCATCCTTTCAGTAAGCAGAGGTCATGTGGGCCATCCTTCTGCAGGTTAGGCATTGTTTTGCACCTGACTTACACTTGGGATCTGGGGCATAAACCACTACAAGCATCTTTCATAACTGCCTAACCAACTCGTTTTAATACCCCTGACTAAAAAGGGAGCCTATTTTAAAGAATCAAGATTGGAGGAAAATAGAAGGAAAATAGATTTTTAATTTCTTCCTGCTCCTATAAATGAAATGATTTAAAGTGATACATATTGGAAACGTAAAATACTTCTGGTGGAGAGAGTATGAAGAAATTAATTTTCCAACTTAAACAACTTCTATTTTATAATTCCTAATGTTAGCATAATTACTCTAATCAAAATACACTATTATGTGCTCCAGGTACAGGGTGAAGGAAACCACTGATGATACAGAGATCTTATTAGGGAATGCGGCAGAGAAAGTGAAAAAATGAGAACTGAAGATTTTCAAATATGGGCACCAAAAACGGTGAGCCTTTCCATTTTTGTCTTCCTACCTAGTGTTCCAATCCCAATGAGAACAGCACAATGTCCCAAGTCCTCACCATGCCAATCGCACTCTGCCCTATGGATATTTGGGGTATGGGGTGCTGTTTTACCCAGTGCTCTTTAAATTTAAGGTACTATTACCACTGTTATTATTTTTAGGTATACCATCAAACCACTGGAAGTAGTAAGACCTCCATCAGTGATCATTCACTGCCAAGACATTAACTGGTGTAAGGCAGAGGTACTGGGGTACCAAGCACTGATTATTTACTTCTTCATTAGTTGCAGAATCTCAACAGAATGTCAATTCTATGACATTTTTCAGCCTCCTTTTCAACTCGGAATCATGTGACTACTCTCTGGGCAGTGAGATGTAAACCAAACTATGGTGTAGGACTTGTGGTATCCAGTCTGGCCACTGTGTCATTCCCCCCCTCCAAAATACATGAATATCTTAAATGAAACTACACAGGACTCACTGCCCTTACTACCAACCAAAATAATAATTAATTGAGTAAAAAAAATATATGGCCCATTACATGCAACGGTCAGAATACAGGCAGGTCTTAGAGAGGGAACACCAGAAAATCCACAGGAAAATAGGTTCCTCTATGGAGGAAACCAATACTCCTCAAATGTTACTGAACAAGATGTTTGTCTACTCAGTCCCAGGATAAATCCTTATTCAGAGGTTTTCTGGAAAACTGGATTGAATGTGGATAATAGGGGAAGGTGTAGCTGATAACAGGAACAGAGTTGTTGTGCCGTCCATGGAATGTGAGGGCACAGAAAAAACACACTCAAGAGTATGATAATTTCAGGCTTCACTAGAAACACAGGGAGGTGAAATCAAGCCAGACAGGAAAGAATCAAAATCAGTAAGGAAACAAAATTTAATTTCAAGCTTCTAAGGAGAGACTATAAATAATGCAAAATTTAAAACATATTAGCAAAAATAGATCGTTATGTTTCTCTTTCTCTCTCTCTCTCACGCAAAATGGTTAAATGTTTCTTGAAGACTTTTGGTTGTGAATATTTAAAAGCAAATGCACAAAAAAAAATTAAAAAAAAAAAAAAGCGCAAATGCACATATCTGCCAGAGAGGAAAAAGTGTTTGGGGTGGGGGCAGATATTAAAGTGAAAAGTCTGGGATAACACACACCAAAATATTAATACTGACATGAATGACTCCAGTTTATCAGTTTATTTTCCTTCTTCTTCTTCTTTGAAAATTTTAAACTGCAAGTGAATAATTTTTATAATTATTAAGACAAAGAGCATTTGCCAAAGAAAAGCATTCAAGCAGTCATAAAATAATATTGTATGAACATTAGACAGAGAAGGCTCATCAAATCCAAACATTTCCCAAATATCCTCCACAAAACAAACTAGTAACTTGCTCTTAAAGAATGGGGCCTCCTAAAGATACACATTTTTAGATGCTGCTAATAGTAAAAGCCAGGGCCTCTGAGTTGTAGACTATAGCCTTGTTTCTCCAAGTATGGTTCTCTACATCAGCAGCAGGAAAATCACCTGGAAACAGGGGAAGGATCACACTGGAGGAAAAGAGATTTTTCATTTCTTGCTGCTCCTAAATATGTAATGCTCTAAAGTGATATATATTGGACCTGTAAAATACTTTTTTGATGGGGAGAAAGTGCAGAAATTAACTTTCTAACTTGAACAATTTCAACTTTATAATTCCCAATGTCACACTGATTAGAAATGTAGAATCTATGGCCACAACCCAGACCTGCTTGAATTAGAGAATTGGGGAACTTATTGAAGAATTACTGAATTAGGAAACTTATTCTATGCTCTAGTAAAAAAAATATGTTTCCATCTGTAGTTTTATAGTGGATATCCCAGGAAAACTCTGGATAATGATGTGATATATTTAAACTAGGAGATGATAGAAATAAAATTATTTAATCTTTCAAAACTTCTATATGAACTGTTTTCCATTTATGCCTACTTACAACAGTAGCAACAACAAACAATAAAAACAACTCTTAGTACTACCACTACATCAGAAGAGAGTGGCTAACATTTATTGTGCCTTTGGCATGCACCAGGCACAGAGGTGGGTCCTTGTCATGATCTGCTGTATCCGTGTCTCACACTGAGCCATGTTAACACTCATGAAGGATCTACTACTGTAGTGCCTTCCTTCTTGAATCTTGGCTGAGCCTGTGATCTGCTTTAGCTACTAGAATGTGGCAGAAAAGATGCTGTACCAGTTCTAGGCCTATATCTTGAGAAGGCCTGGCAGTCTCTGCTATTGTCCTGTTGAAAGCCTTCAGGTGCCATATAAGCCTGGTTACCCTGCTGGAAAGGCCATAAAAAGGGACCATGTGGAGAGACCACATGGAGAAGTAGAGGCCCTCAAACAACATGGGGGTGAGCAAAGAGCCCAACGGCCCTAGCATCACAGCTGAGCCCAGCCACTGCCAACGCACCAGCTGAATGCAGCCAAGAAGAGTGAACACCAAGAAATGCCCACCTGATCCCAACCCAGATTGCTGAATTATGAGAAAATAACATGGTTATTGTTTTAAGCCACTAGGTTTTCGAATGGTTTACTACATAGCAACAACAACCAAAACAATGCATTATAGACACTTCTCTCATTTCAATCTCATAACAACCTTAAAAATTAGGTATTAAAAATATCCTCTTTCTATAGAAGGGTTTAGCTAATTTGAATAAAGCCACACATCATTAAGTGCAGGAGCTAGGGCTTCTTGCATAAAAACAATTCTGTACATTATACAACATCCAGTAGCTTAGTTTCTGATCTGAAGACAGAGCATGTCCTCTTACTGGCCTGTGTCTCCTCGTCTATAAAGAAAAGCAAGTGAACCCATGGCTGTCTAAGATCCTTGTCAGCTCTGCAATTCCATGACTTTGTTTTAAAGTAGTAATCTTGTGTTTGTTGCTTATATAGCATGGTCTTCATCACATCACATCTCATGCGTGAGCATGCGGCCTCGATTGAGCAAAGGTCAGAAGGGTAAAAAGTACCCCAAGAACATCACATCCCAATTGCCCCAATGATCAGAATCACACTAACAACCCCACCAGGCTGGTAGGGAAGGTTCAATGCATATTAAAACATCCTAAGCACGCTACCCTTCTAGAATGTCTTTAAACAACTCAGTCTGTCATACAGTCCTTTGAGGCCTTCAATTAAAAAAGAAATGGCACATCTATGTATTACCATTCCTTTCTAGTTTGCTAATTTGTGATTAGGAAAGAAAAACACACGGTTAATTACCTTTGAGACTCAACACAACAAAGTAGTTAAGAAGGAGAAAGGAACTTTTTTTTTTATGACTTAAATTTTTATGTGGTCAATCAAATCTAATCTATTCTAATTTATTCAGATGGAAGGTCAATTATCCAAATGCTCTTAATTCAGCAGGCACCTGATCTTGGTGGCCAGTGAACCATTCAAAGGGCAGCTGTGTTGTGTGTGTGCTTTAATATGAATTAGTTAACCACATTTGTACACTTTCCTCTTCTTCCTGTTTAAGCTAACATGGCCTGTTTGACAAGGTACATTTAAGAAGAGGGAAAAAAACACTAAGCGTTCTTTGTTTTCTGGAACAAACACATATTCTCCAAGACCCTTCTTTAGTCAATATATACAAAGAACCCACCAGATTCATGCGACAACGATCTGTTTGAAAGAAAACACCAGAACAGCTTTACAGAAATAGTGGTACCAACTTTAGAAAAACCCCGTACTGAACAGCAGACCACACACCATGCATTTCCATTGACACTAAAGTAGCATCAACCACCAGATGAGCAACTGGACTGGGATACCATATGCAGATGGAATGCAGGCAGCAGACCTCCTTCAAGCCAAACACTCCTTTCTCTAGAACCATTTCATTTTCCAAATAAGCCTCAAATGCATGTCAAGGAACAGCATACATTTGTCTTTGCACTTCCTGTGGAAGTTTTTGTTTGTTGATTTGCTCAAAAGTCCAGTTTAAATTTGAGTCAACTTATTTATTTGCTTTATACTGGAAGAGAAATTTACCAAGGAAGAACAAAAATATTGGAAGTATTCCATGGTAAATGAGAGGAAGTATGCCAAAGCTCTCAGCAGCAAGACTGGATCAGTCGAGAACAAAGAAATACAGGGACTTAAACATACAAGTATTTATTCTCTCATATAAAAGAAGACTGCTGGTGTGTAGGCCAGGACTAGTTTGACACTACCTAAAGTCAATCAGGGACTCAGATGCCCTTGATCTTTCTCCTTCATCATGCAGAGCTGCCATACTGAGGTTATCTCTTAGTCCAAGAGTGCTGCTGGAGCTCCTGCCATTATAAAGGCATTCTAAGCAGCAGGGAAGAACAGGGAAAACGCAAAAGGGCTTCTTTTCCAACCACTTCAGCTTATTAAAAACAACCTTGCCAGAAGTCCCACACTATATTTTGGTTTATCTCTCAATGGCCAGAAAGCCATCACATGATTCTACCTTGCTGAAAGGGAGGCTGAAAAATATCACAGAATTGACTGGCATTCTGTTGAGATGCTACTAAAGAAGAATTAATGAACTGATATTTGATATCACAGTACCAACAGTCTCTGCCTTATACCAATTAATGTCTTGGGAGTAAATTATCCCTGACTGAGGTCTTATAATTTCCAGTGACAGATGCATAGCTAAAAATAATGAGTGGTAATGATAAGTTAAATCTAAAAAAGTTTCAAGTGAAAGTTATAATTTGGTTCACACAATAACATAATAGTAACGATAAAAGTGACAATAATAATTAATACTAATATCAGAAAGTAGAGCAGTATATACAAATTATTGAACACCATGTTCTTTGTCAAGTGATGCAATACCTTATTTTAACCAATCTTCATATCAACTTTGAAAGGATTTTAATAACTCCATTTTACATAGAAGACAGTGACTTCAGAGTTGGGAGGTGACTTTTCTAAGGTTACGCATCACTAGGAAGAGACAGAACTATAATACCACCACAATGGTATTATTCATTACCCTGATCACAATGGTATTATTCACTACCCTGATCAGGTCATTAATACTCCCATTTTACAGTTGAGGAAACTAAGGTTCAAATAATTGGAATGCTTCAATTTACTATAATTATTATTTACTATAATTTCGAACCAATGGTAGAATTTTGTTTGTAAAAAATGATTGTTTTACTCACTGGCCTCTTAATGGGCCCAGAGAAGGAGATAGGAAATCTGGTTTCTCATCCTGACTATGTATGTTAATAGTAATTCCCACTTGACTGTAAAAATAATACATGTCCACTGAAAAGGAAAAATTAAAACAATATGGAAAAGAAGAAAGTAAAAATCACCCCCAAATAGCACCAATCAAAGATAATATTACCAATGTGAACATTGTGGTGAGCATTCTCTGTTCGAGATTTATAGATGGAGAAGGGGACATGGAGAGAGACAGGCTAAGTAATTTGTCTCAAGTCTCTGAGGTAGGGGGCTAGGACTCAAGTCCACTCTGTCCAAGGCCCCTGTGTATTCAGTGACCCAGCACATTCAGGAGTCTTACCTTTCCTGCTACAAGACATCCCACATGTGTACATGCCTGAAAATTCTATAACAGAGAGACTGCTCTTTCTTTTAATGGGCTCTTAAGAAAATGCATTTTTATGTTTCTCTTTCAAGGGGCAAGATGAAGAAAATTGAAATGTGACCATTAACAAATTACCCATGCTGTATGTGAGTTTAACACCCCAGACAAGACTCAGGGTTTTGAACATTTACAATGCATTGAAGCATATGCATTGTAAAAACATAAAATGTAATTAGATTTCCATATAACTATAACTGAAGAAGTACAAAGGAAGATGGCATTCGGGGAAGGAAGGAGTATGTGTATTAATTTTCAGATGTTTTAAATCACATACTATGTATCAAACACTGAGAAGATGGTGTCAAACAAAAGGACCTTACATCTAGTGCAAGGTTTCTCAATCTCGTTACTATTGCCATTTGGGGCCATATAAGTCCTTTTGGGGACTGTCCTCTGCACTACAGGATGTCTAGTAGCATCCCTCGCCTCTTCCCACTAGATGCCAGGAGCACACCCACCACAAATCGTTGGTACAATGTCTCCAGATGTTGCCAACTGTCTCCTGGTCAGTGGGGGGCAACATGACCTCTAGTCCAACTGACTGGGTAGATGACCTCCAGTTCACTCAGTGTGGGAAGATTTGCAAGGCAGTAGTGATAACGGAGGCAGACAAAGTGGGGAGGCAGAGGCAGAGCATTCTGAGACAAGGGTACTTGGAACAGATGGTAGAGTCTATGCCGGCAGTGGAAGGTAAGGGTGTCTGCCTGACGACGCAAGCTTCTGAATCTCTGACTCAAGAGTTTAGAATTTAGTCTGCAGAAAATGGGGATCAGCTCAGGTTTGTGAGCAATGACAACAAGCAAGCCCTAAGAGGTGAGCCTAAGGGTGTGCTGCTGTGGCTTCTGCTCTTCTACTGCTTTCATTAAAGACAACTGGGGGATGAAGAAATGACAACCCCCCCTCCCAAACTGTCTACTTAACAAAGCAGCTAAACACCAATTAGTTTTCTGACTTTTAAAACTGAAATATTCTAACACATAGAAAGCATTTTGCACTTTGCCTCACACACAGAGCACTCCCAGCAACGTTAACTCCTCATTGTTATCACTGCTGCTGCGGTGCTTATTAAAGGAAGACAAGGTAATGATGGGTGATGTCAGCATTTCTCAGATCTGCCCCAAGAAGCTCTGGTATCCGGGGAGTGTTAAAACTATCTGTACAGGGGCTTCCCTGGTGGCACAGTGGTTGAGAGTCTGCCTGCGAATGCAGCGGACACGGGTTCGATCCCTGGTCCAGGAAGATCCCACATGCCGCGGAACAAATAAGCCCGTGCGCCGCAACTACTGAGCCTGCGCTCTAGAGCCCACGAGCCACAACTCCTGAAGCCCGCGCGCCTAGAGCCCGTGCTCCTCAACAAGAGAAGCCGCTGCAATAAGAAGCCCGTGCACCACAACGAGGAGTAGCGCCTGCTCGCCGCAACTGGAAAGAGCCAGCGCACAGCAATGAAGACCCAATGCAGTGAAAAATAAATAAATAAATATTTAAAAGTTACCTTTAAAAAAAAAATCTGTACACATGTACAGATATGCACACAGAATTATTTTCTTTCCAAAATTTATTTTTTAAAAAGGAAACCATTTATGACAAAGGATATAAAATAGGAGATATTTTTCTTTATCTACATCTATTTTATTATAAATGTTTAAGTTGCCTAACTTACATTTTCCTATAAAATAAGGAGAACACATAAATTAATTTTTTACCTTTCCTTGAAGCAATTAATTTGTCTACGAAGCCACTGCTTTCCTATCCTTTCTCTGAGGACCTGTTGGTATCCCACTATACTTGAGATAGTGTAAGTCTGGAAAACATTGCCCTGATCAAGTGACTGGGACTGTCTGGAAAAAGAAAACCAAAAAACGCGGCTTTGGGACTCTGAGGTTACCCAAGGGCCACGGGTCCTCTTGAAATGAGGAGGAAGAAAGTGTCATCCGTACAAAAAGGTCGAGGAGAAAGCTGCCTCGCCAGCTGTCTGCACACATCACTCCAAGGCAAACAACTGACAGAGCAAAATAATCTCAAGCAGGTATTAAAATAGCAGCAGTGTCTGAAGAAGACCAGGGAAACACACCTGCAAACACCCAGACAACTGGGTGTCACTGTTCAGGAGTTTGAGGGCCATCCCTTCTTGCACATCTAAGGCAATTGTTTCCTGTGACACACTATGTTTTGTTTTCCTGAACATTTAGCCTCTGGATTTGGACAGCAGAGACCTGGCCTGGGCCCATTCCTTTAGAGAGTGCTCAAATGGTTACCGAAAGTGAAACTTTTCTAATTATTCTGTCAAGAATCAATCTTGGAAGCTGCCAGTTCCTCAGTCCTCTGACTGACAGGGCAATCAGCACTTTACTTAAAGCCTCAGCACCAACTTCTTCTGGCCTGGGAGAGCTCCCCACATGCTGGAAGAACAGAAAAACTCACAACTGAAAGACAGTGAGAAGTCCTTATGGGAGTGAAATTTTACAAGTGTGCGCACACATCCTTCTAGGGAATAGCGCTTTTCCAGCTGGCATCCCTTGGAAATGGGGACACCCCCATTCCCAGAGGTATCGTTCCAAATCTCAAGCAGCATGGCTAGGATTTACTCCGTGCTCACTGTGGCTGCTCAAAAAAATTATCAGAAGACACAAGAAAAAAGCCAGTGTCAAAGCCCTCGCTAGGTCCAGGCAGACCAGAGTGCCCAGGGGTGGAGGAGGAGACGAGACACACCACACCACACCTCCAAAGCAAAACACGCATTTCCACCTTTCGTACACACTGGGCTTCTAAGGGGAAAATGGGACGTGGGATGGGGGGCAGCTTAAGAACTGTCACAATAGGAGAAATTATTCTCATCAATCAAATTTACCCAAATTCCACTCATTTGTTTTTGTCTAAAAGTTGCCCCCATATATTAAGCAATGTCCTGCTTCAGTTTTGCCTTTGGGAATGTTACTGCTTGTAATTTCTGAGACCATATATAGAAGGAGAAATGAGATGAGTGGATCAGTATCTCAGCTGGTTTGGATATGATGGTAAAGATGTGTGAAAGAAAATGTGAGGCTGCATGTACCACTTGGTGTCAAAAACCAAAGGGGCACAGAGTAGAGAAAGAAGGTTGCGTGACGAGTGAGAGCCACCGGGATGAATTGGAAGCGGGGCTGGACAGAAAGACGGCCTGAAATACTTGATGGGGGGAAAGAAAACGGGCCTGCAGCTGTTTCCCTAACAATAAGTAGATTACCCACCATATTTTCAGGATCCTAAAGGCTTAGAGAAAAAAGAGGTAATTCAAAGGCATAATTTTTCAAAAAGCAAAAACTATTCAAAAGATAGTTTGGGGTTGCCTAGACTAATGCTAACTAGAGTCCTAACCAGTCAGTCTCCGGTCTCTCTCTTCCCTTTCCACAGCACATACCTCCATCTCTGTCTCAGACTTGGAGAGGCTTCCCATTTTACTTAGAATAAAATTTAAAGTTCCCAATTTGTATATGTATAACTGATTCACTTTGCTGTACAGCAGAAACTAACATGACATTGTAAATCAACTATACTCCAATAAAAATTTATTAAAAAAAATAAAAATTAAAAAATAATAAAATGGAAAAAAAAAAACTTCCCAATTTGGCCCACAAGTCCTTCCTGAACGGGCTGCAGCCTGTCGCTTTCTACTCAGTTCTCCTCACTTGCTCTGCCCTTGAAATACCCTGAGTTGTTTCTTGCCTTCCAGCCTCTGCACTTGTTTCCCCTGCTCTTCCCACTCAGCCCCAGGTCAACATAGGTTCATTCCTTGGTGTCAGTCAGGTCTCAGCTCACACATCCTCCCAGCGACAGGCCCTGCCTGGTTACTCCACCTCAAGTAACTGCTTACTGGCTGGTGAGGCCATGAGAATGCACCTCGGACCTGCAACTAGAAGGAGGGAGACCGGCTGCACTGGTGCCAAGGCCACGCTACCCCTGGTCTGCTCCCAGCCAATGACTAAGCCTGGAGGGACACTAGGGCAGGCCCATTCCTGGGAGACAGGGGACTTCACTATCAGCTGACTTTGGCTGCAGGACACCCCTATAGCCCCGCCAAATATTCGTCACTCTGCTCTTCATCGTGGGACACGTCCCCTCTCACCTCTCCTTCTCCCTCACTCAGGGTCAGACCTGTATCACAGTCCAATGGCCCTCCCAGCCTTTCCTGGCTTCTTCTCCATTTTCTATCAAAGGTACTTCCTCAATAACAGCCTTGCATATGAACCCTGTTTTGGTGGTATCTGGGACCCTTACCAACATACTCACTAACACCTCAGCCTGTTTTATTATCTTCTTAGCACTGATCACTAAAGAAAATGATCTAAAATGGCACCCAGCAATCTGTATTTTACCAAGCCCTCCAGGTGGTTCTGGGACATACTCAAGTTTGAGAAACAAAGGCCTAATAGTATACAGCTAATTATAGTCAGAGTAAGAATCAGGACTCAGCCTTACAAATTCCCAGTACATTTCTCAGCAACCAGTACACTTAATAACACACACAACCCTTACACTGTATCCCTGCTTAATAACCCTGATTTAACAAATGAATTTAAACACTGGTCAGTGTTTCACATTTATTTTTTAAAATATGGATTTAATAAATGGACATTAACTTACCAGGTAAGCCAAAGGAATTTCTAGAACATTGATTTGAATGTGGCTGACTGCCTCTATAAATCTAACTGACTTTGTAGCTTTTAGGCAGTAAAAATAAACTTCTCAATGTATACCTCTCTCTTGTGAGGGAACCTTAATCTGATGTTCTGCTATTACTAACATGGAAAAGCAGTAGCGCTATCAAGATAGCATCTGGCAAGATGAAATGGCACTGAAGTTTGTCGCTATCGATTTCTATGTGGCAAAACCTGTGCCTTGTTCTCCTGTTTTTCCTTTAAGATCAGGCAGTATGATCTCCAGGAAGAAATGCTAAGGTTTTGGGGAACAGTGGCAAGCAAGTGTGATAACAACAGAATGGATTGATTACAACCAGGAAACTTATAGATGGTCAGGTATGAAATATTACCTGGTGGAACACTCAAGATAAAGGAATATAACATGCTTTACTGCTTATAAAAGGGAGGTAGCAGAAAGTTTCCTTTCTAACATAAATCCTTAACTATCTTTCCCCGGGGGAAAAGTATATTAAATCTAGTCTATTATAACTTTAGATACAAGTCAGGATTCTGAAAAGTAGGAATACTTAATTTGTTTTTAAGAATAGAGAAAGGGAACATCCACAATGATACGAATTCAGAGATGAGGACCTTTCTTACTAATTAATGACCTCTGGCCTGCAAGGCCATCTGTAGAATTTCAAAATGTTCTCCAAACTTTCTTTTTCTCTTATATCTTCAGGTCAACGGCATAAATACACTTAACTATATAATTGCCCTCTGAAATCTAATTTTCGCATTACTGGCCAGAATCTCTTAAACTTTGCAAATCAGAATAATAGCTCTGATATATTTTTCTAATCTCAAACACTGAGGCATATGAAGCTTTTCAGTTTCTCACAATTTTCTTACCAAATGCAAAGGGTTGAGTCAAAGCATGTATCATACCTGCTTAAGCTCTTGAGGGAACAACTTTGAAAAGTGAAGAGAGGAAAAAAGCAGCCCCACTGCCCTCTTATAACACGAAGACAAAACAAAACAAAAACACAAATGGAAAGGCATGGAATGACAGATTTTTCAAATTGTGTTTTAGTAAAAGGATGATGTCTTGGAAACTTAAACTGTAATTTTACCTTGAACAGGTACAGGGTAGAATGTTTTGAAAGGGAGTATTCAAAAATTCTAAAATGTTTATTTACTAACAAATCCCTACTGAATGATGACTACATCAGTGTAACATGACACCCAAGACTTACTGGGAATACACAATAACTAATGGTATGTGCTAAGTGCTTTATATGTCTTATTATGCCATTTAATACTCGTAACAGCACTGTGGAATTGTTTCTATTAATATGCCCATTTTACTGGCAGGGAAAAAATGAGTCTTAGAGGAGTTAAGTCGCTTGCCAAGGTCATACAGCTAAGAGGGATACAGGTAGAATTCCAACCCAGGTGGATGTGTAAGTGGCCCAGGTTCTTACCTGCCACACTGTCTTGTCTAACACTGAGCTAAGCACCCTGAAGAATACAACGCACGGCCTCACGAAACCTCATTTCGTGAGGGGGAAACAGGTGGGAGAGGAAATAACTACAGTACAGTTGCTCAGCCAAGTGCTACATGAGGGGCAAATGTGTGAAATAAAAGCATCCTGGATGTTGACAAATTCTAAAAGATATAAGGGTGGGGCAGGTAGAAGATGGAATTTAACCCAACAAGAGGCGAGAAATCCAGATCACTTACATTTGTTCCCTGGCCTGCTCTTATATCTGTCCAAGACTTTACTCTGGAGTTATTATTCATTTATTTGCTCAAAAGTATGTTCTCAGCACCTACTATGTGCCAATATAGTGTAAGACATGGACCATGACTTCATGAATGACAGTTGAGCAGTAGAGGTTGGACAGTTTCCAAAGACGGTGAAGCAGTATCTCCCACCATATGCAATGTGATTCTGCTACTCCCACATTAAGAAATGGGGTGTGTTTCTCCACCCTGCTTGAATCTGAACAGGACCTGTGACTTCTCTAATAGACATGGCAGAAGTGACACAGTACCAGTCCTGCCCTGGCAGCTTCCATTTCCTGCCTCTCAGAAGCCAGTCACTACACACGATCATGCTGAGACCACCATGAAAGGCCAAACCACACGGAGAGATGAGATGGGATGTGGAGAAAAAGAAAAGAGAGAGGTCAAGGAGCAATGGGGTGCCAGACATGTGAGGAAGCTATCTAGGACATCCAGAGCAGCTGAACCTTCAGATGGCTCCAGCCTCAGCCACCAATGTGTGCAGCTTCATGACATATTCCAAGCAAGACTGCCCAGCTGAGCTCAGTGACCCCACAGCACCAGGAGAAATAAGAATAAACTGCTGTTTAAAGCCACTACACTTGGGGGATAGTGTGTTAGGAAGCACTGGATAACTGTAACATAATTGAATGCAACATCACCTACGTGACTACATAATTAAAAAGGAGTATGATTTGAGAAGTCGTAACCAGGAAAATACCCTTGCCTTCAACCAGGTCTGAGGGGTTTGTGGAAACCTCTCTGCATAGTAACATCGAGGATGAGACCTGAAGAGAGTGAAGAGAGAAAAAGATGAAAGGGGAAGAGTTTGGGGTAGAAAGAACAGCCCAGGCAAAGTTCTGAGGATGGAGATGTGCTCACACATTGCAGGAAGAGAGAGGGGGACAGTGACCAAATTAAACCAAATAGATGAAAGGGCAGGAGTCGGGCTGCAGAGCTGGCAGGGCTGGCTCACATGGAGCCCTGTAAGCCATGGTGGGTGCTGGGAACTGTATGCTGAGGGCAATGGGAGCCAAATAAGAGGAGTGACAGATTGGTGGTTGCTGTGGTCATCATGGCAGGGTCTCAAGGGGAGTCAGCGGGGAATCTGCCTGGACATGAGGTCTTAGAGGTCCAAGTGCAGGATGCCCTGGAGTGAAAACCAGCCTTTCCTTAGGCCTCAGAGGTCTAGAAGCATCTTAGTTTAAAAAAAAAAAAAAAAAAATTGAGTATGGTGTCCAGGGAATTAACTTTCTCAATTCAAACTTCACAGTTCACACGAGTTTAAGTACAGAGTCCACACATAAATTTGACATAATTTAGGGAGTAGAATGTGGTTAAATTGAATGAACTAAAGAAAACAAAAAGAATGACATGGTTTGAATAAGAAACGTAAATGAATTTCTCACATTTCATCTGGTTTTCTCAGGCCCAAGTTAAAGATGTGGACATAATGAGCTTCTTATACTCTAGCTTCTGCTTCAGCTTTCTGCTTCTGTCGAGTCTGTAACTGCATTTTCTTATTTCATTTACATGCTTGTCTCTAAACGCCCAAGTGTTTTTAATGACTATCATTTAGATGTACAGATGCCCACTGCCATCCTCGCCCTACACACCTAACACGTAAGAATGGAGATCTCTCCAAGCACAGCTGTTGCAGATCTGAAATACTCCATTCCATTGTTACAAAGAGGCCTGCAGGCTGGAAGGGTGATGGGTTGTGTAAAAAGGGAGGTCACCACTTTGTTCTCTGAAGCATGAATTACTGTGATAAGAAAAACCTGAAGAACATACAACATGATGCTAATAACAGTGTTGGGATCTGGGTGGTCTTCATCTGTTTTGTGTATTTGCTTTTGTGTATTTTCTAAGACAAACAAGAATTGTTCGAGCAGTAATTATTAAAAATCATAGTGCCAGCGTATTATTAGGATGGTATAAAAATGACGTTTGGCCAGAGCACCCAGGGAAGCCTGAAGTCTCTCAGCCTTGAGTCTGAGGTGGCCACACAAGGTCAATGATAGAGATAATGTGCCAAAAAAGTAAGGCAAGGCAATGTGACCTCTATTATTAGCTGAGGTAAGAGCTCCCAAATCTTACTAAGACAGAATGACTCTGTTGAGGGCTTCTTTATCCTAGTTAATGACAATAGAACATCGTAATTGCTCTCTCCTCTCCTGTGCTCTACTCCAACCCACTAAATCCAAGGTTCTTAACTTCCCACTCCACTGAAACCAGAAACTTCACTCTTCTACGGTTACAGGAAAGGTAGACAGAAAGATAGAGAACATATGGTATTTACTATGTAAATGGCTACACTTGGTCTGATCTATATTGGTCATGCCTTCTCTGGGGCTGGATACAAAAGAAGGGGGTTGGGGAGAAATGATGCTAATGAAGAGGAGAAGAAAGAAAACTGATTTAGCCAGCTTTGAGGGAGAACCTTGGCCTGTGTTATTCTCAGGCTGGACCTCTGAAAGTGACCACAATAAGCCTGAAGCTCTGGATCTTTTAACTGCATACTGTGATTACATCCACCAAGACACTGATCAACAAAATGTACTTTAATGAAACAAATCAGATCCATGGCTTTCTTCCTCCTTATAGCATTAAGGAAGAAAAAGTAAGTACATGCAAGAAACCTGTTCCCCCAGAGGCCATAATGTGATGGAAAAAAATAGCAGACACACAGACACACACATGGATACTTGCAAAATCATCAAAATGCTACCAAAAAAAATAAAAAAAAATAAAAAAATAAAAATAATAATAATAATAAAAAATACACAAAAAATCTTCCATGTATTTAGAATGCCTGAGGGTCTTGGTTTAAAATATATAAAATAAGTGAAAATAATTCAATGTTACATTATAAATTAATAGTATCACTGAAAAAAAATCAAGCCAAGTTTCATTTCAATTACCTACTTTGTCCATCTATGAAAATCCATCAAATGAGTCCAATAAGAACATAGCAAATAAGCTGTTTATTGGACTCTAATTTGATGCAGTTTTAACACAGTAATATTCATCTCTTCAATATATGGAAAAGGTAAAATCTATAAAACTCACATATTCATATTCTACTATTATAGATTAAGAAAAGAATTTTTTTTTAAAAGGATCCTGTTTCCTTTCTTACTGGAGGCAAATCTGTAGCAACCACAAAGTATCATATATTTATTATCAGATCCAAAATCTGATAACCACATATTTTTTACAAGATATACTAGATTTTTATGTGACTTTTACATTTTATCACAGATTCTGTTTATTGGGTTGTCTTACAATGAAATGCCCTTGATGATAATAATTTGTTTTACCCAACTGTCACTATCAGAGTAAGATTTATTTCCTCTAATTATATACAGACCTCCTGAAGACATCTGTTAATATCTAAGCATCTATTTGTTAATTGGTTTTTATTTAACGTTTGGGATCATTTAGTAAAACACTTTGTTCAAGGAACAGTGAAAGCCAACCAAGCTCAATTAACTAACTTGTTGCCAGAGTATCATATTAAGGAGGGAAAACAAAAAATAAAATTATTGCATATTTAGGTGTAGAATTAAAAAAAGAAACATTTAATATAGTCCCATGTCCCCAAAGGGGGAAAAAGACACTATAATTCCAATTCCATGCATAAACTAATACCACAAAAATATAAAAGATGATCACATTATGGTGGCAGCAAAAAACAGGAAACCAGCTAAATGTCATAACAACAGGAAAAAGGCTAAAAATATAAGGGTGTTATTAACATAATGGAACATAACATGAGTGCTAAAATTCTTGTTGCAGAAAAAAATTTAATGATGTGGTAAAGTGATCTCAGTATACTGTTAAGTGGAAAAAAACAGTATGATCCCAATATAATTTAAAACATATGTGTATTTATACAGAAAGAAAAAGAAAACACTGGAAGCAGACAGGCCAAATTTAAATAATAGTTATCTCTGAGCTAAGGAATTATGAGTGATTTTTTTTCTGTGTGCTTTTCTATATTCCAAATACTCCATACCGACCACTGATTAAATTACAGAACAATTATTTAGGAAATGAAATAAATCTCTCAGACACTTAATTCTCAAGTTTTTTTTTTTTTTAAAGAACTAGTGATGTGGAAATTAATTTATAACTCCAAAAAGAATGACCGTTAAAAGATGTGTTTTAGACATTGTTAAAAAAAAAAAAGCCGCCTAGGGACTTCCTTCGTGGTGCAGTGGTTAAGAGTCTGCCTGCCAATGCAGGGGACACGAGTTTGATCCCTGGTCCGGGAAGATCCCACATGCCACGGAGCACCTAAGCCCGTGCACCACAACTACTGAGCCTGTACTCTAGAGCTCGCGAGCCATAGCTACTGAGCCTGCGTGCCACAACTACTGAAGCCCACGCGCCTAGAGCCCGTGCTCTGCAACAAGAGAAGCCACCGCAGTGAGAAGCCCGCGCACCGCAATGAAGAGTAGCCCCCGCTCACCGCAACTAGAGAAAGCCCACGCGCAGCAACGAAGACCCAACGCAGTGAAAAATAAATAAATAAATAAATAAATTTATTCATTTTAAAAAAAAGCCTTCTGCACTAAGGGCCCAGGTGCTCATTAAGAATCTTAACTACAAAGTACAAAGTGTACAAGAACAGACATTGCACGTTTTGTTTTGGAGTGAGTTTTATTTGAGTTTTGACCCAACTTTATTTTAATAAGATTTTGTTTCGGAAAGACATGAGGCTGTTTTCTACAGATAATTTCTGAGTATCAGCAGGACCAGTCTGGACTGCCTCAAGGCTTGCTAAGCACAGCAATAAAGTTGTGAAAGGTGTATAATTAAAACCGTTCGCTTTAAGCAAATGGAACAAGAGTTCATACTGACTATTGCCTCTTGACCTCTCAGGCCGGCAACGCTCTTCTCTAAAGGGGGTTACTGCTGGCATAGAAATGGCAGAAAGGCATGGTCATCGTCTTGTGGTCATTACGTTTTAAGACCACACGGCCCATAGAAATTATGAGAGATTTGGAAAGTGCTGACATAATAACATTTTCTAGAATTTATATTTTCTATACATTGAAGAGAGGAATGTTGCTGTGTCAAAATGCCTCAAAATAATGCCTCAAAAGGCAGCTTATTTGCTATGTTCTTGCTGGTCTCATTCTATGGATTTCCACGGATACACCAAGTAGCTGACAAAGATGAGACAAGACCTGATTTGCTGGGTGACTATAATGGGTTTGGCCCCCTTTCAGAAAAACATGCCAAATCTTCCTATATTTGCTCAAATTTAACTCGCCTTATGATATTGCTTTCTTTCACATTTAGAAGGTCTCACCCAATTCTAAAATACTGTTGCACATAAAGTTTTTAAATAGGTTTTTAAAGAAGCTTCTCTTAAAATCAAATTTAAACACATGCTTTACTGGCTTAATGTAGGTGTCCTTTAATTTATCTTTACTGTGTGTTTGTTTTTGTTTTGATGCCCCCACACAAGCATCCAAGTCATTCGCAATACTCACAGGCTTATATCTGGTCCTTTTCTATTCCAGAGATTTCTCCCTCAGGAAAGCCCTATCCCAGGCCTAAGAAGAGTAAGAGACAGGGGCATGTGGATTGGGACTTCATCTCTTTTGAGCTACTGACTCAGTGGTCCTTACAACCCACACATAACGAGCCTCCGCCTTCCCTGTCCTTAGAATTGCTCACCCATGACAATAACAAGGCAAGCACGTCCAGTGCCAAATGCTATCTCTCTTCCTGGTCTGAAAAGATGAGAGCAGGAAAAGGAGAAAGTGTGCCACCAAGTAGTGAATAAAAACACAAGTACTGAAGTCCTAACACTCATGCCGCTTGCATTAGTGCCATGTAAGTAAATGGCATGCATAATGGACAAAATGTCATCAAGAATATTACCCTGAGCTCTGAAGTCACGGGCTGGCAACCAACCCCTGACAGAGTATGAGAATTTAGCTAAGTCTACTTCATATTAGCCAAAGAGAAAGAATAAAAATGATATAAACACTCGCTAACTTCAGACATTAAGAGCTATTTTCCAACGAAAATGTCCTTTCATATGTACCAAAACTGAGTTATTTCTCATCATTTTAACAATGGCAAGAAACTTTCTTTGAGTTTCTCCTCCATGTGGCAGAAGCTTTGGGCTTGGAAGTTCTGATTAAAGGTGAATCCGCCACAATTCAGAAAGCACTTCTCTACCCCACCTCCCCAAAAGAAGAGTTCAAGAGGATGGCCACCAGAGAGCAGCGGGAACCAACAATTCTGAGGAGGTCCTGGAACCTGCCAGCTCACTGGAATTTGTCCTATTATAAGTTTGCCATGAAAAGACAGGCCTGTAGTTCAAAAACTTTAAATGATTTGCTGAGTATGAAACATTCCAGGTCCATCACCAACCGTGATATACTGTGCACATGCACTGCCTCCATCTACTCCTTCATAATTGACTTTTTTTCTTTTGAAAGTCCACATAGTTATGAACCTGAAATACTGTCTGGAAGGATAACTTCATTGATTATGGTATAGAAAATCCCCCTTGGAAATACAGAACTTGAAAATATTTTCTCCCTCTCTTTCTCTCAGTGCAAAGCTCATTTTGCCCATCTACTTGATTTCAATGGGATTCAATTTATGTGTATTTATACATAATTTATAAACGCAATTTTAACCCTTAATGTTTTATATGTTGATTCTGAGAGATCAAGAGTCTGGTCCACATTCATGTAAGATAGGGACCAGGTTTGCCTCATAACATTCCCCTAAGCAATGCAGCCATCAAGCTAGACTATACATCGAGCCTGATGACTTCAGATGGTATGAGCCAGGATTTGTGGAAACCGTAGCAATGGAAGCAAAAAGAGAGAAAATTGAAACTCATGGATATTTTTATCAGAGGGATAAAAATAATTTCAAGCTCAGCAAAACCAGGGTAGTTGGTTCTAGCTCTGAATTCTAGTCTTATGGAAAAGCCAAGAGCATTTTTCTTGGGATTAACTCAAACAGGTCTCTAAAACTGGAATAACTCCTTGTAACGTTCCTGAGTGATTCCGGAATCTGCAGATGCACGTAAACCTCCTTGTAACCTTCCTGAGTGATGCCTGAATCTGCAGATGCACGTAAACCTCCTTGTATCTACTAGTTGGCTCACATTCTCAGGGTAGTGCCTTCTGCAACATTCTTTCTCAAACTGGCTGTACCGTGGACTCACCAGGAAAACTTAAAAATTCCTGAAGCCTCAGTCCCTCTCCGTTCCAAGTGATTCTGATGGAATTCATCTAGAGAATGAATGGTCTTGGTGTGTGGAGTGTTAACAGCGCCCCAGTGGTTTCTAATGTGCAGCCGAGTATGAGAATCCAGGTCCTTTTAAACTCTCTTTGGCCATTTTAGTTTTGTTTTTTTTCTTTTTTTCTGAAAGAAAGTTCTAGACCTTATTCATCTCTTTATTCACTGTGTCCTCTCCAGTGCCTCTTCCCAGGATTCCTTGTAATCATAGTCTGTAATTAGAAAACTGGTGAGACACTTTGTGGAAGTCTGTTTGGCCCACAATACTGTAAGCTCCATGCACGTAGGATGAACATCCCCACTCCTCACAGGATGGCACAAATACGGTGCACAATGAATAATTATTTGGTCGAATAAAAAAATTAACTGTACCAAACTGAAAGAATAAAATAAATATTAATAACAGCGGCTAACAATTATACAGTCTGGTCCGCCAAACAGAAATTTAGATCCAGGGTTAGTTGAATCTGTGGATGTGAAACCCACGGATGCAAAACCCAACTGTACTCATTGTACTCTGCAATTTTACATGAGAGACTTGGGCATCTGTGGATTTTGGTGTCTGTGGGAGCTCCTAGAACCAATCTCCTACAGACAGCAAGAGACAACTGTATAGGCAGGCATTAACTATGTGCCGGAAACTGGTTTAAGGGCTTTACAAATGTTAACTCATTTATTTATCACCACAAACCTAAGACAGGTACAAAGTCATATCCATTATACAGATGAGGGAACTGAGGCACAGACGGATTAACTCGTTCAGGGCCAAACTTTGGTGAGAGAGCCAGGATTCAAACCGAGGCAGCCTGGCTCTAGAGTGCCTCTTCTTATCAACTAGATTATACCGTGCCTGGCCAGTGGCAAAGGCTGGCCAACTGCCCCTATTATATACATGACCACCACCACAGCAACCACCCCTTGAAGATACCCACCACTGGCACTGCTTTCATGAAATGACTGCCTAAAGTTCCAGGCACTGTGCTCAAAGCACTTCATGTGTTATTTCATATGGTACCACAAGTTATTAACTCCACTTTACAGATTAAACGTCAGGCACAGAAAGGTGAATCAACATGCACAAGGTCACACAGCTAGGAACTGGCAGAGCTGGATCTCAGCTGAGCCATTTCTGCCAATGAAGTATAAGCTCTTAACGACCACATAATGACCCCTATCGTTGGAGAGTTATATATTTTTTTAAACTATCTAACATGCATGACAAGAATACCTTGAAACAACTTCTTGGCCCCTGGTTTTCACTGCTCTCTTCCTACCTTCCCTAGCATGTTATTTAGTCTCATCTCATACAACAAAGTCACATCAAAAACACATTTAATTTATATGAATCCATCTATACAGGCATGGGGATGGAATAAGTAAGTGAGAAAGAGTAGAAATTAATGAGTAAAATCTAGTGGGTGACCCCACTGCCATTTCATTCAAAGGACGTGAGTCCCTGAGGGAAATGGGAGGGAGTGAGATCTCACTGCTCACTCCCAAATGCTCAATGGCTCGGGTCTCACCACACTACTGGGACTCTAATGGTTAAAGATATTAAGATGCATGGGTGACTTAAAGGACTTTCAAACCTAATTTTGATTATATTTTTTGCTTTATGAACTGTCTTTAGAGCCTCACCTTCACGTGGACTGTGTCTCCACTGTATAGTGGCTTCAGTGAACTAGAGACAGATGTTCAGGAACCAAAAGAGGAATGAAAACTAGCTCATGCCCTGTTTCTTGTCTGCTCCACTCTCTAAGGGATCCATGAACACTCAATAACATGGTAACAACCTCAGAGGTGGAAGAGATAGCAACAAGGTCTCACCTTGATACTGAACATATGAATTAAAAGAAAAGCAGGCAAATCTCAATTCCCCAATGGTGGTTGACATAAAGATGATTTGTCTAATGGTGAGGGAAAGTTATATGCTGATTCTCTGACGAAAGTGTTTCTGTAAAAGGAATTTGCACAAAGAGCCATCAAGATAAAGAAACATTAAATTGTATTTTTTTAAAAAGTGATTTTTTCATTCCCCATGTATACCAAAAGAAAACTCAGTAAAGACCTTCCTTGTGTCACATATCATCATGAATCAATTTTCTTGACCAAACATAAAACTTGATTCAACATGTCCACCTTGAAACATTCTATTTTCACAGCTTTTGTCAAATACTGAAAGATCTGACCACTTCCCTTTTCCCCAAATAGCACTAGGAACCCAGATAAAAAATGAAGGTTGTATTTTGTAGCAAGAATAGACGGGAGGCTGAATCACAGCAAAACACTTAAAAATCAAGAGAGGAGAAGAAAAGTATCAAGAGAGATTAAATGCACAGAGAACAATAATAGGAAGGAAATCTCCTGTGAAAAGAAGCAGCTGATGGTAACTTAATCGGGACAAAAATGAACTAAATTTACTTCAATGACTGAGTTCAAGGTGAGGTAATTTTCATCAAGTTTATAGAAAGTCACTTGAAAAATTACACAACTTGTTGCTGTATTCTACTTTTAGACAGGAGAGAAATAAAAGTTCTCCGTGAGGGAGCTGATCTTCAAAGAAATGCATTTACGATCCCAGGTGATGAATTTTACCTATTAACTAGGAGATTATCTTTAATTCTCATTTGGATAGAAAAGTCACTTTAGGACGGATAAGGTCCCTCTGAGTTTCACGGAAAGATTTTGACATAAAAATAAGAGAATAAAAAAATCTTAAAATACATGGGGGTATAGAGTGTATGGGGAAAGAACTAAAAAGAATTGTTAACAGAGGAGGGCCCAGGGCCACTACACAGCACAAGAGAATGCTAGGGCAAACTCTCAGTTTGGTGAGAATTTTAAAGGTATAGTATATTAAGCAGACTTGCTGGGTTGTCAGTGACTGACAATGAACTCTAATTCAAAGGCGAAAAAGAAAGAATGATTTGGCTCATAGCTGGAAAAGATGGAGAGCAGCTCACAGAAGTAAAGAGAAGCTGCAGATCCACAACAGTCATTCTCAAATTTAGGCAAACATGAGAATCACCAGAAAGACTTGTTAAAACACAGGGCTGGGCCCCACCTCAGAGTTTTTGATACGATAGCTTTGAAGGGGGCCAAGAATTTGCATTTCTAAAAAGGTTCTAGGTAACACCACTCCTGCTGGATCAACCACTTTAAGAACCACTGAGTTACAGACAACTGGCTATATAGGAATGAAGTGCTATGACTGAGAGAGTCTCCATCATGCAGGTTCGCTCCTGCATCTTACTCAGGCTTTCACCAGGTGGGAAGGAATAGAGCCTCCTGGGCCACATTGTTTTAATTCATGATACCAGAGACAGGTCGCATTTTCCATGAGCTTCAGCAGGAGAGCTGATTGGACTGAGGGGCCTGTGCTAGGAGATCACTCCTGAAAGCAGCCTGCTTTCAGGGGGGCAGTAAAGCAACTGGCCTACCTGGAGTATAAGGATACCCCATGGGCAGGAGGGAAGAAGAGAGGATCCAAGCAGGGACACAGAGCCTTAGAGGAGGCACTGAATTTGATGGCATTACCAAGATCACAGGGAACGGGAGAAGAATCCTTAAACAAGAGAAAGAATCATGAGAAAACATGATGAGCAAAGAATAATATGACAATATGATTCTAACAGCCTACAGTAAAGTTCATTTGGCATCAAGATGTACCAGGTACGATCAAATTCACTTAAGATACTGGTTTTATGCCCATAATATCTATCTTTACCCACAGAGTACTGCTTCTCACATAATCCATGGTGAAGGATTAGGTTTTTTTTATTCCCTGACAGTCACGGACTGATATTTTTGTAAAACAAATATTATGAATTGCTAGCAAACTGATCTTCCACTTGCGTGTCATGGCAATGGCAATTTGCAATCAAAGTTTCTCAATGCTTATTCTGTTTTTGTACTTATCACAAACCTAAAACAAAGAGCTCACAGATTGGCACTTCTGCACAAACTGGCACTGATCCAATGCCACACTTTGAGCAGTACTACTCTATAGACTTCGGTGGGCCAGGAGTTCTCTGTCACAATTACTTGTTAAGAAAATGAATGAGCAAAGTTCTGTTTCAGTAAAACTTTATTTACAAAAGCAGGCGTGGAGCAGGATTTGGCCATGAATTACAGTTTGCCTGCCCCTGCTCTAGACCAGTGTTCCTCAAAGTCGAATGTACATAGGAACCATCTGTTGTGAAAACACAAATTCTGACTTGATGGGTATGGGGTAAGGCTGAGATTCTGCATTTCTAACAGCCTTCACGTTGATGTCAACACTGACTGTCCATGGTCCACATTGTGAGTAGTGAGGCTCCACAGACTCTTCTCTGTGAACTCAGAGACTGAGATGTGACCTCAAGTATACTAGGTGCTTTATACTGGGTCTTTATTGACCTTAGAAAAGACTACATCTGTCAGTCAAGCACATGTCTTCCTCTGCTTTACAGAGATGATTACAATCAGAAGGAATTGATAAGAACAGCCTCACTGGAACCAATGACATCAAATACTGGATGGATTCCCATTCTCTCAGTCAGCCCTGAACTTGACACACAGTAGGTCATCAAGAAGTATCTGCTGACTCCTCACTGGATGGGGAATACCAAGCTGTGTCCACTAGGAAGAGGAAGCTAGGGTGATGGTGGGCCTCTAATTTCTGTCCTGTTATCTTACCTAAGATATCTTGCATTGTTTGATAAACTGATGCACCTTTCAACAGGCAGTGTTTTAAGGTTGTACTTGGAGATAAAGATGGAATGATAGAATTTATTCTTTCAGTAACACATCTTTTCATGTTTCTTAGCTTTTGTATTTTTTACTTTTGCTTCTTTCACTCGTCTCATTTGAATATCAAACACCTCTTCTTTGGAATTTGCTTAACACTGTGAGCATTTGGATTAGCTATTTGGAAGTTCAGCTTCATGAAGAAGCTCCGTTTATAAAGTACAACGACTAATCACAGATCACAAAACACAGAAAAATATCAGAAGTCATCTAAATACAGTATGAATTGGACATTTCCCTGCCCGCCTGCTAGCCAAATGCCAATATTCTTGGATCACATTGACACAGTGAAGATTCTAAGTCGCTTATGTCTCCTTCTCAGAGAAATGTACTGCTTGGGATTAAAGAACAAGTAAAATCTAGAAGGTCATGGGTTAAAGCTCCAAATGGATTTTCTGTTCACTGTTTACGATCCTAAGGCCTCTGAGCAGACACCTAAATGTTTGCTCAAAAATATTCTACTGGAGTTCTAATTGAGAAAAAGGGATGTGTCCAGAATGTTTACAGATAACGGCTAATGAAAGAACTCACAGATAAGCTAGAAGAAAAATAATTAACTAGGATTTGTGCCAGCTGCCCGTTGGGAATGCTAACTAATATGTGTGTTCGAAATGCTCCGTTTCATAAGACCTCAAAGGTGGTAAACAAGCATCCCAGGAGAGGGTCCTGGATATGTAGATAAAATATCTATCCATGTTCACAAAGGATCTCTAATTGCAAGAGAGTTGCCATCCAAATTATTAAAGTTGCAGCATAAACTATTCAAATGAAAAAAACCTTTTTTTAGGTCCATAATAAAGCAAGCAACATTGCTTAGAACACTTTGGCAAAGCAGTAGTGAGTAAAGGACAAAGGAAAGGAGGGCAGCTCCAACGGATGTAGATGTTGGATTACATTGATTTTCTTTTTTTGTTGTATAAAAGTTTGTTTTGTAACACAAAGCTTTTCATGATTGTTACTATTGCATTTGTTAACTATATTGTACCCTGTTTTAGCAAACCTGATTTACAAAGTTCACATACTTTTTGAAAAAGATTTTAAATACTAGGCTTCTTTAAATTATCTTCTAAATAACAAGCCTTTAAAACACTGCCAATTACTAATATTGCTAGTAAAATTCACAGTCAGGGAGACCAGCTAACAACATGAGAAGATGATTATCGTGTAATATTGGACTAATAAAAAAAAGGCCATCAAAAGGAAGGACATCCTAATTATAACCTTATAAAGAAGATATGCACAGATAATGCTGGAAGGAAATTTAACAAACTGTAACAGCAGTTGTGTGATGTGAATAAAGTTAGGGGTAATTTTTTTAATCTTATACTTTTAAGTAGGAAAGGTAAATTTATAAAAGTGAAAAATGATCAATTTTTTAAATGTAAAGAAAACTTTCAAAAAGCATAAAGCGAAGGGACCTAACTAGGTAAGGAAATCATTCTTAACTGAAAAGTGAAAACTAAATTAAAATGTTCTCAAGGTTTATTCACTTAATCCATAGGTATAAAGCTACTATGTCTCAAAAGCCATTAGTGACCCATTTCAAAGGTTCTCATAATCAAAATACTTCCCTTTAGGAAACATATAAATGCAAATTATGAGAAGAAAAGTTTTTTGTTTTTTGTTTTTTAACTTTACATTAGGGGTTCCTGAATGTCCTTTCTTAAAAAAGATAAAATGGAGTCTCTAGCATATGATTCTGAAGAGCTGTCCATAATTACCCAAAACTTTATAAAGGCAATTCTCATTACTCAGAGCAGTTATGGTCTATAAAGTTGCAATGAACATTGAATTAGTGAATACTGATCCACCGCCCCTAAGGGAAATACAGGGTTAGGTTCCTGAGAGCCCTTGGTCACAACATTTTTGCCAACCTATCAGTACATAACCTTGTTTTCTGTGTGTTTGTTTCTGTTTCAGTGTATCTTAGTTAATATACACTGTGGATTCATTAACATTGAAATTGTGACCAACAGCATTGTAAATCACGCCTCAAGAAAGCTTATCTAACATGTATTTTCTCTGCAAGGCACATCACACTAGACAGTACTTTAGCACTACATGTGGGTCCATTTTAAACAACAAAATAACACACCAAAAAGGACAAAAACATGAAAAATGGGGCACTGAATAGATCGTGAAAATGACACTTGTTTACTGTAAGAGAGCTGAAACATGAAAGGAGAATCTTGCCTTGATTGACATTCACTGAGAACAGCATGTCGGATAAATAAAAATTTTCAACACTGTGTGTACTTTTGCAAATGACCGCGAAAGCACTGTAAGTACTGATTTTGGGGTCACAAATAAATTTTAGAGCATAGGCAAATTTGTAAATATTGAACCTGCAAATAGTGGGAATCAACTGTACTAAGAAGCCTGGTTGAAAAAATGCATATTAGTTTACAATGAAATTCCTTCAATACTTTGAAAAATATTCCTTGAAAATAACTAAGAATCTTATTAATAACTAAAGAACCATGCCATTTTAATCACAACATCATCTTGCTTTAAGTCACATTTGGAGGGGTGGAGAATACGATGTTTCCACTTGAAACTGTACCTTAAATGGTGATTCATGAAGCAACAAATTTTAAAAGTCTTACTAAAAGTTTTATGAGAAACTAAGTAAATAATAGCAAAAAATAATAACACGCATTAAGTGGTCTCACTTTACATAACAGTATTTCAGGTGGACATAGATATAATGGCATAATAAAATTTTATATAGACCAATTCAAAGACAAGAGGCAGGATGGAAAAAAAAGAGTGACAACATATATAAAAGAGCCCATTCCCTTGATTTCCAAAACACACACACACACACACACACACACCTGTATTTTAAATCTCTGTGAAAAAGAGTGACATAAAAATGGAAAATTGGGCAAAAGATATTAATAGGCAGGTCATAACAGAAGTAATAAAAAATGCTCAATAAAAGAAAAATAATTTAAAATGTTACCTCTCATGATAGTAAAGAGCCACAGTAATGATAGCCAGGATGTAGGAAAACTTATTTGATGAAAACCCTCTATGTTCCTTCAACTAGTATTGAAATAATTCGGCAGTAAGTGTAAAAAACTTAACCTCTGCATACATTTTTACCCTCACGCTTCTCAACGTTCATCTTATGTAAATAATCTGACCTGTCTGTAAAGTTATGAATACAAGGAGGTCCACAGGAGCATTATTTTTAGTCAGAAACAACCTGAATACCAAATAACAGAGGACTGGTTAAGTAAACATATATCTATAAAAGTGAATACTATTTAGCCACTGAGGATGTTGTGGAGTACTGCACAAAGACAGGCAAAATGTACATACAAAGTGAAAAAAGCAGACTATATAATAGTGTCAGTTATATTGATACTAGTTTTATCAAAAATGCTGCACTATATTATTCATCAAAAAGTCTATGTAGGGGGCTTCCCTGGTGGCACAGTGGTTGAGAATCTGCCTGCCAATGAAGGGAACACGGGTTCGAGACCTGGTCTGGGAAGATCCCACATGCCGCGGAGCAACTGGGCCCGTGAGCCACAATTACTGAGCCTGCGTGTCTGGAGCCTGTGCTCCGCAACAAGAGAGGCCGCGATAGTGAGAGGCCCGCGCACCGCGATGAAGAGTGGCCCCCGCTTGCCACAACTAGAGAAAGCCTTCGCACAGAAACGAAGACCCAACACAGCCATAAATAAAATAAATAAATAAAATTAAAAAAAAAAAAAGAAAAAAGAAAATGCTAAAAAAAAAAAAAGTCTATGTACATGTAATTTAATGTATTTTTGTACTTTTCTATTTTATGTTTCCCTAATTTAATAATTAGGGGAAAAGGGATGCTGCTTAATAAAATACCCTGAAACAAAGACAGAACCCTATGTAGAAAGCCACTGTGAGTCAAGCCGATTTCTTCAGCAAGCCCATATGGACATGTTGCTCATTTATGAATGAGACAGCACTCCTAATTCTCTGGCAGTAGGTGGGGGCAGCATGGAGGGAAGAAGAAAGAGGATTCAGTGTCTTCAATCTCCTGAATCCACTGGGGCTCATCCCACCAAACTACAGTTCACCTCTGCAGAGAAGAAGAATCAGAGGTCTTCACAGTTCAAAGGTTTTTAAACTTGTTCTCCAGAATAATTTTACTAAGTTCACTCTCCACACCCAGTGATTCCTCTACCAGCTAATTTGGATTCTAAAACAATACCTCAAAAATAATAATAGTAAAACTGCCTTCATCACTCTACCATGATAAGATGATTCTTAAGATTCAGAGATGCTTGACATTAATCCTGGTCATTATTTGATCAACTTGTTAGGAAATACACTATTTTCTAATTGCTGAGTTCAACTACTTGTTTTCTCAATGCAATAACATTAAGAAGAAAAAAAAAATCCTAACTCTTGTAATAAGTATATATTATTTCCAACCTATATGATATTATAATTTGATTAGTGGTCCATTTCTCTTCAACAATCTACAAAGGCCTCTCCATACAGGATTCATAATGAATTACTGAGCACGCTGGGACTAATCATAAAATTTGCTAAAATATCCCAAAGTCTGTTAAGTTCTTTAAATCACTTACCACAAAACAAAGTAAGGTGTATTAAAATCTGAATTTTGAGAAGCAAAGCGTACAAATATTATTTTTTATTTATTTCTGAGGCTATGTCAGCAAGGAGCATGAAAAGAGATTTAGAGTGTTCCATTAGAGATGCTTTGAAAATGCGGTAGCTATCAGACACACTGATCATGTGTGAGATACGGAAAGAGCCAATACTGTAAGAGCCAGGGCCTGGCTCTTACAGTATTGGCAAGTAAGTTGGGCATAGAGAGCCAGACAATCTTGGAAATTTGGGATAAATGGACATCAGGAAAAGAAATGCAAAATCAGCATTTATGAATTCATGACAGTAGGAAAACCACTGCGAAAAGAAATGAGCCCAGGGAGGATGGTTTTCCACTCTCCAGTGTATGCACAGTGGTTACCCTAAATGAGAGGCTATCCTAAGGGGAAGGGGAAACCAAATGACAGTTTCCAAATCGAGAAGTACAAAAGCATTTTTATTCTTTTCAGACTAGGCTATCAGGTAGATGATCACCATAAAGAATGGCTTGCTTTTCAACTCTATATGAAAGTAAAATTTGTTTTCAAACTGGGCTGTAAGAATGGAGGTGCAGGGTAATCATTTCAAAAATATCGCTCATATTTAAAATATATTGGACATTATATTTGAAAATTAGTCCCTAAAGAGTTCTATTAACCCCCAAAATAAATATTCCCTTGCAGATAAGGCATTACAGCAAATACATGTGGCATGTAATAAAACAAGTTTTTCTTCATGCTTCTGATATAAGCATGTATATGAGAAAAAGAGGATACTGTTTTGTTTTTAAATATATGATAATCAACAATACATGAGGCATTTAGTATGTATTAATTCTAAAACATATTTATTACAACTTAAGGCCTTTGCATAAACCCTTTATCAAAAATACAGCGTGCAGTTTTATGTCCCTGGCCTCAAATTCTAAAGACTTTTCAAGCACTTACCACAGAGCTAAAACAGCTGGCCTCTCCTCAAAGTTATACCAAATTATATTTTGTGGTTCTCCCAAACATGAATTTAGTCCTCCCTTTATTAAACTGTGTTTTCTTGGTTGTCTGAAGGGAGAATCACTGCAAGCTACTGAATTGCTTACACATTTAATCAATTTCAAAACAACCCAGGCAGTAACACTGGTGACAATGAACTGTTTCAGACAGCTCCCATTTCTGTAGATGACCATTTATTCCCCAACTGTTTCAGTAATTCTAAATCTAAGCCTTTAAAAAGATAATCAAAATGAACGCTCAAAAAAAAAAAAACCCAACACAAACTAAAGTTTTCATCATGCTTTAGAAAGGTTTGCGAAGTACTTCCACATATATCTTAGATGATAATAAAACAATGCTTTGGGGTATTGTTTTCAGGTCTACTTTATACATGAAGTGACAGAAGCTGAAAGAGTATATTCAAGTAGCTAATAAACACATGAGAAAAAGGCATTAAACCACAATGAGATACTACCTCACACCTACCAGAATGCCTAAAATGTTGATGAGGGTGTAGAGAAATTGGACTTCCCACACACGCCTATGAGAATGTAAATTGCCACGTCTAGAGAACTGTTTGGCAGTATCGATTTAAGCTGAGTATATGCATACCCTATTACCCAGAAATTCTAGTTCCAAGTATCAAAAATATGCTCCAAATGACATGTATGAGAATGTTCACAGCAACATTATTCATAATAGTCAAACATAAGAATAACACAAATGTCTATCAATAGAAGATGACAGAAAAGTTCTTGCAGAGTCATACAATAGAATACTATACAGCAATAATGATAAGTGGACCACTGCTACATAAAATATGAGTGAATCTGAGAAATAAAAGTCAAGTGAAGGATGGCAAATACAAAAGTGTATACAATGTATGATTCCACTTGTATTATGCTCAAAACCAGGCAAAACATATCTTTGATATTAGAAGTTAGGAGAGTGTTACCTTAGGGAAGAAAGCAGGGTAGGGGGAGGATAGTGGGGAGGCATAAGGGGCTACTGGGATGGTGACTGTCCTGGTCCATTCAGGCTGCTATAACAAACCACCATAGACTGAGTGGTTTAAACAACAAACATTTATTTCTCACAATTCTGGAGGCTGGCAAGTCCAAGATCAAGGCACCAGCAGATTCAGTGGCCACTTACTGGTATACAGGTGGCCAACTTCCAGCTATGTCCTCACACTGTGGAATAGGTGGGAGAGCTCTCTGGGGTCTCTTTTATAAGGGCAATAATCCCACTCATGAGGGCTCTACCCTCATGATCTAATTCCCTCCCAAAGGCCCTACCTCCTCATACCATCACATTGTGGGGTAGGATTTCAACAGATAAATTATGAGAAAACACAAACATTCAGGCCATGACGCTGGCCAGGTCCTATTTCTTGATGTGGTCAGAGGATCCACAGATATGTTCACTTTGTCATAATTCATCGAACTACATACTTAAGATTTGTATAGTGTCCTCTATGTAAGTTATACTTTTAATAAAAGTTTATTAAATTTTTAGATGGTACTGTCATATGAAATTATTGCCCCTTTAAATTGGAAATCTGTGTATCTCAATTCATGCAATAAAGTAACCCTCTGAGGTAATAAGTACTGTTATTATCTCCATTTTATAAAAGAGGAAACCAAGACACAAAAAAGTTAAATGACACGCCCAAGGTCTCACAGCCAATGCGTGTTAAAGACAGGACTGCAACCCAGGCTGCGTGGCACCAGAGCCCCACCAAGAATCCCTTCCTTCTTAAATGAGTATTTGGTGCTTATACAGCACATTTCTTGCTAGACATTTAAAGGGCTTTGAAAATTTCACTCTAACTTGGATCTAAACCAGGAAGCACAGTCAAATCAAGTGAAGTGACTTCACTAATGCCAATCATATGCTACTGCTTTTCAAAATCAGGCCTCCCGAGGGCAACAAATTTGCTTAACTTCGGACAATACAGTCGAGGTTACTGTTGAGATTCATATCAACCATCTTTTTCTTTAATTCATTTATACAAGATGTTTTACATACTCCAGATGTTGTTGCACTCATTTTCTACACCTTTGGAATTCTAAATTTAAAATTAGAAGCAAAAGCCAAAGCACCAATCAGGAAAACAAAAACATAAGGCTAACATTCTTGATAGTGTTTCTCCTTTAAATGTGTTCAAATTCTTTACAGATTACCACAAAATCCTACTTCTACTTTTTATTTTATATCAATTTTACTCCCTGTGATTTTAAGAACATTAATGTTTAGAATCCTGGAAGTTAAAATGATGAGGGTGAGATCATATCTATTCTACCACCAGCAGAACAAACTCTATTACCTTTCTCTCATCTCAAGCCCAGCTGGAAAATAAGAGAATTATAAAATATTTAATGATACACTTCATGGGAATCCAGTTTAGAAAGCTACCTAGTAAACACTCTTGTTTTAGACAGTTTGGCAGAGGAACTTCACTTCATATATATTACAAACAAATAAGGAACAGATCAGTTATAAAGGTATAAAGGTGTCCCAATGAAAATCAGCATTTGGGCTAATAGTCAAGGGAAAGAAACGCAAGTCTCAGCTCCATGGCTGACATTAGGAGTGGAAACATATGCCAATCCATATGAATGTTGATGTCTATTACTTGATCAGTAGAATTAGCTTGTACATATAACAAACAAGTAGTTGTTAGTATCAGTTGATTTAAGTTTAACAACAACAGGCCTTTTGTAATTTTGAGTTTCAGTGTATTCAACTAACTAATCCTTATATCTAACAAGAAAATCAATACCTTTGAAATAATTAGCTTTGGGCTCTGGGGAATCTCTACTGCTGGGCAAATGGATGGGGTTCTACTTGAAATAATTACTGCCAGAACTATAACCAGTTTCCTTGCAAAATGGAATCAATTCATCTATACTATTTTTTAGCCTCTGTTCTCTGAAATCTGTGAAACAATGCCAGGATTGAAAATACCCATTACATTTCTATGCTTTTTAACGGGCTTTGAAATTTCAAGATTTGGAAAATGTACTGTGAGATGAGCCAAGCATGCATTTTCCTGATATAGCATGAGAAAAATAAAATAACTCCCACATACCTTTATCTATACAAGATGACAGTCAAATCTCAAAAAAGTTTAAATACTCCAAGCATTTGAAAGTATTCTATAGGGTAAAGTCAACATTTTTGAAGAGATTGTTTTTTTCCAAAAATAAAAACAAAAAAAGTTCTCCAAGTGATTTTTCATTCCCTTCCTGTACTTTTATGAAATTAAAATTCTGGATCAGCCCCTAAGAAAAGATATTCCAAAGAAAATGCAATGATTGTCCTGTTAGATTTAATCCTTTGATGGTTCTCTTTAATTCTCAGTACTGAGTTTCATTAAATGTATAGTATTTCATTACAGTTGCCTGTCCTCTGGGTACTTTGCAGTTCAAGCAATTTAAAGAGCTGTGTATTATGTCCATGGTATTTACAGATTTCAATTGGTTTGAAAATCTCTGGGATAAAAATTATTCTTCCCTTAGAAAGAAGTAGGAAGGAGGGATAAATGAATTAATAAATGATTACAGAGCCTCTGATAATATTCCTACTTAACCAATGAAAACGAGGTGCTTCTGTAAACAGAAAAATCAACTGCAGACACTTCACGGCTGGGTGACTTTGGACTTCAGTGACTTTGCTATTCCTGAACAACCCTGGAGCAATGAAGATAAGATGCTAATAATGTTTAACAATTTTATGTGTGTGTATGTGAATCAGAAGGAAAAGACAGCAAAAACATAAGGTTACCAACTAGTCATAATGAAAACAGACAAGCATACCACTAACCTAAGACAAAACTGCATGCACATGATACCCAAAATGCCAGTCTATTTATGAGTGGGAAGCTTCCATATTAAGTTCAGACAACATTTCTTTAAAAAGAATCTGATATTGTTTTCATTCATGATTTTCTTTGTGATGGTTCAGATTTCCCATGCCTTCAGATATGTCAGGAACCAAGAGAACGTGTCACATATTAACAATATTAAGATAATGATTCTCAAATAAAGTTTACAATCATATGGTTGTGCTATATACACTACCCCAAAGAATTGTGAAGAGAATTAAATGACATATATCAGATATTCAAAAAATATTAGTCTTTTCAATATAATAATATCCACCTAAATCTTGTTTTCATAGACAACTGAATACCTACAATGGAAACAAACCATATTGGTATTTAAATTGATTAAATATTTACTGAATACCTACTATGCACCTAGCATGAGTATGATAGCTACATTCTAGTTAAGAAGATGCCCATGAAACAACATTATATGCTACTTAGAGCATATGTTACGAACTGTAATGTATGTAATTGTCAGAGATGTAAATTGAAAAGCATATAGAAGGAGGTGGGGTCATTATTTTCCAGTAATATATAATATTATAAGCCTGTAACTTTCTTCTGTCTTAATCTTATAATATCTTCAGCATCTTTATGAAAGGAATCTGAGACTCAGTCCTCTCTAAGTCACATAAGCATAGAACTAATCGCTTCAGTGTGAAGGACCCAAAAAATATTTCATGCCAACCCATGTTTCATTATTTGCACTACACTTTTTAAAAGAATTTCCTTCTACCTCCCAGAACTTTGTAAGCACATACCCTGAAATAAAATCCTAGGGGCACTTATAAGCCTTTCACCCAGATGATTTAAACCATCATGCATTCAATGGGATATAAGGCAGGATTTGCACCTGGGGCTGCAAAGTACATGGGTTGGCTTATTAACCCTTAGCAGCAGGAACAAGGTAGACCTTGATGGTGAGAAATCATTACACCATGCAATCTCCCCTACAAAGAGAGAGGTTACCTTAGGATCAGCTGTGAGTAATTTGAATGCTTGATATACTTGAGATTCCTTTACACCACCACCAAGATCCAAGAAGTTGGCTGGCTTCCCACCATTCAGGAAAATGATGTCACAGGTAGCCATGGCGAGTCCAGCACCATTCACTGTGAAATGCAAATGGCACACAAGACAGGATAAATTTAACAGCATGAAAGGGTGCATAAATTTTGTCCCTCCCCCATATTGCTAAAAGAGAACCCCGACTTCACTAGGCCAATTTCCACCCTGCTTGGAATTCTATTCAACCAGATAAATTCATAGACTTTAAGAATAATCAGGAAATGTGCATATAAAGAATAAACAAAAAAGACCTGGGAATGGGAAGAAGGATTTATTGAGAAGTTAAATCAATCTGGGAAACACAAAGAAGGGAAGAGCTTAAGTAAGTAATAAATTTGGACTATTAGTAGAGGAAGGAGTTTTAGGTTCTGGAAAGTACGGTGTTTAAGAGAAATGGGAAAGAGAGGAAAAAGGATATGAAAAGTTGCTAGAGCTTATGAATTACATTCTTTTTAATATTCTTTAAGAGATTTGAGTAAAGAATGTGATTCTTTCAATTTTTTGCTTGCTGAGAATATGCTCCTTTGAATGTGGCATCCCTCTGGGGTTGAACCACAGGGGTCCCAACTTCAATAGGACTCCACGCTTTTTTACACTTAGCGCAACCATGCATGTTTATGTGTTCTCTGAGAAACTTAGAAAGCAAATGAACAAATTACAGCATCAAAACAATATTCCTAACCCCCGTTCCTGTTTCAAATTAATATAAGAAATGTTCACTAGCAACCTGATCATTAAAACTAGAACCAAAATGTTGCCAACATCCTAGTAGCTTTTCTTTAGAAACCAAGGAAAGAGTTTTAACATAAAAATTCTTATTTTCCAGAGCGAAGTTTTACTGATCAACTGCACTTCCTTTGCTTCTTAAGCTTAATTATAGGAAATTGCTTTCCTTAGGTTAGAAAGTGCCCAAAAAGTGCTGAACACAGCAGAAACTCTCCAGGTAAAGTACCTTTCACTTTTTCTGACCCCTGAATTCCTCAGGTAAGCCTATGAACTGTGACTAATTTAATTAAGTCTGGGACAACTAAAATAAAAATCATTTATATATGATCTTAAAACAATGTGAAATGTGTTAATCATAGCTTATGAGACTGCTACCTTGGTCAAATCATGCACACTCCTACAGAGGCTACAAAGAATATGTATTTAATTTGCTCTAAACACACCATTATATCTCTCCCCTTTCTAAACGCCTACAAATATTGAGAGCATATTAACTTATCAAGATCAGAATGATGTGAGTGATCTGGTACATTAGAGTTTTTGCTACAAAACAAAGCAAGAGCCTTTGGTATCACTTGTAATTGGATGTCATTTTCTATTGTATTGAACAGCAAACTACTGGATGAGGTCTGTTCAGTTCTGAATATAATGATACTGCTGGTTTAATGAGCTACAAATCTTTTTTATTTTAATTCCATTAAGATTAAGACCTCGGTTTCAAGTGCGATGAATTGCTTCCACCAGAAACGGAAAGTGTATAAATCTCAGTACCATACGCTGTGGACAATGCAGAAATTGTATTGCCTCTATAGACCCATTCTTATCTCTGCTAATAAGCCAATTTTACAAATTTAGATGACTATGATAAAATCAATTGTCTTATTAATAAACTGACATAATGGAGTAAACATTTTATCATTTGGTTTTCACAGCACCTGAAACTTTAGTATAATGATAAAAGTATTCATTCTCTTCTACTTCCTCTAAGAAAGCAATTTATCTTAAACCCAAATTTCAGAATAATTCCTAGCGTATTAACATTGACTAGAGTAGCAGAAGTTCTGACCTTTACTAATCAAAGTTTAACTGAAATACCTTAATGTTGTGGTCCTCAACTGGGGTGACTGTGCTTACCAAAAGGTAATGTCTGAAGACATTTCTGGTTGTCACAACTGGTGACAATGTAGCACAGGAAAGCGCCCCACAGTCAAGAATTATCCAACCCAAAATGTTCATAGCGCGAGAAGTGAGAAACCCTGCTTTAAACTGGTGACCACCAGCCAAAATGAACTTTGGGAAGAAATTCTGGGTTGTTTCTTAAGAGTTTTTGGCTACAAAAATCTCATATGTTTACTTGCTATTGGGAAATAACATTTCAGAAACCAAGGGGCCCTAAATTCTGCAAAAATCCACAAATCATTCTTTTGATATAACTGCTTTCTTACCAAAGCAGGCAATGTTCCCGTCCAGCCCTATGTATTTTAGATCATATTTGGCAGCTTCATTTTCAATGGGTTCATTCTCTGATTTGTCGTCCATAGCAAATATGTCCTTTTGTCGGAATTCTGCGTTGTCATCAAAGTTTATCTTGGCATCAAAACAGACAACTAATAAAGAAAAAAGGAACATACCTAAATATCTCGTAAGGATCTATAAATTAAGTTCTTCAGGCTGACAAGTGCAGGAGAAAGAAAGTCAAATACTGTCATTTTTTCTCATGCTTCAGGCAGGAGAAGCTGTTACGGCTTTCTTGACCTTTAAACTTTAAGGCTACAAAGACAAATATGACATGGTCCCTGTTTTCAAGGGACTTACATCCTAATAAAAAGCATAATAATTTATATCTGTTGGTTTCTATAAAATAACAATGTAAGTTGCCATTACTCATTAAAAGCTACAGACTGGCATAGCTACATACAGATTTGATTTGCAATTTTTATTACAGTTCTTATTTTTAGTATTTAACCTTTCACTTCAATGCAAGGAGAGACTAGACAATAACACTCAATGCTGTCCCCCTATGTCCTTCTTTTGATGTTGCAAAGTGAAGTTTTTATTTAATCAGTATCCTCACTAATATGTCTAGAAGATATAGTGGAAAGAACACCAGGCCAGAATCAATAGATTTTTTAAATTATTTGATCCTTAACTAAATCTGTAACTTTGATAAAAATAACCTTCTTTCTGGACCTCAGTTTTCTTATTTTAAAAATGGAAACAACAATCCCTAGACTGCTGATATACTTACTCTGGGGTCTGCTAAAACGAGACCATCATCTTGACGTGAGCAGGACCATCTTCTGACTCTTGTAATTCAAGACACAAAACATTAAGAGACCAAGACTAGTCAGTTACAGTGGAGTGCTGCCAGGCATTATTAGCACCACTGTCTCCACCCTCTGGTGCTGGCAGAAATCTCTAACTCTTTTTACTGGCTAGGAGCCCTGGACACAGTGAAACTCACTCAGCGACAGGGATGGACCACAGAGTTTTCCTTGATTTACAGATCTTCCACATGTACAATCAGGTAGCGACTGCAGTGGGGAGGGGTGGTGTGCTTGGTGTCTTGGATCTGATCTCTTTTATTACATCCCTTAGAGTAGAAAGTAATTGTCTGTGATGACATTCCATCATAACCTTCTTTTACTCTGCTTGGGATTATCGACAGGCAGGGATCTCTGACCATGAATTTAGATATTACCCCTTCTCCTCCAGCATTGCTGATAGGCACCTAACTCTTGACAGGGAAAGAACCACCTTCATATATTTCACTCTAAAGTAATGACAATGGTCTGTTAGTCCCACTTGCTTCCTATGAAAAGAAAATATTGTTATATTGTAGCATCCTGGAGTTAAAGACCCCAGGTAGAGGTTTTTTCCAAGGGTCTCTCTACCACAATAATTGAGCACTTCGGTACAAATCTGTGCAGAACTGTCATATTAACATCTAAGAATTCTCAGCATAAATAAAAGTCCAAACCACAAATTACTTAAAGTAGCACTGACTGACAAGGGAGAATCTTATATGGAATTTAATGTCTGCCTGAGTCCTCTGTGTTGCCACAAAATGTCCAACCCCTTTACCCACACACTGTGAATATACAGAGCAAATGAGTAATTACTTTCCAGAATAGTGAAATCTTAAAGATGGAATCCTACATTACCAAAGGAATTGGCCAATGTTCTCTGCTTGCTACAGTAGCATTTTCTCAGCAATTAATGACTGGTATAATAATCGATAGGAAAGCAACATCACTGTTGGCTTTCCATTGGGTTTACAAAGATATATTAATTAATTTATTAGTAATTTTAGCTCCTCCATTACTCATTGGCAAGATTACTTGAAACCAACATGTTCAGAATGAATGGGCAAATGCTATAAAATTGACTTCCTAAGTGAAGAGTTTCAAATAAAAGAATTCTTGGTCAAGATTAATAAACCAGTAAATCAAAATAGGTCCAGGCTGATCTTTGCCCCTTACAAAGACTACAGTTACAAGCTACTTTAGAGAAAGTGTAATTAATGGATATGTATGCAAAGCACAGAAGGCAGTCCCAGCTAAATGCCTGCAAAGTCAGATTTTCAAAAGACTCTTTTTCTTGTAATATGATATGTATGCCAAGTACAGAAATGAGTTCACTATTTGGGGACCACCTTGAGAGAACTTTAGAGTTAACCTAGGACCTAAAGATACTGACTGTGGGATGGTAGGGTTATCTATAGGTAGGAAAAAAGGTGTATCTACTACGGTCCCTTGCCAACTGTTCTCCCTCTGTAGAGAAAAGTAAACAACATAATTAGGTCAATGTATGTATGTCCAAGTGCTTTTAGAAATTAAAAACACTACATAAATAGGAAGTAAGTAAGGCAACTTTAAGGAGTAATGAAAAATATCCAAAACTGAATTGCCACCATTAATGCCTAAATCTTTTTCGGGGAGGGTGGCACTGGAAGGAGGATAAAGCATTTTAAGGAGGTACGTGGATTCTGTTAGACACATATTTGTTAAACCTGCTCAATATTTTTAAAATGGTCCCAAACATACAAAGTGCTTTCCTGCCTTACAATCTCAGTTCATAATGTTACATCATCTCAAAGTTTTCCCTTGAACCTGACCATTTAACGCAGACTCCGGCATCAAAAACACCTGGGTATGAATTGTAATTCTCACACTTCCTGACCAGGGAGCCATCGTCTCTCTTAAGCCCAGTGGCCTTGTCGATCAAATGGGGACCAGAGTATTTTCTAGTGCACTGTACTGAAGGAAGGGGAGGATGCATGCAAAGCACTGCGCCTCACTGACAGCTGCCACTCACTGGTTATTTTCATTATTACCAATGCCATCCTCTACATGCACAGTGCTTTCTTAGGGCTTCAGAAATACGATAGGTCCTTACGGCCCAGGCTACAGGATTCTCTTCTCTTCCTATCACTAAAAATGACCTGTACTTTGTCCCATTCCCTTATAATCCTATACTTCTGTTTAGAGTACATCTAAACTAATGCCTACTGGAGTTTGCACATGTACAGGTTACCTATGGTTTTCAATAAAAATACGATCTTCTGAATACATCAGAATTTTCCCACAGGAAGGATTTTAATGGTTGGCATTTCAGGCTTTGGGACTGACAGAGAAGGAGATTTTGCCTAAAGGATGATGATGAAAGAGATAACTTTGGTGATCCTTGAATCACACCACACGGTTGCATAAGGCCAGGGAGGCTACAGATGTGTCTAAAACAGCCCCAAGTGAGACTCTAAGTCAGGCAGTGGCAGAGTACAGCCCTTAGGCCAGCTCACTGCCTGTTTCTGTAAATGCGGTTTTACTGGAATTCAGTCACAACCATTCATTTACACACCTCTATGGCTGCTGTCCCAAAACAACAGCAGAGATGAGTGGCTGCAATAGAGACTAAATGGCCCCCAAACCCCAAAATATTTACTAACTGGCCCTTTACAGAAAAAGGTTGCCAATCCCAGCTAAGCCACATTTCTCATCACATTTGTATCCTACTTTAACAACTGAAAAAATAGTCACAGGTATCATATTTGTATGAGTGAAGGAGAAACTTAGGAAAGTTCATCATACTAGTGTGAAAACAAAAAAGTATAACAAACAAAATAAACCAAAACTTTCAGCTTGCACAAAAGGAGTAGATCAATCCCTGAATACTTATTGACTCTTACATGCTAATTTCCCCCTGCAAGACCCCTCCAAGTACACTTTCAGAACTGGTGGGTTAAAAATGGATTGTCTAATTCAAAAAGAGTCAGGTACCACAATGTTCACTGCAGCACTATTTACAATAGCTAGGACATGGAAGCAACCGAAGTGTCCATCGACAGATGAATGGACAAAGAAGATGTGGCACATATATTCAATGGAATATTACTCAGCCATAAAAAGAAATGAAATTGAGTTATTTGTAGTGAGGTGGATGGACCTAGAGTCTGTCATACAGAGTGAAGTCAGTCAGAAAGAGAAAAACAAACACTGTATGCTAACACATATATATGGAATCTAAAAAAAAGAAAAATGGTTTTGATGATCCTAGGGGCAGGACAGGAATAAAGACACAGACATAGAGAATGGACTTGAGGACACGGGGAGGGGGAAGGGTAAGCTGGGACAAAGTGAGAGAGTAGCATTGACATATATACACTACCACATGTGAAATGGATGGCATATATACACTACAACATGTGAAATGGAAGCAGCCACGTAGCACAGGGAGATCAGCTCGGTGCTTTGTGACCACCTAGAGGGGTGGCATAGGGAGGGTGGGAGGGAGACGCAAGAGGGAGGGAATATGGGGATATATGTATACGTATAGCTGATTCACTTTGTTATACAGCAGAAACTAATACAACATTGTAAAGCAATTATACTTCAATAAAGATGTTTAAAAAAAAATGGATTGGCTATGTCAACAATAGTGCAATAAAATAAACTTCCTTGCTCAGACCTTGGCTTTTTCATTTAATAAGACAATAAACTATGGTAAAATGTATTTTTGGAGGTGCTGAGCTTGGTCCAGATATTAAACTTTTCAATGTCACATTAATGAAACCTCAATTCTATAGAAAATTCAGCTCGAACAAAGGCCATTCTGTGTACAAAGTGAGTGAAAAAAACACACCTATTAATATTTATAAAACAATTTTCACCATCAAAAGCATATTGTTATATGCTTGATAGATTATACAAATGAATTTTCCTTCTGAACAAATATCAAAGAAAGCTGCAGTACTTATATTCATAGGGTGTTTTTGTTGTTTTGTTTAATGGTGTGAGATCCTGTGAGCTGCTAATTCAACAACCTCGATGAAGAACTGAAGAACGTGACTGGCAGTTAGCGGCCTCTGACCCTAGAGTTTTAACAGAAGAATGTGCCACAGAATTAAACAAAAGAAAAATACATTTCAGAGGGGAGACTCACACATAAAAGAAACATAAAAACAGCAGGAAATAAGACTTGTCATAATTATTTTGGAAAATAATCTGTCTTCAAGCAATGTACTGAATGCGATTTGTGATAAATAACCATAACGTGCTACTGAAATGCGCTTTGCCAAGATGGCTTTAAAACGCTGATATTTCCAAATTAGTCCACTTTCCGTTAAATGTTAATATTCAAAGAGTTGTATACTCTTGAGAACTTTTCTTTAGTTGCTGTGAAAAGAGAAAAATAGACACTAGGCGGGAGGGAGCTTTGGAGGAACGTAGAGAACTGAGAATGTTCTTGAAAATAGTCTTGTGTATAAAGAGAGAAACACAGAGAAACACCCACCAACAACATGGGCACTTGCTAACACAGAGCAACAGGGTGGTTATTTAGGGAAATTAATCTGAAGAAAGAAAGGAATTTGATGTGCCACTTAACTTTGGATCACCCAGCCTTAATTCTCTTGGAATCTTGGCCAGATGGTCACTGTTTTAAATTGGGTTTAATTCCTTCAGCTCAGTGAATGGATTTGGGCTCCAACTGATGAAGATGCCTTAGAGCAGGAATTCTTAATCTCAGGACTACTGACATATTGAGTGAGATCATTTTCTTATGAGAGGGACAGCACTGCGCATTGTATGATGTTCAGTGGCATCCCTGGCATCTACCCACTAGAAGCAAGTGGCATCCTGCACCCCAAGTTTTGAAAAGCAAAAAAGGATGTTAACTAGATTCACTGTGGTGATCATTTCACTAAATAGATAGACATAGATATAAATCAAATCACTGTGTTGTATACTTGAAACTAATATAATGTTGTATGTCAATTACATTTTAGTAAAAAAATGTGTCGAGACATTGCTAAACAGCCCCTGGGGAACAAAATGCCCACCCTCCCCAATGAGAAACATTGTTTTAAAGATACCGAAGAAACGAGTCTGTGTGCAGGCAGATCTGGCTGAGTGGGACGAAAAGAAATAAGATATAAAATCTCACAGTGGCTTACAAAGTAAGTAAATGAAGATAGGTAAATAATTAAAAATGAAAAAAACCTTGCTTTTTACTTGGCTACAGCTTTAATGAATTAAATCTGGCACTGCAATTGGACAAGCAAGGAAAATAGTTCATTTCTTTCTATTTAATTGTTTGCTTTCATTTCAATAAAAGTTGTCATTCTCATAGACATGTTTTAACTCAATGTCCCTTTTTCCTTTGCGAAACTGCCTTTTTCTCACCATGTGATTCCAGCTCAGTGAATGGTCTAGGTGTGCACATGTGACCCAAGCAGGGCCAATCAGCATCATCTGAAAGGACTGTTACTGTTGCTGGAGGAGAATGATGAAAACTGAGAGCCACCTTGGCTGACAGCTCCAGAGGCGCTGGCGGACAAAGATGCTGAGTTAGAGGCAAGCAGCACTGGGGAACCAGAGAACCCCTGATTACCTTCATACCTTAAGCCAGTCCACTCCTTAAACGTCTCTGTAACACAAGTAAAATAAGTACCCACCTCCCCAGGGGGCTTTTTAACAAAAACTAGGCTGATGTAGGTTTGTGTCACTAACAACCATTATAACCCTAACTAGTAGTCACTAAACTACATTACAGTCAGTAGTGCCCACTTATATTGTTTGAATCAGACTATTAATCACATTGGAAAAAATCGTTCTTGGGGTGTACCAAAAATTCCCCACTGGTGACCTAGCAGCGTAGATGTTATCAAGGCCAATGCTATTCTTTCTCCTGTGTGTCATCTATTATGCATATATATGACCATTCACCTGGAATTTTTAAAAATGTTCCTCATCAAGCAATAGAAGACTGAAGAAATTCTTTTACAAAGAAATTGTACAAGGAATAAGTTTAAAACTTTTTAAAGTAAAAAGTTTGGTGTAATGCCAAGCTTCTTAAACTTCTAAATTAAAAGAGTAATTGTTAAGTCAAGGTTTTAATGGGAAAGGTTATATGTTTTGCTCTTACTGATCTAAAAGGAAAAATTTAAGTATTCTGATTATAAATATTGTCAATATTGCTAAGATAGAAATGACTACTTTCATAGCTCCTAAATAAAGGGTGGCTTTAGGGCACTGTGACAATGACGAAGATCAATTTGTACATTTGGTCATTCATCAACGTTTCCTAATTGGGTTTAATTTGACTACTGCTCATTAGGAGTTATAAACCAACACATTTATTTAATTGTGATTATAATTCAATAGCTGAACTTTTATGGTACAATGAACAAATTAATAGCTAAAGATAATTTTGCTCTTAAAAATATCACATAAGACTTATGTTTTAATGAACTATATACATGGAATGTATTTTAGGACGATTCCTTCGAAAAAGCTCAATAATTTTCCTTTCTCTTAATAATTAAAAAGGAAACTTCAGATTTTACGAGGTTTTACAAACACTCTCTAGGAAAAGGTTCTTGTAGCCCTGTTCCCTGCTGCCAGACCACAATCTGTGACCGACAACTTCCCAAAGGGTTAAATGAAAATGCCATTTTTATCCAACTTGATGGCTGAATTTCCATTTTTTTTGTTAATATGAAATAACCAGGTTGCTTGTGCATATTAGCTTGAAAAGCAATATATGACCTTTAAGAATTTAAACTGAACTTCCTCTCTTGGATTTAATTATCAGCCACTCAATGCAGCATGAATTTTAACTGATATTCCCAAACTGGAGACTACTTCTAGATCACTCTGATGAAAGCAAATTAACAGTTTAAGATGGAAAAAATAGAAAATAAGGCAGGTCACCATAAGTTAGTCTGGCATATCAGAATCAACATGCACACCAGACTCCAAAAGACAAGGGTTTGAATCCCAGCTCCAGTAACTAACTGCCCATGGGGGAGTCAAATTCATTCTTCAATCTTCTATAAAATGGAGATAACAACTCCTAACTCTTCAGGGTTATGATAAACAATAAAAAAAGAAGACACATAAAAGTTTATCACAGTGCCTGAAGTATGAGTTCCAGAAACAATTTTCTTCTCCTCTCTATATCAAATACTGATTATTTTACAGCCAAATGCAATTTTTCAAATATTTAAGAATAAAGGTAGTTCGCTTATAAATGACCAATCACAGAATTTTATCTAGTGGTCACTTGTGTAAACCATGAAACCTATTAATTTCAATGGTTTCCTAAACATGAGCTCTTTGCCTGTCCTAATCTGAAATCTTTAAAAACAAAAAACAAAATAAAACAAAAAAATAGATAAAAATATAAAATCTATACCTTTCCTGGACTACTTCTATACTACTTGAGAATACATTTTATGAATGTCAGGGGCCAGCCTATTTTGTGTCTAACACTGGATGTTTACACCAATCACCTCATTTAGACAACTGCCCTACAAGATAGGTATCATTTTTACCCACTCTTTTGGATTTACAAACAAAAACAAACAAACAAACAAAAAACAACTGAGGCTTAGCCCACATATGTGGCTGGAACACAGCAATCCCAGGCCTCTCTGGGTTCCAAGGACATGGTATTTTAAAATTTCTGAGTCTGACTATACAATCTCTGAAATATACTAAAGAGAAAAAACTGTACCATCCATGCTGGTCTACAACTTATTTATATTTGCACATAATGGGTACTTATTAGTCCAATGGCAAATCCTTATTTACTGTCTGCTCACAACATGCTAAGCAACAAACAAGACACTGGTGTTGAAAGATACTAAAAAAGACAAGGTTCATGAAACTTACATTATCACTATCCTATCCCCTTGATATTCCACCCCCCACCATAAACACATGCACATTTTCAAGCTTTTGCTATCAAATTAATAAGACCTTACTGAATACTTGCTGTATGCAAGACACGGTGCAAGGGTGGTAGGTGCTGAGATATAAGACAGTTATTGATACACTACAAGTACCCAATGGGAAGAAAAAACCTTCTCCACAAAAATGTCTCCTTCTGCTGCTAACCAAGTAACGGGAAAGAGTTTGACGATGGGGCACTAGAGGCTTCACCATGATAACATAACTTCAGCAGGAGACACAAGGTGAAATTACATGCAGATTTAGGTAAACTAAAAAGCTTCAAACAGTTCCAGTTCCATAAAAGCAGGTGCATTCATTACACCCAAGTGCTGTGGCTCCTGATCCAGCCTAAATCTTTACCATTGTAGCAGCAGTGAGGGGCATGAAAACTAGGGGGTGATGGTGGATGGATGTTTCTAAATAAAAATAACTTTCCTGGAGGCTTGGCATTTGGCTACAAACAAACTCAAGGGCTGAAATGTTCAACTGCATCATGGGAGCATTTGAAACTATGGCAGAAATTAAATTACTGAAGAAAATTAATGCAAGGCTGCTGCTACAGTCTTTTTGTACAATTTATAGTTTGCATAAATAATTACATTAATTTGTTTTCTCTCTCTCTTTTTTTTTTTACCTTGTCCTTCTGGAGTTTCACCAAAGGGATTCACTTCCACCTGAGTAGCATCGATTTTCAAGAAGAGATTATACAGCTTCTTAATTTGATCTGCAGCCTAAATGTGATCAAGTGAAATGAAATTACATGAAAGCAGTAAAAAAAAAAAAAACACATTTATTTTGCTGGATTAATGAAACCTTAAAAATAGCAAGTTATGTCTTTATTTTCAGTTAGGTTTTCTGAAGGGAAAAACAGAAAAGCATAATTATTTTAATTTCTATTGCTATTCATTAGAAGGAATTGCTCACCTTTCCTCCAGACACCAGGAAATACCATTATCAAGAAAACAAAATATTTTCAGTACGGCCTAAAAATGTTGTTAATCTTTTTGAAAATTATCATGTCCCTATTACCTGAGCTATACCACCATATGAGCTACAATCACTAATACAAACAAGCTCCATTTAAGTAAAAGGTAAACATGATTTCCAGAGTTTATAATGACAAGGTTTTCCTTATTAGGCTGGAATAAAACTGTTATTATATTCATCAATCCAAACCTATAATCTGTGAAAAAACAATTACTGAGTGTCTAATGGAAATGGTTGCAAAACAGGAGGATGAAAGCCCGAAACAGTAAACTTACTGAATAGCACAGTTCCAACGGAAAACAGTTTGTCCCAAAGGCATAAACCACAAAGAGCAAAAATATCCAACAGTTTCCCTGGTGTCCTATCCCTGACTTCATCTTTCTTACTCTGCTTGAAATTCACTCGCTCATTCATTCTTTTCAACTAACATTTATTAACTGCTCATGTCACAGCAGGCTGGCATTGCGTGAGCCCGGGCTAGGGGAAGAATCACAAATGAGGCGTGACAACACCCTGGAAAGCTCGCACCTGCAGTGAACACAGCCTGTGATGCAGCACAGTGAGACTGTGCAATGTGCAATCAAGGCTGAATGCTGGGGTTCGGTCTCATTCTTGGCTCCATCTTATTTCCCAGCCATGGTTTTCCCATTGCTACATTTTTGTTCATTGTTCCCATCCTGCATTATTTGCCCTCAGATTCCTTTCTGGCTTTTCCCCACCTCTACTCTGTATCAAGGTAGCTGACACTTTCAGGCTGTGTTTCCAAGGCTCCTGGGCCAGCTGGCTTCAGTTCAGCCAATGGAAAGCAGTGGTGAGAGACAGGAGGTGGGAGGAAGGAAAAAGACGGGTATTTCTACCCCTCTCTTTCTGTCTCCTCTGGCTTTAATTCCCACCAGGGTCCCAACTTCTGTATCCCAAAGTCCAGTAATACCACCGCCTCACTTTGTCCCTTGAGCACACAGGTAGCAACAATTTCCTGCTGTTGTTTAGCTCTGCATTGCCTCTCTGTCCACTCTGAAACTTCTCTGCTCTCACAGCACCTACATAACCAATTACCTAGAATAAAGTCCCACTGTGGTAAATACTAGGAGTGATTTCTTTGTTCTGGTATTGAGTAAAGAACTCCTGGAGATGTATGTAATTCATATTATCTTAATTTATTGTATATACATGTGTAAACTTCCTTAAATCCTAATTTGAAAGCCAGTGGACATAAACAAACATAATGAGTAAGGCTGAATATTTTTTAATATTATTCTTTTTCTGGCTAGATAGTACATGTACATGATAGAAAATTCCCAAGGTACACAAGGGTCTCCCTCAGAACCTTCACCAGACTCCCCAGCCACGTAGTCCCCATCTGTCCTCCTGCAGCAGCCACCTTACTGCTTGATGCTTCGTTAAGAGACACAGCTATGCATATGCAAGTATATACACTCTGCATTCATCGTTTTTAAAAAACCCAACTTGGTTCTATACCTTGTTTCTTTGTTAATAGGTTTCAGAGGGCCTTCATCAGCAACACAAAGACAGCAATCTTGTAAATGGCTGCATGATATTTTACTGTATGGATGTATCATAATTCATTTAACCTGTCTCTTAAATAATGGTCATTTGGTTTCCAGTAGTTTGACATTACTTCAAATGCTGCCTTACCTGTATCTGTACATATATATCGTACATATGATTAAACATCTGTAGGATATATTCCCTGGAGTGGAGCAAAAATGGGTGGGCATTTTACATAATAAAAGATTTTATTAAATTGTTCTTGGTAAAAGTTTTCACTAATGTCCCCTTCTACAAACCAGCATCATAGAGGTTGTTTTTCTCCTCACAGCCATCAGCTATCTGGATCTTTCAGAATGCTAGGTAAAAGTGGGTACCTCATATATGGTTTTAATTTGAATCGCTCTTACTGTGAATGAATCTGAGCATTTCTCTATGATATTGAAGCATCTGTATTTCCTCTGCTGTGAATTTTGCCGATTCTTCTGTTGAGATTTTAGTATTTCTCATTTTAACTTATATGAGGCGTTTTTACATGAAGGAATTTAGATCTTAATCTCATAGAAATTGCAAATATTTTTGTCCTTTAACATTTATCTTTTGCCCATGTTTTTGTTACTTCTGCTGCACTGAAATTTGATAATAATAATGTCATTCTTGGCTTCTGGCTTCGTGCCGGACTTGAAAAAGGTTGGTCCCACCCTCACAATTCTACCATTATTTTTTCAAAAACTTTTTAAGATTTTCTTTATTTAATGTTTACTCTATTTTTATAAATGCAAACTGATTTTATTTGAGTTACAGTGTAGAGCAGATAAGTGACTCACTGCTGAATATTTTTTGTATTTTTAGGGATTTTCCAGGTTATCAATATGAGCGTGCAATGTGAGCTGCACAAGAGGCATGATGTCTACCCTGGGCACCATGGCATCCACTACAGTTACTCAGCCTCTGTGCAGGGTCAACACAATAAATAATGGTTGAAATGATCATCAATTTAATAATAAGGAGACACTGCATAACAGAAATAACTTCTGTGTGCATACATATATAAGATCTTATCCCAGCTACTTTAAAAATTTTTTTTTAATACACATAACATAAAATTCACAAACTCAACCATTTTTAAGTATATAGTTCATCAGTGTCAAGTACACTCACAATGTTGTACAACCGAGCTCCAGAACTTTTTCAGAATCCTGAAAACGGAAACTCCATACCCATTAAACATCAACTTCCCATTCTCCCCTCCCCCAGCCCCTAACAACCAGACTTTGACTACTCTAGATACCGCATATAAATGGAATGATACATATTTGTCTTTTTGTGACTGGCTAATTTCACTTCGCAAAATGTCCTCAAGGCTCATCCACACTGCAGCACATGTCAGGATCTCGCTTTTTTTCGAGGCTGAACAACCTTCCATTGTATGTATATACTAAATTTTTTTTGCCCATTTATTTGTCTATGAACACCTGGGCTGCTTTAAAACTTCTAAAGCTTATATTAACCTAGCTTAGCATGAAGCCTGAATTTTCTCGTGTTACTGCCATTGTAGTTATACATTAACACAGCACTTGGGGGGCATTCGTTATTACAATTGTTTATTATTGTGTAAAGGCGGACCATAAACATTTTTTGAAGCATGACTAGATCTATGCTGTAAGACCTACAAGGGGTATATGTTATAAAATCTGTGTTGTAATATCCACAAGGGAGATGCAGCCTGGCTCGGAGACAGAACGTGCCTTATTCCAGAGGCTATACACCAAATGACTATAAAGGCTCTCCAGGCAAAGCGTCGTCAGTCTGCCCAGGTGTAATAACAGGAAATGGCAAGGCCTGTGGCAAGTTGAGTTGGCTCCCCTGCTTTCTAAATGTGTTCAAATTTAAAAAACAGATTAAACACAGTCAAAGAAAACATCCTGCTAGTAAATGTGCAGTTAGCCAGCTTGCCACTGCCACCTACTTCCTCAGTAACCATGCTGTACAGAATATTTGTTTTGTTTCTTTTTTGCCACAATTAATGTTATTTTAAGGTTATTTGTTAAGCAATCAAAAAAATTAAATGCCTAACATCAAATATCCTGAGGGCCATATGCATGAAACCCTGACAAATTTACCAATGTCTTCAAAAATGCTTTAACAGGTTAAAAAAAATTTTGAAAAAGTTCTCTTGCACTCCAGGAATTAACATCATCAACATTCATATACGGTTCTTAAAAGGTAGCCAGAGGTACAAACCACACCCAGAAGGGTTAATGAACTTGTATTAACTCGGTTTATCGGATATTTTCATCAGCTTAAATCCTAGAGGCGCATGCTGCCAATTCACGGTGCCTATGCTTTTAGAAATGAATAGTGTAGATGATAATTAAGACATGCTTGAGGAACTTGCGGATTTTAGTCATATTCAGTTTTCCCATGGCTTCAGTCTTTTCAGTCAGCTCTTGCTGAAATGTATTTTCACCAGGAACATATACTTGGTAGGTTTTTACTCAAGGTGATGTTTATTTTTGGTTAAACCTAATATTAATACATCACATTTTAGAGACAACAGGCATGAGTCACAGGAAAGATATTAATAATTTTATAAGAGAATCATTTTATATGTCGTTTATCCATGAGTGAGGCACCTCCAAAGGCCCAAACCACATCCTAAATGAAAATCAAGTAACTTTCAAAGTCACATTGAGTCGAGGGGCCTCTAAGATACCATTTCCTTATCAAAAGATCACCGATGGCTGATCATTTAAATAAATGTTTTCTCCTCTCAGGTGGCTCCTCTGCTCACAGTACACTGAGCCCCACGACTGGAGGAAGCACTTAAAGCAGAGATCCCTCAATCTACAGCTCCGAAAGTTCCCCGCGCTGCTACGCCATGCGTTCCACGTTCTACTGTCCAAATATAAATGGGGGGTCCCAGATGAACAAATCTGGACACAACTACAGCTGAGATCTCTCTCTCTCTCCTTCACACCCCCTCCTCCTGTGTTCACTGTCAGAAGGCCGACCACTGCCCTCCAAGCCTCTAGGAAACAATGGCTAGTTATCACCTCTGTTCGCCAGGGTTCAGCAGATGACCTTGGTCCAACTCTGCTGAGCAAATGAAGATTTAAAGCCTTTCATAGAGACAACAATGAAAAAAGGAAAAAAAAAAACTGATTTAAAACACTTCTTTACTTTCCTCAGTATATTAAGTCAAAAATATAATGACAATACAGCTACTAATGACCCCTGAGAACTTGCATGTTCATCTTCCTTCCATAGGTAACTCACTTAAAACCTAGAGTGTTTAGGGTATTGGAAAAACATGATTCAGTCATTTAAGAGCTATAAATAACTTAATTGTCTCTTACATTATGTTGGGGGGAGGGACTGACGGTGTACATAATACTATTATTGCCTTCTCTAGAACTCTGTCATGTATACCTCCTGAGTTTTCAAGCCATGTGGTCAGCAGATTTTAACCACTCCAAATTCATTCTCTTGTCACTTACAGCTACCCATCCCTGACTCCCCAGGAATCTCTTCCAAGTGGACATCCTAGATGTGTTATTTCACTTATTCACGCATATGATAGATGTTTCTTGGGCATCTAATATATTTGCCAAGCACTTTGTTAGCAACACAGTAGTGAGCAAGATTCACCAAGTCCCTGCTGTGGTGCGGATGAGAATCCAGCAAAGGTGACTGCAAATGTCCAAGAGAAATACAGATGTGCAAAGGGGTATAGAGGATGTAAACAGGGTTACTGAGCACATTCTGGAACTGACTGTAGGACAGTGTGGCTAGAACACAGTGACTACATGGAGAGTGGCTCTCCGTGACCACCACCCATACACAAGAAGCCATTAAATAAATCTCAAATGATCAGCTAATATAGTTAGTGGCCTCATACTCAGGAAGTGAAACCAACCACTGCAGCCCTTACGCACAAATCCTCCATTATCTCTCTTTCAGCAGGTCACTAACCTGGCGTCTCTTTGCCAGTCCCGGAAATGACAATTAATTCCTCTAACTGTCCACTGAAGCCTGGCCCTTTCTATTTCCTACTGAGGTTTAGTCCCCGATGATCCTGTTTCCTACTACCACTTTGAACCTGTAGCTTTCCACTGGAGCCTTTTCCCCAATCTTCCAGTAAGTGCTGTTCTCTCTTAACTGAAACAAATATATTTTAAAGTCTTATTCTGCTTCACCCTTCTATGACTTGCCTTATTGTTACCCTTTAAACTTCTAGACATAGAATCAATCAAAAGAAAAAGTAAAGGCAGGAAAAAAAAAGAGTGCACAACTGACTGTTTTACTGGAGGAACGTTGCCCAACTAAATTAAAGGAAACTATAACAATCCTAGAGCTCTAGGACAACACACACACACACACACACACAAATACACATGCACACAGAGGATGAAGGGTTATCAAGGTGGCTCCTCTTAGTAATGGAAAACAATAGCCAGTAAATTCTTCTGATTTAATTGTGAGATAAGGAAGCTTGCCTACGTAGACATAACATCAGGCTCTATGGGCAGGACCAAGGGCAGTGCAGGGCTGTGATGCTCAAGACAGACTCTCTCCCTTAATAGCTCAGAGGGTGATTTTTCTGTCTTTGAAACCAAGGGATATAATTACTAAATTGGCATAATTTAAGCTGTTTTCAGTGAAATATCACCTCTGTGCCATTAACATTCATCTCAAATGCCCATTAGCTATGAAAGAATAGCAATTAGTTAAGTAATGTATATTACTAATAACAATAATAACTGACCTTTCTGGAGTATTGAATATGCATTTTCACACATCAGGTTACTCAATCCTCATGATAACCCTCTCAGTTAGGATTTCATCACCCCATTTTACAGATGATGAAAGTGACGTTCAGATGGTCTGAATCACACATGTACTGGGTAGCAGCACAGGATTCAAACTCAGGACTGCCTGACTCTACAGCCTGTACTTCTAACCACTATATTGCCTCTTATAATTCATGCGCTGGAGCTGCAATGCTACCAAAAAGACAAAGAGACCAACATACATAACAAAGTGCATGTGTCTGCAGGCGACACACTCTCACACACATACATACTGATATATCAATATATATATATAAACACACATGCCATAAACATCCTCTTTGGAACACCAGGTAAATATTTTTTCATTATAAACAACTAGAGGAAAAAAAAGAAAACAATAAATTACCCTATTTCCTGATAATCACAAACATCAGAGGCAATTAGCAAGTTCCCAAACATTTTCTGAAACAAGTCAGACACACCAGCCTCCAATTGCTCAGGTACCTGGTTTTTCAAAGGCCCAAAGAAGCCTAGATTTTCGGCCATCCGCTGAGCTTGGCTGTCCTTTATCCCTTCAATAATGTCAATTTGCTCCTAATAAAAATGAATCAAATGAGCAAAATTCAGACAGTCAAATGAAAAGATTTACAACCTCAAAAGAAAATACTTAGTATTTATTTGCAAATGAGTAATTAAAGTGTGGCACCTTTCCAGAGATCTCTGAGCAGGGCCACCACAGCTGCCTATAGGGTATATTTTAATTAGCAGACCATCTATAAAACAGCCTTTCCGAAAACTATACAATTCTTCAGGGTGGCATGCTGACAAGACAATCAGAGGCCAGTTTTCACTTTTAATTACTATACAGATGGCAGTGACGAATATTTAGGCAGTTAATTTTTATGACATTTTTTGGAAGGCTTCCAAAGTAAGGTTTTCCTGCCTAATACTGCTGTTAAGCTTAGAGCTTGTCTTATACAGGTTAAATATTACCTTATGATTTAAACACTCTATTGATGATGATAATTATTAATAATACCCTAGCTCTACAAAGGACCATTGCCTCCAAGACACTGAGTGCTGTTCATATATATTATTTCATGTATTCTCTTAACAAATGGAATGGCTTGTTTTAAATCATGTTAATTTCAAAAAAAAAAAAAAAAAAAGTAGGTATTATTGGTAAGCCAGCATGTAAAGTCTCAATTTAACTTCCAAAGTAGTTAATTTAAATATGTAACATTGGTGAAAACATTTTAAAACCAATCTCCAAAGTATTACTACCTTATATAAATGAAGAGTTTCAAGAAATAAAATTCTTGCTTTTTGGAGGGAAAAAAATCACTTTTTAAATGGAATAATGAATGTTTCTGCTAAAAAATTTTTTTGTGATTTCTTTTTGACACTAAGAACTCAGAATTAAAAGCTGGGATTATAGTTCTAAAGACCTTAGGTTTTTCTTCTTATAGTTGAGGTAGGTTGATAAGCACTTTACATACATCACCTCATTTAATCCTCACAACTCTATGGGGTGGGAATTACTCCCATTTTCATTTTACTCATTCAAAAAATGAGGCTTAGAGACACTGAGAAATGTACTGGTTAGTTAGGATTTGACCTCAGGTCTCTTTGGCTAGAAACTCATCCTAATATCAAAAATAAAACAAAAGAAAACAAAAACCCACACACAAGATTTAATGAATTGAAACAAACTGATAGAATCTGGGCGTTAGAAGTATTCATTACCAGTACTGAAAGACATCAAGGCAGTCTCTAGTTCACATCTGATTTCCTAGGAGAGAATTTCTGGGTCATATATACTGTTAAATGGGGTAGAGTTAACCAAGAGGAAATGGAAATATCACAATCATCTTCCATTGGTTAATTCTTGGGGCAAGGTGGATGGAAAGAAATGAGGGGGAAAGAAAAGGCAAGAAGGAGGAAAAAACAAAGGGAGGGGAAAAGCAAAGAAAAAGACATTGAAAAGCGCATACTTTGGATCTACCCAACCTTCAACTGGACACCCAGTAAGAAAAAGGACTCAATATCTTCATGCCTTAAATCCCAGGAACAGTCTACCTGGCTCAGACTCCACACTAAATCTTTAACAGGTTGTAGAGCAACAATCAATGAACAGAGCATAGTCAGGAATCTAAACATACCTTAAAAATAAGTTCTGGATTCGAAGCTGCCACCTCTTCAATGTCAACGCCCCCCCGAGGGCTGCCCACCAGCACAGGGCCATTGCAGGACCGGTCCATCAGAATGGCCAAGTAGGTTTCCCTAGAAATGTCCAAGGCTTCAGCAACCATCACCTACCACATTAGCGGGAAAGTCAAATAAAGTCAGCATCAAGCTGATTTCCACTTGGAAATCTATACAAACTTGCTACACAAATCAAACAGCTTCATTTTCAGGGTCTTTAAACACAGTGAGATTTGAGAGTGCTGCTCTCATGGTGCACAGTGCCCATTTTCACCTCCTTAATTGATCCTGATAACTTGTTCAAGTGACAGGTATTCGGTTTGCCTCAAGGAACCTTCCCACTTTAATCTTCTTTTTCTTCTTCCTTCAGAAACCCTGATACTTAAGAAAAACTCCAGGCAAGCGCTGTTATTTTAATTTGAGACATTAACAGTACATATATATTACTACACTGATTTTTCTCAGATTGCACTGGTGGAAAACCAAGTTTGGTTGCCAAAGAAGGATTCTTTTTATGGTATGTCTGATGCTTCCTATGTTTGAATACTTCTATCTCTTGGATCACTGTATTTTTATTTCAATTTATACTCTTTTAAATTACAAACATAATATTTGCTTGTTTGAAAATAATGCAAACGATACTAAAAGTATACAGAGGAGACAGTGAAAGCAGCTCCCTGCTGCACATACACACCCCTTGGGCCCCAGTAGTCAGAGTGATCACGAGTCCATATGGAACCTTTGTGATAATCACAAAAAGTCGTCCCTTCCTCTATGAGGATGTGGTCATATTCCAGGACCATGAATGGGCAGGAGGCATACTAGATGGAAGGATTTCTTTCTCCACGCATGTGCCAGACAGGTGTCCTTTTGCTCTGCACGACCTCAACAGAGGCACGAAGCAACCCTGCCAGGAAAAACCACTACTAACTTTTACCTCTTCCCTATGCGTCTGCAAGCATCAGTCATGGAATCATCCTGCACACAGATGCATATTATACATGCTTGAATGCCTTTCTTTCTTCCTTTTTGTTCTTAATCTTAATACTACAACTTGGATTGTACAAGGTCCTCTCTCTTCATTGTGACTACACAGTACTTATATGTCAATATTTATTTGACCGTGTCCCTGATGACAGACAATTTATGTGGACTCATGTTTCTAAAATGCTGCCTCAGTGATTATTTCTGTACATATAGCTTTGCTCCACTGTTTTAGTATCCCTGTGGTCAAGGTATATAAAGGTAAAAGGGCTAAGTTTTAGATTGTTCATATTTTAAATTTTGATAAGTACTATTAAATTTCCTTGGAGAGAGAGGCTGTACCAACACTCCCAACAAAAATAGTAACAGATGTCTTGGATGCTTTTTAAAAGAAAATAAGAATATCCATGAAGAATCAGTACTAGAAGTGAAAATAATAAAATCACATACATTGCTTTTCCTAAGAGTTCAGTAATACGTTTCACAAAAAATGTTACTCATTAAGTAACATTAGATTTTAGCTACCCAGAAGCCACAAAAGCATTAATTTTTAAGTCACATGAAATACGATAAATATATGATGACCTAGAAAGCTATAACGTAATGAATACAGAATTCCTTCTTTTCACACCTTTATGGAATTTATGACTGGTTAAAAATAAAGTACTTTATAAGGGGTTTCATAGTGATTCTTCTATCATAAATGGTAGCTCATGAGTTTGTAAGAAATATTTCTTGGCACACGGTGTTAGGATTTTCATAGAACCATTCTGATTTCAAGTCACTTTCTAATACAGAGCTAGTCTAGTGAGCCAAATTTAATAACTTTCAGTAGTTATTCTGACAAGCAATACAACGTTATAACTTTTTAGGATAAGTGTCATTCAAGAGTCCTATTCTTAATCTTCTAAAGTGTTGACAGATATGCTCTGCATTCCATCAAATTTCTATTTGTAAAGACCAGCTGCTGCCTCAAACAGCTCCTGCTTGGTAGAAACAACCCAGCACTCTTCAGAAAAACATTCTCAGGAAAATGATGATTATCAATAGATAATTCAAGAAATTTTTATAAACAGACCAGTTTTTTGACATTAAGATGCCCTTCATATGAACCAGGATATTAAAATACTTTAGGGATTGTTACAGAGAGAATCTAAATGGACTCCATCAACACTCATGCCATGAGAAGTGCAGTCAGATACATTTCAACAATCTTCATCTGTGACTGACACAAACAATATCAACACAGCCTCTTCTTGGAGTCTTCCGGTATGGAAAGCTTTTTAACATACTTTACCCTATTTGACCAATGAACCTGTTTTTCATTTTTTTGTTGTTTGTTCCTTTTGTTTTGTTTTTTTATATATCATGCTACTCAAATTGTAGCCTGTGGATGAGAGCCACTGTACAAACTACGTTTAACAGGACAGCGATTAGATAGGATTAACAGTGTACTCAGTTTCTGAACTTAATCTCTTTGCGAAACAGTAACCAGTACGGGTACTGACTCATGGAGCACATGATGAGTAGCACTGTCTCACCTCCCCTATTACTATCCCAAGGAACACACCACAAACACAGACTTAGGAAAAAAAACCCAGTGTGAATCGAGGTATGTAATGTCCTTAAATAGCTTCTTGAACAAACTTAGAAATCTAAAGTTTCTATAAGCTGGGAACTTCTGATTGATGTCCAAGATTCTATAAATTAAAAATGCATGTTCCTTAAAGTTGCGTATAATAATACTGTTACAAAATGTGGTAATACACATTTTGCAGAGAAAAAGGACAGAAACAAAGCATGGCAATTAAGGGGTGAGACTAGAGGGCAATTTTACTTTTCTAATTTTTATATTTCTGTATTATTGGAATTCTTTACATATGTTAATCACTTTTGCAATCAGGAAAAAAAACACTTAAAAATAAATCACTCTGGTAGTTTCCTGGCAATGACTCAATTCACAAGAATGCACTTATCTCTAGTATTTCATGAACCGATCTACAAAGCTAATTTTATGCATATCTATATAGTGTGAATCTTCTTTTGTGTATTTTTTTTTTTTAAAGAAATTCACGTTCTTTTATTTATTTATTTATTTATTTATGACTGTGTTGGGTCTTCGTTTCTGTGCGAGGGCTTTCTCTAGTTGTGGCAAGTGGGGACCACTCTTCATCGCGGTGCGCGGGCCTCTCACCATCGCGGCCTCTCTTGTTGCGGAGCACAGGCTCCAGACGCGCAGGCTCAGTAATTGTGGCTCACGGGCCCAGTTGCTCCGTGGCATGTGGGATCTTCCCAGACCAGGGCTCGAACCCGTGTCCCCTGCATTGGCAGGCAGATTCTCAACCACTGCGCCACCAGGGAAGCCCCTCTTTTGTGTATTTTTATATGCTTTTTAAAGGTATCAGAAACTCTAATCTAAAACCCCATGTGTCCATATAAAGCAAAAAATTCCTACAAACAAAACTACTAATCATATCATCTGGGGACAAATTTTGAAGACATTACACAGGTAAAGGCTCATAACCAGTTTAAAAAGGAAAAAAAAGTACCTCACTGGGCTGAACAAAAATAAATTCAAAAAACCACTTTAAGATGTAAACAGCTCTTGCATCTACCTGCGAGGCAGTGGGAAAGGGAAATAAGCAGAACCAGTCTTGTTTGTGGGCTTCCTGGACATTTAGAAAGGCTCTGTGTTCTCAGAGGGAAGGAGCTAATGACCCTCCAGTATCCCCATCTCCCTCCAGCTCAGTGTCCTTTTTCGGGACCAAGACAGATGCTCTCATGGTAAGTTAGGCTCTGGCCTCAGCTCTGCCACTCACAATTTCATGGCTGAGGCAGGCCACTTTGCTCTTGGCTTTATTTTCTCTGTGTGTGTATACATGTACGTGCCCTATACACACTTGGGTGTCCCAAGAGACCTCACTAATACAACATACTCCCAGTGAGAACAGTGGGTCAAAATGGTAACAATCTTAAAGTAAGTTATAGGGGCACATAGAAAAATAACTGTAACGGGTACAGTAATTCTGATATACTGAGGATGAGGGTGGGGCTGCGAGGGAGCAGAGAATGTCTGTCACTGACCCTAGGAGCTGTTATGCCAAGGTCTTTCGGCTTTAAACAGAATCATGCCTGTGCTCTGAAAGAAAAAGGTATTTCAATCACTACCCATCTTTACTAAATGCTGATGATAATAAACACTATTACTACTTTAGAATCCTTTTTATTTCTCCTTGAAGTTACATCATAACACAGAACTAACTATGTGAGGTTTAAAAAATAAAATGGCACGTTGCCAAAGTGCATTGCTTCATTTGATTCTGTCAAAATTGAAGTATGATTTTCTTTTCTTTTTTTTTAACACATACACAGAAAATGACCAAAAGCATTCATGTTACCTTGTTAACTTTCACACCTTCTTTTGGAGTTTGTTTTGTTGCTAGTTTATAACCAATCATCTGTTTAGCCAGCTGTCCCACAACTTTAGGACTAAGAGAGAGGAGAAAAAAAGAGAGAGAGAGAAGAAAGAAAAGAAAGTCAATGTTTCTGTTGAAAATCATTTTAAAGCAGAGTCCGTATTATATCCCCAAGTCCACCCTGCCCAGGGCCCACCTCCACCTTCATAGAATCCATGGTGCTTTCTGCTCATACACTAGGTGCCTAGCACTGTACCAGAGGCTCACTGAGTGCAAAATATATATGAATGAATGAAACCATAGGAGGGAAGGGGAGGAGGGGAAGGGAGGGGAGGGAAGGGAAACAAAAAGAAGCTTGCTTACATTTGCTATCCTCTCCCCCCACATAAGTTACAGTCATAGTAGAGACACAATGCTGAAATGCATAGCAGACTAAGATAAGAGCTAAATAACAAATACTGGATAGTGGGCAATGTGGGAAGTAAGACCAAAGATGGGGATAAAGGGAAGGGGAAGGATCAAAGTAAACCATGAAAGGTATGTGATAGGAGAGGAGAGGAAAGTGTTCAGTGTGTGGAGACACAGGATATAAAGCTGATCAGACAGGTTCAGATAAAGGAAGAATTAGACTATCAGACAGGAGGGACCAATGATGCCATTGGTAATGGGAAGCCACCGCTGGTTCTTGAGTAGGAGAGTGGCATTACAGAAGCAGCATTTAATTTGTAAGTGGTACCATATCAAACATGATGAATCACTGATTGTCTAGAACAGGAGGAGTGTCAAGTTTTCACCAATTAGTGAACAAAAATCCTTTTATGGGAGGAGAAGGAAAACTAAGGCATTGCCAGAGCCCTCTACCTGTAATTTATTTCCTTTATGTGCTACCTCCTGCTCCTACTCCCACCCCCTCTTTCTCAGTGCTCCTTTCAATCATGAGCAGGATCTTCCATAACTGCTTGGCCCAAAGACAAGGAATTAAAACCTCCTGGCTTACTCTTTTGTTAAATGAACGCCTCCTTTCAAACCGCTACTGAAGACACCTTTTCCTCTTCCTCCAGCTAAGATCTGGGCTTTTAAAACAATTTCTTTTGCATCTGCAAAAGAAAATCCAGAGTTAGTAGTTGATTTACAATTCTTTTTTTTTTAAGAAACAAGGGAAGTGGTAATGAAATAACTTCCAAAAATGACTGGTAAAAGCTCTCTCACACCGACTTTGAAAATGAAGGCAATAAAGAACTTCAAAAAACATTAATGTGCCTAAATACAAAGTCTGTTTATTGAGGACATTCAAATATTTCCTGCCAGTTTAATCTAATACTCAGCCATCCCAAGGGAGAGCAAGGCATGTGTTCCCTGGCTCTTCTGAGTGTCAGAAGATGCTAAATAAATCCAGGCTGGAAGTATTAACTTTACTGTGTAAAGACACTTCCGTGTGGCAGAGACACCAATCTGCCAATCAGAGGAGTTAACTACCTGTCAGCCATCTGAGATGTCAAAGGGAAGGCTGGTTTACGTGGGGGAAAGGTTTATTAAAGACAAGATGCAAAGGGAGTATTGAACTGTATTCTTGGAAACCAACGGTTTTTTGAGCAGTTGTTCTATGTATCAGTGGGGCTGGGCAAGGGAGGAGGAAATGGATTAAAACTAAAAGTAAGCAGTATTTTTTCAATGTTGGCAGAGTAACAGAACATCCCAGAGGAAAGTGGTTGGGGAATCTTTGTTTCTCAAAACGCTCAAGGAAAGAGTGAACTGTTTGCTCTTGACCTTTGAGACCAAAGTCATAAACTCAAATATCTTTATAGGACTGGTGGGAAAGCTAGATGTGTGAAGCAGCCCAGTGATAGAGAAGGCGCCCTCAGCCAACAGGAATGCTCCCCTACCCAACCAACAAAAAGAAAAAAAAAATGAAAAAAAAGTCAGCCCCCAAATCAGATGCGTTTAATAACTCAAAGAGTACACATCTTCAGGCCACAGCTTGGCATTCTCTGTTTGTGATCCAGTTTTGTCTGAAACTAGAGAATTGAGTCAGACAATCTCCGATACGGCTCTAACGGTTTTCTGGTTCAGCACACCAGGTTTAGAATCACAGACCCAGGTTTTAATCAAGCCTTCATCCCTTGCCCAGCTGTGTGATACTGGACAAGTTACTTAATGTCTCTAAGACTCAGTTCACTCAATTATGAAACAATGTTGAGGGTTGTTTTAAGAATTAAATTAGAAAATATATGCAAATATCCCCAAATCCTAAAAACTCACTAATGAAAGAGTATTGCCACAATCAGTTAGTACATTTATTACCTTTGTATATTGTGAGGAACCAAAAGGATTATTTCCATTTGGGGTGAGATGGTAAAAATTGTTGGAATCTGCAACCACTCATGTAAGGTCCATAATTGTTGGTTATTTCAACTTTACTACCATCATTGTGGTTACTCGTAGGCAAGCAGGCAAAGGTTCAAAGAAAAGGAGCCACAGGTTTTATCATGAAGGCAATGGGGTGCTACGGAAGGATGTGACACTATGAAGGCACTGGGTAAGACAGTCACTCTAGCTGATATAAGCAGATTATTAAGGCTCATTGTCTTATTGGGTGGTCTTCCCTTCTATATTTGCACACACTCAGAAAACCAGGGTTTACCTTCTCTCAGAAGTATACATAGTTCCTTCTTTGCTGCCCTCTATAACCTCTGACAATAGTTTCTGCCCAGGATATGAACCATAACAACATCAGTCAAACGATGTCTTAAAATAAACTAGTTCCCATCAAACTGAGTAGAAGACAAGCTATGGTCACCGCTCATTATCAGAAACTCACCAGGAATGGAACCAAGTAAAATGAATTTATTGCATATTTAGGCTATTGCATGTAGGAGTAGTATTAAGATCAAGAACTTTGAAGAAAAACAGACTTAGTTAAAATCTCCAACTCTGCCTATCCCTTTATTTATAGAGAAGAGGAGAATGAGATTCAGAAAGGTAAAAGTAACAGGTCCATCTATAAAATAGTCAAAACAAAAATAATCTATAGTGTTAGAATGATGTGAAGAATAAATGAAAATAGTAGGCAAAGTATTCATCTCAAAGTTTGGCGCATTAAAAAAAGAGTCAAAATATGATAGCCATCATCATTATAATTATTTTCAGCAATTAAGCAAAAAAGTAGAATACAGAAAGACATTTCCAATTTCTCTTTTGAAGACACCAAGTAGAAAAAACACTTTTTGCTGTCTACTTAAGTTTTTAATTGTGATCTCTTCAAATTCTTTAAAAAGGATAGCCAGCATTCCATTGCCATTATCATTTTTCATATCCTCGTCATCCAGAAAAAGAGATGCTTTCCTCTCCAAGCTTTCCAACAGCAAAACTTGAAAGCCATGCAGACTACCTAAATGGGCAACGTTAAGTGGTGTTACACAGGTTTGATTAGATAAGCTTTAGGCACTAACCATCAAGACACAGAAACAGTTGTAGGCTCAATGAACTGTTGTCAGTTATTCATATCACCACTGATCATGTATGTATTAAAGGACTCCAACTTGGTCTACAGTTGGTAGACCAAGCAACCACGTTGGAGACTGTGAAGCCACACACTGGGGCAAATAGAAAAAGGGAAAGAAAAAGATTATATCAAATCTAGGTACATCTTCTGCAGCTTACACCCCAGGCCAAAAATAAGTTCACTACAATCATCTCTTCTGCTTAGATCTCAAATACTAAATCAGTACAGCAGGTCAGTAGCCCAAAGTAAAATAAGTGTGTCTCATCTTGAGGGAAACTCACATAAAGTAATTTAACTCATGTGGCTATTTACTCAAAGTGTTAAAAATTAAGTGGCCAAATCCTTCTGAACAGTAACTAGTTTTTTCATTCAGTATTTACCAAGTGGATTCATACTTAATGTCACTGTTTCCATTTTATTTAAAGATCTGATTTCTCCAAAAACTTGTACAAATTTGTTTGTTTTTTTAATGTTACCTCTCTGTTCCCAAACAGAATGACAAAAGAATATCCCATACAGGAAATTCCATATTTGCATGAATACACAAGATGATTTAACTGTATTTTAGGATATAAAGCTAAAAAGAGACGGGGAGGGGAAGACTCTCCTCCAATAGATTTTGTACAGAAATGGATTGCATCTATACATTGATAACCATATTACTGGTATAACCCAGGTCTGTATAACTCCAAATTCCCTGCTCTTAACTGATACTTTTACATGCAGTAGCCTAAATATGCAATACATTCACTTTATTCTGTTCCTTTACTGGTGAGTTTCTGATAATAAGCAGTGCTCATGGCTAGGCTTCTATTGGGTTTGATGGAAACCAGTTTACTATAATTTATATATATTTTAGGAGAAAAAATCACTATAGAGACATATTTGATAAACTTAATAGATATGTAAGACTTTCAAATACCATTATCACTTAAGAGAACAAAATTTATAGCCATTAAGAAAGCCTAAAAAAACCCCTCTGAGCCATGGTCTTATTTCACTCTATTAGCTGCATTAAAATAATGCTTTCTCACTTTTTCCTCTCATTCTCCACCACCACAAGTGTTATTATAATTACAATAATACAGTTTTATACCAATTTTTATAGTTCCCCAACAGTCCCATGCTGGATAATAAACATTCTTGGAAGCATTATTAAATCTTAAAGAATAAATAAATTCATTAAGGAAAGCATAACCTAAATAGAATAAATAAGAAATGTTTTTAATTAGGCAGGCTTTGTAAAACTACTTCACTTTACTTTTCAGAGATGGAATTCTGAAAATACATTTATGCAAAATAATGTTCACAAGACATACTTTAGAACCAGAACACAAATGGGCCATCACAAATGTCTGAAAATGTTAGTCAAGAATATCAATAAGAGTAAGTTATCTTCAACTATCCTTTTTAAATAGTTTGGTGATCAAACAAATATTTGTATTACTGAACTGGTTTTTATTCAGTATTGCGCTCTTCCAAAGTGTAATACTTTCTAAACACAAAATGTATTATTCCATATACCAGTACTGTAGCAAGGTGACTACTGCCATGATCATCTATTTTGAGTCAATAACACTGTAGTTTGGGGGGGGGAACTATGATTTCTATGATTCACTGACAAGCAAAATTGGAATATTCAGTTTTCAGCACAACGGCATTGTGTAATTTCTAACATAGTGATCACCTTTCATGAGGTTTGATAGAATCCTTAATAGAGAAAGTTAAAATGTATTTCAGATTTACCAATTACTATAAGGCAAGGAGAAAGGGGAGGAGGAGGCAAGAACAGAGTTGAAAGATACTATGAAAAGATGAATATTAATAAAGAACATACAATTTATAGGGTGATAATAGAGACCCAAGTGGCAATTTCCCAAAGGAAATGAGCTAACATCCCTGTTTTCATTATGACCCCAGAACCCAAACTTAAAAGTGGAGAATTACCTATCCCTATCTTAATCATTACTGTAATATCTCCTATAGAATGACCCTTATTTCCTCAAATTGTGAGTAGGTTGCTCGCTGTGAAATAAGACTGTTTCTGAGACTGAAACAACTATTTCAACTTTCAACAAGTCTCACATGGGCTCACAAACACTGGGAAACAGAATTTCAAACACATGAGACATTAGAATAAGCCATTTCACCACTGGTCACATCCCTAGACTAAAACAGAATTGGAGATACTTGGCTCTCCATCAGACTGCTACCCATCAAAGACTTAAATTACACATACCTGGAACAGTGATTTACAAATACAAGTAAAAGATGGAAATAAGACGATCTCTAGGACAGGGGTTTTGTAATACAAACAGGAAGTTATCCAGGGAGACATTACTTCACATTAAAAAATTCTTTACTGATAAGGCTTTTATGTAAGTTTTAAACCTTAATTTCTTAACGAATATGGTAGCCAATTAATCCCACATTATCTAAAATAATTCCTTCATTTGGATACTGTGGGGGCATGATAATGCCCATTTGAACAGTTTATTAATTATAAAGAAGATAATAATATTATCTTAACACAAAACACAATTTTATTTTTGAGGGAATCATTTTGAGCTCTTATAAAAACCCCTAAATTAAAGTTTGATAAATCATTCTTTTTTCAAATTGCCTTACTCTTAAAAATATTGTATATTTAATCCTACATTATAGGCCTTATTAAAATCTATAATGATAAATTAGCCTACTCTTCTGATTTTGTCACTGGTGTTATTAATTGCTTTCATAACCTTTAATACACACTTTACTGGTGATAAAAATTTTAAAGCTAGATAAAAATTACCTCCAGAAAGGCTCGATTTAGTTGTAATATCTTACTCTTTCTGTAGTTTAATACTTATAAACCGATCTTACATTTTGCCTATTAGATTAAAAGATATATTTCCATAACAAAGGTTAAGGATAGAACCTCCTGACATTGATGCCAAAAATAATGTGATCGTATTCAAGCACCTGTAGCTAATCAAAAAATGTCTAATGGGCTTCCCTGGTGGTGCAGTGGTTAAGAATCCGCCTGCCAATGCAGGGGACATGGGTTCGAGTCCTGGTCTGGGACGATCCCACATGCTGCGGAGCAACTAAGCCCATGTGCCACAACTACTGAGCCTGCGTTCCAGAGCCCGTGAGCCACAACTCCTAAAGCCCCAGCACCTAGAGCCCATGCTCTGCAACAAGAGAAGCCACCGCCATGAGAAGCCCACGCACCGCAACGAAGAGTAGCCCCCGCTCACCGCAACTAGAGAAAGCCCACACGCAGCAACGAAGACCCACCGCAGCCAAAAATAAATAAATAAAATAAATAAATTTATTTTAAAAAAATGTCTAATACTATAAGACTGCAACCACAGGGCATTAAACAAATCTTCTGCAAATGAAGTCACTTGAAAAAAAGAATTTTTCAGAACAAGTTTCTTCAAAAGAAGAAATTTCCAGAAATCTCTACTCTGTTTTATGTATAGTAGGGATTAATGATACACATTACTAATAATAACATCTGTAACATTTGTAACTTCAACATATCCTGGAAACAGTCACAGATGACGAAAAGCATTTATGAACATCAATAGCATTTCTACAGTATTTTGTGGTACATTTGAAGGAAAAGAATGATAAAGGAAAACTAGCTATTAAAAAATCATTTTTTTCCCTGATTTTTAAGGCAAAGATGTGTTCAGTCAGGGCTCAATGAGGGAAGCAGAACCACTGTGAGTTATGGATAAGGGATTTATTACAGGAATTAAAGCTGAATTTGTAGGAGATGCTGAGAAAGGAAAGGTGTGAAAGTGGAGGCTGGAGGATCAGGAGTCACCAACCAGCCAATCAGAGGAGTCACCCACTAGCATGTGCAGGAGCTGTGGAGAAGGGTATGGGACTTGTTGCCAAGCATCTCATGATGGGTTTGTGTCCATGCTGATCAGCAAGGTCAGCAGTTGGGAAAACAGCTAGACATGGAGCACAAAGGAACAAAGACAAGTTGGACCCTCTTGCCAGCATGTCTACATCTACCCATCACTGCATCACAGAGTAATGGCTGCATTTCAAGTTCTGTGCAAATTCCAAATCTGGGCAACTCTAACCTGATATATACAAGGAAGGGGATTCTTAGAAACGGAGTTCCACCTTAACCAAGCTGACACAGTATAAATTACCACAGATGATAATAAAGGAATGAGAAGGCAAAGCCCGTAACTGTTGCAGGTTCAGAATTAATATTGTTTTACATTTTTCTGAGCGGCTTGAGAACCTATCCTGGGCCAGGGTATATCCCTCCTTCAGTAGCAGACAATTGGAAGCTACGTGATCATACAGAAATATAAGGTGATCTCTTGTTGATCTGAACCAGTGATGAAAAAGAAGGGAGAAAAAGGTGGCAATGCCCAGAACTGATATGCGAAGATAAACTCACAACAGTTTTATTTTCAGAGACAACTGGAAAGACTGTGAAATTTAAAATGTATGCACCATACATATGGCTGGGCTGCACTCATATTTAAAGATGTTTCTTTCACTTTCACAGCAATATTACTAGTATTCTGAGATCTTCCACCTTCATGTTTAGAAATCTTGTCTATTCCATATTTTCTCTTACTTAAGTCAATTCCTCTATCTGGCCCTCCACTTGCTGAGAGATGCTCTCATACGCTACTGTCTGGAATCAGCCCCACTGCCTGTTTGCTGTCCTCCTTCTGCCACCCTGGTCTACTGGCCACACCTCCACCAGTCTCCTCTAGTCAAGAAAGATCCTCCAAACTCTCACAAGTGGGTCCTTTCTGGGGACCTTCTCAAGCAGAGTGGCTGAGCCCCTAGTGAGGCAGCTTTTTCCTTTTCGGCACAGTCTCTATCCCAGAGGACACAGTCTCCAGGGGAGACTTGGGATCAATGAAACCTGACGCTTCTGTGCCCTCAGAGCTATAGCTCCTGCTGCCCAGCCTTCCCCTTTCCTCACTCATAGAGATTTAGCAGGAACCCCTCAACTTTCTAACCAGCTCCGCTCTTTAGAGACTCTTTCTCCTAACAGGCCCTGATTTCCCAATTGCAGAGTGCATTCAAAATCCTTCTCAGCCTCCTGAGTCCAATGCAAATCAAGGAATAGTACTGGGCATCTGTTCCATGCTCCTGAAAAATTCATGACAGTTAAGAAACCTGGAATGTTCTAAGACAATTAGGAGGTCCATCTGTCCAATGCGCACAGAACACCCTTTGGTAGAGCAATCCCACTTCTGTGAAAATCAGCTACAGAAACAAGGATTTTCACTGCAATGTAATTATAAGAGGGAAACACTGAAAACAACCAAAATGTCCATCAGCATTTGGACATTCGGGATTGGAAAAACAAATTTTACATATCCACATGATGAAATGATACAATACTATATATCTATCAACCATGATTAAGTATATCTTTATGTATAAACGTGGGGAAATGTCCATAGACACTATACGCTTTAAACTGAGTGAATAATTAATATTTAAAAATAAAGTCACATTTGTGAATCATTATATAGTCATAATGAAATCTAAATGAACAGTAACCAAATTATCAACTGAGGTTGTCTTAAGGAGGTAAGGAGGGGCATTATGGGTAGAACATTACCTTTTTTCAGTACTGATTCAAATTTTTCGCAATTATCATGTGCTGTCATAAAAAAATAAAAATGAGACTTTAAAAATGTGCGATAAATATAGGCAGTTATTTATAGTGGTTTGTCTTGAATATTTAAATGTTCCTTTCTGTATCAGTCTTTATAGTTTTAATCTGTGGGGTCAGGGATGCCTATACTTGAGGAGGCCTCCAGAAGGCATCTTTAAGAAATACGCCTCATCATCTTACAACATGACTTCCTAAAGTGTCATGCAAGAAAATTGACAGCGGCAGAAAAACATTTTGCCCTTTTAAAATATCTCTTGAGCACCTGCAGGAATTCAAAGATTTAAAAAAGTCATAGTCACTGCCTTTCAGAAACTTAAAATCTACTGAAGGAAAGAGATACAAACAAAGAATTACTGAAAAATATGAATGCTTTCACAAGTGGCAAGAACAAAGTATAGTGAGAAGGGGAAATGGTGTCAAGTTAAGCAGGGCAGGAGAAAGAATAGAAGAGCCGGGAAGAGAGGGAGAGCTGTGAGTTTTCTAGGTAGATAAAGCTGGGGAGTGAAGACACCAAGGGGTAAACAGCTAAGAAAGGCTACTTTGCTTTTCTATTTATACTTGTTTGGCTGTCTTAGTTACCTATTTAAATTAGAAACCACTATAGCATCACTTCAAATAAACCAGTAAAGCATGCCAAGGATTCAGCACTCAAATTTGTTATTTCAGATCTTCAGAAAACCTCTACTTCAATAAAAGTTTATTTATCTATATTCAGGAACAGCGTATAAATGAAAAAACACATTTATGGTCTTTGTTAAATTTAGTTATTTTGCCCTAAGTGCTTTTAAGATCTCCAATAATTTTATCACGGTGGTCTTTAAAAAGCCCCCAATCAGGTACACTCTGACACAGGGCTGTGAAAGCTCCCAAGGGGTCAGTGAGATTCAAACTAAGCAGTTGTTTAATAATAGCAAGAGTTACTTATATGTCCACCCCCTCCTAACCTGCAAATAAACACATATTCCAGACTTAAAATGTGCAACCATTCTAAATGCCAGAAATACAGAATTCCAAACACTGGCTTGGTGATGTTGCTATAAAAAGGAAACCAGGAGGTTTTTATTTTCCATTTTAAAGTGCTAAAGTGGTGCATGACACTCTGGAGTTAAGTAGAAGCCAGGAATGACCCACCCCAAGGGAGATGAAAGAGCTCAGAACCACTTTCCCATGATATACACATCTACTGTGGTCCAGCATAAACTGTTATGTAGCTTTCAAATTGCATTGAGTTTTAAATTGCAATGTCTTGCTCTTTTATTGCCTGTCCTGATCCATTCATTGTGTGAAATCTAAGTCTATTGCTTGAATGTTAAACACAGGGAGGACTTTAGGTTGCATCCTAGAGGATGAAATCATGCAATTTCAGTGAACTAGTAGGAGTTTATATTTGGCTGACTTTCGAGGGTCGCAAAGGCCTGAGAAATAGTTACTTTTTCCTTTTCCTGCTATGCCAGCTTTCTTTGGTTTTCATCCTTCCTTTCTTCCCCTCTCCTTCCTTCTTCCTTCCCACCCTTCCTTCCTCCTTTTCTCTTACCCTTCCTTGTATTATTTCCAATTTATTTAAGTGCAAGTTCAACTATATCTAAGATAACTAACTTCAGTTTCAACAGTTCAGTTTCAACAGCCTGAAAGATCAGCACTAACTTCAAATTTCACCTCCCATCACACGCTCCTCAAAACCACTCCCAAGTAAGGACTAATACACTTAAATCCCTCAGAATTGGAGCACTCATCATCAACCTGATCCATACCTGACTTCAGAAGCCACAAAGCCTGGACCTACTTCCTTGGACTGTCTTCAAAACAACCTTTCTGATTATCTTTGAAGCATTCAAACTAAGATGGTCTCTTCTGGGACTTCCTGCATCATTTTTTTTTTTTTTTTTAAATGCCTGGTTTGAGCAAGAATTCATACTGGAATAAGCCAGCCCAAGTGTTATAAATAAGAAATTAAAGAATTAACAAGCTGATGTGCACCCTCTAGGATGCACATCATGGGGAAAAATTAATAAAAATTTTTTGAGTTGAGTTTGGAATTATTACACCCAAAAACACAGTAAAATACTCAAGAGCTGGCATCCACACCTGGGAAAAGTAAATGAAAATTCTGGCAGGTTTTAAGTAGCTAGTACTAGTGTGGCAGAGAAATAAAATCCTGTTTCACGCTTGACCAAGCAAGCAGTCCTATATGAGGATACCCTCTGAAATCCCAATCACTAGGAGACGTTTACTCTCAAGATTCACATTTCATTATGGCAGCTGGAAAGCTACCAGATAAGCCTATTCTTCCTACCCACTGACCGACCTCTCCTTTCAAAATGTGGCCAACATTTGTTCTCTATCCCACACTCTCCCTCACCATCACAGTTTTTTTACTCTGTTTTTCACCTTAGTTTCCAGGAAAATGATAGCAGATATCTGGAAATAAATAGCACATCCACAGAACTACCTAAAATATTCCCTTCATCTCCCACTGCTAGTGCCCTTAAATCCAGCTGCAGCTTTTTTCAGGTCCCTGACCCTTTCTCTTTACCTCCCATCAAGAGTTTGGAACAGGCTGTCATAATGCATAAACATGATTCCACTGTGGGGAAGGAAGGAGATCTTGCTACCCTAGATGAATTTCCCAGGACACTTGTCCGTAAAGCTAAAACATGATAACCTCAAAATAGGATGGCTTAGCCGTATACAAAGGGAGTGATTTTTATGATGAATTAAATCAACATTGACTCGGGAATACTACAAAGTCTCACAAAGCAGATGCCACCTCTCCTCTGAAGGGCCTTCTAGTTCAAAGGAGATGCCACACCGAAGAGGAGCCACAGAGCTGGGGAGGGCCCTGTCACACTTGATGAAGCCACACTCAGTTTAGCCAATCATGCCCCTCACACCTTCTCTAGTGTTTGTTGCTACTGAAGGGCACACACAGCATGATGCAGAATGAGATGGCCTCATTCCCCTGGAAATGACCAAGCAGGAGTGCCAGGTACATAGTGGGCCCTCAGCATATGGTCATTCATTTATAATCATCACTTCTTTTGCATTGTGAAATCATAATCACAGTATTTATTAGGTGTTTACTGTGGAATAAGATTTGTGCTAAGTGTATTCATTACCCACATTTAACAAGTAACTCCACTTTCCACTGAGGTTGAGTTATCTGGAGTAACACAGCTAGCAAGAAGTAGAGTCAGAATTCTTCAGCAAGAAAAATAATTCTAGAGACTGTGCTTTAACCCTTTCACATAGAGCCTCATTATTGGGTTTTTTTCCCCCCAACATTTTGTTATTAAAATTTCCAATCACATAAAAAAAAGTTGAACGACAAGTAAACATCTACACACTCACCGCTCGGATTCTATAACTGCTAACATTTAACTACATTTGCTTTATCCCAAATCTCTCCATCCATCACAGCCCATCTTATTTTTTCATGCATTTCAAAGTAAGTTGCAGACATCAGTGCAGTTACCCTTAGACTCTTCAGCACTCATAACAGTAACTAAAGTTAATACTTGTTTACAGTTCCTTTTTGGCGAGAGATACAATTTACATACAGTGAAATGCCCAAATCTGAAATGTACCATTCAGTAGGTTTTGACAAATGTATATACCTGTATGACTCAAATCCCAACCAAGAAATACACTGTTGTTTGTGAGAGCATATTACTAGAGTGCCCTTAGGACAAAATATCTAAATAGAGCAGCACTGACAATGGGGATCTTAAGTCTCTTACTGAATTTTCACTGAAACTAAACATAACAAAATATTAAATTCTTACACCTCAGCACAAAGATCAATCCCTGGCCTATAGACAGGCCACCAACAGATACGTGACTATTCAAGGCAGCGTAGAAAGCAATCAGTTCTCCCCCACCCACCCCACGACCTCCAAATCAGAATCCTGCTCGAAACATTCCTAGTCAGAGTCAGTGACATGCAAAGTACTGATTTCAAAAGGGATTTTTTTTTTTTTTTTTACCACAAGCATATATAACTTTTTGAAAACAACTAATCATTTTAAAACATGAAAATTTCCAGCCCTGATACTTTGGAAGCTCAGGGGAACTATCAATAATAGCTGCACCAAAGGTGTTTCCTTGCACCATGTCTGTCCTGGTATTTTGGTGTGGCTATTCCATTTTGAAAAGGGAAGTGAATTCTCCTGGGGATTCTTGCAACCTCCAGAAAAGCCAGGATGATGCTTCCAGCCTTGATCTGATGCTTAAGTGATAGAGTGATGAACATGACAATCTTTAAACCAAAGCTTTTCTAGGCTGTCAATGTCCCTGTCACTGCCTGAAATTAACATATTGGGATTGGAGACTTTCCATAAGCCTCCAGGGTTTTTGAAAGAAAACCACTAGAAAGTATTTAGAAGACAAAAGCCAAGACATATCTGCGCTATAACCTAGAGTACATTAACTCTTTTGCAAACTTTGGAAAATACAGATACAAATGCTTTAAAAAAACGTCTGGAATGATAGAAAGTCTACATCAACAGTTATCTACAGGGGGTGAAGTTTCAAATGATTTTTTTTTTTAATTTAAATTTATTTATTTATTTATGGCTGTGTTGGGTCTTCGTTTCTGTGCGAGGGCTTTCTCTAGTTGTGACAAGCAGGGGCCACTCTTCATCGCGGTGCGCCGGCCTCTCACTATCGCGGCCTCTCTTGTTGTGGAGCACAGGCTCCAGACGCGCAGGCTCAGTAATTGTGGCTCACGGGCCCAGTTGCTCCGCGGCATGTGGGATCCTCCCAGACCAGGGCTCGAACCCGTGTCCCCTGCATTGGCAGGCAGATTCTCAACCACTGCGCCACCAGGGAAGTCCTTTACTTCCTTCTTTAAAGCTTTGATATTACCTGCACTTTTGACAATGACTGCTTATGTCATTTATAAACAGAGAAAAACTATTTTCAGATTTAAATAAAATATATGTTTATGTGACCTAGTAAGAACAATAACAATATTATTGCTAAGTGGGGGAGAGGGGGAAAAAGCTTTCTGTAATCGAAAATATATATCATTAAATATATGTACATGTATGCATACATGCATATATAATATGTATACTGAGGATTAATCTGGAATAAAATATACCAAAGTATTAACTGATTATTTGGAGTGAGGGAGGAGATTACTGGTAATTTTTTCTTCTTTTTGACGGCAAATATGGTACAAAGAACATGTATTATTTCTGTGAATTTTTTAAGCAAGTTTATCACACATTAGATTACACTGGTGCCTGAGATGCATACAGAACGCTGCCATTCAGCTTCACTGGGCTTTACCACCCCTTTCTCACTTCATGGGCGGTGTGACTCAGAATGGAAGACAGAGGCAAAACATGGCCACTTCTCAATTCAGCAACTCATCTTCCAGTTCAAAGCCAGCCATGGTGTTCCTTGGGCCTAGGGACTCACACACCTGTGCTTTCCAGAATTAGTTGCATCTGATCCATGCAAGAAACATGAAGATTCGTCCCTATGAGATTCAGAACAAGTCACTGGGGCTCAAGTCACCAGTTTCCTTAAGGGGGACATACAGGGGTCAAGTGCCCTCTTGAGGTGCCCTTCAGCCCTTCAGATGTATGTGCGGAATTATTAAAGCATCTCCTTTCTATGTACATAAATCTACCATCCCTCTTAAGTCCCTCCCAAAGAAGAAAACATATTGGAGATGATCAGAGTATACTGGTAAGTTAATGAGCCACTGGTAGACAGCCGTGGATCACAACTCAGGTTTTGCTCCTCACTAGTCAGTTGAGTGACCTTGGCCAAAGAATAACAGAACCTCAATTTTCTCACCTATGAAATGAAGCTGATAAAAGTACCACTTACCTCTGAGAACTGCTATGAGTATTAAATGCTAGGGGTTGGCGGGGGAGGGGGGCGGCGGGGGCCAGTGGGGGGTAGTATGTAAGGTATGTAAAGTTACTAAACACAATACCTGGCTTACATCCTCACTTATATTTATGTCTTAAGTTTCAAGTAAATAGTAGATGATGATGATAAGGATGAATATGTTGTCCATTCGGCAAAAATGTTTCATAGTAAGTAATAAATGTAGTTTTACCGACTTTTATAAGTGTTTAGATACCGATGTCTTACTTTTTTCCAATCATTCAGAAATGATCAATAAAATATGCTCATGGTTGATGAGAACATACTAGTTCAAATCAAGTTTTAAAAGGTCAGATACCTTCAAGAGAAGCCCAAATCTATAGACATTTAGCATTGTCCTCCTGCCACCTCCCAGATTGACTAGTGCTTTCGTAAGTAAACTGAGTATCTCTGGATCCCAGATAGGATTCCCCTGCCACAAATGCACACCATGTTTTTATTTATGTTTGGATAGTAGTTTGTTTAGTTCCAAGGCCTGCATGTTTCCTTACTTTTTGCTCGTCTCCCTTTCGATACCCTTGACTGTTGCCTGGAATGAGTGGCCCTGGCCCATCCGCCATGTTTCCTGGCAGAGAACTCATTGCTTGACTCCATCTGTAGTTGCTCAACTTCAGGCCTCATTAGCAGGCTGAGGCTTGTACCAACACAGCACATCCCTCCCCCAGCACTGATGCTGGGTCCGTTCCAGCCCTGTGGCAGCCTGCAGGGGAGGGAAAATGAGCTGGGAGGCAAGCTAGACACAGAGCTTGGCTGGCGTTTTGTACGTCAGCGTTAGGACACATGGCTCTCTGTTCTTTAGTGTCATTACTGCCATTGTTATTACTGTTACTATGGTGGTTGAGGCTGTTGTCATGTGTCTTAAAGACATCACATTTTCAGGACTATCTACCAAGAACTAGTCAAGGGACTTTATACACCTCATCTCATTTAATCTTCACATCAGCCCTCTGCATAAGATACTATTCCTAGATATCAGAACACTGAAACTCAAAGAATTAAAGTCCCTTGTCCAAGATCACACACAAGTTGTAAATTCCAGAGCACAGGCTCAGGCCAGAGCTGAAGATCTACCAGCACCATCTGAGCATGACCTCCTACCACTCTCACCAATTCATGTTTGTGGAAGTGAATGAGGTTGGGAACGGGTAAGGTGACAGTGGTCAGAGAGAAGGCAAGCCTCCCACTTCCAAATTTGACCAGAATTCTTGACCATGGGTTCTGGGATCTGTCAACTAAAATGAAGAAAAAGTGATGACCCAATAATACCAAGAACAAGAAAAACCTCCCATTTTGAGTCAAACGAAAGGCTATGCCCATAAGGTAGCTCACATGGATTAACAGCTTCCCAGACAAACCTTTTAACTGTCTATACAACCAAATGTTTTTGTGATGTATTGTACCTGATCATCTTGTAATAAAATAAAGCCTACTCTATCAGTGTACTCCCTCAGTACTTTTTTTTATTATTATGCATGGTTTTTTTTTAAAGACAGCAGTCCAGGTTGATGGGGTGCAGATGTCAGAGAGGAATTCTCTAAAGTCAAAGGCAACACTGGCCCTTCCTTCTCTGAGGCACTTGGTACCGCAGATAGGGATGTCCACAACACAGGAATGCCAGAGTGTGGGCCTGAGTCCACTCTCTAGCACTAGGGTTCCTGGATTCAAACTCTGGTTCAACTCTTTTACTTAGTTGTATAAAATCTTAAAAGTCACTTAACCTCTCTAAACTTCAGTTTTTTCCTCTGTAAAACGGAGAGGATAATAGTAAATCTCTCATGGGTTACTGGGTAAATTCAAGTATGCAGTCCATGCGAGTACTTTGAACAATGCCTGGAAACACAGCAGGTGTTTTCTTTTAAAGAATGTGAACTACTATAGGTTTTATGACTTACATCCTCTGATTTCACCTCCTACATTCCCTAAATAAATCCATTAGCCTTCACATCTTCCTCTAACAAATGTCATTACTGTTTGAGCCTCTGCTAGGTGACAAGCAATATAATGGGTGCTTTGCATCTATTATCTTTAATCCTTCCAATAATTCCATAATTTAGAAATTATTGTCCCCAGTCTACAGTAGGAAACACTGAATGGAGTTCAAAAGTTTATGAGTGACTTGTTAAGGGATATGACCTCCAGCCCATGCTTTTTCTATTATAGTTTCCATCCCAACCAAGAGGGGGATGTGAATGTTATCTTGCTGCCCAGGGCAGCAGCTCATCTACTGAGAGCTGACAGTCCCCCAATCTCACCATGGCCTAGGGGGTATCGCCAGAAATCAGCTTTGGCAACCCGCCTGGCATCCAGGCCCTGCCAGGACTAACCTTGTCCACCACAGATCTTCCGTTAAGGCCACTGCAAGAGGGGAACACCCCCCTCCCCCTCACCGTGTCAGTGTGTTTGGGAAACCTAGGGTAGCTTTGCTGCAAAGAAGAGCCCACTTGTGATTTTAAATGAAATATTTGCTTTACTAAAGTGACATTTTTAAAAACCCATTTTTTTTATAAGCCTTTGAGTTCAACTTGCAATTCTTATCATTCTACTAAGTTTGAAATTTTGACATTCACTTTCAGGGTGGCTTTTGATTAAGGTTCAAACAACTCAAGTTGGATACACTAAACTCCCCCTCAGCAATCAGTATCATTTACACATTTAATTATTCTTAAACATTTTAAACTGAATTTATAAATTGAACGTATCCATTTTCTTTTCTTAAGCACTTCAACTGTCTGACCCAACGAGCAAAACTTTCTCAAGTACTAAATTGCACCAGTAATTCCCTAACAAATTAAAAGATTCAGTGAATTTTAAAACCACTGCAATACTATTTATAATCTTTGTCAAAAGTCTTATCTTTCAACATAAAAATTATGACAGTAATGTCATTTAATGTCTACTCTGTTACTGTAATATGTCAAATTCTCTTAAATATTACAAACATATCAACTAAAACAATATATACAGATAATTAATAATTGATTAGGATTAATCATATGGGTTTTAGAAATTTCATCATCTCTTTGCTAAGTTATCTACCTACCTCGGTTAAAAGTAACATAACAACTAAGGAAACGCTTTTCAAATCTTGTGTCACAGATAACATCACAACTCCAAGGAACTGAGGTCACGCTCTTATCCAGGGTGGGAGTGATTTTTCACATACTCCTGATGGACAGGATGGAACTGTTTTTAATAGCTGCCAAGACAAATGGGGACCCCAAACAGGGTGATCTCCTGGACTATATATAACCCAGAATCACTAGGATTACACCACCAACCTAATACTGCTGAATTCCATCTGACGGCAGCAGACAGAAGTCAGCCACCTTCTGTAGGGCTTCAGCTATTACCTCACTTACTGCATGCATGGTTTTGTGTTTTAGGTTTCCGGGTTTGTTTTTTTTTAGCTTTTTAGGAATTTCAGTTGGCTTTTTATTGCTCGAGAACTTTAATGCTATTCCATAAGCTCCTTTATATTCTACTATAATTCCTTTAAACATCTATAAATTTTGTCACTTGATTCAAGACTAAATTCAGCACTTACTGGACCTCTATCAATTTGGTGCTGGTCTCCTCTACACAATTCTTTACTGCCTCATGGAATTCAGAATTATTTTTGTTTCCTTCTTGCCTAACAGAGGTAGTATCAGTTAGAATTAGGTTTAGCTGTTGAGGGACCAAAAATTTTTAAATTATAATTTTGAAATTTTGAACAAGAGAGAAGTTTATCATTTTGACTTCATGGTCAAATTGGCTGCCATTGGCTGTAACCAAATCATAAGCCCACAGCTAGCTCTGCCAGAGACTGGGAAACACGGTCTCTGCTCCAAGCAGCCATGTACTTAGTGGAAAACTGAGTAGCACCCTGATACCTGAGAACAAGGGGTGCTGAGGGGGAGAAGGGAAATGTCATGAAGGTATTGGCACACGTCTGCTGGAGCCCGAGTACACAGTTACCAAGGGAGGGAGAGAGGTACCTCGTAGACATGTCAGTAGCATATCTGACAGCACCCCAAAACTGAAGATCTTGGAAGGTGTCAGGGTGGTGGGCAGACAGTACAGTTCCAACTGGTCATATCCATAGGTTACAATCAACTGAGGAAATAAGTTTATATAGAAGATAATGAGAGCCAGGTTTCTCTCTGTTGAAGAAAGTATTTCCAAACATGGAAAGGTGAGCTGCTAGAAATACCCTTGAGATTTAGGATTAGAATTGGAGGTATTGACATAAACACAATGTTTTTTGTAATGTATGCAGACAAAGAAATATATATGAGTGTGTTTGTAAGTGTGTGTATGTAGAGCAGAATGAATGTGTAATTTTATATACATGTATATTCGTATATGTGTACATACATACACATATACATGTGTTTGTGTGTATGTGCGTATACATACCCAACTGTCTCTTAAGATGACCTAAAAGCAATGACATCTCAACAATAATGAGCACAACCACATGCCAAGTGGTTTTCAAATATTACCTCTGCTAAAAAGAACCAGGGCTTCTTAGAGAAGCTAATGGCTTCTCTAATTAGCCATGGCTAATACTACATCTGGAACAAGAGAAGTACAAGTTGAAATGGGAATATCTTGTGCCAGCAAGTAAGAAAGTGCTCAAAGAAATGACAAAGCCATGTCAAAAATCCTTAAGAATGGATGACAATCCATTGAATAAAACAAGAGTTCATAGGTCCTTGATGATATAAATAAATGTTGTAAGGCAGAAGGAAAACCTCTTCTTTATAGCAGATTACCAACTCACAAATGTAGGAGAAATAATGGAAATGAGAATCACCAATTGGCAGCTATCACAGAGGTAACTGATTCAGGCAGGAGCAGTCCATGAAGGCCAAGGCTGGTGGGTGGAAGTTAGATGAGGAAAAGGATACTGGTGTAATCTCAGAACTCCTCCCCACAAAATTCTAGCCAATCACAAAAGGAAAATGTCAAATGTAAGGTAGAGAAGCCTGGCAGACATCAACTGGACTAGTGGTGTGAAAGGTCACATAGTTTCTGATGTGACCAACTATGAACAGCTGACTATCATTTTTATGGCAGTTTTTTACCAAGAATGCAGGACCTGAATCTAACCATGAGGAGGCACTGGGTGGACCCAGCCTGAGAGACATTCCGCTGAAGGAAAGGCCTGGACATTTTTAAACAAGGACTTGAAAGACAGGGAAACACCAAGGAAATGTTCCAGAGCAGAAGAGATTGAATAGACATGACAACCAAATGTAACATGTGTTTCTGACTTAGATCTTGGTTCAGGAAAGAAAAAGACACTATTAGGACAGCTGGTAAAGTCCAAATAGGCTTTGTGGATGGGATGGTAGTAGTACATCAACACGGTTTCCTGATTTGGAGGGTTGAATGGTGATGATGTAGGAGTGTCCTTGTTTGTGGGGAAACACACACCACAATGTTTAGGGTGAAGACGTATCATGTCTGCATCTTGCTCTCAAATGTTAACAGTTGGGGAACTGGGCTGAAAGTGATATGGGAGTTGTTTGTATGGTACTTAGAATTCTCCATAAGTTTGAAATTACTTCAAAATAAAGTATTAAATAAAAAAAATCAAGGTCCGTTGTTCAGGAAGGAGAGCCCTGATACTGAGAGAGAGCCAGTGGTCCCTGCTGGTGAGGCCACACAGCATGCTGTTGTACCTGCATTATCTTTCTTGTCTTTGTTCAGCTCTACAGTTATAATCCTTGTTCCCACTGTCTTGTCCTAGTTGTTTGCTTTAACAACATCATTTCCTCTCCTCTGGTCCATCAATAAGATTCCAACCCACCTTATGTCCAAACCAGTCATAGGTACCACAGGCAATACATTTTGAGGCAGATAACAAGGTGTTTTCAACATCCTATTATCTACACAGCATTTAAGAGCTTCTTGACACAGTTGTGCCCTGAAGTAACATGCCAAGAAAACAGGAGAACAAGTGTAATACCCAGGCAGTGTGGGGAGCGTGAGACTGCACAAACTGTAGAAGATAAAACAGAAGTGAGAGCAGGTTTCAGAACCACAGCCTTGGGGGACCTTTACACCAAGCACAGAGACCATCCACCACTAGCACAAAGACCTACTTGAACCAGAAGTTTTCCAAAAAGTCTGATCAATGAGTCTCTCAACTAGAATTCTAGACTCTGCTCTTACCAATGTAATTTAGATTTGCAGACCTATCACTCACGGGAAAAAGAAGAGAGACAATGAGAAATCTCCTTCCTAGTTTCAAATCTACAGATTCTGTCCTCAGTGATGTGAAGAAGGCTGGACACTTTCAGAAATACTAATATCTCAAATTGTGTTGTCATTTATAACACTTATTAATGTCAATTTATGATCATTGTGTCTGATGCCTATAATGAAGAGAATATACAGCCATTAATTCTAAATATGAACACTTTGCCCTTTTCACATTCAAATTCACAGTCTATAAACATTTATTGAATTCCTACCACTCTGAGCCTTGAACACCAAGATGACTAAAACAGCAGTGCCCTCAGTGAGTCCACAGTCTGGGGAAGGGCAGACACGTAAACTAACAAATTTAATAAAAAGCACATATGACACCAAATTGTTCACCATTTCTAGGTTTGCCCAATGAAGTACTGAACCTTAGGCTATGTTTTTATCTTAACTTCTTTTACTGTTTTAAAGTTATGAACCAAATTAGGGAAACTGAACACACACTAGCTATGGGCTTCATCATTTAAACATATCAAGCCATGTGTGATATATCACCTAAATAAGTGGTTTCCAAGGTTCATGTCTGAGCTATATCAGAATACCTGTGGCACTTCTTAATAATTCAGAAATCCAGTACTAATGAATCAAAATCCCAGGAATCAGACTCAAGAGTTCAGTGCTTTTAAGAGTTCTTCAGTGGATTTTGATGCACGGCTAAGTTTGGAAACTTCTGACTTAACCGTCACTAATTCTGAGAGTGACCTTAGCTCACTATAACACTAGTTGGCAAAATAAAAATCAGTCCCTTGGCTGTGAAATTTATAAGACTGCTGATTAATTCATTTGAATATGATTAAACTGCTTCCCTCTACCCTGGGTTTGTGGACAGTGAGGAACCAAGATGTTTGCTGTAGTATCCATTATTAATGCCATTCCTTTCCAAAGGCTGTCCCTTTGACCTCTGTTTATCCCTCCTGGTCTCCTCTATGAGTTTATAGTTACTTGCTGTTCTGTGCAATTACATCATGCTGAGTATGAGGACACCCCACAAGCTGTTAGCTTTATTAACTTAATAATAGATTTCAAAGTGTGATTTCCAATTAATTTCATTTTCCATATGCAAATGCAGCTCCATGGGAAGCCAGAATTATAGAGTAGCCATATGGTGCCTCATAAGTAACAATTAAAACTAATTTTCTATTCTTTGACACTAAAAAAAAAAAATCATACAGTTTAAATGCCACAGAGAAAATTGGAACTTCAACAGCATCTGTAGCTCTCTAGAAAGAAGATGCCCCACTTTCCACATTTATGTCCTGATACTCCAGCTTCTAGCTTGGCAGTGACTGGCTAGGTGAGGACTGAGCTGTCGCCAGGCTTTTTGCATTTTTGCTTCTTCACTGCTTTTCTGCTGGTGGAATGGCTCAGGGCAGCTGTGAGAAAGTCCTAGGCTGTCCATTTCACATCAGTGAGCTGGGATGAAAGAACAGTTTCCTTTTGAAACAGGTGATTGCTGGTAATAGAACTTTTCTACAGACCCATTTCCAAAAGGTGACGTCTGAAACAATGCTGCCATCTGCCCAAGCCAGGGGGAAAAATACACAGTCCCACTTGAAAGGAGGTGATGTTTTTTAAGCCATGAATATAATTGTTCTAGGCTATGAAGGGCTGGGGGAAGAGCCGCTCCCTCTGGAAACTAAGGCTAGTGTGTTAATTGGATGGATGGCCCTTTTATACTTAACATAGGGTATAATTTTGTCAATCCCCAAGGGTCCAATTTTGGCAGAATCATCAGCTGAGAGGTTAAAAAACAAAGCAAAACATATCAAGACTCTATTCAAGATATATAGTGTGACAAAATCCTCAATTTTATTAGTCTTTCACCATTTTCAACTCTAAACTTGTCAAGTTTTTATGTGAGAGCAACCTTGCCATAACACACCCTGCTCACAGCCATGTGTGAGGGTAATGCAGGTGAGTGCTCTGTACCCCCAAACTTCTCATCATCAACCCCAGCCCTGAGACTAAGCCAACCTCTGCCACTATGGGACAACCTCCGGTGACTTTCTAGTGTCTCTTCCCAGTAACCCCAACATCCCTGGATTGTCACACCCATCTCCCTTTTCACATCCCTGGAATAACAAACTCCTCTCCTCTTTCAAATTACTAAATAGCAAAACCTCCAAATTCCAGTCTTCCTGCCCAACCTTGAGATGCCCTACGTGGCAGAGATTACTATTAATATTATTAAACGCACAAGTTTCCCCCACCCGGCCCTATTTTTTTCCTTCCACCTTCACCTACACACACAGAGTGAATATAAAAACAGCATGACAAACATAAAATCAGCAAATTAATATTAACACAGTTGTATACTTTGTTCATCTAGGATGGGAGATTTCTGACCCTGCCAGATGCTTGGATAATATCCAAAAAATTCTCTTTGATAGCTAACCTTTTTTTTTCTGCAGGGAGTGACAAAACCTTCTCAGTCATTTAGTATTATATTCAGTTTGTCTTATTCCCAGAGGCTATTTGCATCGTGTTTTCATGCCTCCTACAAATGCACTGAGCAAAAGTAATAAGCACCGTGCCTCTTATTTTTTGTTGTAATGAATTAATAACCACTAAACACATCAGTCATTCACCCCCTTCTTGTGGACACTGATGAACACCATGAAAATGAAGTCATCAGACTATACTACAAAGCTACAAAAATCAAGACAGTATGATACTGGCACAAAAACAGAAATACAGATCAATGGAACAGGATAGAAAGTCCAGAGATAAACCCACATACATATGGTGACCTTATCTTTCATAAAGGAGGCAAGAATATACAATGGAGACAAGACAGCCTCTTCAGTAAGTGGTGCTGGAAAACTGGACAGGACAGCTACACGTAAAAGAATGAAATTAGAACACACCCTAACACCATACACAAAAATAAATTCAAAGTGGATTACAGACCTGAATGTAAGGCCAGACACTATAAAACTCGTAGAGGAAAACATAGGCAGAACACTCTATGACATAAATCACAGCAAGATCCTTTTTGACCCACCTCCTAGAGAAATGGAAATAAAAACAAAAATAAACAAATGGGACCTAATGAAACTTAAAAGCTTTTGCACAGCAAAGGAAACCATAAACAAGACCAAAAGACAACCCTCAGAATGGGAGAAAATATTTGCAAATGAAGCAACTGACAAAGGATCAATCTCGAAAATTTACAAGCAGCTCATGCAGCTCAATATCAAAAAAACAAACAACCCAATCCAAAAATGGGCAGAAGACCTAAATAGACATTTCTCCAAAGAAGGTATACAGAGTGCCAACAAACACATGAAAGAATGCTCAACATCATTAATCATTAGAGAAATGCAAATCAAAACTACAATGAGATATCGTCTCACACCCGTCAGAATGGCCATCATCAAAAAATCTACAAACAATAAATGCTGGAGAGGGTGTGGAGAAAAGGGAACCCTCTTACACGGTTGGTGGGAATGTAAATTGATACAGCCACTATGGAGAACAGTATGGAGGTTCCTTAAAAAACTGAAAATAGAACTGCCATACGACCCAGCAATCCCACTACTGGGCATATACCCTGAGAGAAAACCGTAATTCAAAAAGAGTCATGTACCACAATGTTCACTGCAGCACTATTTACAATAGCCAGGACATGGAAGCAACCTAAGTGTCCATCGACAGATGAATGGACAAAGAATATGTGGCACATATATACAATGGAATACTACTCAGCCATAAAAAGAAACGAAACTGAGTTATTTGTAGTGAGATGGATGGACCTAGAGTCTGTCATACAGAGTGAAGTAAGTCAGAAAGAGAAAAACAAATACCATATGCTAACACATATATATGGAATCTAAAAAAAAAGAAAAAAAAATGGTCATGAACAACCTGGGGCAAGACGGGAATAAAGACACAGACCTACTAGAGAATGGACCTGAGGATATAGGGAGGGGGAAGGGTAGGATGCGACAAAGTGAGAGAGTGGCATGGACATATATACACTACCAAACGTAAAATAGATAGCTAGTGGGAAGCAGCTGCATAGCACAGGGAGATCAGCTCGGTGTTTTGTGACCACCTTGGGGGGGGATAGGGAGGGTGGAAGGGAGGGAGACGCAAGAGGGAAGAGATATGGGGACATATGTATATGTATAATTGATTCACTTTGTTATAAAGCAGAAACTAACACACCATTGTAATGCAATTATACTCCAATAAAGATGTTAAAAAAAAAACCACCCCTCCCCCATGATTAACCATATTTTGCTTTTGCACCAAAAAAAAATTTTAATGTAAAAAAAATAAATAAATAAAATAAAATTTTCAAAGATAAAAAAAAAAAGAAAATGAAGTCAGTTCCTTGATATCTTTTGCTTTCTTCCATTAATTTTAGATTAAACATTGCCAATGTTAAGGCAATATTTTATGTGACATTTCACGCTAAGCAAATATTAAAGTTCTCAACAACTATTTTAAAAAAATCCCCTCATGGCTGACAGAAGAATTAGCGCAAAGCTTAGCAGCTGCAGCATCCGACCTGCTTTGCCAACCATATAAAACAAAATGAGCTGAAAGATTACGTGTATCTTCATATTCCAGCAAAAATAAATATTTGGAAAAACAAAAATTTGATCAAACACCTCCCCCCTCAATATTCAATCATCATTTGATCAATCATTCCCTCTCAGTTTCCCCCTTTTTTCCACCTTATTCCCACCACCTCCATGAAAATAACTTGAGAAATTCTTAGAGTTTCACTTTTCAAACTTCCGATGAAATGAAGTGTTTATCATGTGCATCCTAGGTTTCTGTACTCCTGTCTTTATCAGTTTAAAATGCAGAAAAATACACATTTGACACACGCTTAGGTAAATAAATCTAGTGGTTGCTAGTCTGCTATCACAGTACATTATAGGGGTTTCCAAAACCCAATCTTCCATTTTTTGAAGGTCACTCCTCTATTTATCAGTCATCCAGGAGGCTCAGATGACAAAGTTAGAACCAAAGACTGGGCCAGACCAACATTTGATGTCCACCAAGGTTTTAGTCCTGTTTCTACATCCCTGCCTCCATTTCCTTTTTCATTTTATAGGGTAAGGGGAACAGGTCAGTGAGAGGATGAAAAGTCATTGCTCATGAAAGCCACCCTCCCCCTTCAGCACCCTCCCTTAGGGCTGATGAGCGGAGTACAAACATATTCACTGTGTACTCTTCCTTGCATAATCTTCCGTCCTGGAGGTTTTCCTCCATGCTTGCCCTTTAAAGTGCACCCAAAGAACCCAAGTACCCCAATTACATATAATAAGGAAACAGTATGATATTAATGGTCAAGAGCATAGCAAATTACATAAACATTTTCAACATCAATTTCCCTGCCTGTAAGATGAAGGCAACGTCTTTCATCTCATAAGGTTGCTGAAGAATTAAAATGACCTGATTTGGGACTTCCCTGGCGGTCCAGTGGTTGAGACGCCATGCTTCCACTGCAGGTGGCACGGGTTCGATCCCTGGTCGGGAACTAGGTTCCCACATGCCACGCCGCAGGGCGAAAAACAAAAAAAAGAACTGATTTTTATGTAAATTGCCCCAAGACTATACCTGGCACAAAGTAAGTGCTCAGTAGGTGGTGTTTCCTATTACTGCTATGAATATTATTAAGGCTAAAAAGTTTGGGCTGTATGTATTTACACAATACAAAAAATATATTTATATGTTTTAATACTATAATTTCTAAATTGTATAATTACATAGTTTATATTTTATTATATTAACTGCATGTTCAATATAATTTATAACTTATAAATTGATATATATAATTTATATTTTTAATTCATTTTATTATGGTTTATTATTTATAATTATAACATATAACACATTAAGTGAATTTTGTTATACTTATTCTCTGAAAATCTCATTACAGAAACTGACTGAAAAGGCCTTGGGTAATCGTTGCCCGCATCCTCCACCAAAAAAAAAAAAAAAAAAGGCCTTGGGTACACACAAAGCCAGGGTCAGAAATCACCATCTCAGGGAATTCTTCGGAAATCTGCCGTGAGTAGTGAAGAAGAGTGTAGTGCCATAAGGAAAACCAAGCCTCCTACTCTTGTTCTGACTTTGATCACGTCCAGCCATCAGTAAGAAGTTCTATTCCTACTTCCCTGAGTTTCAAGTCCTCAGCCACCTTGGAATAATACTTTCATGCCTTTAACGAGAACAGAGGGGGTGACGAGGCCAGAGGAAATGCTTAAGTAAATATGGTACTTCCACAAACTGGGATATTATGAAGTGTCAGAAAAGAATGAAGAAGTTCCTTATATAATGATCTCTAAGACGTTGTTCAGTGAAAAATGGCAAAGTACAGAACAGAATGTATAATACTCTACCTTTCGGGCTGACCAGGCCTGGCAACATTTCAACTATTAGCAGATGCTAGAAAAGAAAAGTACTAGTTGTCCTTGAAGTTTTCTTTTGCCAATTAAGTAATATGTGTGAAGAAATAAAGGGGGAAGAATAAGATGAAAACTTCAAGATTATAATAATATTTCCTACTAGAAAAATCAAGCATATCTGCAAGAGCAATGTAATCTGACCAACTTCACAGGCTTTTTTCTTTTTGTAAACAGAGCACGCTGCCAGCATCAGAAGTAAACAGTCCCCATTTTTTTGAACAGCTTTCTTCCCCTTGGAACATTATATCTGAAATGTTGGATCCCAGCATAGACACTTTGCTGAGCTGATTTACAGGGCTCACTGTGCTGGGGTGTTTTTCCTGCTAGTATTCATTCACTCCAGTATATATTTCATATTGGAAAGTGATTTAGAGTTTCAGCAACCTACAAAACAGTCTTCCAAAATAAGGAAGGATATAAGTTGGGGTGGCAGGCTACATTAGTGAAACTGGGTAGAAACCAAACAACACAGTTATAATCTCTATATTCACTGTTATGAACAAGAGTTCCTAAATGAAATCCTCTCTTATGGGTGCTTTGCACCCCTGTCTCAACTATCAGTTTCAGAATCTGCAAAAAACAGTCAGAGCTTGAAATCCTGGTACTCCAGTAGAAAAGTGTCATGATTTTAAAAAATAATCATTGACATAAGCATGTACTACTATTTGTAATCTTAGAGCAACATTTTTCCTTTGTAAAATGTACCTTGTATTATAGTACTTCTATTCTTCCCACAGGATTTTTTTTTATAATGAACATATATTTTCAAACTGTAGCATTTGAAAATCAAAGTAACGGTAACCTAACAGAATCAATCAAACCTTATCTTAAATAGAAATTGACATGACTGCCTTATTAAATATGTGCTATATGCCAGGCACTGTGCTGGGTGCTGGGGATAGAGAAGCAAATATAATAAACGGGGTCCTTGCTTTGACCAGGTTCATGTCCCATGGCTGGTGGGGAAGTGGGGCTCATTCCACAAATAATTTCATAAACTATTTGATGAAGACATATATATTCTTTACTAGTTCCTTATTTATGAAGAGTTAGTAATAAAAATTCTAGTGAATATAGTGTAGTTTTCTTTTTAACAGGCATTACAGGATGGCTTGAGGGTATCCATGTGAAAACCAGGTATTTTATGACTTCAGTCTTACACCCAACTCTATAATCCAATATTAACTATTAAAATACAAACGCGCCATGTTTCTAAAAATGTAACACATGTCACTGGTCACTCCCTTGAGTCCAAACCACTTAACATCGGCATACAAACAAATGCCCTTCATAATCCATCAGCGTGAGAAATCCCACTGCCCCTGAGAAGCTTTCTCAACTGCCAGCTAAGGTTTGTAACCCTCCACCTTCCCACGATAACTTATCCATACTTCTACTACTGTATGTATTGCTTTGTACTAGAGTTATCTGTCACCCTCCGTAACCTGTGAGCTCCTTGGGTGCAGGAACTATGTCTCATTCGTGATGTGTCACCAACACCTTCTCCAGTGCCTGGTACACTGCAGTCACTGGATACAGGTCTGCTGAATGCATCTGTGACAGACGGTGAACGAAACCCAGCAAGGCAGCTATCACTCAAAGTTCTCCACGGTTCCACAAAGCATATCCACTGCTTAAACTGGAAATGCCCTAAAATTCTTCTCCATCCCAGCTATCTACCATATCTGAAAATCATTCCTTTCTCTTCTTACCTTTTCTTTACTGAGGTGCACTCTATTCCAATTACTGTGGTGACAACCTCGGCTCCATCGGTCAGAGAGAGTACAGCCTACTGGAAGGAACCACACACCTGTCCATTCAAGACAAGATTTTTAAACTCAAAACAAGCATTTGCAGGGAGATGCTCAAGCACCAGGCAGCTGATGAACCTTTTTAATGAATTCCTTGGTTCTTTGAAGATGGTGAACATTCTAGCATGTCTTTGACCTTATAAAGTTATGTCTTTACCCCTCAGATTGTAAATTTAGAGTCAATTTAGAGAAATCAATCTGAAAATGCTACTGGGGGAAAATGGTTAAATAAGTTCTAATTCATCAACTGATGGACTTTAATACAATCATTATAATTACATTTGGGGAGACTATTTAATGACAAGAGAAAATTCTCATATACTGTGTGAATATAAAGAGCAGACTATAACTGTATATAAACTATGATCTACATTTTGTGAAATAAAGCTGTATGAAAATAGTTAATATATGTATATACCTGCATATAGAAAAACAAAAGGGGGCTTCCCTGGTGGCGCAGTGGTTGAGAATCTGCCTGCCAATGCAGGGGACACGGGTTCGAGCCCTGGTCTGGGAAGATCCCACGTGCCGCGGAGCAACCGGGCCCGTGAGCCACAACTACTGAGCCTGCGCGTCTGGAGCCTGTGCTCCGCAACAAGAGAGGCCGCGATACTGAGAGGCCCGCGCACCGCGATGAAGAGTGGCCCCCGCTTGCCGCAACTAGAGAAAGCCCTAGCACAGAAACGAAGACCCAACATAGCAACCAATCAATCAATTAAATAAATAAATCTTTAAAAAAAAAAAAAATTTAAAAAAAAAAAAAAAAAAAGAAAAACAAAAGGGACCAACTAAATTATTATCTCTCTGTGGACAAGTTAAATGGGTGAGTTCTACTTCCTTCTTCATAATTCTCTCTGGTTTCAACTTTTTGTACTATGACCATGTATTACCTATAGAAATTCTGAAAATAATGTACTTTTTTTTTAAAGTAAAAAGTGCATGTTCTTAACAGATAATTATAGTGGATTTTACAAAGTAATAATTTCTCCTCTATCTTCCACTAATATACTTTTCTATTTTTAATTGAATTGTATTCATTAAAAACACATACACCACAAGTAAAGATGAGGTATTATGCTTCTCTCCATAGCAAATAAATTTTCAAGAAATTTGAAAGATAAAATTATCTAGGATTTTAAAGATTAATGGTTACCCTCATAATTATGGATTTCTTCTATCCTTTATTTTTAATGCCTCATAACTACAATATGTTTAAGCTCCTTCAGAAAAGAGGAAGAAATACCAATGAAATCAACAAAATACTTTCAAACATAAGGTAATGCTGCATTTTACTATGACAGAACTATACTTATGTCAGAAGTTTCAAGACAAAGAAAAGAGTAATCCGAAAACATTCTGACAATCTTTGTATTCATGTCGCTCTTTATTCTCACTCCCACAAAAGAAAATTCTAGTCTCTTTTTAATTTATTCCATTTGTAAAGAGGTTGCTTAAAGTCCACCAGAGAGGTGGGACCCAAATCAAGCATCCCACCTTGCCCTCTACTGAGACTGTCAGCTTTTCCTTTTGATCTTTCTTTGCACTTGAAGAACCTAAAATTGATTTTTTCCCAGTTGAACCAAAGTGGAGGAGGGGCAATGTTTTATTAAAAGATTCTTCATTCCCCTAGCATAATCCATCTTCTTTATACACAAAGAAAATCTGTCTTTTTGTTCTTGAGAAAATGTTTTCAGAAACTATTGCTCTGGAAAGTTAATTCAATTGTACGTAACACCAAAAAGAGAAAAGGAGAAAAGAAAAGATGATGATGACAACGCTATTAGCCACCTCAGCAAAGAAGAAAGACGTGTGTTGATTAGCTCTCTCAAGAATAGTTGGCAGAAATGAAACTCCACCAAAATGTAAAACACAGGCACCTTGCAGGCCGGTCTTGCGTGACTTTTGTTGTACCTGAGAGGGAGACCACGACAGCAAAAGAACCTGTATTAGAGTCAATGAACACTTTTCAATTTAAGAAAAAAATCACTGTTGGGCTTAAATGTGCTAAAGAAAATGGCATTCATGTTACACAAAAGGCAACAGAGTAAGGAGAATCCAAAGTGATACCTCAAATGAGAAAAAAGTGCGGAGTGTGGTTTTCCAACCAAATGGTGGAACCCAGCCAGCTACAACGCTGAAGGAAAAACATCAAATAAATTTTAAAGTGGCAAAGTAAGGGAAGGATGAAAAATAAATAGAAGTCTACAAGTTAATATGATTCTTTACTTCTATGTAAGCCCAAGATTCTATAGCAACACAAACAGAGGCACATGAGAGAGAAAATGTGAGAAAACAAGTGCCTTCCATTTTGGTCTTACAGAAAGCTTAAGTGACTTCTTTTTCTTTTTTAAAAAAAATGTATTTAAAAAAATAACATAGGTATTTTATTTTTTAGAGCAGTTTTAGGTTCGCAGTAAAATTGGCAATCAAACAACCGATTAATTATGCCTACATGATGGAATGCCAATAAAAACCCTGACCACCAAACTCAGACAATCTTCCCTGGTTGGCAATGCTGTGTGTCATGTCACACATTAATGCTGGGATGGTAACGTGTGCTGACTCCACAGGGAAAGGACAAAGGAACTTCCCAAGGACAAAGGACAAAGCAACTTCATGTATGGAACCCTCCCAAACTCTGCTTTACGCATGTCTTCCTCGGGCTGATTTTAATCTGTATCCTTTCCCCATGTGCATAACAGCTTGGAGTGAGATCTATGAGTCCTCTTAGCAAACTAGCAAACCTGAGAGTAGTTTTTGGAAACCCCCAAACTTGAAGTTGGTGTCAGAATTAAAGACAGTCTTGGAGACTGTGTCCTCTAACTTTGCAGTTTGGCTACCTGCAGGTTGGAATGAAACCTCAGGTATCATCACTGCAGTAACATTTCTCCCAAGTGCCCAAAACTTTTCATCATGATTTCCTTTCGTACACCACAGCACATAATCCTAATTTGCCTGCTAGTTACAGCGGTTCTAACTCAGGGTGATTCTATTCCTCACAGGATGTTTGACAATGTCTGGACACAGTTTTGGTGGTTTCAACTGAGAGATGCTACTAGATTCTAGGGAGTAGAGGTCAGGGATGTTACTAAACATCCTACAATGCACAGCATCACCCCCACAACAAAGGATTATCCAATCCAAAGTGTCAGTGGTGTCAAGTTTGAGAACCCCTGCATTAGAACTTTGACAGCCACAGGGTGAAACCCCAGATCTGAGATGACAACTCAAGAAATAGTGAGGAGACAGCACCTGAATTCCAAGGGGCAGTGTTCAAATTCCCATTCCACATAAATCACTATGGTTTGACATCGGACAAACTTCTAAACCTTTGGCCCCCAATTTCCTAATTTGTAAAATGAAACTAATGATTAAGATTTACCCCACAGAATTGTTTAGAGAAGAAGCAAAGCTACATATTAAAATGAGTTAGCAAAGTATTTGGACCAAAGTAAGCACTGGCTGAATGTTCACTCTGTCAGTTAACTGTCCTTGTATAATGAAAACCATTAAAAAATTTTTTTAATGATTGGAACACTGGTAAAAGCAGGTTTACAAATCAGTTTTTCTTAACGTGTTGCAGAACAGACAGATGACTCCTGACATCTTTTAGATGTCATAAATATGAGCTGCCAACGAATTATTTCTTTCTATGTAAAATTTGTCTTCCCTGCCCATGACCTTTTTTTCCCCTCTTTCCTTTCATCATCACATGTGGTAGCTTTTCTGAACCAAGAAACAAAGTTTATGTCACACATGAGAGTTACGTTACAGGCAATGACAAAGAAAATAAACCAAGCAGTCCAGTAATGACACTGCTGGGCAGTCAGCTGAACACAAGCACCTGTTAAACTCAACTACCAGGTAAGTAACTCCCTCCTATATGACCATCTCCCAGAAAATTACAAATTGCCTGATACGTGAGATCATTAAGAGCACAGAACTGTTCATGTTATATTTGAAAACTAAAAAGGCTTAATTTGTTTCCTTCTGGCTTGGTGTCTTCCACCGCCCTCTATCCTAAAGTGAACTACTCAAACAAGAGGCACAAATTTTCCCTCTCAGGCCCCAAAACCTGTCACCACACCTGACATGCTGCATGTGTTAACTCATATGTCTTGGATGGATGAGAGAACAGATGGACAGATGGCCAAATAGATGAAAAAGTATAAGAGCAAATGGAGGAACAAATAGAAGAAAAAAATAAATGAATAATTAACGGGAAAATGTGTTGCCTTGCTATTTTGACACCAAAGTTGTATGTGGACGTGACTATAACTATAAATTTAATTATTCACCAATCAACAGAATGGTGAAGAGAGGACAGAACTCCTCGATATAATCACAGATCAAGTCTTGTCTTCACGACAGATTCATTGCATTTGCAGAGACATTGTTCATTCATAAACCTAGAGACTCTCTTTGAAGGAAGAGACAAACTATGCTATGATATGGTTTGTATAAAGCAAACCACAAAAACATTTTGTGTGTGTTAGTAAATAATCTGTACAAATTTTAAGAGAATAAAGGTAGACAGGAAATTTTCCTGATTCCAGAAACGAACAGGGTTTTAAGAAGTATTTCCCCTTCACAAATGTGTTGAAACATTCTCCTCTTTAAATAGCAAATAGATGAATTTAGATAAACATACTTAAATTCCCAGAGCAATCTCAAGGAGCGGCGACAGTTTGGGAAAATGTCAAGAACACCCTCTGCTTGAGAAAACTGCTGTGCTATGTAAGATGGAGATTATCTCAAGGAAAATAGAAACCTTCTCAAAGAAACTTACTGAGTGCCTCATTTTTCCCCAACTGTTGGTTTTAGAGAATTTCAGTTGAGAGTTACTTCTCTCTGCCAACTAAATATAAATATCTCATACCAACTGGGTTAGGGGGAAAAAGCACATAGGTTGAGAAGACAGAAAGTACACTTGATTCATTCTCACTAAGAACTGATAACCAAATTGTCCAAATGAACTTTTACTATCAATACCAAAACAGTGACTAAAAAAAGACAAAAACTCAAAATGGATGTCACCTGAGTATAAACAACTCAACAGGTTCACCTGACTCAGTTGGGTGGTAAAGAATTAAATAAGTAAAGAATTAAGTTAACTAGGGCAGTTAAGAGTAAAGTTCACTTTGTGCTAAAAATAAGCTATAAAGAAGAGAGTTCATATTGGAGAAAATTAAAGAACAGTCAAAAAAGAGCCCATGCTGCACATAAAACAAACAATAAATAAAACAAGTAGTACTTCTTTGAGATGTCCAAAGTCATAAGGAAGTCATAAATAAAAGGACTTTTAAGAAAACAAGGTATACTCTTCGTTACAAAACGAATTAGGACTCAGAACAGTTTGGTTAATAAGTTTAAGCAGACTCAAGAGCCAGAAAAAAATTAGATTAAGTGAAATAAACTAAGTGAAAGAACACATAGAAAATAAATGACATGAGAAGAAAATCTGATTTCAACATTAACTTTTCATAGCTACTAAATGCTAAATATCAATAAAAGACTTCTGACTATTATAAAGCAGAGACTCAAAACCTGGTGGCATTTCAACCAGTGGATACCTAAAATAATTGCTTTTGAAACTCAGGGCAAAAATCTGACAGCCAAAGAAGCTGTACAGAGCTTCTGTCTTGACGGGATCTTTCTCTTCTAGTAATGACAGGAATGGGAAGAGGGAGGACAGGAACTCTCCAAAGTCATAAAGGATTATACAACCAGGGCAGCCAGATACAGCTCTACTCTAGAGCGGCAGCCACACTGTAGTCTAGCCAGTCATTATGCCAGATATTTTACGTGCACTTTCTCATTCAATTTTATCTTAATGAGTAATGGAATCAAATCTCCATTTTCCTAAAGAACCAATGGGCAAAAGTAAAGAATACTCTCTTTAGTTCTCTATCTTAAGAAGAACTGGAGGAAGGGAAAGGAGAATGACCTGTCAAATGTGCATTTCAAAAAACATCATCAACCAATTAAAGAGAGCTTGGTGAGAGGGGATGGGGTGGGGAAAAGCCATGAGGGTTATTATTTTTTTCACTCTTCCTTTCTCTGTGTGCTTTTCTTTCTGATTTGGTCATAAAATAACATTTTTAAACTTTACCACTTCAAAAATCACATGCCTATTTTTCATTAAGATGATTAATTATATATTGCTATATAATTGATAGTATATATAACTAATATATACTATTTATAATGAACATATAGTATAAATTCAATAATATAATCAACATATAGTAATATATATTTCATACATATATAATTTTAGGGGCTATTTTTGTATTCAAGAGGTAAAGAATTGTGGCACCTAATCAAGAATAAGGGTTTGTGTCTGCTGAAATTATCTAGTTACCTAATAAATATTTAGACAAAATAATGGTGATATTTTATGTTTTCAAAACATCTTAGATTGGCTTATCTAAAAAACAAGAGCATATTTTTTAAAAAGCATGCCAAGTGTATTTTGTATTTGAGGGTGGAATCTCAGTGGAGCCAGGGTAAGAGGAACAGTGCAGCGAGGCAGGTAGGAAGGAAAGGAATCCAAAGTGGTAGTTGGCAAGGTGGCCAGTGCTTCAGCTGGATGGTTGGTCATGGAGGATGGGATGTCTCCAGAGAGGCCATAGGAACCACTGTGCCTGGGACAAGCCATGAGGGAGGAGGAAGGGATAAGATGGGGCAGAAGGGCAGAGGAAGGGATTTATCTGCAGGCTTTTTCTGTCTTCAATCTCCTTTCTCTCACTCTCTCCTTTCTCTCACTAAAGTTTGCCAAAAGTTGGCGGGAGAAGCCTGGGCCTCAGAGGGTCTGGTGTGGTTCAGCTTAGGCCTCAGAGGAGACAAAGTGCACCCACTCAGGCCCACAACATCGGGGAGGCACAGAGGAGGCTGTGGCTCTGTGAAAAGATCCACGAGCGCGTGGCCTAGCATAAATCTAGGGTTCATCCAAGATACTTTCTAAGATTTGAGAATATTTCCAAAGGCTAAAACTTATATCATGAAATCCTAAAATGTCCTTTAAAAGAAGTATTTAGAAATTTCAGTTATATGTAATATAAAAATTTACATTAAAGCCGAAAATAAAATAAAATTGTGTCTTCTCAAAATGAAATTTTTCCTTCCTCATTAATAGATCCTTTTACAATTGAGTTTTCACTAGGATAAAGGGTCCAGGTTCACAATTTATAAATCAGGCAAAAATGAGGCAATTACAAGATTAAGGGTAGAAGAATTTAGAATGTCAAGTGGCATTAATTTAAGTGAGGTTCTCTACACCTACTTTAATTAATGCCAAGTGCTTGGAGAACTTTGTTTTTCTGAGATGAAACCTGAAATTGGATGAGACTAACAGTAATCACAGTCTAATACCTCATCCTTCAGAACAAAAGGTTTTATTTCTCATCACTTAAAAAAAAAAAAAAACAACCTTTTCACTCACAGTATGTGTAATATAAAATCAAGGGGGAAAAAATCCAAACAGATTTTAATAAACTTACTATAGCTAAATTCCAAACGAAGAAACATCCAAAGGGGGCTCTTGGGCCCAGCTTCTCTTCCTATCTGATAGGAGACTGTTCGGGAACACAATGATATTCCAAGATGGATAATAATTCCCCTCGATATACCAGCATAGGCTTTCAAACAAATCAGGGTGTAGTCAGAAGAATAAAATTTGAATTCAGTTCTGGGGTATGGAGTCCATGTCAATTGTCAACCACATTATAAGGCCATCTTCTAAAAATAATGTTAGTACATTTAAAAAAAAAACCTTGTTCACAGGGGAACATATGACACTGACTTGTAAGTAAAATAGTACCTATTATTCTGAGATAAAGACAGACATAGTACAGCCAGTATAACACAAGACTAAAAAATCAGGATGATGAAAGACTCAGAAAAAAGTAAAGAAAAAAAAAAAAAGAAAGAAAGAAATTGGAAACTATCTTACTAGTAAATACTCTGGCAAATCTCAATTTATGGGATGTTTTATAATTTTGTCCAACCTTATTTTATTTAATCTTTATTTAATTCCACTATTACTAAAAAGGAAATTACAGGCCGATATCTTTGATGGATATAGATGCAAAAATGGTCAACAAAATATTAGCAAACCAAATCCAACAATATATAAAAAGGATCATACACCATGATCAAGTTGGATTTATTCCAGGGTCAACAAGGATGGTTCAACATTCACAAATTAATCAATGTGATACACCACACTACCAAATGGAAGGATAAATATCACATTATCATCTCAACAGATGCAAAAAAATGCATTTGACAAAATTTAACATCCATTCATGATAAAAGCTCTCATCAAAGTGGGTAAAGAGGGAACATATCTGAACATAATAAAAGCCATTTATGACAAATTTACAGCTAACACCATATCAATGGTGAAAAGCTGAAAGCCTTTCCTCTAAATTCAGGAACAAGACAAGGATACCCACTCTTGACACCTCTATTTAATATAATATTGGAGTCCTAGCCACAGTGATCAGATAAGAAAAAGAAATAAAAGGCATCCAAACTGGAAAAGAAGAAGTAAAACTGTCACTATTTGCAGATGACATGGTACTTTATAGAGAAAACCCTAAAGTCTCCACCAAAAAAAAACTAAAAACAACCCCAAAAAACTATTAGAACTAATAAACGAATTCAGTGCAGCTGAAGGATACAAAATTAATATACAGAAATCTGTTGCTTTTCTATATACTAACAATGAACTATCACAAAGAGAAAGTAAAAAAAAAAAAAATCCCATTTAAAATCGCATCAAAAAGAATAAATCACCTAAGAATAAACTTAACCAAGAAGGTGAAAGACCTATACTCTGAAAACTATAAAACACTGATGAAGGAAACTGAAGATGATACAAAGAAATGGAAAGATATGCCATGCTCTAGGATTGGAAGAAGTAATATAGTTAAAATGGCCATACTATCCAAAGCAATCTACAAATTTAACACAATCCCTATCAAAATACCCATGACATTTTTCATGGAACTAAAACAATCCTAAAATTCATATGGCACCAAAAAAGACCCCAAAGCGATCTTGAGAAAAAAGAACAATGCTGGAGGTATCACCCTCCCAGGCTTCAGACTATACTACAAAGCCACAGTAATCAAAACAGACACATAGATCAATGGAACAGAACAGAGAGCCCAGAAATAAACCCACACACATATGGTCAATTAATCTACAACAAAGGAAGCAAGAATATACAGTGGAAAAAAGACAGTCTCTTCAATAAGTTGTGTTGGGAAAACTGGTCAGCTACATGAAAAAGAATGAGATTAGAACATTTCCTCACATCATATACAACAATAAACTCAAAACAGATTAAAGACCTAGATGTAAGACCTGATACCCTAAAACTCCTAGGAGAGAACATAGGCAGAACACTCTTTGACACAAATTGTAGCGGAAGTTTTTTGGATCTGCCTCCTAACACAAAAGAAATAAAAGCAAAAATAAACAAATGGGACCCAATTAAACTTAAAAGCTTTTGCACACCAACGGAAACTATCAACAAAATGAAAAGACAACCTATAGAACGGGAGAAAATACTTGCAAATGATATGACTGACAAGGGATTAAAATCCAAAATATATAAACAGTACATATAATTCAATATCAAGAAAACAAACAACCCAGTGAAAAAATGGACAGAAGACCTGAAAAGACACTTTACCAAAGAAGATATACAAATAGCTAGCAGGCACATGTAAAGATACTTAACATCACTAATTATTAAAGAAATGCAAATCAAAACAACATTGAAATATCACCTCACACCTGTCAGAATGGCTATCATCAAAAACAAATGATGGAAAGTCTACAAATAACAAACATTGGAGAGGGTGAGAATAGGGAACCTTTGTACACTGTTGGTGGGAATGTAATTTGGTGTATGTAAATTGGTGTAGCCACTGTGGATGACAGTATGGAGGTTCCTCAAAAAACTAAAAACAGAATTATACATGACCCAGCAATTCCACTCCTGGGTATATGTCTGGAAAAAACCAAAAACACTAATTTTAAAAGATATATACACACCAATGTTTATAGCAGCACTATTTACAAGAGCCAAGATATGGAAGCAACCCAAGTGTCCATCTACAGAAAATAGATAAAGAAGATGTAGCATGTGTGTGTGTGTGTGTGTGAGTGTGTGTGTGTGTGTGTATAATGAAATATTACTCAGCTATAAAAAAGAATGGAATTCTATCATTTGCAGCAACAGGGATGGACCTAGAGAATATTATACTTACTGAAATGAGTCATGCAAAGAAAGACAGATACTGTATCATATCACTTGTACGTAGAATCTAAAAAATAAAACAAATGAATATATATAGCAAAACAGAAACTGACTCAGATATAGAAAACAAACTAGTGGTTACCAGTGGGGAGAAGTAAGGAGGGAGGAGCATGTTAGGTGTAAGAGATTAAGAGATACAAACTACTATGTACAAAACAGACAAGCAACAAGGATATATTGTACAGCACAGGGAATTATAGCCATTATTTTGTAATAACTTTTAATGGTGTATAATCTGTAAAAATACTGCATCACTATGCTGTATACCTGAAACTAATGCAATACTGTAAATTGACTACACTTTGTTTAAAAAAATACACTATTACTATAAAAAAATATTTTAAGAGTTTTCTTTTAAAAAACATCAAAGTTCATAGGATAAATAATACCCTCTTTGTTTGTATGTTTATTTCAGCATATTCAGGACAAGCAGCATAGAGAAAGCACACATCACTACCTTTTGCCATGTCCATGATATTTCACTCATAATGTAGACAGAGCAAACTGGAACTATACACTAGGCTTTTCTAACAGGATCACTGGATTCTTGTTCCGTATAGCTCACTGGTTAAGAACACAGGTTTTGCAGTCAAACAGAACTTTGTTTTTTATTTTCAATTATAGGTCCTCGCTAAGTTCTTTCTTTTCTTATCTGTAAAAGTTCTTTGTTTTCTTATCTGAAAATATAGATAGCATTCCTTGCCAGAGGAATATAGATCAAGCCCTTTCCCTAACCATACGGTCACTTTGCCATCTTTTCCTACCCACTGTTATCCCTTTACTTCCTACAGAGCCTCTCCATTAACCACTATCTGAATTTTGGCCTTCCAGCTTGACCCACTCTCTATATTTTCAGCCTCTTGGTCGTCTGCATTCCTAGATTTGGTCCACAGCTTGATTGGACTCTCTTTTTTTTCCTTGTAAGATAATAAAACCCGTAATTTTTCAATTACTTTATAGTTTTTGTTTAAGTTTCTATATTCATGAAATTTCATTTCATCTTCACCATACCCTATGAAGTAGACAGATTGTTTTACTAAAATTACATATGAGTAAAGAGCTTTGAGATGTATTCTGACTTTCCCAAGTCACAATGATACCAAAAGAAGCAGAAATGGAACAAACATTATGAGCATCACTCCTGAATCCATGTTTTATTTTGTTTTCAGCTATGTTATAAGGCACACCATTTGCATAAATAAAATCCAATAAATGTCCAAGGAAAGTGAATTACATGTGGAGCCTTAAAATTTTTTTTTAAAAACTAGAAATAATCAATTCTCCAAAATAGCATAAAATATGCTGGATAATGGCAAGAGATGGCAGGAAGATAGAGCAGACTCCAATACAAAAAAGAAATTGGCGTAATAAGCCCAGCAGAATAGCATGAGGAAGCAAGAAGAAGCATGCAGGGGAGTGTTAACTCCCGATTTTTAAAGACAAACATTGGAAAAATGCCCATAGATGGAGGTCAGGGGCATTCCCAAGGAGAACCGTTTCACTGAAGAAGAAGCCATCAAAGATCTATTTGTATACAACTTTACACATGCTGTTTTGTGTGCTGGGTACAATATATCCATGTCCTCAAAGAGCTTACAGTCTAACCTCACCAGTAGAAAGAGCTAAAATATACAGCATATGGCTAGGTCTCAAATATGTAAAATATAAGCTCTGTAACATGATACTGCTTGCTATATTATTTCTCCATCTAAAAGAATTAGTAGTGGTCTCCCACAGATAGTAGACATGCTAGTAAAAACTCAAAATGAATGACTATACACAACTTCAGAGAGGATGTGGGTAAACAGGCATACGCACATTCGCTTTGACGAAGGGTGATTCAACCATTCACTTTAAGCGTGTACACTGGTACAATTTTCACAGGCAGTAAGGATCATATACTCAGAAACCAGCAATCTCACTCCTATAGCACTAATCACCTAAGTGAACAAGGATATGTAGACTAAGGATATGTTCACAGCAGGGCTGTTCATAATAGGGAAAAAATGCATTAGTTAAATAAGGTAAAGTACAGCTAAAAATGATTTTGTATATATTTATGGTGTAGAGCTCTACTCCCTAAGTAAGGATAGCCATGATGTCTTAAGTGAAATGAATAGGTAGGTACATTATAAGCCACATTTAATGGCTGTGTATATGCACTCACACATTCATACATCAGTCTGGAAGGCCATAAATCAAACTGACAACAGTGGAAACCTCTGGGTGGGATGATTCCAATTGATCTTTTTTTTTAATTGAGTAAAAAAGTGCTAAGTAAATTAAGTAAAAGATAATGAAAGGCACAAAGTAGCTATATTTATTATTTAACCCAATATTTGCTGAGTGTCTCCTCAGAGGATGGTGAGAGACACATACAGGTTGGCCAAAGCCCTGAGTTCAGAAATGAAGCCTAAGATCCCAGACCACCAGCAGAGACAGTCCCTTGATTAACTATTAATATTATCTCCACTTTTAGGCTGAGAATGTCATCCATGGGTCACAAACCTTGAAACTGGTTCATCTTTTACAACTTACTAATGGTCAATTTTGAACACAATTGAGCTGAATATTACAGAGTGCCAATCATAATTTCACAACTGAGTTGTCAGGAAGAAAAAAATATATGCTGTACTTGGAATGTCAAGTGTAATCCAATAAATGTCAAATAAAATTGAATTGTTCGTGGGAACTTACAGGTGGGTGAACAGGAAACCTGGGCGAGACCCTCTGAAAATGAGATCCCATGTATTTGGTTGAGTTTGTGTTCCTGAAATCAAAGCTTTTTCCCCCTCCATGTTACCCTGCACAGTAAACCATTCTAACTTCCTCTGAAGAGTACTTTATCCTTTAAATACTTGGCTGTCCAGTCACTTTCTAATAAACACATTTCTCACAGACATATCCCTGGGCAGTGATGCAAGGGGAGTTAGTAAGGCATTTAACCAATGTTGTTTAACACAATCTTTAGATTTTCCCATGGCAGTTTTTGCTCAAGAGCAAACTCCAAAGATTCAGCCACACTAATACGGCACAAGACTGAAAGTGCTTACTTAGCATATGGCTGTTTCATTTACACTGAAAAGGATCTTAGCAACCAGACGCGGCACACGCATGTCTGTGGTCAACATAATATACTCTCCCACATTTGCTTGTCAAAAGGATTGGGAGGTCTGTCAATCACAAGTGACTTTCCCAGAATGCTTGTTCTTTCTTTAAGAGATTAAATGTTAAGTATTTTTTTAAAAGAGACGGGCATGCAGTAAGGTGGTAGCTGTGATTCTTTGCTTAATTCAACCAGTATGTACTAAGCACTTCTCAGAGTCAAGTTCTTTGCACCAGGGATGCAATGGTGAACGCCAAGCCCTAAACTTTTGGAGCCAAACATCAAGTTAGGGAGACAGATGAGAAGCAGACAAAGACAAAACAGCATGCGATGAGGAAAGTGCCTGGAGTGGCAGCATCTTAAGGGGAGACTGAATGGAAGATCAGAGAAGTTTCTTAGAGTATTAGCCTAAGAAGTGAGCTGAGCACTATAGCACCAAAGGGAGAGAAAAATAACATGTATGAAAAGACCCAAAGGTATTTAAGAAGCTTATGGGATTCAATCAGGTAAGGCTGACTTCTACCAATATGGTTAACTGTCAGACATACACTTAAGATATCAAAATGGTGAGCGAGTCATCAATTTGCTTCAAAAAACTTGGAGAACTAAATATGAACTTAAAATATCCAAATTAGGAAGCCTGCTTATCCCAGGTCAAATCAAGCTAAATATGTCCTTTGAAAGTTTTGTACTTAATGCCTGATAGTAAATACTAGGAATATATCAAACCACACATATATTTGTGTAGAATGACATTCCCCACCCTCAAAACCACCTTTTCTTACATGACACATTATGTTTCTCTCTTAAGACAATTATCTTAGTCTATTCATTTTGATGTTCATTTTCCTCTGTCAAACAACCATCACCTTCACCGGTGACTAGTTTTCTCAGAGTGGTGAGTAAGGGATGCTTATTTACATGCAATGATAAAAGAGAAAATATCTTACAGTGTCCTTCTTTTACCAGTGAATCAACCTCCTCTGAGGACTCACACTCCACTGGAGACTGACCAGTGGTCTTGGGATGTTCAATCACTGAGGACTCTTAGACCTGCCATCACCTCCCACCATGCCACCCCCAGAAGAAGGCCAAACTGCTCCAGATGCCTCTGTCATCCATGGCTCTATCCTGATTCCAACTTGGGCAAAGCAACTCTGGTTAGAGCCACCATCTGCTTGACTTGTCTCCTGTTCTTCCTGTTTGTGCCCTTGCTTGGCCCCTCTACAGGCCTGTTTCAGCATGGCCAAAGGATCCTTTCAAAATATCATGTCACTGCTCTGTTCAAAACCACTGCAAAGTTTTTTAAAGTAGGAATTTACCATATGACCCAGCAATTCCATCCTGGAATCTACTCTCTTAGTTTTCTTTTGCTGTTGTAACAGATTACAACAAACTTAATTGTTTAAAACAACATTCATTTATTATCTCACAGCGTTTGTGGGTCTGAGGTCTGCCACAGTGTGGCAGGGTCTCACCCAGCTAAAATCAAGGTTTTGGCCAGGACTATGATACTCATTTCAGCTCAGGGTCATTTTCCAAGCTCACTGGTTACTGGCAGAATTCAGTTCCTTACATATGTTGGACTGAGGTCTCTATTTTCCTGACACATGATCCTTCACCTTCAAGCCAACAACGTTGCATCAAATCCTTCTCATGGTTCCAATCTCTGAATTCCTCTTCTACTTTCCTCTTCTGCTTTTAAGGGCTCAAGTGATCACAGGGGGTCCACCTAGTTAATCCAGGATAATCTCCCTATGTTAAGGTCAACTAATTAGTAACCTTAATTATAACCATAAAGTCCCTTTTGCCATGGAAAGTCACATACTCATGGGTGTAACACCAGGGGTAAAGGTCATGGGGCAAGAATTCAGCCTATCATACTACCCAAGAGAAATAAAGACACATTCCACACAAAGATTTGCACATAAATGTTCATAGCAGCACTAATCACAACAGGCAAAAATTCAAAACAACCTAAATGTCCACCTACTGGTGGGTGAATAGATGAAGTGTGCTATATCCATACAATGAATACTAATCCAAAAAATAGTATTCAGAAACACAAAAAAGAAACTATTAATACATTCAGTGACATGAATGAACCTCAAAAAAAATCACATTAAGTGAAAGAAAGCAGAAACTAGACTACATGTTATATGATTCCATTTACAGAAAAAGCAAATCTATAGGAACAGAAAGTAGATTAATGGTTGTCTGCAGCTGGGATTAACAGTAAAAAGGCATGAGGGATCTTATTGGAGGATGAAAATTTTCTAAACAGGATTACAGTGATGATTGCATACAGCAGTAAATGGTAGTAAATTTACTACTAGAAGTCACTGAACTATGCTCCTGAAGTGAGTAAATTTTATGATATGTAAAATATGACTCAATAAACTTGTTAAAAAATTACAAATAAATAAAACCTTTGCAAAGTGATCTCTCTTTTCATGCAAATTTAAAGTCAACATCCCTCCAAATGCTTACAAGGTCCTACACAATTTGAATTCCCAGTATCCCAATGTGACCTCATTTCCTACTGTGCTCTCTCTTTCCCATTAGCCTGCTTCTGCCATACTGACCTCTTTACTATTCCGACTAGCCCCTACACATTCATGCCTCAGGGCCTTTCCAATTTATCCTACCAACCCAACCCTCAAAATGAGACTATCACTGCTTTGGATCCAGCTCTCTCTTGAATCAGCTCTAAATCAACATGGTGTTGACCATGGAAACAGGAAGAGAACACTCAATACTTCCCTCTGCTCCTTTTTGCTCTCGCTCTCTTATGGGATAAGGGAAGGTATAATTTAAACGATCACACTGTGAACATCGGTACAGGTTGAGCACTGTGATACTTGGTGAGCAGGCAAAGGACAATTCTTCGGAACAGGGCCACTGCCTCATCCTTCTCCAGCTGCCACTGGTGCCAATAAGCTGCTAGAGTATAACTGCCGGCTACAATGGGAATGCACAAACTGCCATGTCAAAATGCTTTCTCCCTGCTGCCACTCTCACTTCCCTGTCCAATACGAATCCCCGTTTATTTCAATTATTTCCATTACAGATTTTCCTCAACATTTGCAAAATAATGCCAACATCAACCAACCTATATCCTCAGCTAACAAAAAATCACCTCCACTTTATCAGAACCACTTGTGCAGTGAAATAAATTGCAACGTAATTCCAAAAGAAACTATTATTTCCACTTTTTAACCAGGCTCTTGTTTTTTTTTTTTTTTTTTCTTTTTGTTACCAGGGTAGAGTATCTTACTTGTAACTCTCAATAATTTCTTCAGAGATTACAGCTACTGGCAATCTGGAGAAGCTCCTTCCTTACTATGGCCAAATCTCCATAACCAGATTCACATGACAGAAACTTCAAAGTTCAGAGAACAGTAGCAGTTAACCTCAGAGAGCTGTTGTTTCTCATCGAGCCCCTAAAACAACCTAGAATGCATGGGACAATAATCTCTTTTTGCAAATGAAGTGTTTTGCTTAAAATAAAAAAAAAGAGCTATTCATAATAACAAGATTCATTGATTGTGAGAGATCAGAAATAAGCAAGCTTTGTAGCAGAGTCCAATATGCCAACCTCAGTCCTCAGGAAGTCAATTAATCTACCTTCCCCAGTTGGTCTCATATCCATGACCCTGTGGGGTATTTTTAAATTTTTAATGAGTATTTTAAAGAATATAAGGATGTCTCTAGCCTCTCCTGTTTTTAAACACTCTGTCAGATGACTTTCTCAAATGCTCTAAAACATGTTCTGGGGCTTTTCTGTTTTTGTTTTGAAGGCAACATAGTACAGTGGTCAGGAACTCATGCCAAGAAGGTGCAGGTCTTAATCTCAAATCTGACATTTACTAGGTTCAGAGATTTAAGTAACCTGCCTAAGGCTACACAACTAGTAAATGACAGGAGAGGGATTTAAACCAAGACAGTCTAGCTCCAGGGTCCACGGGCTTGGTCACTACTCTAAGATGCCTCCCATTTACAATAACCACTCCTGTTCTTCCACCAACACCACCGTCACCATTATCCTCATCACCACTATCAGAGAGCCATATTATAGACAATAATTTAAACTGTTTTGTTTACCTGATCACGTCTCGAACTCTGAAAAGACACACTCAGCAAATGCCATCCAATAAACAGTCACCACATTCATTCATTTTTCTAATGCCGTTCCAGTGAAGTAGAGAATAACATGTCATAAACCTCATTTTGCAGACTGTGGGACTGAGCTAAAAATGATTAAATCTTCTAGCATCACTTGGTGACTGAGAGGCAGAGAGAGAACGGATGAAGCTCGACTCTATTCAACCAGCATGATCACTCATCTTAAAAATATTTCAGCTTCCCAAATAAAAATAAGTAGGACAATTTCCAGCCATCTGATCTACCTGGGGAAAATCAAGGCCAGGCTGGCTTGCTAAGCACACTGGAATAAATAAAGTACTATGACATGAGTAAGGGCCTATCATAAAGAATTCCCACATGCGTCTGCAGTCAGCATAATAACTGTGGTGTTTCATATCGTTTTGCATTCAGCCTGGGTAATTCAGTGACACCTTAAAAGTGACAGATGAACATGAAAAAAGAGCTGACATCTTGCAAGATGTGAGAAGATGCCAGGAGGACCCTAACAAAGTGCAGTGACAGCTGGAATGGAGGATGACAGAGCTTAAAAAGCAACTTACCACTTATTTTTTAGACTTAATTTTTATATTAAAAAGACAACAGAAACATGAAAGAAAAAAAATTCAATAAACTCTTTCTCAGTGGAACAGTTAGTAATCCTAAATCCAACCAAAACCAAAATGAATGACTGTCAAATGTGTCGCTGACACCTGCAGTCCCTACTCTATCATTCATGGGCAAATATTTTAATCTGTTCAAAACACACAAGAAAAAAGATTCTTAAAGATTCCACCAGACCTTTAGGACAGCCCTAAAAAACTCCAGAGCTTTATAGTATTTCCTAAAAATCTGCTACAAGCATATTTGCAAACATTTCACTAAAACAAACCTCTTAAAATTAATAAATTACCTGTCAAATCCCATTAAAAACAGATGGTCACTTGGAGACAGGAAAAGATGTTATCATTCTGTTTTACACAGCTGTTCAGACTAGGAAAAGATCATTTCATTTTCCAAACATACAATAAACCTTGTCTAAGATTTCCAATATCATGCATAAAAATGAAAATTTCATGCAGCTGCTTCTGTGTTACACATCTGGTTATTGTTGAGAAAACACCTTTAATAGTAAAAAAAAAAAAATCATTATAATAAATAAAAACTAAAATTGGTCTGTCTTTGTTCTCCCTTAACAAGCATCAAACTACTTCTCAGAGTTTTGCTATCAAAAGATTTTAAATTGCTGAGTGTCCCTATGTTGAGGTACGCTAACACGTTATTTAACACAATTAAGAATTTATTAGCAATCTCTTACCAATAAAAAAATGCACACAGCTGAATATCTGGTACCACAACTGTTTCTTCCTGTTACTCCTTTCAAGAAGGTATTTTAGGAACTGCACGAGAAATCTAACACATGAAACAATAAGTCAACACACACATTTGTGTCACACATCTGAAATGAGATTTTGATTTGTTAGTCTCCAACACATTACTTACATTACAATAAATCACACAAAGATGAAGACATTTGGCACCTAAGAATAGTTATAAAATAACCAACACCAAGAGCATGCCTATATTTATGCTCAGAGCGCTCATGGTTCTATATTTTTAGCAAAAGACATGAAACTTGATAGCTAAATATATGGCCTTTTTTTTTTTCACATTATTTGCCAGGAGCACCAATGTTTAAGTCTTCAAAATGTCCACAAAATATATCTATGACGTTCAACTACTGTAAGAGGAGGGTGGGGTTTGTATGGCAGTGGGCTTCCTTTAATATTGGAAAAATAATTAAAAGTTTGACAGGCCACTTTGAGTTAACAGTTAGGTAGTGAATTGCATCAGGAAGTTTTACTATCACTGCCCTGTTTAATATCATCCAAAGGATCCTACTGGAAAAAATTCAAATCCCTTACAGGGCTGACAACATCCCAGCGACCTCCTAGAACCTTTTTTCTCCCCAACCTCATTTTGTTCCACTCCCCAACCAACTACACCCAAGCTTCCATGATGATCCTTCTGTCCCCTGAAGCCTCCAAGCTTGGGGCCACGACCCATGTATTCCTCCTGCTTGGAACACCTCCCCTAGATTTCCTTGCAGCTGTTCAGCATTCACACTGTGAATGTCACTTCCAGAGAAGCCTTCCTTGACCATCGGTCCCTCCCCTCCACCCCCCCCTTAGATCACTAGCTCACTGTCTTATTTTCTTGATGGCATTGATAACCTTCAGACATTATTTTATAATTATTTACATGTTCATTTTTCTATCTCCTCCCACTAGAATTTAAAGTTCTTCCGAATAGATGTCTTATTCACAACTACATCTCCAGCCCCAAGTACCTGCACATAAAAAATGCATACTGAATGAAGGAACAAACTTTGTTTTCCTCTAAATTAACTAATAATGTGACTGAAGTGGCCAAACAATCCATTTGAATCCAACCTGTATCTTGGATACCCCACTACTGGCCTCATAACCAGACTTAATGATAGGTTGGGATAAGGAGTCCATAAAACCAAGGGGGACACGCCCAGAGTCTATCCCCTTGAAGTCTGTGCCCAAATGGCTCCGTGTGGGTCTCTTCTCAAGATCTGGCCTTCCAAGAGAAGAACATGGTACTCCCTATGTACCCCCTTAGGCTTGTGGGTGGCTATTCGCAGGAGAGGTGGATGGATCTGGGCATGAATGCACATGAAGCATCTTACAATATGGGATGGAGCCAGGGTGAAAAGAGGAACCACAGGCCAGGGGTTGGTAATCCCTATGCTGCACATTCTTACACGAAACTCCAGAAAGTCCAGGAATATGGGGAATTCCCTGGAGGTCCAGTGGTTAGGACTCCACACTTTCACTGCCGAGGGCCCCAGTTCAATCCCTGGTCAGGGAACTAACATCCCGAAAGCCACAGGGCGTGGCCAAAAAAAAAAAAAAAAAAGTCCAGGAATATGAAATTTAAGTCAAGCCTTCCACATCATTATGAAGGTATGTTTGTCTAGGTAAGACATTTTATTCCATTTTGGGTATATGTTAGTCTATCTGATAGACTGTTAGCTTGACTTATAACTTTATATTCTGAACATATGGGATGTGGGTTTCTATCCGGTCCTACAAATGTTGGGGGTGGGCCTATGTGCCACTGTGAGTCTTTGATCAAGTCCCTTGAGCTCTCCGAGCCTGTTTCCTCACTGGAGAAAGAGAAATAATTCCTGTCTTGCCCCCCATATTATCTGAAGAACAAATGAGATCATACATAAATATCTATAAAAAGTATAATTTAATAATATTTGTATTGTGTTCTTTTTAACATGCCTGCCTATGTATTCCAACCAAGTGAAGACCATAACAATTTCCATTGCCAGTCTCAAAGCTACTTTGGCCTTTAAGAAATTTTCGAGCTAGATGGAGTTTTGCTATTCGTTTCATTTTTTCAAAGTGTTAAGTATTCATAAAATTATTTCTCTATCCTTCAAAGTTTCATATCCTTCCAGAAGGAAAAATATACCAGACTGCCCATGAGTTTAGATATTAAAAGGGAATTCTCTTTTTTCTTTAAGGAAAAAACCTTCTAGAATTATTTATAGTTATTTATAGTTACAAACGCATGCCAACTGAAAAATGCCTCTTCTACTATTTAGGCCATTGAATACAGATCTGTTTTTCAGGAAAAGCACATAATATACACTAGTGCTATGCATTTGTTGATCTCTAATCAGTTGCTGGAATGAACTGAGCATGAAGTATACCCTTGAGGCTGTGTTAGATCTCCGAGGCTGTCTGTCCAGAAGCCTCTCCTCCCATCCCAGAGAAGCGATGATCCTGGAGATTTAATAAATCAAGAGCACAAACAGAACATATAAAGAAGCTAAGGCAAAAAAAGAAAAACCCAAATACTTAAAAAGAGCAGAGAGCTGGCCAGAGTGCAGTAAAAGCTAAAATGGACTCTGTCCAATACAGGACAAGGGAAAACAAAATAAGACTTCAGTGGACTGAGATTCAAAAAGCCTGCATTTTAGATGATCAAAAACCCTTTTACACAATGCATTAAACTCATCAAATGGGGTACACTAACCACTAGAAAACTCACAAATCACCAAAAAATAAATATTGGAAATCTATTCCAAAGTACCCCTTAAGAGTTCATAATGACATAGGCTTTGCAATTTTCTATATAACCAGATAGTTCTATCCCACTCTTAGGTCTACAAATCAAGTAAATTCAGCAGGAAACTTACTTGTAAATAGTAACAGCAATAATAATAAAGGAGCTAACACTCACTGGACAGTTATAATTTCCATGCACTGATCTAACTGTGTTAACAGAATGAGTTATTACAATTAACATAAAGAAGAGACAACAAGTCTCTGACATCAGAAATATTATTAGTCCTTTAGAGGGGGAACCTAAGGCACAGAGAAGTTAAGTAACTTGCCCAAGACCTCATGTAAAAAACTAAGAAAAATTCAGGAGGTCTGGCTTCACAGAGGCAGCCAACAGTCCACAGAGGTAAGTAGAAGAATCAAGAACTATTAGAAAGGAGATACTTTATCTGTCATGCCTTCTAAAAATATGTGTTCATCACCACCACATGTAAGGGTACAGGCACAGTAGATTAAAAAAAAAAAAAAAAATGAAGCCAATATGAATTCAGGCCTGGAAACTCACTGTCCAGTTGCAGATGGAGAAGGAAGAACATATTATCGATAGGACATCACAGAGTACCTTCATATACAATGTCTCATGTGATCCTCACAACATCCTTAAATTGTGATTCCCAGCTCATAGAGGACAAACTGAGTCCAAATATGCCAAGCAAGTTACTCAGGATCACAAAGGTATTCAGTGGCATTGCCCACATGAAAACTGATATTAACTCAATGTTAATTCACCTAGCATCCCTGAATGTTCTAGAGAAACGGTCCTCCTAATCACTCAAGATATCAAACAAGACAGGTGGGGAAAAGGAACTGGCATTGTCTAATCACAATCCTATGTAGTGCGTGCCCCCCACAAAAAAAAGAAAAAAAGAGTAGAAAATGGTGAATATGAAAGCCACAACTCAAATTCAGACCTTCTGAATCCTGTTCAAACATTCTTTCCACCACACCAGGCACACTGTCACACAAGATAGTGTTACAATGTAAACTATAAATCAGGGTGGGCTGAGCCACTGACAAATCAAAATGAAGAGAACACACTCATTCTCCAATATCCATGGCTTGTTTGCTCATTATAGGAGTAAAGTGCTGTGATGAGCTGGGGAAGCAGTGAAGGCTATTAGGAAGATTCCCTTTGTTAGTGACAATCATTTTTCTGATACAATTTGTTTACATTATTATAAGACTAGGTCGATATATAGCAACTTCTACACTTATTTCACTGATTTCCTTGGTGTGGTTTTCAAAAGAAATACCATACTGTGTGGCTACAATATAGAATGCATTTGCAAGTACTATTTTGTTATCATATTCTTGCAATAATTATTAAAATTTATTATTCTACTCTTTAGCTTACTCAGATCACCATACTCTAGCAAATACTATATTCAACTGGTCTAACATGTCCTCAACTCCTTTCTTCATCCACCACATCCCATATATCAGCAAGACTCATGAGCTCTAACTTCAAAATATATCCCTAAGACATCCACTTCTCCCTAGTTCCTCTGCCACCCTCACCATTTAACCACTGTCTTCTCTCATTTGGATAATCATAACAGCCTACCTCTTCCCTACTTCTCCTGCAGCCCTGCTAATCAACTCACCATCGGACAATCCATAATAGGGTAACCAACTCATCCCGGTTTGCCTGGGACTTTTTTGCTTTTAGCACTGAAAGACCTGTAGCCCAGGAAACCACTTATTCCTGGGCAATCAAGATAGTTGGTCACCCTAATTCAACTGGTGAACTTTTTATAAAATAGATAAAATCAGGCCATTGCTTGTGGTCAAATGAATCACTGGCCCCATTTTGGATTCACACCCTTTGCCATGTCCCCCTGACTTTCCCTCCACTATAAACCCTGGTCATTTGTCTTTGGGTTCAACCAGTAGGATGTTAGCAGATGGTATTGCAAAGAGGCTTGAAATATGCTAGAGGCTGGGCTCAATCTCTCGCATTTGGGCCATTTCCCTGTGAAGATTTGCCCCAGTTAGCCTGATGGTCCAAGAGGATGAAAGTAACATGGAGCAGAACTGGACCCAAACAGCAACTTATAGCCAAGCCCAGTGAGACCTCCCTGGATCAGCCAATATGCAGATGTTTGAGCAAGAACAAATGACTCACTGAAGCTTGGGGATGGTTTGGCATCTAGCATTGTTGAGGTGGTACCAAATTGATGTGGGTTCTTATCAAAATCTTTCAGTAGCTTCCCATTTCACTTAGAATAAAATCCAAAACACTTACCTGGCCCACAAAACCCTGCATGATCTGGGCTCTCATCTCCCTCTCACCACACTGCCTTTCAATCTCACTGGTCTCCTTCCTGTTTCTCAGACTGAGAACACTGTGTCTAATACACAATCTCAGCCCCACCTGCTGCCTCTGCCTAACACCTTACTCCCAGTGCTTCTCATGACTGGCTCCTTTTCATCCTTACATGTTAGCTTAAAATCACCTCCACAAAGACTTTCTTGACCATCCCAAGTTTTCCATGATTTTACCACTTGTTTACTTCTCTCACAGCACTTCTCACATTCTGTAAATAATTTGTTGATCTGTTTATACTCTGTATCCCTACCAAGCTCAAATATTCAATATTTTCTAAATAAGTTACTGAATATCAACTGAATGATGCCCAGTGGTCCAGAAAATCTGTTAATCTGATACCTTCCTGGTCTGAAGTGTAAAAGATTTTTATTATTGACAACAGAAAGTAAGAATCGATACAATAGTAGCGCTATAGATTATGTTTATCCATCACTGATACAGTTTTTAAATTAAAAGTTCAAAAGGGATTTAATGGGGTGGGGGGGAAATGCTTGCTGGACATAAGCTTATAAAAACCAGAGAGAATTATGCAAGACTTTAGTTGTATCACATTTTCCAAATGAAAGAGTACCTCATTATCAAACCCCTATTAACAACTCTCCACCACCACTAAAACTAGTTGCTTAAATCAAAGGAAGCTGAATAAAAAGTTGTTTGGCCTTTTAGCTACAGAAGTTAAAACAGAAGCAATGAAAGACCTGTAGCCCATTCTCCATCATTAGTTATTGTTCCATACTATTGGCCTAGTGGAAAATTTTAGCTGTCCACCTTCTTCAGGGACTTCAATGTTCACAAAAGACCCCTTTAAACTCCAACAATTGTGAAGTTAAAAGGCATTGAATCATGGCAGCGGATGTGTTTCTATATTGAGAATATCTTTGTAATGTGAAACACAACAGACCCAGTTCCTTGTTCAGCTAATGGGTGCTGCTTACAGTATTCATGGCAGGGGAGGTGGACACACCAGCACTCCTCACAGTTTTGACTAATAAAATCAACCCAGGAGATAGGATGTCAGGTTGGCCTCAAGCAGGAAGGGAGGGCTTTGGTGGGGGCCTGCCCAGTCTAGGGTGTTTTACATGAAGCTTTAGGGAGCAAGAGGGTATGAAAAGATGGATCAGAGTCCCTGGGTGAAGGCAAACAACCTTACGAACAGGGCTCTCAATGCTAGAGGCCCTGGTCCCTTGACTTTGGGCTCAGAAGTAAAGGGCCCTTGACTTTGCTTTTCTGTCACTCAGAGGTGCTTCATTTGGCCTGGAATTTGTGAAGCCCACTAGTACAGTTAGTGAAGGTGCGACCTCAGAGTCTAACCTATATGGACCACTTGGGGCCTCTCAGAGGATTCTTTTATAAACTAGGAATGAGGATGATGACATATCTCAGAAATGTCTTATGAAGATGCAATTAGAAAACTCAGGCAAAGCATTTAACAGCAGTTATTAAACATACACGGAGTTCTCAAGACAATGTTAGCTGTTGTATTTTCCACCACCTAGCACATGCACCCAATAAATATTTACTGAGTCCATGAGTAAATGAAAGTCTCAGCTTCTGTTGAAGTTTACTCTTCTGCTTGAGAAGGGGAAAAAACCTGTGTAAAGGTAAAACAGGTCTGCCTTCTAAGACATCAAACAGGATGGCAGATATGAACATTCCAGTTGCAAGAAAAACATTCCGTTTTTGGTTTTGGTTTATACATCATTCTCCTAAGTTTGGTTCGTGAGTATCCAACCTCTACAGTCTGATGAATTCTGATTGGGTTCCCAAAAGTTTCACAACCTACAAAGGCAAGGAGAGGTCTGGAGTTTACTCAAAGTAGTATCCCTTAGGGCACTGTCCACAGAATCCTATCTAAGAAGGCAGCCATCTACACTTCCCTTGGACAGCACACTTCTCTCTTTCCTACAAGTAACTACCTTGACACACAAATAACAAAATGATCTAAGTTATGGCTTCTCTCTTCAAAGCTAGTATTACCAATATCTCACCAATCATTTTGAGAGATCATTTCCATCAGAACCAAAGAGGAAAAAAAATAAGGCCAAGGTTTCCATTCTAGGGTCAGAATAAAGTCTGTTCATTAGATGTATTAGATTTAATAAAGAGCCAGAAAGGAAATGCAATTTTCACCTCTTCTAGGAAGTCGTCCCTGATCGTCCAGCATCCACAATGGGATAGGTACACCTTTCCCCTCTGTGTGCCCATAACATTAAGCCATGCTTCTACCATCACTGCATTCCTAGGGGTTATGTATCAGTCTCTCTACAAGGCAGTGAACACCTTAGAAGCAACAACTATTCTTGGTCATCCTTGTGTCCAACCAACCTCAGTGCCTGAATCATTTGAGGCACCTAATCACTGTTAAATGAATTAACATCACACAGAAAAGATTACTTAAATTACAAGTGTTTTTTGAGTCCTCCCTTGGTTTCCTTACAGTCCACTCTCTTATTTTATCCAAGGGTAATAAACACAACACTATGGCAAGGATGGAAAGCTACTGTATAATACTGTACAATATTTATTTTTTTTCCATCAGTAGGCAGATGAAGTAACAAAAAATGGCACTGAAATGAGCATTCTTGAGGTACCTCTCAATTTAAATGAACAAACATCCAGTGATGCTATAACTGAAAGCACAGCTGGGTGATATAAATAGGGACTATCAATACCGTGACCTGCTAGAGCTCAGAGAGAACCTGGCAGAAAGTGAAGCTGTCTTTGTCTAAGTAGACTTGTTCCTGGCAATATCAGAAGACCTGACCATCCCCACATATTGACCAAGGCTGTTTTGTGGCATTAGACAGGAGGACCAGCCTGAGGAAAATCCTAAACTAATTTCTGCCAGAAAGCTGGCAGCAGGCAAAGCTGCCAGGTTGACATCTCCCGTCATGACCTCCCACCTTTCCACCATGGCCCATGGGGCTGCTGCTCCCTTAGTTTTGCCTTCTCCCTAAGCCAAATTTAAGGACATGACCCAGTGGCATAAGAGAAAACCCAGTGAGTGTGTACATCATAGAGTCCTGCTTGGCAACTGTGAACCTAGATGGAAGATTCCTTGGAGTGTCTGTTCTCTTACTAATTTTTCCATTCAGTAACCATTTATGGAACCTATACTACGCTCTGGGTACCAGGAAAGCAAAGATGAATGGGAAGCACCCTTGGCCCTGGAATGGAGAACTAAGCTTTGTCCTGTGTTTATACCCTGGCTTCCTGAAGTCATCCCTAAAAGCAGGGGTCCCCAACCCCCAGGCCACGGACTGGTATGAGGCAGCACAGCAGGAGGTGAGCGGCGGGCGAGCAAGCGAAGCTTCATCTGTATTTATAGCCGCTCCCCATCGCTCACATTACTGCCTGAGCTCCACCTCCTGTCAGCATTATGGCGAGTTGTATAATTATTTCATTATATATTACAATGTAATAATAATAGAAATGAAGGCACAATAAATGTAATGTGCTTGAATCATCCTGAAACCATCCCCCGCCCCGGTCCGTGGGAGAACTGTCTTCCACGAAACCAATCCCTGGTGCCAAAAAGGTGGGGAACCGCTGCCTAAGAGTATCAGGAAGGCCCTTTCATCTCCTCTTCATTCTTCATTTAAAAGCTGCATGAATTAATGGGGTAATACTTAAAACCATCATAATCCATTCCATAAAACAGGCTTCAATAAAGGACCATTGTTATCAAGGAGTCATTCTTAAAGTTACTCTACAAGTAAGGTGATCATGTACTTTATTGTTTAAATGAAGACAGTTTGAGAGTGAATGTGATTACTATTAATAATAGTTCTGGAACAACAGATGTATCTAAGTCTATCCAGACAAACCAATAAGGATGGTCATCTATGCTTAGAGACGCTTAAAAAAATGTTAAATGCCAGATGAATCTTGAAACCTGTCCTGGCTTACGCATCTTGAAACCTGTCCTGGCTTACGCAAACACATACAATCTCTTTCTTTTTTTTTTTTTTTAATTTATTTTTATATTTATTTTTGGCTGTGTTGGGTCTTCGTTTCTGTGCGAGGGCTTTCTCTAGTTGCGGCAAGCGGGGGCCACTCCTCATCGCGGTGCGCGGGCCTCTCACTATCGCGGCCTCTCCTGTTGCGGAGCACAGGCTCCAGACGCGCAGGCTCAGTAGTTGTGGCTCACGGGCCCAGTTGCTCCGCGGCATGTGGGATCTTCCCAGACCAGGGCTCGAACCCATGTCCCCTGCATTGGCAGGCAGATTCTCAACCACTGCGCCAGGGAAGCCCCAATCTCTTTCTTATATATTGTGTGGAGAGGTCAGCCCACAACTGTCTCATAAGTCATGTGCTTCCTCTTTCTGAGAAACAAGACACCACAAGTTAAATGACAGCCTCTGCCCCCACCCCGTGCACAATGAGATGTGGTGCATACCACTCACCATAACAGCAAAAACCACAGCAATATGATGACAACATCTGCACTGCTGGTGGGAATGTAAATTGGTGCAGCCACTATGAAAAACAGTATGGAAGTTCATCAAACAGTTTAAAATAGAACCACTATATGATCCAGCAATTCCACTTTTGGGTATTTACCCATAGGAAATAAAAACACTCACTTGAAAAGACATATGCACCCCCATGTTCACTGCAGCACTAAACAGCCAAGACTTGGACACAACTTAATTGTCCATAGACGGATGACTAGATAAAGGATATGTGATGTCATACACGTGTATGTAAAACAGAATATTATTCAGCCATTAAAAAGAAGGAAATCCTGTCATTTATGACAACATGCATGGACCCTGAGGTTCTTATGCTCAGTGAAGTAGTCAGACCGAAAAAGGCAAATACCTTATGAACTCACTTACACATGGAATCTAAAAAAAAGAAACAAAACCATACTCAAAGACACAAAGAACAAATTGGTGGTTGCCAGAGGAGGGGGCAAGGGGTGGGGGTGGTTCTTTTTTCATTTTATGCAGCCAACGTTATGCTAATAGCAAAGCCACAGAGAGACATTACAAAAACAAGTAGAGACCAACAGCCCTCAGAGACACAGACACAAAAATTCTAAACAAAATATTTATTACAGAATTCAATAATAAATAAAAGATCATATACCTTGACCAAGCAGGTTCATTCCAAGAATGCAAGTCTGGTTCAACATTCAAAATTCAATCAATGTTAATTCAATAAATTAATAAATTATAAAGAAAAAAACAGGTGATTTTCTAAATAGGTACAGAAAATGCATGATACTCTTCGGCATCAATTTTTTTATCATTATAAAAAAAAAACACTCAGTAAACGAGGAATTGAAGGGAATTTCTAATTGTTGTGAATCCGCAAACAGGGAAAAGTAGTAAGGGATTCTGAGCAAGAAGAAAGTGAAGGGATGAAGATTTTCTCATGTTTATGATACTCAATGTAGGTTATCTATAAAGAAAATATATATTTATGTAAAGCTGTTTTTCAGTGCTACACCTTGCACCTGAAGACTCTGGGAACAGTCTGATTTTTGCATATCAAATACTTTTAGCACTGTTATTTTTCCCCTGTTATCCTCATCCCATATACTTCTTTTCCCCCATACTGAAGTGGCTGGTATATTCGCTCAGAAAGACAAAAAAATTCTAATACTTGGTCCACATTTAATTTGAGAAAAATAACAGACTCACTAATCCCTTACTTGTTCCATGTTGAATGAAAGGAAAAAAAGATACATAATTGAGGTAGCTTGTTTACTCATTTGGTTTTCATCCTAAGGTAGATCAAGCAATATATATATTTAAAATTTTTTCAGTTCACTTCCTGACTTTTTTGTAAGTAACCTAGAAAACTCAAGTGGAGCCTTAGTACTATTTATGAACATCTGTTAAACATTGCCAACTCCTGTAACAACCACCTTGGGGAACAGCGTAGCCTCTTAAAAGCATAATTCCTTAGGTAATATTTATTCTGTTGCAATGTAAAGAAAGAACTATTTTCATTTTCTTTCAAAATTATGCAACTTTTGACTTCACAAACCTCCATCTCCCCAGAAAATATCAACCAACAGTAAATGAGTAATATATTCATTATCAAATCATCTGATGAGCTGTACACTAAATATAGTTCAACACTCCAGTGTTATTGCAAAAGCACTGAGCATTGTTTGTTTTTTATCTGCTGTTGATGTTTTTAATAGCTGTTATTATATGTCTTTTATGATGGCTTGAAACATTCACTCAGTTCAGACCAAAAAAGAAGGAAGGAAAGAAGGAAGGTAAATTGGTGAGCACCTCATTTATATGAGGCATGTGCTATGTTTGTCTTTTTTTTAACCTGAATCATTCCTTGACATACGTATTATTAACCTCAATTTTACAGTCAAGTAAATTGTGGCTTAAGTAACCAAAGTAGACCTGGGATGATGTTCTGACTGTACAGTCCATGCTCGTTCTAAGCCAAGAAGCAGTGACAAATTTCCCCCAAATTCTAAAAGCTACAGAGACCGCTACCAGGATCACCAAACCCATTTCCTCTTCTTCCTACGCATGCATTGAGACTGTATTTCCCAGTCTCTCTTGCAGTTCACTGTGACCACCTGATGAATTTTAGCCAATAGAATGTGAGCTGAAGTGATGCAGTATGTGCAAAACTTCCACACGCAATCCTCCATGCTCTTTTCCCCTCTTACGTGACTGAAACAAACATAATCCCCAGGTCATCTTTGAGACACGTGTTGAAGAGGACAGAGTGAAATGATGAAGGAGCCTGGATCTGTGAGTCACCACTTAGAGGCAGAGGAAGAACACCATATTGGACTCTTATGTGACTAAGAACTCCTTATTGTATTAAGCTACTGAGAATTGGGCAGTTTATAAGTTACATAAGCTAGAATTCCCTAACATACAAAAACAGCAAAAAAAAATCTAAGTAAGTCACAGTGGGAAATAACATAGTCAATCTAGGGATTACCATACAACCATTACAATAATATTTCTGAAAAACATATTTAATATTTAGGTAATGCTCATGTTATCATATGGACTTTTAAAAGTAGGACACAAAACTATATGCATAGTATTTTCCCAGAGTTAAAAACAAACATTCTCTCTCAATTATATTTACGTAAATATGTGCACAGAAATAAATGTGGCTGACTGAATGAATGCAGAAGAAAAATGGAGAGAAATATGTTGATCTTAAGGCAGGTTCTCTCTGGGTAATGGGATTATAGGAGGTTTTTCCTTCTTTGTGCTTGTCTATATTTTCCAAAATCAAAATAATAAGCATATTCCTTTGATAATCAAAAGAGATTTATCTGTTCATGTTTAAGATTTCTTTAAAAAGGCCAATATGTCCAGACAGATGGATAATAAGAAGCTAGCTTTTATGCCTACTTACCCAAGGCAAAGCTTTTCTACATTTATAACCCCATAAGGTATCTTCTGTAGATTTAGAACTACCACGATATACACTGGGGTGAGTCAAAGAATCAGGCACAAATAATTCATAGGAAAGACCTGGAAAATGAGACCACGCACATAACTTCTTTGTTCATTCATAATGAGGTAGCTTTAAAAAAAATTAATAAATAAGTCCATGAATGACAAACTGAAAAGACTGAATGAAGTTATGTTAGTCACTGTGAATACACAATCATAGACACACAGGATCTGGTGATATTTGGAACCAGTTCCAAAAGGAAAGCCCCTTTGGTTTAAATGAGGATTATATGAAATCACACTTACAAAATGCTCACCATGATGCCAGAAACATGGTAAGAGGCCAAAGGTTAAATCCCACCACTATTATTTTTATTGGTTAAAATGTGAGAATTAATCCTTGCCTTAGCCAAAATTCAAGTTGAGGTATTGACTTTCAAAGCCCTGTTCTCATTTGTTTCTAAGGAAACTGACAAGAAGCTAAATGTTCACTCCCATAAAGCCTGCCTGCCCACAACCTGTCCTAATCTCACCTTTCACTTGATGGGTCTCCTGCTACTTCTATTCAGTGAACAGCACAAGACAATTAGGAAAAGACATTCTAGCAAAGAGGAATTCTAAGGAGATGACCAGACAAGCCCATTTATATGTGCAGACTTAGGAAGAAGAAAAAAGAACATTTTATAAAAGGGGGGGAATCTCTTTGCAAAATATATTCAATAGGAAATATTATTAAAGGTTACAATTTGTTGAACGGGATGCTCTTAATAACCATAGTCAGGGAAAGCCTTTAAGGTCAATTCAGGTGTTCTTTTAGGGAGCATTTGTAAATTTCATTTAGGGCAAATGAAAATTTTGTGAGTAACAATAATATTTATTGAGCATTTACTATGTCTCAGGACCTAGGATAAACACCTTCTGTCTGGATGAGTCACCACCACAATTCCTAGAAAGCAGACACTGTTTCAACCTCTGATGGCCTGCATTTGTCATCACCCTTGTAATTGCATTCTTGACTGCAGGTTCAAAATAATGGACAGCTGGTACGGTGGTAAAAAGAAGATTTACTACAGAGAAATCAATGTTATCCTCACCTATCATTATAAGACAATAATGACCACCATCTCAACACAAAGGTTATAAGAAGATCTTTTTGCAAGATCCTAACCACATAATGTGATATGACAAAGCCACAACAATCAAGGAGGCTTACTATGCATTTAATTGCCTACAGGATTAACAGTACATGTCAATCAGTAGTCAATGCACAGCAGTTCCCTTTTTATATAAAGTACAACTCCTTAATGGTGTAAGTAATTCACCAGGCTTTAGGATGTGATTATATAAAATGAAAAGAATAAGTTATCATATTGACGAATGGAAACACGTTGTAGCTGAAAGCACTCCAAAGCTAGCCGAGTTCAAAAAAAGCTCCGTATCTCCATTTTAGGATGCATGTCATTAGCTGAGAAAAGATTAATTTCTCCATTCATATTTCAATTTCTTTCCTGGCAAGAAATAAAACTGTAAGTTTTTGAAATACAATCTTCTTGCTTAATCAAATGTTGAGAGTCTCATATCAATATGAATGGAATAATTAATAAACTGTGGAGATTCCAAAAACTAAAAAGTGGCGGTCCTAGATAAGTTTCAGCTATGCTTTTATACACATCTTTGAGACAGGCCTTTTGAGTTATGTCAGAGACTTATGCCTTCATTCATTTTTAAACAGAATTGAAACAACATAAAAATTAGTCATGCACACAATAGGTATTCTGTAATTATTTGCTGACTGTATACATTAAATGTAATCCATACAGGAGAAATCTATGTAATTAATAAATCTCCTGAGAAAATTATAGACAAAGGAAACAACTCCTTCCTGAAAGCGTGATTACAAAAGGTAGCTCATAAAAAATGCTGCAGAAATGAATATTATCCATATATTAAAAACTTAATTCACCAAACCAAATTTACTCTCTCAATCAAACGTAAGTTCATTTTCTGTGCAACAAAATGAGGATCTCGCTCAATAGCTTATCATTATGAATTGTTTCAGAAATAAAAGGTTTGCATTACCCATTTGAAACAAATGGTCAAATTAATAAGATTTCCATAACTACACAGCAAAACGTCCTATTGCCCAAAGAGATACAACAAAATGAATCATTAAGAAAATATCTTCAGATTACAGTTTCTATAAATTGAGCCTTAGAACCTGCCACATCTAGTTTTAATTCAATCTTCTAATTTTATTAATATGCATTTCCTATCTTAAAAATGCTGACTCACGTATTAAAATCTCCCAAGAACAACATCACCAAGTTAGCAAAGAGGAAAAATGCTTGGAGAAGAGATTAAATCCAACCTGGCTGGGTAGAAATCCCATCTTTGTCAATTATTAGCTGTATAACCCTGGCAAGTTTTTAAGGTTATCTTGCCTGTTTAGTTGCTTTAGCAAAATAATGATGCTGCATTTAAAATGGCAGCCTTTGGCAAATGACTGAATATGACAGACATGAGAAGCATTAAAGATGACACAGGGATATCTCAGCTGGGTAAGTAGGAAGAGCTAAGAGGGAGAAAGAGTTTGGAGCAACCAAGAGATGACAAGCTCCATCTGGGCCAGGAAAGACAGAGACACCCTTAAGTGGATGGCAAACAGAAAACCAGCAATGTGACTTTAAACACAAAGAAAGAGATTTGTAAGATGATCTACACAGAGATTACAATGGAAATCACAGGCATGGCTAATATCAATATTTATTTTCAAAATATTTTATAAAATGTCATTTTATTCAAGACATATCCAAATCTCAGTAAAGTAGAAAGGTAAGCAAATACATTTCAATCATTTACAAACTTTGCAAAGTATAATGTGAACTCTCCGAACATACAATCGACAGAATACTCATTATCAGATGTCTCTGATTTGTCTGTGAATTTGCATCATGGCAGCAGTGAACCCTTTGGAATTATATGCTGCTGCTGCCGATGATGACAACAATAAAATCTTATATAGCACTTACTGCACATTACGCATATTATTCTTCTATGTAATTTATTCCCACTAAAATACTGTAATTATAAAGTGGAGGTCCCATTTTCAGGACAGTCAGAAAGACATATGTGTGATCCAGCTTTAACCTTAACCTCGAATCTCCTTGGTAAAACTCCCAAATGTGCTGTTGGTTTTGTCAATCTTACAGAGACAAGAACGTAAACAGGGTGAAGTTTTGCCAGCTTCTTCTTGTGTGCTCTCTCTAAGCAATCTCAAGGATGTGCATACCTCCTTTCATATCTACTATCAACTTGTTTCATGTTTAACCAACCAGACTTGGTACCATCTCCTTCTCCAATACTATAAATTTCCCCTGTGACCAAAACTGTCTACTCAACAACAAAAATCAGAGATCTTCCTTCTCCCAAAATGACTTACTGAGTAAGAGGAGGATTACTGATTCATTCAGAAAACGAGGTGCTCGGATTAGTTCTCTACATTCTCCTTCAGCTCTAAGCAGCACCACAGTGAGGCCTTCCCAGGGCCACCCCATCTAAAGGATGATCACAGGTATGCACTGGCCAAGGCACACATGCAGCCACACCATTCTCAACCCAGTTTCATTCTCCTTAAAAACCACTCCTCAGGAACCAAAATGTCTTTTTTAAAAGTTGATTTTCATTTTTTAATTTAACTTTCTTTTATTTAAACTTGCTTCACTGCCTATCTCTTCCCCTCTGTCCACCCTGCCTTGGCATATAAATATCACCTTGCTAATTCTTCCAGAGCAAAAATCCTGTCTGACAAACACAGTATACAATTCCCACCCACAAAGTGGTGGCTAAATAAATGCTTATAAAACAAATCCATGACTAAGACGCCGATTAGTCCATTTAAGTCCAAACCTCTTTGAAAACCTGAACGGTAAATTCTCTTAGGTGTGCTCCACTTAAGGCAGGTGGGGGGTAAGCAGCTGGCTTCCAGAATTCCCTTAAGAAGGATCCTTAGACCTGGACTACTAGTGTGTCAGCACATTTAAGAAAATAATAGGGAGAATGAGGACCAAAGACCAACTTGAAGTTTACACTTCTTGCTCTCATTACCCAATCCCCAAACCAGAGGAGTATAAAACAAAAACGATCCTTTCATGTAATGATGTTAGAATACTAACCTTTACTGAGTCTATTACCACAGTTCACTGCGGAACTCTCATCCAGGTGTAAATCTAATTTTACTGTTTTTTTTTTTAACCATAAAAACCAATTTTGATGGTTCTTGAGAATAAAACCAATTTTCATTTCTTAAAATATAGACTGCTCTCAATTTCTACATTTAGCACCTGAAAATTGCAAATTTGTTCCTTTCTAGAATGTAACTTCGAAGAAGAAAAAGGGCTTTCTCATCTTCCACAGCTGCATCCACCGTGCCTAAAACACGTGGTTGACAATAACTATTTGTTGAAAGAAAAAATAAATATACATTTCAACTGAAATAACAGAGAAAGGATCTGGCGTACAAGCACCAGGGGGAACTGTGAAAGGGAGATAAAAGAACAATTACTAACCGAAGCACCTCACCGCTTACTCTTAAAAGAGCACAGAAAATTGGAAAATTGAAATACAGAGCCTGCCTCTATTTTGCACTATCAAACTTCGCTACAGCTGCCTGGGCAAGGCCAGTGAGCAGATGCTCTATGCTTTCTTTTTTAATGGCAAACAACTGCTCTCCAAGATTGCAGGCAAAGAATGCACATGCACATCCTTCTAGTGTCCAGATCCGCACTGTCCGACAGGGTAGCCACAAGACAGCACGTGTCTTTCGAACACCTGAAATGTGGCTAGTGTGAAATGAGATGTCCTGGTGATGTAATATATAAATCAGATTTGTGAGCATTAAACACAAAAAAAGAATATAAAATAACCCCTTGAAAATTGTTTTATATTAATTACATTTTGAAATGATAATATTTTGGATATACCGGGGTAAACAAAATATATTATTAAAATTTATTTCACCTGTTTCTTTTTATTTTTATTAAGGTGACTTAGAAAATTTAAAAATACTTGTAATAAGCTCACATTATATTTCTAATGGACAATGCTAATCCAGACTGACAACGAGAGAGTCTATACGGCAAAAGAAGGAATATTCACTGAAAAACAGCAAAATCTGAGTGCTAATTTCTCAATCTATAACTAGGGAAACTGATTAGATTTTCTACCATGTACCAGTGTGCAGTCTCCCTTAAAGGCTCTAAATAGCTTTGGGAGGTAAACACATTAGCACTGATTTACAGACAAGGAAACTGAGGCACAGAAAAGAAAAGGTACTTACGCAAAGTTACAGAGCTGATAAATGAAAGGGCAAAACACTGAACCAAAGTCAGCAGGACTTCAAAATGCACATCCTTCCCTTTCTCTCCTCCAGTCACTCAGAGGAAACTTTCCCCATGTTCTAAGAGACTTAATAAAGGATGCCAACTGTCTTGCCTGACTTACCCTGCAATGGGCTTCTCTCTGACACTTTACACTCTTCAACCAATTTTCTTGCAGCCACTAAACCACAGATAAGAGAACTAGGTGAAACGGTGACTGAGAGACTTGGAAAAATTACCATAGAGTGGCACTCCATATGCTGCTATCTCATGTAAAAGAATAAAGTTTTCTTAATTGGGCATTTTGCCCTTGCAACTCAAAGTTCTACACTGTACCTGTCACTGTTAGTATAACCGGTAACAAAGAAATTTAACTAGTGGGAAACCACTACCTGTGAATTCACTAATTTGGCCAAGCGTACTTCACCTATTATGAATTAGCTTACTTAGTCTCTTAGCAGCCTCCAGAGCTTCATTGTCAGTGTCTGCTACAAAGAATCTTTGAACTTTCACTCCGTTGTCAGACATTAGTTTCTTGCTCTGGTATTCCTGCAGGTTCAACCATCTTCTGGGGGTTAACTGAACCACCTAGAGAAATTGGGGAGAGAGATAAGGAGACTTACAACAGCATGAAAAATAACAGTCAACTTATAGGGCCAGTCTTACAGGTACCCTCAGAAGGCAATCGGCAACAGAGATTTTGGAGGCAAAAGAAAAAAAAAATCTGTAATGAATTCTTCATGCTTAATTGTTTTTCTAAGCAAAAATGTTAAGGACAACTACACACACCCCTAAATGAATAAGGTCTGTAATTTAGTTAACAGGAATGTACCAAGGTCAATTTCCTGATTTTGATACTGTACTCAAACTATTTAAGATGTCAACACTAGGGGATGCTGGGGGAAGAGTACACCTGTGTACTCTTGCACTATTTTTGCAGCTCCCTGTGAGTCTATAAGGACTTCAGTAAAAAGTTATTTTAAAAAATGTTAAGGACTCTGTTATATAGCATATGCCTTCCCCCATCTCCACTCCAAACAAACAAAGCTCGAAGCATTATTTTAATAACTGTACACACAGCATGAATCATCATAAGGTATCTCAGGAAATTTGTTTCAACTCTTTGAGGTCAATGGGCCACAGACTAATCCATTTCTTTGTTGTGGTTTTTAATGGACTCTAGGTACAGTCATTATGTGTTTAATGAGATTATCTCTTTCACACACCAAAGCTGAGTACAGTAACCTGAAAAAGTCACCATTAATTAAACTACTATTTCCTAAAAACTGCAATTTGTGTATTAAAGTAACTCTGCATAAGAATCATGTGAAAGTGGTTTTCCAATATGCACTAATCAATTAGTTTATATTTGTGCTGAAAGAAAATAATCAAAGGACGGAGTGACATGAACAAATAAATTCTTCTCATTCTTTAGAATAAGATCGACATTCCCTATCAAATCCATAAGCCTTGTTTTTAAAAGAAAAGAAAAAAAGAAAAAAATGAATACACTTAGTTTCATTTCTATCCATGAGTTATGATGCAAAGGAACCACAGTTCACTAGAGGTAAGATAACGATGCCATTAATGCACAAACCAACCAAAAAATCAATCACACAACTGGCTCACAAGACTGGTGGTGGAAGATCACCTGACATACCTCCTAGCGGCTTCAGTCAAGGACCTCGGTGGATGTCCGAGCAATATCATGCAGACCATAAACTGAGGTCCACAGGGCTTTACCACACGGAACCACTAGCTTTCAGGACCTTTAACGTGTCCTTAAAAATGTAATGTTCTTCTGGCATCTCCAAGCTACAACGCACTCATGAAGCTCTTTTGGAAGAGAGGCATTCCAAAGAGGCTCCAGAACCTTACGGCAAGACTGGGCTCTACTCAAGGACAGAGTGTGTCTTCAACTTCTTTGTGTCTTTATGAAGAATGTGATGGTGCTTGGCATACAGAAGATACTAAAAAATTACCAGTTAGATAGCCAAATAAATAAATCCTGCCTTTTGTCTTTTTGTCCTCTGATATAGATAACTTTTTACTTCCAGAAACTTTCTCTAAAAAAAGTAAAAGTCCTTCAGATCTAAAATAAACATAACATAATTTACACACACTTGTAAAAAAATTCAAATTTCAACATGATCAAGACTCAAGCTCTCTCTTTGTTCCATCCTTATAAATATTGGTAATGATGTTATTAAAATTGAAGTTGCCTGCACTTCTTCTTTAGAAACAGATAATGCTAAGATACAAATAAACTGCCAGACAAGCAGTGCTCACAACGTTTACTGTATATAATTTGTTAACTGTATATGATTTGTTACTCTTATTTCTGAATTTTTAAGTCTTGATGAAACATTAGTAATTTGAAAAACACAACAATTCAAAAATGAATGTACTCGTCAACTTAGTAGTCTTAATAGCACCTGATGTAACATGCCAAGAAAAATTCAGTTTGAGGCATTTAGTAAAAGCCCCCTAAAGAAAGAAAAGATTGAACATTTTATGTGCCATATTCTGGGACCACTTTTAAAAGGCAAATGGGGAAGGATCAATAGATTAAGTTTATGTTGACGTACCAATTTAAAGCCATTAACAGAAGAAAAGAAATGCTGTTTGAAAAGGACACTTGAGATAGACTAAAAACAGCCATAGTGTGGTCATGGTCAATTTCTTTTCATCAGAACACTCACTGTATTAATTTTAGATATGTTAATGCAATCTGCTGCAAACTAATTGCAATTGATCCAGACCAGCTTCATAGACATATAATACATATTGACTGTTTCTGCACTGACTCAAAATGAAAAGCTGTTAAAGTCTGTGGCTCTTAAATTGAAAACCAACACAGTGAACGTAGTTCCAAAGCCACTGCTGATACTCAAGCTATCACTTCACAAAGTGATCGTTTTACAGAATAATTACCTATATCTGTCAATCCTGAACTTGGAAGAGTAGGGTCCCTGACTGGGTCTAAAACTTCATTAACTCAACTTCATTAATTAAGAATTTGTGATATGTCTAGAGAGGAACAAGCTAAGTCTACTTTTGCATTTTCATGGGGAAGAAAAAAGAACAGAAGTTACTATGTAGAAGGATGGTGTAAAGCATGCTGCTGAATAATAATAACAACAATAATAATTGTTCTACCTATTACTGATGGAGCATTTCCTACAGGTTAGGCATTATAATCAGTATTTGTATTATCTAATGGCCAAAAAAATCATGAGAAGTCAAGTATTATTATCTTTCTCTGTAACTATTATTAATGCAAACTAATAAATATTCCTAACTGTCCTCCTTCCAGGTACTTCTTTGCCTTAGCTGAAGTTAGGTGAGGCCGTGTTAACTAGTTCCAGTTAATAAGGCATGAGTATATATGGTGCGTGACACGTCAGGCCCAACATTTGATTGTCAACCCTCCCACCCACCCAAACACTCTCTCGACCTGGGGACTGGCAATATTCAAGATGGTCGCTGATCTATGAGCCAGGGGTTAAAGTGAGGAGTGAACATCCCCAGGTAAATCACAATGAATGTGCAGTGAAAAATAAACCTTTGTGGACTGTTAGCCATTGAGATTCTGGGGATTATTTGTTGCTGCTGCAGAACCTAGCCCATCTATAGCACCTAGTCTGTCCTAATAAAACCGTCTTACCATTTAGGAAACCCAGGCTGAAGGTTAGTCACTGGCCCACTATCACAGGTGACTGTAAAACAGCAAAGCTTCGACTGTAATACTATTGATTCCCTGCATTTGTTCTCTGGCTCCACATTCCCAGAGGCCTCTTGGTGATAAATACTGAGATTGGCATGAGCAAGATCATATTCCTGTCTTCAAAAGGTCAAAAATCTACCAGGAACAGGATTCTCAAGAAACGCTGGCACAGCGCACGTAAGGAAAAATGCAGCTGCTCCAGGCTTTGGGAGGGAGGGAAGTGGAGATGTGAGCAGGTACTGTCCTAAGACTCTAAAATGGTAGAAGAAGTAGTTTATTCCAATTCCTAGGTAGAGTGACCTGTTAAAACCCTAGACTAATATCTTCACTGCAGAAGTTGGGAATCTTCCAGGGAATCTTTGAACTCTGGAATATAATGGAAGAGAGTTTAAGGTTATCTGGCCCAGTGCCTTTCAGTTGTTTCTGCCAGTTATTTGCCTGCTTGCCTTCAAACTGTGCTCTTTGCAACTGGCTCCTGCCTAAATTTGAGACTGTTTGGAGATAGGACAGTGAGAATAAGATACCAGGCTTTGGCTTCCTCTTTCTGAGCCAGGTGGCCACTCGAGCAGTGACTGCATCTCCTCTGAAGCCTCACGTCCCTCCAGACAGCCCTTCCTTCCATAACTCCAGCTCCTGCTATCTCCCCACTGTGACTCCTGCGCCTACAAGCTGGCCTGGACTCTGCCAACACCACCCCCTTCCATTCCTTCCAACTCCTCAGGCTGGGAGAAGGTTCCTAATGTTGCCAGTCTCTGGGTTGCCTCCCCAGCCCTGTGTGGATTCTAATTGTTCTAATACTTTTGTCATGAATTGTCTTCCCTGTTAACTCCTATTAAATGACCTGTTGCTCCACAGATTCTGAAGGCGCCCCTTCAAGGCATCGCAGGGGAAGAGGAATGGCAGTGGTCCATTATAAAGGCGACTTTGGACCCTTAATCTGCAGCAGTTTCCCAGGAAGTCACATGTTTCATATACTGGGGTTCCAAGGTATAGAAAGACTACTGGGATCCAACCTCTTCACTGTATAGAGTCAGAAAACTTGAGGCCTAAAGATGAGAAGTAACATGCCTAGGGATCCTACAGTGAGCCAGAGGTAGGATGAGAACTAATTCCAATGTTCTTTCCTTTTTTCATACAGATTTTGGCAAAGTGACCATATCAGGAACAGCATCATGTTCTCAAAACAGCTGGAGGGGGTGGGCCCCTGGGTTTGGTTACTTCTAGATTTGTGCACTGACCTTTCCACTGCTCCCTTCCCTTCCGTATTTCTTTGACAGAGCAAGCATTTCTAAGCTTGGAGGGGAAGGGGGAAATACAACTTAAAAGAAAAGCAGCACATAAAGATTTAACGGCCGATGGGAACAAGGGAGCAGAGACAGAAGAAAAAGAATGAAAAATGAGGGAAAGGACAAAGAGAACCAAGAGATAAAAAGACAATGACTAAGCAGGGAAAAATTCACGAGAAAACTCAAAGCACAAAATTAGACAGCTCCACAGAAAAAAATGACACGACTGAGAAAGCATCCTTCACCCCATGGTTGTAAAATCAGAGGTGTAAAGACTACTGAAATATCTCCATGGGAGGAAAAAAAAATAGATCAAGGGAGTATAGAAAGAAATGTCACTGAGCTGGGCGCCCCCCAAAGGGAGAATGTGTGAGCCACATCTGCCCACTGGCTCTCTGCACTCCCTCTGTCTTTCTTCAGCCTGACTTTCCACAGTCCTGCTTCACTCAGGCAGCATAACAGACTCTGAGAGAGAGCCAAAAACTCACTAATAACCAGGAAAATAGAAATTAAAACAAAAATGAGAAGCCATTTTGCCAAAAGGAACAAAGATGCCATTGGATAGGGGAAAAAATGAAAGTTTGATAATGTCATTGGTGAAGGTATTTCTTTCTCATACACTAACCATGCAAATCAAACACCAGTATGACCACCTTCGAAAACAATGTGACAGCACTGATGGTAACAAGAACACCCACATCCTCTGAACTGTGAAGTCTACTTCTCGAGTGCTTAAACTAGCAAAACAGTCACATGTGTACCCGGGATACATACAAGGCTCTTCTGTGTAGTGTTGTGCATAATAAAGGGTAAAGTTGGAAGTGATCTAACTGCCCATCAAATAGGAGACCAGCTAATTAAACCACAATATATTCAAGCTATATGAAGCACTGAAAACTCCTGTGGCAACAGACTAGCACCACTATCCATGTGTTCCCCTCCATTCTCAGTTCTCTTGGCACCTAGCGTGCCAAAACTTTCCAGCAACCCTCCAGCGCCCTTTTCCGGTGGCTGCAAGGACCTGGAAGCCACATGTGGAGACGGTGGAGTCAGAGGGTTGAAACAGCATAGATTATCAAGTTACTACATGCAGGACCCTTGCCTTGGAGTCACACATTTACATGAACAAGAAATAAACCTTTGGGACTTCCCTGGTGGTGTAGTGGTTAAGAATCTGCCTGCCAATGCAGGGGACACGGGTTTGAGCCCTGGTCCGGAAAGACCCCACATGTTGCGGAGCAACTAAGCCCGTGCACCACAACTACTGAGCCTGCGCTCCAGAGCCCGCAAGCCACAACTACTGAAGCCTGCGCGCCTAGAGCCTGCGCTCCACAACAAAAGAAGCCACTGCAATGAAGAGTAGCCCCCGCTCGCCACAACTAGAGAAAGCCCGCGTGCAGCAATGAAGACCCAATGAAACCAAAAATAAATAAATAAATAATTTTTTTTAAAAAAAAGAAAGAAATAAATCTTTGATGTGTTGACCACTGAGATCTCGAGAATAACTTCTTCACTGACAAGTCTAGCCTGCTAAGTATGGAGGCCTAATACTGACCATTCTCCAAGACACGTTACTGGAAGAAAACGGCAAGTTTCTTTCAATATATAAAGTAGAGTAACATTTATATTTCAGACACACGTGTCCACACACAAAGCAATCTTCTGTATCTTCCAAGGATAGACATATGAGTAAGTGAATGTATAGGAAAAAGGCCAGATGAAGTTCACCAAACTTAATGCCAGTAAATCTGAGGAGGGCAGATCAGGAACATGGTGATCAAAGGAAGATTTAACCTAATCTATAATTTAAAACAAACAAATAAAAAATTATAGAAAAAAACATTTATTATTTGTGGAATGAAAATCAATTTACTCAAAAACATTGAGAGGAAGTCATCAAACCTAAGCTTTAACCCAAATGCATAGCCTCGAGCCTATTAACTTGCCTAGAAAATGAAGGGCTTGCACCCGTACTTAAATGTAGCATGGGTTCTTCAAATGTGCTGTGGAATCAGGGTGGGGGAGGAAAAGCTTGCCTTCTCTGTTACACAGAACTATCACCTCTAATATAAACTCCTGCTGTTAGATAGGAAGAGGCTCTTAAACCTCATTTTGAGCTCTCAACAGCATTGACGACAGTGGAATACAAACAAGGAATTAGCTGTAAACTCAGAGGAAAATATATTTCCCTCTCATTACAGGCAAGGAAGGCAGATGCTCAGTGGGCTGTGGGCACGCCAAGAGTTGGTATGTGTTTGTTATATTTTAGTTTTTGCCAGTGTTATTCTGTATGCAAATTAGCAACCATAAATCTACCTTAGTCACATTACCTAGGAAATACTAGGCTTCAAATAAACGTGTTGGTGCAAATGAAAAGACAGATATAACTCGATGTGTCTCAATATGAGTACCATAAAATAAAAGGCCTGCTTGCTTAAAACAGGCACTGATAAAGAAGCCACTTCACTGTTGCCCTGGAAAAGAGATTAAGTAGAATCTTGTTTGTAAGAGGAAGATAATAATAACAACAATAATAATAACAGCACTTTTCTGTTTAGCACTTAATATGAAAACACCAGCACGTCAACTCCTGCTTCACAAAGGAAACATGCTGAAGAGACAGATAAAGAAAAGCAGCATCATGATTAGAAACCTAAGCCTATGGAAAGGAAAGAATAAAGTCAGACTTGGAAGAAAGAGCAGGAATGTGAGTACCGAGACTCTGTTATATTTTACGTGTGTTCAGGCTAAAGTGTGGGGCCTTCATGTGGGTAACCTTTGAAAATATTGCATCCTTTTTGTCCAGCTGGCCACTTGCCATTTACATTATCCCCATTTTGCACACAGTAGAGAAATTAATTAACCAATTAACGAGCCCCCTGTGGCTGAGTCCCTAAGCTCTAACAGGGGTACAGAAGGAAGCTACCCTCTAAGGATGAGAGAAATGGCAGCTGAAATGAGTTTCATCATTTACAAGGGAGGAAACTCACAGGCCCATCCTCATAGGATGCTGTGAGGATTAAGTACAAATCAGTTAGAACAGCGCCCAGCATATAATAACTACCCCAAAAAAGGTTAGCTACTGTTATTTAATATAGAAATACAAAGCAGGAGAAAAGGGTGACAAGGAGACACTGAGGAACTGCTAGAATGAAAATAGTAGGTGATCATATAAACAATAAAGAAGCGCCCTTGGTGTCCTGCTGCTCACTTTAAATGCATTTGGGGAGGTGTTTTTAAACTCTAATAGTGGAATGTTATACTTAATTCACTCAACAGTCACAGAAAGAAACCAGGCAGTAATTTACAAGAGGAAGGACCACACAAATCTCACACTGGGTAAGCATCTTAAAATGTGTTATTTGTGCTAAGTAAATTTATTTTCCATCTCATTTGAGCCAGAATATCCCCATGTCACAGATGAGGAAGTTTGAAGGTGAAAGAAGTTAAGAAATGTGTCTAAGGCCATTCAGCTAGTTAGGTGAGAATCAAGATTTGAATCCAAGTTCTCTGCCTAAAATACCTATGAGTTTTCCATTATTACTTTTCTTTTTTTTTTTTTTTGTCTTTCTGTGAATCTTATGTCAATCCTTGGAACTATCACAGACAAAAACGATACTGCCATTCCTGACCTAAAAATACAGTTTTCTATTTAAAAGAAGGGGAAATTAAGCAGCTGACAAACTGGGAACACTAATAAAGATGGTGTGGTACCTGAAAAAACAGTGTTGATGGGATGTGGTATTTAATTAGAGTAGATGGCTAGAGAGCAAAAGTACTTTAAAAAGTTTACCGATTGTTGGGCCGTACCCTGAAGGCCTACAAGGCCTGTGCTTGCCCAGCTTCAAGACCAAAGAAACAGCCTAGAGTCAGCAACAGAGATATTAATAGTTTAATGGATGGAGGAGCTTATAAGCCTGAAGCAAGGTCCTGGAGTAACGCCGTACCGCGTGCAGTAGACGGCAGGCAGGACATGGTGGCAGTCTTCACTGGGGTGGGGTGGGGGGGATTACCAGTTATAGGGGAACTGACGTCAGGTGGACTCACTAGTTACCAGGGAAACCATTAGAGGGGCAGGCCCCTCACCATCCCTTGCATAAGGCCAATCATTAGCTGAGGCCTGGGCAAGTATGTAAGAAGGTCAATCAAGTGAGTAGGGTGTAGGTGAAGCAGGCACTGGTCAGGCCGGGGATGTACAGAGAGTAAGAGAACAGCCATCTTGAGTGGCCTGACCATACACTGATCAAGAGAAATAATACTTGAACTCTTCTTTACAACAAACTAGGTGAGGATCAGACTAGGAGCCTGAGGCCATTGGTGCTCTTACAAGGCATCTCTGATAGTACCGCTTCTCTAAGGCCCCACAGTAAGGGGGGGCAGCATCTGTTACAAAAATAAAATAAAATCATCTGTCCTACCAGGGAAGAATTGAAAGTTGAGCTTTCAGACTCTCTAGACACTGGATCATAGCCGGTTGCTATTTTAGATTTAATTCTTAGAGTACCTTGACAAGGTCTCCTATTTTAAAACTACACCAAATACTAGCTGACATGTATAAGTGCTACGAAGCTGTGGAAACTGTACTAGACACTAGAAAAGCATTACATCAATTAATTCTCACAACCACCCTACGAGGAAAGAAACCAGCAGAAACCCGTTTTATAGATGAGCAAATTAAGGCGCAGGAAAGTTCAGTGGTTAGAGGCAGAGCCACATTCCAATCCAGGTGTGTGTGCCAGAGTCCAGAGTCTGTGCTCTTCAGTGAGGCAGAAATTGTGAATTGCCTCCCAGCCCACAAAAGTGGGTCCTGGGCAGTGAAATTAACTGGGGCGGGAGGAGAAGTGGAATGTTCTGCTTTACAGATTTCACTGCAGGACAGTACAGAGCTGAGTTGAAAACGAGGTTCAGGGGAAAAATGAGAAGCTCTGAATGAGAGAGAGCTTCCTGGATGGGTTTCACTAAGTCAAAAGAATTAAGATGCTCCAAGATACTGCCTTGTTCTTTTTATCCTAGTTTCAGCAGAAAAGCAGTATATTTTTTTTAAGGAGCAAAGAAATGTAAAACTCTTTGTAGTAAGGACAAATGCCCAAAGGAGGCTTCACTCCATAACTCCACACTGCTGCTCTGCCAGCAGCAAGGAAGAAAGGGAGGGGAAAAAATACAACCTCGATAAACATTAGCATATTAACACAACAGTAGAAACAAATATATAAAAGGCTCTAAAAATCCTGAGAAGCATCATTTCAAAATGCCTGCCTGTTCCCTGGTGAAGAGTATGCCAGCTCAGTTATGTTGTAGAGGAAAATCACCTTAAGTTTACCCTGTGAACAGGAGTGGGCAAGATTTATTTATATAGAGAAAGAAAACAAATTAGGTAGCATAAACATACGCTTGCATTTAACTCCTACCAAGGAAACAGGCAGAACCTGTACCTTGTTCATTCATTCAACAATTTTCCACTGGGCTTTATAATGTGGTGGCCACTGCACTTGGCGTCCAAAATCAACAGCACAGGCAAGTTTTTTGCCATCACAGAGTTTGTGTCCTATGAGGGGAGCCAAGGAAGAAAGATGTGAGCGCATGAATGAAGAGTGTAATTACAGAGAGCGGGAAGTTTATGAAGGAAATAAAATAGACATGATGAACAACGGAGGCCAAGTGGTCACCATTGAGGGGTGCCCTCTGAGGAAATGACGCCTCTGAGGAAATGACCTCTGAGGCCATCTCTGAGGAAATGACATCTGTGCAGAGACCTGAAGATAGAAAGGAGTGAAACATGTGAAGCAACTGTGAGAAGCCAAGCAGCATGTCCCCAAGGCAGGAAAGGCTCAGTGTGACCAGAACAAGGGGGAATCCTGGAAGGCATGAGGGTGGAAAGGTGAGCAGGGACCAGACCATGCAGGTGCTTGTAAGCTACGGTATGGAGTTTAGATTTTGTTTTCATTCATGGGGTGTGAGAAGATCAAATTCACATTTTAGAAAAGTCACTCTGTCTTCTGTTTACAGAATGAAACCAATTACAAGAGGGCAGCATTAAACCAGACTAGAGCCTGCAATCCTTTTCTGTAAACAACCAAACAGTAAATATTTTAGGCTTTGAGACTAGATAGTCTCAGTTGCAACTATTTAACTCTGCCTTTGTAGCACAAGCAGGCTTAGATAATACATAAAAGAATGGGCAGGGATGTGTTGCAATAAATCTTTATTTACAAAAACAGGATGTGGCTAGCAGGCCACCGTTTGCAGACTCCTCACCTAGACCACAGAGAAAGTGGTGGAGGGGGAAACAGAGAAGAATGGAGGGATTCTTCGCAGAGTTTGGTGATGAAGCAAAGGCTACTCATGGATTAGATGTGGGTTATAAAGTAAAAAGAAATCTAATATTAGACACACATACACATGCACACAACAGACACACACACAGACACACACACACACTTTACAAGGTTAGTTCATTAAGCCTATTGAGTTTTATGTACCTGCTAGTCATAAAAAGCATTTCTTTAGAAACAACCTTAACCTTGGATTTTTTTGCCCAAACTGGCCTTTGCATTACACTTAATTACTGACACTTCTGTACATCATTCCACAACATCAGAGCTGCTGGGTCTTTGATCTTATAACCTTCTTCCATTATTTAATATTGATCCCAGCAGGCAACAGGCAAACTGCCTTGCTATAGCACTCTCCTGCTACAGTGGCCCATCTGCAGCTTCTCTCCAAGGAGAAAACACAAGGCCTCCCTTGATTAAAGAGACAGCAAGCAGGAATAGTAAAAGGGAAGAAATAAAATCTAAGGATAAATAAAATGTGGCATATCCAATGGAATTCCATAAAATGGTTCAAATGAATAAGCCAGATCTTAAAATAGATCAATGCAGACATACTTCCAAAGCAAAACAGAGAGAGGGAAAAGCAAGCAAGTGACAGACAAGAGGGACACATAACAGTATGCATACTTAAACAGGAAAAAATAATAATATTAAACAATCTTACAGAGATAAATAAAGGGGTTCAGCGTATGCCACTGCAAAACATGCCATTCAGGTATAAGGATTATTTTGAGCTGAAGGTAAACAAAAAGAAGCAGACACAACAAAAACTCTCTGCTCTTGACCACCCTTCCCTCTTGTCCCTGACACACACACACACACACCAGGATGGACAAGATTATTCTTAATCATGGGAGACAAATCTAGACTCAGCACGGAGGCAGCACCAGAGGGATCACACAATGAACCTACTAACTAGTCCTTACCTCCCATCAGGGTCTCCCATCTATTTACCTTCCCACAGTTTGCTCCCCCTAGAAGCTCAAAGTCCTTTTCCTTTGTCCTGTCACTCCCATACACATTTACTGTTCTCTTAAGATGCTACAAAAGCCCGAGTTCTGACCACCCCTTTGAGTTACTCATCACTGAGTGCTCCCATGTGTGTGTACACTGCACCTGTTAATAAACTTCTATTTGTTTTTCTCTTGTTTTTTCTGTCTAAGTTGCAGGACCCCAGACAATGAACCTAAGATGGGTAGAGGAAAATAGTTTTTCCCTCCCCAACATGTATATGCCAAGCTGGCACGGCCTCATCAAGCTAGCGTGAGGCGTCCATCTGTGTGCTCAGGCCCTTCCAGAACGCCAGCACTACAGCTGTGCAGAACAGGTGAGCTCAGGGACGGAGGGGAGGATACAGGTTTGCATCCATGAACTGTCTCAGGTTTGTGTCAGGTGACTTGCTCTTATGTCAGGTTCATGTTCATAAAAGTCGAGCTTCTGCTCATTTCTAGCATGAGTGAATAACTCTGGAAGTAATTTCCTGAAAATTAGGTCATTGTTTCACCTCATAAAAATGTGTGTGTGTGTGTGTGTGTGTGTGTGTGTGTGTGTGTGTAAGATTTTCTCCACTCACTCAAGTGAGTCTCTGTGGCAGCAAAAAGGGCTTTGGGGTTCCAAGAATAGTTTTCATGCAAAGTGCTCACTGGAAAACAAATTCAAAACAGTGCAATAATACAACAGGCAGGACTCAACCTTGTATTCTGGGGCCATTAATTGCTCAGCTAACCCCAGCCAACCATTTTACACATTTAAACATGCCATCAGAGTAGATTATGTATAATACTCAGAGAAGGGAAAATGCTAGATATTTTTCTTCAGCAACCTTGCCCAAAGGGGTGAGAAGACTTACAGGGGTGTTTTTCAAGAACTCCACCTCCAATGAGCTTGTGACACTAAGCAAGTAAAGCAGAGATACGAGTAAAGCAGAACACCGAACTTTCCAGGATTGCTGGGAGGATAAAAACAGATAAGGTATGTGAAGGCGCTTTGTTATATGTGTTCAGCACGGCCATTACAAGGAGTCACATGTCAACCCAGTGCATCAGATTCAGCTCCCCAGTAGAGCCTGCCACCTTCCCTGCTCCATCCCCTTCAGTTCCCAATTTGTTAGCTCTCCTTAAATTACTCCCTGAAGTCCCTTCCAATAAATTCAGTAGAAAGCTTGCAAGGCACAGACTTTATTTCAATCAACCCACTCATGCTCCTTCTAACAATCTAATAGCACTCAACAGTTTAGGATACATTTGAGTTTAATGGGATTTACCCAATAGAAATAGACTTCTCATGGCTTCTTTATAGTAGCAGCTTTGAGTGACCTAGCTAACTCAATCTCACAGGTTCGCCTGTCAACTTGGCATGCTGAAGAAATGACTCAGAGGGTACTAAATGATCGACCTTTGCTGGGGAAATTCCTGAGATCGTCTGACATTTTGAAGGTTTGCTGTACAGAATGATAATTGGCGTCTGCAAGGTTCCAAGCGTACTATTTATGTTTAGAAGGAGACTTCATTCTTGTTGATGAATGAAATATTACTACTCTGGAGAGTGAGGCCTTAGATTGTCTATTAAGAAAGATAACAACATTATAGAGAGTGTCCCTTTCTTCACGTTTCCATTGTCAGAATTCCCACTTATAGAAGAAATTAGAATCTCAAGTATTAAATCTGATTGCCCAATATTCCATGTAAACGTCCTACTTATGAAAGAAAAGCACATGCCAGATCTTCTGATTCATATTAGTCACCTGTTCTCTTGCAGTAATCTGAGTTTCTTTAGCTAAAGTTGGGAAGGCAGAGAATTGCTAAATTTTACATATATCTGTATGAACAACCCATAGAAGTGAATCTTCAAGGCAAGCTTTCAGAAAACTAGATAACATGAAAATGAAATGTCAAAATAATCCCTGAAAAGAGAATTTATACCACAGCATAGGATACATGACATTCACTTTGCTCCAGGAAACTTCTGAAAGAAATACTGTGATTTATCTGAAAAGTCCACTGTGATAACAGAAAAATCCGAAAAGCACACACAGACAAAAGGACTCTTGCAAAATAGACAATGTGACACTTAATATCTGAGCAGCAAATAATATTCTTATCATGCTATATCCTCTTAAAATTGAGAGATTCAAAAAAACCTACGAAATCTCAACAAAGTTTAATCCTAATCATTTTTCTTTCAAGAACCTAGAGTAAAATGTTATACAATATTACTACAATTGAACTGGTCCAAACTAAAAGTTAACAGAGAAAATGAGAAACAAAAGAGCAAAATATGATGTACTGCTTGGTAATGTCATGATGAAGGGTTCAGGAGTTGATAGTGAGAAATAAGCTTAAAAGGGTGAGGCTGAAGACTTGGTCGCCCATCTTTGCCCTACCGCTTATTGGCAGATGACCTTTTACTTTCTTTACTTAAGTTAAATGAGACTATCAACCACCACAACCTTACAAGGTTGTGGAAAAGTGAAATGAAAAATTTCTGTGAAATCCCTTTTCAATCTGGTCTGGGATCAAGAAACAATCCCAGAAAGGCAAAAAATGCTGCCACGGTGGGAAGATGGTGCTCTGTTACTTTGCATGTAGCCAGATCCAGCCAGCACCCAATGGCTATCCAAGGATAAATAGCCTAAATAACTCTCCCTTGTTGGTCCTCACTCTCTTTTCTTGAGAACCTCCTCATTTGTCTCTAGTGGAGGACAGTCACCTCAAAAGTGATCTCTACAGATCCTGCCATCTTTGAGGCACCTGACCTTCCCAAGGCAGAGGAAATACCCAAAGGAAGTATTGCCACAATGATAGCTGGAGAAGTAACCCAAGGCCCTGAGACCAAGCCCCCTCCCAAAAGCAATCCACCTAGTAAACATCACCTACTCTACAGGGTTAGAACTAGAGCTAAGCAGAGTGGGGACGCAGAAAGGAAGAACACAAGATTGGACCAGAATGTCCAAACAAACCAGTCATAGCAGCACTGGAGAAAATAATAAAGAAGAAGGGAGTGCACCTAGCAGACCAGAAGTTGAGAAAAATCCCTGAAGAATGTCAGACGAATAAGAACTAGACTGAAATAGAACCCTACAGCTAAAACAGCCAGGACAGGACTATACCAAAAGTGGGAGTAACTCTGATTATACTTTAAACTTGAAGGCTGGATATACAGGGAGCACAGGAAGGGGCCAAGGCAACCATTAGGATAACCGACATGAGGTAGCACAAGATATGCTAGACAAAACAGTAGTTGTGGGGTACCTGGGCCCAAGGGATGACACAGTGGTCCAGGCGACCTCTGATACCGTGGGAAAAGACCAGTTACTGACACACTCCATGGGGCTACACCCTCTGCCCCTCTCACACAGTCACTGACAACAGGATGCTCTAAGCACAAAATTAATAATAATTAAACAACGGAGGCCCATCAACATCATGAAAGAGAAACAAACAGAAGAACTAATAACTGAGGGAGAAAAGCTCAGAGAGAACAAAGCACAAAACTGCTTTAAAAAGTGTAATACATCAGACATATCAGAGAATATTACATCAATCAAAAAATTTAGCTAGAAATCTTGAAAATTTAAAATTGATCATTGAAAAAAAAAAACAGGCAAGAAGAGACAGGTTGAAAGCAAAGGGAATATATTCGGAAAATAAATTAATGCATTAGAAATCGGAGGAGAGACGTTCATGGTCAAATATTTGCCAAATACATAATTTTACTTCCTTCACATAGAAATTCTCAACACACATTACCTTATTAAAGGTTATGAGAAGTCCAACCATTTAAAAAATATGCATATTTAGATACATTTTACAGTCTTCCCCAAACCAATTTTCACTTGACATCTGCTTTAGTTCCCATGGAACTAGTCACTCCTTTAGGAAATGCCACAGACCGCAAACAAATTCAAGTACACAACTAACCATAACACCAGACAGAAGGAAACAGGAGTTGTTTCACCTTTGTGTGAAAGTACTTTTGTTTATTCGGGTGTTTCCACTTATCTTCTCATTGTTCTGCACAACCTCTTTGGGATTCAGTGCAGCACATCTAAAGAGAGAGAAAGAGGGCACACACTTGGGCCTATCAGTGATGTGCCAGTTATTAAGCTATTTTTTATCAGCTCCAAAACCTCCTTTCTAGGTGCCCACCACTCTGCCGGCTGAAACTCTGCAAATTACTTTCTTCTTTGCCAGCTGGCTTCCCGTTAGGTTCTGCCAACAGGTGGCACCACTGCGAGACTAGAAGGCCGGAGGATGGAGGAAGTACCTGCTCCTTTCGGTGTATACTGTTCTTTCATCAGAGCCCCGAGCCACAGCTCTTCACCCTGGATGTAGCAGTGGGTGCCAAGAGCAGTTGATTTCAGTTTATAAAGTTCTGCCTACACTCCTAGAGCAGCCTCAGAGCCAGCCAGGCTCTGCCTCTTCCTTAATGCTCTGGGTCCCAGCACCGCAGGATTCCTCCTCCGTGTTCCCAAGTTCTTGGAGAGTTCCAATCATTTCCTTTTATTCCAGGGGTGGTAGCTGCTTCCTACAATTACAATCCCTGCTTTAGGCAGGGTTCTCTTTCTGCCCTTGCAGTCCTCCAACATTTCTTTAATCAATGTGCTACATTAAATCATCCCTGTTAAAATGACTAGCGCAGTTTCTATATTTCTGACTGGACTCCAAATGCTAAAGCAGGAATGGAAAGTATGAATACAGAGAAATTTAGACAATGCTGTCCCCCTGCTTTGTAATTCCTCACTTGTAACTAATATTATATATTTATAGAGCTAGAATGCCAGGTCCATCAGGCACACACTTGTTTTGTTCACAGATAAATGCCCAGTGCCTAGAACACTGTATGATACATAGCAGGTACTCAATTCAGTTTTTTTTATGGAATAAACGCATTTACGAATGTTCAAGGTGGACAAAGATACATCTACTCCCAAATTCTCTCAGGCAGACTCTGATATGCAGTTAGAAGGAATATTTTGACAGGCTATTTGGGGTGAGCCTCCCTGTTTATATATTGTCTCTGGCTGCTTTCTCACTACAATTGCAGAGCTGAGTAGTCACAACAGAGACGGCATGGCTGCAAAGCCGAAAATATCTACTATCTGGTCTTCTAAGAAACAACTTGACTACCCCCTTCCTCAGTATGAGATGGGGACAAACTACTTGAGAGTCCAGAGGAGGAAACTGCTCCTCATACCCTCCTACACCAGTACGGAGAGTCCCACAGGAGAGTTTTTTACCTCGCCAGCTGAGTGAAAACATACAAGTGGCCTTCCAGTGCAGATACACTAAGACTTTACTTCATTAAGTAAAATCATGCTATGGATTTTGATAAGCCTCTGTGACTGTCATCAGCAACAACCTGCTAGCCCGTATCGTGTGTCCTTTCTTACCAGTCCAGATCATGGGAGAAGAGGTCTACTTCTAGAGGGACAGGGCAAAAGAAAAGGGAGGGAAATTCTGAGTATGCTGTTTTATTTCCCAAATGAGAAAATGCAAAACAGCCATGGATTAACTCAGCATGTGATTCCATGACAGGGAATGAGGTGGAAATTTTCACCCAGGGGCTATCAAATCGAAGTTTTGAGCACATTTTCTACAGAGTGCCACACATAGTCCACTTCCCTGAGAATAGTTCCTTCTCTAAAACTACAACAGTGAAAGCAGCATGAGAAGCTCCAGATGTAAATTTCATTTTTCTAAGCCTTTCTATAGTAATTCCAGAGGTGCTCCTGCTCCTCACACTAATATCATTTTATTATCAGAAAGTCTCAAGAGCAGACACTAATTTTCACAAATCCTCATCTATACCAAGAACTGAAAGAGTGTGTCCCGTTATTGATGGAAAAAGAAGACTAACCATGAGTAGAGTCCCCTAGCCTCAGCTCATCATTGAACAGCAGCATATCCAGAAGCAGCACCAACTTTCTCCCGTACAAAACTTGCCTAACTCAGCTTATTAGATAAATGGCCCTTTAAAAGTTTATTTAAATTTATAGGTGCGGCTTATAAAATAAACTTTATGCACAGAATGCTACACCCCAAACTGGCAAGGGTGCTCTCCTCTGAGGAAGGGGACGGGGGTGTGGGAGATTTAATTTTCATTATAATACCGGATGCTTTTTTACATATTGTCAAGGGCTGCTTTCACATTGCAGTTGATAAGAGTTGAGTGGTTGCAACCAAGAATGTAAGGACCAGGAGCCTAAAATATTTACTACACGGCCCTTTACGGAAAAAGTTTGCTGACTCCCACCAAAACCTACATCAGCATTCCACTCCCAGGTTAACCTTTCTCACTACAGTCCATCATCTTCCCTCATAGCATCTCTCAAAGTGCGACTGACTACATATTTGTGTGATTTGTCAATGTCTGGGCATCCCAAGAGACTATGATGGCCTCAAAGGCACAAACCAGGCCTGATGCCTTCACCAATGCATCCCTCGTGCCTGGACAGTCCTGGCATGTACAAGGTGCTTTGTAAGTATTTGCTGAGTGATAACTAATTTATTAGATATAAAGACCACAGACAAAATGATCTCAACCTAAAACTGGGGCCACCAAACTACCTTCATGGGAGACAAGTAACAATAGTTCTTGTGACAATAAATTATATTAGACAAGGCCAGGCACTTCCTGGGCTAACAGTTCAGCAGTTATGTTTCTAGAATGATATAGTTTTTAGTCTATATGCCCACCATTTATCTCTAAGACTCCAAAGCTAAGAAGCTTCTTTCTACATTCTGCCATATATTATCTACAAATGGCAGTTCAAACACAAACTCTACAGGGAACATGTACCTCAGAGCACATTTATTTAGCACCTACTATGTGTCAGGCATGCTTAGACACACAGTAAGGTGATTAAAATCACGGACTTTGGAGAAAGAGACCTGCTTTTGAGCCCTTGTCCCACTATGATGATGACCATGATCATTAATGGGAAGTGACCAGGGAAGGTGACTCTGTCCCAGTATGTTAATCTAGAAACAGCAAGGTAGGAAAAGGATTACCCCCAACTGTAGATGGAAAACTGAAGCACAGGGAGACTAGACACGTTTCCAAGGTCTCAAGAATTCAAACCAAATGTGTGGAGCCCATAAGCTTAATCACTATCTTGTCAGGTTATCATCTGTCATCAATGAGATCCTCCCTTTGAAGTATGTATCACAGTGCCTAACACAAAAAAGACACTTAGTAAATGCTTTTATCATAACTATTACACTGTCATAAACATCTACACAGTAAAGAAAATAACCTATTTGGTATTTCATGGATGTAATGAATGTGTACAACGATGCTTCATAATTCTTCATATTCAAATACAAATCTGAGTTGTACAATTTTGCTTTTCCACTGCCCTCATCCGTAGAACCCACAAGTATACAAGGATGAATGTACAGGTACTGCATTTTTTTTTTTTTTTTTTTTTTATTTATGGCTGTGTTGGGTCTTCGTTTCTGTGCGAGGGCTTTCTCTAGTTGTGGCAAGCGGGGGCCACTCTTCATCGCGGTGCGCGGGCCTCTCACCGTCGCGGCCTCTCTTGTTGCGGAGCACAGGCTCCAGACGCGCAGGCTCAGTAGTTGCGGCTCACGGGCCTAGTTGCTCCGCGGCATGTGGGATCCTCCCAGACCAGGGCTCGAACCCGTGGCCCCTGCATCGGCAGGCAGACTCTCAACCACTGCGCCACCAGGGAAGCCCTGCATTTTTAAACTAATGTGCTTAAGCCAGAAACCAAAAAGCAAGAACAAATTAATAATGAAAAGTAAAATGTTTTTAAGGTTATTCAAAAGGACATGATTATATTTTTCTGGCTTTTTCACAGGTTGATTCAGGTAAAATTTCTCTAATTCCATGTTAGATAGAATACTTACTAGCAAGATGTATCCATTAAATATTTATTATATCAATATTCAAAAACATTGCAATACATTGCAATCAGTTTCTGTAGTGAAGTCGTTTACATGGAGGTCAAACCTTTAAAACACTGAAACAGCAAATGGATTTTGCATGTTTTCAAAAACCAAGTTCTAAACCCAAATCCATATGGTTAATATACCCTTACTCCTTCATTGTATATTTGATTTCCTCATGTCTTATAACCTATAGAATAGTGTTAAGTCCCCAAGTCTACATGAAATTAAGGATATAGTCCATAATGAAATGCCAGGAAAATCATCTAGTTGTAATAAATATCAATTAAAGAACAATGCTTCTTATCAGTGTCATCAAGTTTTCCTGGCAACAGTAAAGCCTAAACTTGTCTAGGCAAATAAAGAAAAGTAAGATTTCAATGGACAGCTGTTTAATGCACTGGGTAGGATGGGAAGAGTCCTCAAAGGAAAAGCTGTATAAATGTGGCTCTTATTCAGTGCAGTTCCCTTCCTTAAAGGATGGAATTCTCTCCAGTTTCTGCCTCATTTTGATTACTCTATAACATCTCCAAATATTTTAATATTTTTGAAATTTTTTCTTATTTTGTCAAGAAGTTATCACTGTTTTATGTGTTATCTATTAGTCCAATACAAGCTACTCCATTACTGAAATAAAGTGTCCATTCTATAACCATGGGGTTCAGAAGAGGACAAAGTTCCAGATGTGGTCTGAACAATATGGAACAGAGCAGAAACACCACATCTCCATCCTGGACAAACCTCTATAAATTACCTAGGCCTAATACTGTAACAGCTTCCTTTTGTATCCACAGAGACCCCGTGTCATCTAATCAGTAAACTGCAGGACTCAGTGTATCATTAAAAGCTCGTTGGTGCCATGGTAGAAAGGGATTCCTCTTTCCTTTGCCAATTCTTGACCAGGACCACTACCATCATCAAGGTTCTAGTCAAGAGCCTGTAGGACTCTAAGCAGATTTCAAAATTCTAGCCTAAACAAACTATTATTTCTCTTATAAGTAGTTTATTTTCATCTTTTCATTCTAACCGGCTACACTCAATAATTTGCTCCTCAGTACAAATAAAAATTTCAGTGGTATTTTATTCACAAGAGTCAATAAACAATTGCCCAGACAGAACCTAACTCAACTGAGATAAGCTAACTACTCACTGGTTAATTATCCCTTTAACTAAATTAGGGTTCAATCTTTGGGCTAACAAAAGTATTTCTTAACCGTACCCCTACCGGGCCTTCCCTGGTGGCGCAGTGGTTGAGAGTCTGCCTGCTAATGCAGGGAACACGGGTTCGAGCCCTGGTCTGGGAAGATCCCACATGCCGCGGAGCGGCTGGGCCCGTGAGCCACGGCTGCTGAGCCTGCGCGTCTGGAGCCTGTGCTCTGCAACGGGAGAGGCCGCGACAGTGAGAGGCCTGCGCATCGCGATGAAGAGTGGCCCCCACTTGCCACAACTGGAGAGAGCCCTCGCACAGAAGCGAAGACCCAACACAGCCTTGAATAAATAAATAAATAAATAAATAAGACTTTAAAAAAAAAAAACCTTACCCCTACCAAGTTCATGCCAGTAAACTTGACAGAACACAGTAGCAGGAAAATGGTATTTTTCACATCTCCTTTGCTCAGGAATCTAGTGGAACTCAGTCCAGACGATACCTATCTCCCAATCCAAACCAAGCTTCTCAGACAGTGTACCTGAGTATATACCATACCGACCTATCTTCCTCTTTCACTTGGCTCCTGGCTTTACCATTTTATAGCTATGTATTCAACCTCTAGGCCTTTATTTCCTTAACCATAAAACAGGAATACTAAAACAGGATTACCATGAGAATAAAATGAGTTACTACATATAAAGTGCTTAGAACAGTACCTGTTGTGTAATGAGAGCTCAGAAAATATTAGCTGTTACCATTTATTATTACTGTGATTTTTATAATATTCAACACTTCTTCCAACACCATGTTGAGGAGCCAACAAAGGAGGTAACCCATGACATTAGAATGCATGAGGGCAATCTTCACACACCAGTAATTGTGCAAAAGAAGTGGGAACTGTGGCAGAACCAACATCCTTAAAATCTCATATCAAACTCCTGCCTTGGATGAGGCTTTGCACTAGTTCTAAATATTTTAGACCTCTTGCCTGCCTGCTAAGCTCAACAACTGTGAACGAAGCACGAAACTCAGACGGGCAACTGAACAGTGGGAAAAGAGCATATTTACATAGCGTGTATCAGACACAACTGAAAAAATAGCTGAGTTCTCAGTGAAGAGTGATTCACAGGTGACACACATTCAGACTCAGACTACAAACTCTGTCTCTTGGGCAGCTGCTCAAATCTTAGTTCAGTTCTTTTTCACTTTAGCTGGGCCACTTGCAGTCAGCCCCCTGCACATATCCTTCAGGGGATACCTTCTGATTTGGGCAGTTTATGCACAGAATCCAGGACTCACCCCTCTGTCTCTCTCCTTTCTGGGATACCCCCTCACTTTCCAGTGGCTGTGGTTATCCCAAACTCTGTCCTCTGGTTCTTCAGGGCAGAAGGACTATAGGTTTTCTATTGGAGTTTTAGATACCACTGTAGCCTGTTATCAAGAAAAATCCTGGAAGTAAAAACTGGAAACTCAGTACACCTGTCCCTTCCAATTTCAACTCTCCTCTGGGATCTCCCTGCTTTTCTTCACTAGCCAGAACCTTCAAGTTCTTGGGTTTTGCATTTTGTCCAGAGGATATAGTCACTAACTATGGAAAGTTCATTCTGTGAAGAGCTTACATGGCCATACTGTAAATGGAGCCTGTCTGATACATACGCAGGAGGAATTCAAGCAGAGACAGTCTTTGTAAGTTCGTGTTATTAAAACAGGAAAGAGTCTCACCTTAAGAAAGCAGTCACTTCCAAGAACAAACTCTGAAGAAATGAACAAAGACTAGTCAAGGAATAAGTCCAGTACTTTGTTCTGAGATGCACACACTATGTAGGCAGCCTGAGTGATCTGAGGTATACATGGAAAGTAAGGTAAAACAGAGAGGTCCAGTAAAGGGAAAGATCTTCATCCAAATAGGTAGAAAAATGGGAGTTCAAGGCAGAAATTGAGAAAAAACAATCAGCTGATATTGTAACTTACTCAATAGGTCATAAAGAGGGATACACAAGTCTAGACCTAAGACAACCAATATCAGGATCAGGAATGGCAAAGGGCCTGCCAACTCTGACCAGATGGGAATGGCTGCTTGGTATACTATGTGCAGAAAGTCCCAGGGGCTTTGTCTGGGCCCACCAGAATAATGTCATGATTGATTACTGATGCCGCCACAGGAAGAAAAGAGAAGCAGCACGTATTCACAAGTCAAGTATTCAGTCCCACGTATTCACAAGCCAAGATCAAGAATAAGGTTATTGAACTCGAGAAGAATAAGATGGGACAGATTCGTCAACATCATCATTATTAATAACACTGAGTATCTTCAATATGCCCAGATGATGTTTAGAGTAATTCAAATTTAAGTGAAATCAAAAAGGGTTATCAGACAGGCTAAAATAAAAAAGTGCCTTGAATCTTAATAAGCCCACAGTACATGAACTGCCTCTAATTAGATTCAGGAATATGACTCCTTTTGAAACCAGCCAAGAGAAAACACTTATTTCGAAGATTTCAATGAAAAATTAATAACCACTTGGTTCCACTTTGTCATGCACAGACCTCAACAGTGGATTTAAAAAACCCCAAGTACAGTGTGTCTCAGAGAAATTATACTCATGAGTCCTTCAAGAGCTAGGACATTTTAATCAATAAGGTGTAAGGGCAATATACTGACTTACATAAGTGAACAAAATACTTGCTATTCAAAATGAGTGAAGTCTGTCACAGAAATTGTTAAGGGTTTCTATAACCATTAATACTAAATTAACAAAGAAAAAAGCAAGCAAAACCTGCCCTCTAACTTGGTTTTCACTTTCTAGTTAACCAACCCCTTATCTGGATAATGGTGGTTAAGGGTTTTTAGAAGTTATTTGGCCTTATGTCTATCTTTTTTGGAGACATGTGACTTGGCCAAGGTAAATACAATTACCGAAGGGGAGCATCTATGCCTCTGATTTCTGGTTCACGTAGCCTCCCCTTATGCCATATCATGAATTGCTAAGGAGGATAATTAAACAGAGTAATTAAGAGTATAAGCTTCACAACTAAAAGACTACCACAAAAATTAGCAGTATGGAAACCGATCAGTAAAAAGAATGAGGATGGGAGTTTCTGGGATATTGGTAACTTTATGTTTTGGTCCTGGGAGTGATGTTCACTTTATAATCACAAATTAAAATACACATATGTTGTATAGGGGCTTCCCTAGTGGCGCAGGGGTTAACAATCTGCCTGCCAGTGCAGGGGACATGGGTTCAAGTCCTGGTCCGCGAAGATCCCACATGTTGCGGAGCAACTAAGCCCCTGCACCACAACTATTGAGTCTGCGTGCCACAACTACTGAAGCCCGTGCGCCTAGAGCCCGTGCTCCGCAACAAGAGAAGCCACCACGATGAGAAGCCCGTGCACTGCAATGAAGCGTAGCCCCCATTCACCACAGCTAGAGAAGGCCTGGGCGCAGCAACGAAGACCCAATACAGCCAAAAATAAATAAATAAATAAAATTGTTAAAATGTTGGTAGATATATATTAAAAAACAAAAACAAAACTACACATATGTTGTATAGATTTGTTTTCAGTATTTTATGCTATATTTCATAATTTTAGAAAGCTTGAAATAAAAGTGTAAGCTTTGAAGTCCGATAGCCCTGAATTCAAATCGAGACTCTATCATTTACATGTTGGGTGTATTTAGGCAAACTACTTAACCCGTCTAAGCTTCAGTTTCATCTTTCGTAAAATGAAGATAATGACAGATAATCATAATGATAGTACATACTTCATAGCATTGTTGTGAGTGTCAAGGAGAAAATACAATTACAGTGCTTAACCTGGCACTTACCGGGCCCTGTAAAGGCTAGGCTGTCTCTCTAAAAGCTCAGAAACTGCCTCTGGCATCACTTCTAGGCTGACACACATCAACACATTTCCAGCTGGTAGTTACAATTGACCTTTCACCTCTTACCTGACAGTGTGCAGCTGTTCAAACTGCCTTGGGATAGCAGACAGCTGAATGTAAATGCAGACCTTTTACCTTGGCTATGAGCTCCAGGGATTAGGAGATGCCCTCACAGCCTAGGGATGGGCAGGCTTGGTCCATAAAGAAAGCCAGCAAATGGATATTTGAACATAATTTGGGATCTCGAGCCACTGGTCTAATCCCAAAAAGAAACCAATAAGGAAAGCTGCAACTGGAAGGCTTAGTGGCAAGCAAACAGCCATTTAGGGAGGCATATGGCACAGAAGGAATCATGCAGACTTTGGAGTCTGACAGACAGAGGATCCACGTCTTAGTTCTGCCACTTGACAGCAGCGTGGCCATAGCAGACACTGTAAGTGACTCCCAGTATCTTTTCTAAATCATTTAGTAGTCCCAGCCAATGATGGGAATCGCACCTCTACTGGTCAGCAATGAGCATATGACCTAATCATCCCCTGAGACATGTGAGAGGAAGCCTGATGGGAGGGTAATGGGAAGAACTTCCTCCCCCGAGAAGAATAAAAAAAAAGAGATCATCTCTATTTTTCCTCTGGATGTTGTCTCTCTCCCAGAAATGCTAAAGTCACCTTACTTCCAAAATGAAGGTAAAACCAGTGCCAAAACCCTCACAGCAGAGAAAAGCAAAGATCCTGGAGTCTCGATAACATACATTAAGCCACTGAATCACCCAACCTGGGGCACAACCTACTGTGGAGCCCCTGATAACTGGGATAATGAATTATTTCTTACTTAGGCCAGTTTGGGTCAAGATTTTTTTACTTATAGCCAAAAGCTTTCTAACTGAAAACGACGTCAGATTCCATGAATTTCAGTTTCCTCATCTAGAAATTGGGTTATTAATGCTGAGCTTGCCCAGCTGTGGAAGGTTTAAGAAAAAAAAATTATCGAAAGCAATTAGGGGGCTTCCCTGGTGGCGCAGTGGTTAAGAATCCACCTGTCAACGCAGGGGACACAGGTTCGAGCCCTGGTCAGGGAAGATCCCACATGCCACAGGAGCAACTAAGCCTGTGTGCCACAACTACTGAGCCTGCGCTCTAGAGCCCATGAGACACAACTACTGAAGCCCACGCTCCTAGAGCCCGTGCTCCACAACAAGAGAAGCCACCGCAATGAGAAGCCCGCACACCACAACGAAGAGTACCCCCTGTTCGCTGCAACTAGAGAAACCCCGCGCACAGCAACAAAGACCCAACAAAGCCAAAAATAAATAAATAAATTTTAAAAAAAAAGCAATTAGGGCAATGCCTGGTAACTATTAAGTATCCAATAAATGAGCCCTATTTTTCAAAACACAATATCGAAATGAGTTCTCATGAAAAGGTATTAAAATATTTATTCCCCTTTATTCAAAAATTCATAAAATAGACCCAAGAGTGTTTTTCTTTTATCTATGCCAGGGCTAAAATAGATCCTGCAGATCACTAGAGCATTGGTTCTCAAACATTAATGTGGAAGATGTTTGTTAGAATGCAGATTCCTGTATTTTAACCATAGATTATATCCAAGGGGACCCAGGAATCAGCATTTTAAACAAGCATCCCAGGTGATCCTGATACAGGTGGTCTAAGATTCACACTTGGACCTTTCCACTTGACTCTCCAAACAGCCTCCTAACTCTGGACTCTACCGCTACTTCTGTGGCTACAGTCTACTCCCCATCCAATAGCCAAAGTGTTCTTTGAAAACTGAACTCTAATCACATTGCCTCTTTGCACTAAAACCTCCATTTGTGAAACTCAATTAAAACACTTACCTGAGCAACATGGCATAAAATAACCTTCAATCCCTCCCCCAACCCAAATATTTATAATACAGTAAGACCCTGAGATACACCCATCAAGTTATAAGAATGCAACTTAATGAGGAGTTTCATTTAATAAACCTGGTTCAACTTACGTGACATTTATTTACAAGGATCATTTCTGATACCTCATGCCTTGTGAGCAGCCGAACGCTGGGAAACAAGAAACATCATGCAAGCAGCCTTACATTTGTACATTTGATGTAAGTGTACTCATGGCTTGCTAGTTCATAATACATACTAATTACCCCATGTATCACTTGCATCGTTTTCATTGATTTTTTTTCTGTATGCTTTATGGTTTTCTTGAATGAAGCTTGCATTAAAGTTTCAATTACACAAACACTGAGTATCAATGAATACTTGGTAAGTAGACTGTTAAGTGCACTATATAGAAAGCTAAAAACATGCTGAATGAACGCAGGGAACAGACATATCACAAGGTAAATAATGAAAGGAAACCATCTTGTCATGTCGTGTCATGATGACTGACTTTAATTCCTGAAGAAACTGTGTACGTTTTAACAGGGTTTAGTGTTGTTTAGCATAAAATGGTATTAATTTTGGAAGTCAAGCATGCATTCAAACATTTCCTATTGAAATCAGGAGTAACTATATTTTTGACTCATGAGAATTTAAAACTTGTCTTAGGAGATTTTCAGGAACAAATTCCTTCCTAAAACAGAGAAGATAACAGTGTTGTCTTTCTGAGATGAAAAAAAATGTACATTCTTTTAGTATCAGAGCAATGCAATCTGAAACAATGAAAACTTATTTCCCACCTAATGAACAGAAAAATTTTTAATTATGATATTTGATGTTGGTCAGGGTACAGAAAAGACACACATTCTCATATACTGCATGTTGGTTTCCTTATCTCTGAAAGGAGGCTAGCATTTTGTTACGATTGAATGAGTTGGGGCTTCCCTGGTGGCGCAGTGGTTAAGAATCCACCTGCCAATGCAGGGGGACACGGGTTCGACCCCTGGTCCAGGAATATCCCACATGCCGCGGAGCAACTAAGCCCGTGCACCACAACTACTGAGCTCGTGTGCCACAACTACTGAAGCCCATGCACCTAGAGCCAGTGGTCCACAAGGAGAGAAGCCACCACAATGAGAAGGCTGCGCAGAGCAACGAAGAGTAGCCCCCACTCGTCGCAACTAGAGAAAGTCCGCGCGCAGCAACAAAGACCCAACGCAGCCATAAATAAATTAATTAAAAAAAAACATATTAAAAAAAGAATGAGTTAATCCACACAAAGTGCTTAGAATAGGATGTAGCATACTACATATAATAAACTGCCAATAAATAGGAGCCACTATTATTGTTGTTATTATTAATCACCACGGACAGGAGTGTAAATTTGTACAGCCTTTCTGGAGGGCAATCTGACAAAGCATCTGAAGAATTTATTAGATTAGTAAACAGAAATTCATGCTCAAGAATATTCATCACAACATTAAAACAGTGGAGCATCAGAAATAACACAAATGCCCACTAATAAGCAAATAACAAATAGATGAGGACACCTATGTGAGCACAGCCTCCTTTTTCTACAAAATCTTTGGCATCAGAAATAATATCTGCAAAATTTTTTAACGCATAAGTTAGTACTCCTGATTTTATGTCAAGTGGGCAGCTGTCCCACCACAACCAAAAAAGGTTTCAAATACTTTATCCTCTGTAAAGCTGACCTCACATTAGAACCAAAAGCTTTTCCAACTATGCCCATGTTTATGTGCAATATTGCCATTTAGTACAATAAATTCTAACGTATTGAAAAGCATGCTAATAACTATAAATAATAATAAAGCATCAACTACAGGCATAGCACAAAGCTTCCCAGCCCTGAAAATTAAGAACAGATATTACAGTATCAACTCTTAACTTCTTCTTTGCGATCTATTCCAAATCACGCTCATTAAGGGTTCCTCAGGTAAAAGAGTGAAGTAATTGGTTTTTCACGTGGGGAGAGGGCAGGGGAGAATGGCTGGCAGCAATATCTGATTATTCTCTCAATTACATTTTTATCAGTTATTCATGGGCACTTTTTTATTAAGTAAGAAATAGAATTATTCTCTAAACTTTTCAAGTTCTGATGATGCTATCCAGACACCCAAACTTTCTCCTGGATAATGTAAAGTTACTAATTATTCATCAGAAGCAGAAAACTCCTCGCCTTCAGTTAAGTGTAAGATTCTGTTAACCAGAAATTGGACATATTCATTCTACAGAACCTCCATGTGCTAGATGCTGACGATACAAAGATGAAAGAGACTAGGCACTGGAGGTGGGTGGGAGAAAGGTTAACAGTGAGAAACAGAAAACATTATAAGAAGTACCACTGGGGCTAAATCTTGAGGAGAACAAAGATGTAAGGAAAGGTATTTCCAGCAGAGGAAACATCATGTACAAAAACACAAGGACGTCCTTTTGTACTTGTACTTTCCAAGTCCAGTGTTTGAAGGGACCACACAGTTCAGTGTGATATGAACATGGGAGTTTGGGTTTACACGTGAGGTCCACATGTAGGAGGAGAAAGAGAATTAGGTTCACAGTGAGTTGGAAGAGGAAACATAAAATGGTCCATACACACCGTAGGACCAAGATTATCACTCTCTAAGAGAGGCTTCTGATGATCCAGAGAAAATATTATCAGAACGGATTCTTACTTTCCAAACTGATCAGTTATGGTATTTATCATAAGTTGTTTAGCCTGCTACTTTAAGAAGGCATACTCCTTGCACCTAAAGCAATTAGAGAAAGAAGAACAAAAAAACCCCAAAGTTAGCAGAAGGAAAGAAATCATAAAGATCAGATCAGAAATAAATGAAAAAGAAATGAAGGAAACAATAGCAAAGATCAATAAAACTAAAAGCTGGTTCTTTGAGAAGAGAAACAAAATTGATAAACAATTAGCCAGACTCATCAAGAAAAAAAGGAAGAAGACTCAAACCAACAGAATTATAAATGAAAAAGGAGAAGTACCATCTGACACTGCAGAAATACAAAGGATCATGAGAGATTACTACAAGAAATATATGCCAATAAAATGGACAACCTGGAAGAAATGGGCAAATTCTTAGAAAAGCACAACCTTCTGAGACTGAACCAGGAAGAAACAGAAACTATAAACAGACCAATCACAAGCACTGAAATTGAAACTATGAATAAAAATCTTCCAACAAACAAAAGCCCAGGACCAGATGGCTTCACAGGTGATTTTCTATCAAATATTTAGAGAAGAGCTAACACCTACCCTTCTCAAACTCTTCCAAAATATAGCAGAGGGAGGAACACTCCCAAACTCACTCTATGAGGCCACCATCACCTTGATACCAAAACCAGACAAAGATGTCACAAAAAAAGAAAACTACAGGCCAATATCACTGATGAACATAGATGCAAAAAATCCTCAACAAAATACTAGCAAACAGAATCCAACAGCACATTGAAAGGATCATACATCATGATCAAGTGGGGTTTATCCCAGGAATGCAAGGATTCTTCAATATATGCAAATCAATCAATGTGATACACCATATTAACAAACTGAAGGAGAAAAACCATATGATCATCTCAATAGATGCAGAAAAAGCTTTTGACAAAATTCAATACCCATTTATGATAAAAACCCTCCAGAAAGTAGGCATAGAGGGAACTTACCTCAACATAATAAAGGCCATATATGACAAACCCACAGCCAACATCATTCTCAATGGTGAAAAACTGTAACCATTTCCACTAAGATCAGGAACAAGACAAGGTTGCCCACTCTCACCAGTGTTATTCAACATTGTTTTGGAAGTTTTAGCCACAGCAATCAGAGAAGAAAAACAAATAAAAGGAATCCAGATCGGAAAAGAAGCAGTAAAGGTGTCACTGTTTGCAGATGACATGATACTATACATAGAGACTCCTAAATATGCTACCAGAAAACTACTAGAACTAATCAATGAATTTGGTAAAGTAGCAGGATACAAAATTAATGCACAGAAATCTCTTGCATTCCTACACACTAATGATGAAAAATCTGAAAGAGAAATTAAGGAAACATTCCTATTTACCACTGTAACAAAAAGAATAAAATACCTAGGAATAAACCTACCTAAGGAGACAAAAGACCTGTATGCAGAAAACTATAAGACACTGATGAAAGAAATTTAAGATGATACAAACAAATGGAGAGATACACCATGTTGTTGGATTGGAAGAATCAGCATTGTGAAAATGACTATATTACCCAAAGCAATCTACAGATTCAGTGCAATCCCTATCAAACTACCAATGGCATTTTTCATAGAACTACAACAAAAAATTTCACAATTTGTATGGAAACACAAAAGACTCCGAATAGCCAAAGCAATCTTGAGAAAGAAAAACGGAGCTGGAGGAATCAGGCTCCCAGTCTTCAGAATACACTACACAAAGCTACAGTCATCAAGACAGTATGGTACTGGCACAATAACAGGAATATTGATCAATGGAACAGGATAGAAAGCCCTGACATAAACCCACGCACATATGGTCACCTTATCTTTGATAAAGGAGGCAAGAATATACAATGGTGCTCTTCAATAAGTGGTGCTGGGAAAACTGGACAGCTACATGGAAAAGAATGAAATTAGAACACACCCTAACACCATACACAAAAATAAACTCAAAATGGATTAAAGACCTAAATGTAAGGCCAGACACTATAAAACTCTTAGAGGAAAACATAGGCAGAACACTCTATGACATAAATTACAGCAAGATCCTTTTTGACCCACCTCCTAGAGAAAGGGAAATAAAAACAAAAATAAACACAAAAATAAACAAGTGGGACCTAATGAAACTTAGAAGCTTTTGCACAGCAAAGGAAAACATAAACAAGACCAAAAGACAACTCTCAGAATGGGAGAAAATACTTGCAAATGAAGCAGCTGACAAAGGATTAATCTCCAAACTTTACAAGCAGCTCATGCAGCTCAATATCAAAAAACAAACAACCTAATCCAAAAATGGGCAGAAGACCTAAACAGACATTTCTCCAAAGAAGATATACAGATTACCAACAAACACATGAAAGAATAGTCAACATCACTAATTATTAGAGAAATGCAAATCAAAACTACGAAGTATTACCTCACACCAGTCAGAATGGCCATCATCAAAATATTTACAAACAGTAAATGCTGGAGAGGGTGTGGAGAAAAGGGAACCCTTCTGCACTGTTGGTGGGAATGTAAATTGATACAACCACTATGGAGAACAGTATGGAGGTTCCTTAGAAAACTAAAAATAGAACTACCATACGACCCAGCAATCCTACTGCTGCACATATACCCTGAGAAAACCATAATTCAAAAAGAGTCATGTACCACAATGTTCACTGCAGCTCTATGGACAATAGCCAGGACATGGAAGCAACCTAAGTGTCCATCGACAGATGAATGGATAAAGAAGATGTGGCACATATATACAATGGAATATTACTCAGCCATAAAAAGAAACGAAATTGAGTTATTTCTAGTGAGGTGGATGGACCTAGAGTCTGTCATACAGAGTGAAGTCAGAAAGAGAAAAACAAATACCGTATGCTAAAACATATATATGGAATCTAAACAAAAGAAAACAAAATGGTTATGAAGAATCTAGGGGCAGGACAGAAATAAAGACACAGACATAGAGAATGGACTTGAGGACATGGGGAGGGGGAAAGGTAAGCTGGGACCAAGTGAGAGAGTGGCATGGACATATATACACTACCAAATGTAAAATAGATAGCTAGTGGGAAGCAGCCGCATAGCATAGGGAGATCAGCTCAGTGCTTTGTGACCACCTAGAGGGGTGGGATAGGGAGGGTGGGAGGGAGACGCAAGAGGGAGGAGATATGGGGATATATGTATATGTATAGCTGATTCACTTTTTTATAAAGCAGAAACTAACACACCATTGTAAAGCAATTATACTCCAATAAAGATGTTAAAAAAAAAAGAAGAAAGCATACTATATAATCCAACCTTACAGCATGCTCTTATATAAGATAATATATTAAGAAAACGTTCAATTTATTAAACTTCAAAAGACAAAATGTATTATTTTTATCATTCCTAACAAAACAACTAGTACTACTAATACCATCACCATCACCCCCATTTATTGAGCACTTACTATGTATCCTGTACAGTCTTAACCTTTGTAAGTCTTCACACCTCCCTTGTTGTGTTTCCTCAGTGGACACATAAGAAAAATAAAGTTCTCAGAGTTTAAGTTACCTGCCTAAGAACACACAGCTAGTTAGGCCAGGGCCAGGATTAGAACCCAGAATCTATCTTTAGAGCCTGTGTTTTTGTTTGTTTTATTTGCCCTTCTATTGCTTAATTTTTATTTTTTCCCCTGCTTTATTGAGGTCTAATAGACAAATAAAATTGCAAGACATTTAAGTATACAATGTGATGATCAGATGTATGTATACCCTGTGAAAGGATTAACATCAAGTTAATTAACACATCCATCTCAATCTCCTCACATATTTATTATCCTTTTCTCCCTTCCTTCCTTCCTTTCTTTTTCTTCTTTCTTTCTTTGTAAGAATTAAGTTCTACTGTCTCAGCAAATTTCAAACACACAATAGTGTTATCAATTACAGTCACCATGTTATAATTACATCTTCTGACCTTATTCATCTTAAAACTGAAAGTTTGTACCCTTTTACCAACCTCTCCCTATTTCCTCCACCACCCGGCCCCAGCCTGTGTTTTAACCCACCAAACTATGAATACTGCTTCAGAGTCTTAGTTACAGTATTTGCTAGTAAAACTGAATAAAAATAAAAACACCAATTTAATTCCATATAACAGCTATATTCTAGTGTAAAAGAGAAAAAAAAAACATGGTTTTCATTGCCCATATAAAATGGCACTGGCTTCTGTGTTAGGACTGAATCATTTCCAAAGTTCCTTATAAGTCCTAATATTCTATAAAACCACCACTGAAGTAGAATTACAATCTATGTGTGAGGTTCTTTAAAGAGTCAAGGAAAACTCGAGCTTCTAGCAATTTTTTTCCTAAGAGAACCACAGAAAGGAAGCTGAGAAAAACAAATCTGTTGTCATCACACCACCTGAACTCATTTCAACAATTTTTATTTGATCGACAGGCTATAAATGTTACCAAGACTATCACCGATGGGTACATTCTCCAGGTTCCTGTGGTCTATTACACTACAAAACTGAAGGAAGAAAGCTTCTAAACAGAAAATACATAAACTAATGTCACCAAAATACCAAGTTTTGAGGGTAATATCTTTATAATGCACATGGACAGAAGAGCTCAGCCAGGGTTTATTAGCCCAGGGCCCATGGGAATACTAAGCACAAATGCGAAATATTTCTTTCCAGGATCTCAAATGGTCCTTAATTCAGAAAAGCTTAAAAAGTAAACGATGTCATGTAAAGACACAACCGAGTTTACATCAAAAACAAAATATATACAAACACCCAAATATATTTACTTCACTGGCGTTAGAAGCTGTAAGTGCCCTGGAATGGGAGTCAGAAGACGAGGGTTCAAGTTCCCACTTTGACCAAAGCACTGTAACTGGTCTCCCACATTTAACTTCTCTGCAATTCAGTTGCTTTATCACGTAAGAGATGATGTCAAAGACGCCTAACAGCTCTAAACTTCTAGAATTTCTTCAGAAGAATCAACAAAAGTTTTCTAAGCCAAATCAATTCAATGGAGGAAAGACAGCCTTTCCAGTAAATGGCACTGGAGCAACTGAATATCCATTGGCAGAAAAATAACCACGAACTAATCGTCACACCTTACATAAAAGTTAACTCAAAATGGATCACAGATTTAAATGTAAAACTATAACAACTTTTAAAAGATAACATAAGAGAATATCTTGTGGATCTAAGCCTTGGTGAAGACTTCTTAGACATGACACCAAAAGCACCGTCCATCAAAGCAAAAAATGGATAAAGTGGACTAAACCAAAATTTAAAGCTTTTGCTCTCTGAAAGATTGTGTTAAAAGGATAAAAAGACAAGCAATACACTGGGAGAAAATATCTGCAAACCACACATCTGACAAAGGACTAGTATCTAGAATATATAAAGAACTTCCAAAAACAACATTAAAAGCAAAACAATCCAATTAGAAAATGGGCAAAAGAAATGAGACATTTCAATAAAGAGAATATGCAGATGAAAAATACGGACATAAAAAGATGTTCAGGGGATGGTGGTGGTGGTAGGATGAATTGGGAGACTGGGATTGACATATATACACTAATATGTATAAAATAGATAACTAGTAAGAGCTTGCTGTATAAAATAAATAAATAAAATTCAAATAAATAAATAAATAAATAAAAAGATGTTCAACATCACTAGCTATTAGCAAGTTGCAGATTAAGACCACAATGAGATATTGCTATACACCAATTAGCACAGCTAAAATTTTAAAATAGTGACAATACCAAGTGAAAGCAAGGACGCAGAGAAACTGGATCTCACATACATTGCTGATGGGAATGAAAACAGAACAGCCAATATGAAAAATAGTTCGGCAGTTTCTTAAAAAATAAGCATACACTCAAAATACGACCTGGCAATTGCAATCCTAAGCATTTACCCAGAGAAATGAACACTTCTGTCCACACAAAACCTGTACATAAATGTTCACAGCAATTTTACTTGTAATAGCCAAAAATGAAACAACCAAAATGCCCCTAAGTGAATAAACTGTAGTCCAACCATACCATGGAATACTACTCTGTAATAAAAAGGAACAAATACATGCAACTTGGATGCATCTCAAGGGATTTATGCTGAGTGAAAAAAAGCCATCTCAAACGGTCAGATAACATACAATTCCACTTATAGAACATATGAAAAAATTATAGAGATGGGAAACAGATTACTGGATGCCAGGGATTAGGCATGGTAGAATGAGGGAGTGAGCAAGACTATAAAGGGTTAGGACAAGGGAGATCTTTGTGGTGATGAAATAGTTCTGTGTCTTGATTGTGGTAGTGGTTACAAAAATCTGCACACGTGACAAAATGCCATACAACTACACACAAACTTTATATCAGTATCAAATTCCTGGTTGTGGTAGCAAACTTTTAATCATAGAAGATGTACTACGGAACCTCTCTGTACTATCTTTGCAATTTTCTGTGAATCTATACTTATTTTAAAATAAAACGTTTAAAAAGAAGCTTTCTAGGAAACTTTTCAGTGTTGAGTAAAATTGATAACTAAACTCCGTCTTGCCAGTTAGGCAAGGAGGATTGAGTCATCCTTCAGTCTTCTCTCTCCTCATTCCTGACATCCAATTCATCAGGAAATCCTAGGGCTCCTTTCAAAATGTTTCCGGAATCTTACCATTTCTTATCATCTATACCCAACACTCTGGTCCAAGCCATCTTCATTTCTCTGGATTATTGTCTGTTCTCCCTGCTCATACACACAGTGTATTCTTTTCACAGAAAAAGGACCTTCTTTAGGTCTCTTTAAAAGCTAGGTCAAATCTTTCAAAGACTTCACTTATGAGTAAAAACTAGTCCTTAAAACTCCCTACAGGTCCTTCAAGACATGTAATACTCTTGACTCTGCCTGTAATGGATTGACTGGTGGTCCCCATCTGTAACATCCACATCCAAGAACCTCTGCATACGACCTTATTTGAAAAAACAATCTTTGCAGATGTAATTACAATAAGGATCTGCAGAGGAGATGATCCTGGATTATCCAGGTGGGCCATAATTCCAATGACAAGTGTCCCTGTAAAAGAGAAAAAGGTAAGACGGTACCCAGGAGAAGAGGAAAAAGCCATATGAAGATGGAGGTAAAGACTGGAACTAGGCAGCCACAAGCCAAGGAATGCCTGGAGTCACCAGCAGCTGGAAGAGACAAGGAAGGATTCCCCTCTAGAGCCATCAGGGGGAGCAAATTCTACCAACACCTTGATTCAGGGCTTCGGATCTCCAGAACTCTAAGAGAAAAAAATTTCTGCTGTCAGAAGCCACCTCGTTTGTGGTAACTTATGGCAGCTCTAGGAAAATAATGCTCTGTCCATCTGGCCAAGCTCCTTTCTCTCCCCAGATATACTGGCTACTTGTTACTCAAACATGCGAGGCACACGCCCCCATCTCAGGGCCTCTGCACTTGCCCCTTCCCCTACCTGGAACTCTCTCCTGCCAGATTTCTCTATGGCTCTCCCACCTTCAGATCTTTGCTCAAATGCCGCCTTATCAATGACTACCTCCCTGACAGTCCTAATTAAATGTGCAACCCCATTACCCACACTCTTTCTCTCCTCCCTGCCTTATCTTTCTCCGTAGCACATACTGTCATCTGTCACACCATACATGTTCTTTGTTTACTGCCTCTCTTTCCCCACTAGAAAGGTAGCAGAGATTTTTTGTCTGTTTTGTACTGTTATATCCCTGGTGACTAAAAATGTTCCTAAATGATAGTAGGTTTTTGAATATTACTTGCTAAATGATAAACTAAAGATAGATGAACTAAAGATGATATATACATGGGTCTCTTCCTATTATAGTACTTTCCAAACCCAACTTCCTTAATTTTTGCTACAGCTCCTTACCAGAAGTACAAATACTTACATTTTTTTAAGTCTACTATCTATGTGTTACTTAAATACCTACTTGAGCCTCACCTTAAGCAATAATATGTATGAAATTACAGGTTTAGAATGTGAGTTATATATTGTTTCTATCATAAACTGCATAGCTACTAACATTTAGAATGTTCACCTAGGTATCCCAAACATCAGCCTTGGTGCCACCAGCTGTCTGTACATCACATCAAGGCAAATGTTGGCCTTCTCCTGTCCCCATGGTTCACCACATGCAGTGTAATGAGGGTCACAAGGAAGGAGGAGCCCTGTAAATATCCTTAAGTTTGAGAGGAATCTCAGAGGTGAAAATGGCAGCCAAATTACGTTGCCCTCCAACCCCAGCTGGAAAGACACAGAATCTCCTATTCCCTCCTCTTCACAGGCACAAAGTAAAAGACAATAATAACCCATTTCTATGTGGATGGAGCTCTTCACTGTCCACAAAGCATTCCTCAACTCTATTTTGACTCTCACATCTACCCTTGAAGTCACACTAATTATCCCCATTTTACGTATGAGGTAAACTGATTTGCTCAAGGTCATATGTGGGATTTTAGCCAACATTTATTGAGCTCTGTATCAGTTCAGGCTCATGGTAACAAATACACCTAAACACAACGTTGCTCAAAGTGTCCTTTCTGCTAAAGTCCCAGTCCTGGGGGACTGCCTTGGTGGTCCAGTAGTTAAGACTCCGTGCTTCCACTCCAGGGGGCACGGGTTTGATCCCTAGTCAGGGAAGTAAGATCCTGCATGCCATGTGTCATGGCCAAGAATAAAAATTAAAAATTAAAAAGTTAAAAATAAATAAATAGGGCTTCCCTGGTGGCGCAGTGGTTGAGAATCTGCCTGCCAATGCAGGGGACACGGGTTCGAGCCCTGGTCTGGGAAGATCCCACGTGCCGCGGAGCAGCTGGGCCCGTGAGCCACAACTACTGAGCCTGCGCGTCTGGAGCCTGTGCTCCACAACGGGAGAGGCCGCGATAGTGGGAGGCCCGCGCCCCGCGATGAAGAATGGCCCCTGCTCGCCGCAACTAGAGAAAGCCCTCGCACAGAAACGAAGACCCAACACAGCCAAAAATAAATAATAAATAAATAATAAAAAAATAAATATATATAAATAAATAAATAAATAAATAAATAAAGTCGCAGTCCTGGGAGGGTGAACAGGTAGGTAGGGGGTTCTTCTCTACGGGGGTTGCTCAGAAACCCAGGTGACAGAGGCTCTGCCCACCTTGACCACTTCTAAACTACCTTGATCATCACCATCTCCAGCAACAGGAAGGCCCAAGAGCATAAAGGAACCATGTAGGAACCATGTAGTCTTCCTAAGCTAGACTTGCCCACCCCACCTCTAGTCACATTCCACTGGTCTAGAGCTCAGTCACAGGACCAGCTGCAAGGCAGGCTGAGAAACACCATACAGCTCTGCGTGTGGAGAGAGGGAGAGATGGCTTCAACGAAGAGATAACAGTTCTGACATGAGTGTTTTTTCTGTGTCAAGACTCTCTTCTGTGTGCGTATTAACATATATTAGGAAAGAAGTATGTAGCAATTACTTATCAAGCCCATAATTTCAAGGATATTATTGCTTAAGGTGAAGCTTAACTGTGGATTTAACTTTTTAAAAAACAGTGAACAGATTTACAAGAAAAATATTAAACCTATAATACTGTTATTTAAACATCACAAGAACCCCAGAGACAAGTTCTACTGTTATTCTAACCTAGATGAGGAAATCAAGACACAAAGGCTTAAACCAAATGTCCAAGGCACAAGGCTAGTAAGTGGCTCACACGTCACTTAAATATGGAAGAGACTTGCGGCAGATGCCATCGGTGTGCCACCCGCGTGGCCTCAGATCCCTCCACCACTTTTTGCACGCAGACTCTGCATGCTCTCACTTCCAACAGCCAGACCCTGTGGCCCTTTGTCATGGGGTACTGAAGCCAACTTGACCTTAGGCATGAAGACCCAGAGTGCCTGGGAATTTACATCCCTATGGGAGGGATGAGGGTATATAAATACCTCAACTCCCCTTCTGCTCATAGGGACAATTCTGAGGTTGTCACACACTTTTTCCAAAGCTGCCCTGTAGAAATAAAGCAAAGTTACCTCCTCAGACTCAGCTTAATAGCACACCCTTCTCAGCCTCCTCCTCCTACAGGTTCAACTTCCCCAATCCTTCCAGATTTTCCTAGGAATACCTCCCCCTAAAATCACTTTCACATGAATCCTTTTCTCAGGATCTGCTACCAGGGAACACAAACTAAAAGAAATCTAAGGGTTATACTGGTTCAAAGTTCCCCAAATGACAATCACTCACACCCAATTCTTGCTATATCCACAGAACACTAATACTATTACCGATTTCTTTATGTGGCTGATTTTAAATTAAAGAACTCTATTTTAAAAGGTTACTTTATATCACTAGCCATGCTGTTTGCATTACTAGAAGGTGATACCAATACAATTTAAAAATAAAAGAAATTCAATTCTGGCTAGTCCAGGCAGAAAGTTCTGAGCTGAATATCTTAAAAGTACACTGGCACAGGACCAAATAATTCTCCTTGACAAAATCTTAAGGTTTCAAAGATATTTAAAAGAAAGTAACTTCCTCACTATGTGACTCATTGGTGTTTGATGCTGCATCCCCATGTTACCTAGTCTTGTGTAACGCCAATGGTATGCACCCCACACTAAGGAAGTGTTGCTTTAGTAGCCATTTTGCAAAGCTGTGTATGTATCTAGCACATACCACAATTCATGGTACATAATCGATGCTCAATAAATGTTAAACAGTTTAATGAGTAAATTGAGTCCGAGAAAAACCGAATGTCTTCCCTAAAGCCACACAGTTGATCAGTGGGCCAGAAATAGACACAATTAACCTTTTCTTTCCATGCCATCTGCCAGCATCTAGAATCAAGATGTGGTTCATTCCTAAAACCACTATGACGTTTCCTAGATGACTTCATCAACGGCAGTAAATCAATACAAGTATATAGATTTTTACTCTTATAATGTTTGTTTCCCCCATTCTCCCCAAAACTCTTTGAGAATTCCATGGAACATTGCTGGCTGATTTTCATCCACTATTTTCCTATTAGCATAACAATACACTTTTTTTATGGCTCTCCTTTTTTCACTACTTCTATTACTCCTTTTTTTCTTTCATTATAACCCTCAGAATTGATTTCATTTTTATGTTCATTATTGTTCATTTATAATCAGCTTTTGATTGCATGCTGATTATTCTTAAATTTCAACTTTATACTACTGAAGAAAAACAGTGCTTGGTGTTATGCTTCTGATTACAAAATCAGCTGGATTAAGTTATATAACTGTTTTTTAAAAGGTCTGTAACACAAGTTTTAAAATGTAGTTTTTTTGTTTAACCTTGGATGAGCTGTCTGAATTAAAAAGAATAGTTAAGAACTGAGAGATCAAAAAATAATGAGGTTTATTGTTATTTTATTTAAGCAAAAGGAAAAAATACCAGAAATTGACACATCTGAAGAAGTAAGGCTCTGTATTTATTCCAATTTTTTGCTACTGTTCAAAGTATTTCTAGAACTTCTATTTCGGAAGTGGTATCAAAGCCTGTGCCCCATTCCTTAGGATATACTTTTCTTCTTCCTTTAAATCGATTTCACTTTCAGAAATGGTCAGAGCTTCTCAAATCCAACAATGGTGAATGGGATAGTGGGAAACAATGTTTTGGTTCCAAACAAGTATATTAAGCCTATTAAAGCAAGACAACTCGTGGTCATCATTCATGGGCTAGCTACCCAAGCAGCTATAAAAGATGATGTACATGTCTAGGATAAGCGCAGAGACTCCAAAAATGTCTAGGTGGAAAAGCTCAAGATGAACCAAGCAGCATGCACACCACACAATGCCAAGGGGCACAGTATTCGCTTCCTAGAGCTGCCATAACAAAGTACCATAGACTGGGTGGCTTAAACAAGAGAAATGTATTGTCTCACAGTTCTGGAAACTAAAAGTCTGAGATCAAGGGTTGATCTGAGGGTTGATTCCGTCTGATGCTGTGGGGGACAATCTGTAACCATGCCTCTCAGCTAGCTTCTAGTAGTTTGCTGGTAATCTCTGGTGTTCCTTGGCTTATAGAAGCATCACCCTTATCTCTTTTTTTGTATTCAGACAGTATTCTCCCTGCTTGCATTTCTGAGTCTAAATTTCCCCCTTTTATAAGGACATCAAGTCCTATTGGATTAGAGCCCACCCTAATGACCTCCTTTTAACTTGATTATCTCCATAAACACTCCATTTCCAAATAAGGTCACATTCTGTGGTACTGGTGGTTAGGCCTTCAAGGCATGAATTTTGAAGACACAATTCAACGCATAACAGGCACAAGAGAAGAGATCAGTGTGAGTGGCACAGCAAGGAGCTGTGCAGGACAATAGCTGTGACAACAGGGAAGTTGTTTAAAGTCTCTGAACCATGGTTTGTTGCACTTTAAAATGGGCTTAGCAATGGCAATGAGAGTGTCTACCTCCTAGGGTCGTTATGAGGACTCAAGGAGACAATCCTCTTCAGGTGCACAGTACCAGACTTGGCCTAAGGAATGTGTTTGATAAATGTCAGGTGTCTATTTCTACATGGGCCTAACTTCAGATTATCCTGACAGACACTATTAACAGCCACTGTGTAGGGGAGTCCAAGAGAAGCAGTACAGCTGTATACCCAGAGAGCCCTGGGAAGCCCTCTTGAACACCAAACACCTCTCACTGTAATTGTCCATTTCCCATTGGTCTCCACCACACGTCTGTATGTTCCTTAAAGGCAGTAGCTGTCTCATGTGCCCAAGCTTCCTACCAACCCACTACCTTCTGGGCCTAATAATGCACCTATTATGCATTTAACAAATACCTAATAGAAAGATAAATGATTATGAATATTTAATAAAATATTAACCTTAAAGGTATTTCTTAACAGACATTTTGACCAGATACGGGAAGGTGGAAGCAACCCAAGGATCCACTGATGAAGGATATAAACAAATGTTATATATACACATACAGCAGAATATCATCCAGTCTTAAAAAGGAAGAAAATTCTGACACATGCTGTTGAACCCGAGTTTGTAGAAATGATGCACCGTGAGGCCAAACAAAACAAAACACTGGAGTTTGGAGCAGAGAAAGGTTTATTGCAAGGGCCAAGCAAGAAGGACAGCAGGCTCATGCTCGAAAGACCTGAACTCCTCAATGGTTTTCAGGGAACAGTTTTTAAAGGCAACATTTGAGTTGACAGCTGCAAGGTGTATGACTTTATTTTGATTGGTTACTGGTGTGGTAAGAGGGTGGTGTTCCAGAAATCTCATTCATCAATCTTCTGGTTCCAACCAGTCTGGGATCTCAGCATGTAGCTGCCATCCTCCACCTGAGTGGAGGGCCTTAGTTCCTACAGAACAACTCGAAGATATGTATCAGATTGCTATGTCCACCCCTTGAGGAGGAACTAGGACCCTGCCTTATCACTGCACAATTGTCTCTTGACTGCTTTTCCTTTGTTTCTGCATTCCCTCACTTCCCTCATTAGTAACTGCTTGAATCAGCCCTTTGACACTCAGGGAAGGTACAGGAGGCTTAAGTCTTTTTCCTACAAACAAGAAACTGGGGACATGGAAAGGCTTTTGTACCCAGAAAGGCCCTTCAGGACCCTGCTCAGCTTCAATCCCCTCTTTTCTTTGATACTCCTCAAGCTCGAGGGGAACAGGTGGGACAAGAAAGGGAATACAGTTTTAGAAAGAGAGGTTCATCATGAACTTGGCAGAGGAACTCAGCTTTACAGGGATTTGGCTTCACACATGCAACAACATGGATGAAACTTGAGAACATTATGCTAAGTGAAATAAGCCAGTCACAAAAAACAAGTATTTTATGAATCCTCTTATGTAAGATTCTAAAGTAGAAAAATTCATAGAGACAGAGAGCAAAATGGCTGTTTCCAGAGTCTGGTGGGGGAGAGGAAAACGGAGAATTAGTGTTTAACGGATACAAAAGTTTCAGATGGAGGAAGATGAAAAAGTTCTGGAGACAGATGGTGGTGATGGTTGCAAAACAATGTAAATACACTTAATGCCACAAAAAGGTGCACTTAAAAACAGTTGAAAGGTAAATTTTATATGTTATGTATATTTTACCACAATAAAAAAGTTATAAATTTAAAAATAAGAAGTATATTCACTTATAATTTTAGTACCTTTAAAAGCGTGGGGAGCAAAAACAAGGTTTCAGAGACATAAAAGGCATTTGCTGGTCCAAACTTTGAATCAAAAAAGCAATTCCTTTGCTACTTGCCTCAACACCCCAAAATTCAATCACAGGGTGTGTGGGTCTGTCCGGCGGTCGGGCTGTCTTTGCGGACCCCGCCCCATGACTGGGAGGGACGCAGCAGGCCCGGCGTGGGGTGCGGACAAGGACACAGCAGGGCAGCTGCCCCTTGGCATCCTCTGCACTGCCCTCCGCCCCCCACCTGGTGTGGGAAGTAAAGATCAAACTAAAGGAAGGGAGGCGCGGAGGCAGGAGTTGGGCAAGTGATGGGAAGCGCATGAACCGGGGCCAAGAGGGTCTTGGTGCTCCAGCCAGGTGTCAGGCCTGAGCCTCTGAGGTGGGAGAGCCGAGATCAGGACATTGGTCCATCAGAGACCTCCAGGCCCCTCGTAATATCAATCGGCGAGTGCTCTCCCAGAGATCTCCATCTCAATGCTAAGATCCAGCTCCACTAAACGACCAGCAAGCTCCAGTGCTGAACACCCCATGGCAAACAACTAGCAAGACAGGAACACAAGCCCACCCATTAGCAGAGAAGCTGCCTAAAATCATAATAAGTTCACAGACACCCCAAAACACACCACCAGACGCGGTCCTGCCCACCAGAAAGACAAGATCCAGCCTTATCCACCAGAACACAGGCACCAGTCCCCTACACCAGGAAGCTGACACAACCCACTGAACCAATCTTACCCACTGGGGGCAGACACCAAAAACAATGGGAACTACGAAACTACAGCCTGTGAAAAGGAGACCCCAAACACAGTAAGTTAAGCAAAATGGGAAGACAGAGAAATACACAGCGGATGAAGGAGCAAGGTAAAAACCCACCAGACCAAACAAATGAAGAGGAAATAGGCAGCCTAAATTCAGAGTAATGATAGTAAAGATGATCCAAAATCTTGGAAACAGAATGGAGAAAATACAAGAAATGTTTAACAAGGACCTAGAAGAACTACAGAGCAAACAAACAATGATGAACAACACAATAAATGAAATTAAAAATTCTCTAGACGAAATCAAGAATAACTGAGGCAGAAGAACTGCAGGGTAAGTGACCTGGAAGATAAAATAGTGGAAATAACTACCACAGAGCAGAATAAAGAAAAAAGAATGAAAAGAATTGGGAACAGTCTCAGAGACCTCTGGGACAACATTAAATGCACCAACATTCGAAATATAGGGGTCCCAAAAGAAGAAGAGAAAAAGAAAGGGACTGAGAAAATATTTGAAGAGATTATTGTTGAAAACTTCCCTAATATGGGAAGGGAAATAGTCAGTCAAGTCCAGGAAGTGCAGAGAGTCCCATATAGGATAAATTCAAGGAGAAACACGCCAAGACACATATTAATCAAACTATCAAAAATTAAATACAAAGAAAAAATATTAAAAGCAGCAAGGGAAAAACAATAAATAACATACAAGGGAATCCCCATAAGGTTAACAGCTGATCTTTCAGCAGAAACTCTGCAAGCTAGAAAGGTGTGGCAAGACATATTCAAAATGATGAAAGGGAAAAACCTACAACCAAGATTACTCTACCCAGCAAGGATCTCATTCAGGTTCGATGGAGAAATTAAAACCTTTACAGACAAGCAAAAGCTAAGAGAATTCAGCACCACCAAACCAGCTTTACAACAAATGCTAAAGGAACTTCTCTAGGCAGGAAACACGAGAGAAGGAAAAGACCTACAATAACAAACCCAAAACAATTAAGAAAATGGTAATAGGGACATACATATCGATAATTACCTTAAATGTAAATGGATTAAATGCTCCGAACAAAAGACACAGACTGGCTGAATGGATACAAAAACAATACCTGTACATATTCTGTCTACAAGAGACCCACTTCAGACCTAGGGACACATACAGACTGAAAGTGAGGGGATGGAAAAAGATATTCCATGCAAATGGAAATCAACAGATAGCTGGAGTAGCAATTCTCATATCAAACAAAATAGACTTTAAAATAAAGACTATTACAAGAGACAAAGAAGGACACTACATAATGATCAAGGGATCAATCCAAGAAGAAGATATAGCAATTGTAAATATTTATGCACCCAACATAGGAGCACCTCAGTACATAAGGCAAATGCTAACAGCCATAAAAGGGGAAACTGACAGTAACACAGCATAGTAGGGGACTTTACCACCCCACTTTCTCCAATGGACAGATCATCCAAAATGAAAATAAATAGGGAAACACAAGCTTTAAATGACACATAAAACAAGATGGACTTCATTGATATTTATAGGACATTCCATCTAAAAACAACAGAATATACTTTCTTCTCAAAAGCTCATGGAACATACTCCAGGATAGATTATATCTTGGGTCACAAATCAAGCCTTGATAGATTTACAAAAACTGAAACTGTATCAAGTATCTTTTCCAACCACAACACTATAAGGCTAGATATCAATTACAGGAAAAAAAACTATAAAAAATACAAACACATGGAGGCTAAACAAAACACTAGTAAATAATCAACAGATCTCTGAAGAAATCAAAGACGAAATCAAAAAATACCTAGAAACAAATGACAATAAAAACACAACAACCCAAAACCTATGGGACGCAGCAAAAGCAGTTCTAAGAGGGAAGTTTAGAGCAATACAATCCTACCTCAAGAAATAAGAAAAATCTCAAATAAACAACCTAACCTGACACCTAAAGCAATTAGAGAAAAAAGAACAAAAAACCCCCAAAGTTAGCAGAAAGAAAGAAATCATAAAGATCAGAAATAAATGAAGAAGAAATGAAGGAAACAATAGCAAAGATCAATAAAACTAAAAGCTGGTTCTTTAAGAAGATAAACAAAATTGATAAACCATCAGCCAGAATCATCAAGAAAAAAAGGGAGAAGACTCAAATCAATAGAATTAGAAATGAAAATGGAGAAGTAACAAGTGATACTGCAGAAGTACAAATGATCATGAGAGATTACTACAAGCAACGCTATGCCAATAAAATGGACAACCTGGAAAAAATGGACAAATTCTTAGAAGAGCACAATCCTCCGAGACTGAACTGGGAAGAAAAAGAAACTATAAACAGACCAATCACAAGCACTGAAATTGAAACTGTGAATAAAAATCTTCCAATAAACAAAAGCCCAGGACCAGATGGCTTCACAGGTGATTTCTATCAAACATTTAGAGAAGAGCTAACACCTATCCTTCTCAAAATCTTCCAAAATATAGCAGAGGAAAGAACACTCCCAAACTCATTCTACGAGGCCCCCATCAACTTGATACCAAAACCAGACAAAGATGTCACAAAGAAAGAAAACTACAGGCCAATATCACTGATGAACATAGATGCAAAAATCCTCAACAAAATACTAGCAAACAGAATCCAACAGCACATTGAAAGGACCATACACCATGATTAAGTGGGGTTTATCCCAGGAATGCAAGGATTCTTCAATATATGCAAATCAATCAATGTGATACACCATATTAACAAACTGACGGAGAAAAACCATATGATCATCTCAATAGATGCAGAAAAAGCTTTCAACAACATTCAACACCCATTTATGATAAAAATCCCCCAGAAAGTAGGCATAGAGGGAACATATCTCAACATAATAAAGGCCATATATGACAAACCCACAGCCAACATCATCCTCAATGGTGAAAAACTGTAACCATTTCCACTAAGATCAGGAACAAACAAGGTTGCCCACTCTCACCACTGTTATTCAACATTGTTTTGGAAGTTTTAGCCACAGCAATCAGAGAAGATAAAGAAATAAAAGGAATCCAAATCGGAAAAGAAGAAGTAAAGCTGTCACTGTTTGCAGATGGCATGATACTATACATAGAGAATCCTAATGATGCTACCAGAAAACTACTAGAGCTAATCAATGAATTTGGTAAAGTAGCAGGACACAAAATTAATGCACAGAAATCTCTTGCATTCCTTTACAATAATGATGAAAAATCTGAAAGAGAAATTAAAGAAATACTCCCATTTACCACTGCAACAAAAAGAGTAAAATACCTAGGAATAATCCTACCTAAGCAGACAAAAGACCTGCATGCAGAAAACTGTAAACACTGATGAAAGAAATTAAAGATGATACAAACAGATGGAGAAATATACCATGTTCTTGGATTGGAAGAATCAGCATTGTGAAAATAACTATACTACCCAAAGCAACCTACAGATTCAATGCAATCCTTATCAAACTACCAATGGCATTTTTCACAGAACTAGAACAAAAAATTTCACAGTTTGTATGGAAACACAAACGACCCCGAAGAGCCAAAGCAATCTTGAGAAAGAAAAACGGAGCTGGAGGAATCAGGCTCCGTGACTTCAGACTATACTACAAAGCTACAATAATCAAGACAGTATGGTACTGGCACAGAAACAGAAATATAGATCAATGGAACAGGATAGAAGGCCCAGAGGTAAACCCATTCACATATGGTCACCTTATCTTTAATAAAGGAGGCAAGAATATACAATGGAGAAAAGACAGCCTCTTCAGTAAGCAGTGCTGGAAAACTGGACAGGACAGCTACACGTAAAAGAATGAAATTAGAACACACCCTAACACCATACACAAAAATAAATTCAAAATGAATTAAAGACCTAAATGTAAGGCCAGACACTATAAAACTCTTAGAGGAAAACATAGGCAGAACACTCTATGACATAAATCACAGCAAGATCCTTTCTGACCCACCTCCTAGAGAAAGGGAAATAAAAACAAAAATAAATAAATGGGACCTAATGAAACTTAAAATCTTTTGCACAGCAAAGGAAACCTTAAATAAGACAAAAAGACAACCCTCAGAATGGGAGAAAATATTTGCAAATGAAGCAACTGACAAAGGATTAATCTCCAAAATTTACAAGCAGCTCATGCAGCTCAATATCAAAAAAACTAACAACCCAATCCAAAAATGGGAAGAAAACCTAACTAGACATTTCTCCAAAGAAGATATACAGTTTCCCAACAAACTCATGAAACGATGTTCAACATCACTAATCATTAGAGAAATGTAAATCAAAACTACAGTGAGGTATCACCTCACACCAGTCAGAATGGCCATCATCAAAAAATCTACAAACAATAAATGCTGGAGAGGGTGTGTAGAAAAGGGAACCCTCTTGCCCTGTTGGTGGGAATGTAAATTGATATAGCCACTATGGAGAACAGTATGGAGGTTCCTTAAGAAACTAAAAATAGAACTACCATACGACCCAGCAATCCCACTACTGGGCATATACCGTGAGAAAACTGTAATTCAAAAAGAGTCATATACCACAGTGTTCGTTGCAGCACTATTTACAATAGCCAGGACATGGAAGCAACCTAAGTGTCCATCGACAGATGAATGGACAAAGAATATGTGGCACATATATACAATGGAATACTACTCAGCCATAAAAAGAAACGAAACTGAGTTATTTGTAGTGAGATGGATGGACCTAGAGTCTGTCATACAGAGTGAAATAAGTCAGAAAGAGAAAAACACATACCGTACGCTAACACATAGATATGGAATCCAAAAAAAAAATAAAATGGTTCTGAAGAACCTAGGGGCAGGACAGGAATGAAAATGCAGACATAGAGAATGGACTTGAGGATATGGAGAGGGGGAAGGGTAAGCTGGGACGAAGTGAGAGAGTGGCATGGACATATATACACTATCAAATGTAAAATACCCAGCTAGAGGGAAGCAGCCGCATAGCACAGGGATATCAGCTCGGTGCTTTGTGACCACCTAGAGGGGTGGGATAGGGAGGGAGGGAGGGAGACACAGGAGGGAGGGGATATGGGGATATATGTATACGTATAGTTGATTCACTTTGTTATACAGCAGAAACTAACACAACATTGTAAAGCAATTATCCTCCAATAAAGATATTAAAAAAAAAATTCAGTCACAAAAACACTGCTTCACATTCATAATTAATTTTACTTAAATTATGACAATGTTGCTTATTTAAAACTTCAAAGTTCCACGAAAGGGATTCTTGTCTGACCTATTAAAAAAGACTTTGAAGTATGTTGGGGGGTGGGGGGGTAGAATCATACTGTAGCACAGAACAAAGTATCTTCAAGTAAGGAATACTGTAACTCGTGGATTACTGTAAACATAAAGTTATTGATATACTGCCAATATTAAGAGAAATGAAATGCCATTCCTACTTGGGGCACTTCAGCGGAAAAGGAAATTTAACACTTTTCTCTCATCCTTATCTAAAATTTAACTCTGCAAGTTTTCCCCACATTAAAATATTTTATATAAAATTTAGTTATAAAATCAATTTTATATCACTCATAAATACCTCACCATAAACGTATATCAAACAAAAAAGAAAGCATCTATTACACTCACAACATGCCTGCTAGGAGTTTTGGAATTGGTACTCCAATCCTAACAGCACCCTGTGATTCTGTGATTTATAATAAATATATATTTGGTCTTCATCCCCAGTCCTTGTACTGAGCTCCTAAAACGCTTGGAATTTCCTAAGTGAAGAGAGTGATAAAGGTGTCTTTGTTAAATGAATGAGACAACTTTTGAAAAGCCACTAGGTAACCTAAGGATGGGGGTTGGTTGCCAGGGGAACCAGCCTAGTGATTAGAGGGTTGGGACTTTCAGTCCTACTCCTCCATCTCAGGGGAGGGGAGAGGAGCTAGAGATTAAGTTCAATCACTGAAGGCCAATGATTTAATCAATCTTGCCTATGTAATAAAGCCTCCATAAAAATCCCTGTACCAGGAGACTCGGAGAGCTTCCGGGGTGGTGAACATGTGGAGATTCAGGGAGAGTGCTATGCTCTATAACCCTCTCTACACACCTTGCCCAGGGCATCTCTTCCATCTGGCTGTTACTGAGTTATATAGCCTTTTACAATAAACTGGTAACCTAGGTAGTAAAATATTTCTCTACATTCTGTGAGCCACTCTACCAAATTAATGGAACCTGAGGAGGGGGTCATGGGAACCTCCAATCTATAGTCAGTCACTTAGAAGTACAAGTGACAACGTAGACTTGATATTGGCCTCTGAAGTGGGGTGGGGGCAGTCTTGTTGGACTGTGCCCTTAACTTGTGGAATCTAATGCTATTTCCATGTCAACAATGTCAGAATTTAGTTGGACTGTAGGACACGCAGCTGGTGGAGAATTGCTTGGTGGTATTGGAAAACCCATACATTGGAACTGATGTTAGAATCTACACCCTTAGGCTCAGCCTCCCCAAAAACCAGTCTCAAGACTTCTGCTTCCATTTCAAGCTAATCTCCTCAACACTCAGCCATTCAATCCGTCATCATTTTTAAATTAGTGAGGATAATCTGTTTACAACTTCACTATCTCAAAACTTAGTTTTTCTAATTAGCCAAATAGCACATTTATTTTTTCATGCTAATTATAAAAAGGTTAAAAACTGAAAAAATCTTTCTTTCCCTGTATTGTTGGTTTTCAATTTTAATGATACATCACTTTAAAAAGAGTTCTGAACCTTAACGAAGAAACATTCACCATTAATAGTTTATTTGCTTAATGAAAAATAATTAATAACTCTCAGCTTTCTTTATATTACTTATTAAAGGCCTATGTAAGCCCTAAGGCTGGTATAAGAGTGCATATTAAATGTGGTTTTCCTCCCCTTCTTTTCAAAGTTAAGTTAACCCAAATATGTCCTTCAAAGTCCAGGTGGTCATTTGGACAGCAGTCAGGAGAGCACTAGCAGAAAATAGTGACATCAAACAAAAGATAAAGATAGTTTCCTTATAAAAATGTGAAGAGATCTCCATTGATAAGGTGAAAACTGTAAATTTTCTGATAAAGCTAAATGGCTGGTCTCCACTCCCAATCTGGGGCTAAGTGCAAGAAAGTCCTTTTCCCAAGAGACTTCATTGTAGTCCTCCACTCCTGACACCAATAAGGCACTACAGAGAGCCTCTCTCTCCTTCCATGTCATTTCCCCAGCTTGACTGTTCTAATTCCCTACTTTGCTTACATTGTTCATCTCCCTTGCAAGTTGCAATGTTGAGGGGGTTTAGGAGGAAGGCAGGCAAAACACCGAAGGAGGCTTTTTACAAAAATAAAGCCTTTCTGTTTATTACTTATGTAACCGTAACTTAATTATATATTATATATATTTAATATATTTTAATTAAACATTTTCAATTAGTGTATTTTAATTAATATATTTTGATATTTTATTTAATCTATTTTACTTAAATAATATATTTTATTTAATCAACACATGTAAGTTAAATGTGATTTAATCATATTATGTAATATGATTTAATTAACTATGCTTTAACTACAATTTTTTTTTCTGAGAACATCCTTTTTATTTTTTTATGTTTATTTATTTATTTATCGGTCATCCATTTTATACACATCAGTGTATACATGTCAATCCCAATCTCCCAATTCATCACATATTATGTAATATGATTTAATTAACTATGATTTAACTACAATTTATTAAAGCTAGTGACAATAATACCAAAACCAAAAACTAAAGTTTATTGATCATCTAGGGCATGGTGCTAAGATGATAGGCATGGCCTCAGTTAATCCTCATTGTAACTCTGGGAGGTGAATACTGTAGCTCCCTACATTTTACAGATGAGGAAACTGAGGCACAGAAATTTCATCAAGTTTAAGAATGAACAACTTTTTTGCACCACTCTAATGTACCACTGGGAAAAACCTGCCAATCAATCTATGACACAGCTGTAAAACACATCCATATTTCAGAGATGCTGAAATGTGAAAAAGAAAAAAGTGTGTCTTACAATGAAATACCTAAGTAATTTTCCGAAGGTCACAAATCTACTAAGTGTTGCACGCAAGATTTGAACACAGGCAGTCTCGTTCCAGTCCTGGTTTATGCCTATTATCCTGGCATAATTATTAACAGTGCTCCCTTTTAACTATCAAAAGTGCCCCAGTTTTAAGGATAAAATATAGTCTTCCTACTCATGGTTTAAATGAAATAAACCCTGTGCCCCGAGTCCCCCCTCACTGCACCAGGGACTAATGTGGGAGCCAGCATCCTCTGCAGGCGGCTTCAAGGAAGTCCTGCCCAATATGGCAGTTTTTTATTGAGTGGTGGCAAAAGGACCCAAACAAATCCCCTTTGGGAAGCATAAAGTGGAGGTGAACCAAGAGAAGTTGGGTTATTTCAACTCAGAATATTGCTCCAAGCAAAGCTGAGGAAGTATTCCAGGGCCATATGAAGCCTGTTGTCTACATTTGTCTTGGAAACACTCACTTGGCTATTTGGATGGACAAGCTGACTTCCCATGATACCCCATTTTCCCACTTAGTAATTCTCTCCCGAGAATTATTTTAGTTATGATCATAAGAAAGCGGTCTAAAACAAGGCCCACTACCATGACCTTAATCTCTGATAAATTAATCTAACTAAGACCAGCCAAGTGAATAGTAATAAGATCTTCAGAAATTTGGGAATGTGAAAAAGGAAACAAAGCAAACGTGAACATGTGAACTTGGAGAAAAGAAGACGGACAAGTTAGCAGCAGTTCATGAAGGAACTCTAAATGGATCAGGCCACCCCATCAACACTGCACTCAGAGCCCTCCTACTCGGGGGGCCATGGTGCTGCTCCTCTCTGAGACCTCCCCACCTCAGCCATAGGTGGTAAGGCGGAGGTGGGTACCTTAAAAAGAACCAGCCGCCTTTCAGCTGGCCAGTGACCCGCACGTGAGTGCAAAAGGCTGAGCCAGACTGATGAGATGTTCTTGTTATTAGACTTGTAACATTCTGAGAGACAGAAGCTGAGTGATGTGCTTGGGTCAGGAAGCTGGAGTGGGCCCAGCAATGGGCAAAGTTATGGGCAGGTACAAGTTATAGAGAAATGGTACCACGAGCTAGCAACCACTTAACACAACAGGAGAGGCACAGAGGAGCCAACACCAAGGAAGATTAGTCTTGCGTTCCAGTATGTGTCCCTTTCAATAAACCTTTTTTTTTTCCCTTAAGAAAAGTCCAAGGAGATCTTTCAATCAAAGAAGCCTTAATAATCGACTGCATCATCCACACAAGACTGAGAGCACAAAAGGAAAAAACTAAGCCAGACTGCACGATTCCACCAGGGCCCAGAACGTTGTGAACTCAGGATAAGGGAGGCTTGGAGCTTTGGAAAGCTCTTCACTGCACTCAAGTTTAGAAACGTGCACTTTGCAAGCCTGGCATATTTATGGGTCTTTCTATTTCTCTTCTTTTATTTGCCTGTTCTTGTTCTGCGACCGTAACAGCATGTCCAGGGAACACTTGGGCATAAGGACGGAGCACATGGTCCCATGGCAGAGACAAGCAGGGATCTTTTATAACTACGGTAGCTCCTCACACCTTCTCTGCTCAGGGATGGTACACACAGCCTTTTATCACCTTTTTGGTATATGGCAGTGGAGAGAAGAAGCCAGCAATGGGGACTCAGCAGGGAAAGCATGAATCCTGTCCAGCCTCTTTCCTTAATAATGTCAATCTTTCTCTTCTATCCCCACTGTCACCATTTAGTCCATTTTAGTTAGGGGGACCATATATCAGCTTTCCAGGCACAGTCTGGGTTTCGGCTATACCTGCTGGCATAATTACTCACAGTGCTCACGTTCACTCTCAAAAGTATCCTGATTTGGCAAAAAATTATGTGGTCACCCTGATTTTGATCCAAACCCCCATCTTCTTCCATTGCATGTACCACTGGAGAAAAAAAATACTGTCACTCAATCTGTGACACAAGTGTACAAACACATGCAGTTTTCAGAGATGCTGAAATGTGAAAAAGAAAAAAAGTGAGTCTTGTAATAAAATATGTAAGTAATTGTCACACATCACAAAGATAACCAGTATTGAGGGCAAGATTTAAACCCAAGCAGTGTGATTCCAGTCCTGGTTTATCCCTATTATTGTGGCATAATTATAACTACTACTGGCACTGAATTAGTACAATAGTCACCTGAATGATTTCCATTCTTAATCCCTCCAACCCTTTCCACACTGTATGAAGAAAGAATACTCTGAAGCATAAAACTGCTCCTGCCACTCCTCTGTCTAAAGCCCTTCAATGGGGACTTCCCTGGTGGCACAGTGGTTAAGAATCCGCCTGCCAATGCAGGGGACACGGGTTCGAACCCTGGTCCGGGAAGATCCCACATGCCACGGAGCCACTAAGCCTGTGCGCCACAACTACTGAGGCTGCGCTTTAGAGCCCACGAGCCACAACTACTGAGCCCACGTGCCACAACTACTGAAGCCCGCGCACCTAGAGCCTGTGCTCCACAACAAGAGAAGCCACTGCAATGAGAAGCCCACACACAGCAACGAAGACCTAACACATCCAAAAAATAAAATTTAAAAATTTTTTTAAAAAATTAGCCCCTATTAAAACCCTTCAATGTCTCCCCACTGCCCTCAAGCACTAACCTTAACTCCATTACCAGACTCACAAGATCAGCGAAATTTTGCCCCTGCTTATGTCTCCAGCCTCATCTCTCACTGCTCCCCCACCTCTAACTCCACAAAGCAGCCCTCCTGAAATTCCTCAGGGTCCTCAAGTCACAACCCTGGGACTAAGACAGCCTAGAAATGGAAATGGGGTAAGCACATGGAGAAATGGATAGGGGTAGAAAAAGAGATGCCAGACTCCCATCCCACCCCCACTCACAGGACCCAAACTCAGACCTATTCCTTAAGCTTTGCCATGTCTCCAATACCAACTCAAACACTACATCAAACCCCTCCAATTTTAAAATAAAAGTAAATGTTAGAGGTAAATGTTAGAAATCTATGCCTTTGTGACTAGTATCCACGTGATATTCTTTTGGAATCATTCCTAGAAAGGGGCAAAAGCTGACCAGGTAATCAGCACACTGACCAAAGTCTGAACTCAGAATACCAGGAAACTCCACCCTCTATCACCATCCCCCAAAACTCACCCTCCAAAGGAAATGCAATTTCACAATTTCTCCAGCATTCCTGAAACCTTGAAGGCAGTCCTGTGCACAGGGCAGACAGTGAAGGGCATGTGCCAGTTGCCCTTGCGTACATGTTATGACTACCGTCTAGTGTTTGGGTGTCCCTCCACCTCAAATCTTTGATGCATAAGAGGTCCAGAAGCCATAGCTACTAAGTCAACACCAAGATGTGCAAACATTTCTGGAACAAGCAACATCCAGGATGGTGCAACTGAGTTCCCCACACAACCCTCCCCCCTGCCACCTCACGCCTCACCAGACCTTCACCCCACCTGTGGAATAATGAAGATAACTGGGGCCCAGGAGACAGGCCTTGAACCCTCTGAGCCTCAAGTTCCCTAGATGTAAACTGAGAATAATCACCTCTGTTTCCTGTCGCTGTTGCAGGATTAAGTGAAATAAACCATTTTGAAACACCAAGCCAGCACCTAACCCTGATATGGCAGCAAACACTAAATGCTTATCAAATCTGGGAAAGGAAAACTATTCTGGCTTAATAAAGCCAAAAAAAAAAAAAAATTCAAGTAAATGTAGCTTCAAATTTACTGCAAGAGAAATAATCCCTCTGAGCCTACTATCTAACCATAGTGTCAGACATCATGCATATCATCTTATTTAATCTTTGTAACTATCTGTAAGAATTATCTCCTTTCAGAGAACAATAAATTGAGGTTCAGTCAAGTTCAATAATTAGTAGAGCAAGAACCTGGCAGACCCAGAATTTGATCTTAGTCCTATTTGAACACAGAACCATATCCTTTTCTCCTCACTGTTTCCCAGACCCTGGAGCCAGAGAAGGAGGGAGTCAGATAAGAGCCTGATAAGAGTCAGATAAGAGAACAATCATGCAGCGTTGATTAGTCCACCTAGGCATAAGTGCAAACACCAAGGTGCCCAATACTCAGGGACAAAGAAAGGGGGAAAGGTCAGCAATCAGTATAACTGGATAGTTCAGCTCAAACAGGACCCTTTGGCAACGTAACTTAATGTTTTAACAGCGTAAGTAACTCATCAGCATGAGGCAGGTGACTCCTTGGCCCTGTGATTTTAAGCAGGTTATTTAGTATGACCCTTCTATGCCTCTGTTCCGTTATTTGTAACATGAAGACAGTACAATCTCCCCTGCAGTAACATTGTAAGGGTTAAGGAAATAATGTGCAGGCATCACTTTGCACAGGGTCTGTCACATATGAAATGCACAGTCCTATTATTTTGAAAGCCCTTTCACAACGAGATTTTCTATAGCCCTTTCCTTCCTCATTTGCCTAAATTACCTGCATCAACCCTCATCTCTGTTACTTACCTGCCTCTCATTTCTGTGTACACCACGCATTCATTTAGACCACAAAAGCTTACTGAATACCTGGTCAGGCAGGCTGGGGAAATAGCAGTGCATAAGAAAAAGCTTTGCCCTCATAGAGCTTACATTCTTACATTTGTGGGAAAGGAAGGCAGACAGACAATAAAACAAACAAAAAACACATAATAAACCACCAGGTAAAGTGTTAAAAAGCAGGCAAGGGGCAGAAAATAATCTCTGGGGAGAAGGTGAGTCAGATAAGATAATTAGGGAACGCCCCGTGGGAAGACCACTTTGAATCAGAAAGCTGAATGACGGGATAGAACAAGGCATGAGATCAGAAGGAAGAGTGTTTCAGACAGGGAAACAGCAAGTGCCCCATGCAAGACCATGCACAGTGTCACAGAAGACTAAGAACATAGCTCTACTGATCTCACGATGCTACTGTATAATTATTGGTTTACCCGCCAATTTTGCCACTAGACTATAAGCCCCCTGAGGGTAGGGCTGTGTATCTTCCTGCATTCACTCACTCATAGAACTCATCTATTAAAGGTATCTATATGCCCAGCATTCTCTAAAGCACTAGATTTACAGTGAAGAATTAATCAATATAGCCTCTGCCTTCAAGGAGCTTACAACAAATAGCATGGGGCAAAGACTAAGCACTGAGAAAATATTTACTAAGTGAACAATATGTGCTTGATGTTCAGTTATCCAGTTCTGTACCATGCCGAATTCTGGGCTTTCTACAGCCCTTCTTTCCTTCCTCATTTGCCTAAAAGATCACCACTAGCTCTTCACTTCTGTTACTCACCTGCCTCTCCTTCTCCGTACCAAACTGTTCCCAATGACTCCTCTAATCTCCCCATCTTCTCTCTCCCCTCTGCCTTTGCCCACAGTCCACTCCACCTGGCATGCCTTCCCCTACATCTTCTTTACCAGACTAATTCTAGTGTCATTTCCCCAAATTTCATTAGCATACTGACTTTACCACTTGCTCAAACGTGTAGAAATCTCTCAAGTTCTTCAGACAAAACGTTTTCATCAAGTAACAGAAAATGATGGGTGCAGCTAGCAAAGGACAATTCCAGATTGAGTGAATAGTAAAAAGAGTTGAAAGACAAATGATCTGAAGTTGCATATGTAATTTCTTTTCCTCCACAAAATACAAGATATGTCAGTGAGTTTCTGGGTGTTGCGCTTACAGAATTGGGCCAGGATACAAGGGCAGCAAAATTCTCAGTACTATGGGTCTGTGTACTCATCCATGAAAGAAGTGTTTCATTTACAGTAAACAAAACCAATTTGGGACAAGAGCTATCATTTAAAGGTCTTCCCCACACAGAAGTCAGTAGTTTAGCAACTAAATTATTTGAGATGAATTTCCTTTTCTAACAGCAGAAATTGCAGGTGCACTTCATTTTTAAAAAGAAAAGAGTCAGATATTTATTCTTCTAGGCAAGAAGGCAGATAAAGGTGAGTCACAACTTCCAATGCAGCCTCCACAGCCATAGTCAGCTGACAGAAACTTGCACATAAGCTTCAGTCCTTCACTTCTAAAAGCCAGGCATCCATCTTTCTCCTCTCACTTCTGGAAAGAACAGAAAATTAAGCTGGAGTCATCTATTCTGAGATACACAACAGCAGGGACAGGGTTTCGGTCTCCTTCAACAATACACATTCCTCCCTGAGTTCCTGGACAGAAGCTCTGGGCTTTGTAGAGAACCACACAACAAGGATTCTACAACTAGGGGCCTGAGGGGCAGTGTTTCCCACAGCGTCTTTGCTTCACCTACAACAGAACAGCTCTGTGAAATTCACCCAGCCACTATGAGAGGGGAAACGCACTAAAAGGCAAAATACCATGATCGGATTATCACTAACCATTTAAACTCAGTGCCCTCAACCAAGATGTCCCCTAAGACATAACTAATGTAACAGGCTTATCTCTGTGCCCAACATGGCTGTGCTTTGCTGTACTGTGCTATTTATAATAAGGAGTGCACTGTACAGTAATTACATGCCTGGTCTCTGGCAGCCGGACTGGGATTCAGCTATTTTTTACTAGCTGAGTAACTTTGGGCAAAGCACTCTAAGCTTTTAAAAACTCTTTATCAGACCCTACAAGTCCCCACTTGATCCAGCCCCTGCCTACCTCTCAGACCACGACTAGTACTGTCACTTTCCACATCTTTAACTGTCTGGATATGTTGAGTTCAGGTCCCACCTCAGGGCCTTTGCACTTGCTGCCCTCTCTTCCCGAGTGTCACCTGGCTGGCTACTTTTCATTACTCAGGTCTCAGTTCAAATGTCAAAAAGTCACCTCCAGGATCTCATAAACATAAGGTTGATTTATGTGAGTATGCACTCATATAATCCATTGTATAATTCCATTTACATAAAGTACAAAAAGGAACAAAACCAGTGTATGGTGGCGTAATTCAGGGGACTGGCTACTCTTTTCTGGGTGGGAGTAGTGACGGGAAGGAGCACCAGGGGGCCCTCTGGGCTGCTGCTAAATGATTAATTTCTTGATATGGCTCTGATCTCCTGGGCGTGTTCAGTTTGTGAAAACTCATCAAGCTGTTCACTTATAATATGTATATTTTTATTACATGTGTTACAATGCAATGTCGAATTGGTTTTCCTGGATCATCTAATCTATGACCCACCATCTTGGCTAAGCTATTCATTCTCCAGCCCATGACCCTGTTTTATTTTCTTCATAGCATTTGTCACTGGCTGAAATCATTTTCATTATTGTCTATGTATGTACAGTCTAGACCTTCCCCACCCCCATTAAAACGGAGTATCATGTGGCCAAGATCTCTGCCTGCCTTGTTTACTATCCCCAAATATCAGTACCTGTAAGAGTCTTGTTCTAGGTATAAGCTGAATAGAGAAATATATGTAAACTAAGAAATGGCAAAAGGGTGGCCCTTTAAGGATGTAACATCAATCGAAAGTCAAAACAGAGAAGCCAACAGCAGAAGAAATAGAAAATGTCAATGACATTTAGCATCAGGAATATGTGTCAAATGTTAAATTTAACAACGAGGAGGGGGTAAAGTGTCATTCTTTGGCACCTCTGTGAGAGTGGTTAAAGTTACTTCTCACAGCAGAAACTGGGTCATTTATCTCTGTACACACAACAGTTTTGCACAAGGTCTGGTACAAAGAAGGTCTGAGACGCTTGGTGAGGATTCTTAGGTTTCCTAGAAAAAGAGGGTCATATTCAACTGTAATGTCTGCCGTGGGCAAGGGAGTAGGTAGGCACAACATACATGCAGAGGCAGGTAGAGCAGATATAAAGCAGCATTCAAGAATATGAAAAGGGTTCCTTAGGAATCACAAACAACACTCATCTACTTTTATTGCCAATTCTAAGATGTTTATAAAGAAAAAATTAAAATGTGTCAGTAGTGTTGGTGACTTGGATGTTACATAGTAACTTTATGCTACGCAGAGTAACTTACATGCTGATATAACTTATTTTCATGAGGAAATTTACACCACAGCCTGGTATAATGGAACCTGAAAAGTAAACCTTTAATCTGTAATCAGCTCTGCCACAAACTCTCTTTATAACCTTGAACTTCTTTAGTGCTCAATTTTTCTACCTGTGAAATAAGCTGGTTGGATCTGATGCTTGCTAATGCCCATTTCCAGTCCTTGAACACTGTGTATTATTCCTGACTTAAAAAAAAAAAACAAAAAAAAAAAAACCACTCATTTCCTAAGCTTATGTTCACAGGACAATACGCCATCCACAAGTATGTAAATCAAAGTTACCAGATGCAGTGAGGTAGGAGATCCTTTTACCCAGCCTTCTTGCCAAACCAAGGGTATCACCCACCCAGATTCTCTCCAGTGTTGTGTTCAGACTCCCATTTCTTGGTAAGGCAAGAAGCCCTATCATACTTCAGCTAAACAGTTGGATTTCTCTGCACAATTATTTCCTTTGCTTGAGTTTTCACTGCCTTAGGCCCCGTGTTTCTCATCAATTCAAGTCTACTCTCATAGTTAGCACCACAGTTCTTGTTTTTTCTAACACTTAAATAATGAATAGAACTTGATCACCTGGAGGTATTCTCCTTACTCTATTACAACCGTTATTAGTGATTTTAATTAGACAAAACCACCATTCCTTTTGCTATCCCACCATACTGTCAAGTGCCTATTAAAGATATTACAGTAATAAGTTATTAGCACCTTTTAAATTTACATTAACAAAAAAAGACAAATGAGAAGTCAGGAAATGAAAGAAGGAAAAAAACAAAAACCCTTTCAGATGTCATAATTAACCAAAGCTTAGAGTAACTCAAAAAATCATTGGTAGCTATCTTTCAATTTTTTTAAAAAATATACTACGCATATCCTAGTTAAAACTGCAGGAGTGATCATTTGTCTCATCGATTAAAGATGGGAAAACGGACGAGGACAATGCTCTGCTGTGGATGAGCCCCACATCATTCTTTCTTTAAAAGAGCGGTATTACTAACGGAGAATCAGAAGTCGAGTGGTTGAGTCATTTGTCCATGAGTCATCACCACCTCATAACTCCCCAAAGACCTTTTGACTACTGTGACTCTTGCCACCTGCAAAAGGTAGTGATCAAATCTACAGGAAGCCAAGTTCTAATAGCTATTCAGCATCCACCATTGGCCCTCCTAGGTTTTTATTCTCTTGAAACAAGGAGAAACAGGACAGGGCCAATGCTCTGATGTGTTTTAGTGCTGGGACTGATTGTTCACTGAATTGAGGGAGAGCGTTTCCCATCTTTCTCCTTGACCCCCTCATTTCACCAACTCAAGCACCACTACCCACCCCCCACCCCCCAAGTCTGCAAAAGCAGGCAGCCGGCAGAGAGCTCACTCCAGGAGGTGAGTTACTAAACCAGCAAGGCTGGGTTGGGTTTCTAGGCATCTTCATCATGTGGCCTAACAAATAGGCTCAAGAGAGAGCGATGGTTCAGAAACAGAATTGGCAAAGCAGGTAACTGTGGACAAAAAAATGTTGCCTGCTGTTTTACTAAACAAGAATGTTGCTTGCCATCAAGTCAGCAGTCACTGCAGCCGCCCGAGACAGTGCACCCTGAGGGGAATTCAGGATGCAGAAAAACAGGATACAGGCCCTAGAGAGTTAAGATGCATATCAAAGGAATAACTTCAGTAAGCCCAGACTCTTACACCTTCCCAAATTGAGCAAAGCATTAAAATCACTACCTTGACATATCTGATTTTTGTGATTAGCCCTAATCTTTTGATGTTCCACTACAAGTTTTTTTTTGGGTTTTTTTCAGCCAAAACTCCCATATATCCTGGCTCCTCCCTTACCTCTTTGGAACAGTTCCTCAGAGCTATCCAGAAACTTCCCCAGGATACAGCCCTCAATGATGCCTCCAATAAAATGTATTTCCCAACTTTCAGGCCGTGCATTTTTTTTCTGTCCACATAATAACACCTCAGGACTCCAAAACCCAGTCCCAGGGACTTTTCCTTAACTTGCCTGCAGCGCCTGGTACAGCGCCAGGCGCCCTCCGCAGCGCTGGGGTAACCCACGTCAGCGACAACTGACAGCTGGGTGGCTCTCACTCCGGGGTGGCCCGGACTGCCATTCCCCGCTCCGCCTAGGACCCCCGACACCTGAAGCGGGGCGGGGGGAAATGCTGGGGTCTCTCGTGCGCCCCGGGCGCAGCACCGCGCGTCCCCTCCACAGGTGCGGCGCCCTAGCGGCCGCGCACCGGGGCCAGGAGGAGGTGGACAGACAGGGACAGGAGGGCACCACTGGCTGCTCGAGGCTCCCACCGAGAGGCCCGCTCACCTGGGACCTGGCCGCCAGGAGCGGGGACCGGAGCGACAGGTCTCTCAGAAGTTTCCAGGCCTGCGCTGCCCCAGGGGCCGCCATCTTAACCAGGAAACCGGCGCGGCGAGCCAGGCGGGGCGCGGCGAGGGCGGGAGGGGGAGGAGAGGGGAGGGGAGGGGGCGGGGCCTGGCCGCCCCTCCCGCACCGCCCCCTCCGCCCGGGCCCGCCTGCTGTCCCCGGGACGTGGCAGCGCCCCTGAGGAGACATCTGCGCGAGCCCTGCGTCTCCCGCCGCGACTCCCACCTCGGCCCCAAGTTCACTTTCAGCCTTCAGAGGCCCCGTGGGCTCCTCACCGTTCTACCCCGGCTCACCATGTGAGCAAAAACACATCCCGAGCCCTACGGTCGTGGGGCTTAAACTATGCTGGGGCGACGGGCCAGTGCACGTTGGCCGTTGCCGTGAGTGCTCTGAGGTCCGGCCCACGGAGCTGACGCCAAGTAAGGGAGGCCTCGGGTCTGGTCCTTGGGCCCCAGAGGCTCGCCTAGGGAAGCGATATTTGAGCTGAGCCTTGAGGGAGTACCGGAGAGGCAAGTGGGTCTGATGAGGTCGGTGGATGCCCTCTACACCTGAGTAAGAATTTTTTATCTTTTACCGAAGGTTAAGACAAAGCAATTGAAGCATTTTAAGCCAGTAATCACCAGAACAAGAGCAAGCGTTTATTCGGAGTTTACGTGACTCTAAGCACTGTATATGTAATAAAATTACTATAGCAAATAAGCTTAATATGTGCCAGGCACGTTACAAATTATGAACTAATTTAGTCTTTATAGCAACCTTTCCAGTGGGTACCAATGTATAAATCCCCATTTTGCAGAAGAGAAAACTGAGGCACAGAGAGGTTACCTAACTTATTGAAGGTCAGAGATCTGATAAGGATTAAAAATGAGGTTCAAACCCATGCTGTCTTCTCCCCACCCTATTATGTACCATTTTAGAATTTTTTTTACCCTTACTCTATTCTTGAGCCTATGATCATGAGAAAATGTACAATGTAACAGAACTAGGAAACTGTTTCTGCTTTACTTCCCTTTTTACTTTTTCTGCTTTTAATTTTTTTTAATTTTTATTTTGACAAAAAAAATCTACAGAGAAGTTGCAAGAACATTACCCCCAAACTCCCAAGTATCCTTTACCCAGATTTACCACTTATTTATATTTTTCCTCATTCCCCATTTTTCATAGATATAGATACATAGCTTTATAGCCCATTCTTAATCACAAGTTTACTGGCTAGATTTAGCATCCATTGTTGATTTTTTCTTGAATCAGTTATTACTGTAATGGTTGCAAAATCATGATTGTCTAATTCCATTCCTTTCTACATTTTTTAGTTCACATTCTACTCTGAGAAGAGCTTTACCGTCTCCCACGTTTCTTTATTTATCCTTGTGTTCACTTGTATCAATATGGACTCATGCGTCCCTTTTTATTCAGTGCCAAGCCTATGCTCATTCCTTTTACATGTACTCAGCTGCCTCTGAATATGGGTCATTTAATCCTCACAGGAACCCTGTAAGGGGTGATGATGTTATTCCCATTTTACCAGAGGGGGAACTGTACTACCGAAACACTATGTAACTTGCCCAGGGTCACAGCCTGGGACCAGACCCCAAAGCTGAAATCTGACCACACCCTCCTCTTGACCTGAGGGGATCTGAGTTCCCACCTCATCTATCATTACGTGTACTGGGTCTGCCATCTAGCCAGGATGGAGCGAAGACTCATTAATGTTTACAGACTGAATGTTTAAGCTTCGTGAGAGCTTTGAACATGTTGTCAGAAGGAAGCAGACCTCCTGTAGAATTAATCAAAGGTGGTTTATTCAGACAGTACTATGGCAAGGGAGTTGGCTACTATCACTTTCCTTCCAGCAGAGACCTGAAAGGGTTTGAAAAGAAGAGTGCATTTCGTAAAGAAAAAGGACAGCCTCCTTAGACAGTCTTTGATGAGTGTTCTGTTAGGACGGGATTTTTTTTCTATTAGGGCAGGATTTTTGGAAGTGGAGTGGGCAGAGTCTTTCTGATTACCATTCATGTACATGTGGCAATCTTTGATTGGTTCATTATCTACTAGTGAATTCTGGGCTGGGTAGCATCATATGAGTTTTCCTGTTTCAATTGGAAGACTGCCTAGTCCTCAGCTTTGGGGCCCAAGTCCTGCATCAGCAATTCCTCAGTGTCTTCATCCACATTCTCTAGTTCTGCCATCTCTGCAGCCAAGAGGTTGGGGGAGATGGTGCAGAAGGACCTTCGTATGGTATCTCCAGTGCTTAGCACTGGGCCAAGATTAGAGAAAGTGTGGAATAAACACACGTAGGATGACTCACACTTATTGAGTTCCTCCTAAGACTTCTCACTCTTTTCTACCCTTTTTTTCCAAATAGGAAGCTCTTTGAGGTCAAGGATCCACCAAAGAGTTCTGCACTGTGCTTTGCTGAGATAAGCACTGGGTTTTCAGTGAAACTGGATTGGATTCAAATCTCACCTCTGCCTTCTGTGAATCTGTGACCTGAGGAACTACCTAGGTCATACAGTGATAGTAAGTATTCAGTGAGATGTTGTATGTAAAGACCTTGCACATAGCAGGGTCTTAGTAAATGTTGTGTTTCTTCCTCTGATATACTCTTTTTTTTTAATTAATTAATTTCTTTATTTTTTTATTTTTGGCTGTGTTGGGTCTTTGGTGCTGTGCGCCGGCTTTCTCTAGTTGCGGTGAGCGGGGGCTACTCTTTGTCGTGGTGCACAGGCTTCTCATTGCGGTGGCTTCTCTTGTTGCGGAGCACAGGCTCTAGGTGTGCAGGCTTCAGTAGTTGTGGCACGTGGGCTCAGTAGTTGTGGCTTGCGGGCTCTAGAGCACAGGCTCAGTAGTTGTGGCACACAGGCTTAGTTGCTCTGCGGCATGTGGGATATTCCTGGGCCAGGACTTGAACCCATGTCCCCTGCACTGGCAGGCAGATTCTCAACCACTGCACCACCAGGGAAGCCCCCCTTTGATATAGTCTTAATAAATATTTGATATCTAATGTGAAACACCAGAGCCAATCTGAGATATGGGTCATAAGGCCCCTGACACTTTGTAACTTATCTTGATAGCACTGGAGAACAGTAGAGACGTGTATGTGCCAGATGAAAGTATTAAAAGGATGTAAAGTGGTTGTCTCCAGGAAGAGGGTGGAGGATAGGGGTAAGGGAACCTTTACATTTTTAGAACTTCGCATATACTGATTCCTGGGCTCCACTCTAGACCTACTGAATCAGAATCACTTAGGATGGAGTCCGATATCTGCATTTTAAGTAATCTTCTCAAGGAGTTCTTTAGTTTGAGAACTAAAAAAAATAAAAAATAAAAAAAAGCAGACAAACCAAACCATAGCGGTAAACTCTCAAGAAGTTTCCCAGTGAATCAAGAGACAAGTTACTCTGCCTTCTTCCACTGGGTTCCTAAATGTAGAATGAAAATCCTATGATTCGTAGATGGAGGTGATGACTAAATGCTGCTCTCAGAGAGTCTTGACACATGGGTACAAGACCTATCTTCTACCAGGGGTCTAGGTCAGCCCCGACATGTAGAAGCATTGGCTAAGGGTGAATAAACAGTGATTCTATGCTTTTTCTTTATCAATATTGCAATTGTGAACTGCTTGAGTAGTAACTGTGGCCATAGGCAATACCACTACCAAAAGCATTTTGTACTGTCTGGGGTCAGATTGAAGCACAGAGGTAGATATCAGACAAACTGAGTTCAGGTCTTGACTCTGTGATTTAATAACTCTGAGCTTGGGCCAGTTATTTCACAGCCTCAATCCTTTATCTGTGAAAGGGGGATTATAATAGTATGTATTTTGCCAGTGTGTTACTGAGTCCAAGCTCGTACTACTTGCCACACAACAGGCCAATAAATCGAGAGACAAGTTGCTAGAGCAAGGAATAGTGACTTTATTCGGAAAGCCAGCAAACTGAGAAGATGGTGGACTTGTGCCCCAAAGAACCCATCTTGCCTGAGTTAGAATTCAGGCTTTTTTTATACTGAAAGGGGAGGGAGTAAAGTCAAACATTTCCTGGTTCCGGGCAGCCTCCGGGAGGGGATGTGTTAATTTCTTCCTCCCTGCAGTCATTCAGGGGTGGGCCTGGTCAGCATGTTTCCTGTGAGCTAAACAAAGGTATTTCAGCTTAATGCTCATTACCTGGGAGGCAGGGTTCCCAGAGATGGGCCATTATGTATAATTTAAGCTTATAGGCAACATCCGTTTAGTGATTAACTTGTAATAGAATACAAAGTGTTCTTCCCCATTACAAGTGCATTGTAAAGCACTGGAGATCCCAGCGGCTGTTAGCCACTAGGCTTTCTTTGCTTGACTAAGAAATCCTTTTTCATGTTTGTTTCTTTACCATTTACATCAGTGAACCTGTTTCCCCATTAGTAAAATGAAGGCCAAGTATGACAGCATCTTATTTGAACTAGGAGTTAACAATGTAGCACTTCTCATGAACTTTGCATACACTGGAAATATTAAGTTTCAAAACTCCTTGATCAAACTTTGGATTTAGAACAACCTGCCTACACTACTTCTTACTGAGTTAATTGTTCCAGGAAAGAAAATAAAAACATCAGTAGGCCCACACACCTTCTCTTTCATTTTGGCAGTGCCTGTTAACAGTGAAATAATGTGCTCATTTTCATATCCACACTGATTACTCCCTGGGCCCAGATTTGCCAGAGGCATGTCAGGAAACCTAGCACAGGGATCATGCATCTAGCAGTTCCAGTGGTTGTTTATCATTACCTTTTCATTTAAGCATAAAAACCGTTTGACAAATACGGACTCATTGTAACCAGCAGAAATGAATAGAATTTTTTACAAAACAATCCTAATTTTCATGGATAACATATTTGAGTTCATGCCACTCCCTGTCAGTAATGAAAATCACTATCAAGATGATGAAACAAAGGGCATTTGTGGATTTTGTTTAGTTATTTCTTCTTTAATGGTTAACAGATTTCTTGAATTTACAGGCAAAGAAACTTAGGGCTTTCATTATGTACACTGGTAATATCTCTGTTGCTGTTTGTGACAGCCATTTTAACCAATGCTTCAATTGTGTTATTTGCCAATGGCACAGAAAGAAGTTCCATTGTGCTGCAGTTATTTTTTCCCTCTTCAATAATGCATTAAAATGATTAATTCTGATGACATTTCTCAGCAGCTTATTTAAATTATAAGGTGCACAGAAGAAAAGGGATCTGCAACTAAAAGTGTCTCCTCTGACAAAACCGCAGTGAGCTCAAGAGAAATTCTCACTATATCCTGGAGAGAATCTGGGGGAGGGAAGGTAGAGCCATAGTAACAGGTCAAAGTCAAGATGAAAAAGAAGTAAGAGTAAGGAACATCAGAAACCAAGAGAAGGAGCATTCAGGGACAAGGTCAGCTGGAAGACTAAAAGTGGAGAACGAGAGTTAAGGATAGAAACAAAGGCGATGGCATTCTGTTGGTCGGGAAATTTAGAAATGGATAAAGAAGATGGTAAAAGTGGAGTGAAGAACATTTACACAAAGGACAGTGGAGAAACATAGACTGAAAGAGAAAAATGATACCAGATTGTGGGAAAGAAATTCCCTTTAGAAAGAAACCTGTTTTCCCACTGCAATCGAAAGCCGTGGAATTTAGCACTTTCAATATTATTAAGACATCCTTCATTTAAATACCAAAATAGGGACTTCCCTGGTGGCACAGTGGTTAAGAATCCTCCTGCCAATGCAGGGGACACAGGTTCGACCCCTGGTCTGGGAAGATCCCACATGCTGTGGAGCAAGTAAGCCCATGTGCCGCAACTACTGAGCCTGTGCTGTAGAGCCCGTGAGCCACAACTACTGAGCCCACGTGCCACAACTACTGAAGCCTGGGTGCCTAGAGCCCATGCTCCGCAAAAAGAGAAGCCACTGCAATGAGAAGCCTGCGCACCACAGCAAAGAGTAGCCCCCGCTCACCGAAACTAGAGAAAGCCCGTGCACAGCAATGAAGACCCAACGCAGCCAAAAAATAAATAAATAAATAAATAAATAATAAAATAAATACCAAAATAAAAATTAAAGGCATTCCATTTCAAATCCCCTGCTTCATTAGGAAGTAAGCAGTCACAGCAATGGTTCTTAATAGAATTCCTTTTTTTTTAAAAATTTATTTTATTTATTTATTTTTGGCTGCTTTGGGTCTTCCTTGCTGCGCACCTACTCTTCATTGCAACACGCGGGCTTCTCATTGCAGTGGCTTCTCTTGTTTGTGGAACACAGGCTCTAGGCACGTGGGCTTCAGTAGTTGTGGCTTGCGGGCTCAGTAGTTGTGGCTTGCAGGCTCTAGAGCGCAGGCTCAGTAGTTGTGGCGCACGGGCTTAGCTGCTCCGCAGCATGTGGGATCCTCCTGGACCAGGGCTCGAACCCGTGTCCCTTGCATTGGCCGGCAGATTCTTAACCACTGCGCCACCACAAATAGAATTCCTTTAATAGGTTTCTGTTTTGTTTTAATGTCTTTGGGGCTGTATTCTCCAAAGGTTCTAATTCAGTCTGTCTTGGGACCTAGAGATCTGCATTTTTGTAAGTACCTCTCCCACCCCACCATCTTTATTGTAGGTGATCCATTGTCTGTGACTGGAGAAGCACTGACCCAGAAGGTGGGACTTTGAGAAAGCTAGAGGAAAACAACAGAAATCATCCAATTCCTCTCTTTCTCTCTCATTTTCTTTTCCATTTCTTACCCCACTTGTAGTATGTTTCTTAACCTTTCCCAACCCCTCCAAAATCTTAGTACATGAGAAGCAGTATGGAATGAGACTCCAGAGGAAGGTTTCATGCTGTTCCCTCTGACGGAAACAACTCTTCCCTGTTGTTCACTGGGCTCAGGCTCTCTCTTCCCTAGAGGGGGTTTCAGTCACCACCCTCTTCAGGAACCTTCTCTGAAGGCAAGCCTGGGGGTCATCTCAGTGGTTATCATTAGGCAATGACCCCATTAGTTTCTTGTCTGCTTCTTTCTTTAGGATTTAAAAATCTGCAGTGACAGGGACTGTGTCTTCTTTGCTCTTATGACCCTGCACCCAGTACAGTGCCTGGAAGACAGGCAGTACTCAACTGATATTGGCTAAACAGATAACTAAATGAAGATGAAACCAGTGCAAAAATCACCCTAATAAGAAAATTCAAAGATTCAATAATGTCTAGAAATCTGCCAGTACCCCCTAACAAGAATGGAAGTTGAGTCCCATGAAGGGAAATAACCTGCCCAGGATCACACACTACACTAGTTGTTTTGTTCACTGTTTCTCAGAGTTCTTACATGCCTTCAAGATCCATCTCTCCCTTACCTCTCTCTCTCGTTCCCCTACATTTATTGAACACGTGTGTGCTTTCTCAAAGCTTTACAGAAATTATCTTACTTAATCCCCACCACAGCCGTATTTTACAGATGTGCAAACTGAGTCTCACAGCAGAGAGTAAGTTGCCTGAGGTAATGACTAGGAAGAAGCCAATCTCAGTCAATCTGGGATTGAATCTACACGAGCACTATCTAATGGATCTTTTTGCAATGATGGAAAAGTTCTATAACTGTGCTGTCTGATACCATAGCCATCAGCCATGTATGGCTGTTGAGCACTTGAAATGTGACTGGTGAAACTAAGAAAATAAATTTTTAATTTTAATTAATTTAATTTTGAATAGCTGCACATAGCTAGTGACTGCCATATTTACCAGTAGAGGTCTATGCTATCCAACTGATGTGCAGACTTTGTATCATCTCACTGTTTTCTTAATTGCATTCCTATTAGGTACAAGTTATATGAATTGGGTTCCTAATTTAGGTACAAATAGCTTATTTAGGAGGTGATCCTAGGCATCAGGAAAAGGAATGGGGAAGTGAGACAGGGAAGATGGGGTTTAGTTTCAGAGAGCACTCTGATAGAATGTTATGGAACATACCTCAAAATGGTCCCATTGAGGGATGAGGAAGTGGTCATGTTTTTCCACCAACTCCCATGCCTCATTGGTTGAGAGCTGCTCCTGGGGGCACTTCCAGCTTCCCTCTCCTCGGAACAGTTACGCCCCTGTGGTTAGACAAAGCCTTAGAGCAGAGAGACGCAGCTCTCTGAAGCAGTGATTGTCTTGCAAAGCTGCCGGTGACTTCCAGGGAAGTCAAGGAGATGTGGGCCCAAGTAAAACTATATTGCCTCTCCCTTTAAACTGACCAGATTAGTTCATATCAATATTTTATCTGGGTTGGGAGGAAGGGCACTCGAGATTGTGTTTGTAAGAAAGGTTCTGCTACTTAGAGAGAGAGAAAGAAAAAAGTTTCCAAACTACAGTTCTAAACTGTACTCTTGCCTGTTTTCATGACCAACTCAATTACTGGATTTTATCCTATTCTGTATCATTTCTAGCTCAGCATGGATGCTCTAAGTATCCCTGCAGTCTAGGCCCCATAAGGTAGTTATAAAATAGCTGATCCTGGACTTTCTCAGTGGAGACATGAAGAGACTCAGGCATTCCAGAAAGCGTTTGTTTGGTTGTTTTTTATTTGATATATTTAAAAAGATTAGCCGCAACAAGAGCAGAGAATCAGGGAGAACCTGATTAAAAAAATAAAATATAGTTTTAAAGAAGAAATAGAAGTGATGCAAATAGTGATTTCTCCTCCTCTGATATCAAGCTCTGTTGAGCTCTGGAAAGAGGAAGCATGTAATTATGATAGAAGTGAATCAACTGAAAGCCAAGTCAAAAAGGCAGATCAGCTTCTGAAGAGATGCCCTGGCTTCTATAAAGACAGTAGGTAAAGAGTCCTAGCCTCTCTACCTAGATCGGCTGCTGGTCCTTATGACCTTGGGCTGAAAGAACATGGAGAACTCTTGATAGTGTAGGCAAAAGGAATGTTACCAGATTTCTTTCAGAGACAATGGCCATCCATGGAGGCTAAGAAGAGCTTAGCTACCTCAAAGAACCTGCCTGAAGAGATTTCTTCATGCTACAAACCTCTGTAAATTTCCTTTCAAAAATTATGTTTAAGAAGAAATAGGAATAACCTTACACCAAAGTGAGGGCAAGAGTGTCCACAAGAGTGAAGCCAGTAATGCCACAAGGGAGAAAATGAAGGGAGACAAGTAAAAATTTCACATCGAAATATTTCAAGTACCTAGAAGCTCTGAGGAAAATAAAAAACACCATGGTGAACAAATGATGTGAATAAAAATTCAAAAAAGAAAAGGTAAAAGTGGCCAGTAAACAAGAAAAAGAGCCAGCTTCACTGATAGCATTGAAGAAATGCAAAATAAAAGATACTACCTTTTAAAATTGTATATGTTTTTAAACCAATAAAAATGCCCAATTTGGTTACAATTGTGGAGGAAATTAATACTTTTTAATATTGTCAGTAGAAGTGTGAATTATTACATCCTTCTAGAGGACAATTTGGCAATATATATCCAGAGCCTAAGATTTTAAATCCTCTAGTCAAATAATTTTATTTCTCGGGATTATCCTAAACAAATACTTAAATTTGCAGTCAAAGATTTTTGTTCAAAGATATTAATTGCAGCAATTTATTTAACAACGAAAATTTGGAAACCACATAGCTGGTGAATAGTTAATAAAAAAACCACACTAGAATATTGAACAATGCCAAAAAACATATTATAAAATTTTAATTTATTTAAAGAAGCAGTGTATGCACACTGTAAGATTTTTTAAGTCTCTGAAGGTAGTAGCCACTGTTAATAGTTCATTTCTTTAAGAAATTTTCTTCAACAAATTTTCTATATATACATTTTCTATTTTGATATATCAATGGATATATCTCTATCCCTATTTATCTGTCTATCTACCTATCTGGCCCACTATTTGTCTTTGTAAATAAAGTTTTATTGGAACTCACTCACACCCATTTGTTTATGTATTGTCTATGGTTCGTTTCCAGTTACAATGGCAAAGTTGAATAGTTGCAACAGAGAACCTATGACTGAAAATATGTAATATCTTGCCCTTTACAGAAAAACCTTGCAAACCCCTGCACCAGCATACAAACTCATTACAATGTTACCTCAGTGAGTGCAAATATTTTTGTCTGCTTTGTTTGCTATTGTATTCCCAATGCCTAGAACAGTGCCTGGCATATAGTAGGTGCCCAGTAAATATTTGTGGAATGAACTAATGGGATCAGTTGCTCCTGCTAATGCACAGTTGTGTGGTTTTCACATTTAGTGCTTGTTTTAGTATTACAAATAATGCTGCAATGAACACAGATATTTGCTTACTTCTGCAATTATATCAGAAACAGTACTTTGAAAAATATAATGATGTGGGAAACATATTGATATATAAAATTTTTTTAAAAAGCTAAAATTTTTGTTACTTTAATTTTTGTTATTGAAAATGTGTGTGTATAACCATAAATATTTTGAAATCTAGGAGGAGGAATTGGGGTGATTTTTATTTTCTTTATTGTTATCTAAATTTATCATAATTAACACATATTGATAGTAAAAAAAATATTAAATGTATTTTTAAAGGACTCAGAAGATCTTTTTCATCTTGTCCCCTCTCTGTCCTATTTGAAATCATTTAATACTTCCCATCACTATAAGTTAAATCTAAATTCTTCCACCCAGGGTTTAAGGTTATTGAGCCACTGGTTTAAATACCTGTTTCTGTCTCCCCAGTGGGTTTCCTTCATGAAAGGTTTGTTCAGCCAGACTTGGATATTACTCTTTGTCCTCAGAAAAGGCCTTATAAATTCTACCTTGGCGCACTTAGTCATAGCTTTTGTCCTGTCCAGAATGCCATCCTTTTCTCCACCTTGCTGAGCCTGCCACTGAAGTGTCCAATTCTTCCCAGTAGCATTCCTAAGTCCTTCCCACAGCATCATCCTTCTACAGCATCTACTGTCATGGGTGGCAAATCTGGTTTCCTTTAGGAGATAAAGCAAGAAAACCTAAATGAACAACGTAGTACGCCATACAAGGGAATGAGGAGTCGTGGGGACCATGGCAACAAGTACATGTCCTATCTAAAGGCAGACAAGTGAAAAAATAAATTTGTTTTTAAAGGCAGACCAAACAAAGCAAGACTGCTGGCAAAATTTACCCTACACCTTATACTGTATGGGCATATAAACTGCTTGGAACTTTTTCCTGAAGCCCGTGGGGTTTAGGGATGCAGAAAGAGGGGAAGAAGGTGAGAGTTAATGGAGGTCCAAAAGTAGGATGGGGGTAGGTTGAGAATGAGGGATGGACAAGAGGTTTCAGGCTTAAAGAGAAGGGACGGGGTAGGATTTAAGACTGGACTAAGGATGTCTGTGGTAGAAGTTATGCAGTAATTTTTAAAATGAAATTCTAGTGTTTTATGTTTTAGGCTATATCAGAATATCCCTAGTATCAAAATGGCTTCATCAAAACAGACCAAAAAAAATATCTTGCTTCATCACCCATACCTGTACCCAGGTTCTTCTCATAGTAATAAACACAGCAATAGCTAATTTGAGTTGGGTCTGTATTATGTGCAGTCACTGTGTTAAGCACATTTACTGAGAGTGTCCACCTGACTCAGTTCTCAAGATAGCCTTATGAGATAAATGCTATTCCTCTCTTACAGATTAGAAAAAAGACATAGAAAGAGGCAGTGGTCTGCCTGAGGTCATATGGCTAGGAGGTGGCAGGGCTGACTTGAATCCAGACTCTGATCCAGAAGTTGTACAATGAATATACGTCTTCTGCAAATTAACCACTTAACCACTGTGTTGTGCGGCTCAGAAGTGTTGAAAGAAAGGGAATGTTTGGTAGCAAGGGTACAAGTTAGGGTTTCTCAACCTCAATACTGTTGACATTTTAGACTGGATAATTCTTTGTTGTAGAGGCTGTCCTGTGCATTGTAGGATATTTATTAGCATGCTTAGCCTCTATTCGCTAGATGCCAGTAGCAAATGCCCTGAGTAGTGACAATCAAAACTGTTTCCATATATTGCCAAATGTCCCTAAAATGGGCAGGGTATTGGTGGAGGGCGAGAAGGAGCAAAACCTCCCCTAGTATAAATATTTATACCACTGGTATAAATACTTGTCCTTAGAGCAGAAATGTAATACTTAATATTGTCATTCCCCTTTTTATGGACTTTCATAATCCCAGATGTATCTCCTCCCCCACCAAATATCCAAATATCCAACTCTGAGAACAACAGAAATTATTGCACAAAATATTGTGCATTTTATATATCTAATCCTTTCATAGATTAATTTCATTAAATTCCATAGCAGGAGGGAAGCAAAAAAGTTCTAAGTCATCAAACAGTCATTAAATGAATTAAAATAGTAATTCTCATGTCATTAGTCTGATTTTAGCCAAGCCAAGGAAGTACTATTCCAAGATTCTGCACGAAATAGCAAATTTCAACTTGAAAGTTCTCCAAGCAGTTAATGGTCCTGCTGTCCATTTGATTTAGTAAAGGTTCAGAGCATTTGTTAGCTAAACTTTCCCAGAAAGTCATTTTTATACTATCACTGTTAGTCTATGCCATTAGGATCATTTCTTTCTACGATAAAATGGGTTTTTATGTTATCATTCTGTGTCTCAGGGAAACGTATAATTTTTAATGGAAGAAATCTAAGATTAACCTCCATAGTCTCCCTAAGTGATTTCATAGCATCAGTCTGTGCAAAGGGAGGGTTTCGTATTCTAAAGAAAATCAGCTCATATTATTAAAAACAACTGACATATGGTATAAAAAATATTGTAAAAGTATTTGATTATACCTCAAAATACAAGCTGTATTTCTTTGCCAGTAAAAAAAAAGTGAAAACTACTTGAGCTCTAATTCTGAAAGGCAAAATTTTGAACATTGAATATTGGCTATTGCCTGTGGCCTAACTGGATAAGAGCAATTCACCTGTTTGATCCAATTTGTTCTAACCTGTGCATTTCACATGGCAAGGGCAGAAAGTCCTAGTTCCATTGCTTACCAGGATTTTTTTTTTAATATTTATTTATTTGGCTGCATTGGGTCTTCGTTGCTGCGCATGGGCTTTCTCTAGTTGTGGTGAGTGGCAGCTACTCTTCGTTGTGGTGAGTGGGCTTCACATTGTGGTGGCTTCTCTTGTTGCAGAGCATGGGCTTCAGTAGTTGCAGCACGCGGGTTCAGTAGTTGTGGCACATGGGCCCTAGAGCACACAGGCTTCAGTAGTTGCAGCACGTGGGCTCAGTAGGTGTGGCTCGCAGGCTCTAGACTGCAGGCTCAGTAGTTGCAGTACACGGGCTTACTTGCTCCGCAGTATGTGGGATCTTTTTTTTTTTTTTTTTTTTTTAATTCAGACAGAAAGTCACAAAAATTATACTCATCCTCATCAGTTCACGCAGTCCCATGTAATTAATTTTTTTTTCATCTTGATCTTTTGTTAGCACTTTTATGAGTTCATCAGTTTTTCATTAGAGTTCTGAAAATGCTTATTCATTCAGTTCAGCAGTACAGTCAGTTACCAGAAACCTGTACTTGTCAGAGTCTTTTCCATGAATTTCTTGAAGATGAAAGCCTTTTATAGGAACATATTTGCAAAAGCATCAGAGTACACCCAGAACTGTCTGTAAATGACAAAAGACTTAAAAATGGCCACTGTTAAAGATTTGATGAAAGTTCATAATAATGCAGTTGACAAGAAAATTAGTTATTTCTGAGATATACATTTTAAAGTAATAACTAGGATTATTACTTATAACATTATACCAGAACATATAACATTTTTAGAAATTTCATGTAATGTCTGAAACATTTATATTAACATATTTCCATACATATTTCCATACAAATACAAATATAAGATTTTTAGAAATTTCATATAATGTCTGAAACATTTATATTAACATATTTCCATACAAATACAAATATAAGATTTTTAGAAATTTCATGTAATGTCTGAAACATTTATATTAACATATTTCCATACAAATAACCCAATGAAAGTTTAGTATTAGTTGTTTTATTTGTTTTTTTATACTGCAGGTTCTTATTAGGCATCAATTTTATACACATCAGTGTATACATGTCAATCCCAATCGCCCAATTCAGCACACCACCATCCCCACCCCACTGCAGTTTTCCCCCCTTGGTGTCCATATGTCCATTCTCTACATCTGTGTCTCAACGTCTGCCCTGCAAACCGGCTCATCTGTACCATTTTTCTAGGTTCCACATACATGCATTAATATACGATATTTGTTTTTCTCTTTCTGACTTACTTCACTCTGTATGACAGTCTCTAGATCCATCCACGTCTCAACAAATGACTCAATTTCATTCCTTTTTATGGCTGAATAATATTCCATTGTATATATGTACCACGACTTCTTTATCCATTCGTCTGTTGATGGGCATTTAGGTTGCTTCCATGACCTGGCTATTGTAAATAGTGCTGCAATGAACATTCGGGTGCATGTGTCTTTTTGAATTTCGGTTTTCTCTGGGTATATGCCCAGTAGTGGGATTGCTGGGTCATATGGTAATTCTATTTTTAGTTTTTTAAGGAACCTCCATATTGTTCTCCATAGTGGCTGTATCATTTACATTCCCACCAACAGTGCAAGAGGGTTCCCTTTTCTCCACATCCTCTCCAGCATTTGTTGTTTGTAGATTTTCTGATGATAACCATTCTGACTGGTGTGAGGTGATAGCTCATTGTAGTTTTGATTTGCATTTCTCTAATAATTAGTGATGTTGAGCATCTTTTCATGTGCTTCGTGGCCATCTGTATGTCTTCTTTGGAGAAATCTATTTAGGTCTTCTGCCCATTTTTGGATTGGGGTGTTTGTTTCTTTAATATTGAGCTGAATGAGCTGTTTATATATTTTGGAGATTAATCCTTTGTCCATTGATTCGTTTGCAAATATTTTCTCCCATTCTGAGGGTTGTCTTTTCGTCTTGTTTATGGTTTCCTTTGCTGTGCAAAAGCTTTGAAGTTTCATTAGGTCCCATTTGTTTATTTTTGTTTTTATTTCCATGACTCTAGGAGGTGGATCAAAAAAGATCTTGCTGTGATTTATGTCAAAGAGTGTTCTTCCTTTGTTTTCCTCTAAGAGTTTTATAGTGTCCAGTCTTATATTTAGGTCTCTAATCCATTTTGAGTTTATTTTTGTGTATGGTGTTAGAGAGTATTCTAATTTCATTCTTTTACATGTAGCTGTCCAGTTTTCCCAGCACCACTTATTGAAGAGACTGTCTTTTCTCCATTGTATATCTTTGCCTCCTTTGTCATAGATTAGTTGACCATAGGTGCGTGGGTTAATCTCTGGGCTTTCTATCTTGTTCCATTGATCTATGTTTCTGTTTTTGTGCCAGTACCATATTGTCTTGATTACTGTAGCTTTGTAGTATAGTCTGAAGTCAGGGAGTCTGATTCCTCCAGCTCCATTTTTTTCCCTCAAGACTGCTTTGGCTATTCGGGGTCTTTTGTGTCTCCATACAAATTTTAAGATGATTTGTTCTAGCTCCGTAAAAAATGCCATTGGTAATTTGATAGGGATTGCATTGAATCTGTAGATTGCTTTGGGTAGTATAGTCATTTTCACAATGTTGATTCTTCCAATCCAAGAACATGGTATATCTCTCCATCTGTTGGTATCATCTTTAATTTCTTTCATCAGTGTCTTATAGTTTTCTGCATACAGGTCTTTTGTCTCCCTAGGTAGGTTTATTCCTAGGTATTTTATTCTTTTTGTTGCAATGGTAAATGGGAGTGTTTCCATAATTTCTCTTTCAGATTTTTCATCATTAGTGTATAGGAATGCAAGAGATTTCTGTGCATTAATTTTGTATCCTGCAACTTTACCATATTCATCAATTAGCTCTAGCAGTTTTCTGGTGGCAGTTTTAGGATTCTCTATGTATAGTATCATGTCATCCACAAACAGTGACAGTTTTACTTCTTCTTTTCCAATTTGTATTCCTTTTATTTCTTTATCTTCTCTGATTGCCGTGGCTAGGACTTCCAGAACTATGTTGAATAATAGTGGTGAGAGTGGACATCCTTGTCTTGTTCGTGATCTTAGAGGAAATGCTTTCAGTTTTTCACCATTGAGAATGATGTTTGCTGTGGGTTTGTCATATATGGCCTTTATTATGTTGAGGTAGGTTCCCTCTATGCCCACTTTCTGGAGAGTTTTTATCATAAATGGGTGTTGAATTTTGTCAAAAGCTTTTTCTGCATCTATTGAGATGATCATATGGTTTTTATTCTTCAATTTGTTAATATGGTGTATCACATTGATTGATTTGCATATATTGAAGAATCCTTGCATCCCTGGGATAAATCCCACTTGATCGTGGTGTATGATCCTTTTAATGTGTTGTTGGATTCTGTTTGCTAGTATTTTGTTGAGGATTTTTGCATCTATATTCATCAGTGATATTGGTCTGTAATTTTCTTTTTTTGTAGTGTCTTTGTCTGGTTTTGGTATCAGGGTGATGGTGGCCTCATAGAATGAGTTTGGGAGTGTTCCTTCCTCTGCAATTTTTTGGAAGAGTTTGAGAAGGATGGGTGTTAGCTCTTCTCTAAATGTTTGATAGAATTCACCTGTGAAGCCATCTGGTCCTGGACTTTTGTTTGTTGGAAGATTTTTAATCACAGTTTCAATTTCATTACTTGTGATTGGTCTGTTCATATTTTCTGTTTCTTCCTGGTTCAGTCTTGGAAGGTTATACCTTTCTAAAAATTTGTCCATTTCTGCCAGGTTGTCCATTTTATTGGCATAAAGTTGCTTGTAGTAGTCTCTTAGGATGCTTTGTATTTCTGCCGTGTCTGTTGTAACTTCTCCTTTTTCATTTCTGATTTTATTGACTTGAGTCCTCTCCCTCTTTTTCTTGATGAGTCTGGCTAATGGCTTATCAATTTTGTTTATCTTCTCAAAGAACCAACTTTCAGTTTTATTGATCTTTGCTATTGTTTTCTTTGTTTCTATTTCATTTATTTCTGCTCTGATCTTTATGATTTCTTTCCTTCTGCTAACTTTGGGTTTTGTTTGTTCTTCTTTCTCTAGTTTCTTTAGGTGTAAGGTTAGATTGTTTTCTTGAGATTTTTCTTGTTTCTTTAGGTAGGCTTGTTTAGCTATAAACTTCCCTCTTAGAACTGCTTTCGCTGCATCCCATAGGTTTTGGGTCGTCGTGTTTTCATTGTCATTTGTCTCTAGGTATTTTTTTATTTCCTCTTTGATTTCTTCAGTGATCTCTTGGTTATTTAGTAACGTATTGTTTAGCCTCCATGTGTTTGTCTTTTTTACGTTTTTTTCCCTGTAATTCATTTCTAATCTCATAGCGTTGTGGTCAGAAAAGATGCTTGATATGATTTCAGTTTTCTTAAATTTACTGAGGCTTGATTTGTGACCCAAGATGTGATCTATCCTGGAGAATGTTCCGTGCGCACTTGAGAAGAACGTGTAATCTGCTGTTTTTGGATGGAATGTCCTATATATATCAATTAAATCTATCTGGTCTATTGTGTCATTTAAAGCTTCTGTTTCCTTATTTATTTTCATTTTGGATGATCTGTCCATTGGTGTAAGTGAGGTGTTAAAGTCCCCCACTATGATTGTGTTACTGTCAATTTCCTCTTTTATAGCTGTTAGCAGTTGCCTTATGTATTGAGGTGCTCCTGTGTTGGGTGCATATATATTTATAATTGTTATATCTTCTTCTTGGATTGATCCCTTGATCATTATGTAGTGTCCTTCCTTGTCTCTTGTAACATTCTTTATTTTAAAGTCTATTTTATCTGATATGAGTATAGCTACTCCAGCTTTCTTTTGATTTCCATTTGCATGGAATATCTTTTTCCATCCCCTCACTTTCAGTCTGTATGTGTCCCTAGGTCTAAAGTGGGTCTCTTGTAGACAGCATATATATGGGTCTTGTTTTTGTATCCATTCAGCCAGTCTATGTCTTTTGGTTGGGGCATTTAATCCATTCACGTTTAAGGTAATTATCGATATATATGTTCCTATGACCATTTTCTTAATTGTTTTGGGTTTGTTTTTGTAGGTCCTTTTCTTCTCTTGTGTTTCCCACTTAGAGAAGTTCCTTTAGCATTTGTTGTAGAGCTGGTTTGGTGGTGCTGAATTCTCTTAGCTTTTGTTTGTCTGTAAAGCTTTTGATTTCTCCATCAAATCTAAATGATCCTTGCCGGGTAGAGTAATCTTGGTTGTAGGTTCTTCCCTTTCATCATTTAAGTATATCATGCCACTCCCTTCTGGCTTGTAGAGTTTCTGCTGAGAAATCAGCTGTTAACCTTATGGGAGTTCCCTTGTATGTTATTTGTCGTTTTTCCCTTGCTGCTTTCAATAATTTTTCTTTGTCTTTAACTTTTGCCACTTTGATTACTATGTGTCTCAGCGTGTTTCTCCTTGGGTTTATCCTGTATGGGACTCTTTGCGCTTCCTGGACTTGGGTGGCTATTTCCTTTCCCATGTTAGGGAAGTTTTCGACTATAATCTCTTCAAATATTTTCTCTGGTCCTTTCTCTCTCTCTTCTCCTTCTGGGACCCCTATAATGCAAATGTTGTTGCATTTAATTTTGTCCCAGAGGTCTCTTAGGCTGTCTTCATTTCTTTTCATTCTTTTTTCTTTAGTCTGTTCCGCAGCGGTGAATTCCACCATTCTGTCTTCCAGGTCACTTATCCGTTCTTCTGCCTCAGTTATTCTGCTATTGATTCCTTCTAGTGTAGTTTTCATTTCAGTTATTGTATTGGTCATCTCTGTTTGTTTGTTCTTTAATTCTTCTAGGTCTTTGTTAATCATTTCTTGCATCTTCTCAATCTTTGCCTCCATTCTTATTCCGAGGTCCTGGATCATCTTCACTATCATTATTCTGAATTCTTTTTCTGGAAGGTTGCCTATCTCCACTTCATTTAGTTGTTTTTCTGGGGTTTTTTCTTGTTCCTTCATTTGGTACATAGCCCTCTGCCTTTTCATCTTGTCTATCTTTCTGTAACTGTGGTTTCTGGTCCACAGGCTGCAGGATTGTAGTTTTTCTTGCTTCTGCTGTTTGCCCTCTGGTGGTTGAGGCTATCTAAGAGGCTTGATGGGAGGCTCTCGGCATGTGGGATCTTCCCAGGGCAGGGATCGAACCGTGTCCCCTGCATTGGCAGGCGGATTCTTAACCACTGCGGCACCAGGGAAGTCCCAATGCTTACCAGGAATTTTGATCGAGACTTCTATTGCAAGTGACAAAAACTTAAACCAAACTCAGGGTATTTATTGGCAAACATGAAACACTCCAGAAGAGTGTCTGTTCTGAAATACAACTATTTGGACCTAAACATCATGAGGAGGCTCGCTCTCTCCCCTCTCCCCCCCCACCGCCAGCACCATCATCATCATCATCATCATCATCATCTCTGGTCTGAGTTTCTCTCAGTTTGGCTTTCTTCTTTTAAAATCATTTTTCACAAGATGAAGAAGTGGGTACTAGAAACTTCCACATCACATCCTTACCGCCTCTTGATAATAGAAGAAAGAGAGCCCTCATCCTCTAGCTGAAGTTCTAAAAATATCTAAAAGATTCTGATGAGGCCATCTGGGGTCCCAGTTCCATTCCTGGACACATCTCTGTGGTGAAAAAGGGCTGCCATGATGTTTTAGATTGGATTCAAGTACAAGTGGTTTTATTAAGGAAGTTCTCCCAGTAGAAAATGGTAGGCAAATGAGGGTAACAGGGTAAGGGAAGGGAAAGAGTCTGTCAAAGCTGCAATATCAGACAAAGTGCCAGCCTCCCTCTGATTCCGCAGGGAGCTCCAGAACGTAAATTGCACATCAGAGTTTGGCCCTCTGTAGAAGCAGGGGAGCTGGGCTTTGTACCTGTGCCCCAATCATTGGCTACAGGTTGCCCTGAGAGGATATAATCTCCTAGGCACTTCCAGCTCTGGCTCTCCGGAGGTGAGGCAACTCTAGTAGCCCAAGTGCAAACCTCTGTGGAAGGTTGCAGGTACCAGCCTTTTGCAGCATAGGTCAGGGAAGTTGGGGGCTGGGCACACAGCACTGGTGTTTGCTGCACATGCTTATCCCTGAGTGGCCAAAGTACTGGTTCTCTATGATTGGTAACCCCAACCAGAACCACATTTTTGAGCCAAAGAAGAATAATTTACTAAAAAAGGGAAGATCCTGTTACAGGAACAAGAAAGGGGCAGACAGAATAATGAATGTCAGTTCTATCTGGCTTCACTTGATTTGTACTCACCAAATTTGACCCCAAGAATGTTGAGTCAAGGTCAGGTAAACACACATTTAGAGAAGGAAAATTACATTTACTGAGAATCTACTATATCACTAACACTGTTTTTGTTAACAGCTTCATTGAAGTATAATTATCACACAATAAAGGGCACATATTTAGATTATAAATTTGATAAACTTGGACATATGTATACACCCATGAAACCATCACAGCAATCAAGATGATAAACATCTCCATCACTACAGAAGTTCCTCTTTCTAACCTATCACTCCCTACCTTTCCTGGTTCCTCCATCCTCAAGCATTTGCTCATGTGCTTTCTGTCACTATAGATTATTTTGTATTTTCTAGAATTTTATATAAACGGAATCCTTCAATATATACTCTTTGCTTTTTGGTTTGACATGATTAGTTTGAGATTAATCCATGTTGTTTTGTGCATCAATAGTTCATTCGTTTTTATTGCTGGGTAACTCTCTATTGTAAAGGTGTACCACAGTTTGTTTATCTATTCACCTGTTGATGGACTCTAGCATTTTTATGTATCATATTATATTTATATGTCATATTCTTTTCACCATACTGTGGGGCAGGTCTTACTATGCTCTTTTTACAAAAGAGGTGTTTAGGCTCAGAGAGATGAGCTAAGTTACCTGATCTCTTAGCTCATAAGTAGTGGAGCTTAGATCTCAGGTTTTTCCCTCAGCAAAGTCTGTGCTGTTTTCATCCTCCCCATCTTTCTAAGAACACAAATTGGCACTCAGTAATTGATTGTTAGTCACTCTAATCAGCAACATTTACATATTCAAAAGGTGTTTTCCAATTTTAAACTCTTACTTAAAAGTCTTGCCTCCGGCTTTGATGCTTTCTTTATGCCACAGTTGGGAAGTAACCCATTTCCTAGTCTCTTTCCTCTTAAAAATAACGAAACAGAATAATGCAATAGGATGTTTCCTAGCAAGTGTCCAATCTTTGGCCGTTTTTACTCTGCTGCACAAAATCATTTATCATTTTACTACTGAGCTATGCAGTTGATAGTTTAAGAAGTCAGCGCTAAGTGTGTGCCCTATTTAGATCCCTCGAAGTTTCAGAGTGAAATGGGAAATGATACTAGATGAAAGCATTAGGAATTTCAGCAGTTTTCCCAATGACAAAACCTCACATCTCACTTCTTAGAAAATTCCAGTGCACTTACTTTGGTACCTTAAATTTCTAAATTTACATTTTTTACTTGTGTATGTCCAATCTCTCCAGTTCAACTGTAAATTCTGTGAGAACATCTACCAAACCAACCCTATATAAAATCTGGATGTCCAAGCTCAAAGTTCTAAGTCCATTCAACTGGAGGGTATATACACTCTAATCTTGCCAGACTACAGTCTTCAGATGAGAAGATGCCTAAGAATATAGTTTGAAAGATTTTACCTATATTATAATAACATCATAAAGTAGGATCATCATAAAGGACTTAAGGAGATTAACAAAGTCTGGGTTAAGGAGAATGAAGCAGATACTGCTGGAGCTCTACCCATATCCCCTATGTGCTCACTTCTATACTTGAAAGGCCACTTACTGAAATCCCTTTGATTCTTTCTGCCTGTGGTCATTTGTCTGCTTTTGGGACAGACTGGTCCAGCATGCAGGACAGGACAGAAGTGCAGGAAGGTTAGTGTCCCCAGGAATAGTCCTCAACCAATAACAGAGAGTTGGTGGATAAATACCTCAGCTTTCTCACCTCTTGGGTGGGGATAATACTGAAGCTGTTCTGCTTTGTCTCTTAGAGTTCCCCAGAGGAACTGAGCCCCAGTTACCCCCACTAGTCACTTGCTCAATAAATCACCTATTAATGTCTTTCTTCCCTTCTCTGTCTCCATTCCCAACTCTTCTACCTTTGCTTTCTTTTGGAAAAGCCAAGCAAAGACAGATATTATAGCAACCAAACAAAGTAATAGCAACCACTGCTACACATCTACAACATATTGGGTTAAGTGTTTCCTATACATTAACCTATTCAATTCCCATAATTAATGTAAGAGGTAGGTATTTTTTATTCCTATTTGACTAATGAAGAAATTGAGTCTTTGAAAAGTTAAGAAACGTCCCAACTTCACACATTAAGTGGCGAATCGGGTTCCCGCCAATTCTGAGTGACTCCCAATTCTATATTTTATACTCTATCAAAACTCTCAGTCCAGGCCCCTTGGTGTTGTGGTGTGCACAATTAATACAAGCTCACCTAGTGGCCCTGGGAAATGCCAACATCTTTTTCTTATATGTTTGATAGTACCCAAGAAAGGATAGCTCCAGGAAAAACTAGTTAAATTGCATGGATTCTTTTTCTTTATTTGTTGTGACTCTTTTGAAGCCTTGACATGCAGTTTAAAATGAGCATTAGCTTTCCTAGCTGTGTTTGCAGAAGTAATATCAAAATGATACCCTATTCACGTTTCTTTCAACCATCCACTCTGGCATAACTGATGGTGTGCCACTGAAATTGCTATAAGTGAACATTTTCATCCTTGCCACTCATTACTGAGGAAGAAAATTCAAGGAGTTCCCAATATATTTTATTTTTTAATATGAAACACACACACACGCGCGCGCACGCACACTACTTTCCTTCTTCTTGAACATATGCAATTTATCTATCAATATCAGAGCAGGTTACATTTCTTACTCACTTGCTTTTGTTTCTTTTCCATCCATATGCCAGAGAGAAGGAATTTTAATCACCGAAGGAGAATTTGTATAATAAAAGTGATGTCTGCAATTCCTTCAGCGAAGAACATGAATAAATGATATGTAGATTCTTAATGCATTGCTCCAAATATGAGTTTCAATTTGCACAGAAGTTTCAATAAATTGTTTTGTGTCCCTAAAGACATACAGATACCTCATGGGATACATAGCAAAGGATTCCATTTAGAAAGAATTTTGTTTACGAGTAATATATTCTCTGCACTTTTCTCCGCTCTGTTAATGGCTAATGACATTGAATAATATAAGCATGCTGTTTTTCTTTTTCTTTTTTTAAAAAAAAAAACTATGTATTTATTTATTTATTTATTTTTGGCTGCCTTGGGTCTTTGTTGCTGCACGCAGGCTTTCTCTAGTTGTGGCAAGCGGGGGCTACTCTTCGTTGCGGTGCGTGGGCTTCTCATTGTGGTGGCTTCTCTTGTTGCGGAGCACAGGCTCTAGGTGCATGGGCTTCAGTGGTTATGGCATGTGGGCCCAGTAGTTGCGGCACACGGGCTTAGTTGCTCTGCGGCATGTGGGATCTTCCCGGACCAGGGGTTGAACCTGTGTCCCCTGCATTGGCAGGCAGGTTCTTAACCACTGCACCACCAGGGTGCTTTTCTTTTTAATAAGAGGTCCAACATGAACTTTGATCTAAAGTTTTCTAAGTTTTTCGGAATTCAGCACCACCTTTTCATTCAAGGATTTAAAAGCACAACACAAGAGATGAGATCAAATGTTAGCTTAAGTGTATACAATAATTAACTTTGCCCTGAAGTGACACACACTACACTAAGTTTTTATTTATTTTATCTTTACAACATGCCTATGATACAGATGCTATTATTATACACATATTTTAGGTAAGCAAACTGAAGCTTAGAAAGGATAAATACTTGGCTGAGGGTCACACAATTATTACAGTGTTTAAATTTTACCCACAAGTTCTGTCATTTTATACCTTTATAATTAGTCCTATTTAGTCTTGCCATACAGACGCTGCCCTGCAAGTTAGCCTAAATGTCAAATATTTTGTCTCTAAAACTTGGCACTTGTTCCAAAGGCATTAAGTAGTTCATACCCACGTTATATGGTTGAAAGAGTTCCATATTACTTTGCTTGATGAAAGGAGTGGTAGTTAACTTTTTTGTGACATCTCCATCAACTTTAACCTATTCAACTTTAACAATAACACCAAATTTTTCATGTTTTTGTTATTTTGGTAGTTAAAAAGAATGCAGAAACTACCTACAAGTGCTAATAATTCATTTTTTGGATTTATTATAATCTGATGGTATTGATGAAAGACTGTTTAAAACATAAATTAACTATCATGGGCAGAACAAAGAAATATTCTTCCTCTTAAATTATAATTTTAGATTTTTTAGCTTAAGGATGTTACAAAGCTTCAAGTTTGAGATCTGAAATCATATACACTGTAACATCAATAGGGTATCATTTTCGTAATTGTTAATAAAATTTCATATGAAAAAGGAGAGGGAGGGGTCAACAGGATTTTTTTATCTTATTGGATCTCTAACTTGTGCTAGGCATGTCCCATGGTGTTATTTACTTTTCGTTCCATTGTTGTAACAGCCTTGAGAAGCCCGTACTCTTCTTCCGCATCCATTTTACCAAGTCCCTGCGAGGTCAGGGAACGTGCCGAAGCTGGAGTCACTGGGAAGTGATGAGATGGGAATATGAATCCTGAACTAACTTGGTGGTCCAGGTTTTTTTCTGTTCCAGTGTATCCCAAAACACAGATGAAACAGAACACTAATTTCAAGGACGATGATGGATGTTATATGAAAATAAGGTTTTCATTGAGGCCAAATGAATTTGGAGAACAATAGGTGGAAAAAAGTCAACCAGATTTCTTTCCTCTAGGATTTTTCAGAGGCCATAACATGCTAATTCACAAACTGAATCTGGGTTGTGGCAGGAAGAATTCTAAGATAGTCCCAAAGATTCCAACCCCTGGGTGTATGAGTCCAACATAATCTTGTCCCCTTGAGTGAGGATGAGATTGGTGAAATTGATGGGATATCATGCCTGTGATTAGGCTACATTACATGGCAAATGTGAAGGGTCCCAAAACAGTTGACTTTGAGTCAATAAAAAATGGGATGATCCTGGAAGAACCTGACTTAATCAGGCGAGAGCCCTTAAAAGATGGACTGAGGTCATCCTGCTGACCTTGAAAAACAAGCAACCATGTGTGATTGCTTGTGGAGAGGGGCTGTCTCTAGTTGCTGAGGGCTTCGATCCAATCTCCACAAGGAACTGAATTCTGCCAAAAACCATCTGAGCTTGGAAGAGAACCTGAGCTCCAGAAAAGAACACAGCCCAGCCAACACCGTGATGAAACCCCCTGAGAATCTGAGCAGAGGACCCAGCTAGGACAAGCTTGGACTCCTGACCCAAGGAAACTGTGAGATAATAAATGGCTATTGTTTTAGGCTGCTAAGTTTATGGTAATATGTTATGTAGCATAGAAAACTAACACAGGGATATAGCACTTAACTGTCAAGAAATCCTTTCTTTTTTCCCAGCATATCTTATGGGACTGGCGTTCCATAAAATTAACTTTTAGAAATGCTGCATTTTTAATCACTTTCTTCTCTCCTTTGGAGAAAGGTTAATGGTCAAAACACAACATTTTGCTTCCAGGAAGAGGCAGACCTTGTTCTGATTAGGAAAAGAAGGGATGTGTGCTCTTTTAGCGGACCTAGACTTGGTGTGGCATGAAGCCAGTGAATTAGAAAGGCCAGGCCAGGTAAGAGGAAAAATGGCTAAGTTTAGCTCTTGTGATGGTTAATTTTATGTGTCAACTTGACTGGGCCAAGTCAAGTTGGTCTTCCGACTAGGGTCTTCAGAATTTGGTTAAACATTATTTCTTGGTGTGCCTGTGATGGTATTTTTAGATGAGATTAACCTTTGAATCCATAGACTGAGTAAAGCAAGTTGCCCTCCCCAGTGTGAGTGGGCCTCATGCAATTCACTGAAGGCCTGAGTAGAATAAAAGGCTAGGTGAGAAAGAATTGTCTCTCTCTGACCGACTGTCTTCAAGCTCCCGGGACATCAGTCTTTACCTGCCTTCGGACTTGGACTTGGACTCTAACTGGAAGTTGTATCATTGGCTCGCGTGGTTCCCTTCTCAGCCTGACCAATTCTGAGATTCACATTATCTATGCCCCAGAGTTGATGAGTGATGCTTTCCAAAATACTGAAGAAAGAAATCCAAATGCCAACAATTTACACTGCAGTAGTTGGAAAGACCATTTTGAGTTGGCTTGGTCAGGTCATCCCCTTCTTGTGAAAAAACTGGATTTCTGATGGTTTACATATGGAGAGGAAGAGAGAAGGGAAGATCCTGGATGACTCCTAGGTTTCTGGTTGCTAGCAACACGGCTGGTTGGTGGCGACCATCATTCATTGAAAAAATAACTGAGGTTTAGTAGAGAAAAATCATTAGTTAAGTTGTTCTTGAGATGCCTTTAAAATATTCAAAAAAGAGATGTCAGAAAGGCAAGTAAATATGTGGTCACTACTGGGCTAGAAATATACATATGTGGGCCATCTGCAAAATAGTCATAATTGAAGCTGTGATCATGGGTGAGATTATGGGGCGTTGGAGGGGGGAGGTTGGGGATCAAAGGAGAGGGTCTAGGATTCTTGAAGAATTCCTATAGCTAATGGGCTGATAGAGGAGGCTACACCTGAAAAGGTGACAAGGACCTTTTGTAAAAGCATAGGAAGATAGAGTTTGAGCTCCTAATTGAAGGATAATTAAGTTTCTGACCAGAAATCAGTAGAAAAGACATTCAGGGATGGAGGAAACATAATGAGCTAAATCATTCAGGACAAAGTGAGCAGATACAGAAAAGAGCAAGTTACACGGTTTGATTGTTGAGGCTGAGAGGGAGAGAGGATGACAAAAGGAGCAGGTTGTCATATGATGAACAGGCGAGAATGTCGTAAAGATTTGCATTCGTTCAACGGACTTGGGGATTTTCAACTTGGGAGGCTGAGTGTCAGGGCTCTGAACATCCTGTCTACACCTCAACTGCATTGTCTTTTCATATGTGGCTAAGACAGCATTTGGAGATACAAATCTGTTATCTTTCCTCTCTGTATTTCTCTCCATTCACACAGAGGTTTGCTCTGTGCTTATTGCCTTTTCTGTTTCTCCAGTGGGGGACATGAATTGGAAACTTAAATTGCCTGGAAGGATCAGTCAGGTGGTGGAAACAGGTCAAGTGGATTGGGTGTAGGAGAACCAAGGAATGATGAGGTCTGTGGAAAACTGGGGAGCACTTTTCTCTCTTAAAGGATTCAAATTTGAACTTAAACAAACAAACAAAGACACTGGGCAAGCCACATAAAGCTTGTCTGCAGGCTGTCATCAGCCCAAGCACCCAAGTTTATGTCCTTTGGACTAAACTTTGGAAGAATTGAGTGAAGATGGTGGCAAAAATTTTAAAAAACACGAAATCTACAGGTATACTAAAATGTGCTAAAGAAGCAGAGGGGAGATTGCAATTTCCCCTTTCTATCCCCAGAATTAGGGGGATTCCTCCTGATTGGGGCAGGAAGGGACCAAAGGGAGGGCTTATAAAGCCCCTGAATTCTTCCCATCCAGGCTGCTTCGCAGGAATCAAGGCCTCAGAGCAACGGCTGCATTTGGCAGACATGATGTGGATGCAACAGAGGCCTTTGCACTGGAAGGGGCAAAGGGCACAGGGACAGTGAGGAGCTCAGCAGCCACTTCCCAGGCACCACGCGTGACTGAGGGCCACATTAGTCCCTCTTCCCCTCACTTGTTGGCTCTGCTTAGGATGCCAGCACTGTGGCTCACCCTGGAGGCTAGGTCACCGGTTAGACTGAGATTGTCTTTCCTTCTAAAAAAACGAGGAACAGTCAGAAAAATGAAGTCAGAACTTAGGCTGAATTATTTTTAAAGTAATAAAGAGTTATGACAGATTTCACCCACCTGTCTTTGAATCCAAGATTCATATCTGTTATATACGTTCTGGAGTTCCACAGAATTATCTGGAAATAAACGGGGCTCACTGCTATGGGTCACCCATCATGCTAGTTTGCCTGGGACAGGGGTTCCCTCAGTCTTTCAATGTTAAAATGCTAAAACTGGGAAAATCTTGGACAAAACAGGATGAACTGGTTACTCAATCACTGCCAATGAAACAGTTACAAATTACTGCCCAGAATAAGGGTAGGTTTTTGAAGAGGAGAGTGTCTAATCAGAGCTGTGTTTGGGGGAGATCAATCTACTTACCGTATGTAGGATGACTGGGGAGAGAGAAGAGGCTCTGAGACCAGCTCGAGTGGCACAGTGGCTCTGCTGAGAGAAGAGGGTGCTTGAATTAGGAAAGCAGCTCTCAGAATACAGAGGAGGGGCAGGATTCAGATGACCCTCTAGTGGTAAGTGACCACACCATCAAGTTGGTAGATGTGGAGTCGGGTTTGGTGACAAAATAGAACCTTAACTGTGCTGGCTGGTTTGGGCAACGGCTCCTTAACAAATAAGAATTTAAAACCCTAACTTAGATGATAAAATATTTTCTATTTTTAGTTCTGTCAGTTTATGCCTATTTATTTATGAAGACTTGGGAACACATTCACCATCAGGCTAGGCTAGTGGTTTTCAACCAAGGAAGATTTTGCACCCTCCCCCCCACCCCCAGGGAACATTTGGTAATATCTGGAGACATTGTTGGTTATCACAACTAGGGATCCTACTGGCATGTTGTGGGTAGATGCCAATGACGTATCTAAACATTCTATAATGTGCAGGGTAGTCCCCACAACAAAGTATTAACCAGCACTAAATGTCACTTGTGCCAAGGTTGAGAAACCCTGGGCTATGTGAAACAGCTTGAGAAAACATGACCATTACTGTAGAGAGCATATATTCTAAGTCTAGGTAATGATGGATGCTTTTATAGAAAATATTTGTTAGGTTCAATAGTGAACTTTTTCAAGTCAGGTGTTTTTTACCTCTGAATTTCCAGGACCTTGCACATAGTAGCTGTTCAATAATTGTTCAGTGGACAAAAGATAAAACAATAGTATCTTTTAATGAGCTTTTTCCCGTGTGTCAGGCATTTGTTTAAAATATCACTTATTGTTCTTAAGAACGCTCAGTTAGGTACTATTTTTGTTGTTTCATTTTGCAGATGAAAAATATGAGGATCAGATAATTAAGTCACTTTCTAGGAAGAAAAGGAGCCAATGCTGGAGTCCTTATTTATCTGACTTTGTTTATTTTATTAACCATCATGCTGCACCATCTCTGTTTTAAAATAAGGACCCAAACTGTGTTGGCCATAATCAAATTTCCAATTATCCAAATGCTGGAATAAATGCCTTCATAAGCTTCATAAACTATCCTCCCCTCTTTGTTTTGTTTTGCTTTTTTTATTGCCACTCTCTAAACTTGCTATTGCTATATGCACATTGAATTTATAAAGTACCATATTAGTCAGGAACATTCTATTTTTCTATAGCGCAACCATTTCCAGATGTATTCCTGGGATTTATGCATTAATATCACCAGTTGGATGGTGTACTTGATATTACTTCAGTAGATAAGAAATCCTTGAAAGGCGGCTTGATGATAACAGTGAGCGAAGATTGCCACTCCTCTTCCCATTTAAACAAACCTCATTCTATTATTTTGCGGTGAAATGTAAGCCAGCACATTTTCATCTTATTCCCTGCTTTTATTGTTCTCTCAGTAACTTTATTTAAGAGGGAAAAAAAAAGTTAACTGAGATGGGGAAAATTCAATAACAAAGTACAGTAGGCTCAAAGAATGTATACTGTCGCCTACCACCGTCTGGCTGACGGATGGTTGATTGCTTTCTGAAGGCTCTAAAAACAGGAGATCAATATGCTGCAAAAGAAGTATGCTTTCGCATTGTGGGAATCTTTACCCCACTGTAGTGCTATCAGCAGGTGGCTAGAATAGACTAATCCTGCAAATAATTCATAAAAAGCCTTCCACACTTTTCGCCATCTGGCCCCAGCTTATCTTTCCCATCTCATCTTCCATCCCCACCTACACTCCTGCCTCATAAGTCAAATATCATTGATTGAATGTGCCTTAAACGTTCACCTTCCAAGACGTTCAGATGTTTGGTCTCAAGTATCCCACTCTCCAAGGTGAAGAACAATTCGTTCTTCTAAACCAATTTTGAACATCATGTCCAATGTGAGGCTACTCCTGACCTAGTTCTCTCTGAGCAGCAATCATTCAATCACTCACTCACCAAAGTTTTATGGAGCCCTCTGTTGGCTACTGTTGAGAAGGTGACAAATAAGACAGATACGGTTCCAGCCCTCATGGAGCTTACAAGCCTAGACAAATCCAGCAAAATTAAGGACTGCCTTCCTTTGTTCCACACTGTTAGCTTTTTTTGTCTCTATTTATATGATGTCTTTATTTTTTATTATGGGCCCACCTCTGAGCATCATGAGCAATTCAGTGTCTTATTCATCACTGCATTCCCTTAATCCAGTCCAGTCCCTTACACACAGTAGACATTGAATAGACTTGTGTGTTGAGGGGTTGGATTTTCTATGTAATACTTAAGAAGAATCCAATAAACACATTAAATAATACCATGGCTTTAAAATTTTTCCTAGTACTGATCTGTCCTTTTTCTTTAACCATTGTTCCAGATTTGTAGCAGAAAATAAGCAAACAGAGTTGTCCAGTCATAGTCATTTGGTTTCTTCTGTTTTTAACTACCCCAGGATTTACATGCAATTTACTCTAGATCTGTGCTATCCAATACATGTAGCTACTGAGCACCTGAAATATGTCTAGTCTGAAATGAGATTGCTATAAATGAAATCCTGTGAAATATATACTGGCTTTCAGAGATGTAAAATATCTGATTAATACTTTTGTATTGATTAGTTATCAAAGTGATAATATTTTGATTGTATCAGGTTAAATAAGCTACATTATTAAAATTAATTTTACCTGTTTATTTTTACTTTTTACAATGTGGTTATTAGAAAAATTTTAATTGTGTATGTGGTTTGCATTATATTTCTGCTGGCAGTGCTGTTCTGGATTCTTGCCTTCCACTTCTCTGGCTTTTCTTCCTGCAGCAAGCCCTTCTGGGGACCTCCCAGAGCATTCTGGTGTCTGTGGTGGAAATCCTTAATTCTGGCTTTGCCTGTATCTAGCGTGTTTCATCTGGTATCTTGGCAGCCTAAGGTGGTATCTACTAGGCGTGGCTGGGAAAACACAAGGGTATGAATTCTTGCCTTTTTTCTTGTCTCCCCCAAGACTCCTCCTGTCCACTCTGCAAAAGCTTCCCAGTTTCCCTCTTGGAAAAATATGGTCTTACATCATACCTTTCTCCTTCCCTGAGCTAATCTGTCTCAGGTTCTTGACCTAAGCATCATGGCAGAAGGGCTGTGGTTGGGGGAAACCAGCTTCCTCCAAAGAAGCAAAATACAGTTTGATATTTGAAACTTTCATTCCCACCCATATATGTTTATTGATTAAATGAAAATTTCAAAACATTGAGCCATAGCTGGAGTTCTTCTTCTGGGAAATGAAACTTAACTTTGTTCTCCTTTTCATGTCCCCAAAGCTTGGAAGGAAACCATGTTTTGTCATTGTTTATTTCTCTTGCAACACTAGAGGATTTTTCAGAGAGGGAATGTTGCAGTAAGCCTCACAAGGACATAGTCTTTCTGGAAAAGCACTCAAAGGGTAAATATTGGTTTTGCAGACCCAGAGTGACTCACCGAGTAAGCTGAACCATTTATAATTTCCCCAGGATTTAAAATCTCAAACCATGAGCCTTTGAGTTTTCTCCTATGAAAGGATGGAATGCAAGGATTTCCTCTAGGATTACTGGTTCCACATCTTTCATATCACTCAGCACTCCAGCCCGCATTCTTAATTTAACAATTCAGTGTGAAATATTTCCTTCTTTTAATACTGCACCCATCATTAGGTTGTAGCTACACCCAGGGTATCAGTATCAAAGCTTCCTGGATGAATCCCTTTGAAAAGATTGCTAGGCAAAGTCTCCATTTTATTTCATAAAATGTGAAATGATTGTCCCTGGATGTTTGTCCTGCCCTTTTAATTCCTAATCTGTAGTACTATCAACAAGCTGGTACTCCCCTTTCCCCATTGTGCATCCCATTTTTGCCCATGGCAAATGTGACTGTTGTTATTATCCTCAAATAAGTCTAAATTGTGAATTACATCAGTTCATTACAGCCAAACCTCTTTTTAATTGCAGATTAATCTCAAATGTCCTCCCTCCAAATTAAAGTGAAATGCACAAAATGCTGCTGTTTCTCCAGCTTTTCCAAAGTAGAGTATATCCAAAATGCTACAAAGCATTCTGAAGATTGAGCCACATTAAGACACATAAACATTTAAAAATCACTTACATCTTCTTTGCTGTTTGGGGAAAAGTTAACATTTGAGTCATGGAGGTTGCCGGTAAGGATGAGTGTCAATCTGTTGATTGCCCTCTACTTCCCTTTGAAGTTAAGAATGAGTTTTGTCAATTTCACCGCTGAGATTTCTTCTATTTATGATCAAATGTCTGAGGCTGCATTGCTTATGAGGAAGGACAGAACCATTAAAAAAATTAATACTTAATTTTTTTTTTAAAGTTAAGCATTTTCTCTCTTTTTTTAAAAATTTATTTATTTTAATTTGGATGCATTGGGTTTTCGTTGCTGCGCGTGGGCTTCTCTGGTTGCAGCGAGCGGGGGCTACTCTTCATTGCGGTGCGCAGGCTTCTCATTGCGGTGGCTTCTCTTGTTGCGGAGCATAGGCTGTACACGTGCGGGCTTCAGTAGTTGTGGCATGCGGGCTCAGTAGTTGTGGTTTGCGGGCTCCAAAGCGCAGGCTCAGTAGTTGTGGCGCACGGGCTTAGTTGCTCCACAGCATGTGGGATCTTCCCCGACCAGGGCTCGAACCCAGGGCCCCTGCACTGGCAGGCGGATTCTTAACCACTGCACCACCAGGGAAGACCAATACTTAACTTTTTAGAGCAGTTTTATTTTTTTTACTAGAACTTTCATTTTCCACTCTTTTTTTTCTTTAACTGAAGTATAGTTGATTTACACTATTGTGTTAGTTTCAGGTGTACAGCAAAGTGATTCAGTTATATATATATATTTTTTTTTTCAGATTATTTTCTGTTATAAGTTATTACAAGATATTGAATATAGGGCTTCCCTGGTGGTGCAGTGGTTAAGAACCCGCCTGCCAATGCAGGGGACACGGGTTCAAGCCCTGGTCTGGGAAGATCCCACATGCTGCAGAGCAATTAAGCTTGTGCGCCACAACTACTGAGCTTGCACTCTAGAGCCCACGAGCCACAACTACTGAAGCCCGCGTGCCTAGAGCCTCTGGTCCGCAACAAGAGACGCCACCACAATGAGAAGCCCATACACTGCAGCAAAGTGTAGCCCCCGCTCTCCCCAACTAGAGAAAGCCTGCATGCAACAATGAAGACCAAATGCGGCCAAAAATTAATTAATTAATTTTAAAAAATAGACATTGAATATAAATCCCTGTGCTGTACAGAAAATCCTTGTTGCTTATCTCTTTTATGTATAGTAGTTTGTATCTGTTAATCCTATAATCCTAATTTATTCTTCCCTTCCTCCCTTTCCCCTTTGATAACCATAAATTTGTTTTCTTTGTCTGTGAGTCTGTTTCTGTTTTTTATATAGATTCATTTGTATTATTTTTTAGATTCCACATATAAGTGATATATATATATATATATATATATATATATATATATATATATATAGTAGTTGTCTTTCTTTGACTTACTTCACTAAATATAATATTCTCTAGGTCCATCCATGTTACTGCAAATGGCAACATTTCATTCTTTTTTTTATGGTTGAGTAATATTCCATTGTATACATGTACCACATCTTCTTAAGCCAATAGTCTGTTGATGGGCACTTGGGTTGTTTCCATGTCTTGCCTATTATAAATAGTACTACTATGAACATTGGGGTGCCTGTATCTTTTTGATTTAGAGTTTTCATCTTTTCTGGGTATATACCCAGGAGTGGGATTGCTGGATCATATGGTAGTTCTATTTTTAGTTTTTTAAGGAACCTCCATACTATTCTCCATAGTGGCTACAGCGATTTACATTCCCATCAACAGTGTAGGAGAGTTCCCTTTTCTCCACACCCTCTCTAGCATTTATTATTTGTAGACTTTTGATGAGCCATTCTGACCAGTGTGAGGTGATACATCACTGTGGTTTTGATTTGCATTTCTCTAATAATTAGCAATGTTGAGTGTCTTTTCATAGGCCTGTTGTCTATCTGCATATCTTCTTTGCAGAAATGTCTATTTAGGTCTTCTGTCCATTTTTTGATTGGATTGTTTGTGTTTTTGATATTGAGTTGTATGAGCTAGAGCAGTTTTATTCCAGTGAAAATGAAGGGAAGGTACAGAGATTTCCCACATACCCCCTGCCCCCGCACATGCAGAGTCTCCCCACGATCAACATCCCCACCAAAGTGGGACATTTGTTACATAACAATGATGAAACTACCCTGACACATCATAATCTCCCAAAGTTCATAATTTACATGAGAGTTCATGCTTGATTTGCATTCTATGTATAAGGATATGTATCTCTCATTATGGTATCATACAGAGTAGTTTCACTGACCTAAAAATCCTCTGTGCTCTACCTATTCATCGCCAACTCTCCCAAGCCTCGCACGCACTGATCTTTTACTGTCTCCATAGTTTTGCCTTTTTCATAATGCCATATAGTTGGAATCATACAGTATGTAATCTTTTCAGATTGGCTGCTTTCACTTAGTCATATGCATTTAAGATTCCTTCATGTCTTTTCACATGTCTTGATAGCGCATTTCTTTTTAGCACTGAAAAATAGTCCATTGTCTGGATGTACTACAGTTTATCCATTCATCTACTAAAGGATATCTTGTTTGCTTTCTGGTTTTGGCAATTATAAATAAAGCTGCTGCAAACATTTATATGTAGGTTTTTGTGTGTACCTAAGTTTTCAGATCCTTTGGTTAAATACCAAGGAATGCAATTGCTGGATTGTATGGTAACAGTATGTTTAGTTTTGTCAGAAACAGCCAAACTGTCTTCCAAAATGACTGTACCATTTTGCATTCCCACCAGCAGGGAATGAGAGTTCATTTTGCTCTACATCCTCGTGAGCATTTGGTATTGTCAGTGTTCTGGATTTTGCCCATTCTAGTAGGAGTGTAGTGGTTTCTCACTGTTGTTTTAATTTGCATTCCTCTGATGTTATATGAGGTGGGATGGCCATTTTAATAGCTGTTTTACCTTAGGCTTATTTCTTGACTTCTACAAACTTCAGCATCCTCATCTGTAAACTATGAATGGCAGTACATGTCTTGCACGATTCAGGGGACAATTATAAATGACATGTAAACTGTATGATTCAAAACAGGCCTTCAACAATGAAGCTATCATGAGGATCCACAAAGTGATAACATCCAAGTGTCACACAAGTCAGGCCCCTAGTGTTTTGGATTTCATGAACTAAGGTAATTAATTTTTTTTGATGGAGCTTATAGAAAGTTGACAAACTTTACTTTTATCTTGTTAAGTGAAGACAATACAGAAGAAAGTCAATCCAACTATCATTTACTCTCATCATTTTATCTGAAAGAAAGGAATTTTTGCAACAGCAACAACAAAAGAAGGAAGCACATAATCCAAGAAAATAATACTATCAATATCCTTTACATTCAATTAATACATCTTTGTAACAAGTTCTTACTTTTTTTCATTTCGCTATGAATGATAAAAACAATTCATCCAAAGCAGGCATTGGTTGGACTGATGAATTCTCAGGAAAGCCTGGAACCCAGTTGATTTGTTTGTCTAAAGCCATGTTTCTCTCCTTGGCTGGGCTCCTCTTGTTTTCTGAATGGTCAACATGTCACAGTCATATCTTATTAGGGAAATAGGATGATGTCGAGTCTTTTTTTACCCACTGAGATTGAGTTTAAATTCTGCTCTTTCAAATGTGTCCCTGTCAGGCTTTGCTGCTTTCTGATCTATTTTCAGTGGCTCTCCATCTGACCTGAAAACATGCATATGGGTGCTTGTTCACTAATGTTCCCATCTGTACAGATCTGCTCACATTCTCAGATTTAGCATGCCTTATTTTCCCTTCCCGTTTTTAGAGTACCACAGGTGAACTCCCTGAAAATCTTGTCATTCATGGCTTTGCTTACAATTTCTTTAGACGTGAAGATGGCCACAAGTATTCATTTATCCTCTACATTTGGCAATGATGCTTACCTTAATTTTTAAGATTGTAAATCCTACAAAGTTGGGCATTTGGTTTAACATATGTATCAACAGAAGAAGTGTGCATTCTGTAACCATGGAAAAACACATGGGGTTGTCTCTGTAAGAGTGGAAAACTTGGAGGAAGAATGTCATGTTGATATAGAATTAGAATTTTGAGTTCAGAGGCAGACTCCTTGGTAATATATAGACTAAGACCCTTAGTTTCAGATGGACAAGTTAACGTACTAGGAGGGGAAAGATCTGCTGATGGTCACATGGGGAGTTAGGCCCTGGATAAATAACTGTAAAACCATGTTGCAAAGGAAACTGTACTGGTGATAGGGCTGTTAAAGAACATCTACTATTCCAGATTTATTTCACTGGTATTACACTTAAGGTTTTAGATTATGACCCACCTACAATATGTGTGATTGTCCTGAGACTTAAGGATATTAATTGCCCTGAAACTGAGATCACAGTCATAGAAGAGTCAAGAACACAAATAGCCAATCAAACATAAATGTTGCATTTGCGCCCTAAACCCAGTTTCTGGTTACACATTAAGCATATACTGGTATTCAGTGCACCGGGAGGCAGTTCTCAGTAAAGATCTGAGCTTTGGTGCCAGAAAAAACAGTTTGAGCCTTGGCTCCAAAACTTATTAATTGTATGAACTTCAACAATTTGTTTAACTTCTTTCAGACTTAGTTTCCAACCTCTAAAATAATAATATTAACTTTAGGGGGTTTTTTGGTCAGTAGTTTATAGTACTGTGATAATAAACAAGTAGGGTATATTCACTTATTGGAGTAAGGTTATACCTTGAAGCTTACTGCTCTGAACAATTTTTGCACAAATAGGATATTAATAGAGTTTTGGAAACCAAAGTTAGGAGGGTCAAAGTTAGATGATCAAATATGACAAAATTATCAGGAGAATTGTGGAAAACACATGAACAGGATGAAATATATAATGAAACCATACAGGATGGTTTATGGCATCATATGTAATAGTATATGGTATGTGATGGTATATAATATGGGTTGGCAAACCATGGTCCTGCTGCCTGTTTTTGTAAATAAAGTTTTATTGGAACGTAACAATGCTCATTCATTTATATATCATCTATAGATATGCTGCTTTTGTGCTACAATAGCAAAGTTGAATAGTTGGGACAGAGACCATATGCCCACAAAGCCTAAAATATTGACTATCTGGATCTTTATAGAATATGTTTGCTGATCCCTGGCATATAATGATGATGATACTATGGGTTCATTTTCTTTTTCACTGGAAGACCTCAAGGCACCAAGCAGCCTTTATTTCCCGAACATTCACTGCAGTGCCGAGCTCAGTGTTCTGTATATATTCAGCCACCTATACATTCTGTAGCATACTTTTACTATCTATTTCCTATAATTTTAGTAAAAATAAATAAGTAACATAGGACAGTAAGGTGGCCAAAGTACCTTCTAACATGAGCATTACAGCTAATTACTTTCCGAAAACCTGGTTCATAAAACCACTATCCCAGGACAAACCTTGTTGGTTTAGCTCAGTAGTTCTAAAACTTAAGCATGAGTCAGAATCACCTAGAGGGCTGGCAAAAGCACACATGGCTGGGTCCCACTGTCCAGATTTCTGATTCAAGAGGTCTAGTGTGGAGCCCCAGAATTTTTTTTTTTTTTGACCGTGCCACACTGCTTGCGGAATCTTCGTTTCCCAATCAGGATCGAACCTGGGCCCTGGCAGTGAAAGCACTGAGTCCTAACCATTGGACCGCCAGGGAATTCCCCAGAATTTGTATTTCTAACAAGTTCGCAGGTAATGCTGATGCTGCTGGATCACAGACCACCTTTGAGCATCACAAACATCTGGACTCTGCACAGGATGTTTGGATTGCAATCTCCACAAGGCCCCGAACTTATGTATTTCATTCATTTAAGTATATCCAGCCTCTGTCACAGGGCCTGACCTGTCTTTACTCAGCACTCAACACATATTTGTCAAACGGGTGAATAAAAAGCCACTACCTGCTCTAGAACTAATACGGTCTCATGAATCCTGAGAAAAGACACTCATTTGCAATCTTTCTGGTCCATGAATGCTGCTTTGTGAGCTAGACCAGGGGTCAACAAACTTTTTCTTGAAGGCCCAGTTTATAAATACTTCAGGCTGTGCAGGCAAAGAGGCAAAATCGAGACCATTATGCAGATACTTATATAATCATTTAAAGTGTCATCATTTAAAGCTATTTTTCATTTGAGGACTATGAAAACATAGGCAGCTGGCCGGCAAAGCTGTACTTTGCTGACCCCTGAGTTAGGTACAAAAGAAAATAGGAGGGAAGTCAGGGAGAGAAAAGAGAGGGTCTGAGGGGGAGGATAAAGAAGTTAGGAAGGTGAAACCTAAGTAGAAAACCATTTTGCTCTTCTACTTGGGCCTGCCCTGAGACATTTGGCATCTAGTTGTTCAAAGCTGTGATGGACGTAACTTTATGAGCCACTTTCTAGTTTAACTCAGGGCTCATTATCCCAGTTACCAGTCTCTGTAACCTGATACAGCAAACACCTTTGCTTTAGAGTGTGTGTGAAGAAACTGTACCCTCTACTTCATTATAACAAATATTACTCTAGGCATTTGCAGTTGTGTGCACCCTGACATCATTCAGAAAGTTGCCTGGTACTCTCCAGAAGCCACTACCCCAGTCGATCACCCCACCTCGGAGCCTGTCTGTGTGCGGAGTCAGGTCCCATTCCAGGTCCCACATCCATACGAGCCCCTCCCCCTCTTCACTCTCCTTATGTGGCCTGGAAGCACCCTGTACAGTTATGAGCTTGGCAACCAACCTTGTATGTGAGAAGTTTGGCTTGAAGGCTCTACGTTTGGTTGTGCCAGTTTCTGTGAAGAATATTAAGAAACTAGAAATCCTACATGGAACTCCTGTCATATGCCCTGAAACACAGACTCTATGATTTTGACTTTGTTGTTATTAGTGACATCATTGCTTGTTGGTTTCCTGGGTAAGCAGACCCTGAGACAGAGATTAGTATGCAGGAAGTTTATTGTGTGCTGCTCTTGGGATCAGTACCTGTTGGGAAGTGAAAGAAGAAGAATTGTCAGAGGAGAGTTTCTAGAGGGGGCCCGAGCTGTGAGCTGTCAGTAGCCAACCTTCTCAGCAGCTGAGGAAATGAGTACTGCAGTCCTGGAAGCAGAGGGGGTGTATCTGAGAGATACACTACAGCATTCACATTTTAACAATTTATTTTTTTCATAAATACTTCTATATGTATCTCTAAGAGATAAGGACACATTTTTAAAAATCCATAATATCATTATCATACCCAAATTTAATTATCAATAATTCAGTTTCCACTTGTCTGATCAATATTGTATAACTATATATAATTAATTTGTTTGATTTGGGGTTCAAGTAAGATCCATAAATTGCAATCAATTGATATTTCTTAAATCTCTTTTGGTCTGTAGGTTTTCTTTCATTTCCTTTTTTTTTCTTGAAATTTATTCATTGATATAAACCTGGTAGACTTCTGTCCTGTAGAGTTTCCCACAATAAAAAAAAAACCTTTTATGATTATGAAAGTAATAAAGGTACATTACAGATAATTTAGAAAATAGAGAAAAGTGTAAAGAAGAAGAACTTTTAAACTTCTTGAAACCTCTTCAACAGATTAGCAATGCAAATACGTAGGTTTATGTCTTTATAGCAGCATTTCCTAAAGTCTGTCCCATCTGTCCCACTGGACACTGATCCCATGATATGTCCCTCCAAAAGAGGATCCATTATTGTATTAGTTTTCTATTGCTGCTGTAACAAATTGCCACAAACTTAACAGTTTAAGATAATACCTGTTTATTATCTCACAGCTCTGTTCAGAAGTCCTTCCGGTCAGAAGTCCAGTCGGCTTAGCTGAGTACTCTGCTTAGGATCTCACAAGGTTGAAAGTTAAGGTGTTGGCTAGCCTGGGCTCTTAGCTGGAGTCTTGAAGAAAGGTGAGTGGGTGGTTGGAAAATATACTTCCAGACTCATTCAGATGGTCAAGAGAATTCAGTTTCACGTGGTTAAAGGACAGAGGACCCGTGTCCTTGCTGATTGTCAGCCAGGGATCATTCTTAGCTTTACGAGGTGACCTCCATTCCCTGGCTTGTGACTCCCTTCATCTTCAAAGGCAGCATCAAGGGTCAAGTCCCCTCATGTTTTGAATCTCTCTGGCTTCTCCTTCTGTCTCACCTCTCCAACCTCCAGCTGGAGAAAATCCTCTGCTTTTAAGGGTTTATGTGTTTATATTGGACCTGCCCAGATAATCCGAAATAATCTCCCTATTTTAAGGGCTGAAACATTAATCTCATCTAGAAAATCCCTTTTGCCAGATAAGGTAATATATTAACAGGTTCCAAGGATTAGGAGGGGACAAGTTTTGGGGAGCATTCTGCCTACTGAAGTGACAAATTAAGTTTGGAGGATGTGTGTTTTCTACCTTTATTTTGTAGATTTAAAGGTCATTGATATTTTTGAAGCTTTGAGTCAGGAAACATTTTCAATTTCTTTTAACCCAAAAGTCCTTAAGATTGTTTGACCATAGAAGCAAGCTTGTTTATACATACATAGCACTTATTATAAATATTCTGCAGAGCTAGTTTCTGAAGAACACATTTGAGGTATGGACTTTTCCCTATATATGTGTGTTTTAAACATTTAGGATCATTTAATATATTTACTATTGTAAACTACTTTTTTGAGTTATAGCAATGCCATTGAACATGGGGTCAGCAAACTTTTTTTCTGAAAAGGGTCATATAATAAATATCATAGGCTTTGAGGCTCACACAGTCTGTATCACAAACACTATCAACTCTGCCTTCGTAGTATGAAAGCTGCCAGAGAATTATATAATGAATGGGAATGGCTGTGCTTAGGTCAGGTGGTGGGCTAGATTATTTGCTGACCTCTGTTCTAAACTGTATTTTCTAAATGACTGCATAATACTCCATTATATGGATATTTGTATTATCATTTCTTTTTATAAATTTTATTGTACAGTAATATACATATAGAAAGGTGTATGTATTATATATAATACCTTGATGAGTTTTCACAAACTGGCTATAACCATGTGACCAGCAACCAGGCCATAGTCACTTCTGGGTGGACATTTGAATTGTTTCCAATTTGGGGTTTTTACTAACAGCGCTATTATGAGCATGATGCCTGATCTACTTTACAACTACATTTGTACACTGGTCGTATTAGTTTTCTATTGCTTCTGTAACAGATTATCATACGTTTAGTAGCTTAAACAGTATAAATTTATTATCTTACAGTTCTGCAAGTCAGAAGTCTGACACAGGTCTCACTGGACTAAAATCAAGGTGTCGGCAGGGCTGTGTTCCTTTCGGGAAGCTCCAGGGAAGAATCTGTTTCCATGCCTTTTCCAGCCTCTAGAGGCTGCCTTGGCTCTTGGTCCCTTGCTCTGTTTTCAACACCAACAGCCTTGCCTCTCTGATGATTCTTCCATAATCACATCTCTCTGTCTCTCTGCACCATAGGAAAGATTATTTGATTTTAAGGACTCATGTGATTAGATTAGACACATCCAGATAATTCATGATATTCTACCCGTCTCATGGTTCTTAATTTAATCACCTCTGCCTTTTGCCATGTAACATATTTGTGCCATGTTCTGAGGATGACGGTGTGAATGTCTTAGGAGGTGGTGGAGCTCTTCTTCTGCCTATTCACACTGGTTCTGTGAGCCAGTCAGCAAGCACACACCCTAGTTTGTAGGAAAGCTGAGCTCCAGAATTTTGCCAACTTTGCTTTTCAGTTTTTAAAAACAATACAAGAAAACTCAGTAGCACGGTCAGTTAGCTGACACAGATCACCTACACAATAGATAGACTTGTAGTGAAAATGTGTATTAAAACACCATTTTCCCTTTCATTTTGATGAAACAAAACCCAGTGTTTTCCACTCTGAGATCACAGGTCTGAACAGCACAACATTTCAATCTTTTCCAACTTCTTCCCAAAGAATGGGAGGGTGGAGGAAAAAGGGCAGGATTTCATGTATAAGAACTAATTTTCAAAAAGCTCTGCAAGGTCTTAAAGAGAGCAGTTGGTTAGAAAGTCACTCTCCAGCCAAGATCACTCTAAAAGGAAAGAAAATGAATAGAGGTGCATTCAAAGAACACAGCCTGACCTGCTGGGGGAAGTGAGGGATCTCCTAGGAGGGATAAGTGTAGAAGATTTAACCATTCAGTCTAAGACAAAATCCAGGGGTGAGTGAGAGGAAGAGGTTAGAAGAGCTGTCTTCAAGCATCCAGTGGAGCGTAACATGAAAGAGGGCTTGCGCTGGTTCTGGAGAATGCAATTCTTAGACCTTAGTGTTCATTAGCATCATTGTAAAGATTCTAAATGCAGGTCCCCAGGCGCCATCCACCGGTGGTTCCAATTCAGTAGGTGGAGGGTAGGGACATAAAGCTGAATTTTAAATAAACTGCCACGGCTGATTCTTATACAGGTGTTTCAAGGACCTTATTCATGTATTTATTTATTCATTTACTCATCAGAGTTATATTGAGCATTTACAGTATACCAGGCACCATTATAAATGTGGGGATACAGCAGTGAATAAAACTTACCAGCTTCCTGTCCTCAAGGGGCTCATATTCTAGAGATGAAAGACAGACAATGAAGAAATACATTAGGAAATTTTACATTATTTCAGGTAGTGGTATAGAGAAAACAAAAAGCAGGAAGGGAGTTAGGGAGTGCCGGGGCAGGGGGATGAGGTTGATTTTTAAACAGGTGACATTAAAGCAAAAAACTGAATGAAGAAAGAGAGCAAGCTGTATGGTTTCTGGGAGAAAAGTGTTTCACTCAGGGAGTTGGCAACAGCAGAAGAACTTAGGTAGGCATGTACTGGTATATGTAAAGAATAATAAGATGCCAATGTGAGCTTGGAGACTGGGCTGGGAGAAGAACAGCTGATGCTGTGAAATGAGATACCCTATTTTTGCAACAGGGCCATGAGGGAGGGAAGCCTGCTTTGGAAAAGGAACGGATATATTTACTCCAAGAAGAAAGATCTTTGGGTCATCTTGCGAAGGGTACTTTCAAGCACATTGATGTGTCTGTTGCAGGCACAGTTCAAATATCTGGCTGGGGGTTGAACCAAGCCATTGGTCTTTAAACCTGGCTGTGTCTCAGCATCAACTTGGGGAGGTAGAAGTGGACATCAGCTCTTTTTACCTGCCAGTATCCTTGCCCCCTTCTCTGCTAATAGCATCCTGTTTTTTGTCTTTGATCAATTGCCACTCTATTATTTGTAGTTTTGATGGGATTGACAATCAAAATGTCTGTTCTTCCCTAGCCAAGAAGTAGGAATGCGGCCCAAGATAGGTTAGTCACACTTTCCCATTGTAATTTAATCTTGAGTAGAGTAGCACATGTGCAGATAATGGCAGGGGCCGATTCTTTCTAACTAAGGCCTGTGGGGAATGCAACCTTTAATTGTTGCTACGCAGGCCCCTGGAGCTGTTCCAGTTCTTGTCCTTTTAAAAGACTATGTTTATAGCCTTCCTTTGGTTCTGTGAGCCACACCCAAAATATTTATTTTTGCCTTAAGTAAACTAGAGTTTGTTTTTGTTCGTTACTTGAACCAACCAGCCAACCAACCAACCAACCAAACAAACAAACAAAAAACCCCCCTGATACAGAGATTCATAAAAATACATATTCCCAGGCCTCACTCTCGTCCCACCAAATGAGAGTACATGGTAACAAAATTCTAGGACTCAGTAGTTTGAAAAGGGTCTTTAGGTAATACTGATTCAGTTTGGCAACCCTGGGCTAAATGGCGCTCCAGACAGACCCCTGCTCCTGAACCTCTGTGCCTGATCTGGAGTGGGGCTTTGCAGCTTGGAGGCTGGTGTGTTCCTCTTCTCCTGTCCGGTAGTGATCCTCCTCTCCTCAGCCTTGTTAACTTGTGAAAACTCAAGTCAAACCATCCATGTTCCTATGTTAAGAAGAACCTTGTACAGACAAGGCCCAAGGGAATGTTTGCATTAGCCCCACTCTGCCAGGGTCTAGCTCTGTGAGTTTGGATAACTCACTTCTTTCTGCACTTCCACATGCTTGTAGAGAGGGTACATTTTCAAATTCTGCCCCAGGAAGCCCTAAAGTTTCTAAAAAAGGTACGAGGGGCTGTTACTGTATGTGTGGATATGTTTATTATTTACTTATTTTTAGCTCATTTTATGCACTTCCTCTCTCCTAATATAAGCTCCATGAGGGCAGGGACCTTCTTGGTTTTGTTCATTTCCGTATTCCCAGTTTCTAGAGTAGTCCCTGGCCCTTAGTAGGCACTTAGTATTTTTAGAATGAATTAATTTTTTAAAACTACTGGACATCTATTAAAGTTTTGTCAAAAGTTTTATTATTAACTATCAACTTGAAAACCCTGCCACTATAGGTAGCAGTAATTTCCAAGTCCAAGGCTAAGGTGGGCTATGTCAGAATTACCTGAAAAGCTTAAAATGCAGACTCCTAGGTTTGTTCCTGAAGCTGTTGATTCAGTTATCCTAGGACTTTGAATGGTGTATTGTTACTATTGTTATTGTTATTATTATAGTGGTGGCTGTTTTGAATTGCATTGTTTTAAAGCACTCAACTAGATGATTGTTAAGTCCCTCCCCACCCCAACGTCCTAGAAGATGGTTCTGGTGAGAAAAATAATGCCAAAAACTCCACCTAAGCATCCCTAAGATCCATTCCCTTCAAAGTTTGGCTCCCTTCACAAGGAGTTGCTGATACTGCCTGACAGGATTTTGCTTCCTTGCTTTAGGGCTTGGAAAAAAAATCCCCTAAAGTAATTTCACTGCTTTGTGATCAAAAGAAGAGGCAGAAGGGGGTGGGGGAGGGCTCCACATTCCTCTTGGGGCTCTGGGATTTCTCAGGGTTAGTAGAAATTTCTGTTTATTAAAATATCTTAGGTGTGTTCCTTCCCTGTGGCAGGCAGGACAGATTAGGCAGTGAAGCAGGTTGACAGATTTTTTTTGTTCACACAGAGTTTTAAACTCTAGTAGGGGAGACAGATATTAAACAATGACACAAATAAGAATTTAAATTACTGTCATGAAGAGGCAGAGAACGGAGGGTTTTTAGAGCAGTGAAACTATTCTATATGATACTGTAATGGTGGATACCTGTCATGTGTCTGTCCAAATCCATAGAATGTACACCAAGAGTGAACCCTAATAAAACCACGGACTTCGGGAGATAATGATGTGTCATTGTAGCTTCATTGATTGCAACAAATGTCCCGCTCTGGCGGGGGTTGTTGGTAGTGAGGGAGTCTGTGTGTCTGCGGGGGCAGAAGGTATATGCAAAATCTCTGCACTTCCTGCTCAATTCTGCTGTGGACCTAAAACTGCTCTTAAAAAAAAGTCTTAAAATTAAAAAAAAAATTACTATCATGACCAGTTCCTTACTTGGGGAATAGCAATTAAAAGAGAAGAATTAAGTATTTATCTCTAGTGTTTCTTATATGAACAGCATTTTAGGATAAGCAAAGAGCCCAACCTGATAAGGGAAAGTTCTTTATAAAAGAGCTCTTACTAATAAAGGGGAAAGGAATGAGGAATCACCATTTTATTACCCTTAAATAATAATTAATGCAGGTCACACTCATCAATGGATGGAACCATTAGAAGGAAAGTTCCTGGGGAACTTGGCAATGGAGGGATCAGGCTTTTACATGCCTACTGTTACCTGAAATGTATTGTCTCAGAGTTCTAGGGGCTAGAAGCCTGAAATCCAGCACTGCTGCATTCCCTTCGGGAACTCTAGAGAATTCATTCCATGCCTCTTCCAGCTTCTGGTTCCTGCCCTGGAAGTTCCTGGGCTTGTGGCCGCATCACTCCGATCTCTGCCTCCATCTTCACGTAGCCTCTGTGGGGCTGTCCCAAACTTCCTCTTATAAGGGTACATCTGACTGTATTTACAGTCCACTCAGATGATCTAGGATAAGTTCTTCTTTTTACAGTTATTAAATTAATCACATCTTTTGCCATAAAAGGTAATATTCACAGGTTCTGGGGATTAGAATATAGACATATCTTTTTGGGGACCACATTCTTTCCACCAGATCTGTCTTCTAATGGGGTGCGCTATGAAGCACATGGCATCACTTGTCATGATTTCTTGCCATAAAAGTTACATCTGAGTTCAGTAAAGCCTGTAGAGCTATGATCCTTTACAGGAAGTATTTGAGATATAGAAATAAGTGAAATGACTCTACAACATGGCACAACCAAATGTAGAACAGTGTACAGGACGACTAACATATTTTTTTGTATAAAACCAATGGCATTTTAAAAATTTAAATATTTATTTATTTAAGTTATTTTTTTAACTGCATTGGGTCTTCATTGCGGCGCACAGGCTTCTCTCTAGTTGTGGCGCGCAGGGTCAAGGGCGTGTGGGCTCTGTAGTTTGTGACACGCGGGCTCTGTCACTGAGGCGTGCGAGCGCAGTAGTTGTGGCCCACGGGCTTAGTTGCCCCGCGGCATGTGGGATCTCAGTTCCCCGACCAGGGATTGAACTCACGACTCCTGCATTGGAAGAGGGATTCTTTACCACTGGACCGCCAGGGAAGTCCCAAGCCAATGACATTTAAAAAGACGAGGCAGTCTATTTTAGACTAAAAGAGATTTGAGGACATAATAACCTTAACTAATTAAGGACATAATTTGTGGTCCTTGTTTGGATCCTAATTAGACCAAAGCAGTTCTAAAAAGACACCTTTGAGGTAACTGGGGGAATTTGATTTTGGACTGAGTATTAGATGATACTAAGGAATTGGGATGAATTTAGTTAGCTGTGGCAATGGCATTGTAGCTGTGTCAGGCACCTCTTGTGTCCTGGATCTGGTGCTCTCAGCTCCGTGTTCATCCAGCTGTTGTACCCAGAATTGTGCGGGTGGAAACTGATATCACCTCCCCTAAACTGCCCCACAGACCTCTCACCGTCTGCTCCAGGCTTCTCTGTCGCATCCTGCAGATCACCTGTAGGGACGCTTCCAGCCCTTCTGTCTCATTCTGAAGCATTCCATTGCAAACCTGGGAGTGTAAGAGAGTTAACACCCACCCAATGGGGCATCCCCGACTGTAGGTGGTATGGGAACCAGTGCACAGCCCCATTCCCCGTTTTGGTCACTCTATGGACAAGTTTAAAAAAATTCAACAGCTCCTCAGAGATTCCTCCACAGAATCAAGTCCCAGGTGCCCCCAGGGATGATCCTCTGATAGTGCATCCTTGAATCTGCTTTCCCTCCTTCCCTGTTCCACTTTTCCCAGCCCTGCATTCTCCCTTGGGATCACTTCCCAAAGTAACGACTTGCATGCAAGCCTTTGTTTCAGGCTCTGCTTTAGGGGGGAACCTAGGTGGAGACAGTGGTTATGAAACAAATGTATCATTTTTGAGACACACATTTTGAGGTATTCAGAGATGCAATGACATGATCACTGGGTTTTGCTTTAAATATTTCACCAACATACAGCCACTGTGGAAAACAGTATGGAGGTTTCTCAGAAAACTAAAAATAGAACTACTATATGACCCAGCAATTCCACTCCTGGGTACATATCCAAAAAAAAAACAAAAAACACTAATTCGAAAAGATACATGCACCCCAGTATTCATAGCAGCATTATTTATAATTGCCAAGATATGCAAGCAACCTAAGTGTCCATCAAGAGATGAATGGGTAAAGTAGATGTGGTATACGTACACACACACACACACACACACACACACACACACAATGGAATAGTACTCAGCCATAAAAAGAATGAAAATTTGTAATTTGCAGCACCATGGATTATGCTAAGTGAAATAAGTCAGACAGAGAAAAACAAATAATATATAATATCACTTGTATGTAAAATCTAGAAAGTAAGACAAACTAGTGAATATAACAAAAAAGAAACAAGACTCGCAGATACCCTAGAACAAACTAGTGGTTAGAGGGAAGTGGGGAGGGGCAACATAGGGGTAGGGGATTAAGAGTTACAAACTATTATGTATAAAATAAGCTACAAGGATATATTGTACAACATGAGGAATATAACCAATATTTTATAATAACTGTAAATGGAGTATGGCCTTTACAATTGTGAATCACTATATTGTATACCTGTAACTTATTTAATATTGTATATTTCCTATACTTTAATAAAGAAAATAAAAATAAATATTTCACCAACACTAAAGAAGATAGAGAAGGAAAGGAGTAGATGAAGCAATGTGGTAAAATTACAATTGTTGAATCTGAGTGCTGAGTATGTGGGAAAATATTCTTGGGTATTTTTAAATTTGTTATACCAAAAAATTCAAAAAGTAAAATTACTACAAAGGCTTTGAGGTAGAGGAACAGTGCTCTTGGTAGTGTATACAGAGGACCTAGTCTAGGCTGAAGATCAAAAGACTTCTGATGAAGTGGCTTTTAAACAGTGGCTTAAAGAGCAAAATGGATTTTTCAGACCCCTTTTCTCAAGGCACTTAAGGTACCTTGGTGACTCTTCCCACAGTTTTAGGATCATTCCTGGAATCTTGCTTAGAACACTAGATACAAAGCCTGCCACCCATGTCCTTCTAGGGCTGTTTTTTTTGTTTTTGTTTTTGTTTTTGTTTTTTAGCACTTACTGCTTCCAACTATCCCATTTTCCCCTTGTTGAATGAATCTCTGCTGTAGGTGGTAAATCATTTTGTGTGAAATATATTCATTCACCTGTAGTCACCGACTGTATCTCCAAGTGACTCTTTGAAACCTGATTGTTTCTTTTCTTTGTTATGAATGGTAGAGAGGAAATAGGAGGGCTGTTTTAGGGTGGTGCAATGCTGTATGAACTGCCTGGTAAATCTGATGGAATAAATGCCTTCCTGGGCTATTTGCGACATTGGAATGCTTAAATATGTTTGATGCCAGTGGATTCAGGCCAGGTTCTCTGTGCTATCATTTTGTGCTGTGAATGAGGCTGCAGGAGGACTTTTCCCCAGTTAAAGCACATTCATCCTCTGCACTTAAAGGAGAGACAAGATTTCGTAGCTGTGTCACTGACTGGGTTACGAAAATGCATTTTGCCTGTAATTTCAAAAAATAACCAGTCAAGTCATTCTTTTTAATTTGCTTTGCTTTATAGTGCCTTATTTATAGTAGTTTTCTCCACCGGTATTGACATTTCATTCCCAAGGCTTACTGATATGTACCAGTACTATTATGTGGTTGTACCTTGCATATTTGCTTTCTGTATCTCAAAGTACTTTTATAACTGTATCTCATTTAGACCTCAACTCAACCCTGGGATTTTTTTCTCTCTCCCTTTCCTCCCCTTTCTTTTCCTCTTTTTTTCCTGTTTTCTATCCTTTAACCTGTGGGATCTACACTAACTCCGATTAGTATCAGAATTTAATTGAATTGTAGGGCATCCAGCTGGTGTTGCAGAGAATTGATTGGTGTAGGGGACCCCCCCATACCCCACATTCAGCGTCAGGGTATCGTGAGTATGATAGAAGAGAAGTTTATTTCTTAGATGGATTCCTATGGCCGTGTTGATGCTCTGGTCACACTATACAAATGAAGATTCACACAGGTCAGTTACTATTTGCTTAAACTCTCTAAGCACTCATCTAGTATAACATAGCAGTTAAGAATGGGGAGTTTAGAGCTACCAAGACCCATTCTTTATCATTTACTAGCTGTGTGACCTTTCTAAGCCTCTGTTTATCATCTGTTAAATTAACAATGGTAATGACTTCATGGTGTTATTGTGAAGAATTAATGAGCAAATTCACAGAAAACATCCTGCATAGAGTTTGGTATATAGGAAGAGGTTATCACTATTGTTCATTTGCTTGTTAAATGTGTTTTGAATACCTAGTATGTACTGGACATAGACCAAGTGCTGGAGATGCGAAGGTGAGCCCTGTTTAATTTACCCTCAAGGAGTTCACAAAATGTTGTGCAAATATTTTTATACAACAAAGCAGAATTATGGTAAAAAATGATTAATGCTTAAAGTCTCCCAATCCATAGAGTTGCCGTGATATATGTCAATTGTATAGTATGACAAGGCAATTAATTTGGCCCTATGTATGTCCATAACTGATTTAAAATCTGACAGTTTACTTTTGCTTTTGTGTTCAATGCTTCATGCTTCCATTCATTCCAAAGAAATATCTTTCAAGCAACACTCTTCGAAAATTGTTGTGTTAGAACATTATCAAATAACCTAATGCAATTAGAGCCACATATTGCTGATATGATCAATTTCAAAACCTCTAGCCTTTGAATATAACACAGAATAATTTATAGTTAAACTCCACTGGATTTTTCAAATTAAATTCCATGTTATTTTAGCTGAGTAGGAACTTACAGAGCCTGAAGGCACTAGGAAAATAAATATAAGCAACTGAAAAAGGAAAAAGAATGTAGACTGACAACCTTACCGAAAAGTGATCAAATTTGAAATTTCATAGAAACTGGGCAGTCACAAATTGTTATGATACCACGTAATGTCAAATTGATACTAACCATAAACTGGGTTTGTTAAATTATTACAAGCTTTCACTGCTGTGCAGAGGTCAAACAGGGAAGAAGACAAAAGATGGTTTTAAGCCAAAGACTCAGAGGGGTGTATGCCAGCTTTATCGAAAAGTATTTGCTGGCTTCAGGGCAAAGCAGTGCATACACCAGGATTAACAGCGTCTTTACCCCATCAGCAATGCTGACAGAAGAAGTCACAGTTTTAGTTTCTTTATTTGCAAAAGAAAGAATATTGGAAAATTATCCTGTACCTTGAATTTAAAAATTAAAACCAAAATGGCTTCACAACTCTGGGTTGATGCCTCAGTTTCTTTTTAGTGAAAACATAGTTTAAATGAAATACAACATGAGACAGTTGAAAATCATTCATCTAATAAACCAAGTAATTCAAAAATGTGGTGTAAAGAGCAGAAGCCATGTGATAGTGGAAATTTCCCGTTTTCAGAGATAAACAAGTGCATTTTCTCCCAGTGCTGGTTTGCTTAAGCCTCCATGCTTCCTAACATTACTCTGGCTACCCAAATCTTTTCCCCTCTCTTAAATGAATAGATCCATCTTTATCTATTATCCAGCTAATCTGAGTTGTCTATTGCCAATGTACATTTCCCAACTAATTTTACAAATATTCCCATCACACGCAATTTTTTTTCCTGGCTCTCTAGGACTGTTTGGTTTCCCCTGATTATATCTTACTGTGATCACACGTTGGCATTTACTATTCACTCTCTGCTTTTGTTTTTTGTTTGTTTGTTAGTTTTTCCTGTGATAAACTCCTACTCATCTTTGAGGACCCATTTCCAATATTCCCTCCTCTATGAGGCCTTGGTTGTATTCCTCAGGTGACTCTTGCCCTCACTGTGTACATTATCTTAAGTTATTCATTTGGTTTGAGTCTGCCCGAGTGGACTGTGGACTTCCAGAGGGACAGGGCCATATCTCAGTCATTTTTGTGTCTCCAGAGCCCAGCCCAGTCCTGGCACATGGTAGGTCCTTCATAGATGTTTGTTAGATTCAGGGCTTCTTTATATGATGATTAGCTTCATACACAAAAACATCTAGCTAAGAGGCAGTGCACTAAAATCCAGCTTGCCATGGTGTGTACCCTGATGTAGGTCTGTAGCAGCCCTAAAGAGGGGCAGCTATTTTATAACCTGCTTACCAAGGAGGACCCCTTTTTGCAGCTTCCACAGGGGCTATCGTATGGGTTAATAGCAGACCTAGTTGGATGGGTGGATAAACAAACAAGTGAATTAAGTTCACCATAATTCTTAGAGCTATTAAAAAACCAAAAAAGCTAAAGAAGCTTTTTCACTGGGCTAAAACTACTATCCAGTCTAGTTATCAAAACTGATCAGATTCAACAGGTAATTAATTGCTCATCTCTTTATTCTAGTCGATCTCTGACTAATGCTGTGAAGGATAAACCCTGAAATCTATGTCTTAGATTGTATTACTCCATTGGCAATGGCATCTGAATGGTATTATTTTGAATGCAATAATTTCTTATGATCATTTTGTGTATGCATACCGTCTTTCTCTCCTACAGAGTAGTGCCAACTCTTAAACATTATGCAGGGATACTGAAATGTGCCAATAAAGAGTCCATCACCTGTTACATAAGCATTTATATGCTCAGTAAAAGAGGATGACCCCAAGGTCTAGTTGTGTAAGAGCCATTACGAAAAGAAAAAAGAAAGAAAACAAAACCCCACAAAATTTTCCAGGCAAAAGGCAGGCTGTTTAGTTGATTTAAAATAAATATTTTTGTTAGAGTGGATTTGTTCCAGCATACTCAAAATACTGATTCCTATACTGTAACACCCCATTTCGTATTATAAGTAGACCGGAAGAGAACGTTGGGTATAATCTCATTCCTTCATTCACTCATTAAATTACTCAAAAAATATTTACATTTCTTCAATGCTCACCGTAATGCTTAACATATAATAGTTACTCAGTGAATATATTGAATTTATTCAAGTATGCATTCTTGTGTTAATATTAATGGGACAGCCACCACAGGCTAGACATTGATAAGTCCTAGGGATGTGTTGGTGATCAGAGCAGATAGTCTCTGCCCTCATGGTGCTTAAAATAATTGATCTATTTTTGAGTTTCCATACTGAATGAATAGACCCTATTCTTAAATATTCTACTAAATGAGATATTTAGTGAATAGTTTTCAATCCTGACTACACTTTAGAACCACCTAAGATGCTTCTTCACTGTACTTATGCCTGGGCCCCTAACCCAGACCAATTAAATCAAAGCCATTGAAAGTGGGAACCAGGCATAGCTATTTTTCAAAGCTTGCCAGGAGATGATGAGGCACAGCCAAGACTAAGAATACTAAGCCATTCCCTACCGTTTTGGACTATCACTGTTAGGGCTTGAATTGTGTCTCCCCTCCTCCAAAATTCTTTTGCTGGCATCCTAACCCCTAGTACCTTATTTGGAAATAGAGTCCTTACAGAGGTAATCAAGTTAAAATGAGACCAACAGGGGGTCTCTAATTCAGTATGACTGGTGTCCTTATGCAAAGTGGATATTTGGAGGCAGACACCCAGGTCTGGGGAACACCATGCAAAGAGGAAGGCAGAGAGATTGGAGTGTTGCTTTTACAAGCCAAGGAACGAAGCCCCTGAGCCCAGGGGAGATGCTATCTCTCTGTTCCTTCCAAGGCACATTATTTCTGTTGAGTCAAAGTGTTGAAATGTAAATGACCAGCCCACCTGGAGCTGGAGTCTGATAGCCTGACTCCATGATGAATAATCAATGCACAATAATTCCACTTGCCAAGCAAAGCTCAGGGTCGACAGCAGCTGCTTCTGGTAGATCGATAAAGTACTTGAAGACACTTGTTTCAGTGGCTCTTTAAATTCGGCATCATCATTTGATTTGCTCCGACAACATTCAAGTCTTGCCTCTTTAAGTTATTGTTTTAGCAAATTCAATTTACAATTACTTTCAATATGGAAAGCTTAAGAGATTCAGTTTAATGCCTTATTAGCTATAAAATCAACCACTGTTTTCAACTGCATGGTGTGAAGAGCCCTGAAAAGGCTTTTGTTGCTTGGCTAAGCTTTCCCTCTGAGTTTCTGACCAAGTGACAGCTTCTTCAATTTCAGAGCTGTCCTCACAATACTTGCTTTCTAAGCTCCTAATCTTTGGACCCATATTTTCCCTCCAGTGTCAGGGATTCCTGGGGTAAAAATAAGCTACTTTGAAGACATGACTCACAGCAGTGAATTTTTGCTTATCAAATGTGAATCCATGAAATAGACAATTTCTAAAGCTCAAATAATGCAGATTTTATTTTTATTTTTTGTTTTTTGGCCCTGCTGTGCTGCACATGGGATCTTAGTTTTCTGACCAGGGATCGAAACCGTGCCCCCTGCGGTGGAAGCGCAGAGTCAACCACTGGACCTCCAGAATAGTCCCAGATTTTATTTTCATTATTTATTTATTTATTTAATATTTACTTTATTTATTTAGTTATTTGATTGCACCGGGTCTTAGTTGCAGCAGGCAGCTTCCTTAGTTGCGGCATGAGAACTCTTGTGGCATGCATGTGGGATCTAGTTCCCTGATCAGGGATCAAACCTGGGTCCCTGCATTGGGAGCGTGGAGTCTTTTTTTTTTTTCTTTAACATCTTTATTGGAGTATAATTGCTTTACAATGTTGTGTTAGTTTCTGCTGTATAATAAAGTGAATCAGCTATACGTATACATATATCCCCACATCCCCTCCCTCTTGAGCCTCCCTCCCACCCTCCCTATCCCACCCCTCTAGGTGGTGACAAGCACAGAGCTGATCTCCCTGTGCTATGCGGCTGCTTCCCACTAGCTATCTATTTTACATTTGGTAGTGTATATATGTCCATGCCACTCTCTCACTTTGTCCCAGCTTACCCTTCCTCCTCCCTGTGTCCTCAAGTCCATTCTCTACGTCTGTGTCTTTATTCCTGTCCTGTCCCTAGGTTCTTCAGAACTGTTTTTTTCTTTTTTTTAGATTCCATATATATGTATTTGTTTTTCTCTTTCTGACTTACTTCACTCTGTATGACAGACTCTAGGTCCATCCACCTCACTACAAATTTCTTTTTATGGCTGAGTAATATTCCATTGTATATATGTGCCACATCTTCTTTATCCATTCATCTGTCGATGTACACTTACGTTGCTTCCATGTCCTGGCTATTGTAAATAGTGCTGCAATGAACATTGTGGTACATAACTCTTTTTGAATTATGGTTTTCTCAGGGTATATGCCCAGTAGTGGGATTGCTGGGTCGTATGGTAGTTATGTTTTTAGTTTTTTAAGGAACCTCCGTACGGTTCTCCATAGTGGCTGTATCAATTTACGTTCCCACCAACAGTGCAAGAGGGTTCCCTTTTCTGGGAGCATGGAATCTTAACCACTGTGCCACCAGGGAAGTCCCCCTAGATTTTATTTTTAAATCAAGGGACAAAATGGCCGTTACAGCGGGCTGGCCTTATTAGGGGTAAAGAGGAGAGTCTGTTGCTATGTTGGTTGAATCATTTTGTAACAATGGATATTTGTGTCTCTGCATAACTAAATGTTAAAGTGAAGAAAATCCTCACTACTTCAAATATAACAGACCTTCCTATGGTGCACAAGGTCCCACAAGATCTTTTCAGCACCTGTTTCTCGGAACTCAACTTCAGCCACCCACCAGTCGTCCTTGCCCTCCTGCCCCTGACCTTGATGTTCCCCAAGCATGGAAGCCTGATCCCATGTGTGTTGATAGATAGCATTTATTGATAGAAAGCTGTTCCCTCACATTTTTTTTTTTTTCCTGGCTTGCTTCTTCTCAACATTCAGGTTTCTGATTAAACATCATCAAACCTGAGAAGCCTTCTCTGACGATCTTCTTTGTTCCCCTGCCCACCTTGGTCACTCTCCATCTCTTTATCCTGCTTTGTTTTTCTCACAGCCATCATCTCTTTGTATGTAAAATTATTATTTATTTTACTATTTTTAAATCATTGGTCTTTCCCTTCCCTATCCTCAAGTACTAGAACATAAACTCCTTGGAAAAAGGGACCATTGTTGATGTTCACCTGTTTGTCCAGCGCTGGTGATTGGCATGTAGTTTGCACTCCGTACATATTGGTTGGATGAATAAATAGCTGAAGCAGTACTTTACTTATTGCAGCCTAACAAACTACCCTCAAAACAAAGTAGCTGAAATCAAAACCCATGTATTCTTCGTCTGGATTGGTGGGTGATCAGGCAGTTCTGTTTTCTGTGCGTGGTCTGGGTGGCTCCCTTGTGGCGGCTGGGGTGCCTGAGCCTCTTTCTCTACACATTCTTTCATCTCATATTCTTTAATTTATTCAGGTATGGTGATCTCAGAGCTTAAAAGGGTGAGAGCAGGAGCTGCAAGGCCTTTTAAGACACAGACTGGAACATGCACAAAGTCACATTTGCCAGATTCTACTGGTTAAAGAAAGGCACAAGACTTGCCGAAATTTAACTGAGTAGCTGAATAGACTTGGCCTCTTGATAGAAGGAATGACAGTGGAGCATGGGCACAGGTGATGTGACTCATTATGGGATCATTATTGTAATGATCTGCCCTAAGCCCCAAATGATATATTTTTGTGCAAAGACTCCATCTGACCTATACATGAGCATAAGCTTTTGAGACATAGGATTCATGTCTTACACATTCATATCTCAGGCATTTGCATTTCTATTGCCTCTCATAATACCCCACATACCACAGACAATAAATGTCTCATTATTTTTGCTGCTACTGTTGTATTTACTTCGCTCTATTTAGGATATGCTTTATTTTTACACTCATATCAATGGGCAGGCAGGGATTCTCCAAAGACCTTAGGTACATCATTTCAAGAAAATGGGAGTGGATGCTGGAATAAATTATATTGATTTTAATTCGGACATTTAAAACTTTTTTATTGCTTTTGCAATTGAAGAATTGATCTCAACAAGGCAGACGAAGCAAAATAGATTGGTTTTATTGAATTCACAGCGACTTGACTAAAAAACATAGTCGTTATGAGAAAAATAATTTTCCTTCCTATTTCATTACAGATGATTTTTTTCCTTCAAAAATTTATTGGCTTTAATATAGTAAGTAAAGCAGATGATGAATTTTATTTAGAGTTGTGCAGAATTGTTTGGGGCAGTTAGAAAACACATTTCTTACAATGTATCTTTCTCATTCAGATGATTGCAAAGCTTATTTTGATCAAGAAGATGCCTCTCACTGTGTGATACTTTTTATGTTGAATGAGCAACACTCCGATGGTCAGTCAGACAATTCACATCGAACTGACTTAGATCTTTTCCCCTTAAAGAAATATTGAAATGTGAGTCACTACTCAAAATCTTTTCTTAGAAAATGAAACACTCAAGTTTAATTTAGAAAATTTCTAGAATATAGAGGGAATAGAGAAGAAAGTAAAAATCACCTCATCTCCTGAAATTGCATCTTGAACATTTACGATTAAGATATAACATCCAATATTTAATTAAATTTTGAATGTTCCCTATTTGAACTCTGGAGACCAATAGATTTGGATACATTTCCTGATAATTCCACTAACCAAACTGCTGCTGCTAAATAGATTTTGGATAACTTAGAATGCCTTGTTATTAGAAATTGCTGTGTAAACTCCCCCTAACAGAGATCGGATTTGAATAGCAAGGTGTCCTTTTATAGAGATTATCTATGCTCTTTAAAGAAATTGGTATCCTACTGATCCTATGATCTATACTGTTTGTAAGTTACAGTTTTTCCCTGAAAAATGTATTGTAAAGGGAAGATTCCAGCTGGGGACATGATTTGTCAATCTGTCTAAGGCCCCCACATAAAAACACTATAACTAGACAGCAAAAACAAAGCCTTCAGAGAATATTTAGCACAAAGCCATGTCACAGGGCCTCTTCACAGACTCCACATGCAGTCCATGGGGAGAAATGTGTTTACACAAGTAATAAACATGGTGCGATAAATGCTCTGTTCTGAGCACGATTAGGGTGAGGTTGGGGTGCAGGGGGTTCCTATAAAAGACTTCACAGAGCATCAAAGAATATTTACAAAGAAAAATGTCATACTGGTTACTTAGGGGTAAGCCTCACACATAGAGTTCTTCCTTCAGTATTGCCCACATTCTTCTTACCCATTCAGACATTTTTTTTCCATGGTACTAGCTGTGCATATCTGATATTCTGAAGTTTTAAGAGTTGCTTTCTACTTTTGCCACATCAGTTACAGATTATTTCAAGAAAATAGGTCTTGTCATTTATATACATCAAGGAGAATAGTAATGACTACTGAGTCTGATTCTTAGAGGTGGATTCATTGTTTGTCCACTCCCCAACTGCAGCTTTATTTTACTTTATTTTTTCCAGCTTTATAGAGATATAATTGACATATAACATTGTATACATTTAAGGTGAAAAATGTGTTGATTTGATACAATTATATATTGCAAAAATGATTAATACCATATCTAACACCTCCATCATGTCACATAATTACCATTTTCTTTTCGTGGTGTGAATACTTAAGATCTACTCTCTTAGCAGCTTTAAGTCTGTAATACAGTATAACTAACTATAATCACTGTACTGTACATTAGATCCCGAGAACTTAGTCTTGTAACTGAAAGTTTGTACCTTTTAGTGGCTATATATATATATATATATATATTTTTTTTTTTTTTTTTTTTTAACATCTTTATTGGAGGTGGCTACAATTTTAAACAATGTTTTTCAACCAAGGACACCATACACAAAAAGTTGCAAGTTTTAGGTGTTAAAATGCAATTGTAGAAGGTTATCAAATCCATTATTTCTATGCTTTGGTCTTTGATATGTTCCAACTTACGGTAGATAGAGTTTGATGACTAAACAATTACTGAACCTTGTTTTACTTCTTTATAATACATGTTAGTGGTATATTACAAGTGATGCATGCTGATTTCAGAAAAATTGTAAAATATTTTTAAGGAAAATAATAAAAGATTACCTGTGCTTCCAATTTTGGGCAAAAATTGCTGTTTAATCTTTGGGGTATATATTCCTTCAGGATTTTTTTCTATTCAAATATATTGTTTTCTCAGAATGAGATAATGATTTATGTACTGTTTGCAATCGGATTTTCTTTTAACAATTTCAATAAATAATTCTCCACAGCTTTGTTCTAAATGGCTTAATGTATTTTATTGTATGGACATATCAGAATAAATTAACTGATCACCTGTTATGATTAGATATTCCCATTGTCTTCATTTTTTTTTTTTTACTTTCATGAAAATGATGTAATAAAAACTGCACATTTATTTTGGCTAATTTGTCCAATTGCTTAATTAAAAATAATTCATGGACATGGAATTAATGGAAGAAAAATATATGCATGTTAATGCTTTCAATCAAATTACCAAATTGCTTTTCAAACTGTACCATTTTATATCTTACTAGAAATGTAAGATGATGCCCTGTTATTCACAAGCAATGAATTTTTTTGCAAGCAATGAATTCCTCCCATTGCTATTTTAATTTTCATTTGTTTGATTATTAGTAAGGTTGAACATATTTGTTTTTTATATTTATTGTCTAGTAATAGACCAAAGGAAGTGTTAATAGTAAATTAAGAGAGCTTAATTAAATTGGGCCATGAAGCATTTATTGACTGGCCCTCAACCCAGTGATTTAGTATATTAATAGAAGAATTTAAAAATAAACTTTGGTTTATCTGTGTTGGAATAATATGTAGCTTTGAAAAAGAATTCAGTAGTCTCCTAAGTATTGAAAAGAAAAAATCTATAAGAAATGTTAAGTGACAAAAAGCATAACGCAGAATAATCCATATAGTGAAATTCCATTAATGTAAAAAACAAGCCATAAGACAGAACTTAAATTTTTTACAATTAAAATGTGTTTATTTATTAATTAAAAATTGAATTTTATTATAAATTTTATTTACTTATTTAAATTAAAAATGTACAAAAGCTTATCTGTGTTGAGACTCTTTCCCACCTCTGTCTCAGACACTTGATTCCTTTTCCGGAAGGTTATCAAATTTGTTTTATCTTTTTAATCTTTTCAGAAATATTTTCATACATTTTTAAAAGATGGATGCATACTTTACACAGTGTTCTGTACCTTGCTTTTTTCATTTGACAGTATATTTGAGACCTTGCCATATTTATACATAAAAGTTTCCTGAGTTGTCTCTTGTGGCCTCAGAGACTTTTATTATATGGATGAGTCATCTATTAGTTTTCTAGTAATGGATATTAAGCTTTTCCCCAATCTTTTGCTAGTACTAAAAATGCTGCATATATATATATGTATATAAAATTTCAAAATGAATTTTAAAATGTCTGAAAGCTTTAAAAACAAATAAGGTTGACTACCACCATGGAAAGGGAAAGGAGAAGGGAGTGTGCTAGGGAGGATTTTACTGCTTATAGCACGCACTTTTTTGATTGTCCAAACCTTTTTTCTCAAAGTTTTACTACTTTGAATTTTAAAATGAATTTAAAAATCATTAGATTAAAAATAGTGATTTAGATCCAGAATCATGGTTTGGACAGGTAAATACATTTGGGAAGTTGGCACTGGAAGAAATTGTAATGGAAAGTTGGTCATTTCTAAACCAATTCCTTCTCCTCCTGGTGGTGGTGGTTAGGCAGATAAATATCAGCTTGCAGAGAAAAAAAAGAAGAGTTTTTGTCTTTTAGAACCTCAGTTCTCGAAAGAAATAGGCTTAGAACTTGATTTTGTTCTTTTGATTATCAAATTCCTCAGTTGGAAACCAGGATGACTGAAGGCTGGCGGGGCAGGTTTTCTGTAGTTGAAGGAATTATACACATGCAGACGTTAAATATCTATGTAACACACTGTCTAGAGGCATATTTGTAAATCAACAGTGATTCACATAAAAATAAAGATTTAGACTTTTAAAATGATTTATTCTGTTACATGTTGACATCAGACTTTTCACTGGATCTTAATATTTCACATTGTAATGCTTGATCAGATTGAATATTGAACATAAAAAAGTACGAACATTTATGAAAAATGACATAATTTATTTTGTGAAACCAATCCCAAATACATGAAGACATGGGGCTTGAATTAATTCATCAAGAATATCAATAAGCTGATAAGTCAGGGGCATTTTCATTTCAATCATAGTCTTTAAGCTATATTCACAGAAAAATTACTTATTAAAGCAGCCATATGTGTGATTAATGGGTTGGTAGTGGTACCAATTACTCATTAGAATGCAAGGACTAAAATACCCTAGGACTTGAGAAAATATAGTGATTTTCATTAAAAGTGTTGGCTAGGTCCCAAATTCTCAGTGGGTTTGTATTCTGAGCTTTAAGGGCATGGTTTTGATCTCAAATGAAAGGGAAATTATCTTAGGAAGGTCTAAAGTTACTCTAACAAAATGAAACCTTTCTTTGGTATATGGTTATTTAATCAAAAGTCCCCACTTTGAGATAAAGAACCAGGTTTCCATCTATCTACATATATTTTAAAAGTTAAAAATTTGGAATGTATAAATTTTTTTTGTGGGTGAAGGTTGGTAATGGGATGTGCCTGGACAGCCAGAGTTTTAATCTAAAGTCTAGTTAATAGTAAAGTGGTTCCCAAATGGCCAGCACATTAGAATGCACGTGTGATCTTTTAAAACATACTGAAGCTGGCTTCTACTCCAGACATTCTAATTTCACTATGGGGAGTGTTACCTGGCATGAAGATTTTTTAAAAGTTCACCATCAATTCTAATGTACAGCAAAGGTTGAGAACCACTGGAGTAATGGTTAAAGGCTTGAGCTTTAAATTCAGACGGATCTGAGTTCAAATTCCAGCTTTACCACTAGGCTATATGACTTTGGTCTAGTTTTTCGACATCTCTGAACTTGGGTGTTCTTTCCTTTTCTTCCCTTTTCTTTTCTCCCTCTTCCCTTCCTTCCTTCCTTCCTTCCTTTTTCTTTAAATTGGAGATAATATAATATCTGGTGCATGTGATTACTATTAACATTAAATATATGCTTAACACAGTGCCCAGCACATAGTAAGTGCTCAGAAGACACTAGCTAGTATACTACTGCTAGAGTTTCAGTGTTAGGAGGAGGCTTGATGGTGGTTAAAGAGAGGTGTACTTAAGACAGTACGGTGTGGAGAGAAATGTGGCTTCCCTTCTACTCTGGCTTCTCCCTGTGGCTGCTTCCAGGAATCAGGCAGGGGGAGTACTTGAGAAAACTGCTGTCTGTTATTCCCCAGGGGTTCCGCCTTACAGGGTCTCATCAATCAACCCATTTGACTTATTATCATTATGTGTAATTATGAGGTTTGTGTCAAAGGAACAGGTTTGTCATGGTTGTTCTAATTATGGGGAAATCAGATAATATATATTACACTTGTATTTTTATGTCAAGTCATTTAGAAAATAGGCTTTGTTTCTAATAATTTAACAAAAGAAGAGAGAGGTGGTCTAAGACTTAATTAAACCATTTTAAGTGAATGTTGGACTGACAACTTATGGATCCAGATATTTCAAATCTGTGCTGAAAACAGCTGAGAATATACTCAGGACTGTCAGGATTTCATTTGTAGAAAGATGTGTATATTTTAGATCCACATTGTCCTTTATTTCATTTTTAACTAGAGTTAAGCATACATTTTGTAGACACTCCTATTGTTGTTAGCAGATGGTTGCATTCATACTAATGAACAGTGTCTTTTTTAAATTAATCTTTTCATTTTGAGATAATTATGATTATCTCAAAAAGTAGATTCACATGCAGTTGTAAGAAATTTAATGTACTCTTTCCCCAGTTTCCCCCAATGGTAAAATGTTGCAAAGCTATAGTACCATATCACACCAGGATTTTTTTTTAATTTAATTTTTATTTTATATTGGGGTATAGTTGATTTACAATGTTGTGTTAGTTTCAGGTGTACAGCAAAGTGATTCAGTTATACATATATATATATTCATTCTTTTTCAGATTCTTTTCCCATATAGGTTATTACGAATACTCAGTAGCGTTCCCTGTGCTATACAGTAGGTCCTTGGTGATTATCTATTTTATATATAGTAGTGTGTATATGTTAATCCCAAACTCTTAATTTATCCTTCCCCCCACCTTTCCCCTTTGGTAACCATAAGTTTGTTTTCAAAGTCTGTGAGTCTGTTTCTGTTTTGTAAATAAGTTCATTTGGATCATCTTTTTAGATTCCACATAGAAGCGATATCATATGATATTTGTCTTTCTCTGTCTGACTTACTTCACTTAGTATAATTTCTAGGTCCATCCATGTTGCTGCAAATGGCATTATTTCATTCTTTTTTATGGCTGAGTAATATTCCATTGGCTATGTACCCCATCTTCTTTATCGATTACTCTGTTGATGGGCATTTAGGTTGCTTCCATGTCTTGGCTTTGTAAATAGTGCTGCAATGAACATTGGGGTGCATGTATCTTTTCAAATTATAGTTTTCTCTGGATAGTTGCCCAGGAGTGGGATTGATGGATCATATGGTAGCTCTATTTTTAGTTTTTTAAGGAACCTCCATACTGCTCTTCATAGTGACAACCAGGATATTTTTATTGATACAGTCAAAACCAAAACATTTCCATGACCACAGTTTCTTCATGTTGCCCTTTTCTAGCCACACCAACCCTACTCCTCCTTAATGCCTGGCAAACACTAATTGTTCCCTTTGGGATTGACTTCTTTCCCTCATCATAGTTTGGTATCCAGGTAATACAGTAAGTCCTCTACATACAAATGAGTTCCATTCCAAGAGTGCGTTCGTAGGTCCAATTTGATTGTAAGTCAAACAAAGTTAGCCTAGGTACCCAACTAATATAATCAGCTATATAGTACTGTACTGTCTTAGGTTTATAATACTTTTCACACAAATAATACATAAAAAACAAACACAAAAAATAAAAAAAATAATTTTAGTCTTACAGTACAGTAATCTTACAGACACGTGAACTAACTTATGTGATTGGACATGCGAAGGCACGTTCGCATCTTCGAAAGTTCGCAACTTGAAGGTTCGTATGTAGGGGACTTATTGTACTAGCTTCATAAAATGAGTTGGGGAATGTTCCTTCTCTTCTGTTTTCTGGAAGAGACTGTATAGAATCAGTGTGAATTCTTCTTTAAACATTTGATAGACTTCTCCAGTGAAATGATCTGAACCTAGAGATTTCTTTTTTGGAAGTTTTAAAATCACAATTCAATTTCCTTGATAGCTATAAGGCTATTCAGATGATCTATTTCATATTGGGTGAGTCGTGGTAGCTTGTGCTTTTTTGAGGAAATGGTCCATTTCATATATATAGTCAAATTTGTGTGTGGAGAGTTGTTCATAGCATTCCTCTATGTTTTGATGTCTGCAAGTTCTGTAGTGATATCCCATTTCATTCCTGATATTGGTAATTTGTACCATCTCTCTTTTTTCTTTGTCAGTTTTATCAAATATGTGATTTGCAGATATCTTCTTCCATTTACACTTTCATGATAGTGCCCTTTGAAGCCAACAATTTTTAGTTTTGGTGAATTTCAACTTATTTTTTTTTCTCTGATTGCTTGTGCTTTAGGTGGTATATCTAAGAAACCGTTGCATAATCTACAGTCGTGAAGATTTACACCTATAGTTTCTTCTAAGACTTTTATAGTTTTAGCTCTTATATTTACATCTTGATCCATTTGAGTAATTCTTTGAGCGACAGGGTCCAATTTCATTTTTTGCATGTAAGTATCTTTGTTTTGATTAATGTTTCCATGATGCATCTTTTTCTAATTTTACTTTCAATCTGCCTCTATTGTTATACTTAAGGTAAGTTTCTTATAGATAACATAATTTCTATCCCTTAATTTGTGCATTTAGACCATTTACATTTAATGAAATTATTGATACATTGGGACCTAAGCCTGTCATATTATTTTTTCTTTTCTGTTTGTTCTCTTTGTTTTTTGATTTTGTTTTGTTTCTTGGTTTTCTTTTTGTCTGCCTTCCTGTAGGTTATTGGAACATTTTCTAGAATTCACTTTTGACTTATCTCTATTGTTTTTGAGTGTATTTCTTTGTATAGTTTTTTAGTGGTTGCTCTAAAAACAAAAAATGGTTTCGTAGACACAACTTATCACAGTCTACTGATGTTATCATTTTGCCAGTTTGAGTGAAGTATGAAAAATTTGCCTTCATTTATGTCCCTTTACCTTTCCTCATGTATGATATAATAGTCTTAAATACTTTCTGTTCATACATTTAAAACCACATCAGTGTTACAATTTTTGCTTTAACCGTCAAATATAAATTTAAAAACTGAAGAGAAGGATAATCTATTGTATTTATCCATACTTTTGCTTACCATATTCTTTCTTCCTTTCTGATATTCCTAAGTTCCTGTTTTTATCACTTCCTTTCTGTTTAGAGAACTTCCTTTAACTATTCTTTTAGAGTAAGACTGCTGGAGACAAATTCTCTTAGTTTTCTTCCATGTGAGAAATGTCTTAATTTCTCCTTTACTTATGGAGGATTTTTTTCTCTGTGTATGAGGTTCTGGCCTGGCATTTCTTTTTTATTCAGCACTTGAAAAATATTGTGGGAATTCCATCTGGCTTCCATTGCTGTTGATGAGAAATTCATTATCATCCAAATAATTTTCCCTTTAGGTGTCATTTCTGTCTTGTTGCTTTCAAGATTTTGTTTTGTCTTTTCAGAAGTTTGACTATGATGTTTCTTGGTGCTATGGACTGAAGTGTCTCCCCCAAATTCCTATGTTGAAGCCCTAACCCACAACGTGACTGTAATTGGTGACAGGGCCTTTAAGGAGGTAATTAAGGTCAAATGAGTTTATAGGGTGCGGCCCTAATCTGATAGAACTGGTATCCTTATAAGAAGAGAAAGAGACATGAGATCTCTCTCTCTCTGTCTCTCTGTCTCTCTGTCTCTCTGTCTCTCTCTCTCTTTCTCTTTCTCTCCCCATGCATGCACAGAGGAAAGGCCGCGTGAGGACACAGTAAGAAGATAGCTGTCTGCAAGCCAGGAAGTGAGGCTTCACCGGGAAACCACCCTGCCAGCACTTTGATCTTAGATTTCTAGCATCCAAAACTGTGAGAAAATTAATTTTTGTTATTCAAGCCACTCAGTGTGTGGTATTCTGTTTTAGTAGCCTCAGTAGACTAATACACTTGCTGTGAATTAAAAAAAATTTTTTTTATCCTGCTTGGGATTTGCTCGAGTTCTTGAATCTGTAGGTTTATGTCTTTTGCCACATTAGGAAGTTTTCAGCCATTATTTCTTCAAATACTTTTTCGATACTCTGTCTTTCTCCTATCCTTCTGGGATTCCAATGATATGATTTAATAGTAAATATTTCTGTAGTCCCACAGGTTCCTGAGGTTCTGTTTGTTTATTTTTTAAAATTAGTTTCTTTCCATTAAGACTGAGTAATTTAGATTGCTTTATCTTTCAGTTCAGTTACCTTTCATGTATCCTGTCCATTCTGATTTTCATCCCATCCATTGAGGTTTTCTGTTTTGGTTATTGTATTTTTCAGGTTTAAATTTTCCATTTTGCTCTTCTTTATATCTTCTCTTTCTTTAGAGAGACTTTCTATTTCTGTGCTGAGACTTTATATTTTTTCATTTCAGTGTGCTCTTACTTGCTCATTGAAGCGTTTTTTATGGTGGCTACTTTAAAACTTCTGTCCTATGATTCTAACATCTATGTTGGCATAGTGTTGGCATCCACTGATTTTTTGAATTCAATTTGGGATCTTCCTGGTTCTTGGTTTGATGAGTAATTTTTGCTTGAAACCTGGAAATTTTGGGTTTTATGTTATGATATTTTGAATCTTACTTAAGTTTTCTGTCTTAGCTGGCTTCCCCAACACCACTGGGCAAAATAGGGGAGTTCCAGCTCCCCACTAATCTTTGACTGTAGGATTAAAAGTTGTTGGCTATCTTCTCTGTCTTCTGATGCCACCCCAGCAGAGTATTTGGGGTGTTTTGTTCAACCTGGCAGGCGTGACATCTAGGCTCTCCCATCAGCCTTTGCTGATGGCTATTTATTTATTTATTTATTTATTTACTTGTTTATTTAGTGACTGGAGTAAAGCAGTTATTTTCTAAAAGTTTTCTGTCTTGTTAGGCTGCCCTTTTGCTGGCCTTTGGCTGGAACAAGCAGAATTTTGTTGGGACTTCTTTCTCTCTGTGCTTGTTAGAATTTCTGGATTGCTAGTTTCTTCTGCCTGGAATATAGGAAGCCAAAAAACAAACTCAAAACCCCCCAAACCATACAAACCCAGGGCACTTACCACTGTGTTGTTCCTGGGGTCCCAAGGCCCCCAGCTCATTTGTCTTCTTCCCTCTACCTTTCCGAGTCTCCATATGTTTCTGTCACATGTAATGTCCAGGGTTTTTAGTTGTAGTTAGCAGGAGGAATAGGAAATAGTATGTCTACTCCATCTTCCCTGACATGGAAGTCCCTTGAACTCTGTCATTTAATTGCTAATGCTTTTTAAATTATTACAGTGTGCATCTTGGCTTCTCTAGATTAGACAGAAACAAACACAGATTTTCTCTTCATGTGTTTGTTACCTGAGTCAAGAGAACACTCTAGAACAGGTGTCAAGCAGGCTTTGGTAATAAAGTTAGCATCACATTATCTCAAAAGGAAATGTTGACAAATACATTGTATATACAATTCAGGGCTGACCTTTTACTACTGCATTTAAATTTGTGCATGTTATGTTTTTTGGGTTTTTTGTTTTTTAAATCTTGTTAACATACTACCAACAACCCATTCCATTTGGAATTAAAACCTTTCTGTGGACATTAATGTTGTAGAAAGAGCATAAATCAGTGCTCTAAAATTGGTTTATTTTATAACCAAATGTCAACTAATTATTCCAGTAAGTTAAAAAACCTTGTTCATTTTAATCAGAGTTATATTCATTTTCAGAGGAAAAAAAGTCTTCTGTCATAAAGTATCTCTCCTCCCCTTCCACCTCCCTGTTATGAAAAGTTAAGTGTTCTTTCATCTGGGTTTTACTATAGGAGTATCATAAATGACCAGATATATTAAACATAGACTTCTTGGGTACATTCATGAAAGTGAACCTTACAGCCTTCAGTCTATGGACCACTCCTTATGAATCTGCAGTGCCCTGTGCCTGGGGCTGATGGTCTGTTCTGTGGGCTCCCACAAGGAATCATTTGACTCACTGCCTCCTCCCAAACACTGTCTTCCCCTTCACTGGGATTGTGTCCAGGACATGCCCAGTTTTCCCATCTTTCACTGCTCTCCCCTCAGTTCACTACACCTCAGGATATCTCTTTCTTACTGGTACCCACGCCTTTGTTTTGTTTTGTTTTTTTTAACAGCTTTATTGAGATAGAATTTACATACCATAAAATTCACCTCTTTTAAAGCAAACTTTTTAAAAAAATTAAAGTATAGTTGATTTACAGTGTTGTGTTAGTTTCAGGTGTACAGCAAAGTGATTCAGATATATATATATAGATAGATATATACAGATATATAGATATATCTTTTTGTTTATATAGAATAGTGTGTATCTGTTAATCCCAAACTCCTAATTTATCCCTCCCTTTGCTCTTTGGTAATGATAGTTTTGTTTTCTGTGTCTGTGAGTCTATTTATGTTTGGTAAATAAATTCACTTGCATTATTTTTTTTTGACTCCACATATAAGTGATATCATATGATGTTTGTCTTTCTCTGTATGACTTACTTTACTTAGTATGATAATCTCTAGGTCTATCCATGTTGCTGCAAATGACATTATTTCATTCTTTTTTATGGCTGTGTAATATTCCATTGTGTGTGTGTGTGTGTGTGTGTGTGTGTGTGTGTGTGTGTGTGTGTGTTTATATATATATCTCTATTCATCCGTTGATGGACATTTACGTTGCTTCCATGTCGTGACTATTGTAAATAGTGCTGCTATGAACATTGGGGTGTATGTATCCTTTTGAATTAGAGTTTTCATCTTTTCTGGATATATGCTCAATAGTGGGATTACCCATGCCTTTGTTTTAACTCTGGTTCACAATTCTTTTCCCTTACAACTTCATTTACTTTCAGAAATCTCAGAATCATGGTCTCTTCTTATACAAATACGAGAACAAAGACCTGGGGAGATTAAAGTAGTTTTGTTAAGATATGTATATTGACAGTGGAAAGAGAGGAAAAGAACTTCAGTTCTCTAATCAAAGAAAATTCTTTGTTATATTTCTATGATTCTCCTTTTCTCTTTTTGTTGCATTTCTATATCTCCCTGGGGGCAGAGGAGGAAGGAGTAAAACATCACTAACAATGGGTGGTCAATGGTAGGAAGAGACCCAAATCAAGAAATATGAACAACCAGTGACCTCTAATTCAAATCCCCTTGGAAATCTCTGGAATCCAACCCACCTGGTATCAGAAACTGGACACAGGTTGTGTGGGTGTTCCTTGGTATTCTCACAGAAGCAGTCTAAAACATATACTATAAGTTGACATTTGTTGTAAAATAAATCAACTCTTTTGGTTGAAAGTGACAGAAAGCCAACTAAAAATGCCTGAAACATAAAGGAAAAATCATTGGCTCATGTATTTAAGGAACAGGCTGGAGGCACAGGTGTTTAAAATTTGTAGTCAAGAATTTAGCTTTCTACGTTCCTTGGCTCTACCTTCCTGTATTGGCTTAATTTCCAAGTAGGCTCAATGGTTGCTTTTTGTTGTTGTTGCTGTTTTATAAGCAGCACCAGGCTTGCATCTTACAAGCTTAGAAACTCCAGGGCAATGAAGGTCTTTTTCCCAAGAGTCCTGGTAAAAGTCATGCACCTTGGTTCTGACTGTAACTGATAAGGTCATGTGCTCATCTCTGGACCAATCGATAAGTTGAAGGCTGAAATGCTCTGATTAGCCAACCCAGAACTAAATTCCCTGCACACTTCTTAACCTCAGAGATGGAGTCAGTAAACTTCATGAAGGATTAAAGTGGAAGTAGGATTAGGATTTTTTTCCCCTGAGGGAATGTTGAGAGGCTGTCACCGATGAAGGGGGAAGGGATGCCAGGAAGATAGATCAACATGTATCTGTTACCCATGGAGGAGGTGGTAATGCAGTACAGAATGAGGTCAGGGGAGAATTACTCCTATGAATACCAAGGCTATCCTTGCTGCTATTGCTGGGTTAAGTATCTCTTCTGAGTTGGGGATGGGATTATACAGGTTCAGATTTTTCACAAAATTTGTTTCAGAATTTTTCTAAAAGTCTTCACCTATCTCATCCCTTTTATTTAAAACTGTCTTTTTCAAAACATAGACCTTCAAGGTATATTTAAAAATGGAAACTTATTATTTAATTTTACTTTTTCTGCTTTATTTGACCACGAACACTAAGGCAGTGTGAACCCATTTGTGAATATACCTTATTCTAGCAAAATTATAGGCTAAATAAGCTTGGGGGCTAAGATGGAAAAGTAACCACCTTTTATAAATACTTTTTTAATGGAAAAATGAATTTCATGTTCCACATAACTGATTTACAAATGGACCATTGGAATACACGCCATTTGCAAGCACATACTGCTAAAAACTCTAGCAGATGCATCAATGAACTTTACATGGAATCATTTTGATAAACTTAGTCTTCCTCCTCTACTCAATAAGTAGGTATCTATTTGGAGCAAAGTCAGGGCAGATATGTTCAGACATACAAGAGTTGGGTCAAGCATGTTTATATGTATAGATGACTTAGAGAGGACCATGCCAAACAGAACTCACTGTCCTTCCTGGTGAGTATAGGGGCAGATTAAGAAAGTGTTCATATGTTCAGTGAATTTGTCAGGAAATCTTATTTGCATAAGATAAAAAGATCTTAATGACTCTTAAGATAGGCAGAATCTTCGAGCTGATGGTTTTGGAGAAGTCCTTTAAAAGGGTATAATTCTCAAGAGAGAACTTCCCAGGGGTATGGACATGCAGTGTTTGTCCTGGTCACCCTTGCCTGCTACCTTTGATTTCCTGACTTGTAAGACTAATGGCCGTTATGTTAAAACACAGTTCAGTCTTCTGAGGATTTTGTCCATTCATCCATCCATCCATCCATTCATTCACTGAGTATACACAGGTCCAGGACTCTGAAACGTGGGGCCAGCCAGGCCATTGGTCCCCAAGCCTCAAGCTTACAGAAACCATGAATTGTGACGTCTGCTCAAGCACCAATGTGCATGGGAGTAACATGAGGCCTCATCACAGATGTTGCATCCACCTGAAATCTGGGAGGTGCAAGAATAACTAAAGAATTATACTGAAAGGATGTTTTCAACCGAATCTAAAAGCTGCTTGATTCCAAGACAATCTCTCAGAAAGCGTTCAAGATGTTGTGCTGGGAAAATAGAGGAACAAATAAGGAAAGATCTCAGGAATTTACCTTCTAAGGGAGGAGATTGATGTGTAAAAGTTCAATATAATACAAGGCAGAGAGAAACAGTTGCTATCCTGGCAGTACAAGTTTTTGGCCAGGCAAGGACTCAGGAGAGCTGCAGCCCCACATTCTTGACCTTGTCTATAAGCTTTTGTCTGACAGCCTTTGGCTCCTACCACCTCTGTGGTGAATATCTTATTCTTGGTAGTTCCAGATAAGAAGAATCCCCTGGCCCAGAGATTCACAAACTTTCTTGGTTCATAATACCTCTATGCCAAAAGAAATGCCTAACAGTTTTGTTTGTTAAGTAGCTAGGTCCAAAAACTTTAAAATGTATAATGTATTTATGTCCTAACAACTTAGTAGCCATTTGAAAAAATACATATACGTTGAATGAAAAAAAAATGTTTCTTTCAGTCTTACAGAATCACCATTATTTACTGATGGATGTGTGTGCCTGTAGGGCACTGCACAACTTCTCAAATCTTGCCCTCAGATTGGACACTGACACCCTTATTTCTGGTTCCACAACAATTTTTGCAGGGCACTAGCTTTTTATCACAGCAACTTCTGAAAACCCAGCTTTGTGAAGCTAGGGTGTCCTCAAAGGAGCTGGAGCTAATGTTTTTATTTATTTATTTATTTATTTATTTATTTATTTATTTATTTATTTATTTATTTTTGGCTGCATTGGGTCTTCGTTGATGTGCGCGGGCTTTCTCTAGTTGCGTCAAGCGGGGGCTACTCTTCATTGCAGTGCACGGGCTTCTCATTGCTGTGGCCTCTCTTTGTTGTGGAGCATGGGCTCTAGGCGCGTGGGCTTCAGTAGTTGTGGCGTGTAGGCTCAGTAGTTGTGGCACACAGGCTTAGTTGCTCCATGGCCTGTGGGATCTTCCTGGACCAGGTCTCGAACCCGTGTCCCCTGCATTGGCAGGCAGATTCCTAACCACTGCACCACGAGGGAAGTCCCTGGAGCTAATTTTGAAGCTGTGAATTACTGTAAGCTAGTAATTCATGCAGTGTGAACAGATCTGGAGTATTGCTATGTTACTCTTACAAATTTAAAATACCCTGTAGCACTCTTATGTTTGTGGTAGTGCCCCGTGCACAGTCTGGGAACCAGGACCTTAGCTGTCTTTTCTCTGTTCACTCTGGTACAAGAGCCTTCCTGCTAGTGTTATCCATGGCCTCAATCCCCATATCCTGTCAGGTTTAGACAGGGAATGCAGGGCTTTGCTGGGTCAAAATGTGGACTCAGAGAGTTGCCAGTAAACTGAATCAACATCAGTTATGTTGCATCGAACTACACCCATGGAGATGAACTATTAAATCTGGAGAGGATAACAGAATACCCCTATTACTTAAGTCTAGAGGCAATGTAGCTGATATATTTTTATTTTTCATAATTCAGAAGCAATTGTAAGTCTTGAGGTCCTCACCATGATCATTTACTAACGTGGTTCTAGTGAGTTCAATGGGCCCAGTTTATAGATCTATGTCACCAGAATGCCAGTTTTATATTCACTGTAGTGAATATTTTATTTCTCTAATTTGAGTATGAAATTGGTCTGGAGCTTCAGATGACTTTGGAATGCCTCTGTTTTCTGGAAGCAATGAGGAGAAAGAGACATAAGTTTGTGAGAATAAGAAATCCTGCTGAAAATGGGAACCTAACAGACTTGCCAAGTTCTCTTTCAGGACAGGACATGTGTAAAGGGATTAATGTTTCTGAAATATAAAATAAATCTATTTTTTATTTAAGTAAATTATGTTGCCCTGTGATTCCCCATCAATGAAATTCACAACATTCATTGGCTTAAGGGAAGGACAGGTATCACGCAGGACAAAGAAATCATTGCTGGGCGCTGAGCCTCAACGAGAATATTCTGGACTCCCTGCAGCAATGGTTCTCCAACTTTAGTGAGCATCAGAATCACCTGGAGGGTTGCTAACAGACAGATTACCGGGTCTTACTCCAGAAACCCATCCAGAGTTTCTGATTCAGGGGGTCTGGGGTGGGACTCAAGAATTTGTATTTCTGTTAAGTTCCCAGGTAATACTAATGCTGCTGGTTTTGAGAACCACTCCCCTAGAGGACAATAGTTCCTGAAAGTCAAGTGTACTGAGAGGGAAAGGGGATTTATAAATTTCAGAGTTTCCATTTCCATATCAAAAGTTCTGGAGTTCTAGAACTGGGACTTTACCATGAATAGATGTTAGTAGTCATCACCAGACAAGATTCGAAGTCCCTTCTGTTGCTGGAAAGAGGTGACAAAGGGGTGGGAAAGGAGACAAAGTGACAATAGAGAGACCCTCTCCCTAACACCACCTTAGAGTCTAATTTAAATGGCAAGAAGCAACAACTCTTAATTAATGTCAGGGAATCGAATATTATCCAAAGCCCATTTTCTTGCCTTGAAAGGTGTCAGTCATCCCATGAAAACTTTTCTGCTAGGGTGTTTCAGTACTCCCCCCATTGCTATTAGATTTTTTCCTATGCATAAAAAATTATTCTTAAATCAGAATCCAGGGTACAACTTCATGAAAGTTTCATATACTTGAGCACTGAATTTACTGATGACTTGAAATAAGACATCACTCTACTGCCCAATGAATCAGTGTTTTACAAAGCATCAAATATCTCCCTTTTTTTTGTGAACAGAAGGTTCATTCAGGACTTTTAATTGTTAAGAATCTTCCCTTTGTTTCACACTGAGGACAAAAGCTATATCCTTTTTGCAATGGGTACAACCCTGCAATGGCATTCTTTTCCTACTTGGATATGACAGATACCCTGTCAGGAACTAAACTCATTTCTGCACAATGTACTTGAGACTTGGAGAAGTAAACCACAAATTATCTCCTCTAAATAGCACTCCCCAGTTCAGAACGTGAGGCAGATAACCTCAATGTGAACTTTGCCTATGGATATTTATCTACAGCCTCCAAGTAATATGGATTTATTCTGGTGATATACAGACCATTTTGCAGATAATGTTGAGAGCAAACATTTTATTACTGATTTCTTGTAAATTACACAAGGCTGTGTTTTAATAGATTTTTCTTCCAAGCCTCAGTCTCACACCATGAGTAGTTATACAGATTTTTATTATGATCTTGAATATTGACTTTTAATTATACACTGGTTAACAAAACAAATAAGGCTGTCATTTCCATCAAGGGAGCATTAAGGATGGAGGGTATCTTTTGACATCCCACCTACTTTCTCATCCCAGTACTACTTTTTAACATTACCCACGCCAGGCATAAAAATGTAAAAATCTCACATTACTTTAAGAAGACCCTGGAGCAGTTTTTAATTATGTTTATCGCAAAGGATACATGGCTTACAGTAATGATAGTTGAAGGGCATCTTAACAACCGTATTCAAGAGTCAGAAGGGCTGTTCAAAGGGGCATAAGAGGCATTATTTCCAGCTCAATAGGAGACAGACTAGAAAACATACTTTAAACTGAAGCCAAAAAAAGGTAGACAATCCAATGAACTTCCTGACCACGAGGATATGAGGGGAAACAAGTCATTAAAAAATCCAAGAACTAAACTCCACTCTTTCTGCTATATTTCAGTTCTTAAGATGGCCTTGTAGAAACTCAGCAGCTGACAGCAATGGCCCAAGAGTCCTGCAAATCCGAAGTCAGCATCCAGAAATGGTGACCCTTCTAACACCACTCTCATTCGAAGGCTCAATGATCTCATCTTTGAAAATAAGAAGAGGTGGTAAGGAACGTCTGTTGGGCGTGTATATTTTTATATTCTGTTTCTGAGTTTGAGGAGGGTTAAAGGCTTTTGAAATTTCTTCCCGGCCATTCAGGCAGGAAAATAGGTCAAGAGCTCAGTAAGATCAAGGACATCAGTGGTTTATTTCTGTATGGCAGTTAGCATTCTCTTTAACTCTTTGTCCCCAAAATATCCTGAAGTATATCCTGTTTGGAAGCGTTAGAGGTGAAGACAAATTCAGGTTATTTGAGGTCTTAATGAATGTTGGTTGTTTAATAAATCTTGGTAGGAGATATGAATGAGTGAATGAACAGATGAAATTTTGACAATGACACAATGGGATCAAATAAGTGTAATGTATTTTATTTAGAACTATGGAAAATTGGAGTAGGAAAGGACCTCAGAAATGAATCTAATCCATTTTTTTAAGTTCAGTTTTTAACTCATGGGCAATGAAATAATTTGCATTCCCCCTCCCCCCTCAGAATAGTATCATCAGAACTGGGAATTGAAGCCAGTTCAATGATATTTTCATTACATTATACTCTTCTGGGATGGCAATTCTCTCTGCAACTTGTGTTATGGAAAAACCTAGAGGTTTTTTGTTTGTTTGCTTTTTACTCATATACACAACAACAACAAGTACTGAAAAATCCCCCAAACCAGTTATTTAGCTCAATCAGGGAGCAATAGAAACTACTCTAATGTCCTGCACCATATTACAATTCTCTATTCACTTCTTGGGCCACCAAGCCAACTTTGCAAACCAAAGAACAAAAATAAGATAGTGTTAATTACTCCAAGAAATCATCACTACCCAAAACAATAGTTTTGTCATTATCATAAAATTTTAAAGACCCTAGCCAGGGAGAAAAGTTGTTGCTGGAAAATATCAACTACTTTAGGAGTCAATGGGCTCCTTCATATCTCATCAATTGATTGATCCCTGACTTATTGATTGAAATAGAATGTAATCTGGGGAGTCCATGGAAAAGGATCACTTTGAATGGAGAATACCTGTATTTTGGGAGCAAAGAAAAAAATGGGGCATTTTTCTAACACAAAGGAGCTTTAAGGTTGTCTTAACACTTTTAGAGAAAGAAGCACCTGCCTGATAGAATTGCAGCCTCTCTGGCCAATTATCAGGAATTCTTTCCATCCTGACGATGGAATCAACCCTCAACAAGAAATGAAAGAGCACAAGCCCACCGCGACTTGAGGAAGCTATGTTTATTTCAGAGTCTCAAGGAGCCATGTGTTGTTAAACAAAATATAAAAAGTGCAATAAACTATAGGTATAAAGGACTTTGTTGGCTATAAAATTTTATTTTACTGCTGTCCTCCTATGGCTAAACACGTACGAGATCAGTAAAGTATTAAAATATTCAAGATGACAGAACATGAATCCTAATTCCAGAAATACAACAGTGAGAATGAATGACAGGGGCAGACACAGAATGCCTATACTGTCATCTGTATAAAGTCCATCATTTCAGTATGTACTTAATTAAAAAAGATGCAGAAGGTAGAGTGAGCACCCTTAATTGATCATTTCCCTTACTCTTCACACAGACAGCAGTTGAAACTGAAAGTGACAACTTTGAGCCAGAATCTCCTTGTTATAGTGAGTCAAAGGCAGGCATATCAGTCGTGCTGACACACACAGTAAGGATGTTGGAGAGTTTTCCAGAGGCCCAAATTGTTTTCGTTAAGTCTGTGAGAGCTCAGAAAAATACATACTTTCTAAATTTCCCTGAATGTGCAGGGAGGCAAGGGTTTGTACTTTGAAATAGAAAACCCTTTATATACTGTCTAAAGAAAGGCTTTGTTACTGAAATAAGTCTCCCTGTGGAGAATTGTAGTTTCCAGGGGAGCTATCTCTACTAATTAGACTCAACGTTGATTTGGACATTGCAAAATTGTATTATATTCTCTCAGGATAGGAATTACTAAATAAGAGGAAGCAAAATCTTAAAAAGGAGGGAACAGTGGAGTTTCCTACTGAACCCTTGCAAAATCGGAGAATTAGAAAATTCTTTTGGATCTTCTGTCAGACTTAAAAACATGATTAGTATGGTGTTGACAGAGCTCATCATTTTGGTTGCTTCTGGAGTATCATAGTTACATTTGAACTTGATTTTTCAAGTTCCAGCTTTCTGGTATGTGCACATGTGGTTTAAGGTGGTTTTTGTTGCTTTTGTTGTTCCCGTGTGTGTGTATGTGTGTGTGGGGGGTGGGCTGAGGGCAGGGGTTCTCATTATTGTATCCTCAGTTTCTAGTGTAGTATCTGACACATAGTAGGATTTCAATCCATATATTTTAAGGGAAGGTATTTTAGAATATTTACTTTTGTCCCTTATTTATAAAAGTCATACTTATTCATTATAGAAAAATTATAAAGGATAATAGAAATAATAGAGGTAAAAGTTAAATTCACCCATAATCTAACATCTATTGATAATTAGTATTAATGTTTTAGTATGATTCCAATGATCTAATTAGTATATGTTTATGTGTACATGCACAAGTATACCTAGAAATCCAGAGGTATACACATACATACGTATATATACCAGATACTCACAATTAATATAGAACCAAATATTCAGTTATATATTCTTTTTTTCAACTTAACTTTAAGGAGCCGGGAGAGATATTCCACTGAGTGGAAAATTGTTTTTAGAGTTCACAGTGTCCACTCCCTAAAAACCTCTCAAACCATGGATTCCACAACCTGAGGTTGAAGAAGCTTCCCTGTGTTTGCCTTACTGGCTAGTAGTACTGTTTATTGAGCAATTACTAAGTGCCAGAAACTCTGCTAAACACTTAACTCATGGTATTCTGTTTCAATCTTCACAACAAATTTTGGAGGTAAGTGCTATTAGGCTCTTCTTTTTAAGACCTGGGGAGCATAAGTAATTTTCTCCAGTTTACCCAATGGTAAATGGCCGAGCTGGGTTTTAAACCCAAGCCTGCTAAATTCAGACCCTGAGCTGAACCCTGGGTCTATTACTGCCTTGACCGTTGCCAGCACTGTGTCATACATCTGGACATATCTTTGAGTGCTCCACCTTTTGATCCCTTGGTTCTGTTGATCCTATTTCTGAAATATCCCTTGTTTTCCAATCCCCCATCATTGCCTTAACTCATTGGTTCTCAACTAGGGACAGTCTGCCTTCCAGTGAGACATCTTCCTTTGTTGCACCTTGAAGGGGGATACTACAGGGCATCCGTTGGGTAGAGGCCAGGGATGTTGCAAAACATTCTGCAGTATTCAGGACAGGCTCCCACAGCAAAGAATTATCTAACCCAAAATGTTAATAGTGCCAAGGTTGAGAAACCCTGCTTTAGCTCATTTCCCCAGGCTCTCTTAAACACAAACAACCTCCCAGTTAGTTTCCCTATCTTAAGGTTCATCCTCATCCAGACTGCTGCTATAGTTCTCTCTTTAAACACACATAAAATCATGCCGCTCTCTTGCTCTGTTTAGCTCTGTAGCTCTGGAGGACTGCCGGGGTCCAAATACAGATACAAATAGTTCTAGACTATATGACTTTAGGCAAGTGATTTAACATCTCTGAACTTCAACTTCATTACTTGTAAAATAGAGGAATAATAGCTAGCGTCTACCTCGACAGGGTTCTTGTGAGGATTTTAACACTTCACGGCTCACACAGTTAAGTCCTCGATAAATGTTATCCACCATTAAAAAAAATCTTTGAAGGTTTTCTACTACCTGCAGAAGAAAACCCAAACTCAACATGACATTCCAGACTCCTTTACCATGGAGTCTCACTCAGCAGCCTCTTCTCTGGGCTGCTGGCCTGGATGACCTGTGCCCTAGTTATGTAGGACTACCTGTCATCCTCTAGATTCATGGAGACTTGGATGTCTGTGTCTTTGCTCATGCTTCTCTGCCAGCCTGGGAAGTCCATCTCCCTCTCCTCCACCTGGAAACATCTGTCTTCTTCAAGACTCAGGTCAAATGTCACCTCTTCTGTTTAGCCTTCTCTATGAACTAGTCATATGTACTTACTCCTTCCCCTACATGATCACAGTATTTTGGTTATTCCATCTATCAGTTTGTCCACTCATCCATCCATCCATCCATCCATCCATCCATCCATCCATCCATCTATCCATCCATTCATTGGCTGTAATACATAGTAGTTAAGATCACAAGCTCTGGAACCAGATTTCGTTAGTTCAAGATCAGGTTCCAGAAACAAATTTATGTAACCTTGAACAAGTTACTTGACTTTATGAAGCCCTATTTTCCTTGCCTTTAAAATAAGTGTAATAATAATATATAGTTGATAAAGTTATCATGAGGATTGAATGTGTGTAAACATTGTGCTTGCCATGCATACGCCTTAAATAAATGTTAGTTCTCATCCAACTTGTACTTGTTGAGCACCAACTCTCTGGCAGGCCCTCTTCACATTGTGCCTTGAATTATAACAGGTGGTGCATGTGCCCAAATCTCTCATTAGATATAATGCTTGTTGAGGAAAGGTAATTTTAAAAAAATCTCCTCTTTATACCAACACGTGAAAGAGAGGTGACAAAATCAGTATTTCTGCCAACATCTGGCCTGTGTTTCATAAAGTTGTGCCGGCCAGTATTTCTCTCTTAAGATGATATGTGTGTATCTCCTGATGTGAGGAGTATGGCTGACCAAAAGGAGTCTACTATTCTCCTGCAGTGGTAGACCCCCCTCCTCCATTTCCAACCCACCTTTTAAACTGCCTCTCTGGGCATAATACAATCAAAAGAAATCTTTTCATGATTATAATAATGGCCTTGAGCCTTCTCGATTGCCCTGGAGCAGGAGAGATGATGTCAGTGACATATTCTTGTAGGAGGAACTCAGTGACTGCTTAATTTTACATGTGGAGTTTGAATGCTTTGTATTGTGTTAAAATCCAGATTACATTCTTCTCATTAAGCAAGTGGTCCAATCTGATTAATATAATACATTTTCCTCTGTTGCCCAACATCGCCAAAGGCAAGGTATCACTTAGGGAACTGCCCCCTCCCCCCCAACATACACACACATAAATGCAAAATAAACAGATCTGTACCATCATTATTGAGCTAAAATAGCACTTAGAAATGTATTCTTATTGTGAAAAATGGCCACATAAGAGTTGCTGATTGTTTGTAGCCCTGTAATGTAAGTCAGATAAATTGGTGCCCAGAAGTCTGACATTTCAAAAACCCAAGAATATGTTGCGTTTTTTCTGATATGCCATTTTTGTAATTCTCCCAGCTATTTTCCTTTTGCAAAAAGCAATTCTTCTGTGCCCAGGCAGTTCAATTAGAGCATTGTAAAAGTTGTCGGAATGATTTCAACATAACTACCCCTGAGCAATAAGTATAATTTTGGAGAGGAACAAGTTCTGTTCTTACCACCTTGGTGTGGGCAATGGTGTTAACTAACTTGGAAAAAGAATGTACCATCTGCACCTTCTCCACTCAGTTAACCTGCCCAGAGAATTAGAAGCATTCCATCTCACCTCAGAGAGGGTTCCTGTTTGGGTCAGCTCAGCATCCTTGAGCCCTTCTTTAGCCAAGAGCATCCTGATTGCCCTCTCACTGTGTACATACTAGGTGGATCCACCTTTGGGTGGTTTAGCGCATGTCAGCAAATTCTCCCCTTGAGCATGGACTGGCCTTAGAGGTTTACTTGTAGTGAACAGAATGCAGCAGAAATGACACTGAGTGATATTTGAGACTAGGTCAGAGTGAGCAAACGTTTTGCGTAAAGGGCCAGATAGTAAATACTTTTGGCTTTTCAGGCCATACCCATTTGGTCTCTGCCACAACTATGCAGGTCTGCCGTTGTAAGGGGTAGCACAAACAGGCTTGGCTGTGTTCTGATGGAACTTCATAAGATTAAGTAAAGGGTCAGATTTGATTCACAGGCCATAGTTTGCCAACCCATGTATTAGGTCATAAAAGATAATGTGACTTGTGCTGTCTCTTTCTCTCCCTCCCTCTAAATAGATGTTATTTTTCTAGAGCAGTTTTAGGTTCACAGCAAAATTGAAGGGAAGGTGCAGGGATTTCCCACTTACCCCCAGCCCCCGCACATGCAGAGCCTCCCCATGATCAACATCCTCGCCAAAGTGGGACATTTATTACATAACAATGATGAAACTACCTTGACACATCATAACCTCCCAGAGTTCATAGTTTACATGAGGGTTCACTCTTGGTGTTGTGCATTCTATGGGTTTGGACAAATGTATAGTCATATGTATCTCTCTTTATGGTATCATACAGAGTAGTTTCACTGCCCTAAAAATCCTCTGTGCTCCACCTATTCATCCCCCACTCCCCCAACCCTGACATCCACTGACCTTTTTACTGTCTCCATAATTTTGTCTTTTCCAGAATGTCATATAGTTGGAATCATACAGTGTATAGTCTTTTCATATTGACTGCTTTCACTTAATCATATTCATTTAATATTCCTTCATGTCTTTTCACATGGCTTGACAACTCCTTTCTTTTTAGCACTGAAAAATAGTCCATTGTCCGGATGGATGTACTACAGTTTATTTATCCATTCACCTACTGAAGGGCAAGTTTTGGCAATTATGAATAAAGTTGCTATAAACATCTGTGTGCAAGTTTTTATGTGGATGTAAGTTTTCAAATCATTTGGGTAAATACCAAGGAGCACGGTTGCTGGATCATATGTTATGAGTATATTTAGTTTTGTAAAAACTGGTAAAGTGTTTTCCAAAGTGGTTGTATTATTTTGCATTCCCACGAGCAATAAATGAGGGTTCCTGTTGCTCCACATCCTGGCCAGGATTTGACGGTGTTAGTGTTCTGGATTTTGGCCACTCTAATAGGTGTTTAGTGTATCTTATTCTTGCTTTAATTTGCATTTCTCTGATGATATACGATGTGGAGCACCTTTCCATATATTTATTTGCTGTCTGTATATCTTTTTTGGTATCTCACTGTCCATTCAAGCCACCATGTCTGGCCACCATGAAGCCCCCATGCTGAAGAGACCATGAAGAATGACTACATAGAGATAGAAGGAGATGCCCAAGTAGCCCCAGCTGTCCAAGTCTGTTCTCACAGATTTATAAGCAGAAAGTCTTCAAGATGACTCCAGCCCAGCCAAAATCTATCTGATGGCAACCGTATTGTGAGACCCCAGCAAGAACAACCCAGCTGAGTGCAGTTAATCTGCAGAAATGGGAGATGATGGGATGGGCATATGACGTAGTCCTGGCCTTTCACTGTGTTCCATCACCCTGCCCATATTGCTTCATACAGAGATGGACATAAATCTCCGTTTGGTCCAATGAGACTCAGTTCTTTGATCTTCACACTAAGAAAGAGTGGAGGAACTCTCTTTTTGTTGTGTTTCTAACTGGACAGTATGTAAGCCCAGGGATGCTAGTGGACATTTTAACATCATTCAGGGAGACCTTGTCCACGACAATAACCAATGAAGAAAACAGGGCAGACCAGGAGAGAGAGAGAGAAAGAGAGAGAGAGAGAGAGAGAGAGAGAGAGAGAGAGAGACGGTATCAATGATGGCATCTATGGGGCTATTTCTGAGGATTACCCCTGGGTATTTCAGTTATAAGAGCCAACTGCTGATTATATATATTCATAAATCATAAGTTCAGGTTGATGGATTTTTTAAAAACTGGACACAGCTATGTAACCAGCACCCAGGTCAGGAAACCAAAGTTTACAGCTTTCCCAAACCCCTGCCTCTTGCCTCCTTTCAACTCCCCAGAGATAAACATTATTTTGAATTTTAGCAGCATATGTTAGTTCTTCCTCTTTTAGTGCTTTGTAGAAATGTAGTCATCTACTATGTACTCTTTTTCATCTGACTTCTTTCATCCAGCATTCTGCTTATGAGATTTTTCCATGCTGTTGTGTGTAAATTTAGATTATTCATGTGCACATCTGCATGATTTTCAACTAGTGAATATTAACACCATTTATTTAGTCTGTGGTTGATGGATATTTCCAGTGTTTGTCTATCATGAATAGCAATACAATGAATATTCTTGGACATGTTTTTTGATGAATATATGCCCATGTTTCTACTGGGTGTGTACCTCACAGTGAAACTCCTGGGTCATAGGGGATGCATATGTTAGGCTTCATTAGATAGTACCAAATCATTTTCCTAAGTGGATCTTCCTCCAGCAATGTAGAAGAGTTCTGATCACCCCGATTTCTCATCAGCACTGAGTAATTTCCATCTTACTCATTTTAATTATTCTGCTAGGGATGGTGCAGGATTGCACTATGGTTTGAATTTACGTTTCCCAGATGACTCAGGAAGTTGAGTGCTTTTTATTTATGTTTATTGACCATTTTGACATCTTTTCTGATGAAGTATCCAAGTCTTTTGCCCATTTTTCTATTGGGTTATCTCTCTTTTCTCATTGATTTTTAGGAGTTGTTTATATATTTCAAATGTGTATTTGTTTTGAGGAAATGTAGGTATGTCAATAAGTTTTTAATTGTATGTTTGAATTGGGATTTTGTCACTTAAAACTTTGGCTTTTTAAAGAACATGGCTTGGCTGAGATGCTCAGTTTGTTTTGTTTTTTTCCTTCATTTATTTATTTTTAAACATATCTTTATTGGAGTATAATTGCTTTACAATGTTGTGTCAGTTTCTGCTGTATAACAAAGTGAATCAGCTATATGTATACATATATCCCTATATCCCCTCCCTCTTGTGTCTCCCTCCCACCCTCCCTACCCCACCCCTCTAGGTGGTCACAGAGCACGGAGCTGACCTCCCTGTGCTGTGGAGAGGCTCAGTTTGGACTCCAGGGCAGTAGTACACTCGCTATTCCATAAGAGGAAGGCCCAGACGTATGGCTTGGTTGAACAGCGAAGAATTCCTCTGATTCTCCCATGTAGAACCTTGTTATGAACTACAAGTTCATCTGGCAAGCGCATAGAGTGACAAGTCATGTCCGCTTCTCTGCTGAAATAGGCAGGTTAGAGAGGAAGGGATGTTTAATTCGAAATGGACTGCATGGGTGAATTCCCTGCATTTTCTATCCTCTCAATTTGTCTTTCTCTATTTGCCTTTCAAAGGAGGTTGCACTAGGATGCACTGCATTGTCACACATTGCTCCCCTGTGCACCAGACTCTCTGATGACCCTCAGGTTGCTTCTTAATGATCTTTTAGAAGCCCAGACAAAGAAACCAATGCATCACTGATTCCAATTGTGAAAAAGCAGGTAGTGGGACTTCTAGGCTTTCAGATTCTTCAGGGAATTGCCTAACCTCAGAAACTCTCAAATTCTTCCTTTCTTCCATGCCATTAGCAACAATATACAAATCAAACACAACGCTTATCATCAGTGGGAGAAAATGTCTTTTCCATTCTCCTCTGAAACCTACCTTCACCTCCAGGTAAAACATAGAAATGTGGATTTTCGAGCCTTTTTCTCCCTGTATGGCCTTGACATTAATTCACCCTTGAAGTTCATGCTGGTAGAGGAGTCAAGTAGCAATTTAAAAAATAGTTAGCTAGGAGACTAGGAAAAAATAGAAATTGACAAATCATTTAAAGTGACAAATCTAAAATAAACATGCATCAATAAATAAGACCACATCTACCTCAGGATTTTTAATATACTTGAATCTAGAAATGAGATATACCGAAGGATCAAGAGATCGCATATGCACAGGAAGTATTTTATTAACCACTTTGCTGACTTGCAAATAGATTTTATGTAAATAATAAAAACATTGGTCGCTGCCAAAAATAGTTAAACTTGAATTTGCTGTCCACAAAAGTGAATCAGTGAGGGAGCAGTGACTTTTAACATATAAGCATGGAAACCTAGTTCAGTTCTCCTTCTCAACATGTTTCCATCAGGTCTTAAGATCAATTAGAGTGTTTTCACATGGGATATGACTAGTATCTTGGAGGAAGTGAGGCTCAAAGGATTGAGAGAGAAATATTCATTCTGCCTTACCCATCCTCGTCAACAAACAGACTGGTAAATAATTGCATCAATCTCTTAAAGTTGACACAGCCTCAGGAGGTCAACATTGCTCCTGTGGTTATATTGATACTTCCTGTCGTCTATCAGATGTGCTGAAGCACCTTGCCTTTACCTTGGTAAAAGGAAAACAAGATGATCAGACTGCAAAACCCATCAACTTTGATATCTGATCATGTCTAGACAGTTGACAGCCCTGCCTCTTAGGACAGTAGTCAATTGTTTTGCATCAATAATTTGATATGAGGGCATTTTTGAGATGCTACACTTTCCTGACATCCCTTGCTGTGCCAAACATCTATCTTTCCTCATTCATTATGGCTGGGTAACTCAGTGGACTTAGTAACACTTCGTTTAATTAAAGTTTCTCAAGGAAGAACCAAGAGGGCTCATTACCTTAAAATACTACCTGTGGACTAAGTAGGAAAAATGTTAACTAAATTTTAAGCATCTAATATAGTTACCCAATGTGTATTTGTTGTAATAGAATTTGAAAGCAGTCGTATCATCTGAATTTGGATGCCAGTTTTTAAAAACCTAGCATCATTCAAATTTATAATTAAGGGAAAAATGCAAGCTGGTATGGTAAATAATTTTGGGGGGAAATGAGAAAAAAGTGAAGTGGCAAAACAGCAATAAAAGAGTCAGAGGTTAATGACACTGACAAAAATCATAGTAACACTGCCATGCATATATTTGTATAAACATTGATTTGTGTCTGTTTTACATACAGACTAACCCTATGGTGTTATATTGAGTGAATCCTATTATACCCATTATAGAAAAGGAGACATTGGATGATTTGACTAAATTCTTTTTAACAGCAGAGCTAGGCCTAGAATTGGAATCTCTAACTTCTTATCTGTTTAAATAGGCAATAAAAACATCTCAAAACAAAAACAAAACCTCTAGAGAATTGAAATTGGCTTTGGGAGACAAAGTTATCATTTGCTTCATTTCTAGTAAATTGATATTATCGCTTATAGCTACTGTTTGTTTTGCTTTTACTCTAGACACTGCTAGTTACTCCATTTGAAATACATAACAACTCTATGATGTAGGAATTATCATACCCATTTTCCAGGTAATTTGTCAAAAGTTATGTAAGATGACCATCAGAGAAAACATTACCTATATCCTATGAAAAAACGCATAAACTAACAACACCACCCTGTAGAACCTAGTGCCAATATCTTGGTTTCTAATGCCATTCTCCAAAAAAACAGGAACAAGAGTTTCTTGGAAGAATGGCTGATTCTAGGACTGGGACAGGAAATAAATAAGATGAGCCTGAAGCATGAGTCAGGAAGTAAAGAAATGCTCTGAAAAACAAACAGACAAACAAGCAAACAACCCCACAGTGACGGGGGTGTGTCAAAGGGACACAGAAGTGAAACGAAAGAGCTCCCAATGGCCAAAACTGGAACAATTTGAGCAACAAAATAAAGTGATACTGGATTATAATTCACAGTATAAAATAATTATCCATGAGTCCATACCAATATAAATAAAGGATCAAATAAATAAATTGGAGAGGATAGAAAAATCTCCTGTGTAGAAAATTACAAATATTTTATGTAGACACTCTGCCTCAAGGAAGTGGAATATAACTTCCCACTCTTTAAGTGTGGGCTGTGCACAGTGACTTGCTTCCAAAGAGGACAGTGTAAAGGAGGAGAGTAACACAGTGGAGAAACCTGACAAGCACTACCTCAGCCAGGTGACAAAGGTCAACACCATCAGTAATAAGTCATGTTGATGGCATGTACCCTTGATATGATGTGATGAGAATCGCTCCTTATCTCTGTGGTCTTTCTTCCAAAAACCCTGTAGCTACAGTCTAATAATGAGAAATTCACCAGACAAAGCCCAATAGAGGAACATTCTACAAAATACTTGAATAATACTCCTCAAAACACCCAAAGTCATTATAAACTTGGCTGAGAAATTGTCCCAGCCAAGATAAGCCTAACTCTTTAGAATCTTTAGACATGACAGCTACATGTAATATGGTATCTGAGATGGGATCCTAGCACAGAAAAACAATATTAGGTGAAAACTAAGGAAATCTGAATAAAGTAAGGGATTTAGTTAATAATAACACATCAAGTTGTGGTGTTCATAACACAACATAACACATGTTTATAACACAACAATCTGTTCATTAATTGTGACAAACACACCATGCTGATGTAAGATATTAACAATAGAGGAAGGATATGCAATATATAAGAACTTTGTACTATCTTAGTAACTTTTCCATAAATCTAAATCTATTCTATAATGAAAATTTTATTTTAAAAAAACCTCTATAACCTTGAAATAAAAAGTGGGGAAAGCATACCAGTCAGAAGAAAATGTATTTATTTACCAACTAATCAGTTAATCTTTTCATTTGTTTGTTTATTCATTGATATCCTTAATTGTTCAACAAATACTCTTTCGTGTCTATTTTGTGGTAGCATAGTCCTGGGTTGTAATGATTCTTAAGCTCTACAAGGGTCATCTAGTGACTGGCACAACCCTGGGAAGAAGTTGTATAGCATGTTGGGTAGTCCAGAATTCTAGGGCAGTGCAATACACTGATGACATTTGGTAATATCCATAAAAGAAAGGAGAGAAGTATTGGAAGGGGAGGTGGCTACTCGAAGATTACTGTGGATGGAGAATTTCCCATAATTGGAGTCTGATTATAGATTATATTGCATACACTGGTCCAATGAAAATTACTTTGCTTTTCCAATTACTTTTTCTTCCAATGCACCGTTGTGTTGCTCAGAGCTTACAATGACTACCCGTTTCTGTTTGACTATGGCACTGTCATTTTCTGAGAGTAGCAAATAAAGCCATTTTATGAAGCTCACCACTTTGGGCCTGCAACATAATTCAACAGAAGTTGGTATCATTTCTTAAGTCCCCTTCTGTAAAAGAAATGATTGAATTATACTCATGGTCATGTTGGCCTTTCACCAGGAGTATACTCTGATTGTCAAACTTATTTTCTAATTGAAAAATATATTGAACACAAAAAATGAAGTTCTTGAAGCATTTGGACACCCATTCGTTTTGTAGTGACCACTGCAATGTTGAGGAAAGCTAACTAGAAATAGAAATACATCCTCAACTTGATGATCTAATGACTACCCTCCAAGCCTCCAGACATAACACATAGCATAAATCTGTGTTTTCTGAACATATCACATTATGTTCCTGAGGATTTCAGCAAGGAAATGATCTCCAGTGTAAAATCTATATGAGATGTATGGAACTCTCTACAAGGAATATTGGATTATTGCACTCTGTAGCTTTGAAAACCGTCTTTCTTGGATGGCAGCAGAAAGCTTCAATATACTTGCATGAATTATAGATGATACTTAGTACTCTTGTTAAAGTAGCTACAGGATGCTTTTATAAGACCCTTCAGCCTATGGATATTATTATGCATCTGTCACACCAAAGATTTGCCTTTGGAGATACTTTAGTATTCTAGATATTTTTCAGTAAATTGAACATAGTACTTGAAGACTGCTTTTTTTTCTCCTTTGCCTTTTTTTCTTTTAATTCTGAGAATAGTACAGACGTGTATTTAACCTAGAAATGAAGTCATGGCTTTTAAACAATTAGCCCCAAAGAGGAATTGATTTCAAAGAAAGTCTGTCTGTGAAGGGGTGGGAGACAAAACCAACATTGATTCTGGAGTACAGCTTCTTAATAGTTCAGACTTCTAGGTGCCTAAAAATGAATAGCTTGTCAGTAGAGAAATGGGATAGCATACAGATCAGAGGCCCCAAATCAAAATTCTCCTTTTCAAAGACATACTGCTGGCTTAGTTCAAATGCTTTTCCATACGTTTTTTGATGTTCTCTCTAAACACTGTACACATTACCGACATGAATGCTTATCATTTCAGCAATTTGCCTTAGTAACAGACTAAATAAATAGTCACTTAGGTTTTAAGAAGTACTTATTGTTTAAAAGCCAGTGGAATGAAATCAGACTCCTGAGTATTTAAAGTGGAGATATAGTCAACTGGAAAAAAAGAACAAACAAACTTTATTTTATATTTTAATTCTTAGTCCTTTTTACTCTAGCAAAAATTAATTTTTAATACCTTAAAATGGTTTTCTCATTAATTATAAGTTAGTAGAGTCTTCAAAGAAGGGGACCAAATGAATGTGTATGATATTGGATCATGTAGATTTATTTTTTTTCAACAAGATAAATATTAATACAAAGTGTACTAGATTTGCAATCTTACCATCTTACATTGTTTTAAAATTATAGACTAAAATTACACCTTGGAGGTATGCAGAGCCAGGGCCAGTGGACAATGAGTCCATAGGATCCTAGAGATTCTGGTTTCTTCTCTGGGGTTAACTTTTTTGAAATTCAGCATTCTCATTTGTAATAAATTTTTAGTAGATTTATAGTGCGTGATTTAATATTAGAATAATGGAGTTAAAAGGGACCTGAGGGTAATTCCAGGGTCACCCTCACTAAGTCTTACAAAAGACCGACAGCTTTGTGAATTAGAGTTAGAAAAACACAAAAAAGATTCCAAAAAGAATAAAAAAATGAGTGCTCTAAAAATGTAGCGCATAGAGTTTCAATTTCAGCTCCAACATGTAAAGTGCTTGGCGGTCACTACCAATCACTCTCATCCTTTCAACAATGACAAAAAAAGCTAAACAAACCAACTAAATCAATGAGTTTTCTTAGCTGCATCAGAGAACTGAGGCCATGGGGCAAACCACCATCTGAAAATCTGGAGATACAGAGGAATACAGAGAATGTCAGTCAAGATCAACTTACCTGGAGGAGAAGACACTAGAGCCACAAACTGGTAGGAAGACTGAGTGTGGACTAACTTGAGAGTAAGAAACTTTCAAGGGCACAGTCTTAAGGGGGCGCTCATACTCTCATGAGTTTGACCTTCAGGAAGCCCACCAGATTTCCATGGTAATGATTCTAGGAAAACCCTCATGTTTTGGTCAGGTGGAGAAGAAAAGTTACCCCTTTGAAATTCTTTCAGGGCATTCTCCCTAAGAAAGGCTTATTCTTCAAGGGAAACATCTTTATCAGAGCTTTATTTGACTTGGGGAAAGGGCTATTAGCCATCCCTAGGCCCCTCTAGTCTTCCTGTGTCACCTAAAGGGAGAAAGAAAAAGGCTAAGAAATACTTCAGAAGGTCACAACCCAGGGACTCAGTCCCATTAAAAGACTGGGATTTAATGATAAGATTGTAGAATGCCTCCCCTCACCCACACACACCTTACCACCACATCAACAGGGCTCCAGAATAAGAACAGTGGATTACAACAGAAAAAGCTGCAGGACACAGACTCTATTTAAGAAGGAGTTCTTAGGAAAATCCAACATTGGAAGAAGCTAACAAGAACGCTAGAGGAAACTGAAGCATCTGGTATGCATGGCTATAGAAAACACTAAGCATAACCCAGTTTCTAGACAGGTTAACATAAAACCACACACTAAAGACCTCTTTGTCTCAATTCCCATTGCCTGATATATCACAATTGACTTTCAAGAAAAACTTATAAGGAATGTTAAAAGGTGAGAAGCAAGACAGTCTGAAGAGACAAAGCTCTCTTCAGAACTAAAGTCACATATGACAGAACTTGAAATAATTCAATAGGGAATTTAAAATAACTATGATTAATTACTTTAAGAGCTCTAATGTAAAAAGTAGACAGTATGCAAGAACATATGAGTAATGTAAACAGAGAGATGAAAACTCTAAGAAAGAATCAAAGGAAATGATAGAAATAAAAAATACTGTAACAGAAATGAAGAATAGTTTTGATGATCTCATCAGTAGCCTGGACACAGATAAGAAAAGAATCAGTAAAATTGAAGCTATGTCAATAGAAACTTTACAAACTTAAATACAAACTTATAAATGAATGGAGGGGGTTTCCCTGGTGGTGCAGTGGTTAAGAATCCACCTGCCAATGCAGGGGACACGGATTTGAGCCCTGCTCCGGGAAGATCCCACATGCAGTGGAGCAACTAAGCCTGTGTGCTACAGCTACTGAGCCTGTGCTCTAGAGCCCGTGTGCCACAACTACTGAAGCCTGCAAACAACTGAAGCGTGCCACAACTTCACAACTGAAGCGTGCCACAACTACTGAAGCCCGCGTGCCTAGAGCCCATGCTCCACAGTGAGAGAGGCTAACACGATGAGAAGCTCACGCAGCGCAACGAAGAGTAGCCCCCACTCGCCACAACTAGAGAAAGCCTGTGCGCAGCAACGAAGACCCAATTTAGCCTAAATAAATAAATAAATAAATAAATAAATTTATTAAAAAAAAAAATGAATGGAGGGACTTCCCTGGTGGTCCAGTGGTTAAGCCTTCATCTTCCAATGCAGGGGGTGCAGGTTCAGTCCCTAGTTGGGTAGCTAAGATCCCACATGCCTCGTGGCCAAGAAACCAAAACATAAAACAGAAGCAATATTGTAACAAATTCCATAAAGCCTTTAAAAATGGTCTACATCAAAAAAAATCTTTGAAAACAATGAATAGAAAAAAACCACCCCAGAATATCCAAGAGTTGTAGGGCAATTGCAAAAGATATAACATATGCATAATTGGAATACAAGATGGAGAAAAAAGAGAAAATGGAGCAGAATAAATTGTTAGTGATAATGGCCAAGAAATTGCCAAAATTAATGACAGATACCAAACCACAGATCCAGAATTCTGAGAACAAGAAGCAGGATAAATACCAAAAATGTGAATGTAAGCGTGTCATATTCAAACTGGAGAAAAATCCAAGACAAAGAGATGGTCTTGAAAGAAGCTGCAAGGGGTTTAAAATCTTACCTATAGAGGAATAATGCTAAGAATTACATCAGACTTCTTGTCAAAAACCTCAAAACCATGCAAGGAAGTAGAGAATGGAATAAAATATATAAATTGTTGAAAGAAAAAAATCCCACCAACCTAGTATTCTATATCCATCAAAATTGTTCTTTAAAAGTGAAGAATATATAAAGATTTCCTTAGGTAAAGAAACATTGAGTGAAACTGCTGCTGATACACATACCCTGCTAGAAATGTTAAGAGAAGTTTTCAGAAAAAAAGAAAATGATATTGGTCAGAAACTTGGATCTACATAAAGAAAGGAAGAGCACTGGAGAAAGAATGCATGAAAGTAAAATAATAGCATATAGATAAGTGAAGTAAATGACAGCAGTGTTACAAGGGAGTGGAGGGAGGAAGCGAGAGTACTCATTATAAGGCACCTGCTCTACCCAGGAAGCATTATAGTGTTCATTGGATGTGGTTAGTTGTAAAGGTATATTGCAAACTATAGGGTAACCACTAACACATTAAAGAAGGAAATATAATTGATATGATAAGAGATGAGACTAAATGTAATCATATAAACTGTGCTCAATTAAAGACATTCTACTCAACACCCTACTGGAAGTCCTAGGTAGTGAAAAACAAACGAACAAAAAAGGAAATAAAAGGTACACAGATTGGGAAGGAAAAAGAAAAATGCTGTCTTTGTTTGCAGATGACATGTGAACACGTCCTTTGTTTAGAAAATCCCAAAGAATCAACCAAAAAACTCCTGGAACTAATAAGTGATTATAGCAGGGTACAAGGTTAACATAAAGAAGTCGATTGTCTTTCTATATACCAGCAATGAACAACTGACAGTTGAAATTCAGAACACTATACAACTTATATTTGTACCAAAAAAAGAAAAGAAAAACACTTAATAGAAATGTAATAATATGTATTTGGGATCTATACTATATATGGACAACTAAAACTCTGAGGAAAGAAGTCAAGGAAGATGGAAATTAAAGAAATATTCCATGTTCATGCATAGGGAGATTCAATATTACTGAGAAATCAATTCTTCACAAATTTATCAATAGATTCAGTATAATCTCAATCAAATGCCAGCAAGCTATTTTGTGGATATTGGCAAACTGATTCTGAAGTTTGTATGGAAATGTGAAAGACCCAGAATAGCTAACACAATGCTAAAGCAAAAAAAGGACAAAATTGGTGAACTGACATTACCTGACTTTAGGTTGTACTATAAAGGTACCGAATAAAGACAGTGTGATGTTGATGAAAAAATACATAAGTAGATCAATGGCACAGAATAGAGAGCCCAGAGAGAGACCCAAAACAAATACAGTCATGATTGTCGACAAAGAGCAAAGGCAATTCAATTGAGAAAGACTAGTCTTTCCAAGAAATGGTCTTTGAAAACTAGGACATCCATATGCAATAAACAAATAAATAAGGACGTAGGTACAGACCTTACATTTTTCACAAAAAATAACTCAAATGGATTATAATTCTAAATGTAAAACAAAAAGTGTAAAATTTCTAGAAGATAGCATAGGAGAAAATCTAGGTGACCTTGGCTTTAGCAATGAGATTTTAGATATAGTATCAAAATCATGATCCATTCAAAAATTGTTAACTTGAATTTTATTAAATTAAAAAAATACTTGTCTGTAAAAGACCTTTTTTGAGTTAATGAAAAGACAAGCTACAGACTGGGAGAAAACATTTGGAAAATATATATCTGATAAAGGAGTTGTATCCAACATATACTAATAACTCTGTATAATAAGCAAAAGATCTGAATAGGTAACTCACCAAATAAGATATGCAAATGTAAAATAGCATATGAAAAGATGCTCAATGTCATATATCATTAGGGAATAGTAAATAAAAACAACAATGAGATACCAGTATATGTCTATTTTAATGGCTTAATTCCAAAAACCTGGCAATACCAAATGCTGTAGAGAATGCAGAGTGATAGAAATTCTCATTCATTGCTGGTGGGAAGTTAAAATGGTACAGCCACTTTGGAAAAGAGTTTGTTAGTCTTTTACATGTAATCTGCAGTCTTGCCCCTTGGCATTTACCCAAGTAGGTTGAAAACATGTTCACACAAAACCTGCCCACAAATGCTTGTAGTAGATTTATTAATAGTAACCAAAAATTGAAAGCAACCAAGATGTTCTTCAATAAATGAATGAATAAAGCATGGTACATCCATACAATAGAATATTAATGAAACTAAATGAGCTATCAAGCCAAGGAAAGATATGAAGGAAACTTAAATGCATATTATTACATGAAAGAAGCCAATCTGAAAAGGCTGTATGTTGTTTGATTCCAATTATATGACTAGAATAAAGCAGAACAATAGAGACAATAATAAGTTCAGTGGTTGCTAGGGTTATGGGGAAAGAGAAGAATAGGTCAAGCACAGGGGATTTTGGGTGCTGTGAAAGTATTCTCTAAGACACTGTAATGGTGGATATTATGCATTTGTCAAAAGCCATAGAACTTTACAACAGAAAGAGTGACCATAATGTAAGTTTTAAAAAGTAATTTAGGAGGTTAGGGGATCCCAGGAACAGTGAAGACTTGACAAGACAATCTGACTGTATTGTAAAGTATGGAATACCACAGTGGTGGCAATATGTCAAAGGAACACAGGAGCTTATTGAAAGAGCTCTCAATGACCAAAGCTGGAAAAATTTGAGCAAGAAAATAAATAAAATAGCATTGGATTATAACTCAAAATATAAAATAAATATTCACATATTATATATATGTACACATATATATAATATAAATGATGATTAAATGGGAAGGGTAGATAAACCTCCTGTGCAAAAGAATTACAAATAAATCATGTAGGTATTACACCCTAAAGAAATGGGACTTTAACTTCCTATTCCTTAAGTGTGGGCTGTGTGTAGTGACTTCATTCCAAAAAAAAAAAAAACAATGTGGAAAGGTGGGGGAAGAAAAGTAACTTTACAGTGGAGAAACCTGACAAAGATTACTTCAGCCAGGTTATCAAGGTCAACGTCAACAGCTATAAATGACATGGGAAATATATACACTCAATATAATTTAACAAAAACAGCACTTTATCACTATGGTCTTCTGGCCAAAAATTTAAAGCCTAAGTATAATTATGAAAAAAGTATCAGGAAGGGCCCAATAGGGGGGCATTGTGCAAAATACCTGACAAGTACTCCTCAGACTGTCAAGGTCATCAAAACAAAGAAAATCTGAGAAACTGTCCCAGCCTAGAGGAGCTTAAGGAAACATAAAGACTAAATGTAATATGTATCTGAGATGGGATCCTGGAACAGAAAAAGGACATTAGGTAAAAATTAAGGAAATCTGAATAAAGTATGGGATTTAGCTAATAATAGTTTATCATTGGTTTATTAATTGTGACAAACATACCATTCTAATGTAAGATATGAATAATAGGGGTAACTGTCTGCAGAGGCTGGGTGGGCAGAGTATATTGGGAGCTCCCTGTGCTATCTGTTCAATTTTTCGGTAAATTTAAAGCTGTTTTAAAAATAAAACTTACTAATGAAAACATGTATTATCATTGAGAAAATTTTATACATAATAATATTAATTTATAGTATAACTTAGAAGAGTAATTTACATTTTAGTTGTTATTTCATAAAATTATTATTTAAGTTCTTTAACGAACTGCTCCACCCAGCACATCCACAGTGTGTTTTTGTTTACAAATATTTTACTTGCAAATATATAATTTTACAGTATTATAACTGTTGGACAAATTGAGACATTCCTTAATGGAAATGATTGACATACACAGAATCTTTCAAAAGAATCCAGCTAAGTTTTTTTTTTTTCTTGGATGTTTTAGAGGACACAACTTATTCAAAGTTTAAGCATCTCTCCCAACCATCCATACTCGTAGGTTATCATTATCAATGACAAGTACACGTACATTGAATTTTACACAATGTTGTAATGATAAGATATCTTGGATGAATTCTGTTACGAAATGTTATTTTTTAAAGTAGTGTTATTAAGTTTAAATCCTGACCTGCTAATGTACTAAAAATGAATTATGCAAATTGCCTAATTTCCATATATTTTCTTACCTAAAAGTGGGTTATTAAGAATAGTAACCTTGGGCTTCCCTGGTGGCACAGTGGTTGAGAATCTGCCTGCCAATGCAGGGGACACGGGTTCGAGCCCTGGTCTGGGAAGATCCCACATGCCGCGGAGCAACTGGGCCCGTGAGCCACAACTATTGAGCCTGAGCGTCTGGAGCCTGTGCTCCGCAACAAGAGAGGCTGCGATAGTGAGAGGCCTGCGCACCGCGATGAAGAGTGGCCCCCACTCGCCGCAACTGGAGAAAGCCCTAACACAGAAACGAAGACCCGACACAGCCAAAAATAAACATAATTAATAAATTAAAAATTAAAAAAAAAAAAAAAGAATAGTAACCTCTTATTTTTCTTAGTATAAATTAAGACAATCAGTGTAAAGCTCTTAGCTCTGAGCTTAGCATATTTTAAGATTAGCTGTTGATACTATTATTACCTTGTAGTGCCTAGTTGTAGTTTGGGATTAAAAACAGCATAGGAGATTAACAATACTATACATTTGCACATAACCCTAGGGCTTTTTAAATGCTTGATGCATGTGAAAGCACTTTAAAAACCTCTAATGTTTTTTGCACATGTAAGAAATTTGTATTTTCTTGGGGTTTTTGCAGCTCACTTCCACTTCACAATAGTTCTGTGAGGTCAGCAGGGAAAATATTTGTCTTGATTTTATGAATTAGGAATTGAGATTCAGAGGGTTTACTAGTGGGGTCCGTCACCTCTGCTCTGCCATCTTGGACAAGTTTCTTAACCTCTGTGAGTATCAGCTTCTCCATTTATGAAATAAGGGTATTGTCATTTACCTTTAGGATGGTTTTTGAGTGAGCTAATAATGTACATTATGCACTTAGCTTCATACCTGATTTTCTAAAAATGCTATAACAATTATTATTGCATTGTATTATTTTTGTCTATTTTTCTATAGGATGTTCAGCCTCAGAGGAAAAGGCAGTGTGGGTGGATAGTAAAGATAAGGGTCATCATTTAATCTTCATCCTTCAAGACTGAGTTTGATCAGTGTGGCTTCTGTATTCAAGATTTTATTTATTTACTTAAGCATTTATTGAACACCTCCCATAGCCAAGCCCTGGATGAGATACAGTGACTTATGGAAAGATAAATACAACCTAAATTTTGTTCTCAAGGAGACAATACACCTGCATAAATAACTTAAAGAACATGTAGGGAGGGGATGTAAAAAGTTTGCAGGAGCAGATGAGATCACTCTATACTTGTAACGGTCAGGAAAGTATGCAGGAATAGGTGGCATTTGGACGGGGGTTTGAACAAGGAGTGGAATTGTGTGCCATGCATTTGTGTGCTGGAAATACACATTTTTCAATTGGGTGACAGACTGTATTTCATTCTTTCAATAATTATCAATGAAATAATTATATTAATAATAAAGATAAATGAGCTATTCTGTTATTATATGTTTCCATAATGCTCATTAGTTCACATACAATTGTTAATAGGTAATGATGTCAATTTAACACAAAAGTGATGTTGGAGTCACACGTGCTTTTCTTAGGGGGAGCTGGCAAGAAGGAAGTAGAATTATAACCTTCAGCAGGAAAGTAAAGACCTTCAGTTCATCTGTTCTTTTTTCAGGAGACTTTTCAACTCCAATTTAAAGAAAGTTAAAAATAAATGCCTGCATCCAACATCCTCCCCAGAGAGGAGCAGCTCCACCGTGCCTGGCTCTTGTCTTGTAGCAGGTTGCACTTCCTGCTGTGCCCACCTTAGCAGCAGCCCCACTGACTCAGAACTTTCTTTCCATCAGCATTGGCTCTTCCCACAAGCCAGCATTTGCACTGTACTGTTTCTTGTTCATTTCTAATTCCTCTAAGGCAGTCTCATGGAGCTGCTTTCTTGAGCTGTTCAAGTTCTCTTCCAAGGTACCAATTGTTGTTTCATTGTTGATTGGTTGTGAAGTTAAATAGGATTTGGAGTGCCCTTAACTGTATCTTTTTCCCACCAGGGCATCATTTTTAATGTACTCTTTTATAGAAGACAGAAGTTTTATTTAGAACACATGTATCATTTTCCACCTAGTACTGCCCTTAGATCTTGGCAAGAGAGGCCCTGGACCCCATGCTTTAGAAGGCCCACCTCTGGCGCTCCTCGGGGTAAGGAGTTCATGTGGTTAGGGGGGAGGTGTCTACATGGTGCTTGTGCAACCTTCTAGAAAATGCTCTCCATACCTAGACCTAGAATTCCCTTCCTGATTCCACTCACAGAGCCTGTGTGAGCTCCTTTCTGAATCTCTCCCACCCAGGACAGATCAAGCTGCCAGTGTGGAATACCCTAGAACCAGAGGGTATCCGAGAGGCAGTTGTTTGCAGGGAGTGCTGATGGGGTTGAATGTGCAGGACCTCACAGCATGAGATGAACCTGCTTGTGTGAAAGAAAGGTGAGCAGGATGTGGCATGAGATCTGGAGGATGGGTCTCCCCAGGCTACCACTTCCTCCTTTAGAACAACAAGGACTTTGAAAATTCTATATTCAGATCTGACCTTCCCGGTCTTTATGAGGATATATTTGTCAATGTAGAAAGGGAGACTATATTTGTTTAACACTATGTGAGATTTAAATATTTAGTTCCGTTTGTCATCTTACTCTGGACCTGGTCAATATTAGGGGCAGACCTTGTTAACAGCAAAAATACTCATGCTAAGAAATTGGACATTGGAGTCATGAACATTCCATCTGGTTTGAAAGAGCCTCCAGCCTAAGTAGTAATATATACAGATGTAAAGGAAATGGTAAAGTAAATTAGAATAGTTCTTTCCAATGATTTTCAAAGCACTGTCGAGGACATTTTTACTGTCTCTGCTCTTCTTATGCTGCAAATCCATACCTTTTACCCCTTCCCCCACCCCCACCCCCATCCTGGTGGAAACAGAACTGCCGTATCCTGACCATAGGATCAGACACACGACCCATTCTGGGCCCGTCACTGTCTTTCTAGAACTTTCTTGACTGAAGGTGGTAGGATTGTTCTTTCTTGACCATAGGTGTGGAATATATAGTAAGGAAGTGACTCCAGATCTGTGGGGCTGTGTCCACTCCCAAACGAAGGGTCTGAGATAATAAGGTCAACAAGAGAGAACTGCAACAAGCAAAGGATCAGTGGAGAGATACTGGGTACACCTACTTCCAGCCAGCCTAGGACCTGCCTTTGGTGCTTTGTTCATGCAAGCCAGTGAATTACCACATTGTCTAAACTAGTTTCAGATGGATTTCTGCCGCTTCAACCAGAATTCTGACTGGCACAAGTGCCTGTTGGGCATAGACTCTTGTACAGATCGTTGCACTGGAAATGGAAGCCTCTCAATTATTCCTGCTCATTGATCATGTTTGACACCACTGTTCATTAGTGGGGAGGCAATTTTGCTTCCAGGATACATTTGGAAGGTCTGGGGACATTTTTGGATTGTTATAACTGGGGAGGGGACATGAGTGGAGAGAAACCAAGGATGCTAAGTATCCTGGAATGCACATGACAGCCCACTATGACAAAGAATTATCTGGCCCCCGATATTAGTGGTGCCAAGCTTGAGAAACCCTGAATACCACAGAAAAATAAATGGGAGGGAGATAGGAGAGCTAGATGCTAATCATATTTCTGTCCTTAACCACTGTGTGACCTTTGCACAATTTATTTCACCATTTTGGACAGAAGTACTTGCCTGCATTCCATGAAGAGGCTGAAATAAATGACTTTTAGGATTCCCCCCCTCACCCCAGCACTTACAGTATTTTATTATCTTTCACAAAAATGGGGTTTGTTTTTTCTTGCCTGCCCCCTTTTTCTATCAATAGAGTCTCTTATGAATTTTCATTCCTTGTAGTTTTTCACACTGCCCTAGTCCTTTTCTTCAAACTCAATGCTATACAAACCAAATTTGCAATATACAAAGTTATCTCTAAGGACGCTACATAAAACAATATTCAAGCGCTTTAAACTTGGAGTGACATTTAAGGATGGAAACAGATTAAAGGTAAGTTTCTGGTTTGCTCTAAAATGAATTCTCTGAATCTGCATTTCTAAAGCCTCGTGGAAATGGTTGCTTCAGTTATTATGCATAGGAAGGTAAAATTTCCACAGCCAGGAGGATTTAATAGAAAACCTTTCCTTATTTCTGCAAGCTACAAAATATTTTCCCCTTCCCTGATGATGAACTTCCCATGAAATCTCTTTCATTTGTGACTTACATAGTCTTGGTGACAGCCTTTACCTTCCAAATCAACTAATGGTAAGAACATGGTGACAGATTCTACTGCTGGGGAACGTTACTGAGGTAGGTGGTGAAAGGCTATATTTAATCACATCAGTGGAAAACCTTGTGCAGCCAGGGTGCAGTCGGGACTCAGTTACATTTGAAAAAGCGACATAATCATCATAAGATTAAAATATAGCATAGATATCAAAGTGAGAATGATATAGGAGGGGTCATGAAATGCAGAGATGGAATTACGTCAAGAAGCATTTATCTCCTGAGTACCTTTGATGTGCTTTGTTCTCTGCCAGTCATGGGGGAGGACTGAAAAACCAGAACATGGCTCTTACTCTTGAGCTTCTAATTTACTTGAGCAGATAAGCCATATATGGAGCAATTAGAACAGAAATGAAGCTGTGAGTGTTGTGGAGGAGTTTATGAATTCAGTGAAGGAGTTGTACATTGTGGAAAGGAACAGGCAGGATGGAGGGGGACTCTGGCTTAGATTTGAGGGAAGAGAATTTTATCAAAATTTCTAACGAATATTTCCTACTATGGAAATGCCTTATTCCTTCATTTCACTTATTTATTCAGTAGTTTTTTCAATAAATATAGAGTGCCTTCTATGTCCTATGTAATGTTCTTGTGCTGGTGAGCAAATATATTAATGGTAGAGACTAATAGATAAAATGAGATAAATAAGTAATATGCAGATGGTATTAAGTTCTTTGAAAATACAAAGCAGGGAAAGGTATAGGGAGCGGTGGTAAGATGACATTCAACCAAACACCTAGAGATGGTTTGGGAGTTAAGCATGTGGATATCTTAGGGAAGAACATCCAAGGTAGTGGGAACAGCCAGTGTAAAGCCCCGGAGGCAGGGGTTTGACTGGCATATTTGAATAAAAGCAAACAGACCAGTAAGGCTGCACTGAAGGATGGACAGAGGGGAGACGAGGAAATGCAAGGTCAGAGAGGTACAGTGGGAGTCAGATCATGCAGGACATGGAAAGCGCTGACTTTTTCCATGATGGTGTTTGTGTTTGGAAGCCACTGAAAGGTTTTGAGGAAAAGAATGTCATGCTCTGACATGCTTTAAAGGATCACTCTGGCTGCTGAAAATAGACTATACAAGAACAGGGAGATGGGAGAAGCCACTTAGGATGCTATTAGAATAATTCAGGTGAGAGATGATGGTAGCAGTGGAACTGATGAAAAAGTGTCCAGGTTCTGGATGTATTTTGAAGGCAGAAACAACAGAATTTACTGATAGATAAGGCATGAGGTGTAAAAGAATGAAAACAATCAAGGAAAACTCCCAAAATTTTAGGTGTGTTTAGGTACAATTTTGGAAAGCCAAAGTATGAGGACAATGCAGTACTTCTCCAAACACATACTACAAGTATGCATACTTCTCCAAATCCTCAGATGCTGGAGTTCATGTACTATTTTTCTTCTCGGTATGCAGTTTGGAGCCAAGCATAAACCACTTCAGCATATTTAGTCACAGATATTAACATCGGTTATGACCCACCCACCCAGTGTTGGTTGGAGTCTGGGTTGTTTTGGTTTGCTTTGTGTTGTTTTTACAAGTGCTCAGCCTTTTATGACAGCTTAGAAGTTGAGGCAGTCTCTGCCCCCCACCATCTTTCTTGTCCTAATTAAGCTTTTTGTTTTTAAATAATCGTAGATGTACATGTAGTTTTAAGAAATAATACAGAATGATCCTGTGTACCCTTTACTCAGTTTCTCCAAATGGTGACATCTTACAGAGCTGCACAGCGTCACAACTAAGATATTAACCTTGATACAGTCAAGCTTCAGAACAATTCCGTCACCAGGAAGATCCCTAGTTTTAGGTGTCCTTTTATAACTACACCTATTTTCCTTCTTCCACTCCCTGTTCTTAACGGCAACCACAGCTCCTCTACTCTCTGTTGTTTATTGTCACACTTAGAACACTACAGTTGCTTTAAGAAAAAACTGGTGACATTGGAATGTGTTCAGAGAAGAACTGTTTAGGATGGGGAAGGACCATAAAAGCATGATAGATGAGGAAAAATAACTGAGGCTGTTATAAAGAAAATCAAACTCAGTGCAAAAAATTGAGCTCTTTTTATGATTTTGAAGGGCTATTACGTGCATGAGGGTTTAAAGTTATTCTGTAGAAACAATGGATGCAGCTTCTTTAACAGAGATTCCATTTTCAATTTCAGGAAGAACTTTTCAGATTGAGGAATACTGTCCCTGATTACCTCAGCAGGAGGTAAATTTTCTCTTGGTTCAAGTAAACAGTGGTTAAGCAATCACTAGCTAATAATTCAAAAATTTTCTAGGGGTTTGGACTGTATAATTTCCTTCCAACACTGACACTGTGTAAAGTTTTTTCCTTTTCCTTAGTGCCTTCATTTACTTTAATTTTTTATTGAGGTATAGTTGATTGACAATATTGTATTAATTTCAGGTGTATAGCATAGTGATTCAGTATTTTTAGATTACATGCCATTAAAAGTTATTACAAGATAATGACTATAATTCCCCGTGCTATACATATTTAGTTTAATTTTTTTTTAATTAATTTATTTATTTATGGCTGTGTTGGGTCTTCGTTTCTGTGTGAGGGCTTTCTCTAGTTGTGGCAAGCGGGGGCCACTCTTCGTCGCGGTGCGCAGGCCTCTCGCTATCGCGACCTCTCTTGTTGCAGAGCACAGGCTCCAGATGCGCAGGCTCAGTAATTGTGGCTCATGGGCCCAGTTGCTCCGTGGCATGTGGGATCCTCCCAGCCCAGGGCTCGAACCCGTGTCCCCTGCATTGACAGGCAGATTCTCAACCACTGCGCCACCAGGGAAGCCCAGTTTAATTTTTAATTGAAAAAAAGTTTTGTGATATTATAGACTAAGATACAGTTGTAAGAAATAGTACAGAAAGATTCCATGTACATTATGTCCAGTTTTTCACCAATGGTAACACTTTACAAAGTTATGGTATAATATGGTAACTAGCATAATGACAGTGATACCATTCAGCAGTCTTATTCACATTTTCCCATTTTCATGTTTTTACTCATTTGCATGTTCTATACAGTCTTATCATATGTATATGTTCTTGAATCCACCACCTCAGTCAGATGCTGAACAGTTCCAACAGCCCAAAAGGATCTCATGTTGCCCTTTTATAACCACACCCACCTCCCACTTGCTATCCTACTTCTCCAGTCCCTTCCCCGGCCCCTCCAGACCATGTCCCCCACCCTACCTCCACCCCGGGAACCCACTAATCTGTCTTCCATTTAAAAGTTTTGTCATTTCAGAAACCTTACAGAAATGGAATCAACAGTATGTACCCTTTTGAGAATAGTTTCTTTCACTCAATATAATTCCCTAAGATTCTTCTAAACTGTTGCTTGTATCAATAGTTTATCTCTTTTATTGCTGAGTCATAATCCATCGCATGGATGTGCCACAGTCTATTTAACCATTCACGTATTGAAGAACATTTGGGCTGATTCCAATTCTTAACTCTTATAAATAAAGCTGCTATAGATATTTGTGTATAGATTTTTGAGGTGAAAAATTCATTTCTCTGGAAAATTTCTATAAGAGTGCAATTTCTGGGTCGTATGGTAGTTCCATGTTTAGTTTTTAAAGAAGCTGCCTAACTGTTTTCCAGAGCGGCTGTACCATTCTATATTCCCAATCGCTTATTTTCATATTGTGGTTTGTCTTCCATTTATGGCATTATAATTGGGCCAAATGAACCACAATTTGAGAAGGATTTTAGAAACTTTGCCGGGACAAAAAAGTAAAGTATGTTCTCTACTAATTTGAGGAAGAGAAATTCCTGTTAAACTAAACGCCTCTATGTAATAAGTTCACAAAAGAGTCTACAGAATAGCATAGACTTTTTTTGGATTTTCAGAGAAGCCTTTGCTAAAAATCTACATGACCCAGCCCTACTTAAAGCCAAAGCCATAGGGATTAAGGGGAAAATATAAAGAATCAAAAATCTTTACTGTGTGCTGAACAACACACTTTATGCCTGGATTCTTGTGTACTTACAGCTGCTTATAGAATATTCCATCTAGAGTTGTGAGAAGCTCTCCTTGAGGTTGTTAGCTTCCCCGGACCTGCTTTGATGTCCTAGAACTACTAATGTGGACAGGATGAGTTGGGCTGCAAAAGGACGTGAGGATGTTGAGAAAGAAAGTGTCACACCTTCATCACATCCCATCAGAGGGACTCTTTGGAATTAAAGATAAATTTTAATCATTGTTTTCATCCTGGGAACAATAAGCACATTATAAATTATAGTATTTATAGTTATGGCTGCCATTTTTGAGTGTCTACTATGTTGCAGGAGCTGTGCTAGATAAATTATATACACTATATGCTGTCTTCAAAATAAGCTTGCAAAGACGGCATTATTTTATCTCTAATTTATAAATGAGGGATCTTATGTTGTTAGAAGTTAACTACATGCCTTTATTAGCCTAGTGCATGAAAGTGATCCGAAAGATATTAATATCCATGCTGCCATTATTCTAAGGGACCCTCAATTCCTATTTTCACCTACTCTTAACGACTTCTCCATTCATTGTGACTTAATTACAGACTGTGGGGGGACAAGGGAAGAGTTGAGGGGTTAGATGGTACAGGTAGAGTGGCTTAAGTTACACAAATATAATAATCATAGTTATAATAATAATATTTTTATTATGCTATCATTTGTTGAGTTTCTGCAATATGTCAAGTTCTCTGCTAAGAGTTTGACATGTAAGATCTTAATACCAAACAGCAACCTAGCAGGATATATGTTACTCATGTGGCTGTTAAAGCATCCATATGAATAGATGAGGAAACAGGGTTGAGGAGGTGAAATAATTTCCCATAAGGTCACACAGCTGTAGAAGGACCATGCTGGAATTTAAACAATGACCTACCTGACTCCAAACCCCTTGCTCTGTCTGTTTGCTGTATCAGTGTGAAGACACACACACATACACACACACACACACACACACCCTCCAAATTTGTGTGTGTGTGTGCCAAATATTAGAGACATTGGAGGCTCTTGGTTTTTAGCTGCTTTACTTTTCTGAAACATGGCTCAGATGATTATTCAAGGCTTATAAGCATAATATACTAAAAATTAATGTATCTGTAAATATAAAAGATTAGATTACTTTTATTTTTTTTAAGTGTATTTAGCAGTATAGAAACTTAAATTTTCTTTATGGTGCTAAGGTGAACATTTCACTTTAACATCTTCCTGCCACAATAGACATAAAGTGATTTTGAGTGCTTTTATGACTCTAGCTTGAAGCCAAAGCTTGGGTAATTGTCTTCAACAATTAATGGAATATCCAGGAAAAGGATCAGTTTAGTGTTATGGTCATTGACATGGTTTGTTCATGCTGATCAAGCTCTCCAGTCTCAACTATTCACCTTCATACTTATTATTCAAGTTTCTTTGTGGCTGGTGACCAAAAACTTGTTTACTTGTGATGGGTCATAGATAATTTCCTACTAGGCAGGAGTTCCATGCTCTCTTATTTTTTCTATAATAGACACTTCATAAATATTTGTTGAGTCATGAATGTATGATTACATCTTTCTCTTCTACACTATTGACCTTCTTTTATCAATTGTTCTTTACTGTTTTCACCATCTGCGATATCTCCCAAGAATATCTGATTAGAAAGGTGACACCCTGTGTTGTGACTGAGCCTACTGTTTACTTCAGTGTAACAACATCTAGTGAGTGTAGCCTTTTGGCCAGGGGCTCTGCTGGGTGCTCAGGGCAAGGAAATGGCCAACATCACCTGGCAGTCAAGGGGTTCCCCATCTGGTAGAGGACACAGTGCAGAGTGATAAGGGTATCTGTGTAAGGAATGGAGAAAACCTCTTGAACAGATGATTAATTGTCAGAGGAGATGAGCAAAGATGGCTTTCCACAGGGGATGATATCTCAACTGGGTTTTGAGGATAACTAAGTTTTCTTTTTAGATAAGCAAGCAAGAGCTTTTATCTTAGATAGAAAGTATTTTTGTTCCTTGATTTTGTTCTGGAAATTATTGAAAATGTTATATTGATTTTGAGGCTGTGGGCTCAGAATCAGAACCTGGGATTTGATGTATTAGGAGTTTCACTTCCATGGTATGCTAGGTTGATACAAATACCTCCTTTTGTAAACAATGCTGTCCCAACATTTTTCTAGTTCCTTGTTGAATGAAAGTAGAATGAAAATCTTTGTGGAATATACAAATAAAACTATCTTAAAACTTATTTGAAATCATGAGATTAAATACAAACCTTCTCAATTCAAAGCACAATTTTTTTTTTTAAATCATAGGTGAAATGTGTATCCAGATGCACAAATTTAAGGAGTTGAAGAACTCAGTTTGTCAAAAAGTTTAAAAAGGATCTTCTCCCCCATCAGCTCTAAGGATTGTTATATCTTTGATAGATATAATTCATGTGCTCACACTGGTAGTGGAATGCTGGGTTGAGAAGGATTCTGAGGCAGTATCAACATTCAGTGGGGAAAAGCACTGTGATCAATTATCAGGATATGTGTATATGTATGTGGAGTGAATCATGTGTTACATTTCTGCCATCTCTCAATCAGGAAAATGATGGACATCTAGAATGGCTTGGGAAACAAGATCACTTCATATTTAAATAATTATGAGGCCCCCAGACACCCATGAGGAATAAGCATTGTGTTTTTAGCAAATTAATGAGGGATGATTTTCTAGTATCCTTCCTTGTTAGAGTATTAACATTTTCACAAGTGCAGCCATGAAATCGGTTGACATTTACTCTTATTTTACATAAAATAATGGTGTTGGCTAGAGAGTGATTACACTTGGTGTTTAATAAACACTTATTTTTACCTGGCTCTCTGTTATCCATCCTTTATAATAGGAAAACAATTTAATTTTGTGAGATATCCATGGAAATAACCACTATAGCTTGCCCTTATAACTTGACAATGCCCTGTAGGGACTTCTGTACAATAGAGAAGGCTCTCAATAAATCCATGTCAAATGAAAGAAGTCACAAAATTCTTGAGTTGAATTTTTCTAGCATACATGAAATGTGGGATGGCAAAGGGTACTCCACTGTTTTATTGCCACTTCTTGGGGAAAGGCTGTGTAATTCATTTGATGCTTCCCTTCCTGTGACTTATGCTGTCATCCCAGATTCATGGTCATGTAAGTTTACAGCACTCCAAATCGACATGTATTCTCGCTCCACTGTGTTTGCAATTCCTTTCTACTTCAGCTGCTTTCCCAGGGGAAGGGGTTAATCCCCGACAGGCACCACATAGGGTAATGTTATAGGTGGCATTGTCTCAGGTAAACAGTGTGAGCAATGCAGTCATTCTAATGTGCATTGTACAATGAATTTGTGTATAGCATCTAGCTGGTGGCTAAAGGAAAGTATGGCATGCCTACAAAGGCCAAATCTTTGTGAAATGAACAGGATTTGTTTTCATCCAAGTACCCTCCTTCTACTCTATTCTAATCAGAAAAAAATATTTTATTGATTACACATAACATTTAGCGAGTGCTCGCTCTATTGCCAGATACCATGTAACCCCTTTGTATGCATGACACAGTTGATCCTTCCCAAACCATATCAGGGAGCAACTATTATTGTCTCCAGTTTTCAGTTGGAAAAACTGAGTCTTGAGCATAAGTAATTAGTCTAAGATTGCATAGCACATAAGTATCAAGGCCTAGTTTAAATCAAAGACTGACAGATACCAATGTTTGTACTCTAGTCATCGTACAGCATGGCCTCCCGAATGGAAACCGTGGTTGACATCTTTCCACTTACCTGGCTGATTTAATAGTCATTCCTAGAAGCTAGCAGCCTAGGGAGTTGTATCAACCGTAGACAGCAAATGTTGGGAATGTAGTTTATAACTTGAACAAAATTTCTACATGTCAGGGAGGGTGCCAGAGAAATAAGACACTGGTTTATTTCCCTCCATTTTCCAATCTTTTATTCTGGTCTTAAAACTGCTTGGTTGTAACTAATAAATGTTATTGGGTGAATAAATGTTCATCCAATATACCATTTTTGACATAAATAATGTAATATCCAAACAATGCAGGAACTGCCTTAAATAAAACATGCGAATGCTGGGTCTTTCTTGTAATAATTTGAAAAATATCAATAATGCTGTCAGTTTAATAACAGAATATGCTATCTGCCCTTTTCATCTTCCTGGTTATATTAGAAAAGGAAAATGCACCCCTGCACCACATTAAAAAGTGTTCTTCCCACCACCATTGTCTGAAGAGTTGTTCTAGGAGCCCAACATTTAATTTTAGAAATGAGCAAACAAATATCTGTGTCATGTTTCTGAAACCTTGGGGAAAGTGATCTGGTTTACCGGATGAGAACAATGACTTTAGGGTCACATTACTTGAATTCAAATCTCAGCTGAGAAACTTTGGGCAACACACCTACCTTCTCTGAACCTCTTGTTTCCCTATGTGTAAAGTAGAGATAATTACATCTACCTCAGAGAATTGCTGTGAGGATTAAATGAGGTAATGCATCGGTATCAATTCATTGACCAACTTAAATTTCAAGGAGATACAAACAGGAAAGAACATTGTTTATTTCTTCTCCAAACACAATCTTCAGTTCCTTGTTCCTTAAGTTTATCTAGTTGGAGCCATGGCTATAGGTAACATTGAGTGATAAGAATAATTTCCTCCTGGTAATTGTCTTAGTTTGGGTTTTCCCCACAAAATGGCCAAGAGAGAAGAATTTGGGTGCAATTAGCCTATCTGGGAGGTGGTTGAAGGTAGTACAAGTGAAGAAACAGGGAGACAGGAAAGAAATAATTATCAGTAAAGCTATGGGGACTTCCCTGGTGGCGCAGTGATTAAGAATCCACCTGCCAACGCAGGGGACACCGGTTCGATCCCTGGTCTGTGAAGATAACCACATGCTGTGGAGCAACTAAGCCCGTGCGCCACAACTACTCAGCCCACACACCACAATTACTGAAGCCCACACGCCTAGAGCCCATGCGCCACAACAAGAGAAGCCGCCGCAATGAGAAGCCTGCGCACCACAAGGAAGAGTAGCCTCCGCTTGCCGCAACTAGGGAAAGCCCGCACACAGCAACGAAGACCCAACACAGCCAAAAAATAAATAAATTAAAAATAAAATAATAAAATAAAATAAAAGCTAGGTATGAGCAGGACACTACTATGAGTAAGTAGGGCTCAGTGTCTCTGAAATACCACGTGGAACAGACCTTGGAATATTGTCTTTAGAGGAAGGCGAGCATAGCAGATGCTTCTAGTTACTGAACTGGATCCCTTTACTGGTACAGTGTACACATCCTCTAGTTACTCTGGACATTGGATACCTCACAGCCACTCCTCCCCACCCCTTCTCCGGAGGATTGTCCTTGGTTAAGCTCACCCTTCTATTGCAGTTGCCAATAACACAGACTGACTGATATGGGGATACAAAGGCCAGCCTTTTACCTCTGAGGGAAAAATTCTGCTGTGTGGTTGATGCCATAGAGCCCTCTTCACCATGGATCAGGCCAAGGCTAGACTTAACTGTGACTACATCTAATTTGATTCTTTCCCCTTTCTTATTCTGTTTCATTCCCTCCCTTACTGGTGCCTCCTGAAATTTCTGCAATGCTCAGTCTTACACATCTAAATCCCTTTCTCAATCTCTGCCTCTAGGGAACTCAGTCTAAGACGGGACACTGGGGGCAATTATTCAACATTGTTCATCTCCCGTTGGTTGAGGGTTTGGTAACACTGACCAGCTGCTGCCTTCCGTGGCCCCACACCACAGCCTATTTCTGATGGGGTTCCCCTGTTCCCCTCCCGAAGTGATTTTGGGTGTGGCCCCGTCAGGATGGTTTGAGCCAGGTAACCAAGGTACTTGATGTGTGGGAACCTTGCCATACGGGGTGGGCAGACTGATCCCACTGCTGACCTCTCCTCTCGCCATTTGTTGGGGCAGCTTCCAGCCAGCATCCCCTCCCAGCTTCAGAAAACTTTAACATTAGCTAAATGATGATCAGGAAATGAACATCAGCTTCTTGTTTCACAAATGCTCCCAAACTTAGGGGACACATGTGAAACTCCTTCATGAGTCTTGTCACTCTGTGTAGAGAGGGATGGGGGGAGCGGTGGGGAATGCTAAGGTTTTCTGTAGAACTGAAAGCAGTCTGCTAGGGAAGGAGACATTAGTCTCCTTATCTTATGTTCATTGTCCAATCTCTTATTGGAAACCCCCTCACTTGGCTTGTGGAATGGCTACTGGGCCAACAACCATCCTGATTCAACCAGTCTTTCCTAACTCTAGTCTTCCGCTCATACAGGCTGGATTGGTGATGGGGATGAGAGTCAAAGGACCAGTTTGGCCATCTTTTTTGATAAGCGGTTACCTATTGCCTCTTTGGGACTTAATTTCTAGAAGCCACAGGAAACATTCTGTTTAATATTCTTTTATATACATATTTAAATTAATACTAAACGCTCATTAAATTGTAGCTGTTAATTCAATTATAAAATTAGTTTCTAGCATCTTTGAAAAGCCATCACAATTTACTGTTTGTTTTAATGTTGTGACTCAGGATGTTAGATGAAAAGATCACGGTGTCTAAGAATCAGGAGACCTGGGTCATCATGGACTCAGCCCCATGACCTTTTCCAAATCATTTCACCTTCTAAGGCTTTGACTTCACAGCCGTCAAATGGGATAATCAAAGCTGCTTTACATATCTCACAGGGTTGTTTTAAGTCTGAAATGAAGGGAAACATGCAGAAACACATTTCAGAGTGTAAAATAATGAAATGTCAGGTAATAATAAAGTCACCCACTTTTAAGGGAATCTACCAAAAGGCAATTTCCCCTTCTCTTCAGATACTCACACCAATCTGACAAGCTGCTGTGGCTGAGACCTGACTCATTTGCAGCAAACAGATGCCATGTTAAATGATGACAAAGTGATAAACATATGTAAATATTTCATATGGAAGTGAAATCAATATGGACACATGCAAAAGACACAGTTCCAGGACTGGGAAAGATGGGCTATGCATAATCACAGCCGAAAAAGACATGGGTGTCGGAGTGGATCATCAGCTAAAAACAAGCCCAGTGCTGTTATTTAAACTCTTAACAGAAACTATTAACTAGGCATGGGCCATGCATAATTTTGCCATTTGTCTCAGACTTCATGATGTAGCATGCTGTTAATCGGCAAGAGTATCATATAGAGGAAAATGGGCTGCTCCTGGTGACACTGGATTCATCAACTACCTCTCCAGGTTCTTTGTTGGTTCAAGTTGGCATGGTTATGTATATCTGTTCATATCTGGTTACAGATAGTATGACGTTCTGTATGTGAAAGTGTCTTGAAAAAGCATAGTTATGCTGTGAGGGTATGTGATATTAAACAAGTGACAAAAAAAAGATGAAAAAAACTAGAAAGTAAGACAACAGCTGGAGAAGAAGAAGAAGCCAGAAGGTATCCTATTTTATCGCACCACCATGGGCTGCTGAAAGGAACAAGTGTCTCTAAATTTCATAGAGAGAGAGGGAGGGAGGGAGAGAGGGAGAGAGAGACTGAATGGGCTCAGTGAGATAAAAGGAAAGACCAGAGTCCCAACCTTGGACTAGAGACCCTCGAGGGCTGTGCAAGCTGCAGGTTTGAAGGTATGCTTTGTGTGGTATAGACACTCATTTGTCAAGTGCCAGAGAGGTTTTATAATATCTCAGAAGTGTAGCCCTTCTATGGCCCAAGGTCAACGCATGAAATCAGATGTTTAAATAAAAACCAATGACAAGTCAAATCATTTCTGAAAAACAAAAGAGCTCTTTATTATGAAAAAATTTAATTTAAATGTATACAAAGTAAACAGGATAGAGTATCAATCCTCTTATACACCTATCACCCAGCTTCAATATTATCACCATTCTGGAAAGACCATTCCTTTAAGAAACATAGTCTTTTTAATTTAAACATTTTCATTTGGCAGTAAATAAAAATTGAATAAATAGGATAATATAGAGTAATGTAATATAAATAGAATAATTTCAAGTAAGAATAAGAATAGTGTGAAGAATATTCAGGAATCCTTTATCCAGATTCACTTACTGTAAATATTTTATTCCTTTTTGTCATTGGCACACGTGCGCTATCTCTCTTTCCTTCTCTGTAACATTTTCTTTTTCTGAACAATTTGAGGATAATTTATACCAACCATGGACATTTACCCCCAAATATTTCACTGTGGGTTTCCTAAGAATAAGGATATGGTCATATATAACCATAATATAGTTACCAATCTCATAAATTTATATTGATACAATTTTATTGTGTTCCAAGTATATCAGTTGACCCAGAGATGTCTTTTATAGCATTTTTCCTGCTCCATTACAGCACCTAGTATAGAGTCAGGTATAGCACTTTGTTGTCACCTCTCTCTGCCTCCTGTAATATGGAACATTTTATTTGTTACTTACAATGTTGACAGTTTAAAAAATGACAGTCCTCCTGTGAACCCATTTGTTTTAATAGAGTGTTCCTCATTTGGACTTTGTCTAATAGTTCCTCATTATTGTATTCAGATTATGCGTTCTTGGCCAGGACACTGTATAGGTGATGACGGTGTGTCCCTCTCGGGTGTCATGTTTGGAGGTAGAACACTCCAAACATGACATTAGAGGTACTCTAATTGAGGGTGTTAATTCTGAACACTTAGTCAAGGTGTTGTCTGATTTCTCCACTATATAGTCATATTTTTTTCCTTGCAACATAGAAACAACCTGCAAGGCGACACTTTAAGAGCATTCACAGATTCTGCTCCTCACCAAGTTTCCCTTCTAGATTTTAGCATCCATTCATAAATCTTGCCTGATCCAATTTTTACTACAATTATTGCAGAATGCTGATTTTCTATCCCAGTACTCTTTCCACATTTATTAGGTAGTATATGGCATTCTGTTGTAAGCAAGAGCCTTCTCTTTCCCTCTACTTATTATCAATATGGAATAATGAATTCCTTTTTTTCTCCAAAATGGCTTTTGGTATATTACTACATATAGTTAATTATTTTGGCGCTGAAATCATCCCATATTTGGCTAGTGGGAGCATTTTTAATCTGGCTTCTGTGTCTGGGACATGCCCCCAAAGTAAGTTTGAGCATTTACTTTATAGCATAACAAGGTGTTCCAGGCTCGTCTTGTACCTGTTCGCCCAAGGCCTGGCATAGTTATTGCTCTGAGGATCCCTGGTTGGTTTTAGTGGGGAATGGTATTAAATCCTAGCTCTTGGCACTAGGTGTGCTCATCGCATCAGGGGTGTGGCGTTTTGGCCCTTTCAGTGCATAGAGGTTGGAAGCATTTGCATGCATGCACACATTTATATACATACACTTGCATACATATATGCTTAAACCCATGCACTTATACATGCATACGCACATCTCAAAATTATGAATTCACGTCAATATCCCCAGTTTCCAGACCATCCCTACAGGGTTCTTTCTCGTCTTTCCCCATTTTATGTTTTTACCTACCGTCTTCCCAATTGAGAAAACTGGCTATCAAATTTACTCAGTTGCTCGATCTTATAATACATCTAAAATAGTTTCACAATTGCTTTGCCCATTCCATTACAAAAAAACAAGCCATATTAAAGACAGTTCAAGAATTGTTTGCAATTCTTGCCCTCACCCCATTCTGCTGCAGACTGAGGGTGTATAGCTGATTACTTGGATTCGTTCCCTCTTTCCTTCCTCATTTCCTCTCTCCCGCCTTCTTTTCCTCCCTCCCTATCCCTTCTTCTGTTCCACTTAAGGGTAGTTATGGCATTTGTTTGAAATATCAATACAACGGAATTTATGTGGTTCAGTTGCCTTCCAGTTTTCGTCCCCTTTTCCTTCTGTATGTATGTTTGTGTATATATACATATATGTATGTGTATATATACATGTGTGCATGCATATATATATGTGTGTGTATGTATTAATATGTAGAAGATTAAAGGCTTCAGAAAGTCAAACTATATACAAAAAAGAATATTCAGAGGTGTCAGTTTTTTCTCCTCCACTCCTTCCCCAACCCAACATGACAATATATTAGAACAAAAGTATACACATTAAGCCTAATTATATGGTTGCCTTTAGGGGAACGAAAAGGAAATGGAGTTAGAGGTGAATTGATCAGTCAGTTGATTAAGATGGGGACCTTGCACCACAGGGCAGTGAAGATGATGTACATAAACTGAGGGACACGACTGACTACACTGTCAAGTACTTAAGGTTAAACATTTTTTTCCCCAAAACCCCACAAACATACAGCAGCATTTCCCGATGTATGTTCTGCAAAATGCTAGTCTCGTGAGATAGCTCTGAGAGGAAAAAAATTGTTCCTGGTCAAATAAGAATGGGTAATAGTACACATTTGATCCCCTTCCTGGAAGTCTTTCTGTTAAGAAACTAAGTCATGTTTCTATAGTTTGAATTTTTTTTAACTCAGGGAAACAGAGAGTAGATAAGTAGTTGCCAGGGCCTGCGGGTGGGGAAAATAGGGAGAGGTTGGTCAAAGCGTACAAATTTTCAGCTATAAGATGAATAAGGTCTGAGGGTCAAATGTAAAATGTGGTGACTATAGTTGATAACACTGTATTTGTATAACTGAAATTTACTAAGAGAGAACTTAAATATTCCCACCCCACCCCCCAAAAAAGAAAAAGTAAATATGTAAGGTGATGGATGTGTTAATTAACTAGATGGAAGGAGTCCTTTCAGTATGTATTTGTATGTCAAGTCAACATATGTACACTTTAAATATCTTACACTTTTATGTGTTCATTATACCTCAATAAAACTGAAATACAAAAAGAATGAAGCTAAATAAATATGCTCCCCTACTTGACATGAATATCTTTGAATGAATATTTATAATACTTATCTTTTAGAAATAATCTTTAGAGGGACAATTTTGGAAAATTTGGGTCCATGCACTCACTCAGTAAACATTTATTGTGCACTTACTGTATGCTGGGTGCTGTTTTGGGTGCTGTGGATGGACAGCCAACAAAACAAATGAAACACCTGTCCTGGAGGAATATATAGTTTAGGAGGGTTTGTAGGGGCAGTGAAGGCAGACAGAGATATCATGTCTGGTGGTGACCTATGGTATCGACTATTGTAGCCACTCAGGAAAGATGAATACAGACTGCCAATTCCCTTTCATCCTTTGTGAAGACTTCAAAATGCTGACCCAAAAGGAAAAAAATGGAGGAGTAAATGCTGCAACGAGCTTGAACGCTAAGCATCAGGGGGCTTCATCCTTCTACTTCATCTGCATACATCTGAGCATAAGCCAACAATTAAGGGTATAAAATTAAAAAAAAAAAAAAACAAGGGAAAAATTCTTGAGTTTTTAATCACATTTCCATGTTGATAAAATATTTATGAGCTCTCCTTCAATTAATTAGAATAAACTATGTAACATTGCAGGAAACAAATTGGAAATTTAATAAAGTAAATTCACTTCCAATTTCTTTGGAAGAAAGAAGCTAATTATGTTTAGTTCTGTAATTATAACTTTAATTAAAATATAATGCAGAATATTCCATAAAGTGAAAAAAGTGCTGAGTAATAAAATGGGGCCTTTAATATAATTTGCTCTTTAGATGAAAATTTATAATTTAAAATGAAGTCTTTGTTGTACCATTCTCCAAAACTTTCATCCTTTCAGTCTAAAGTTAATTTAGCAGCCTTCCTATAAAGACTAATTGATGTTGATTTACTGGTTTAAACCTGTTTCCTTCTGTTTGTTGTGTGCTGAAAATCTCCTTTTCATTGCTTTTAGCCATCTTCCTTTTAGACTTGATTTAAAGAGACACTCCTATTTCCCCCTTGCACATTATAATTTATAACACATCCCTTTTGAGTTGGAACATGGCTTGAAACTTTCAGTGATTTAAAACTTGAAAGCTCAGATGCTCTTAGAAGTATGTTCACATACCAGTCCCCTTCACCTGGCTGGCACAGAGATGATTTGATTGCTCCAGGCAGACATCCAGGTAGAAGGAAATTTAGATCCTCTAAAATGAAATTAGTAAGGTGATGAAATGAACTTCTGGTGATGTTTTTAATAATCATTTGCTCTCAAACACTTCTCAGAGGAATAGAGTTGACTAATAGTTTGCCCAGATGTTAGACTTAAATTCCAAAGTCTACTGAAATTTGAGGCCATTTACCATGATGTTAAAGTCATATCCATTTCTAAAGGCCTTTTAGACTCTTCTTTAATTTGAAAGGTACTCTGCTTTTACCCAAATCACAGGGGTTTATGGAAGGGAAATGCTAAACTTGAAAAAACTCCATTTTTCAGCTCAACATCTCTTTATACTTCAGCATTCAATGAAGGATTCACTTGCTTTCATGTGAGTCAATTTAAAATGACTAACAGATATTTATTTGAATGCATACTGTATAAAAAAAATGTTATACTTTCTGTGCAAAACTGTCTCCCTGAGGAGTTGTTGAAAATCGGATTTCTGCACCACTGTTACTGCCCTCACGTTCAGACCCAGTATGTTTGGTGTGGATCCCAGTGATTTTATTCAGATAGAGAAACGACTTAATGTTTATGGGATTCTAGGGTTGAGTAATATAGTCCTTAACTCAAAGGACTTACATCCCTAGAGGATGATGTTAATTGAATCAGTAGTTCTTTCTGCTTTCCATTGGGGCAGAACTGATCTTGCCTAGGCAGGAGTGGAGAAGATGGTTCAAGTTAAGGAAGAAGTAAATAGGGAGAGGGGATTGTTAGTTCTTTGATCATGGGGAATGAAGGTCCTGTTGCCTATGATTTGAGGAACTTGCAGGGTGATTACCTCGATTACAAGGTAATCAAGAAAAGATGTGACTGGGGACTGCTGGGATGCAGGGCAAGGATGCATTCAGAATTAGTTCCCAATTTGGTGCTTTGCTTTAGGACCCACAACCGTGAGTGCCCATTCCTGGAACACTTGAGAGAGAACATTCCTAGAACATTCTGAGAATATTCTCTTAGCTTTTCAAACCTCCCCATCTTTCCAGAAAGGATTGGTGGCTTCAGAAAGGGAGTTTATGTGCTTTGTCTTGATCTCTTTCATGTGTTTAACTGGGGGTCTCCACCTACAAGGTACTCTAATTATTACTGCCTAATTGTAATCGATAAAACTATTTGAAAAAATACTTGGAAAGGTTTTGCTCTTTCTAATAAGTCAAACCACAGCAGGAACATATTTAGAAAAATCTCATCATCTCTCCTACTCTTGCTGCAGGCACATCCCTAACATAATGAACGTGAGCATCTTTCATATGTTCTGCTGTAGGTAGGTTTCAATGTTTTTTAACCAAGTAGTGTACTAAACAATACTCTACATCTTCTTTTCAGGTTTTGTAAAAACACTTCCCTGCGGAGTCTATCTGCTCTTTACAGAGCATAGAAACCTAGTGAGGGCGTCACCATGAAGGCTAAATCTATGGCCATTCTAGTCCCTGAGCGGGAAGTCTCCAACTCAGTGGTTCTGGGAGAGTGAGGCAGGGAGGGTGCGTTTTGCCCTCCAGGAGGCATTTGGCAATGCATTTTTGTTGTCATACCTGTAAGGGGTGCTTCTGGCATCTAGTGAGTAGAGGCCAGGGATGCTGTGAAATATCCTACAATACACAGGACAACAGCCTCCCCACAAGCAAAGAATTATCCTGCCCAGACTATCAATAGTGTCAGGATTGAGAAGCTCTAGAAGCGAGGAACTTTGAGGACCCTGCCCCTGAAGAAGGAGCCGTCTGTTCTCATGCTTGTGAGGAATTCTGCCCGGAAAGACTGTAGGGTCACACATCTTTTCTGTGCAGTGTTTTTCCTTTCTTCTTATTATGGACTACATGTTTGTGTCCTCCCCAACATTCATAGGTTGAAATCTCAACATTCAGTGTGATGGTATTAGGAATTGGGGCTTTTGGGAAGTAATTAGGTCATAAGGTGGAGCCCCCATGAAATGGATTCTTGCTTTTGTAAACAGGACTCCAGAGAGCTCTCTCCCCCTCCCTCTTCCTGCCATGTGAGGGTGCAAGGAGAAGTCAGCAGTCTACAACCCGGAAGAGGCCCCTCACCAGAATCTGACCATGTGGGCATCCTGATATTGGACTTCCAGCCTCCGAAACTGTGGGAAATAAAATTCTGTTGTTTAAGTCACGCCATCCACGATACTTTGCCGTAGCTACCTGAACTAAGACACTTATTTCATCCCCATGTTGGTGCTTATCAGTTGTGTGCAAGTGACCCCTTTAAGCCTCAGTTTCCTCATAGGTTAAGTGGACCCAATGTCAGCATCTACCTCACGGGGCTATTGTAGGAATTTAAGGAGACAGGGTACCTGAAAGTGCGTAGCGCCATGCTGGCCTGGACAGTGCTCCATTTGCATATGTGGTTACTATTGCCTGGGATTCAGGGTTTCACTGGATAAACAGCAATCACTCTATATATTCCAGTATAAAGTGACTGAATTTAGGGAATTAGAGGCTTGTGCTATTTTCGGAAAGTGTGAGGGAGGAAAGGTCAGGGAAGCTGTTTCTAATCATCTCAGCCTGTAGCCCTGAACAGGCTGTTGTGAACACTCCCTGAAAGCTGCTGTGGCTCTCAAGAGCTCCAGGAAGCCCCCCCGACCTGCTCATCCTGCCCTACCGAGGGGAAGGAGGCCAGAAAATGCTGCCCACTACCTCACCCTACAGCACTGAAGCAGGGGATGTGCAGGGTGCACTAAGAAGCTGCCGCAAATCTCACAACTGTTGCAACGCCTCTTCACAGTAGTAATCACCTGCTTTCCCCTTCTCATTCCCCCACCTCCTACCATTGATTCTCCCTGGCAGAATCCGACCTGGAGATGCTTTGAGAAGGGGATTATGGGAATTATTCTAGCTCCTTCTGTGCAATGCAGAGGATGCCCCAGAAGGGGGTGACAGTGATGTCAAGGTGACAATAGACAATTGGCATGCTTTGTCATTACTCTTATCTCTGTAGTTCTTCAAAATAGCTATTATCCTCACTTTTTTTTTTTTATCAGTCATCAATTTTATACACATCACTGTATACATGTCAATCCCAATCGCCCAATTCAGTACACCACCATCCCCACCCCACCGCAGTTTTCCCCCCTTGGTGTCCATACGTTTGTTCTCTACATCTGTGTCTCAACTTCTGCCCTGCAACCCGGTTCATCTGTACCATTTTTCTAGGTTCCACATACATGCGTTAATATACGATATTTGTTGTTCTCTTTCTGACTTCACTCTGTATGACAGTCTCTAGGTCTATCCACGTCTCAACAAATGACTCAATTTCGTTCCTTTTTATGGCTGAGTAATATTCCATTGTATATATGTACCACGACTTCTTTATCCATTCGTCTGTTGATGGGCATTTAGGTTGCTTCCATGACCTGGCTATTGTAAATAGTGCTGCAATGAACATTCGGGTGCATGTGTCTTTTTGAATTACGGTTTTCTCTGGGTATATGCCCAGTAGTGGGATTGCTGGGTCATATGGTAATTCTATTTTTAGTTTTTTAAGGAACCTCCATATTGTTCTCCATAGTGGCTGTATCAATTTACATTCCCACCAACAGTGCAAGAGGGTTCCCTTTTCTCCATACCCTCTCCAGCATTTGTTGGTTGTAGATTTTCTGATGATGCCCATTCTAACTGGTGTGAGGTGATGCCTCATTGTAGTCTTGATTTGCATTTCTCTAATAATTAGTGATGTTGAGCATCTTTTCATGTGCTTCGTGGCCGTCTGTATGTCTTCTTTGAAGAAATGTCTATTTAGGTCTTCTGCCCATTTTTGGATTGGGGTGTTTGTTTCTTTAATATTGAGCTGCATGAGCTGTTTATATATTTTGGAGATTAATCCTTTGTCCATTGATTCGTTTGCAAATATTTTCTCCCATTCTGAGGGTTGTCTTTTCGTCTTGTTTATGGTTTCCTTTGCTGTGCAAAAGCTTTCATTAGGTCCATTAGGTTCATTAGTTTCATTAGGTCCCATTTGTTTATTTTTGTTTTTATTTCCATTACTCTAGGAGGTGGATCAAAAAAGATCTTGCTGTGATTTATGTCAAAGAGTGTTCTTCCTTTGTTTTCCTCTAAGAGTTTTATAGTGTCCAGTCTTACATTTAGGTCTCTAATCCATTTTGAGTTTATTTTTGTGTATGGTGTTAGGGAGTATTCTAATTTCATTCTTTTACATGTAGCTGTCCAGTTTTCCCAGCACCACTTATTTTTTTTTTTTAAACATCTTTACTGAAGTATAATTGCCTTACAATGGTGTGTTAGCTTCTGCTTTACAACAAAGTGAATCAGTTATACATATACAATATGTTCCCATTTCTCTTCCCTCTTGCATCTCCCTCCCTCCCACCGTCCCCATCCCACCCCTCTAGGTGGTCACAAAGCACCAACCCAGCACCACTTATTGAAGAGACTGTCTTTTCTCCATTGTATATCTTTGCCTCCTTTGTCATAGATTAGTTGACCATAGGTGCATGGGTTTATCTCTGGGCTTTCTACCTTGTTCCATTGATCTATGTTTCATTTTTGTGCCAGTACCATATTGTCTTGATTACTGTAGCTTTGTAGTATAGTCTGAAGTCAGGGAGTCTGATTCCTCCAGCTCCGTTTTTTTCCCTCAAGACTGCTTTGGCTATTCGGGGTCTTTTGTGTCTCCACACAGATTTTAAGATGATTTGTTCTAGTTCCGTAAAAAATGCCATTGGTAATTTGATAGGGATTACATTGAATCTGTAGATTGCTTTGGGTAGTATAGTCATTTTCACAATGTTGATTCTTCCAATCCAAGAACATGGTATATCTCTCCATCTGTTGGTATCATCTTTAATTTCTTTCATCAGTGTCTTATAGTTTTCTGCATACAGGTCTTTTGTCTCCCTAGGTAGGTTTATTCCTAGGTATTTTATTCTTTTTGTTGCAATGGTAAATGGGAGTGTTTCCATAATTTCTCTTTCAGATTTTTCATCATTAGTGTATAGGAATGCAAGAGATTTCTGTGCATTAATTTATCCTCACTTTTTAAATGAGAAAATTGCCACTCAGAGAGGTGACGTGATTCTTCTCAAAGTCTAATTTGTGCCAGACCTGGATTCCAAATTCTATACTCCCCCAACTACACCACCCCCTAGATGTAGTCCAAAAAAAATTATTTACCATTTTGGAGTCATTAATGAGAATGAAAGCTTTACTTTCCAAAATATCTTTCTCCCATAGGTCTAAATATCTTTATTATTCATTTGGGTTAAAATACTGAATTACTCTTTTAAAGTAACAGTAAAGTGGTAGGGGTAGATATAAAGACATTATTCATTATTAACACCTTGGACCAAATATCTTTTTCATCGTATTAGGGTATTATGTCAAAGAGAACCTGTTGACCCTTTGCCTGGTTTCCCTGTAGAGCAATGTCATGGAGAGACAGTGGACTTTGGAGTTTGCCCTGTGTTTTGTGATTTGCTTTTAAGTAACTTTGGGCAACTTATTAGCTTCCCCTGAGCTCTGGTATTCTCATAAGTAGAAAGGAGATGACATCATACACCTCAGAGGGTTGATATGAAAATTAAATATCAAGAGAACATAGAGGAAACACCTTATTTCCTTCCACACTTGTATGAAAAATATTTGAGGTGCACCACTGTATTAGGTACTATGCTAAGCATCATGAGGATAGATGAGGTCCTGGAGTTTACAACCTAGTTTGTTTGGGAGGAAAACATTACATACAAGTAAAGAACATAGGATAGCACAAATACATAAGATAGTACAGATCTTCACAGTCACAATAAAGAAATAAACAGATGATAGGTGAGAGAATGGAGGTGTAGAAAGGTATTTTGGATGGGTTAATTCACCTTGAGAAAGTGAGTATTTGATCTAAGACTTGAAGCATAAAATTAATTCTTTCTGCAAATATTTATTGAAAAACCTGCTAAGTGCCAGGCACTGTTCTAGGCACTGGAGATGAAACAGTGAACAGAACTGACAGTCTCTGCCCTCACTCCTAGTGAGGGGAGATAGATAGTAAAAAATTACATAAGTAATTATACAGTATCTCAGAGGGCAATACATTCTATGAAGACAAATAAAGTAGAAAAGTAAAGTAGGGCACACAACACTGCTGAGAAGACATTGGAGCAGGCCCAAAGGGAGTCATAGATGAGCCATGAGAATATCTGGGGGGAAGAGTACTGCAGGTTGTTGGAAAGTAAATGCAAAGGTCCTGAGGCAGGAGCATGCCTGCTAGTTTGAGGAAAGCTTGGAAGCCAGTTTGAATAGAGCGGAGGGAACAAGGGAGAGGGTGGTAGAGGAGAAGCTCTGAGAGCTGGCAGGGGTCCAGATCACATGGGGCTTTGTAGTTTATGGTGAAAATGTTGCCTTTTTCTTTGATTGAGATGGATGAGTCTGCTTGTGGAAAATAGGCTGTAGGGATAAATGCAAGAGCAGGGATACCCATTAGGATGCTAGAGCAATAATCCAAGTGAGACAGGTTGGTGGCTTGGGCCAGAATGGTCGTAGTGGTAGTGATGATAAATAGCTGGATTCTAGATATATTCTGAGGGCAAAGCCAACAGGAGGCATATACTGAAAGACTGAATGTTGGGTGAACAAGAAGGAAGTCAAGCATGTCTCTAAGACTTAGGGCTAGAGCAGTTCAGGAGGTGGAGTTGTCATTTATCAAGATGGGTAAGCAAGTTTCAGGGAGAAAATCACTTCTATTAAGGTCTTATTAAGTTTAAGATGCCTCTAGATATCTACATGAAAGTGGAAGTCTGAAGTTTAAGGAAAAGTCGAAGATAAGAAACCTGAGTTTGGGAGTTGAAAACATATAGCTGGCACTCAAACCCATGAAACTAAGTGAGATCACTGAGGAAGTGACTGTAGATAGGGTAGAAAAAAGGTCCTAGGTCTAAGCTCTGGGGCCCTGCAACTTACAAATGGAGCAGATAAAGGGGGCCAACAGTCAGGATCTGTTAGTAAGGTAGGAGAAAACCAAGGGAAGAAAGTACTTCAAGAAGAAAGGTTGGTCAGCTGTGTCAAAAGCTGTGAATAACTCAAGTAAGACATAAACTGAAAATTCTTTGGATTTAGCAAAGCGAGGTCACTGGAGATTTTGGCGTGAGCAGTTTCGACACAGTAGTATAGACGTAAACTTGATTGGAGTGGGATTAAGAAAGACTGTGAGAAAAGGAATTAGATTCTCTTTGAGAATCAAAGAAATGGAAACTCAGGGAGGGGGCAGATGTGGGGTCAGGAGAAGGTGGACTGTTGCTTAGAAGTCACTGGAACTTCAAGGTGCAGAGGTGCTTCAGAACCACTTGGGAGGTGGGAGATGGTGCTTCTTAAAACAAGACAGCTGGACTTTTTCCAGAGTTTCTGATTCAGTAGGTCAAAGGAGGGGCGGGGGTGGGGCGCACCCAAGAATGCGCATGTTCATCACGGTCTCAGGTGATGCAGATGTTGCTGGTCCAAGGAGCTCATTTTCAGTATCACTGCTCCTGCTCGTGGATTCCTCTGTCGACCCTTCTGTCTAAAGTAGCATCCATCCTCCTATTCCTTTCTGCCACTCTCTCACTGTATACATCTGCCTTATTTATTGTTCATTATTTAAATTCCCATTGCTATACTCTTTGTAGGAAAGGAGGTCTGTCTGCCTTGTTCACCACTGTTCCCCTTGTGTGTAACACAGTGCTTGACATACAGCTGAAACTAAAAATAAAAAAAAAAAAATGGAATGAATTAATAAATGAAGAAATGAATGAATAAACAAAGAATTCCAACAGGGATAAGCATTGATTTGTACAAGTTTTGAGATGACTAATGCTTGTTTGGAACTGTTTGTAAAGAAAAAAAGTTATATTTTGCCAAATGGCAAGTCAAAATATTGAGTTAAATTTCAACCTCCAAGACACCGTGAGGGATCTGAGCGTGTTATTTATATTTCAAAATTCATGGTAACCAGCCAAGAGATACCTAATGTGGCTATTGTATGGTGTTTCAAATACAGTCACATAACTTTCAAAGAAAATGCTGCTTGAAAGCAATAGATTGTTTTGTCATTAAGTATTTACATGTAGGTCCCCAACTGTCACCATTTTAGAGACCTCCGTAGTGTAAGAGAAAATAGTAAAACCATGTGTTGGTCTTCAGTGCACTAATTAGCCTATAAGCCAAGCCATTTGTAGCGAGCTTCATGTGACACATCTAGGTTTTACATGAGGGATATTTGAGGCCTCTTCAGTTGGAAGAATTTATCTGTCAATCCAAGTCTCTTAAAAAAAAGCAACTAATACAGTGCAGCCAGGTTACTGTTAAAGTTTTTTCAGGAGTGTTAAATGAAAACATATCCGCTTGATATTCGTCATTTGGTGATGACCATTTCATCACAGACAACATGAATAAAAGATATTACTCTTAGTCATTAGCAACTCAGTCAGGGAATAGAGAAAAATTGGACATTTAAGAACATTTTACTTTTCTGTCATTTCAAACTAAATGACGCTCATTCATAAATGATGACTAGTCAAACCTACAGAATCTATTAGTAACTTGAAAATAAGCGTGAAGGGATGCCAAAACCCAAAGGAATCTTAAACTTGCATTTATCAGGCTTGTCACATCATTGTTAGTGGTAATAAAAGCATGTTTGTTTTATGTTGTAATGTCTACAGAGAATAATAATTTTTTGCACCAGAGTAAAATTATATTGCAACATTCATCACATTCTTTGATATAAAATAACCTAAAAAGTTTTAAAATTGATGTTCATTATTTTCTCTTTTTTTTTTTTATTAATTTTTATTGGGGTAGGGTTGCTTTACAGTGTTGTATTAGCCTCCACTGCACAAGAAAATGAATCAGCCATACACATACAGATCTCCCCTCCCTTTTGGACTTCCCTCCCATTTAGGTTACCACAGTGCATTAGGTAGAGTTCCCTGTGCTATAAAGTATCTTCCCATCAGTTGTTGACGTTCATTATTTTAAGGCTAATTTAAAAGCCTGATGCATTTATGGAAGTTTTCCTGGTTGCTTTTTATAAAGTTCCAGTACTCAATACTCACTCAATTTCAGAAGCATTTTCTTGCATGGATTTCATGGACTTTGTTGGGTTCCTATCAGTAAATGCTCAGGTTTTAATGGTGGTGGTGACCAATTTATGGGTGCATTTACTTTCTTATAATCCGTAAGATGCTGGTCCTATTGCACTGCAGTGACCAAAGAAACAAAGAATTGCCATTTGTCTGTAAGATTTAATCAGAGTCTAAGCTTTCACTCCCGTCTATTTTTTTTTTTCCCCCTCAAGGTCTCTAAAGCACTGATTCAATGAAAGAAAACTTAATCTAGGAGGAAAAAAGAACCAAAAACTCCAGGCACAGTTGATATGGATTGATGCGTTTATATGTACATTGATTTTTACATGACCACATTCAGAAACGAAATACCATCCTCTGTGATCAATTCATTCCGAGTTCTCTTTTAAGATAAATTAAAAACAAACTGAATACAAAGTAGCAGGTCTCTTTTTTCTGAAGTCCTGAAGCATCTCTCAAGAAGCAAACATGTATTTATTTTATTTTATTTATTTATTTTTTAACATCTTTATTGGAGTATAATTGCTTTACAATGTTGTGTTAGTTTCTGCTGTATAACGAAGTGAATCAGCTATATGTATACATATATCCCCATATCTCCTCCCTCTTGCATCTCCCTCCCACCCTCCCTACCCCACCCCTCTAGGTGGTCACAAAGCACCGAGCTGATCTCCCTGCGCTATGCGGCTGCTTCCCACTAGCTATCTATTTTACATCTGGTAGTGCATATATGTCAATGCTACTCTCTCACTTCGTCCCAGCTTACCCTTCCCCCTCCCCATGTCCTCAAGTCCATTCTCTACATCTGCGTCTTTATTCCTGTCCTGCCCCTAGGTTCTTCTGAAGCATTTTTCTTTTATTTTAGATTCCATATATATGTGTTAACATAAAGTACTTCTTTTTCTCTTTCTGACTTACTTCACTCTGTATGACAGATTCTAGGTCCATCACCTCACTACAAATAACTCAATTTCATTTTTTTATGGCTGAGTAATATTCCATTGTATATATGTGCCACATCTTCTTTATCCATTCATCAGTTGATGGACACTTAGGTTGCTTCCATGTCCTGGCTATTGTAAATAGTGCTGCAATGAATATTGTGGTACATGACCCTTTTTGAATTATGGTTTTCTCAGGGTATATGCCCAGTAGTGGGATTGCTGGGTCATATGGTAGTTATATCTTTAGTTTTTTAAGGAACCTCCATACTGCTCTCCATAATGGCTGTATCAATTTACATTCCCACCAACAGTGCAAGAGGGTTCCCTTTTCTCCACACCCTCTCCACCATTTACTGTTTGTAAATTTTTTGATGATGGCCATTCTGACCAGTGTGAGGTGATACATCATTGTTCTGATTTGCATTTCTCCAGTGATTAGTGATGTTGAGCATCCTTTCATGTGTTTGTTGGCAATCTGTATATCTTCTTTGGAGAAGTACCTGTTGAGGTCTTCTGCCCATTTTTGGATTGGGTTGTTTGGTTTTTTTGGTATTGAGCTGCATGAGCTGCTTGTAAATTTTGGAGATTAATCCTTTGTCAGTTGCTTCGTTTGCAAATATTTTCTCCCATTCTGAGGGTTGTCTCTTCGTCTTGTTTATTGTTTCCAGTTTCATTAGGTCCCATTTATTTATTTTTCTTTTTATTTCCATTTCTCTAGGAGGTGGATCAAAAAGGATCTTGCTGTGATTTATGTCATAGAGTGACCTGCCTATGTTTTTCTCTAAGAGTTTTATAGTGTCTGGCCTTGCATTTAGATCTTTAATCCATTTTGACTTTAGTTTTGTATATGGTGTTAGGGAGTGTTCTAATTTCATTCTTTTACATGTAGCTGTCCAGCTTTCCCAGCACCACTTATTGAAGAGCACCATTGTATATTCTAGCCTCCTTTATCAAAGATAAGGTGACCATATGTGCGTGGGTTTATCTCTGGGCTTTCTATCCTGTTCCATTGATCTATATTTCTGTTTTTGTGCCAGTACCATACTGTCTTCATTACTGTAGCTTTGTAGTATAGTCTGAAGTCCAGGAACCTGATTCCTCCAGCTCCGTTTTTCTTTCTCAAGATTGCTTTGGCTCTTCAGGGTTGTTTGTATTTCCATACAAACTGTGAAATTTTTTGTTCTAGTTCTGTGAAAAATGCCATTGGTAGTTTGATAGGGATTGCATTGAATCTGTAGATTGCTTTGGGTAATATAGTCATTTTCACAATGCTGATTTTTCCAATCCAACAACATGGTATATCTCTCCATCTGTTTATATCATCTTTAATTTCTTTCATCAGTGTCTTATAGTTTTCTGCATACAGGTCTTTTGTCTCCTTAGGTAGGTTTATTCCTAGGTATTTTATTCTTTTTGTTACAGTGGTAAATAGGAGTGTTTCCTTAATTTCTCTTTCAGATTTTTCATCATTAGTGTATAGGAATGCAAGAGATTTCTGTGCATTAATTTTGTATCCTGCTACTTTACAAATTCATTGATTAGCTCTAGTAGCTTTCTGGTAACATCTTTAGGATTCTCTATGTACAGTATCATATCATCTGCAAACAGTGACAGTTTTACTTCTTCTTTTCCAATCTGGATTCCTTTTATTTTTTTCTCCTCTGATTACTGTAGCTAAAACTTCCAAAACTATGTTGAATAATAGTGGTGTATGTGGGCAACCTTGTCTTGTTCCTGATCTTAGAGGAAATGGTTTCAGTTTTTTACCATTGAGAACGATGTTGGCTGTGGGTTTGTCATATATGGCCTTTATTATGTTGAGGTAGGTTCCCTCTATGCCTACTTTCTGGCGAGTTTTTATCTTAAATCGGTGTTGAATTTTGTCAAAGGCTTTTTCTGCATCTATTGAGATGATCATACGGTTTTTCTCCTTCAGTTTGTTAATATGGTGTATCACATTGATTGATTTGCATATGTTGAAGAATCCTTGCATTCCTGGGATAAACCCCACTTGATCATGGTGTATGAACCTTTTAATGTGCTGTTGGATTCTGTTTGCTAGTATTTTGTTGAGGGTTTTTGCATCTATGTTCATCAGTGATATTGGCCTGTAGTTTTCTTTCTTTGTGACATCTTTGTCTGGTTTTGGTATCAGGGTGATGGTGGCCTTGTAGAATGAGTTTGGGAGTATCCCTCCCTCTGCTATATTTTGGAAGAGTTTGAGAAGGCTAGGTGTTAGCTCTTCTCTAAATGTTTGATAGAATTTGCCTGTGAAGCCATCTGGTCCTGGGCTTTTGTTTGTTGGAAGATTTTAAATCACCATCTCAATTTCAGTGCTTGTGATTGGTCTGTCTATATTTTCTATTTCTTCCTGGTTCAGTCTCGGAAGGTTGTGCTTTTCTAAGAATTTGTCCATTTCTTCCAGGTTGTCCTGGAACTATATTGGCATATAGTTGCTTGTAGTAACCTCTCATGACCCTTTGTATTTCTGCAGTGTCAGTCTCCTTTTTCATTTCTAATTCTATTGACCTGAGTCTTCTCCCTTTTCTTCTTGATGCATGTGGCTAATGGTTTATCAATTTTATTTATCTTCTCAAAGAACCAGCTTTTAGTTTTATTGATCTTTGCAATTGTTTCCTTCATTTCTTTTTCATTTATTTCTGATCTAATCTTTACTATTTCTTTCTTTTTGCTAACTTTGGGGTTTTTTTGTTCTTCTTTCTCTAATTGCTTTAGGTATAAGGTTAGGTTGTTTATTTGAAATGTTTCTTGTTTCTTAAGGTAGGATTGTATTGCGATAAACTTCCCTCTTAGAACTGCTTTTGCTGCATCCCATAGGTTTTGGGGTCGTCGTGTTTTCATTGTCATTTGTCTCTAGGTATCTTCTGATTTCCTCTTTGATTTCTTCAGTGATCTCTTGGTTATTTAGTAGCATATTGGTTAGCCTCCATGTGTTTTTTTTTTTTTTTTAACAGTTTTTTTCCTGTAATTGATATCTAGTCTTATAGTGTTGCGGTCAGAAGAGAAACTTGATACAATTTCAATTTTCTTAAATTTACCAAGGCTTGATTTGTGACCCAAGCAAGCATGTATTTATACCTCTCTCAATTGATGGGCAGCTAGGACAACAGTTGAATTCTCTGAAACTATTGAGAATCTGCATAGTAAAGTAGGTGCAATACCTGCTAGAGCTTCAGATTTAAGGCAAATTGCAATACTGGAGAAATAAGAGATTCTAATTCTACCACTTAATCATCTTCCCAATGTTAAAGCAGGAAAAGGGAGGTATAACATGACTTACGTTTTTTGAAGGCGCTGTGGGTGGGGGCGGGTGTTTATGTACCTCTCCATGATTGTGACCAACACTCAAGCTAGTGCGGTATTTCCCAGAGCATAGCACACATATCTTCTGGTAAAATGCAGATTGATTTAAAGAGGTACATTAACCAAAGCATTTTATTCTACTGGTTAGAGATTCATTTTTATACTTATTAAAATATTGCTAGAACCTCTTTTCTTTTGACTTCATGCATAACATTCTTAAAGCAAAGTTAAGAAAAAGAGTTAATGTAAAAAAAATAATGAAGATAATAGCATGGGGTATTCAAGATATAGGTGTAGTGTAAATGAAGGATGGGAAATACTGCTAAGGTGTAGTTATTTTTCTTTCTCTTAAGCTGTCATTGAGCTGTGTTCAATATTTACAAGTTATTTGGAGAAAAAGGTGGGAGGAGAGAGAGGGAGGGAGGGAGAGAGGGAGAGAAATGGACCTGATTGTTGGAGATAGTCAGCAATTCCAATAGCTATTGGAATTTCATCAGAGAGGAAAAAAATATTTTGAAAACTTGAAAATGAATACAAAGTATAGGAATGATCTACCAAACACCAACTCAACAATGATCAACTGATGGCCAATCTTGTTTCATCTGTATCCCCTTTCTCTTAGATTATTTTGAGGCATCCTGGATATTATATTATTTTATCTATAAATATTTCTGCATGTAACTTTAAAAGATAGCAACTCCTTTTAAAAACAAAGTAGACTTCCAGTCTCTGGTCTGGAACTTACAAGTTGCCACTCTGTCCTAACAAGTCAAAAGTTGAATAAACTGAAAAATCAACAACTATTTTTATATCTGTCACAGAAGTGAAGTCACAAAGCAAACCACTACCTCAAAGTTGGAGAGACAAATAAGTGGTTACAGAGAAGCATAATTTACCAGAGCAGAAACCCACAAGCAGAAATCCCCTTGGGAACCAGTGCCAGGTAGGAAAACCTGAACTGTAATTGGTGAATTGCTGGAGGCTCAGTGTGGACAACTCTGAGAATCAAAAACTCCAGGGGGACCCAGTCTTATGGGGGTCCCCACATTTTTGTTAGTTTTACCTCCAGGAGCTCTATCAGGTCCTCACAGTGAATATTGGAGAAAAATCCCCATGTGCTTCTGAAAAAGGAAAGGGAAAAGGAATCATTTTGAAATACACCAGGGCATTCTGTTCTTCTCAACAAGGCTTGCCCTCAGGAGAAGCTATTTTATCAGAGCCTAACCTGCAGAGGTTTTATCAGAGCCTAAATGCTCTGGGCATAGGGAAATCCCCAACTTCAACCCCCTGTAGCCATCCTGTCCCAAGAAAGTGGGGAGAAAAAGCCCTGAGAAGTACTTGTGAAGTTCACAGGCCAGAGGCACAGGCTCATAGACTGAGACCTAAACGCAGAACTATAGAACATTTCCCTCCCCAGCTCCCTTACTACTATATCACTAAAAGCCAATTTACAGTAGTCTCCTATATCTAGTACATCATGTACACTCTTCAACAAAAAATTACAAGGCATACTAAAAGGCAAAAAAACATAGTTTGAAGAGACAGAGCAAGCATCAGAATCAGAGTCAGCTATGACAAGAATGTTGGAATGATCAGACAAGTAATTTTAAAACTATGATTAATGTGCTAAGGGCTTTAATGGAAAAAGCAGACAACATGTAAGAATAGATGGATAATATAAGCAGTGAAATGGGAATTCCAAGAAGGAAACCAAAAGAAATAGTAGATATCAAAAATATGGAGAAAAATATACCAGGCTAATACTAGTCGAAAGAAAGTGGGAGTAGCCATACTAATTTCAGATACAGCAGACTTCAGAGCAAAGAAATTTATCAGGGATAAAGAGGGGCATTACATGATGATAAAGGGGTCAATACTCCAAGAGGACATAACAGTCCTTAATGTGTATACATCTAACAACAGAACATCAAAATATAAGAAACAGAAACTGATAGAACTGCAAGGAGAAATAGATAAATCCACTCTCATAGTTTGAGACTATAACACCCCTCTATGATAAATGGACGAATTCAGCAGGCAGGAAATCAGTAAGGGCATACTTGAACTCAACAACACCAACGATCAACTGGATATAATGGACATCTATAGACTATTTCATCCCACAACAGTGGAATACACATTCCTCTCAAGCTTACATGAAACATTCACTAGGATAGACCACACTTTGGGGCATAAAACACACTTTAACAAATTAAAAAAATAGAAATCACATAATGTCTGCTCTCAGACCACAGTGGAATTAAACTAGTAATCAATAACAGAAAGGTAGCTACACATTATCATATCAATAAACACGGAAAAATCATTTAACAAAATCCAACACACATTTATGATAAAAACTCTCAACAGTCTAGGAATAGAGTGGAACTTCCTCAAATTGATAAAGAATATCCACAAAAACCCTACAGCTAACATCATAATTAATGATGAGAAACTTGAAACTTTTCTGCTAAGATCAGAAACAAGGCAAGGATATTCCCTTTCACCACTGCTTTTCAACATGGTACTGGAAGTCCTGGCTAATGCAATGAGACAAGAAAATAAAATAAAAGGTATACAGATTGGGAAGGAAGAAATAAAACTGTCTTTGTTTGCAGATGAAAATATCCTCTATGTAGAACATCTGAAGGAACTGACAAAAAATAACTCCTGGGACTAATAAGTAATTATAGCAAGGTTAATATACAGAAATAAATCACTTTCCTATATATGAGCAATGAACATGTAGAATTGAAATTAAAAACACATTATTGCGTACATTAACCACCCCCCAAATAAAATACCTACGTATACATCTAACAAAATATGTATACAATCTATATGAGGAAAACTGTAAAATTCTGGTGAAAGATATCACAGATGAACTAAATGAATGGAGAGATATTTCATACTCATGGATAAGGTTGTTTGTTCTTCTTAGTCTAATCTTTAGATTCAATTCAATCCCAATAAAAATCCCAGCAAATTATTTTGTGGATTTCCACAAACTGTCTCTAAAATTTAAATCATCAGGCAAAATATCCATAATAGCTAACTCAGTATTAAAATAGAAGAACAAAATTGGGGGACTGACACCACCCAATTTTCAGGACTTTCTATAAAGGAATAGTAATCAAGAGAGTGGTATTGGTGAAAGGGTTGACAAATAGATCAATGTAACAAAATGTGAAGGGCAGAAATAGGCCTATATATTATACATATAGGCAACTGATCTTTGACAAAGGAACAAAGGCAATACAATGGAGCAAAGATAGTCTTTAAAACAAATGTTGCTGGAACAACTGGACAACCATATGCAAAAAAATGAATCTAGACAGAGACCTTACATCCTTCACAAAGTAAAGTCAAGTTGAATCAGAGACCTAAGTGCAAAATGTAAAACTACAAAACTCCTGGAAGATAACATAGGAGAAAATCTAGGTGATCCTAGATACGGTGTTGGCTTTTGAGTTACACCACCTCCAAAGGCACAATCCATGAAAAAAATAATAAGCTGGACTTCATTAAAATTAAAAAGTTCTGCCTTTTGAAATACGGTGTCAAGAGAATGAGAAGACAAGCCACAGCCTGGGAGAAAATATTGCAGAAGATACATCTGATAAAGGACTGTTATCCAAAATATATAAAGAACTCTTAAGGCTCAACAATAAGAAAATAATCCGATTAAAAAATGCACCACGGACCTTAGCCTCATCAAGGAAAATATACCAATGGTAAATAAACACTTGAAAAGATGCTTCACATCCTATGACATCAGGGAAACGAAAACGAAAAAGGTTAAAAAAAAATGAGATTTCACTAACTTCGCACCGATTAGAAAGGTCAAAATCCAAAGCAATGACAGCACCAAACGCTGGTGAGGATGTGGGGCATGAGGAACTCTCATTCATTGCTTTTGGGAATGCAAAATGCTGCAGCCACTTTGGAAGACAGTTTGACCGTTTCTTACAAGACTAAACATACTCTTAACATATGATCCAGCAAGAACACTCCTTGGTATTTACCCAAATGAATTTAAAACTTATGTCCTCACAAAAACCTGCACCTGGAGCTTTATTCATAATTAGAAGCAACCAAGATTTCCTTCAGTAGGTGAATGGATAAACTGTGGTATTACATTCAGACAACAGAATATTATTCAGTACTAAAAATAAATGAGCCATCAAGTCACAAAAAGACATGGAAGAAACTTAAATGCACGTTGCTAAGTGGATAAAGCCAATCTGAAAAGGCCATATATTGTATGATTCCTGCTATATGACATTCTGGAAAAGGCAAAACTATTTAGAGACAGTAAAAATATTAGTGGTTGCCAGAGGGTAGGGAGAGGGAGAGATGAATAGGCAAAGCACAGGGGACTTTTAGGACAGTGAAACAATTCTTTATGATACTACAATGGTGGATACATGTCAATTTGCATTTATCAAAACTCATAAAATGTATAACAACAAGAGTAAACCCTAATGTAAATTATGGACTTTGGGTGATGATGTATCAGCATAGATTCATTGATTGTAACAAGTGTACGATTCTGGTGAGGAATGTGCATAGCAGAGGAAGTTGTATGTATATGGAACTCTCTGTACCTCCTGCTCAATTTTGTTGTGAATCTAAAACTGCTCTAAAAAATAAAGTTTATTAATAACAAAAAGTACCAGTGTGATTCTTATACCAAATAAATGATAGTAATTTCCAAATGCCATCAAACATCCACTCAATATTTAAATGTCCCTGATTGCCTTATGAATTTATTTTTAATTTTCAGTTTTCTTGAATGAAGTTCTAAATAAAGTCCATACATTGCCATTAGCTGATTTGTATCATCTCTTTTAATCCACAGATTACCCCCTCTCTTTCCCTTACTTTTTCCTTAGTATTTATGTGTTGAATTAATGTAGAGTTTCTGAGGCCTAGATTTTGCTGGTATCCTCATGGTTTCATTTAATCAGTTTCTCTGTCCCTTGCATTTTTGAGTGGGTGGTGAGATTGTTAGAATTATAGATCTGAGAAGATTCAGTTTTGATTTTTTTGGTAAGAATACTTTAGGTGGTATTGTGTGTGTCTATCGGGAGCCCATAATCATCTGGTCTTGCTTTATTTTGTGGAGTTAGCAATCACTGATGCTTATCAAAATCATTATTTCATCAGGTGTTACAAAATGATGATATCCTAATTCTAGCATTCCTTCTGCAATTTTTAGCTTACATACTTCTATATAAAGGGAAATTTCCCCTTATCAACTATTGGTTACATGGAAATAGAGTTCATTTAAGAAAGAGAGTATATCTTTGATTTTTTTCCCTGACATTTACTAGTTTTAAAAATAATGTGACTGTTCCCCTGGCAAAAGTGACCAACAATTTAAGAGGTGACCCAATCAAATTCTTGCCGGCAAAATCGTGTCATCGAATTGTCCATTGAGTCAATTATCAGTCGTATTATACCAATGTACTCTTGGTTTTAATTTTTATTTTCTATTTTAGTGACAATAAAAGGCAATCTTTAAGCTATTGCAGAGCCGTTAATAACGAGACTAACATTTCTTCATTTTTTAGGTGTCAGGCACCCAATGTGTCCAGCTGTCTGGCATGTAACATACATGAATGAAGTGGTCCAGGTGAAGGTCATGGCCAACAGGAGGGTACAGGTCCTCTCTGAGCGCAGCAGAGGTTACTCAGCTCTGGCCACCATTGCCCTGTAGAAAGTTGTGTGGTGAGGGGGTGGGATAGTATAGCCAGACCTTGCAAACAAGCTGGTAATCTGAATTTTCATATGATGCCTCCTGACTTTTAAAGGTTGTCAAATAACGTGACATTTTAAAACACCACCTCACAAGGTCAAAGAAAATACATCTCCACATGTATCTAGCTTATGGCCTGCTAATACATTATTTCTGCTATAGGTAATTTAACAGACTATTTTCACTTCTATTGCCTTCTATATTTTCCTTTTGTAAGTTAAGGGGGCATGTGGTCCCCTCCTTACTCCCCAGTCTCCCTCCTAATTCCAGATTGTGGCAATACCTTAGGAAGAGCTGATTTGGCCCAAAGGCTTCACTTTCCTGATGGGACACTGGGGCTCAGAGAGCGAAATGTTTTGCCTAAAGTCAACTGACCTTGTGGATGATCTAAACCTTGAATCCAGATCTGAGGCTGGTGTAGTGCACCTTCCACTGGGTACCACAGCCTTTTACTAGCAAAGCAATACTCCAGCACCATCGTCACCTCTCCCCACTAGAAGCATCTACTTTCCCAGGCCTTGGCCCCTCCTCACTTGTCCTATTGCTGGGAAGCAGGGAAGGAAGAAAGGAACTAACATTGACCTAGAACCTGCAATGCTCTGAACCCCGTCCTAGATGCATTATACTTGTTACCTTAAAAATTAACCATCACACAAAATCCTCAAGATGTGGGTACTATTATCTTTTAGATAGATGAAAAAACTGAGGCTCAGAGATTTAAGTAACTTTCTCTGGGCTACAAAAGAACTAACTAACAGACTCAGCTCTGTGTGACCCTCAAGCCTGTTTGTTTGTTTTTTTTCATAACCTTATACTGCCTTCCATCTCCAAGCTCCCAATGACACCCAATGTCATTTTCTTAATTTCTGCAACACCATAACCCAAGCCAGATGGCTTCAGTTGTAGCGCTGCTTTCCTAGAGGACAGCCAAGGACCACAAACAGCAGGTTGTCCTGGAGGTTTCTCTCCCATCATGTCTACTACTATTTTTCCTCCTCTTCAAATTGCCCTTCTGGAACTCATTTACTAGCCAGAACAAATCTACTGCTTAAGTTAGGGTCTTGAAGGAAACAGATAAAACATGCAAATGGGGTATTTGAGTTGAGTATTATGAGGGTATTGTTATAAAAGTATGGGCAGTGTTAAGAGAAACCAGAAGAGATGGTGAAGCACCCCATGGCTAGCAACAGCGGGGAGCAGTTAACTGTTGCCCAACCCCAACTGTGGCCTTGGAAGAAGAACACAGCCCCTGTAGCCTCATAGCCTAGCAGGGAAGGAGCTGGGGAATAAACATGATGAAGTCTCCTCCTTCCATCAATAATAATAATAATAGATACAATAATAATAACAATAATAATAAAGAAAGGGAGAGAGTGGAACTGGAGGGACAAAAAAAGAATATGGAATATTCCCCCTGCTTTTCCACAAGCTGCTGCCACCAAAGTAGACAGGAACCCTGTGCTGAAGGGCACCTCTGTTAGAAAGGATCAGAACGCCTCCCTCTCATTCCCAGCTTCACTTCTGTCTCCCTGGCTGGAGTCCCAGCCAGCTTGCATGCAGACACACCTTCAGCTCTGCATGGGCAGACGTGAGAGTCTCCACCATCTGGGTCAGGCAACTGGGGTTTTCAAGTTCATACTCTCGTATCTTGAGTAGAAAAGCTGTATTCTTTCCCTAGCGCATCTGCACTGTTAACATCTGTATGTTTCTGCTCTTTCCAAAGGCCTCACCTGTGTTTTCAACTCACTCTCTTGCTTTCTCTGGCCCTACTCTTTTTCTTGAACCCCTAGGAATATTTCTCCCCCAAACCCCTCTGCTTCCAGGCCCAGAGTGCCAGAGAAATCAAGTTATTTTCATTTTATGAATATGCATATACAAAACCCAAGATATTTTCCAAGAGAAATTGCAAATTTGATCTGCAGGAAATGTATTGCTATTTCTGCCAATGGGTAGAAGCATTGTGAAATTAGACTAAGGGCAAGCTAGTTTTGTGCTCTCAGAAAGCATTTTGCCTTTTTGGAGAGCAGAACTGCTTTTTCAGGAGACTGATGTTGCTTGGAAAACAGCTTTTCATTTTCCAAACAACCATACAAAGTTGGGTTTTTGCCCTCCTTCAAACTTAGAAAAGGTGATGTATGCTCTTCTTCACACAGATGCGTAAGTTAAGTATTTTGCTTCAGAAATCCTAATTTCTTTCCTAGACCACATTGGGATTTCCTTCCTCATGTTAAGTCCTCTCTCATGTAGTCAGCAAGAATTACAATTTGATACTTTTTGGGTTCCTCACCACCTCGCCACTTCCCCTTACATTTGCTTGATGTATAACAACGTGCTTACAAAAAGAGTATGTAATTTTTTTTCACCATCTACAACATGGTACAGAGAGTAGCAAATGAAAAAGACAGACCAAGAACAAAGGATAGGGATCTTAGTCATGGAAACACTTCAAATACTGAAAGCTTATGCCAGTTGAACTTTGTGGCAGTTGACAAAGATAGACCAATATTAAGTTATTTGTGTGCCTGCTATATAAGACTTCATTCCTCTCCTAAGCAGGGGGACATCCTTACTTGCAACTTTTCTTTCCTCCTCCCATTTCTTGATGCTGAAGCAGCATGCCCAGTGGTTTAGAGCACAGGCTCTGAAGTCTAACAGACAGATCTGGGTCTGTGTCTTGGTTCTGCCACCCTTTAGTGACATGGCTTTAGGTAAGCCCTTAACCTCACTGAGTCTCAGGTTCCTCACCTATAAAATCAGGAAAATAATAGTCCCACTGCAGAAGAATTCTCTGATTATCGAATGAACCAAATGCATGTAAATCATTTAGCACCAGGCCTGACATACAGTAAGCTCTCAGTAAGGGTCAGCTATTATTTGTTAATTTCCATTTAGCTCCAAAAGCAATGCCACCTGTAGATTTATCTTCCCTCCTCCATATGAACTTTGTTCAAAATTTGACAGACATTTCCATTAAATTTCTGTTTTTAGTATCCTCTGTCCTAATTATTTGGTTTTTGCATCATTGACAGAATTCTCTAGGCCTTTCACTGAGTGCTGTATTCCGAAATGCTCTTCCTTTTCCTTAAAGCCATTCATACACTGAAGTGCTAGCACATCTGATTGATGACTAGAGCCTCCTGGGTCCTCCCCATCCAAAATAGTAAAGCCCTCATCTGCTTTTGAGCTTCAACAAGTTTTCCCTTTTCGCATTGTTGTTCTAAGACCTAGCCCAACATCATTATGTGAGGCAAGTGATTGCCTCATTTTTAACCTTAAATTGTGAGTTCCCCTGGGATTTCCCTTGTGATCCAGTGGTTAGGACTCAGTGCTTTCACTGCTGGCACTGGGGGTTCACTGCCAGGGTTCAATCCCTGGTGGGGGAACTAAGATCCCACAAGCCGCGTGGCACGGCCAAATTCTAAAGAATAATAAATAAATAAATAATGCATTTCCCCTTTTATCTTTCATCTCATATCTCACTGCTACCTTGACTCTAACTACAATCTAATCATTTTCTGTTGTCCAACACAGTTTGTTCAGAAGCAGAATATAAATTTTAATCTTAATTGCTAAATGCACCACTTATTTTTTATTGAAATTATTCTGAGGGGTGTGGACTTTTTAATTTCTAGTTTATTGGTGCAGTTAAAATATAAAACAGATGAAAATGTAAGTTTTCTTCTTACTTTGAAAAGAACTTTGGGATTCAAAGTATTTTTAAATTTATAAAATATATGTAAGTTATAAAGAACAATGATATAATGAATGCCTGTGTACCCACTACTCAGTTTATGGGGAAAAATATTACCTTTGCTTTGAAATACCCTTAAGTGTCCCCTCCTGAAATCATCTCTTTCTCTCCCCTTCAGAGATAATGACCTTTACTGAATTTAGTTTATTATCTTTGCTTTTGCTTGCATTCCAATGAGTAAATGAATATATCACAATTTATTTCTGCATTTTATGTTGATGGATATTTGAGTTCTTTCCAATATTTTAAAATTAAACTTTTTGGTTTGCAGTAATTATGGACTCACATGAAATTGTAACAAGTGATAGGGAGCCCTCCCACACAACATTTATTCAGTTTCCCCAAGTGTAACATCTTGTAAAACTCTAGTACAGTATCATGGCCAGGATATTGACATTGATGTAGTATAGAAAGATATAGTACATTTCCATCAGCCCACAGATAGCCATACTCACTTTCTTCAAACCTTACCTCTGTCCTTAACCTGAGGCAACCCATAATCTGTTCCCCATTTCTATAATGTTCTCTTTTCAAGAATGTTTTGTAAATGGAATCATACAGTATATAACCTTTGAGGACTGGCTTTTTCTAATCTGCATAATTTTCTGGAAATTCATCCAGCTTGTTACATGTAACAATAGTACATTCCTTTTTATTGCTGAGGCATATTGCATGGTATGGATGTACCATAGTTTGTTTAACCATTTACCTGTTTAACAGCTTCTGGTGTTTCTGGTTTTTGGCTATTACAAATAAAGCTGCAATGAACATTTGGGTCCAGGTTTTGGTGTAAACCCAGTTCCTCATCTCTCTATGCTAAATGCCCAGGAAAGCAATTGCTGGCTCGTATGATAACTACATCTTTAGTTGTCTAAGAAACTGCTGAATGGTTTTCCAGAGTGGCTGTACCATTTTACATACCCACCCACCAGCATACTTGAGTAATTCAGTTTCTTCACATCCTTGCCAGGTTTTGGTATTGTCATTGTGCTTTATTTTATTCATTCTGATAGGAGTACAGTGAAATCATTTTATGGTTTCTGTTTTCATTTCCATAATGGCTAATGATGTTGAACATCTTTTCATCTGCTTATTTACCATGTATATATCTTCTTTGGTGAAATGTCTTTTGCCTTTGTTCTATTTAGATTCTTTGCTTTTTTTAATGTTGTGCTTTAACAGTTCTTTAAATATTCTGAATACCTGACCTTTGTTGGATATATGGTTTGTGAATATTTTCTGCCTATATATTTAGTTTGTCTTTTGATCTTCTTAATAAGATCCCTAGATCCCAGCCACTTTGCCTTGTCTTTACTGTGTAGAGTCATACATATCTCCTCCCCTAATCCCCCCAGAAATTTAGTTAAACTTAGTGGGAGGAATAAGAAAAACTGTCTCTACTCTTTCTTCCCAGAAATGTAAGTGGCCCAGTTCTTTTTTTTTTTTTTCTTTACCTAGACCTGTGCTCTTAAATACATTAGCACAAGTGAATATTTTGATTAAGATTAAAATTAATTAAAATATCCAGGTCCTTTGTCACACTAGCCACATTTAAAGTGCTCAGTAGCCACATGGGGCAAGTGACTACCATATTGGACAAAAAGATTATAGAATATTTCCATCATCATCAAAGTTCTATTGGGCAGCACCAGCTTAGAGTACATAAACAAGGGGAGAATTACTGGGTGGAAGAGTATGAGCTCCTTAACCTTTATTATGCATTGCTAAGATGTTTTCCAAAGTAGTTGTGTTGATTTTTACTTCCATTAGCAGTGAATAACAATTCCTATGTTCCATATTTCTGTTAACACTAGGTAGGGTCAGACTTCAAACATTTTTTAAAAATTTATTTATTTATTCATTTATTTAATTTTTTTGGCTGCATTGGGTCTTCGCTGCTGCATGCGGGTTTTCTCTAGTTGCTGAGAGTGGGGGCTACAGTGTTTTTTTTGTGAATTTTATTTTTTTAACATCTTTATTGGAGTATAATTGCTTTACAATGGTGTGTTAGTTTCTGCTTTATAACAAAGTGAATCAGCTATACATATACATATGTTCCCATATCTCTTCCCTCTTGCATGTCCATCCCACCCTCCCTATCCAGCCCCTCTGGGTGGTCAGAAAGCACTGAGCTGATCACCCTGTGCTATGCGGCTGCTTCCCACTAGCTATCGATTTGACATTTGGTAGTGTATATATGTCCATGCCACTCTCTCACTTTGTCCCAGCTTACCCTTCCCACCCCCATGTCCTCAAGTCCATTCTCTAGTAGGTCTACGTCTTTATTCCCGTCCTGCCCCTAGATTCTTCATAACCATTTTCTTTTATTTTTTAGATTCCATATATATGTGTTAGCATACAATATTTGTTTTTCTCTATCTGACTTACTTCACTCTGTATGGCAGACTCTAGGTCCATCCACCTCACTACAAATAACTCGATTTTGTTTCATTTTATGGCTGAGTAATATTCCATTGTATATATGTGCCACATCTTCTTTATCCATTCATCAGTTGATGGACACTTAGGTTGCTTCCATGTCCTGGCTATTGTAAATAGAGTTGCAATGAACATTGTGGTACATGACTCTTTTTGAATTATGGTTTTCTCATGGTATATGTAGTGGGATTGCTGGGTCGTATGGTAGTTCTATTTTTAGTTTTTTAAGGAACCTCCATACTGTTCTCCATAGTGGCTGTATCAATTTACATTCCCACCAACAGTGCAAGAGGGTTCCCTTTTCTCCACACCCTCTCCAGCATTTATTGTTTGTAGATTTTTTGATGATGGCCATTCTGACCAGTGTGAGGTGATACCTCATTGTAGTTTTGATTTGCATTTCTCTAATGATTAGTGATGTTGAGCATCCTTTCATGTGTTTGTTGGCAATCTGTATATCTTCTATGGAGAAGTGTCTATTTAGGTCTTCTGCCCATTTTTGGATTGGGTTGTTTGTTTTTTTGATATTGAGCTGCATGAGCTGCTTGTAAATTTTGGAGATTAATCCTTTGTCAGTTGCTTTGTTTGCAAATATTTTCTCCCATTCTGAGGGTTGTCTTTTCGTCTTGTTTATGGTCTCCTTTGCTGTGCAAAAGCTTTTATAAGTTTCATTAGGTCCCATTTGTTTATTTTTGTTTTTATTTCCATTCCTCTAGGAGGTGGGTCAAAAAGGATCTTGCTGTGATTTATGTCGTAGACTGTTCTGCCCATGTTTTCCTCTAAGAGTTTTATAGTGTCTGGCCTTACATTTAGGCCTTTAATCCATTTAGAGTTTATTTTTGTATATGGTGTTCGGGAGTGTTCTAATGTCATTCTTTTACATGTAGTTGTCCAGCTTTCCCAGCACCACTTACTGAAGAGGCTGTCTTTTCTCCATTGTATATTCTTGCCTCCTTTATCAAAGATAAGGTGACCATATGTGTGTGGGTTTATCTCTGGGCTTTCTATCCTGTTCCATTGATCTACATTTCTGTTTTTGTGCCAGTACCATACTGTCTTGATTACTGTAGCTCTGTAGTATAGTCTGAAGTCAGGGAGCCTGATTCCTCCAGCTCCGTTTTTCTTTCTCAAGATTGCTTTGGCTCTGCAGGGTTGTTTGTATTTCCATACAAACTGTGAAATTTTTTGTTATAGTTCTGTGAAAAATGCCATTGGTAGTTTGATAGGGATTGCATTGAATCTGTAGATTGCTTTGGGTAGTATAGTCATTTTCACAATGCTGATTCTTCCAATCCAAGAACATGGTATATTTCTCCATCTGTTTGTATCATCTTTAATTTCTTTCATCAGTGTCTTATAGTTTTCTGCATACAAGTTTTTTGTCTCCTTAGGTAGGTTTATTCCTAGGTATTTTATTCTTTTTGTTGCAGTGGTAAATGGGAGTGTTTCTTTAATTTCTCTTTCAGATTTTTCATCATTAGTGTAAAGGAATGCAAGAGATTTCTGTGCATTAATTTTGTATCCTGCTACTTTACCAAATTCATTGACTAGCTCTAGTAGTTTTCTGGTAGCATGTTTAGGATTCTCTATGTATAGTATCATGTCATCTGCAAACAGTGACAGCTTTACTTCTTCTTTTCCAATTTGGATTCCTTTTATTTCTTTATCTTCTCTGATTGCTGTGGCTAAAACTTCCAAAACAATGTTGAATAACAGTGGTGAGAGTGGGCAACCTTGTTTGTTCCTGATCTTAGTGGAAATGGTTTCAGTTTTTCACCATTGAGAATGATGTTGGCTGTGGGTTTGTCATATATGGCCTTTATTATGTTGAGATATGTTCCCTCTATGCCTACTTTCTGGAGGATTTTTATCATAAGTGGGTGTTGAATCTTGTCGAAAGCTTTTTCTGCATTTATTGAGATGATCATATGGTTTTTATTCTTCAATTTCTTAATATAGTGTATCACATTGATTGATTTGCATATATTGAAGAATCCTTGCATTCCTGGGATAAATCCCACTTGATCATGGTGTATGAACCTTTTAATATGCTGTTGGATTCTGTTTGCTAGTATTTTGTTGAGGATTTTTGCATCCATGTTCCTCAGTGATATTGGCTGTAGTTTTCTTTCTTTGTGACATCTTTGTCTGGTTTTGATATCAGGGTGATGGTGGCCTCGTAGAATGAGTTTTGGAGTGTTCCTTCCTCTGCTATATTTTGGAAGAGTTTGAGAAGGATAGGTGTTAGCTCTTCTCTAAATAGTTGATAGAATTCACCTGTGAAGCCATCTGGTCCTGGGCTTTTGTTTGTTGGAAGATTTAATCACAGGTTCAATTTCAGTGCTTGTGATGGGTCTGTCTATACTTTCTGTTTCTTCCTGGTTCAGTCTCAGAAGGTTATACCTTTCTAAGAATTTGTCCATTTCTTCCAGGTTGTCCATTTTATTGGCATATAGTTGCTTGTAGTAATCTCTCATGATCATTTGTATCTCTGCAGTGTCAGTTGTTACTTCTCCGTTTTCATTTCTAATTCTATTGATTTGAGCCTTCTCCCTTTTTTTCTTGATGAGTCTGGCTAATGGTTTATCAATTTTGTTTATCTTCTCAAAGAGCCAGCTTTTAGTTTTATTGATCTTTGCTATCGTTTCCTTCATTTCTTTTTCATTTATTTCTGATCTGATCTTTATGATTTCTTTCCTTCTGCTAACTTTGGGGTATTTTTTGTTCTTCTTTCTCTAATTGCTTTAGGTGCAAGGTTAGGTTGTTTATTTGAGTTGTTTCCTGTTTCTTAAGGTAGGATTGCATTGCTATAAACTTCCCTCTTAGAACTGCTTTTGCTGCATCCTATAGGTTTTGGGTCGTCGTATTTTCACTGTCATTTGTTTCTAGGTATTTTTTGATTTCATCTTTGATTTCTTCAGTGATCTCTTGGTTATTAAGTAGTGTATTGTTTAGCCTCCATGTGTTTGTATTTTTTACAGATTTTTTCCTGTAATTGATACCTACCCTTATAGCATTGTGGTTGGAAAAGATACTTGATACGATTTCAATTTTCTTAAATTTACCAAGGCTTGATTTGTGACCCAAGATATGATCTCTCCTGGAGAATGTTCCATGAGCACTTGAGAAGCAAGTGTATTCTGTTGTTTTTGGATGGAATGTCCTATAAATATCAATGAAGTCCATCTTGTTTAATGCATTATTTAAAGCTTGTGTTTCCTTATTTATTTTCATTTTGGATGATCTGTCCATTGGTGAAAGTGGGGTGTTAAAGTCCCCTACTATGATTGTGTTACTGTCGATTTCCCCTTTTATGGCTGTTAGCCATTTGCCTTATGTATTGAGGTACTCCTATGTTGGGGCATAAATATTTACCATTGTTATATCTTCTTCCTGGATTGATCCTTTGATCATTATGTAGTGTCCTTCTTTGTCTCTTGTAATTGTCTTTATTTTAAAGTCTATTTTGTCTGATATGAGAATTGCTACTCCAGCTTTCTTTTGATTTCCATTTGCACGGAATATCTTTTTCCATCCCCTCACTTTCAGTCTGTATGTGTCCCTAGGTCTGAAGTGGGTCTCTTGTAGACAGCATATGTATGGCTCTTGTTTTTGTATCCATTCAGCCAGTCTAGGTCTTTTGGTTGGAGCATTTAATCCATTTACATTTACGTTAATTATCGGTATTTATGTTCCTATTACCATTTTCTTAATTATTTGTGGTTTGTTATTGTGGGTCTTTTCCTTCTCTTGTGTTTCCTGCCTAGAGAAGTTCCTTTAGCATTTGTTGTGAAGCTGGTTTGGTGGTGCTGAATTCTCTTAGCTTTTGCTTGTCTGTAAAGGTTTTAATTTCTCTGTTGAATCTAAATGAGATCCTTGTCGGGTAGAGTAATCTTGGTTGTAGGTTTTTCCCTTTCATCGCTTTAAATATGTCCTCCCCCTCCCTTCTGGCTTGCACAGTTTCTGCTGAAAGATCAGCTGTTAACCTTATGGGGATTCCCTTGTATGTTATTTGTTGTTTTTCCCTTGCTGCTTTTAATATTTTTTCTTTGTATTTAATTTTTTATAGTTTGATTAATATGTCGTGGCGTGTTTCTCCTTGAATTTATCCTCTATGGGACTCTCTGCACTTCCTGGACTTGATTAACTATTTCCTTTCTCATATTAGGGAAGTTTTCAACTATAATCTCTTCAAATATTTTCTCAGTCCCTTTCTTTTTCTCTTCTTCTGGGACCCCTATAATTCAAATGTTGGTGCGTTTAATGTTGTCCCACAGGTCTCTGAGACTGTCCTCAATTCTTTTCATTCTTTCTTTATTCTGCTCTGCAGTAGTTATTTCCACTATTTTATCTTCCAGGTCACTTATCTGTTCTTCTGCCTCAGTATTCTGCTATTGATTCCTTCTAGAGAATTTTTAATTTCAGTTATTGTGTTGTTCATCATTCTTTGTTTGCTCTTTAGTTCTTCTAGGTCCTTGTTAAACATTTCTTGTATTTTCTACATTCTATTTCCAAGATTTTGGATCATCTTTACTAACATTACTCTGAATTCTTTTTCAGGTAGACTGCCTATTTCCTCTTCATTTGTTTGGTCTGGTGGGTTTTCACCTTGCTCCTTCATCTGCTGTGTGTTTCTCAGTCTCCTCATTTTGCTTAACTTACTGTGTTTGGGGTCTGCTTTTCGCAGGCTGCATGTTCGTAGTTCCCATTGTTTTTGGTGTCTGCCCCCAGTGGCTAAGGTTGTTTCAGTGGGTTGTGTAAGCTTCCTGTTGGAGGGGACTAGTGCCTGTGTTCTGGTGGATGCGGCTGGATATTGTCTTTCTGGTGGGCAAGTCCTCTTCCGGTGGTGTGTTTTGGAGTGTCTATGGCCTTATTATGATTTTAGGCAGCCTCTCTCCTAATGGGTGGGGTTGTGTTCCTGTCTTGCTAGTTGTTTGTCATAGGGTGTCCAGCACTGTAGCTTGCTGGTTGGTTAGTGGAGCTGGGTCTTGGCGTTGACATGGAGATCTCTGGGAGATTTTTGCTGTTTTATATTACGTGGAGCTGGGAGGTCTCTGGTGGACCTACATCCTGAACTCGGCTCTCCCACCTCAGAGGCACAGCCCTGACACCCAGCTGGAGGACCAAGATCCTGTCATCCACATGGCTCAGAATAAAAGGGAGAAAGAAAGAAAGAAAGAGAGAGAGAGAGAGAGAGAGGAGGGAGGGAGGGAGGGAGGGAGGGAGGAAGGAAGGGAAATTAAATTAAAAAGTTATTAAAATAAAAAATAAAAAAACAATTATTAAAAATAAAAAAATTTAAAAGTAATTAAAAAAAGAAACAAAGAAAGAAAGAAGAGAGCAACCAAACCAAAAAACAAATCCACCAATGATAAGAAGTGCTAAAAACTATATTAAAAAAAAAAAACAACGGGCAGACAGAACCCTAGGACAAATGGTAAAAGCAAAGCTATACAGACAAAGTTACTCACAGAAGCATTCACATACACACTCACAAAAAGAGAAAAAGGGAAAAAAATATATATATCTTTGCTCCCAAAGTCCACCTCCTCAATTTGGGATGATTCGTTCTTTGTCTATTCAGGTATTCTACAGATGCAGGGTACATCAAGTTGATTGTGGAGATTTAATCCGCTGCTTCTGACGCTGCTGGGAGAGATTTCCCTTCTCTTCTTTGTTTGCACAGCTCCCTGGGTTCAGCTTTGGATGTGGCCCCGCCTCTGCGTGTAGGTCGCCTGAGGGCGTCTGTTCCCGCTCAGACAGGACGGGGTTAAAGGAGCAGCTGCTTCGGGGGCTCTGGCTCACTCAGGCCGGGGGGAGGGAGGGGTACGGATGCGGGGCGAGCCTGCGGCGGCAGAGGCCGGCGTGACGTTGCACCAGCCTGAGGCGCGCCGTGCGTTCTTCCGGGGAAGTTGTCCCCGGATCACGGGACCCTGGCAGTGGCGGGCTGCACAGGCTCCCGGGACAGGAGGTGTGGAGAGTGACCTGTGCTCGCACACAGGCTTCTTGGTGGCGGCAGCAGCAGCCTTAGCATCTCATGCCCGTCTCTGGGGTCCGCGCTGATAGCCGCGGCGCACGCCCATCTCTGGAGCTCGTTTAGGCGGCACTCTGAATCCCCTCTCCTCGCACACCATGAAACAAAGAGGCAAGAAAACATCTCTTGCCTCTTTGGCAGCTCCAGACCTTTTCCCTGGACTCCGTCCCGGCTAGCTGTGGCGCACTAGCCTCCTTCAGGCTGTGTTCACGCCGCCAACCCCAGTTCTCTCCCTGGGACCTGACCTCTGAAGCCGGAACCTCAGCTCCCAGCCCCCACCCATCTCGGCGGTTCAGCAGACAAGCCTCTCGGGCTGGTGAGTGCTGGTTGGCACCGAGCCTCTGTGCGGGAATCTCTCCGCTTTGCCTTCCGCACCCCTGTGGCTGCGCTCTCCTCCGTGGCTCTGAAGCTTCCCCCCTCCACCACCTGCAGTCTCCGCCCGTGAAGGGGCTTCCTAGTGCGTGGAAACCTTCCCTCCTTCACAGCTCCCTCCCACTGGTGCAGGTCCCATCCCTATTCTTTTGTCTCTGCTTTTTCTTTTTTCTTTTGCCCTACCCAGGTGCGTGGGGAGTTTCTTGCCTTTTGGGAAGTCTGAGGTCTTCTGCCAGCATTCAGTAGGTGTCCTTTAGGAGTTGTTCCACATGTAGATGTATTTCTGTTGTATTTGTGGGGAGGAAGGTGATATCCATGTCTTACTCTTCCGCCATCTTGAAGGTCTCCCCACGAGGCTACTCTTTGTTGCAGTGCACAGGCTTCTCATGGCATTGGCTTCACTTGTTGCAGAGCACGGGCTCTAGGCACACGGGCTTCAGTAGTTGTGGCTCGTGGGCTCTAGAGCGCAGGCTCAGGAGTTGTGGCGCATGGGCTTAGTTGCTCCACAGCATGTGGGATCCTCCCGGACAAGGGCTCGAACCCATGTCCCCTGCATTGGCAGGTGGATTCTCAACCACTGCGCCACCAGGGAAGTCCCCAGACTTCAAAAATTTTTGTCCTACTGATGGGAGTGAAAACGGTGAGGTAACATTTTCTCATTTACTAGAGAATGGCTATCTTTTCATGTGGTTATTGACCATTATGAAGGAGGTTGTTCAAATCTTTTGCCCATTTTTCTATTGAGATGTTTATCCTTTTCTTATGAATTCATAGAACTTAAAAAATGTATTGGATGCTCATATTTTGTCAAGTAGATGTACTGAAAATGGCTTCTCCACTTTGTAGTTATCATTTTATCTATGGCTTTTATTAATCAGTATAGCATAGGCTAAACCGGAGTAACAAATAAACCTTGAACCTCAGTGGATAACAAAGGCTGATGTTAGTCGATGGTCCTCTCTTGAAGCTGTGCCTTAGAAAACACATGGCAAAGGAAGGAAAGCTGAGGACTCTGTAGGTTATTTCTAAGTGCAAGGCCTGGAAGTGGCTTCTGTCACTCCTGTCCAAATTGCATCTCATCATTCGGCCCCAAAGGAGGCTGGGAAGTGTAGAATACTCCCACACTGATATTTGGGAATACTCAAGTCTCTACCACATGGTGTTTTAAATGAACAGATGCTCTTAATTTTAATGTAATTGAACTTAACTCTCTTTGTGGTTTCTACTTCTATCGTGTTTAAGAAATCTATCTCCACTACAGATCAACTCCAGAAAAAATGGAGAATTCCTTGGACAGAATGGTGAAGATGTTTTTTATTTTGCCTTCTAAAATTGTTATACTCTTGCTGTTCACATTTAGGTCTTTAATTCCTATGGAATTGTCTTGCTTTAGTTCGGAGTCAATTTTGTTTCAGAACTATTTATAGAAAAATCCCGTTTCCCACTAGTCTGTCAATCGAACTTCCATAGGTGTGTGGATATATTTCTGAGTTCTCCACTCATTTCCACCAGTCTATTCATCTATCCCTGGACCAATACCACTTTATCTTAAATATTAGATTTTTATAACTCTTAATACCTGGTAAAGCAAATATCTTCTCTATACATTTCCTGTTATGGGATGTTTTGACTATTTTTGTTCTTTGTCCTCTGTTTAAATCGTATAATTTTTTGCCAAATTTCAAAGTAAAAACTATTCAGATTGAATATATGGATCAATCTGGGGAGAAGCAATATTTTTATAATACTGAGTCTTCCCGTCTATGAACCATGGTACATCTTTACATTTATTTAGCTCTTATTTAATATGTTTCCATAGAGTTTCACAGGTTTTTGATGTTGTTAAGGTCTTGTGCAACTTTGGTTAGATTCATTTGTTGGTGCTATTGCAAATGCTATCTTTTAAAGATGTACATATTTCAACTGTCTATCCTTTATGGAAACTTAATTTTTTTTTGTATATGTGTGCACTTTTCTTTTTAATTTTTAGATATTTCCTCCTGGCTTTCATCCAGAAACAAGGTTTAGATGGCTAATTTTATTTTCTACTCCTGAGAGGTACAGTTTTATTTCTAGTTTGCTTGCTGACGGTGTAATTTTCTAGCTCAGGTTAATGTGTGGAATCTCCTAGTAGGCTTCCCACTCTGAGAGATTTTTCTTATGTCTTCACTCTCTGTGAGGCCATGAAAAGTGAAGTTCAGAGTTATCTGGGTTCAGAAGTTGCCCTTGGGGTAAAGGTGAGCTCTGGTCCTCTGCTTACCATGTTGGACTCCTGTTTTCCCTTAACTTTAGGTCTCTGGAGAATTCTTACATTCTTGCCAATTTGTCAAAGCAGTAAAATAGATATTCATATTTTTATTTACTTTTACTTACTTTTAGTCGAGAGTCAGTTAGATTATTTAGTCTACCATGTTGCCAGAAACTGAAATTGAGATACAGGCACTAACACATATATATTATTAAACACCTTCAAAAATACCTATAATAATTCTAAAAATATTTCTCTATAATTATTTTTAAAGGCTTGATTTAAATAACTTAGTTCAGTTGCTATTTTGCTATCAAGAATTACAAATCTTGATAGCAAAATACTGTCACTCTACCTTCTTTAACTGGTTACTTTTTCTCGCCCTCATTTTTGTTTCTTACTTGGCTGTTAAGTCAATAAAGTGCTCTTAGGCTTGTGGTCAACAAACTTATCTTATCCTTCTTGTTAGATGGATTGACATTTTAAAAAATTCCACTCAGCCTCCTAACACTATGGCCAATATTTTAAACTCTAAGTCGGTGAGAGTTGATGGTAACCTTGCTAGATCTTGCAAAGTCAAGTTGTCTCTGATATAAACTTTCTTCCCTTTCTTGACAATTAATCAACAAATGGCTATTGAGTTTCCACCACAAATCTGTTACGTGATAATGGCAAGCTTGTTCTGATAGCCATGGGGTGTTAAACCAGATTTTCCCCAGAGTGAGAATCTGATTAAACAGATCTTCTGTGATAATGCTAACTCTACCCCTTCTTTCACAGATTCCCTACAGCAATTTCTCAGGGAGACTGGAGGATATAGTTAATTGCTTTTTCATATTTCTCCTCTGTGATGGTAAAGCCAACACATAAAACATAGAAATAATAATTTAAGCCCTAAAGAAACCTCTGGCAATTCAGTCAAGAAAAATTCAAAATTATTAATTCATTTTAGTGCATTATCATTATAACTAACATTAAAATACTTAAAGCAATATCCCAATGTATTAACTTCCTTTTTCTTGAGAAGTGAACATTGGCCCACAAGGTATCATATGTGGGTGTATAATCTCATCAGTAGAGATCTGTTGTAAATCTTGTTCTATAACTTCAAAAAATCTGATAAATATGTCTCATGAAGTAAGTATTTGCTCAGTTCATTAAAACACTGCCCTTTTGAGTGGTCGATAAAGTTAACTGATAACGTTTTCTTAAATACTTTAAATGTCATTAAAAATACTTACGTTTTAAAATAACTGATCTCTGCTGTTGAAAAAGAAAATAGAGATAAGGAGATAGAATAAAATCCATTATTTCATTTCTCAGAAATAACCACTATAACATTTTCAAAAAGTTTTATTACAAAATAATTTCAAATTTACAGAAAGTTTGTAAGAATAATACAGAGGACTTCTATGTACCCCTCATCTAGATTTTATATATATATTTTTCTATATCCTGCCTATATATAAATCTATTATTTTATATATATATATATATATATATATATATATATACACACACACACACACACATAGATGTATATATATTTACTGTGTTCTTCTGAATCATTTTCTGATATATTTTCTAAGAGCAAGTACATTCCATTACATAACTACAATTCTATGATGAAATTTGGGAAGTTTAGCATTAATACAATATCTTGATTTAAAATGCAATCCGTATTCAAATTTTGTCATTTTTTTCAATAATGTTCAGTATAACAATTTTCCCCTGATCCGGGGTTCAATCAAGAATCATGTATAGAATTTAATGGATATGACTCTTTGGTTTCTTTTAATCTGGAACATTTCCTCAGCCTTTCTTTATCTTTTATGACATTGACATTTTTGTGGAGAAGAGGCCAGTTGATTTCTAGAATGAGTCTCAATTTGTCTGATATTCCTTAATTTTGAAAGGGCTTTGAAAGAGTTGTATAAACTCACTGTCAGCCCTGCCTCCCCTTCTCTCTTGAAATCCTAATTTACTCTGACTTTCGTCCCTACCATTCTTCCAATATTGCTTTTATTCAGGTCATCAGTGATCTTCATGTCACAAAATTCAATGGCCTTTTCTCAGTCCTCCTCTTATTCAACCTTTGAGCAGAATTTGATAGAATTTATCTCATCCTCCTCTTTGAGGATATACTTTTGCCACTAGGCTTCCTTCACATATCTCTTTCCTTTATCTCTTTGCTCAATGGTCCCTCCTTCTAAGTTTTGCTGGACTCTCTTAAGCTTTCATTCCCTAAATGACAAAATAATATATGGCTCAGTCCTCAGACCTCTTTGCCTTCTACACTTATTTTCAAGGTAGTTTCACCTAACTAGAAAATGGAATTAAATACCAGTCTAAATCTATAAAACCAGCCTAGAATTCACTCTTGAACTCTAGATCATGCATCCAACTTTCTACCTCCCATTTGGAACGCCTATAGGCATCTCAAACTTAATATGTCCATTACCAATTTCTTGATAATTTTTCGAAAGCCTACCAGTCTTTTCACTCTACTCAGAATAAAAGTCAAACTCCCTTAGAGGGCATTGCATAACATGGTTTCCCATTAATTTGCTTATCTCGTCTCCTACCTTCTCTCCTTTTACTTACTCTATCCTGCCACACCAAGTACACTGTACCTCGGGACCTTTACACTTGCTGTTCCCTCTGCCTGGAATCCTCTTCCTCCAGAAACCTACATGACTTATTGTTTTATTTCAGGTTTCTGGGGAAATAATTTCTCATCAGAGAGGTGTTTCTTAAACACCTTAAATAATATTGAAATGTTCCCTGCACCAGCCCTATCACTCTTTATTCAGTATTCCTGTTTTACTTCTCTTTGTTCCACTTATTATTATCTTAAATACAGCTTTTTCTCTCTATCCCCTCCCCTAGTAGAATGCTAACTCCACATGCATAGACATTTCACTTTGTTTACTCTTATACATACAGCTCTTAGAATAGTCATTAACTCATAGTAGGCATTCAGGAAACATCTGTGAGGTGAATGAATATCCTTTCAGATCTTTTCTATACCTAGAAATGTCTATTTAAAAATTATTTGGATAATGCTCTCTCTATGGTTCTGTCAATTGCTTTCTTACTTAGTATTATGTCCTGAACATCTTTCTACGTCACCAAAAATAGATCTAAATCATTTTCCATAGCCTTAGAATATTCCATTTTATAGAGGTGGCATAGCTGATTTATTCAAACTCAACTGATGGACAGTTGGATTGTTTTCAATTTTTTGCTATATCAAACAATGCTGCAACTAATAACCTTATGTTGAAGTCTTTGTAATTCAATTTGTCAAACAACTATTGAGTATCTGCTTTATGCAATTCACTGGTCTGAGCAATGAGATGGGAAAGCAGAGACAAATGTGACATGGTTTCTGCATTCAGCGAGCTCATGACCTACTCAGAGAGACAGATGATGATAAATAAGGATGATATATTTTAGAGAATGATGAGTACTGCAAGACCAGTAAAGAAGTACAATATACTAGTGGAATTCAGGGATAGGAACTACCAGAGATAAAGAAAGAGGCAGAAAGACTTTCTGGAAGGTCTATATAGTTAAATTGGGCTTTGGTAAAGGTTTCATTCAATTGACAGAGGGGCTGGGGAGGAGAGAGTGCCACAGTCAGAGGATGGTGGGAACTATCCTTGGACAAGTTAACTCTCTAATTTGGCTAGAACAGAAGATGGGTGAGTGATAAGGCCAGAAATGTAGGTTGAGGCAGGAGCATACGGCAGATAAAAATTCATTGTCAAGTCAAAGGACCCAGGGATAGAAAATATTATAGAAATGGATCCACTTGACTTGCCTATCAGATTTTTCATTTTGGGGAAAACAATTTACTTGGACTATCCCGGCCTGTGACAATTCAGATTCATTATTTCTAGATATTCTAGTATTTGAAGAGAAACTGAAAAATTTGTCTTTTTAAAAGATAAAATTTCCTGACTTAACTGCTGGCCATCAACTCATATTTTTTCACAACCTCTTTTTGTGAACCACAGAACAAAATAACAACAACAATAATAAAACTCCCAATTCACTCACTCCTAATGGGCCATATGTATCCTGCGAGTCCCCAGGTTGTAAGCTCTGCACTGAATAGACACTGTCTACTAATATGGTGAATATCAATCTTTTGGACCTTGAACCACAGCAAAAAATTCCATTCTACATTACGACCTAATACGCACACACATAAACATAGATAAATGAAGCTAAACTTTCAGAAAACAATACTCAATCCTAACAATTTACTTAACTGAAAGGAAAGCACTCTGATCTAGTCTATTCTATTCTAAAAGGAACTGTTTGTCTTGGGCTACTAAATTAACTTTAGGACTCACAATGGTTTCGAAACTTATTAAAAACACTGTCCTGACTATGATAATTCTTTTGCCCTCTAAATCTGTGTTATCTTGTAATATCACTTAAGAATTGCCTTCTCAGGTGCTTAGAATTTAGGGAGCCAACTAGAACATAAATAGCTCTGGGCAGGATCTGCTCTTTTCTCTTAGACCCACAGTCTCAGTAAATGAAACATATATTTGACTCTTGGATGCTGGGACTTGGGCCTTTGAGGGTCTCCACAAATAGGCTTTTATATTCTGAGTCCCAGGAGCTGTGGATCTGTAACCCTATTATTTAGCTGGAGGAGATGGTCAATGGATATCAGTTAAGAAACTGTTTGTGACTAACTCAGCCAGCTCCCCTCCAACAATGTATCTATGAACCTCAGCTTGAGAGTGAGATCCTATTGACCTCAAGGTCAAATTGACTCAGCTGACCACTCCTCCAGCTCCTCCCTCAACACCTGTCCAGGTCCCGATTGGTAGATTCACTATGAAGGACGAGTCATAAAGGACCCTACTATTTTAAGCCTCATGTGATCAGAACCCCTCCCGGTTACTAAGAAACACATATGATTTTAGTTACCTTGAAATTAAATGTAGCCTAGAACACATCAGTATTTGTCAGGTCATATTGCAAATGAGCTACTGTATTCATAATGGATGTGTCACCATCATAAATATGACAAAAGGGCATTTTCAAAAAGATGATTATCCACTCTGATGGGAGAGAAATACAAGCTTAAGAAATTAACATTCTCACCACCTCCTTGTCTCTCTTTGCTTTGCATTATTTAGGGATCTCTGGTGACTCGATTGAAGTCCTCCCTGCCCCCCGAAACCTGCAGAGTACAGAGCTTTTGGCATATACACCACCCTGATATCAAAGGAAGGAGCCCTGTTGGAGGAATTGACATTTCCCCTCTCATCTCTGGGTTAATGGGAAGACCTGTATTCAAAGGTACCTTTGTCTCAGCGGGAACACCGCAAGACATCTTTTGTTTTGATTTATATTGGTTGCGGGTACATGCTGGATCAAAGCACATGAGAGTGGGAGAAAGAAGCCAGATGCAGAGTTGATCAGGGGAAAAACTGAACTATAGGACATTTTACTTCTTTGTTTAGCAAGCTGTATAATAACTGGCCAACATTTATTATTTATTATTATATTATTTATATTTGTATTTTAAAATTTATTATAGCATTTATTATTTATTATTGAGCACTCGTCATACACAAGACCAGTGGTCCCCAACCCTCCTGTTCATTCAAATCTCTTGGGGGGCTTTTTAAAACTATAGTTGTCCTGGCCTCAACCCCAAAGGCTCTGGTTTAATTGGTCATGGCTGGGGCCCAGACAGTGGCACTTTTTAACAGCTCTGAGGTGATTCTAATATGCAGCCAGGGTGGAGAACCACTGTGTTAGATACTATTTTAAAACTTTTAAATTGTTAGCTCTTTCAATACTCATAGTAAGTCTATAAGGTTGCTATTATTATCGTTATCCTCAATTTTCAAATGAGAAAATAGAATTAAAGAGAGTGGAGCATCATTCCTATGAGCGTACAGGCCAGTAGGGGTGGAATCCAAATTTCTATCCAGGTATTTGGATTCCAAAATGCAAAGCAAGTTTAATGCAAAGATCAAGGGCAAGAGAAACACTTTCTGCCAGGTGTTTGGGGCAAGAGTCATAAAAAGATGACTCAAAAGGAAGATGAAAAGGTGAAGTAGAAAGTTTAAAGCATCTGCAAGCCTGGCTTCATGGGTGTGCAACCTGTACATGGGCTCAGAAGGGTCCCATACTTGGTTTAATGCTCTGTGTTGCTGTCTTGGAATTCTTAATACATTTTGAACAAGAAGCCCCACATTTTCATTTTGCACTGGGCTCCACAAATTGTGTAGCTGGTCCAGAGTATCAGACTCATGGAAACTGAATACTGCCCATTTTCCCTCATTTGAATCACGGGTTTCATGAGGTAGGTGATTGCTTCCCTGGCGTGATTTCAGCAATTTCAGTGAAGTAGGGACCACCCTCCTTCTTTGAGAGCACTTTTCCTAGAACTGGAAAAGCAAACATCAAAGGCATTGACAAGGGAGCCATAGAACTCTAAGTTGCATACCCTCTCTAGAGGCAAGGGGCCAGAGTGAGGGGGTGGGGCAAATAAAAAACAGCAGATGCTCTAAAATATAGGTCCTTCCATCTTTCTAAGTAATAATTGCTAACATTTATTGAGTGTTTTCTATGTTCTAAGCACTGTTTTATGTAGTCTACATGCATTGTTTCCTTTAATCATTTTATCCCCTTCTTATGGATGAGGGAAATGAGATACAGAAAGGTTAAGTAACTTACCCAAAGCCACAGAACCATGTAAGAGGAGGAACTGAGGTTTTAACCAGACCTGTGCACCTCCCACTACACTGTGTGGTCCCTTAGAACATAGTGGATCAATTTCTATGTGTTCACCGGAGCTCCTGACCATTGCACTCTCCAGAGATGCTCCTTACCAATCTCCTCTCTTATAATTCCCTTACATGGAGGGAGTCAGGTGTCACAGGAAACAAAAAGTTCAGGAATTAGGAGGCTCCAGTTCTTGTCCGGTTTCATCTCTGCAGTTTACTGGTCAGATAACTCTAAGCAAGTCCTTTTATTAAGTCCTTTATTTTTACCCCATCATCTCCCATTCATGGGACACTTTAAATGTGCTAGGCACTGTGCTCCTTTCTTGAATTTCAAAAGCAAATCAGAATAGGTCTCTTCCCTTTTGGAACATACCTCATTCTGAAAAGGGATTTGAGGTACTTAATTACCAGTTTCAGTTTCCCTGCTTGTTAAAAAGAAAGCAGATGTGAATTGAGTTGTGGGTGGGAGTGAGGGGAAATAATAGCTATTTAAATTTAAAAATGGAAGGATTGTGAGATGTTGTTGTGCAAATATGATTTGTTATTACATGGATTTCCACCCCTAGACAGTTTGGGCTACTTACCGAGTTCCCAAGTGTGACTTGTGATTACATGGCCAGCTATCTCGTCTCCTGTTTGAATCCTACACTTCCTTTAAGACTAAGAGCAAATCCCATCTATTTCAGTTGATTTCTTTTTCTGGAATTCTTTAAAACCAAATCATAACAAGGATGGTGATTCTAAGAGTAACTAACCGTTATGGAGCACTCACCATGAGCAGATGCAATGACAATACTTATTGGATTAGCTCATTTAATTTAACCCTTATAACAACCCAGTGAGATAGGTACATTTTACAGGTGAGGGGACTAAAGCTAGGGAAGGAGAACTAATCCCAGATACTATTCCAAGAGTCAGGATTCAAACCCTGGGTTTGAATGGGTCTAGTGTCCAGGCTCTTAAACACTGCTGTGGTCAACCACTCATTTAGTATTTCTATTATTACATAAATATATATTATATATGCATACTTACATTCATACAAATATTAGTATTTACCTCGTATTATTTTTGCATGTTGATATAACTCAACTTATTTAGGACTTAACTCAAAATATTATTGTATATTGACTTAGAACATACGTCATGTGTTAGGCTTCCAAACCCCTAGAGAAAGCTATATTTTAGACTTAATGTCTTATGCAGCATTTTAAATCATGTCTTGCATGGTGTAGATACTAAAACATATTGACTGACCAAAATCCAAATGGAAAATATACAATAATACCTAATCTCAGGTCAAGCAAAAAAATCTACAAAATAGTTTATATGAGACCATAATTTCCCTTGGTTTGACATCAATTCTTTGTTCCCCAAACTTCTAGAATTTTATTTAGGTTTGTTTTCCTCCCAACGAAAGAGTGGTTATTGAGCATTTTTCCATATCCCAGGTATTATCTAAGTGCTCTACCTGCCTTAAGCCACTTAATCTTCATAAACATAGTGAATGTATTGTACCTTTCTGCCTGGTTTACCCTTAGGCATTTACATTTACTCCTTGCAACACCAGTACTTCAGGGGAAGCAAACCTGTCTCCAGCTCCAGAATGAGTCTGATTTGTCTCCTATGTCTTTGATAATAATTGGTGTAGGAACTCAGGCATAAGATAGCCAACCATTCCTGGACAAAAGAATTGGTTCAGGAAATGGCATATGACTCCGTGTAAGGGAAGGAGACAGGATGGGATGTTTGCTGAGGGTATTTGGAAAACAGAAAGCCATGGAAAAAGATGGTTTCCCTTGGCTGTGGACATTGTCATGGCAGACTATGGTAGCCTTTTCACTACCAGCTCAAGGATGAAGTCAACGGAGAGAAAAAGGGAGGGACAAGAGAATCACAAAGAAACAGATTCTGTGTCCTGATTAGTCTGCCCTATCTGTAGGACTTTTCGTATGTTGAACCAATAAATTCCCTTTATCATTAAAGCAGACTTGAAATGGACGTTCTGTTCCTTGTCTCTAAAACCATTCTATTACATGAGTACTCTGTTATGTTACATACCAGTATTAATATAAAAGGATACAACATGAATCAAAATCTGTAATAATAGAAATACATATAACATTTGCAGAGTGCTTAATGTTTTAAAAAGTGCCTATTATGCATTTAAATCTCACTGAGTTTCTATAAGCCTAATAACTTAGGTTACACAGCATAGATTGCAGTAGTATTATATCTTACTTAGGAGATGGGTTCTAAATATACAGGGGTAAAATTGTATATAGTCAACGTTACCTTTGAGAATACCAGCCTTCAATACGTACAGCCCAGTCAGTTTCCCCTTTCTCTCTCTTCCACCTTTCATTCTAGCAGTCAAAAATATTTACTGAGCACAGGCTATGTGTCACATGCTAGCATGGAGTCATGACAAGTTCTCTGATCTCATGAAAGTTACTTTCTAGTGTATGAGAAAATTATTAAATAGATACACAAGATAATTATAGACTGTGGTAGTTTCTAGAAAGTCTGGGATTATCGCGATCAACAAGGAGCAGGAGACTTTTCATGAAGGTTGTCAGGGAAAGCTTTTCTAAGGAGATGACTGAGCCCTGAAGGGTGAGACTGTTGACAAATGCCCTGGGGAGCATTGTAGACAGAAGGAAGAATGGTCATGACAAAGACTTCAGCTGGGAAAATGTTTGATGTTTGTGAGTAACAGAAGAATAGTCTACCTGGACAGTAGTGAGTGATGGAGAAAGGGGAGAAGATGAACTCACAGAGGAAGGTGATCATTAGACTATGCAAAATCTTTTGGTAGGGTGTGGTATGGAAATTGAATTTTATACTGATGGAGGTGGAAGGGAAAACCAATGAAATGCTTTGAGCAAGGTAGTGACATGCTCTGATTTGAGGTTGTATAAGAATCATTATGATAAGGGCTAAGAGAGGAAAATAAACCAAGTTAGGGAACTATTGAAGTTCAAAAATGTTATAGTAGTGTGTGGTAGGGGAGAAGGAGAGAAGTGGTTAGAAAGGAAATGTATTTTGGAAGAAGAACTGACAGAACTTGGTGATGTTTGGGTGTTAGAAGTGAGTAAAGGGAAGGAAGGCATAAATGATGACACTTCAGTTTTTGTCCTAATCACTTGGGGGTAGAAGGATGCCATACGCATGGACAGGACTACAGTACAAGCATTAGAATGAGAACTGAAGAGCTCTGTTGAGGACCTGTCAAGTTTGAGGTGCATATAGTGGGCATGTTATTATGCAGTTGAGAAAGAGAACACAAAGTCATATGATAAATAAGTGGAGAACCTGAGCTTGAACTTAGGTGTGTCTAAAGACACAGGTGGCTCCCTTCACCACGAGCCTGCATGATTTTAACAGTGACTGACCAATTGAGTTGTCTTTAGATTATCAAACACCTCACAAATAGTAATGAATACATGCTTACAAGCTTCCCAATGGTAGCAACAGCTTTTAATTGTTTGTGAGCATCTCTATTGACAAACCCCACAGAGTCGAGATGGGAATGTCAATAGCGCTACAAGGCTAAGTTGGTTGATGGAATGAGTAGTGGATATTTCCTTCCTTGGCTAATTTTCCTGTCCTTTGGGTAACATCATCACCATTATTTCAAGTGCAGAGATTCCTTTTGCCAGATAACTACAGAAGCTGTATACAGTAGTTGTGGTATACCACAGAGTTTGATACAAGAGCATGTAACTAGTAGGTAAAGTCAGATAATGATACAAATTATTTTTACCTGGCATTTGCCTACTACAACATTATTATGCAGAATACCATTCTGTATTTTAATCTTACTGTGTTCTTATATAAGCCTGGTAAGTTAGGTTATGCAAACATTGTTACAATTATTATTATAGTAGAGTTGCATCTTATTTGGCAGTTGGGTTCTAAAGTACAGTGGCAGAATCTTGTGTATAGTCAGAGTTACCCATGAGAATTCTATCTTTCAGAAAGTCCAGCACAGCTAGTTTTCCCACAGATATTATAATTCATTGGTGTCTGTTCCACTTACACCTGGTAAAGTGGATGGCTTCTCTTTGGGGTCATGCAATACAGCAAGTTGCTCACTATTTCTTCCTTCCTTTTTCTTTTCCTCCCCTTCTCCCTTCCTCCATTCCTTCCACAGATTTTATGGCCTCCTACGTGACAGATATTATTCTAGATACTGGAAATACAGTGATGAACCAGAGAGATAAATTCTTGACCTCCTGAGGCTTACAGTCTAGCATACATCCTGAGAGGCACACAGGATGCAGGAACAATGGTCCAGGCCCCCAGAAAACACAGCCATTGCCATTAATGGTTAGCAAAACTCTTGCACTAATTAAATTGTTTTTCTCTCTCTTTGCTGGGCGCTTAAATTTGAATTTGCATAAGATAAACTCCAGTCAGACACAATTCTGTATTCCCATAATATATGTGAAGAAATAGGCTTCGAAAGGTGACTTCTTAAAAGTCTGATTGTAGTAGAATAGGTTTTGAACCTAGGTTTTCAAAGTTAAAGTCCTAAGTTTTGCCCCCATGAGCATCTTTCTCTCTTCTTTATGTCATCAGTCTCTTGGGCCTAAAGTCTGTGCGTCCCCTTGTCCATCCTTACCTCTTGTGTCCCTGCTCTTGCCTTTTGTTTACTGACATTTCCCTGCGTAGATATGAATTTCTAAGTTTTTATTCTAGTCTTAGCCTCACCTAGAAAAGAAAGAAAGAAAAAGTTTCTTAATGTCTTCATTGCTCAATCTTTTGCTTTTGAGATCCTTGACTCTTGGTCAAAATTAGTCTAGGCATGGCTATTCAATAGGAAGGGCCTGACTTCACTTTACTGACATCTTGCCCTTCCAGCTTCCCCGGAGATTCCATTATATTCCTACAACCCAGGTAGGGGACTGTCATTGTTACTGAGGATAAAAATATTTAGGTGAATGTCCCTTTGCAGAATCATTTATCTTCCATTCCAATTTATGCAGTACACAGGGCTCTGATCCAAAAAAACCTGATTTATTAGGGTTTCTATTTAGGACTGTGTTTAAAGACACTATGCCCTACATTGTGGGATTGTTAAAGTAAGAAACACCCATATAATTAAATTTGGAGTAGAAAAAAATGGTGTGAGGGAGAAAAGAGAATTGTCTAAAGTACATAAAATTCTTACTGTTAAGACTTTGGAACCTTTTGACTGTGTCATGCCAGGTTGTCCTCTCCTATTACTGGGTGAAAGTAGAAAATTTAAGCGATGTGTCTTCATTTATCTGAATGTGCTGTATTATAGAGCTGCTTTAAATGTTTTGGAGTAGTTGCCACTGCAATTTTATGAAATAATGACTTGGTTTAATGTCATGCTGGTACAGTGAAGTTTTTACATTTACCTGATGTAAGGTATGAAAGGAAACAGATGATTACTTACAAATCTTTTATGAGTTAGTTTTTAAAAATAAAAGAGAGAAAATGATGAAGTCTCCAGTGAATAGAACAGTATCATTGGGTAGAAAGAGTACTGAACTGCTATGGCCTTAATTCACTGTGGAACCTTAAACATATTGCCACATTTCTGGGCCTTGGTTTCTGTCAAAGTAAGTAATGTTAGCTGCAGTGGCGGACAACCTCAACAGTTCAGTGATTTAATACAATAAAAGTTTCTTTCTCACTCACCTCAGTCTAAGGAGTGTGTGTGGGGAGGTGGCTTTTGACTTTTCCATATTGTGGCTCCACCGTCTTTAGCACGTGGTCTCAAATTACTATTATTTTGAAGTTTTAATGGTTAACACCATTGCACTCGTAAAGTTATTCTTTGCTTGTAGGATTTTTTTCCTCTTTTCTTTTTCCTGCCACACTGAATGAGTACAACATTAACTTGGATAATAATGGAAGAAACATATCTCTTTGATACTAAATTGTTAGCTTCCAAGAAAAGGCTTAGGCTGTAACATGTAACATTTTAAGCTTCTTAATTATTTAAAATAACAAATATAGTAACATTTTAGTTTGATGATTCCAGAAGTGTTCTTCACAAAACCTCAGCCATAAAAACAAAGATGTCTAGTTGATTCAGAAGAAAAAGTTATTTTTTTTCCAAAAAGCATTTCCCCAAATTTCTTTATGGAATTACAATGTTTTTTAAATATCTAAATTCTTCTCTCTTTTCTTTCTCCTCCAAGAAAAGCAAACTGAAATACCAAGTATTACCAAGTATTTTTTTTTTCTTTTAAGTAGAATATCTACCAACATATGGAAGAACACATCTTGAATAATGCCAGTGGAGGAAGTAGGAAAAATTAGAGGACTTTAATAAAATATTGCCAAGAAATTTAAAAAATGGCATTTGGGGTGGATTAATCTGACAAGTGTGTGGGACAGACTGGTGAAGGATGGGAGCAGAGAGGCATGCAAATATATTTGAAGTCTTTAATTAAAAAAAAAAACCCAAATACAAATAAGCAAGTTAAAAAAAGTAAATGAAAACCAGGGACTGTTGCATCTGCTATTTCAAAAGAAAAAAATAAAAAACAAAAGAAAAAAAATAAAAGGAGTGAACAATAATGCGGAGTGGTGAAAAGGGGGAAAACAGTATATAGACTATAGGAGGCAGGAAAGCAGGGTGATTAAAGGGAATAGTGCTGAGTCAAACATGTTGGGACTTATTTCTTGGCTTTCCCCTGCTACCTGTGGGACTCAGGGAAAGTGGCTTCTTTGGACCTCTCTGACCCTAAACTTATTCACCCGAATACAGAGGCATAATTACAATACCTACTGCATATTGTTGTTGAGAGGATTAAAAAGCACATTGCAAGTGCTCATAGAAGACCTTGTGTTATCACTTTTCTTTCTTTTTTTTTCTTGAAGTATAGTTGGTTTACAATGTTTTGTTAGTTTCAGGTATACAGCACAGTGATTCAGTTTATATATATATATTCTTAATATACATAATATATATGTATATTCTTTTTCAGATTCATTTCCCTTATAGGTTATTATAAAATACTGAGTATAATTCCCTATTATCACTTTTCTTATTGAATTTGGATTACTTTAGAGAAATTTGGAATGAAAAATGAATTTTTATTATAAATAGGAGATTTAATTATTAAAAAAATTTTTTTTTTGAAAAATTATGAAGCCCCATTCTTCAAGCTGTTGTAAGTAGTTAATACATCATGATTAATAAAAGGTTGCTGTGGCTGAAGGGAGAAGTCTACTCGCTTTCATTCCTTTCCACCCTGAGGTGTTATTCAAAGAAGCAGTGTAGAATACCAGGAAATCTACAGTTTATTCTTTGAAAACCATTGGATAAGACTAAACCACCAGTGACACTTTTTAAGATGAACTGTGAGAAGCTCATGGTACAAGTAGAAGATCTGTTTCCCCATAGGCTATGTCTAAGTAGAGACAAATAAATATATCCTAACCAATGTAAAGCATATGGAACCCCCCAAAATCTGAATTCCAGTGCTAGAGAGGAGAAAAAGTGAATGAACACTATGCCTAATTACTGGTTTTAGAATTTACTTGTTTTCATTATTCCTAACAAAAATTTAGTTTTCATGGTAGTTATTATAACTTTGCAGGGAAGGTGTTGGGTCTTATTCACTATGAGATCCCCAGTGCCTCACTCAATACATGCCACTTAATAATGCTCAGTAAATAGCAGAGGAATAAATGAATGATGAAGCAAGTGGATAAAGGAATGAATCTTTGCATGAAAGAGGCCAGTACTCATGGAAGTACATAAATGGATATGAAAAAGAAACACTTAAACAGAAGAATAAATCCAACTTGGCTACAACTAGATGAACTAAATGAAGGAACAAAACTTCCTGATTTGTAAAAAACAAAACAGCTGAACTATGTGATTTTCTTCTGGCTTATAATTCTACATTTTGTGAGTTCTAGCATTCTCTTTAAGCTTCATTCCAGACTGCATTAATAGTAGTGCATTTGATAGAAATTTGGAATTCAGGAGGGAAAGCCCATTTGGAAGAGACGATAAAAGAATATACTTTGAGGCCTATGTATTGGAGATTGGACATTGAAGCAGAACTACTTCATAGACAACTGGAGATATGGGACAAACTAGGATGTATAAAGATTAAATGTTGTAGTTCTCAAGTTCCTTTCCTCCAGGAGAATGTAGTTTTTGGTAAGCAGCAATCTGCTAGCTGAGCATTTTTGGTATGCCCTGAGCATCAGTCATTACATAATACAGAAGACATAGCATTGGTTAATTGGGTGAATTGATTACATGGAGGTCAGTGAATAGAGAGTCTAAAGTAATGATAATGATAATAGCTTACATTTACTAAGCATTTACGGTGTTTCAGGTACATTAGTATTTTCATGTGTTTATATAGTCCTTCCAGCACTTCTGTGATATAGATCAGGAATCTGTAAACTTTTTCTGTTAAGGATCATACGGTAAATATTTTAGACTTTGTTGATAATACAATCCCTGTTACAGCTACTCAACTCTGCCCTTGTAGAGGAAAACAGTCATAGATGACGTGTAAATGAATGAGTGGATTTGTTCCAATAAAACTTTATTTGCCAACCCTGGATGTAGGTCAACACCCCCATTACCGTCTTTTAATCTACAGAGTCAACTCTGTCTATACCAGAGCCCATTCTCTTAATCACACCATTACATTGCTCAAAGTAGGCTTCAGAAAGAACCTCAACAAAGGAGTGATGGCTGGATTGGAAAGAAAAAACTGGTATTTAGACACAGGGAGACCAGATGGCAAAAGTCCAAATATGGTCCACCAACACTAAAATGAGGGAGGTAAAGGTAGCAATGGCTGGGAGAGAATGGGTATTGTAGCGATAGAATCCCTATGAATTTCCAACTGACTGGATACATGATGGTGCACTAGGACCAGGAATGCAAATGCAAAGGTTGCAAAAGTATTATATGAAAACAGATCCTGACATTGTGCTTGTAAGCTGTGGCTATTAAAAAAGAGAAAACATCACTTCCCCAAGATGAACCAACCTTACCTTTATGAATCAAAACACTGCCTTACCCCAAGCATGAAGAAAATACATGGGGTATGACCATCAGTGCAAATCTCCTGAATAAACTCCCTGTCCTACCAGAGCCTCAACACTGCCCAGGGCAGGGCCACTTCCCTTCTTGAACTGGCCCTGACCTAAATCACAGATGTACTTGGATAACCGCTTGGCACAATTGCCCAGAGGAACTCCCTGTAAATCCACGACAAACTATGTCACTCACATAAACGCTCTTGCAGCTACAGATGGTTGACAGGGCCTAAAAAATACCTTTTGCATGTTTTCAGATTAGTACTTAATGCTTTTGCTGGCAACGTTGCCCACCTCTGAGAGGTGTCACAGAGTCTGTACATGGCTAAATGCCCAAGATTTTTCTGCTCCTTTCATTGGAAACAAATCCTTTTTTGCAGTTTCCTGCCTTTTGTAGCTACCTGAGAGCCTTAGCTAGGGTCTACATTGAATCAGAACTATTTATTCCCATGATTGTCACCTTAACTTGATTGTAGGCAAGTTGAGGGCTAATGGCAGGGCAGTATCTCCTTTGTTCTTCTTGTCTTTGTGTTAGCACATAGGGGATCTGCTGGTTGAATCCAACATCAGATAATAAAGGCCCCAGAAATCTCACATGGATACAGCAGGGAGACCAGGGACTATGAGAGCTCGTGAACAAATTTTTAGAACCACAGCAGTAGAGATAAAAATGATGTCTAAGTTTTCACAATATCTTTACATGCCAGAGGAATATGAAGCTAGGTGTACTTCCTTCTGTTGATAAAAGAAATACTTGGTAGCAGACATTTTAAAACTTTTTAGTATAAGTATCTAAAAAGATTTCAGCTGCTCAGAAAATATAGAAAATAAGGATGCCACGGAGGTAGAACAGACATGATTACTCTCACTATAGAAGCTGAAAATGCCAGGCACTCAAGTTTCCAGTCTGCCTTACAGCTCAGGCATGGGCTAATGACAGACTCGGTAAATCAGGCTGCCCACTCCAGGCTTTGGGTAGTTTCTTAGTTTTGGATCTCCCTTGAAACCTTGAAACATGGTTTTTGGTTAGTTTGTTTATTTGGGGAGTAATCCCTAGAAGCTCAAGGGAAGGAATAGAAAAGAGAGAGAGGAGATGGAGGAAAGCCCATTAAAAGGAGTGTTAATGAGCAGATTACAGCTATAAACAGCTGAGTCTCAATCTTCCTGACCACTGTTGGAGGAATCTTCTAGAAAGCAGGTTAGAAGAGCCTCAGTGAGAAGCTGGGCTATTTATCCACCAACTTCTATGCATCATTGGTTGAGGCTTTTCCCTGTGCATGGGCTAAGTGCGCTCCTGGGCACCAAAGAAAGTCCCAGGAGGCAAAGTAAAAAGACATTAGAGAGATGGGAGATGACCAACGAGCCATGAATTGTCTGCTGTAGTGTCAGATCAACTGAGAGCTGGGTGGAGGGGACATGGGGCAGGGTGGGGCATCAACAGCAGCTTCTCCTTGTTGGGACCTAGATGCCAAAAGAACAAAACAGTAGGGGAGTCTTCTATGGTGATGAAGCCCTGGCTGAAGCACTCAGAATCTTGGATCAGTGTTGGTACCCAGGGTAGAGTGATCTGCTCTGAGGTCATTTCATTCAATCCTCATGACAACTCCTTCACATCAGGTGAGGAGGAAACAAAGCCTTAGGGAGGAAACCATAACTTGTCCACGATCATACAATTGATATTGCAAGAAAAGATGTTCCCATTCAAAAAGTGCACAATCAATAGTCAACAAATGGTGGCTTCTCTTAAAATTTAGAGGAAATTAAGAATGTTAAAGTAATACTAGTAATGATCATCTCAGCTGTTTGTCTTTGTAGAGCACATGTTAGTGTGCTTTCTTAAACATCTTGTTGACTTTGCTTCATTCGTGGGGAGGTAGTCCTAGTCTCTTTTTACAGATGGGGAAACTGAGGATCCTATAGCAATAATTTGCCCAGGAAGCTATGGAATCAATTTCAGTCCAAGTGCAAGTTGTCTGAGTCTCTACCCAGCATGCTTCCACCCTGCCCACCTCTCTATAGGCAGCAGAAGACAAATGTGCTATGCAAACAGTGCAGTTCATTTCCCTTGTAGGTGTATGCCTCTCCGTATTCAATTCCCATGAAACCTTTCATGAGGTTAAAGTATCTGTTTGCAGAAGTTTTGAAAAACCCCACTGTTGCAAAGGTAAACACAAAACCTTAATACATATTTCAGTCTCCCTAGTTGCAGGATGGAGTTAGCAAACAGTTGATGTAACCACCTGCCATTCTCTGGAGAGAAGAAAGATTTAGAGGGGATGTGAAATCTGGAGAAATGGTTCCATAGAGAATTAAGACCCTTTTAAAGGAAGTCTCTGGTTGTTACAACTGGATATGTATGAGTATTTCCTCAGGATTTAAAAGACAACAAAATTAGATTTTACAAAATATTTTCCTAGCGACGGTTTGCTGATCTAGACATTTGGAGTTTGTGTGCTTTCTCTCATTTTGGAAAGACTGAAGGTGGAAGTGAATGGCATTCCATATGAAATGTTAGAAATTTTGGCTGTACACAGTTGTCCCCATAACCTACCGAAATGTGCAGCTCTGCCACGGAAGGTGATGTAAGGCTGAAGGATGGAATGGGCCACTTTAGAGTCAGTTCTTTTTGTCACCAGCCCCCAAATGCACTGAGGTGTGTGCAGTTTTCAACGCACTGAAACCCTTGGGTTAATTAAGTCATGACCTTTGTGTATTTGACCATTTGGGTTTTTTTCTGATGCTCCCATGATAAAAATGAATGTGAGAAATAATTAAATTCCAGGCCTAGATTATTGGACTGTCAGAATCAGATAACAAGACAACTCCTCTTGGGTTTCTTCCTGATACAAATATATCAAACCAAAAGGGGTGAGAACAGAATAGTATAAGAAAACGGTTATTAGAGACTGGTATCAAATAATGTATGCATAATTGCTCATTTGAAATCGATACATTATACAAAGCACCAGAGGGTGATGCTGTGGGCTGGAGGAGGCTGTATCAAGATGAATTTTTACACAGCACACATATGCTGAGCAGTACGGGGCCGTTCTTCAAGTTAGCTTTTTCAGTTATCTGTTACTGCTTAATGAAATACACCAAACTCAGTGGCTTAAACAAAACCCATTTCATTTATTTGCTCCCAAATCACAGCTGGGCTGCTCCACTGGCGCTGGAGACTCTACTTCCGAGATGGCATCAGTCACACCACTGGCAAGTTGGTACTGGGTGTTGGCCGGGAGCTTGAATGGGGATCCTGGCTGGGGCCTCAGTTTTCTTCGACATGCATCTATCCATGTGATTAGGTTGGACTTCTCCCAGCAAGGCAGTTTTAGGATAGTCAGATCTTACCTGATAGCAGGCTTCCCCCAGAGTGCAGAAGCCGAAGCCACAGGCTTTCTTAAGACAAGCACAAAGCAAACAAATCATCATTTCCGCTACATTCTGTTGGTCACAAAGTGGGTCCAGGTGCAAGGGGAGGGGACTACAAATGCGTGTGAATACCTGGAGTGTTGTTCATTAAGGGCCATTAAAGTCTACTATTGATACATTAGCTCTGTGTATTATAATTTAGGACCAATTTATGTACTTTCCTTTGGGAATTCGATTTGTGTGCAAAGATGTGAAATCGATGCTCTGCCATAATGACCTGGGTTGGAGGTGCAGCCATCCTTGTAGGCTAGGGAAGGATGTGAGTTGGGGAGAGGTGTGGAATTGGACATTTATGAGATGTTGAACTAGCACTGTCTGACAAGCTTTTTAAAAATCCACAGTATTACCTGTTCATAGGCATAAAATGCCAGGAACAATATGAAACCTATCAACTATAATACTTGAAATAAATATTTAGCATAAATTATTTGAATAATTCCCCCATTATGCTTTCAAGCAATGGAGATTTTAAGTGATTTGATTTAAATACATAGTACTAAATCCTCCATTTGTCTGGAAGAATTGTGGAAACTTGGGTAAAAATTTCAGCATACCATCATCATATAGCAGGTACACAGCATCCTTTCTTCTAGGTGGGGAACAACTGTGACCTAGGAATGGAGGAAAATCTATTAAAGTTCAGACTTAAGTATTACTGAATATACCCCCATCAAACGTAGTTATCCCCACCAGCATCATTAAAATTTGATAATTTGTTACTTAACTTTCTGGAAATGTATCAAAGTTAGGGTCTCTACCCTTGCTAACGGGCCTTTTAAAAACACGTCTTGGAAGTTTGTAACCTAAAGCAATGTACCCATTGATCAAAGTTTCTGCACCTACAAGTTTCATGATCATTTTCATAATGAAGATTTCTGCCTGATGTTAATTTCCCTAAGGACTGCCCAGCTTCTTAGAAGGGATATTTCCTAATTTATATACCTTGTTAGTGCGGGCTCTGTAGCATCAAGGAAGATAGCTAAGCACTTGTAGCCTGAGTCATGAGAAAATGAGGATAGCCAGCAATTATTGAGCATGCTCTCTCTCTGCCACACACTGTGTTAAATTATTATTATCACCATCTCCATATCGCTTTTTTTTTCAAAAGAAAAACTGAAATACAGAAGAACTAATTATGTAAATTAGCAGAGCCAGGATTCAAATCTTCACAGCTTTCCTTCTAGATCTAAATGGTGAGCTATTGTGGGACCCTCTGCAAAGGCACACCTTTCTAGACCGGTGGTTCTCAAGTGTGGTCCAAGTGTGGAAGGGCAGAATCTTGATCCTACTTCAGATGTACTGAATCAGAAGCTCTGGGGGCAGGGGCCCAGCGATATGCATTTTCTGCCTCCTGGCAATTCCAGTACATGTTCAAGCTTGAGAATCACTTATTTTGACATTCACGTCAAGAAAAATGCTATAAATCACAGGTTTTACTGATTAATGCTATCACTCCAAGGGCTTCTCAAGGAATCTACTACTCAACAAAGATCAGTGTACTTCAGAGAAGTGATCCGCATCCAGTGAACGTTCCAGATACGGCTTGACTAAAAGATCTTGTCTTTCACATTTGGCTTAGAATCTGAATTTGCTCTATTTCCCGACTCTCCACTTGAGTCTATGCTTCAGTTTCCTCATATTAAAATATAGATAATGATGTTTGCTTTCTTCCCTCACAGAAATAGTCTAAGAATTAATGAGCTATATTAAACTCTTTCAGTTCTTGGAAGAAAGGCAGTATGTAAACACTGTAATAATATTTTAAACAGGTTAACTTTTTCTATGTGAATAACAGTCTTTTTTCTTTTGGTGATCAAACGTGTTGTTTTTTCCCCAAAGAATTTTTTGATTTTTAAAAAACTTCTTCTTTAAAGGCACCAGACAGATATCTTTCTCAACACCAGGGGAAGAGTATCAAGATGAGAAAGCACTCTTTCTGAGAAAAGCTGAAGTTTTAAAATTCCTGATATCACTAGAGGTAAGAGGCAATGTGGTGATACACCAGGAACCCTAGGTTAGAGACCCAGTAATGCCAAGTTTAAGCTATTTTACTTTTTAGTTTTATACACTAAGGTGGCCTCTTCCTCCTCCTTGGCTTCAGTTTACCAAACTGTAAAAGGTGACAACATAGCACAGAATTATAGAGTACAGGCCCTGGCTTCGAAGAACTACATGTGAATCCTGACTTGGCCATTCACCAGCTGTGTGACCTTAGGTTAGTTATTTACCCTCTCTGATCGTTCATCTCCTCATATGTATAATGAGAATAGTGATAGAATTAAGTGAGGCAATACATTTAAAATGCTCAGCTCAGTGCCTGGCACTCAACAAGAAGTGCTGGCTATTGTGATCATTAATAAAAATTCACGTGTAGACTACATAATCCCAAAGATGCCTCGCTACTTTGGAATTTTAGGATGCCTTTTGAAGTTTCTCTCAGACTCTCCAGTTTCTTTCTTTCCTAGGAGTCAACATTCATCATGTATTAACAGAGCACTTACTATGGGCCAGGACCGTTCAAAGCACTAGGGCTACACTGAGCACAGATAAAAATCCTTGTCCTTCAGGGGCTTACATGCAAGGGGGAGCTGGCCTTTCCTGAACTCTTCTGGGGGCGTAGGAGTACTCAGTACTCCAGTCTTAGTTCCATTGAATGGAATTCCTTTTTTGGACTGAAAAATCTTCAACACAAACAGGAAAATATTTTTCTTAGCCTTCAAGGAGATAAAGATTTCCCTTTGATGAGTGTTTTGCTTAGTTATTTATTTTTATGAAGGAACGGCTTAGTGATGTGTAAAGAATTGTGGGAAGGAGGTGGGTGTCCCTACCTCATCTTGCCTGGATTGAGAGAAAACTTGATAAATTAGTGTGGGTTGGGAGGGAGGGAATAGCAGCTTGATTAACGGGGAGCAAAAGACATTTTGAAATCTATCTGTGTAGCTGCCAATCCCTGTCTGCAGGTTTAGAAGAAAGGGATTTTGAAATTTAGCTACCTGTCTGTGTAGGGGAGTATTCATCTATCTAGAGGTTTTGGGAAATTTGAAATGATGCTCTTCCAATCTGTTGGGAGGAGGATGTGTTTAAACCTCTCTGGTTTCAGACAGAAAATCTTCCTCCTGATGCTCTGTCTCCATGGCACAGGAACAACAGTGCCAGATCTCAGCTGACGTAAACATTTTAAGCAGGAAGGAGTGCACTTCTTATGACATAAATTAAACATCACAGCAGACATCAGGCTGGAAAAAGTTACAGGAACCTAAGGTACTTCCAGCACTTGATTAATGCAGTCTGGCTGATGGGTTCTGAGGGGCAGTGAGATCACCAGCAGGTATGGAGCCCTGGGCGATTCCTAGCCAGCCCCAAAGACAGACTGGGGCTTGGGAGGGCAATTATTCTGGCTTCGGATGTTGTATGTACCCAGTCTGTTTAGGTATGGAGACAGGAATTGGAAATACAGGCAGGTGAGTTGGCTGATAGCCTTATCAACCAACTCACAGCAGCACAGAGTCATGGTCAGGACAAGCTAGGAAGGGTCAAGACCAGAGGCTAGGCTGGGCTGGTGAGGGAAGGAGCCAAAACAGTGCCCAGGTTAGAGCAGAGGCTGTGTCAGTGTACTTGTCCATATGGAAAGGGTGTGTAGTTATGAGGAGGCCTGCTGGCCAAATAAGGTCAAGTCCAGATTGCTGAGCCAGACTGCATACCAGTTTCAAGTCCAGAGAGACAGGTTATAGTGGATGTATTAGTTTCCTAGCTCAGCCGTAACAGATCACCACAAACTTGATGGCTTACAATAGATATTTAATCTTTCACAGTTCTGGAGGCTAGAAGTCTAAGATCAAGGTGTTAAAAGGGTTGGTTCCTACTGGAGGCTCTGAGAAACAATCCATTCCATACCTCTCTCCTAGCTTCTGGTGGCCGCGTGGCAATCCTTCAGGTTCCTTGGCTTGTGGATGCATTGCTCCAATCTCTGCCACCCTCTTCTCATTATCTTCTTCTCTTCTGATAAGGACATCTCTCATTGTTTAGGGTCTACCCTAAATTCAGGCTGATCTCATCCTGAGATTCTTAACTATATTATACATCTACAAAGGTCCTTTTACCAAATAAGGTCACCTTTTCATGTCTGGGGTTTAGGACTTAGTCATATTTGTTTTTGTTTGTTTGTTTATTTAATTTTTTTTTTTTTTTTGCCCATGTGTTGCAGCACATGGGATCTTAACTCCCCAACCAGGGATCAAACCCGAGACCCCTGCAGCGGAAGTGCAGAGTCTTAACCACTGGACCGCCAGGGAAGTCCTCCATATTTGTTTTTGGAGCCACTATTCAACCTACTACAGTAGATACAGAGTCAGAAAACTTGGGTTTTTAACCCCAATTAATAGTATGATAATAGCCACACTTTAAGTTTTTACCATTTGTCAGGTGTTCATTCATGATCAATAAATATTTAGTGAGCATTCACTATATGCCAGGTACTATTCTCAATTCTGTGACTTTAGGAATAAACAAAGCTGGCAGAAATCTCTGTCCTCATGAAGGCTACACTCTAGCAGGGGTGGGTGGAGATAGACAAACAAAGAATAGATTGAAGTATATAGTATGTCTGATGGGGATGAGCACCATAGAGAGAGTGAATTATGGGAGGTGGATAGGAAGTGCTGGGGTGCAAGAAGGGAGCAATTTTAAATAGGATGGTCCAGAAAAGCCTCAGTTAAGGCTACTATTTGAGCAAAGGTTTTAAGAAGGGGCAGGCATGAGCCTGGTAGATGACTGGAGAAAAAGTCTTGCAGGTAGAGGGCACAGCAAGTGTAAAGGCTCCAAGGCTGGAGGATGGAAGATGAGTAAATGGGCCAGCCAGGCAGAAGAGGAGTGAACAAGAGGCGAGAATTGAAGTAGATGAGGTGGCAGAGGTAACAGAGGCCAGATCATGCACATACACCTGGCTATCCACTCTAAGGACTTCGGCATTGGCTCCGAGTGGAATGAGGAGCCATTGGGCATTTTGAGAAAAGGCGTGACATGATGTGGTTGCATGATTGCAGGATCACTTCTACAGTGTACAGACTCATGTGGAGGTGAGGGCAGAGCAGGGAGGCCATTGGGACTATTGCCCCAATGCCAGAGACGGATGACTGGAACTTGGACCAGAGGAGACTGAGAGAAGCGATGGGGTGCTGCATGTGTTCTGAGGCTGGAACTACTAGAATATGCTGATGGTTGAATGTAAGGAGTCAAGGATACTTTCTCTGAAGGGTGCTTGGATCTCTCACATAGTTGCAGGGACGTAGTGCTGTGGCCGGAGTCCCCTCAAAGACTTCCTCACTCACATGCCTGGTGGGTGATGCTGGCTCTTGGTTAAGACTTCAGCTGGAATTGTCAGCTAGAACATCAGCACATGACCTCCTCATGTGACCCGGGTTTCCTCATAGCATGGTGGCTGGGTTCCAAATGCAAGCATCCTTAAGAGAAAGAATCAGGTAGAATCTGTATTGTCTTTCATTGATTGAGTCTGGGAAGTCACATAGAATCACTTCTTTCATACTTTTGATCAAGGCAGTCACAGAATTCTACCGGGTTCAAGAGAAGGGATATAGACACCACCTCTTGCTGGGGGAGTAGCAAAGTCACATACAAGTCACATATTAAAAAAAACACGTGGGATGAGAAATCTTATTATAGCCATCTTTGGAAAATATGATCCACAGCTAAGTGGAAGATATTATTACAAGGGAAGTTCATCAAGGCAAGAAGGCTTGATAAAATTAGACAGATCGGGTTCTGGGTTTAAGCTAGGCACAAGTAAACAGAGGGAGAAATGTAGAGCAAGCAACTAGAAACAGCTTCCCAGGGTTGCAGCAGAGCAAGCAGACAGCATCATACATATAGCCAGATGATGATGGATGTCTAGGCCCAGATCAGGAAAATTCTGCTCATTGTTGCATTTTTTCCTATCATTTTTATGATTTGTTCCTGAACTTATAAAAGGAGCCCAGGTAATAATGTTATAGAAAAAAAGAGAAAAAAAGCTATAGGGAAATGTAACAGGAAAACAATTACCCATCATCCCACCGTAGGTCCAGAGTCCATGTAAATAAATATGCTGGTGTTGAGTCCTGTTGTCTGTCTGGGTGAGCCCCAGTGTAGAGCATAAAAACTTTGGGCTTGGAGATGCCACACACCAGGGTTTGAATTTTCTTTTAGCTGGATGATCTTGGGCAAGTTACTTAACTTCTCTGTGCTTCAACATCCCAATCTGGAAAATGCTGACAATTATGAAATAATTCTATAATGTGTCCCAGGGGCTGGAAAATAGTAGGTTCTCAATGCACATTAGCTTGTAAAATCATTATTAAATAAATACATCATTCTTTTTATAAAAATGGTCTCATTTACAAAAACAGCATTCATGCTGTTTTTATCTGCTTTTTTCACACAATTTTATCTTGAACATATGACTCTGGAAAGAGACACCTATATCACTGTCTTTATGAGATACACACCTCCCCATTATATACATGAACTAGAGCTTGTTTAACAGATTCTAATTGTTGGATACTTAGCTTTTTTAAAAATTAATTTGTACCTATTATATGTAACACTGCAATAATCAACCTGAATACTTGCCTAATTATTTTCTTACTGTCTGGCACATTTGTTCAATAAGCAGATGAATGGTTACAGATTTCTAGAAGTAGATTTGCTGGCCCCAAACTGTGCCATTCAAGTTTATTTTTTAATTTACTTTATACAATGAAAAATTTCAAACCAAAGAAAATTAGGAAGGATTGTATAATGAACACAAATATATGGCTAGCATCTGTATTTAGCCTGTTAACATTTGCCTTGTTTGGTTGATCTGTTTTTCTTGAGTATTTAAAAATAAAACACATCCATCATGACATTTTACTCTAATACTATAGTGTGTCTCATAAAAATGAGGACATTTTCCTGCAAGACTGTTTTACCATTATCATATATAATAAAAATAAGTGTAATACCCTAATATCATCTAACGCATTTATTTTAAAATTTCTAAATTGTCCAAATTGCCTTTTACATCTTTTACAGTATTTTTTTCAAAGTAAGACCCAATCAAGAACCCGAATTACCTTTGGTTGTTATTGTCTCTTAGGTGTTTTTAAATCCAAAACAGCCCGTACCACCTTTGTTTCCCACCTTTAACACTGATTTGTTGAAGAGCCAGAGCTGGTTGACCTTTTCGCCTTCTGACCATTAAAAAAGAAACCATTTTGAAGAAAGTTCTCAGAAGTGAAATTGTTGGGCCAAAAGGCCGTCCTGGTTGTAGGCAGCCCTCCTGGTGTGAATACAGGCTGCTCCAAAGTGAGGCTCTACTTGGTAGACAGGTGCCTGAATTGTAAAGGTTGACTTTGGCAGGCTGCTGGGGAGGTCTTGCCCTTCCAGCAGGGATTCAGGGGTTTGCTGTTCACTAAAGTTTCCTCAGAAGAAGAGGGACCACTGTAAATTAGTGCCAGAAATAACACTCTGGTTTAATGGACAAGGTGGCCTAAAGTCCGACACAAGAAAACAAGATGTTTTGAGAAATTTCATTTGATTCCAACTTCAGAGGCAGGTGAGTCTCCCCTGGGTACATTTCTGTCCCTGCTGGTGGGGTGGCTGGAAGCAGACCTAAACAGTCACAAATGTGCATCAAAATCCTGGTTCTTCTAGTTACTAGGGTAACTTGTTACCTTGGAAAAACCACTTAAAATTCCATTCTATTTGGTACTCTGATATGTGCAAGGGACTGAGCCCTTTCTGTTGGACCTGTCTGCCTTACACACATCTGGGTGGCAAAGATATGGCCTCCTTATCCTCCAAGATAGAGCTTCTCAAACATTTACATACATAAGAATCACCTGGAGGGTAGAGCGGGCTCATGATAACCAGCTGAAATTTTGATTAAGTAGATAAGCCCAGGAATCTACTTTCCTTAACAGGAACCCTAAGAGGTTTTGACTCAGGTTGTCCAGGACCATGCTTAAAAAGATCTTATCTGGGAACCTCAGTTTGCTTGTCTGAAATAGGTAACACTTTATAGGCATTACTATGTGCCAGACACCCTTCCTACTACTTTATACACATTGACCAACTCATTCCTGCCAGCCACCTATGAGCTAGGTATTCTTTGTACCCACGTTTTATAGATGAGGAAATTGAGCTCAGAGAAGTTAATTCCGAAGATTCACACTGCTAGTAGGTACTAGAGCCAAGGTATAATACGTGGTGATGTAAAACTTAAATAAAAAAGTGCCTCTTACTGAATTGTAAATTCAGAAGTTCTTAGGGTAAGAGAGGTTGTTACTACTATTTGGTGATTTGCAAGGAATATTTCCCATTACGGTCAAAAAGATATGTGTGAAGTACCTTTTTATTGAAACTGAGGTCGACTAACAGAAGGTAGATGAATACTTGGCATATAGAGAGCACTCAATGTGTGCTTATTGAATGAATGACTAAATGTATTCTAATACATATATTCCAATACTCTGCAAAGGTTAGTCTTTGACCCCAGGCACTGATGACATACTTCTATGTGTCCTTTCTTGATTTTTCCTCTTTGTCCAGTTCTGCTTTTTCCACACAATACCACCAACTGGAGAGCCAGTTGATCAATCATGTCAACTGTGGCTTGCCAAGTGACCTTGCTGCCTTTGCTATCTCCTTTCCATCTGCCGTGTTGATATGGTAGGGAAACCTTTGAACTGAAGCTTTTCAGGGCAGACTGCTAGCACTGACTGAGTCACTGGTCATTGAAACATCCCACAGTCTACTCCCCTAGCCACTTAAGGCTTCCAATTTGTTCACATAAAAATGATGTTTAAAAGCACAGGCTTTGGTTCAATTTTCAGTTCTGACATCAGGGAAATGGATTCAGTTCTTTGAATGTGAGACACTTGCTCTATCAGGTGATATGATATCACTATTTAGCAGTGAGAGCTTTGGAGATATTTTGCCTGTGTTTGAATCTCAGCTCAATTGTTTATCAGGTCTCCGAATGTTGAGAAAATAACTTGTCTTATCTGCACAATGAGGCAAATAATATCTACTTTAGAGGATTAGTTTGAGGAATGAGTAATACAGTAAAGCACTTTAGCACACTGCCCAGCGTATAGTAACTAATCACTAACGTTAGCCGTGTTATTTCTATGAAAATGTCATAATACCTACTCTTTTGGGAGTTTGAAAGAATGTTTGTAAATTACTCTAATGTTTTGTAACTGCTCTATAAATAGTAATTGTTAGGACTACTATCACTATACCATGAGGTTAAGCTCAGAAATTTACAAGAATATTTCCAGTGCTAACATTCAAAATAAATGACCTGCCATTTTAACCTTGAGAGATATGGTACCCCCGCAAGAAATAACCATGTGATGTTTTGGAGGCTGCTTGGGTCATGAGGAGCTCTGAACTCAGGGCTGCCTTCCAGAAAACAAGCTGTCGGCTTTAAGAGTGAAGACTGATATAGAAGTTTCCAGTGAGAAATTCTAGTACCTGAAGATTAGACAAGATCATTGAGATTTGCTCTTTTTTCAACTAATGGAAATGTCAGTCCTTTTGAGTGTTGTTACATTATTCAATTTTGGGATAAGAAACACACAATCCTAAAGGATGCTTTTAGAAACCAAAGTTGAGTCTACGGCTGCCTTGTCCTGACATTCTGGTGAACCTATCCTTTTTCCTTCTGCACCCTGGGAGAGGCTGCTATGGTGGGATTACAAGATAAAATACAAGATGCCCAGGTAAATATGAATTTCAGGTAAACAATGAATTTTTTTAGTATAAATATATATATAAAATGTGTGTGTGTATGGATGAGCATGGCCCACATATTGCAAAGATTTATTTGCTAAGTATGGTAACCCTAGGCTGTGGTACAGGGCAGTGCTTCGCAAACTTTACTAGGGATGTAAATCTCCTGGAAGTTTTGTTAAAATGCAGATTCTGATTCAGTGGTTGTGATGATGCTGAGGCTGCTGTTTTGAGGATCCCATCTAAGTGGCAGGGATGAAGGGTAGAGTTCCTCAGCTTTGCTGGACTAGAAGAATTATCTGCAGTGCTGATTGAAAATATAGATACTTTGCTGTAACAAAACACCACAGACAGGGTGCTTTAAACAACAGAAATTTATTTCTCTCTGTTCTAGAGGCCTGAAGTCCAAGATCAAGGTACTGGCAGGGTTTAGTTTCTTCTGAGGTCTCTTTGTCTTGCAGATGGCTGCCTTCATGTTGCCTTTATACATGGTCTTTTCTCTGTGCTCATATATCCCTGGTGTGTCTGTGCATCCTATTCACCAATCAAACTGAACTAGGACACACCCTAACAGCCTCATTTTTACTTGATTACTTCTTTCAAGTCCCTATCTTTAAATAAAGTCACATTCTGAGGGACTTGGAGGTTAGGGATTCAACGTATGAATATTGGGGGGGGGGGAGACAATTCAGTTGGCAACACGATCTGAGACCCACTGAGACAGAATTTGTTTTGGAGGGATTTTCAGGGCCTGATCAGTTTCTCCAGCTTATCAGGCAAATTTAAGACATCTGGTGTAGAGCAATGACGCTTAAACTTGAACCTGAATCAGAATCACACGAAGAGCATTTTTAAAACCCCAAGTTTCTAATTCAGGAGGTTGAAGTGAATCTCCAGATCCTGCTTTTCTAACAAGCAGCCGTCATTAGAATTACCACCTTAGACAAGTCCCCAAACGTCCCTGAAGAGCGGGGTGGTAGTAGCATGCCCCTTCTGTGGCTGTTATGTGGATTTTCTGACATTAGGAGGCAAAAGTTCTTGGGACCTCTAGAGCCCTATATTAGACGAAAGTGGGTTTTTGTGATACATTTTCTACAAGTTCTAAAACATAGGAAACAAAGTCAGTGTATTTTCATAAACAGAAAAACACTGATTTTTAAAAACTTTCCTTTTGTTCTATTCTTGAGAGTCAATGAACTGTATTTTATTATTGTCACCATAGAGGTCTTTGCTAAGTAGTACATTATTAGATACCATGAGGCCATTTTCCCAGATGTGATGGGGGATTGAAGATCAAATCTACCTGCTGTTGGGATGGAAAAGAGTTGGAAGGACCTAAAATCATGTGATTAAACCTTCAGTCTCCTGAGAAACTGCTTTCTTGTTACAACTAGAATTCCTGAGACATGAGTTACTTTGATGTCGATCCTATTAATAAACATGTAAACAAAATCTTGCAGAAAGAGTCAGGAATTTTGTTTTTTTTAAAATAGTTCTCTAAAGTACTTACAAGACTGACCTTTTCTGGCATATTAAAGATCTAGAATTTAGCCAATCCAGGTAAATACAGAGGTCTTCAGAAAATGTACCTTTCTCTACATTACAGTTTCAAAAGGGTCTCTCATAAAAAAAAAATACTCAGTCATTTTCTCTTTTTTTCTGAAGTAAGATGTAAGTGATTAGTTGGCAAGCAATTTTAAATGTCTTGTTTATAATCATGGGACCGTACACTGATGGTTTGACTGTCATAAGTAGCAGTTCAGAGCATCTCTTGGGAGTCCAAGAAACCAGAGATGGGAAATGGTTTCTGCTGTTGGGTGCTGTTAAACGTGTTGTTTTCAGAGCTTAATCTCCCCTTTGGTGCAGTGGGTTTATGAGTACTACCTACCAGGACTTTGGTGAGAATTATATGTATGCAAAACCACCACTGTGTGCTTGGTGATACGTAATAGCTTCATACATGGCAGGTGTCTTATTATTTATATGATTATACATTGGAATGTGTTGTCACTATTTTTTTCTCCTCATTTTAACTTTTTTGTTGTCTTCTTTTTTTCTTCTTTTCTTTGTCCTTCCTCACTGAACAATCAAAACGAGGTCTAGTTTGAATAAGGGTACTTTGACCAGAAACATTGTGAGTAGGCTTTTTGTTTGTTTTGCTTTTTTTGATCTTTAAGTGATAAGGAAACTGGATTATTGGATTTTGGTGTTGAAAAATGATACAGGGAAAAGATGTATAATTCACTGCTGTTAACTTGGGGGCAAACCATCCAGCTGATTGATTAGTAGAGCCCTTTGTCTCTTTGATTAGAGTCTTTGGCTATTGGGTTCATTAATAATTCTGCTAGACAGATGCAAATTATTATGTATAGAATAGATTAACAACAAGGTACTATTGTATATCACAGGGAACTATATTCAATATCCTGTAATAAACCATAATAGAAAAGAATATTAAAAAGAATATAGATATGTAACTGAATCACTTTGCTCTACACCAGAAACTAACACAACACTGTAAATCAACTACACTTGAATTAAAAAAATGAACCACGCACTCTGATTTGAAGTGTATTAAAATTTTTTAAATTCTCGAAAAACATTCTGCTAGAGATTTACCAAGTTTACAATTTAGAATTCCTAGTTAAAAGGTAAAGTATGGTTGAAGAGTAGAACAAACCTTCTGTTGAAAACTGAGATGTGGTATTCAGAATATCTAGTCAGGCTGGTTGCTGGGGTCTGAATCTGTCTAACTGTTAATGCTTTGGTTGCTGGGTTGAAGAAGTTCTGGGCAGCTGGGGTAGAGGTTGGATACTTGGGAGCTTAGGGTAGTGGCTGTTTACCAACCAAGAAGTGTTTAGTTTAACCACTGGCACAGCAACACCAGTGTGAACAGGGTGTATGGGTACCCAGGTTGAAAGCCTAGGTTCCTTAGTATCCCCGTCGCTCTGGATAATCGTTAACAATGGTTGTTAGTGATCCAAAGTCAAATTTGCAGCACCAAGATTTAAAACTTTTCTGGGATAGTAAGAACTGTACACTACCAAATGTGAAATGGATGGCAAGTGGGAAGCTGCTGCATAGCACGGGGAGATCAGCTCGGTGCTCTGTGACCACCTAGAGGGGTGGGATAGGGAGGGTGGGAGGGAGGCTCAAGAGGGAGGGGATATGGGGATGCATGTATATATATAGCTGATTCACTTTGTTGTACAGCAGAAACTAACACACCATTGTAAAGCAATTTTACTCCAATAAAGTATAAAAAAAAAAAACAATGAGCAAAAAAACCCCAAACTGTAAAATAAAGGTTACTATCAGGGTTTTAGACTAAAAATGCCACGTAATCTTAATCATAAGTGTACATCATCATTGCCTATGCAGTTTTTCCAAAATTCTTGGGCCTATGAATTTTGCTATGATTCGATTCAGTAAGAGGGGAGTGTGTCTCTGGAATCTGTGTTTTTGTGAGTCTTCCCTAGAGGTCTCTGGTCCCTGCTGTATTGGATATCTTCTGTTTTACCCTCCAGATGTACACTCAACTTTTTCCTTTTTTTAACCATGCTCTATTCTCAGGAGGCCAAGGTCTGTGGATAGCCTTGGTGAACTCCCTTATTTTCTGGTGTCCTGTTGGGAACAGCCAATGGAGAGTCCTGGCAGGATATGGGAAGAGGGAAGAAAAGGGAGGCTGGGACATTTTATTCCCTTGGCTCCCTCCTTAAGGAATCCCTTGGGACTGGCTGTCCCTTTGACCAAAGATCACAGCTCTCTGGGAGGTGGTCCTCTCCATATGTCTCTTTCTTTCCAAGTTCTCATAACTGTTTCCCTTCCTGGCCTCTTCCAGCTAACTGGAAGGGAACAGCTGTGTTGGCACTAACATCAGGGCACTATTATAGCCTTTAATGGTTTTCTTATACCCTTTGTAAACAGTCCCTTTATTAACTCTCCTCATTATTCTATTTGTGCCATTTATTTCCTGCTGGGACCCTACCTAATGGACGCTGCCTTATCCACTTGCTTAACCTTTCTTTGGACTTGGAGGATATTTAAGGAACTTCCCATTACCAACACTCTGACTTTATCCACAGCTCAGATAAGTCGGGGAATTCTCTGCCATGGTTGGTCTCCCCCAGGTTCAAGGAGAGATATGGAAAACCAGCTGGAGTTCTAACATTTACCTTCTAACATCCTGCCTGCTTTGTGTGAACTCTCTGAAGAAAGGCTAATCCCAGATGGCGAAGAACAAAAAATTGAGGATCATCCTAGGGACAGAAAACTTAAGTGGACTTTGTAAGTTTCATTCAAATGATACAATATGGTTAAAATATAAAGGAGTTTGCTCCCAAGGAGAAACAAAAAGGCCTTAACTAGGTCTCTGTTTGGCAGCAGAATTTTATGCCTCTCAGTATTTGCATGGTCAATTAATCCCTTAAAGTGATGACTAGTAGGCAATTTATTTGGATGGTACAAGAGGCTAATTGGTAATTTTGTTACACAAAATCTTGTGGGCAAAAATTATGCCGGGCTTTTAAAAAATGTGCCTTTGGTATTTGAAGGGAGTGCTTTAGTACCTTGGGCCTCAGAGGAATTCAGCCTGCTGATGTCAGAATTAATGAAGAATATGGAAACTTAAGTGTGGGATGGATGGAGTGAAACATGCATTAAAGATTAATGACATTAGACTAGTGGGAGAGCCACATTTTCTGGTGATCAGAGATTCTGAGGCTTTCATCTGCCAGTGCCTGGGAGAATGTTGAGCATCTTGGAATCAGTCGCACCTCCGGTAGTTAAGTTTTATCAGCCTGCTTTTCAGCAAGGTGCTCCAAGGAAAACCCCTACCCTCCAGCTCTGATCTGTTCATTCATTGAGCAAAATGTGTTGTGAGTACCTACTCTGCGCCAGCACTGTTGAAAGAAACCTGAAAATGGTAATGAGTCAAAACACATATATTGCCTTCTCTCAAGCAGATTATAACATAGTGAAACGGATGAGTTTTCTTAAATAATAGAGTAAGTGAAACAGAGCAGAGCCCTGTGGTCCTTCCCTCCCCTGCCCCCCATGCCCTCAGCCTGTCTTTTGTCTGTAGAAAAACTTTAGTCAAAGAATAAGCTTAATCAGAGAAGTGAGAAGAAAAAGCAAAGGAAAAGGGTCAAACAAGACCAAATACTAATTGTTTAGTCATTAAGCAAAGTCAAGGACCTTTAGCTCCTCCTCAATGGCTGCAGATAATATTCTAAGCCATATCCTTTGAGCTGGTTTACAGATACAGAAACCCACACCAGGTGGAAGAAGTTAACTACATGATGACTAGACTGCAGCCATGACAGAAGCTGCCACAATTCCGAGAACAGGCCTCAAAGAAATGGGAACAAACTCACCCTGGAACTGAAGACTAACTACTTAAAAAAATCAAGATGACGCTGATCAGACCATTTTCAGGATGACTGTCAGAGCTGACTGTGCCGTTTCTACATGCAGCCCCCTCCCTCCATCTATACACCCTTAAATCTCCCGTTTAAAAGCTCCTGCCCACTGATGGTCAGTGCGGGGAGACAGCCTTTGGACTCGAGTCCGCTGCCCTGCCCCCCACCCCAGGGCTGCCCGCCTCGGAAGTAAAGCAAACCTTCTTTTCCACCAACCTTGCCTCTTTATTGGCTTTCAAGCGGCGAGCAGCCTGACCCCACGTTTGGTAACATAAGTGCACATTTACATTCTGAGGTGGAGAGATTATTACATTTCTTGTAATAGTGTTTACTAGGATAACAATTCTCCAGTTTCAAAATATCCCAAGCGTTGGATGAAATATGATGAGAAACATTTCACAGGTGGGGCTGAACCCCTCCAAAAGTCAATGGAATTCTCAGAGGCCAGAAAACAAGCAAACAAACAGGAAACAAGAGAGGGGAGAGTGTGTTAAAGTTCTGGTTGCTTTGTGGAGCAAGAGGGGACAATTCTCACAAATAGTGCATAAAGGAAACAGTTCATCATGACTGTGAATCAGCAGACACACTGGGCAGTAGAATTTAAGCCCATCACTAAAGTGATGTTCTGAAAGAACCAAGATTGCACTCTTAGAGCACTGAGCTAAATCATCTGGTCTAAGGTGGGCCAGGCATCTGCTGTGGAAGCTTCCCTGAAGACAACATGCGTGGAGGGGGCTCTGAGGGATGAGTTGGACTGGGGGAGTCGAGGCCAGGGATGGGCAGTCCTAGCAGAGAGTTGACTGTGTGATACATGTCTGGGCCAGATGGGTCCTGGTGTGTCGAAAGGACTGAAAGGCTACTGGGGCCAAAGAGAGAGAATGAGAGGGAAAACTGTACAGTACAAGACTGGGCAGCTAAGGTAACAAAAGTCCAGTGTTCATAGGCAGGATTTTCACCTGCATCTGAAAGGCAATGGGTAACTCTTCAGGGTTGCAGTGTGATAACATCAGAGTTGCTCTTTTTAAATCTCCTTCTTGCCACTTTGTATAGTAGGACTACAGTGGGGTAAGAATGGAAGATGGTCCAGGCAAGAGAATAAGTGCTTTAAACCCTGGTGGGAACCAGAACCCCTACTCTTCTGCTCTTCTGCCAATCTGGAACCACGAAGCAGAGGATGATGAAGAGGGAGAGATGCAAAATAGCAAGCACATGGGGTGTTCTTTTTAAATTTTTGAGGAATACAGAAAATATAAAAATATAAAAAATTGTGTAACAAATCCTGGGATTTTCACATTGATAAAGGGTTTTTTTTTTTTTTGTCAGTCTTGTTTCATGTTTTTTGATGTAAAAGAAACAAAATATAACAGATAATGTTCATTCCCTTTACCCCTCCCTGTTCCCATTTGCTCTCCCACCCGCTCCTGAGTTAGGGAGGTGAACTTCAGGTCATGTTTTTCTATTTCTGGAAAATACTCTTCTATTGTCTAGAAAATTTTTATATACATATGTATAGTATTGAGTATTTAAAATATTCAGAAATTATACTATGCTATGTGCAACAATCTACAATGTATGTTTTTCACTCAGCATTATGTTTTGGATCTCTGTCCATGTTGCATCACATACGTATGGCTTTTTCATTTAAAATTCTACTGCATTCCATCTTAATTATCTATTCCCCTCCTGATGGATGTTTGGGTCGTTTATAATACAATTTCATGAATGCTGGTGTAAGCATTCTCAAACAGTCTTCCGGGACACAAGTACAATAGTTTCTATAGGTTATATACTTAGCAATGGTGTTGTTGAGTAGTAAATTATGTCCCTTTTAAAAATTACTGATCTGTTGCCAAGTTGTTCTTAAGAGTGGTTGCAGCAACTCAGTTGCTTCCAGAAGGGTACAATGTTATCATCACTGTGTGAGGTCAGACCTTTTTATCCACTGATTCGAGGAGCATGAAATTGTATTCTGTAGTTACTTTAGTAGGTGATACTTTGGGTTGCTACTTGAAGTTGAGCTCTTTTTTTTCCTATTGGGTTTCTACTTTTTTGTTTATATGTTTGGCTCATATTTTGTAACTCATTTGTGAACAATTTTTTTTGGCTGCGCTGCACGGCTTTCAGGATCTAAGTCCCAGACAGGGGATTGAACCTGGGCCATGGCAGTGAAAGCGCTGAGTCCTAATCACTGGACCACCGGGAAATTCCCATTTGTGGACATTTTTATCTGTTCTGAATACTGTTTCCTATCTATGTATGCATTACAAATAACTATTTGTATTCTGTCACTTGTTTATATTACCTTATGTTATCCCTGAATTGATGCTTTTCATTTGGGTGAATTTTTTTTTTTTTTTTTTGTGAATTGTACTTTTTCTCTATTAATGGTTTCTTTGGTGCAGCATAGCAGAATGGTTAGAATCTTTGTCTCTGGAGCCAGCCTGCCTGAGATGGAAGGTGGGTTGCCACTTTGCCTTCCTATCCTGTCCTGTCCACCTTATCTTATCACATTGCATTTATGAAGACCTTCAGTACAGTGTTGAACAGCAGAGGTGGTTGAAGGAGGTGGGTTAGTGGAGATCCTTGTGAGGCGGCAGCATTGTCTTGATTGGGAATTAAGAAATTCTTTTTTAGTTTGCTCTGTGTAGCAGGCATTGAGGATGGCTTTTGTTGCTGATGCCTCATCCTTGTAGGGGCTTTGGTCAAGTGATCATTTGCTCGGAGTGGTGGTACGATACAACAGGATAGTCAGAAATGCTGAAAACTATTTTAGGTCCACCACTAATTTGCTGTTTTGACTTCATATATTTTTAAGTTTCCATTTTATTTTGTGATGTCCCTTACTAGACTCATGAGGATAATGCAGGTCAATAATACTGTTCCAAAAGGCTGAAATAGTATCTGGCATATTATAGGTACTTATTGAATAATTAAATTAATGACCTTGCTTTATTTACATCTCTGTTCAATGATATATGTGAAATGGGGTCATTGGAACTTGCTGTAGCTCCCACAGTGAGTTGGGAAGATTAAATCAGATGTGCTTTGAAAAGCTACCCAGAGTTTATGATGACCATAGGTCTTGGTGGATAACAGCAGACAAGGAAGCACAAGTAGGTGATACATTTTTCCCACACTAGAAGGTGAATTCTATGAAAACAGGAATCTTGTCTGCCTTGTTTATGGCTGTGACCCAGGTGCCTAAAATAGTGTCTGGGACTCAGATATTTATTGAATAAATGGAATACAGTAAAATTTAATCAAGATCTTTATTTGACTCAGAGAAAATAAAGGAGAACATAAAGTTGAATTCAGGGGTTTGATATGAGAACATATATATGAATGAGGGTGTATATGAGAAGAGTGAAAAAGAAAAAAGCAGAAGAAAAAATGAGTAGGAAAACTATAAATGAGAGTAAAGAAGACATTGTCTAGGACTTAAAAAACTCCTAGACTGAAAATGTGAATTTGATGTTTGAGCTTGTCTTACTAACTGAGTGGGATCGATTGAATCTGACTGCATAAAACTGGTCATTAATATAGTAAGGGAACCACAATTTAACTGTAAATTCTTGCTTTAGTATTTTTAAGTCTATGAAGAAAGATGAGAGACAAGAGTGCAGATCTCTGACCTTTTGCATTCTTCGGAAGTGGTTTAAGAGCTGGACGGTTGCCTGTGCTCTGAAAACATAATAATGTATCCTGAAGAACTTTGAATTTATACTTGGGTTTTGTCCATCATAACATTCTCTGTATTCTCATAAAAGTAGTTTTTAGTGGGCATCTGCTGGTTTTGCGTACCCTGCATCTATTTCCATTTTTTTCTCCCAATAGAATCCCAATTTGTTTTGTGGGGTAACTTCCCAGCCTCATTCATTTGATTTGTGTTAGGATGGACTACTCTTCTATCTCCTGGAATGGCCATGTGACCCAGGGCAATCAACATAGACAATTTTTCTGGTCTTGCTTGACTCAGAGATGGAGCACAAAGACCAGAACAGGCAAAGACACTCACTCTTGGAACTTTGAGTCTAACTGTTGGGAGAGAGAAGTCATTCTTTAACTAGGGCTTCTGCATTGACCCAAAGAAGAGAACCTACCCAAGAGAAGCCAACCCAAAGGAAATGAAGCTAATAGAAACTGAGGTCTGAAGATAATGTTTGAGCTGTCTGAATCCATTCTTCCTTGAAGCTTCTCTAGCCTAGCCATTTCACTTAGGTCAGCCAGTACATTCTCTACTTCATTTAATTTGAGTACGAGTTCCCTTGCAATTCAAAAGGGTCTTGATTAATACATTTTGATTAAAAAAAACTTTTCAGTGGAATTGATTCTTGAGAGCAAAGCCCTCAGACCTAGATTGGTGAAAGTCAGGAGTATATTGGGACTTCACTGACGGTCCAGTGGTTAAGACTCCACGCTTCCACTGCAGGGAGTGCAGGTTCCATGCCTGATGGAGGACTAAGATCCCACATGACTCACGGTGCAGCAAAAAAAAAAGAGTATATGTGTATATGTCATACACCATATTCTAGGTAATTAGTTATTGAAAACATATCTTTAGAAACTTAACCTCTCATCAGTGTTTGTACCTCTATAGCTAGAGGTGGTCGAATTAGATGATCTCAAGCTTATTTCTAGGTCAAAGTGTAAAAGTCTGAGACAGCTTTTCTTGCAATGACTTTATGATCTCTCTTATATTTGCTGACAGCTCCTGATGGCCAAGACTAACTCTTACCATTTTCCAGAGTATACCCTGCCATTCATCCCCCTTTCTTACTTCTGCTTATGTTTCCTAATGCCCCATAACACAAGAAGGCACTGCAGCTGCAATAATGGTGATGAAAATAGCTATCATTTTGAATCCTCACAATACCAAGAACTTCACATACGTCATTTCACTTAATCTTCTGAAGAACTTAATGACATAGGAATTAATATGAAATATATAATCACTGATCCACCATGAGACTCTTGGGGTTATTCAGTTTAACTTCACCTCACCTACCCACCAAGTGCAGATAGGAATAATTTCTCCATCATCACCCTAATTAATGTCCAGAGTCTCGTTACCATTTGAGGGGCTTACAGTTTGGCTAAGGAGTTGAGAGGTGTATTCCTGGGGTGTCACTGGGCCAATCAGGTGAAATCTACCAAGTCTTTTTCTATAAATAAGCATCATTTCTTCTGGGTGTTTAGAGGTAATGTTCTGTTCTTTTGGCTTTCAGGGAAGATCAGTTGGTAAGTTCTTCCTTCAGCAATAGCTGGACCATTAGCAATGAGAGTGCTAACTCACCTCTCACATGACCCTCTGGTCTATATGAGCTGTGCCACTCCAAATGATCCTTCTATGAGTTTGCCTATCTGGATCTTCCTGAGTAGATGGTCTTCGATCTTTTACGGAAGTTGTCCCTAGGATCAGAATCTAACCTTCCAGAGCTTTTTGAAAATTTTATCTAATTCTTCTACTTTCCTTTGATCCCTCTACTGCCTCTTCCCTTTCCTCCTTCTTCTTCTTACTTTTTTGTTTTGTAAACATTTGTTTCTTGTTCTTTAACAGTTGACAGGAAGGTATCAAACCCACAATGCATATTATTAGCAATCCCTCCAAAGTTGCTTTTTCTTCAAAATCATGAATGTAAGCTTGAAACTATATCAGGAAATGAAAGGAAATTCTTAGAATTGATCTTTCAATTTCATAAAGAAAAAAAAGAAAAAGAGCTAACTTTATTAAACATTGTGTAGAATATAAAACCATTTCAACCCTCATTTTACAGATTAGGAAACTGGGGCTCAGAGAATTTAAGTAATGAGTCAGATCACAGAGTTGTGAAAATGTAGAGTTGTGGGTCAAAGCTCGATAGGACTGAAAACAAAACCCTGCTATTACCCAATGAGCTTAGAGGAAGTGGGCAGGATGTGGCCCATGATCTATTCTTAGGAAAATGATCCTAGAAAAATGTCACAAATAATGGTTTTTAGGAAAAAATCCGTAAGTCGTAAGTTTTGTCAGATACATAGGTTTCATCCTGCTGGCTGATGAAGATGTAGAGTATGTCAGTTGCTCTACACTGGATCATGTTAGAAATCATGTGGACATGGTATGTCAGTTGCTGTGACATCCTAGGTAATGTTAGAAATGCTTCTCCATTTCTTTACGTAAAGAACTAAGAGGTTTTTCTGGGGCGGAGGAGGGAGAGCCATGGGGGGAACTTAAAGTCCATCGTGAAGGATTCCTTGCACTATAGTGGTTGTATCAAAGTTGGGAGGGAGAGCTAATGTGAAAAAAGCCAAAATGCAAATAAAAATCTAATGTGACAAGCTAAAGGTGAATAATTCCCTTGAGATTAATTCTGATTACAATGAAGCTTCAGAGACATCAAAAATCAAAGAATGACATCAGGATGATCTGGATTAAAATCTATTTATGAGGGGAAAAAGTAGAGGTATTAGCTGACAACAAGCGCTGCTTATATAACGCAGCTGCTTTATAGATGATGCAGTCTTAGGTTAAGCCTTGAGCCACTGCATACAGTATTGTCATGTTATATCTAGAATGTAGGCTTCTATCTTAAGGCAGTTAAGAAGGTGAGACAGTTCTAAAATTCTAGGCTGGCTTTATCTAAGGAAGACCAGGGAATGTTGCTCAGAGACACGAAGACCAAGGTAAACCATGTTTTCTCTCTCTAGCCTGTTAATAGTTCAAACTTTCCATATTGTAAATGGAACTGGTAATTTTCCTCATATATGCTTTTTCTTCAGTATTCTCTATCAAGTAGTAAAGGGAATACCACTAAGATGAAAAGAGATGTGTCATTTAGCTGTGAGCCTGGCACATGGCAAGCTCTCAATGAATAGTGGCTTGGAGTTATAATGATTACTATAGATCACTTCATTTAATCCTTTTGAGAACCTTCTGAAGTAAGTACTACTGTTAACCTGCATTTTTAGATGAGAAAACTGAGTGTCACTGAAGTTAGATGGTTGAGCCAAGACAACACAGTTTGTAGGCTTCCGAGGAGGAGGCAAACTAAGGTCTCTCTGAACTTGGAGAGAGCTTATACTGTTAACCAGTAATCTCTCTTGCCTCTCAAGAGCATCTAATATGATTGGATAATGATGATGAAGTGGGACTAGGTTATGATGTCCACATTCTCTTTTAACTCGTTCTGAAAGGCTTGTTACTTTCCTTTGGGTCTTTAAATGTTCCCGTACCACTCCTCTGTACTTTGAATGTTCTTCTCAACTAGACAGAGAGGGAACTGCATTAGCTATTAAATTGAATACATGGCCATACACTATTTTCTGAATGAACTTTTTAGCACTTCAAAGACTTGAAGTACAGTTTAATGGTGTTTTAGTTGTCACTGGAATTAACGGTTGAGTGCTGTTGTGTGCTGGGTTTTGTCCCCCCTTCGGGTGATATTTAGAGAAGTAATTATTCTCCTTGAGGCTTGCAAGGGTGTGTGTACCGTGAAACAAACAATAAAGACAGACCTCTTGAGGTGTGCCATGGATTATTTATTTCCCCTTAATATTCCTCTCTGAGAACAACTCACTGCCTACATTTTTGATCTGCTCTTTTTCCTTAATAGAAAGGTAAAGAGACCTTAGATCTAACTCTCCCAAATTTATATCATCACTAAATCACACAGTAAACAACCCCCAGAATCTTCTACCCCTTAACGTTGCCAACACAGGGGAGCAAAGGCAGAGTTAGCCTTTGCTGGACACTGATTAAACACATCCAAAGTGGTAGCTTTCCTAAGAGGCTCATGGGGTGGACTGAGCAGACTCACAGTTCCCCTGTGAGGAATTTATTCTTGTATGTCCCCTTCTTTATCTACACCAAGGGGTAGACATCTTTCCCCTGCTTAAAATTTTCAAGTATTTATTGCCTGTATTTTGCCCTTTGAGATTTGCTGGTTGTTGGCCTGATCTCCCAGTTAAAGCAGCATATCTCCTGCTTTCTTCTCTGTTATCACATGTGTTGGGTAATCATTATGTGCTAGGTTAATGCAGGGGAGCTCCTCCTAGTCTTGAGGAATAGACAGACCAGTTTTCTCCCGTATTATTCAACACAACTCCTGGTTTGAGGCATTCAGGAGATGCTTAATAGATATTTGTTAACTTGATATGCTTAAGAATGAGGCAAGAAAATGATGAAGCCCTGATTCCCTCCCAATAATAACCATGAGAAGCTTTCTGAATTAACCCCACTTGTGGCATATGGAGCACGAGTAGCGGCAGTTGTAACCCTTTCGACATTAAGAATATTTGTTGTGTTCTGAGAGCCATGACCAGATAGGAAAGAAATGGGTGACAGGAGGTGCTCTATAAGACAGGAAGGGGTTGTGGGGTTTGTGGGAACTGTAGAGGGTATGCTACATCTAAAGGTATCCAAATTCCAATCTCTGAAAACAAAACAAAACAAGAAAGCAACACAGACCTATAGGCTGTTAGTTGTTGGGCTCTGATTAAAAAGAAACTGGGGCAAGTTCAGAGAAAAGCATCATGAGTATCAGGGGTTCAATTATGTCTTAGGAGGAGTAGTTGGAGCTGGATACTTTATCCTACATAAAGAGAGCTCAAATGGAAGATAAAATTTTCTTTAGATATCTGAAGGACTGACCAGAGTGGAATAGGACTCAGTGTCTGAGGCCAGTGTTTGGAATTCAGAAGAAGAGATTTTGCTTGAATAAGTTTTCTTCAGATTTTGAATGAATTCTGATGAGTAATGAGTTCCCATCACCGAAAGTGTTCAGGTTTATCTTGAAAAACTTACAGCTGGCACGTTGAAGAGGGGTTTAATTTGAGGATATTTATGATCTTTTACCAATTTTGCTACTTTATGATTCCTTGAAGGTCAAGGTGCAGAGAGACATTCTGGGTGCATGGATAAGGTGAGCATATTTTCACACACAGTTCCTTGCAGATGGAGTAGGTGGGCTATTTGTCCACTGTGCCAAAGTGCCCTGGAATTGGATATGTACCAAATGCAAGTATAGATAGACCTCTTCAGTCTTAGGCATTTGTCAAATCCCAGCCTTAAAGTGCATAGACCACTGAAAGAATATCATGTGCTTAATATTTAACAGTAGTCAGCAATGACAAATATTTAGAAAAATTTTCACTCTACTATTAAATAAACAATAGCTTTACAGTCTAGAGAATAAAGAAATTAGTAGGATATTTGCCTAGTAAATTAGTTATATGTCATAGCATAAGAAATTATCCCAGACCTTTGTGGCTGGAAACAACCATAATCATTTATGATCTCATGGCTTCTGTGGATCTGGAATCTGGGAGTGGCTTAGCTAGGCAGTTCTGGCTAACAGGGTCTCATGATATCATAGTCGAGATGTCTGCCAGGGCTGTAGCAATCAAGGCTTAACTAAGTCTGGAGGATCTGCTTCTGTGGTTTACTCACATGGCTGACAAGTTGGTGCTAGCTATTGGTGAGAAGCCTGAGTTTCTTCCCACTTGAGATTCTCCAGAGGGCTGCTTGAGTGTCCTCATAGTATGGCAGTTGGGTTTCCCCAGAGTGAATGGTCCAAGACAAAGCAAGACAGAAGCCACAATGTCTTTATTGAAGTTGGAAGTCACACTTCATTTTTGCGATATTTTATTGGTTTCACAGGCCAGTCCTCTTCACTGTGGGAAGAGACTACACAGGGCAGAAATATCAGGAGGCAAGAAACACTGAGGACTGTCTCAGAGTCTGGCTATAATATGTCGTCAGCCCTACGTTTGTGGATTCATGTCTCAAATATTCCTCCAAGTTTGAAATATCTTAGTCAAGGACAACTTAATAATAATTCTATATTTTAGGGTTTTTTACTTTTATTTTTTCATTTATTCTTTATAAGGTGTTTTGAAGGACAGCTTGACAACAGTCCATCCTAGATCTCTTGGATTGTAATTCCTCACAAAATCTTTTGTACTTGACTACTAGGGGCAAATGGATTGGGAAAAACTCGTAAGACCAGATATTGAACAACCTAATACTATTGGTTGAAACTTTGACTTGTTTGAAAATTTTAACTAAGGGTTAAACATTTTCAGTTCTTATACTTACTGGTATGTAATTAGAAATATACATAAAAGGCATGGAAATTCATGTTGTCCAACATTGGTTACTGATATTTAATATACTGCTCAAATCCTGGCCAACTCTACTAGTTTTTTAGTAAGAGACTCATAAAAGGAAGATTATATTGAGTCCATTCCATCAGCTTTTTGATGAGCTTACTAAAGCTATCAAAGAATTGCTGTGTCAGAATGTATCACTTTTAAAAAATGGGCACTTGGATGAGATATTTTTGTTTTCCTGGTTACAATTTTACAGCACTGTCAGTTGCTGATTTTTCCCCCTCTACCACAGATTGTTATAGTATTTAACGTTTATGTGTTCTCTCTCAGTACCAACTGGGGCCATGGCCAAAATTCTGATTGGGAGTGGGTGGTGGGGTTGGAAACTATATATATGATGGCTGAACAGCTGTGATAATCTATGTTTTTGAGGCAATAATCATGAATAATGCAACTTTAGCTATTAAAATAGAATGAGGGGATAACATCTTACTGGGTGGGAATTTTAAGGCAAAGTAGTCGTTTTAGAATTATAATGATAATACCTATGGCTAGGTGTCAACATTATTACTCACTGTGCACTCAGTTTGAGGATGAAAATGTAACATCTTTAACCCCTGAAGGACAGGTGACAGGGAATCCATATGATGTTGTCTCCTCTGAGAAGTCTTTCCCTGTCCGATTCCCCTAAATTGGGTCAATACTCTTGCGGAGTGCCCCCAGAGCTCCCCATATTTATCCACTGTTAGCAATTGTTATGACTCATTGACTCATTGATATCTCTCACAAGAATGTTGATTCAGTGAAGCAGGGTTACTATTTAATTCCCAGCACTGAGACTACTATAAGTGTGTTAGTCAGTAGACCTTTGGCAGAAAGTGAGGGAAAAGTAACTCAGGTAGTCTTGCCCATAAAAAGTAATTTATTGCTCAGTATAACTGAAAAGTCTTTTGGTATATGGCTTCAGGCATGATTGGGCCCAAGTACTCAAAAGTATATGTGTCTCCATCTTGAACCTTTTTTCCTTAGTGCTTGTATTAATTTCAGACAACTTCTTACCTTGGGGTATCAAGATGGTGACCAGGAAGCCTCATGCTTCAAGAGAAGAGAGTTTCTCTTCCTCAGTTATTCCAGCCTAAGTACCAGGTGCTAAAACAATTTGCTTTGATGAATCCATCTATGGTCACATGTTCTGAGCAATTCACTGTCGTTGGAAGGACAGAAATCTAGTAATTGATATGAACTGTCTACAAACAATGACCTGCTAAGCATGTGGAACTTGAAGGTTTTGACTAGCCACTTGGTTTAGGTAAAAAGAGAGAAAAAAGAAGACATTCTGACCAGGAAAGCTATAGGAGCAAAGACAAAGAAAGGATCATGAATGTTGAAAAACTAAAGAGGCAAGTAACTGATGGAAGTAGGATTTGAACCCCAGTTTTCTGAACATGAATAACACTTACCCGACCATTGTGCCACACTGCTCTCTTATGAGTGCTATCCTGTAAATGCTTTTTTATGCTATTTTTTATACCTTTATATACTAATGCAATTTCAAGCATTGGGTAGGGTAAGAGATCTCCAAACCATCTGGAGAAGGCAGAAGGAGTTGATGTTTTTAGCACTCCATATATTGGGTGAGCAGATTTTACCCACCTGGGTGATAAAGTTAGGTATAACTCTAAAGCTGCTAAAGTAACAAAAGAAAGATAACAAGTGACTCAAGTGTGATTTCTGAAAATAGAAAGCAGATATATTAATCTATAAAGGCAGTGATTTTCCGGAAATGAATCTCAAAGCAGAAACTAACTTAGGGTTCTTACACAAAGGATACTGAGACAAAGTAGTATGCCATTGTTTAATCCATAGTTGTTCAAAGATCGAAGTGTTATTGGTTGGTTCATTGGCTACACTGTATCCACAAAGGAGATAAGTAGTAGGCATTTCCCATTTCACTTTCATTAAGTGATCATATGCCTTCAACGCCTCACCTTCTTTTTTTTTTTTTTTTTTTTTTTGGAGTTAAGGCAGCGTTTTATTTATTTATTTATTTATTTTTGGCTGTGTTGGGTCTTTGTTTCTGTGCGAGGGCTTTCTCCAGTTGCGGCAAGCGGGGCCACTCTTCATCGCGGTGCGCAGGCCTTTCACCGTCACGGCCTCTCTTGTTGCGGGGCACAGGCTCCAGACGCGCAGGCTCAGTATTTGTGGCTCACGGGCCCAGTTGCTCCGCGGCATGTGGGATCCTCCCAGACCAGGGCGCGAACCCGCGTCCCCTGCATTGGCAGGCAGACTCTCAACCACTGCGCCACCAGGGAAGCCCCCTCACCTTCTTAGTTGCTGGTGTTCTTTTTATCCTCCCCAAACAGACACTCATATAATGTTCATACATGTGCAAAAGCAGAACATCCAACTCACCAGACATGTGAAATATTACCTGATGCCTGATGTGTATACAAAGAGTACTTTGTGCTGGTGTCTTTGCACTGAGGTCATTTTCTCTGTTAGAATTTTAAATGCATGCAAAATATCATTAAGTAGTTCAGAATATGATTTATTATTAATTGCCACTAAGATTTACTGGAAATCTTATTATGTGTCAGGTCCTGGTGCCAAGCACTTTATAAGTGCAATCTAATTTAACTGACCAGTATTTGTACAGATTAATAGTGGTCTGGATAGAGTAGAGGCAAAATTTATTTAGCTCCTTCCTTGGAATTCACATTAGGAGAAAGGTTAACTTCCTTCTCTCCCTTTCGAATTAAAATAAGTGGCCAGGACATTGGTGTCTATTTCTTCCCCAGACCCATATCATTCAGGACCTGTCTGCAACCATGAGCAAGGTGGCTGTGAGTTTCTGTCCCAACCAGATGTTTCAGGCTACACTTGGAGGCAGACACATGTGTCCAGTGGACTAGTCACCACTTGTACTGGTGACCTTGTCTTTGGCACATCAAAATAACCTCACTGAGTAGTTAGGAAATGCCTAGGCTGTTCTCTGATTCAGATGGGGGATCAGGACCCTCTTTTAACACAATGGTTTAAAAAGTGAACAAATAAATTTTGTTCATACTTTAGTCCCAAGATAAAAAGACAAATACTCAAAGTTTCTAAATCATAAATATTTAGGTAATAAGTGAGAATGAATTCCTTAATGCAACCAGAAATTATGGTCAAATTTGGAACATGAAGTTTCCACTTGGTGAATAATTCTTATACTAAAACACAAGTTCCCATTTCCCAACTGCTAGTGAGACCTCAGTACTATAACCATCCTTAATTTGTGTATATTTTTGTGGATTAATTTTAGTTAGGTATTATTGTATAGGTTTTGTCTTAATGTTGACACTCTAGCCTCAGTTGACATAATTTTCATTATCCTATTTGGTCAGATGTATTTCTGGTTATGTTACATAAATGCTAGACCTTTGAGTATAGAGAGAGGGAGTGCTAAATGTTCATCAAACAAAAGAAGTTAAAAAATGACCAAAGAACTACCAGTCTGGGATTTTCACCTAGAAGCATAATGATCCACTTCTATGGCTTGGCTTGCTCCACAGGAAGGGAGAATTGCTTCTGGCCAGCTGTTGCTTCTGCAGTATCTTGGCTCTATGTGGCAGGAGGAAATGCTTTTCCTTCCCTCAGGCAGAAAAGAATTTGGAATTTGGGGAAGCATTGAGGAAAAGGTCAAGTTTGATGGGAAAGGGCATTTGTAACAGCTGGTGAATGCTACTTTTGCCCTTATGAATCATTGGCTATTTCATATTCTAGAAAGCATTTTTATTTTTATAAAAATCTCTGAAGTTTGCATAGCAGTACTGGTCTTTGTTATTTAAAAATTCAGATATTAAGATAAGCCCCGTTACAGGTAATAATTTTCAACTTTCTTAGATAAGGTGAAAGAATGTGGCACTTAGCTAGTAAGTGAACCTAACAAACTGCCCAGCATCAAAATCTCAGTAAGACTTTGATATCTTTGTTGTTTCTTATATTTAGTAACATTTATCAATTGATTAAAATTGATAATAATAGCAACTTAGTTTCTTTGGGAAAATGGCTACCAACTGAAGGTGAATTTGAGGAAAGTTGGAAAGTGGGTTATTGGTGGGGTGAAGCCATGCAGAGGAAGCATGTGTTTCTTGATGTGATTGAAAAAGAAGTAGTCAACCTGTATTTATCAGCTTGAGCTTCTGCGGTGGTCTCATTATATATTTCTTTATCAGTGTCAGGACATAAATGTCATTTAATGTGTGTGCTTTAGTAGGCAGTTTTATTTTAGTGTAAATAACAACATAGTTAGAAATATAATCACTATTTGGGATAGGACAAAATGAATAAAAAAAATGACTTAGTCTTCAATGATCCTCATCTTCTAAACAATTACCAAATCTGCACTGGCATCTTTCCCAACCCTGACAGTTTGTATTTTCCTTTAAAAAGGAAAAAAAGAGGGGAAAACCAGCATAGTGCAGGTTAAAAGTCAACCCTGCATTTATTGATGAAGAAAGAAGTGCAGAGGTGACATCATTGAAAATGATGGAGTAAGGCCTTCCAAAAGTTCCCTCCTTCATAAAAGCAATGAGAAAACTTGATACATTGTCTCAATCAACTTTTTCAGAACTTTGGAAGTTAATAAAGGCTAGTAGCAATCTGAGGCGTGTTCATTCAAGAAAAACAGGTGAATCTTCAACAGAAGAGTGAGCTTTGTTGCATTTTAACTTGCTCTGTTCCCATCTCCCTCCTGGGAGCTCCACAGTAGCATTGAAAAGCAACAGATCACAATCATGGTGAAAGAATGGGAAGACAGAATGTGGCTGGAGTTTCTTCGAAGCCACATTCCCAGAGAACTCTTGTTATTTCACCGGTTTGATGGTTCTGGAGGAAACCCCACTTGCAAAGCTGTCTTCATTTGACCTGACTTACAGCTCACTAAGTAAAGAAAGCCTTAGTGAAGAAAGCCTTTTCCCTGGTGACTTTTGTCAAAAATATGTAGAGGCAAATGTTTAACTTTATGGCTGTCTGAGGCAATGGTCAACAATGGGGCAAACAATAGGCTAACCAAAAAGCTTAGAAGGAAAAGCTGGGGAATGAGAAGTCTATAAAGGCTCTGAAAAATTCCTGCATATCTCTTGGAATTTAGAAAATCATGAACATGTGTAGGGCTGTGCACATGCCCAGGGCTGTGTGAATGCATAGGAAAGACCTGAGATATATGTCCTAAGCTCTCACCTCTGGTTCACCTTGAGTTTCTACATAAGCATGAAGTAAAGACTAAGGTAAAGTTGTCAGCTGGCTGGCTGAGTGTTAAGGTATGTCCCAACATGCACACTGAGCTTCTTAACAAAGACTGAGATGCCTATTGGTTTCAAGAGCTTAAAGAAATTTCTGTTTAATAATTAGCAACTACTAAGCTAACTGAGCAGGCATTTCACTTACCAAATAGAAAACAGAATACAGATTTTACAGAATTAGTGCAGAAAAGTCACTAAACAAACAACGGTTAGCAACAATAACAAACCCTAGGGAGGAGGGAAAGTATAATTTTCAGAGTTTCCATGTATGTCCCATTTTCAACAAAAATTATGAGACATGAAAAGAAACAAGAATGGAGAGCCGAAATACAGGAAATAAGCAATTGATAGAAACTGTCCCTGAGGAAGCCCAGATGGTGGACTAAGTAGAAAAGATTTTAAATCAGCTATTTTAAATATATTCAAAACAACTAAAGGAAATCATGTTTACGAAATCAAAGCAAATATGAGAACAGTCTTTCACCAAATAGAGACTACCAATAAATATATAAAAGTTATATTAAAAGAGCCAAATAGAAATTCTGGAGTCAAAAAGTACAATAACTGAAATTTAAAAACTTACTAGAAGGGCTCAACAGCAGATTTGATAAGGTGGAAGAAAGAATCATTGAACTTAAAGATAGGTTAATTGAGAACGATTTGAGGAACAGAAAGAAAAAGGAAGGAAGAAAAATGAACAGAGCCTTAGAGACTGGTGGTATATTCAAGTGTATGAACACACACACAATCCCAGGAGAGAAAGGAGCAAAAGGAATAGAAAGAATATCTGAAGAAATAATGGCTGAAAGGTCCCAAATTTGATGAAAAACCTTTATCCACACATCTGAGAAGCTCAGTGAGCTCCAGGTAGGATAACCTCAAAGAGAATCACACCTAAACAAAACATAATCGAACTGTTGAAAGACAAAAACAAAGAGAGAGTCTTGAAAGCAGCAAGAGAGAAGTGACTCTCATCACTTACAAGATTAACCACTGATTTCTCATCAGAAACCATGGATGCCAGAGGCAGTGGTGTGATATATTCACTGTGTTCAGAGAATAAGACTGTCAACCAATAAATCCATTAAAGCTATCCTTCAAAAATAAAGGAGAAATTAAGTCACTCTGACTTAAACAAAAATTGAGAGAATACTGTGTACAAAAATTAAGTGTATCAAAGACCTAAATGTAAGGGCAAAGACTATAAAACAGTTAGAAGGAAACACAGGTCTAAAGCTTTGTGACCTTGTGTTAGGCAATGGTTTCTTAGCAATGACACCTAAAGTGCAAGGAACCAAAAAAAAAAAAAAATAGATTAAAGGAAACCATCAAGAAAGTAAAAAAAGGGACTTCCCTGGTGGTGCAGTGGTTAAGAATCTGCCTGCCAATGCAGGAGACATGGGTTCAAGCCCTGGTCCGGGAAGATCCCACATGCCGTGGAACAACTAAGCCCGTGCACCACAACTACCGAGCCTGCGCTCTAGAGCCCACAAGCCACAACTACTGAGCCCGTGTGCCACAACTACTGAAGCCCGCACGCCTAGAGCCCATGCTCCACAACAAGAGAAGCCACCACAATGAGAAGCCCATGCACCACAACAAAGAGTAGCGCCCACTTGCTGCAACTAGAGAAAGCCCGCACACAGCAACGAAGACCCAACGCAGCCATAAATAAAATAATTAATTTAAAAAAAGAGATTGATTTCTAAAAAAAAAGTAAAAAGATAACCCCCAGAATTGAAGAAAATATTTGCATGCACGCACACACACACACACGGACACAATGGATAATATACCCTTTTTCAATATATGATGTAATATAATTTTTGTATATGGTATGAGGTAGTCTCCAACTTCATTATTTTTTGCATGTGGATATCCAGTTTCCACAGTACCATTCGTCGAAAAGACTCTGCTTTCCCAATTGAATTATCCTGGCAACCTTGTTGAAAATCAATTGATCAGACATTTATGGGTTTATTTCTGGACTCCTAATTCTTTCCCCTTGATCTATGTGTATGTCTTTATGCCATTACCACATAGTCTTGATTACTGTAGCTTAATATTAAGTTTTGAAATTGAACTTCAGAGGCATTTAAGATGTGGACTTGAGAGAAGTGATCATCAGTTTAACAGGCAGCTGAAACAAACATTATAATCTTTATGTTCAGTGCCCCAGCTGAGGTATTTCCAAAACTGCATTTTGCCACTTGGGTCCATGTCAAGACATACAGCCAGAATGCTAGTTTGTATGACAGATTGAACAAAGAAACACCACATGGGAGTGTGGCATTTCTGAAACTTGAGTCACAAAGTACCACTGCAATATTTTTTGCTATAGCCACTTACCTACTGTTTTCTCATTTTTTTCTAAGAATTGATTCATGTTAAATGCCTAATTGTTTTAAATGACAACTCTATATTAAGCACATCATAAGAAGTGTTATCTGTGAAATCATGGGCTTTAAGTGCTGGTAATATTTCTTCTAACACATTAAAATAAATACATAATTATTAAAAATAAAGTTTGTACACTTAACATGTAAAAAAATTTTAGGAGCCATAAGGCATACAAAAAATCTATTTTGGGAGACACTGCTGTTTGGGGAGAGCCTTCCTTTTATGAGGAGTTACTTAACCAGATTTCTAGTTTCTGTTATATTAGTTTTGTCATCCTTGGTGAGCAAGGCAAATTCAGTGAACTTATCTGAAAGATGTGAGCAAAATATTTTACCCCAATATTAGCCATCATTTACTGAGGACCTCCTGGAAGCCATGGTCTTAGGATGGCCTACCAGAAATTATGTGGTCAGTTTGTCCATTACCTACTGCTGTGGGTTGAATTGTTTCACCCGAGAGATATGTTGTTGTCCTAACCCCTAATACTTGTTAATGTGACCTTATTTGGAAATAGGCTCTCTTCAGATATAATCAAGTCAAGACAAGGTCATACTGGATTGGGGTGAGCCCTAAATCCAATGACTGGTGTTCTTATAAGATGAGAGAAATTTGGACACACAAACACATTGTGAGAATGCTGTGTGACAATGGAGGTAGAGATTTGAGTGATGGGTCTATAAACTGAGTAACACTGAGGATTGCGGTTAACCACCAGAAGCTAGGAGAGTCAAGGAAGGACCCTTTTCCTACAGCCTTTGGAGGGAGCATGGCCCTATGGACACCTGGATTTCAGTCTTCTAGCCTCTAGACAATAAGAGGATACAGTTCTTTGTTTTAAGCCACCCAGTTTGTAGTAATTTATTATAGAGCCCTAGGGAAATAATACACCTACCTTTTCTTTTCTAGGTGAACTAGATGAGGGCCAGTGTTTCTCATTTTTCTCACTGCTAATCCTCAGATTCTGGAACAGTTTCTCATATTTAGCGAATACTCAATTCCTTTTTTTTTTTTGATTGATTTAATCAATAAGACTTGTTAACAATCCTGAGAGTTATACATTTATTGTATTATTGAATAAACCAAGCCTAGGAGAGTTCAAGAAACATGTCTAGGTTTACACAACTAGTAAATAGTGAGCCAGGATTCAAATTTAGATAATCTAATTCTACAGTCTCTGGCCTTTTCACCTTTCTCTGCCTACTACAAAATATAGACCTGCTGGAACCAAATGATCTCTTGAAGTCCCTTGAAGCTGAGAGCCGAGGGGGTCTATGATAACATACAAGCTTTTTAGAGATCATTGCTAAATATCAAGTCATTGCTTGTACTAAATAAGGCATACAAAAAATCTATAAGGCATTGCTTGTACCTCAATAAAGATATTTATTGAGGTTTTAGCAAAATTGGGATTCCTAGAGAGAAAAGTAAAATTAACTAGTTTTCATTTTTTTTTATTCAATAAGCAGTGAGTGCTTACTGTGTACCAGAACCCATATATATTTTACTTGACAGATCACTTCATTTACTTTTCACAGTAGTGGTGCAAGTTGAAATGATTATCATTTCCGTTTTACACATGAAGAAACTGGAACAAAGTCATGGAACTTGCTGAACATCACAGCTTGGAAGTAGCCAAACCTAGATTCAATCCAGACTTTGAAACTACAAATTTCTATTGCCTAAAATGCTTGTGCCCTCCCCTTAGCTGTTCCACCCTTTCTACAAGTCCTAGTTCAGCATCTTGCTGCCCAGGAAACTTTCCTTTCATGTTTCACATCTTGTGGTATATTCGTCTTCTGTACCACTCTTCTGTCCCTTCCGTTTACTTTGGTGGGTACCTGGTCCACCTCTACAGCTACACTCTTAGCCTCCCACACTTACATACAGCAGATACATAATCCATGTGGCTTGAGTTGGTGATATAAACAGTGCCAAAGAAGGAACTGTGTGGATACCTGAGACACATTGTCCAAATTTGCCTGGATGACCACATTCTGAACTGGTTCAGACTACCATGTTGCCTCTGACCCTTTCAAAGTTTTTAATTGCTTGCACTAAAATCTCTTGGGGTGCATGTTAAAAATTCATTTTCGTGGGCTTCACTTCAGACTTATTGAATCAGAGTATCTTAGGGTGGGATCTTCCCAAACTCAGCATATATTATTGCAATGCCTACAATGTCTTCTCCCCCAGTTCAATGAGTTCACTAGAAAAATTATTTTTGTATTTTGGGTGTTAGCTTAGATGTCTAAGAATGTCTCTTTTCACCCCAGGCTAAAGGTGAGAAGCTCCTGCATTGTGTTCCCATTGAGCTCTTTGGTATTTAGCACTTTAAATGCTCTAATATGCTTGTATATTTACTTGTAAGTCTCCTTTTGGCATTTCTGTGAGCTCCTTGGGGCTGAGGTCTTTCACTGTCATATCCCAAGTTTTTATCACAGTCCTTGGCATATACAGGTGGTCAATAATAAAATAGACAAATGCACCAATAAAAAGAGATCATGGAATTCATGAGCAATTAGGAACACTTAATTCCTACTCAAATTTCTGCCAAGAACACACAGGGACAGAATGTCTTCTTTATTAACTGTTAGCATGGAGATCACATTTTGCCCCCCACACTCAGCCTTTTTCTCAGTTGCAAGATTCGAGTTAGAATTGTCGTAGAAAAGCAGAAGGAAACCACAAGAGTTGATTGGATTGTTTGTCCTACTCATCTAGTTTGAGAAGGACATAAATCCAGTAAATTTAGATATCAATGGGACAACAGCCCTAGCCTCCTAAATAGTTCTGGGCAGGCTTGGCATGGCTTCTGTTGAAATGCATGAAGAAACCAGTAATGACAAACACGTAATTTTGCAAGTCATAGTATTTCAAACAAAACACACCCTTTTGGCAATCCAGACTAACTACAAATAAAAGGAGCCAACATCCCTTTCTCTTAAAATCTAGGATGTTTTCACTTTCTATCATGTGGCAGGTACTTTATTGTACAGGCATTTAATAAATGCTTATGGACTGGATTTAAGTAGCTAGTAGCCTTCACACTCATGTGTATGGGAAGAAAAAAATGCTTTTGGGAAAAAATTTCTTTGTGGTCCACACATTTGCACAAGCCTGCCTTTGGAGAGGAGAGAAAAATCTGCTCTGTTCACCCAATCAATGAGCTGGTGGTTTGTAGAAAAATTCTTAGGTCACAATAGAAAATATTCTTAGGCTTGGTCTTGAGTTTGTCTCTAACTAGCCAGGTGGCCTTAGATAAGACTTTTGACTTCTTTTATGTTTTTATGTCCTTACTTGTCTGAGGAGGAAAATTCCAGCCCTTTTGTTAGCTCATATGTTTATTCTGAGGATTTAATAAGACAATGTGCTAATGAGGGTTTATCTTGTATATAATAAGCAGTCAGTTAAAAAATATCAGGAATAAATAAATAAGTAAATGAACTGATGTTTATGAAAGGGCTCTAGAGATATAGAACTACTCAAAACTATGAAGTTAAAAGATTAGAAATTTCCAAAGAAAATTATTTCAGAAGGACTCAGGCTTCTTCCTACTTAGCCAGGATCAGTTAATCTCATCATTTGAGCACCACGCTGTGTCAGAGTAAGTCCTGAAGAGGAAGGGCCATAGATTGGATAAGTTTGATAGAAGGAGAAAAGGTAAGGGCTTATGGAAGGAAGAAATGATTGGAGCCCAGGTGGAATGTTCCAGGGTGGGCCCATGGATTGCCACACCTTGGGATCTGAGGCAACGAAAACCTGGTGGCAGTAGGGAAGAAGAGTAGAGAAAAACCTAAGCTGAAAAGCGAGCTTCTTTGTACTACTGTTGAGAAAGTTTCCAACGTACATGAAGAGTTCTGTGCTTTAGGCACCGGGGTCATAAGCAGTGATGCGCTGGTTAATACTGAACAATCAGTTCTTCGGAAACAAAAAGGCTTGATTGTAGCTTTAGCTGATTTCCATGGTGTAAACACATCCACTGTGGCTGATTTCAAGCCACCACTGGTGTAACAATAGGCTTGTAAAATTTCTGAAAATTTAATAATCAGCTCTTAGGAGACAATGTGAGCCAACTGTGGCAAAACACTATATAAATTAACTATGGAGTCATGAAAACTTATTATGGAAGGTTTCAAAGAGTAGTGAGAATTGGCTAACAGACTCCCATGTTCCCATTACCTAGTTTCAGTAATGATCAAACCAGGCAAATTCTTTTTTCATCTGTACCCCACCTGCTCCTTCCATCCCCAAATGGATTATTTTGAAGCCTGTACTACAGTATGTCTGTAACAGGTAAGGGCTCTTTAAAAATATAACCACAATACAAAAAACACTAACAGCAATTCCTTAACATCATCAACTATCCAGTCTGTGTTCCAATTTACCTGACTGCATATATACATTTTGGGGGGAGGAGGGGTGTACAGGTGGTTTATTCAAATCAGGAACCAAACAAGAGCTATGCATTGCATTTATTGGATATATCTCTTAAGGCTCTCTTAATCTATAGGTTCCCTCTTTCTTTCCCCACCCCCTTTATTTCTTTGCAGTTTATTTGCTGGGGAAACCAGGTCACTTGTCTTGTAGTTTTCCACAGTTTGGATTTTGCTGATTGTGCTTCCATGGTGTTACTAATGTGTTCTCCTGTCCCTAGTTTTTTTCTGTAGAGAGATAAATAGATCCAAATCCTTCATCTGATTTAGGTTTTATGTGTGTGCGGGTGTGTGTGTGTGTGCATACACATGGGTCTTTTATGAGGGGACATAATATGTCTGGTTCTCTCTCTTTTACTGATATTAAGATTGATCACTGAGTTCAGCCTGAAATGGATAACATTCAGCATTGCGAAAAAAACACCCCAAATCTGAGATAAATATTTTCTTTCTGAGTCTTGAAGATGCCTTTTTACCACAAACATATAAATCAATATACAAGTGTAAACAGTTACTAAATCAACCCATCTATTTTATTCATGATCACTTCACATTTGAAAGGTCTTGCTGTGTTTATTTTCTTTGAACTGAATTTGGGGCTTTGACTTGGAAGCCATAAATCCATTTTTTGATGAAATACGACTTAGCTACTAATGCCAGATTGGAAAACATTCCTTGCTAATTTTTCTTCTTAACACTGGTTTGGTAAGTAGTAAGCATTCAGTTTCATTCTGTTCAGAGTAACACACCAAATTCAGCTTCAACATTAGAGAAAGTTTTTTTCTTTAATGTTTAATTTTTAACGGACAAAGCATTGCCAGGGACATTCAAATCTGCCAACTTGTACAGGCAGAATTTGAAGGATGCCTAAGGTGTGGGCAGATGAACAAGTTCTATCGCCTGGAGTTTAGCTGCTGCTTCTAACTTTCTCTAGTCACTAGTTAGGCCTTAATGTACTTAGAAGGTTGCTCTTCTAATTTGAACTGTGTGTGACTTTGGCTGGAGGGGAGTCCTGTGTCCCAGTGATAAAAGAACACATAAAACAACCCAGTGCCTGATCATCCTCCCTGGCTGTCAGTGAATCACGTCTAATAGCATCTCCATGCAGTTTGTGCCAATTTGCTTGCAATGGCATCCTTTTCCGTGGGCTTGCTGCTCGGCAGGCCCTGAAGCAATCTATGAATAACTTCCCAACAGATGCTGTTTATGAATTGAAGCAAATGGCTTCCCTGTTTCTCTTTTTTCTCACTTCAATAATTTTCAGTTACATTACGATGAATATTTATAGTCCTGTAGCAGTGCATAAAAATGGAGGACAAGAGGACCTGGGCATTGTTTCATACGTGAGTGCTGTTCTAATGGGTTTTGGCTGAGTGGTTTTAATAATGTTCTGTTGATGGACTGAAAAGAGGTTGAAAATTGTAGATCAGTCATTTTCATTCACTGTTTTAGCAGGATGGGCACTGATGGAACGCTGGCTGCACCCATCGTGCACATATGACACCTTAACTCACCAAAACAACCCATCCTGTAGTATGTCTCCTCTTGATACATCTTTTGAGTGATTTCAAATACTTGACTTCACCAGACACTCTTGACACTCATATAAGGGTTCATTAGGTTGATTTTACCACTCTCTACAGGTATGACCATATGTGATTCAAGTGACTAACTGCATTAGAAGCCATAGCCCAACTAACATCGTATTCCTAGGAATTAAAATGTAAAATCACAAGGAATATGTTGGTTTTGATTTGCTGGCTTCTTTTAGAGAAAGGTTCTGGGCCACATTTTAGTCTAAAATGTCTTTTTCAAAATATTTTGTAATTCCCTGTTCTCTTAAATATTACAAAAATGAGAGGACTGATATATAAACGTAGCTCCTAAATTTGATTCTAAGGAAACTACTCTGTCTTCAGTGGCTTATGTTTCAAAGAGCTGATGTACCTTACTTGCATTTTCTACTTACAATAATGAGTCAGTTAACTAGCCTATATTTTCCAAACCATTGACTGTGTCATATTTGCCCACATACAAATAATTGCCTCTTTGGCTATTTGCTTATAAATAAGAGTGCTGGAAATTGTATGTAAATATGTATATGCATGCACAGTGAATATATACTGAAGCCTCCCCAAATATGCAAATTGTTCCATTTTCTACTCTTGTTTTATGAAACGTTCAGCAACTACTGAAATGAAACCATATCTGTTATGCGTGCAAACCCACAATATCTTCACCACCTATCATTTGTGTGCTGTACGCAGAAGGCTGTGCTGTAACACAACAATCAAAAGTACAGAAGGCAGTTTGAAGAGTGTGTTTCTTGCTCTAACTGCAAAATGTGCAAAGAGTGATTTTCCTTTGAGAAGGGGTTAGTATAACCCACAGTCCTGAAATGTTTTAAAAATTAACCCAAAGCTGGAGAATTTAATATTTGATAGAGGAATGTTATTTTTTAAAAAACTAATACACAGCATAATGTCTCAAAGTGATTATCCTGCCACAAAAATACAGAAGTTAAAAAACTCTGGAAAGATTTCCGGGCCTGGAGCAAAAGAGCTAAGAATAGAATAGAGCGAGGTCCCTACTTGTGCAGAACAATTCACCATAGCACTTTTCCATTTGTTTTAAATAATGGTAATACATTGTCAAAGTAACAAATGTAACTGGCACATGAAGCTAATGTGAAAATTGTTCCCCTCACTAGGATAACTGTAGTTAACAGTGATATGTATATACTTTTAGGTGGTTATATTGAGTTTGTAGCATTTATATAGGCGTGCTTTACTTCATGCGTAAGCTTTTCTCTTTCACTCTTGAAAATTTCTAGATATTTGTTTCCTTTTTGCCTCTAGTTCTGTAGTCAACAACTTCTCTGATTTCTAAGTAGGCAAGCCTTTTATTCAATTTGTTTTCTTCCCTATTATCCCTTTACCCTAGAGTAACTTAGAGTTTCATTTTAAGTATGATTTTGGAAAAGCAGGAGGAGACTTTCGGGAAAATTGTCTCTTGTTGATGGTCCTTTTTATAGTGGCTATGTCAGGGAATGGGGCCACTTCCCAGAGCATGGGTGCTGCAAAAATATTTGGGTGTGGAGGGTTGTGTGTGAGAAACTGACAACTAGAATGTTCCCAAGCCATGCTAACCTTGCTGGGCTTTTGAACCCGGATCTGTACGGCACAAAGGCATCCTCTTGCACAGTGTGCTCCCCCAGCCTCTCACAGGAACTCCCTAGAGACAGAGGTGGGGCAAACTCATGGATAGAAAAGGCCATCCCACAGGTAGTGTGCTCCAGATAAAGAAAACATTCTGGATCAACCTCTGCCTATCAACTAATTCTCCCCTTTCTCTGACTAAAAGAGCTGCAAGTGTCCCCACATCAGGCAGAAACTGGGGCAGTAGGGATTGTGAAAATCATTTGCAAAATACTTATGTCTATGGATGTCCAAAAATATCTAGAAACATTGGCAAATATATCACTATTATTATATAATATCATTAAAGAAATCTTCAAATTAAAGGAAATAAAATATTATCTGGGTTTCCAGACTTTACGGACACACCATTAGAGAAACGTGAAGATACAGATCATTTTATTCTCCTTAAGAGTGTGCTTTCATACATTGTGGTCTTAAATATCTTATTCTTTGATTCCAGTATCCAAGGTGACTAAATTGCTTTGTTATGTTTGTCGCGTCTCACCTTTCTCATCTCTCCTGTCATATTCCTCCATATAATTCATTTATCCATCCATCTCTTCGTTTATTTGACAAATAATATTTGTTGAGCAATTACTGGCAGTCAGTGTAGTCAGCGCTAGGGATTCCCTAGTAAATAAGAAAGAGCTTGAACCCACCCTAAGGGAATACTACCTCTAATGGGGTTTTTGGAAAATCACAAAGCTTATTATGACACAGTGAGATAAATATTAGAATAAGTAAGGGGGATAATATGTAAATGTTCCTGGACGGGTAGGTTTGGGGTGGGGGAGGATGGGATATAAACAGAGATCTGAAGGCTAGATAAGAGTTGGCAGTGAAATGCGTAGGAATGATATAAAAATGTTCCATGCAGAGGGACGAGGATATGTAAAGACCAAGTGGGAGAAAAGATCATGGCTTTGAGAAGAAATGAAAGAAGGTCTGCATGTCTCGTGTCAGAGTGTGATGGGTGAGTGGGAGCCTGGGTGAAGACAGAGTCAGAGCAAAGGCATCATTAGAGGTGAAGACTGGAGAGCCGAAGTGGTGTGGATGGGCCTGATTTTAAAAGGCTGGGGAACGCGCGTGGTAAACACCCTGGGTTCCATTATTCTGAGGGTCATGGGAGTTCAAGATGAGTTTTAAGCAGAGTAAGGACGTGAATTTTTCATTTTCGAAAGATTACACTGTGAATACAGCATGACAGGTACATTGGGAAAGCAAGACTGAGGGCAGTGAGGCTGGTTAGAATGCTGCTGTGGTCCAGTTGAGAAGTGATGGTGGTCTGAAGTGAGGGTGTCCAGAGAACTAGATAGACTAGCATCCTAAGTCAGAAACCACTATATTGCTTATTGATCTTTTCCTAAACCTGACATTCAAGGTGTTTCCCAATATGCAGCTTACTCCCTGAGTTAATCCTTAAAACCCAACAGGAACCTGCAGTTGGGGTCCATAGGAATTCTTTATAGTGTTCTGAAAAAACTTCCCGTTCTGTTTTCCGAGGCTTTTAATGTAGTTATTGTCTCCTTTGTTTGTCTTACCCGTGTTCTCTATGAATCTTTCAGATAAATTTGTATACATTTATGAATTTCATATAAATTTGGTATATCTTGAAGATCCGTGGTGAAAGGTACAGGCTTTGGTGTTGGACACACATAGGTTCAAGTCCCGGTTTTGCTACCAAGTACCTAAGTGAGTTAGGACATGTTTCTTAACCTCCCGAACCTCTGTTTCCTTACTTTTAAAATTGGTGGCATCATCTTCATCATCATCATCATCATCATCATCATCATCATCATCATATTTATCTTTAAAATCAAACGCTAATCCATCACAGTAACCTTTATAGTGTCTGGTTCATTAGACCTGAAAAGGGGTCCATGATTTATAACAAACACCTCCATGAAATTCCAAGTCATATGTGGAAAAATGGTGTGTTAGTTCATGTTTCTTTTTCACTGGGTGTAGATATAAATTCAAACATTTTGAGATAATGTAAACTACATTTCCATTATTGGGAAAATCAGACTTTTTAAACATTAACACCAATTGACAAGTATAGCTTCTAAATTATTTTAGAAACTGCATGCAAAGTTTATATTACTTTACTCCCATAACCTAATAACTAGAGGTTAGATGTAATTAAAAATGATTGTTGCCCCAGTTATCATAAAAGTATGCATTTTTAAAAAACCTATTTTAAACAGCACAGAAAGTAACTAATGGCAATTTCTCATGGAAATTACTTTTTTGTCCCTGGACAGAGAGTTCAGAGTCAATCAAAAACCGATCAATATAAATGTTAATGTAAACTGTAATTAAGGATGAAAAATAGGTTCTTGTGTGATGTTAAATAATGTATTTATAAAAATGCAAAGTAATACTTAAAAACCAAACCATCAATGTCTAGAAGATGCATGCTGGCGACATTACTGCCAATTTCTGTACAAATTTTTATGGATACCAGCAACTGACTATAAATGCCTTATGGGGCTGCAGATGCTAGAAGTATGAGTCCTGTGATATTTTAAAGGTAGTTTAGGTTTTCATGTAGGGATGACTCATTTTTAGCCAACTCTTGATATTCAGTTGCTGTATTGATAGGGTTGCATAATTCTGATATTTTTTTGTGGGAAGAGAGGGAGATCTCTGATGTATATGGGGCTCTTAGAACTTGAAGGGCTGGACATCTTTCATGTGTTAGCTGAGATCAACACTTAACAAGAACTCACACAAAGCAAGAACAAAGATGCTGTCCATTTCAAAGCAAGGGCTTATAGGAAAAAACACAGGCAATAAAAGCTTGGAATAATTTTGGATAACATGTCTAAAAGGAAGGCACCACTTGGCAAACCAACAGGGCCGTCATATTGCACACCTCTAGGGAATGCCAGTTCCATTGTGCTCCAATGAACGTCATTCACACTGGGAAGTACTTATTCCCGTGGTATACAATACAGAAAATGAAGGTAGAACACCAGTGCATTCAGACTTTATAGAGATATGATGATAATCAACTTATTGGTAAAGGGGCTGAGCATTTGGAAGAAAGGAATAAATTTATTACATCTTTATGTCAAGTAGTTTATATTTAAATATGAGTGATGTACTAGAAGTATAGCAATGCTTCTAAGCCTTCAGTATTTCTAATGAGTTATTGAATGTTTTATACTTCTAATGTGCTATCTGATCAATAAAGTATAGATAAAAGGTACTGAACAAAGTTACAGCTTATATTATTAAAGAACACAAATTTAAGTTGATGACTTGAGCTTGTACTACCTAAAAGCAAATTTCTGTTTCAAGTCACCAGCTGTTTATTTTGTATTTCCCTGTTTGAAGGTACTTTTCAAAGGGATTCACGTATCTAATGGAGGAACACAGAGATCATTGTCTTTAGACTTTGGTCCACATTCTATCTGCATGTCTGAATTTGCCTGAATGAAGGACTCTTGGGCTCTGGGCTCTCTGCTTTCAATAGAGATTGAGGGAGGCTGAGGACTTATGTGCATCAGACCTCGTGAATATAAGGCATGGCTATAGCAAAACCAGCTGGTAAGATTTACCTTGTCAGGAATAAGGATAAAAATATGTGTTCCTCTCTACCGCTTAGATAGTTAAGTGGCAGGATCACCTGATCAATCTATATAGTTAGTTCTTTGCACTCAGTGAGTCCTCAGGTTAAGTTTGCTTTGTTCTTTTTATTACTTGGGTTGAAAAAAGTCTCGCTGAATAACTTGTGATTTCAACTGTACACTGTCTTAGATGTATTGTAACCCTTAGAAGAACGTGCTTCTCATGGGCTTGGTAAATATATCTGGAAAAACTGACAAAGTGTTTCAAGATCTAGATTTCTGTGACTTTCTCTGTCTGTCTGTCTGTCTGTCTCTCTTTACTGTATGTGCAGAAATAACTTGTTGTAGTGAACTGGCTTTGTGGGTTCTACTTTTTTTCCAGCTCTACCCAAGGTGATAATAAGAACTATTTATTGAGTATTGAGTCTAAGAAGAGTGCTGTGCCTTAGCAGTTTAAATATAGTATCTGATTTATTCTATGCAAGAATCCTACAAGAGAAGACTGTAATGTTTTCCCCCTTTTATAGATGAATATACTGAAGATCAGAATGATTACATAATTTGTTCAAGGCCACAAATCCAGTGGGTAAATCTAGGCATGTTAGAACTCAGTTTTTCTGTAACTTTCAGTAACTTCCTATCTGCCAATTGTGTAGACCTGGCAGGCGATTTCATTTCTGTAGATATAGTTCTACCACCTTTATAATGAAAGGTCCACAGTAAGTTACTTCTAAGGCTTCTTGCAACAGTACAAAATCTTGATTCCATTAATTTATTACTTTTCTATAGAATATAATTCAGTGTAATGAGTGTCTTTCTTGGTCTCATCCCTATTCAAGGGGGTTAGTGAATAAATTACTAAGCACCTTATTAGGACTTGTTATGGAGGGGGTTTCACCCGTTAGTTAAGCTAAGAACCCGAGAAACAGCATTATCAAATATGTATAATGTATGATTCTCCTCTCCAGAGGTCAAAGAAGTCCTTCCAAAAACAAAAAACTTAGAGGCAGATTCATTAGTTATAAGATTTTAAGTGCTCACATTTTATTCTAGGAATCGTCAGGGCAGATTTTTTTTTTAAGTAGGTCGCAATGCCTGTCTTGCAGGGAGCTAAAGCAATCAGTTAAAAATTTATTTTTAAATGGTACTTGTTGTATCTCTAGGGCTTACCCTGGGAAGATTAAAAAAAGAGCCCTTTCTTAACTCAATTAAGAACACCACAGTGATATCTCCATTTCCCTGTGTTTTCTCCCAGTGTGAGATGACTCAGCCAGAAATAGCACAATAATATCGCAGATGTTCCTTTGCTCGGGTAGCTGGTTATTGCTTATCTCAATGATATTTTAATCCAAACACACAACTGTTCACCCTGTTTTATGGCTGTCAGTATTTTGCTTCATATTTAACAAATGGAAGTTTGTGAGCAGATGTATCATTGACTCAGATTTACTTTTTCCCTCATTGTGTTGTGTGGACAAGCTAAGCGCTGCAGAGGGTATTAACCACATCTGCAATGATAGACTATTGGATTCAGGTTGCTCATCTGATCTGTCAGTTCCCACCAGCTCAACAGCCCTGAGCTTCATTCTTCATTGTTAGGACCAAAAGATCAAAATTTGATTCTAGGATCTTAAGCAAAAATTTTTTCTGTTCTTGGCAGTGAACTATGTTTAATAGCACCATGTTCTCCCTTTGCTCCAGGTGCAACTTTACAGAAATATCAAGACAGTTTGCTCACCCATCATCATCTTCAAATGATTTTTTTTTTTTTTTTTCTTATCTGGCTCAGTACACTGAATAAGGCTTTGGAACCAGGCACATGTAGCTTTGAGTCTTGACTCCCTCTTGATTTAACCTTATGACATTGGTCGATTCATTTACACTTTGATCTGGTCCCTTTCTATCCTACAGCCTCATCTCAAGCTGCCATTTAATTTCATTTCAGTCACACTGGCCTTTTTGCTTTACTGAAACAAGTTGCAGGATTTCTCTCTAGGGGACCCGAAGCCACAGACTCCTAGGGGACTGATATACCTGGGGAATTCATCCTGCCTGACACTGAGCTAGGTGCAGGGCTCTTAGCAACGACTTCCACCTACTCCTGCTTGAAAGTCAGTCTCCAAACCCACTGAGATGAGGCAGACGCTTATTGAAACTAACAAAAAAATGAGACTGGCAAACAGAGACCCTTCCAGCTGACCTGCTGCAATTCTTAATCCAATTGCAGTATGATCAGCAGCTGGGAAAATTCATGGGGAAAAATTTAAGCCCCAAAAATTTATAGCTCTGACTGAATATTCAGGAGTCCAATTCCAGGCCAAGTTCCCTATATGATCTCTCAGACCAAATCATAGGAAACTATAAGGCTTTTTCCAGCAGGTTGTTGCTTTCCGCACATCAGACTTGGCACACAGGCGTGCACTGCAGTCTTCTGGAGAGAGCTGCAGTCAAGGGTCAGGCCCCCTGGGTCAGCCATGCTCCCATGCATGTCTGCACTCCTATCCCAGACACCTCCGCTGACACCTCCTAATCAGGGGCCATGGTGGAGACACTTCTCCGCTGGGGCTTGGTTCCTTTCCACTCCTAACACTCTCTCCTTCTCTCTCCCCTCCCTTGGCCCATGGGTCCATAAAGATTCAGGAGGCTTTTTTTCGGGACTCCAGGATGACATGATTTCCCACCCCCCCCAACCCCCATGTGCATTGCCTCCACCTGACCCTTGTCCAGTTCAGTTTCATATGCGGACAGTAGAACTATGGGGACCCGGCACCTCTCTTTTGCATCCTAGTTGCATTGTCACAGTGAGTGAGTGAAGCCTTGATGGTTGCTGTCGTTTTGGCTCGTTGTCCTATCTGACCACCTTGACACCTGATTGCTCAACAGATATGCCACTGTGTTTCCTGTTCTATGTGCTTTAATAGCAACAAGAAAGAAAGCTAAGATTTACTGAATACTAAGTGTGTGCTTGGCACTGTTTTTAAGTGCTTTACAAAAATGAACTCATTTAACAAACTTCAGAAGTAGGTATCATTTTTGTTCCCATTTTGTAATTGAGATAACCTAGACAACAAATGGTTAAATTGCCTAAATCTTGTACAGATAATAAGTGGGGAAACCAGGATTCGAATCCAAGCAATGTAAGTTCAGAGCTTGTACTCCTGACCTCCAGAGTACATGATTTCTCCTTTCCTTCTCTTGAAAGAACTTGTACCTTCTGCCTGTGACTTCTGACATATTCCCATCAATCAATCAATCATGTGAGTGAGCTGGTAGGACGTCACATCTGTGTCATTTCCCTCCTCAGGCCTTGTGCACATGAAGTCCACCCATACATTGATCCTGGTGCCTTGTATTCATCAGCTTAAACATCATTTTCTCAGAGAAACTTTCCTTGACTCTTTTCTGCATTTATTCTTATATCCTCCTGTATCTCTTTTTTGAGCACTTGTCACAACTGCAATCAAATAATTATTTGTTAACTCATCTCTGCTGCTAATGTTAGGTTCCCTGTGGCTAAAGGTCGTGACTCTCCTGGTCATCATTGTACCTCCACAGTGAGGTGTAATGCAAAGCTCATTGCTGAGGTTAATGCAAGAATTGTGGTTGAATAAATCAAACTTTACTGTGTGTGTTTCCTCATCTATAGAGAAGGAAGAAAAACAGTGATCTTACTGGGATTTTGTGGAGATGTGATATGATGTATCTGATAGCATATAGAGCAATGCTTGACATATATTGTAGTAGTTGCTCAATAAATACTACTTATTATTAGGTATGGTAGCAACAGTATTATTCTTCAAAATGTTTTCTCCCCTTTTCTGTGGGATGATTATACAACCCTGACCCTTTGAGGTTAGGTTAGGCCTTGTGACTTACTTTGGCAAGTGAAATGCAAGTGGAAGTGATACGTATTGTTTTCAAGTTGAAACTTTACAAGTCACTGATCCCTCAGTGCTCCCTTTTTTCCTCCGTGAAGTTGGAGTTCAAGTCCCAGACATAGGCTACTCCTTCAAAGATGAAGCATACATGAGATGCTGTGCAGTCCAGCCTTACTTCTATTGATATCAGTGTGAAATGCGATCCAGAAATTAAACTTTGCTGTTGCAAGCCAATGAGATTTTGGCATTGTTTTGCACGATAGTAAAAATTAGCTTATGCTAACTGATATCTAAGTTGAATGTCAGTGCCAATAAGTTATTGTGTGTGTATAGTGAATCTTTTTGGAAGTCATTTTATGAGGGTACTTTTTCTAGTATCAAATGCTCTGTTAACAGTTTGAGATACATACATGAATGTATATACAAAATAAAAATAATAGCTAATATTTATCAATTATGTAATTTGATAAGTAATTTGATAAGTTTTATAAATGCTTTGCAAGTATTAACCCTTTTAATCCTCAAAAGCCTTGTGAAACCAAGTAGAAACTATGATATCCTTTTCACAGATGAGGAAACTAAGGTGCAGAGCAGTTAGATTACATGCTCTGAGGACATACAACTCATAAGTGGCATTCAGCCCAAGAATTTCAGTCCAGGTGTTCTGAGTTCAGTGTCTGTGTTTAATCAGTATACTCCATTGTGTCACATTTATAAATGCACAAATACGTAGACATAAGTAGAAACAAAACACCTACAAAATGCTAAGAACAATGAATATCACTGATTAAATATGATTTAGTTTCATCATATGGAAAATGAAAGGATGGGCTGTGTTGAGAGTCTTCTCAGATCTCAAGTTCTATCATTTAACCTTCTTTTCTTTTCTTCTATAAGATGAGTATGATTCAGCCAGGAAAAGGATCAGTCTTATTCATTGGAATCTCCCACCTGTTGCCCTACAGGAGAGTGCAGGTGGACTAATGTTTCAAATTCACAGATTCTTGGAAAGTGTACCTTCGTGAGAGTTGTTCTTAACGGGATTATTCAACACTCCCCCTTCACTTACTGATTTAACAAGGACTCTAGGGTGTCCCCAGTAAATATCCAAACAACCACTCTGAAATTGGCTAGATGGCCTAGAGTACTAAGAGAGTCAACCCCCAGCTGAGATTTTTGGGTTCTCTGTGATAAATCATAGAAAGACGTGTGCTTTCATTTTGTTGAAAGTGTAAAATATGCATATACACACATTTTGAATCATTTAGGAGGTAAACGGAAAGTTGAGGAAGAGCCAAAATGCTAGAGTTGTTGGAAGCAGTGAGTTTTGAGTCATCCAGACCTGGTTTCAAATCCTAGCTCCATCTCTGTGTGACGCTGAAGCATTGCTTACAGTCCCTAAGTTTCACGTTCCTTATCTATAAATTGAGCGTGATGCATTCCTAAATCATACGATTACTATGAAAAATAAAGTTAATTTTTATCATTACCTAGCATATAATAAATGCTCCCAAATTAATAAAGTAGCTATTATTTATAATTACTTATTAATGAAGAAACAAATCTCTTAAAAGGAAAATTCTACATTGTAATATGCTGGCTAGGTACTTATTAACCCAGATATCTCCCAAAGGACTTTTCCGTGGATTGATAATATCATGAATGTTACCGCAGAAAAACTGGCTTCCTTTTAAAGATGTTAGTGCTATTTGGCAAACAGGAAAAGCCCAGTATGCCCCAACTATGATTTAACACAGTGTCTAAGCAGTGCCTGGATAAATAGATATCCCAAGGAAGAAACTGTTTTAGCATAACAACAACATCAGGTAAAGCAGAGACAATAAAATAGAGCAAAACAAATAGATTTTATAAATATAAAGTGAAAACCAAACCACCCTGGTAATTACAGCTTTCATATGATTTATGCCTTTAATTTGTCTAAATCAGTGACCCAAGGAGTATTGGCATAAAAATTTCGAATTCAGCAAAAACCTAAATCACTAGAAGGAAACACTGAATTTTTATTAGTTACCTTCTTTCATTGACTTCTCCCAAACACAATGAATTCTTCCCTGAGTGCTGCAAAATGAAGGATTGTACTTTACTAAAATATTATCGACCTGTGATTCTTAGCATCCAATACGTCACAGAAACACAGAAACACAACTTGACTGTGAAATCGACACAGCTGAATTACCATTCAGAGCTTTTTTCCCCCTTTGCTTCTGTTTAATGTTAACACTTGATATCACATTTATTTGATAGAAATCAATGGAAATGGACTCTGGCTAACTTGGGTTAAAAGAAAAAAACTTTTTTGGAAAAATAAGGTATAGCTCAAAGACTCAAGAGAATAGATCATATCCAGGCCTCGGAAAAGGACAAAAATCAATGTCAGGGATTTAGGAGGCATGGACAAATGACCAATCATTTCAGGTCCCCTCAGATGTGATGAAATAGGTGCATTGGATTCCAATCTTGAATTACTTCACTTAAAATTCATATACTTCGGGAAAACTGTCTGATTGTCCTTCACAGGCCAGAGGAGGGCAAGGTACCTTGATTAACAGGGTTCGCAATGAGAAGATGTTCCTCACACTGGAGATCCCCACCAGCCTCCAGAAATGTTTGTAGTCCTGTTAACTAAAATCTTGATTTTAGCCCATAACCTGAAGCTAGATCACTAAAGCCAGACTTGCTGAGACTTGGTTGTTCTGTGTTTTCTTAGATTATGTGTTTGTCTATTTGGAATCCATTCGTTACAGGGCCTATTGAATTAACTATATTTTCTTATTTACTGTATTCTTGATGCCCTGGTACCTGGGAGCCTTATAGACCCAGGGAGAGATGCCCCTCCCAGGGCTGACCACTTCTTAGAGACAGTGAAGGGCTCAACCAGGAAGACATCTCTCATGTGCAAACCCACCAATCCCAAGTCTATAGCCCCAGCCACCTCCTTTATCTAGCTCTCACAACCATGCCAAGATTTCTCCTGCCCTAAATCATCCCAGGGCCAAGTACCAGACACCTCGGGGCCATCCCTATGCCCCACAGCCCACTGGAGTGATTCAAACTAGCCAATCCTAAGCTGTTGACTCTGTCCTGCCTTGTCTTTCCCATGGGAACGCCAATACAGGCTCTGGCTGAGACTTTCCCCTCGCTCCTGTCTGTCTTCTGACTCCTGACCACCCTGATGCTCCCCTTTTGGCCTTTTGTGGTGTGGTATGTCCCCCTCTCAAGGGAAGTGTGAGTGCTAAATTCTTCTTTTCCTGGCATTGGCCTTTCCTTGTTGTCACTCAGTCAGACCACTCTAAATTAAATCCTGGGTACAACTTTAGAATAACGGCAAATTTTAAGAATTTTAAGAATTACCACCTCTGGATTATCTAGGCAGTTAACGTTGGAGGGAAGAATGAAGAAAACTGTGGGAGTGACGGACCCTTTCGTTTTCACAGCTATCTCCCCACCAGGGACGGGAAGGCTGTGTGTCCTTCCACGTAAACTCAAATGAGATGTGAGGCAAAGGGAACGCCAAGGGGGGTGGGTATCCATCCCTTTTTGATGAGCCCTGTGGTCGTAGAGGGAAGAGTAAAGCACAGTGTGTGGTTTTACAGAAGCATCGTGAAAGAGACCCCACCCAGGAGAACTTCCAGCAAGGGCCAGATGACCCAGGACAGGGATGAATGGTAGGAAGTCCTGGGCTAGGAGGAAAGTGGCCAACTGGACAATAGGCACAGCTAGTGTCATGGGAACTGTAGTCAGAAGCTCCCAAGAGGAGAATGCCCCAGGCTCAGCTCCTGAACCACAGCACCTTCCTGGGTTACATTCTCCAGGCCTCAGAGACCAATCTGGGGAGGAAGCTGCAGAGGATGGGCAGGGGGAAAAGAGAAGCCAACCATACCCTCTGTGTTCCCTATCGACTCTCTGCTCGAAGTGGATCTGAACTGGGGAAGGAGAGCAATTTAAAACATACTATGGTGGTTATAATGTACCTTAGACTGGACTTTTAGTTACTGAAATGAGACCGCTCCTGTAACTTGAAAGGGCTGGGAGAAGCTATGGGACTTGTCCAACTTTTCAGGTAAGAACCAGAAAGGATCAGCATGCAGTCCAGGTTGGGAGAGACAGTGGGAGGAACTAGACCAACTTTTTTCATGATTGTATTTGATTGAGTTCAGCATTTTTCATATGTTGTTGTTTAGACAAACAACAAAGTAATTTGTAGACCCAAGAAAACAAATCTAAAACAATGTCATTACAGAACAGACACAGTAATTAGAAATACTAAGGGAGAGAATCAACACTGAAAATTAAATTATTGACAGAGAGGGAAGACTACACATAATCATAATGAATTCTGATGAGAGTAAAACAGTAAGAACGCTAGCAGATAAATAAGACTAAAACAACCAGCATAAGAAGAGCTGATCTCTCTGAGGTGGTACTCCTCTAAAAGAAAGGAAAAGAAAAAAAAAAAAAAAAAAAGCAGATGTGGGTATTCCTCTAAAAGAAAAAAAAAAAAGCCTAAAATGAAGAAACACATCTTCAGATCAGATCAATGAGCACACATTGACACACTGATCCAGGGACACATTTAATCCTTTAGGTTTCTATGCATAAAAAGAAAATCATGTACTAGGGTAAGAAATCTGGCTGGCCTCAGACCTTTCCATGGTAACACAGTAACATCCGATGCCAGAAGATAGAAAGCAATGTCTACAGTGTTTTGACACAGACAGGGTACCACCCAGGGAAATATTACCTGGCAAAGTTGCTTTAATTTCTAATGGTTACAGAGAGACATTATCAAACGTAAAGGAAATCAGGGAATGTAATTCTAGGAGCCCTTGCTGGAAGAAAAATATCTTGAAAACTAAAGCCAGCCAATTGGGAGACCAATCAAACTAAGAATTCAGAAATGACAAAGCCAGGAATGATAAAAGGTCCTATGGGGAACACTGATTGCATTTAAATATAAATACAAAATCTCATAGATACAGGAGAGTAACTCAGTCAGTCTCCATTCTACCCTCCTTTCATGGTGCAAAGTTGTGAAAGTAGAGCCTTTCTTCTGCAGCATCCGTTGGTTTAAGTTGTGCTAACGTTCTTGAATACTGTTCTCTCTGCCTTCAGGCCCCCACAGGGGAGTCTTGAGTTTTCTGTCGAGATGCTGCAGTGAGTGATCAGGAGCTTGTGGTTTCATGTGAGGGTGAAGGACATCCCATCTGTCTTCTTGACATTATGGATCTAGGAAGTAGGGTGTGGCTCTGAAACCGGTAGTTGTGATGGCAGTGGTTTTCTGATATCTGTGTCTGTCCCTGACTGGAGTTGACCATTCCGAGGTGGCTTTTCAGCACCCCATTTTCATGACACTGGTAGAGGCAGTAACTCTCATCCTGGACGTGTTCTTTCATATTCTAAAGTAGTGTTACATTTTGAGTCAAGTAATTCTGTCCCGGGAGCTGTACTGCACATTGTAGGATGTTGAGCCTCTCTCATTGAGATGCTCATTGCACCTGTCCCTCTCCCCAGCTTTTACAACCAAAAATGTTTCCACATACTGCCAAATGTCCCCTGACGGTTAAAATCAACTCCTGTGGAGAACTACTCATCTAAAGTCATACAGCCTATTCTACAGTCCTTGTGATCCTCTTGTTTGGTTTTGTGCTGTGTTAAGATTTGAAAAAAGGAAGAAGCTTTCAAATACTTACAGAGAAAGAATTTTGGAACAAGGATCACAGCATGGCTTTCTATGACTGGAACAGCAGGGCTCTGTTTAGGGAGGCTGAATTACTTTCTTCCTGGGTGTGTGACACGAGCAGTGGCTGAGCATACTATACTATTCTCCCCAGTCCTCATTCTAGGAGTCTTTGAGGAGTCTCTTCCATCCTCACCAATCTCATGGTGCAGGTCTTGGGATGTTAGAAAACCATATAGCAGAAGCATGTTCTAGGCAGAGAATTTACTCTGCCTCACCCTGATGTCGAGTGCATTATTTTGTTTCTTATGATTATTATTTGTAGTACCCTAAGGGGTACATTTCTTATAGTCTGATAAATTATAAAATAGCTATTTCTTATTCTAGTTCCCTCTCCTCCATTCTCTATTGAATTTTGGGCAGACTTTTTATAGCATCACTTTTCAAATTATAAATTATAATAATACATGTTCATTTTAGAGAATCTGAAAAATATAAAGAACACAATAAAAATTACGTATAATCCACCTGGCCACAGAGATCTATTGTTTATGTTTGGGTGCATTTTAAAAAAAATGTCATCCCTTACATACCTCTATATGTGTGCATGCATATATTATATTTGTGATTATATGCTCTTAAACCAAGTTTCCATGTTAGTGTATAGTTTTCATGGTGCTTATTCACATAAGTGTATTTTATGTAATATTCCACATAACATTACAATGAAAATGTAAATTTTCTTCCCAGTATTCTAAGTCTGTGCTTTTTACGGCCAATCTTCGCCATCTTGTCTGTGCCATTCATTTATTCAACAGATATATATTGAGTAGTCCCAGTATGGCAGGTTCTGGCTTAGGCACTGAGTGCGGATACACAGCTAAGCAAGAAATCGTTCCCGCCACTGAGGAGCTGCTCAAGCCGAGACACAGGAAGGAACAATTTCAATGCCGTTTTCATTGCTGTCACTGCCACTGAAGCTGGTTTTTTTTGCCATTATTTAAAATTAGGTATCAAGTTCCTGATTGCACAAAGGACTGATTTAGGTGGGAAGCTAGAGATCTCGGGAAGACATGCCGATCAGACACAACAGTGAGCTGTTGACCTCAGTTGGAGGTTAAGGACAAGGGCATTTTTGCGGATGAAGGCAGGGGTCAGTACCTAATTGGGAGGAGAACTGGAAAAGTGATCAGGGGCACACAGCACAATGAGTCGTTTGCCCAGCGAGACCTTGGAGAGGCTTTGAAGCAAAAAAGTTGTAAGAGAAAAGGATGGACCCGTAGCATCAGTTGGTGGAACATATTTTATGCAGAATGTTACCTGTTGCTTTAGAGTTCAATGTCTGCAACATTTCTTAAAAATAGGATTGTATCAGAAGTAATTTGCATCCATCCCCCGCTTCCAAGCAGCCATGCCCCTCAGCCATTACAAACAGGCCGGCTTGACTTGGATTCACTAGACGTGTAAAAGGAGTTCTGAAGGTCAAAAATCCTGAAAGTCAAGAAGACTATTGGTATCTTACAGTGGTTCTCCATATCTAGGGTTTAAATTGGCTAAATAATAGGGCAGTTAGCTCTGGCTGCCATATAATCACAATGACATTTTGTTGCTCAGAGACACCTTGAAAAGTATTTTTGGCCAAAGTCTTCTATCTGTTCTTATGGTTCTGGAGTTTTTGTGGACTTCCATCCTCTTGGGACAAAAGCCAGACTACTTACTGTGAACTGCATTGCGATTGCTGTGGGCAAAGCCACAGCAGTTCCAGCCCTGGGTCTAGACCCACAGAGCTCTGGCTTTCCAGAGCTGCCTGGAAGGGCTTTGTACCATAACCCAAAGGTGCGGGAAGGTAATAGCCCATCTGGAGAACTTTGGCCAGTAAGTGACAGGAGAGGGGAATGAGCCAGCAGATAAAGTGTTGGTACTATTGCCCTTGATGGACTGTTCTTATTCATAGCCGTCCCGTATGGTATCTGAGGGACTGGCTGACTGCACTGTGTTCTTTTGAGAAGCTGAGGCCAGCTTGGTAATCCACCACCTGGTCTTGGTTTCCCTTCCTTTCTGCCTCACTTCACCCTTTCTCTCAGCCTTGCTTCCCTGGGATTAAACACCCCTCCGTAAAGTGGCAACACATTTTTAAAACGTATGTCCTACTAACCAAAATTGGATAGTTACAGATAACTCTTAATTTTGAATTTTAATTAATTTCAGAAACGTAAATGAGGAGTTTAGAGACCATCTCTGTGAACATTATTGCAAAAATGACAGATTTCACCTCAAACTAGTGGTGACACTGTAACTAACAGGGCAGTCAGTCAGTGGCAGCAATTTGCCTACAAGGTCACCGTGCCTGTGGGGTGAAAGTATAAGACTGGAATTAAAGACCATCCATCTGTGTTTGGAGTGTCTTAGAGAAGTGTGCTTTAGGGTGCTGACATTAGGTCAGTGGGCATCCCTGTTGGGGATAAACATAAATGTTTATAGTCAGAGAGCTCAGTACACTGGAAGTGAGCTTGCACAAATTCCCAATCCTTCAACTCTGTCCCTGCAAAATGTGTCACTGAAAAACATGAAAAAACCATTCATCCTACTGATATCTACTACCTTTCAAGCAGCCAGCTGGTATTTCTACCAAGGTATGACGTGTACCTGTTCAACCATATTTTCCTAAATGGAAATGGCACCAAGAGGGAAAAATTCTCAGGCATAAAATCATAATACACACTTAATACTGAAGGGGATGTTTTCAAATTAAAGTAAGGCCCCTAAACCAGAAACTAACATTTCACTAAGTGAAGTAAATTGAGGCTATTGGCTGCTGAGAAATCTTTGAAGGACTGTCTGAGGTATCTACTATCAGTATAACCATATTGCCATTTTCACTCTTGTCAACGAATGACTTAAAATGTCTTTCAGAAGCAGCAAGTTAAATGCCTAACTCTCATCCCCTGGGGACCAAGGAAGCAAACCAGAGCTCCCACATTCTGGCCACTGCTCTATCTGTTGGGGTCAAACTTTTCAGTACTAAAAAATATTTTTCTTGTTCCTCATTTTAGTCCCAGCTCCAAGATTACTTTACTGTAACTTTTCTTTGACAGCTTATTTCCTTTGAATAGTTTTGTGTTATAAAAACCAATGGGAAATGAATAATATATACATTTAAAAAACTACCCCTTCTCAACTCTTTCATTATGGCCCACAGTGTTTTTAGTAGCTTGTGTGTTAGAGGAGTGTTTGCTGTATTCATAACTTGAACTTCTAATTTATGAGCCCTTAAAGCTACACTAATCATCAGCACACTATTTATATTGTACTCTAGGGATTCTCCCTCCAACTCCTATTCCAGACAAAAAGAGCATTCTTAAAAGTAATATTCAATGACTTCAATAAACAGGCAGGTCAGGTTGGAACATGAGCCACTGGCATTGATGTGTGGACGGTAGTATTATAAGAAGTTATTTACTACATGAAATGCCAACCTTGCCAATTTTTAAATGTTAATGGCCTTATGGTGAAGATGAAAGGTTTATGCGTTCCACCTAGGGATTTCAGAATTTTGCAATCTTGGCATGGGAATGGCTTGATTATCTAATAAGTCACTTTTACTTCTCTTTTAATTATAGGTGTTTATGAACTTTTATAAATTTAAAAGCCAAACTTTCTGGTATGTTATGTATAATAATTGAGCCTACAAGACTGAATTTGAGATGCTGGATTTACTGATTTGGGGGGAGGGCAATTTTTTTTTGTTAGTCCTGGGGGGAAAAAATGAACCAAAATAAACTTTAAATGGATTATGTAGATTTGTTTAAGCAAATCCAGAGTGTTCGCTGCATTTATAGGAAATTCTAATTGACTCACTGTAACTTGAATGTATCATCTTTAGCAAATTAGAAAGACTTGTCCAGGGCCCAGCTTATTCTAAGAGACTTTGCCTAAATGTTCATAAAATTTTAGTTCATTACTTAATTTTTATTTATCATTTATGAAGCTACTTTAAAAAATGTTCAACTCAAAAAATATCTTATATTTGGATAATATTCCTTACATGTATTTCACCTTGATTGATTGCATACTAATTGCAATATTTTAGAAAGCTAGCCTTAAAGTCCTTATTTTAAAAGATGATTAAAACTTGCACAAATTACTCATGAGATGCTACTATAGTTAATAATGTGCTATGTGCATGTTATTTGTATGGATGATACCACTAAATCTATCAGGAAGCATTACCCAAACACATGCTTAATAATAGAAAATCTATATGTTCTCCTATCTGAAGTTACTTATAATTTCAAGAGATTTAGAGAAATGTATTACCTTTTCAAAGTTGAATTCAGGAATAGGTAGAAATTTCTGTGACCATACATAATATTCAAGTTGGAATTTTCATTAACTTTTTGAGAAACATATTTTGAGCAATAATTAAGTTGTAAGCTAATAAAAATGCTGAAATAATTTAGTCATTATAGAGGATACCTTTCTATCCACCCACTAGTACAAAGAAATGGAATGTAGACAAAAGGTACTCATGTTAGTATCATCAAAGATAATCGTTATATCTTTTGGTATATTTATTTTTAGTCTTTTATCTATACAGAGCCTGTTTTTGTTTCAAATAGTGCTACCTTCAAATATATAGTGAAATTCTACATTATACCTATGCTATACATGTTTTTCTATGTAATTTCAATGCAGTAATGGTGACATGAAAGTGTCAGGTAATTCCTCTTGCAGAAAATAGTTTTAAAAGATTCATCTCTAGAATTTGCCATCTGTATATCCTCTTCTGTGAAATGTATTTTCATGTCTTTTGCTTGTTTTCTTATTGATTGTTTGTTAAGGTTATCTATATACTCTAGGTATGAGTGTACCCGGAAAATACACATTAAAACCACAATGAGATATCACTATATACTTATTACAATGGCTAAAATAAGAGTAACAACGCCAAGTGTTGATGAGGAGATGGAGAAACTTGATCACTCAGGCTGATGGGAATGAGAAATGGTACAGTCACTCTGGAAAACAGCTTACAGTTTTTTTTAAAACTAACCATTCAGTTGCTATATGATACAGCAATTATTCTCTTGGGCATTTGTCCCAGAGAAATGAAAACCTGTGTTCATATACACAAAAATAACAAACTATACACAAATGTTTAAAGCAGCTTAATTCATAATAGCTAAAAACTGGAAATATGCCAGATGTCCTTCAACAGGTAAAGAGTAAACAAAATGTGTATGTATTTATTCCATGGCATACTACTCAACAATAAGAAGAAAATAGCTATTGATATAGCCCACAACTTGGATGAGTCTCTGGGGAATTATGCTAAGTAAAAAAAGTCAATCCCAGAGGATTACATAGTATATGATTCCATTCATATAATATTTTGAAATGACAGTATTCTAGAAATGGAATACAGATTAGTTGTTTCCAGGGGTTAAGAAGGGTTGCGATGGGAGCGAGGTGGATATGGTCATAAAAGGCAACACTAGGGATCCTTGTGGTGATAAAACTGTTGAGTATCTTGACTGTGGTGGTGGATACACAAACCTACAACACAAGTGATAAAATTTAATAGAAGGAAACACACACACACACAAACAGAAGTGAAATTGGCCAATGTGGAGAAGGTAAGTGTATTGTATCAGTGTCAATACCCTGTTTGGGATATTGTATTGTAGCTTTCCAAAATGTTCTTATTGAGGGAAATTGAATAAAGTATACATGGAATCTCTCTTTATTATTTCTTACAACTTCATGTAATTTACAATTATCTCAATAAAAACTACCCTAACCTCCCTTACCAGTATGAATGAGCAGGTGATAGAGTTCAGAGCACAGAAACATCTGAACTTCAAAGAGGAACTTTTGAAAGTGGAAGAGCTCCAAAGGTGCTAATGTCCAAAATCTGAGTATAAACTCTCCTCAAATTCCTAACTCACCACAAAACTACATATGCTTGGAATTAACACAGCCTAGAAAAAAGTGAAATAGAAACTAGAGAATCAGCTGCCACTAAAATTCAGAACCACTGCTGGTGAGGTTTGTGACTTTGCTGCATTTTTGGCTGAGTGTGTTCTCCAAAACACACAAAATTCAAGTGGCAGAAAGCAGGACACTTCCTTATCTTAAGTGTCAGAGGTATGAAGTTGAGGCTGGAAAAACATCTGGAAATTTAGAGGAAAGCCCCCAGAAACCAAATAACCGCAGAGTGAGCCCTAATATCTAAATGTAAAGTATACCCAAATTTTTGGCTGACAGCTAAACTCTGCAGGCACAGGGAGACTCCCAGGGCATGAGCCAAACAAGCAGCAGCTGGAAGCCAAAGAAAATTGATCAAACACCAGCTGCTGCACATTGTAGGGAGGACTATTTCACAGGTTGATTCTGGGCAAGTAAATTGCCTGCTGGAACAAAAAAATAAAACAAACAAACCAGTCATCCTCAGAATATCCCAGAGTCACTACAAAGTATAATCTACAACATACAGTCTCAAAGCAAAAATTACTAGATATGCAAAGAAGCAGGAAAGTGCTTCTTTGCCTAACTGTGAGTGACAGTCTATAGAAACTGAAACTAAGTGGACCCTGACAATGTATTGAGCAAAGATTTCAAAAAGGCAATTTAAAATACATTCAGATAATTAAAGGAAAATATAATTAATGAGTAAACAGGAAATTTCAACAGAGAGATATAATCTGGAAGAAAAAAAGCAAATGAAAATTTTAGAACTATAAAGTATGATACTGGATATAAACACCTCACTATATGAAATCATCAGAAAATTTGAAATAGCAAAAGAAAAAAAAAATCAGTGAAATTAAAGTATCAGTAGAAATTACCCAATCTGAACAGCATGGAGAAAAATATTTAGCAAAAATGAACAAAACCCCAGAGAACTGTGGAGCAATATTTAACAGTCTAATATATGTGCAAATGGAGTCACACAAGGCAAAGTGAGAGAAAAGGAAAAAAAAAAACTGAAAAAAGATTGGTCAAATCTTAAATTTACAAAAGAAAACCCATTAACTTAGAAATCCAGGAAGCTCAATGAAGCTCAAATACACACACACACACACACACACACACACACACATAACCAACATTTTTATCTCAGTATCAGTACACCATAGTAGAACACCTGAAAACCAAAGATAGAAAATGTTGAAAGCAGTGGGAGAATAAAAACACATCACGTGCAGAGAACCAATAATATGATCAACAGCTGACGTATCACCAGAAATGATGCAGGCCAAAAGACATTGGACTTACATATTCAAAGTGTAGAATAATTAAAACAAACGAAACCAACCAACCAAAAAAAACCCCCCCCATGGCTGTCAAGAAATCTATAGTTAGTGCAAGTGTTCTATAAACATGAAAATAAGATAGAAGTTTTTGACAAAAATTTAGAAAATGTATTGCTAGCAGACTAGCACTTCAAGAAATACTAAAGGAATATCTTTAGGTTCAAAGGAACTGACACCAGATGGTAACATGGATATTCAGAAAGAAATGAGATGCACTGGAAAATATACATATGTGGTGAAATATAAGAGGTTATACAAGTAATTTTTTTCTTCTCTTAATTTCTTAAAAAATGCAGTGTAGATGTATAAGATGTATTAAGATATATGATAACAATGGCACAGAGGAGGGTGGGTAAATGGAATTATACTGTTTCAAGATTCTGATTTTTTTAAAAAGTCATAATTCAATATTAAATATAAGTAGATTATCATGAGTTAACAATGCATGTTGTTATTCCTAAGCAACTAATAAAAAATAATGCAAAGAAATATAGTCAAAAGTTAATAGGGATTAAAATGACTTACAAAAATATTTTCAGAAAACCAAAGAAGATAGGAAAGAAAGAAGAGAGGAACAAAAAGGAGATGAGACAAATGGGAAGTACATAGTACAATGGCAGATTAAAATACTGCTATACAACAATCACATTGATATAAATAGATTACCTATTCTAATTAAAAGGCATAGCTTGTTGCATTAGATTAAAGAAAAAAGATCCAACCATATTCTATCTACAAGAGATATATATGGTACATAAATAAATTGGAAGTAAAATGATGGTAAATGATACAGTATTCAAATAGTAAGCATAAGAAGAAGGGGATGGATATACTAATATCATATAAATTAGACTTTAAGACCAGGAGTAATAGAGACAAGGAGAGATATTTGATCCTAAAAAGATCAATACAACAGGAAGATAAAACAGTTATAGATTCTGTATACCTAATAAAGCAAGAAATGACAGAACTGAAGAAATAGACAATTTAACAGTTAGTAGCAAGTATAGTTAAAAGTTTCAATATTCCCCTCAGTAATTGATAGAATAAAGAGAACAACAGTAAGGATATACAACAGTAAGGAATCAATTTGACCAAACTGACATTTATAAAATAGTCATACCTAAACAGCAGAATATACATTCTTTTTATGAACACGTGGAACACTCACAAAGAAACACTAATACGGGGCTGTAAAACAAGTCCCAGTGATGAAATAATAAAAATAAAAGGAGAAATCAAGAAAGAGAATATTATGAACAATTTTATGCCATTAATTTTGACACTTTAGATGAAATGGACAAACACCTTGAAAAGCACAATTTGCTAAATCAGCCTCAAGAAGAAATAGCCGTATGTACATTAAAGACATTAAATTCATAATTTTAAAAAGCTCCAGGAAAGAAAAAAGTAGGACCATCTGGCTTCACTAGTGAAATTTATCAAACATTTGATAAAGTATACCAATCTTTCATAAATTCTTTCAGAAAATAGAAGAGTCCGCTTCCCAATACATTTTATGGAGCCAGTATTGCATTGACACCAATACCAGATTAAGATATCTCAAGAAAACTACAGACCATCTATCATGAATGTAGATGCAAAAATCCTTAATGTTATATTAGCAAATCAAGTTCAGCACTATATGAAAAGAATAGTTCATTCCAAACAAGAAAGTTTAATCCCAGGAATCCAAGATTTGTTTAACATTCGGTATCAATCAATGTAACTTATATTAATGGAATAAAGTAGAAAAACTGTTTGATCATCTCAATAGTCATAGAAAAAATATTTGAAAAAAATTTAACACCCATTCATGATAGAAATTCTCATAAAACCAGCATTAGAAAAAAAAAACTTTCTTAACTTGGTAAAGAGCAGTTACAATAAATTCACAGTACATCATACTTAGAAAAATATTAAACATGCTTTGCCTAAGGTCTGCTATGAGTCAAGAATGTCTGCTTTCACCACTTCTACTCAATATTATACTGGAGGTCCAAATCAGTGCAACAAGATAAGAAAAAGAAACAGAAGGCATCCATGGAAAGGAAGAAAGAAAACTATCTTTATTTTCAGATGACATTATCATGTATGTAAAATTCTAAGAAATATATTTTAAAAGCTGTTAGAACAAGTAAGTTTAGTAACTTCATGGTGCATGAGGTCAATATACAAAGTGAACTGTATTTCTAACAGCAGTAATGAATTGTTAGAAAATGAAATTAAAAGTACAATTGAATTTACAATGACACCTGAAATAAGCAGAGTACTTAGGAATAAATTGAACAAAGATTGATATGTGGGACCTGTATACTAAATACTACAAAACAGTACTGAGATAAATTAAAGAAGACCTAAATAAATGGAGAGAGATAATATGTTCACAGATTGAAGACAAAATATTATTAAGATGTCAATTCTCCAGTTGAGATATAGATTCATTGCAATTCCCACCAAAATTCTGTCAGGATTTTTGTAGAAAGTGACAAGCTGTTTCTAAATTTATTTGGAAATACAAAGGGCCTGAAATTGCCAAAGTAACTTTGAAAAAGGGTAACGTTGAAGGAGTTGTACTACCTGATTTCAAAACTTAATATCAATCTTAGTAGAAATCTATCATGAACAAGACATATCATGGTCATGTTTAAAAGATAGACAAATCGATCAGCGGAACAGAGTAGAGAAAAGGAATAGATCCACACATCCATGGTCAACTGATTTTCAACAAAGTTGCCAAGTTCATTCAATGGGGGAAAGGAGAGTCTTTTCAGCAAATGGTCCTGGTATAGTTGATGTGGTGGGCAAATAATGCCCCCCAGAATGCCTGCATCCTAATCCCCAAAACCTGTGAATATGTTTGGTTACATGGCAAAGAGAAATTAAGGTTGCAATGGAATTAACTTTGTTAACCATAACATAGGAAGATTATACTGAATTATCAAGCTGAGCCCAGTATAATCATAAGGATCCTTAAAGGAGGAAGAAGGAGGCAAAAGAGAACCAGAGAGATGGCAAGGTGAGAAACACTGGGTCCAATGCTGCTGGTTTTAAAGAAACCATGAAGGAAGACGGCCATGAGCCAAAGAATGTGTGCAACCTTTATAAGCTAGAAAGGACAAGGATGTGAATTCTCCCCTAGAGCCCCCAGAAAGGAACACAGCCCTGCTGACAACTTGATCTTGACTCAGTGAGATCTACATTGTACTTCTAACATAAAGAACTGTAAGGTAATAAATTGGTGTTGTTTTAAACCAGTAATCTTGTGTCAATTCCCTATAACCATAGAAAAGTAATATAGCTGGATATCTGTATGGGGGAAAATCTCAACTCTTATTTTATGCCATTCTCAAATTGAATGGAAATGAATCATAAATCTAAATGTAAGACCTAAAACCATAAAAATTCAGGACAAAAACAGGAAAAAAATCTTTGCATTCTTGGTTTAACCCAAGATTTCTTCAGTATGACACTATAAGCATGAGCCACAGAAGAAAAAATTGATAAATTGGACTTCATCAAAGTTTGAAACAATTTCTCTTTGAAAGCCTCTGTTAAAAAATAGAAAGGTAATTGATTAGTAGAAAATATTTGCAAAACCATATATCTGACTAAGGACTTGTGTTCAGAATATGTAAAGAACTTAGAAAACATGCAACCCAATAATAAATGGGCAAAAATTTGAACAGACACTTCACTGAGGAAGATACATGATGACCAATAAAGACATTGTACATGCTCCATATCACTGGTCATCAGGGAAATGAAAATTAAATTCTCAAAGAACAATCACTTGATACCCACTAGAATGGCTAAAATTTGGAAGACTAGTGATGACTAAATCTTGGCAAGACTGAAGCCAATGGAACTCTAATTCATTGCTTATGGAAATATAAACATGTCACAGCCATTCTGAAAACAGGTTGGCAGTTTCCTATAAAGTTAAATATTCACTTGTTTTAATGATCCATCAACTCTTTTCCTAGGTATTTACCCATGAAAAATGAAACATAGGTCTATCCTAGGATTTCATAGCAGCATTATGTATAATATCAAAAAACTAGAGTAAAGCAAAATTTCCATCACCTGGTGAATGGATAAACAAAATGTGATGTATCCAAACAATGGAATACTATTCCACAGTAAAAAGGAGCAACCTATTGATACATGCAATGATATAGATGATTCTCAAAATCATTATGCTGAATAATACAACTTAGGTACAGAAGATTATATACTTTATGATTCCATTCATATGCTATTCTAGAAAAGGCAAAATTGCAGTGACAACACACATTGGCAGTTGCCAGGCGTGAGGGGAGAGAAGTGATTTCAAAGGGGTAAGCGGAAGCTTACTGAAATGGGAGAAATGCTCTCTGTCTTAGGTAGATGGTAGTTACAAGGCTGTGTATTTGGGCAAAACTTGTCAGACTGTGACAAGTTAAAATGAGTGCATTTTATGAAATGTAAAGCATATCTCAGTGAAGCTCTTAAACAATTAAAATATAATGACCTTGTGTTTGTCATGTTTATGCTCTGATGTAATTAACGCTAATAATAATATTTACTGAGTACCTACTAGTGGGTTTGTACTTCTTGAATTATGAGACTCTGTGAGCCTCAGTTGCCTTATAGAAGTGTTGCAAATAACCAAGATTGGTCATTCAAAATAGATCAGCTGGAGTGCATGGGAACCAATTAATTGAAAGGGGCACAGGACAATTAAAGAGTCCTGGTATGAATATCTGGTGTAGATAAAATGGTGCATCATTGTGTATCATTCCTGGAAATAATGACAGTAGTGTCTCCCTCAAGATTATTATAAGGATTAAATGAAGTGAGTCCTGTGAAATGCT